>NC_092344.1:115178604-117940254 GCF_963676685.1 Mytilus edulis | reverse complement strand
AGAAGAAGAAGAAGAAGAAGGATGACAAATGCGACTATGCATGTTACCTATAGAACACAGAGGCATGATGATTAATTTATCATGGAAGGAAGAGAAGCGGACACACAAAATGAGGTCTTCTCGTAACTCGTTTAATAGTATAGATATACCCTTCAGTGCTCACAAGCACTTCAAATTATCACATGTCAACTCCTATTTATAAGAAGAAGAAGAAGAAGGATGACAAATGCGACTATGCATGTTACCTATAGAACACAGAGGCATGATGATTAATTTATCATGGAAGGAAGAGAAGCGGACACACAAAATGAGGTCTTCTCGTAACTCGTTTAATAGTATAGATATACCCTTCAGTGCTCACAAGCACTTCAAATTATCACATGTCAACTCCTATTTATAAGAAGAAGAAGAAGAAGGATGACAAATGCGACTATGCATGTTACCTATAGAACACAGAGGCATGATGATTAATTTATCATGGAAGGAAGAGAAGCGGACACACAAAATGAGGTCTTCTCGTAACTCGTTTAATAGTATAGATATACCCTTCAGTGCTCACAAGCACTTCAAATTATCACATGTCAACTCCTATTTATAAGAAGAAGAAGAAGAAGGATGACAAATGCGACTATGCATGTTACCTATAGAACACAGAGGCATGATGATTAATTTATCATGGAAGGAAGAGAAGCGGACACACAAAATGAGGTCTTCTCGTAACTCGTTTAATAGTATAGATATACCCTTCAGTGCTCACAAGCACTTCAAATTATCACATGTCAACTCCTATTTATAAGTGAGCATTGATATCAACATGCATGTGATTATTTATTTTCATGAATCAGTGATATGAAAATAGACATAACTAAATTACCTGTAGACTTTGATGGCTTTGTGGTCTTATACATAAATAGATAATTAGATTCATAAGCACAGAAATTTCATAAATAACCAATGTGTATTCTGATTTTTGTAAATTGTATTGATTGGTACTTATATTAACCAGTGTCATTAAAAATACAGAATGTAAAAAAATCAAATCTTGTCAAATCCTTGTTATTTTGATCATAGTTTTATAAGGAGCAAGGGATCAATTTTAAATATATGAAAAGTCTAGAGAGAGTCATTTCACGCCGAATTTTTGATGGCTTAAGACACGCGCTGACCCTTCAATATGTTCTTTTCTATCTTCTTCTTCTGTTAGTTGTATTCTTCCATCTATAACGATCTATATCTATATCTTCAATAAATTTTCATTTTGAAACAGAGTATCGAAGATCCCTATTTTTTTTATCGTTTGACATATTTGACTTCCGATTTAATACAAATCATATATCTGAGGAAATAATAAAGTTCAAACAATATATACGGAGAGATTTTAAATTTACACACCTCTCAGTTTAAGATCATAACAGTACAAATTACGAAGTAAGATACAACGAGTTAAGTGAGGATTATTGAAAAAAAAATAAGTTAAGACCTGGTCAGGAGATTTTGAACTTTTCATGTTGGAATGTAGTTGTTATAAAAGTGTCAGCATGACTGATTTAATACTCCCTTCCCTTTTTTATACTTTAATCTTTTTAATACCAATAAATTTAGGTTGATATATGTAATGGTATAAATTCTATTGAACTTTGTTTACAATCATATTAAGCAATGGTAAAACGATATGATTAATTTTATATTCAATGCCAATAGTCACTAGTAACATGTCACCTGATATAGGTTATATTTGTATACATTTAACAGTTCTGTCACCAATATGGAAATATCTTCTTTCACCAAAGGTCAAAGATCATCCTTTTAAGCCTTTCTTTCTATTTAAATTTAGATTTCTATCAATTTTGACTTGCACTTTTCGTTTGTATTGTCAATAATGTTATTTGTAGTAGTTGTTAACAATCTTGTCCATTAAACATATATTCAGTGGAGTAGGCATGTGTTATAAATACTTTGACAATATACATTTTATCAATTTGTATAAACATATTAAAGAAAGTCAACGTTTCCTATTTTAATTTGTTGATAACGGATATTAAAGCCCGGGATATTTATCAAATAGTTACTATTGATTATAATTATTTTTGCGACACGGAAGATTTACATGACCGTCGAGTGTTTGATTAATCGAAGTCTCAATAAAGAACTTTGGTCTAAAGTTTCTTTATTAAAAAAAAAAGAATTAAAAAAGAACTTGACTGCAATAATATATTTTTGGATTTGATGCTTGATATAAATATCATTATGTGAATTTTTTTTCTTCTGTTGCAAGGATAAAAAGATGGGATCGGAAAATGTTCAAATTATTCGAAATGAACATAAACCAACATTTCTAGAAATACAGGCCAGAAATCGACGGCTTGCTGATATCAGAAGAGGACAGACATACTTTCAAAAGATCGATAGTTTAGCGGAACGACAATGGAATAAAAATACTCCACATGACAGTGCAGGCAGACGTCAGGTTGTTACTATTAGACCGCTAACTGATACACAAAATACTAAATCACAAAACAGACAATTAATGCTCAATAATGGGTTTGAGAAAAAACGCATCCATTCTGAAAGACCAAGAGGTTCGGAACGCATAGTCGAAGAAGAGTTGTTTCTAGTCAATTCAACAACGCCACGACAGAAAGTACCATTAGACTTCAGAAATCATTCTCCGTATTTTCGTAACGGACATGCCGAAAAGATAAGTGAAAGATTAGGTATTTTTAATCAGTGGGGATCTGGTGTTCATCCTTTGGACGAAAAGGTTACCTTAACAAGTAGCGATTTGATGCCTCAATTTGAACCATTTCGCTTTCGTGACAGTGTAAAACATGTGCATAAACCAACACCAAAGCAGTATATGCCGATGAGTCGAGCTGCCCATGAGAAAGATCGTCAAATTAAAGTGCATACAAACTTTCTGTCAAGGAACGGACTAGTCAATATTAATCCAGAACTAGAACAATGGCCGGAGATGGATGCCGAATCACGACAAAGATCGTTCGTGCGTGACCCAGAACTTCTTCAAAGGGAAAGGACAACAGCTTTTATGAACAGATTGGACAAAATGATTGATCCGTTTAAGCAACAAACAGATAAAATGGAATTAACTTCAAGTAACGAAGAGTGTGAAGGGTCCCCACCACCTTCAATTTCCGACCTCACGGAGGTCAATCCAATTAACAATTCGAATGTCAGGTATTCTAAAGGCAGACGATCAGTTGAAGTTATACAGAAACTTCCTTTGTATCCAAAATACATAACACAACCACAAAAACCTCGACGGAAAAATTTGACATTTTCTAAACTGCTTATTGAGCTTAATAGACAGCCGATGGGAGCTAGCAGAAAGTGTAAAATATGGGTGAATAATTTGGAAAGAGTTGATTCAAATACATGTAAAACTTAAGTTTGTCTTTGTAATAATATTGTAGGATATGTTGGGCAAGTTGATTGATTGTAGTTTTAATCTTGTAACAAAGTTTGTATTGCTAAATAAATGCATCAGCAATTGACACAATTAAAATGTCATCCTCAGTAACATGTGGACGAATATTCATTTATGTAGCATTTTTATCACTCATATCTAAGATAAGTATACATTTGTACTTTACATGCACTCAAATAGAATACTAATAAGCTACCGAGTTTATGCATTTCAAACTTTCAAATTGTTTCAAATAAACAAAACTTGTCAATGTTGAAAAGTATGTAAATGTGAGAAAAATGATTACCCATTTTTTTATTAGTAAAATTGAAAAATCTTACAGTATTTATTCAAAAATGTTACCATATTTAACTTTTTTTTAACTAAATTAAAACCGTTAGACGCGTCTTTTCTGTTTTATTATAAAAAGGTTTGGTTAAGTTCACTTATTACCTGTCACCAGACACGTTTTGTCATTGAAGAAGTGTAATTACAACAATGCGTCAAACAATACTTTTAGATAGAATAAAAGATACGCCTGTTCAAATTATTTTCTTTCGTATATGATATCATTTGTAAGCCATATCTACTATACTTGGAACGAATTTGCAGGATTTACAGGAAAACTCGGGTCAAATAAAAGAGATACAGTTAAGATTATTCGTTTTGGCCTCGCATCGTCATATAAACCATTACAACTATAATCATTTTTGAGTTTATTAGGAATGCAATTTATATGCACATTGAGGTGTTTGGTGTGAAATTATAAACATCGATCCAATTACTTTTAGTATCTTCCTATCAAACATGTCGGATGAAGAACTATTTTATTGTTTACTTTCTTGTAATTCGGACAATTTTCTACTAGAAACCGACCAACTAGAGACATTCCAAGCTATATGCGTTCGATATATCCATAAATTTGGGACTTTACTACAATATTAATATAACTGTAATATCCGCTACTGACAATTTACTCACTTCAACTGATCATGACATTTTCTGATTTACTTTAATTGTTTATTTTGTTCAATTGTTTAATTATTGTGTTTATCATGTTCATTATTTTCACTCTCCTCCTGGAGGCAATAAAGAATATATATATATATTCTGTGAATATTCAACCACCCTCTTGTATCAGTGTAATTTTAAACAGTTTCATAAATAGACTAACTAATCCAAGAATGAAAAATAGAAAAATATTCAACGAATGACAAAACAGCACATACATCCACGAATTCGTCTAGCGCATGCGTCCTTTATCAGCTAGTGTAGTTCGATCAAGAGACATAAGAGTACTTAAACTTGGATGAGATGATTGAGCTATTCATTTTCTCCTAGACAACACCTAATGTCAAACTCAATACAGATCCTTTTAAATTCCATTTAGCAGAAAAATTACTAACGCTTACCTTACATTGATACTTTTTACTTTGAAATAGAAAGAGTTACCTAACTATATTGCAGAGATCTGAAAATTTAAATAAATTTAATATCAAGATGCAGTTATTATTGCCATTTTTTTTTATCAGGTTACTTTTCGATGTAATTGTTAATTGCCTTTTATAAGCGAAAATTTAAATAAATCTAATATCAAGATGCAGTTATTATTGCCATTTTTTTCATCAGGTTACTTCTCGATGTAATTGTTAATTGCCTTTTATAAGCGAGGCATTTCTTTTGCTTTAGTAAGATTTTTTTTCAAATTTGCAGTTGAAGTGTCCAAATTTTTATAAGATATCCATATAAAGGTATATGATATAAATATATAAATATCTGCATTTTCGAGTCCTAGTACATCTTCAATATTTAATCAATTAAAAGGGAAGTGCAAATAACTGACTGCACAAATTGACCCCCCCCCCCCCCCCCAAGAAAGAAATAAAATAAAACCACAAACGCCCAAACAAACAAGTTAACACAAACAAACTATTTAAAAAGACTAGAACAAGAACAAAACAAAACAAAATCATACTAAATAGATTTTAAAGGCACATACAACACCCAAAAAAACTGCATAATTGGTGCAATTTCAGTCAACTGTAACAACTATATTTCTAAATGACCATAACTGAGATATGTATTTTATAGACCCCCCCCCCCCCCAAAAAAAAAAAAAAAAAGAAAAAAGAAAAAAAGATCACAAATGCCCAAACTAAAAACCTAACATAAAACAAACAATTTATAAAGACAATAACAAAACAAAACAAAAACATACAAAATATATATTTTTAAATAAAAAGGCACATGTATACAAACACTCCACAAAAACTGTAAAATCATTGTATTTGATGCATATTTCTGTGTTTTAAAAAAAAACCTTTTATTTAGTGCATTATATATAAGTGTATTTTGGAAAATGTTAGTTGTATGTCATATAAAACAAGATGGTACGATACCAAACTGTGAAGTGAATTTGAATTTAAAATTGTTTTATAACCCGATTAGCTGCGGTAGGTATGTTGAACAAAAGACTGTAAAATGTCTTACATAATTTTGAAATCTTTATGTAGCATTTTATATCATACGCAAATATTGGGACGAATTATAAGTTTATATATATGCAAGTAACACCGTTATATATCAATAATACATGTTTAAATCGTACAACAGTACGTGCTAAGTTGATACCCTCAAATCGTATAATTTAGGGCTTATCATTAAAATTCATATTTGATTTGTTATAACGTAGCAACCCCTTATTTATCAATCAGAATCAATATTAATTTCTTTTGTAAAATCGATTTTGAGTAAAAACGGCGCCGAAAATCTATAATAATATTAAGTTTACAGCTGCGCTTTGTAATCTTTTAACTGTCTGTGTTTGGCGTGATATATGCACGGAAGTCTCAAATCCCTGTATGGCCTCGAATCTATGTTCTTTTCGCCTGAGACTACTTGTCTCTGTTGTCCCAAATTTGTACCATCCTTGTATGGCCTCGAATATATGTCAATTTCGCCTAAGATTACTTGTTTCTGTTGTCCCAAATGTGTACAATCCCTGTATGGTCTCGAGTATGTGTCCTTTTCGCCTGAGACTACTAATTTCAGTTGTCCCAAATGTGTACAATCCCTGTATGGCCTCGAATATATGTCAATTTTGCCTAAGACTACTTGTTTCTGTTGTCCCAAATGTGTACAATCCCTGTATGGTCTAGAGTATGTGTCCTTTTCGTCTGAGACTACTAATCTCAGTTGTCCCAAATGTGTACAATCCCTGTATGGCCTCGAATATATGTCAATTTCGCCTAAGACTACTTGTCTCAGTTGTCCCAAATGTGTACAATCCCTGTATGGTCTCGAATATATGTCCTTTTCGCCTGAGACTACTTGTTTCTGTTGTCCCAAATGTGTACAATACTCGTATGGCCTCGACTATATGTCCTTTTTGCCAGAGACTACTCTGTCTCAGCTAGTAGTCTCAGTTGTCCCAAATTTGAACAATCGTCACTTTATTCGCAAATCTCAGGCGACCAGTTTAATATCTAATATGGCCTCAAATCTTTTATCCTTTTCGAAAATATGTGTCTTTAGTCGTTAACATCATTCGCAAATCTATGTCTGTGTTAAAAGAGTAGCATGAAATCTTTGTCCGTGTAAAAAGAGTGGTCTCAAATCTTTGTCTGTAAAATGTTGTCTCAAATCGATGTCTGTGTAAAAAGTGTAACCATAAATTTTTGTCCGTGTAAAAGTGGTCTCAAATCTTTGTCTTTAAAAAGTGTAGCCTGAAATCTTTATCCGTGTAAAAAGTGTGGTCTCAAATCTTTGTAGTCTCAAATCTTAGTCCGTGTAAAAAGTGTGGTCTCAAGTCTTGGTCCGTTTAAAAATTGTGGTCTCAAATCTATGTCTGTGTAAATAGTGTACCCTCAAATTATTGTCCGTGTTATGAGTATGGTCTCAAATCTTGGTCTGTGAAAAAGTATAGCCTGAAATCTGTATCCGTGTTAAAATACCCCGAGCGTCGTCGCTTCTTTATTATGATCTCTGATATACGGAGAAAGACTGAAAACTAACAATTTCCCGGATTTATAGTGAGTCCGTGCATGTGTAGGAGACACATATTACCATCCTTGTTTTAGATAAATTGTTTCAAAGTTGACTGATATGCATAGAATTCTAATATGACGTCCTTATTATGCTTTGTAAACAAAGCCGTGTTCTAATGAGCACAAAATATGTTTGACACATGCGCACGAACTTACTGTTTATATTAACGTTATTTCCATCGTTATCCTTTAAAATATATACATTTAAGCAGCTAACATAAACTTTTATTATATTTTTTTATGAAACAACATATATTTACCCTGCTCGTAGCTTTTAAACTTATCAAATATGAAATACAATGCACAGACTCCTCCAGGAGGAAACGGGAACAGCCAAACATTTTTACGGTAATTTCGTACGCTTCGACCTATAAAAGTACTGTATTTGTCCTATTAGAATCGAAATAATTCATTCATGTCATGCTCTATGCTCATTTTAACATGGATAGGCATTATATTTGACCACATTTTACACCTCGCTAACGCTCAGTGTAAAATATCGACAAATATAATGCCTACCCATGTTAAAATGAGCATAGAGCATGACATGAAGGAATTATTTCTTAAGTTTATTTGATTTGAGGTTGTAAAATGTCCAGTGGCAAATACTTCAGGCATGTTCAGGACGACACATACAATAGTTGTGTCCTTACTTTAATGCATCCATAAAAAAATACTATTCTAATATGACGTCCTTATTACGCTTTGTAAACAAAGCCGTGTTCTAATGAGCACAAAATATGTTTGACACATGCGCACACATTTACTTTTTATTTTAAAGTTATTTCCATCTTTATCCTATAAAATATTTACATTCAAGTAGCTTACATAAACTTTTATAATATATGTTATATCGAACAACATATGTTTACCCTGCTCGTATTTTTTAAACTTATCAAATATGAAATGTAATGTACAGACTCCTCGGGGAGTAAACGGGAACAGCTAAACATTTTTACGGTATTTCCGTACGCTTTGACCTATAAAAATGCTGCATTTGTCCTATTAGAATCGAAATAATTCCTTCATGTCATGCTCTATGCAACGCTCAGTGTAAAATATCGACAAATATAATGCCTACCCATGTTAAAATGAGCATAGAGCATGACATGAAGGAATTATTTCTTAATTAGAACACTCCGTCAGTTGTAAAAGTGATTGATAAAATAACATATATTTCGAAAGATGTAAACGTGTGGGTTGTGTGCGTATTTGCGGACTAATCTTGCAAACTATACATTTGAAAAGACCAAGTTCAACATTCTGTCA
This sequence comes from Mytilus edulis, assembly GCF_963676685.1. NCBI lineage: Eukaryota > Metazoa > Mollusca > Bivalvia > Mytilida > Mytilidae > Mytilus > Mytilus edulis. The sequence goes on along the minus strand of NC_092344.1, from coordinate 117,931,515 downwards.
TTCGTAAAAAATTATGCAATAAAAATATCTGAGAATATATATATGCATCCTCTATAAGTAAAACACATGGCGCATTATGTACATTTTAAATTAAATTGACTAAAAGTGTCACAAAAATGTGCCGTTTTTCATTCAATCCTGCGTTTCCATAATTTGTATTTATACTGTATAAAAAATCGGAAACGGCGTGCATCAGACTTACAAATTTAATGAAAGAGATAGCTTAACAGTCAGTGAAAAAGTTACCGAGGTTCTTGAAGCAGAATAAACAAGAATTCTATCTTGTGAAAGGACAAGACGAGGACAAGCCATAAAAACACAAGATATTAGATCGATTTCTATTGAAATGAGCTTCCCATACAAGGCCGTAACTACCCTTGAGGCAAGTGAGGCAATTGCCTCACTAAAGATTCGACACTGATTATTTTTTTATACATATATATAAATATAATAGTCATTTGTTGTTCTGTCTCAACCTTAATTTCTATAACTTATAAAAGAGAAGATGTGGTATGATTGCCAATGAGACAACTATCCACAAAAGACCAAAATGACACTATTTCTTTTAAACTATTCTTCCTGGATATAACTCAGCATCTCAACGGGTGATGTTTCTCGATTACATTAACCTAGTAACGATAATCATCATTGATCTTTAGTTAAAAACAGGCTCTTGCAGAAAAAGGAAAAGCGACTCTGAAGCTTAAGGTAAAGAAGGAATAATTCTAGTAAACTAGTTTTTTTGAGTCTGAGTATTGCATATAACTTCATTAGAACAATCAAAACGATAAGTAGACTGACAAATAAAATACTGGTCTTCGGAAGGGGGCAGTCCTGTCTGCGTATTCATTTCACGAACTTTAAACTTTCTCTTTACAGATAAACGAAATATAAATAATATGAAACATGAATGCATGGATTAGTTTTTATACATGTTTCTTTAACCTTAAAAATTGAAAGAATATCCCATATTCCAATTTGATATTATTGAGGAATGGTAGAACCTTTAACACAGGATTTTGTCTTTACTTATTCGGGACTACGGAATTTCGTTTCTTTATATTCGGGGTTTCGGAATCGGACACCCCCAAACCCTAACCCCTAAATTTGTAGATTCTGGAATTAAAATACCACCAACTTTTTCCAGAAATAATTTGAAATTACGGAACTACATGTGCATGTACAAACTTCAAAAACTCCATTCCAATTCCCCTGTACCCATATATACTTACTCTATAGATAGAATCATATACATGTATCTTATCTCAATCTATCCCTAGTTTGTCTACTATTTGTCAGCATAAAAGCGAGTTTAATATTTTGTAACTGCGACTGTATGATGGTGCTTACAGGATGGCTTAATTCCCTTTTGCAAACAAAACTGTTACTATCGATGCTGCTACCGAATTGCTGATGGAGAAGGAATTGGAAGAAGACATTGATCATTGTGTTGATGATGATGTGCTACCTTTAGAAACACAGACTGCCCTGAAACAACTGAAAACTTGGAAAGAGCATGCATGAGTGGCGAGAGATTGTGAGGTCTTGCCATGCTCCATGTTCATCCCGATAAGGATATCAGCAGGCCAAATTATGATTCTGAAATAATTTGACTGAACCGGCCATAGAAAAATTTGGAAAACTCTACTGAATCGATGTTTGTTCTATGTTCTGGCAGCAGACTCAAATCAATGATATTTGGATGATTATCTTACATATAAATTTAAATAAAGTTGTTAAAAATTTGGTGTTTGTAAAAGTCTTAAAATATGAAAAATTTATGTCAAAAGTGTCCAAATTCAAAACATTATCAAACTCTCTAAAAATGCCTAGAATGCAGGATTTTGCACCATTCATTTCATACCCTCCAAAAAAAATTCTCGGCTCGCTTCGCTCGGCTCAATTATTTTGCCTCACTAAATTAAGATGCCTAGTTACGGCCTTGCCATACATTAGTTTTACAGTTTTGTCAGTTTAGGTTTTACGGCGGGAGACAAGAGAAAGGGGACGAGAGAAAGGAGAAAGGTATTCCCTGTCAGACCCCTCATAAATCTAGAACTGTAAAAGTGACGACATCAAAATTCAAATCTATTCTGTGTTTTGTGGCAAAAAGCATTGTGCTTTATAATCAGTTGGTTAAGGAAAACTAAAATTAGAGAATGGAAACCAATTTTGTAAAAACGGACGAACACTATGATAGATCATGATACGTACAATTGGATCGACGTACAAACAGACAAGGATATAACTCAATGCCCCCTTTGCTACGGCGGGGGCATAAAAATGTACATTTATGAAATAAAATAAAACTCCGCGAAACTTCATGAACGGTTTTTTGCACTGACAAAGACGTTATTCAAACGGTCAACTCTCGACAGTTAATTAGATCAAGGATTTGTATAGTAAGACTTGTCTCAGAATATTTTTTGTTTCTGAGACAAGTAACTGTGAGGTCAAAACTTAGATACAGACCGCCGAAATTAAGCTACATAGTTTTTTTAGTCTAGCCCATCCCCTGTACATTGTTTATTTTAGACTTTTTATAATTAGGATGAATGTATTACATGATTATAAATGAAATATGAGAATTTTAGTCAAATCGGTGAACATGCAGCCCCTTTAAAGATTTAAATTAAATTAAAAAAAAACTTTGAAAATTCCCGCAAAATTTTCTTTTATTCTATGATTGTCTCCCTTTCAGTAGCAACGGAATTTGATTGGGTAGTTAAAAAACCGGAAAGCATGGCTGCTGTTGCAAATGCTGAAAATTCGTCTGATAGAAAAAAATATAAGAGTTGCCTGTTAATGCAATTATAAGGATTCAGTCATACAACTGGAGTTATGTCCTGCTCAAAACATATATAAGGCCTGCTTGACATGAAAAAGTTACGGAAAAACGAAATCCCATAACCTTCTACAACCACTTTTGTCAACAAAACACAAATGGACAATAGATTATTAATAACTTTATGATGATTGTGCAGTTATATGTGTTTTAATGATCTGTTAAAAATGACAGACGTCCAAATAGAAGGGGCGGTCCCGTTATTGGATCCTAGTTCACTGAAGGTAGAGAATAGCACAAATAACAATCAAAATGGTGTAGAGACCGAAGTTGAAGAAGCTGAGGATGACACTCCATGTATTGACATCATTATAAACAATGTAGTGTGTACTTTTAGTACGAGGTGCCATTTGAACTTGAGAACTGTTGCGATGGAAGGTGTTAATGTTGAGTACAAAAGAGAACAGGGTGTATGTATTTACATGATTCAATGTTATACAATAGGGCTCTTCACGGTTAGTTCGGCCATATTGGATAGGGGGCAGATTTTTTGGAAGGAGGTGGAAATGGTATGAAAGTGTGGGAAATCCTATGTGTGTTTCCAAGCAACAGCTCTGTTTTAATGATGTTTTCCCGTATTTTTCACACCATTTTTACCTCTATTATGAAAATCTGCCCCCTATCCAATATGGCCGAACTAACCGTGAAGAGCCCTATTAATGCATTTTGCTGGAATGAATGATCATCACAAAGTAAATTCACAATGTCCTATGTCCCTCTCTCCAAATGGTCTCGTTTCAATTGAGACAGTTTATGCATAAAACGGAAAGTGGGCACTGACTAAAAGACATAAAGATCTGTCATTACAATGTATCACCAAAGTCCTTCAGAACCAAAACAATTGAGAGTTTGTCGAACAAGTTCAAATATATCTGTTCAAACATATTCTCCAAATGGTCTCGTTTCAATTGAGATAGTTCTGTCATAAAACATACATATATGACAAGCACAATACATAAAACACATAAAACATAAATCACATCATGCAAAATAAATAATGTTATCAAGCACAGCAATTAATAAGCACAATTAAAGCAAATAAGCAAACATAAAATGCAGATAAACTAACATTCATGCAATAGCTTTTATAAAGCTCTAAAAGTAATTCAAGCATTAAGAACACAAATATAAATTATGCCTAATAATTTAAAAGCCAGAGTATACAAGATAAATAAATAAACTGATCTACAGCTCATTGAGATCTGCAGGAGTAACACTGACACAAACTGCCTTCCTAATTACCAACCAAACTTTTAAACTGACCCAATGGCATTTCTTCCCTCATCTTATTTGGCAGTTTGTTCCAGAGTTTGGCTCCTGCATATATCTAAACATACATGCCAAATGACATGATATTCGCGTGTAATACACGCTTTTTCAACCGTTTACATGCAAGGATTTTGTCACATGGCGTGTACACGCTTTTTACCACTTTAAACGCTTTTTCGTTCTTTTCATTTATTGGTCGTTAGTGATATCGCTATTCTTTGTTTTTTTCCTTATTTGTCGATAAAGACAGAAAAATTTGAAGTAATTGTTTACCTGCCATATTGTTTATTTTTCTATATGGACAAACACTTGAAACAGTAAAAGGTAAGTAGTTTGTGATTAGTTTTTAACAATTTTGTGACTTTCTTTCAAGATCACTTTATAGAGGAAATCTACACAGAAAGAGGTCACTTTCAGGACCTGTACCGTCGTCTAAAGCGCAGATTGTTAAGCCAAAACGATGTGTACAGCAAGATTCAAAATTTATAAATTATATTTTTTTAGTTTGAGTTAAAATGATCGAGTGACAAGTAATGCATAATTTGTGCATTCTATGATGCAATGATAAAAAACAATATATGTGAGAGGAGAAATACAATGTAGCTATTTGAATAAGCATTAAAAATGTTTATCTAACGGAAATCAAATTTATAAAAATTTTCCTTTTTCAATTTCAGTTTCAAATCTAGCCAACAGATTTCTACAGGCCATGGGAAAGAAAATATCATAGAACTATTGGATCAGCTCTCATAGTACCAGCTATCTTCTGATGAACTACCCAGTTTTGACCAGGCAATAGCAATGAAAGCAATGGCAGAGATAATGGATGACATTTTACATTGCCAAATAAAAAAAGACATTATGACATTCTTTCAAATCTTGATGACGCTACATGTAATTCAGTCAAATATCAATTCCTACTGTTGGAGAGCATTTTCAATTTATTTAAAGAAATTGACACATAATTCTGATCAGAACTTGACTACATTGTATGTTACATTTATATTGTGTGCTGCTATCAAATAAATATAACTGGCAGTTGTTTGGAATATGTACCTAGTGGTGGTGCTTTACAATAAAAGTTAACAGTAGAATATATATTGTTTTTTATATTAACAAATTTGTATGTGAAATTATGAACATTACCACATTCATCTGCGTCACACGTTTTCACACGCTTTTTGACATGTCATGTCGTGTCATGACATGATTTCCCATTGTCAGAGGTTGGCAAGTATGTATCTAAATGAGTGTAGCCCATGGGTAGTTGTCCTTGCCCTGGGTATATCTGCTATGTTGTTATTTCTAAAAGAGTAATTACATTTTTTAATTTTAATAAGTTCATGTAGATAAAATGGACATTGTTTATTAATAATTTTATATACCTCTATTGCTATCATTCTAATTCTTCTGATTTTGAAATTTGGTAATTTTGATTTAATTAACAGTTGTTGATAAGTACTACAATAGTCTTCATATATAAATCTTAGGGCACGCTCCTGTGTTTTCTCTATTTTTCTGGTACATGTATTACAATCACCACAGAAGTGCCATATTACAGGACAATAATTCAAATTTGACATGATAAATGAATAATATATAGTAAGTCTACCTAATTTTGTTAAATGTTTACCAATACATTTAAGTACATGTAATTGTCTTGATGCCTTTTTACAAATATTAGAAATATGGGCATCAAACTTAACCCTTTCAATGCTGCACCAAAAAAATGAAAAATGGCTGCTGCTGCTGCATTCTTTTTGTGTTATATTCCTTTTAAAACTGCTGTATCTTTTTAATTATAAAAGATACAGACAAAGTTACTGCATGAAAAATGCTCAGAAGAGCATGAACTGTAATGTTATGCAATTATTTTATTAAAATTTTCATCAGGCTACCTGCATTTTCAGGTAATTATCAGGTAAAAGATGTAAATTATTGTATTTGTGTTAAATTTTGAATAAAAACGACTTTTACTCTTAATTTAAGTTGTTGTTTTATCTTCCATATAATAAAGAAGACACCAGTTGCTCAATTCCGTAGCGTAGTGCACCATACACAACGTATAATGTAATCATGGCGTAAATTAGTGGCTCCGTCCTAAAAATTTTCAGTCAACCTCAGTTTTCCCCCTTTTTCTACGTCTCGATAAGATCGATCAAATTATATTTCCCACACGAATTGAATGTAATAAACAAGTTGAGATAACATGAAATCTTTTAACTAATCCTTGTTGTCGGTTTTGCAATAGAAATGCTGAAATATTTTCATATTTACAGCGTCTTTTCTGATTTCCACCATTTGCATTTGTCAAAATATTTGTTTTTATATTCCTTCTACTGCATGATTTTACAATAAAAATAACCGGGATTTCAAGTGCAAACGGGAACTTGTATTATATCCTCAATTCATAGGAGGAAAAATTAGAGAGGACCCGAATGAGAACGGAATGGTTTGAGAATCTGGATGAAAAATCCATTGTCATCGCGACATATGCTGTGATTAACAGTGGCGGATGGCGAACGTCATCGCGGCATATGCTGTGTATATCGTTGAAAGGGTTAAGTTGATAGTTAATTGTTACACCAAGTAATTTCACTTTTTTTTCACAATGTATAATATTACTATCTAAATTAAATGAAATGTTTTTATTTTCAGTTTTCTTGCCTTTGGCTATTGCCTGAAACTTGTCAGGGTTGACCTTTATATGATTTGGACTGAACCAATTTATTAGCTCTTAAGCTTTCTTTTTCTAAAATATTTACCACAGTGTCTATATCAGAGTGTGAATATGACAAAGTATTGTCATCTGCATAATTATAAAATGAACTGCTTGAAACAAAATGAAAAATGTCATTCAAGAAAATATTAAAAAGTACAGGTCCTAATATAGAGCCTTGCGGCACACCTTTATATATATCTTTCCAGGTACTTATATCTATACCAACTTTAACACCTGGTTTTCTTTTATTTAAATAGCTGTCTATCAAGTTTAAAGCTGTTTCAGATAACCCATATGCCTTCAGTTTTAGAATTAATAAATTATGAAGAAGTCAATCGGGACAGTGGACACTGATCATATCCCATTGGGACAATATATATACTCAATAGGGATGGCTTAGTTAAGAAAGACACAAAGATCTATCATTACATGTATCACAAAAGTCCTTTCAGACCAAAACAATTGAAAGTTAGTTGAAGAACTGAATAGGTTCTATAGCTGCAAATATGCACATACATGTATCACCAAGTATAACAAATTTGTTATGTAGTTGAACCCATCTTTATTTATCATGTTATGTGGAATTAAGTAATTTAAGATGGAAAAAATCAACTAATTTTGACCAAAAATTACGGTAAGGATATTTTGACGATTCACGGTAAAATTTTAAACAATTTAACGCTAGCAGTAGCTGAAAATGACCATTTGATGCCTGACGGTAAGGGGCATTACTACCCTCACCTACCATGTTATATAAGATTTATCAAGATAATTTCATGAACTGGCAAACTTTTTATCAGTAGATTAACAGTTTTGCATGTCTGTGCTTCATCATACGTTAAAAAGTGTTGCAAACTGTTTTATCCTTCCTTTGACCTTTAACAGTTATCTAAGAAACAGCTACAATATGTATTATCTTTTTGCCGTGACTGTATCACTGTCTTTTAATATGTAAATGTTTTAAAAAAAAATGTGCTTTTTTTATTAACCAGCTGATAGAGCTCAAATTAATTTGTTTTGTTTGTTTATTTATTCATAATATGTAAATAGAGTTATAGATTTTCAGATGTACTGATTTTGATAATTATATAAAATGTTAATGGATTATTTCAGATGTGCAATATGAGGATAAGGAGACCATACACAACTGCCAGTATTTGGTCTTCAGGAAAGATAACTTGTACAGGTGCTACCAGGTAATGTAAAACTTAGACATGTATATATACAATATGTACCCAACCATCAATTCCCCTAACTTATGGTAAAAGGGATTAGATGTGTTCATATGTACATGTATTAGGTAACCTTTGGACCAATTGAAACAGACATACAGGTAACATGTACAATGTAAATAAACATTTTGTGGATTATAGTGCATACAAACTATGGGCATTTGTTTATTAACTTTGACTAAGTAACCAAGTAGAGAGGAGCAATATGTTTTCGGTCTAGGTCAGACACCTTCCTATTTTGAAAAAGGTGTGCATCTTTACTGAATACAGACACATTTTCATTGGTTTTTTTTTTAGGGACAGTTTGTATCTTTTTAATTTTCATGTTTAGACTTTATTTCATTAAACTATGGTAAGATCATCAACAATAAACAAATTGATTCATGATTACTCAAGTAGCCCCAAAAAGTCAAAGTCAATGCAGTAGCCAATGATATTAATGATTCTTTGTCAGCATTGGAACTTAATTGAACTACTAAATGTAAGTGCTTTTGTCAATGAAGTCAACAAAAAAGGGATACGACTTTATAAAAAAAATCAGTATCTTCTGTTTAAATATTATGTTTAGACTGATATTTGTTAACATTCAAGAAAAAAAGGAATTTGTGAAATAAATTTTAATTTATATCCTGTTTTAATTTCAGTGAACCATATGCAAAAATAGCTGCCAGAAAATTTGCCAGACAATTACAAAGGATAGGTTTTGATGTCAAGTTTACTAATTTTAAAGTTGTAAATGTACTAGGAACATGTTCTATGCCATTTAAAATCAAAGTGGCAGATATGGCGAGAAAATATCCAAGAGAAGTCAGGTATTTATTTCCATTAGGTAATGCAAAATTGAAATGCAGATGTAACAGAGGTTTATTGTCTATCCTTAAAATAGAGTCAAAAATGCTGTGACTTCAACAATGTATTAGACACTGGTGGTAGGTAAAAGATATTTGGTATGAAGGTGTATAAGCATTTGTACATCTCATTTCCATAGAGATTATTTGGCCCTGCCCCCTCAGTCATAGTCAATTGACTTTGTCAAAATTAACATAGAATTAGTTTGATACAAATACATAAATCCTTCCTAACTACCAGTAGATTTTTAGTTCAATCTTTCCTATCTATGCATTGGTCAAACACATGTTTGGAAACAGTACAGTAAAGCACAAATTGACAGAAATATTAATATAAACATATACACTGATGACATGTTAACAAACATAAAAATACTCACTAAATTATTTTTTTAATTCTTTTACAACTTATTTTTGTTTTATTTACTGTAAAAGCAGAAATATTTGTGAAGGATTAATTTCGTTTTTTTCGTGGAAAGAATTTATCCACGAAATTAAAACCCCCACGAAAATTTAACCTCCATATAATACCATTTACATTTAAGGAAACCACCAAACTAAATCCCCATGAAATCTTGTGTAGAGACAAAACCACAAATTTTAACCCCACGAAAATTAATGTTTCTACAGTGTATGTTTAACATACACTTGTTGATACAACTTACTATCTATTATGTGACATTATACTTCAATTACTTGAGTTTTGTACTTCAACTTTTATGTAATTGTTGATTTTCAGTTATGAACCAGAACTGCATCCTGGGGCAACATACAGAATAAAAGAACCAAAGGCCACTCTGAAAATCTTTACTACTGGAAGTATAACTGTTACAGGTATGTGTACCGGGTACTCCTTATTTGCAGTCTGTCTTGAGATATTACAGATCTTTAAGAAGTTTTACACAATATTACCTTTTATAAAATTAAATTACCTTCCTAAATTATACCATCATACTAGTCAACTGACCCATACGTATCCTTCAGGTCACACCGAAGAATTTCACCCCATTCCTTGGGATTTTTTAAATGCCTGCCAGGTCGTCAAGTAACCCGTAAATTAGGAAAATAATCTGCTTACACCTGGATTCTTGATCATTTAGACTGATTTCTAAGTGATATTCCTTTGAAATACTGGCAAATTCGTTATTCTTTCTAGATAAGAAGTTCAAAATTAAGCATGGCTTCACTTATTAAAAGGAATTGAATTCAAATACATATCAGAATATTACATTCTTTTATTTTTCTACTTTAAATTTAGAACTATTCAAATAATGTTTTGAAAGTGTTTTTTTATCTTCACTTCCTTTGAATGCCTAATTATTATGTTACATTATAATAATCGCTCTCAAGTAATATTTCCATCGACCATGCAAGGGCTGTATAGCCAGTCAAGGTCGTAAAAAACTTCCATTTGTTTGTAATATTTCCAATTGACCATGCGAAGGCTATATAGCCAGTCAAGGTCGTTAAAATTCCCATCATCATAATAATTCCAGTCAGCAGAACGATTTTTTCTGAGAAATAAAAAACAAGTTCTACAGTGATTAATGATGAGAAAATCAGAACTGTAGCAAGAGAATTTATTTTTATGCCCCACCTTCGATAGTAGAGGGGCATTATGTTTTCTGGTCTGTGCCTCCGTCCGTCTGTACCTCCGTTCGTCCGTTCGCTTCAGGTTAAAGTTTTTGGTCAAGGTAGTTTTTGAAGAAGTTGAAGTCTAATCAACTTGAAACTTAGTACACATGTTCCCTATGATATGATCTTTCTAATTTTAATTCCAAATTAAAGTTTTGACCCCAACTTCACGGTCCACTGAACATAGAAAATAATAGTGCAAGTTTCAGGTTAAAGTTTTTGGTCAAGGTAGTTTTTGATGAAGTTGAAAAGTCCAATCAACTTCAAACTTAGTACACATGTTCCCTATGATATGATCTTTCTAATTTAATTGCCAAATTAGAGTTTTGACCCCAACTTCATGGTCTACTGAACATAGAAAATGATAATGCAGGTGGGGCATCCGTGTACTATGGACACATTCTTGTTAAATACTTTGAATGAAACAAGGAGAGCATGGAGAGGGTATACGATGATAGAGTATATTAAACACATTAATATGTCAATGACTTTAAAATGCAATGAAAAATTAAATTAAAGCCAATTTTCAATGAGTAATTCACCATGTGAACATATTTTGGAAACTTGGATTTAAAATATAAAGAAATTTCCCCCAATATTAAATTCAGCTGTAGAATAGTTCATCCGCGTTATGACCTGAGATTTTTCTCCAATGCAGGTCATGACAGGTATGTACCATTTGTTGTGCAGCATCTAAAACTTGCCAATTTAAAGTATGTTTTTGAAGTGTTCAAGTTTTCTGTAACACAACCTCAAGAATTTGTAATACAATTTTTATACGACCGCAAAAATTAAAAAATTTTGGTCGTATATTGGTATGATGTTGGCGTCGTCGTCTGCGTCGTCATCGTTGTCGTCCGAATACTTTTTAGTTTTCGCACTCTAACTTTAGTAAAAGTGAATAGAAATCTATGAAATTTTAACACAAGGTTTATGACCACAAAAGGAAGGTTGGTATTGATTTTGGGAGTTTTGGTCCCAACATATTGGGTATTAGGGGCCAAAAAGTATCGTGTATCGTGTTTCTTGTGGTTAGTACTTCGCTTTAGGGTTAGTAATGAAAGGCGTTGTGTTCATATCAAATTGTATTCAAGTTATGTACAAGGCAACGTTACGTAAACAATAGGCAACGTAAAACAATAGGTAACGTTAGTGACGTTAGTTACTAAGCAATTGTACAGCGGCAAATACTTGACAAAAAGAAGCCCAAATAAGCATTATTCTTGGTTTTCGCACTATAACTTTAGTTTAAGTAAATAGAAATCAATGAAATTTAAACACAAGGTTTATGACCACAAAAGGAAGGTTGGGATTGATTTTGGGAGTTAAGGTCCAAACAGTTTAGGAATTAGGGGCCAAAAAGGGGCCCAAATAAGCATTATTCTTGGTTTTCGCACCATAACTTTAGTATAAGTAAATAGAAATCTATGAAATTTAAACACAAGGTTTATGACCATAAAAGGAAGGTTGGGTTTGATTTTGGGAGTTTTGGTCCCAACAGTTCAGGAATAAGGGGCCCAAAGGGTCCAAAATTGAACTTTGTTTGATTTCATCAAAAACTGAATAATTGGGGTTCTTTGATATGCCAAATCTAACTGTGTATGTAGATTCTTAATTTTTGGTCCTGTTTTCAAATTTGTCTACATTAAGGTCCAAAGGGTCCAAAATTAAACTTAGTTTGATTTTTAACCGGATTTTTGTGACAAAAATGTTGGTTATTGATTTGGGAATGTACGGCGGGCAGGCGGGCGGCAATCAAATGTTGTCCGTGCATTAACTCATGAACCGTTCAACCAAAGCTTTTGAAATTTTAATATGTTATTACTGACAACTATACGAAGGTCAAGTTTAATAATGGCAATTTTGACTTTTACCGTTCAGGAGTTATGGTTCTTGAAAGATTGAAAAATGGAGTTTCCAGTCGTGTCCGTGCATTTATGAATGAACTGTTCTATCAAAGCTTCCAAAATTTTAATATGCTGTTACTGATGACAAAATGGAGGTCAAGTTCAATAATGACGATTTTGACTTTTACCGTTCAGGAGTTATGGTTCTTGAAAGATTGAAAAATGGTGTTTCCTGTTGTGTCCGTGCATTTTCTCATGAACCATTCAACCAAAGCTTTTGAAATTTTAATATGTTGTTACTGATGACAAAATAGAGGTCAAGTTCAATAATGACGATTTTGACTTTTACCTTTCAAGAGTTATGGTTCTTGAAAGATCGTAAAATGGCGTTTCCATTCACGTTGTTGCATTTACTCATGAACCATTCAATCTAAGCTTTTAAAATTTTAATATGTTGACACTGATGACAAAATGGAGGTCAAATTTGATATTGACGATTTTCACTTTCACCATTCATCAGTAATGGTTCTTGTGATATTGCCAGGACACAAATAAATGTCAATAAATCCGGTTTGCTGTTGTTGTGACAGCCTCTTGTAATAAAAATTGAATCCTTGGGGTTCTTTGATATGGTGAATCTAAAAATGTACTTAGATTTTTGATTATTGGTCCAGTTTTCAAGTTGGTCTAAATCGGGGTCCAAAATTAAACTTTGTTTGATTTCATCAAAAATTGAATAATTGGGGTTCTTTGATATGCCAAATCTAACTGTGTATGTAGATTCTTAATTTTTGGTCCTGTTTTCAAATTTGTCTACATTAAAGTCCAAAGGGTCCAAAATTAAACTAAGTTTGATTTTAACAAAAATTGAATTCTTTGGCTTTTTTGATATGCTGAATCCAAACATGTACTTAGATTTTTGATTATGGGCCAAGTTTTCAAGTTGGTTCAAATCAGGATCCAAAATTATTATATTAAGTATTGTGCAATAGCAAGAAATTTTCAATTGCACAGTATTCAGCAATAGCAAGAAATCTTCAATTGCACAGTATTGTGCAATAGCAAGAAATTTTCAATTGCACAGTATTGCACAATTGCAAGAAATATTCAATTGCACAGTATTGTGCAATAGCAAATATTTTCAATTGCACAGTATTGGACAATAGCAAGAAATATCTAATTGCACAATATTGTGCAATAGCAAGAAATTTTTCAATTGGAGTTATCTTTCTTTGTCCAGAATAGTAGTTGTATCAACTTAAATCATTGTTTTATACAATATACAATGTATATTCACTTTTACTATCAACTGATAAATTAAAACAATCTTTACGATTCAGTGATAACAAGCACTTTATTTTACATTTTAATATTTTATGATGTATATAAATGAGTAGTTATTGTTGCAAACTCCATTAGAAAATTTTTCTCATTTCAGATTTCATAAATAAAAAGAAAATTTCTTCAAACATTTTTTTGAGAGGATTAATATTCAACAGCATAGTGAATTGCTGAAAGGCAAAAAAAATATTTTAAGTCTCATTAGACCACATTCATTCTGTGTCAACTATTTAATCACAATCCAAATTTAGAGCTGAATCCAGCTTGAATGTTGTGTCCATACTTGCCTTAACCGTTCAGGGTTCAACCTCTGCGGTCATATAAAGCTGCGCCCTGCGGAGCATCTGGTTTGTTTTATTGTAAAGACCAAATACTTTTGGATTCTCAAATTTATCATTTCCTCAATACTGATTTTTAACTGAATATATTATATGGTTTTTTGGGGGGGAAGGGGGGGGGGGGGTTCTGTATTTTGTATTTTTTATGCTATTTTTCTTCATCTGTATTCATTTTGACATGTTTAAATGATTGACTATTTTCCATATATAATCATCATCCTGTAATTCCCTATTGTTTATTTTTTTAGTCCATATTTTTGGATCCTTTGGTTTTAGACCCATTATTTTTATTCTGTAAACCACATCCAGACCCTCAGCTGACATGGCTAAGAACAGGAAACTTAACTCTCACTATTTAGATGTATTCTATAGGAACTTGTCTCCGATCAAAAATGCTAGCAGCTCGATTTTCAGGCAAATAATACCTATATATATTAAATATTAACAGTAGTAGCCTTTTTAGAGGTAAACAATAATTTTAAATGTGATATGCATCTTTATTTACATAACAGTTTGTTTAGTTTTAATCATTATTGTTAAGTTTATTGAACATAAATGAAATATTAAACATGTTTTTGACTGCATTAAAGCCCAATTAACAACTGCCCTATAAAACATGTGCTGTCACAAATAAAGGTCAGTTTCGTATAAAGCAAAAGATACTAAGAGTTAAAGGCGTTTTGATCAAATTGGAATATTTGAAGCATGTCTCTTCATTGCTGAAACTTCCTCAATTGAATATTTATGTCTCTAGTCTTTATAGTTCAATTGAATATTTACAGACTTTTACTCCATAAATTTAAACCCCTTTCTGATTCTATGGCTTCCCTATTAAGTTGTTCAAGAGAAAGTAGACTTTTATAGCTATATTTAAAGTTTGAAGTATACAAAGTAAATGCTTTGGTATGTATAGAGAAAAGCAGTCTTTCTAATGAATATTTTCTATTAATTTCAGCTCCATGTGTTGACAATGTACAGTCTGCTATTGAACATATTTTTCCTTTGGTTGCTGAGTTTAAAGCAGTTAAAAGTGAAGTTAATGCTGAACTTCTAATGAAAGAAGCCAAATTTATTCAGAAACACCGAGTGATCAAACCAAAACGTCCAATCACTAAATTTGAAGAAGACTTAGAGTATGAAGATTCTAGTGAAGAAGATTTTGATAGTGAGGAAGACCAGGATTAAAAGAGTTAAAATGCATATATGAAAGTAGAAGTCAATCAGATTTGGTGCTTTCTTAAACAATAAACAGAGAAACTAGCATTACTGATTTAAAAATAAGCTGTTCACTAACTTAACGAGGTTGATAGATTATAGATGTGTATATTGATATTGTTGAATTGTGGGTGTTTGTTAATGTTGGATATTTTTGTGTCATTTATCGCTGCAATAATATATATATAAACCTGCAAATCTATAAACTGTTACGAGGGACATCTACCTCATGGACAATTATGTTAAGGGAAATGTTTTCATGGTTTATATTTTTAAAATCTTTTAAAGCTTCTGAATATATTAAACATCATAAAAGTCATCATAAAGATATAATGAGTTTCACATATTTCAAGATTAATAATTTTGGCTGTCTAATCTTTGTTCTTGCATGTACCTGATAAAAGTATGTAAAGGCCACATTTATACCTCTTGATTGAATTTTGGTGTCTGAAATCCCCTTTTAGCACTATTAGCTATTTTGTGGCCGCCCCTTTTTATTGGTGGGGGAAGCTGGGGAGAATAACTGGCCTTTGGCATGAAGATGGGCAGTCCTGGTCAATTAAGATTAAAAAGTAAAACTCCTTTACATCTAATGGCTTTTGTTGTGTAAATTGTTGTTCTATAGTCCGCCATTATTTTCCAAAAAGTAAAACTCAGAACTCATTAATTTTTTTTTTTTTTAAATTTCAGTCTTAAATGTCCTAGACTTGTTACCATTTTATGAAAGGCTATGTATCTATAGATATTATTTGATACTTTATTGACATAGATTGTCCATAAATAGGATTGAATACTACAGTGAATTATTAAATTAGAGAAGTTCTACCCTTTTAACAATACAAATTAGTATTTATAATAGTATATTTTTTGTATGAGATTTTTGTCTAGGAATTGTAATATGTTTTGTAGATTATCGGCTTTTTTTATATAAATATGATGGGTATTAATATCACACATCAAATTACATTGTTAGTATCATGATTACATTACATTGTTGGTGTCATCCATTACATTACATTGTTACATGTAGTATCATTCATTACATTATTTTCTTGTTGTCATGCATTACATTGTTGTTATATATCATGCATTACATTACATTGTTGGTGTCATGCATTACAATACATTGTTGATGTCATTCATTAAACTACATTGTTGATATATATCATGCATTACATTACATTGTTATTATCACACATCACATTATCATTGCATTTATGAGGCTCAATAAAGGGGGATAATTGTTAATTACAATCCTTAGATTTTTGTCATAGTAATCAAATTATAAAAACATCCTTTCTAATAAGCTTGGTATCAGGAACTGGTAATAAAAAAAACACTTTTTTTTTTTAGATATTTATTATATCAAAAACAGATAATTACTGTAATCAAAATATTTTTCTTCTCAAAATATTGATATCAATAATAGATAGATATATGGACTGTTCCGAACGTAATCCTGGTGGGAGTATGGGAGGCACAAATTAATGGAGGGATGTTTCATTTTCTTTAGAATTTTTAAAGTATTATAAGTAACAAAAAAAAAAGATTATTCTATGGGTGGTAGGAGTCCAAATAAGTGCCTTTCATGTCTCTCAATGTGTTTTATTCTTGAACAGCCCTAATAAAAGTGCCAAATTCAATGCCTTGTATAAATCAAAGAAGTTTGAATCTGATAATATTAGAATAATATGATTTGTTTACTGTTTTCAGGTAATGATAAACTCCACCAAGGGCCTCTTTAATTCATGTGGCATTATTATGTTTGTCTATTCCATGATTAAGATGTTCTTGGGGAAGTAGGCGTTTTCTGATATTGACGGGGTGCAATCATTCTTTTGCTTTTCCGTTGTCTGAGTTGATATTATACAAAAACAAGTTTATTAGATACTGTTTTTCTACTTGGGCAAATTAGTCAAATTTAACTGAAGTTATTGCATTACTTTTTTGCTTTCCTTCTTGTCTTTTGATCTTATATTGTAAAGATGCCTTCATGAAGAGAGCTGTAACCAATGCTACATCTAACACATCATTGTGGATTAAACGCAAGTTCTGTAGTTATGTGGATTACTGTGTCTCACTTAACTCCACAAATGTAATTCACTGCTACATCTAACATCATTGTGGATTTACCACAAGTTCTGTAGTTATGTGGATTACTGTGTCTCACTTAACTCCACAAATGTAATTCACTGCTACATCTAACATCATTGTGGATTTACCACAAGTTCTGTAGTTATGTGGATTACTGTGTCTCACTTAACTCCACAAATGTAATTCACTGCTACATCTAACATCATTGTGGATTTACCACAAGTTCTGTAGTTATGTGGATTACTGTGTCTCACTTAACTCCACAAATGTAATTCACTGCTACATCTAACATCATTGTGGATTAATCACAAGTTCTGTGGTGATGTGGATTACTGTGTGTCTCATTCAACTCCACAAATGTAATTCACTGCTACATCTAACATCATTGTCGATTAATCACAAGTTCTGTGGTGATGTGGATTACTGTGTGTCTCATTTAACTCCACAAATGTTATTCACTGCTACATCTAACATCATTGTGGATTTATCACAAGTTCTGTGGTGATGTGGATTACTGTGTCTCACTTAACCTTTTTGTTAATTCTTGGAACCAAAAGATTAATAACCTTTAATGATTTCAGTAAGAAACATTCACTTGTGCTGTTGTGACATCATCTATATTTATGCCAGGGTTTCAAAACTTTTCTATTTTCCTGAATTGCCTTTTATTTTTTATGAATGTTGGTTAAGACAGCCATTGATCTGGGTTTTGTTGTAATTTTCAAAGTATACACAATCCTTTTCCATAATACATGTTTGTTTTGGTTAATAATATATGGGTAGAACTGGTAAATGCTGTATTGGATACCCCGCAATGTCAGGGTTATTGGATAGCGTGATGTTTACGTCTTTATCTAAGAATTTACCAGTTAGCTGTTACAAGGCATCTATCTTTCCAAAATTGTTACATATGTTAGAGTGGTTTCATAACGAAAGTAAGTTTAGAAAAATTCCTGGTTATTTAAATTTGTTTATATGTTCCCTTAAAATTATCTTGCTATAATTTATATAAGGTAGAGAGTAACCTCAGATTTAAATGATATAAATTATACCAATTATTTCAATTGTACAGATACAAGTAAAAATCAGGTTGTACAGTTTGAAAACTTAACTATGCAAAAAATAGTAAAATTTATTTATACCTTGGAATTAAAATGATTAAGGGCATACGATACAGTTTTGATCCCATATTTACAGTTTGATGAAATTTCCATATAGGCTAGTTTTAGCCTGCTTAAATCAAATACGTAATAAAAAATATACCTTCATGTGCTATTTTTTGAGTTAAATGAGGTCGAAATTTTGTATATTTGCTCAAAATTCGGATTTGTGGCCGTATGTTCCATTTCGAAAGAAAGCCATAACTTTTTTGTTTTAAAAGATAAACACAAATTGCTTTTTGTTAGATAATTTTTATTTTTTGTATTTTATAAGTATCCTAAAAAAATATGCATTTTTTATTCAGAAATAACTCATATTTATCTAATGGTCATGAATTAAGAAAAAATCATATTTTTTTGCTGTATATTTTAAAATTAAAAAAATTCCTCTATTTACAGTTTTATAAAATTTGGTCCACATAATCTCCCTGCAAAATGAAACAAAATGTCGTTTTAAAAAATAGGGGTCCATGCACTCGTTTTCAAATTAAATCAGTTTGAATGATAAAAAATAGTCGAAAAATGCATCTTTTCGATATATCATAGTTTGACGTCGCGAAAATAACATTTTACGTTAGCAACGTCATTACCTCCCCTGTAACTGTATCGTATGCCCTTAAGAAGTATTATCTTATTGTTTCAAAGATCTGCCATGTATAAATTTGACACAAATGTTAAGTATCACTTCATTTAAGAATCAGGCTGTGTATTCCTTTTCTGATTAATGAATATATGTAGACTTTTGTAATAAGGCAGATTGAAATAATTCCTTGTTTATATATAAAAGGAGTAGGTCTGGTAAGGACCGATTTTGGCCTCAAATTTCAGGTTCATCTGACAAAAGATTTTTACCACTTAAGTGTCTATTTCATTTGATTCAATTAATTAATGTGAAAGATTTTTACTAATTTAGTCATTAAAAACGATTCAATTCAATCTCAAATACGAAAAATCTACCAAATATGCTGAAAATGTCACTCTTCAGATGGTTTTTGTCAAAAATTAAAGTGACCGCACCCGTGTTCATCCTCAACCTTTATATATGTTATGTATTATCATCAAATACAACTTACATTTATATATTTAGGATGAACATGAATGCGGCCACTTTCGTTCGACACGGAAACCGTTTAAAATTTAACTAAAATGCTAGAATTGTGAAGATTTCAGTAATTTAGCATGACTTAATGGTGCTAGTACTAGATATATGTGCATTGTATTGTCAAAAACAGCCCATATTTATATAGCAGAACCGTTGTACTGTCCAATAAATAACTAATAGTTTACATTTTGACAATTTTATAAATTTGCAATATTTTGGGGCCAAAAAGGGGTCTTCTTAGTGGACCTACTTCTTTGTTATGTTCTATTTTCCCGTATAAACCTTAAAGAAAAGGATAATATTAGTTAACTGCATACACATTAAAGTTGAATAGCACATCTTTAAATTTAAGATATCTTTTTCATATCCTGATTCTTACATGGAGGACTATTTATATATTTCAATTGTTAATTAACTATCGATAGGCTGTTTAAAAGAGTATCTGTCAAATGTATGAATGTTTTATGTCTGTTTATGTAGTTGTTGTCTAAGGAGGAATGTTTTATGTATGACCATTTTGGAGTATTCATTTTTGTATGGAATAAAACACTATTTCCATGATAATATTTGTTATATGTGAAGGTATATCTTTAAAAAAGTTGTACTGAAGAAGAACTTATTTATATTACCATGAATCGTTTTGGCTTGGAGACCAGCTTTTATCAGTTCTTTAACATATTTGGTTTGATAATGCGCCATGGGGAAAGAAAAGCTCAATTGATTTTGAGGTCATTAGTTCAATGTTACAAATACATACAAGTTTCTGCTGGCTGGAAAAATATGTTTGTTGAATCAACAATTTGACCATGTTGACAAACAATTAGACCACATGTTGCTTTTGAGAGTTTCTCCACTACAGTTATGACATAAATGGAAAAAAATGGATCAAAAACCATCATTCAGAGGAGTAAGCTTAAGGGGTCCAATAACAATTCTTTGTTGACTAATTTATATATTGAAGTTGTGCTTAAGATTGGGGGGGGGGGGGGGGCTGCTCCAGTCATGCTTCAGTGATTCCCCCCTGGATCCGCCTATGTGCATTTCCAGTTTGGTTTACCTGCTTTAGCCTCATTTTCATAGACAATGTTAATTTTACGTGATACTTTTAGTAAAGCTTTAGATTTAAGACTATCAACTTAAAATCAATGATCAGTAAATGCAGGTGAAACATTTTAGCATATTTACTCTTGTTTCAAAGGCAGATTTAGGGGGAACACAGGGTGCACAATGCCTCCCTTTGGTAGGAATAATTTGGATGATTATATAGGGAATCACTGGAGCAGCGTAATGTAATGTTAAAATTCCCTCTTATTATAAGTAATAGGATAACTATATTTGTTATGTGCGTACCTTGCAAGGTCCTCATGCCTGTCAGACAGTTTTCACTTGACCTTGACCTCATTTCATGGATCAGTGAACAATGTTAAGTTTTTGTGGTCGTCCATAACTCAGATACTATAAGCATATTTGGTGTATGGATGGACTGTAAGGTGTACATGTCCAACTGGCAGGTGTCGTCTGACCTTGCCCCCTTTTTCATGGTTCAGTGGTTATAGAAAAGTTTTTGTGTTTTGGTCTGTTTTTCTTATACTGTATGCAATAGGTCTACTATATTTGCTATATGGAATGATTGTAAGGTGTACATGTCTAGATGGCATGTGTCATCTGACCTTGACCTCATTTTCGTGGTTCAGTGGTCAAAGTTTAGTTTTTGAGTTATGGTCTTTTTTTCTAACACTATGCAATAGGTCAACTTTATTTGGTTATGACTATGTAAATATTTTATGATCTATATGTCAGTCGTGCAGGTTTTATTTGACCTTGACCTCATTTTCACGGTTCATTGCTCAGTGTTCAGTTTTTGTGTGTTCGTCTGTTTTATTTAAACTATAAGCAATTGCAATACAATGTAGGTCAACTATATTTGTTGTATGGAAGAAAGAATTGTTAGCTGTACATGTCTGCCTGGCATGGTTCATCTAACAATGACCTCATTTTCATGGTTCATTGGTCAATGTTTAGTTTTCTTGGTTAATATTAAGTTTATGTGACAGTTAGGACTATCAACATATTATCAATGATTAGTAAGGAAGGCAAGACATTTCAGTGTATGCACTCTTGTTGTTACAAGTCAAATTGATAGTCTGTGCTGAAACCCTCACTCGACTTGAAAATTTGATTGATTACATAGGGAATCACTGAGGCATGACTGGAGCTTGCCCCTCTTAGGGTAGTCAGTGCCACCCCCAGTAATGAAAATGTCTGGATCCATCACTGTTTTCAGTATTTTCTGATAAATGGCCATAGTTTTTGTTGAGCCAGCAACTTTTGTAACAGAAAGCTCGACATAGGGATAGTGATCCAGCTTAATATTTCAGAAGGTAGAACACCTGGATCCTTCATACTTTGTATAAAGATGCCTTATGTTATAGAGTTTTCATCTGTCATATGTCCATCGACCTTGACATCATTTCACGGTTCAGTGACTTCTTAAACTAGAGGCTCTAAAGAGCCTGTGTCGCTCACCTTGGTCTATGTGCATATTAAACAAAGGACACAAATGGATTCATGACAAAATTGTATTTTGGTGATGGTGATGTGTTTGAAGTTCTTACTTTACTGAACGATTTTGCTTCTTACAATTATATCTATAATGAACTTTGCCCATTAGTAACAGAGAACTATATTTGGTAAAAATTTACATAAATTTACCAAATTAATGAAAATTGTTAAAAATTGACTATAAAGGGCAATAACTCCTTAAGGGGTCAATTGACCATTTAGGTCATGTTGACTTATTTGTAGATCTTACTTTGCTGAACATTATTGCTGTTTACAGTTTATCGCTATCTATAATAGTATTCAAGATAACCAAAAACGGCAAAATTTCTTTAAAAATTACCAATTGGAGGGCAGCAACCCAACAACCAGTTGTCCAATTCATCTGAAAAATTCAGGGCAGATAGATATTGACTTGATTAACAATTTAACTTCTTGTCAGATTTGCTCTAGATGCTTTGGTTTCATAGTTATAAGCCAAAAACTGCATTTTACCCCTATGTTCTATTTATAGCCGTGGCGGCCATCTTGGTTGAATGGCCAGGTCATCGGACACATTTTTCAAACTAGATACCCCAAAGATGATTGTGGCCTAGTAGTTTCAGTGGAGATTTTGTAAAAGATTACTTAGATTTATGAAAAATGGTTAAAGATTGACTATAAAGGGCAATAACTCCTAAAGGGGTCAACTGACCATTTTGGTCATGTTGACTTATTTGTAGATCTTACTTTGCTGAACATTATTGCTGTTTACAATTTATCTCTATCTATAATAATATTCAAGATAATAACCAAAAACAGCAAAATTTCCTCAAAATTACCAATTCAGGGGCAGCAACCCAACAACCGATTGACCGATTCATCTAAAAATTTCAGGGCAGATAGATCTTGACCTGATAAACATTTTTATCCCATGTCAGATTTCCTCAAAATGCTTTGGTTTTTGAGTTATAAGCCAAAAACTGCATTTTACCCCTATGTTCTATTTTTAGCGGTGGCGGCCATTTTGGTTGGTTGACCAGGTCACGCCACACATTTTTTAAACTAAATACCCCAAAGATGATTGTGGCCAAGTTTGGATTAATTTGGCCCATTAGTTTCAGAGGAGAAGATTTTTGTAAAAGATTACTTTAATTAACGAAAAATGGTTAAAAATTGACTATAAAGGGCAATAACTCCTAAACAGGTCAACTGACCATTATGGTCATGTTGATTTATTTGTAGATCTTACTTTGCTGAACATTATTGCTGTTTACAGTTTATCTCTATCTATAATAATATTCAAGATAATAACCAAAAACAGCAAAATTTCCTCAAAATTACCAATTCAGGGGCAGCAACCCAACAACTGATTGACCGATTCATCTGAAAATTTCAGGGCAGATAGATCTTGACCTGATAAACATTTTTACCCCATGTCAGATTTGCTCTAAATGCTTTGGTTTTTGAGTTATAAGCCAAAAACTGCATTTTACCCCTATGTTCTATTTTTAGCCGTGGCGGCCATCTTGGTTGGTTGACCGGGTCACGCCACACATTTTTTAAACTAGATACCCCAATGATAATTGTGGCCAAGTTTGGTTTGATTTGGCCCAGTAGTTTCAGAGGAGAAGATTTTTGTAAAAGTTAACGACGACGGACGACGACGACGGACGACGGACGACGGACGCCGGACGCCAAGTGATGAGAAAAGCTCACTTGGCCCTTCGGGCCAGGTGAGCTAAAAAGTATGGAATGATTGTAAGGTTTTTGGTGTATGGAATGATTGTATTAAAGGTGTACATGTCCAACTGGCAGGTGTCATCTGACCTTGACCTCATTTTAATGGTTCAGTGTTTATAGTTAAGTTTTTGAAACTTACACATTACTTATTACCACAAAATACAAAACAAGTTTGAATTTTTTGGGGTGACACTTTTATTGCTTAGAGTTCTCTTAACTTTATTTTGCCTCTACAAAATGCTATGAAATTTATGCACAATGCTTGTTACCATAAAATACAGATAATTTAGAATTATAGGTGGTGTCACTTTAACTGTTCTAGAGTTATGCCACTTCACAAATAGAATTAAATTCTTCGCTGTTTGCAGCCTGATACGACCGCAGAGGTCGAACCCTGAACAGTTGGGGCAAATTTTGACACAACATTCAAGCTTGATACTGTCTGGATTTAGTTTGTGATCAAATTTTTGACATATAGGTTTCTGACACAAAATGAATGTGGTCAAGTTCTAACATATCTATTGCGCAATACTGTGCAGAGGCATCATCTGTGTCTCATGGACACATTTTTCATTTATTTTTTATATTTTGTTCTTATATTACATGCTTATTTTTACACCACTGTCCAAGGTTATAGAAGAATTTGGCACCAACGAACTAGTGGTTGTAAGTTGCTATATATAAAATTTGTTTTTCATTCATTGTTGTGTATATAAATTAATTTAGCTGCAAGTGTTTTTGATGTGTTTGAATTGCTCTTCATTTGTCATTTCTTGGCCTTTTATAGCCGACTATAGGGTATGTATGGGTTGTGCTTATTTTTGAAGACTTGTATGTCATTTGGTCTTTGATGGAGAGTTGTCTCATTGGCAATCATACAAAATCTTGTTCATTTTTATATAACAGTTGTAACGTTTCATTTTTTACCTCTTTACTACAACATCTTTGACTTACATGTACTAGTATTATATCTTCCTTATATCAAAAACATATACATATGTATGACAAACATGAACCAAAGACCACCACTGAACTACAGGCTCCTGACTTGGGACAGGCACATAAAGAATACCCAACCTATGGAACTGACTTTTTAAATAATAATCTATTATAATAATGACATGATGATGAATTTACTGAATGAAACATGAGTCATGATAATATAGAACAAGAAAGTATAAAATTGAATGCAAATTCAAGACAATTGGTTATATAAGCATGATAACAGGATAAAGTAGTTTTCCAAAAAAAAAAAACAAGTGTTTGGAAATGTTAAAAAAAATATCTCAAGTTTTAATTGCATAGGAATATATCCTTGCACTACAAATAGTCGAATACTTCTGTAACTGATGGATATACCAAAGACAAAGTTCATTTTAAATGAAAAATCCAAAAAGTCAGGTCTGTCATACATTTTGAAGCTCTATCATATGAGATGGTTAGTTAATCCTCTGGTCTCTCGGGGGGTGGTCCGCATGGCTGCAACATTCTTTCCATCAAATTAAATCGCACACGCGCCTTCGCTTCATTTTCGGCAAGAGAAAAATAGTTCAACATATCATTGTGTCCCATGTAAGATGCATTGCTGTCTCGATGTTGGTTTGTCATCCATTCCCATTTGTTCGTATCTGCATGGCCAGTTCCAATGTATTTAGACTGCAAATGTTCTAACTGGCTATGTATGTTATATCGATCTCCCATTGTGTATTAACAATTTTTTTATCTTGAAAAATTTCGAGTTATGTGCAAAGCCAATGCCGGAAACGGAAGTCAATTCATTTTACCTTGTTCTTGAAGTGCAAATCTGATTGAAAACCCAAAAATTCTGAATAAGAGTAAAAGAGGGGCGAAAGATACGCGAGTAAAAATACTCGTACACATTTCAGTACAACCAATTTTATTCGCAAGATAATGGGAAAAAAGAGTCGCAGATCGGAAAAAAATATGCAATTACCATATTGCTTTTATTTTCAAACAAATACAAATATTTTACTGACACAAACACGGTATCAGGTCCGTTCGCGCCCAATACACTTTCGCAGCGCGCACATTCGCACCCAAAGTCCGTTCGCACCCTACACGTTCGCAGCCAATTTTAAAGCAAATTCTAGTTGAATAATTAGAAAATCATGATTGTTGTTTAAATTGCTTTGATGTAAATACTGCATGTATTTACATGTAAGCTTGGTATGATTAAAAAACTGAATGGAATATATCGTTTGATTGAAAATATAAAATCTATTATTTCTTTTATCGGAAACAAGACATTTCGGCATTGGGGGCAGTTTGGCTTTAGTCGGCTAGACCACTGTAACACTTCGGCAATTTAATAAAAGTCGTTTCGGTCTTACTTTTATTTTAAATTAAAAGAGATATTTTTATGTTTGCTTCAGTTATATATTTTTTAAAACCAACAGTTTATCATATCTTGCTGCTTATAAAATTATTTGTATTCTATCTATTGGCATAGCCAAACAAAAATGTGACGGTCTTAATTGTTTTCAAACAATATAAACACCAGTGGCGGATCCAGAACTTTTCCTAAGGGTGGGTCCCGCTGACTGACCTAAAAAGGGGGGGGGGCGCTCCAGTCATGCTTCAATGATTCCCTATATAATCAACCAAATTTTTCCCACGAAAGGGGGGGGGGCGGGCCCCCCATGGATCCGCCTATGAACACTCATTTTTTGTGGAAACAATCATCAATATGAACCAACTTACCTGATAAGGTAGTGCATTGCGATTCTGTAGAGATATCCAAGACTGATCTACAGGAACACGGCCCATAACAACGGCACTCTTCACCTTTTTAGGGCGTACCAATACAGATACAGAAACGATACTGTGAAATAAAATTACTAGATGATTGTTTATACCAAAAGTCCATGGAAGTATTTTTTAATTTCCTTGGTTTTACGAGTATTGATGATTGGCAATCACGTAGACACTAATTTTATCACTTATGACAGAGATATAATGAGAGCTAAGTTAAATTATGTTTGAATGATAAACATGTCATAGTTTGACGTCGCGAAAATAACAATTTACGTTAGGGACGACATCAAAAGATCAATGTAAGATAAAAAACTTAATTCACATAGTTTGGGGGTGGGGTTGAACGGCTGCAAGATTTGGTTATCCAACATTGATTTTTACATATATCCATATGGGTCAATCAATTTTTCCCAAATTAAGTTAAGAGGGGGGGGGGGGGGGGGGGGGGTCAGTGAAAAAACTATGTGAATTAAGTTTTTTATCCTTCATTGAACTTTTGATGTCGTCCCTTAAGGGCATACGATACAGTTACAGAGGAGGTAATGACGTTGACTTACTTGACTTAATCCACTTCGTCCCATGGGGGACATAGGGAGACCACAGTAGCTTTCTATCTTTTCCTGTCCTTTGCTAGTTTCTTTGCTTCACCTCATGTTTTCCCAATTTTCTGAAGATCAGATGTTAAATCTCTGCGCCAGGTGAATTTTGGTCGCCCTCTTTTACGATGGCCCTGAGGATTCCATTCTAGTGCCTGTCTTGTTACATTTGTGTTGCTTTCATTACGAAGAGTGTGTCCAATCCATTTCCATCTTCTTCTTGTTATCGTTCTTTCTATTGGCTCTTGTCTTGTCCTTTTCCATAACTCTTTGTTGCTGATTGTGTTTGGCCACTTGATTCCAATGATGTTTCTTAGGCACCTGCATGTTCATGAAAACTTGTAATGTTTTGTAGATGCAGCTGTCATTCTCCAAGTTTCTGACCCATAAAGAAGAATAGATTTTACATTTGAATTGAAGATCCTGATTTTGGTGTTTGTTCTGAGCGCTTTTCTCCTCCAGATTGGTTTTAAATTAGGATAGCAAAGGCTTGTTGAGCTTTTCTTTTTTTTGATTGGATGTCTTCATCTGTCCCTCCTGATGTACTTATGACACTTCCAAGATATGTAAACTCATTGACATCTTTAACTTCAGCATCTCTCACTTTGTTTTTTGTTAAATTGGTTTGTGTTTACCCTCATTGATTTTGTCTTTTTTTGTATTTATGTATAGTCCTACTTGTTTTGCAGTTGTTTCAAGGTTGGTTGCTTGCTTTTGTGAGTCTTCATGGCGATGGGAAAGCTGGCAGATATCGTCTGCAAAGTCCAGGTCTTCAAGGCATGACTGTAATGTCCATTTAATACCTAAAGGAGTATTGTACGATTTCCGACTCACCCAATCTATCACTATTAGAAAAAGGAGAGGGGAAAGTAAACATCCTTGTCTGACACCGGTTGATACAGGAAATGGATCTGTCAGAGTCTCTGCATGGTTCAATTGACATGTAAAACCGTCATAGAGCTGTTGGATGACGGTTATGATTTTTTCGGGTATTCCATAATGTCTAAGGATGTTCCATAGTACTTGATGGTCAGGCTATACTATCAAAGGCGCTCTCGAAATCTACAAATGTTAAGTATAGGGATGTCTACAATTCAATGATTTGCTCGATGATGATTCTTAATGTGGCAATTTGGTCAATGCATGATCTCTCTTGTCTGAAACCGGCCTGTTCGTCTCTTAATAGTAACTTACCAACTTCTTTCTTTAACCTCTGTAGGATGATGTGACATAGGACTTTGCAAGGAATGGAAAGCAAAATAATTCCTCTCCAGTTGCTACAGATTGATTTGTCGCCTTTCTTTGGTACTTTAATGAGGATTCCTTTACGCCAGTCAACAGGTATATGTTCGTCATTCCATATTTTGTTAAGTAGTTGGTGAAGTTTATCAATACAGATGTTATCCATTGCCTTTATAGCTTCAGGGGGTATGTTGTCGATCCCTCCTGCTTTCCCATTCTTTATTTTTATTGCAGTGTTTACCTCTGTTTAAGTTATATTTCCTGTCTTGATATTTCTTTTATCGGAAACAAGACATTTCGGCATTGGGGGCAGTTTGGCTTTAGTCGGCTAGATCACTGTAACACTTCGGCAATTTAATAAAAGTCGTTTCGGTCTTACTTTTATTTTAAATTAAAAGAGATATTTTTATGTTTACTTCAGTTATATATTTTTTTCAAACAAAGCTGTGACGGTCTTAATTGTTTCAAACAATATAAACACTCATTTTTTGTGGAAACAATCATCAATATGAACCAACTTGCCTGATAAAGTAGTGCATTGCGATTCTGTAGAGATATCCAAGACTGATCTACAGGAACACGGCCCATAACAACGACACTCTTCACCTATTTAGGACGTACCAATACAGATACAGAAACGATACTGTGAAATAAAATTACAAGATGATTGTTTATACCAAAAGTCCATGGAAGTATTTTTTAACTTCCATGGTTTTACGAGTATTGATGATTGGCAATCACGTAGACACTAATTTTATCACTTATGACAGAGATATAATGAGAGAGAGCTAGTTAAATAATGTTTGAATGATAAAAATCTTTCCCGATAAGTCATAATTAAATTATTTGACGTCGCGAAAATAACAATTTACGTTAAGGGCATACGATACAGTTACAGGGGAGGTAATGACGTTGCTAACGTAAATTGTTATTTTCGCGACGTAAAACTATGACTTACCGGGAAATTTTAACTTGAAAACGAATTCATGGACCCCTCTTTTTTAAAATGCCATTTGGTTTGATTACGCGAGAAGATCATTTGTGCCAATTTTCATGAAAACGTAAATTTAGTGCAATTCTTTTAAATTCGATAAATATACAGCAAAAAATGGTGTGTTTTTCTACATTCATGAACATTTGATAAATATGAGTTATCTCTTTTCCCAATATGTCACAGTTTGACGTCGCGAAAATAACATTTTACGTTTGCAACGTCATTACTTCCCCTGTAACTGTATCGTATGCCCTTAAGAGGAAACAGAGGCTTTGGACTCGCTAGAAATAGCCTCTGATATCATAAGGTACCTCAGAGACTAGAAATGACCTCTGATATCATAAGGTACCTCACAACGACACAATAACTTTTTACTAAAACTTAAATAGTATGGTATAAGCTACTTAGAGACTAAAAATAGTACACGATATATATAGAGAATATATTGTAAAGCTAGAAATAAAGTTAAAACAGTAACTAAGAACGAAAGAAAACGTGATGAGAAACAGATAGCAGAAAGCGCCAAAACTAACTGATTTGTTTGGAAATATGTGAACTCTATATGGTATATTTATTTTGTAACACACAATTTCGTTTTATAAATTGGAGATTCATTATAACTTATAAAGGTTCTTGATAGAATAATAAGATGGACTGAAATTGTGCATAAATTAATGGAGGAATAATACACTCAAGGATGATCTATATTGACATTATGAAGGCCTCTGATATTATAAGGTACATCACAACGACACAAGCACTTTTTACTAAAACTAAAACAGTATGGTATAAGCCACAGAACCTGTAATTGCATCCAGAACTTCCCAAATAAGCCACAGAACCTGTAATTGCATCCAGAACTTCCCAAATAAGCCACAGAACCTGTAATTGCATCCAGAACTTCCTAAATGATAGAAAACAACGTGTAAACATTTGTGGGAATAATTTTAGCTGGCACAACGTAACCAGAGGGTTTCATCAAGGATAAGTCCTGGGTCTGATACTGATACAATCTGTCCTTCTTTCTTTTGGTATCAACATCAAAGAAAACGAAGAAAACTTGCCCTCATTATACTGGATACCTAAATTACACAAAACTCCATATAAAGAACGATACATAGCTGGGTCTTCAAAATGTTCGACTAAACATCTTTCTAAAGTACTGACTACTATACTTTCTACAGTTAAAGATGGGCTTCAAAAATATTGTGAGGAGCCGGATGATATATTCTACCAGTGGTGTTAACCAGATGTGGATTCTCAAAAATTCCAAAGATCTACTGCTTAACCTTCGATCACAATCTTTGCAATTTTGCAGCAACATAAAAACTTTTGATTTTCTACGTTATATTCTACTATTCCCCATGCTCAGTTGAAAGATCGACTTCACCATCTCATAAAACAGAGCTTTTTCTATAAAAATGGGAATCGTAGATACAAATTTCTTGTTTTGGGTTACAATAATTCATATTTTGTGAAGAATCACAATGAATCTTCCAGAAAATATACTGAAGATGATATTATCAAAATGCTGGACTTTTTGATCGACAATATATTTGTTGAGTTTTGAGGATTTATATTTCAACAGACAGCCGGTATTCCAATGGGTACTAATTGTGCACCCCTACTGGCTGATTTGTACTCGTATGAA
The DNA here is from genome assembly GCF_963676685.1 of Mytilus edulis. Lineage (NCBI taxonomy): Eukaryota > Metazoa > Mollusca > Bivalvia > Mytilida > Mytilidae > Mytilus > Mytilus edulis. The sequence goes on along the minus strand of NC_092344.1, from coordinate 117,900,328 downwards.
GCAGAATTCATTCAGAACCTTCTAAAAGACAAAAAGGAAAGCACCTTGCGAAATTCTTTAATTTTACTTTCCGAATAACCCATACTTCAGCCAATACTTACATCTCATATATCCCAGTGAACTTGAAATTAAGGATACTACTGATACTAGAAGGACTGCTTCATACCTTGATATTTTCCTCAATATTGACGTAGATGGACGACTTCACACGAAAATCTATGACAAACGGGATGATTCCAACTTCCCAATTATCAATTTCCCATTTCTCAGCAGTAACATGCCCTCTGCCCCTTCGTATGGTGTTTACATATCACAATTGATACGTTATTCACGTGCTTGTTCACACTATACGGACATCATATACAGGAGTGTGCTCCTTACGCAGAAACTGCTCCAACAAAGTTATGAGGACAGATTAAAATTGACACTCCGTAAATTTTATGGACACCATCACGAATTGGTGGATCCATACGATGATGTGTCTTTGACCAAACTAGCTAAGGACATTTTTACCACATGGTAGATTGTGGTTTGTCATTATGTCGTCTAATCTTTTAATTACCAAACGTGACTTATTCCCGATTGTGACTGTTTTGCTGAGGGTGAATTGGCAATACTATAAGACGTGTTACGGTACTTGTCTATACCAAATTCATGTATTTAGTTTAAATGTTTAATGTTATATTTGTAATTCTCATCAAATTTTGTCAAATGGGTTGACGTCTTTTCTATTATATTTATGTGTAATGGAAAGAAAAATTAATCACCGCCTTCATTTATTAGATTTAATTTTGTTCAACTTAAATCAATCCTAATTCTATCTTACTTTTGAGATATAGTTTTTCAAATGTTACGTCATTTTTGAGCTGTTTCAGAAATTTCATAAATTCAAATGTGACGTAATTTTTGTGCCTTTTCACCATCGTATGTGACGTCATTTTTATGTTTTATTGCGTTGAGGCCTGGACCGAGTCGGGTGTGTCTATTCTGTGTTGGTCTTTCCATTATGTATTCGTGTTTGTTTTCTGTAATTAGTTTATACTTCAGTTTCATTATGTATTTCTTTTATATTCATTTGATAAAATTTACTGTTTGCAATAGCATTTATTGTTCTAAATAATAAGGATGTTCTTATCCCAAGCATAAAAACATAGCCGTATTTGACACAACCTTTTTCAACTTTTGATCTTCCGTGCTGTACAACTTTGTACTTTTTTTTTCACTTTCGATCTTTTATATCTGGGCGTCACTGGTGAGTCTTGTGTGGACGAGGCGCGTTTTTGGCGTATTGAATTTTAAACGTGATGCTTTTTGTTATCCATTAATCATGTGTTTCTTTGTCTAATACGTTCTCCTATTTATTTGTATTGTAGTCCTGTAATATTATGTTGTCATTTCAATGTTATATTTAACATTGCCATTAAAGTGCGAGGTTTGGCATGCCACAAAACCAGGTTCAACCCACCATTTTTTCCTTTAAAAATGTCCTGTACCAAGTCAGAAATATGGTCATTGTTATAGTATTGTTCGTTTCTGTGTGCGTTACATTTTAACGTTGCGTCGTTTGTTTTTCTCTTATTTTTTAGTGTGATTTCACATTACCATAAGACGTGTCACGGTACTTGTCTATCCCAAATTCATGTATATGGTTTTGATGTTATATTTGTTATTCTCGTGGGATTTTGTCTGATGCTTGGTCCGTTTCTGTGTGTGCTACATTATAGTGTTGTGTCGTTGTTCTCCTCTTATATTTAATGCGTTTCCCTCGGTTTTAGTTTGTTACCCCGATATTGTTTTTTGTCCATGGATTTATGAGTTTTGAACAGCGGTATACTACTGTTGCCTTTATTTACTATAGTCATTTTTTATCAACGAATTACCAGAAAGTATGATATCAGAGGTGTTCATATTTGCCGATGATACTAGGCTGTTTAGAGATAAAATCCAAGATTGACATTAGCCCACTACAGCATGATTTGAAAGAAAATGATCGATTGGAGTATTGTATGGATGCTACGCTTTCAGCCTGATAAATTTGAAGTGTTGAAAAATTTATAATCAATGGAAAAAAGTTGACACATAAAGTTATCAAATGAAAGAGTATGATGGTGGTACGAAAACATAGGTCAATCTTGCAGTTCGTTTTTAAAGCAATAAACTTTTCAAAATTACAGTTTGTGCATGGTAAGGGAGCAACAAATTAGCTTCACTGAGGAGGAATAGTTCTTAGTCTGAGACATATTTTTTTCTCTCGCGCTTTTGTGAATCAAGTATTTGACACAACCTTTTTCAACTTTTGATCTTCAGTGCTGTACAACTTTGTACTTTTTTTTCACTTTCGATCTTTTATATCTGGGCGTCACTGGTGAGTCTTGTGTGGACGAGGCGCGTTTTTGGCGTATTGAATTTTAAACCTGATGCTTTTTGTTATCCATTAATCATGTGTTTCTTTGTCTAATACGTTCTCCAATTTATTTGTATTGCAGTCCTGTAATATTATGTTGTCATTTAAATGTTATATTTAACATTGCCATTAAAGTGCGAGGTTTGGCATGCCACAAAACCAGGTTCAACCCACTTTTTTTCCTTTAAAAATGTCCTGTACCAAGTCAGAAATATGGTCATTGTTATAGTATTGTTCGTTTCTGTGTGTGTTACATTTTAACGTTGCGTCGTTTCTTTTCTCTTATTTTTTAGTGTGATTTCACATTGCCATAAGACGTGTCACGGTACTTGTCTATCCCAAATTCATGTATATGGTTTTGATGTTATATTTGTTATTCTCGTGGGATTTTGTCTGATGCTTGGTCCGTTTCTGTGTGTGTTACATTTTAGTGTTGTGTCGTTGTTCTCCTCTTATATTTAATGCGTTTCCCTCGGTTTTAGTTTGTTACCCCGATATTGTTTTTTGTCCATGGATTTATGAGTTTTGAACAGCGGTATACTACTGTTACCTTTATTTACTATAGTCATTTTTTATCAACGAATTACCAGAAAGTGTGATATCAGAGGTGTTCATATTTGCCGATGATACTAGGCTGTTTAGAGATAAAATCCAAGATTGACATTAGCCTACTACAGCATGATTTGAAAGAAAATGATCGATTGGAGTATTGTATGGATGCTACGCTTCCAGCCTGATAAATTTGAAGTGTTGAAAAATTTATAATCAATGGAAAAAAGTTGACACATAAAGTTATCAAATGAAAAAGTATGATGGTGGTACGAAAACATAGGTCAATCTTGCAGTTCGTTTTTAAAGCAATAAACTTTTCAAAATTACAGTTTGTGCATGGTAAGGGAGCAACAAATTAGCTTCACTGAGGAGGAAAAGTTCTTAGTCTGAGACATATTTTTTTCTCTCGCGCTTTTGCGAATCAAGTTATTTTTTGTTTATTTTTTTGGCGCTATCAAATTTTTTTTATAACTTTTTTTTCCCCCTAAGGAGTACGTTCAGTAAGACCCCTTTTTGGCTCCAAAATATAGCAGTTTTACAAAATTGTTTAAATGTAAACTATTAGTTGTTTTTTGGAAAGTATAATGCCTCTGCTACATAAATATGGGCTTATTTTGGCATTACAATGCACACATATCGGGTACTTGCATCATTAAGTCATGCTAAATTACTGAAATCTTCACAATTTCAGCATTTTATTTTAGACGGTTGCCGTCTTAAATGAAAGTGGCCGCATTCGTGGTCATTCCTGATGCGGCCACTTTCATTTTTGACAAAAACCATATGAAAAGTGACAGTTCTTGACATATTTGATAGATTTTTCATATTTAAGCTTGAATCGGAGCGTTTTTAATGAGTGAATCGGTTGACATCTTTCACAAAATTTAATTGAATCAATAGAAATAGACATTTAAGTGTTTAAAAAGTGTCCATAATCTTTCATCAGATGAACTTGAAATTTGAGGCCAAAACCGGCCCTTACCCTACTCCTTTTAAATTACTGTTAAGATATGGGGAAAATATGAATTCAGAATATTATCTATGTGTTTATCCCATGTTAGGTTGTTGCTGATGGTTACTCCAATAAATTTACTTGCTTCTTCTGTGTCTAGAGTATGACCGTGTAGATGGTACGATGTTTGTATCACTGGTCGATTTTTTTGGTGATATTGTAATGACAAGGCATTTTTTGGCATTAAAACTCATCTGCCATTTGTTTTCCCAGTCTTACAATGCTGTTAAGTCCTTTTGAATAAGTTCACGTACTGTCAGCTTGGTTGGTGATGGTATGAAAGAGTAGGCTGTCATCCGCGAACAATTCGGTCTCTGATGTAGATTCTGTTTCTGGCATGTCGTTAATGTAGGCCAGGAACAGTAATGGACCAAGGACTGTGCCTTGGGGTACACCGGAGAGTACTGGTACTTGTTTGGAGACGGCACCCTCTAATATCACGCTCTGCTTTCTGTAGGAAGGAGCGAATCCCTTTATTGGTTATGGGGTTGACGCCATAGTATTCCAGCTTGTGTAGGAGACGGTAATGTGGTACCTTGTCAAATGCTTTTGCAAAGTCCAGCAGTATGATATCTACTTGGCCGCTGCTTTTCAGTTTTGATGCAATGTCGTTGATGGTAACGATTAGTTGAGATTCGCATGATCGTCTTTTGCGGAATCCGTGTTGTGCATCAGTTAGTATTTTATTTTTGTCAAAGTGGTCCATGATGTTGCTATGTACAATATGTTCTAAGACCTTACATGTGATGGAAGTTGGAGATACTGGTCTGTAGTTAGATGCTAGGTGCCTTTCGTCTTTTTAAAAAAGTGGAACTACATTGGCATACCTCCAATCTTGCGGGACTTCACCAGTGTTCAATGACGTTTGATATAAATCTGTGAGTATAGGAGCAAGTTGTTCTGCTGCTGCTTTCAGTATAAAGGCTTGTTTTAAGTCGGGACCAGTAGCTTTATGCGGTTTCAGGTTTTTTAACAATTTGTGGACTCCGTTGGTGCTAATTTTTATGTCCATCATGGTGGAGTATGGACTTTTTCCTTTATCTGGGAAGTTATTTAGGTTTTCTTTGGTAAATACTGACTGGAATTGGTCGTTTAAAATGTCAGCTTTGCTCTTGTTGTGACTTTGCAGTAATCCCATTTTTTGTTTTTCAACGGTGCCACTCCTGTCAATTCTTGACCTTTGCTCTTGATATAAGATCAGAATTTCTTTGCATTATCTCCATAGTCTGAACTGACCTCTTCCATATATTTCTTGTTGGCTTGCCGGAACTCCCAGAGTACATCTTGCTGTAGTTTTCTATAACTATCCTTGTCTCTTTTCTTCTCTTTTGCTGTCATCTCCATTTGGTATAAAACATATTTTTGTTGAAGAATTGTTTGGTTTGCAGCAAGATGGGCAAGTCCATGTGTCTTCACTTTTGCCTAGGTTGCTGTATTCTGATGTTGACATACCAATGCAGTTTCTATGTGTCCACTTGTCGCAGTCGCCACAAGCTATGGATTCTATTTTACAATGCGTTTTGGCATATCGTCCAAGGAAATCTTGGTCGTCTTTGTCCTGGGTTTGTCCAATGCCACTCAGTAAGAGTAAGACGAGCCTTTGTGTACTCCTCTCTAGGACAGTTTTAAATTTTTGTTCAGTCAATTGAATATGTTTTTTACAGCTTTTTATCCAGTAGTAAGTTTGTACAGATGATGTTACTGGGCTAAGATGGTGTTCAGATAAGTATATATTCACCCCTTCTAGAGCATTGTTTTTGTAAATGCAGTCCAACTGATGTGTTGGTTTGTATTTATGTTGTGGGGTAAGTAATACTTGGTGTACAGTAAAAGCTTGTCTTGTCCAAAGAGTAAGTGTAAGCATAAATACAGTATAATAAAACATTTCGGTTGATGATAATGTATCTTATACTAACGGTACTTACAATATTATGGGTGTTTCAATCTGCACAACTTGTACAAATGTTTTCCAGTTCAGTGATAATGAAAGTCATACTTAACACAAAAATATATAAATAAACTAAAATTAAAAATCATACAAAACTATAACAAAGGCCAGAGGCTCATGGCTTGGGACAGGCACAACAATGCGGTGGGGTTAAACATGTATTGTGAGATCTACACAGTCGAGCCAAATATAGAAAGAAAAAAAACCGCACAGTAATACGAAAAAACTTAGTTTAATAGAAGTCCGATTTCCGAATAGGTAACAAAAGAAACTAAGCACTGAAAATGACAATGATACATAAATCAAGTTAACAAAGAACTATGACATGCCAGCTCAAGACCCGCTCAATTAAACTGATTGAAAGATTATGTTTTCATCATATGAATATCAAGCACACTGAATATTCAATACAAACTTACTAAAGATAAGTTTGTATTGAATAATAAAGTAATTGAATGTTGCACAGAATATAAATATTAAGGCATATACTATGATGATAATTCAATAAATGGAAATAAACTAAGAACCTACAGAAAATTTAAAGTAAAGTATGAACTAGAAAAGTACCTTTTTTTGAATTTAGATAAAAATGTTACAAAAAATTATGCTAAAATAAGACTAAGTAATAGTATGTTGGCTGTTGAACACGGTAGATACAACAAAACAGCTTTAGAAAATAGAATATGTCCTTTATGCCATAAAGAGGTGGAAGATGAATTTCATTTTATCATAACATGTTCAGAAATTCATAAAACTAGGATCAAATGTTTAAAATGAAATTTCTAGTATTGTCCCCAGTTTTTGTTTTTGTTTTGTTTTTGTTTTGTATTTTAGTAACAATCCTATTGTTTGGATTTTAGACTAATAATTCTTATTATTATTCTTATCAAGCACAATCCCTCCCGTTAGTGGTTTAGTATTCTATACTAGTATATCGGAACGTCCCTGCACCATCATAAAATATATGAGAAGAACCCGAATCATGCCAACAACTGGTTTTAGAATACATGTACATGTGTGTAATTTCCGATGCAAATGACCCTATAAGTGAATCGATATCAAAGCCAAAACATGCCGTCTTTAATGACCTGACAACAGTATCGTAACTATATCCCCGTTCCGTTAATAAGTCTGTTTAAAGATTTTGCTAGTTGTTGAGGTGAATGTGTAGACAAAAAAAAGTTAACCGTTTCCATAAAAATATGCTATTTAGTCGGCTTTACTTAAGATATTGTTATCAGAGCAGGCAAAATAGCCACTGTCTAATATTATTGATTTACATCATAAATGTTTGAGACTGAATCATTATCCCACCTAGAGAAGTATACACATATAAAAAGGGAGACTTTGATGCAATAAAAACTGCACTTAAAAATATGGAGAAGGAATTCTTAGAACTGGAAGCTAGTAACCAACCAGTGGAAATAATCTGGACAAAATTTAAAACAAAAACCTAATGGAGAAGCATATACCAAAAAAGACAATCAGAGGTAACAAGACCAAAAAACCATGGATTGATAATAAGGTTAAAGCCGGATCAAGAAGGAGAAACAAACTATTTAAACGAATGAAGAAAACGAAACAAGCATCTGATATAAGGAAGTACAAAGAGAGCAAAAGAAATGTACAAAAGAAACAGCGTAACTCTTACTTGAACTACATAAATAACATCATAGAAGTGGGAGATAAACACCAGGACCAACCCAGCAAACAGAAACGCTTTTGGTGTTATATCAAATCACTGAAAAAGAACAACACAGGGATCGCCCCTCTAAAAGACAATGGACGATTACTGTAAATTCAGAAATTATTGCGAGGTTTTGATTATTGCGAAAAATGCGACAGACTTGTAAACGCAATAATTTTAACTCGCATTTTAAAATCATTGATATGAATTAAACAGGATTTTTCTCAAAATCATTATAATTAAAATCGCATTTAAGTCTAAAATGACAAAATCGCAATAATAAATGCACGCAATAATTTCTGAATTTACAGTATTTAATACCGCAATAGACAAAGCTAACATCTTGAACAGACAATACCAATCAGTCTTTACTTAGGAAAATAGCGACGACATACCAAAGCCATCAGGTAAAGAATATCCACAAATGCCAGAGATTACAGTCACAACAGAAGGCGTTAGAAAGCTATTGAACAGATGTAACCCAAGTAAAGCATGCGGCCCTGATAAAATACCAGCTAGAATCTTAAGGGAACGTGCTGACGACCTAGCAACCCTTTTATTCTATGTATTTAATGCCAGTATTCGATCCGGTACAGTGCCAGAAGATTGGAAACAAGCAAACGTAACAGCAATATTCAAGAAAGGAAGCAGATATGATGCTAGTAACTATAGACCCGTCTCACTCACCTGTCTATGTTGTAAATTCCTGGAACACATCATTGTCAGTAACACCTTGAAACATCTAGACAATCACAAAATACTAACCAACTGTCAACATGGTTTTAGAGCAAGACGAAGCTGTGAAACTTAACTCATCACGCTTTGTCATGAGCTTGCATCAGCTCTAGACAGAGGAGAGCAGATTAATATGGTTATCCTTGATTTCTCTAAGGCCTTTTGATCGTGTCCCACATAAACGGCTGATAAACAAACTACAGCATTATGGAGTTACAGGACAAACACATAAGTGGATTCAATCGTTCTTAGCCAAACGTACCCAACAAGTCATCGTTGAGGGAGAATCCTCAGAGAAAGTTCCTGTGGTCAGCGGAGTTCCCCAAGGGACTGTACTTGGACCGTTACTATTCCTCCTATTCATCAACGACTTGACTGACAATATAACATCCAACACACGGCTATTTGCAGACGATTGTATAGTATACAGAACGATAACATCTACTGCTGATACTAATGTACTACAAGAAGATCTTTACAAACTTGCAGAATGGGAAAAAACCTGGGGCATGGACTTTCACCCACAGAAGTGTAGTGTACAATCTACCACTAGATCACGTTCACCAATAATACACTCATACACGCTTAAGGGACAAGTGCTAGAAAGATAAAAAAAAAAAGTACCAAATATCTTGGAGTAGACTTTGAATCAGACCTCTCCTGGAAGCAACACTTCATTAAAGTAACAAAAAAAAAGCGAACAGCATGCTAGGATTCCTAAAACGCAACCTAAGAACATCAAACAGCGAAACCAAGACAAATGCATATGTTGCAATGGTCAGATCCAACTTAGACTACTGCGCAACTGTATGGAATCCACACCAAAAAGAGCAAGTTAAACTGAAGGTTGAAATTGTCCAGCGTCGAGCAGCCCGTTATGCCACCAACTGCTATAGGAACACCAGTAGTGTGGACAGCATGTTAAAAGAACTAAACTGGGATTCATTGGAAAACAGAAGAGTTAAGTTACAGCTTACATTACTCTACAAAGTTGTTAATGATCTTGTGGACATACCATGCGACACGTACTTAAACAAATACAGTTTTTCCCAAGAACAGTGACAGTTTGGAACTCGATCACAGCAACTATAGCTGAGGCTCCCTCCTTGGTATCTTTCAAGATGGGGCTTTCAACAATTTCTATCTAATCTGTGCAGTCCCCCATTTGCCAAGTAAGTCAAATGATGGTCTGGAGCTGTGCCGGCGGGGATTATTTTCCCTGGTACCGCCACGGAAGCCGGATTGGTTCAGGCCAGATGAACGAAAAGCAAATGGGATCCCCCCCTTTTTATACATTGCTTTATTATTATTTTTATGCCCCACCTACGATAGTAGAGGGGCATTATGTTTTCTGGTCTGTGCCTCCGTCCATCTGTGCGTCCGTCCGTTCGCTTCAGGTTAGTTTTTGGTCAAGGTAGTTTTTGAAAAAGTCGAAGTCCAATCAACTTGAAACTTAGTACACATGTTCCCCATGATATGATCTTTCTAATTTTAATGCCAAATTATAGTTTTGACCCCAATTTCATGGTCCACTGAACATAGAAAATGATAGTGCGACGTTCAGGTTAAAGTTTTTGGTCAAGGTAGTTTTTGATGAAGTTAAAGTTACATCAACTTGAAACTTAGTACACATGTTCCCTATGATATGATTTTTCTAATTTTGATTCCAAATTAAAGTTTTTACCCCAATTTCACGGTCCACTGAACATAGAAAATGATAGTGCGAGTGCATCCGTGTACTATGGACACATTCTTGTTTTTTATACTTTATACTCACTTGTATATTCTTAGGTTATCTTACAAAATTACTCTTTTTCTTGCGCCCACCGGAAGCGTTGAGTATTCAGGTATTGGTCAAATTCGACAGATCAACGTAGAATGTAGATGTAGATGTAAATATTTTTATAGATACCATATAAAACCATTATTAACTGAGTGCACGGTAGATAATTCGGTCAATTTTTTCTCCCGTTTTAGAGATGCGTCCGAGTCAATAACATTCATCAGAGACATTTAAATTGTATTATATGTCTATGCACTCATGTACGGTCCGACTTGTAAAATTGAGGTCTTTAGTTTGACCTCAATGAATAGGGTAAATTTTGACTGGATCGGCTGTCGGTAAAATATTTGCTTTCAATCGGTAAATCTCGGTATTCTACATTCAATTTGTTAGATCTTCCGAGGTGTGCCGAATGTGTTTCTCTATCAAGGGAATGCACTCTACTTTTGAATCAGCGCATGTGCAGCGCGGCAAAGTTTAACAACTGTAGAAACCGTTAGAATATATATAGATTTGTTGAAAAGGTACTTTGGAATTATTCAGTTTGAATTTTGTAATTAAGTAGTCATCCATGGACGTTTTCTGGTTAAACTATCTCCTTTAAAAGAACAGAAGATCTAATTTGGACACAAACATCAGCTGACAACTAATCAGCTGGTTGGATTTTATTATCGGCACGTTGTTCCATGATATTGGTTTGCTATCAGGAATCCTTGACAAATCGCCCCACTAGAATATTCCCTACACCTAATCGCCCCTCTTTTTTACCTACTCGCACCACTTCCTAAAAAATCGCCCCACTCATGTTTACCAACTCGCTCCACTTATGAAGAGGGTACCGTAATATCCCTTTGTCGTAGTTTGGATAACATGCCTTACTTATCAAAAGGACTAAAAACCCTCTGAAGTAAAGTCTGCCAACTTGCCCTGCCCATGACAAATGGATAAACCACAATGTATTTAGTAATTTGCAAACACGCACAAATTATGGAAAAAGATGCTATCCCTTTGTATATGTTCCTGCCTCTTATAAATAAAATCAATACCTATGAAAACCTAATATTAATGTTAAAGAGAAATTACCCTGTCATCATGACAAGTAGTCCGAGATTACTCTGACATCCAACGACTGTTTTGCTAGACAAGCTGGGACCGTGGGACATCAGAGCTCGTCCCATAGATCAAAAAGTGGATATTAGCCCACCCAAAATAGATGCGTTGCTTCGTCTCTTCTGGTGCCGATTGAGGGCCTTTGAATTATATAAATCGGGCATCAATCTGTTCATTTTTCATTTACCTCTTCATTTATGTAAGTTTCACCTACCTGCCAACCTTTATTTTACATATTTTAACAGTTTTCACAGAGACCCATCGATTTCTGCATTTTGACTTTCATTTTCAAAGATTATTATGTGACCACGTCAGAGTAATCTCGGACTACATGACAAGGATTGAAGAAAACCTTAGATAAACATCTTTTGTAATTCATTTCTTTTTGTTCAAATAAAGCAGTAAGAAGTGAGTATCAGTATTTCAGTAACATGAATGTCAAATACACCTTATCGCTTATCCCTGCTGACCCGCCCGCTTGAACTATTGACGCATACAACAATCACATTTCAATGGTGTCATCAGATATTTTGTTTTGTGACGTCAAATTTTTACGGGAACCTGTGTAATATCCAGTAATGGCCGACAAATAGCGATAAGGTGTATTGCCCCACTAGTGAAAAATAAGAAAATGCTCATATTGAGTCCTGCCAACTCTCTACACTTATGAAAAAGGAAGTAATACTGTTGAATTAAAGTATGAATAGAATGAATGGCTACCAACTAGCCCCACTTTACTTATGAATAAAATAATTAAACTGTAGCCCTGTATTTAACACTTTCCCCCTTTCTTCCATTTTGTTTAATTTCACCGTCTGTAGGATTTAATAATGTCCCCCATGAAAAAATGTCCACTGGACACATTTTCATAGAAAAAACTGTCCATGGACAATATTTACTTATTTAAATGTGTCCTGGACACAATTTTCTATGAAAATATGTCCTCAGGTATGAAAAAGTGTCCATGAACATGGACATTATTCACTACAATAATATTGTCCAGGGGGACATTTTTTCACAGGACATTGTGTCCGCCAGGGTATTTTTTGATATGATTAAAGTATTGAATGATATCATTGCCTTGTTATAACTGGCCGCATTTTAACTTTTAATTGCGAACTTTAATTAACTGTTACTTTGACATAGAGTTGTGTCATTGGCACTCATACCATCCTTATCTTCATATTTATATCTTTTAATATAATTATATACATGTATAATTCAAACTCAAATAAGTAACAGATGCTGTTCAGTATTATTTTTTCTTGGAGGACACAATTTAATAACATTCACTACAAAATTTGTTCTGTAGATGGACCATATTTCATGACTGATGTAAAATGCTGTCTACTTAGGAGACAATATTTCATGGCAATGGATATTAGTTATTTTCAGTTCAGTGCCTTCTTCTCTGACATAATAAATATAGTGAAGTCCTTCCGATTTTATTTTACACTTCTTACTGTTATTCTTTCATTGTCATTACCATTTGCTGGAAATTTCTTAGAACTTAAATTTCTCTATATTTACTTCCATCCATTATTTGTTAGTTTACATTTGTATATCAATCAATGTTGCATCAATCCTTCATATTTTAATTAAAATTCAAGTATAATAAAACTTTTTAATGACCTTTGTATTACTTCCCTTGGAGGACACAATTTAATAGCAACTACTATGAGAATTTGTCCTGTGTGCGGACACTATTTCATATCTTTTGCAGTAAAAATCTGTCCATTTGAGGGACACTATTCCATGGCAATGGACATTATTAAATACCAAAATTCTATGAAAAACTGTCCTCATGGACCTTTTTTCACAGGACACTATTATGTCTTACACGTCTCCTCGAGCATTTTGGTTGAAAACGTCGCATTTCCGCACGCTATATTTAATTGGCACGTTTTGACGTCGGGCACTTTCAACTAATTGATCCCCATGTCTCGGCATCTGCCCTGACTAGAAAAACCTCATTATGGACAGAAAAAATAAGTTCCATGCATAGAGATACGAATAACATTTATTTTAAACTATATTTTCATACCTTGTGGGCTTAAATACGGCGGATAATCGTGGTGTAAAGTTGTTTTCTGCATCATTTTTTTGGTCAATTTTGACGAATGTCGATTGCGTCCGTGTTTTGTTTGGAAATGTATGTTACCGAATTTATTAGACAACATGGCTATCTTAATTGAAAACTTCTGATATAAAATTGTACTTTATGTCAATTGATCAAATAACTATACGTGTTCTACGGCTAATTTAAAGAGAAATCAGATTTTTTATAACGTCTTGAAAATGCCGTTGTCATAGTGAACAAAGGGGAATAATCAAAAGAATTTCCTAAAAAAAGGTCGGTCTATTTCGATCCCACACATGCAATGAAATATTACCAGCACATTGAAAAAACCTAAATCAATTGCAAATTTAACCAAGCAGTTAAATCATGGTTACTGTTTATGTCAGTTAAAGTTTTTTCTCTTTTACACCTCCATTTGCAAGGAATTTATTTGTCGACCATAACAACTTGTAAACCGGAACTTGTATAATCCCTATTAGAATTAGGATTCCTAGAAAAGATAAAATATACACTTTTTACTTTTTGTCATAAAAATGTTACTTTTAATATCACTTTTAAATATACATCATGTGGATATAGGCTGTGCATACATATCTTGACATGTAAAATTTCTGTGATAAACCTACTTCTACTTTTGAGAATTATAAAAATACATGTAATGAGAAAACACAATTTTAAAAAATCAGACATGTATAAAGGCATGTACAAACCAATAAATATTTTAAATAAAAGCATGTGGTTTGATTGCCAATGAAACAACTCTCAATCCAAGTCGCAATGAATAAAAAAAAATAAACAATCATAGGTCAACATACAGCCTTCAACATAGAGCCAAGGCTTACATTTGTACACCAAACAGCAATCCATTTAAAGGAACCAAAAATGTAAAAAACAAAAGTCTTATCTACAACATGAGAAAGGAGAAACACCTATGAACCGCATCAACAAACGACAACCACTGAATAACAGGCCTGTACATACACAGTGCATAAAAATGCATACATCACATGTACATGTACATGTATATATACAAATGTATATCAGTTTAATAAAGGTAATTTACCATGCATTTCAATTTAATTTTCTTACTATCAACCAAGCTTACAATAAATCGTAAACGTATAACCATTGTTAGTTTGTACAGATATTGTTTTCACTTACCTAAATATGCAGACATTTCAGCAAAATCTGTCTCAATCCAGTTTGTGTCATTTCGTCCAGCTAGCTACTGTTTGCGTTGCATTTAGGTTGGTCTCTTGGGCATGTTTACTAATCATGTCTGTGCCAGTTCACTAACATCAGCATTCATTAATACTTGAGGTCCGGTACGTTCGTTAAACTGTTGAACATTTATATCTTGATTGGCCTCGCTCCATATTATCTCATTCATGTCGGCATGTCAGTATCATCATTTCCATCCTCCTGATCCTACACGATTTCATCATCAATATCATCTTCCTCCTCATTAACCAACGGTTCATCTATATCAGATACATTCCCGTTATCCTCACCTTCAATACTTTCGTCGTCTGATATATTTTGAAGGGCTGGTCCAGACACAATTTGTTCCTAAACATCCCATACACTCGGCCTGCCTGAGGCCGCCATATTTGTTATTGTCGTCTGTTATTAATACATTTGTGTACATGTGAGAATCTCATGAATATTCATCGATTAAGTGTATAATGACCGCCCATTTCCTACGATAAGCACTGGCACTTGTCTCATTTATTGATTTTTAAATGACACATCATTTATTTTTACATTAACGTTTTGAAGACAAGATACATGAAAAGCGTAGGAAAGCGTAGTTTCGGGGAAGGTGATAAGCGTAAAAAGCATATACGCGGTGTAAGGGGGTAAGCGTAAAAACCGTATATGCGTGGTAAAGTATTAATGAGTGAAGGCCCTCCAATTCGCTCCGCTTCTGAAAACGTTAGAAATGCATCTTTTTTCTTTGTTCTTTTCTTTTGGTTGAAATAAAACCGAAAGACCGTAGCATCAGCAACTATGTGACGTTCTGTTTCTGGTAAATATATTCAATGTTTTATAAGATACAATGTATGTAGAGAATCATGTGTGTTTACATATAATTCTATCCTCCGATGATAGGTTTGCACATCTACTTAAGTATGCATAATATTTTCAACAATATTTAAAACAAACATACATAAAATGTTAATCAATTATGACAAACATATAAAAAGAAGTGCTAGAGAAGATGTCAGAACTAGAAACAAGAACATAAATACATTGTCATTAGAAAGTTCAGTAGCTGTCTGCTTCCACATCTGGACCGTTGACACGAGCACATATATATTCTTTTAGATATTACGAATTGTCATTGATTGAGGCCAGTTGGCAGGAATAATATTAAAGTGATTAAACCCTTTTCACAAGTTGGGTGAGTTGGTGAAAAAGTGGGGTATTAGGTGTAGGGCGATTTGCCACAGACAGTGGGGTAATTTGTCCTGACACAGTTCCAAACAACCTGATTTTACCTGGAAGCAGGACAAATGATCAAATCACCCATTGACCTCTTTGTTATAGATCTTAAAAAATGTGATGTTCATGTGAAACTTTTAGTATAAAATTTATCAAAAAATCAATGAAGGATAAAAAACTTAATTCAAATAGTTTGGGCGTGGGGTGGGGGTGGGGTGGGGAGGGGTCAACATTGCTGCAAGTTTTGTTTAATTGAAATCGATTTTATACAATCCTTATTGGTCAATAAATTTTTCCCAAATTAAGTTAAGAGGGGGGTAGGGGGGTCAATGAAAAAACTTTATAAATTAAGTTTTTTATCCTACATTGAACTTTTGGTGTGGTCCCTAAAGGAGGCAATCCAATACAGTATGTGCGCTCTTGTTTATAACTAATACTCTTACAGGGATAACACATATACATGTATTTGGAAACAAATGATAATTAAACAGACAATAAAACTACTGATAACTTTTTTTTTTAGGAATGATTGTTGATCTTTATATTTATTATACATTAACATTAATAACAATGCAATTTATGATAAATACTTTCTATGATGAAAATCCAATTGTTAAATGAGAAGACCAAATTTTAAAGTGAAGGGAGATTCTTTTAATATTGAAAGCTATATCCTTTCTTCAAAGAATCAATATAACAATAAAATTTAAGACTGAGGACATGTCATGTTTGGGGAAAAGAATTATTTATAATTTGCGAGATATATATAAATCCTGCATTTACAGCAATTTATAATTCTTGAATTCTGTAGACGAGGAATTTATGTTTTAAATGATCTGTTGAAATATTAAAAGTAATTAAAAAAATATGTAGCCATAAAGAATAAAAATAATATTTTTGTAGTAAACATTTGTTTATTTTATTTTTATCATTTTAATGAAAAATTTGGTCCAATGATGCATGAAATTAATATTTGTTAACAGCCTACATGGCCTATGGGCCTTTGTTTGAGATCACCTGTAATTTAAAATACCTGTAAGCACCACCACATTGGGTAATTACCAGTTGTTCATTTGTCTTTTCTACTGATAATTTAATTAGCTTCTAAATGATCAGTGCTCACCCAGAGGGTTTTAATTATAGCCCTCATTTCCTGGCAGATGACATCTAAAACACTTGAGTGATTCTCATTATACAGTGTACCAATATAATGATTAGAATTATGCTCACTCAACTCAAGTTGTAACTTTAACTGGATATACAACAGCCATGCCTCTTACAAGTTCTTTCAATTCTCCTACAAAGGAAAATATATCTTCCTTGGAATCAGCCAGTAGTATGATGCATTCTCCAAAAGAAATATTGAAGAATCAAGATGAGAATTTAACAGAAAAAATAGAACTTGAAAATAATAGTGAACAGTGTGAAGAGAAAATATCAGTACAATCAGAAAAAGACACTTCAGACTGCAAAAGTGATGGACTAGCTCTTACAAACAGGCCAAGTGATCATGAATTTACAGAAACTGATGAAACAAAATTTAATGGAGTTGAAGATCAAACAAAACAGGAAGAAAGTAAAAAATCTGAAGCAATGCTAAATAATGTTGAGAGCGATAACATTGAATTTAACGATATGGAGAAAAACTTTTGTAAGGAGACATGTGACAGTGAAGGACCTGGATCCAGTAACTCAGAAGAAACAGGACATCAACCCAAGAAACAAAATAACAAGATAAAAGAAGAAGCACAGTGTCGTATGTCTGAGAACAAAGTTTCAGAACATTTTGAGAATGAAGATATGGTTGTAGATAATTGTGGTCTAGTAACCCCTAGTGTAAGCTACCTTTAGGATTTTTAAAGAAATCAAACCCTTTACTTGGTTTAGCAAAAGTAATTTAAGTGATGTGGATCATTACATTTATATGTACATGTTAAAGGGTTAAACACAAATAACCTTGTATGCATTCATGATAACTTGAAAAAGTCTTGATATTTGTTTTGTATTTCAGACGATTGAAGTGTTTATAAACTAGTTTCTCTTTCAGCAGATAGATTTGTACCTAAGATGTGATGATTTACCATAATCCATTAGTTTAATGTTACAGATCATTCAGCCAATGATAGTTTTTGAAAGAGGTGTAAATTCAAAGTACTTCAACTTTAGGTGAGAATAAACACATTACATATAAAATTATATTTTCAGATGCCAGGAAGAGGTAAAAAGAGAGGTCGTAGTTCAGGTTCAGGTTCTTCAGAGGTCACACCAGAACCTAAAAAAAGAGTCATTCTCAAGGAGGAGGATTCAAAAAATTCTAAAGGTTAGTTTATTATCAGTTAAATGTGTCTGTGTAGCTTAGAGCAGAACATCACTGCTGCATAAATCATTTCTAATATACTTTTGCTTATATTACCTAAAAAAGTGAAGACAAGAGTTTGCTTTGTTTATCAACATGATTGTATAGACTTGAAAACTCAAAATACTACTTTGAGTTCAAGGGGATTACCCTTGCTGGGTTACCTCAAAACTTTTACATTTGGCTTCAAAAAGGTAAGTATGATATAAATGATTACCACCAAATGATTAGATATTATATATGCTAGAGAGGTTCTGTGAATAATCGTCAATAAGTAAGGATCACTTTAAAGAAGAGGTGTTAGGCAGACATCAATCAATCAAATAATGCCAGTCACAATCAAAATAAATATTGTCATGAGATTGGAAAAATGTTTGAATTTTGATATGCCATTTACTGGACGTGTTATGGTATTTTTTTGAAAATTTCTGATTTGACATTTTGGAGTAGTGGAAATTGTCATAAATAAGGAGGGATTTACAAATATTTAGTTATTATGAAACTTTGATGACTCATTTATATTTACTGAAATAAGTTCCTTTTTTTTTTCTTCTTTTTTTTTTAAATTTCTGATATGACATTGCAGAGTTATGGAACTTTATCAGTTGGAAAATGAGATGAATTTCAAGTCACTATCATTTATATCTTTACAAAGATGTGAAAAGAATATTGTCAATAATTTTTCTTGACGTTTGATCATTTCAGTAACACATCACACACATCCAGATTTTACAGTGCCAGGTATTCCTCTTACATTGGGGGAAGGAGATGTTGGCCAGCTTGGACTGGGAGAAGATGTCATGGAGAGGATGCGTCCAGCAGTTGTAAAACTTGATGACAAGATTGTACAAGTGTGTGCAGGGGGTATGCACACAGTGTGCTTAACCAATAAGGGAGAGGTAAAGAAAATAAACTGGACTGTTTGTTCAATTTGAAAATGTGGAAATTATCATCTGATTCTCTTGAATGATAGGGTCCGGAGGCTCTTCATTTAAGGGCATACACTAGTTTTGTCCCACTTACAAAACATATTATTTAAAGGGGCACTAGCTACAAGATATATAAAAAATCTAAAGTAAGATTTTTTTGGTTCAATCAACAATGAAAGTGAAATAGTGGAATAATTATTCGCTTTTATCAGCCAAAATGTTTCAATGTTGTCAAATTAAGCTAAGAAACATTGATAATTAGTTATTCACTTGCAAGTAAATAATTTCGACCTCGTTAAATCCGTATTCATGTGAACTTCAATTTAACCCCTAGCTAGAGATTGACAATGCATGCATAATACGTGAACTGTTTATTTAAAGGAAAAGAATGTCAACAATGAAAGTGAAACAAAGGTATATCATTTGATAACTGATTTTATCCACATAAAATCATTCTTATGGTTGCAGTCTTGTAATTGACTGCTCCATAGGCTTACATGCAAAACAGCTGATATTTGAAAATAAAAAAATAAAAAATGCTACATAGAAAAAAAATTTCATGTTCATATCATGTATGTACTAATGTGAAATTGTGATTTAATCGAAAAAAAAGGGGGTCTTGCCACGAAGAATAAAAAGTTACCCAATCCTGAAGTCAAAACATTTTTTTTCTACTTTCTGTTTGCTATTTTTACTAGGCCGCACCACTTCCAGTAAACATGATATCCTTCCACTTTCCTGGATTGATATCCCAAAAAGATGCAAGATTTTTTTTAAAGTCTATATGTATGTTTCAATTCAGCATAAACCTATAATCAAACAGAAAAAGTTGAGTTCAGAAAAAAAATCAGAAAAAAATGCACTATTTTGTTTCCCTCCATGTTTTGACATCCACTGGAAATTGGAGTTGTAATACAAGACTGGTACCTTATACGGTAAAAACAATGAGAAACATATATTTTTAATCTATAAAATAGAATCAAACAGACCTTTAAAAATCCAATTGCACATGTTGACTTAATCTATTCATATCTTTGTTTATGTTCACATCACTTATATGGTCATCTGAGGTCAAATCGATAGTTAAATAGATGGCGTCTGGACTAAAATACACACAAAACGAACCTACATATCGACCCCATGCTCTGTAAACTGTTTATATTAGACTTTCGATGGTTTGGATAAATGTTTTACATTGTTATAAATCAAATATTAGAATTTAAGTCAAATCGGTGACCATGAATTTGACAGCTAGTGCCCCTTGAACATACACAACTTCATTACCTCCCCTGTTACTGTATCATATCCCCATAAGTAACTTTTCTTTATTACCGCCCCTGTTACTGTATCATATATATGCAAAAAAGTAATTTTCAGTATTCATGAAAATTTTACACTTTTCAAATGTTAGTTTTTAATAGTATTCATTTTAAGAGGTAGTGTGTGGCCTAAAATTCCAGTGATATTTTCCAACTATGAAGTTGGAAGAATTGTTCAATGTAAAGTTTTCTTTAGAATATAGCATGATAATATTTCATAATGCAATCATTTTCTTTCCTAGATAATTACATTTGGTTGCAATGATGAATCAGCCCTTGGCAGAGATACTTCAGAAGAAGGATCAGAGATGTACCCAGCTAAATTAAACCTGCCTTACAAAGTTATACAAGTTAGTGGTGGAGATAGTCATACAGCTGTTTTAACTGAAGATGGCCATGTGTATGCTTGGGGTAACTTTCGTGTAAGTGTTGTTTTAGTGTTTTCAATACTCTTCAATTAATCAATTCTAATAAGCTGTAAAAAATAAATTGTTTGTAAAAAAATCATTTTTCTATGTACAATATTTACATGATAGATACACAATAAGCTTTTATATGAACATTCTAAAGGTATGAAACAGTGGTTGGGAAAGTCCAGTGCCATGCACCAATTGTGCATTTTGAAAAAAAGCGCATAGTGAGGCTTAAATTAAAATATTGTTTGTTTGCCCTTTACCGACCGACCCTTTAAATTCGTTCCGCCTGAAAATCTTTTATTTGTATTTATCAGCAAGATTTTATTTTATTTTATTTTTTCGTTCCTACCAAAAATCTTTTATTTGTATTTCCCGCTCAAAACTTTTTTACTGGAATCCTCGGGTTTTATCTTTATCGTGAAAGGTCTAGTCCGTTTGGTATCACGTGAGCGTTTGACATGAACACTTGCATTTAGAGTTTCAAAGCATTTGTTTGTAATCGATGTTGAACGCTTTGAAATCATGATATGACGTACGTTAACTCTGTATTTTTATACTTGAAGAGCAGGGTTCATTTACAAAAAAGTTTGTTTAATACAAAATAGTTTGTTTAATACAAAATTATCAACGTGTGTACAAACCGTAGTATTTTTGTAAACGGACGTTGTATTCTATGTAGGGATGGCCTTTTGTGATCCGTAGATCAGGAAGATTATGTTAACGATGCCTTCGACCAGCATTGCTATATTATTTATATCTGACATGAACCAAAGGTGACAAAAGCCTGTGAAGTGGAGAATATTTGGCAGTAAAATCGCCCAAGTTTTATATACAGATCATTTATAAATGCGATGTAAAATATGTGACAATTGAGTTCAAGTCTTGTAGCATTTTTATTAGAAACATAGGCACACATGGAAATTTAAACACTCTAGGGACTTTTTCTACTAGTAATGTATGTCTGCCCGGACATATTTTACCAGGACAAAGTTATCTCTTACAGAAAACCTTTAGGTAGAGGTAAGCGTACACGGTACGTAGTACAGAATATTAGTGCAAGCTAAAACTCTTCAAAGTTCCAGGCATATTTAAACGTTGAAAATATGCGGCACAGCTCTATATTTTGATATTTGAAAACAAAATAGTAGTGCATATGAATTAACTTCACATTCTACATGATACTTGTTTTCGAAGCGTAGTCCCAGAAACTTAGAATGAAATTGAAAACAGTGTGGCTGTGGCCATTGATTGACACATTAAATTCATCCATTAACTGGGACAATTTAGGTGAACGTGTGTCTGTAACGACCACTGTTCACGACGTACCTACGATAGACATTTAAACTGTGGGGTCACCAAAGGTTTCTTAACGCCTTTAATTATAAAATAGTTCGAAAAAATAATCAGGAATAACCTTTGTTTTGATTTATACAATTGATATAAATCAAAACATAGTGTTATTCCTGATTAATTTTTCGAAATACTTTATTAAGGTGTTGAGGACCTTTGGTGACCCCATAGTTTAAGTGTCTTTAAAAAGTACACAGTGAGCAATGATCGTTACATACAAACGTTCGCGTAAATTGTCCCAGTCAATGGATGAATTTAATGTGTCAATCAATGGCCACAGCCACACTGTTTTGAATTTCATTCTATTAGCAAAAGCAAAACAGACAAAAATTACATTATGCAGATTTTGTATCTATAAAATAAAATATTATACCTACCTGCCTACCCATGAAAAAAAATATACCGAGCCAAGTTATTTTTTTTGGGAAAAAAATAAAATATTTTACCTACCTACCTACCCTGTTTCAAAACATAGGGTCGGAAAAGGGCAAACAAACAATATTTTAATTTAGGCCTGACAAGCAGCACAATATATTCACTTGGTACCTGGTAGATTTGATATTGTCAAATTTATTTCTGATTGATAACCTTGATAAACCATGGTCTTAATTTTGGATAGAACCAACTTAATTATTTGAATATGTACTATAAGGAAGATATTTTTTTCTTTAATTATAATTTTTCAAGTGAAATTTAATTGTTTTGATTGGAAAAGCAGAGTTCATTAGGGTGTGTGGGGATAAATTATATAAATATAGAGAAACAATCTTTCCAGGTCTTTCCAGATTACTGGAACATTCTTAGAGACAAACAAAAACATTAGATTAACAACTAACAGTCATTGTATATAAACTACAGAGTTATCATATTATTATGTAAATCTTTTTACAGGATGCAAACGGATCAATGGGCTTAACCTCTGGTGGCATAAGTAAAGACCCCCTTGAGATGTGCCCAGGGGAGACTGTTGTAAAAATAGTGTCTGGAGGAGATCATTTAGTATGCTTAACAAACAAAGGCGAAATATTTACAGGAGGTTGGCATATTATAACTTGTCCTTTAACATGGAATATTTTAAGTAAAAATAACAATACTGTGTTTGAAGACTTATTTGAAATTAATTGCAGGCTGATTGATACTATATGTACTGAATGTAGCTGATGTTTCTGTATTTGTGATGTAAAATTGCAAGTGAAGAATGAAATATTTTGAATATTTTCAAATACAGATTTTGCATAAGTGTTTAATTAAAAAAAGTTGTATTCCTTCCAATGTTCCAGCTAATAGGGACATTGTATTGAAATCCATTTTTAGCTCACCTGGCCCGAAGGGCCAAGTGAGCTTTTCCAATCACTTCTCGTCCATCGTCCGTCGTCATCCGTCATCGTTAACTTTTACAAAAATCTTCTCCTCTGAAACTACTGGGCCAAATTAAACCAAACTTGGCCACAATCATCATTGGGGTATCTAGTTTAAAAAATGTGTGGCGTGACCCGGCCAACCAACCAAGATGGCCGCCATGGCTAAAAATAGAACATAGGGGTAAAATGCAGTTTTTGGCTTATAACTCAAAAACCAAACCATTTAGAGCAAATCTGACATGTGGTAAAATTGTTGATCAGGATAAGATCTATCTGCCCTCAAATTTTCAGATGAATCCGACAACCCGTTATTGGGTTGCTGTCCCTGAACTGGTAATTTTAGGGATTTTTTGCTGTTTTTGGCTATTATCTTGAATATTATTATTGATAGAGATAAACTGTAAACAGCAATAATGTTCAGCAAAGTAAGATTTACAAATAAGTCAACATGACCAAAATGGTCAGTTGACCCCTTTAGGAGTTATTGCCCTTTATAGTCAATTTTTAACCATTTTTTCGTAAATCTTAGTAATCTTTTACAAAAATCTTCTTCTCTGAAACTACTGGGCCAAATTAAACTAAACTTGGCCACAATGATCATTGGGGTAACTTGTTTAAAAAATGTGTGGCGTGACCTGGCCAATCAACCAAATTGGCTGCCACCGCTAATAATAGAACATAGAGGTAAAATGCAGTTTTTGGCTTATAACTCAAAAACCGAAGCATTAAGAGAAAATCTGACAGGGTTTAATTGTTTATCAGGTCAAGATCTATCTGCCCTGATGTTTTCACATGGATCGGACAACCCATTGTTAGGTTACTGTCCTGAATTGATAATTTTAAAGAAATTTTGCCGTTTTTTGTTATTATCTTGAATATTATTATAGATAGAGATAAACTGTATACAGCAATAACGTTCAGCAAAATAAGATCTACAAATAAGTTTACATGACCAAAATAGTCAATTGACCCCTTAAGGAGTTATTGCCCTTTATAGTTGATTTTTAACATTTTTCATAATTTTTTGTAAATTTTTAGAAAATATTTTCCACTGTAATTACTGGGCCAAGTTCATTATAGATAGAGATAATTGTAGCAACAAGAATGTTCAGTAAAGTAAGATCTACAAACACATCACTATCACCAAAACACAATTATGTCTTGAATTTATCTGTGTCCATTGTTTAATATGCACAAGACCAAGGTGAGCGACACAGGCTCTTTAGAGCCTCTAGTTTTATGTGTTTATCACATTAACAGTAGAAGTGCAATAAAATAATTTAATTTCATTTGCCTTTTTAACTTTAATATGTATGAATGATGATGAATTTACAATATTTGATTTTTGTTTATTTGTTTAGGCTGTGCAGAACAAGGCCAGTTAGGAAGAGTAGCTGAGTGCTTTGCTGGTCGAGGCAGTAGGAGAGGAGTAGGTATGTCACTCATAATAGGGATGTTATTAGCTCATCTTTTAAAAATAATAAAGATTTGAGAGCACTGAGTATTTACTTCAAATTTATCAAATCTTCTTTCTTTTGTTTTTAAAATTTAAGATTAATGAACCAGTAATTCTGTTTGCTGTCCAATATATATATATTATATATCAAACAAGAAGGTAACCCTCCCGAAACGTAAGCTGATTTTTATCAGCTACAGTTAGAGGAGGAAATGATGCACCTGTGCAATGCTTGGCAGTGTTGTCGTAGAAGTATGAAGTGAAAAGTACAGTTTTCAGCCCCTGTCAGGGAGGAAGTCAAAAATCAGAAAATTGTTAGATTGATATTCAAGGCACCTTATAAATATTACAACACCTTGTTTTTCTTAATCAAAAGAAATTTGATGGACAAGGTATAATTTACAGTTGTCATTACATAAAGGCAGACATACATATACATTTCAAAATAAATCTAAAAGAATAAAAGAAATATTAAAATACTTAAATTTAATTGACAGCCCTATACTATTTTATTGTGTTTATGCTATCTAGATTTTCCTTGTTTGATATAATGAATAGTAGCTTTCAAAACATTATTTATCAACATAGTTTTTTTTTCAGATTCTATATTAAAAATGGGGCCTGTACGGTGCAGAAAACACAGTAGTAGAAAGCATGCCACATTTTCAGACATCTGGGCAGGACAGTACGTTACTTTTGCCAAAGAAAAAGAGTCCGGTGATATTTATTCTTGGGGACTTAATAACTACTTTCAGATAGGTTAGTATGACCAATCCTTTCATTGTACACACATAAAAGAAGAAAACATGATACAAGTTATAGATAATTAAGGGTTCTAAAATTTAAAAAAAAAAACCCACAGAAATGGAAGAGAGTATTTCTTCATCATGAAAATATAAACTCATAAATGCAATACTAATATAGAAGCTGTGTGTATCCAGTCCATTTAAATTGCCAAGTAAGAAAACCTTTATCATGATTTTGTTTTATTTTAGATTTATTGTAGATAAAATGAAATGTATTGTATGACCATGTAAGTGTGCACATTAAGCAGAGTTTTGATGGAGGATGAATAAATAATAAAGTGACTGGATTTAAGTATTGTATGTAAAAAAGCTAATAAATGTTTTTGTTTTAGGCTTTGATGATATGCAGAACAGATTTATTCCAGAGTGGATTCCATCATTTGCAGCTCATAATAAACAATGGACTAAGATTCAAGCAGGCCAGCACCATACAATGTTGTTAGATGAGGAGGGTAAGTATATAACAGATAAGGAGGAGATAAGCATAGGGAATCTCTCACGCTACCAATTATTAGATGTAATTGCTTCTTGTTCACATACATATTTAATATCTTGTGTACATTTATCTGAAAAAATGTACAGTTTGTTTTTTAATTATCTTGAATTTTTTTATTCTCTTGTAAGTAAAAAATGAGCGTTTAAAAAAAATAAACATTGCAACTAACCTAAAACTGTCTTAAATTGAGCAATGTTGTTGCCAATGACTCAAGTCAACTGTGGAATAAATGACAGATGCTATCCATTCAACATTGGTGCATTAGAAATTTGAATTTACAGTATGTAAAATTTGCTGCTGACATTATTCAATCATCACATATGCAAATTAATGAATAGACAGTTTCTTAATTTTCTAGTCTTTTATTGGGTCAAATCATAAATAATTGATTAATGTGCTATTTTATGGTTGTAGGAAAAGTGTATACGATAGGAAGAGCAGAGTATGGCAGGTTAGGACTGGGTGAGAAAAGTGGAGAAATGAAAGAGCCTACACTAGTAACAAAATTAAGTGATAAAATCATAGACATTGCTGCTGGACAGTCAGTGTCACTGGCACTAACAGCAGATGGTAAGTTATATAATGCTTAAAGTAAGGTAACAGCTTCTTTACATATTAAAAGATGTTATACAAGGCAACTAGGGTGAGAAGTTGCTTTTCTGTCTGTCTTTTTGCTGTTAAAGTTAAGATATTCAATTTATTTCTTTAGATACTTAGAGAAAGCATTAACTTTACAGATTGGTTGTACATATTTCATAGAAACAACTTTTTATGAAGAATTTTCTTTCATTTCTGATACTCCTTACTCTGAAAAACAAACTGATTTAAGACACAATAAATTTGTGACTTCATTAGAACAAATGTAGAATGTGATAAAAAATACCGTTGGTAGTAAATGTTTCATCAATTTATAGCATTAAATTGGCAGATTCTTTTTTAAATCACTAGTCAAAAACTGTTTATTTTTGTAAATTTTTCTTCTTCCACCATTGAAATAATTTGCAACCAACCACAGATCAGAATACAGATTATAAACAAAATTTGTGCTTTTACAATAATAACTACAGAGGCATGCATGGCACAGCTGACTGAAGAATAATATCTCAAAAGTCAATTACGCATTTCACACTCATCAATGAAAATGTGTGAATTGCTATTGATTTTTGGGTAAAGATTGCATGAAATTCAATCAAAACCCTGTTTATACTGACTTGATATCTAAATCTTCCATAAATGGAATTAAATGCATGTTAGTTTTTCTTTAAGAAAATGATTTTCCTTTTGACTCCCTTTTAATTACAGTTCCACATGAATTTAATCATCTGGTTCACAAATTTAGACTCCATTATTTAAGGTAATGTAATTAACTGTGTGTATTCAATTTCATATAGGTACTGTGTATGGATGGGGTATGGGAACTAGTAGACAGCTGGGTACAGGAGATGAGGAAGATGTATGGGAACCTGTCAAAATGTCTGGGAAACAGTTAGAAACAAGGTAAGAACAAGTAGTTGCTTCAGATAGAACTATACATTGGTCTTTATAAATTTGGTACATGTCCACAGTCAAAATATGTTTCCACTCTATTGGCGCTTTACAAGTTTTTTTTTGTAATTTATTTATTTTTGACATAAAGACAGAAAACAATCAAGCAGGATTACACACATGTACAGTTTCAAGTATGGTCTTTAAGATATTATTATTATATGATAACTCTAAATAGAAAGACATACAACAAAATATAACTATAATTTTCGTACCAGTTATAAAATATTTAAATCACCTAGGACAGATTGTAATGGCAACCATTTTTTATCTATATATTCTTTTTGTGTAGGCGATAAGAAATTTACTGTATGTTGTTCTATTCTTATACAGTATTTTAAATATTCAATACTACCTTTCACAGAAGGTTTTTCTCCTGAGTTTTTACAGCTATAAATATAAAATTTTAAAATCAACATTACTAGAACACACCCGCGAAATCGCGGGCATTCAGAGCGTGGATGAAATTATGTAAAGTGTTGTGGCTAGAATTTTTGTAAAAGATTTAATGACTGGAGAATTTCAGGAAAGGTATCAAAAGTCATAGGTATTTATGGACAGGAAAATGTTTTTATTTTATCCCTCCTCCTTTATTTTCAAAATTCCCGTTTTTTTGTTTTCTATTAACTTCAATATGAACATACATTCAGTATACTATGAACATTCAAGTCAGGAGCCTGTAATTCAGTGGTTGCCGTCTGTTTATGTGTTACATATTTGTTTTTCGTTCATTTTTTGTACATAAATAAGGCCGTTAGTTTTCTTGTTTTCTTGTTTTACATTGTCATTGGGGGCTTTTTAAAGCTGACTATACGGTTTGGGCTGTGCTCATTGTTGACGGCCGTACGGTGACCTATAGTTGTTAATTTATGTGTCATTTTGGTCTCTTGTGGACAGTTGTCTCATTGGAAATCAATGAACATATTCTTTTTTGTAATCAATGAATTTTTGTAAATGTTTTAATGACTGGAGAATATCAGAAAAAGGTATCAAAAGTCATAGGTACTTTGGGACAGGATAATTGTTTTCTAGCCCGGCTCCTTCTTTTTTTCTCAAATTCCCACTTTTTTCTATTAATTTTATTACACATGAATATGCGGTTCAATTTCATTACACATGAATATGCGGTTATCTGTATATTATGAACATTCATTACTATAAATAAAGTGTATTTGCTTTTTACTTTCACTATTGATTCTCAGTTTACTAATCGATCCACGGCGGTCATGTTATATTATACAGACCCTCTCTATTTAATTAACCCTTTGACCGCCGTGGAAAGTAAACTTGAAAATGATAGCAGATAGAAAATACACTTTATTCGTAGTATATGTATGTTCAAAGTGTACAGGAAAACGCAAACCGGACATCCGATTCGACTTAAAATTTCGTCCAATGACGGAACAATATCCGGACGCCTTATTTCTCGTTTTTCTCCCAAAATACCTCAATCTGAATAATCATATGAATGGATGACAAATGCGACTATGCACTGTACATATAGGACACAAAAGCATGATGATTAATTTATTGTGGAAAGAAGAGAAGCGACACACAAAATGAGGTCTTCTCGTTTAATAGTATAGATATGTTGTACTACATTATATGGGTCAAAAATTTCCCCAATACCAAAAATAACATCTTTTGCCTCTATATGTTTAAGGCTAAATCCACATTTTAATAATAAATCTTGAAGTGTTATCCAAATATTTTTGCTATATATACATTCCCAAAAAATATGCAATAAGGTTTCTTTGGTTTCAGTGCAAAAAGTGCACATTTCTGTTTCTATTAAACCACATTTATAAAGAAAAGAGTTTGTGTATTCAATTCTATGTAATAACTTGAATTGAAAATTTTGAAGTTTAGTGTTTTTTGTTGCTTGAAATGCCATCGAATAGATTTTGCCCCATTCATCAATCTTAACACATAAATCATCAGACCATTTATTTTGAGATCTTAAAGGATTGTCTTTAATTTTTACAAGTTAGGTAAGATAGATAAAACAGATAAAACCAGAATATTTAAGTTGACAAAATACACATTTTAATATATAAAAAAAGAGAGACAGCAATTATGATATTTCCATATACGAAACACAGGTTCCATTGGGAAAGAAGAAACTTGAAATAAACAGATACAAAAAGGTTAATAATACTATTAAAGCATTGGATTAGGGACATTTTCAGTTAGCAAGATTGGATGAATTGGAAACAATTTTTCTTCATATAGTGGTCTTTAATTGTTGCAAGTTATTATAATGATGAGTGTCATGGTAAATGAATGTTTTTCTGCAGGATCCATCCAGCCTCTAGTTTCTTCAAAGTTATATGCCTTTAATTAATATTGATAGTGGATAAATAAAAGCTATTGTTGTTAAAGCAGTGATATTTATTTTTCAGAAATGTTGTGGGATTATCAGCTGGGGGCCAGCACACAGTACTTTTAACTATGGACGAATAATATTATGTGTTACAATAATTTATAACTATGTTGACTTGTCATTTTTATACGACCGCTTTCAATTTTTTGGTCGTATATTGGTATCACGCTGGCGTCGTGGTCTATGTCGTCGTCCGAATACTTTTAGTTTTCGCACTTTAACTTTAGTAAAAGTGAATAGAAATCTATGAAATTTTAACACAAGGTTTATGACCACAAAAGGAAGGTTGGGATTGATTTTGGGAGTTTTGGTCCAAACATTTTAGGAATTAGGGGGCAAAAAGGACCCAAATAAGCATTTTCTTGGTTTTAGCACTATAACTTTAGTTTAAGTAAATAAAAATCTATGAAATTTTGACACAAGGTTCATGACCACAAAAGGAAGGTTGGGATTGATATTGGAAGTTTTGGTCCCAACAGTTTAGGAATAAGGGGCCGAAAGGGTCCAAAATTAAACTTTGTTTGATTTCATCAAAAATTGAATAATTGGGGTTCTTTGATATGCCGAATCTAACTGTGTATGTAGATTCTTAATTTTTGGTCCCGTTTTCAAATTGGTCTACATTAAGGTCCAAAGAGTCCAAAATTAAACTTAGTTTGATTTTAACAAAAATTGAATCCTTGGGGTTCTTTGATATGCTGAATCTAAAAATGTACTTAGATTTTTGATTATTGGCCAAGTTTTCAAGTTGGTCCAAATCGGGGTCAAAAATTAAACTTTGTTTGATTTCATCAAAAATTGAATAATTGGGGTTCTTTGATATGCCAAATCTAACTGTGTATGTAGATTCTTCATTTTTGGTCCCGTTTTCAAATTGGTCTACATTAAAGTCCAAAGGGTCCAAAATTAAACTAAGTTTGATTTTAACAAAAATTAAATTCTTGGGCTTCTTTGATATGCTGAATCTAAACATGTACTTAGATTTTTGATTATGGGCCCAGTTTTCAAGTTGGTCCAAATCAGGATCCAAAATTATTATATTAAGTATTGTGCAATAGCAAGAAATTTTCAATTGCACAGTATTCAGCAATAGCAAAAAATCTTCAATTGCACAGTATTGTGCAATAGCAAGAAATTTTCCATTGCACAGTATTGCACAATAGTAAAAAATCTTCAATTGCACAGTATTGTGCAATAGCAAGTATTTTCAATTGCACAGTATTGGGCAATAGCAAGAAATATATAATTGCACAATATTTCGCAATAACAAGAAATTTTCAATTTTTTTGAAGTTGTCTTTCTTTGTCCAGAATAGTAGTTGAATCTACTTAAATCATTGTTTTATACAATATACAATGTATATTCACTTTTACTACCAACTGATAAATTAAAACAATCTTTACCATTCAGTGATAACAAGCACTTTTTTTTACATTTTAATATTTTATGATGTATTTAAATGAGTAGTTATTGTTGCAAACTCCATTAGAAATTCGAATTGAAATCAGTTTTGGAATAAGGGAAAGGGGGATGTGAAAAAAAAATTGGGGGGGGGGGGGGAGGATTTCAATTTTTCTCATTTCAGATTTCATAAATAAAAAAATAATTTCTTCAAACATATTTTTGAGAGGATTAATATTCAACAGCATAGTGAATTGCTCAAAGGCAAAACAAAAATTTTAAGTTCATTAGACCACATTCATTCTGTGTCAGAAACCTATGCTGTGTCAACTATTTAATCACAATCCAAATTTAGAGCTGAATCAAGCTTGAATGTTGTGTCCATACTTGCCCAACCGTTCAGGGTTCAACCTCTGCGGTCGTATAAAGCTGCGTCCTGCAGAGCATATGGTTTTGATAAGTGTAGTCTGATTATTTTAACATCCTTGTTTCAAAACGATTTTTTCAATAACAAATATATCTTGCTGCATAGCTCCTTGTCTGTCATTAAATCTAATGTTTGCAACATGTTCATAAAAAAATTGTTGAATCATTTTAAGTACTTATGCAATGGTAACTACTAATGTTTGCATCAATGCTGTTAGAAACACTTTTTAGTCTGTCATATCTTTTGTTAGCAAAATAATAGTCCTCAAATCTTACATAAGCAATGCAAAGATAATCTTTTTTTATTTATTTAAAATTGGGACATGTGTTACAAAATATTTTAAATCAATTTGCCTTTCTTTTTTTAAACAATACATTTTTAAGATATACATTGAAACTTTGAAGATATCAGGATTGTTCATCTTGCAAACAATAATTTTCTGTCAAAATGTCTGTCCATATTCTTATGATAGCCACATTATAATTAACATGTTGTTTATTAAAAAAATATGATGCATATATATACATTCTACTTTTGGTTAAAAATCTCTTATTTATGTCAGGATAATATGTATTCTAATACAGAATTTATTTAATTAGTGTTAATTATTGTTAAACATGCTTATAAGTGTATTTCTTATTTGGAAGCTGCCATTAGACATTCTGTGATCTTATCCTAGGATTTTAACCATGGTTTTATACAGTTTTATATTTTTATGATGTTGAATCAGAATCATACAAGGCAGCAAACACAATATAAATCAATGGTGATATTGATGATCACATAGAATGAAATGGTATTGTATGTATTTATGTATATGTGAAATGCCTTGATGAGCAAATTTGACAAATTTTATAGCTTTACCAAATAGTTTTATATATTTTTAGTGTCATTGTTTTCTCCAAATTTTCGATTGACTTCTGTTTGAAAAAATATTGTTTGGGCTATTCTGTTCCCAAAAAAATTGTTTTGTGCTAAATCATCAGATTTAACAAACAATAATAAATACATGTCATACTGGATTCTAGTGACATGTTTTTCACTTAATATTTACTCTATTCAATACTATATGAACTGTTTGCTCTTTTTTTTTTTAACTTTAAAAAGTAAATTTATATATTTTTGTTTTTGTTTCCTTAAAATGTAAAACTTTTACTGATGGCATATGTATGTCCAACTTGAACATAAATTGTTGAACTACTGCTGCTGCCCTAAACTAAGTTAAAAAAGGAAATAATTTCTTAATATTCATGTGTTTACCTCTACTTCTCTATGTAAAAAATTTTGCTCATCTTTGCATGGTAATTTTTGTCAAACCTTGTTCATATTGAAAAGAGATTCAATAAATTTGTCTTTATTTGTTTGAGAAAAAAAATAATTTAAACCACCTGCAAGGAATCTATTTGTATTTCATTTAGAATGGGTGTTATCAAAATGAAATTAAGTAATATGATTTGTTTTGATTAAACCTGTCCTATGATAATTTTGTTTCTTTAACCATACAACTTGTGGCTCAGAAAATGAGGCTGATATTTTGATACCCAATAAATAGACAAGACTGATCACTGTTAGTTTATAGTAATGTCCTTGAAAACAAACCCTCAATAACGTTCTGCATTTCCTGATTTGGAATATAAATTAAGTTAGGTTAGAATATAAAACAAGCTGTTCTTTTAATTGCCATACATGTCGATTTATTTTAATTCATATATTTTCTGTTAGTTTATCATTTACTGTTTGTTCTGCCTTAACCCTTTCCTCCATTGAAGTTTTTTTTTTGCATACTTGATTCGCATAAGGATTTTTCAATAAAATGCTAAAAATATGCTTTAAAGTATAGCGAAAAACAAATATTTCATTAAATAAATTAAAGTCGGATATTCCTACGATATTCCTTTTCATATTGGATACAAATTTTATTAAGTCTACTGCAGACACTTTGAAGTCAAAGAGTTTCAACTGAGGTACTACACAGGCGTCAAACGGCATCATTATGGAGTAAAGGGGGTGGCGTCGCTATGGAGGAAAGGGTTAAGAACATCAGATATATTCAGACATCTGAGTAAGAATGAATTTGACAAGATTGTATGTACCTCAGGTTATCTTCAACTTCCCTTATCTCGGGGTCATTAAGACAATCAAATATCATTGTACAACATGTACATAAGATCTTACTAATATTTTTTAATTGTCAAATAAAGTCATTTGTGAAATTGTTGGTCCACAACATTAATGATATACATGTTACAAGCTTTAACCATTATAATGTTTGAGTAGATAGAAGATCCTTCCAGTTCCCTCATTTTTTCCTTGAAAATTCCTTATAGAAAAATTATTATCATTTAATTTAAAAATAATGTTATATTATATTAAGTAAAAGTGTTATCCCAAGGCTGTACAATTAATATGATGATAATGACATTCATCTTTTTAGTTGACTCTTACATTGTGACATGGGATCAGATATTTTTTATTTCGATAAAACTTGCACTGGTGAATGACCAATGTTTGTCTTCACTGACAGCATGATTGGGTCATTATTAACCATATAAATTCACTGCACAATTATAGCAGTGAAATAATTATATGTGAGGAAGCTGATAGAATTAGTTTGTTAGCAATAATACAGCAGATATTATTTTTATAGTCCACATGTACCTTATTCATAGAACTGTGAAATTTGATAATCATATTCATTGATTGAACATGAACCACCTCTTAGTTTTAAAACATGTTTTTTTACATCAATCAATTCATAATGAATTTTTAGTATTCAGCTATCTATATAAATATGAAATAATCTTTGCTGAAAGTGAAGATACAGTAATAACTTGATTCATTTTAAAAATGTTACAATTGATGTATGTTTTTTTATTTTTGAAATCTGCTGCTCTTGGTGGATATGTAGGTTTTTTTTTGTCATAATTTTGCCGGTGCTCATTTTTTCCCCTCAAAAATTGTCTTCAGTTCAACAACGTTTTAACCATAATATTTTAATGAATTAAAATATAAAACACAATTGTTGCATTCTTCTTATTTATTGGGAATGAAATGAACAGAAAACCATCTAATCTGTAGTTCTTCAATGGATTGATACTATGGACCTTGTAGCATTAACAAATATTCAAAGAAAAGAATTGAAACATTTATTGGTTATACAAAATCAGCTGGTTTTTCAACCAAATTTAGGACCAGGAAACAGAGCACAGGCGTCAACAAACTAAATATTCAAATAAGACTTGTGAAATGTCTTCACAAACATTATTTTAAAAGATCTTTGTTCTCGATGTTTCCTGTCCCATTATTTATGGAAATTTTATCCATTTTCATTGATTTTTTCGTTGAAAATCAATGAGTACAACTTGTGATGTCATAATAAAACACAGGAACTTAAATTTTCAACAAAATGGCTTGTGTCCTATCTAGTCACTGTATTAGCTATTATTTATTGTGATATTGGTAAATAAATCCTAATTTGAAATTTACTCTAAAAAGGGGGCCATTTTAGGAATAGGTAAAATCACAAAAATACTGAACGCAGAGGAAAATTCCAAACGGAAAGTCCCTAATCAAATGGCAAAATCAAATGATAAAACAATTCAAACCAATGGACAACAACTGTCATATTCCTGACTTGGTACAGGCATTTTCAAATGTAGAAAATGGTGAATTAAACCTGGTTTTTCATGTTATGAATGTCATTGGCAGTGTGTGGATCCCAAGCTCATATTCCATCTCACAAGGTCTTATAGCAGAGTTCATGGGTCTTTTGTGGGTTTATGTTTCTCTGCAAGAATGCCTTGGTGTTGTAGGCTTTCCTCACACTTGGTGTATGTGGATTCTCAAGTTATATTTGTGTTTGGATAATTGCTTACAAATATTTTGCGGATTTAACTTCCTCTACGACATGGCCATGTATGTCATATGCTTGATCTCTAGGATTCTTGTTTTTTCATGATATGGAAATGTGTATGACTTGGCATATGTTTTGATGAAATTTCATAAGCCAGTCATTCTCGTTTGATTGAAGGGTTTCCAACTCTTCCAGAAATAGGTTTGCTCCTGTGTTTTAATTTGCTTGTACAGGACGCAATTGTCGGCAAAGAATCATACTGATGATTTGTTGACTGTAATATGATAGGTCCTTAATGTATAGTAGGAATTTTACGGGACACAGGACGCTGTTCTGAGGAATTCCAGATTGAACAGTTGAAATGTTGGAACTACTACGTTCGGACGAAAGATTAGCCCGCATTCCACAGTGATGTAATATATGCATTAGAATGATTTGGAGAAGTCATAGTTTGGGTTGAGCGTTGGTTGTTTAAGATGTTGGCTCTTGCAGTATGTTCATGATATGTTAGGCCATCTCTTGTTTTAAGGGATGCCACTCCACTGTTTTCCATGTGATAACTATAAATGTAGTACCAGAAGCGTGTCAGATTTTTGGAGCAATCTAATGAGTTTATGTTTGTGATATAATCATTATTTGCATATTTACTAGCTGTTTTGTTGCAGATTCAAGTTGTCGATATTTTTCTTGCCCCTTGATTTATTTGAGAATCTGAACTTCACTGATAAACGTCCTTTTCTATCCGAACGCCGTGCTAGTGCTTTTATCTTTTTTTTGACCCACGGCTGGTTAAATAATCTAGGATGTTACTAGTAGTTAGTGCGGTTACGATTTCTCACCACATTTTCTATAGACGACAGAGTCTATAAAAAAATGTGGTGGGTTATGATTTCTCACCACATTTTTCTATAGACGACAGAGTCTATAAAAAAAATGTGGTGGGTTACGATTTCTCACCACATTTTCTATAGACGACAGAGTCTATAAAAAAATGTGGTGGGTTACGATTTCTCACCACATTTTTCTATAGACGACAGAGTCTATAAAAAAATGTGGTGGGTTATGATTTCTCACCACATTTTCTATAGACGACAGAGTCTATAAAAAAATGTGGTGGGTTACGATTTCTCACCACATTTTCTATAGACGACAGAGTCTATAAAAAAATGTGGTGGGTTATGATTTCTCACCACATTTTCTATAGACGACAGAGTCTATAAAAAAAATGTGGTGGGTTACGATTTCTCACCACATTTTCTATAGACGACAGAGTCTATAAAAAAATGTGGTGGGTTACGATTTCTCACCACATTTTTCTATAGACGACAGAGTCTATAAAAAAATGTGGTGGGTTATGATTTCTCACCACATTTTTCTATAGACGACAGAGTCTATAAAAAAATGTGGTGGGTTACGATTTCTCACCACATTTTCTATAGACGACAGAGTCTATAAAAAAATGTGGTGGGTTATGATTTCTCACCACATTTTTCTATAGACGACAGAGTCTATAAAAAAATGTGGTGGGTTACGATTTCTCACCACATTTTCTATAGACGACAGAGTCTATAAAAAAATGTGGTGGGTTATGATTTCTCACCACATTTTCTATAGACGACAGAGTCTATAAAAAAAATGTGGTGGGTTACGATTTCTCACCACATTTTCTATAGACGACAGAGTCTATAAAAAAATGTGGTGGGTTACGATTTCTCACCACATTTTCTATAGACGACAGAGTCTATAAAAAAATGTGGTGGGTTACGATTTCTCACCACATTTTCTATAGACGACAGAGTCTATAAAAAAATGTGGTGGGTTATGATTTCTCACCACATTTTCTATAGACGACAGAGTCTATAAAAAAATGTGGTGGGTTATGATTTCTCACCACATTTTCTATAGACGACAGAGTCTATAAAAAAATGTGGTGGGTTATGATTTCTCACCACATTTTCTATAGACGACAGAGTCTATAAAAAATGTGGTGGGTTATGATTTCTCACCACATTTTCTATAGACGACAGAGTCTATAAAAAAATGTGGTGGGTTACGATTTCTCACCACATTTTCTATAGACGACAGAGTCTATAAAAAAATGTGGTGGGTTACGATTTCTCACCACATTTTCTATAGACGACAGAGTCTATAAAAAAATGTGGTGGGTTATGATTTCTCACCACATTTTCTATAGACGACAGAGTCTATAAAAAAATGTGGTGGGTTACGATTTCTCACCACATTTTCTATAGACGACAGAGTCTATAAAAAAATGTGGTGGGTTACGATTTCTCACCACATTTTCTATAGACGACAGAGTCTATAAAAAAATGTGGTGGGTTACGATTTCTCACCACATTTTCTATAGACGACAGAGTCTATAAAAAAATGTGGTGGGTTACGATTTCTCACCACATTTTCTATAGACGACAGAGTCTATAAAAAAATGTGGTGGGTTACGATTTCTCACCACATTTTCTATAGACGACAGAGTCTATAAAAAAATGTGGTGGGTTACGATTTCTCACCACATTTTCTATAGACGACAGAGTCTATAAAAAAATGTGGTGGGTTACGATTTCTCACCACATTTTCTATAGACGACAGAGTCTATAAAAAAATGTGGTGGGTTACGATTTCTCACCACATTTTCTATAGACGACAGAGTCTATAAAAAAATGTGGTGGGTTACGATTTCTCACCACATTTTCTATAGACGACAGAGTCTATAAAAAAAATGTGGTGGGTTAAGATTTCTCACCACATTTTTCTATAGACGACAGAGTCTATAAAAAAATGTGGTGGGTTATGATTTCTCACCACATTTTCTATAGACGACAGAGTCTATAAAAAAATGTGGTGGGTTAAGATTTCTCACCACATTTTCTATAGACGACAGAGTCTATAAAAAAATGTGGTGGGTTATGATTTCTCACCACATTTTCTATAGACGACAGAGTCTATAAAAAAATGTGGTGGGTTACGATTTCTCACCACATTTTCTATAGACGACAGAGTCTATAAAAAAATGTGGTGGGTTATGATTTCTCACCACATTTTCTATAGACGACAGAGTCTATAAAAAAAATGTGGTGGGTTAAGATTTCTCACCACATTTTTCTATAGACGACAGAGTCTATAAAAAAATGTGGTGGGTTATGATTTCTCACCACATTTTCTATAGACGACAGAGTCTATAAAAAAATGTGGTGGGTTACGATTTCTCACCACATTTTTCTATAGACGACAGAGTCTATAAAAAAATGTGGTGGGTTATGATTTCTCACCACATTTTTCTATAGACGACAGAGTCTATAAAAAAATGTGGTGGGTTACGATTTCTCACCACATTTTCTATAGACGACAGAGTCTATAAAAAAATGTGGTGGGTTACGATTTCTCACCACATTTTCTATAGACGACAGAGTCTATAAAAAAATGTGGTGGGTTATGATTTCTCACCACATTTTTCTATAGACGACAGAGTCTATAAAAAAATGTGGTGGGTTATGATTTCTCACCACATTTTTCTATATGTGGTGAGAAATCTTAACTATTTGTCTACGAATTGATGCTAAAATCATCAATACTTTTTTTTCTAATTTTTAATTGTCTGCTTTTTTCCATAAGATTATTTTTAGTTTTCTTCGGTTTACAGCCGCTAAAGATTCAATTTATACTTTATCAGTATTTGATAAACCAGGTAGATGATAGCATCTATTGATCAGAATTCGAAGCTAGCCATAGAACCAGGTTCAACCCAACATTTTGTTCTTAATATGTCCTGTACCAAGTTAGGAATATGGCAATTGTTATCTACTAGTATATATTAGTTCGTTTCTATGTATGTTGGGGACTTCAGTGTTTCTGGTTGCCCTTTGTTTTCCTGTTATAGTTGATGTGTTTTCCTCGCTTTAAGTTTGACACCAAGATTTGTTTTCTCTCTAACAATTTATGACTTTTGAACACCAATATACTTTTATTATTTTTAATTTAGCGTCACTGATGAGTCTATTGTAGACGAAATGCGCGTCTGGCGTAAATTCAAAATCTCAAAAATCGTATCTATGATGAGTTTATATACTGCTGTTGCCTTTATTGAGGGGGGGAGGGGCAAGGGGGTCCCAATAACAGCATAACAGCAAATTGATTTGGCTTATAACAGATAACAAGGAATTAAAATGGACAAAAACAGATAACAGTAAATGAAATATTAAAATAAGTCAGGTCCTGGACTGATGAAATTTTATGTCTCCATCATATGTAAATCAAGCACAATCCCCTCCGTTGCTGAATTTTTCATTAATTGTAACTCATAACAAAACAGAAACAGGTCAGCAATAAGTGGTGCACAGTTATTCCCCATTGGAATTCTGATAGCTTGACAATATACTTAAACTCCATGGCAGACAAAAAGGATATCTAGTAAAAATTTAAGGGCAGTTATGGTATCAAAGCAGGTCCAATTGACATAGTTCTTTTGTTTCTTATTACTAAAAAATGATCTGAAAGAGTTTGAATATATATATTTGCATTCTGAATTCTTTTTTAAATGCACGTTCAATGCATGAGGTGTGGGATTTTTTTCCCATAATAAGACTACGAGGCACAGTGGTATATAGGGTAGAAAAATCAAAAGCACAAATTATAAGCATGCAATTTATCAAGTACTTCAAAATAATTTTGACACTCCAATTATTCCACTATTTTCAAAGGCCTTATTTGAACATCTTATTATCAGGTTTTTGAGTGTACCAAGTGTACTAGTAAGTATATAAAATTGAGAAAGGAAATGGGGAATGTGTCAAAGCGACAACAATCCGACAATAGAGCAGACAACAGCCGAAGGCCACCAATGGGTCTTCAATGTAGCGAGAATTCCCGCACCCGAAGGTGTCCTTCAGTTGGCCCCTAAAAATATGTACTGTATACTAGTACAGTGATAATGGACGTCATACTAAACTCCGAATTATACACAAGAAACTAAAAATCATACAAGACGAACAAAGGCCAGAGGCTTCTCACTTGGGACAGGCGCAAAATTGCGGCGGGGTTAAACATGTTTATGAGATCTCAACCCTCCCCCTATACCTCTAGCCAATGTAGAAAAGTAAACGCATAACAATACGCATATTAAAATTCCGTCCGAGTCCGATGTCAAAAGATGTAACAAAAGAAAATAAACAAAATGACAATAATACATAATTAACAACAGACAACTAGCAGTTAACTGACATGCCAGCTCCAGACCTCAATTAAACTGATTGAAAGATTATGTCTCCATCATATGAATATCAGGCACAATCCCTCCCGTTAGGGGTTTAGTATCATACTATCATAAGATATATGAGAAGAATATAACCCGTGTCATGCCAATAACTGTTTTTTTTTTGTTTTTTTTTTTAAATAAATGTGTTTAGTTCCGATGCAAAGACCCTAGAAGTGAATCAATATTAAAGCCAAAATATGCAATCTTTAATGAATGACAATAGTTTAGTAGTGGAACAATGGTTTAAAGACGAAATACATCTTTGTTTGTAATGAGTTATGTGCAGCTTCGGAACCCAGTACATGGTTTGAACTTTCATTGTACAATGTATTTGGTTCTGCTGAAAAGAATCACAGATCTGAGTCTGTGTACTTTATTATATAAAATGTTAACTGGTAGTAAAGACACCCATGTAGTTCTTAATTGAGATCCTCATCAGATATCCCTGGCCATATACTTTCCTTTTTGTCATATTAAGAAATGCTTGAATTTAATATGTACGTACGGGAAACAAGAAACATTATCTCCATACAAAAAAAATTCTAAATACATAGATAAAGCAAGATGTGGTATGAGTGCCAATGAGACAAATCTCCATCCAAGTAACAATTTATAAAAGTAAACCATTGTAGGTCAAAAACAGCCTTCAACGTTCAACATGGAGCCTTGGCTCACAGTGAACAGCAAGCTACATATTCATAAAAAAAATGGATTTTATTACAAAGGATAATCATAAGATATACTGGAATTGTCCTGGATTTCACTGATATTAATACGTTTATGTGTTGATCTGTGATGCCTGATGGGTAAATATTAATGAAATCCTTCACCGAATACGGGACCACCATATTACTAGTGGTAGACCCCAATGTCCAATAATCTTCAATTTCTACCGAATATGGGCTGTCAAAAAAAATTCTAACATTCCAAATTTCATAACAGTTAACAGCAAATATATTACCACAATAACAGATAACAAAAAACCTAATAGCTCAATAACAGCTAACAATGAATAAGACAATAACAGCTAACAGCAAATATATTTTCAGAATAACAGATAACAAAGAATTAAATTGCCCCATAACAGCATAACAATTAAACCCCTTGCCCCCTCTTTATTCGACGGTTTGTAAAGAACAAGGTCAGTGTAATGTAGAGATTGGTGGAACAAGTAACAGTTTTCTTCATATGCCAGTTGTGGATCATCTTTTTTTGAAACCAAAGTTAAATTTTTTTCCTTGGATAGATCATTGGTAGTCTTCAATGACGATTCATGACTAATTTTTAAATTGTGACTAAAACTATGTAAACAACCTTATAATAGTTTAAATGAATTTGTGGAGAAAAGCTGTTTTAAGCTGTTCACACAAAATATCGACAGTTGTGACAGTGACATTATGGATTGGTAATACATTCAATTGAGTTATGATATAACAGCAAAAACGATGTTTTTTGGTTGAATTGTGTCAGAATGTAAACATATGATTTTTGCGGGTTCTACTGTCTGATTGTATGAGAATAGCAGCTTGGGATTACTACTAATTGATAAGACTAATTTGTAGAACATTATAATCTTACGCATAGGCTTTTTCTTGAAGTGATGACCACTGTAGAGAATTTATCATAAAATTGAGAATGGAAATGGGGAACGTGTAAAAGAGAGAACAACCCGACCATAGAGAAGACAACATCAGAAGGTCACCAACAGGTCTTTAATGCAGCGAGAAATTCCCGCATCCAGAGGCGTCCTTCAGCTGGCCCCTAAACAACTATATATACAAGTTCAGTGATAATGAACGCCATATTAAACTCCAAATTGTACACAAGAAACTAAAATTAAAAATAATACAAGACTAACAAAGGCCAGAGGCTCCTAACTTGCGACAGGCGCAAAAATGCGGCGGGGTTAAACATGTTTATGAGATCTCAACCCTCCCTCTATATATCATGACTGTAGGACTACTGATGCTATACATTGACAATCATTTTGATCTACATGGCCATTTTCAGGGTCCTAGGACCTCGGTTGGTTTCTGTGTAAAAGGCATTTGCAATCAATAAGCAAGATGAATAAGTATGACTGCACATAAGGAAGAGCGTTTGATTTTAATACTTAAAGTACCTTGATTTTATTTGGCTTACCTTAGCTTCTTTTTTGTAGTGCAAATACATCTATGATGGGATAGTACTGTAGTTAGATGCTACTGTTAATTAGTTTTGTTACTTGTGCAATACTTGCCTGTAAAAGATACTAAGTACATCATAACATGATGATTATTACTTCTAAAATCTTCAACACTTCCCCATATACTTAATGTAGAAAGCCAAGATATTGTAACATGGCCATGTTTGATCAATAATGAGAAGTCTAACAGGAGAAATAGTCTCCATCTATCATAGATATAAAAAGATGTTATATGAGCGACAATGAGACAACTCTTCATCCAAGTTACAATTGGTAGAAGTAAACCATTATGTTGTGCCTTTTTTCCCCTCTTCTAGTTGATATGTTTCCCTCTGTTTTGGTTTGTAACCCGGATTTGTTTTTTCTCAATCGATTTATGACTTTTGAACACCGATATACTACTGTTGCCTTTATTTATAGGTCAAAGTACGGTCTTCAACACGGACCATTGGCTCACATATAAAGGACCCAAAGAAATACTAGTGTAAAATTATTCAAACAGAAAAACCAACGATCCAATATAGTATAACATTTGACAAAATGCCGTCAAATAAATAAACGTACAGAGGTAAATAAATAGTTTTGTTGTATATATAAATATGTGTTAGCACAGCAAATCTTTAAAGCATCAAGAGGTCCGGGTTAGCACTCGGTCTTCTTTAAGTCCCTATAAACAATCTACGGATAGATCTGATTTCGAAACACTATCCCAAATTGCCTTAGTCGTATTTGACACACTGTCTCATTAACTTCACTTTTGATTTGTCTAGAATCGAGTGTTACTGATGAGTATGATGTAGACAAAATCATAAGACTAGTATCGCTGATGATTTTTATTACCTTCTATTTAATGGATACTAGTACCATTTAAATCTTTCAACTGAATTTTAAATAGATTATATAACTTAATTCGAACATAAATATCACACTTTGATGTTGTGTTTCTAGAACAGACGTTTTTGACAAGGTACAATGATGGACTATGTCACAGAAATTGGTAAAAGCTATCATACAACTTTGGCATGTTGATCCTTGACTGAAAATCGTAAAATTCAATAATGCATTTATTACTTTAATTTATTTACTAATTCATAGTTTACTTAAACAATACCCTGCTTTTATCGAATCTAACCTAACTAATTTTTTTCATAAATGAATTGTGTATCGTTTGAAGCTAGAAGCGTACGATATCCTTAGGAAGATGCGTTTTATACTGAATAGGTTCACTTTAGAAAAATGTATTTTTCATATATTCGACCAATATTAGAGTACGGGGATGTCATTTGGGATAATCAAACACAATACTTGATTAATAAAGTGGAAAATGTTCAAATTGAAGCTATGAAAATTGTAACAGGTGGGAATAAATTAACTTCGATACAGA
The DNA here is from genome assembly GCF_963676685.1 of Mytilus edulis. Classification (NCBI taxonomy): domain Eukaryota; kingdom Metazoa; phylum Mollusca; class Bivalvia; order Mytilida; family Mytilidae; genus Mytilus; species Mytilus edulis. The sequence goes on along the minus strand of NC_092344.1, from coordinate 117,855,636 downwards.
TGCTTTATGAGGAAACGGGTTGGGAAACACTTTCGGAAAGAAGGGACATGCATTAATATAATAAATCTGACCAGTCCACAATTACTGTGCTACCTATTTTTTTTTATCATTTTTCATTTTTTTTTACCTTTTTTAAAAGCGTAAATTAATTTTATAAATAAATCTTTATTTTTTCCACATTTGCTCCAATTCGGAATCTTCTTTAACACGGTTTTGTATTGTAGGTCTAAGAAAATAAATGGTAGTAAGAACCAACACTGTAAATGCTAGCATAGCCAGTAAAATCTGATCGGCACGAGGTTTGTGATTAGTCAGTAACCGAGTGTGATAGCTGATGTCTATCATAGCTGCATTAAATTGTTCAAAAGTAACAAGCGAAACCATAATGTGGAATATCTGATGTCCTTGTCCAATGAAATCAAATTTTCCAGGATAGAATTTCTCGGGTATGTGACTAGAAAAAAAGAAAACAGATACAAGCAAGTAAACAAACATACGGATGTGATGATTCGGGAATGATATTGCATTATTAATTAAACTGTCATAATATCTAGCATATACTACAGAGGAAACTAACACAAATTGAAATCCGAATGAGCATATGCTCCATAACTTTCGCTGAAATGGATACGGTCGTCTGTAGTGAAGTTTGGAAACGGTACAGCAGAGGAATCCAAACCAGCTCATTACTACCACCACAGGAAGGAAACAGTTTTCCAACATTGCGTAGTATTTCTCATGACAACTACAGTAGTATACGAGTATGCAAGCACCTAACGCATAGTATCCTATCCCCATGTAGTCAAGAGTATAACATGTATAGTGATATATAGGAGATTTGGAGTGTAAGGTGTGCGCAAGGACGCTGAACAATGTGTACATGATAGAACCAAATGCAAAGCATAACAACACAGAAACATATGTTGCGTCTTCTAAATTGTTGATGCAGATATACGTTTTCAAAAATACGAAACAAAATGGCACTAGATGAGTCCAAATATTAACGGTTTCATTATGAAATTGAAATATGCTCTTGAGATAGTAAATGACCGTCTGGTATTCCAACCGATATCCATATAGGACTCCCGGTTCGACGTACGTTAACGACACTTTATCCACAGTCACTGTTGGTATGTGAATCAAAACTAACATTCCTTTAAAGAGCCTTAGTATTTCACAGTAAGCCATGATTTTCCTGTAAATATTAAATATATACATTAATACATTTTTTTCACGAATAACGCTTAAATTGCTTACAGAAATTACAAGAATAATTCAAAATTGCAAACTAGGGAAGAAAAGAGAACGTTTGATAAATCTTAAAGTAAAAAAAGTTGTGCAGTCATCCTTTTTTATAGAGTATCTTTAAGTTAAAGTTGCCAAGTGTATATGTTACAGTGATTTTGTATAATCAGGGATTATGTAGAATCCCTGATTTTTCAGGGAATATGTAGAATCACTGAAATCGTTAGTAATTATATATAATCCCTGAAAATGACCAGGGATTTTACATAATCACTGAACATTTTAATAACTATTCTACATATTCCCTAATATTATTTCAGGGATTATCAATAATTTAAGGATCCTTTGTTTGTTAAAAAATAAACAATATAGACAAATTATCATTTTTTTCTTTCATATTCCTTGCCAGATGAAATAATTCTGCTTTTAAACACAGAGGATAATCTTAAAGATATAACCAACTCAGGGTTTCAAGATAAAGTTGAAGACGTCAAAAATAATAACAATCAACATTCCTTTTATAGCGATAACTTTACATGTACTGTTTGTTGCTTAAAAGCCAGCGTCAAATTGATATTCATGTTCTATTTGTAAATCCAGAGCTTGTTATTTGTGGTAAAGAAGATTATGGAACATTTGTTTTGTGTTTTTTGTCGGTTTGTTTGGTCAAATGAACAAGAAAATTTAAACTTAGAGAACTTATGCATCTAAATGTCATGACGATGATAAAATAGGCAGAACTAAAAGATGGTTTTACTGAACACTTTATTTTTCTTTAAAAAAAAATATGATTCGATATGTAAGGAAAAGGTTTTTTTAAATATTGATATTGTGATAGAAACAGATGTGAAGCATATTATTTTAATATATATGTTACATACAGTGTGCCTAACATTTTAAAAAAAAATAGGGTTATCATTTTGATATATTGTGCTTAACATTTTTTTTTTAAATGGGGTTATCATTTTGATATATTGTGCTTAACATTTTTTTTAAAAATGGGGTTATCATTTTGATATATTGTGTCTATCATTTAAAAAAAAAATGGGGTTATCATTTTGATATATTGTGCTTAACATTTTACAATTTATGTTTATAATGATGTTTTAATATGATTTTATAGAATACATTATTTGACTTAATTCATTTTCTTTATAAATAATAAAATTTCTTCATTTCAGTTATTATGTATAATCCCTAACGTTTTTTCTAGTGATTATACATAATCCCTGAAAAATTTAGTGATTATATATAATCCCTAAACAAGCCAGTGATTCTACATAATCCCTGAAATTTTCAGGGATTCTACATAATCACTGATTATACAAATTCACTGTAACATATATACGTAGAAATTACCGACCGAATTTTTTTATTTATTCAAACAGCATTATCGATATATATCTAAATATGAAATTTATAAGTGATTTTGTTGTATCTATTCCCTTGGTTTTAATGAAAGGGCTTCAAATTTATGGCTTACTAAAATGTTGGGGCAGTTAATTTTCGTCGAACTTGTTCATAAATGAATGATCGAAAAAGTGTGAATTCATTGACATGAAGTGGTATGCTGATCTTTTCAGTAGAGTACACCGTTAAATTGGTGTCCTACTGACATATACACCACATCTCCATTAAACTTTTTTTCTAAATAGATAAAATCATTTCAAATCACTTAAAATTTTTGGATAAAATAACAAACAGTGAACAGTACGAATTTTACTGCACTAGATGATTTAGACAAATAATGTTCCTTTAGAGATTCCAAAATATTTATATGCTAATATCCAAAATCGTATAAGACGTTGCACTGCCAATTTAACCGAAAATGATGAACAGTAGAATTAAAAAGCATTTATTTATTATGAGTACATACTAGCATTCAAGAACGTGAAATTTGAATCAAAACATATGTTTTATTATTATTTTACCGTAATCGTGTTTTCTCTTCAAAGTCAAGTTTGATTCCCTCACTGGATCATCGCTGTCCGGTAGCTGTTTGTTTCAGATCGTTGTTTGTGTACCATTCGTTTATTTTCATTAATATTTTAAAGTTGTATTCTTGGATTCACACAGTAATAAGTTACACTTTGTCAATGGAGCAAGAAAAGGTCGCTGAATCGGAATAAACAAACTATATGTTTTACTAATCGCTGAATCGTATCAAATAAACTATATGTTTACAACATATATATGTTATGGTTTGTATGTAGTATTTCCTTTTAATATTTGAATAAGACAGGAAGGAAATATGGCAAGATATAGATACTAAGTCTTGTCTTATTAATTACAAAATATCGTTGTGGTTTCCCCCTAAACAATCTGTGTAATAGGATTACAAATTAACACTCGTAAACACAAATCTCGCATACATACAATTATACAAATATTTGTTCATTCAACAACGACTTTGAAATTAAGAAATGATAGAATATAAATTATTTTTTGGATTGGCAACGTTGAAAGCCTTCCATGCAATTTGCTTTTAGAATTTTCAAATGTGAAATAACCATAGGGATGTCAGATATGAGAAGAATCACAATTAAAGTGGCCAAAATGACGGCAGCCACAGATCCTATGCCACGTGAGCTTGGTCTGGGATCGGCGGCAGAAATCTTTGTATTTTTATAACTAGAAAGCGTTGTTTTATCTATGGATAACTCTTTCACTAGTTGATCGACCTTTTCCTGGAGTGTTTCATTGGATTGTTTTGGAGTCTTGTCACAGTTACATTCACAGTCTATCAAAAGAAAATACATGTTAATGACTAGTAGTATTTTTAACATAATATTTTTATGTTATTTGAAATACTTTTAATTTTATTAGACACCAAACTTACGGTTCTATGTGAATTAACGTAAAGCACAATATTCCTTTTTTTCACTGTAATGAACTGCTAATTTGTCTTATTGTCTTTTTTTTTTTTATTGAATTTTGCCTTCTTACAAATTGTAGAAAATCTTTGATTTAAACTCAAACTACATAAATTCAGTTTTAAAGTTAGCTAGAGATTTGAGTAACTTGTTGTAATTCTGTTCTGATTGTTCGTGCTTATTGTTTTATTTTAAGTTTTTTTTTTTTATCTTTTTCTTAAAGGTTATCAATCTAATACCGTAGTACAATAATTAAATATTGTTATATAGGTCCTGACATCGATTATATTTTTGAAAATTTTCTAACAAAGTCCTATTTTGTTTAGTTATTACACAGTTGTTTCTAAACTATATGTATTGCTTTGATGAAAGAATGGAGAATGGAAACGACGAATGTTTCAAATAATCCGTGACTAGATCAAAGAGCAGAAAAAAGCACAAAGCTACCAATGGTAGTTGTATATGTATATTCGAAGAAATTAAATTTTCTTTAATGAAGAATGAGCATCAAAATTAAATAAAAGTTATTTATTTATTTTTGTTTCTTGTTTGAAATTATAATGCCAATTATCCAAAATGGCATAAAACAAATATTCTAAATCATTTGAAGATTAACATTCTTGTCAAAATCATTGAGTTTTAGATGTTTCGTAAAAATGATCTGACAGTGTCTTCAATTAAAATACAAAATAATTTGGCTACTAAAAAGAAATCTTACAGTGTTAGAAGATAACAATATAATTATTAAAATTATGGTCAGAAAAATATCAGACTAGCTACAAAATTATATGATGCTTTGATTTCTTATATTGTGATATTGTGCGTCTCATGTTAGATTAACATTAAACACCACCACATTCTCAATGTGGCTTTCATAAGTCTGTGTATTTGTTTTTCGTAAATTGTATTGCTATAAAATTAGGCCGATAGTTTTTCATTTGAGTTGCATCACATTTTTCTCCTTGAGGTATTTTGTAGATGAACATACAATATTGGCTTTTCCTTGATGTTGAAGGCCGTACTGAGTGAGACATAAATGCTTAAATTTTCTTCATTTCAACCCTGGTGGATAATTGTCACATTTGCAATCATACCAGATATCCTTATTTTTATAGTTTGTATCTGTATTGTTGTTATCAATTGCTATATTGTTATTACTAATTGCTGTATTGCTGTTATTATTTCCTGTTCCATAGAAACATCCAATAGTATCTAGGAGACCATTTCCAATTTTCGTCAAAGGGCATGCCTATTAAGAAAAATACAGTTATCTAGTCTTGTTCTATTCATTGATTAGTTACACGTGATGAATAAATGATAGATGATGTTATATATAGAACGTTTAGTAAAAAATAACAGTGTTAAGAAACACATACAAAAGAACAGTTTAATTCTCATAAAGCAAATACTATTATTCCAACAGATTAAATGAATATGAAGCATACCCTACTCCTTTAATGCTATCATGATTATCATTAAGTATTTACCAAAGTGTTAATCTTTATTGCTGCAATATGTGAAGCGACCAGTAAGGCATCCCTGTAAAACAAAATATTCCGTGTTCGAGTTATGCTTGTAAAGTTGTCGTCGATTGGTTTTTGAGGTGTTTCAGTGAGCTGTTTATTAGACGGCACTAAAGAAAATGAAATATCTCCACCAAATGATCTACAAATGAGCACCACGAGAATAGTTAAGTTTGATCTGATTTCTTGTTCTACTGGAACCAAGTCCAAGTAATCCGCGCGGGTGACATGGTAGTTAGATATATCTCCGTTTGCATCCTCGATTTCGATCTGATTATCGGTCTCTGAACTTACTACTCTATAAAAACAATCCAGATCCTTCATATCGGAAACATCTCTCAAGACATACTTATAGTCCCAGGCATTCAAAGGAATAAGTTGTTCGTAAAATACAGAAGTTGTGGAATAACCTCCGCAATATAACTGAAAAGGTTTGTTGCCTTTAATATACATCCCAGTTACATCAATTGTTGATGATTCTAACGTGAGTGTCTCATATTCGTTCAGATATATTTTTTGTTCAGATCCTACAATATTTCCATCATAGTAAACTGCCCCGAATCCAGGCTTAGGAAACACATGTATTTCAGTATTTGTGTAGACAGATACAATATAACAGGAACTCCATTGACTATTGTTTATGTCTGTATAATTTAGATATGATACCACCATATATTCATATCCTAGAATATTTATGGGAAGTGCTAAATATCCAAACATCCCGTCTTGAAAATATCCAATAACATAAACAGATATAAGAAAGTTTGACTCAATTCTTAACAGCTTACTAGAAACACTACTTATAACGTCAACAATGTACGACGGCTCTGTGTTATTACAAAGGATGGACTGATTGGTAATTTCATCATAATATATGGAAATATTTGTCAAATCTATACATGATAAGAACAATCTTAGGGTTGCATTTGCTGGTTGTAGTACAATAAACTCTACTCCGTAACTGTCGGTTGTATTATCTGTTCAAAATAAATAAAATTGTTGTTTACACCATCAAAGGTACTGCGATGAAACGCATGACTTACATTCTCATTTGAAAGTGATAAACTAAATACATGTACAAGCGAACATATAAAAAAAACCTATGGCAATTTATTTCACGCAAATGACGGCTTTTCTCTTAGGGTTATCAATTAATAACTTACATACTGCATAACACGAACTTAATATTATCTGATACATATAAACTTCTTAGTGTATTCAATTGTTTGACAAAAGTCCTCTTTGTCTTTAAGGTTTTGTACTGTGGGTTTCTATCATAAATCATAGTTTTTCCTGGCCTCACACCGGTCTTTGTTTTTTTACTTTTTTGATTGTTCTAGTCAACCATAATACATGGCATGTTTTAAATTTGTCAAATACCAATAAACAAGGATTGCATATAAAAAAATATCTGTCTTATATAAAACGAATTTTCTTTAAAATACATAACGGATTCCTAGATTTACCTAATTCATATTCTTAATTTCAATTTAAAAATAGTAATATAACATAAAGAACGAACTCCGAGGAAAATTCAAATCGGAAAGTCCATTATCAAATGTCACAATAAAAGGTCAAACACGTCAAACTAATAAATAACAACAGTCATATTTCTGACTTGGTACAGGCAATTTCTTATGTAGAAAATGGTAGATTAAATCTGGTTTTATAGCTAGCGAAACCTCTCACTTGTATTTTAGTCGCATAAAATTCCATTATATTGACACCAATGTGTGAACAAAACAAACAGACAAAATAGGTAGAAATGTAAAACAATAATAATAATAGGGGTACAGCAGTCAACATTGTGTAATATTTTTTTTTTTTTAATTATTTCTTTATTGCGCTTATCTTTGTTGTTATGACAAATTACACGACCTACAGCAGTTAGCCGAGTATCCCTGTGAATTAATCACTGGATAACCAGGGAATTTATTCAGTGAATTCATATTTATAGATAGTTTGTTAGTTTTACAATTCATTGTTATTACATGTATACATTTTGCAAACTATATTGTCTCATGATTACGGAAAGTGTACAGTTTTGTCCGGTTCTTTTTCTAAAGATTAAAACTTTATGATCATTGACTTAACCTTATTGTTGAAAAGCGTTATAATCTTTATCATTATAAAACATTTTTTTCAAAATATGACTACAAAGAAAAACAAAAAAGGATATAGAACATTATCAAAAATACATAAGACATAGTTAAAACAATTTTACCATAGCACAATAACAGAATGAAGATATTGGTCAATAACGCTTCATATAGAGTTACAAAGAAAAATACTCAACTCTTTAGCGTTAGCATACACTATCATTGATATGGTAATATTGATAGATTAACTTTTTCAAAACTTTGAATAATAATGAAACTCATCATAGATACCAGGATTGAAATTTTGTATTTGCGCCAGACGCGTGTGTTGTCTACAAAAGGCCCATCAGTGACACTCGAATAAAAGAAGTTTTGAAAACAGTAAATTTATAATTATTTTCGACCATATCAATGATAATTTAGTGCCTACTACTGGACTGGTAATGAATTGATTGAAAAATGAGGATTTTTTACTCAATGAATAGATTATCTTAGCTTTATTTGGCAAAATCCTTCGGAAGTTTTGGTTCTCAATTCTCTTCAATTTTGTAGAGTCTTTTTTAGACGAACAACGCGACCGATGTATACAATTTCAATCCTGATATCCAAGATAATATATATCTATGTATACGTAGTTTATTCAATTGGTTGTTTGTAAAAAGTCTTCATTGTATGAGGTACTGTTTCTTGGTCAGTTCTTAGTATTCCTGGTCTCACAGCGCAAATATTATTTATTGCTATGTTTTATCATAAGACTTGGGACGTTTTGTATTAGACAAATACCATTAACAAAGATGGTCGCTTATAAAAAAAAAGATATAGGGCTTATATTAAATGACTTGTTCTCAATGCTTTTACTTTTTACTTTTTTTCTAATTCCCAAATTCACCTAGTTGATATCATGAGTTGTAAATTTTTTCCTTAAAAACAGTATTAGACATTGGCTATAAACGCTTCAAAAGAGTAAAAAAGACCGTAATTAAAACGAAGACTAGGTTTTTTTTCGAAGCAATACACCAACGGTTTATCGGACGTGTGCCTATGCATAATTAAAATAAAACTAAAAAAGAAAAAAATAATAAAATCGTTTCTCTTTTTAACTAATGTGTCTTTCAAAAACCTTTTGTAGTATTTTATAATTCTCTCCTTTTAGAGTTCATGCGATTCCCTCATTTTTAGTTTTTAACCATCGATTTGTATCTTTACTTAATGGATTATGAGATTTAAAGATCGGTTAACTAGATATGCCTTAAATGATTGAAGACTATTAGTTATATGACAGAGGACATCGTGCTTTACATTTGGATCAGTATTGACGACCCCATCACGTCTCCAAAAAACAGACCACCAAACATCCGAGGAATCTGGACTATAATATAGAGATTGCTAGGGATGATATAGTTTAGACCGTATTTAGAGCCTCAGGATATTGATTGTATAACCTACTCTATTAGTATAATTTAGATTAGTATGATAGATACTGCTTGTGATTCTAAAACCTGCTCCACAATAGCCATTTAAAAGTTTTTAAAAGGCTGTTAGTCATAAAAAAAATTGGGTTATTATATCCATGTAAGGTATAATATAGTCTCACTCTAACTTACCAATTGAATCAGTATTTTAGAGAATTTTTTCTGATGCATAATCCATACTTAACACATGAATAAGGTTTATAAAGGCTGTTATAATGAACAAAATTTACTTTACTTTTTTACTATTTGAACCAGTCTTGTATAGGTTTGCCTACTATAAACTTACCTTCTGGGTCAATACATGTAGTAGCCTGCATGCTGGGGAAAATATTTCATAATTACGAATTGGATTAGTATTTTAGAGACGGCTAGGGATACAACATATACTAACAATTTGAATCAGTTATATACCATCAGTTCGGTATATTACAGTTTACCCCATACTTACCATTTGGATCAGTATTATAGAGACTGCTTGGAATACTATAATCTTCTTCTATGATAACCTATTAAAATAACAGTAAAAGTCTAATTGATTTTATATATTATAGAAAGGGATAATTAAGGTTCAATAGCTTCTTTTGTATGCAGCTCTTTTGTAAGAAGGAAATAATGTTTAGAAACGGAAGCTCTGTAAAATCCTATCATCTTTGAGACAGACATTCTATATAAAGGCTTTTCTGGATATTTGCTTCATACAAATTGAAAGTGCGCGGCATGGATTAATCTCTTTAGTCTTAAGTCGTAAATTTCTCAACTGATCCTCGTAATTTCTTTTTATGTAAGTTATGTTATCGCTATTTTATGCGTTTTTCCTTTGGTCTGTAAGTGCGATAATTTTTCATATCATGCTACTCGCTAGAGATGGAAAACTATCGCTAGAAACTAAGGAGGCACGTGGCGTTGCTAATGGAATTGACATTACATTGACAACGTCGTCATAGGTAAAATAGCGATACACAGATTATCATTGGTCATCTCAACTCGATTGCTTTTCTCGCTTTCGCTGTACCGGCTCAAGCGAGAGAAAAAAATCTCGTTGAGACTATCAAAGATAATGTATAAATATAGAACAGATTACTATAATACAGAAGAAAGGATAGTAGGAATCACGAGAAATACCACACTGAACAACAGATCTACCACCTCATACTGACTTCTCGGAAAAAACAAACAAAGAAAAACAACAACGATAAGTACAGATAGTCTGATTTGCTATAGGCACAACTTTTTGTGAATTGTATGTGCGCCAAAGAATTATAATTGTGTTTTCCTTTATTTTATAAGAATAAAATCTATTAATAACTTATAATGCTGTAATATGATTTTGATTTTGTAAACCGGTAAACAAAATATAATGGTATATTGTTAATCTATTGTGCAAATTTAATTGTAGTAGTATAATGATATGGTGTTCTTTCTCCTACAAAGTAATAAGTAATTAAAGTTATTGATAAACAATGATTATCGTTTTTCTCATGATCCTGGCTCTTGTGGAACAGGTTTATCATTTGCGTCATGTTCCTGGATTTAGGGATCCTAACGCTTTCATACAGGTTGTCGGTTTTTACAATTTTCTACCCACACATTAGTGTTTTTGAACAGCGGTATACTAATGTTGCCTTTATTTATCAAAACCCCTAATATATCAAACAGAATGTCATCTATAGTGAGTCATAGATACTGTAATCCAACTTATTTTCGCGGATAATTTATTTTTTTGTTTATCACTTTCTAGTCCACTTTGCGGCGAAGTCATTTCCCGACTTGATGAAGTTAGAAAAATAAAGATCCAAGTTTGAAATATTCGCGACGATTTATATTCGCGTTATTTTTCTACACGCGGAAGTCGGGAAAATAAATCGCTAACAAAATTAAATTGGTTTCCAGTACTTGATTAATTTTGTTTATTAGTTGTTACTGGCTTGAAATATTGAGTAATGTATGAATAACCTATCACGTCTGGTCCATGTTTTTGTTAGTTGTTTTTCTGCTTGTATCGATCGGATGAGTTCAACACATTTTTAGTATGTTTTTATGTTGTATTGTTACACCTCGGTTCCAGGTTAAGGAAGGGTTGGTGTCTTCAAGCATGTTTAACCACGATTTGTCTGTCAAAAGTCGGAAGCATGCATTTTAGTGGTTGTAATTGTTTGATGTCTTTCATATTATTTTTTCGTAATTTGTTTCGTTATGATTAAGGCCGATATTTTTTTCTCAATTGAATTGTTTTTATATCGTGGTCTTTTTAGCCGACTCTATGTTATGGGTTTTTCGCATTGTTAAAGGCTGATCGATTGCCTTACATTTATCACATCTACTTCATTTAAACACCAGTGGATAGTTGTCCCATTGTCATTCATACCAAATCTCCTTATTTTCTAAAACACTAGATGTACGAAGCAAATAAGCAAATACCCACATGAACTCTTTGTCCCATGGTCTGTAGTAAGTAACTGTCGCCGTCAAAAATCAGCGAATATCCATATGTTTTTCCAAGTGTGTGAATCTGGCATTTTTTATTATCTCCATATAGCTCAGAAACTATGTATGTTATTCCATCAATAGATAATTGTGTGTCATTTCTGGTTAAACCGTTTGTTTGGTTTGTCAACTCCGTGCAATTAAATTCAACACTACCAGTGCCATTTTGAAACATGTAATATAGGTAAACAGAACCATTAGTAGAGTCAAGACATGTATAAGTGTTGTTCATGGGAGGATACATGTTAATTATCAATTCATCATCTGTATTGTTAACATTACCAGAGTGAAGAACCAGTAATGGATAAGAACCTTTCACATGTAACGTGGTGCCTTGGTCAAAACGAGTAAAGATGACACTGCCAGCGTAAGGCACATTTACAGTAGCATGCCCTGACACTTTCACAAAAGTATTTTTAGTTGAGGTTATTATCATCACTTCTTCGTCTATAACTGCATTGTTCATCGATAAAACACTGTATTCCTTGTCCCATGATTCCATTGGCGCGAGCGGTAATATAGTAGTATAATTATAATTATGATAAATGACAGAAAATACGCTTACTGGTACGTCGCTCTCTATATGGGCCCCTGTAAGATCACAATTGCATGAAAACTCTACAGTTGGTGATGACGTATTGAGTACCGAATAAACACTGGCGGATAATATTTCATCTCCCTCCATTGTTCTATTGTGAGTAAAAGAATTATTTGTAAAGGTTACAGTTATATGAGCTTCATCTTGGACTTGACCAATAATAAAACTGCATCGAAAACCATCGTACGGGCAAACTACATAATAAGTTACTCCAAGCTGGTCTTTTCGGCGTGCTTGATATCTTGAACTCTGTGGTGGGGACACAAAGAACTGAATATTGACGGTCATGCATGCCTCTATATACCCTGAGGTAACATTGCTGGGAAAGTTAACTGAAGTGCGGCAGCAGGTTTCATTTTGGATGCATAATTGTATCTCTTCAACTGGTGAGTTGTTGAAGCTTATGTTTAGACTAGTTATTTCTGAGTTAACTGTTAAATCATAGCTTCCCTGATTTAAGGTTGAGTCTAAAAGAGGTCGATATATGTAGTAACATGACGTGGAATAGTAACCTGTAATATAATTGTTTTTTGTTAATAAGGTGGATCACACTAAAAGTGAAAACACGGTTCTGTCATGTGTTTTATGGGCGGTTATTTGTCTGCTGGTATTTTGTTGTATTAAGTCATGTTGTTATCTGTTATTCTTCAACTTGTATATTTTTGTAGAATCTTTTTTTTCTTTTTTAACTAAGTCACCTGTATCTGCCTATTTTCCAGGCGTTACATTCCCTGGTGAATTCAATACGACCACAGTGTTTCGTAAATTAGCAAATCTTGCCAAGAATGTCTTGCATTGGGCTTCTTTAAAGAATGATTTCAACGATTTACAAATCATTTTAAAGATTTCATTTGATTTTTGAGCATTTTTAAGATTCAGTTTGAATGCACAAAGTAAATAAGAAAATGATTATTGGAAACTATTTCAATATTACAAGAAGTGTTATAAACACTGTTAAACTGCATGACCAATGTTAATCAGTATTTAGCCTTTTCTGAAAAAAAGCAAAACAAAACAAATATAATAGGAAGGGCATTGACGACTGGACACTTAGACACAGCAGGATATAAATATAATAGGAAGGGCATTGACGACTGAACACTTAGACACAGCAGGATAAATATAATAGGAAGAGCATTGACGACTGGACACTTAGACACAGCAGGATAAATATAATAGGAAGGGCATTGACGACTGGACACTTAGACACAGCAGGATAAATATAACAGGAAGGACATTGACGACTGAACACTTAAACACAGCAGGATAAATATAATAGGAAGGGCATTGACGACTGGACACTTAGCAGGATATAAATGTCTCTTTGGTATCTTTCGTCTCTTATTTACTAAATGTAGTTAATGGAATGAATGTTGGTAATAATTGTCTAATATTTAGTGTCAAGTTCGTATTGACTTCTTTTCTCTGAATTTTATGATTGTATTAATACAATGTACACACTCAAGTAGGTGGCTCAAATTTACATTAATCTACAGCAAAAAAGTATAAAAAGCGTGTTTTTTTCTAAACCTTTCATCAAAACATCAATTCGATAAAGTATCAAACCTTTAGCAGGAAAAATTAACGCCAATATCCATACAATATACGAGGTTTCCATTATCTGAAAAGTAAAATGGACAGATATCATGAACAGGAAATCAAACTAACGTTTATTGACACGTTTTTCAAAACATCAATTTCCATCTTGTTTAGATCATGAATCGGAGAATGGTGGATTCAATATGTCATTCATTGTGTCGATAGATCGTTAACTTCATGAAATTAACCCTTCTGGCTTAAGTAATGTTTATTTTGAAACCAAATATAGAAACAATGTTAAGCTATCGTTTACACTATTCCTATTAACATGTTAATTACATAACCTTGCACTGTGTAACACTGATCATACTGTTCATACATTTTTATATAATAGTAAATGATCTTACATCTTCAAACAATTCGTTTCCGGAGATACTGCCATCGAAGAAAGCAAAATCATTTTATTACACTAATTTATCTATAGGCCTTCAAACAGTTCTGTTAAACTAGAAAAATCAATCTAACACATTTTTCTTGGAAAACGTTTTTTTTTTAATTTGAAAGTTCCCTCTTACATGCATACCATCTGGCACAGAATTTTTACGCACTTTTCTATAAATTTAGCATTTTTCTCCATCCAGAAAAAAATCGTAATACCGAACGCAGGCAAGAATTTCCGAATTTACAGTAATCTTAAAAGTCTATGACAAACTAAACTATTTGTATCCATCTGATGAGTTAAGCCTTTTTCAACTGATATGTATAGTTCGTTCTTATGTTGTACTGTAAAACCGCTGTCCTAGGTTAGATTGAGGGTTTGTATCTCACTAACATGTTTTACTATTTTATGTTTGTGTCTGTCTCAAGTAAGGAGCCTGTTATTCAGTTGTTGTCGTTTGTTGCTGTGCTACATATTTGTTTTTCTTTTATTTATTATTACATGGATTAGGGCGTTAGTTTTCTCGTTTGAAGTGTTTTACATTTGTAATTTCGGGGCCTTTTATAGCTGATTATACGATATGGGATTTGATCATTGTTAAAAGCCGTACAGGGACCAAACGACAAATTTATATTGACTGAGTAACACAACCCAAATCAAATACTGGGAGTGATATCAGGTACTCTGGAAGGGTAAGCATGTCCTGCTCCACATGTGACCCTGTCGTGTAAGTACAATATCTGTGATAATTCTAATTCGGTGACGTCACATAATATTTCATATCATATAATCATTTTTGATATTAGACCGTCCATACAAGCTTTCAATGTAAATTTTAGCATATTTTACATCAAAAGGGCTTTGTAAGATCAGTAGCCTAAGAAGTAATTTGAATTCAATAAAAAGTTGGGTTAAAGATAAAATTCTTTAAATTGTTGGTGTTAATGCATGTCAACTGCACATGCGTGGTTCGACTTTTAATGTAACAACAATAAAATATTTAAAAAAAAAAAAAAAAAGTATCATTAAATATTATGAAACGAGTTTCTTGAAATTTTAATGTTATCGAAATTATTGAACTAATTATACTATACACTAAACTTAATCTTTCATATACGTTTTTTTTCTATAATTATTACACATCTACAACGTATTATCAACAAATAATATTTCATTCAATTGTTGTTGATCGCAAGCAAATTTGATTTCGAGTTTATCGCCGAAGTTTACCGGATCGTGATATTTTTAAAATTAAAACAGAGCACGTGGAAAGCGCAACATATGTATAAGTGAATTGAAAGAGCCACGACATTTGATTTCATATTTTCCATGTCTTCCAATTTGGTAATAAAGCTATTCCTTGACAATTGTTTAATGAATTTTTGTAAACAATTTGTTTCTTTAGAATCCATTTTTTTTATTCTTTCATCACGGTTTTATCCCTCGCACTTGCGCTGTGTTGTGGACGAAGCTATAACGAAATGTCTAGTAGTTAAGGGCATACGATACTTAATAGTTATCCCACAAGGACGCGGTGTGTCAGTGTTAGATCACCCCGATGGCCGGATATTAGTAGATATCAAATAATTTCAACTCGCCCCACTTGCCAATCGGCCCACACTATATCGCCACTTTATAAAAAAAATCGCCCCACTCTTGTTTACCGACTCGCCCCACTTTTGAAAAAGTGTAAAATCAAATTGAACAATCAGTCTGAAAACTCACTTATTCATGTTATTAACGAAAACGGTTTAAACCCCACTGAATAAAGGTTTGACAACTCGCCCCACTTATTAAAAAAAGCTTGCTTCCTTTAAGTATGTCAAATTACTTTTAATTCGCATCCAGTCGTCCTGGTGTAGTGGTATGTGTCGTGACTTGATATGCTTAAGGTCTTGAGCTCGAATCCCAGCATATACACTGGATTTTTTCTACGTGAATTTTGATAGATAGTCTTTTCCGTATAATTAATTATAAGTTTTATAGTGGATTTGACATTCCCGCCTAAATGTTACAGAACAAAGGAAAGCATGCATAACAAAGAAACTCAAACTGGGGTGATCTGGTAGGGGTGATCCGGTTTAGATCACCCCTGTTAGAAAAAAGGAGCTGGGATGTAAAGTTTTGATCCTGTATTTACAGTTTGATGAAAATTTCCATAAAGGCTATTTTTTGCCTGATTAAAACAAATATGTTATAAAAAATATACCTTCATGTGCTACTTTTTGAGTTAAATGAGGTCGAAATTTTGTATATTTGCTCAAAATTCGGATTTCTGGCAGTATTTTCTCTTTCGAAAAAAAAAACCATAACTTTTTTGTTTTACGATAAACAAAAATTATTTTTTGTTAAATAATTTGTAATTTCTGTATTTTATAAGTATCCTAAAAACTTAAACAATTTCCATTCAGAAATAACGCATATTTATCTAATGGTCATGAATTGAGAAAAAAACGAAATTTTTTGCTGTATATTTATCAACATTAAAAAAATTGCACTATTTACAGTTTTATAAAATTTGGTTCACATAATCTCCCTGCAAAATGAAACAAAATGTCGTTTTAAAAAATAGCGGTCCATGCACTCGTTTTCAAATTAAATTAGTTTGAATGATAAAAATCAGTCGAAAAATGCATCTTTTCCCGATATGTTACAGTTTGACGTCGTGAAAATAACATTTTACGTTAGCAACGTCATTACCTCCCCTGTAACTGTATCGTATACCCTTAAAGTGACTGCACTCGTGGAAAATATCGACGAATAAGGGTCTGGGAAACCAATAATTTAATATCGGTACATTTATGAAGATTTTGATAACATAAAGGATTTTTTCAAAAAAAAGTTCACGTTCACTTTTTTTTAGAGTAAAACGTAGCCATTCAATTATATAAAACATGTTCAATTTTTTTTTATTTTGAAGTTTCAGATTATGACTTAAAAACACAAAACATGAAAAACATCACTAAATTCTCTTCTCAAAATGACATTTTCTATTTCATAAAACTTTCGACTTTATTAAAAGAAAAAATTGAATGATGCCAAATACTGATTCTGATATAGTTTTCTTGAAACAAAATTGATGGTTTCACTTAATATATATTATAATAGTTTAACCTGGATATCAAGTGCCTATTATGACTAAATAACGGATGCAGCCATATTTTTAGAATGTTAAAAGCTTGTTAATAATGGTTCAATATCAGAAACAAAAGCGACCAAACTGAATGTGATATGTATTTTAGTAATTTGAATTTTGATTTGAACTCAATTTGGTTTAATTTAGAAATAGGCATAACTGGTGTTAAATAACAGAAGCAGATGTCGGAACAAACAGATATTTATTACAGTCATGTTTAGTTGGAAAATCTCCTGTGAAACTTTTGAAAGGTTGGTAGTTCTGTCACCCTGCTACATTAACTTAAAAGAGGGACGAAAGATACCCGTAGGCGTCCTTCAGCTGGCCCCTTAAAAAATGTATACTAGTAGAGTGATTATAGACGTCATACTTAACTCCGAATTATACACAAGAAACTAAAATTAAAAATCATACAAGACTAACAAAGGCCAAAGGCTCCTGACTTGGGACAGGCGCAAAATTGTGGCAGGGTTAAACATGTTTATGAGATCTCAACCCTCCCCCTATACCTCTAGCCAATGTAGAAAAGTAAACGCATAACAATACGTACATTAAAATTCAGTTCAAGAGAAGTCTGAGTACGATGTCAGAAGATGTATCAAAAGAAAATAAATAAAATGACAATAATACATAATAACAACAGACTACTATCAGTTAACTGACATGCCAGCTCCAGACCTCAATTAAACTGATCGAAAAATTATGTCTTGATCATATGAATATCAGGCACAATCCGTCCCGTTAGGGGTTTAGTATCATACTATCATAAAATATTTATATGAAGAACAAAACCCGTGTCATGAAAACATGTTTGTTTTTCGTTCATTTTTTGTTACATAAATTAGGCCGTTAGTTTTCTCGTTTGAATTGTTTTACATTTTCTTTTCGGGGCCTTTTATAGCTGACTATGCGGTATGAGCTTTGATCATTGTTGATGGTCGTACGGTGACCTATAGTTGGTAATTTCTGTGTAATTTTGGTCTCTTGTGGGGAGCTGTCTCATTTGCAATTATACTACATATTCTTTTTTTTTATATACACATTAATTTGGAGGTACACGGAACTAACTGTGCACCTCTCCTTGTCGATCTTTTTTTACTTTCATATGAGTGGAGTTCTTTCAAGTACTTATCAAAGAAGTCAGATAACTTAATTCCACATTCATATAAATTGTTGGTGCTCTTTCCATTAACAACGTAACCAGTGTTTGAGCAGAAAGTTGATGTACCAGGGGTATATCAAGGAACGTCTCGTCCTTTTTCTAAAAGTCTTCGGAAAATACCAAGATATTTTCATAAATATACCGTATTTTAATAACGAGTTAAAGTGTTCTTTTATTAGTCTTTGTAAATCATTACTATGCCTATTTTGACTAGTTTTTGCTAATGTGCTTTTATTTGTTGACATATTTATGGTTTTTATAGTGATTAAAATTATAACACAATGCTGACTGCTGCATCTCTTGTTTTTACATGTTTGTCTGTTGTTGTTTTTTCACACATCGTTGTCAATAAAATGAAATTTTCTGTGACTGTCGTACAAGTACGAGTTTTAGCTAGCCAGAAAACCAGGTTAAATCTATCATTTTCTACATAAGAAAATACCTTCACAAAATTTTTAATACGACAGTTGTTTTCAACTCGTTTGATGTGTTTGAGCTTTTGATTTTGCAATTAGATAACGGAGTCTGTTTTAAATTGTCCTCGGATTTTTTTTTTTGATTTTTTTTCTCACTGTTTCAAAGATACCGCTTACTATCAGTCCCTGAGGGCATCTGACATGATTAATAACAAACCTTAAAAAAATATCTGTTTTTTGAATTTCTAAGTTATAAAGAAAGTACTCTAGGCAAAGTTAACCTTAGATATATTTTGCTATTTCTTTCATGACCTTTTTGGAAATATAATAGCTTGAACTGGTTTGGTTCTTATACATCCTTGGTTTTCAAATATTCGGCTGTGTGCGTTTCTAATAAAAGTTAATTCGGGAAAGCGCTTTGGACGCATGAAATCTGTAAATTGACGTTTTCATTTTTTCTTCGAATTAGATCTTTGATTTTGAATTAAGCATTTAACTATTTTCAGTAATTACCAAACATAACAAAAAATGCTAATAACATAAGAAGAAATTCCGATAATTCATACCAGTTCATAAGAATAAATAACTGTTCATGATGAAAACATTTTTATGCATGGAATTCACGCCGTTAAAAAATGCGAAGTATTGAAATGATCTGTTTCAGTTGAATGCCGTCACCCCAAGTTAAACTATTAAAACCAACACTCTCTTGATTTATCTGCATTTATAAGTCCTTGATTAGTTTGAATCCATATACTTTTTTATTTCGTGTGGGGTTGAGATAATTGCATTTAACAGTTATCAATAATCACCACTGGTGCACTTCCATTTCACTAGTCTATCTCACGTTTATAGTCTGTTATCCTTATTGAATTTTGGTTTAGTGACTTGAAAAGTTTTCAGTTGACTAACATATCTGACTTAAATCAAATTTGTATATCATTGCACCGACCCAAAGAATTTTTATGGTTGTCAACCATTCAGTTGATTAAACGCTGTAAAATGATTTCTTCTATGTTAATCCTCTGTATATGTGTTTTAAGATTGTTTTGAATTCCTTTTTGTTGTAATTTTAGTCCACTGCTCTCCAACAAATGCAATTTTCTCCCTTTACACTACTTACGAAAAATCAATACTCAAAATGAGCACGTGGTGCTTAAAATAATTATGGGTATGTTGTAATTATGGTTAGCTCAGTTTAGAGTCGGGTTAATGATTTTTAATTAATTGTGAAAAAACCACCTTTTACAGTTTTTTCAGAAACTATCACACCGCTTGAAACGAAGTGAGCACACGGTTTACGAGATAAGAATTACAATTTCTAATCACATTGCAATTCATTCTTCTATTGAATATAATTTAAAAATTCTGTATAAGGTTAAAGCACACTAAAAAGACTATGTCACAGATTTTGGTTATCGTTTGAAAACTAATTTGGCACTTCCAACTATAACGGATAATCGAAAAAAAAAATCGTTTAACTGATATGCATTTGTATTACAAGAAAACCCTTTAAAAGCACGACACATATGTTTTTAGTTATATTCTATATTACTATGAGCTACATTAAACATTTATAATTTGAAGTAGAACCCGAATTGAATCAATCCTGTTTAGACCAAACATTTATGAAAGTGATGACATACAAAATTAAAATAGGATGTTAATGAAATAGTACCCCGATGTTTGGGGTTTTAAAACATTCTTTTATAGTCTTTATGGTGTATGTAACAATATGAACAACTGACTTTTTCTCTAGAAAAAAGATTCCAATGATGAATTTGACAAATTTTCAGAAATATATAGGTTGTTTTTATCCCTTTACTCTTAAACTATGTTACCCGCCATAAAAGGGTCGTGAATAGCTATCTTAAATAAGACACAATTCTGCAATTCTTAAATAAGATGAATACAATCAAGAATATATATAATATTCAGTAATAACTCCTTTTTTTAAAAGACGACAATATTTGAATTTTGTATGCAAGATATATTCGTTTGATGTTTTCAGATTTTGATTTTGCCATTTGATTAGGGACTTTCCAGTTTTAATTTTCATTGGAGTATTGTTTTTTTTTTCTTATTTTACTTCTTCCATATCAAATAAATATAGGCAACAGTAGTATATAAACTCATCATAGATACAAGGATTAAATTCCCCCTGTTCAATAGTTATCAATCAATTTAGGGAAAACAAATGCAAAATCGGGGGAAACGCACCAACTTTATGAGTATATCAACGGAATAACAAAAACACCGAACAGTCATAAATACAAACGGCAAAATAGAATGAAATTCAAAACAGTGTGGCTGTGGCCATTGATTGACACATTAAATTCATCCATTGACTGGGACAATTTACGTGAACGTTTGTCTGTAACGACCACTGTTCACGACGTACCTATGATAGACGTTTAAACTGTGGGGTTACCAAAGGTTTCTTAACGCCTTTAATTATAAAATAATTCGAAAAAATAATCAGGAATAACCTTTATGTTTTGATTTATATAATTGATATAAATCAAAACATCGTGTTATTTCTGATTAACTTTTCGAATTACTTTATTAAGGTGTTTAGAACCTTTGGTGACCCCATAGTTTAAGTGTCTTTAAAAAGTACATAGTGAGCAGTGGTCGTTACATACAAACGTTCACCTAAATTGTCCCAGTCAATGGATGAATTTAATGTGTCAATCAATGGCCACAGCCACACTGTTTTGAATTTCATTCTACATAGAAACGAACTATTTGATAACAAATTTCCTTAAAGTCCTTGGATGGTGTAAACTTCCCACTAACACCATACACCATTACACCATACACCATACACCTTGTACCATTACACCATGCACGTTACACCTTTGTACCATACACCTTACACCATGCACCATTCCCTATTCTATCTTCACGATCCGAAATTACCCACAATGCATTTAAATTTCAAATATTAAGATGATTATTATTGTTTATGTTTACAATTCGAAAAAATAAAATAAAAAGAACTTCGTTTTCAACCAATGAAATGTCGTACACCATCATTCACACCATTCCCGATCGCACGTTACATAATCACGCCATTCCTCAAACACCATTACACCATTCCCCTTACACCATACACCATAGCACCATACACCTTACACCATTACACCATATGCCATACACCATAACACCATACACGTTTTTTACACGAAGTTTACACCATTCAAGGGCTGTATCCTAACTTTGTTAAGAAAATTTAACGAAGAAATGGGTGTTGCATGGCTACCAAAACCTTCTGCTTATATGGCAATATAATATAACATTACTTGACAAGAATACAGTACAAATAAACGAAAAAACAATCAGGACAGAGACATACTTCAATAAATAATAAAATTTTACATTACAACATGTAAACCACATAATAACGACGGACACCTTCCACACACAGTACACCACAATAGAAATATGAACTGTGAGTCAACGCCATAAAAAGTGACGTCAAAGGTTAATTACCAAAAAACAGAATTTAAAATTGGGATTTATTTCGTTATGGTGTTATGTATTTTCTCACCATGAAAAGAACTATGTTACTTATGCTGTATATATTTATATATTTTTTTATAACAATGTCGGCTTTTCTTGTAAATGAAAAATGTGCAATAAAAAATAAATGTGCATAAAGTTGCTTAAAACGCTTAAAACGAAACAAGCAAGTCTCGTACCTCAGGCTCAATAATTATTTTACATGTGTGATGCAATTTGGTAAGATTTGACAAATCAAACGAAGTCTAAATCTTTCTTAAACACTTAAGTAAAGAAAATATAGATCAGTCATTTGAAATAAGTAACTATTCAATATAAAACCCTTCACTCTTCATTAATTTTGTTCAAAACGTTGGAACATTATGATGAATAGAGGTAAAATATTTAAGAAAAAGGAGACATAAACAGAATAAACAGATTAGCCTAACCGTCTTAATTTAATTTGCCTGAGGCTATTGCAATCTTGCTTCCAAGATATTACATACCTTTCAAGAATGGAAAAACAAATGAGTGTTAACAATAGTTTTGCTGTTGTTTTCATATATGTTTGCAGGTACTGTACTATGACGATAAAATAATGTCATCAACTGTTTCAATATCTAGTTATGTTTTTATCGTATTGCTTACTTATTTGAATCAACAAAACTAAGCCTGTGTTCATTCCTGTTAACAAGATATTTAACATTCATTCTAAGGAACAGCTTACAGTAATTTAAAGGTAAGTTTTTTTTAAGAATAATGAAATGAAAATATGATAATTATCAGAACTTATATCCTATACGCGGATATAAATTCCCTACATCACATGGTACATACATATCATAGTATGTTGAAAAGCACCTAAAGTTTTTTTCTTTCCTATGAAGAAGTCAAATAAATCTGGACAACATCTTGTTCTTCCATTCTTTTGTATTTAAAAATTCTTATTTGAATTATGTTGACTAGCTCAATTCTTTAATTCCTCTTTTCATTTTAAATACTGGACTGATTCTGAAATTGTTGGAGACGGAAGTTTCAATTGTTTTTAAAATTACTACTGCCAAAAAACTTATGATGCATTTCAGCGTCAACAGACATAATAGTTATAGGAAGATGTGATATGAGTGTCAATGAGACAACTCTCCATCCAAATAACAATCTATAAAAGTTAACCATTATAGGCCAATGTACGGCCTTCAACACTGAGACTTGGCTCACACCGAACAACAATCTATGAAGGGCCCAAAAATAATTAATGTTAAACCATTCAAACGGGAAAACCAACGGTCTAATCTATATAAAAACGAGAAACGAGAAACACGTGTAAATTACATAAACAAACGACAACTTTTGGAAGGCTTAACCCACCAAACACGTAAATTAACACACTATGAACGAATACATTTTATCTGCTATACCTGAATGCAAATACATAGTAAATAAAGTTATCAGGGACAAACATTCACGGTCTAAAGCAAACAAACAAGTCCAAACAAAGCCATGGCAAGACAAGTATATTTCGACGAGGCTTTCAAAAGTTTTGTCGGTCAATTACTCAATATTTTTGGGTTTATATCTTTATGTTTTTTTATATACAATTATGGGAGTAAAATCTTTTCTTCTTATTATTTTCTTTTCTTCAAATTTAATATTTTCAATCTAGATTATTTTCAGGGTCAGGTTTCATCATATACAATTATGAGACTAAAACCGTTTCTCTTTCAGTATTTTTTTTTTATCAAATTTTATTCATTTTCAATCTTAATTTGTACTTTATTATCTATTTTTTTGGAATAATTGTTAAACATATATTATAATTATAAATACGCCATATATAATGTTAATATTTATGCGTAATTCTCTCTTAGAAATACTAACTAGTTAGAAACATATTGTATTCATTATTTCATTTCATTTAGATATGTAGTTGGAAAAGATATTTAACAAAATCACCTTTATCTAAATATATAAATAAAATTGTCGTACCTGTTTCATCAACATCCGATTGCTGAATGGTTATGCACAGAGCTACGTTATCGGCGTTTAAGTGTTTCAATTAAGGAAGCAAACATTTTTACTGAGCAGAGATATACACGCACCATTGTATTTTTCAATTATCTTACGCGCTCAAATTTGATTAAAACCCTGCTTAATAGTCAATTACTATTTTCGGTTTGATGTTGGGCAATGATTTTCTATCGTGGAGATTTATTTTCAATCTATAATGCTGTTAATGTATTGTTTGCCGTTCATTTAGAATTTTAAAAATTACGTCAAACTTTCAACTGCTGAAAGCACGTTTTGTTTGAAAACGTAAAGGGAATTTTGCATACTAACATGAGTACCTGTATTTCATTTATAAAATCCATTGTTATAAATTGTTATCTTAAATTGGAATACAGAACAATTGATTTCAACTATATATTGTTTGCAGATAATTCATGATTTATTTTTATTTGATTGACTACAGAATTTAAGTTGAAAAACAATTTTGATATCAAATATAGTACTTTGTCAGACTCCATTCTGTAGTTTGAAGATTAGACTATTGTTGATTTTTCTAAATGTGGGTTTATTTTTTTTTTTGTGACGGATGAAGAATCAGGAAGCGGAGTTCGTCGAGCTGTACTGCTGAAACTTTGTAGTGTGTACAAACCACTAAAATTGTGCGTTTGTTGTTTTTACCTTCAAGTTAAAAATTCAATGATAAGTGTTTAGAGTCATAGAAATCGACATAGCTTAAACAACCGTCCGACTATGAGGAAGACATAAAATTGAACTGTGACGTCCTAGGTAATTTAAACTGATTGCTGAGTACGAATCTTGCATAATTTCATTTAAAAACTCTTGTTTGCATAATAGTCAACAGTCAGTCTTATGAGGACAAAGGATCATCATGTAAATAAACGATGCTGTTCACAAAACATAATTTAATTACTCGTGTAGAATGTATACAACACCAAAAAGAAAGAAGTTTTGATTGATAAATTAAAAAATAAAAAAAATATTTCAGATATTAAATATCCTTTGCCACGAGCAGCCTCATGTAAAATGGTGTCTAATTTTATTCTGGTTCTTCTCCAGAAAATCTTAAAACCTCATCAAAGATACCCGTCATGAACCTTTGTAGATATAACTCGTCTAAACATCAGCCCAACAATGTTCGATCTGTAAATTTGCTTTCGCAAGGTAAGTACTCTAAACAAGTGACAGATCCATCCATTGGATCACTTGAAAGTGATACACGGCTGAAAGCACATTCCATAGTTTTTTTTAGTCTAAATATTAGCACAACAATGTTAAATCTACTAAATAGCGGAAACTTTCATACGTATAAATAAATTTAGACTTTGATGACTGAGGACAGATATATCATTTGCCCATTTCATGAATTTGATTCCGATATCATCACCGAACAAAAAGGCTATGATGCCGATGATGAGTTGTGTGTTTTAAAGCGAGGCAACCATGAGAAGAACATGTCGGTTTCAGCATTGAGAAGAAAATCTTGCAAATCAGAAGAAAAAAGATTCTCGAATATCATTATATGCATGGCATGTAAAACAGATCCTCCAATACATTATTATTGACATGTATCACTATCTTTCAATTTCATGCATTATAACACAGCATGCAATGGACGTTAGATGTTATAGCCCGAAACTTAAAACGAGAAGCCTTACACATATATACCTTTATTACATAGGGCTGTCGTGTTTTGTAAAATAAAAGATAGTCATCGAGGATTCGCATTTCAAGGATTTCAGATTGAAGCTTGTTACAAGCTTTTTATATTAACTTTTCCTGAGACATAATGGTCTAGTACAGTGGCCATTAATTTGATTAAAATGTTCGTTTTATTTATATAAATTAGGTTCAGTCAAAATAAATTGGCAATATTGTGTACCAGGTAAAGAATCGAACTTTGTAAAATATTTGATCCGTTAACCAGTGTATGTAAAGTGCGGATCCTAAAATATCATTTTCACTGTATATGCCAGAAATTTTTGATGTAGAATGGTAAATAAACAGACGACTTTTTTTTTTATTTTTGAAGAAAATGAAGAAAATTAGTTAAAAAGTATATGTTAAGAAACACATAATACTAATAAAACAAAGTTAATTTTTTTTTTATTTTTGAAGAAAATGAAGAAAATTAGTTAAAAAGTATATGTTAAGAAACACATAATACTAATAAAACAAAGTAAGAGATGCGAACGGGCTTTTTTCGCGCCTAAATCCAAATAGCTGTGAAATATATACCAAAATAGGTGAATATTTACGACATTTCACCAACAGGTCGTGCAGGTGTTTTATAACTAACAGGTAAGATGTTGTTGCAGAAAAAATATTCATTTCAACACAATTATTAAAGTTGTATAACGTAGAATAGGTTTTGTCATTCAGTTTCTTCATATTGAACTGAATTCCACTATGATGCTTTCTTTATGCGAGTCATGTTTACTGTCGAATAATGATACTATTCTTTCATTTTCACTGTAGAGCGATTCATTAGTATTGTATATGCGGCGCGTTTTCACTGTATGATATATTTATTTTTTTTATCTATTACAGGGTATTTTTTTAAGCATGTAAAGCAAGACGTGCTTGGTTTTTTTTTGTTTTTTTTTTTGTACAATCATTATGATAACACCCAATTTAATTCAAATATAATAATTATATAAATACAGGTTAAACTATGCCGATACATATTGTTTAAAGATGTCAATCTTATTTACAAAGTTTGTATAAACAATTATACAAACTAAGCAATCAAGTCAACCAAAGTTTTGCTTTACATGCAGTAGGACATTAGCTGTAAAGCCTTAATTTAGCCGACTTGCTCAAACAATAGATAAAGTAAGAGACGGATTTGATAAAATTTAACTTACGGAGGAAAGTTCGGTTTTAAAACACTCTAAATAAATTCAATAGAAATAACCTTTATTTCAAATGTATTCCATTTTTAAAATTTCTTATGAATCGTATAGGGATCTTTATCCTTGTTTTTTTTATCCATTTCCATATCCTTGTTTTTTTATCCATTTCCATGACACTTCACCACTAATTACGTACATCTTGATTACGATTGAATCGTTGGTTTTTCCGTTTAAAAGGTTTTACACTGGGGCCCTTTATAACTTGCTGTTCGGTGTGAGCCAAGACTCCATGTTGAAGACCGTATTTAGACGTATACAGGTATACTTTTATAAATTGTGACTCGTTTTGAGAGTTGTCTCATTGTCACATATGACATCTTATCTATCTGTGGCTCAACCCGAAACGAGACGGGATAAAAAGGGATAAAAAACACACTTTTTTAATATATTTATAATGGGCTTAATATGAGTCAGAAAAGAGTAGAATAGTGGGTCGCGTTTGGGTATAAGCGTGACGCGGAATTGCCGATTGTTTTGTAAGTGTGACACGTGATAGTCAAATGATTGTGTCGTGAAAACGAGAAATAAAGTATAGCGGGACACGGAAAATTTAAAAAAATGAGAACTGCATAGTATAAGCGGAATACGGGAATCTGATAAAGCAGTAAGCGGGATCAGGGATCAGACCCCCCCCCCCCCCAATGAGACCCCAGAATAAGATATTTTTTTTATCTTCATCCTATTGTTACAGAAATGCCTTCAATAACAAATGTATCCCATGCATGCATTTTTATAGACAAAAGACCTTATGGATATTTGGGGTTCTTTGACATGCTGAATCTAACCTTGTATCCAGTTTGGGGATTTTTATCAAGTTACCGAAATAGCCCACATAGAGGTACAAAGAGTCTAAGATCATCAAACATGAATTGTAGCATGCATGTTGTGTACAATTACCCAAATGTGCATTGTTTGACCTCTGTGGTAGTATCCACTCGCGGATCTAGAAATTTTTATAAGTAGGGGTCCAATGGCTACCTAAGAGGGGGCCCGCTCCAGTGATTCCATATAAAAGTAACCAAATGTTTTCCCAAAAAGGGGGCAACCCCCTGTCCCCCTAAATCCTCCTCTGGTATCGAGCTGTTCATTACGGATAATTTTGTTTGTATCAAGGATGCTCTACTACACGTACCAATGCAAACAAAAAAGTTCGCCCACACCTTACATTTCATGTTTTAATGACTGTGGATAATTTATGTCACATACCGTTTCACCTTATACAGTTAAAATCATGCAAGCAACAATCGAGTCAAGAACATTTGTTCTACTAAAACTGTCTTTTTCAGAATATGGAAATTGAAGCAGTTGAGGGTACAACTGGGGAAAGTTAATCTTTTTTCTGTCACCATTGCGTTTCAAGATGCATATTTCTCTGTTCGCAGGTGTATTTATTGCGTGGAAGATAACGTCCTCAAATGTACTCGTCTCTATTTTACACAGACTGTACTTAAACTCCGCAATATTAATCTTTGACTTAAAAAAAATACAGAAATATCTTTTAATTTTTTTTTTTAAATCAAGGAAAAACGTAATTTGAAGAATACAATATGACATTTTGAGAAGCGTTTTTGTTACAAGTTTGAAAAGCTATATATTTGGTAAAGAATGAATCAGGAGTTTGTATTTCAATTTGAAAATACATTTATCATAAATTCTAAAGTCATCAACTAAGTTTTTGTATTTGTTTCAAGTGCATTTATCACATAATTCTACAATAAAAATTCCTCGCATCTTCGAAAATTCCACATCAGAAATGACTGCACTAACAGTGATAATTCATCTCATCTATAGTTAAAATGGATCGCTTTCAAAAAATTGATATGCATATTATGTTGCTTTTATAACACTTATTTGAACTTTAATGCTATGTTTGTACACAATAAAGACATATCACAATGAAAATATGTAAAAACTTTCCTTCAAATCAATTAATTTGGTATTTTCAAAACGTAAACAAATACAGTTTTCCCATGATCCTTTATTCTACAATAGACATACCCGCATATGACAGTGAAAATGAACTAGCTGGATTCGCACTTTATATACACTGTTAACGGTGCATATCATTTGTGAAAGATTTCTCATTATAACAATCTTGAATAATGGATGAACGTATGACCAAAATTTTCAAAGCACAGCCAAAACTTAAACAATTAAAACCACCATATTGTTTTACTAAAACGCGAATAATATAGTTAAGTTTCTTTTTCTTTGATGTAGTTTATTTATTTATATTTCATAAGTTATGTTGTCGAAGACACTAGCTTTTCTGTGTTTAATAAAAAAAAATTTTTTTTAAAACTATGACATGAAATCAAACAGACCTAGAAAAAAACCTTCAAGTGTTCGCTATTTATAGATATTGATTTTATATTTATATCAGGTTATAAGACCGTCTGCAACTTTTGGAGACAATATCGATGGTTAGTTAGATGGCTTTTAAACAAAAGTTCACACGAAATGCTGATACATATAATCCATGCAATGTTAAAAAAAATAGGAAATAGGAAATGGGGAAACAACAAACCGACCAAAGAGTAGCAGCCGACGACCACCATGGGTCTTAATGCAGCGAGAAACTCCCAAACCCGTAGGCGTGCTTCAGCTGACCCCTAAACAAAAATGTATACTAGTTCAGTGATAATGGACGTCATACTAAACTCCGAAACATACACACGGAATTAAAATGGAAAATCATACAAAACTAACAACGGCGAAAGGTTCCTGACTTGAGATTTGTTTATTTTAGACTATTTGGTAATTATCACATTGACGTTGACATCACTCTCACTATTATTTATATTTTATAGAGAAAATTGAATGGTATTTTCATATTTTTTCTGCAATAATCAGAAGAAATCTATCTTCCTGCTGTCAGAGACTTTCAAATTTATATGAATGAGATATTTAATATTAAAATTGTGTATCATGATGCATGTACGGATAAGCTGCAGCACAACCGTAAAAATTGTGCTTTGTGGCTTCAAGTTCAATTTTTAAAGAGTGGCAAAAGATACCAGAGGTACATTCAAACTCATAGATAGAAAACAAACTGACAACAACATGGCTAAATAGCCTTCGCAACAAAGATGACAAAGTTTATAAGATAAAATATAAGATGAGTTGCATAACTCAATAAAGCAACCTAAATAAAACCGTTAGACCATTATGCTGTCCTCATTAACAGAAAAAAAATCATATAAATGTGTAGAGCGCAAAACCGCCATGTCTTTTCCCAGACAATAAGCCTGACAACTAGTGCTAATTTGTTCCATAAAGAGATAATTGTTATAAAAGATCAAGAGCACAAGTTAACATAAAACAATGACAAGAGATAATTATTTCCGAATCAATACATCACAAGACCATTTATTGAACAAACATGTTGAAAAGTGAAATAGATTCCATAAAGACGTAATCACAAAATGTATTCATTAAGAATGAGATGATAATTCTTTTGATCTTACTTTTATCAAAGTTCTTGCAAACTAATTTTCTATTGTCATTTAATTTATCTTTAGAATTCAATACAATCAATAAGTTTTATGGCTGTGACATTCAGACAGCACGATTATGTCAAAAGACAAGGTATGTAGCAAAAGTGTCATAATGGTCAAAAGGTAGATTTTAATATTTTTTTCTTCTCCAATAGTAAGTTTCACCAATCAAGGGAGCATATGGATAGGTTTGAGGCATTGGGCTATTTTCCTTTTCTTTGGTCGGGTTGTTATCTCTTTGGCACAATCCTCCTTTACACTTTAAATTTTACCTCATTTGATCTAAGAAATAAATTATTTCACTCAATCATGATAATATGCTTTGAGAGTCATCGTTGTAAATATAATGGAATTTGATGCGACTGTCGTACAAGCGACAGGTTTAGCGCTATAAAACCAGTTTCAATCCACCATTTTCTACATTTGAAAATGATTGTACCAAGTCATGAATATGACAGTTGTTGTCTGTTCGTTTGATGTGTTTTATCATTTGATTTTGCCATTTGAGTAAGGACTTTCCGTTTTGAATTCTCCTCGGAGTTCAGTATTTTTTAATTTTTTTTTAAACAATAGCAGTCTACAAAACAACACACATAACACTCAAAACTGAGCAAAACAAATGATGACACTTGTGTTCCATAACAGTCAATCATATTATGATGACAAAAGTTAAACATTTGAAGGAACCCAGGGCACAAACTCAGGAACATTGTTTCGTTTAGGAGATATATATTCCACATTATGTTCGTATATCTGTTTGTTTTGTTCACATATCGTTGTCAGTATAATGGAATTCGATGCGACTGTCATACAAAGAGAGGTGTATCTACTTGTAGAACCAGGTTTAATCCACAGTTTTCTACATAAGAAAATGCCGGTACCAATATGACAGTTGTTATTAATTCGTTTGATGTGTTTGAAATACCTGAAAATAATGCGATAGTTTTAATCACTACAAAACGAAATACATTATTCAACAAAGAAAAACAAAATGACATACAGAAAATTTAAAGACAAAGTACATAAGCGTCTCATCTTTAAAGCACAATCTGTACATTAATAATTGATTGAAAAGTTCATAAATTGAATGTGAAATGTTTTTCTAGTAATTGCATTTAACTAGTCTCTCATGTTGAACACTGAACTAGAAGATTTTACTAAGTTTTATTTTCATTTTCTATATCGTTTTATCTGTTGGAATCTTTAATATTATCATACTAAATCTAATGTTATTGTCAGGATTCATGTATGATGTTTAAGTTAA
Organism: Mytilus edulis; assembly: GCF_963676685.1. NCBI lineage: Eukaryota > Metazoa > Mollusca > Bivalvia > Mytilida > Mytilidae > Mytilus > Mytilus edulis. The sequence goes on along the minus strand of NC_092344.1, from coordinate 117,823,445 downwards.
CCATCCAAGCCATTGTTCTAATAAGTGTGTGTAATTTGTCATTGGTGGAAAGTTTCCTCATTATCAAAATCACAGCACCTTCACGTGTTAAGGTCTGACACATCCTTGGCATTTCAGATGTTTGTGTTCAAACTTTTGAATGTCCCTGATTAAAGTAAAGCCAGAAAAGCGCCGCGAATTCACGTAATTATTTATTTTTTATTCAGGAACAGAAGTTTAAAGGAACTAAATATTCAAAAACAAGCAAAATGCATAGAACTATGCTGGCAATCCATTTCCATATACATTTATATATGTGGTATTGTATAAACTACATATGTACGCAAATGAAATACAAAAGAAATTTCAAAATAATTAGTTGAATAGATATATTTCAGAATTTCCGAAAAACTATATCATGTGTTCTCATCTCTTATCTTCAAAGACCGTACTATAACTAATATAAAATATTCCCCCTTAATTTTCATTTTTAAACTATTAACACTGACTTGCATTGTCCGAATATCAATTGTTAACTATTATATATTGCACACAAATATCCATGGAATTATTGATAACCCGTTATTCTTTGATTTAATTGTTTAATTAATAATTAATGTAGTGTAAAAATTACGTTATGAATGATTTATGAACTATATAAATGTGTTAATGAAGATTTGCTAGTGATAACATTGTTCAAAGTCAAAACCATTGAAATGATTTAATTGCATTCATAATATCCAAAGTACTTTGTTTTACACGATGAAGCACCTATCAAACAAAACTTAATCAGACATAACTAGTATTAAATAATTTATTAAAAAGCATGCCGTTATTTAAAACACTTTATCCGATAGCTTTTCACCGTAGCGCAGATTTAATACAAATATTTGTGTTTTAAAAATAAAACCTGAAGTTCCAAAATTCTACATTACCGTTCTCCTTGGCAAAGGTTATCCGCCTCGTAGCGTATTGACTCCAATCTGAGGACGCTGTGATGATGCGTTTCAATAAGCTCAACATAAATACAAGGATTGAAATTTCATATTTGCGCCATAAGCTTGTTTCGTCTATAAAAGATTCATCAGTGACGCTCGAAACCAAAAAAGTTAAAAACGCCACATAAAGAACGAAGTTGAAGAGCATTGCGGACCAAAATTCTCAAAAAATTTGCCAAATACAGCTAAGGTAAACAATTCATGAGGTAGAAAAGCCTTAGTATTTCAAAAATTTAAAACATTTTTTAAAAACAGTTAATTTATAGTATGACCATATCGATGATAAATCATGTCAATGCGGTATTCATGTGTTACTCTCGTCAACAACATGTTGACACTTTAGTTATTGATTTATAAGAAACTTATGATGAAAGTCAACGCAAAATCCAAATAAAGGAAACTGCTACTCCCACTCAATCCTAAATATAAAATAACAATAGACGAGCACAAAATTACAATTCACGTAACGAGGTTTATCATCTTGTGAATATAATTAAATCCTATGGAATATTGTTTCTAATCTTAGTGCATTGCATATTCACCTTCATGAAGATTGACCAAAACCCATAGATGGGAAGTCTGTATAATCAAATCGAAAGCTACCTAGGCAAAATATACCTTAAAGGAGGGTCAAAATCATTCATAAAACAGCTTTGCTTTAAGGAGATTTAAATTTGTAAATTTGCAAAATACCACGGAATACAGTCCATCAGATATGATATTTACCAGTTAATAGTAATCTTCGTGAGACAGACAGAATTTGCTGCGTCTGATTAGTTACGGTAATATACGAACTCCCTTTCAAAAAAGGTTAACAAAAATACCGCAATACGAGGAAAATTCTAATAAACAGCTGCGACATGAGCGCATGATAAACCCGACGTCTTGTATGGAAGTATTATGCAATAATCATAAATAGTTTCTGAAAACATTTTAAGCAATAACCATATATATTTTTTGAGACACGGCGGGACATGTGAAACCCGCCACCCTGTTTTTTTTTTACAAAAAACTCAATATCACTAAGATAAAATTTTGAATCAAAACCAAAAGGTATACAGATCTTTAGATTAATATAACAAAGGAGTGTGTAAAGTTTTAAGCAATAATCATAAATTATTTTTTAGATACTGTGCGACATGTAAAAAAAAATCCTCTGTTCATTGCTGTTTAACAAAATTTCTCAATAACTCAAAAATGAAATTTTGAATCATCACCAAAAAGTATACAGATCTTTAGATTAATATAACAAAGAAGTGTGTAAAGTTTTAAGCAATAATCATAAATTGTTTTTGAGATACGGCACAACATATAAAAAAAACCTCCCCCTTTTTTACAAAATACTCAATAACTCAAAAATGAAATTTTCAATCATCACCAAAAAGTATACAGATATTAAGATTAATATAACTAAGGAGTGTTTAAAGTTTTAAGCCATAATCAAGAATCATTTTAGAGATACGGTGCGACATGTGAAAACACACACCCCTGTTTTAGTCAAAAGTCAAAAAGTTTAAATCTTATTTTCACCAAAAAGTATACAGATCATTTGACCATCATGAGAAACAACTATATTAAGTTTCATGAAATTTGGATAAGTCGTTCTCGAGTTATAGTGCGACATGTTTACGCCGGACATACAGACAGACAGACGGACGGACAGACAGACGGACGGACACCGGACATTTGTATACCATAATACGTCCCGTCAAAATTTTGACGGGCGTATAAAAAGAGAAAGTGCTTACAAACTGACAAAATCAAACCATATCAACCTAGTTTTATAGCTAGAATGCAATAAGTTGAAACGAAAAGTTAATACTATAAAAAGTAAAATAAAAAAAATACTGAACTTAGAGGAAAATCAATTCGGAAAGTCCATAATCACATGGCAAAATCAAATAACAAAACGCATCAAAAACGAATGGACAAGAACTGTCATATTCCTGACTTGGAACAGGCATTTTCAAATGTAGAAAATGGTGGATTAAACCTGGTTTTTATAGCGCTAACCCTCTCACTTTGATGACAGTATCATCAAATTCCGTTATATTTACATTGATGCGTTAACTAAACAGACACAATAAATAAAATAGTCATAATATGGGTACATCAGTCATCATCGTATAACAATTTTAAAAGGAACAATTTAACAGAACACAAAAACATCTATCTACAAACACATTCATTGATTTGTGTGTCTGACGTCAGAAAATTTTATACGTCACATAGATTTGTCGTTCAATGTGCATAACAATTTTAAAATTCACATAGGCAATGTTAGCATATAGGGTTAAAAAATCAAAAGTATGTAAGAATAAATTTCAGAAATAGACCGAGATAGAAAATTACACCCATTCGAAAAACTATATTTTCTTATATTTTAGGTCATGCGTTTGTTATGCCTGTTTCTTAGTACACGGAATTACAAAAATCTAACTGTAGCCTCTGGTAACCTTTGACAATAACCAATTAGTTTTGTTGGTTCTCTCTGTATCATGGTTGGTTTAATTTTTTAAAATTATTGCTTGAAATAAATGAGCGGTTATCTTAATGAGGAAGGTGTATACTTATTTATCAGACTTTCCCTCTATCATTGATACAGTGTCTACAGTAGTCGATCAAATATTTCTACATACGATAGAGATAGACCACCTTTAACTGCTAATGATAATTCTGTCAGTAAAATGATGATTACATTATAAAACATAACACATAAGAATTGAAAATGCACACTAACTTCTCTTGCAAATTAATCACACAACAAACTAAGACAGAACTACTTAAGTTCGGATTATTTTGTTTCATATGTTAAAATTACTTATCGAAAGCTCTGAAGCTTCGGTAGCATGCACCTTATATCATGTTTTTATCCATTTTTTACAGCACTGAGTCGATATTTCTGCTGGTATACTATCCGTCCTAGAAAATTTGGTATCGTTACTGTTATTACTACCACAAGATCGATGCCTCTACTTCTGGACTATTAGTCCCCGAGGGTATCAGAAGCCTAGTTCCCAGTACTTTGATACTGGCATGAACAAACGGATTTTATGTTATTAAAATTTGCTGTTACAAAATTTTGGAAAAAATAAAATTAAGAAATGTATCTCCCTCATGCAATTCTGTTATTTCCTGCTCAGCTTTGGCTATATTTTTTGGCCTTTTTTGTTGAAAGCTCTTCATATTTTTAATAAGCTTCGACTTTTCAAATATTTTGGCCTCGATTATCACTGATAGACATTGATTGTCGAAATGCGCATCTGGTACAGAAACATTGTTACCGTTTATGTTATAACTACCACATGGTCAATTCCTCTGCTGGTGAACTGATCGTCTTCGAAGGTATCACCAGCCCAGTAGCCAATACGGATTTTGTGTTATTCAAATTTGCTATTACAAATTTTTTGAAGTCTTTAAAATTTAGGAATATATCTCCCTCATACAAAGCTCTGATTCCTTAACCAGCTTTGGCTATACTTTTTGGTCCTTTTTTGTTTATAGCTCTTCGTATTTTTAATATGCTTCGAATTTTCAAATATTTCGGTCTCGACCATCACTGATAGACATTGATTGTCAAAATGCGCATCTGGTACAGAAACATTGTTACCGTTTATGTTATTACTACCACATGGTCAATTCCTCTGCTGATGGACTGGTCGTCTCCGAAGGTATCATCAGCCCAGTAGCCCATACGGATTTTATGTTTTTCAAATTTGCTATTACAAATTTTTTGAAATTCTTTAAAATTGAGGAATATATCTCCCTCATACAAAGCTCTGATTCCTTAATATTCTTTTTGGTCCTTTTTTGTTCATAGCTCTTCATATTTTTAATATGCTTTGGATTTTCAAATAATTTGGCTTCGATCAATACTGAATATGTATTGATTGTCGAAATGCAGAACAATTGGTACCGTTTATGTTATTCAAAACAATGGCATTTTAATAGATAATTGTATAATAGTTATATAGTCTTTGATATTGTTTATGGACTATTTTACATATGAGTATTATGTATAAAGCCGTGTTTCCACCATAGGAATGTGATATAGATATTTCTAAAAATGAACTATATTGCTAACAACAGATCCTTTATTTCTAATGAACTAGAGGAACTTAAAAATCTATTAAATATATTTAAATGCATAATTCCACGAAATTTAATACCTTATAATCACAATGTTGAATGTTTCAGGTGAATTTATCTCATTTAAAACTCATTTGATTTCTAATTCAAAGGTGATTCTAATATTAAATGAGCGGCATGATAGTAGAAGTCAAACTGCCTGATATGCATGTTTCTGCTGTGTTTTACTTTGGTTGTAATTAAACTTCGAATCCACCATTGATATGCAATGAACGTATCCTCTTAGCTGAAGTACTTTTACTCCGGAAATGCAAAATGTGAAAAAATAGTCTATAATATAAATAGAATATAAGCCAGTAGTTCTCTGGAAGTAAGTATCTTGAGAATTATGAAAACATTGAGTTTAATTAAATCTGTTTTATTAACTATAAATCAGCATAAACATTCCATCATTTTTTTGGTTTCAAAACATTAGATAATTTTCCAATTAAATGAAGAAGAGCTATTTGATCATTAGTCCATCACTGATAAGTTAAAACAGACATTGTAATGAAATTTTGTTTGGATAAAGGAAATCCAAACATATATAGAAATGAGGATTATTTTTTTCCCTTAATTGAAATTTCTGGTTCAAACAACTTAAAAGGATAGTCATTGGTTTTATCACAGAATGTAGTTTAGATCACCATACCTGATGAAATTATGACAATGTTGTTTACACTAAGGTTGACAAATATGTAATCAAATAAAACCTTTATTAGTAGTAAAATATTAGAAAAGATATCTTTTGAAATCCTAGTGACGATTATAAAGTTCATACATATTGAATAATTACTCTTTAATTTTGAAGTAAAACTATAATAATATGTTACCAATCAACTGTTAAGTAGTAGAAGTAAAATACGATTTTTGTATACTTGAAAGCAGGGAATTGATTTACTATCCAAAACAATTCCAATTGTCCATATATTTGCACAGTACTCTAATCATCTAAACCAGTTTTTCATTAGTACAAAAATTATTGAAACAGAGATTATGTATAGAACCCAGACACATACGATTGTGTACACTTAAACTTGCATGTCTTTAATGTTGCCATGCTTTTTATCACGTAATAAAATATTACAATAATTTACAAAAACATTTTTAAACAAGTCAAGGTTCTTTGAGAAATTGAGAAAAATCACTTGAAGGCCATATAAACAAAGGCAACAGTAGTATACCGCTTTTCGAAATTCATAAATCTATAGAAAAAAAAACAAATCCGAGTTACAAACAAAATCTGAGGGAAACGAATAAAATATTAGAGAACTACGACACAACGACTTATTCTCCGGCTGCATAACATTTAGAAAATCAAAAAAAGTTATTTCATTATTTATAGCACTTGGTCCATACCCCTGATGGTGAACTATTAGTCCCCGAGGGTATCAGCAGCTCAATAGTCAGTGTTGCACACTGAAAGGATTTATAACAAACATTATTTTTTTTAATTGTCCCTATTAATTTAGAAAAAAGGCAAAGTTGACCTTAGATGTATATGGCAATTATTTTTGTTCCTTTTTGATGATAAAGCTCTTCTTCACTTGTTTCGGTACTTATACATCAAATGCTCTAATTCTGATGATGGTTAATGCAGAAAAGCGCTTCGGACGGATAAAATAAACAAAGTGCTATTTTTATTTTTTCAAGTCTTAGTTGTACTTATAGATACCTCTTTGTATTAGACATCTTATAGTATATATATATATATTAGTTTTCTGTGTTCGATTCGGCACATGACAGTCGTGTTCGACTCATATCTTAATTGACTACAATTGACAGTTTTCCTGCCCCATGTTGGTGATTCTCTCCGAGCATTCCTTATGTATGAAGAAGGATTAACGTCTAATAAGTATACTACTCTAATGCGTTACACACTTAGACTTCTCTGTAAATAGAAAGTTTGTCGTCTATTGATTGTATGTGTTTAAACACCACTTTTGAGTGCCACTTTTGGGCTTTTTCGTGGCGGCCAGTTTTTATAGGTGGAGGAAGTCGCAGTGCCTCTAGAAATACACTGACCTTCGATAGGAAAACTGACAATTCTAGTCGAGTGCACCCCACGAGAGGGGTTCGAACTCACATCAGTGTTGACTGGCTAGTGATTACAGTAGTAGATCTACTTAGACCACTTGTCCACCGAGGCCCATAGTGTGTCATCTAATAATCATACATCCGTCATGTTGTACATATGCGAACATCTATGTATGGAAAATGTGTGTCGTCCAATCAGAACATTACCATCGCGAATTCATGGAAAATTGATAGAATATCCTCATGTTTCTCAAATGTAAATAAACTGAGCAAAGATACCATGATTAAATTGTGTACGACAAACATTCGTTTCGTCTACAAAAGACGTCCAATCTATTTTAAAGCCCAATAAAGTACGAAGTTAAACATCATTGGGGACTGAAATGTCGAGGATTACACATATGCAAGTTCTTGATATGGGTCAATATCCCTTATGCGCCTCGAAATGAGGAACTCAGAAGTTGTGTGTAAACTAACGATCTCTGTGATATTGAACATGTTTCTATTTCTTTTTTCTTAGAAATGACTGATCTTAATCATTTGTGCTAATTAGGAAAGTAGAGGAACATGGAATAAACGTGTTAAAACTATAAATTAAGCTCTCAAATGTGTTCAAAGTATTAAATTTTCTAAGAATTTATTGTGTTAAAAAGGGATGTTTTACCACGAGAAGCCGCAGCACGAAAGGATGTTCGGGGTATGCTAATTTACGGGAAAAGTTATCTCACTTCGTACCCCGAAAATTCAACCACATATGTCAAATGTCACAGCTTCGAAAAGATATATCATACATATCCAAGTTTTCGATCTGGACTGAGCTACAGGAAAAACGTTACCATTACCGCCTATGGAAAAACAGTTAAAGATATTAACCCATGTACAAGGAATTGAAACATCTCGGTTGCAGTTAACTACCCTAATGTTTTACAGATGTAAACCTCTGTAAGGAGAAGGATTGATTTCCATTCATGCAGTTTCTGTATTTATAAGTACTACAGTTCAATAGTATAGTACCGTCATGTTTTACAGATGTAAACCTCTGTAAGGAGGATTGTTATCCATTCATGCAGTTTCTGTATTTATAAGTACTATCGTCCAATAGTATAGTACCGTCATGTTTTATAAGTACTACCGTCCAATAGTATAGTACCGTCATGTTTTATACATGTGTTCATATCTGTATATTGCACACCTCTGCATAGATGAGTGCTGTCCAACAGTATACCGAGCGTAACGTTTTATAAACATGAAATATTTTGGCAAGTAATCACAGAGCTAGTTATCATCAGATCCTTTGTAAAGTCAAAGTTCATGTCTATCAAGTTGCTTATCTTTGTTTCATAGTTTCAACATGAAATGTCTACAATGTCTCCTGACTTCCTTGTATATCAGTTTACTTACGAGTATAACCATACATAGTATATACTGTGTAAGTGCAGAACAATCTGGACAATTTCTGGAGAAAAGAGGACCGATGTCATATGTGGTTAACAGAGGCTGTCCTTATCTAACTCAGTACGTAATGTATGTCATACTGTTTAAATGCGGAATAGATTGTTCTTTTTATTACAGCTATTTTAATAAAGGAAATAGAATTAAAGAAGACGGGAATCTGGATTTTTTTGTTTTTGAAAAGAGGGATAAATAGTTGAATACTTTACCAAATATAATAAAATCATGATATCTAAAATAATGAAAAAAAATATATATAAATGGGTCACGGAGCTTTTTTCAAGCTAGGCGTTGTGTAAAATTGTCAAAATGTATTTAGATACCTTTTTTTTTAAATCTAATTTTCATAACAGTCATAATAATAAAATGAAACACATATTTTTTTTCATTTCCTGCGTACTTTTTAACATCCCACAAGGCAACACGGACGTCCCGCCACGTGCGCTCCACTTCGTCGTTTTTTTTACTACCGGTCCTACGAAGACCAGAGTGGCCATATTTATATTCCCTAGTCACCCTTGATGTTGGTAGTTATGAATTGAACTTAAGGTTTTAGAGAAAATAATGACACAAGGGACAGTATAAAAATTTCTGAATATCAGTTGATTTATTGAATATTGAATAATAATCATCAAGAGTTTTTCAGAAAAATCTCTCAGGCCGGAGAATATTTTTTCTTAATTTATATACATAAGGGGGGACAACGGAGTTGACGTACGTGGGTTCGATTCCCATCCTTGGCTTTCCAAAGGTGTACGTACGGTTGGGGCAAAGCGTGCAGATTAGCTTAGTGGTCCCGCGTCAATTCACGTATAACCAAACATTTGACGTATACGCAGATAGATCAACACTTTGAAATTTGTGCAGGTTATTGCATATACCATTTTAAGCTCCGATGAGTACTCATTCATGGCAACAAATTATTGCATCTGACTTCCGGTGCTATTATTTTTAAAAGCTTAATTGCAGTATAATCCGCTAATTGAGGGATATCTATGACGTAGTTTGGTTTTACTAACAAAATGCAGCATAATGTGTCAGAAGCAACGTCATCAATAATTGGCCATCAACACTTGGTATAATATAAGCAAAACAATGCTTAAATATCACGTAAACACCTTTTTGTGATAAAATTGTATTATACATCAATTAACAATTGTGGTTTTAGCGTGAATTGAGGGATGAATCACATAATTGCTGGTATCACTGACCTCTTATGATCATAATGTGTTCTACCAAATTCATGCGCGCCGTTGTTCTGAAATAACTTTCGTCAAATATACTCAAACCTTAAAGATAGGCCCGAAACAGAGCAACCCAGTTAAACTTCGTTTGGACATTTTACAATTTTTGAAATACTTAAGCTTTTCAACATCAGTAAAAGATTACCTTATATAATTAGCTGTACTTTTATACATTTAGGACTTTTGGTCATCAATCCTCTTCAACTTCGTACTTTATTTGGCCTTTTTAACTTTTTTTAGATTCGAGCGACACTGATGAGTCATTATATGATGAATGCGCGTCTGGCGTAAATACAAAATTTATTCCTGGTATCTATGTTAAGTTTATTATAGATATATTATACCGACTTCATGCTGAAGAAACGAATTTTAGGTTATTTCTTATTTTAAAAGGCATAAGTACAGTTAACTCTCAGACGAACTACATGGTCAAGAATGTAAAATTAAGAATAAAAAAAAAAGTTGCAAGATAAGTCTATTTTTGGTATTTTGACCTATCTTTAGCTTTGGTTATTTACTCTATCACCTAGTCTGGTGCTGTACTTTAAGGAGTAAAAGGAAAGAAAATAATATCTTATTACTTGTTCTTCAACTAGAGATAATTACAAAATACTTCTAATAATCCGATTGATATTTTCTCTTAACTCTTACTTCGGTGATGGATTTTAAAGATTCGAAACACAATTTATCTATTTCAGTTATGTGCATGACACCTACTTTCGAGATTCGAAGACAATTAGCCAAACAGTAAAGACCGATTCAAACTGGGTGCAACTAGTATACCAGACATTTAATGACAACTACGTACCTTTGGAATTATTCCATGGACTTGTCACCTGTGGTAAAGCGTTCTCTTTGTATGCTATCAATCCATCAGAGAACATCATCAATGTCCTGAAGACAAACTTTACAAACATTCCCGGGGTGGGAAAATAATATGTATATGTTTGCAATATTGAAAAACATATTATTTCGTTGAACATATAGTTCATATTAATTTATAATAAGAATGTTTCATAATTATCTGTATTTATAAAGAATTATCAATGATTATTAATGTTAACTTTGTTGTTGTTTTGTTTAATTCACTTATCCAATAGAGCCTACATAACCACTTGTTGTTTTGGAAATGTATTGCTCAAGTATCATTAGAACCGAATACTCGAAAACATTAAATTGTATTATTCGAATGTGGTACCAGTAAGGGAAATATTTTTGAAATGGGCAAAGAATAAAAAATATTTTCTTTTTTTGAGTTTTGAATTCCTCCACATCTTTAAAAGCTGTATGATTTACGGTGTATAACATTATGCTACGTGGATATTTTGTTCAAGTAGCGAATTTTTTTGTTGTAAGCAAAATTCGATATTTATATATATTTATCGTTAAAGAAATATTGGCCTGAAATTTCCATAAATGATACGTGAGGGAGTGTATATATATTGCGATGTTTGAGAACAGGAATAATTACAAATAAAGATATGATATCTTCATATTTCTACAACTGTATATCTGTGTCTTCAGACTGCAATTCATACATTTTAAAGTCATGCAATATATCTTTATTAAATGATAATCATTTGTGTAAAATGTATTCCATTTCATGAATCCGGTTACAAAAGCTAAAATCAATTTTGAACGGTACCTGCATGATTTATAGCATAGCTTTATTAAATTCTCCGTTCAATCAATATTGTTTTTGTAAATTGTATTAAATCGTACTTCTACGAGTGTCCTGTGGCAGTATTAGGAAAAAAGAAGCACTCAGATAGTCCTACATATAAAAAACGTGTGACGAGATTTTGGCGAATCATAAGTCCTTTTAGGCTTCAATGGACATTGAACAGTAAATCTGATAACTTTCCATTTTTTGCCCTTAATACCTACTCTTAATTTGATTTTGTACAACCAACGGTAAATAACCAACTTATCTGTATGTTCTACAAGAAAATTATCCATTTGATTGACAAAAATCATGTCCGCAGTGAAAGGTCTTCAGACAAATTATTTAGAAATTGTTAACTCGCGCTATAGTATTTTAAAAACTCTAAAGAATTTTTGGATAATTTTAATCTCTATCTTTCTCTAAAATCAATTCTATTTAACCCCTTTAATTTTCAACTCTTTTAAAAAACAAAAAGATCAAAGAAGCCAGATCGTTTAATCTCAGATATGCTGATGATGTCCTTTCCATTAACAATCCAAACTTTGTTGATTGGGTAATCAGCACTTCTGTGTTGACTTGAGTTATCATTGATATGTTCATAATTATAAATTAACTGTTAACAAAACTTTGAATTTTTTGAAAAACTACGGCTTATCCCGGGCATAAAAACAATGCCGTATTTGGCGAAACCTTTTCAACTTTTGATCTTCAGTGTTGTACAACTTTGTACTTTTTTCACTTTCGATCTTTTATATCTGGGCGTCACTTATAAGTCTTGTGTGGACAAGGCGCGTTTTTGGCGTATTGAATTTTAAACCTGATGCTTTTTGTTATTTATTAATCATGTTTTTCTTTGTCTAATATGTTCTCCTATTAATTTGTATTGTAGTCCTGTAATATTATGTTGTCATTTCAATGTTATATTTAACTTTACCATTAAAGTGCGAGGTTTGGCATGCCACAAAACCAGGTTCAACCCACCACTTTTATTCCCCTTTAAAAGTGTCCTGTACCAAGTCAGGAAGATGGCCATTGTTATATTATTGTTCGTTTCTGTGTGTGTTGCATTTTAACGTTGAGTCGTTTGTGTTTTCTCTTATTTTTGAGAAATTGAGATAAGACGTGGCACGGTACTTGTCTATCCCAAATTCATGTATTTGGTTTTCATGTTATATTTGTTATTCTCGTGGTGTTTTGTCTGATGCTTGGTCCGTTTCTGTGTGTGTTACGTTTCGGTGTTATGCCGTTGTTCTCCTCTTATATTTAATGCGTTTCGCTCGGTTTTAGTTTGTTACCCCGATTTTGTTTTTTGTCCATGGATTTATGAGTTTTGAACAGCGGTATACTACTGTTGCCTTTATCTACCTAAGGAATAGATTACCTTAGCTGTATTTGGAAAAGCTTTTAGGAATTTTTGGTCCTCAATGCTCTTCAACTTAGTACTTTATTTGGCCTTTTATAACATTTTTGATTCGAGCGTCACTGATGTGTCTTTTGTAGACGACGCGCGTCTGGCTTAAACACAACATTTAATTCTGGTATTTATATTTTTTTATACCAACTTCACCTGCATATGGGATAACTTTCCTTGCTTATTCACTTTTTTAGAAGTCCCTGCTGTTAGTTAGACTTTATAAAACATCGACAGTGTCTGAGCAGAAAGTTGACGAACCAGGGTTATTTCAAACAACGTATCATCCTTTTTTCTAAAAAAAAGTTCAAGTGAAGATACAAACTCTTTTTGATGAATATTCAACTATATTTAATTTGGGACTTTCCGTTTTGAATTTCCATCGGAGTTCACTCGTTTTGATATTTTACTTTCAACTTTACAAACAATACATGATAGTCTTGAGGTAAAGATTCTGTTTATTGACGCTATTCCTTATCTTAATTGCGTGTTATAATGGGTTTTCATTTGTGTTTGTATATTTTTAAACCTTACTCGTTTGTCTTTTATGTTTTATACATCCCTTTATTGTGTTATTATGCCAAGGTGATTTTTTGAATTCATGTCTTTCATTTCTGTTTCTGTGCCTTTTCTATAAATATAAAAAAAGAAGATGTTGTATGATTGCCAATGAGACAACTGTCCACAAGAGACCAAAATGACACAGACATTAACAACTATTATGTATTTTTTTCTTTGTTGTAATAGTTGCTTGTTTTTAAATAACTTAGGATTATATTACAATGTTGTCGGTTGTACCCAAATTTCTGATTTGTTTTACTTACTAGTAAAATGTCTGTTCTGTTTGTGGAGTTTTATGCGACTGTCATACAAGTGAGAGGGTTAGCTAGCTATAAAACCCGGCTTACTCCACCATTTTCTATGTAAGGAAATACCTTGCTAAAAATGGCAACAGTAGTGTACCGTTGTTTAATAGTCATAAATCAATTAAGCGAAAACAACTTCGGGTCACAAACAAAAAGTAAGGTAAATACATCAAATATAAAAGGAAAACAACGGAACAACAGAAAAACTGATCTGCTACAAAAACAAACGCCAACATCCACAAAAACTGAATATTTGAAAATAAATATAAATACAAAATTTCAATCCTGGTACTAGCATCTATGATGAGTTTTTTGGTACAGGAAATTTGTAAAATAGAAAAATGTGCAAATAGTTTTGAATAATATCTGTTGCATTATAATTGTTTGTGTTTTCATACTCTTATTACTTTAAATTAGAACTGTTTATTTGGGTACATTGCTCCATTTTTAGCAATGAAACAGACCTCCTAGTTCAGGAACAGATATATTAACACTGTGATAAGATAATATATATGGCATCGTTTATTATCTTTATCACAAATTATGGGATATATATTCAAATAATGTTTATACTTGTGCAATTAATAGTTTGTGATTGGGATTTTTGGGGTGTGAGAGGGGCACAAGAAGTTATAATCAGCAATTAGTTATAGCTAAATGCTGAGATGCTATTCTGTTATGATATTGCAAGTTTTGTTACATAGATGAAAATATTTTCCAGTGTATATCATCAAAGATTGCTGATTGTATACAATCGTGAATCTGGTAATAAGTTTGTTCTGATATTCTGATTTACATGTGAAAACCATCGTGTTGTCTTATAAAAACAAATCGCAATATATAATAGAGTTACTTCCCTTGGAATACACGATATTTTGATATTTGTTTAGTAGATTGTTTAATTGTTAATCTTTGTTGTATCTATGCTATTACTGACTTATTTTTATAATTGAACTTTCTGAAATAAAGTATTTCGTATTTTGTGTTTTGTATTTAATTGTCTGCCTAGTTCAAAAATATTTTTAACACAATTATTGCTTCAGGAATTTTTTTAAACTTATATTTTTGCAGTAAAACAAATATGTATCGGTCGTTTAAGCCGTAAACAACTATCAATCCGTACTTAAAAAATAAAAAAAATTGTGATGTGAAACTTTGGAACTCGTTTCGTGTTGATAAAAAATTTATGTTGTTCATATAAAACATCATGGGTGTAGAATGAGCGAAACCATAACTACTAGTTGCATTGTAGTCATAACGAACTTGTAGATTATTACAGAGTTTCAATGTATACTCCAGTATGCCTAACTCTCGTGAATCTGGCAATTATTTAGTTCTGATATTCGGATTTACATGGGAAAACCGTCGTGTTGATCACCTGTGCTAACCTGGTAATGATTGTAAGTCACATTTGGATAAAAATTTGAAATAGACACGATATTGTAGTAACGATGATTGAAACAGATATTTCATTCGTCCGTAAAATTTACGCAGGGATGATTTGATTTTTACCACTTGGATCTCATTTAAGCACGCATTATTATTTTCTAAATAGTAAAGCACATTCTTTGGGCATTTATACGACATAAAAAATTGAAACACATTTCAAAATTAATTTCAAAATTCTAAAAAAAGGAATGCGTATATCGCCGATAAAATCTTGGTATTTGGAAAGTTTTGTTATAGTTTTTTTAAAACAAAAACAAAAAGAAAAAAACGTTTAATTGAGACAATACAATTTAGTTATAAAAAAATGAAATTTTTCTCTCTAAATTTAAAATTAATAATACTAATAATTCAATGTTGACAAGTAAAACAATGGGGCTCGCGCGAGTTCGGGATAAATGCATAAAAATAAATTGACCCTTTGAAATAAAAAGGATATATGAAAAACACTCCATAAATTCCATGCCTCCGTAACGGTTTTCTTGACTATCTGCATAAAAAACGCTTTTATAATCTACATCGTTATTGTTGTTCTACAATCAGTAGAAATGCAAATCTAATATAGTATTTACAAGGTAATGACTTTTTAAATTCTTCTTTTTTTAGTCTAATTAAACATATAGTACTCAATTGTGTCTTAATATAAATTTATTTAGATCATTGTAGTCTTATAATTCGATAAAATAGATATTTGAAGATTTGGTAAGCAACTTTAAACACATATCTTAAGAACATTTTTTTTTTAAATTCTATTATTAGAAAAGGCAATCAACGATTAGTCATTTTCAAATATATCACTATTCAGATTGATTACTGAAACGTGTAATCATAACAAATATTAGGAATACCTATATCATAACACTATTTTTATGTTGTCTGTTTTTAGAGATATCCTTTTGACGTAACTTTTGTCCCATCATACTTTGAACGACAAAATTATTTTATGATGTGACTCTGTACCTATGTATCTTGTCATACTTTGAATGACAAAATTATTTTATGATGTGACTCTGTACCTATGTATCTTGTCATACTTTGAATGACAAAATTATTTTATTCATTAATATTACTTTTACTGTTAACCAACTTTTTTTGTGATATACATTTTACGTGACTCTGTACTTATGTATCACGTCATACTTTGAACCACACTATTATTTTATTTATTATTATTACTTTAACTGCTAAGTCAGTGTTTGTTATATCTATTTTGCGTGACTGTATTTATGCATCCCGTCATACTTTGAACGACAAAATTATTTCATGTCTACCTGTGCGAATTTCAAACGCGCAATTTTACACCAGTACCCATACCCTCCTTCCTTGATGGGTGCATTTTACATAGACAAATATAATCATATAATATAATCAAAATGAGGATGTTAATTTGATGTATGCCTTTTTGTGCTTCTTCGTTACATTTGTTGTTTTTATAGTGATTAAGATGATAACACAATGTTGACTGCTGTACCCCTATTTTTGACATTTTTACCTATTATGTCTGTTTGTTTTGTTCACGCATCGGTGAAAATATAATGGAATTTGATGCGACTGTCATACAAGTGAGAGGTTTAGCTAGCTATAAAACCAGGTTCAATCCACCATTTTCTACATTTGAAAATGCCTGTACCAAGTCAGGAATATGACAGTTCTTGTCCATTCGTTTTTGATGCGTTTTGTTATTTGATTTTGCCATGTGATTATGGACTTTCCGAATTGATTTTCCTCTGAGTTCAGTATTTTTGTGATTTTACTTTTTATTTTTTATATGAAAATTTTCATTTTTTTGTATAAGTTTGTTTGTATACTAGTATTTTAACCAACGCCAAACTATTGATACAAAAAGTATTGTATTTAAGAATATGGAAAAGTGTTCTGTAAAAATGTTCCGATTAACCATTTTTATTTTGATTATTGCAGGATTGCAAACTAAAATATCCGGAGCTCCGATTCTGTAAGTAAACAGCCACAGTTAAGGCCACAATACATAAATGTCTGTAATAATTCAATGTTGAATGTTTTACATTTTAATGCCCCTTAACATCTGGAACCCTTAACGATTAGGGACTGAAGTAGAGTGTATCATGAGGAAAGAGTATTACTTGATTGCCCAAAAATGAAAACTAATTTGGAGGGATTTTAATAGAATTTAGAAAACAAAATAATCGAGTAGACATCGATGAGATACGAAATAAGTTGTCATTTTGAAACCTCTTTGCATTGAAATTTTTTCAACATTCATTATCATGGGATGCAGATTTGTTCTTTATTGCTAAATATAACATTGTATTCAAACTGGTGTTTTTTTTTCAGGCAACCACAATTTGTGAAATATGGAGGAATATCTCAAAATATGATTGAATCCATCTTACTGAGGAATCTGAAAAAGAAAGTAGCATGAGAAAACCACGTCGTAATAAGAGGGATATGACACAACTGCAAACGATATTACAGACAAACGATATACCAGTTTCACAGAAAAGGTCACGAGTTTTAGATAGCATCCTGGACAAGAAAATGAAATTTCCAGAACTTGCTAAAATTCTCAAAAGATACTTTATCGACTTCATAAGCTTCAGAACTTCCGAATGAAATGTATTCTGATTATCATTTATCTCCAATAAAAAAAATAAGAGTACTTATGCTACTGCGCGAAATGCGCATTCCACCAAATATAACGGTCTCTCTGGATATATTTCATACAATTACTTGGAAATCCCAACTTATTCATAATTGAAGAGCAGATTAAAACTAAAATCGTCCGATTATGCGCAACAAGTGTGGTATCATGATCTATTCGACAATCCAAATCCGGTTTAAATAGGATATGATGACAAGTCAGAAATTGTGCCGTCAATAAAAGTCAAAATGACGGAAATTAATAAATGACTCGATGAAGTGTTTTCGATGCAAAATCTTAACAGAATTACATTTGCAGTGAGATGGAAAAGCAAACGTTTATTATAAACTTCGAAGACGACTTAAGACTGCTCAAATAGATGACTATACAATATGGTGAAATAAGATTAATAACACCGATCTAAGATAAGGACAACGAATCTTAAGATGTAACGAACTATTTGTGCAACAAATATTTAAAATGAACACGTAATTTTTTAACATATCGTATGTTTTAAAAAATGTATATTATGAGACGTTTTGTGCTATTTCTTGTTTATATAGGGACAGCTTGTTATACTTCATTACTTGCTTTTCCATTAAATATCTGGTGATATGTAACATCAGATTAATAATTCTAATAAAAATAAAGTATATATATTTTAGTCCTCTGTGTATATACAATAGTTTCGTTTGTACTTTAATATGTATTCACTAGTAAAGTCTTTGTGTATTGGTAGCGCTTTACATTGACTGATTTGTCAACACTTCGTATGTACGTCTGATGGCGAACTGTCAGACTTGGAGATTCGATTTGCTTCATGGCTAGGTACTTCGTATTATATAAAGAATATCTGTTTAGATTAATTTTCAGACAGTTTATCGTTGCTGATAATGAATTGAAACACAAATTGAGACTCCCTTAAATCAACATTGACTTGAAACTGTCTCTTCTTTTCAGTTTGTGATCTCAAAAGAAAAATATTATTAATATTTATCAAAGGTACTGGGCTTATAATTTGATACACCAGACGCGCGTTTCGTCCATATGAGACTCATCAGTGACGCTCAGATCAAAAAAGTTAGAACGCTAAACAAGCATTAAGTTGAAGAGCATTGAGGACCCAAAATTTTAAAACGTTGTGCCAAATACGGCTAATGTAATCTGGCGTCTGTCGTACACAAAAAGGAAAAAAAAAATTTTAATTCTAATATCTGATATACTGATGATGTGTTGTCATTCAAAAAAACACATTTCAGTATGGTCTTGCAGGTATACCCGAGTGAACGAGATAAAGGATACAAACAATACTAAAAGATACGTTTAATGTACCAAACTCGATATCGACTGAGGACTATAAACTAGTATCTATTGCCAACATTATCATTTATAATTTTTGAAAAGAGGAGCGAAAGATAACAGAGGAACGTTCAAACTCATAGATCGAAAAGAAACTGACAACGCCATGGCTAAAAAAAAAAAGACAAACAGACAAAGTCCCAACTATGTATTGGCTTCCGAAGCTACACAAAACCCCTTACAAATATAGATTTATTTCGTCTTCAAGCCATTGTTCAACTACTAAATTGTCTATTCTTCTTACCAGCACACTTGGCACAATTAAAAACCTGATAATAAATTGTTCAAATAAGGCCTTCGAAAATAGTGGAATAAATTACTTTTGGAGTGTCAAGAACTCGTTGGAAGTACTTGATAAATTGCATGCTTATATTGGTGATTTTGAATCTGTTCAAAGTTTTGATTTTTCTACCACATTGCCTCACATTCTCATTAAGAAAAAAATCACACACCTAATTAAATGGGCATTCAAAAAATCAGAATGTTATTATATGTTCAAACTCTTTTAGGTCATTTTTTAGTAGCAATAAACAAAAAAACTATGTTAATTGGACATGCTTTGATACTATATATGCCCTTGAATTTTTACTAGATAACATTTTTGTTCGCTTTGGGGATTCCGTATATCTTCAGATTATCGGAATTCCAATGGGGACTAACTGTGCACCACTTATTGCGGACCTGTTTTTGTATTGCTATGAGTTACAATTTATGACAAAAATAAGCAAAGACCCATCGAAACAACATCTGATAAACAAATTTAATAATACTTTTAGATATTTGGATGATATTTTGGCTCTCAATAATGACGACTTCAGTATGTATATTAATGAAATTTATCCTGTTGAACTTACTTTAAATAAAGCTAATACTAACAATGACCACTGCCCTTTTCTCGATCTCGATATCTATATCACTAATGGAAAGCTGAATACTAAAATTTATGATAAAAGGGATGATTTTTCATTTCCTATCGTTAATTATCCGTTTTTAGATGGTGACGTTCCCTTGTCACCATCTTACGGTGTTTATATATCTCAACTTGTACGATTCGCTCGTGTATGTAACAATGTTTTAGATTTTAACGAGAGAAATTTATGTATTACTGAAAAATTATTACACCAGGGTTGTCGATATCACAAACTAGTCAAAACATTCACTAAATTTTATCATCGGTATAAAGACATCATTCGTAAATATAGCTCAACATGCAGACTTCTAATACGTTCAGGTATTTCACATCCAATTTTTTATGGAAATATTCTTTATAAAGCACAAAGGTGTCAGTATTCACCTCAGAAACTTACAAAACCTTTGAATAGACTTATTAAGAAGGGATATAATTACGATACTCTTGTCAAGTCATTAAAGATTGCATATTTTGGCGTTAATATTGAGTCACTGATAAGGTCTTTGCATCGGAACTAAACACATTTATTCTAAAAACAGTTGTTGGCATGACACGGGTTATGTTCTTCTCATATATGTTATGATGGTATGATACTAAACTCCTAACGGGAAGGATTGTGCCTGATGTTCATATGATGAAATCATAATCTTTCAGTCAGTTTAATTGAAGTCTGGAGCTGGCATGTCAGTTAACTGCTAGTAGTCTGTTGTTATTTATGTATTATTGTTATTTTGTTTATTTTCTTTGGTTACATCTTCTGACATCAGACTCGGACTTCTCTTGAACTGAATTTTAATGTGCGTATTGTTATGCGTTAACTTTTCTACATTGGTTAGAGGTATAGGGGGAGGGTTGAGATCTCACAAACATGTTTAACCCCGCCGCATTTTTGCGCCTGTCCCAAGTCAGGAGCCTCTGGCCTTTGTTAGTCTTGTATTATTTTAATTTTAGTTTCTTGTGTACAATTTGGAAATTAGTATGGCGTTCATTATCACTGGACTAGTATATATTTGTTTAGGGGCCAGCTGAAGGACGCCTCCGGGTGCTGGAATTTCTCGCTACATTGAAGACCTGTTGGTGACCCTCTGCTGTTGTTTTTTGTTTTTTATTTGGTCGGGTTGTTGTCTCTTTGACACATTCCCCATTTCCATTCTCAATTTTAGATAATAGTACACAAGACACAACATAGAAAACTAAAGACTAAGCAACACGAACCAAACCAAAATCTTGAGGTGATCTCAGGTGCTTTGGACGGGAAAGCAGATCCTGCTCCACATGTTGCATCCGTCGTGTTGCTCATGTTATTACAAACCCGATAAATAGTATAATTCGGTAGGTCACATTCGTAAAAGGGAACGAGACTGTAGTTACGACGTAAGGAACATTTCCGAAGGACTGAAATCGATACTTCACATGTCACCATCTCGAATTGGCAACATGTTTATCTCAACCCACCAGGTTTTCACAGTCTTAATTAGATCTTCAGATACCGTCT
Organism: Mytilus edulis; assembly: GCF_963676685.1. Classification (NCBI taxonomy): domain Eukaryota; kingdom Metazoa; phylum Mollusca; class Bivalvia; order Mytilida; family Mytilidae; genus Mytilus; species Mytilus edulis. The sequence goes on along the minus strand of NC_092344.1, from coordinate 117,801,834 downwards.
TTTCTGTAATTTTACCAGTTATGTCATATGCTCTCGTAATAGATTTCACCACAAAGCGAAAACTTCAAATAATCCAGATCATTGGAAAAAATTTAGAGAAATTCGTAATGAAATTATCAGCTTAGTTAGAACGGCAAAAGAAGATTATAAGTGCAAACTGACATCTCAACTTATTGACAAAAATATTCCTCCTGGTAAATGGTGGCGCATTGCAAAGTCTGTATCAAATTTTACTAAAAATAGAGATTCCCCCCCCCCCCCCCTTTTGGAACATGATGGCCAAATTTTTATTCATCCTTTGGACAAATAAGAGATCCTGAACAATCATTTTGCTAATATAGCTAATATTGATACAGAACCAGAAATTCCTGATAATAATGAGCCTCCTCCATGTCATTTAAATTAATTTGTCATCACTGAGAAAGAAATTTTAGATCAGTTAAAAATCTTGAATGTAAACAAACCAGCTGGACCTGACGGTATCAGTCCTAGAATTTTAAAAAGAGGTTGCTAGCTTTATTTCTAAACCATTAACTAAGTTATTTAATATGTCTCTATCAGTTAAACAGGTTCCACTGTTATGGAAAATTGCACATGTTAATCCTATTTTAAAGGAAAAGGCAGTCCACATTCAGCTCTAAAGTATCGTCCAATATCTGTTACTAGTATTGTTTGTAAGATTATGGAAAAAGTTCTATTTAAACATTTGTATAATTATATGAGAAGTAATAACCTTTTGTCGAAGTTTCAATCTGGATTCCAGCCAGGTGACTCTACTGTTAATCAGTTAATTGAAATATATCATAAAATTATTAGTAATATGGATAGTGGGAGGGATGCAAGGTTTGTATTTTGTGATGTATTTAGAGCTTTCGATAAAGTTTGGCATAAAGGACTTTTATTTAAACTTAAACAATCTGGCATAAATGATCAGCTCTTATCTTGGATAGAAAATTATCTTTCAGATCGTCAACAAAAGGTTGTTTCAGAAGGTTTTTCGTCAACTCTAAGAAGTATACATGCAGGTGTCCCCCAGGGATCAGTTTTAGGACCCTTTCTGTTTCCTATTTATATAAATGATATAGTAAATGACATTTCTAATGATATTAGACTTTTTGCAGATGACACCTCTTTATTTGTTATAGTAGATGATGATCCTTCTGTAGCAGCTGCTTCTTTGACTGATGATTTGGGTGATATCTCAAATTGGGCAAAATCATGGGCTGTTCAATTTAACTCTAAGAAAACTTAAAATATTGTATTTACAAGAAGGGAAAGGTAACACCCACCTGTATTTTTGGGGATAAATGGGGAAGAGGTTGAGAAAATAAATATTCACTGTCATCTTGGGATACCATTTCAGTCATCAGCCTCATGGAACTCACATATTGATATTATTTATAAAAAAGCATGCTCTCGTCTATCTGTGCTTCGTCAAGTTAAAAATTTATTAGATAGGAGTTCACTTATACGTATCTATTATGCTTTTATTAGACCTATATTAGAGTATGGTGATGTTGTATGGGGCAATTGCTCCCAGCACGAGTCTGAGCTTCTTGAAAATATTCAGATAGAAGCCGCTAGAATTATTACAGGTTTACGACGTAATTCCTCCAGACAAAAACTTTATACTGAATAAGGTTTAGAAACTCTGGAGAATAGACGTAATAAACATAAGCTTATACTATTATATAAAATATTAAATGGGATGACACCTGCATACTTATATAAGTTAGTCCAGCCATATCTTCCCAGACAAACACCTTATACTTTGAGGAATGAAAATAACACTGTTCATCCGCCTCTTGCTAGAACTAGCTATTTCAATAGTTTCATTCCTTCCACTATAAGACTTTGGAATAGTCTTCCTTTGGGTTTACAAAAATTCCAAAGTTTGGGTATGTTTAGAAGTGGACTGGAAAAGTTTTATTGGACTGATGATATATTTAAACCTTTCAACTATGGGATAAGGAAACTTAATATAAGTCATTGTCAACTCAGAAATAATGCTAGCAACCTAAAATCTCATCTGTTTAATCAGTTCTTATTCGAGAACACTTTTTGTGCAAACTGTAATCACCCTGTTGAGGATAACAAGCATTTCTTTTTCATTTGCCCCAAGTACAATGATGTAAGACAGATTCTTCTTGATTCATTAACACAACTGCTGATAATGTTGATATAAATATTGAATTATTGCGTTTTGGAAACAGATTATTTTCATATGATATGAATATTGCTATTTTTAAATATGTTCATAAATTTATCAGTGACACTCAACGTTTTGTTTGAAACTAACTTATTTTTTGTTTCATTTAGTTTTATTTTTTTCTCCTGCACTTAAACATAAATTCATTTTATCCACTAAGCAAGCTTAGTGTCTCTTTCAAGCCATATATATATTTCTAATGACTTATAAAGGATATTTGCATGTTTCAAGGTTCTTGAATACGTGATGAGTAATTGCCTATAGACTTAAATATACTTTGCATTTAGTAAGTAACACTGTAAACATATATTTGCTCGTGTGCACTCATAAGTAGCATGCATGTTCCACTATATTGCATTATTTTAATACAGTTGTTATAATTGAACATGTAATATGGAGAGAGCTTTTATTAGCTGTGTCTGTTGCTCAATCCTTTTCATATCTTAATGAATAAAATATGTTTAAAATCAAAATATGCTCGAGTTTGACCTTGAAAGTGTTGATTATCATGGCCGATGATGCATGCATAATATGAAATGCTTGTTTTTTTTACGCATTCAGTTTTGCTCCTTTGGAGCTATTCCCTCAGTCTTGGTTTGTAAACTTGATTTGTCTTAATAACAGATTTAAAGATTTAGACAACGGTAAACTCCTGTTTTCTACATTTATCTAACCACTTGTTCTTAGAATAACTGCATTAAGTGATAAATATATTAATAATTACCGGTGGGCATATAAATATATTTGAAATAATTTTCTACTAGCTATTTTTATAAGATGGTTTTTAATTACTACTTCTATATCATTTGATCAAGTCTGTGGTAGATTCCGGACTTTGTATTGTAGGCGCTTTGGACGCATAAAGTTTATAACGGGTTGTTTTCATTTTTTACAGCACCAGGTCGATATCCTCTGCTGATGTATAATCGGTCACCGATGGTATCAACAGCTTAGTAGTCAGTATTTCGGTACTGACATGATTTAGAACAACCTTTTATAAAATTGTTCGTTTATAAATTTCGAAATTATATAGAAACTAATTACACTATCTCATGACAGTGAATATACAGGTTAAATTTATCAAACTTTTTTATTACATGAAGACTATCTACTGGACGAGAAGGTTAGGCAAAAATACCAGAGTGACATTTAAACTCATAAAACGAAAATAAACTGACAACGTCATGGCAAAAAACAACAACAGACAAACAAAAGTTCACAAAATACAGCATAGAAAAAAAAAGACTGAGCATTACAAACCCACCCACTGGATGATCTCAGGTGCTTTGGGAGGGACAGTAGATCCTTTTTCACATCTAAGACAGGTCTTGTTCATTATGATTGATAGCTATGAATCAGAAACGGTGTGATATTAAAACGTACAAGATACAATTAAAGTTTTATCAAATATCTAAACTATCAAACATAAAAACGTTATTTCGAATTTTATAAATTGAAACTATTTGGTGAAGATTTCAAAACTTAAACAAATTTTGAATTTTGATATTTGAAAACTTTGATCAAAATTTCAAAAATCTGAAATTTAAAAATTTTGAATTGATAAGTGTTACACGGATCGCTTTGATTTTAACCATATGGAACTCAATCAAGCACACATTGTATTTTTCTAAACAATACAGCACATTCTATGGGCTTTTATACGACATAGAAAATTGAAACTCATTTCAAAATATATTTCAAAAATCTAAAAATAGGAGAGGGTATATTGCAGATAAAATCTTGGTAATTTGAAAGTTTTGTTAAAGTATTTTTTAAACATAAACAAAATAAATAATCATACGTTTAATTGAGACAATATAATTTATTTATAATAAAAAAATGTCCCATCTAAATTTAGAATTGTTACCATACTAAAAAGTCAATGTTGACAAGTAAAACAATAGAGCTGGATTTTGGGATAAATGAAAACAACGAAACTGACCCTTTGGAATAATAAGCATCTATTCAAAAACACTTCATAAATTCCATGCCTCTGTAACGATTCTGAACTTATCTTCCTCAAAAACGCTTTCATCATCTAAATCGTTATTGTTTTTCTACTATCAGTAGAAATGCAAATTAAATAAAGTATTTACAAGTTACATGTGTAATGACATTTTTCAAATTCTTTTTTTTTTCAATTTAATTAAACAAATAGAAAACACTTATATTTTAATACAATTGTTTTTACATCTTTGTAGACATTTATATCGAAAACAATAGATATAAGAAAACAATAGATATAAGAAAACAATAGATATAAGAAAACAATAGATATAAGAAGATGGTGTTAGCATTTTAAACAAAAATCTAAAAAGATGTATGTTTGAATTATTTAAGTTGGTGTAATCAATTAAGATAAATCATTTTTTTTCTTCTAATTTTTATTATTAGGCAAAGCAATTAACGCTTAGTTATTTTTAAATATATATCCCCATTCAGTTTGATTACTGAAACGTGTAATAATAATAAATAGGAATACCTATATCTTAAAACTATTTTTGATATGAAAATTTTCATACTTTTATATAAGTTTGTTTGTATACTAGTATTTTAAGCAAAGCCAAACTGTTGATACGAAAATAATTGTATTTGAGAAAATGGAAAAGTGTTCTGTGAAAATGTTCCGATTTACCATTTTTATTTTAACTATTGCAGGATTGCAAACTAAAATATCTGGAGCTCCGATTCTGTAAGTACACAACCATATTTAAGGCCCCAATACTGAAACCTCCTCACAATATTACATTTACTAGAAGGAAAAATGTCTGTAACAATTCAATGTCGTTTGTTTCACATTTCAATGCCCTTAAATCCCTAGAACCCTAAAAAAAACAGAAGTAGAGTGTTTCATCATAAAACAGTATCGCTTGATTGCCCAAAAATGAAAACTAATTTGGTTGGATATTTATAGAAGTTAGAAAACAAGAAGACAACGTGATGTATACGTTAATGAGAAATAATATAAGTTGACATTCTGGAAGTTATTTGCATTGACTTTTTTCCAAATTTATTGTCATAAGACGTTGTTTTTTTTATCTTCATTGCTAATTTAAATAGTGTGTTAAAACAGGGTTTTTTTTACATGCAGACAATCCAAAGCTACGGAAAATGGTGGAATATCTCATACTATGATTGAATCCCAGAAAGAAGATGTGTTTGTTCCTCAGATATACCACTTTCACAGAAACAGTCGCGCGTTTTTGATAGCATTCTGGACAAGATAATGGAATCTTGAGAACTTGTTCAGACTCTCAAAAGCAATTTTATCAATTCAATAAGTTTGTGTAAGTGTGTGCTTATGAATATTTTACTGCACGTAATGCGCATTTCACCAGAATATGACTTCTCTTAAGTGATACTTGATACTACCATTATATGAAAATCTAAACTTATTCATAATTGAAGAGCTGATAAAGCCAAAATGAACACAAAGTAAAGAAAAAGCTTGACAAAGAATAAGAGCGGATCAAAATTATTTGTAATTGAAATGTCATTATAACATGCTACTTGACTTTTCAAATAAGAGTTAAAAAGCAAACTACAAGTAAATTACAACCATCGAGATTTAAGATCTCTGGCAAACACTGTAAAAACAAAAAAAAGTCTAGATATATCACTCATGCGAAAACTTTTAAACACCAGATATATCGACTTGTTAAAAATGATGAGAAAGACCGTGAAAATTTATTTGAAAGGAACAAAGAAAAGAGATTGTTTGAACAAAGGGTTATGAAGTGTAAAACTCGTATATGAGAAACATTCTATCAATGATCGTTTGGGATAACGCAAAATCATGAGATAGACTTAAAGGGTCCGGTTATGCACACTAAGTGTGGTATCGTGATATATTCGACAACCAAAATCATGTGTAGGTTATATAATAATGAAAAGGATGAAAGTGCTACTTGGGCCGTCCATAGAAATCCAAATTTACAGAAATGAATGAATGGATCGATAAATTTGTGGAACAAATATTGAAAGAAACACGTAATTTTTAACATATCATGTATTTTAAGAAATGAATATTATGAGACGTTTTGTGCAATTTCTTGTTTATATAGGGTCAGTTTGTTATACTAGCTTTTCTATTAGATTCTGGTGATATATAACATCTGATTAATAATTTTAATAAAAAAAAGGTATATACTCTTTATTCCTCTGTGTATATTTGATAGTTTCGTTTTTACTTTACTATGTTTTCACTAGTTATAGTCTTTGTGTATTAGTAGCGTTTTTAATTAAAATTTAGAATGGAAATGGGAAATGTGTCAAAGAGACAACAACCCGACCATAGAACAATTGACTGATTTTTTAGTCTTTGTTTACTCCTTGGTTTTGATTGTTATTGTCTTGTCAACACTTCGTATGTACGGCTGATGGTGAACTGTCAGACTTGGGGAGTTCCAGTTGCCTCATAACCAAACACTCTGTACCTGTATGGTATAAAAAGAAATAGTGTTTATGTTAGATTTCAGTTTATTATTGTTGATTATGAACTGAAACACATATCGGGACTCTTTTTAAGCAACATTGACTTGAAACTGTCTCTTCTTTTCAGTTTGTGATCTCACAAGAAAAATATTTTAATATTTATCAAAGGTACTAGGCTTATAATTTGATATGCCAGGCGCGCGTTTCGTCCACATGAGACTTATCAATGGCGCTCAGATCAAAATAGTTAGAAAGCTAAACAAGTTTATTATTGTTGATTATGTACTGAAACACATATTGGGACTCTTTTTAAGCAACATTGACTTGAAACTGTCTCTTCTTTTCAGTTTGTGATCTCACAAGAAAAATATTATTAATATTTATCAAAGGTACTAGGCTTATAATTTGATATGCCAGGCGCGCGTTTCGTCCACATGAGACTTATCAGTGACGCTCTGATCAAAATAGTTAGAAAGCTAAACAAGTAAAGTTGAAGAGCATTGAGGACCCAAAATTTTAAAACGTTGTGCCAAATTTGGCTAAGGTAATCTGGCGTCTGTCGTACAAAATTTGAGCCTGGTATCTTTTAAGAGGTTTTTCTTTCAAACACAAAAAGAAAAAAAATAACATTAATTTCACTATCTGATATACTGATGATGTGCTGTTATTCAATATACCATATTTCAGTATGGTCTTGCAAGTATACCCGAGTGAACGTGATATAATGGATACTAACATTACTAAAAGATACGTTTAATGGACCAAACTAGATATCGATTGAGGACTTCAAACTAGAATCTATTACCAATATTATCACTTCTAGTTGTTGGAAAAAAGGAGTGAAGGATAACAGAGGACATTTCAAACTCATAGATCGAAAAGAAACTGACAACAAGGCTAAAAAAGTAAAAGACAAACAGACAAATAATAGTACACAAGAAACAACATAGAAAACTAAAGACTAAGCAACAAGAACCAAACCAAAATCTTGAGGTGATCTCAGGTGAAAGGGAACGATACTGTAGTTACGACGTAAGGATCCTATCAGAAGAACTGAAATCGATACTTCACATGTCGCCATCTCGAATTGGCAACATGTTTATCTCAACCCACCAGTGACATGTTTTTACAGTCTTAATCTTCAGATACCGTCTTTTCTGCAATTTTACCAGTTATGTCATATGCTCGGGTTTGACCTTGAAAGTGTTGATTATCATGGCCGATGATGCATGCATAATATGAAATGCTTGTTCTTTCGACGCATTCAGTTTTGCTCCTTTGGAGCTATTCCCTCAGTTTGGTTTGTAACCTTGATTTATAATCTTATTAGCAGATTTAGAGATTTAAACAACGGTAAACTACTGTTTTCTACATTTATCTAACCACTTGTTCTTAGAATAACTGCATTAAGTGATAAATATATTGATAATTACCGGTTGGCATATTAATATATTTGAAATAATTTTCTACTAGCTAGTTTTATAAGATGGTTTTTCAGTACTACTTCTATATCCTTTGATCAAGTCTGTGGTAGATTCCGGACTTTGTATTGTAGGCGCTTTGGACGCATAAAGTTTATAACGGGTTGTTTACTTTTTTTACAGCACCGGGTCGATATCCTCTGTTGATGGATAATCGGTCACTGATGGTATCAACAGCTCAGTAGTCAGTATTTCGGTATTGACATGATTTAGAACAACCTTTTATAAAATTGTTCGTTTATAAATTTTGAAATTATATAGAAACTAATTACACTATCTCATGACAGTGAATTTACAGGTTAAATTTATCAAACATTGTTATTACATGAAGACTATCTACTGGACGAGAAAGTTATGCAAAAATACCAAAGTGACATTTAAACTCATTAAACGAAAATAAACAGAAAACATCATGGCAAAAAAAAAACCACCAACAGACAAACAAAAGTTCACAAGATACAGTATAGATGACAAAAGACTGAGCAACACTAACCCACCCATTGGATGATCTCAGGTGCTTTTGGAGGGAAAGCAGATCCTTTTTCACATCTACGACAGGTCTTCTTGATCATGCATGGTAGCATTGAATCAGAAACGGTGTGATATTAAACGTACACACCAGAAACCATACGCTTGTACAATCAAAGATTTAACAAAGACGGCGGATAGCTCATAAACTAATAACTGAGAATACGTTAAACAAATTGTGTTTTTCTTTTTTTCTATATTGAGTCCATATCCAGACATAGGTGTCTTTGTTTCTTGTGTTCTCAAAAGTTTTCTTAATCTTTAATCAGCAAGTTATTTGTAAACAAATTATCCATTTCAGTTTCCTGAAAATCAAACCTTTTGTTGGTATTGATAATGATTATTGAATAATCTAAAATATTGTTATGACACATGGCCTGCTGAATTACACGTGAAAATCTTATTTAAGAACATAAAATTTCCGATGTGCTTATTTAGCTTGTTCTAAATTAAATTAAAAAAATATAAACTCATTGATTAATATTCGCACTATCAGTTTTACGAAATTATCTTTTATAATTCGTATGTTATACGTTGATTCTTAAAATAGAAATACCCTATACGAATCTAATTTTAGTCCGAAAATTCCCAACTGTTTTGGTAAGTATATATATATATTAAACACATGGAACTTAGATCATATTTATGTTTTATTCTGAAAATGAATACTTCAATCGTCATGTTTACAATTTTGTTTATAGTTATTATAGGATTACCTGGAATACTTGCAGCTCCTATTCAGTAAGTATATATTTTATAGATAGATATCACACATTATTTTATTGTATTGAACAGTTTAAATCTAGCGTTTCGTTTGCTCGTCAATCAATCTTCAATTAATCTTTATTCAATTATGCATTTTTCCATCATTTCTCTAATATTTCCATGAGAGCTACCTTTGAGAAGACATTTCACTGGGTCTGTAACTCAGGGCGGGATACTTTAGTCCTCTGGGGGTTTAGCAGCTGAGACCCTCAAATACCTCACTGGGTCTGGAAAACGGGGGCGAGGCACTTTAATCCTTTCGAGTTAAGGATGAGCAGCTGATATATCAAGAACCTCAACATTTTCGTGTATTTAGAATAATAACAATACAAACCGAATCATATATAAAAGAAACCCTCATAGCTATCATCAGTGGGATATTCAATGGTGACTTGACAAATATCTGATGGGTTTACGACTGTGATTTAAAGTGTCCCCCTCCCCTTCCAAGAGGCCTACACAAATTATGAAAGTAACAGACCGTACTATCTGTTTCAATAGTGTAAGATAAATAATTATATACTGAAATTAAGATAATGATATTGACAGAATACATGGGAGTCAGTTGGGAGGGGTGTTTGCAATATGGTTGTATTAATGTATACACATTTGTTCGAACGCCCAACATCTCATATTTCTATGCATTTTTAGTGGGACATTGGCTTGAAATAGCTTTATCAGTCTTTTTCTTTAACATTTTATTTACACTTGTTAAATGTCAAGATTTGAAACATGTTCTCTGTAAAGATATGGAGATTTGAAATTATTGCCAATAGATAAACGGAGAAAGAAAATTCACATTCAATTTTATTTTTCAGATCGTCACTGAATAATGTGGTTGAATATGACCAAAGAAATCAACAGAATATAACCAAGAACAGCACAGAAATAATGTCAAAAGTAGAAATAACTCTTAGTACTACACAAAGTGTAACTGACAATTTTAGCGAAATCTCAAGAAACGAACGTCAGAGGGACAAAAAAGTATCAAAAGGATCAAAAAGAAATCATCATATATCAAAGAAAGATACGGATAGGAAACATCATATTTCAAAGAAAGATACGGATAGGAAACATCATATTTCAAAGAAAGATACGGATAGGAAACATCATATGTCAAAGAAAGATACGGATAGGAAACATCATATTTCAAAGAAAGATACGGATAGGAAACATCATATTTCAAAGAAGAACACGGACACAACTTGAAACCAGATGACGGTCACCATTTCCGTTTTCCTCTATGGTTTTACCTAAACTTAATATTTTTCCGAAGAATTTGAGAAACGATGATCATCCAACTGACAAATAACTATTAAGGGATCGAAAAGGAATCATCATGTATCATGAGATATGACACAACTAGAAGCAATCCTACAGCTACAGTTATCGTATAATTCTACAGAAACTGGACATGCAATTGATAGGAAATAATGGAAAATAAGAATAAAGGTACATGCCAAACAGTATAATGAAATGAGTAGAAGGAGAGGTGACTTATTGCTGCATTTCAAAATAAACAACAATCAAAGGTTCTTTGAAAGAGACAAAATAATTATGAAATTAACCGAAGTAGAGTTAAAATTCGAAAATAAATATCTAATTTGATGCCAAAAAAAATAATTCGCATAATGAGCAATGACATTTAGAGAGGTTAAAATTATTGCGACAATACGGAATGACGTATAAAAGTGGATCCGAGACAAACACTCACAAATAAAGGAAAATTGGGCAAAAGTTATTGATTGAAAAAAGGCAAGGACACTTGAGATAGAAGAATATAAGTGTCTTCTGTTCAACAGATTTTTTAGGGCAAGAGTTACTATTAAATCAAGATAGTACCAGTATTATGCTGTTTCAAAAACTTAATGATAAACTACAAACATATGAACCGTAAGATTGATAGTCCCGGTTTGAATAAGAAGATAATTACAGATACATGTGCGGCATGAAAATTATGAAACTGAAAGTAGAAGTTTTGAATAAGTACAGCGTTTCAATGACAAATGTATACTGAACTAATAAAAGATGTATCTTGATAATTCATTAATGTGGATTTAGAAAATTTTAAAAAGTGGAACGCGGGAACAATAAAAGAATGGTATATTTCATTCAAGTTTTTATGTATTATTGTATAGTGGTATAATCAGTTTTATTTTAAGTTCATATACACCCATTAGTTACTTTTATGTTGTTATAACCATTCTTGTCTAATAAATCATTTTGGTTTTTATTTGGAGTATGTTTGTTTGATTTCTTTAACAATTGTCTTTTTTAAATATTCACCTTGTATTGTGAAGATCATTCGAAAAGAAGAATTAAGATCTTCTGTATATTGTCAAAAAATGATAAGAGAAATATAGATTTCACCACAAAATATCTTGCAATACGATATTTATGACCTCTCGGCAGTTAAATTATGAATGATTAAAAACACTTTTGGTTTGAACATTTAACTGTCGACTGGATAATTTGTATCACACGTGATGCAGTGGTAGAATTTATATAACATGTATAAATCGCAGTGAGAACTGATCTTCATCCTTTTTTTTCTCTTTAAAATAATTGAGCTTTTGGATGTTGATCATACCTATCACACAAATAGAAATACAAAATTTAGCTTCAGTAAAAGGCAAATAGCATCGGTAACATAACTTTAATTATCAAGTGATTTATCAATTAGCTGATATTACTATTTGTGTTATCGTATTATGAAATCCTAGTGATAGTTACCATACACAAATAGAAACAATAGAATCTATTTATAGTAAATGAAATTTTTCATATCTACTTTTAAAAGTGGTAATGTGAAACGCTGTTACCTAGATTGAAAAATGGAATCATGCAAATGTGATTATATCGCTGATAATGATAATTTTAATAATAATAGAAATAGCACTATTAGTAAAGCAAAAGCAGGCCGATGGATTATACTACAGACAAATCTCTTTTTATCAAATCTGATATGGTGCAATATGTGGATTTCCTCTGCCCAAAATTAGAACATATCCAACTGCATCTGTTAAACGGTTCTTCCATAACGGTCAATCAACTCGTGATGGCGTCGGTAAAATTTACGAAGTGATGATTTCAACTTCACTATTTTGAACTCTTGTTTAATAGCTGCCTTGTGAACAGCAACAATCTATCAAGGAAATCACGATAGGAAATACAAGTGCGTCAATGTCTTATCAATTGGGAGATATATAATCCGTATGAAGGCGCTGCTGGAATATTGCTACATAGAAATGGAAAGTTCACAATAGGGAAACTGATATCATCTCTTTTGTCGTATTATTTTCAACCGACCATTATTGTCAATTTATAGATAGATGTAAGTCAAAATATGAGGCAGACTTAACCGTATCTGTAACAGTTGTATCCTTTATCTCTAGTTCGATGGGATAAATGCATCCAAAATAGTCACCAAATATTGAATTATTTATATATCTATTTGGCGGAAAGTAAAGATAAAGAATATTGCTAATGTTTTTTCTTTCTTCCTAAGAAGTTTCTGTATGAAGTCAACCTCATAATAGTAAAGTAATAAGTCGGCAAGAAGAGGGACACAATTAGTTCGCATTGAAATGTCGACAGTCTGTTGGAGCACATCCTGCAAACATAACAAATATGTTGTCAATCAAGAAATCAAGCATCTTTGTTAAAAGTACAGTAAATGTCCAGAGAAATAAGATCACATGGAAAAATCGTTATTTTGAGACTACATGTTTTTCAAATAAAATGTTATATGATTCACTAGTGAGCAATATAAACGAACCATCAATAGGGATAAACAAGTGGCTTAAAGTTTTATCAATGCAAGAAGCTCCAAATATGAGGTCATTGTATAATTTTATTTTTAAACTTTTAACTGAAAATAAATTAAAAATTTTCAGATGGAAATTGCTACAATTTATTGTACCAACAAAAAAGCATCTATCACAATGAAAAATAACTAACAATAATATGTGTAATTTTTGTAACCTAGAAGAAGACTATAATCATTATTTTTTTAAGTTTTCTTATTTGACAAGATTTTGGCAACAAATAGATGACCTAATAAGATGTAATATAGATTTTGTGATAAAACTACAACACCTAATATTTGGGTACAAAATCACAGACAACAAGTATTTCTCCATCAATTTTTTAATTACAATACTTAGTTTTTCTATATATAAGACATACTATGTATCTGAACAGAAAACAAAAAATATAGATGTCTACAGAATTTTTGTGAATGAATTTAATAAGAGAGTAGACACAAATAGAGATAAGATAATAAGTCCAATGTTATTAAAAATTAAAAATAACATAACTTATGAATAGTTTTATAGTAATGTTATTTTACAGTAACTGTACCTATCTAGCTAATAAAATGTATAAATGTATATCTAATCAGCTGATTATTCCCTGGGTAGTCAGTGGAGTGTAACAGGGTACATCAAGAAAAGCTTGGAATCTTGATAGTTTTTGTAACAAGCAATATTTGATGAATAAAATTATTATGTTGTTAAAAAAAAAAAGAAATCAAGCATCTTGATAATGTCAGTTTCAGAGAAATTTTTGTTTGAATCAGAGTTTTTCTTTACAAAGTAGGATTTATCCCTCCCTCAGACAAGATACTTGTATCTACGTTGGTCATTCTTTTTTATGAAACAAACCAATACCAACTCTTTCAATGTGTCTTTTAGTTTGGAATGGAGAAAACTTGTGAAAGTGTAGAAAAGTCAAATGTTTTTTTTATTGCAAGATGAAAGAGTCTTAGATTGTATGTACTCTTTGGATTTTTTAGTATCCACATCTGAATCACGCCATCTGTACAATAGGCAGTTTCACAACAACTTGAAAGCCTGGCTTTGATTGCTGATAAAATAGATGTTAATAATTTAGAAAGAGGTTCCGTGGAACGCTTGGAAGACCCAGCAATTTACCGTTGTTTTTACGGAAACTTATGTATTTAAGGTATCCAATACAGTAATGGAAGATCCAGTTGTTCATCTTTGGTTGAAATTTCAAAGGAACATAGAACAGACATATGATTATCCAGGATTTGCTCTTTGGTAAGTGTTGTGAGGGTTTATGTTAAGTTTCCAAGTGAATTTTCAATACCTAATTCGTTTGTCAAGCAGTTTATGTAATGAAATTAACACGCAAAAACGATGGTGTTTGGGGTTTATCTGCGGGAAAGAATAATACTTAGTTTTTTGCAACATTTGAGCCTTTATATACTGACGTAGCATGTATATTGATAGACCCATTCAGTTTCTTGATGCTGATTTGTATCAATGGCCTCACAGCCTTAATTCATTTGGAAAGAGTATCTTCGTCTTCTTTCTCGCGTTTATCCCACTGCCTGGCATAATCCTCGACTGAATCCATCAGTATTTTAGGGCTGTCAATCATTCTCAGATAGGTCTGAGGTTGGGTCTTGTTACATTCTTAAATCTTAAGAGCCCTTTGACTTTCGGAAGACATAAGAATGCTTCTTGTTATCGGCTCCTGGCTGATAGGAGGTTCCAGTATTTCACAAACTTCAAAATCTATAACGATTGTCTGTTAGTACTGTTGAAATGTGTTGTGATTTTTAAATATGTAATCTTATTTTTTCTTTTATTTATCTTTTTGTTCTACCATTGATGAAACATGCACGTTATGCGGTTTTGAGAATACAAGATATATAATAAGTAATGTATACAAATACCCTTAGTGGACTTTACTAACAGAATGTTGTTTAAAAATTTTGATTTACCATATGAAATCTGCAATCTACCTATTTAAGAATTCCCTTACTTCTAGTATGGATTTGTTCTAAAATTACAAATCAATCAAAGAATGTTCATAGAATGAATTTTGTATTGCTGGATAGTTGCCATAAAATTACATAATACTAAAAGCTTGACTCATTTAAAAAAAAACATACTGCTTATTAAAATAGATTTAAGCGTGGACATGTATTTATAGAGAAGGAAAATATGATATCTATAAATATTGGATAAAGTTTCCAATAATATGTAACAAAATGTTCTACGCACTTTTGATTAAAGTACATAATGTACAAAACAAAACATAACAAAATTGCAAGAATGCAATTGATTGCTCGTGATATATTTTTTATAATTTGGCTTTTATAAAGACCTCTTTCGGTTGAAATCATGTCACTTTTTTTAGTTTTAAAAAGGGAACTCATTGAGTTCAGTTTTGTTTAAGTGTATGGGATTCGTTGAATAGTAATCTTTAACCTTAAGCACAGGAATAAATGAAAAGATGCCACAATATACCTCGTGCACCCGTATGCTTTATATAGATAAGAACTAAATAAAAAGGTACTGTTAAGAGGAGAAATAATAATTCAAGAAAATAAATCATTTTCAAAATTCATATGTTGAGGCGATAGTTGTTAACCGATGTCGTGTTCAAATATCGGTCATCGATTGAGAAGAAACAAATAAAGGAAACAAAAACTGAATTATCCTGTCGATTCCAAAAGCAGCGATAAAAGGTAAGCGTCTCCTAGCTACCATAAAATTGAGAATGGAAATGGAAAATGTGTCAAAGAAACAACCATCCGATCAAAGAGCAGAAAACCACCAATGAGTCTTCAATACAGCGAGAAAATTCCGCACCTGGAGGCGTGCTTCAGCTGGACCCTAAACAAAAATGTGACATAATATGAGTTTCTGACACAAAACAAATGTCAAGATCTTACAAATCTATTGCACAATATTGTGCAATTACAGATTTTTTCTTTTAACTTTTCAAAATTCATAAGGGAGGTAAATCCGAACATACCCAACATTATATGTTAAGTGTTTTAGAATTACCTCCCTTACACTGCTTTTAAATTGTCTTAATTGTCCATTGACCAGAAATACCTAGTTTTTCCCCTTTTTTGCCCCTAATTCCGAAACATTTTGAGCCATAACCCCCAAAGTTAATCTTGTGGTTTAATTTCAGAGAGAATCATACACTTAAACATAAGTTATTGTTTGAAAACTACAAAAATGATATTTTGGGCCCCCTTTTTGGCCCCTAATTCTTAAACTATTGGGACCATAGCCCCCAAAATCAATCCCAACCTTTCTTCAGAGGTATTGAACCTTCTTAAAAAAAAATACAGAGATCCATACACTGTAACACAAGTTATTGTCTTTAAAGTAGAAAAATGCTTCTTTTTGGCCCTTTTTAAATTTGATCCCTTATTCCTACATATATTCGGGAAAATTAACCCCAAACTGAATCCCAGCCTTTCCTGTGTTATATGGAAACTTGTGGTACAATGTCAGAGAGATCCATACAGTTACACACAAGGTATTGTCTTAAAACTAGAAAAATGCTTGTTTTGGCCCTTAATTCCTAGACTGTTTTCCCAATTAATCCTTGAAAAAAATCCCAACCTTTTACTTATGGTATTAAACATTGTGGTACAATTTCAGAACAATTGAAATACAAAAACATACTTTTTTGTCCTGAAACTACATAAATGCTGTTTTTGGCCCCTTTGGGTCCCTAATTCCTAAATCTTTGGGACAATAACCCCCAAAATCAATCCAAAGCTCCCTTTTGTGGTAATAAACATTGTGTTAAAATTTTATTGATTTCGTTTTACTAATTCAAAGTTTATTATCCGGAAACAATCTGTCTTCGGACGACGCCGACGACGCCGACGACGTGATACCAATATACGACCCAATTTTTTTTAATTTTGGCGGTCGTATAAAAATCTTGTGCTAATATGGGAATGTCAGCGAATATTATCAACACTATGAATACTGCGTTTCAGTACTTCTAACATGCCTATGATATATATTATTTCCCGTGTCATTTATAAAACTTTAAGACATAATCATTTTAGTTTTGATTGAATTGATGCCTGTTGACGTTTTCATGGATTGAAAACAGCACAAAGTGTTTTTATATAAATGTTTTATGCTTATATCTTTATTCTGACAAAGCTGACAAAAAGGGAAGCAGAAAGAACTATAACAAAATAAGATTTAAATATGGTGAATAAATTAGACATGGATACACCTACAACTAGCTCAGACAATATACAATTATCATTAAATTCCGTTAATTTTACTCTTTATTAAACAGGAAGCCTGTGAATAAGTTCCTCTTATTAATCGTCAAAGCTGTTTTCAGAACTCCTCTTTTGTGTAATTTTCTTGTATTCAGAATCTCTTTTTTTTCCCTTTAAAATGTATTAACTTTTTAAAAGTAAAACTGAAAAGATATCGAACTTCGATTAAAATTCAAAATGGAAAGTCATTTATCAAATGGCAAATTCAAAAAAAGTGAAACACATCAAACGAATTGAAAACTACCGTCATATTCAGACATTTCTACTTATGTTTACCTTAGTTTGCAAAATATAGGAAGCTTGGTGAAGTCATTTGTTGCATGTCTGTCTTTTTAATAGGCCACATTATTTTTTTTTCTTTCGGCTTATTTTGATAAAATACATTTGAATCTTCTAAAACTGAATTCCTCACCGGTCTGTTGGATATTAAGAAATCCTCGATACATTTATTCGATATGTAATCAAGGGATTCAAAAAATGTTTGTGACTGTTTCATGTCTTTCTTGTAAATCCTTCCTTTATTGACATTTCATTCTTTGTTAACGACTCTTCATTTTCAGTGTCATCATTTATAACTGGCTGGATCAGTTCTGGGCCTATCATTTTAGTATCCGTATGGGAAATGAAAATTGTATAAAAAATATCTGTTCTTCCATGGAGACATTTCGACTTGAATTTTATGTTCTGGTACTACATGTCTACAAAATAATGAGGTTGTTTGCAATGTTGATGTTTTTCTGTATGTATAATGGCATATTCTTAAACAAAAGACCATCATGTTTATATATTGCCAGTCTTTGACATTTCATATCATCTTTTTATCAAATAATACTCATTTACAGAAACCTTCATGAGCATGAATTTTTTTTTAACGATCTGATTTATTTCGCACTTTGCTTATTAGATAATTGGAAAAGAAGCAAGAAACATTAGTTAAACATTATTAATATAAAAAAAGTTATGATCTACCTTACCAAATGATTGTGAAAATGTTCTAAGAGTAAATAATTATGGTTAATGCATTCATTAGAACGTATGCGATAAAAAAAAATACATTTTTCCTAAATACACTGCTTTGAACTCAAACTGAAATGTTAAACACAATAGTTTTCCGATCGCTTTTAATAAGTTTAGGAAAATTTTCATTTTAAAAATAGGAAAGGGAAATTTCATGCCAAAATAAATTCTATATAACAAATTCTTTGGCATGGTTTTCTGAAAGAATATCGTCCTCGTACGACGTATGAATATAAAATACATTTCTGATTTATAGTATGGTTGTCAATAAACAAATCACTGGCTTTGATACTATTCTATTTTGAACCTTGACATTTGAAATAGTACGTTATTGACAACATGCATATTAGTTAGCTGTGATAATGTATACTTATATTATATTTGCCAACTTTAATACCGCATATGTGTATTTTATTCAAATAAGAATGTTAGGATACACCAAACCTTTTATTCATTAATAATTTTATCAATGGAAAAATCATCCATATCTTAAGTAATGCATTTAATAAACTCATACGGGTCACTCACAAGGTACATGCACATAAAATAAAAGATGGTTTGTTTTCTTCTCTAACCTTCGGTTTACAATATTTAGACTAAACTATATCCAATAACAATCTTTAAGATTTTACAGTAATATCTAAACATTTTTTATACTGTTTTCTTCTATTCTCAATTGAGTTTTTTTAATGCGGCGTAAAGCAACTTACAACCAATCAATCTATTCTCAATTGAAAGATCTACATCGTCTCATTAAACAGAGATTTTAAAATAATTGATGTTAAAGGTCGTGAAAAATCTTGCTTTGAATTGGTTCGAAAAACAAAAACACTTATGATGATATCAACAAATTGGTGGACATTTTTATTGATAATATATATATTGAGTTTTGCGGATTGATATTTCAACAGACAGGCACAGGGTCGATACCACTGCTGGTGGACGTTTCGTCCCCGAGGGTATCACCAGCCCAGTAGTCAGCACTTTGGTGTTGACATGAATATCAATGATATGGTCATTTTTATAAATTTCCTGTTACAAAACTTTGAATTTTTCGGAAAACTAAGGATTATCCAAGGAATAGATTACCTTAGACGTATTTGGCTCAACGTTTTTGGAATTTCAGGTCCCTAATACTCTTCAACTTTGTACTTGTTTGTCATTATAACTATTTTGATCTGAGCGTCACTGATGAGTCTTGTGTAGACGAAGCGCGCGTCTGGCGTATTCAATTATAATCCCGGTACCTTTGCTAACTATTGCTTAGTCTTTAGTTTTCTATGTTGTGTCGTGTGTACTATTATTTGTCTGTTTGTCTTTTTAATTTTTTAGCCATGGCGTTGTCAACAACATTGAAAGAATAATTTTAACACACTATTTATATATACATAAAAGACAATAATTTGAACAGAAGCTTGCTAATGACTAAAATACACTATATATAGTCAAACCTTAATAAAATGTTTTGAAACATTTCGAAGATGAATGAATAAAATTTGAAGCAAACATTTGATTATCATTTTCAGTATTTTCTGATAGATGGACATAGTTAAAATCATGACATTTTCAAAGAATTGTAACGCAAATTAAGAGAATACTTTTGTAAAGAATTTAACACATGAAGATAATATGTTATTATATATTTGAATTAACTAAGTGAAAAAGAGCATGTATGCACATTTTCGTAAAAAAATAACCCCGGGGTCAAAACTGTATGGTATCGTTAATTTATATAAAGGCGATAGCCAAGTCTGTATTTACAACGTGCAGGAGAGTTACATATACCTACCCAGCTCATGAAGGTATTAGGTTCGACAAATGTATTATCAATATATCATCACAACCATAACATATACCTACCCAGCTCCTGAAGGTATTAGGTATGACAAATGTATAATCAATATATCATCACAACCATAACTGTTGTATTTTAAAATGGAATTCAAGAATCTGGTTGTCACAGTTCCAATTTGTTTATGAAGTGAACAGCTTCAATTTACAGCTGATTATTCCCATATGATCAACCGATTTGATACGATAAGAATGAGACATATTCTAACTATGTATCAATTTATCACGATTTATTTGAATGATTCCCGGATTGTAGTCTTTTTGAGACTTTAAAGACTTAGCAGAATTTTGTTAAAATAATTATCTGGGAGAAACTGAGAAAACTGTTTTCTTATCAGAATTCTATAAAGAATATTATCTATCTAAGGTAAACTATTTCTTATCAGAATTCTGTTAAGAATGATATAGATATATCTGAGGAAATGATTTTCTTATCAGAATTCTGTAACAATTCAATCTATCTGAGGAAACTTTTTTCCTATCAGAATTCAGATAAGAATATATTATATATCCGAGAAAACGATTTTCTTATCATAATTCTGTAAAGAAAACTATCTATCAGATGAAATTATTTTCTTAAAAGAATTCTGTTAATAGTGCTATCTGTCTGAGGAAAATATTTTCTTATCGGAATTCTGTTAAGAATATACTGTATATCTGATGAAAAAAACTTATCAGAATTCTGTTAATTGATACTAATATTTTCAATGGGTTTCCATTTGGGATGATATCTTATACATTTTGAAAATAGGTCATCTGATTTCTGTTACAAGAGCTGCACAAATCAGAATATATTTGTTTATCCAAATTACAACCTGAAATATATTAACATTACACAACAAACCCACACTTAAAGATTGCATTTCGTAGACATAAGAAGATGTGGTATGATTGCCAATGAGACAACTCGTTTATTTGTCAGAAGTTAATTATGACCAATAAATTAAAACACATATAGAAAAGACATTGCAAAACGTGTTCACTTCTGAGTAAAAATATTCCTCCATATGAGTTACAGATAACGTATATTATAGAACGTTGTTATTCAAAACACATTTTATAATAGACCAAAGACAATTTTTTTAAACAATATAGAGATGTTGAGATCAAATAGTTATCAAAGGTACCAGGATTATAATTTAATACGCCAGACGCGCGTTTCGTATACATAAGACTCATCAGTGACGCTCAGATCAAAATAAATGTAAAGCCAAACAAGTACAAAGTTGAAGAGCATTGAGGACCCAAAATTCCAAAAAAGATGTGCCAAATACGGCTAGGGTAATCTCTTCCTGGAATAAGAAAATCCTTAGTTTTTCGAAATATTCAAAGTTTTGTAACAGGAAATTTATACAAATGACCATATAATTGATATGCATGTCAACACCGAATTAGCTTTACAAAGACTTATGTTTTTGCATGTGTATGCTGCCTGTTATTTGGCTAACACATCAAATATGAGATAAAAATATATAAGTGGTTCATTAAGGCCATAATCATTCTGCATACTTATAAAATAAGTAATAGATTTGATACATTACACGTAACAGCATCTATATAAGTTAACAGTATATGACATTATCTCAATCCCAAAATAAACATAAACAGGTTTTTTTTTACATTTGTTACTCTTTTTTTTGGTGCATTGCACTTATCAGAAATACATGTACGCAGTCAATAATGATGTCATTACAAAAACGCTGATGGATACATGTTATAAAATCAAATTACCTATCTCCTGATTGTTAATTTTTTTACACATTTTGTAAGTTGAAAAATTCAGTAAAGTTGATAGAGAAATACACCAACAAAAAATGCACAGAAAACAAGGAGATCAAGAATGAATACATGGATGCCCCATCCGCACTATCATTTTCGGAATTAAGTGGACCATGAAAATGGATTAAAAACTCTTATTAGACATTGAAATTAAAAAGATCATAATGAAAAGAACATGTGTACTAAGTTTCAAGTTTGTTGGATCAAAAACTTTGACCTGAAGCGGGACAGACGGACGGACAAACAAACAGACGCACAGACCAGAAAACAAAATGCCATAAATGGGGCATAAAAGAACAATGGACCGTACATGACGTCATTAACTGACATCATTGACGTTTCCTTTGAAAATCTATATTTAAGCAAACGTTAAGCTAATATTTTTAGCAAATTAGAAAACAGAAAATTTAGTCATATGATAAAACAAGTTTATTTCATTTGGATGTATCATCCTTGTCATATTTATTGTTTTCAGTCGATCCTTTGTCCTTCGGTCCTTCATCCTTTGGTCCTCCATCCTTCGGTCCTTCATCCTCCATATAATTTAGTATTCTATCCTTTAGTGTTGATGCTGGTTTAAACAAACACATTTTATTGTCATTCACATTTCATTTAATACAGCATATGATAAAACCTTCTTGGTCCCCTTGAATGTCTTTTCTGTTTAAAACGTAAGAGTCTTTATTTTCATTGGAAATAAATTGGTCTCCAGTCATGTGTCCAATTGGTCTCTTGCAAACAATATAGGACTTTTCATACGTCTTTAGGGACAAAAACACTTTACCATTCCAATCTACTACATGGCAGTCATTGCTTTTGTCCTCAATCTAAAAAAAAGAATGTATAAATCATATATTATGAAATGAAATTAGACTAAATACATTTTTTAAAAACATCCTTAAAATTTTGTCTAAGTCTGATAGTTGATCATTCGTAACCATTCCACATCTCCTGGATCTTATATTACAGCCATGGGTTTAATTTGTAGATATACAAGAGCATTTCATACATCATCAGTATGTCAACTGGGGCAGGGCTTATCTGACATAATTGACACAGGTTGTTTATTTTCTTTCTTAAATTGTTTTACATTTTGCCATATCAGGTTCCATTATAGATTACCCTATTTGATTGGTTGCACACATTGTTATACAATATACAGTGATACTTAATTGTTAACATCATCTTTCGTATACAGTGGGTATTTGTCTGATTGGCACTCATACTTCTTTTTAATACAGGGTCTGTCTAGAAAATCAGAGACGATCACCCTGTGATTCATCAAGAATAAATTGAGTTTCTTCATTTGACCACTTTATCATTGAAAAATTAATATCAACTTGATTGCAACTATTTGTATACTTTTGAAAAACTTACAGTATTCTCTACTGGAGGAGGAATATCAATACTAGTGGTAGGTAAGGGGAATGGTAAAACGTTTTCCTGAAAGAGATACATTCATTCAATATACAATATGTATCAACCATATAAAGGTTGAAATATTTAACAAAATTATTGCCTTTCACTTTACATGATTTTCAAATACTTTTAGTTGTATTGTAAATTGAATTAAGAATTGAAAACTACTGCTGGTTTTAGTAATAGTGGCAAGTTTTTCAGCTAACATTTATGAAAAATAAATCTTTAATAAAGGAATCTGCATTAAAACATTGTTCTGTAAAGGTCGTCTATTATCTAAATATATTATATATATTAATATATTAGAAAGATCTCAATAGAAGTATATGTTGTATCAATTTACCTGAGAATGTTGTTTTGAAAAACATGCCTTTTTCTTGGCTGGCTCACACATACAATCGACCATTGGTGGCTTTTTTATGCACCTTTTCCTGGTCTGTAATGTATAAGTGCTCCAAGTTTATAAAAGTGTAAATTTAATTTATTTAAATCAAATATTTTATTTTGAATAAATATGGAATTGCTACAACCAATATGAAAACCTTACAACTTCAATATACATGCTTTCCTGATAAAATGAACTCATCATACATACCAGGATTAAAAAAAATATATTTACGCCAGATGCGCGTTTCGTCTACAAAAGACTCATCAGTGACGCTCGAATAAAAAACTGTTAAATTGTCAAATAAAGTACAAGTTTAAAAGCATTGATGACCAAATATTCTTAAAAGTTTTGCCAAATACAACCACAATACCTAGCACCTCTATAGTAAAGCATATTATCATCTATTTTCTCGAAGGTTTCATAATCACACTAAGGGTATACAAAATAAATGTCTGTATCTAGGAAACCAAACAACTAACCTGTTTTCAATGATAAATTACTAATAACATGTTCTATACCAAATAATGCTCATCTGGTTTGTAAAACGTTGGGGATATGCTCTATATATTACCATTAAAATAAAAACATGATGATGTTAAAACTTGGTGTAAATCGGGGGCAACAACTGAAGTACTTGTTGACCTGGACAAACTAGAATTGCAAATGCCGTCAAGAGACACCACCATATAATTATTTACTTCTGGTCTGTGACATGTGATCTCACCACAAAAGAAGGAAAATATATAAAACTAAAATCTCCAATAACAGAGCAATCAAAATTACAGAAGATCAATACAAAAGAGCCATAAGTATCATTAACAATTATCAACAGGCTGAAATAAAATTTAGTGATTGTCCACTCATATCTATAACAAACTGGAACAAGAGTAAGGGACATAAAAGACCAGAAACATACAAAGTTGAGGATTTCTTAGCAACCAAACAAATACAGGAACTAAATGGTGAAATATATGAACTCAACAGAAGACTAAACAAAACATCAGTAAAAATATGCAAATACTTCTTCAGAGGGCGCAAGAGAAGGAAAGGACAAACACGTAAATCGGTCAACCTGTCTATCAACAACAAGAACGGCATACATCCGGGACGTCTACTTAGCCTAGTGATTACTAAGAACATATTGCTGGACACATACACCAAATGCTTTAATATAGATCAAGAATCTGAATTCATACAAATCTGAGTTGAACAAGAGGAATTAAACTCCTTATACTAATTTACATCTTCAAACAACCAAGAAAATAAAGGGGCCAAAAGTGAACAGACAAGACGAGTAGTGAAATTCTAGGCGAGTTAATCTTATCAGGTTTTTCTACTTATCTCTTGCATAGGATCACCACAAATCACCCAACCAATGGTTTCTCTTCCAGAACTGGACATTTGAAGAACTTGAAAAGTACACAGAGACTCAGATTGAAACACCAATAATATTGTAAGTACTGTAGTATTAGATACATTATCAACAACCAAAATCTTTTATTATATTGTATTCATGCTGACACTTACCCTTTGACAAGACAAGCTTTTACTGTACTTCAAGTCACCCAACAACATCAATTCAAACCAAAATATCAGGACTGCATTTACAAAAACAATTCTGTAGAAGGGGTGAATATATATTGATCTGAACACCATATTGACCCAGTAACATCATCTGTACAAACTTACTACTGGATAAAAAGCTGTAAAAAACATATTCATTTGACTCAACAAAATTTTAAAACCATCAGAAAATGGAGTACACAAAGACTCAGCTTACTCTTACTGAGTGGCATTGAGACGAACCCAGGCCCAAGACAGCCAAGATTTCCGTGAACAATTTGCCAAAAAGCATGCAAATTTGGTCGGTTGAAAACAAAACTTTACGACAAAAGAGATGATTTCAGCTTTCCAACTGTGAACTTTCCATTTCTAAGTAGCAACATTCCAGCAACACCTGCATACGGGGTAAATATCTCCCAATTGATACAATATTCCCGTGCTTGTATTTCCTATCCTGATTTCTTGATAGAGGGTTGCTGCTCACAAGGATGCTATTAAACCAAGAGTTCCAAATGGTGAAGTTGGAATCATTCCTTCGTAAATTTAACGGACGCCATCACGAGTTGGTTGACCGTTATGGCATAACCGTTTCACAAATGATATCGGATATGTTCCTTGCGTCGTAACTACAATCCCCTTCCCTTTCATGAATGTGACCTACCGATTTAAACTATTTACCGGATTTGTTATCATATAAGGTAGCAATACACAGTTAGGAGTTTAGTTTCGCATTTTGGCCCCGGTGGATTTTTCAAATAGGAAAGTTATTGTGTAATAAAATTCATTTTTAGACAGATGAGTGCTAATTTAGCCTTCAAAGATGGTTTATAAGTGCATCAAGATTATTTTTTACATGTTTTATGGGCTGTTTTCTGTTTGACAATCCGTATTTTCATAGCTAGACCGGCCATCGGTCCAGAAATTAATGTACTGTTTACAAACACTCTTTTTCTACACGAAGTTTTTGACGCAATTTTACAAAAAAATGAGACGAAAGACATATGATTTTCATTGGATTTGCTGAATGATATATGTACACAGTTTCAGAAAAGGTATTACTTCAAGCGATTGAAATTCTACTTTTAGCCAAATTTTTGGGAAATATGTGACATCTTTCCCCCCCTTTTTGCAATATTTTATAACAAATAAATGCAGATTGTTGCCATGGATACACCAAAAAGAAATTATATTTTACCATTTTATATAATGGATATAAAATCTATGGAAGATTCTGATTACATACATATGCCCATATATGACACAAACAGTAAGCTTGATATTGCAAGAAAGCAATGAAAAGGGGATGGTAAAATTCATAAGGGCAAACTTTAGTATTTTTTCCTAACTGTTTATTGCTACCTAATGGCATACTTACCAAGCTCAGAATTGTATAATTTAAGACTTTTCATGCCACAAATCTATTAATATTTAGATTCTAAATCACCTTCTGAGTAAATTAAGTGTTAAAGAATGACAATATATGTCAATTTTATTGTTTACAGTCCTTAGCAACCAAAATTAGACATTTTGACACAAGGCTTATATTTGTACTCTATCGGCTTAACTCTTGCTTCTGATGGATTGGGCTGCATGTAGTAGCCTAAGTATTGAACGCGTTGGTTTTTTTCTTGCGAATATATCAAATTATTGTTTTTATCAAGATTTCATGTTACATTTTGGCATATATTAAATGTATAGTTAAATCAGATGTAAGAAATTGATTCCCTATCACCAAGTTTTTTAATCAAGTCTTTGGTATGCAATAAGCATAAAGATTAACATTTTTATGCTTGAAATTGCTAAATTTTATACAATGTTGCATCATCAGAGATCTTATTAAGATATTCAACATTAAAAACTGACAAAAGAGGTACAGTTTTTAAGATTTGGCTAAATATTGAGGTAGAAACAAGATTTTACACTTTGACTTGGCACCTTTCTTTAAAATCAGTTTTTGTCGCGTTTCAGTGTCAACTGCTAACCTTCATAAAATATTCATTACTCAACCAATTTTCAAAAATGAAAGGCCATTTTACTCGTATTACCTAGCAGAACTCAGAAAATAAGTTAAAAGGGAAAATTTGAAAAAAATATATACTATTAAGGTAGCAATACACAGTTAGGAGTTTAGTTTCGCATTTTGGCCCCGGTGGATTTTTCAAATAGGAAAGTTATTGTGTAATAAAATTCATTTTTAGACAGATGAGTGCTAATTTAGCCTTCAAAGATGGTTTATAAGTGCATCAAGATTATTTTTTACATGTTTTATGGGCTGTTTTCTGTTTGACAATCCGTATTTTCATAGCTAGACCGGCCATCGGTCCAGAAATTAATGTACTGTTTACAAACACTCTTTTTCTACACGAAGTTTTTGACGCAATTTTACAAAAAAATGAGACGAAAGACATATGATTTTCATTGGATTTGCTGAATGATATATGTACACAGTTTCAGAAAAGGTATTACTTCAAGCGATTGAAATTCTACTTTTAGCCAAATTTTTGGGAAATATGTGACATCTTTCCCCCCCTTTTTGCAATATTTTATAACAAATAAATGCAGATTGTTGCCATGGATACACCAAAAAGAAATTATATTTTACCATTTTATATAATGGATATAAAATCTATGAAAGATTCTGATTACATACATATGCCCATATATGACACAAACAGTAAGCTTGATATTGCAAGAAAGCAATGAAAAGGGGATGGTAAAATTCATAAGGGCAAACTTTAGTATTTTTTCCTAACTGTTTATTGCTACCTAAGCAACACGACGGGTGCCATATGTGGAGCAGGATCTGCTTACCATTCCGGAGCACCTGAGATCATCCCTAGTTTTTGGTGGGGTTCGTGTTGTTTGTTCTTCAGTTTTCTATGTTGTGTCATGTGAACTATTGTTTGTCTATTTGTCTTTTTCATTTTTAGCCATGGTGTTGCCAGTTTATTTTCGATTTATGAGTTTGACTGTCCCTTTGGTATCTTTCGTCCCTCTTTTGGAATCTATAGCCTGCGATGACTGCGACAAATGGACACACAGAAACTGTATTGGAATGTCCACAACAGAATTCAGTAATTTAGGAAAAAGTGAAGACACTTGAACATGCCCATCTTGTTCCAAACCAAACAACTCTTCAACTAAAATATATTTTATACCAAATGGAGATAGCAGCAAACATTCAACGCTAAACATATCAACCAATCCACTAATGGCAGACAGTATATCCGAAACATCCATCCCATCAACATCATGATCCAGCATAAATTACCCATCATTTAACTGCTCAACTTTCAGTACAGATATACCGATCATGACATCATCACCTTAACCAATAAAGACAAAGACAGTACCAAAGAAACAGTTAAGAATCATAAACATCAATTTCCAAAGCCTAAGGGAAAAAGGTAAACTCCTTGAAACATTAATTGAATCAACAGAACCAGATATAATCATAGGCACAGAAACATGGTTAGACTCAAACATCAAGTCAAGCGAGATAATCCCGGACTATCTTAACTATGATATGGAACGCAGAGATCGCCCAAACGACCCCCATGTAATGATAGCTGCTAAAAAAAACATTACAGCTAGGGAACATCACAAAAAGCAAAGACATAGAATTAATTACTGGTACAATACATCTAGAAGGGAAAAAGAAATTGCTTATAGGTGCTTCCTACCGACCACCGGATAAAATTGACGACACATATCTGAATCAAACACAGAATGAAATAAAAACCATCAGAACGAAACATCAGAAAGACATATTCTTAATTGGAGGCGACTTCAACTTACCAGACATTAATTGATCAGAACAATCCATAATAAACAGACAATATCCAATCAGGACAAACCAAACTTTCTTGGAGATTGTAGCTGATAACGGATTGGAGCAAATTGTAGACTTCACCACACGTAAAGATAACGCCTTGGACCTTATACTAACCTCTCATCCAGCTTTTAAACTACGATGCAAACCATTACCATCAATAGGAAATAGTGACCATGATATCGTCCTACTAGATTTGGCATACAAACCATTTAAACCAAAGCCAGTGAGAAGAAAAGTATACTTATGGAAGAAAGAAGAAATACACAAAATAAAAGAAGACTTGGCCAATTTCAACTCATCTTTCATTAACATTGTAGACAGACATGTTGAAACCATGTGGCAAGCAATCCAAAACACAATAGATAAGAGAGTACCTACAAAAATGAGCCAAGGAAAACACACACATCCATGGATAAACACCAACATCAGAAGGACACAGAAGGCCAGGAAAACGATAAAAAAAAAGAGACATGGATAGATATCAGAGACTCAAACAGGAAACACAATGGGAAGTCAGGCAAGCCAACAAAAAATATATGGAAGAAGTAAGCACCAATTATAAAGACAACTCGAAGAAATTCTGGTCATATATAAAGAGCAAAGGTCAAGAATGGACAGGTGTAGCACCATTAAAGAATAAATTGGGATTTCTGCAAAGCGACAATAAAAGCAAAGCTGAGATACTCAATGATCAATTCTAGTCAGTATTCACAAAGGAAAATCTAAATAACTTTCCCAACAGAGGAAAGAGCCCATATTTCACCATGGATGATATCAAAATCAACACTAAGGGAGTACAGAAACTACTCAAAAACCTTAAACCACACAAAGCTACTGGTCCAGACTCAATTCCATAATTCATCCTGAAAACCGGGGCAGACCAACTCGCTCCTTTTCTAACAGATCTATACCAAACATCCCTTAACAACGGAGAAGTCCCATAAGATTTGAGAGACGCTAACGTGGTACCTCTATTCAAGAAACTATAGACCAGTATCATTAACCTCCATCACATGTAAGGTCTTGGAACACATAGGCCACAGCAGTATTATGAACCATTTTGACAAATACAACATACTTACCAACGCACAGCATGGATTTCGCAAAAGCCGATCATGCGAATCGCAACTTATAATATCAATCAACGACATTGCAAAAAAAAATGGAAAAAGGATCCCAAGTCGACATCATCCTTCTTGACTTTGCAAAGGCATTCGACAAAGTACCACACGACCGTCTTTTACATAAACTAGAGTTTCATGGAGTAAACCCTAAAGCTACAAAATGGATTCAATCATTTCTTGAAAACAGAATGCAGAGTGTAATATTAGAAGGAGCTGTCTCTTTTCAAGTCCCGGTACTTTCAGACGTCCCCCAATGCACAGTTCTTGGACCGCTATTGTTTCTGACCTACATAAATGACATGGCAGAAACAACAACATCATCTGAAACAAAACTATTTGCAGACGATAGCCTAATTTTTAGAACAGTAAACAGCCAGGCAGACAGTGACCTTTTGCAAAAAGACTTAACATCATTGGAAGAATGGGAGAATAAATGGCAAATGAGTTTTAACGCCAAAAAAACTGCATAGTTATAAGAATAACTCAGAAGAACAAAGAAGTGAGAGATACATCATATAAACTCCACGGACATACACTAGACAATGTTGATGCAAGCAAATACTTAGGCGTAACAATCAGCAACAACCTATCTTGGGATAGACACATTGACAATATTGTAGGCAAAGGAAATAAAACATTGGGATTTATCCGAAGAAATCTAAAAGACTGCACAAAACCAGTAAAAGCAGCAGCATATACAGCCATATTGGTAAGACCTTCAGTGGAATATGCCTGTACAGTTTGGGATCCATCGAGCCAAAAAAAGATTAAGAAGAAAGAAGAAAGAAGAAAATTGGCGAATGTTTAAATGTATATAACTTTGAGAGGACTTGCTGCCTTGGCTTGCCTTACTTGAAGAAGAAGAAGAAGAAGAAAAAGAAGAAGAAGAAGAAGAAGAAGAAGAAGAAGAAGAAGAAGAAGAAGAAGAAGAAGAAGAAGAAGAAGAAGAAGAAGAAGAAGAAGAAGAAGAAGAAGAAGAAGAAGAAGAAGAAGAAGAAGAAGAAGAAGAAGAAGAAGGTTGCTTCAATTTAAAATTAAGAAGAAGAAGAAGAAGAAGAAGAAGAAGAAGAAGAAGAAGAAGAAGAAGAAGAAGAAGAAGAAGGTTGCTTTAATTTAAAAATTTCAACTTCAGATTAGTTTCAGGGTTAGAAAATTTACGTGGACGATGTTTTATGAACTTTTTTGGTTATGTATAATGGTTACATAAGAGTCAATTGTCAAACCTCTATTGCATAATGCCTCATCACTTAATATTAAGTATCAACAGATTTTATAAAAGTAACACAACTGATGTCACATGTAAAGCAGAATCTGCTTACCCTTTAAAAGCGTCCGAGATTGTCCTCGTTTTTTGTTGATGTTCGTGTTGCAGTTTTTAGTTTTCTTTGTAGTGTTTTGTCACTATGTTTTGTTAATTGTCTTCTGGTGATTTTTCTTTTCTTGTCATTGTTAGTTTAGCAGTTCCGACTCAAAAACTCGGTTTGAATAATCTCTTGCGATCTTAGGTTCACCTCTCGTTTCAACATGATAAACTGGTATGAGCAAATAAATAGCTAATCATATGAAGTACACTTTGTATATAAAATCAAGCATGATTTGCTTTGATAGCTGGTATAAAATTAGCCCATAATAGCTGAAAGAACCTTTCGATATGTGAAATCTTGATTTGTTATAACATTTACATGGTCCTTACGTCGTAACTATAATCCCCTTCCCTTTCATGAATGTGACCTACCGAATTAGACTATTTACCGGATTTGTTATAACATGAGCAACACGACGGGTGCCACATGTGGAGCAGGATCTGCTTACCCTTCTGGAGCACCTGAGATCACCCCTGGTTTTTGGTGGGGTTCGTGTTGTTTATTCTTTATTTTTCTATGTTGTGTCATATGAACTATTGTTTGTCTGTTTGTCTTTTTCATTTTAAGCCATGGCGTTGTCAGTTCATTTTCGATTTATGAGTTTGACTGTCCCTCTGGTATCTTTCGTCCCTCTTTTATAAATAAATTAAGACTCTTTATTAAATTAAGCACTTATTGATGATTTCCTTTCTGTGACTTTAAAATATTTTGAAACTGGCTGTATTTTATTTATTTTAAATCATGTAATGGGTAGATCATTTAATAACTTAATACTCGTGTTCAGGAACCAAAATCTTAGCAAAACTTACTAATACCAATGTCTATATGAGAATGAGTTAGCAGAGAAAATTTTGTTCATCAATGTTTTTTTCAAATCTTTCTTTGTACTTCCTGACTATTTGTTTTACATTATAAACGTTTTTAACGTTGGCATCATTTTTTCTTTGTTTTCTATCAATGTGCAGTTTACTTGCCTAAAGGAGTTTGTCAGACAATCTTGTCACATGATATTTTAGCTGACTATATATTTTTTTTAAATCTTCCGTCAAATCCAAGTTGTGTTACCATCTGAAATGTGTTGGATTTA
The DNA here is from genome assembly GCF_963676685.1 of Mytilus edulis. Classification (NCBI taxonomy): domain Eukaryota; kingdom Metazoa; phylum Mollusca; class Bivalvia; order Mytilida; family Mytilidae; genus Mytilus; species Mytilus edulis. Next base: position 117,768,907 of record NC_092344.1, on the reverse strand, counting down.
AATATTCAAACAAACTCAATAAAAAAAACAATCTAAGCCAGTATTGATAAACTCATCATAGATACAAGGATTATAATTTTGTATTTGCGCCAGATGCGCCTTTCGTCTCCAAAATACTCATCAATGACGCTCGAATAAAAAAAGTTAAAAAGGCCAAATAAAGTACGAAGTTGAATAGCACTGAGGACCAAAATCCCTTAAAGTTTTACCGAATATAGCTCAGGTAATCTATTCCTGAGGTAGAAAAACCGGCTTGGTAAAAAATTTGAAGTTTTGTAAAAGGTTATTTTTTTATTATGACCATATCAATGATAAATTCATGTCAACTCAAAAGTGCTGACGACTGGTCTGGTGAACGCCTCGGGGAATAAAAACTTCACCAGCAGTACGTGGCATCGATCCAGTGGTTGTAAATAAACTCTTCAATAGACACCAGGATTGCAATTTTGTATTTGCGCCAGACACGCGTTTCGTCTACAAAAGACTCGTCAGTGACGCTCGAAACAGAAAAAGCCAAAAAGCCAAATAAAGTACTGAAGTTAAAGAGCATTGAGAACCAAATATTCCTTAAAGTTTTACCAAATACAGCTTAGGTATTCCTGAAGTGGTAACACACCTCAGTATTTCAAATATTCAAAGATTTGTAAACAGTTAAATTTATAATTATGACCATATCAATGATGATAAATCATGTCAACTCAGTTGACTACTGGGCTGGCGATACCATCGTGTTATAAGACAATAACAATCAAAAGCAAGGAGTAAATAGTTATCAAAAGTACCAGGATTATAATTTTATACGCCAGACGCGCGTTTCGTCTACATAAGACTCATCAGTGACGCTCAGATCGAAATAGTTAAAAAGCCAAATAAATACAAAGTTGAAGAGCATTGAGGATCCAAAATTCCAAAAAGTTGTGCCAAATACGGCTAAGGTAATCTACTCCTGGGGTAAGAAAATCCTTAGTTTTTCGAAAAATTCAAAGTTTTGTAAACAGAAAATTTATAAAAATGACCATATAATTGATATTCATGTCAACACCGAAGTGCTGACTACTGGGCTGGTGATACCCTCGGGGACGAAACGTCCACCAGCAGTGGCATCGACCCAGTGGTGTAAATAGTTATCAAAAGTACCAGGATTATAATTTTATACGCCAGACGCGCGTTTCGTCTACATAAGACTCATCAGTGACGCTCAGATCGAAATAGTTAAAAAGCCAAATAAATACAAAGTTGAAGAGCATTGAGGATCCAAAATTCCAAAAAGTTGTGCCAAATACGGCTAAGGTAATCTACTCCTGGGGTAAGAAAATCCTTAGTTTTTCGAAAAATTCAAAGTTTTGTAAACAGAAAATTTATAAAAATGACCATATAATTGATATTCATGTCAACACCGAAGTGCTGACTACTGGGCTGGTGATACCCTCGGGGACGAAACGTCCACCAGCAGTGGCATCGACCCAGTGGTGTAAATAGTTATCAAAAGTAACAGGATTATAATTTTATACGCCAGACGCGCGTTTCGTCTACATAAAACTCATCAGTGACGCTCAGATCGAAATAGTTAAAAAGCCAAATAAATACAAAGTTGAAGAGCATTGAGGATCCAAAATTCCAAAAAGTTGTGCCAAATACGGCTAAGGTAATCTACTCCTGGGGTAAGAAAATCCTTAGTTTTTCGAAAAATTCAAAGTTTTGTAAACAGAAAATTTATAAAAATGACCATATAATTGATATTCATGTCAACACCGAAGTGCTGACTACTGGGCTGGTGATACCCTCGGGGACGAAACGTCCACCAGCAGTGGCATCGACCCAGTGGTGTAAATAGTTATCAAAAGTACCAGGATTATAATTTTATACGCCAGACGCGCGTTTCGTCTACATAAGACTTATCAGTGACGCTCAGATCGAAATAGTTAAAAAGCCAAATAAATACAAAGTTGAAGAGCATTGAGGATCCAAAATTCCAAAAAGTTGTGCCAAATACGGCTAAGGTAATCTACTCCTGGGGTAAGAAAATCCTTAGTTTTTCGAAAAATTCAAAGTTTTGTAAACAGAAAATTTATAAAAATGACCATATAATTGATATTCATGTCAACACCGAAGTGCTGACTACTGGGCTGGTGATACCCTCGGGGACGAAACGTCCACCAGCAGTGGCATCGACCCAGTGGTGTAAATAGTTATCAAAAGTACCAGGATTATAATTTTATACGCCAGACGCGCGTTTCGTCTACATAAGACTCATCAGTGACGCTCAGATCGAAATAGTTAAAAAGCCAAATAAATACAAAGTTGAAGAGCATTGAGGATCCAAAATTCCAAAAAGTTGTGCCAAATACGGCTAAGGTAATCTACTCCTGGGGTAAGAAAATCCTTAGTTTTTCGAAAAATTCAAAGTTTTGTAAACAGAAAATTTATAAAAATGACCATATAATTGATATTCATGTCAACACCGAAGTGCTGACTACTGGGCTGGTGATACCCTCGGGGACGAAACGTCCACCAGCAGTGGCATCGACCCAGTGGTGTAAATAGTTATCAAAAGTACCAGGATTATAATTTTATACGCCAGACGCGCGTTTCGTCTACATAAGACTCATCAGTGACGCTCAGATCGAAATAGTTAAAAAGCCAAATAAATACAAAGTTGAAGAGCATTGAGGATCCAAAATTCCAAAAAGTTGTGCCAAATACGGCTAAGGTAATCTACTCCTGGGGTAAGAAAATCCTTAGTTTTTCGAAAAATTCAAAGTTTTGTAAACAGAAAATTTATAAAAATGACCATATAATTGATATTCATGTCAACACCGAAGTGCTGACTACTGGGCTGGTGATACCCTCGGGGACGAAACGTCCACCAGCAGTGGCATCGACCCAGTGGTGTAAATAGTTATCAAAAGTACCAGGATTATAATTTTATACGCCAGACGCGCGTTTCGTCTACATAAGACTCATCAGTGACGCTCAGATCGAAATAGTTAAAAAGCCAAATAAATACAAAGTTGAAGAGCATTGAGGATCCAAAATTCCAAAAAGTTGTGCCAAATACGGCTAAGGTAATCTACTCCTGGGGTAAGAAAATCCTTAGTTTTTCGAAAAATTCAAAGTTTTGTAAACAGAAAATTTATAAAAATGACCATATAATTGATATTCATGTCAACACCGAAGTGCTGACTACTGGGCTGGTGATACCCTCGGGGACGAAACGTCCACCAGCAGTGGCATCGACCCAGTGGTGTAAATAGTTATCAAAAGTACCAGGATTATAATTTTATACGCCAGACGCGCGTTTCGTCTACATAAGACTCATCAGTGACGCTCAGATCGAAATAGTTAAAAAGCCAAATAAATACAAAGTTGAAGAGCATTGAGGATCCAAAATTCCAAAAAGTTGTGCCAAATACGGCTAAGGTAATCTACTCCTGGGGTAAGAAAACAAAGACACACAAAACCAAAGGACATTTACATCAACAGTTATAAGTAATAATTAAGAAACAACACGAACTCCACTAAAAACCGAGAGTGAAATCAGGTGCTCCGGAAGGGTAAGCATTTCCTGCACCGTATACAGCACCCGTCGTGTTATTTCTTTGTTCAGTTCGGTAATGATGGAAGGTTATTATGACTAAAGAAGAATATCAGATATGATTTCTGAGACACTTTTATCATAAAAACTCGACCCCAGTGCATGGTTATAATAACTTATAAACTCATCATAGATACCAGGATTGAATTTTTTTTTTAAATCAGCAGGCGCCCGTTACGTCACTAATGGATCCCAAATGGGTAGAGCACTTGTCTCAAACAAATCTGAAATTATTTGCAGAGGCCGGTTTTCCTCAACGAGAAAAATAATGACCAATACATAATTTTAAAATCTATGGATTATAAAATGCATACAAGAGAACAATTTAATAAACTAATTTGGATGATGTTGATGGATTCTCTCAGCAAAAATTCCACGTCCGTTTCCCTTGACGTATAACTCAGTACTAATTTTGCATTTTTATATATTACTAGTTTATTGTGGTGGTGGATGGTGACGGACGTCTTTTTATGTTGTGCTTCAATTTGAAGAATTACTTGTGCTGTTGGCGTTTATTTGTATCAGGAACATATCATAGCATTGCATAATAACACTGGCGTGATAAATTTTACCTTTTAAAAAGTATTCCTACGAATTTTAGACAGAAAAACATTTTACATGTGACCCGCCAAAATCAAAAAGCGAGAAAACATGGCGGCCCTTGGCTGATAAAGAAGTTTTTGCAGTCCACACACCACTTTTAGATTTTAATAAATAATCTATTCCAAAGTAAATATAATACTTGACATTTTAATAGAAAATTCTTAAATCCAGAAATTTTTATTGTGAAGAAATACTAAAGCTTCGGAAATTGTGATCCTGCATCAGTGTATGACCCTCTCCATCAAGAAACATTTTATCACTTGCATATAGCTGTATTTTAGCTTCATCATCACCAAATATACTTTTATCTGTGTGTGTTTGTGCTTACGCTTGACATTTATTTAAACCAAACCTGCTGTCTGCATTTGTGTTTTCCATATATATACTTTTATACCTGTGTTATCAATTGCTAATGACGGATAAAAAGCATCTTAAATATTTGAAAAAAAGCTTTGAGCCACCCAACGGCGAACAAATACTCACCCCAGTGGTTCTCACAGATAGTAAGGGGAAATATCTACAAGCACAGTGTAGTTTACCCATTGAAAACAGTATCAGATGGTGGGATAAATCTGGCCGTAACTCAAAACAAGGTCTAAAGTGGTTACGTGATAATTTGGAAACAGAAATTGCACTAATAGGCAATATTTCACTCTATATTTGGGTTGGCACTTGCGACCTCACTGCACAATCATCCTTATATAAAGCTGAGACAAGAACCTGAAGAAATTGTTCAATCTGTGATAAATATTTTTCAGAAAATTGCTGAAATTCTCAAGAATTACCCAGCTTGTAAATTAACTTTTTTTGAAATATCACCCTACTCAATATATGAATGGAATTCTCGTCGTTCACATCCGGACATTAAACAATTTATTGATCAGGACATCACTCTTGTTAAACATATCCTTCAGATTAATGATCACATCAGATATATAAACAACACATTGGAAACAAGAACTCCAGGATTTTCAATTGATTTATTTCACCCTGTCAATAGCTCAAAAAAAGAATCAAGCCGGAAGGCAGTTGATCAATATAATTTCAGTCTTTACAAAGACGGGATCCACCCAGATATCAATCTAGCTCCAGTTTGGCTCAGGAAAATAGCGCATAAAGTCAAGAACGACTGTTGGTAGGCTGTTGGCTAGCGGTCAGGGTGGGACCTTCCACAGGTACCGTTGACACAGTATAGCTAGGCTAGGGTGGGACCTTCCACAGTGTCTAGTTATCTGTGTTGCAACAGTCCTGCCATACAGGGTTCTTTGGTAATATAAAACTGGGCATACAACGTAACGAACAACAATAATGGATCTAGTAAGAAAATCTTTGAGAAAAACCAAAAGTGAAAGTAAAATATCGTGTACAAATCAATATGAGAATAACTACACACTAAATATTGAGAAATCATTAAAGAAAAAATTAGAATCAACCAAAAGAACAGAAATTGAATATGAAAATACAAAGGGTGGTATAACGTCTAAATTAGATGCAGTTTCCTTTGAACTCTTTATACATGCCTGTGAAAAATTCTACGGGGAATCCAATCTACATGAATTTACCAAAACAACTGCTACTGATAGACAGAGCAACAATGTTCTGTATACTTTCCATATAAAGACAAAAGATTCAGACCCGTTCAATTATACCATTAATGCATACCTTACAAAATGCTCATTATTGATTAATGGGAGAAATACACAACATTTCATAAACAAGATGTGATACATATTCATAAGATTATGTCAAACACAACAATTCAAGGAGCAAAAGTGAATGTTGAACTTTTGAACAAAAATTTAGCCTCAAAATTAGAGTCAGCATTAGAGTCCATTGATCATTCTAAATCATCTTTAGAACCAACATCACCCATATCCAACCCCCATAAAGCTGTTGAAAAATGTCACAAATGCAATAGAATTTGCAAATCTAGAGCTGTACTATGTCAATTTGGCCATTGGGTGCATTATTCGTGCGACAAACTTTCGGAAAAAGATATGCAAACCATTGAGAAAGATGAACAAAACTACATCTGTAAAAAATGTTCCAATTTATCACTTAAATCACCATCCAGATGTATAACTTTACCAAATAGTTCAGAAATTATCAGAAATAAAAGCATACTATCAACTGGAACCTCCACTTTAGCAAAAACTCTACTACTAGAAGAAATACAATGTAATGGTTGTGATGTCACTTTGGATAAAATAGAAAATAAATGTGTCAACTGTGATATGACATTTCATAATCAATGTTTAGATAAAACAACCGACCAATGTTTCTCATGTATTGGAATTGAGGACCAAGATACCGTCATAAACTCAGTAAATTTTCATCAAACTGTAGTGAAACAAACATCTCACAATCTTCAAAATTTAGACATCAACAATTCTGGTCCTACACCAAATTTGATAACATCTGTAAGCTCTGCCAAAAACACGGCCAATTTAGATAAACAGTCAGATCATAACACTATCAACACTCAAAATGAAATACAAACATCAAGTAAGATGAAAGAATTAAGAACTCTAGAACTAAAATTGAAAAAGAAAGAGGAGCAATTAAAAATAAAGGAAGCAATGCTCAACGAAGATATGAAAGAAAAAACAAAGATTATGGATAGATTACATAAAGCTGAAATAAGAAACATTGAGCTCGAAAATACAATCAAAACTTTACAGACTAGAATTGAGCAAATACCTATAAATTCAGTAGTAAACAACTCTAATCCAACAAATTCTCAATCTAAAATTAAAGAGGAGGAAGATGGACTGATTATTGGCATGAGAAAAAGGGTCACAAAATTTGTACTTAATAAAATCGACAAAGAATTGAACAAATTAGAATCAAACAATGATCATTCAGAAAACAATACTGAAACGAGTTCTAATCCTCAATACAATTATGAAAGACAAAACTACTCTGATAATTATTGGAATTACAACAATGGCTATTCAGGACAGTATAGAGATACTCAACCGTATTATAACTATCATCATAATTGGCAACAAGGACACAATGAAGACTCTTCGTCGTACCAAAATACAGAGATTACTCACAACATCTGTACAGACAATCTTATTGAGATACAACCTACAAATGTTCACACGTCTACAATAAACTCAAAACCTGTGAATACTCAGCACACAACGTATTGTGACAAAAACAAGCTGCCAAAGTTCAATTGCAACTTAGAGAAAGTGAATAGAAATTCTCAGAATAGTGAAAAGCATACAAACCAATCGCAAACTCAAAATTCTGAACATTATTTTTCTACCATTGGACAGCCACTATATTTTCATCCAACTCCTCAACAAACTCATTTTTTACAACTGGCCAGCCTCAACCCCAGCAGATACAAAGAACCGAACTTGTAAATAATGAGAAAGATGTAAATACTTGTACATATGAGACTGTGAATATTTTAGATTTTAATTGTAAAAATATCTTAACCTGTGGCCCGTTTTTTAAAGAAACAGAAAGTGATGTTGACATTTTTCTTTTACAAGAACATTGGTTATTTGATTTCCAGTTACCTCTACTAAATGAAATCAATGATAAATTTACTGGAGTTGGCAAAGCTGTTGATACATTGGACCCAATTCCCCCTATTCAAATGCCTAGGGGCTATGGTGGCACTGCTATTTTATGGAAAAAAGAATTAGACACTCTTATAACACCTTTAACCATAGGAAATGAGAGGATACAAGGAATTGAAATATCTGGTGAACCCAATCTTATCATACTTTCTGTATATTTGCCTTGTAAAGGTACTTCTGACCATATAGATGAATTTCAAGACTGCATAGCTCTTCTAAATGAAATAGTCTGCACCTACAAACTTACTCATCAAATTATTATAGGTGGTGATCTTAATGAAGATATCATAAATGGTCCATCCTCACAAAGAAAGGCCTCCTTTACTGAATTTATGGAAGATCATTCTTTAGAAACAAAATTTACTGGCAGCACATTTATACACTCTGACTAATGGCCATGATACCACAGCTATTGACTATTTTCTATACCAGAATTCATATAAACATTCTGTTCTTGAAATCAAGAAACTAGACCTAGGTGCTAATGTCTCAGACCATTATCCAATTAAAATGGTCCTTCAACATCGCCGTTATTTAATTCAGCAAAAATCACTGAATGATTTTTTAAAACCAAAAATTAACTGGGATAGAATTGATAAGGAAAAGTATGAAAACAACATCAACTCCAAACTCTCAAATAAGAACTCAGAAATTAAATCTGTTGAAGACATAACCAATGCATTTACTCAACTCAATGAAATCATTAAACAGTCTACTCAAGCTCTGATCCCAACTAGAAAAATTGGCAGGAAAAGACCAAAACTGCAAGTTATGAATGAAGAAATTAAAGTCGCTCTCAAAAACAAAAAGATAGCATTTTTTAAATGGAAAATTAATGGTAGACCGAAAGAGACGGATAATTTATATTTGAAAAATAAAAAACAAACAACACATGCTTTAAGAAAAGAATGTAGACTGGAAGTTGCTAAAAGAAGGCTATGTGAACGTCAAAAATTGGTTGATGCTAGAACAGCGGATCGTAAAATGTTCCACAAGATCATTAAAAATCAAAGAGGAAAATTATCAAAGTTTATTGACCAGTTAAATGTCGATGATGAGATATTTTATAATGAAGATATAATAGAGGGCTGGAGTACACATTTCCATCAACTGGCAAAGAAAATACCAAATCCTAATTAGGACAATGAATATCTTGAGTTGATTGAAAATGAAGCTAAAATTATAATAGACATTTGCAAACAGCGTTTCAAACATTGCCCAATAAAAAACAAAGAAATGGAAAAAGCAATATCTGATTTAAATAGAAATAAAGCAGTTGACTACTTTGGCATTAATGCAGAAAACATCATACATGGTGGAAAACAACTTCAACAATATTTACAATTACTTTTTGATAAATCATTTGAATTTGGCTGCATATCTGACATTCTCAAAATTGGAATATTGTTCCCAGTATATAAGAATAAGGGTGATATTAAAAGTGCTAAAAACTACCGTGGTATTACCGTAACTCCAACATACTCCAAGCTTATAGAGAAAATAATCAAGATAAGGGAGAATCCAGTTATCCTGAAAAATCAGAATCCACTCCAAAGAGGATTTACAGAAAACACCACCCCTCTATTATGTGAACTTATGATCGAAGAGTTTGAACGTGAGAGCAAAGATTTAAAACTTCCAACATATATAGCCCTTTTAGATGGTAAATCTGCATTTGATGTAGTTGTTCATTCAAATTTAATACGGAGATTATATCAAGCCGGTATTTCAGACCAATCAATAATATTAATATATAGCTTATATAAAAATGCAACTTCATGCGTAAAATGGAGAAACAACACTTCACAGATCTTTGAGATAGAACAGCGTGTACGACAGGGTGGAGCCATTAGCGCTGATTTATATAAACTATATGTTAATCCGCTATTGAATATTCTAAGTGGAACAGGACTGGGTGGACATATAGGTGACATTGGATGCTGTGCCCCAACTTGTGCTGATGATGTAGCCATAATTTCAAACAACCCTATGGAACTTCAAATGTTGATAGACACTGCTGCCAACTTCAGTAAGAGAGAGGGCTACACGTTGCAACCAACAAAAAGTGTAGTCATACCAATTAGTACCTCTACTAAATCTATTGAAATCGATGAAAACTATTGGAACATCAATAAAAATCCGATGCCAGTTGTAGAACATTCCACACACATTGGAATACAAAAATGTCACAAAAATTCTGCAAAACTTACTGCTGAGGAGAACATGAAAAAAGCAAGACGATCACTTTATAGTCTTATGGGTACATGTCTACATGGCAAGAATGGTTTGGATCCTGGAACAGCTATAACGATCCTATATACTTATGTCATGCCTATTTTAACCTATGGCCTTGAAATCTTACTTCCATCTGGCCGTATTTTGGATTCTATACATCAATTCCATAAGAAAATGATAAAACAAATACTGTCATTAGCCAAAAATACAGCTGATCCTGCGGTATACATTTTAATTGGATCTCTACCTATGGAGGCTGAACTACATCTCAAAGCATTATCTCTATACGGAAATATTACAAGAGCAGATAGATCTACCATTGAATGGAGACTAGCAGAAAGACAACTACATTTAAAGACAAACCTAAGTAATAGTTGGTTCATCCAAATCAAGAAAATATGTTTGAAATATGACATTTTGGACTGTCAGGATTTTTTAAATAACCCTTTAGGAAAATTGCAATGGAAAAGTTTAATCACCAAAAAAATACATACCTATTGGAATGACAAAATTAATAAAGAATCAGAGAAATACTCCAGCTTAAAATACATATCTGGTGAATATATGGCAAAAAGAATACATCCAATTCTTACAACAAATACATCAAATTGTAGAGACATAATCAAATTACCCATTAGGACCAGATTTGCAACTGGCAATTACATCTTACAGACAAATAGAGCAAAATTTAATCAAAATGATGTATCTGCCGTCTGCAGAGTTTGCGGTAAAGAGGATGAAACCATTTCACATTTTCTGATTTCATGTACACCTTTAGAAACTGAAAGAATGTCTCTTTTGAAATCTCTCCGAGAACAATATATCAAAGTGCTAAAACTACTAAACATTAATATGCATGATATAGATGTAGACTTCATCCATGTTATTATCAATCCATATCATCTAGTAAATTATTGTGGTACCTCTCTAACCAGTGAACTTTGTGCTTTTATTAACATCCATATAGAGCCTGCTTGTAGAACATTAATATATAAGCTTCATTTACACAGATACAAACTTTTAAATTTAGATCAGAAAAGATTTAGAAAAAATAATTTAAGATCATAGCCCTATTTAATGAAAAAAAAAGTTGTGTGTGGACTGCAAATCTCATATTTTCTATTAAGGACTCATTTTTAGATTTTATAGATGAGAACGGGTGTGATTTGTGTGTAAAGATATACCGACATTTGTAAATAGTGTACATCGTTATATATATTCTATTGGTGATTGGATATTGTAATTCACTACTGTATGTCATTATATTGGTGAAGGGATATATTGACTTCATACTGAAGGTGTGCCTATAATATTGGCAGAAAATATACAGATACAGTGAAACTACCGTGTGATAAGGGTGCTCCGTTGTGGAGGAATCTACGAAGAAAAGAAAGAAGGTCCGACATAACAGGCTATGTTTTAGGTATTTCAAAATTAAACTCTAAATTTTAAACTAAATGTTACATGACGATTTAAATGTATAAGTCTTAAATAAAAATAAAAATCATAGAGTTGACACAAAATCATGCAGAGTTTATAATTTTTAACAGAGTTGATCTTTCTCTTAGCTCATTATAGATTCGAAATTATATGTATGGTACCAGTCAATTATTTGGATTTGGCGGGAACCAGGAAGAAAAATAAACAAAACAGACACAAGAAACAAACACTTGCTATTTATTGTAAGTCACTGCTGGGAACAGTATATCTAATCATGGAAGTATTATATTGACATACTTCCATGATCTAATATATATGTTCCTGGTCACTGTTACATTTGATTTAATCAAGGATTTGTATAATAAGACCTTCTTACTATAGAGGGGGGATAGGACCTTTATCGGGACTCCGGGATCGCGTGTTTTTAAGCTCGGGATTTCGGGATTGACCCTTTCGGGATCCGGGAATTCTTTTTTTCGGATTTCGGGACGTCGGGATTTACTTTAAATTTAAATTCGGTAACTCGGGATTTTGTTTTTTTAAGTCCGGGATTTCGGGATCAGGACCCCTCCTATCCCCCCTCACTATACAAATGCTTGATTTAATACTAATAGATTCACTTTTGCAAATAGATTCATTCGTGTTCTGTATGTATCCCCTGAGATTACTGTGTTATAGGAGGGTGGTAAAGGGGGCCCTGAACACTGAAACATGTGAAATAAAAATCGCAAAAACGTTGCACGGAAAATAAAAAACGGAAAAACGAAGCACGAGAAATAAGATCGTAAATATTAAAGTCATAAGAAACGAGTGACTGGTGAAAAATAATGTTTATCCAATTCTTGAACCAGTGCATGTATATATTGTGACAAATCTGGACTGATAATTGTTATTATTTAACCTATTATTTATTGTATATTACATATATCTATTTGAATATTGCCAGGTGGTCAACTTCTCGGGAGTGCACAAATACTGATAAATGCATTGACTTTCATACTCATGATTCACAGGCGCTTGGGTCTATGATACAGATATTATTATTTTTTTTTTTTATTAAAATATTCAATTTTCTATATTTATAATACATATCTATCACTTTTGTGCATGTCTCACCTAGTTTCGAGTGATTTAAACGACCCAGTGAAAAAACCCAATTTTACTATCCATACTAAGAAACAAAAAGGCAACTAACTCGACGCCATTTTTCTGCTATCTATAAATAAATAGATTGACCTACCTGGATTCCCCGACGATTTCTCTAGGAAAGCGTGCCTTCCTTGCCGTCAGATCGCACACATCGTTGATATTTATCAAATTGGTATTGTTCGTATCATTTTTAGTCCATCTCCAGCATATAATAAAAAGATTAACTTTTTTGACTAATTTCAAATTTACGTGCCCGGAAGTTGACTGTTTTTCCCGAACTTTTGTTAAAGGGAAGTAATATTTTCCCGGACTTTTTCGGAACATCTCTCCAAGTACGTATGAAAATAATAAAGTGATACGATGATTTCCGAACTTTTACCAAAAAGGCGCAACTTTCCAATTACCGGAAAAGAATCTGTCATCATATTCAGTCTGAAATGATGACAATTCAACCAAAAGAAGATACTCATAAAAACATTGATTCATGATAATTTATAAATATACAAATACTCACACAAAATTGACTTATGAGTGGAATTAAAAAAAATTAAGCCATTGACCATTTGATCTGATATTTTTATTTATTTGGTGAAAAAGGGGGGGTGGGGGGGGGGCAAGGAAATTTACTAATATTTTCTTTCCACGAAAATGTTATTGACTTTGTTTTAATTATTACAAAACATGGGTCATGTTAACTGAAGTAAAAAAAAAAGGGGGGGAGGGGACAATATTTCCAAATTTTGCAGTTCCCCTTTCTAACATAAAATCAAAACTGTGATTTTTGAAAATTAAAAGATTATGACCACTAACAATCAAATTAGGGGCTTGATCTTGTTCGATATTCATCATATCTGTTTGTTAACATATAGTATTAGTTCGGAAGTCATCGTATCACTTTGTTATTTTCATACGTACTTAGAGAGATATTCCGAAAAAGTCCGGGAAAATATTACTTCCCTTTAACAAAAGTTCGGGAAAAACAGTTAACTTCCCGGCACGTAAATTTGAAATTAGTCAAAAAAGTTAAAATCTTTTTATTATATGCTGGAGATGGACTAAAAATGTTACGAACAATACCAATTTGATAAATTTCAACGATGTGTGCGATCTGACGGCAAGGAAGGCACGCTTTCCTAGAGAAATTGTTGGGGAATCCAGGTAGGTCAATCTATTTATTTATAGATAGCAGAAAAATGGCGTCGAGTTAGTTGCCTTTTTGTTTCTTAGTATGGATAGTAAAATTGGGTATTTTCACTGGGTCGTTTAAATCACTCGAAACTAGGTGAGACATGCACAAAAGTGATAGATATGTGTTATAAATATAGAAAATTGAATATTTTAATAAAAAAAATAAAAAAAAAAATATCTGTATCATAGACCCAAGCGCCTGTGTCATGATTTAAACTATTTGTACTTTGCAATCGATAAGGGTCAGTTTTATATGTATATCTTGGTAATGTATACCTATGAAATACTTTGATTATTCCGTCATATAGCCTCACCGGACACAATTACGAACGATTTTTGAACTTAGATTAATATTTTTTATGTAACGTGACGGTACCCAAATTGCACCTATTTTGACAGTTTTTTCATGTACATGTTTTTTATGATAAAGACAAAAATGTCCATTCTGTGTTCATTTTGTAGCCGTATCCTTCTTTATTATAAAGGTACACCAATTTGATTTTTATTCCATATGGAATCATAGAAAAATTGGTCTAAACTGACCTCCAAACCATCAATGATTCTGAAATGAGGAGTACCCAAATTGCATCCATGCTTAAATTCACTGTCACATCGTCAAAAGTCTAATAACAGAGCTTTTGTTTAATTTCTTCAAATATTTTGAACTATTGGATGTTAGTCCATGCTTACTCTTCATTTTTTTTTTAAATGGATAATTGTAACATATTGTATTTGCTCATTTTAAAAAGATGACGTTTTGATGACGTCGCATGGCGACGTTTCAGTACATTTTGCTTTTTCAGTAAACACTTCATCTGTTGATAAATACTGTGAACATTTTGTGCATATCTAAATAGTTTAACCTATGTTGAAAGATGTGCTTAGTATCAAATCATAAAAATACAAATTGTTTAGTCTCTAGGCAATCTTGCCAAGATTTTCGCTGCTAGTTTTGCTAAATAGGTGCAATTTGGGTACTCGGTGCAATTTGGGTACCGTTACGTTAGACTGCTTTTCTTGAATTGTTTATACCATAGAATTTAAGATGTATGAAGGCTTTCCATTTTGCATCATATCCCACATAAATTTTTATTCAGGTTAGGATACTTTTAGTAAGATTTGCGTGACCTCGTTTTACGGGTCAAGAGAGCCACAAATGGACGCAATTTCGAATAGCACTATATTGATATATCTTGCAGAAGAAATCAATGACAACAGTCTAGATTGATAAAGCATACATTAATCTTTATCTCAATAAAATTGAGAAAGGAAATGGTGAACATGTCAAAGCGACAACCACCCGACCACAGAGCAAACAACAGACGAAGGCAACCAATCAAACATGTTTTCATAGGAAAATAAGATGCACAAGTTTGTTTTTTACTTCAATTACTTCAGCAGTGGTTGCAGACGAAATGTCGGTCATGTGTAAAGGAAAGATTTCTGATTTTTGTTGTTGTTGTGTAATTCCTCCTTTAAAGGAGCACTAAATTCAAGTTTATCTAGATCTATCGATGGTGTAATTATCATTCATCTATGATTTTTTTTATATACACATGTAGGTCAACATTTCTTTCAGAGTTCTCTGGACTTTTCAATAAAATTAACATATTTTCTTTTGACCATAAATAGGGTCACAAGAGTCTAAAAAACGTCAATTGTGGGGTAATTTGGGCAAGATAAAAGGCTTCACGCATATGAACAGAATCAGGAGACATTTTTCTTTCTATTTAGGAACAAAAGAAGGCAATATGCACTTACCTTTATGTTTTTTTTTATATAACTTGCAGGCCAGATTGCCATTCTTATAATATTTTCCGAATGATTTTGTCATCGTCATCAACATTCACCAAGTGCACATAAATTGTATTATCATGAAAACAAGGGAATTTTAATAGGGTTTTTATTTATAAAAACATTTATTGATAAATATAAATAAATATGATCTCAGAGGGCAAACATTGGAAATCGTTCGTAATTGTGTCCAGTCGTAATTGCGTCCTGTGGGGCTAGTGGTTTATTTTGACAAACCTTGTCATGAGATTCAACTTGTTTACATCTGCCATGACACCGTTTTGTACTTTCACTTTGCGATCTCATATTATCATGTTTATTAATTTGTTTAAGTTAACACTTTATCAATGCAGATAAATTGCATATATATTATGTTTGTGCCTCCCTTTTCATTAACATTGTCTTTATTTATGATAGAACAGGGTTTTCATTGATCTCATTTAAGCATTATATTTAATGCGTAAGGTTAGGTAGATTACACACAAGTTCATACGCCGTAGTGAGAAAGGAATTTACTGTCCGTTTACTTATAGCATTATATAAAAATGTCCTTTTAGTTTTATTTGCTTTTAAATATAATTCGAACAAGAAGGACAACTTAATAATGATTCTTTATCTAAAAATAACGAAATCTGTTTGTCTTTTTAAACGTTTCTAGCCGAAAGACGTAAGAAACGTTGCTTTTGATTGGATGATTTGATGTTTACTCTAACGTCATAGTAAGTGCCAAAAGACATTAATAGGAGCCAGTAGACAAACATGTCATTCTGAATCAATCTCTTGAACCGTCAACTACCTTTTATATTGACCACCCGATTTATTGCTTTATCTGTTGAATGATGAATGTGTATTTGATGTTTATTCTATTGAAAGAAGAAGTCAAAATACTACTAAAATAAATATCATCGTTATGTTTATTACAAATCTGTTTCTCCACAATGCCGTTGATTCCACTCCTCCTGAATTATGAGTTAAACAGTTTTATGACTACCCTAGGTTTGTTACAATATCATAAACTTTGTCCTCTGTGCACGATTTTATCATTTTTTATGCAAATATATTGTATAATCGTCAATTTTTTTTCTCTCTGTCTGTTATGATTTAACAAATATGGCTACTCATTAAATGTCATGTTTTGAAGCCGAAGTTTACCGATTGTCACCTTATAGTAAATAATCAACAAAAAGCATGGGTATTTAGCACGTGTTTAACATATACAATCAGGTAATTGTTTATTTAAATGACAGATTCATGCGTATTGCTATCACCAGATTTTTACGAGGAGGGTCACGCTTAGGTCACTATGCATACGGAAAATATGTCGGCGAATTGCTTCCTGGCAGCAAGCAATTAAAAATAAGTAAACTTCTTCTAAATGTGAACAAATTAAAGAAGTTTCCTCAGAAAAAAGTATATGTACACAAGTTGTATAATGAAAATTATACATTTGGTTTTAAAAAACATATGCATATTTTTTTTAATTTGAGGTTTCATATGACTTTAATGGACAAAGTAAAATAAGTTATTAATCAGCCTTTCTTAGAGATCATGTATAGTCACCGTCAGCTGAAATTCGTACCAGTTATCGGTAAAGATAATCTAAACTATCAATCGCGTTCACTCAAGATATAGTTTTTCGCATTCCATTCAAAAAAAGAACCAGTTGATTAGAGGATTTCCACTTGAAAAATCATACCACACTTTTGCATCCCTTCAAAATTTTGGATATGCTAGTTCTGTGCAAAAGTGAACTTCTTATTTCTTGAATATATTTCCCATTAATTTTTAACAGAAGAGTTAGTAGTAAAGACCAGAAAACAATGTCAATGAAAGATAGTCATAAGCTGTTCCTACAGTCTTTCATGTCGAGAGGACTACTAGATGCTAAGGAAGTGCGACAATTGTACAGAACTTGTTGTCTTAAATTTAATGGTAAGTACACAAGAATATGATTCAAGTACATGTAGGTACTGTATTAGTAATTATTAGTTCATATACATGTATGTCACTTGATTTTACTTTTTTTTAAGTTGTTAATTTACAAAATGGATGCAATTTTTGTGATTTGAATATAAATTTCACAAACATGATGTCAGGCCTTTTATAACTGACTGTTAGGTATGGGTTTTTCTAATTGTTGAAGATCGTACAGTGACCTACAACTGTTTATATCCACATCATTTGAACTTTAGTGGATAGTTCTCATTTGCAACCATACTAAATATCCTTATTTTTATACTGTGAACAGCGTAAGAGAGGGATGAAAGACACCAGAGGGACAGTCAAACTCATAAATCGAAAATAAACTGACAATGCCATAACTAAAAATGAAAAAGACAAACATGACAAAGGCAACAAATAGTACACAAGACACAACATATAAAACTAATTAAGAATAAGCAACACAAACCCAACCAAAAGCTGGAGGTGATCTCAGGTGCTCTGGAAGGGTAAGCAGATCCTGCTCCATATGTGGCACTCATTGTGTTGCTCATGTTATAACAAAACGTGGAAAATAGTCTAATTCGGTAGGTAAATGATCAGCAAGATAAGAACTGAGTGGATCTGGTTTAGATATGGTAGTGTGTTTATGATATACTGTTGCTAATAATTATAAAATGTAGAGTTGCATATTTTACCAATTGAATAATTTAGTGATGAGCCACTTGTATTTTGTTAAATGTGTTTTTACTAGCATACACAAGTGAATTAAATTTTGATTTTATTTTGTCTTACAGAGAAATATGCAGAAAAGGAGGAAGATCAGAAAGCACATTTGCTGGAATTTGTGAGAACTATTAATAGAAACATTCAACCATTTCACATGGAGATTAAAAAAGGTGTCAGCGAAGAAGAAGGAAAAAGTTTTTACTGTTTGGTAAGTATTGGGATATTGATTCAGAAGATTTATACAAAATTAAAATTCTTTAATTTGTAGATCATAATCGTAGATCATAATTTATTCGAATGATTTCAATATCTACTGACAGTTTCCACAAACTATAGTATAGATTATATCTTTATGAATATGAATGGTGGAAACAAATATCTGGAAGCTGTATACAGTAGAATCCTTCTATCTCTTTCTGTAAATGTTTTTCTAGGTTTGCACTTCAGATACAAGTATAACTAAGTTAGCTTCTGACTACACACAACCGGAAATGGAATTCTTCAAGAGGCTGGTAAGTTGATTGTCATATATGAAATATTATTGTTTATTTAATACTTCAGGATAAATGAAACCTTTTCAAGTCTTTCTGAGATCTTTTATTTATTATCAGGAAAAATGATTGTTACCTAGTTTACAAAATAAATGAGTCCAGTGAACCAACACCTTCTGGCAGAGTTTCTCAGGATGGATACCATAGTATGCTGTGGTTGTCTTAAAACTTCATAAATACAAATAGATATATATGTCCTTGCCATAACCATGACATTGTTGCATTTTTAAAGTCTAGTTTACAAAAGTTCTATTTCATAATCATGATTCACAAACACTGTTAGTGATTGATATGAGATGTTTTAGCATTAAAGGATTCTTTTTTTTTTTGTGTTATATGAATATGAGTAAAATATGTTAAATAGACATCTATAGTGAAAACCACTGAAAAAATAACCTGTTCTTTTATATTCAGATTGAAAGCATTGTAGATTCAGATAATGGTGAGATTGGTTGTTTTATTTTCAGATTGAAAGCATTATAGATTCAGATAATGGTGAGATTGGCTCAACATCAGCTATAAACAGTGTAGATAAACTAGAGAAAGTAAACAAGAAATTGAGTAAACAAGACGCTCAGACCTTATTAGAGAGACTTGAAGCTCAGAAATGGATTAAAATAGTAATTATTGGCCCTTAAAATGGTTATCATTTTTCAGCATGATACTTTTAAACTTTCAAATAAAAAAAGACAATTTTCCAAAAAACAATTTCTTGCAAGGAAGTACAAACATACTTATATATAACAATTACCACAAATGTTGTGAGAAGTTATGATATTAATATATACAAATTGCATTCAGCAGATTTGTCTTAACCTAGTGTAAAGATTGTCTTGAATAATGATTGGCTTGACAAAACCAGTGCAACATGTATATATTATATATAATTAAGGATGGAGTTTCAATTTTGATCTACTTGAGTTACTTTTGATATGAACTGAAGGCAAAGAATGATCTGAATCAGCAATGCTTAGCATAATACAATCCTGGAAACTAAACAAACAATAGCTTTAGAGATTAAGGACACTCAGTGCTAACCATTTTTTCACAGTCAAATATATCACTTTCAAACTTCAGAAGATATTTAGATAATTATGTATTTAAAATAGAGAAGGCAACTATTTGTTTATGGCAGTCAAATGAGGTTTCTGATGGAAAGACAAACATGCGGTCAGGCTTAAAAGTTTTATTTTGTTGAGTAATTTTACATTCACCTTTTATTTGGCTGCATTATTTACATTTAAAGATATTGCAACAAAAAAGACTGAAATCTACAATGTAGACAAAAAAGCAATCATAAACAGATTGCTTATTTTACAGAAAATGTATTAGAAGTCTTAGCTTATAATTCTTTATGTTACCTTAAATAACATTAGACAAAAGTAAAATGGAAACACTGCAGTTAAAAGAAGTTCTTGTTAAATGTATTTCTAATCTATTTGTTTGTACACTTAAAGAGTAGAGGTCGTGTATCCCTAGCCACTAGAGCCTTATTAGAGCTAGAACAGTACATATTAGAAGTATACTCCAATATAACAGACAAATGTAATGTGTGTAAAAGATTATGTGTGAAGGTACGTATTTATTAAACAGACATATACTCCACAATTCTTTTCGGTATTTAGTATTTTGGAGTTATCTCTCTTGAATGGTCTCTTGGTTGATTTTATCTGCTTCATTTTAACATGAATATTTATATCATTTAAATCACAGTTTAATTGAACTTTAAAGTATTTGAAAATATATGAGTAACATGAAAAAATTCAATTTCAATCTCACATATTGTAAACATTTGATTATTAAAACTTAGATTTCATCTATATCCAATATTATCTTACATGACACAATTTTGTCAATTTTAACTGTTGCAGTTTGAATAAATTGGTTGAATTAATTATTGAAAGAAAAAAAGTATGGTAGCGAGATCTCTAGCAAAAAAGGTTTAGAATGTTTAGATTATTCTCTGTCCATATAAACTGCAGTTGTCAGCCAACACCTAATTGGTGATATTGCCCTTAAAATACCATTTTCACCAATCTTTATAAAAAAAAAGATGTGGTTTGATTGCCTATGAGACCACCACTCACAATTGACCAAATAACACAGAAATTGACAACTATAGGTCACCGAACAGCTTTCAATAATGAGCTATTGCTATATTGTATGGTCAGCTATTACAAAATGTATTAAAGGCCCCAAAATGGCAAATGTAAAACAATTCAAATTAGAAACTAACGGTCTAATTTATTTAAGAAATAATGAATGAAAAACAAATATGTAACATATCAACAAACAATAACCACTGACTTACCTGTTTGCTTTAAAAAATTGAATATATTCAATAAACAGCAAAAATGGTCAGCAAGATAATTTCTATGAAAAAAGTTTTTGATATGGTCCTTTAGTGACATCAGTGTATTGTATGCTTTTGGTTTTCATTAATTTGCAGTACAAGGTCTACAAATATATCATAATGGCCAACATTTCCAGTTGACTTCTAAAAAGAGTGAAAGCCTTTGAGAAGACATTTATTCATTTTATGCTATTAACATGGCAGACCTGCCAACTATCCTGATTTTCGCGGTATCATCCCAATTTTCATCCTTAAACCTGAATCCCAATATCGGGATTGTAAAACTAGTCAAAATCCAGATTTTCACAAAATATACCAGAAAAAATTATTGGTAACAGATTTTGAAGTTTTTCTGATCAATTTTTGAAAATCTAAAATTTTACCTGGGGACAGATTATGACAAGTTAACAACCCTATGCTAATCAACAGTCACAACAGGTGTCATAATTATAGTTGTTGCATGTAATCGGATTACCTATTATAATGGGTCATAACAATCCTCGAAATTAATTTGTAAACACAAATTCGGTCAGACAGCCTTTCAATCTTAATCAATTTATCATACGAGCACAATTTGCAACGTTGACCATAGTTCCACAACAAAATCGTTATTAACTGAAAGATGAGAACTGTAATGAACTCTCAAGAAAACATCATTTATCTTGAAATCCATTTAATTTTTGAAACCAGACATGTGTCTGTTGATTTAAAATAGACACCATTTTTGTATTCACTTCTACTGTGTAACTGTATAAGCCTCCACCAATAAGAGCACCTCTGCATACAAAGAAAGATAACTCAAATTTTATCCATTTTCTCGTTAATACTGATAACACTAAATCAAAATCTGTATTCATCTTTTGAGTCATGGTTCATAGATAAGAAGGTCTTTGGAGAGGAAAAAGGGGGTCTCCACTTTGTATCCTTTACTTTTAATGCCACTTTTCTGTATTCTTCAGTTATTTTGTAAATTTTAAAATTAAGACAAGAATCATCAAATAAAAGAAACCAAGGCCTACAAGCTCATCATTAGTTTAGAAAAGAAAAAATAAGAGAAATGAGACTATTTTAAGAGTAAAATACAATGCACACAGAAAAATCGCAAAAATTGTAACCCTTAAAATCTGGTCGCACGCTAAATCCCCCATGGAGATTTTCAAAAGTTGGCATGTCTGACATGCACTATTGCAGACCTGCCAACTTTTGAAAATCCCCATGGGGGATTTAGTGCGCGACCAGATTTTTAAGGGTTACAGTTTTTGCGGCATTTCTGCGTGCACTGTTTTTTACTCTTAAAATAGTCTCATATCTCTTCTTTTTTTCTTTTGGTATACTGATGATAAACTTATACGCCTTGATTTCTTTTATTTGCATGATTCTTGTACTTACATGTATTTTAAAATTGACAAAACAATTTAAGAAGAGAGAAAAATGACAATAAAAAATGAAGACCCCCCTTTCCCCCCTCCAAAGACCTGCTTGTCTTTAGACCACGACTCAAAAGACATGAACCTATATGTCCTAAAGTTAGAAAAATAAATTCAGATTTTTATTAAGTCTGCCAGTATTAATGAGAAAATGGATAAAATTTGAGTTATCTTTCTTTGTGTTCAGAGGTGCTCTTACCGGCGGAGGCTTATATACAGTAGAAGTGTATACAAAATGGCATCGATTTTAAATCAACACATGTCTGATTTCAAAAATTAAATGGATTTCAAGATAAACGATGTATTCTTAAGAGTTCATTACACTGCATGTCCTCATCTTTTAGTTAATATGATTTTGTCATGGAACTACGGTAAACGTTGCAAATTGTGCTTATATGATAAATTGGTTAAAAATCAAAGGCCGTCTGACTGAATTTCTGTTTACAAATATTAACTAATTTTGAGGATTGTTATGACCCATCAGGTAATCCGATTACTTGCAACAACAAATTATGACACCTGTTGTGACCGTTGATTAGCACAGGGTTAATATAAACTTGTCATAATATGTCCCCAGGTAAAATTATAGATTTTTAAAAATTGATCAGAAAAACTTCAAAATCGGTAACCAATAATTTTTTCGGGTATATTTTGTGAAAATCGGGTTTTTGACTTGTTTTGCGATCCCGATATCGGGATTCGGGTTGAGGGATGAAAATCGGGATGATACCGCGAAAATCGGGATAGTTGGCAGGTCTGCTATTGTAGAAAGAGATAACATAAATAATAAGTAAAATCTACAAATGAGTCAACATGGCCTGAATCATCATTCCAACCCTATACAAGTAACTATCATTGAATAAGGATTTTTACCTATTGCTGCAGAAACTAGTATAGCTTTAAAATACCAATTTAATGTCTTGTTCATCTAAATTTTCAAATTTTGTGGAGATTTTTTATTTTATAGTTGAAAATTTTGTTTTCAGGCATGTTTACAAATGTTAGTTTTACTAGAAGTTTTAAAAATAATGCTGAGGCAAAACTTTATACTCTATATGCATACAACATCTACTAACAATTCACTGAACTGAAACTTTTAACCTAAAAGAAGATCTACAATAAGTTTATATGCATAAAATATTCAGTCGACTGTAACACATTCTAATTTTTGCCTATGAATGCAATAATAGATTTACAAAACTCTTTACATCAAAACTGGTCCTCAAGACAAGAATTTGGCCTAAGCAGTTCCCATTCAGCACAAATATTCTTTTGGTGCCTCTAATTCAGGAAAGGAAGAAAATAATTTACTTGGTGAATTGTTTATACATTGCATGTTATTACTTGTGCTCCCTTGTGATTTTTATGAATTTTACATTTTACAATTCCAAGTTATGGGGTTTATTCATTATTTAAGAAATAATTCATGGGGGCTTGAATTTATAATGATTTTACCATGGGTTGGCCCTTTGTGACAAATATTTTACCCTGAGCTATAGTGAAGGGCACAATATCGGCATAAAGGGACAACCCTTGGTAAAATCACGATATATTCAAGCCCCCATGAATTATTTCGATTCGGATAGGACAATTTTTTTGGATTGAAGCGCTCTAGGTGGAGGCAAGTATTTGCCATTCAAATAAATTAACGCTATTTTAAATTGGTGTAAAAGAACGGAGAAAACTGAATTAGTGTCATGCTTAAACTATTTACAATAACGTATATAGATAGCTTTGAATGAATTTAAATGATAATTTACTTATATGTCTTCAATGTATAAGCAAATATGGCTAATAACACATTTTAGCATCGTTTGTTTACATTTCCTTGTTGTGGTGATTTTCCGTTTCACCAGCGTGTATTTTCCCATAAAGTGCTCATATTCTTACGTCATTGTTCTGTGACGTCGGGAAGCTCATTCATAAAGAAGCATATGACGTGGGAGTACGATTAGAACAGCCCAGGCAATATATTCATATTTTACCATGGGTGTGTACTCAAAGTGTTTGAACGATGTCATGTTAGAATAAGCGATATTTTCAAGTTTTTAGACAATAAATCAAAAATGATTTAAGCAATTTTCAAGAAACTTTAGTGAATTGTTTTATATGTATTGATATGACATGCATGAGCTCCTTCTAGATCTTTATGAATTTTAGATTTGGTTATACAGAGTAATGGTGTTTTATTCGTAAAAAAGGGGTGATTATCCAAATTTTCGTACAATAACTCGAAAGTGCTTAAATAGATATAGGAAGATGTGGTGTGAGTGCCAATGAGACAACTCTCCATACAAATAACAATTTAAAAAGTAAACCATTATAGGTTAAAGTACGGCCTTCAACACGGAGCCTTAGCTCACACCGAACAACAAGCTATAAAGGGCCCCAAAAATAGTGTAAAACCATTCAAACGGGAAAACCAACGGTCTAATCTATATAAACAAAACGAGAAACGAGAAACACATAAAGTAGTTTTTCATGAAACTTTGGTTACTGGTTTATTATACCTATTATAATAACCTCACTATAGTTTTTTAAAAATAATGATGTTACATTAAGGAGTTATGGTTCCTTCTTCTTTGAAAAAATGACAAGTATATCATGCACGCCTGGCACAGCTCTTTTAATAATGGATCAAATGATGAGCAAAAATCAGAAGACTTCTAACGTGAAAATCCAATAAAAGGATATTTGATATATATTGACTTGTCTCAAATTTTTTGAATTTCTTTTTAAACATTTTTAAAGCAATATATGTGAGGTACTGTTTTTGTATGATTTATCTAAATTTTCAGACTAATTTGTTAAAAGTTAGAAGTGTATTATTTCCTATAAGACAACTATCCATCAGTGACCAAACTAGGAAAGCACTAATAGCTGTAGGTCATCATATGCCTTTAACAATGAGCAGAGTTCATACTGTAAGACATGAGAGGCACTGGGATGTGAAAATGAAAACGATATTTTTTTAAAAGAAAAACGCGTTGGGTCTGATAGAAGCAAATACATTAAATAAAAAACAGTTATTAAAGACTGCAACCAACAATAACCATTGGTTTGCACTCTGATAGGTGCATTAATTATCTAGCATGGTTAAAACTGTGTGTGCATCACCCCTAACCTTTAACAGCACTACATAAGAACATAAAGGTAACAATCTGTTGAAAAGGTCTTGACTCATCAGATTTGTACTAAGCACAAACACAACGATGATGTCTGTATTTATAATATACTGTTTGTTAAACCCATGATTTATTAACTTGTCGTCATAGTAAATCAACATTTAAATTCAAATAAAATGTAAATAAGCCATTAAATATTCTTTTTTTATCGTTCAACTTTTGTATATATGATTGAACAAATATGTAAAGTGAAGTTAAATGTTTGGTAAAAGTTGGAAATAAACATGATAAATAAAATATATTTGTAATTTTAGTAATAATTTTTGTTGTAAGATCATGTACTTTAAGATCCATGCTGACTGAGCAATAAAATACCTTGTGCACATGTTCATCCTGTCTTATGTTTAATCACCCTGTTTCTCAAACATTAAATGTGAATTAATGAAAAGAGCTGAGTTGGTATTTTCTTCTGTAATCAAAGGTAGACTGCTGTTATTTGGTATAGTGTTGACATCATCTTCATTATTCAATGACTTGTAAAGTTTAACAAACTCACTGAAATTAAATTATGATAGATTATCTGCAATGCACTTTTAAGTAACTTGTGTGTTTTTTTCAAGACAAATGTCAGACCTACTTCTCTATTCATGTTGTAAAGATGAGAATTTCAAATACTAAAAATGTATGGCTGTCCATTAGAATACTGTTTTTGATTATTCAGCAAAAATCAAAAATAAAGATGTTTTCAGATTGCTGATAAAACAACTCTCCATCAGATACTAAATGATGTAGAAGTTAGCAACTATAGCGTATCATGGCCTTCTACAAGGAGCAAAACCCATATCCTATAGAAAGCTATGAAAGATGCAGAAATGACAAATGTAAAACAATTCAAATGAGATAACCAACCACTTGATTTATGTACAAAACAATAAACAAAACAAAACAAAATATGATATACAGCTACTACTGAATTACAAGTTCCCAAATGGGACAGGCCCATATAGAATGTGGCAATGTTAAACTTTTTACAATTACCCTACCTTCCCTAACCTGGGACAATGATGTAAGGCACAAGAAAAAATCATTTGATAAGGGCATAACAAATGATTAAAGACACATCATACAGATCTGAGACTACTTGTACATATATCTGTGATATTTAAGTTTTTCTATGCAACTATTTTAGACCAGCCATGTTTGTGTCAGTACCAGTCATGTGACAGCTGCAAAAAGTTACTCTACTGTTTATTTATTTTAGGGCCAGTAATGTGACATCTGTAAAAATAAGTTACACTTCTAATTTTTTTATATATTTATTTTAGGGCCGGTAATATGACATCTATAACACTTCTGTTTATTTATTTATTTATTTAAGGGCGGTAATATGACATCTATAACACTTCTGTTTATTTATATATTTATTTTAGGGTCAGTCATGTGATAGTTGTAATACCAAGTTACACTTCTGTTTATTTATTTTAGGGTTAGTCATGTGATAGTTACATGTATAATACCAAGTTACACTTCTGTTTCTTTATTTTAGGGTCAGTCATGTGATAGTTGTAATACCAAGTTACACTTCCACTGTGCCACCCGATTCTTCCAAAACAAAGAGAACCCAAGATGTCCCAACAAAGAATGTGGTGTAAACTGGGCACATGAAATACCTAATAAATCTACAGGTAAAACAGGTCTAAATTCTATAAATCACTTCCAAAATACCACAGAGCAAAAGAAAAAAAACAAAATTAATTCCTCCTTTATTTTAAATTAACATTGATTGGTTTGACAGTATAAAGCAATAACATTTGGGTAATGGGATGTCGATCAGTTTATATAAATGTATAATTGTTTTATAACATTTTAATTATCACATATGATAATTTTTCTTTTATTGATTGACAGATTCAAATGATTAGAATTTCAGAATTCAATAACAATACATGAAAGTAACCTTAACATAAAACATATTGAAATTGTACTTAGGTGAGGTTAGGTGAAAATTATTAAATTAAGAAGTTAAAATTGATACTATAAGCTTGTAGAGCATCAATTAAGGATAAAAATAAGCTAAAAATATTGATAGGTCATGGACCTCCTTTTCGAGATATTTGAGATTTAAAATATGGCAGGAAAAGGCTGACTCTGACTTTTACCTTATATTTGCATTGGTATTATTAGGTCTCAAAACAAAAGAAAGAAAATTAAGAATCTTCTAAAATTTTGGGAAATGACCTTTCATGAGCTATTAAGTCTTATATAAAAAAATAAATGAGTGTGATGGGGCAAAATATTTTACATTGTTTTGTATGGAAAAACACAAAGGATTCCGAACATTTGACACAAATTCCAAAACCTCACCTAAGTACATCCTTAAAGGAAAATTTTGGGTTTTTATTAAAATCTATTACTGGATCAAAATATATTCAACTGAACAACTTTTAAGCACTAACATTAACAGTTTCTATATTTTTATATCTGGAAGTTGGTTATATCTAGGTACAGATATTAAAAACTTTACATTTGAACAATTCTGTGCTCTAACATTCTAACCTAGTGGCATTAACTAATGTTAACATATATAAAACTGCTGACAAATGTCAAAGATATCTGAATTAATCAGGTAGAATATCTTTATTTCAGATGTGGAAATGCCTTCAACACAACAAGAGAGTAGGAAGAGAAAAACAAGAACTTGATGTTTTATGTTTTACTGATGTGTTTTACTAGTCAGACTGTTTTTATATTTGACGAAAGGCGATCGTGAAGTTGTTCTGAATGTTATGATTGGATTGTATATTGAGGTCTTTTAGAAAACATGTTGGATGGAATCAAGTATAGAAAATGGATGGAGAAGTTAAGGGTTGAAATATTTACCTATTATGATCACTTTACGAGATTTTTGTTTTGCATATTCCAAACCATTTCAGTCATTTCAAATTACAAGGAAAAGAAAATCAAGCGAGAAAAAACTGTTTTAAGTAAAATGACCAAAACAAGCAATTTTCTGTTTTGTTGAAAATCTTTAATTCTATTAACATATTTATGTAGAATTATTTAAGTTTCTTTGGCATTAAAGTAAACTTTCTTAAAGGGGAAATAAAAACTTTATGAATTGAGTAAAAACAAATCAAAATACAAGTAAAGGAATTGTTTATAAATTTTGTCAGTATAGTTATTCAAAATCTTTGGCAGTGTAATAACCCTTGCACACAATTTATAGTTGTGAACCTATTTAAGGGTTGTAAAGGTAAAGCTATTTTTTTAAATATTTTTTAAATACAGAAACGGTACAATATACAATCAAGCTAATTCAGCAATATGTGAAAATAAAGTGGGGATCACACGCTACTATTTGTATATTCACTTATTTCCAAAAATGCTCCTAATTTTTAAAAGAAAATGTCATTGTTGTGACAGCACATATTCTGAACAAAGCCGCTTAAATGTGATACAAAATGGAAATAGTTGAATTTTAGATATTGTCATAATTTTGACCTGTGGTGTTATGAACAGGAAAATTTGAAATAAAATTTAATTGGAAGTACTATGCCTTATTTATTTGTAGTAACCCTACTGAAAGGAGTAGGTCCAGTAAGACCCCATTTTGGCCCCAAAATATAGCAGTTTTACAAAATTGTTAAAATGTAAACTTTTAGTCATTTATTGGATAGTAGAAAGGTTCTGCTACATAAATATGGGCTCTATTTAACAATACAATGCACATTTATTGAGAACTAGCACCCTTAATTCATGCTAAATTACTGAAATCTTCACACAATTCCAGCATTTTAGTTAAATTTTAGACAGTTTCCTTGTAAAACGAAAGTGGCCGCATTCGTGTTCATCCAAAATATTGAAATGGAAGTTGTATTTGATGATAATACATAACATATATAAAGATTGAGGATGAACACGGATGCGGCCATTTTCGTTTTTGACAAAAACCATCTGAAAAGTGACATTTTTTCGCATATTTGGTAGATTTCTCATATTTGCGCCTGAATCGATTCGTTTTCAATGACTAAATAAGTTAAAATCTTTCACATAAATTAATTGCATCATATGAAATAGACACTTAAGTGTTTAAAAAGTGGTCAAAATCTTTCATCAGATGAAACTGAAATTTGAGGCCAAAATCGGTCCTTACCGGACCTACTCCTTTCTAAAAAGAAAAATATCAACTCTATACAAAACAGATGAGAAGAGTTCTATAGATTTGTTGGTCTATAGTAACTTTATATTATCTGTATCTCACACTATGTACTCTAAACAAAGCTATGTTTTATATAGCATAGTTGGTGTAGTGGTCTATGGTTCTGGACACAGTGCGGGTGGGTGTTGCCAGTTTATTTCAGATGCAGAGGTTGGAATCATGTTCAAAATTGACATTGTTGGGCTAACTTTAAAATATAAAAAAAAATCATAAAGTTGTATTTAGACATCTCCCATGATATATAGATATATACTTGGATGTCTTTCTAATTTTCTTCCATTTAGAATGGAAATTTATAAAATAACGTTATTTATTGACTACATCCATTGGCAAATATTTCTGCATGTTTAGGACAACAAAATTTAATAAACATAATAAAATAGGTAGGTCTGCAATAGGGGTTACAATGGGATGATTAATGGGAAGTCTTTGATTGCCACTGAAATGTGGGTAAATAGGGCAAAATAATTCTGTGCAACATGCCACCTAGAGACGCTTACAATTTTGATGTGGTTTACATGCAGAGAGCATGCAACTCTCTCTACAAGAGGCATCAGATTTATCATCCCCATTCTGACCCAGTGTAGATTCAACTTTATACATCCTGCTCAATCAAACAGATACCCTACTTTTGAAAGGGTTTTACAGCTAGTTTGTTGATGACCAAGGTGCCCATATATTTCAAGATCCCAGTCCCCCTTGGGCAGACATAAGATGAAATTAGCTTGTGAGTTAGTGAACAAAAATTAAGTATCTATCATTGCTAATAGAAAGAGTTGGGGTTCTTGGATAATATATTATACTGGAACAAATAAAACAATTGTAAATGCATAATATAAATTGTAAGCAGGGTTCTAGGGGCAGAAGCTCACGACTTGAAAACTGATAGGTATGTGCTGTGGAAAGTGCCACTGCTTATAAATTGGTATGGCTGTGCTGTTTGAAATGTGCAACAATTGAAAACGGATAGGGTTTCATCATGAGAGATATGCAGATCAACTAAAAAGCTTGTATAAATGTTGAGAAACAATGAGAAACTGGCTGAACTGTTATAACAAAAAACAGTTAAGAAATGGGTGGACTTCTGCTGATCAATAAGCATTTAAAAATATATGTAAAATTTGTGCTTTATAAATAGAACTTTCAGTAAACCTCAAGAGGATGTCATAAAAATTCCACAAAGCTCATAAATTTAATTTAAATGAAATATTAATGTCACAATGAAGTCCTTAAATGTTTAGCAAACATCTTATAGTTTAGGTACATGTTTATTCATTTATTAAAAAAATCACTGACTTTATAGCATAACAGTTACTTACAAGACCAACATCTATAAAGATTTCCCATCATGAACATATAATAATCAAAGCTGCTTATTGAAATGGCTACTTTAAACTGAACACCAGTCATTCTGACGAAGGTTCACTTTTATTCTCATTGAGAGCTCGTTTATATCTGTAGGACTTAAGTCAGTCGAAAACTTAAGGTACATTAAGAAAGTATACATTGAGAAAAAGGTTTTCATATACAGTCCTTGTTTAAAATAATACAGGAATTTTTCTTTTGAGTTGTTGTTATGCACCACCTTTCTGCTTGCTGGATGAATAATATAGTTTACGCCAATTTGTAAAACTTTTGAAAGAGCATTCGGAGAAACCAGCTTTTGCATTGTTGGTAATGTTTAATGTTCTAATTTTATGTAGAATCACAAATAATGTTTGCAAGTCAAATAATATCTAGCATGCCAAAAGTAGTGTGGGTGTCTGTCCTTAATTTTGTATCCGTGGTTATGTCAAATCATCGCTACGATTTCTTATTTTATTAAAATAGAAACAAACAAACAACAAATATGTTATTTGCCAATTACGGCGCCGACTGAAATGTGCAGAATAATTACAATATAATTATCAAACATAACTTAG
The DNA here is from genome assembly GCF_963676685.1 of Mytilus edulis. NCBI lineage: Eukaryota > Metazoa > Mollusca > Bivalvia > Mytilida > Mytilidae > Mytilus > Mytilus edulis. Next base: position 117,737,037 of record NC_092344.1, on the reverse strand, counting down.
TATAAAAGTAAATTTAAAATGAGTTTAACAAAGTACATAACATGATTAATTTTGATTTGATTGATCAATATTAAATATCGGAAGAATAAAGATATTTGTTATAACAAGAATGTGTCCACAGTACACGGATGCCCCACTCGCACTATCAATTTCTATGTTCAGTGGACCGTGAAATTGATGTAAAAATCTAATTTGGCATTAAAATTAGAAAGATCATATCATAGGTAACATGTGTACTAAGTTCGAAGTTGATTGGACTTCAACTTCATCAAAAACTTCCTCGACCAAAAACTTTAACCTGAAGCGGGACGGACGGACGAACGAACAGACGGACGTACGAACGGACAAACGGCGCACAGAGCAGAAAACATAATGCCCCCACCTACGATAGGCATAAAAAATATATAATATGACCCATTAGATGATGATCTTTAATAGTGTCTTTGTAATCTATTCAAATCATTAATGCAATTTAATTAGTATTCAGTAATATTTTTTGTGCTTCGCGTAGAGCGGGCGAGTCTAGCCTTTTCCAATTGATTTTTATTGATTGTTCTTATGTTCTACTTTTGCATCACTACCTAGCTATGAGGAGGGTCGCGAGCGCTCACACACATGTTTACATCTTTATGTGAACTTCATGGGTGAAGAAGTTATCGTTTGTTGGCGTGTCTCATGTGTGGTTTTATTTGTTCTAACAAAAATCAGACCACGTATTGTGGTTTCTGGTGGATAAGAGAGTCTCGTTGACATCCTTATTTCAATATCAAGATGATTTATGAGCTTAACATTTTGGTCAAACTAAACATCCCTCTGCAATTCAAGGTTGTATGTTTGCTGCTGATTCAGTTGTTTTGTATTTTAAATCCTGTCTCTTTGACGTGTATATCCAACATTGTAAATTTATATACTTATAGATTATCGTTGATCATCTCAACGAGATTGATTTTCTCGCTTGAGCTGGTACAGCGAAAGTGAGAAAAGCAATCGAGTTGAGATGACCAATGATAATCTGTTTATCGCTATTTTAACTATGACGACGTTGTCAATTTTATGTCAATTTCGTTAGCAACGCCACGTGGCCTCCTTAGTTTCTAGCGATAATTTTTCCATCTCAAGCGAGAAGCATGATATGAAAATTATCACAAAAAAAGTTCAAAAGAAAAATGCACAAAATAGCGATAATAGTACATCCTGTCTTTTTTTATTCACAAATTCACTTTTGTCCTCAGCTTTTTGTCTCGCCAGTGCCTGGCTTGCAGGATATATTTAGCAGATCTCAAGTGAACCGATCTAGTTTAAATCTATCTAAATGTCTAAGTGTGAACGGATCTTATCATAAACATGACAGCCTCGGAGGGAGGAGAATTCTGCATATCGAAATCCCTTTAAAAACAAGGTTAGGATACCAAATCACATGCTTTACAATGTGAACATAATGCATTTTTATTGCAAATTATTACCTAAGTGACAACAACCTTTACAAGACCAATAAATTTTATTTCCTTATCGTGGGTTTACGTGTTATATTTAAGTTCAAAGATATAAATACATTACATGTTACAGTATGAAATATTAGGTGGTTTCTGGTTTGATATTATCTTTCCTTCCTGTATGCACACTCAGCTTGTTTAAGTCAAATTAATGTGCTTGGTTTGCATTACATTTAATTCTAGTTTTCCCAATAAAACCATTCTACATGTATAAGCGATTCCATTAATCATTGTACGAATTATTTATAGTCTTGACCTATAATGGTTTCCTTTTACAAATTGTGACTTGGATGAGAGAGTTGTCTCATTGGCACTCATACCACATCTTCATATACATGTATCTATTTTGATAAAATGGGATAATAAAATGATTTGTGTATCTTCAATTTTGAATTGTCCCGCACAGCAAATCTCTAAAAATTGCCAATGAGTCAACTATCGACAAAACTAGCTAAGACAAAAGAATAACTTGCTGGCAGGCATATATAGTATCTGGCGGGTTGGACATGTTTGTTAGCGCTTAAACCTATCAAAACCTGGTCGGTACTGTAACAACAATATATAAAAACAAACTGTAAAACAAAACAAAATGTAAAATACTGGAAATGAATTGAATTGAATTGGTACGAAGTACAAACAAAGCTATTAACATTAAGAAAAAAGTCAGAAGAAACTGACTTTGGTTCTTTTTTTAATAACGATTGGGATATACTCCACAATATGCAGTTTTTAATTTTACTAAGTTGACAAGTTTTGTTCTGTTTTTTCATTTTAGCAAAAACACCTTTCAAGTTTATAATAGAATGAATACTAGATTGTACGAGACTAATTTAAAAACAAGAGGCTCTCAAGAGCCTGAATCGCTCACCTGAATTTTTTTGGTTTAATCTCTCATCAATGATTATTTTGGCTTTTCAATTTATTTAAATGTTCTTTGAATCGTCCTATTTTCTTCAAAAGCAAAAAAAAATCATTTTCTCCTATGTTCTATTTTAGCCATAGGAGCTATGTTTCTTGACATACAAGGAAATGAAATATAAAATTTATACTAGATTCTCTGAAACTCTGAAACTCATTTAGCCTAAGTTTGGCTGAAATTGATACAGCAGTTTCATAAGAGAAGATTTTTTAAAGTAAGTCAACATGATGAACAAATTGTGAAAAAAGTCTTTAAAGGGCAATAACTCCTAAAGAGGTCAATTGACAATTTTGGTCAAATTGACTTATTTGTAGATCTTACTTTGCTGATCTTTTTTGCTGTTTACAGTTTATCTTTATCTATAATAATATTCAATATAATGACCAAAAACTTCAAAATTTCCTTAAAATTACCAATTAAGTGGCAGCAACCCAACAATTGGATGTTTGATTCATCTGAAAATTTCAGGGCTGATAGATATTGACCTAATGAACATTTTTACTCCATGTCAGATTTGCTCTTAATGCTTTCGTTTTTGAGATATAAGCCAAAAACTGCATTTGACCCCTATGTTCTATTTTAAGTAACGGCGGCCATGTTTTTTGACGGATCAAAAATCAAAGCACACACTTTGTGCAGGATAATCTAAGGAACAACCATGCTAAGTTTTAACCAAATCCATTCAGTAGTTTCAGAGGAGAAGATTTTTTAAAGTTAGCAAATATGATGAACAAATTGTGAAAAATTGTCATTAAAGGACAATAACCCCTTAAGGGGTCAATTGACAATTTTGGTCATATTAACTTATTTGTAAATCTTACTTTGCTGATCTTTTTTGCTGTTTACAGTTTATCTTTATCTATAATAATATTCAAGATAATGACCAAAAACTGCAAAATTTCCTTAAAATTACCAATTAAGTGGCAGCAACCCAACAATGGTTTGTTTGATTCATCTGAAAATGTCAGGGCTGATAGATCTTGACCTAATGAACATTTTTACCCCATGTCAGATTTGCTCTAAATGCTTTCGTTTTTGAGATATAAGCCAAAAACTGCATTTGACCCCTATGTTCTATTTTAAGTAACGGCGGCCATGTTTTTTGACGGATCAAAAATCGAAGCGCACATTTTGTGCAGGATATACTAAGGAACAATCATGTTAAGTTTCATTCAAATCCATTCAGTAGTTTCAGAGGAGAAGATGTTTGAAAAATTGTTAACGACGACAGACGACGACGACGACGACGACGACGACGTCGACGACGACGACGACGACGACGGACGCCAAGTGATGAGAAAAGCTCACCTGGCCTTTTAGGCCAGGTGAGCTAATGAGATTTAGATTTTTCGATTTATGAGTTGGACTGTCGACTCCCTTTGGTATCTTTCGTCCTTCTTTTATAATCACCAGAAACCGTTTTGACCATGTTACTATTGAGAGCCCGGTGTGAAAAATAAGGTAATGAAAAATCTCTATATAAAATAAAGAGAAATGGCCTGATTTTCATCGAGCCAACCTTCAACTGGAGTCGTTTGTGGAATTAAGTGACTGTACCTAGATCACGTACGGCCTTCAACCAAATTTAAAAAAAACCCGTAAAATCGGTATCAAAGTCCTCAACTTGACAAAATGTGAAACAATTCAAACGAAAAATTTAACGGGGTGATTTATGAGAAAACAAACATGTTTGTGATCGTTCAACCCTCCCCTAACTGTTGATGTTTATGTTGTCTGTCCTCATTATGGCAACTTAGGTGATAATAAGAATCTGAGCAGAATATTAAACAAGAAAAGGTCAAAAGTTGTATGCATGATTTTAACAAGGATATAATCTAACATATGTTTAATTACGATGTATTTTTAAATACGTTCTTAGAGATGTCAACCCTCCCCTTTGTTTTCATCTTGATCTGATCAAAAATTACACAAAAGAACATGCAATTAAAATCAGTATAAGAAAAGCAATTCAAAACACCGATATTAACAGTACAAAAACACACAGAATAAATAATAAATCACACGTATTTTTTAAAAAGAATGATGAATCATACAAAAAAAATGTGCGTAATTAACAGTAGAAATGGGATATGCCTTAAAATCAATACTTTTTTTCGTTTTGTAACTCGAATAACCCCATGTAACACTGATTTTGCGCGTGTGGACAAGTAATACAGCAACATTTGACCAGCGTTGTTTTAGTGCTATATATATATATTTCTGTAAAATTCATTATTCTTTTCAAAATACACGGTTTTATTTATTATCAGTTGTTGTATTGTTAAGCCCTAGTCCCACTAGACCACGATCGCAACACGCTCTTCGCGATCTAAAATGAATTCAAATCGTGGTGAGGTCGCGGTATAAGCGGTATTTTCGTTGCCGCCACGATGCTGCTACGTCATCATTACGCTTCTAAACGACCCGCTACGATTACACCACGTTTTCACGGCGCTTATTCTACGACCTCGCTACGCTTATCCAGATCTGTCTACGCTCACCACGTTTTCACGACGACCATTCCAAGAGTAATCCGATTGGAACACGATCTTACCACGCTTCTACTGCGATTATAGCAAGTTCTTTTCACGATTATACTACGTTAATAATAACGCAATCTTAACTACGTTCACAGCAATGGTGTCAACATCATGTTCCTTATCAATACGATTCCATTCTTTCTATTTCTGATTAATACCTAGATTTTTCAGTAACAACATGTCATGCCACCAAAATATACAAGAAATCTTGGGAGTAGTGGTAGGGTGATAGAGGCAGAGGAAGGTTTGACAGTAAAGAATCCTGAACCAGCAGAGATGTCGGACCGACCAATCCAACCTAAATCACAGACCTATTGCTGGTTTATCAAGCTCAAATGACGATATGTAAGTGAACGATAGCAGGGATGACACAGACGTGTCAATATAAACTTTGAAAAAAGATGAGGTATGATTGTCAATTAGACAACTCTCCACAAGAGACCAAAATGGCACAGAAATTAACTACTATAGGTCACCGTACGGACATCAACGATGAACAAAGCCGATGTCGCAAAGTCAACGATAAAAGGCCCCGGAATGACAATGTAAAACAATTCAAACAAGAAAACTAACGGCCTTATTTAAGCATGGTCGAGCCATTAGAGAGGTCCAAATTACATACAGACAAACAAAACCGGAAGAGCTTTTATACATTTTATGTGATAATGAGAAAGAGCATGATGATCGTAGTATGAACGTAGTCAGGTCGTAAGAAGAGCATGATGATGACGGTATGTGCGTGCTAGAATCGTACTATGATCTTCAACAGCGTGGTGTAAACGTGGTATAGTCGTAGTTGGGTCGCAGTGAGAACGTGCTAGTCGTAGTGGGGTCGTAATAACATAGCTGTGTGATCGTAGCGCAGTCTCTCCGAATCGAATAACGCTTTCACTACGCTCTCGCTACGATGGTACAGCGATGGTACCGTGATACGACCTTACTGCGATCTACACGATCGCACTACGATCGTCAACATTTGCATTTTTTTCACAGATCGTAGTCCGATCGTGGCCTAGTGGGACTGCGGTATTAATAACGGTGTTTTAAAGTGCGTTTCTTGTATTGATTTTAATTGTATGTTCGTTTGTGTATTGTTTGATCGGATCGAAATGAAAACAAAAGGGAGGATAGACATCTCTAAAAACTTAAATTGAGACAACTATCGAACAGAGTCCAGCAGACGTGGATTTTTAAAGCATCTGTATGTCACTGTACGGCCTTGAACTATCAGTGTGTTCTTCGCGTATGTCATATTTTAATGATACGGTACTCGTATTTGGAGCATTGGATGTTTTAATAGAAAATATTCAATTGTTTATTCTAAATGTATTCACACTTTTTTATTGACTCTGGACGATTCAGTGCTTGATAGACACTTGTATACAAATTCTTTGTTGTTGGGTTAGGCGCATTGATGTACACTTGTATACGTCTCATCAAATCAAGCAATGCTCAGTTGCATGTGTACGGGTAGATGTTGACCTTTTTATGAAAGCTGTTTCAAAAGATGATAACTTCACTGCATTTTACCCAATTACATGTAGTAGCAAATGGAATATGAATACAAAGTTTCTTTCAAAGGAATTGAGCATATGCCAAATGAAACTTCGTTAACAACTTTTATTGAATGTATAATTAATTGGGTAATGCGCTTGATTGAGCGACTAAATATCTCATAAAAGCATCTTTTTTTGGATTATACCATAATAATTTGTATACCATGCATAATCATTTGTAATAATTTATATACCATAATGATTTGTATACCATAATAATTTGTATACCATACTAATTTGTAGATCATATTAATTTTTATTTTATCCAAAGTCATAACAACTGTAGGCAGACAACATATAAACAACAATAAACTAAAAATGCTTTTATTCAAAATGTAGTTATAAACACTTGTTTTTTTTTATTCAGTACAATATTTCTTTTACACAAGCAGCTTTTGTGAATGATAACACTACTAACTGGTTCAATCGACCAAATAACGGAGAGGACACGTGACAAAATAAGAAAATTAGTAAAAACAATTATCATGCAATAAAGAATTATCTTTACTATCCTGTTAATTTGCTCCACTTTATGATCTAGGCTCTTTCGTTTTAAACTTTTTATATGATAATTTCATTTATTTATTTATTTGTTTATCTTTTTATGTACATGTGTTATCTTATTTCATTTCGACTTTTCAAAACACGAGTCCAATTCTATGATGCAGATGTAAAATTAAAGGCACAAATTACACTCAATACGATTTTATTACAAATCTTATGTCGATAAAACTAGGAAATGTATGCCCTTCAGTAAGCAGAGTGAGTATACTCAAATAACGGAGTTTAGTCTTTCTGGCTTAATATCAAAAGTACCCACTTTCTTTATTTTTCTTTGAATGAAATTAAAATATCTGAAGATTTGTCTAAATAATAGATGGCTTTGCTTTACACAATACTGGAGTGAGTCAAGGTTGTCCATTATCGGGTTTATTTTTTTCAGTTATTCATTGCATTATTTAATTGTTGTTATTCAATCCGGTTTCTAAATCTCGTTTGGTGCCATGATCTGCAATGAACTACACGGTGCGTCATATATATTATTTTGTATTGATATGAATGATAACTATTTCTATTTTACACTATGTACTACTCTAAAATTGTTACAGAATATTGATGTGGTTATGTTTTTTTGAAAAATGAGGATTTTATAAATATTATTTGAGTGAATGTGATATTTATTATTCCTGTCATACTATGACGATAAGTTTTTTTACTGTGTCTATTTCTAATTCCATTATTACTAGCGCCGTAAGGCTAAAATTAACCAAGCATGACATAGGTTGAAAAGTGAACTCTTCGACGATCTTGTACATATATGAAATGAAGTATCAGTAGAGGCCCGAGGCTGGAGATAGCAGTTGGTACTTCTTTCACTGCATAAACATTGCATGTAGGAAGTGATAAAGTAATGGAAACGATGCCGACGTAACAAAGCAATATTATTTAAATCCAGGATTACTATTTCTGCCAACAATAGTTTTGTGGACTAATATGGGAAGTTATTATGTTCTAAAGTGTTTAATATTGTCTCTGGTTCAAATTTCTTTTGCTCAATGGGATTTTACAGTAAGTAATTTAAAACTGATATGTAAAACTATAGTATCAATTCGTTCTTATTTACATCTTTATTTGCATTTGTTTAATACCGTATCTAATGATATGTGTGACCTCTTCAGTAGCATATAGGTATAAACTATTTAAATCACATGCTTTTGTTTCACATCCTTTCCAGAGTATCATGGTATTTTACTATTTTTATTTAAAAAAAAGTTGTATGTTATGTATATGAAAAACTTATCTTCACCCTCTATGTGCCTCTCATTTTTCTATAATTATTATAAAGCTCGAAACAACAAATCTTAACTGTCAACTAGTATATGTATAATGAATACAATGTAAACTAAAATTGGCTATAGAGAAAGCAATGCTTTATCATTAGTTGTACGGCTTTTATGAAATAAAAATAATTCGATGATAAAAAAAGATGTATTGTGTACAAGCAAAATAAAATTTGTCATATAATTCTGTTTTCTGAAAGAAAAAAAAACGGTATTGTATCTTTATAACTAATTATTATGTTATCAAAACTGTTCAATTTAAAAAAAAATAAAACAAATTTATTTAATAAATTTGTTTTTGGTATATCGGAAATGTAGCCTTGGGGTAGATATTGACATTGATAAATGACAAATTCCATGTTTTCCTATATCGTCAGTGTATAACGTAACGAGTTATAACATAGTTTGAATCACAAACACATTCACCATTCCCATATCCTTAAACCATGACTGAATAATCCAAGTAATACGTTTCCTGAACAATTCTGTTCGGTACTTAATCTTCGAAACCGGATCCCTTCGAAAATAGAACATTTGTCCTTTACTGCTGACTGGGCTCCTCGTATATATATAATATTAGGCCATGATTTTCCGATTCTTGATGATTCACACATTATTATTTATATCTAACCCACATATACTAGTTTTTTTACGTTGTGAGATAAAATTGTATGTTCTGTGAATATAAATAACTCATATAATTATTAATTACTTTGTCTCTCATTATTGTAAATAGGTTATTGTGTATAAATACGAACAGAAATTAAAGACCGTGATATATACGTTTTTAATTATTTGTATACACAATATATTTTTGTTTTTCGAAATCATTTCATTATTTCAGTTCATTTTTTATAAGATTTTTAATCAAAATTATCTCTATTTAAAATATAAATAAACTAGAAGTAAACCAATGGCCTAGGTATCAGATGAGTATAGGAGTCAAAAATCGCATGCTCTGCAAACCGATTGAGACATGGTTCTAAAAGTTTCTTTTGAAAAATCACCCGTACTGACAATAAATTTCTGTAAATCCGTGTATATAATATTTAATGTAGACTTCATTTCCGAAACAACAAAGGTACAATGATATTTCCCTGACCCATGCACACAATCAGGTTAGTATATAGTTTTATAGGTAGACATCAAATACTGTTTTTATTGTGGGAAATGTCGAAGTATAATTACTAAATAAGAACGTATTCATGTAATACAAGATATTGGGAGGTTTTAATTAAAGTTACTGATTCCTTACATAACCCTACTACTATTTATATGTTAAAGTAGATGTATAGGTCATTTCAAAACTCTATTACTATTTACGTGCTAAAGTAGATGTATAGGTCATTACAAAACAACACTGTAAATCAAGCTGGCAAAAATTACTTTTCGAAATTAAATGTGTATGCTCTCCCTCGAACAGGTTGTGCATTGTCTAAATAAGAACCTTGACAGGTATCGTGATTATCATGCAGTTATCGTCATTAGGCAGTTACAAATTAGAAGTGACAGTGTTTGTATAGATATTCATCTGAATAATAACGGCAAACAAAAACGGATAAACGAACTTACTTATTCATCAACTGTAATCGTGACATCAAAAGGGAGGGGATTTTTTTATATGGACATAATTATTTTAAATTAATTATGTGCCACCTTCAAGCGATATCTTTTAGAAAAGTATATACTCCTATTTCTTATATTTCATCATCAGCATTTTTTTTTATAATATTTTTATTATTGCATGTCAATTTCCCTTAGAGATGGTGTGTAAACCGTTGTACAGCCTATGCATTTTCTTTGTAATATTATGTATTGTCGTTCAGAGGAAAAAGAATCATATAAATTGTGTCATTTGAGTTTACTGTTACATTTGTATTTCGGTAGTCTTTGTTTCAGAAATTTATCTTGAAAAAAGAACCACAAAAAATGAAACAAAAAAAACTTGCACACTGCTCATGAAGAGAAGAAATTATCAAATTCAAGGGGAAAAACTTATTTCATTCTCTATCGCAATGTCAATTTTTTTTATATTGTCATGATACTTTTATAATTGTGTCCATCAAGACATTCTAGATATAAAATCATAATAGTATCATATAGTAATCAACTATAATGTGCGGCTATGTTTATATTTTTGACACTCGTCCTTATGGACTTAAAATACATCACCGTTGATGTTTTTGTGACATAGAGTATATAGGGATACAAAGATGGTTTTAGATTTCATAAACTGATCTTTCAATAACAGACGTTGTGTTAAGGTTAAACTTGAACTTATCAACAAACAACATAGGGGGCTTAAGCCAAAACAAAACAGTGTGTTACATATCATTATAGCTTACTGTCTGTCACGACAAGGTCAGTGAGTAATTGTGACAGAAGTTTAATTTACATTTTTATTTATCAAGTTGTATTAAGACGTCTGCCTACTATTAAAGTCATTTCAGTCACCATAAAAAATCTAGTTCTCATTTGATTTTTTGAAGACTTTATTCATTTAGCTTTTACCAAAAAATATGAGCTATTCCAAATTTTCCTTCATACACTAAAAAAAATATCCCTTGAGTTCTTAACGACACTTCTATGAGTCTTAAATCATAAGTTATCTATCTTTTTTCTATATTTGAAAGTCATAATACAAAAATAAATTAAGCTTAAATATCGGCCTCTTTTGAGTACTAGTATTATGCACTGCACAGATGTACTCTTAAATTGATTGGTTCTGTGTTATTTATAAAAAAAATACTATTTGTGGTTTTTGGTTGTAGTTGTTTTTGGAAAAAACCTGACATCTTTCAAACATAATCTCCCTTTTATTTTTTATTACTTATTTCTAATATAAAAAAATGTCATGTAGGTTAGATTTCTTAATAAATGGTAACAAAAATCGTATTTAAATAAAAATTGAAACAAAAAAATTCCATTTTGTATCAGGCGTTGTGATGTTTTTTAAAATATGTTCTTTTAAGTTTTCCTCATAAAATACTCCAATAAAATCAAGGAGGTTAATTAACCTCCTTAAATAAAATACAGTGTCTCAAGTTGTTCGCGAAGACAAATGGAGCAATTAAATCACACATACATGTGTTTGATATTTAAGTAAATATGAAATTAAGTAAAGATAGAGGCCTACGAAAAAATCAATCGACTGCATTTTACAATTTTCAGTTGAAAAGGTTTTATTATGCCATTATTACTTTTTGTAGAATAATTTTAAAGAAATAAGCCAGATCTGGGAACCTTTTGTCTCTGGTAAGTTTTCCTTCAAATGACGAATTTCTTAAAGGTGTGAATAGTTAGATCACAAAATTAATGTTGACAGTGAGGATGTAAAACATTGTATTTTTATTGAATAACAACATTTAATGGAATTAGAAAATAAAACAAAAAACGTATTTATCCACAAAAACTTGAGATTTAGCAACAAACACACACCAATCCATGAAAACGGGAAGTGACATAAAATACGTTTGTACCATTGCAGTCATATCAATGAATAGCATTATGACTTATAAGAATTGGTCATTTTATAAAAAATATAAAAAAAAATAATTAAAAAATAAACTTACACAAGTACCAATAGCACAACACAAAAGTTATTACTGGAGCACGAAACATCTACAATTATACATCTTTTATTTTTAGGCAAACTTTTAAATTACACATAAAAAAATGAGAAGATATCAGTCGATGCAAATACACTGAAGACATCGGTCAAAATATGTGAAAAAAACAACAACCATGACTAAAAGGAAAATATAAAATATTACACAGAAAACTAGTCGGAGCAATATGAAAACACCACCGAAATCATTTTAATACAATAGCTTCTCGGTTGAATGTGTGTTTTGGCGAGAATAGATTTCAATTTGAGAATGGAGAAGGAATGGACACTTTGTTTCAAATCAATAAGATTAGTTTCTTTTTCTTTCTTATTGAAGCGTTCTTATTGAAAAACCAAACTTGTATTGTTAAATTGTATTACAGAATTAAGATTTCTATTCGTTTCAGGTATAAGTCCCCATGAGGATCTCCCAGTAGATTTTAATATAACGGGTGATCCGACACAGGACCCTTACATAGATCTACATTTACTAACAGTTGATCGTATATATAAAATGCAGCTGCAAAGACTTGAACATAATATTCTTCATGAAGATGTTCGTTTATTAACAGTGTCCGTTGATTCTTCTGGAAGGACCGTATTTAAAGAGCAACTTAAGCCGGTATGTTTGTCGAATTATCAATAAAAAAAACCACTATTAAACTATCGAATGCGATAATTCATATGACATACTAGTAGTAACGGGAAACATTATCAAGTTTTCTCATTGATGCTTGACTTTAAAAGCTGTTTTAGAGTATGTATTAAACATGATTTATTAAGTTAAAGCTTAGTATCATATCATAGGTTTGTGTAGAAATAAGAAATACATCTAAGGAGAAATATGATACTGACAATGACATGTTTTATGTAGTTTTAATGAAGTGTCGCGCTGGAGTCGTAAAATAACTATAAAAACAACATACTGCAATAAATCTAACATCCCTTTATTAAAACGTTACCGGAAACATTTTAACCAAACACAATTCTAGTTTCGTTAGATTATACATTAATTAATTGATATGTTAAAATAAACAAATTTAGGTCAAATGTATTAATGTAGTTGATAAAAAGGACATAGACCTCAGGTAAGAGGAAACTAATTCCATGGTCCATGGTCTGATATGGAACAAATACATGATCTATGTCAATATCAGACTCCTTATTATCAAAGAGATGTCACTATTTGATAAATTAAAACATATTTTATATTCAGGTCGACATCTTTTCAAAGGCAAAAGAAATGAACTTTTATCATGATATCAACACAGGCACATTAATTAACGTCAAAGCTCGTCGGAAAGGAACTGCTGATAAACCATTTACATTTATTGTAAGTTTAAATGATACAGGCGAAAGCTGACAACCTTGTTGTACACACATATAAGTGCATTTGTATGTAAACTTTAATTATAGTACATTGAGCTATTTGTTTCATTAGTTACACGTAATTTACATTACATGTTATACTATTTAGTTACCTTTTAATTTAACATGTAAATAAAGGCAACAGTAGTATACCGCTGTTCAAAACTCATAAATCCATGGACAAAAAACAAAATCGGGGTAACAAACCAAAACCGAGCGAAACGCATTAAATATAAGAGGAGAACAACGACACAACACCGAAACGCAAAACACACAGAAACAGACCAATCATCAGACAAAACACCACGAGAATAACAAATGTAACATGAAAACCAAATACATGAATTTGGGATAGACAAGTACCGTGCCACGTCTTATCTCAATATCTCAAAAATAAGAGAAAACACAAACGACTCAACGTTAAAATGCAACACAAAGAGAAACGAACAATATTATAACAATGACCATCTTCCTGACATGGTACAGGACACTTTTAAAGGGGAATAAAAGTGGTGGGTTGAACCTGGTTTTAAGGCATGCCAAACCTCGCACTTTAATGGCAAAGTTAAATACAACACCGAAACGACAACACAACACCACAGGACCACAACACAAACAAACAGGAGAACATATTAGACACAGAAAAACATGATTAATAGATAACAAAAAGCAACAGGTCCAAAATTCAATACGCCAAAAACGCGCCTTGCCCACACAAGACTCACCAGTGACGCCCAGATATAAAAGATCGAACGTGAAAAAAGTACAAAGTTGTACAGCACTGAAGATCAAAAGTTGAAAAGGTTTCGCAAAATACGGCATTGTTTTTATGCCCGGGATAAGAACATTCTTATTATATAGAACAATTCATGCTATTGCAAACAGTAAATTTTATCAAATGAATATGAAAGAGATATACACAAAGAAACTAAAGTATTAACTAATTACAGAAAACTAAACCTGAATACATAACGCCTAGATATAAAAGATCGAACGTGAAAAAGGTACAAAGTTGTACAGCACTGAAGATTAAAAGTTGAAAAGGTTTTGACAAATACGGCATTGTTTTTATGCACGGGATAAGAACATCCTTATTATATAGAATACTTAATGCTATTGCAAACAGTAAATGTTAACAAATGAATATGAAAGAGATATATATATAATGAAACTGAAATATTAACTAATTACAGAAAACTAAACCCAAGTTTATCACAAAATAGACACACATCCGAATCAGTCCAAGCGTCAACGTAATTAAAAAAAATTGTGACGTCACATACGATGGCGAAAAGGCAGAAACGTTATGCCACATTTGAATTTATGAAATTTAGAAACAGCATGACGTCACATATGAAAAACTATCATTCAAAAATGAGATAGAATTAAGATTGATTTAGAACTAAATACTGATAATTCATTTAAACAAAATGCATATTGCAATACTTATTAATAGCAATTAACTGTAATATATATATGTCCAGTTTGTTAAATTATAGTTAAATGTATATCCAAAGGTTATCCGGCTAATTAAATAAGAAACGGCCATCCGTTATATATGCATGTGATACCTTGAATTGTGTAATATAAGTGCAGAAAACATCATTATAATACATCAAATATACTACATCACGAATAAACTACAATTTTCAAACATCTTATCATTATCTTAATGATGTATTTAGAGTGCACCACATTATTTGTATTATAATTTTGCACCTGTATAACTTCCAGCAAATATATGCAGATATGTTTACCTTGCCTGCTGAGTTTGAGATCACAGTTTCTTTTTTTATTTACCTGGTTCAATCCACCATTTTCCACATTTGGAAATGCCTGTACCAAGTCAGGAATATGACAGTTGTTGTTCATTCGTTTGATGTGTTTTATCCTTTGATTTTGCAATTTGATTAGGGACTTATCGTTTTGAATTTCCGTCGGAGTTCAGTATTTTTGTGATTTTACTTTTTAATATCCCTTCTTATGTTCAATGTTGCCTTGTTTTTGTAAACATTTAAAGATTTAATTGTTTTAAATCTCATAGGAAGGAGTAATGTTTGACGAGTTATTAATCTTTTGAATATTTTAGGAAGGAGTGATGTTTGACGAGTTAATGGTGGCTTCTCCACTGGCTCAAAAAAGACACAAACGATCTATTCATCGTCAAAAACATATTTTATACAAAAAAAGCGAAATGAATAACGAAATGTTTCATTTTGATACAGTCAAAGGTAAGTATTTACACGTTATAAATGTTTATACTTCAATATAACAGTCCAAGTTATAGGATCCTTCTTAAAAGTTCCTATAACCTTCGTCAAAAAGAGACAAATGAAATATAAACTACTTTTAGCTACTTCTGGTATGTAAATATTAAATGATGCTAATGACAACTTCGAATCTTTATCAATGTTCTCTAAAAAAATATTTATTTGCATTGTTTTGGGGACTTAATAGTTATTAAAGGTACCAAGGGACTTAATATCTTTTAGGGGACTAAAACGTGTCATCAATATATGTTTTATTTCAGTGCCAGAACATATTGATAAATTACAAGAACCTCAAAAATCACCAAACATAACATACAGAACAAGACGGAAACGACAAGCTGGCACTCCAAAGATTGAGCCAGAACTGTTGTTATTTGTTGATTATGCTTTGTTTAAAGATTTTGGCGGGGATTCCAATGAACTCCTCGAATACCTACTGCACTTTTGGCACTCTGTAAGTATTATGTATCTACATTTTAATTGTAACATTCCTAAAACAATTGATGACATCGATACAAATATCTTTAAATTGTATCACCTTTTCGTCTATAAAGCGAATATTCAATATTGTTAAATAACTGTTACCTTTATTTTTCCTTTTGTTAACCTTTCTATCTTCACGTTTAAAAAAAAATCCCAGCAGTCCTTACATTTATATACTACATATGATATCACAGGGTTTGCGTTTCCTAATTATATTTTCATTTACCTTCATTGGTTCGAATGATCATTAAACATTTTTTTGTCCTTTTTTTTGGAGCATCAGTAATCACATATGAACATCAGACTAAGAAAAACTGATCAAAGTTTTATTTGTTAAGTGTAAAAATCTATTCATTTTGATTCATTTATTCGTGAAACTCGATAAAAAAAAAATAATCAAGGGATATATGAAATCTCATTCCTCATTTTAACAATTTATATCTCTTTAAAGCGAGAAAATCACAAATGATAAATAATAATGTACGTTTGTATTAAACTTTTTATTCATTATTATTTTTAAGGTAAATTGGAAGTATTTAACAATCGCCTTATCTGGGAAGTGGCCAATAATTGATATTAAAATCAGAGAAATTGGTGTATTTAAAGAACCCAATGCACAACCATTTATAGAATCCAGTAGGATGACTCCAGGAAGTAAACTATTCTCATTGTATGATGCAATGGATACTCTTCAAAAATGGCTAGTTAAATATGAAAATGCATTACCTTTACATGATATAGCATTTCTACAGACAGGGTAAGTTTTATAACTTTATATTATTTTTATGAAAAACAGTGCCATGTCCACATTCGAAATATAAATAGACAAATAGAATTTCATTGTTATATAGGAGCATTATTTAGGAAGTCAACTAGATATGCATTGTCTTTTTCAAACTAGAAGAAATTGTAGAACTTGAAAACTAACTGATTTTTTCGAAAACTAGTTCTTATTGTAAAATTTCTCATTGTGAAATGCAATCAAATTAGTTTTATGAAAAAATAATTATTATGATTTTAGTGAAAATGCGTGTAGAAAGACACAACACACTGACCCAATAGCACCATGGGCGCCAAGCATACTTAGCGCATTAAGACATCGGTTGCCTCTCAAAACTATTGAATCTATGGATGATGACGAATGTGTCAAAGGAACAGCAGGTACTTTATATGATATATACTATAATTGACCTTAATATGTCAGATTTATATTGCTTTTCAACATGTCAAAATGTCAGTCAGAAATCCCCAAAACTTTTGTCGGAATTATCCAAGGAGAACCCGTCATATAACATAAATACAATTGAATTATAACGACCGAAAATAAAGATCTGTCGAATCAAATTGACAATTAGATCACTTTCCCAACTAAATGCATCGTTAATTATTGTGTATCTTTTGTTATAGGCGTTGCATATGTTAGAGGTGCATGTCTGTCAGCACCATTCTTACGAGGAAATGCTTTCAATTTTGGGATTGGAGAAGCATCAACCAGTTTTAATGGAATAATAATAGCAGCCCATGAAGTAGGCCATCTGTAAGTTATTTCTTAGGAACGTATTGTTTCACAATTGTTTTTGCATCTTTGTATGACTAAAAGCAACTGACATCAGTTTGATTTATCGACAACATCAGAGGTTAAATGCTTTTCAAATATATTTCATTCATATTCAAGGTTATTTTTAATTTTGTGACAAATGAGCAGGCAATTCGACCGCTAAGAAATCCACGGAATTTCGCTAAAAATCTAATGTTTCAACAAATTTCGATGTACCACGTTTTGATTAAAAGACTGTATAACCTTCTCTTTTAATCTCTCTTTTGAAACGATGTACGTGTAGCAGAAACAACATAACATTTTTGAAATTACAAGATATACCATTTGTTAAGCATGTAGTACTATCTTGACGCTGGCACAGAAATCCCTTGTTTTAAACATTTTGATACCAAAAAAAAGCAACAAAACCGAACTAACTCTCAGACATTCTACTGACTTGCACTGTTTATGATTCATAAAATAAAAATAAAAGCTTTTACTCTGCGTTGTCAAAGGCGAGATATGTGGTCTAGTAGTCACCAGACTAGGTCCGTCCATCCGAATCACATGAAGGGGAACCATTTCGTGTTATCTGTAATTTCTACAATTTGTCGCAATATATAATTTCAATCTTTCAAAAGTCAAAGTAAATATAGTGAATATATGATATATTTTTGATATTGGACCTTTAATGTACCATGTGTGGATCTTCGCCAATTTTTAAATGCAATATAGTAAAGGGTACTTATTTTATTATCCACAACTCTAAATAACGGTAGTAATAACTGCTGTTCATTGGTCATATATCAATTTAACTGAAAGAAAAAATGGTGGATTGAAACTGGTTGTATAGCTAGCTACACCTCCCTCTTGAATGGCAACATTAAAGATATCGCTAAAATGACAACATTACGTGATAAGAATACAGTACTAATAATGAATTCAGGACATAGAAATGCATAAATAAATAATATGATAGTACATCTGAACATGTTAACCACAGAATAACAAACGCGACCACCTAAAATGTATTTACGACAGAACACGAATACAGCACAATAGAATAGTGAACTGTGCGTCACACGAATATGTTAACGCAACAAAAAGTGACGTCACAGGTAAATTTCTAAACATACAATATAAAATTGTGATTAAATTTGTAATGGTGTTATTTAATTATTTTCTAACCGCTACAAGAATATAAATATAGAAAGGTGTTAGTAATTGTGTAATTATTAATATTTCATAACCATGTCTGTTTTTTCTACTAAATTAAACTGTGTGAAAACCAAAAAATCCTGTGCATTAAACTTAAATTCATTTAAACTATATGGGTGTTTAATATATTTGCCTTTACATATAGAAAATAAAAATAGAATTAAAATCATAAACGGTAATCATAAAACAACATCCAAGTTGCTTTAAACTTAAAATCATATAAAGGAACTAGGTGATTAATATCTTTACCTTTACATACATATATAAAATGAAAATAGAATTAAAACCACAAACGGTAGGACATAAAACAATATCCATACAGAGTTAAAATGTTCAGTTTTAAATGCTCGTTAACGTCATATTTGATATGTTTTGATTTGAGTCTCACTGATGAATCTTCTGGTGAACCGAGTTTTATCGGGTAAACTCAATAAGAAAAGTAACACACAGACAATAACACCTTACTATTTACAATTTTTTCAATGTAATATAGAATGCAATTGTATTCAATGTTCTACGATTGATACAGATTTCAATGCACACGATACATGCATTTTGATATAACCACGTCATGCATGTGAAAAATTCCAAAATAAATTGCCAAATACAACTAAGGTTACCTAGGGTTACAAACCTTTTTTTTTAGAAATGTAAAGTTTTGTAAACAGTTAATTTATAATCATGACCATATCAATGATAATTCATGTCAACACAGAAGTGCTTACCAATGCATACATATGAATACAATTGCAATAATTTGGTGTTAAAAATTTTGTAAGGTAATTTTTCTAAAATTGTTTCATCCGAAAATGCCGAATCAATAGAAAACTTTAATACGATAATTCTGAAAGTGCATAGGTGTACAGATTTAAAATAAGTAAATAAAAATACCTTGTTATAAGTTGAATGCATCCGAAACGCATTTCTGGATTAACCTCGATCACAAATGCTCAAATCCATAAATGTGAAAGTCAAGAATGTTCAAGACTTAAAGACTTTTATTAAAGGCATAAATAGCTATTTGACTAAAAGTGAGATAAAAAAACAAATTCATCCAAAGTCAGCTGAGAGAGTTGGATCCTTAGATTCGATGTAAAAATGCTTTTTGAATGAGAATTCAGAAAATTTAGTTAAAAATAATGAAAAGTGGTCGGTAACTTTAGATGAAGTACATCTTACTTTTTTTATACAAAAAAAATCTCACTCAAAATAAACAAATGAAAATAAAATGTTTGCTAGTTAAAATGCAAAGATGACGTTTACCTTGCTGTCACAAACTGTATAGTTTATATGGCAATAAAACTTTGAATTGAATTGTATAATTTAGTTTTGTTCCCTTTTAGAGTTTTGTCGATTCCCTCAGTTTTTTGTTTTTCTGTTTTTGCCTTGATTTGTATCTTCTTGGCTGTTTAATGAGATTAAACATCGGTTAACTACCATGATTTTATTTATCATGTAGTTTTCAACTTTATTGGTCCTCCAAAGTTCAATCTTGAATTATGTTTCGCATTTCAGTGTGCTCCAATCTTGTTCTTATTTTGTTCCAATTTTTGTATGAATAAAATATTATAACGTACAATGTCTGAATCATACATACGAAAAAGCTGTAATGTATCATACTTGAATCGGAAATCTATGGTTTACAATGTTCTTAATCAATTTTTTTCGACTTGTATAGACTGGGTGCCTACCATGATGGAGAAGCGGAGGCTAGGTCATGCTCCACACAATCAGGTTATATAATGAGCTATACTAGAGACGACTCGTTTAAGTTTAGTAGATTTTCATCATGCTCAATCAAAAGTTTTCAAAATTTCCTCAGGTGAGTTCGTTATCTGTTTTTCTGTACTTATTTTTTATTAAAATTAGTTCATATATGTTTTCGCGGTAAGGTTTAAAAGTAAAAAAAAAGAAATAACAAATAAAAGTAACAATTCAAAAGAAAAAGAAAACAGTTGATTTCATTTTTATGTAGCAAGCAAATACTGGTACAATATAGGGAAAACATTATTCTGCTAAAGTTACCACATGCTGACTTTATCTGAGCATCTTCATTGTTAAAAAAAAAAATAGAATAATATTGATAGTTCTATAAGCATTTCTTTATAGTCCGAACATTTATGAACCTTGAATTTATTATTTTAGTTATTATACATACTGTGTCAAAGGCCCATTGGTGGTCTTGGTGTGTTTTCTGATCATTGGTTGGGTTTTTGTCTCCTTTACACATTCCCAATTTCCATTCTTAATTTTAGATCTAATGTGAAAATCGTATTCATTATCATATGTTATACATACAGACCTCTTAAAATCTTTCTTTTACCTCACAGGATGGAAAGAGCTAAATGCCTTTTACAGCGTTATAGTAGAGAATCATTGGAATTTCCAACAACTTTTCCTGGCAAGTTTATGAATCTCAATGAACAGTGTAGACGATTTACAGGTGGACCACCTTGTGAAGTATGTTTTATCTTTTTCAGAAACAAGAAAAAATTAAACTCTGAATATACGTTTTCCCTAAAATGCTTGCTTGATTAGGACACACGTTTACCTTTTCATGTATGTATTCACTAATTGGAGCCATTGCCCTTCAATTAAAATTTTCACTTTTTTTTTGTATTTTGGATAATAATATTGAAAGCTACAATACACAGACGGAAACTTTTAAAAGCAAATGTGATCAGCAAAACAAATCTTCGAATAAAAAATAATGAAATTGTATGTCGACTCAATATAGGTGTTATGTTACCTCAATTATGAAACTAAACACAAATGAAATCGTTGTTTTTTTTTTTTTTATCTTAATGTATATTATATTTATATATTTTTTTAACCAATAATAAAGAATTAATTTTTTTTCCGTAGGAAGGACCTACCCAGTGTGAACATTTATGTTGTGACGACAGAAATGGAGAATGGAGATACACCCGATCAGAACCTGCAGTAGATGGGACAACGTGTGGGTCATCCAGAGTACGTTTACTTTTGATTAGTGTTATTTGGAAAAAGAGCTTAATTGTTCGAAATTAATCGATTTATGACTATTGAATAGCGGTATACTACTGTTGCTTTAATGTATACAGAAAATCTTAGCTGCCGTCCACCAGTAAAAGAAATTAGAAAAACTATGTCCAGTGAATTA
Organism: Mytilus edulis; assembly: GCF_963676685.1. Classification (NCBI taxonomy): domain Eukaryota; kingdom Metazoa; phylum Mollusca; class Bivalvia; order Mytilida; family Mytilidae; genus Mytilus; species Mytilus edulis. The sequence continues at coordinate 117,715,063 of NC_092344.1, read as the reverse complement.
ATGTGTATTTTGGAATTTTGTTTCTCATCAGATATACTCCAGTGGTAATGACTTATTTTTTTAGAAATCCACTAACACAAGGTTTTTTCCCTTGGAAAATCACGCATATTGATTTCAAAATTGTCGAAACTTAATTAAATAAAATAAACACGTTATCATTAATCATGTTTTTAAGTAAACAGTTCGTCTCTCTTGAACATTAAATTAGTGTGATACATTCTTGATTGATCATTTCGTTTTACAGGTGTGTCTAAACGGGCAATGTGTTCCACTTTCCACAATAGGACGAAAATAAAAGTAAGTACTGACTAATTTGATCAATTGCATTGAAATCGCTCATTATTTCACATAATTAAGGGTTTTTCTACATTTTGCAAGGATGTTTTTGCATTAATATATCACGACAAGAAAGACATTTTAATGCAATCAATTATCGCGAGAATTATCAAAGTACTTTTCAACTTCACATGCTTTCTTTAAATAGTTTAATTGTTTCCAGATTAGTAAATGCAAATTCCTTTCGGAACAAGTATTTACATCACAGCATTAAAGAAGGGTAAACTTGTATGCAAATTGAGAACAAAATTGTGACATACAAACTTTGACATACAAACATACACCTGTCCTGTACCAAGTCTGGATTTTGGCAGTTGTTATCTCATAGTTCGTTTCTATGTATGTTGCATTGTCCTTTGTTTTTGCTGCACTTCAGTGTTTCTGTTGTTTCGTTGTTTTCCTACTATAATTGATTTATTTCCCTCGGTTTTAGTTTTTAACACGTTTGTTTTCTCTCAATCGATTTATGACTATTGAACAGCGGTATACTACTGTTGCTTTTATTTATTGAGAAATTTGTTAAACAAAAGTGAAACCAATTATTTCATTAAACTGTATATCTCATTGTATTCTTTATATCAACTTTTTCATATTATTGTTACAGTTTAAGCCAGCTGCGGATATTCGACAATCATCTGTCTCACATTTAGACAACAATCGATCTGGATGAATATGCCTTGTGACCCGATTCTTAGTTTTGTATCATGTGAGACGAGCCGTGAAGATCTCACAACTATTGATTATGAAAGTGAAATCCAATTGTGACTTTTGTGATTAAAACAGACTTTAGTTCTAATGTGACTCCATAATTGGACCATATGTAATGTTTCTTTATGCCATATGATGGCAAAGCCTATACAAACTGTACAAAACTATACTGTATACAAAATCCGTTGAAACAATTAATAAGGAGGTTTTTTGTATGTTATTTCACTAATTATCATACACTTCGAATCTTTACAGCAACTACATGGAATTTTAAGTGACCACATATAGTATTGGAAGTCAATGATTTATTATCGTTGAATCAAGCAGATACATAAATTTTATCCGCCCCTTTCTTCACTATGACCAACCAAAATTTGACCAATGACGTCGAGTAGAAAAAGACAACCTTCCCGGTCTGTAAAGCCAATTTGTACTCTTAAAATTGGAAAACATACTGGGAATTTTATTTTCATGTAATAATTTCGAAGTCTAAATGTTTGAGTTGTTAACTTTTTTGTATGTCCTTTTTTTCTATCAAGGACATAGAGCCTAAACAATCTACAGGTGAAGAAGTGAGGACATGAAAGAATAACACAGAAAAAATATTTCATACATTTTGAGCAACTCTAAAACAATTAAGCATACACATATATTTTTTTTGATGAATATGAACTTCTAACTAAATAACGTTCCAATACAACGAAATTATTTTCTGTTTTGATGAACACCTCTATGATAATTTCTTCTCAATAATAGCAGATATACAACCTTTAATCATATTGATACAGTCATTTTAGGCAAATTGTCTGAATTAACACTTTAATACATATGTTGTCGTATAAATGTACACGTTGTTATTTTTAATAAATGTTTGATTGCAGTCAGTGTACCTTCTATTCATTTATTTTTAAATAATGTCCTACCAGGAATATTATTTGGAATATTTACTTTCATATGAATTAATTTTAAAAGTGCTGAAATGTAAATCACATTTTTAAAACACAATATGGTTATAAAAATAGAATTTTCTATTTTTATTGTCATCAGAATTTTTTCATTATTAGTTCTTTCATCACTTGTCTAATAATTAGACTACAATCCTGCAAATATCAATTCATGAAGGGGGCATTAGAAAAAATATATGAAAACACAAAGATGCTATAAGAATCACACATGAAGAGAACTAAACAGTGGTGTTTCAAAGACTGTTGTTTGTCTTTTGTTGTTTTTTTATGCCATGGTGTTTCCTTTGTGTCTTCCGACTGACGAGTTTGAATATCACTTTGGTATCTCCCAAAAATAAACGTTAGACTACAAAGACACAAAATATTAACAATTATCGCACCGCGGGTAAATTATCACGTTGTGATTGGTTTAACGCCATCACGTGGTTACCCCCTATGAGACTGTAGGGGGGTTAGTAAATTTCATAGGGGGTTCATGACGCGTTAATGGTGACGTCATCTATTAATGTTGTTGTGTTTCATTGTTTATTTTTCAACAAAACACAGAAGAAAAAGTCAAGCGTGCGATAAATTCGTTATCCGGTCTCACCCCCTATGGATTTTACTAACCCTCTATGGATCCGTAGGGGGTCGGTAGCGAACCATATAACATATATTGTTTACCAAATTTTGAACTTTTGAAATACTAAGGCTTTTCTACCTCAGGCATAGATTACCTTAGTTGTATTTGGCAAAACGTTTTGGAATTTTGGTCCTCAATGCTCTTCAACTTCGTACTTTATTTGTCCTTTTCAACTCTTTTGGATTTGAGCGTCACTGATGAGTCTTTTGTAGACGAAACGCGCGTCTGGCGGATATACAAAATTTAGTCCTGGTATCTATGATGAGTTATTTATATTGAGGAATTATGACCTCACCATGAAAATCAGCGTTGAAATAGAAGTTTATTTCTATTGTTCGGCCTATAATACTGATTATATATGTATATCCTCACAATTTTTTTTAATTCAAATTTCAACATAATCACATCAAAGTGTTTTTAAAAACAAATTCCAAAAGAAAATTAGTTAATTGCTAATTCCTAAATATCAACGAGGAGATTTCAAACGGCGAAAGATGAAAAATGGACAAGTTAAATCAAAATCTTTTTTGATAGCTCTTTAACTTGAATGGATGACTTCAACTACAAAAGACCACATAAATAATTAATTTTTCTTTAAACAGTGTTTCTAGCCAGACTGAGTGATGTTTTGAAAAATCGAGAACAATTTACCTAAACAATGGGGAAAAGAAACTCTTTGTAAGGAATACATTGAACATACAATACACTATTTCAATTCAAAGAATTATATATTTTTTTTAAGAATTAGAAAACTTAACGAGATATAACAATATACAGTATGAATAGATAAAGGTTTCTGAAAAGTTACAAGCACAATCAGACATTTTCTAATTCTATCCTTTCCTTTCTGTTTGTCTTTGTCTTTTCATCTTTAGCTATTATCTTGTTACTATCATTAAGATATTTCTGAAAATTAGGAAACTACACACTGAATAATTATATATACACTTATTTAAGGATTTTAAAATATTACGAAAATCTACAGAAATTGTCAAATACTCTTTGTTATGAAGGACAATTTAAAAAATGGAATCATAGATATTAGACATTAGACTAAACTTCAACAGCTTCAGTATTAATTATGTTTTCCAGTAATCCAGATGAAGTTTTTGGATTAATCATTTTCGACAAAATTTAATAAACAAACAAAAAAATTTGTATTGCATAAAAAAAAATGCAAACATTGCATTTCATTCTTCGGAATTTTACGAGATCTAACCAACATACTATACATACCATCAAGTCTTTACTCATATAATATGGCTTTGTAACTCCATCATTTCTTTCACAGTCTTCACAAAAACACAAAAATATTGTGTCTATGGCAACCTAAAAGTAAAACTTACACTATACCAGATGATAATTGTCATCATTTCATTTTATAAATTCTAAAATGTTATCTATATCCACTTTTGGGGTTTTAAATATCGTTTATCTTCGTTCTTGATTCAGGCCTACAACTGTGTAATTCGAAAGTTACATATAAGTCGTATGAATCAAAACACACGTCTGGCATAGACAATAATTAACCTGGTATTTTTTTTTACATGATCCTTAACACAAACAGTTCTATGAAAACAGTTTAACCTTTTACATAATTATAAATAATAGTATATGTATTTAAAATTAAATGATACAAGAAAGATAAGACTGAGCTAATTATTCTGCTAACACTTAGATGAACGTATGCTAAAGTAACAATATACATTACACAAAATGTATATCAAATTCTCATTGCGTATACTTCGAATAAAAAAAAACCATCTGCTTAAATCCTCCGAGGCTTCTAGTGTCAAACTAAATTTGTTAGAGATGTATCATCAACAGTTTAGATGATAGTTTTAAAAAAGCCCTTTCCGGTTTTGTCTTAATTAAAAGTGGTATGGGCTTACGATTTTCGTCATGGAAATATTTCCACTTGATCTTTCGTTTTACTTATACTCACCGTGTAAATTAATTTAAAACTATTTCAGCATAGTTTTCGCAGTCATACGTTTTTTTTCATTATTATGAACTTATTTTCAGTATTAAAAACAAAAGTTTAATGTTACTTGACTAACCAACTAACTAACTAACTAATTTCATTCAGTATAAAGTCCAGTACAAAAGGATCATCGATCGCTGAAATACATGAACATGTAGAAAAACAAAACATAACAGACAACAATTGTGACACTTATAACAAGCAACAGACAAAGCACCCTATGACTATACAGTGAGCAGCGCCTTTACTAGTATTCTAAATCGGTTTATGAGATTCGAACATCGGTATCGATAAACTACTGTTGTCTAAATCAAATTTACGTTCTAGCAATTGGTAAATGTAATAACAAACCATAAATCGATGGCTATTATTACCTCTAAATGTGTGTGCAAAACTTAATCAGTAATCTAAACATGCGTACATTGTCAAAATCTGTAATCACTTGAACATGACAAGCTTCACCTTACCTGATATTCCTTTATAAATCAACCATGCTCATTTTACTGTATATCATATATATGTTCAGTCATATTTTCAAGCTGAAAGAGAGTACTTTGCAGATTCGGAATTTATTGATACAAGGATAACTTAAAATTTTATACATAATGTCCGCTTCTCACCATCAATCTCTACTACAGCTAGCCATTGATATTTACGACGAAACTTACCTCATACACCAGAAGAAAACAATGAGACACTGCAAACCCAAAAGCTGCTGCAACTGTTATTGGCGCCCACATGTAGTTAATGTCGTCCCTGTGCTGAAGTACATATAGTTGCCATAAATATACAGAACATAATGTATTGGGGTTTCGTCTTTAGTAGGTTTTGTACAATATAAGATTGTCAGTTTTAAAGGAAATTCCGAAAGATAGAAACTTGTGGAAATAGCATTTGTACGAGAGAAAGTGGGGACATCGAAAATTGACTTTTCTTGAAAAAAACAAAACAAATAGGGAACTAATTTTGAACACCGATAAGATATCTTTTTATATCAATCAATTGCTTCTTATATCAACTTCATCAATTCTAATGTCATTGTGAAGAACAAAAATAATTTACTATTTATTGTAAAAATGAATTAGAAAGACTAAATCTTATAAATATCTCTTTACATTGAACATTAATACCGACTTTTTGGTCTTTGCATCGGAAATAAACATATTTATTCTAAAAAAAATTGTTGGAATGATACAGGTTATGTTTTCCTCATATATGATGATATGACATTAAACTCCAAACGGGAGGGATTGTGCTTGATTTTATATGATTGTGACATTGTCTTTCAATTAGTTTAAATTGAGGTATGTGGCTGGCATGCCAGAAGCCGCTTATTGTCCTTGGTTAATTTATGTATCTTTGTTGTTTTGCTTAGTTTCATTTGTTATGTATTCTGACATCGAACTCGGATTTCTTTTAAACTGAGTTTTTTTGTGCATATTACTGTGAGTCATAGGGGAGGTTTGAGCTCGCACTATACATGTTTGACCCAAACACAATTTCGCGCCTTTCAGGAACACCTGTCCTTTGTAAAAAAATTTTTTTTTTACTAAAGTTCATTTATATGGTTTGGAGTTTAGTATTACACCTTTTTTCACTGAACGAGTACACATTCTTGTTCAGGGGTCCGCTGAACCCCGCCCTCGGAGCGGGATTTTCCCGCTTTGCTAAAGACCCTTTGGTGGCATCGGCTGTTATTTTTCTACTTTTGAGTCGGTTTGTTGACTCTTTGAGACACTCCTTATTTCTATTCTTAATTGTATTCTTCTATATTTTGTAAACTGTCTCAAGTATAACAGAATAAAAATAGAAGGGGAATATTAGAATTTTTGTCGTTTAGATTTACAAAGGGAGCTTTAAACCTACTCTAACTCGCCATATATTTTCCCTGAAATAACCATGTATACCTAGCACAATATCTTCAATAGTTCATTCCGCCATCATGATATTGTGTCATAATTCAAATTAAAACACATACTTCATTCTGAAAATTATGTAATAATAATTTATGCAGAGATGCACATTCACCTTTAATAATGTTTCTTTATTTTTTTTCTAAATATGAAGGATAATTTTGTATGACTTATAATGATCAATGAAGGTGCAAACCATCAATTTTACATGACTTAAAGTTCTGTTTTTGGCATCCCAGTATTAAAATGTATAATGATTAAAACGAAGTAAAATTTGTTGTCCGAATAAATATTTATAAAATGGTTTAGATCTTTAACATTCGAGTCACTCATAATTGTACTTCTTAGTTATATTAGTGTTGTAGATGGCTGTTCTTTAAAAACCCAAGAAAAATGTTTTTGAGGACACAAATACCCCCGCTGAAGCTTTGCAATTTTCAAAGTTATAAAGGGGCATAATTTTTTTTACGGCAAATGACTTAAAACTTAAGTTAGAGTTCGGAAACGAAATGGGACAGACGGAAGGAATGACGGAAGACGGACGTTCAAGGGTAATATTTTATCTCCCCGTTGCCTATGAAAGGGGCGCATGCACATACTAGCTAGTGAAATAAATAAGACAGCACATAACACTCGTATAAGATTTTTTAATTGGTTGTCTGTTAAAAGAGTCAATCTGTTAAAGTAACATTAAGAAAGATTGGAAATTGAATGTCGACAAGGACCAGATTACATTACCTTTAGAAATTCATGACCAATGACTAATACGATTGCCATTGTACTTAGTTTACCAAGAAATAGTACAAAATCGCCAATGGAGTTTATAGCTGCAACTCTCAAAGCATTGGCAACGATGAGCAGAAACGCCTTTTGTGCTCCTCTACAAAAACTATACCCGTAAATAGCTACAAAAAGAATGAAACATGTGTATAAGAGGGACGAAAGATACCAAAGGGACAGTCAAACTCATAAATCTAAAACAAACTGACAACGCGATGGCTAAAAATGAAAAAGACAAACAGAAAAACTAAAGAATAAACAACACGAACCCCACCAAAAACTAGGGGTGATCCCAGGTGCTCCGGAAGGGTAAGCAGATCCTGCTCCACATGTGGCACCCCTCGTGTTGCTTATGTGATAACAAATCCGGTAAATAGTCTAATTCGGTAGGTCACATTCATGAAAGGGAAGGGAGTTGTAGTTACGACGTAAGGAACATATCCGATATCATTTGTGAAACGGTTATTCCATAACGGTCAACCAACTCGTGATGGCGTCCGTAAAATTTACGAAGGGATGATTTCAACTTCACCATTTGGAACTCTTGGTTTAATAGCTTCCTTGTGAGCAGTAACCCTCTATCAAGAAAATCATGATAGGAAATGCAAGCACGGGAATATCGTATCAATTGGGAGATATATACCCCGTATGCAGGTGTTGCTGGAATGTTGCTACTTAGAAATGGAAAGTTCACAATTGGAAAGCTGAAATCATCTCTTTTGTCGTAAAGTTTTGTTTTCAACCGACCCTCATTGTCAATTTCTAGATGTAAGTCAAATTATGATGCCGACTTAACTGTATCTGTAGTATCCTTTATCTCCAATTCGATGGGATAGATGCGTTCCACATAGTCACCAAATTTTGAATTGTTTAGTGTAAAGAAAGCATTTTCTGAAACCACATTTAATATCCAATTTTTAGTTCATGTCCACTGACTGAATATTATGGTGAATGTTACAATTATAAATATCATCAATATATGGGAATTAGACTATTTACCGGATTTGTTATAACATAAGCAACACGACGGGTGCCACATGTGGAGCAGGATCGGCTTACCCCAACGAAGCACATGAGATCACCCCTAGTTTTTGGTGGGGTTCGTGTTGCTTATTCTTTAGTTTTCTATGTTGTGTCAGGTGTTCTATTGTTTGTCTGTTTGTCTTTTTAATTTTTAGCCAGGCGTTGTCAGTTTATTTTCGATTTATGAGTTTGACTGTCCCTCCGGTATCTTTCGTCCCTCTTTTATAGTGTTTGCAATTTTATATAAAAAAAAAACTTCATATGGTATTATAAAAATGTCAATTGGTTTCATCCGAATAAAATAAAGAGGTTTGTATTGGTTCGTTTTTCTCAAATTATTATTGATTGCCGTTTGAACTTACATTAGTTGTCATGTCTACCTCTAAAATTGTTCATTAAATTTGTCTACAACATGTACACACATGCACGGTTACAAGGTCTACAAACGTACCTATTTCAATATAAGCGTTTCTATTTAGGTACGCTAGAAATTTTTCAAAACACCAAAGGCAACATTGCAACATTTTTAGAAGGTAATCAGTCACCTTCCCTACTTTTCCACGAAGCCTAAAATAATCAAAACATTAAATAAAAGGAATTATTAACTATTGAAATTGAATAAACAATTGACACTTAATTAATAAATTACATATAATTTCAAGTGTGACATGCATAACTAAATCCTTATGATGTAATATATGTAGACAGATAAACACACAGCAGCATTATTTTATATCTATTGACCAAATATATAATATAACATTAACTCTTAACACGGTAATTTGTGTTGATGTGAATATGATATAGAAGTAACACTTTTAAGGTAAACCAAACACCCAAACTAAACATTTATGGGTGCTATGATAAGTTTGTTTTATTAAACAATGATGAGCAAAGAATGATTTTGCACTATAAATATATATATATATTCTATAAAAAAAAAAATATAGAATTTTGAAAAACCTATTTTTCTATTTACATATTGCTGTGTGACTTTAATATTCAAAAGTTGTAAGTTAGATGAAGAGATATTTTACTTTCTTATAGGAATATATTTTTAAATACATGTCAATTAATACATCAGGAAAGTGTTATTGTACATCAATTTTAGTGTATATTCAAATTCGTTGACACAAACTATCAAATCCTGTACGTTTAGCTACCTATGGTATTTGGTCGTGTTCGTGTTATTCAATCTATGTTGTCTTTGTTGTGCTGTCTGATCTGTTTATTGTCTGTTCACAACACTTTTGTCGTTCTGCATATTATGGTAATTGATTGCCTCTTGGTATCATCTCTCCATTTTTTAAATGAGAGCAAACATACTTTTGTACAATTTATTTGGATTATATGTGATCGGAAAAGTGTAAGTCTTTGCTTGATCAGTGTTCATTCTGTCTTTATGGTTTGATACTTCGCAATTGCTTGAGAAAGGAGTAGGTCCGGTAAGGGCCGATTTTGGCCTTAAATTTCAGGTTCATCTGACGAAAGATTTTGAACACTTTTTAAACACTTAAGTGTCTATTTTATCTGAATCCATTAGTTAATGTGAAAGATTTCAACTGATTTAGTCATAAAAAACGCACCGATTCAAGCTGAAGTATGAAAAATCTACCAAATATGCCGAAAAATGTCACTTTTCAGCTTGTTTTTGTCTGAAATGAAAGTGGCCGCATCCGTGTTCATCCTCAACCTTTATATATGTTATGTATTTTCGTAAAATACAACTTACATTTCAATATTAAGGATGAACACGAATGCGGCCACTTTCGTTTTACACGAAAACCGTCTAAAATTTAACTAAAATGCTAGAATTGTGAAGTTTTCAGTACTTTAGCATGACTTAATGGTGCTAGTACCCGATATATGTGCATTGTATTGTCAAATAGTTATCAAAGGTACCAGGATTATAACAAAAACAGCCCATATTTATGTAGCAGAAGCATTTTACTGTGCAATAAATAATTAAAAGTTTACATTTTAACATTTTTGTAAAACTGCTATATTTTGGGGCCAAAAAAGGGGTCTTACTGGACCTACTCCTTTCAGATTTGCAAAAATATATTGCAAAACTCTAGCTTAAGACGTGGCACGGTACTTGTCTATCCCAAATTCATGTATTTGGTTTTGATGTTATATTTGTTATTCTCGTGGTGTTTTGTCTGTTGCTTGGTCCGTTTCTGAGTGTGTTGCGTTTCGGTGTTGTGTCGTTGTTCTCCTCTTATATTTAATGCGTTTCCCTCGGTTTTAGTTTGTTACCCCGATTTTGTTTTTTGTCCATGGATTTATGAGTTTTGAACAGCGGTATACTACTGTTGCCTTTATTTAAGACTTGATTAATTGAGTTGATGTTGTTCACTAAACACAATTTGAAAAAAGTTAAAATTCATATTCATATCAATAATAGTCAAAATCAAAATTGCCTTTACAGTACTCACTTGTTCTGAATATATCCAAGGACCAGTCTGGCCAGACGGACAAGAGCAATAATAAACGATCCAAATGCAACAGATCCAAGATGGTATCTGCCAATAGATAATTATTACTTTTTATTATTATTCTGTAAATATGCTTTTTAAGTTACGATCTTATATATTGGTATCCTCTAGTTTAGCTTGTCAGATGAATTGTGTATTCTTTCATGACTGAGATGTCTAAATTTAAAAACATTTAGAACTAACTATCTAAAAAGTATGAAAAAAACCAACTTATATGCTAACGATTTATTCTATTGGGTTTTGATTAAATATAGTTTATGATTGTATTTTGTTTGTTTGTACATTCACATTGTACAAATAAGTAAAAAATAAAATAAAGAATATGTCGCAAGTGCTATCCAATCCATCAAAAATGATGGAAAACAATATTTCATCAAATGCATCAAAATGTCTGACTTTTTTGTTAGTTATTCATTTGTACTTTTCGTATTTCACTGATCAAGATTAAAAGGCGGCAGGTCGAGATCACAAAACATTAATCAACTTCACCACACGCTCATTTACTTTTTCCAACGCCAGAATTTATATTTTGTGGTGATATCTGCAATTTTTTTTATTCATAAACAGTTTGAAACAGAAAAATATTTGCCAATTTCCTAGACTCATCGCAGATTGTTCATATTGTACTTAGACTTATGTCTCTCGGTGACCACATGTTTACCTCTGTGTCTTTTGAGATTTGATGTACCCTCGTGGCGCTGTGTAATCGGTGTAATTCATATAAATTGCAAATATACGATTTGCAACTAATCAAATAGAAAGTTGTAATGCCATATATAATCTGATTAGTCTTAGATGAACTTATATTAATTTGAATGCAGTATATAACGTATAGCAGGTTATTTTCGAGGGGTGTAAATGTTCGCTTATAGAACAAAATCGCCAGAATAAATTCCACCAATTGAACAGAGCACAAAGGTATTGATAGAAGTTTTGAATCCGCGAGATAATATCCGCCTTAATATTTCGTATACCTTATTCAATGAAAATCGCGAAATTTTAAACCTACGAAAATAACCCGCTGTACGATATTATTCAGACTGATCTATCTGATTGAAAAGGAATTTCGTTAATAGGAATGAAGTTTTCAATATTATTAATAACTGTTTCTATTCAAATAACGCATAACTGTGTTTTAAACTATAACCTGAACACTACATTATTCTTTTTTATTCCAATTTTTCAAATATGCGTTTTTTTCTAACATATATGTATGAACATACATTTCATTTATTATTTCATTGTCTTTGCAATTTGAAAGTTAAATTAAGTACGTCATTTTCAAAATTCTATCCAAGATGTGGTATGTACAGAAACCATGCTTTTCTCCTTATCAATCACTGTGTTACCGTCGAAGGCAATGAATGCCTGTAACAAACACCAAAATGATTGCCAGAAGATGTGGTATGATTGCCGATCAGACAACTCTCCACAAGAGACCAATGACACAGAATTTAACAACTATAGGTCACCGTACCCATACCGCTTAGTAAGCTATGATATCATAATCATGAAAAATTGTTTTATTAGGATCAATTATGATTTGGTTAAAGACAAAGTCAACAGAGTGTGTGTTGCGTTGTGACAGTCAGTCTGTATATTTCATTACAAAAAGTATGTTTTTTTTTCTATTTCAAGAAAATTTCACACTTACCTTATAAGTCTTTTGATAGATGCAAGTACTGGCCATCCAAGTTGGCTCTTATCTCTAAAATGATGGAGAATTGATATATTTCATCTTTCTATTTATTTTAATTATAAAGTTTGACATGATTATTAAAAGATATTCTAAGATTTGCCATTTGACATGTATTGTTTAATTTGTCTTCATCGAATTTTGGTAACTTTAATGGAATTGTCTTAACTGTTCATAAATAAGAAGCATAAACACATACATTGATACACAATTAAGTTTATGACGTTATGATGCTTAAATTGTCACTTATTCGCACATAATCATGATTCTGATATATCCCTATCTTTTAGTCGTTAATAATAAAAAGAAAATAATGAAAAAAGAAATTGATCGTATTGTCGTGTTTTAAAGCATATCCTAAGTTGCAATTTAAAATTCTGAAAAACAAGAATGTGTTTATCGAACACGAATGCCTTACTCGCAATGTCATTTTTTATGTTCAGTGGACCGTGAATTGGGGTCAAAAACTCTAATTTGGTAATTAAATTAGACAGATCATATCATAGGAAACATGTATACTAAGTTGCAAGTTGATTGGACTCCGACTTCCATCAAAAACTACCTTGATCAAAAACTTTAACCTAAAGCGGAACCGGCAGACGAACGAACGAACGGATGCAAAGACGGAAAAACATAATGCCCCTTAGTGGGGTACAAAATGAAGTCTGAAAGATCCGTAGAATGTTTTCTGTTCATGTTATCACTATTTCAGACTAGATATGAATATATTTTGTTTAATAGAAATGGAGAAATGTGTGACAAAGTATTTGATAGACAAATGAATGGTTGGTGGGACAAAAGGGCGGAAAAGTAAAGTGCAATATAAACCAACCCTCTAGAATGATTAATGATATTACCTTTTGAAAAACCACGTTGCGATAGCACCAGCAATAACCATATCTTGACAGGCCACAATGAATGCTGATACCCATAGGATTCCAAATATATGGTACCATCGTAGATACTATATACAATATATAAATGTTAGAAATTGATTTTGTTTACACTTCCGATTAAAAACTTTTGTGGAAATTGTTTTTTTATTTCTGTGAAATATAGTTTTAAAATATAAATCTTTTTTAGTATTTCAGTTCTGAAATATAAAACTTTTTTTTTCGATTTTTGAAATGTGTTTTTAGATAAAACCTTTTTAATTATTTTTACTTTTACCATTTCTTAGACTTCACGCGTTCAAAATCAATCACTTTTTCAAAAAAATGTTGCAGACATTATAAATGTTTTCAAATCTTACCCTCATAGTATCCTCCATACCATATTTGACAATTCCTGTTGAGTTATTCACTACCGGAATTCCTGAAAATATATCAGAAAATACGAAGCCTAAAATGTAGCATATCAACCTTATGTTTGGTTGGCATATGCAATGGGAAATGATTTACGAATGCGATACTCTAATTTGAAGAAAATTGAAAAATTGAACTTCAATTTCTTTTATGTTTATTTGTTTTTGGAACTAGTCTGTTGTCTCAACAATAGAATACCACATCAACACTAGAACACCACACTTAAAGTATTTCGCTGGAATGTATAGCAACTGGCAACAATTTTAATTCCCTTTATATTTCTACTAAGTATTATTTGGAATATTAAAAACAGACTTTCGCTTCTAGAAAACTTTAATCTACAATTAGAAATAAAGGCCAGCAGTTACTATTACGGATTAAAAAAATCACTAACTACCTTTAGAACAGGAGTAACTTGAAACTAAGTATAACGTTAAAGTTAAATTCAGGACCCATTACATGGACAATGTTGTATAGAATTATTCATTTGTTGAGCAGAATTAACCTCATTGTTATGTATGTATTACTAACATTATAAAACAAGTTGTTAAAACCGAATTAGATTTTAAATTCTAAGTAAACTCAGATAACAATTGTATCTTACATACCAGATGTTTCAATGTGTGCTGCTATAACAGCAAGACCAGCTAACACTCCACCAAGTATAAGTAATGTCTAAAAGATTAAAGTTACAATCAATGTAGTGTCAATAGTAAAGATCACAATATGCATTTCAAATTATTAATCAAAACAAAGGCAGATGGGTTCTAAGTTGTGTAAGCTCCTCTTCAATTTAAGGTCGCAAGCATGATTGCAGAATATGAGAAATGACCATCGATACTCATCCCTTTCGTAGTCGCAATTCCATCATCCATTATCCGTGTTTTGTTGATAACCACATTTAAACTTATCATTTTAGATACGACAGGTGCAGGAAGTAGAATGGGAACTACTAACCCTTTCGGACTACCAGTTCACCTTATGTACACATGGGACCCTGCTGTTCCTTATTAAGCTTCTTGAAACTGTTTTGTTGATTTTTATTTGATTTTTTGGGGTATTTTTTTAGTTTTGAAAATGGTGTTGCTTGTTTTAAGAAACGATTTTGGTGGCTTTTTGAATCTTTTATTTTTTTCATGACTTGTCCATACCTTCATTTGTTCTCAATCTAATGAAAGGAACCGACCATAAATAATGAATCAATATTATAAACAATTCAAAAAGATGTACAAGAGTGCATTTCATAAAATACCAAATGGTATCAAAACGTTGGACTTCTCGAAGTGTACTTCTTTACATAAAATTGAGAATGGAAATGGGGAATGTGTCAAAGAGACAACAACCCGACCAAATAAAAAACAACAGCAGAGGGTCACCAACAGGTCTTCAATGTAGCGAGAAATTCCCGCACCCGGAGGCGTCCCTCAGCTGGCCCATAAACAAATATATACTAGTCCAGTGATAATGAACGCCATACTAATTTCCAAATTGTACACAAGAAACTAAAATTAAAATAATACAAGACTAACAAAGGCCAGAGGCTCCTGACTTGGGACAGGCGCATAAATGCGGCGGGGTTAAACATGTTTGTGAGATCTCAACCCTCCCCCTATACCTCTAACCAATGTAGTAAAGTAAACGCATAACAAAACGCACATTAAAATTCAGTTCAAGAGAAATCCGAGTCTGATGTCAGAAGATGTAACCAAAGAAAATAAACAAAATGACAATAATACATAAATAACAACAGACTACTAGCAGTTAACTGACATGCCAGCTCCAGACTTCAATTAAACTGACTGAAAGATTATGATTTCATCATATGAACATCAGGCACAATCCTTCCCGTTAGGGATTTAATATCATACCATCATAACATATATGAAAAGAACATAACCCGTGTCATGCCAACAACTGTTTTTAGAATAAATGTGTTTAGTTCCGATGCAAAGACCTTATCAGTGACTCAATATTAACGCCAAAATATGCAATCTTTAATGACTTGACAACAGTATCGTAATTATATCCCTTCTTAATAAGTCTATTCAAAGGTTTTGTAAGTTTCTGAGGTGAATACTGACACCTTTGTGCTTTATAAAGAATATTACCATAAAAAATTGGATGTGAAATACCTGAACGTATTAGAAGTCTGCATGTTGAGCTATATTTACGAATGATGTCTTTATACCGATGATAAAATTTAGTAAATGTTTTGACTAGTTTGACTAGAATGACTAGTCCGCTCTCTGTCCAGCTTAAAGGGTCATGTACATAATCCCAAAAGGATGTGTTATATTGATAAAAAAAAAAAAAAAAGAAGAGAGAAAGAAGGATAAACTAAAGTATCATTTTTTAACACGCCTTGTACATTATTGCTGTTAACATTGTACTAAGTAAGGTATCAATTTTATATTCTAGTAAAAAAATATCGTACTTTGAACCATCTTGATTTCCGCAATAACAAATTAACCAAAGTAGAAGTCAATAAAATGATTGATAATTTATTGTGAGAATAGGAGATTAATATCTCCAAAAGACAGTGGATACTATATATGTAACTCTGCAATCCGACTTGAACTTGTATTATTCTTGTAATTATATATAAACTTTCGCTTTCCACGTTCTCATTTGCGTCCGTAAAAAAGTGAAGTTCTGTTCTGTTAAAGCATTGTGGTGACGTCAGCCTATTCATTTACCGTGAATTCTTTTTCTAGAATCAACGCTATCTAAATCTGTCGCTCAAATGGACTCACCGTTTTATATTTTTTTGTTTCCTTTGTGTTCATAATAACATTAAGTTTGAATTGACTAATTTGCTGATTTCTGTTCACTAATGGAATTGTTTTAAAAACTAACCTTTAATTTTTGTAATTTCTATATGTCTTCACTGGGAATCGAACCCGTCCATGAATTCTGTAATGTGTTACTGACATCAACATATCGACGAAACATCTGGGCTACCAATCGGTTACGATTAAAATGTCTATTTTATACATATAAATGAATATATGATAACATTATACATCGGTACAACAGACACACAGGGTTTGTACCTTTATATTTACATAATAGGCAAACGTATAGTATGAATTGGTAGCCACGAGGTTTCATGGTTAAGATAAATGATTTAAGGTACGGATTTGTGTTTAGGTTCGAATCCCTGAATTCTCTTTGCTATCCCTTTTCTCTAGTTTTCCAGTTTTTGTTCTTGTTTTGTATGTTATTGTTGATATTTTGTGTACTAAAAGCGAGTTTGGTCGTTTATTATCGAATTATTGTTGGCTATTCCACATGTTTGAATCAAAAATGACTACATGCTATTTGTCTATTTTAGTTTTATATTTTCTATGCTAGAAAATCGTGATGTTCCTTGATTTAGGATTTTTGTTAGAAATTTCGGAAACATACTTATTATATGCACTATATATATGTTCTTTGTCGGGTTGTTTTCCCTTTGACACATTCTCCATTTTACATTTTCAATTTTAATAGAAATAAGTTCGAATATATCTTATTTTGTAAAAACAGATAACATTCAGATGCCTTATAGTATGAAGATATTTAAGGGTAGACGTGTTGTGTTATAATATATTTGTAATTTTTACAATACAATGGATAAGCGTTGATTCTTGAAAAAGAAACCATGAGCCCGGAAGACGAATGGTTTGTTTGTCGTGAATCAATGCGTATCTATTGTATCTATATTAAACTATTGTGTTAATATCTTTGAAAAATTAACGCCTATTCATAATTAGAAGGTATTGTAAGTGAGTTTAAATAACCATGCAATCGTGTCAAACGCTCCATTTCAATAAATTAAATATCACATTTAAATGGTTAAAAAAAATTAAAAAATATTATATAACCCAACACGTCTGTCCTTTAAGATCTTCATATTATCATGCATATTATCTGTTTTTACAAAATATATATTCGAACTTATTGCTATTAAAATTAAATATGGAAATGGATTATGTGTCAAAGGGACAACAACCCGACACAGAACATATATATAGTGCATATAATAAATATGTTTTCTAAATTTCTAACATGAATCGAAGTCTATGCACATCACGATTTTCTAGCATAGAAATTTGTGAAAATAAACGTTTGTAAAAGTATGAAATAAAACAGATGGAATCATATTATATTAATTCATTTATATAAAACAAACATGGACAAATATGTGGAATATCCAACAATAATCCGATAATAAACGACCATACTCGTTTTTATTACACAAAATATTTACAATAACATGCAAAACAAGAACAAAAACAGAAAAACAAGGGAAAAGGGACAACAATGACAATTTAGGGATTCAGAGACAAGATCTTAACTTTAACTCATTTATATTAACCATGAAACCTTGTGGCTACCAACTCATACTATAAATTTGCCTATTATAAAATTGAGAATGGAAATGGGGAATGTGCCAAAGAGACAACAACCCGACCATAGAAAAAAACAACAGCAGAAGGTCACCAACAGGTCTTCAATGTAGCGAGAAATTCCCGCACCCGGAGACGTCCTTCAGCTGGCCCCTAAACAAAGATATACTAGTTCAGTGATAATGAACGCCATACTAATTTCCAAATTGTACACAAGAAACTAAAATTAAAAAGAATACAAGACTAACAAAGGCCAGAGGCTCCTGACTTGGGACAGGCGCAAAAATGCGGCGGGGTTAAACATGTTTGTGAGATCTCAACCCTCCCCCTATACCTCTAGCCAATGTAGAAAAGTAAACGTATAACAATACGTACATTAAAATTCAGTTCAAGAGAAGTCCGAGTCTGATGTCAGAAGATGTAACCAAAGAAAATAAACAAAATGACAATAATACATAAATAACAACAGACTACTAGCAGTTAACTGACTATATATTATGACTATATATTATGTATATATAAAGGTACAAGTCCGGTGTTTCCGTTGTACCGATGTATAGCATATATTCATTTATATATATAAAATAGACAATATATCGGAACCGATTGGTAGCTCAGAGGTTTCGTCTGTATGGTGATATCAGAAACACGTATCAGAATTCATGGACGGGTTCGATTCCCAGGGAAGGCATATGGAAAGTACAAAAAATAAAGGTTAGTTTTTAAAATAATTCCATTGGTGTACAGAAATCAGTAAACTAGTCAATTCAAACGTAATATTAGGCACACAAAGAAAACAATAGAATATAATATGGTGAGTCCATTTCAGCGACGGATTTAGGAAGCGTTGATTCTAGAAAAAGAATCCACGGTAAATGAAAAGGCTGACGTCACCACAATGGTTTAAATTGTGCATAACCAATTTTGATGCCACTTTTGTTGTATCTTTTTAATAAAGAGTGAAGAAATATCAAGGGAGTCGAATTAAGCGAAGACTCAAAAATCGAATGACGTGTAGAAATAACACGTCGAAAAAACAAAAATATCATGGCTACAATAAAAACTTAAAAGACACCTGTTCACAATACACATCGCAAAAACTGAAAACGAAATCCACCAACAAGTCGATGTGACAAGTCCTCCAAAAGGGTTTTAACTTATCAATGTTACCAGGCTTATTATTATGTAAGCAGATACTGATCCACTTGAATAACCACTAAAATTCCTGATAAAATTACATGAAATCATCCTTGTCTGTGTCTATTGTGAACCAATACTAATCAGTTTCTATAAATTTGACACATATTTGTGAATTTTTAACTTACCCATAGAGGTTGGAGCAACAGGAATGGAATACATCTGATTGCTTTTGCAGCCTCTTTGAATAACTGGACAACCTAAATATCAAACTAATCGTTAATCAATGATGAAAATAAAATAATTGTATTTATATAACAGCACAGGGTCAACAGATAACCAAAAAGTATCGTTATTTTTTGTAGTATGTCATTGCCATGTAGTAAATTTAATTCGATTCAAGACCGAACTGGACATATGCTTTTTATATAAATATAAAATTATTGATATAAATACAATCACATCTACCTATGTTTAAGATATGATATATATTGTTTTTATTGGGTTAAATTTTTGCCACATGGTGTTGTCGTTCACCCTTTTGATGTAGGTTCTTCCATCGATTCGTGATGGTAAACGAAAGATAAATCTTTCTAATTGATTGATTTATTATTGAATTTTAATGATAATATTCCAATTACTATGTCGTTCAAATTTTTGGTTTGAGTGCATTCCTTATGAACGTAAACCAACACAATTGGTGTTATTCTCATTTTAAAATATAATCCTTTAAAAAAAAGATGCTATGAATAATGAGAACTAAACTCATATCTTTCTACATTTCTAAATAAATGTGAACAAGCGTTTATAAAGGTCATTTTTTTGCTAAAATTATGACAAAATCTGCATTCTTTATTAATATAAAAAAGAAGATGTGGTATGAATGCAAATGAGACAACTGTCCACAAGAGACCAAAATGACACAGATATACTCATGATTATATCAAAGATTTAAAGAAGTGAGTCGATTGATGACTACACATGGCATAATTAGTACATATAAAACAGGCATTGTTGAATGCAGCATAGTGACCTACAGTTGTTAATTTATGTGGCATTTGGTCTCTTGTGGAGAGTTGTCTCATTGGCAATCATATTACATCTTCTTTTTATATGTTTATCATATCAGAACTCTTTTTTTTCTAATTATCATATGAAAGCAGCAAAATTCAGCAAGATATATAACATATTTATCTATAGAGCATATTCTTTTTGTTATTAAGTGGTTTAAATGTTAAAATGTACTATTATATCATTTATTTATGTATTTGTCTGTCCTGCTTGCATTTATTTGTACTGTATAATGTATTCCTGTCGCGTAATGTTATAATTCTAGCGATATTTTTAACATTTCAATATAATATGCCGAGATTTAGCTAGCCATTAAACCAGGTTCAAACCGTCATGATTTCTTTAAATGTTCCGTACCAAGTCAGGAATATGGCAGTGTTTACTACATAGTCCGTTTCTATGTATGTTTGCGATTGTTTTTATAACCGTTCTGTGTTTCTGTTGTTCCGTTTTGTTTCCTCTTAGATTGATGCGTTTCCCTAAGTTTTGTTTTTTTACCCGGATCTGTTTCAGTTAAATCCATTCATGACTATTGAACAGCGTTATACAACTATTGCCTTTAATTATTTATACCTTTGAAATTTGTAGAGAAAAAAAATTAAGAAAATCTTTTTAAAATTTTGCATATGTACGACTTCACAAATCTTGGCCATTAATTTAAAACTCAATGGATAAAAACATTTTGAATATTTTACTTTGTTTGAGATAAATCCTCCATGCGAATTTATAGCAAAATATTTGTACATATGATGTATGTTGAGATTAGATGAATACTATAGTGAATATTTTTTTAATTTGATTATGTAATGTTAAGTTTAGAGAAAAACAAAATTTCAATATTTCGGGACAGAATTTTTTTCAATTAATTTGGATAATGTTACCATAATTTGTCTTTCAAAATCGATATCAATTTGAACATCGGTAAACTGTTGTCTCCTTTATCTATGACGAAGAACAACTTAATTAAATCTACACTACAACAGTTTTATAGAAACCACTACAAATATGCTGACCGACACGATGTGTCGTAGTCTAAACTAACTAAGTTTTTGCGGTCTTAGATCTAAGATACAAGTAAAGTTTGTTCTGTGATTTTACCGATAAATGTTTTATAGATGTTTCTTAAAATTCTTTCTGATCAATATCAAAATGATATTGAATACTTTTATTTCTTTAATTGATTTATCAAACGTGCGGGTGGAAAGATATTTATTACATATTTGATAATTTTTTTCGTCATATACTTACTAGTGCAATTCTTTTAAACATCATCAACAACAGCAGCAGTATAATGATCTATAAAAACAAAAACATATCAAAAAAATCGTTTAACTCGCCATGATTATTTTTAGACCGTTTACCCATAGATCAAAATATGGCTTTGTACGTCTTTGGCCAGCTGAAGGTTGCCTCCGGGTGCGGGAATTTCTCGCTGCATAGAAGACCTATTGGTGACCTTCTGCTGTTGTCTTTTCTATGGTCGGGTTGTTGTTTCTTTGACACATTCCCAATTTCCATTCTTAATTTTATTTACACATGATCATTCAGTAATGATGTTCGCTGTAACTTCTTCTTCTGTACGGTTGTAGTACAAGCATTTCATTATAGGTTAAAGTTGAAAAATGGTGTTTTTGGCAGAGTAATATACACAATACGAGAAAGAAGTAAAGTTATTTAGATGACAACTTATAACTTGTAAATTGTTGAAAATATGGCTATCTTAAATTGTTGGAGATGTATCAAAACTTATTCGCAACGGAAGAATAAGGAGGAATATAAGATTCAGCGACAATGTTGCCTGACAAGAGATGACACCTGCTTTCAATTTTCAGTAAGTTCATTTCAAAATTGTAATACTTTAAAAATGATATGTTAAATGTTATCTAGCCTCTTTACCAATGATGAAATAATTGAAAAATAAGGTGTGATTTGATTGCCAATTGAGACAGCTATCTGTCAAAAGACGAAAGGACGAAGATGTCAACAATAACAAGGCACATCACGGTATTCAACAAGAAACAAATATGTATTGTAAGTTATAAAAGGAATCTAGATTTTTAAACTTGTAACATTGCAATGGGTGTTGCATACTTACCAGGAATAGTTAAACTTTTCGACCCACGAGTCTCGCTCCTTTTGCAGACGACGAAATTCAATCAGGTTTTTCAGGATTTTTGTGTCCTTTTAATGGATTTATAAGATTTGAACAGTGATAAACTACTATTGCCTCTAATTTGGACAGACACATAAAAAATGTGGCGGGCTTGAGTATGTTTTAGGGAGTTAACCCTCCCCTACCCTGTGACATTAGTGTATCAATACAACCTAAAACAAACTGTTCAAATCAGATGGAAAGGGCTCAACTCATCAGACCGGCACTAAGCGCAATATAACATACGATGTATGACGGGATGAATATGCGTTCAATACTAGTGATTTTAATAGAATGTGCGTTTATAAGATTTCGGTTTGCATTGGTTCAAGTCATTATCATATGAGTTCATGTTGATAGTTAATTATATTTTTCCGTTGTATCAATTTGGTATTATATGTGCACACAGTAATACATTATGTTAATCAGTGTTTACATACAAGTATGTCAATTATTAACAAATCATGAATTGTCAATATACTAACGGTAATTCCACTGGCTATACAAGCATAAATTAACCAGGTTTCCACAGCTTCACTCCTGTCAGCTGTATGTTGTGATGCAGCGAGACTATCATATGCCATTTTCAGGTTATACCACGAAGACCTCAAAAAAGAAATAGAAAATCGTTATACAGTCCGCAGAAATCCTTATAATAGATTGGTTAAAGTGATTTATGCAAATTCCATATTTGTTTAAGTACTACTGACCCCCCACTACTAGGTACAATTCTGGTGTCTTTTGACGGATAATGCATGTGTCTTTCTATGTTGTGATTTTATATTATTGTTTCAGAAAAAGGAGACGGTTTGGTACCATTTAAACGTGTAATCCCGCTACAAATGTTTGCACATGTCCTAATAGTTATCAAAGGTACAAGGATTATAATTTAGTACGCCAGACGCGCGTTTTGTCTACATAAGACTCATCAGTGACGTTCATATCAAAATATTTATTAAGCCAAATAAATAGAAAGTTGAAGAGCATTGAGGATCCAAAATTCCAAAAAGTTGTGCCAAATACGGCTGAGGTAATCTATGCCTGGGATAAGAAAATTCTTAGTTTTTCGAAAAATTCAAAGTTTTGTAAACAGGAAATTATAAAAATGACCACATTATTGATATTCATGTCAACACCGAAGTGTTGACTACTGGGCTAAGTCAGGAATCTGATGTACAGTGGTTGTCCTCTGTTTATGTTATTCATACGCGTTACGCGTTTCTCGTTTCTTGTTTTATATAGATTAGACCGTTGGTTTCCCCGTTTGAATGGTTTTACACTAGTAATTTTTTTTATAGCTTGCTGTTCGGTATGAGCCAAAGCTCCATGTTGAAGGCCGTATCTTGACCTACAATAGTTTACTTTTTATGAATTGTTATTTGGATGGAAAGTTGTTTCATTGGCACTCATACCACATCTTCCTATATCTTTTATCAGGAGATGTTAATTATGTGCACTCATGTGGTCCATTTCTAATACTGCGTTTCTTACTGCTTGTCTTGAATTGTGTGTATAATATATATTAGTTGAAAACATAGATTAACAATCTTTGCAATGAGCTTTGCAAACTATTTCTATACTTGATTCGTTTATTTGCTGAAAATATTGAAAAACGTGTCACCAGTCATTGTAAGACTGTTCTTTTACCACTAAAATGTGTTCATGTTAAACCTCTCATTGGCAGTCAAACATGTACTTCTAATTTGTATATTCGTTACAATTTGATAAATCTTCAAATTGATTAAGGAGATTAAATAGTACCAGCCCTTAAACTATTCATATCAAAATCCATGTTATTTTTTTCTGATTATGAAAAACATTCGACACATATGCTTACCAGCAGTACGCTGTTGCTCCAAGACAAAACGCAATTACAGCTATCACTATGAACCATATTATAATGGCCGCCAAAAATCCAAAGCATGCCACAATAGTTATGGAAACACCTAATGAATATCAGGAATTTTAATATTAACATTATTATAGAATAATCTGTGACAGAGTTAGATAACGATATTCTCGTAAAATATTCTCCAAAATTACATCTGTTCCAGATATAATCATGGAGTTACATTATTTCTTTAACTAACAAAACAAAAATAGATAGTACATTTCTATCTATGCAAGTTACATTTCCTTGTACCAAGGCATAACATAAAGTGCATCAGTATGATTAAATTCCATTAACTTCATTTTTCAACAGGGAAACATATAGTTAATGCATCAGGATGCGTTAAGGGATATGCTTAACCCATGACAAAGAATAAACAGGATGTTCACATATCATCACGTTCTTACTTTTTTGCAAATTATAAAAATATACTTATCCATTACTGAACGTACAATACAACACAGATCATAATTTAAACATGTTATCATACTATTATATACAATAAAGGCAATAGTAGTATAATGCTTAAATAGTCATAGATCGATTTAACTGAAACAAATCCTGGTCACAAACTGAGGTATAAACACATCAACTATGAAGAAATAAAAAGGAAAAACAAAGACACTGAACTGCTATAAAAACAAACGCCAACATACATAGAAACGGATAATGTGATAACAACTACCATGTCTCTGACTTGGTACATGACATTTCAAGAAAAACGGTGGGTTGAATCTGTTTTTATGTCTAGCCAAACCTCCCACTTAAATTGGAAATGTTAAAAATACCGCTAAAATGACAACATTACGTGACAAGAATACAGTACAAATAAATGCATTCAGGACAGAGATATATAAATAAAACGCCTGCTCAATTTATTTTTTTAACATATAATCTATGTTAATCAAATTTTTATTTTTAAATCTTTTTAAACAGATTTTAATCATTGTATTTATTTCTACTATAAATTCAAAGCCAATATTTTTAATATATATTTTTTTAATAAAACGGTTTATAATACTTGTTGATGCATTGCAATTGACTTTAGTATGCACACATAATTAAAAAAAATAACAACAATAAACAACTAGGTATTTCATACAAATAAAGCAAACTAACATATAAATCACGAACACATGTGAATTCAGAATATAGAAAGTAGAAATCTAATGAACAAGAATATCCCGCTCGCACGATTATATTTCCTAGTTTATTGAACCACAAAATTTGGATAAACCCAATGAGGTAGGGTGAATTTCCCTTGTTTTTTTCTCTCACAGTGGAAAATCTAAAATTTATCAAATCCTACTACAAATTGAATATTTAGGAGTCTATTCCTTTACGTAAGATATTGTTCCACAATATTACATATTTTCATAAAAGGCTTTTAGATATTTTGTTGCTTTTTGATACAAATTTCAATTGAAATTTGGCATTTACTTTTAAAATGTCATATCATAATACATATAAGTACTAATGTATACGTTTCAAGTCGTTCAACTTTATGGTAAAATTCCGTAAACTAGATCTTACCTAATCAGTGAAGCACAACTATATTCATTGAAGGTTAGAATCAGTCTGAAAATGTGAACCAAGTCTCATGCTGATTTGACTACAATTTCACGGTAAATTATCTTAAAGAAAAATACGGATAAGAGATGGACGAACGAACGAACTAAAAGATGTGCGCACAAAACCATTACATACTCCTCCTACTTTCGTAGGTGATGCATACAAATTCCATAAAATCAGGAAACAACTATGATTACCAACAGATATTGCACATAGATATAGTATTTCCTTCCATGTATTTTTCATGTCAGATACAATTTTCTGAAAGACATAAAAGTATTATACAGATGACAGAATATATTGACATTAGCATGTTGTCATAAGTTTTACTTTAGAATCTAAACATATGATAAGATTATATATCCCAAGAGGGAAAAGGAAAGGAAATGTTTGTTTCTTAGAATTTAATCAGAATAACTGTATTTTTAATATGAATACAATGAATTCGTGAACATTTAGGAACATAGCAGATTTTTTTTTGAAACTTTGGCAACACCAGGATAAATATAATTGCACAAAGAAAGGACTGATATGATATAGTCCAAAGAGGAAAAAAATAACTTAATTTTGTTTACACCTTACATTTTATCCTTTATACCTTGCTTATGTCTCCTCCTACGGTAACGCTACTTAACACTGATGTAAACGATCTTGCCATCGTTCCTGCCAGGTTGACTAAGACTTCTGGTATACATCTATTGAACACGCTTACACTAAAAAAATATATCTTAAAATGTATTACATTGTAGAAATAAATCGACTTGGAATGCATCTACAAGAGAAACTATTTCCTCCTTTTTTTAACTATCTAATCATTTTACATGCATTTGTCTGGATGTTTAATGTCACTCACGAAAAACACTGATACATGTTTTTGCTTTCAACTGAATTTAGTTACTTATAAAACTACTATAGGGTAATCAAAAGTTAAGCCAACATGATATATAACATCACGGCCAGAAGAAAAGACAAACATTAGTCAATATATTACAACAAATAAGACTGGCTGCGTTAGCTTGGTATCCTCGTGATATGTACAATCCAACAAGTATTGATATCGATCTAAAGGATGAAAATTTGTATTCTTTTGTGACGGTTGTAAACGAAAGACCGTACCTAAATTAACATCTGTAAAATCCCAAACTCAGGCACGACAGTAACTTTTAATACAAAACTAATTCTATCATCGTTTATATTAAAACGAAATAATTCTGATCATTTTTAAATAGAGAAAAGAACTGACTCGGTATCTGTCTTGAGAAAGGCACGAGCTGAGATTCAGCTAGTTTTTGTTGTGTCGTAGTTCTCCTCTTATATTTCATGCGTTTCCGTCAGTTTTAGTTTGTAACCCGGATTTGTTTTTTCTCAATCGATTTATGAATTTCGAACAGCAGTATACTACTGTTGCCTTTATTTTTTTGTTAACCCTCAGTTATCAAACTTTAAATATCTATCAGCGTAACAGCAACAGATAGATAGAAGAAAATACAATAAAATTCGGTAGAGATGTCCGATACTTATTCCAGTGTCTTTGAAACATGTTTCTGAAATTACTTCATCATATATATGATCAACAAAATGTCAGGAAAACATAAATTGGGAAATATTTTATTTCAAAACATGGTCATGGATTACGTTTTTGTGGTCCGAGTATAAAGTTGTGACGTTATAAAGACAAAATGGAAAACTTCATTAATATCTTTTAGGCTTTTACCTAGAATTTGACATAAGCGGTCATCTAAGACTTCTAAGTTTCAGAATATATAACAAACGAGACGGTTTTAATTTTGAAATTGTCTATTCCCCCACTATAGTAACAATATACCAACTTTACCTACATACGTAATATACATGTCCCAACTGTTTCAGTATTCAAAAGCTTGCAGCTGCTACACCGAGTTTATAAAATGTCAACAAAAGTAATTGAACAAGGTTATGTCTCGTCCTTTTCGTTAAAAAAAGTTGATCGGAAGATACCCAGACCTTGTTGATAAAAGTTCCGTATAACCTTCACAAATAATACATGATGGTCCTGAAGTTTAGATCTTAGGTACTCATGACGTTGTTTATCATCTTATTTGCGTGTTATGGTGGTCTTTTTTTTGTCTTTTTAAATCATAACTTTAACTGTTAAGTCTAATTTTGGGAATATCCGTTTGACGTCCCTCGGTACTTATACATCCTGTCATTGTGTTATTATGCTATGGGAATTGTTGTTTTCTTGTATTTCGTTCTTGCTTATGTGCTTTGTGGCACAGGACATTTTAGTGATAATTTTTTTACTAACAGGGAACATTTTGGCGAAAATATTATACCCCATTTCAGCGCAGGATTATTTCATACACCATTGTTTTCGATAAAATTGAGAATGGAAATTGGGAATGTGTCAAAGAGACAACAACCCGACCATAGAGCAGACAACAGCAGAAGGTCACCAACAGGTCTTCAATGCAGCGAGAAATTCCCGCACCCGGAGGCGTCCTTCAGCTGGCCCCTAAACAAACATATATACTAGTTCAGTGATAATGAACGCCATACTAAACTCCAAATTGTACACAAGAAACTAAAATTAAAAATAGGCCAGAGGCTCCTCACTTGGGACAGGCGCAAAAATGCGGCGGGGTTGAACATGTTTATGATATCTCAACCCTCCCCTTATACCTCTAGCCAATGCAGAAAAGTAAACCCATAACAATATGGACATTAAAATTCAGTCCAAGAGACGTCCGAGTCTGATGTCAGAAGATGTAACCAAAGAAAATAATCAAAATGACAATAATACATAAATAACAACAGACACTACTAGCAGTTAACTGACATGCACGCTCCAAACTTCAATTAAAATGATTGGAAGATTATGTCTTCATCATATGAATATCAGGCACAATCCTTCCCGTTAGGGGTTTAGTATCATACGCTTACCATCATAACATATATAAGAAGAACATAACCCGTGTCATGCCAACAACTGGTTTTTAAATAAATGTGTTTAGTTCCGATGCGAAGACCCTATAAGTGAATCAATATTAACGCCAAAATATGCAATCTTTAATGACTTGGCGATAGTCCATTTTAGAGCAAACTCACCTGGTTGAACAAAACTCATCATACTAAAACCACGAACAGTAATTTATGCTGTTTGCATTTACAGTTTGGTTAATCATGGAAATAACGTTAAATCGTATTTTTTTTTTAACTATTATTAAATTGAAAACAGCATAATTTATCAAAACAAAAAGTGGAGATGAATGTACACCTAAATCTAGACATATCAAGAAAATGAAGTTACTGCTCCAATTTTATGAACGGTATTGCTCAGGGGGTATATCAAGCGACCTTAAAAAATGATAAAAATTTCAGGCCAGAACGGACTTGTAACAACTGTGTTATAACCTTTTAGACTTTGAAAGTGTTGTATTGTGATCAGCATAACCTTTTTTTAAATTGTGCTTTTTTGATTGTTTTGAAATTTATTATTCATAATTTCGGTCTGTAAAATGGGCATTGACAATTTCCCTTTTCACTAAAAGTTGGTATAAAATTTTGCGCTAAAATGGGCATTGATCATTCATCTCTACGCTAAAATTGGTTATAACTAGAAGTTGGCGATAAAACGTCCGATCTTTTTAACTAAAAAGTCCGCCGATGCTTTGTCTATATGCCTTATTGTTTGGTTTTGTTGATATATTTGTTTGTTTTTATAGTGAAGATTAAAACACAATGAAGACTGTCGTACACCTATTTTTAACATGTCTGTTTGTTTTGATCACACATCGTTAAGATAAGAAATTTTATGCGACTGTCTAACAAGTGAGAGGATGATGATGGGAGCTTTTTACGACCTTGACTGCTATACATAGTTAGAGGATTGGCTAGCTATAAAACAAGGTTTAATCCATTGTTGTCTACAATAGAAAATGCATGTACCAAATCAGGAATATGACAGTTGTTATCCATTCGTTTGAAGTGTTTGATGTGTTTGAGCTTTTGATTTAGCCATTTGATTATAGGGACAGACTTTCCGTTTTGAGCTTTCATCGTAGTTCTGTATTTTTATTATTTAAATTTTTGATATTTTGATGTCCAAAGAAATAAGCTTACTGCTTAGTTATAGGTGGAGTCGGACAGATTTGGTTATCTGACACATAAGACAAGGTATCATATCTACAAAGGTTGATTCCAGAAGTGTTCCGATATTCATCAATTGCTGAACCATCTACCAAGGTATCATTTGGGCATCCCGACACACACGTGGAAATGTAGATACTTTCATCAAGTACCGGTAGTCCTGTATTAATCTGGGAGGTAAAATACGTCTGGTCGAAGTAAAATTTCTTTCTGAAACATAAAAAGAAATAGCTACATATATAAATTATAAGAGAAATCAAACAATTAATGACCAATGGACAACAAATGAATAACATTAAATAATCGCATAAACACTACAAATAGCTAATTTTGGCATCTGCATCAGAGCAATCCGAAAAAACTGTTCAATGATGAATTCTATTAAATTGCATATTTTAAACATTTAATGGACGTTGAAACTTAATGATGATCTTTTTTGGCATTTAATTGTATTCTCGCATATTAAAATCATCTATACCTTATAAAGCCAAACATGACAAAGTATTTATTTTAGAGATAATGGTTTTTAATTTGTCCCTGTTTTGAGGTCCTCATATGCCTCTGTATTGTCTCTTTTCATTGCTTCTTTTGTCCATTTTAAGTTGTATTCCTACTTACAATTATCTTGTAATTAGAATGGAATCATTGTTACTTGTGTCTTCCACGAAAAAGAGGTCGGTATGTTAAGATAGGTTAAAATTATAATGCCATTTAAAGAAATTTCATATTCCTAAGCACAAACTCTGGCATTACGAATCATAATTGAGCAGCGATGACCATACTACCATTTCATAAACTTTCACCTCAGCAATGATCGATAAAAATGTCGACTTCAAAATCAAGATGTCTATCAACTGTATATTTATAAAGTGAACTATTTGACTTACACCTTCCCAATCATGTTCCGTCCAGACATTGGCGCGCCTGGAATCAGCTTGTTCTCACGGTTACAAATATTTCCCCAGCTATCTACACCGTAAATCATTTTATAAGGGTCACCTTTATTAATCCCTATGTATGCCACATAAACCTGAAAAAATATTGTAAGTATAAAATCAATTATATCAAAATTACACTATTAAAATTCAGGAAAATGAGATAAATATTGTCTTTATGTATATTATTTGCAAAAAAACCGACTCTTATCAATAGCACCAAATAGCGAAGTACTAAAAGTTGCTTGTTTTTTCTCTTTAAAAGGATTCGCAAATTTAGAAACAAACTCAAATTCAAAGGTAGAACATATTTCGTCTCGTACCCGTGTACAAAAAAAGGTAGCGTCTTCTACTATAATCTTAAAAAATAATAATTAATAAATAAAAAAGATTTACCATCAAGTTTGGAATTTATGTTTTAAACCTGCGGCAATAATCTCCGAAAAAATCCGTTTGACATGTACGTTACTAATAAACGAATAGTTTTCTATAAAAAAAAACCATGGTCAAATAAATGCTTTGTGTGTAACAACTCCCTTAGTATCAAGGAAATCATGATTTGAACGTTAACCGAACCCTTGCAGCAATTCTTTGAGTATGTGGTATCTTGCAAGGCTTAATTTCTATATTTCTATATTTCAGGAATGTGACAGTTGTTTTACATTCGTTTTATGTGTTTGAGCTTTTCATTTTGCCATTTGATATAGAGGAACCTTTCGTTTTGAATTTTCCTTGGAGTTCGTTTTTGTTTTGTTTTGTTAATTATTTTACTTTAATTTTTCTGTCCCCATCAAATGTACCTCATTGTACAGATGCATTCCAAATGTCAGACCCTCAATGCCTGTCGGTCTCTATTATTGAATTATTGTTGAATTGATCTTATCCTGAACAAGCATGAAATAGTTGTCTTTTGACTTTAGGGTAACAACAATCAATCAACTTAATGATTTTGGTATTCGCGATTCGATGCGTCCGACCATTACCCGGTTAACTGGTTAACGAGGATAAAATAAGTGAACATATCAAACACTGAAACTAGATAAATATTCTAATGATTCCATAAAACATTACATTATACTTGTATTACCATTCCAGCTAAATACAGCACCAATATAATAAGGAAAAGTACATCAGTACAACTACGATCTGTCAGTGGGCCATCATCTAGCGATGTATCCTCTTTTTCATCTTTCTTCTTGCATATAAGTAAACAATTGTATCATATATAATTATGAATTTCAAAAATAGTTTTAACATTAATGAGAATGCTCTTATCAGTTGTACGTGTTATAAGTAAGACTGACGGAAGAATAGGAATCGGCAAGTGTGCATATTGTTATGCGTTTACTTTTCTACATTGGCTAGAGGTATAGGGGGAGGGTTGAGATCTCATAAACATGTTTACCCCCGCCACATTTTAGCGCCTGTCCCAAGTCAGGAGCCTCTGGCCTTTGTTAGTCTTGTATTATTTTTAATTTTAGTTTCTTGTGTACAATTTGGAGCTTAGTATGGCGTTCATTATCACTGAACTAGTATATATATATATTTGTTTGGGGGCCAGCTGAAGGACGCTTCCGGTGCGGGAATTTCTCGCTGCATTGAAGACCTGTTGGTGACCTTCTGCTGTTGTTTGTTCTATGGTCGGGTTCTTGTCTCTTTGACACATTCCCCATTTCATTCTCAATTTTATATGTTATATACAAATTGTAAAGTTGTACAAATTACAATTTGTACAGAATTTTTGTACAAATTATCTGTGTTTCATGAACATCTTAACACATTTATATGATACAAGCAAGATTCTGCTGTATTTACATGACTACAAGATACATTCTTATACTGAGCACTGATACAAAAGACATTATAAGAACACAAAAGACTGTTTATGGATATGATTTTGGTGTAAGGAGAAAAATAAAAATAGAACTTAAACTATTCAAGTGTCCTTATTTCCAGTTAAAGGACAAGGAGAATAGCATTAAAAGTTAGGTTGAAGTATATGAATTTAAGAAATTTAACTGGTACATTTCAGGCGATAAACTTGTATCATCTGGTGCAAAAAGGTATGTGACAAAAAACTTATAACTTGTACAAACTTACAACTTGTACACAACATATACATTTTTTTGCTATATAGCAGATATTACACATTTAAAAAAAAAGAAGACTTTGTGTGATTGCCGATGAAACAAATATCCTCCAGAGGCTTATTGACGTGGTTTTGAGCATGTTTTCAAGTTTGAGAGGTCCAGAAGAAAGTTGCCTCCAACAATTTCATTAATGTTTTGAATATTCAAAAACAAATAAAGTCTTTAACATTGTCGGATAGTCGGTAAATTTCAAAATAAATACTGGGATCGACCGATATAATCTCCTTTTCTCATTTGATTAAATTTTGAAATGTTTTAATACAAAAATATACGCATACTAGGTGATAAAAACAAAAATATATTTTACTAAGGTGTCACATACTTGTCTATAGATTTTTATACAGATTATATACATTGCACAATAATAAAATAAGACAAATACCCAGCCTAGATAGGCTTATGAGACACTATATATACAATTCTATATCTATTTAACAAATACAAATTGAAAAAAACATAGTAAAATGTTAAAAATGTTTAAAATTATCCGGATGTTTCGACGTTACGCGCGATGTTCGTACATGTAAGCGTAACACAACGTCGCGAATATTTCGTAACGTTCAAACCAAAACTTCGACTGAAACGTTGTTTTAAGCAAATGCGACATTCTTGTAAGACTCCGCAAAATCGACGGTGCTTTTTAACTACCCATTGAAAATTAATGTATTTTAGATTTTTGAAAACTTAACAAAAATTACATTTAAAAAAATTATAAAATTCTACCATTATAAGAGCACTGAAAAGGAAACAATTGACGTAAATTTGAGTTGAGTTCGTTTTTACGTCAAAAAATGGCAGTGCGACAACCTTGTAAGCCTTTGAAAAATCGCTCATAAATTACCAGATATCATTTTTCAGGATATTTATCTTTAAATTCATTTATATCGGTAGCATGAATAGACTACAGACTTTAATTACTGTCGAAAATACGCACGAGTTCGAATTTTTCATTAGACTCTCGTTTTTGAGAGGATAACATATCGCAAGTTAAAAGTTTAAAGTTATGATATGAGTTATCTTAAGTTAACATAGTGGTCAGTGGATTCAGAAATCATTCTTGAAAAATAATCCACTATTAAAACAATAGACTGACGTCAGAGAAATGGGTTAATTTGATAGACGTAATTTTACACAAGGTGAAATGTTCTGTTCTGTTCTGAAATGACGCCGGTATGATAAAACGAATTTCCGTGGTCACCTGTGACACAGATATAAAAAATTGAGAATTGAAATGTGTCAAAGAGACAACACCCCGACCAAAGAGCAGAAAATACCATAAGGTCACCAACACAGCGATATGTTCCGGCATATAGTACCATTGTGAGCAGAAACCTCTAGCAAGGAAACTATGAAAGAAATGGTATCTTTATAGTTAATAATTTTACATCAAAAGGTCTAAGATTTCACTTTTGGTAGACAAAATCTCCTCGAATACTGTTTTTGTCTGTCACAGTCTTCGTTAGTCGACCGAAATTTCGAGTTTGTTTGTGTTCTCAACTTAATTAATATGTTGACCGTTCACACAGTTTGGACTCGAGCATATCTGCATCTGACGATCTCGTTTAGTGTTTGTGATACACTGGTTTCAGAGGCAGTCCTTCACCCCTTATAATACATATATAATATTATACTTTTCAAGTTACAAGCAGTCCCATTCCTAGCGTTGTCGTGTTAATGTACCCCTTTTTCAAAATCTGCTTTTATAGTTGGTTTAAACGGGTCGTGCACAGCAAACAATAGGATACTTAATTTTTACATTAAGGAGCTAGGTACCATTTGATTTTTAGGGGGGAGGAATTTGAAAACAAGAATGTGTCCATAGTACACGGGTCTCATTCGCACTATCATTTTCCATGTTCAGTGGACCGTGAAATTGGGGTCAAAACTTTAATTTGACATTTAAATCAGAAAGATCATATCATAGGAAACATGTGTACTAAGTTTCAAGTTGATTGGACTTCCAAATTCGTCAAAACTACAGGCTAACCAAAAAAAAAAAAAAAAACTTTAACCTGAACATCACCCTATAATATTTCTATGTTCAGTTGACCATGAAATCAGTTGGGGTCACAACTTTAATTTGGCATTAAAATTCACTGAGAAAGATCATATCATGGTATGGGGAACATACGAGTTCTACCTTGACCAAAAACTGTAACCTGAAGCGGGAAAGAACGGGCGAACGGACGGACGGAAGGAAGGACGAACGGACCGGCACAGACCACAAAACATAATGCCCCTCTACTATCGTAAATGGGGCATAAAAAATGCCTGAGAAAATTGTAAATTCCCCCCAAATGTCAGCTTCCTTATATGGCTTATAACATGTATTACTTCGCCGTTTTTCAGCAAAAGCCTTATTAAAATGAGACAAGAAAGGTAACCTCTATCTTCTAAAAGATATCAAGATCATTATTTTGTTATCTAGGACTATTTTGATTGTAATTTGTAAACTGCACGACTGAATGTACAAATTGAAATGGTTTTTTTTTATAGAAAACAAGTGCCTGTGCCGTTGTTGGTTTTTTTTTTAGGTTGTGAAAAGAAAATGTCGTTTTACATAATTTATAAGGAAATAATTCCTTATTTCTAATTTATATGAAGATACACGTATTCAATATACCTGACCGTCTAATGGTTTCACTTTTGTAACCCATACCTTTCCACAGCAGGGCATTTTTATTATGAAAAACGTCAATATAGTTTGCGTGCTGACGTCACGGCTTAAAAAAGTGAAGAGTTACTTCCCATTTTTCAATCTTCAGTCATTATCATGTGGCTGATGTAAACAAAGCATGATTGTCGGATTTTGTCAATCGAAATGTACAAACATGGATGTTATTTTGATATAAATCATTTAATATGGTTTATAATTGTTATAGCCCTCTTACTTCAACCATGTAAACCTCAAGGTAAAGCATGCATGATGTCCTTTTAGACACAGACCACCATCATGACCATGAAAACGATAACGTTATCTACTTTACCTTACCTCTGTATCTTTACCCCCTTTGACTTTGTAAAGGAACCATTCGCTAGTATGTAGAACTTGTGATCTGCATTTTCTATATACAGTGATGCCTCCAACAATTAAGAATATGGTGAAGTGCTAGATATATATATCTGAGTCGATTTGAAAAGCTCACTAGAGCTTGTGTTATGTAGTTTATTGAATATCGACTCTGAATAAAACTTTGAATCTTGAATATATATGCAGTGCCTTTAAAATGTTGCAACTCTCAACTAAAGTATGTTAACTCGCTCTTAATACTAAATGACAAACTACTGATCACAGTAAGGCCTTCGACAATGAGCAAAACCAATACTAGATTACATGTATAAGCTTAAAAAGGTCCCAAAATAATAAATGTACAATATTGCAAACTAGAGAAAAGTAAATTTCCATAAATCTTTTCACAGGACCTACCAGTGATAGGTTAAGTGCTGTGGTCATTGTAGGTTAGGAAAGGTTACCAGCGATACATTTTTAGGTTAAGTGTTGTGATCATTGTAAGATAGAAAAGAGGTTACCAGTGATAGGTTAAGTGCTGTGGTCATTGTAGGTTAGGAAAGGTTACCAGCAATAGGTTAAGTGCTGTGATCATTGTAAGATAGAAAAGAGGTTACCAGTGATAGGTTAAGTGCTGTGGTCATTGTACAAATGTTGTAGGTTAGGAAAGGTTACCAGCGATAGATTAAGTGTTGTAATCATTGTAAATTAGAAAAGAGGTTACCAGTGATAGGTTAAGTGCTGTGGTCATTGTAGGTTAGGAAAGGTTACCAGCGATAGATTAAGTGTTGTAATCATTGTAAGTTAGAAAAGAGGTTACCAGTGATAGGTTAAGTGCTGTGATCATTGTAAGTTAGGAAAGATTACCAGCGATAGGCTAAGTTCTGTGGTCATTGTTGTATCCCTCCAGATCTTTGTATATATGCACTGATTGCATGAAAAACAACATAGGATACATGCATTATCACTGTTGATCCAAGGTTTTCTTTACATAGTGTACAATGATGAAATTGACTGAAAAGATTTAGATTTATCCGGTTTCTTCTGCCATAATTAGTTTATTGAACTGACTGTCCTCTACCATGTCTACAGTCATTTTGACAGTCATCTAGTGATGATTTGTAATTTCTGCTATGGGTGTAAATCCAACTGATTTTTTTATTGCTTTGTGTATAAATCAAACTGATTTTTATAGAATTCTTGGGATAATATAGGTTTGCTCTTTGGTCTAGTTGTTGTCTCTTTGATATATTCCCCATTTCCATTCTCAATTTTATCAACTTTTAGCATACTCAGCAGAAGTGGAATGGACTACAGCAGTGCGACTCTCAGATTATAAAGGTTACAAGTCAGTCAGTCTAACAAAGTACACCATTCCAGATGGTACTATAGAAGTACTATGGGACATAAGTGCTGACACACTGCCAAAATGTCCACAGAAGGATGTCTACATGTAAGTAGTACATGTAGTAACGTAACATTAGAGTTAGAAAAGTTTCAAAGTTACAAATATACAGAAATTGAATTTAACAATTTTCAAAGTGATTCCAATTGTTTTAATTATCAAGCATCTTGTAAGAGCTATCTCTGTATTTTATATTTTATCATACCTTTGCTCCGTAGAGAAAAAAAACCTGCCTGTCCATCACCAGGAAATTTCCATAAATCTTTTCACAGGACCTACAAATCAGATTTCCTGAAATTAGATAGCAGGCTTTATGTGAGCATGCCATATTGTGTAATGTGCTTTCAGATTCATTCTTCAACTTTCTATTCACTGAATGCTTAAAGTGAGGGTATCATTAAGAGAGCAATATACAGCCTGTAGCTTGAAAACAACCTCAATTACTAATAATTTGTTTACAGCTGTAGATACATTGTAGTGCTCTTGCCAAAAAAAGTTAACATATAACAATATAGTAAACTGTAAGAAGACATAATTTGAAACTGCTAAAACTTAAATCCAGTCAACATGAGAACTTAACATGCTAAAAAGGATCCTTTGAGCCTCTGGTATATGCAGCATACTAAATATTAAAGTGTATGGACTTTGATTTTCCCCATTCTTGCAATTAAATGAACTCAATCTTTAACTACTGTATATATCTTTACAGCTATATAAGGCATGGTAGTTATCCACTTGTGACACCGTACAATGAAACATATCCAGAAAATTTCCATATTGAAGACAGCCATCACCTGAAACTAACAACAAATAATGTGACACTACCTTATTCCATAAAGATGCCTAAGTCAGGATCATGGTTCTTAGGAGGATTTCTACCAAGAGCACAAAAACAATATTTACAAGCGGTAATAGAAACTATCAGATTTTGTTAAAACTATTGACAATGGCTATTAGTATACCTTACATTATATAGTAATATATTTGATTGTCTCATATGGAATCATGTGTCATAGGTAGTTTAATTTCAATGTTTTTTCCCCCAAACAAATTGGCAGGAGCAATGAATAACCCCAACAAATTGAAGCCTCCATCGAAAAACCCTATCATTCCCCAGTAAATAACCCTTGTCGTACCTCAATGATCATGAGTTAACTCCCTTTAAAGTATGACGTCACTTAACATCAGATAAACAAAAACAAATATGGCAGCGGCTAGGTTAGAAGTCCATCAAATGATGCAGAAACAAGACCAAACAAGACTTGGAAATTCATCTAGTGTCGACGATATCTCTTGTAAACAGAGCCATCAATATATTACAGAAAGAGACTACCTTTGTTTTACATATATATACATGTATATGTGAAATTTCACACAATAGGCACAAAATAGTTTTCTAACTTAAGTGTTTTGACAATCTGTTACAATTATATTTTATTGTTATTTGTTCGTTCAGTATGATAATTATAAAAAAAAAGAAGATGTGGTATGATTGTCCAATGAGATAACTCTCCACAAGATACCAAAATGACACAGAAATTAACAATGATAGGTCAACGTACGGCCTTCAACAATTAGCAAAGCCCATACCACATAGTCAGCTATAAAAGGCCCCAAAGTGACAATGTAAAAAAATTCAAACGAGAAAACTAACGGCCTAATTTATGTATAAAAAACAATTATGGCCCATTGAGTCGTTGAATATCGGGTTAATAACCTTACTCAGGTTGACAATTTTGGATAGTCACCTCTTCAGCAGGCCATAATTGTATATAGTTTATCTTAAAACAAATGAATAAAAAATGTTGGTATATATATTTCATTAAGATAGCAACCAAAGGTCATGAAAAACCAATAGACTAGACAATATTCAACTTTTATCTAAAATCTCAACACAATGTCAATCTTATGACAAAACAAGAAAGTTAAAATCTAAAAGTTTCAAGTAAATATCAGATTGGTCTAACTTCTTGAATTGAATATTTCATAGATTCATTTATTTTGAACTTATGTGCTAATGAAACTAAACAGATGTGACATTGTAGATTATTGTACTTACATGTAACTTTTTTTACCATAAAATTGAGCATGTACTTCATGTACATAAACTTAGTGAAAACACTTCAACATAGAAAATTGAAGATTTTAAAAAAACATCACAAAAGATTCAATATGAAAATGAACACAAAAAAAATCAATGACAGGTGAATTTTGTATGACATATCCTTATTTTATTTTATTAGGGTCTGAATAAGAAAAACTGTGTGTATGGTATGGGTATCCGAGTCATATCTAGATATATGGTTGATATTGACGAAGTCTCAACAGGGAAGTTGTATAATTTTGTATTGCCTGCCAACAAATCTAAAACCATGAAGTAAGTAAACATAGAATTCTCAATTCTCAATTTTTTGTTGTTATTTATGATAGATACATTTTATTTTAATTGAAAATGAAAACATCATGATGTAAGCAGATAACTGTTAGAAATGTATTAATTGGTATAAAATTATGAAGAATAAGTATGATGGGTTTAGAGACAATTTTCAACCAGGGCTTCCAAAAAATATTTGAGCCACCCGAACATTTTATATCTGATCCCGATTTTACTCCCTTAAGACTAAGTCACAAAAGGCAATTATGGTAATCAGATGACCATCCCAATGATTGACATTAGTTTAAAAAAAATGATATTAAACTTAACTTTGATAGTATTTGATGTTCTGGCGTTAACTGTTAAAGTGGCAGTGCATTATTCGAAGTGTGCACATCAGCGAGCTCATTTCTGCATAAGACTCTTTATTTGTGCAAAATGATGTCTCAAAAACTTTACTTTTGTTTTTAAAATCACATTTTTCTAAAACCGGATGTTGACTTGACAATGGTAAAACATGGACAAGATACTGATACGTAAAAGTCTGTGTACGATAACAAAGCATGACTTGAGTAAAGAAGCTCTTTCCACGTTATTTCTTCAACAAAATACTTAAAATGAAAGTTAGGTACACATGATACAAGTATCAATGATAATTTAAAAATTTTTGAAGAAATGTAGGATGCATATTTAGATTTCCCACCTGCGCACATGCCCATAAACGTATTTCTTTTAATAATTTTAATCTTTTAGACAAAATCAATTAGATACAAATGGCTGAAATGTACGAAAATAACTTTGAATAGACCGATCAATTTATACCATGTCCGGTACCGAAAATAGTTTACCTGTCACCTGAACAGGTAGATTTCAGCTGTCTAACAACAAATTAGCCTTGATTAAAATTAGAAAGTATTGAAGTAGGGGTTGTTTAGATAGTAATTAATCATCATGTCACTTTTATGACCAGAAATGTGTTGGTGATAAAGGCAAAAGGTTGGGTCAAAAAGATCGTACTTTATGTTAAAATGACGGTCTCTTAAGAAAGCCTTGAACACTAAAAAGTAGATGACCGTTTCATGCTTTGCCCAGCCGGACTTTTACCGGACATTATACAATTGTCCGGAATATATGACCGTTTTGGAAGCCATGCTTTCAACAAAGACAAAACCATCTACAGTTTTACAGGTCACTGTAGACCTTCAACAATGAGGAAAGACCCATACTGTTAGGTAATTTTGTAAAGACCACAGTTAAACCAAATATGATAAACTCAAAAGAAAATATCAAGGGAGAAGGAAGCCTTTTTTCATTTTGATAAATGTAAATTGAAAGGGCCATAAGCATATGATAAATAATGATTAGATAAAATTATGTTTCGGAGGTAAAATTCTTTGAAAAGATTCAGTATACATGTAGGTCTGGTTACAGATGTGAAGTGTCAAATAACAATAATATGTAATAAATATCTTTGACTTGAAGCTTCACTCATTCATTTTCTGCTATTGTCTGCTACTTATTGTAATTGATAGTACACATGATATTTTTATCCCCAGATTAACAGTCCCAGAAGGAACTACATCATTCTCTGTGTTAGTGGATGGTTGTTCTGTAAACACTACTAATACTACTTCCTGTCCTGTCCTCATAGCAGCAGCTTCTGGTCATATTCCTAATGTGTCATTGGATACCAATGTAAACTGCACTTCTGACACATGTCAGTTGGATTACCAATCACCTTTCATCAAAGAATGGAGTTACATCAGAATTGTACCTTATCTACAGGCCAATGATACAGAACTGAATGTCAGTCTTCAAGTTAATACTCAAAGTAAGCATAGAAATTGTGTTTGAAGTAGAACTAACCAATTATTATTGCACAGGCTATCATTCATTCTGTTGTTAAGTTAACACATTGAATAATATGGATCTTCTTGTTAGCATGAAATTAGTCATCATTGAAAATACTAGAAAAGGTTATAAGATAATGATATGATTCAGTTCAAACATATGGATAAAACAATTTCCAATGACATTTGAACTTTGTGCCATCTTAGACATAACAGTTGATAAATGTATGTTTTGCAGATTGTTTAATGAATCAGTATATAGTTGGTTAATGTTTGTTTTGCAGATTGTTTAATGAATCAGTATATAGTTGTGTATGTTTTGCAGATTGTTTAATGAATCAGTATATAGTTGGGGAACCAGTTGACCCAGTTGAAGAAGATGATAACCAAACTCAGATTATACACTACAAGCCTAAACCAGCCCCACCAGTAACCAACTCATCATGTGTTCAACTTCAACAGATGGGAAGATTTGACATCATGAATGAGGATTTTCTTTCAATATTCATCTTCCCTGACCAATTCCTTTACCCATGGCCGAACATGAGGTTGTTCTGTCCAGATACACAAGTCCTTCTGACATACTTTGATTTGTCCACAGAGAGAGATGCTGGAGGGACATTAAAAGTGGTTTTCACTACATCACATCTTTATGTGGTAGGTATAATATTATAGCAACATTTATGGCACGCCTGATACATGGAACTGATGAGCATTTGGTATTTCTTTGAATTTATC
Source organism: Mytilus edulis (assembly GCF_963676685.1). Lineage (NCBI taxonomy): Eukaryota > Metazoa > Mollusca > Bivalvia > Mytilida > Mytilidae > Mytilus > Mytilus edulis. The sequence goes on along the minus strand of NC_092344.1, from coordinate 117,672,430 downwards.
TATTATCATCTTTTAACTTGTTTCTTTGAACAGAATAAAAATGGCTTTATTTGTCTCTATATTAGTGTGAAATAATAAAATCTAACTAGGCCTAATTGGCACCACAAACAACTGTTAATTAAAGGCCCCTGCATGACAAAATGTGAAGCGATTCAATTTATAAAAATAATAGCCTGTCTGATATATGGTATTCACTTCTAATACGTTCAGGTATTTCACATCCAATTTTTTATGGAAATATTCTTTATAAAGCACAAAGGTGTCAGTATTCAACTCAGAAACTTACAAAACCTTTGAATAGACTTATTAAGAAGGGATATAATTACGATACTGTTGTCAAGTCATTAAAGATTGCATATTTTGGCGTTAATATTGAGTCACTGATAAGGTCTTTGCATCGGAACTAAACACATTTATTCTAAAAACAGTTGTTGGCATGACACGGGTTATGTTCTTCTCATATATGTTATGATGGTATGATACTAAACCCCTAACGGGAAGGATTGTGCCTGATGTTCATATGATGAAATCATAATCTTTCAGTCAGTTTAATTGAAGTCTGGAGCTGGCATGTCAGTTAACTGCTAGTAGTCTGTTGTTATTTATGTATTATTGTCATTTTGTTTATTTTCTTTGGTAACATCTTCTGACATCAGACTCGGACTTCTCTTGAACTGAATTTTAATGTGCGTATTGTTATGCGTTTACTTTTCTACATTGGTTAGAGGTATAGGGAGAGGGTTGAGATCTCACAAACATGTTTAACCCTGCCGCATTTTTGCGCCTGTCCCAAGTCAGGAGCCTCTGGCCTTTGTTAGTCTTGTATTATTTTAATTTTAGTTTCTTGTGTATAATTTGGAAATTAGTATGGCGTTCATTATCGCTGGACTAGTATATATTTGTTTAGGGGCCAGTTGAAGGACGCCTCCGGGTGCGGGAATTTCTCGCTACATTGAAGACCTGTTGGTGACCCTCTGCTGTTGTTTTTTATTTGGTCGGGTTGTTGTCTCTTTGACACATTTCCCATTTCCATTCTCAATTTTATGCTGAAAGCAATAACTGATGATAAAAATAAACTGACAGTGAAAAACAACATCCACTGGAATACAGGCTTGATACAGGCACATAAAAGGGGGGAGGAATTAAACATGTTTATGAGCACTCAAATTGACCCAAATCCTCTCCCTTACCTAGACAGTGTGTTATAGCACAACATAAGAAAAAACTACTAAGCACAAGAATTAGCCTCAGAAAGACAATGACTTGAAGTACTGATACATGATAACTCGCGGATGCTAAAAGCTAGGAAAAGGACACCAAGTATATTAAAAAACTTGATAATTTTAATCTCCTTATAAAGGGCACTGATATTCCTACAGTGAATGCTCGCTATTTACAGGTTTAACTGTATATAAAATGACAGAGTTTATGTTCAATCTTTACAGCATCCTCAACAAGACGCCAAGGTATACCTGTGTGTTATGAAATCTTCCATTCCTTCACTAACAACTGTTACAGATTGTCCAGGAGGGGTGAGTTTGATTGTAAACTCAACATCTGAGACAGCATCAACATCCAAAGTTTACATCCCATATCCTTCTGGCGGACGATGGTACTTAGGAATGAAAAGTGCTTGTTACAACAAAAACAAGTAAGTTATTCACTAGAATGAAAAGTGCTTGTTACACCAAAAACAAGTAAGTATTCACTCCAGTTTTTGACAAATTTAAATGTAGCATCTTAATCAATACAACATGGTCATAACAGTAGTCAGCTGATAACCTAACAACCATTAGATGTAATATATATGTAATCAACATTTATTAATTGGAAGATATTGTTTTAACTACAATATGAAATAACGTTAACCCTACTCAGAAAAACAAGGATATACAGTTTAAATCCAAATGATTTGAAATGTTCATGCAATATTATAGGCTAGACTTATTTTTATAAAGATTACTGTAAGTTGTATATAAAAAAAAAAAACATTTGAAGGTTTTGTCAGTAGGAGGGATTGTAAACATCAACACAGATGTTTTGTCAGTAGGAGGGATTGTAAACATCAACACAGATGTTTTGTCAGTAGGGGGGATTGTAAACATCAACACAGATGTTTTGTCAGTAGGGGGGATTGTAAACATCAACACAGATGTTTTGTCAGTAGGAGGGATTGTAAACATCAACACAGATGTTTTGTCAGTAGGAGGGATTGTAAACATCAACACAGATGTTTTGTCAGTAGGAGGGATTGTAAACATCAACACAGATGTTTTGTCAGTAGGAGGGATTGTAAACATCAACACAGATGTTTTGTCAGTAGGAGGGATTGTAAACATCAACACAGATGTTTTGTCAGTAGGAGGGATTGTAAACATCAACACTGATGTTTTGTCAGTAGGAGGGATTGTATACATCAACACAGATGTTTTGTCAGTAGGAGGGATTGTAAACATCAACACAGATGTGGGTTTTTTTTATTGATGAATATAAAATACTAAGACAAGTTATGTTAAAAATATTTCAGTTTCAAAACTTGTTTTAAGGCTCTTAAAACTTTACCCTCTTGTTTAACAAAAAAGATAAGAAAATTATATGTAGACCTAGTTTATGTTATGACTTGAAGGAAATAAGAAATTTCCACTTTCTTATTTTCAATGTGTTTTTCAGGACTGAAGAAAAATGTTTAAAACTACCTGTAGTATTGACTCAAGTTTTTGTGACACGATGTGTAGACAACAAGTGTGGTGGAAAGGGAAATTGTCAGGAGTTTTTCAGTGGGATGTTGTTGTTCAGCTCCTGTGAATGTTTATCAGGTATTATTATATTCTAGCAAATGTAAATTGCTATGGAGAATGTATAGGTATAACATATTCAACTATCTTTGTGCATGTCTATTCCCTATTCTATGTCTGCTTTAACTTTATATTGACAGCTTGAACCTAGGTCAAGCATGTACACAGGGCATAACTTGAGGCTCACATCATTTGTGTTGAAACAATGTCCAGATGTTATTATTAAATTGCCATCTTATTCAAAGTTTATAAGTTCGTCATAAGATTAGTATTTAATTTCAATTGCAGCTTTTGATTACCTGTTTTTAGTAAACATATCTCACAGATTTTGTTTTATATTTTGCAATTGATCAACATTTCACTTAATAAAAACTCAGATGACTTAGAATTGAGATGTGTTGGCAACAAACCTTTTATTACCCTCCAACCATACATTTATAATTTCTGCATATTTCATGAGTTAATCCCAATGTGTTTGTTCTATTTATAGATTGGAGAGGTTATGGGTGTACTGATGGATCCATGGCAGAATCTGATGGAACAATTCTAAGTACTATGTTGTTATTAACTCTCAGTAATGCATTCTTTATACCAGGAATATTCCTGTCGATAAGACGTAGAATGTTTGTAGAGGGACTGGTTTATGTCTTTACTATGTTCTTTTCTACAGTGAGTACTATTTGCTATTGTTTGTATATGATTAGATCTTTTTCTTTCCCCATAGAATGTAAAAAAAATATATATTAAGCTAAACTTGTTATTTAATCTAATTTCAAGACATATCTTATCAGTCTTAATTAGTAACAAAAAATTTGAATATGTTTACAGTGGCAATGACATTTTTCTGCATTTAAGGTTACATGAAGAAATTGTTGAAAGTAGAAAAAAAATCCAAAGCCTTCATGAGAGCAGTGTACCTGCATGTATTGTGTAAAAGTGTTTTGTAAGAAATCTTATAATATGAAATTTGAAAACCACAAATAAAGATGTATGTAGAAATAAATCTAAAGTTCCTGATATTAATAAATAGTACACAAACACTTTGTATTATTTTCAACAATGAAATAACTTATATTAATTATAAAAAAGAAGATGTGGTATGATTGCCAATGAGACAACTGTCCACAAGTGACCAAAATAACACAAAAATTAACAACTATAGGTCACCTTACGGCCTTCAACAATGAGCAAAGCCCATACCGCATAGTCAGCTATAAAAGGCCCTGATATGACAATGTAAAACAATTCAAACGAGAAAACTAACAGCCTTATTTATATAAAAAAAACCTCATTGAAAGAATAATTTGTGGTTGTGTATTTTGTAGTTTTACCATGCCTGTGATGTCAACAATGTGAAGTACACATGGTGTATGATGGATTATGGAGTGCTCAGTTTCTGTGATTTCTACGGATCTATCATGTCCTTCTGGGTGACCTTGCTGGCAATGTCACAACTAAATGATACGGTTCGATCTATTTTCCACATGCTTGGTGCTCTATGTCTAGCCATGGGTGTGGAATATAATAAACACGGACTGTGGGTGTTTGTAGCTCCAGCTCTTACTGGTGTCGTTATTATGTCAATTTCTTGGGTAAGTTCATAGTCAGCTGACAACTGGAAAAAAAAATATTCTATTGTCTTGTTTAGTTGTCAATTCCATCAAAATTAATCTCAGATTTGAAAAGATATTTGGTTAATTTACAAAAAAAAGTTATTTGTTAATCTAAGTATGAAACAGCAAGTTGACATGTCAGACCCACATCTAAATATTTATTCTTTATATCCAAGGGAAAAAAATTGTGGTTGATTTACAAGTATCCTTGAAAAAACAATGAAATTGCTTTATTACAATTCACTAAAAGTTACTCTAAAAAATTCCTTAAATGGTTAGTAACTTCATTTTTAAGTACTTTTATGTATGCCCAATTTTGAAAGAAATGGGGAAAGCTGTTAATTAAAAGGTTTTTGATTTTTACATATGAAATCAGTGGATTTATTATCATATATTTGGAAGCTAAATTGATGGTCTAGATTATAAACATATAAACTATAAAATGCAACATATGTCAGAATTAAGGTTGAAATGGCAAGATGGCTAAACAAAGGGTGCAGTAATCTTCTAAATTAGACTTACAAGCAGGGCTTCCAAAACGGTCATATATTCCAGACATTTGAATAATGTCCGATAAAAGTCCGGCTAGGCAAAGCATGAAACGGTCATATACTGTACATTTTAGTTTTCAAGGCTTTTTTCGGTCATTTTAACATAATTCACGATCTTTTTGACCAGACCTTTGCCTTTAACATCCACACATTTCCGGTCATAAAAGTGACATGATGATTAATTACTATCAAAACAACCCCTACTTCAATACTTTCTAATTTTAATCAAGGCTAATTAGTTGTTGGACAGGTGATATCTACCTGTTCAGGTGACAGGTAAACTATGTTCAGTACCGGACATCGTATAAATTGATCGGTCTATTCACAGTTATTTTCTTACATTTCCGCGGTTTGTAGCTCATTGATTTAGTCCAAAAGATTAAAATTATAAGAAATTAGTTTATCTACATGATTTGATGAACAATTTTAAAAGGTTTAAATGAAAAATCGTTAGATCTACGTTGAATGAACTAGAACACGTGTGCGCATGTGCAAAGGTGGGAAATTTAATTATGCATCCTTTATTTCTTCAAAATGCTAAAATTATCATTGATACCTGTATCTAAACGTTCATTTCAAGTATTTTGTTGAAGAAATAACATGGAAAGAGCTTCTTCACTCAGTCATGCGTTGTAAACGTACAGGGATTTTCCGTATCCGTTTATGGTCCATGTTTTACCATTGTCAAGTCAACATCCGGTTTAAGAAAAACGTGATTTAAAAACGAAAATAAAGTTTTTGACATGTCATTTTGCACAAGTAAAGAGTCTGTGGCAGATACGAGCACGCTGATGTGCACACTTTGAATGATGCACTGCCAATTTAACAGTTTACATCCAAACATCAAATTCATATCAAAGTAAAGTTTAAAACCGTTTTTTAATCTAATGTCATTATCATTGGAATTGCCATCTGATTACCATAATTGCCTTTTGTGACTAAGTCTTAAGGGATTAAAATCGGGATCAGATATAAAATGTCCGGCTGGCTCAAATGTTTTTTGGAAGCCCTGCTTACAAGTCCCTATTACACACTTATTCTACTGCCATTTCTCTCAAGTATTTAAGTTGATGTTTTATGAAACAAAAATGTTTGGTGTATCATCTTGTATGTCAACTAGACAGCAATCTAATGAACCCTAAAAATTAAAAAAAATCTAGTGGTAAACATATGGCTTTGGAGTTTTGATGTCCAGTTCTTAATTTCTGCAAGTCCAGAGATATTGTGATTAAGATTCTCTTAAAAAAAAACAGTCATAATATTTGTACTTCTATGCACTAGAATGTACTCGGGTTACATCCACATTTACTATGTACTTTTCAGTCATCTGATTCATTTACATGCAGTTGTAAACCTATTTATAAAAGGTAATGGAAGCAGTTGTAAACCTATTTATAAAAGGTAATGGAACATATTTTACAAATTGAATATTTTTTTGTTGAGATTTATATATTTTCAGTAATCTTTATTTACATTACAGGTAGTGCAATGTCGTAAACGTAAAAACTGTTATCCATCAAAATGGAGATATTTAAAATTCATTCTACCTGGCATCTTATTAGCAGGAACAGGACTTATCATATTTGCCTTCTTGGAGACAGATGAGAATTACAAATACACACACAGTGCCTGGCATGTTGTCATAGCGCTGAGTATTGTCTTCCTGTTGCCATCACGTAAAACATCCAAAGGTAGTTTTAGCCTATCAGATGATGCTGTTTTATCAGGTAGTGGCCATGTTCAGGTGGTGGACACAGGCAGTGGCAATAACCATTTAATTAGTGGCCCTACTGACTGTTCTAGTTAATGACTAACATTTCATAGCTTACTTTATTTCTTTATTTATCAGAGCTAATTCAAACATGCTGAATATTTGACAATTATATTTTATCTTGATTCTGCTTTACATTCATTGAACTGTTTTAATGAATTGTAATAAGTCACAACATTGAACTGTCAGGGAAAAAAAGTTTTATTTAGTTTATTTAAGATGTTTCACTTCTTGAAGTAATTGTATTGAATAGATCTAATAACTTGGATTTTGATGTGAAAGAACTATTGTTGAAAACAATATGATATTGCCTTAATTTCATGCATAATATGTCATTTTATATTATTTTTATTGTTTTTGGATAAATAATTGTTCTCTAAATTAAATATGCCACCTTTTTGTCTTTATGTCAACTGATATTGTAGACCATACTTTAAATATTTTTGAAGCTTGAAGCATCCATGTTCTGTTGTGGTATATTTTTTGGCGTTTTAACAGTGTGATTGTTTGAGTTAGCTCTTCTAAACTTTTGTACTAATTTTCTTTATTTGCTCTTATTAACATCACAATACTCAAGTATTCATTTAATTTATTTTGTATGCATCTTACTAACATCCCATTTTATGTTCTGTTGCCTATTTTTTAATGACAGTGAGTTTTGTGATTCTCTGAGTTGTCTTTTATACATTATTTATTCTATGAATAAACATACCATTCACAAGGACCTAAATTTACAATATACAAACCTCTGACCCTGACCTGATTGTTTCAAGCAGAACCTGATGGTTATTGTCTTTACCTAAAAATTATCTCTCTTTGCATGTTATTTTTAGGAATAACATTTTGTAAAAGTTTATTCAGAACATTTTTTTCAGGATTAAATGGGGTTTTATTTTACATTTTTCTATTTGCTTACTGGAATTTAATTGGTTTTCAGATGATACGGTTAATTTTTGTATAAAGTTAATTAATGAGGAATAACTCAGTCCATATGCATGTAAAAATACATTCATTTCTTACATATTCTGAATGTTGTATATTTATATCAGTGGCGGATGCAGGAATTTTCGAAAGGGGGGGTGCTAGCCCAGGGCAAAGGGGGGGTGCAAAACTGCAAAACATATGTCCCGATTCAAATGCATTGATCGGCCAAAATAAAGGGGGGGTGCGCACCCCCGGAACCCCCCCCCTGGATCCGCCACTGTATATTGCATGATTTGCAATTTGTTTTGCATGCTTTTCAGGAAGGAAATGTAAGCAGTTATAGGACTAAAAAAATTCTGTTCTTTGCAATGTGTTTTATGAAATGAAATGGTTTGATGTTAGTTTATGTATCAAAAGCATAATAGGTACTGTAAACAAATGTAAGTACAAAATTAATGACAGAAATATAAATCATCATACTTTTTAAGGAGACAATCTGATAATGAGTTTGTAAATGAGTTGTAGCATTTATTTGGAAGCAAATTAAGTTGTATGTATTCTGTCTTTTAAAAAAATGGAATATTTATTTACATAAATTGTATTATAATTTTTTATGAAAACTAGGACAGATAGTTTATTTCACATATGATCTTGAAGTTGGCATGTTGTTATCATGAGTTAACAGTAAAGTAGGAATACATATGTATTTCAGTGTAATGAATGCATGTTAAATTGAACATTATAAGTTAACAATCTAAAGAGGAATTTTTACTGCTTAATGTAAAGGAAGCAGTTTTCCTATGTAACTAGTCATTAATCTTTGTAGATTCTCTTCAAAGGAAAAAAACTTAAAAGAGTTATAAGCATCACAACATAATTAAAATCCAATTTGTTAGAAAGAAATAGGAAATTTGTATCTTTGTATTTTACAAAAAAAAATAACCTTTCATTTTCTTTTATTGAAAAATCCTACAAATATAACATTTTATTCATAACCTCATTCTTTCCTAAACAGGAAAAATATGTTTAAAAAAAATGTCTATCAGAGAAACCAGAATTTTTTTCTCATCCAAAATAGAGAATAATTAGGTCCCAATAGGTGTAATACCACCAAATCATGGTACGTCACATCCGGTTGTTAACGAAAGTAGGTCGAAAAAAAATATTCCTTTGAATTTGACAGTTGTAGGTTATTATTTCTACTTTTTATTGCAGTAAAAACATCTCTATGTCTTGGGTATTTCAAAACACCATTATTTTTTATTTGAGATTTATATAGAAAATTTTGTTCCAACAAGTCACTCAATGCAATGTGTATGTTTTACCATCTGTAAAGTCTATGGATACACCCTTAAATACATGGTGACTTTGAAATCTTTAGTTGTCCTTCAACTTTAATGAAGAGATATATAAATTGCCATTTCCAAGTTTCTTGGTGTAGATTTAGTTTGTAATTTTGACAGTGAATATGTAGTGTATACTGTTATGGTGACCCATCTTGAATTATTAAATATTTAATCGGATTCTATGTTCATTTTATAATTATCAACTTAGTGGAAAATCAATTTAACAGCCATACTGTGACTTCTGTTCAAGACAAAGATGTTGATTTAGCAGTTTACTTCTAATAGATATAGGAAGATGTGGTATGAGTTCTAATGAGACAACTCTCCATCCAAGTCACAAACATGCAGAGGTAGCATAGACTATGGTGTGCAGTATTAACATATATATGACAATGATATACTAGTCATTGTTATTCCTCCATATATATTCAGGTTTTCTTACAATAAATTGTCCTCATAATTGATTTTTGACTGATCATGATGACACCACTGATGATTTATTTGTAAATGAAAGCATATTGGACTGAATTATATACCCGGTATCTTTGATGACTTTTTATTCTCTACACTTTAATATACCTTTCTTTGAGAAAAAAAAACCAAAGTGATCTTAAATTCTATTTTTTGCCTTCTTTAAAAAAAAAATGCAATTGTTTACATTATACCCCCTGACTTTCCATAAAGAAATAGGTGGAGGTTTGAATAGTTCAGCATATGTATTTATCTAGTATCTGTCTGTGGGATTCACATCATTTCTTAACTGATCTTACCAATTTTTCTCTGTAGCTATTTGTGCTTCACATTCTGTATATATGCTTCCCTAACTAGTATGATAACCATCAGATAAAGCAAATTAGAAACTAGCAAATATATCAGCTTCTGCTTAAGTGGTTTAACATTATGTGCTGAGGGTTCATTACAAATGTTTTAACATGAGGAAAATATCAGTTATATTGAATTCATTATTTTTCATGACACACCAATTTTTCTTGTATTTTATATGTATTGGTCAACCATGTATTTAATTGATAAACAAATTACACATTTTCTATAGTGTTGTATATAGACTTTTTGCAAAGCAAAGAAATCAAATGTCAACAAAAATAAATGTTTTCCTCAAACCACAAAAAAATTAGTACCAACCAAAAAATGAATACACTACATTGTATTTGTATGGCAAAGATCACAATTTGCAATATGCTTGCATTTTTTCAAGATTTGACTAGATTATTATTTTTTTCAAAATTATATGAATATTTATTAGCAAAAGCATACATGACATTATGTAGTGCACATTTATCCACTGAACACGCTGTGTCAATCAAATTAAGTAAATCATTTAATAAAAAAAAACTTTTACATATAGATATTTTAACAGCTGGAACTCACAGTAGAACTTTTGGAAATGAAAGTGTTTTGTTTGTTTTTTCTTTGTATGCAATGTTGATAGGCCTTTTTAAAACAAACTTTTTATTGACTAGATGGACAAGACTACAGCCTAGTACAAAACCATCAAGTGGAAGCTGTGGGAATGATGTCAGCTGATGGGATAGGAGATGATTCTGACGACGAGTGTATATTACAACCTACCAGATCTAGACAAGATTGGAATGTTATCTTATGACTAGAGAACATAGAGCAACCCACCTAATTGAATATAGAGTCGAGATCTGTGATTGTGCTTTCAAGTGATTTAGCACCAAAGTAGCCTAAACTTCTGTCTTGAAGAGAAAAGAATCATAATTATCGCTGAAATATATATACACTTATTCAAGAGTAGTAGCTAGAGATAACCGGAAAAAAAGTAGTAACACTAAATAATTTATATATGATACAAATTAGTTTATTGTATGAGAATAGCTTTTCTATCTTTCTTGACCTTGCCATTGTATCTTGCTACCTCATTTTAAAAAATAGCCCAAAATTTATCTTAGTTTAGATTTTGAACAATTAATTAGTTTTAGAAAAATACACAGTAAAAAGGACAATGCATGTAAGATATTGATGTCATTGCAAAATGTGAATACAGCACAATAAATTTATTATTTAAAAGCTACGCAAAGTGACTATAACTGTGTATTATTAAATTTGACTCATGGATACTATACCCATGTAAAAAGATATAGTACTGGTATTAAACTGGTGACAATACACCAATCTTTATATTAGTTCTTTTTTCTGTATGAGTTTATGTAAATGAAGTCATTGAACAAACTGTTTCTATTGCTATGTAATTACATTGTGATATATGAAATGTACGGGAAAGTGCACAAATTATAAAGTATTCTTTATATTTCAATCATTCTGTATTACTTTGAAATTTAGTTTTGCAGAAAGAGACAAAAAACATATTATGCTGGGCATTGAATTAAATGATCAACTTGTTTTGCCTGTGAAACATTTTCTACTGTGAATAATATGGTGTAATATATTAAATAGGTTGGGGAAAAGGGGGGTGATATTGGGTCCTTCAATGTCTTGTCACTTCGACTGGTGTTCTTTCTTCTGATATGAATTATTTACACAAACAATTTTGTTTCTGCATTTATTGAAGGTTTATGTATAGATATTAATATAGATTTTTACAAGCTAGTCTGAACGCAAAATATGTTTAATCAAAAAGATAATGTTTTATTTTTAAATGTCTATGATCACTGCCAATAATCTAGTGAGAATTGAGAAATAACTAATATTCATTACATGCTCCAAATCTTTCTGAAGATCAATTGTCATCTGTTGTTTTATCAAACTTTGAATCTCAATTTATTATCAGATTTCCTCCAACCCTAATATTTATAAAGTTTACAAATATTTTTGTTGATTGGAGCTGGGACATAATATATTATAATGATGAACTGTACTGTTTAAAGTAATAAAAAATTGAACAATTCCAGGTTGGTTGATTGGAGGGACTGTCCTCAGTGTCAGCTCACTGTCATCTCAATATATTGTGTGATCTTTTGTGCATCTCAGTGTGAACCATATCAAGCCTTTGGGAAAAACCAAATTATTAGAATGGTAGCATATAATTAGCCTACCCTAACTAGTTATGAATAAGCTGCTATTTCAGGGATATTTTTTCTCTTAAAAAATATGAATAAAGCATTACTTTATAATACCCTGTTATTTTTTATTATTTTTTTATATTACATTTGTAACATTATAGTGATTTGTAAAATGTGTATATATTTATACGCTTGTTATATGATTTTGATCTCATTGTTATGATTATGAAGAGTTGGATCTGACTGACTGGACTATTTACTACTCTGATTATACATCTGGATCTGACTGACTGGACTATTTACTTCTCTGATTAGACATCTGGCTGACTGGACTATTTACTACTCTGATTATACATCTGGATCTGACTGACTGGACTATTTACTTCTCTGATTAGACATCTGACTGACTGGACTATTTACTACTCTGATTATACATCTGACTGACTGGACTATTTACTACTCTGATTATACATCTGGATCTGACTGACTGGACTATTTACTACTCTGATTATACATCTGACTGACTGGACTATTTACTACTCTGATTATACATCTGGATCTGACTGACTGGACTATTTACTACTCTGACTATACATCTGACTGACTGGACTATTTACTACTCTGATTATACATCTGACTGACTGGACTATTTACTACTCTGATTATACATCTGGATCTGACTGACTGGACTATTTACTACTCTGATTATACATCTGGATCTGACTGACTGGACTATTTACTACTCTGATTATACATCTGGATCTGACTGACTGGACTATTTACTACTCTGATTATACATCTGGATCTGACTGATAATTTACTACTCTGATTATACATCTGGATCTGACTGACTGGACTATTTACTACTCTGATTATACATCTGGATCTGACTGACTGGACTATTTACTACACTGATTATACATCTGACTGACTGGACTATTTACTACTCTGATTATACATCTGGATCTGACTGATAATTTACTACTCTGATTATACATCTGGATCTGAATGACTGGACTATTTACTACTCTGATTATACATCTGGATCTGACTGACTGGACTATTTACTACTATGATTATACATCTGACTGACTGGACTATTTACTACTATGATTATTCATCTGACTGACTGGACTATTTACTACACTGATTATACATCTGGATCTGACTGACTGGACTATTTACTACTCTGATTATACATCTGGATCTGACTGACTGGACTATTTACTACTCTGATTATACATCTGGTTATTCAAGGATATCGTTGATATTTCACTTATATCATGTAAACTATCTTAATATTTGCATAAATATATACCCATTGGTGACTTTCAGCTGTTTTCTGCTCTTTGGTCGGGTTGTTGTCTCTTTGACACATTCCACATTTCCATTCTCAATTTTATTTTACAATTATAACAGTCTCAATCTTAATTATGATGGGGAAAAAACTGTGGAAAAGTTGTTTCAGTATTTAACTTTCATAAAGAATTGAGATGGACTTCTGCTTCCAAAGCATGATAGGAATTATATAAGCACATCAGTGACATTTTATTTTGTCTTTCTTATTTGATAATTGAGTTCAGCATTATGGCTAAAATGTTTTGGCAAAGGTTGAAATAGAATGCTGACTTTAATTTACAGCCCAAAAGTATTAAGTTTCATAATTTAGAAAAAAAGAAATCACCAAATGCAGAATTGTGAAAAGCAAATGGCAGATATGTGTTAAATTTTTAAATAATGAGAATAATAAAAGAGATGTGGGAAAATATGGATGAGACAGCAACCCCAAAAGATACAAAAAATGGATTTTTAGTAATATTTCTGAAATCTGGATTAAAACAAAATTGTTGGAGAAGATAAGCCATTCTTCACACCTTAAAAAAACTAACCCCAAAAGATGTGAACAAATATATGTTTATGAAGACCAGATAGTTCCTTTAGTTGTTATATAGTATAACACAATGTAAACCTTACTTTTATATTTAGTGTAATTTCCTTTGCAAACATTGAAACACTGTAAACTTGCATTTGTTTTGGGTTGACACTACTGTTAAATATATTAAAATATGAAACCTCTTTCTCTGAAATTACCATCTAATCCATTATTCATAAAGCTAGATTTAAACTAATAACAACCTTACCAATATAAGTATTAAATGACTCTTATAATTTCAATTTTAAACTCACTCTTCAAAACGTGTGAGTTATTGTACCACTTGACATCTATTGTGTGTTAATAATATTTCAATCAAATTCAACAAATAATATAAAGAGGGAAATAACCACCGAACCAGGCTGAATATGCTTTACTGAATTAGAGAGTGGCCATTCTTGATATTTGGCAGGAAATACAAATTGACAGATTCTGCCAGTTTGAGTCTTAGTTTTCATATTTTTACAAACATTATAATTTATTTATTTTTACTTTTAAAATAAATTATATTAATTAGTGTTGAGATCGTTGAAAAATTTCTTATTAAAACATTATAAATCAAACCTATTTGATGTAAAGTTTGTCAATGATTATATTATTATCATAATTTAACTAGGGTACTATATATATTTTTTTTATTCTACATTGTTAAATAGAATGAAATAAAACTAGTCAATCTCGTGTTGTTGGTCTTTCTCCCTAGTAAAACTAGTCAATCTCATGTTGTTGGTCTTTCTCCCTAGTAAAACTAGTCAATCTGATGTTGTTGGTCTTTCTCCCTAGTAAAACTAGTCCATCTCATGTTGTTGGTCTTTCTCCATAGTAAAACTAGTCCATCTCATGTTGTTGGTCTTTCTCCATAGTAAAACTAGTCCATCTGATGTTGTTGGTCTTTCTCCCTAGTATAAACTAGTCCATCTGATGTTGTTGGTCTTTCTCCCTAGTAAAACTAGTCCATCTCATGTTGTTGATCTTTCTCCATAGTAAAACTAGTCAATCTCATGTTGTTGGTCTTTCTCCATAGTAAAACTAGTCAATCTCATGTTGTTGGTCATTCTCCATAGTAAAACTAGTCAATCTCATGTTGTTGGTGTTTCTCCATAGTAAAACTAGTCAATCTCATGTTGTTGGTGTTTCTCCATAGTAAAACTAGTCAATCTCATGTTGTTGGTGTTTCTCCATAGTAAAACTAGTCAATCTCATGTTGTTGATCTTTCTCCATAGTAAAACTAGTCAATCTCATGTTGTTGGTGTTTCTCCATAGTAAAACTAGTCAATCTCATGTTGTTGATCTTTCTCCATAGTAAAACTAGTCAATCTCATGTTGTTGGTCATTCTCCATAGTAAAACAGATTTTGGCAACCTTGTGTTTTATTGTGTTCTGATTGTTAATCAACTGTGCCAACACAGAGAAAAGGAGAGTTTACTGGCAATTGTTAGATTTATTTGTCATTACTGGGGAAAATTAAAGCAATCTACATGAATATATTCTGTTTTAACTCAGTGGATGTTAAGCAACCATCAATCAATCAATCAATCTGTTTTTAACTGAAGCAGATTAGTTTTTCTTTTGAAAGGAATAGTATCTCATCGATTCGTTATCCCTTGTTTGAAGGTTTGTTCCTACCTGATTATGTACTGCTGCAAATGTTTCTTAAATGTTTTATGATAATGGCACTGTTAAGAGTCAGACCTGTACTGTGTCTGTCTGTCTGTTTGCTTTTTATATGTTATGTAATAACTCAATATTGCTGAAATGGATTTTCAAAAAAGTAGGGAAAGGGCACAATTCTTATATCTTCTCGTCAACCATTCAATCATTTTTGTTTAGTCTTCCATTAATTTTAACAAGTTTTCTCTAATATAAAATAAGGAGATTCGGTATGATTGCCAATGAGACAATTATCCAACAGAGACCACTGTGTTCATTATTATTTGTTGGATACCAATTTTCGTTGGCTTCGTGGATACAGGTGAACCATGAATTGAAATGTTCAAGGAATAGCATATTTACTTTAGGCTTTGTACACGAGATTGGAAAACCACAAAATAACAATCTACAAAAATGCTGTAAATGTTTTATGATAATGGCCCTGTTAAAAATCAGACCTTTAGTGTTTGTCAGTCTGTTTGCTCTATTTATGTCACGTAATGACTCAATATTGCTGAATTGGATTTTACAAAAAGAAGGGAAAAGGGCACTATTCTCTCCTCGTCAATCATTGATGTTCAGTCTTCTATTAATTTTTACAACTTTTCTCTAATATAACTAAAGGCTCTCAAGAGCCTGTATCGCTCACCTGATTCTACTTGGGTTTTGAAATCATACAAAAAAAGATAAAATTTGGCTACAAAGTAACAACACTTGGCTAGCATCTCATTAAGAAAGGAACATTTATACTATGTTTGGTTTCATTCAATTCAGTGGTTCTCTAAAAGAAGACATTTCCATGTATTTCCCATAGGGTCCAATGTTAAACCAAGTCCCCTGCTGGCAGCCATCTTGGATAATGGATTGACTACAAAGTAACAACACTTGGTCAGCATGTCATAAGGAACATTCATGCTATGTTTGACTTCATTTCATTCAGTGGTTCTCTTAAAGAAGACATTTGTATGTATTTCCCTTTGGGTCCCATGTCAAACTAAGTCCCTCGCTGGCAGCCATCTTGGATGATTGATCAGCTACAAAGTAACAACACTTGGTCATCACCTCATAAGGAACATTCATGCTATGTTTGGTTTCATTCCATTCAGTGGTTCTCTATAAGAAGTTATTTGTATGCATTTCCGATAGGGTCCTATGTTAAACTAAGTACCCTGCTGACAGCCATCTTGGATGATGAATCAGCTACAAAGTAACAACACTTGGTCAGCACCTAATAAGGAACATTCATACTATGTTTCGTTTCATTCCATTCAGTGATTCTTTAAAAAAAATCATTTGTATGCATTTCCCATAGGGTCCTATGTTAAACTAAGTCCCCTACTGGCAGCCATCTTGGATGATTGATCAGCTACAAAGTAACAACACTTGGTCAACACCTCACAAGGAACATTCATGCCATGTTTGGTTTCATTCCATTCAGTGGTTCTCTTAAAGAAGACATTTGTATGTATTTCCCTTTGGGTCCCATGTTAAACTTAGTCCCCCGCTGGCAGCCATCTTGGATGATGGATCCGCTACAAAGTAACAACACTTGGTCAGCACCTCATAAGGAACATTCACGCTATGTTTGGTTTCATTCCATTCAGTGGTTCTCTATAAGAAGTTATTTGTATGCATTTCCCATAGGGTCCTATGTTAAACTAAGTACCCCTCTGGCAGCCATCTTAAATGATGGATCAGCTGCAAAGTAACAACACTTGGTCAGCACCTAATAAGGAACATTCATACTATGTTTCGTTTCATTCCATTCAGTGATTCTCTAAAAGAAGTCATTTGTATGCATTTCCCATAGCGTCCTATGTTAAACTAAGTCCCCCGCTGGCGGCCATCTTGGATAATGGATCGGCTACAAAGTAACAACACTTGGTCAACACCTCATAAAGAACATTCATGCCATGTTTGGTTTCATTCCATTCAGTGGTTCTCTAAAAGAAGTCATTTGTATGCATTTGCCATACGGTCCTATGTTAAACTAAGTCCTCCACTGGCGGCCATCTTGGATGATGGATCCGCTACAAAGTAACACCACTTGGTCAGCACCTCATAAGGAACAATCATGCCATGTTTGGTTTCATTCCATTCAGTGGTTCTCTAGAAAAAGTTCAAAATGTAAAAAGTTGACGCCGACAACGGACGCCAAGTGATGAGAAAAGCTCACCAGGAAAGGAGATGTAATGTGACTGCCAATGAGACAATTATCTAACAGAGACCAAATGACTAAGATAATAGCAATTATAGGATTACCCTTCTGCCTTCAACAATGAGCAAAACTCAGTGAGGGGCTTCAGTGATGAGGTCTATGTGGGTCATATTTACTGTATCACTAGCCTGTCAACACTAACTTTGTGAGGTTGCAGTACTCTCAGGCTAGACCTGGCAATAAAAATTGACTTCCAAGACATATCATTTAGCTGAAAATGGCACTCACTTTCAATCAATCATACTGTATAGCAAGCTACACACATGACAAGATGTAAAATAATTCAATAGAGGAAACCTACATTATGATAAAAGTACAAAACAACAAGCAAATAACAAATATGGTATACAAACAATTATCACTGAATAACAAGCTTCAGACTTTTGACAGGCACATTCAAAATGTGGCAAGTGAAACATAATTGCAGGCAACCAACCCTTCCCTGAACTGGGACAGTGGTGTAACAGCACAACATAAGAATATACTAGATTTATATACAAATCAGATTGATTCAAAGCACAAAAAAATAAATAACAAAAGTATAGATCTCTAGAGTACTCACAGTAACTAAAAGCTAGTTCAAGGCCAGTAACAACTAATAACCCTATACATTCAAGACAGTATGTCAATCAGTCCACATCCAATGGATTTAGCCTAAAAACATCATAACCATCAGAAAAAAAACATGACCTTGTTGGTATTTTTGTTGTTGCAGAAACTATAGTACTAAGTAGTTGGAGAGAAACTATAAATTACAAAAATGATCAGTACAACATCTACAAATAAGTCATCATGGTTGAAATGTGTTTGTCTTCCAAGACTTGCATCAAACTTGGATCCAGGTTTGTTCACAGAAAGAACTGTAGGAACAGCACTTAATAGCTCCATTCTTTAATTTAGTCTGCATTAAGCATCTCACAATCATAGACTAGCCCTATAGGAGGAGCTTAAATTCTACACAATGCATAGAATCACAAAAACATTAAGGCAGTATACTGTATGTGCATACGCCAATGGAGGCATAATAAAGATCACCAATCTTTTACATAAGTTGGACAAATTGTTCATAACAGGATAGAATAAACCTTATTTCATGTCAAGCTCTGAGTCTTTACTTATTTATGACAATAATGCATATTCAGGTCAGAATTATAAAGATTCAGAAAAAGCTTATAAGCCTTAAAGATGAAACAATTACCACTATCTTAAACAAACTTCACACAAAGAACTCTATCTATAAATATTAAGGGTCAAAGCATATCACTGCATTATGGAAATACTGTTTCTAGTGCATAATAAAGCTTATGAGTTTCCAAACTTCATGGAAGATAAGTACACAGTACAATTAACTCCAATGAGCTAAAAATTTAAATTTAACCTCATTCAATATTACCATACACTATTGTAATTATACTGCTGTAAGGATACTAAACAGAAATTCTCCTTTTTTTCTAATCATATTCTGATAGTTTGAAGGGTTCCACTCATATTTACTAAACAAAAAAAAAGATGCAAAATTTTGGCCGTGACAAAACAAATATTTACAAATATATAACATTTTAATAACAAAATTACACAACAGATATAAAATAATCATCACAGACGAATGCATACAAATATAAAAGGAGTATGTCCGGTAAGGGCCTATTTTGGCCTCAAATTTTAGGTTGAAAGATTTTTTACTTTTTAAACACTTAAGTGTCCACTATAGTCGATTCAATTAGTTTATGTGAAAGATTTGAACTGATTAAGTCATTACAGACGCTCAAATTCAAGCTTAAATATGAAAAATCTATCAAATATACCATTATATGTCACTTCTAATATAGTTTTTGTCAAAAATGAAAGTGGCCGCGTCCGTGTTCACTCTCAACCTGTTATGAATTGTCATCAAATACTACTTACATTTAAATATTAAGAATGAACACGAATGCGGCCACTTCCATTTAAGGCGGAAACCGTCTTAAATTTAACTAAAATGCTAAAAATGTGAAGGTTTCCGTAATTTAGCATGACTTAGTGATGGTAGCACCCGATATATGTGCAATGTATTGTCAAAAACAGCCCATATTTATGTAGCAGAGGTATTCTACTTTCCAATAAATAGCTAAAAATTTACATTTGAATAATTTTGCAAACCTGCTATATTTTGGAGCCACAAAAAGGTCTTACTGGACCTACTCCTTTGCATAATATGTGTATGCTAACTTGTAAGCACCTTTACAAATATTGGATGGAAGTTTTTGAGAACTTTTGATTTTTTCTGCAGAGATTCTACATACAGAGAAGTATTTATTATTGTATTCAATACACTTCAAATACAAATTATCACAGGAAAGCACAAATTTATTAGTAAAGTAAAATGTTGTAACATTAATTATACAGCAATGGAAAACATCCATTATTTTATTAATTGTGTTAGTGTAAAAACTATACAATTATCAATTTTGAGGGTATGAGTAGCAATGTGTTTTTTAAATATACAAATTTAAGCTGCATATTAAATACATTTGTAAAACTTTTGAATGCACAATTTCAAGAAAAATCTGAAAAGTGGAACAAAAATCTTTCATTTTTCATTTGCTTTTGCAAGAGATCCTACACACATAAAACTGTGAGTTCCTTGATATGAAATGTAATTTGATATATATGGATTTTCTTTTTTCTTCCTTAACCCATCAATCCAATTACTTTTACAGCAATACAAAATATCTTTAATATCTAAATGCAGATGATAATGCTTCATTTTACAGATGACACAAGTTAATGTTGATAAACTGCATAAAGGAAAAAGAACAGCATATATCAATGATTGTAGATGTTATTTAAAAAAGCATTCTAATATTTCCTAATCACATTCTGTTGTTTGTAAGTTAACAATTACCCTTCACTTCAAATACAACACACATACACACATCAGTTTCAAATTAACAAACATCATTCTAACATACATGTATAAGTTTCTGATTATTATGACGAGTATAAGTTGTCATGGATAAATATATATATTGTGTATATGGAACATTGTATATAAACAGGCAATATCTAGCATAGAGATTCTACAGATTTTTAACATTTAACTCAACAAGATCTGATTTTGTTTTACAAAACTAATTTTAAATACAATGGTCATACACTTAAATAATCTAGCACTGATTTTCGTGTTTTACTAAATTTCTTTAAAAAATATCAGAACCCAAAAATTGTGAAGATCAAAGAAGATTAATATACAGCTGCTACAAATTAAATTTCTATTACAATATTCAAAAAGACTAGACCCAAAAAAGGGTTTTATACATCAAAGCTCTTTGTCAAGCATTTTTAACACACAACAGCTACAATATGGATTGAAATTTTACCTGAATTCAGGTTTAAATGAACACTCTTGAATAAGAACTTTTTTAATTTTCAGCAATGTTATCAGGCATGTGTAGTGATAACCTTTAATATCAGAAACGTGTCATCAAATACAATTTTTGTTTGTCTTAATGTTTCCTCAAAGATTTGATAGCAAGTTAAATGTAAAATGTGAAGGTTAGTAAAGAAAAGAAGCCACAAATAACTGGCAGTGTTATCAAAAACTTTTGATTAACTAAGCTAAAAACAAAAGCACTTTGGGCTGTATCAATCAATATAGTGTATAAATACCCCATACATATATTTTGTTAAATACTGTTTTGAGAAAAATGGTTATTAAGTTAAAATGTTAAATGTTTCTTTTACCTTTTAAACAATTTTTTTTACAAATTTTGTATGTGTAAAGCATCTAAATACTCAACACATAAGATAAAAAAAAACAATGAGAAAATTATAAAAAAAAATCGTATTTCTAGAAATTGATTCTCAATGGTTGGCAAGTATATATATTTCGTATAATTTTACACATTTAAACTTTTATAACCACCATTTATGAGGTCATGTAAGATTAAGTATGTTCACAGGAAATATAAATCAAGTGAAATTATCTATTATGATAAAATAGTCTTCAAATATACACTTTAAAAAATTTCTAACAATAATACATGTGAATATTATATATTGCTTAATTTCTGTGATAACAGTATTTTCTCTTCAGCTTCAGTTCACTCAGCCCTGAATCATATTTTCTTGTTAGCTACAAGTCATTCAGCTCTGAATCTAAGGAGCCCATCTCGTCATCAAGATCAAGGTCGTCCAAATCTAAATCATCATCATCTGTAATTACAAAATACAAAGAATTATTCAGCCTCATGTAACAGGAAAAAAACCATAAGTTCCATATACATATCATTAAAGAGAATGTCACTTGTAACTTCACCGTTTTTTATAACGAGTAAAAGAACATGGTGTTGAATTACCACAATGTAATTTGTATGAATCAATCATAAATGCTCCAGTACATCAACTCAAGTTTGAGTTTTTCCACTTCATTTTGATTGTGTTGCTATTTTTGATACAGCAGTCAATGTGTTATAATTTCTGTACCATTTCTGAACATGATAACACTTAGTTTGAAGGTAAATCTAAGTAGACAGATATTTGTTTATTCATAAGAGATTAGAACAATAACACATTACATCAATATGGCCACACAAATTTTGAAGAATATAAGATATCACTGTCAACCTTCATCTTGGTGTATGCAAATCATATATACATGTACATCTTAACAGAAGGAACATTTTGTTTGTATTAATATAACATAAATTAAATTGTGAATTGTAATAACTAATAAAAAAAGGTGAATTAATTTACTTAAAAACCTTGAAACAATTCAGCACAGTACTCTAGATTGTTTAACAAATAAATCTTACACAAATTATCTTTAACTATGTTTAAATAATTACCATGCACAAATTGTTTCAAGTTCCATTTAAGGTTTATCTGTTAAGTATTTCATATTAAATGAAACCTGCCCCATATAACTAAACTGATATATTATTTTTTTATAACAAAATTATAATACAAAGCAATAGATATCAAATAATTAAACAGCCTGATGTTTTTTAACAAATACTGCTACAGACTTTTTTTTAATGAATTTATGAAAAGAGATATACCATGATGGCCCTCATTGAAGTATTTGATCTTTTACAGAACAATTACCAGTTCAAATCAAATTTTAAGACTTTGAACAATCTAGATTTATAACGTTTAGCTATTGAAATATTGGCAGGATATATAGAAGAAAAAGGAAGGCTTAAAGAGCGTTTCTAAAACAACTAAATTAGTTTAACAAAGGTAATGTGTACTGTTTGTAATATCTATTGCTTTTATAACTTTTGACCTCTCTCCATTAGAATAATGAACATGTTTACCTGATACGAATCAACCTTGAAGGAAATTCATGAAAAAGTATCAAGATTCTTATCAAAGGGAGATAATTCATAATAAACATATATACGCATACAAATGAACTTTACATCAAAACTTTACATCAAAACTTTAATTAATCTTTTATTAATCTTTACTAATCATGATGATACAAGTTTTTAATTTTCCAGTTTGTTCCAATCTGTTTCTTTCCCTTCAGCTACAAAGTGTAAAGTAAGGTAAAGTCCTTTGTAGAGCTAGCACACCAAGTTATCCATAATAGAATACTTTGTGCTCACATGAAGTTTATGTCAATCATTTCTTTACATATCCTTATATTCCTTGTGCAATTCAAAAAAAAACTTGTGTGTTGAACCTCCTGAAAGCTATTGATATCACATTCCCTTTCACTAATTCATTTTTAAAAGATTTTGTTTGTATTTTTCTAAATGGTATAAATAGAGAAATATTTTCAAACTCAAATTGGCTGATTGCATCTATGATGAGCCTAGTGCCAATTAATACAAATTTCAATGTATAGATTCTGTGATATTCTAATGAATGTCTACATATCTTGAACATCTTACAACTTAAAATCCTTACCACTGTCTAAACCTTTAATATCTTGTTTCTTTGGGTTAAATATTTCTAAATCAGAATCATCATCAGACACCAAGAAGTCGTCTGAATCTACATCATTATCTAACTTGATACTGGCCTTGTATACTGGAATAAATAATCAATTTAAAATACAAATTGGATTTTATTACTGTAAATTCCAAAACTATTGCGATGTTTCTAAAATGACAAAATCGCAATAATAGATGCATGCAATAATTTCTGAATTTACAGTATTTATGACTGAATACTTTCTTCAAAGTCTGTGAGGTCAAGGTCAAATCTACAGAAGACATTTCAATCATGAAATACAAAGTATATATATCATCCAACTAAAAACAGTTATTTTAAAAGAAAACCTATCACTTATTACATGAGGACTTTTCCAGTAAAATTTACCTAGAATGGGCAGAACGCTGACGATATTTTTTTACATAGGTGGGGAGTTATCAACATAATTATATTTCTGTTGGTGGGGGGTTTCTGAATGATAGGTTAAACATATTGTACCCCCTGTTATGAAGGAAGATTTTCCTGAAAAGGTCATTCGAATGCAAAAAAAGTTGGCAGGTCATTAATTTTAAGCATCTGTTTGTGTTCTTATCAAACGTGACAAGCTGGAAGCAGGGAGAGTTAGCTCTCGGAAGTCGAAGTTATCTACCCGATTTGGTGCACACATGTGCTCAACTTTAGTCCATAGATGTAGAAAGTGATGTTTTCTCTGATAAATAACAGGTCGAAAGACCTGATAGATGCATTTGAAGGAAAATTATTGACTTTATTAGAAAGCTAGTGTAATTTTGAAATAGGTCATGGAAGTAATCAAGGAGATAAATATGTCTGTAAACTAGCAGATGGTCAAGATTACAAAATTGTCTCTGTTTATATGAATGCAGACACAATTTGTGCATATACATGTACCACACAATGTTGGAATATATAATATTTATCTTTACTGATGTTTGGCTATTTGTTTCTCTTTCTCTGCAAAGAGTATGTCCTTTGAAAGGAGAACTGGCCAATTCTTTGCAATGTTTGTTATAAATTTTTATTGCATACAATTTATAACTTCTTGAAGTACGCTTTCTCCCTTGCCTTCCCTTTTCCTAAAAAAATATGTGTGGCTGACATCTTAACTACTAGGTCCCTAAAAATATTTATGCTACGGACCATTTGATTTGTTCTTGTTTGTAGGCGGCCGTGGATATTTCTAAAACAAAAATAAGCCTAATTTTGCTGAATAATCTGACCTTGGTATTCAGGAAAGTATATCATCTTGCCCAATCGTTGCCTGTTGAAAAATAAATTGTTTACAAAATAGAAAGTTACGACCGAGCCTACCAACATGACCAAATAATATTTTATTAAAATCCCAGACCCAATCTCCACCTAACACTTGAAATATGAAATGGTTGTTGCCAACTGGTTGCCCTACCTGAAAAATTTGCTGTACTTGAATCTCTTTTCCTTACAAAGAATATGTCCTTAATAAAGTGAACTGGCCAATTCTCTGCATTTTTTGTCCAAAATAATATTTTATTGCATACAATTTATAACAACTTCAAGTACCCTCTCCCTTGTATACCATCTCCCCACTAAAATATGTATGGGTGACATCTATACTATGCCGTCTATAAACAAATATTTATGTTTGGCACAGACAATTAGATTTTTATTGTGTATGTTACAGGGTGATATTGACGGGAAAAAATGGCCTAATGAAATTTATTAAGATAGCTGAAAAATTAGAATGGAGGGGATGAGAATAAAGTTTTTTTTTACCCACATCACCAAAGGTGAAAGCAGGTCTAGTTATTGCTCAACTCTGTCGGTCATTCCATCTGCCTGAGAGACCTTGAATATCAAACTTTCGTCAATGTTTTCTAGGCTTCTATGAAAGGCAATGATTATATATTTGTTCTAAAGCTTGATCATGTTGAGGTGTCATGTGTAAGCAATTTTTAGATCTGCAGGGCAGCAACTTCCTGTTTATTGATAGTTTGAAATTTAACTACTCAATATACAAGGAAAATTTTTCGTAAAAGTCTTCTTGGTTTCTAAGAAAGGGAATGATTTTATATATCACATATGACAACAGACCTTCTACAGTTGTCTTTTCCTCCTTTCCCAAAAGTTACCTTCATAAGAAACATGCTTACCCTTTCAGAGCACCTGAGGTTGCTTTATTTTTTTCGGGGTCGGTGTTTCTCATTTGTTTTTTAGTTTTCAATGTTGTTGTTCGTCTTTGTGTGTTGTTTGTTTTTGGGTTTTTCTTTTGTTCATTGATTACCTTCTTTTTGGTCGAGATTTCTTTTTAGTATTAAACTGGATGTAAACTAGATGTCTATAATGTGTCTATCTATTATGTGTCTATAAGCCACAGATGTCCCTCCCATAATTAACATATAACAGTTAGAAAATTAACCAGTCAATCAAGCATAATATATAGGTCAGAGTGACTTAAGGTTTATTAGGCCATGGTGCTATCTTCACTATAACATGTCTATGTTCCGAGATATGAACATAAACATAGAACTTATTAAGTCATTGAAGCGTAAAATGAAGGTCAAAGTGGACCATGGAACACTGCCCAAGACGCTTCCATGGTTTAAGTATCATAACTATACCATGTGGACATAACCCATGAACTTAACTAGAGTCAGTGAAGCATAAAATGAAGGTCAAAGTGACCTGAACTTTATTGAACCTTGATACACTACCCCCAAGATGCCCCCACGGGTGAAGTATCATAACTATAATGTGTACATTTTGAGATATGGATCATCAATAGCATTCAATGGAATAGAGATAATGTCCAGGAGACAACATTCCAAACAAAACAGCAAATACAAAACATCTAGAAAAAGACTAGCAGTTGCCAACAATAGACCAAACCTATGATGCTTGGCAGTTCTAACAGACAAACCCCAATTAGAGAAATGCAACATCAGACTGAGAAATTCTAATCTGACACAGGACTTCATTCATAAAAAAAATTATTGTGAAAATTTTAATATAACCATTTAAAACAAAAAATACAAAGTTTAAATAAAATGTTTCTGGATAGGAGTGGTCCATTTTTATATATCTTTTTCCATGCATGGTTCATTTGAAATACAGGGGTGCAGGAATTCTTTAGTCCTACTATTAACTATAATTCATGTACTGTTGCTTCAAAATGTCTTTTAATGCAAATGAAAAGACTCCAATATTCTGCACTGAAATAGATAAACCAACAAAATTTACATTTATTTGACAGGATGCAATCTTTTTGTATACTTTAAACATGAATGTGTCCAAAGTACATGGATGCCCCATCCACATTATCATTTTCTATGTTCAATGGACCGTAAAAATGGGGTAAAATCTCTAATTTGGCATTATAATCAGAAAGATCATATCATAGGGAACATGTGTACAAAGTTTCAAGTTGATAAGACTACAACTTCATGAAAAACTACCTTGACCAAAAACTTTAACCTGAAGAGGGACAGACGAAGGCATGGACGGACAAACGGTACGACACACAGACCAAAAAACATAATGCCCATAAATGGGACATAATTTTTTTTTCTCTAGGTAGAGGGTCTTGAAAGGAAATAAATGTAATAAGTGGGGGGTATATTTCTAAAATCTTTTCCATAGGTGGGGAGGGGGGTAAAAAAATAAGTGGTGTCCCCCCCACTCGACCCTGGATAATTTTTACTGGAATAGCCAATCCCTAAACCATGTAGTTGAGGTCAAGATCATTTGTGATCCATGTCAATACTGACATGCACACCTAAACCATAGTTCTAACCACCAAATATAGCTTTTACTAATAGTCAATTGTGAAACTGACCCTATTATAAGAATTTAATCAACAGCACTAAAAATCGCTTTTCCCATAGATGGTTCAACTGTTACTTTGTTTATGCTTTTCCATGGTTTTACATCAAGCTATTTTAAGACCTGAATAATGAGGCTATTATCAGAACATCAGTTCAATTTGTGCAAGTTCTTTCTTTTTTTGTATTATATATGTAGGGAGCAGGGCTTCCAAAAAATATTTGAGCCAACCGGACATTTTATATCTAATCCCAATTTTAATCCCTCAAGACTAAGTTACAAAAGGCAATTATGGTAAACAGATGGCCATCCCAGTGATTGGCATTAATAGATTAAAAAACTCTACTTTGATATGAATTTGATGTTCTAAAGTAAACTGTTAAATTTGCAGTGCATCATTCGAAGTGTTCACATCTGCCTTAGACTCTTTATTTGTGCAAAATGACGTTAAATGACGTTGTCAAAAACTTTACTTTAGTTTTTAAAATCACATTTTCCTAAACCGGATGTTGACTTGACAATGGTTAAACATGGACCAGAAACAGATACGTAAAATCCGTGAAGAATCTCTTTCCCCGTTATTTCTTCAACAAAATACTTGAAAT
This sequence comes from Mytilus edulis, assembly GCF_963676685.1. Lineage (NCBI taxonomy): Eukaryota > Metazoa > Mollusca > Bivalvia > Mytilida > Mytilidae > Mytilus > Mytilus edulis. The sequence continues at coordinate 117,644,280 of NC_092344.1, read as the reverse complement.
GAAAGTAAGATACAGGTATCAATGATAATTTTAGCATTTTTGAAGAAATGTAGGATGCATAATTAAATTTCCCACCGGTGCACATGCGCACACATTTTCTCGTTCATACAACGTAGTTCTGACGATTTTTCATTTAAAACTTTTTTAAAAATTTTATTAAATCATGTTTATAAACATGTTTCTTATAATTTTAATCTGTTGGACTAAGTCAATTAGATACAAACCGCTGAAATGTAAGAAAATAACTTTGAATAGACCAATCAATTTATACGATGTCCGGTACTGAAAATATTTTACCTGTCACCTGAACAGGTAGATTTTAGCTGTCCAACAACTAATTAGCGTTGATTAAAATTAGAAAGTATTGAAGTAGGGGGTGTTTTGATAGTAATTAATGATCATGTCACTTTTATGCTTTGCCCAGCCAGACTTTTACCGGACATTATACAAATGTCCGGAATATATGACTGTTTTGGACTAGGGAGTCGTCGGTTTGTTTTTTGCTTGACTTACTTGGTTTTTGTTTCTTTGGTGATGTAGACTGATATTTTAATGATGATGAGTAGCCATTTGGCACTGGAGTACTATATCTTGGTGTTGTTGGACGACTATTTACAACAGCTTCCATGTTTCCAAGTCTATCCCGTAATAATGAAACTGTAGACCTTTAAAGAAAAAGAGCTTAGAGTAAAATAAGCAAAAAGTCAATTTATTGGTGTATTTATTTAATTTGTTTAATAACATTTAACTTCATATTGCCCAACATTCTGGTTCATGTAGTTGTAAACTATATTGAACATATTCACTCACTCAATGGTTCATTACAATATAAAACAATTGCTTAATGAACCAGTAATTTTTTTAGATGAAACAGTCAGATAATTTGTAACAGCAGACAACACAAATGCTACTACTGAGCATGAATCTTCAGATAACCACAAAAATGCTAATTTAAACTAAGTCTTCTGGACAAACACAAAACTATGGCTAATGTAAGTCATGAGTCTTAGACTAAACACAAGTTTTAAAGTATATTGTATCTTTCCATCTAAGGCCTTGATGAAACAAAAACAAAAACACAAATTAATGTCTATTGTAAATTTCGAGCATGGCAATCAAGTTTGTGACAAAAAGACCATACCTGAGTTCTGATATATTAAGTCTGTCATTATCTGACGTAGGACTCCAGCTTCCCTGCAATGGTCTGTATTCCTGTTTATGCTGCTGTTTTGCTAGATCATGCACATTCTAAATTGAAGAAAAAAAATAGCAAATAAACAAAGGACACAATTTAAAACACCTCTATCATCATATTTTAATATAGAGGGCAGGGTTCAACAAACCAAACATTGTTAGTTAGATAGGTTATTTCAAATATCTTTGTCTTGATGCATGCTCTATATGTATCTTGTTCTTAAAAAAAAATGCATACTCTATTTGTATCTTGTTTTCTTAAAAAGAATGCAAATTGGCATGTTTTTCATTAAATTCTGCAACAAATTGATATTAATGCTAATTATGGCTTCATAATACAAGTATGATGATGTGCAAATTTTCTAAAAAAAAAGAAAGACACATTTTCTATCTAGTCACTGGTTTAACAATGATATGCAGTGGCAAAAATGATTACATATTGATTTGAGGTATAAGCTTTATCTGGGTCTTATCGAACATAATCAATCTTTAAAATGACAAATACAAGTATGAGCCTCAAATGGAAGACTGAAGATTGAAGATAATGCTTATTTGTTCCGTCTAATCCCAAATCATTGAGAACGAAGTCTGCAATATTGAAAGGTAAGTTAAGTGTAATAGTTTCCTTTATACAAATATACATTTGTACCATACATATCCACAGTCAAACTTTTACTATATACATGGAATATTTTTTATTTTACCCGATCTAGGAGATCTTGCTTTCTCTGTAAATCTTTTCCATTATTAAATGCAGATGCTACATCTAACTCCATTTTAACTGTAATAAATAAATATTGTAATAATTATATATACACATATAACTAATTTGTTTAAAATAAAACAAGTGCACATGCTGAAATGTCTCGCTCTCTTTACTAATCATTGATATTATGTGGACAGTCCAAAATATAAAGCTTTATAACAACTGTCACATAAACCTAACATTAACCAAGAAAACTAAACATTGACCACTGAACCATGAAAATGAGGTCAAGGTCAGATGAACCATGCCAGGCAGACATGTACAAATAACAATTCTTCCATATAACAAATATGGACGACCTATTGCTTATAGTTTAAGAAAAACAGGCCAAAACACAAAAACTTAACACTGAGCAATAAACCGTAAAACCTACATGACAGACATATATAGATAATAAAATATTTCCATACACCAAATATAGTTGCCCTATTGCATATAGTATTAGAAAAAAGACTGAAACTCAAAAACTTAACTTTGACCACTGAACCATGAAAATGAGGTCAAGGTCAGATTTCACCAACCAGCTAGACATGTACACCTTAAAATCATTTCATACACCAAATATAGTTGACCTATTGCATATACAGTATAAGAAAAACAGACCAAAACACAAAAATTTAACTATAACCACTGAATCATGAAAATGAGGTAAAGGTCAGATGACACCTGCCAGTTGGAAATGTACACCTTACAGTCCATCCATACACCGAATATACTAGACCTATTGCCTATAGTATCTGTGATATGGTATTGACCACCAAAACTTAATCATTTTTTACTGATCCATGAAATGAGGTCGAGGTCAAGTGAAAACTGTCTGACAGTCATGAGGTCCTTGCAAGGTAGGCACATATCAAATATAGTTATCCTATTACTTATAACAGAAAATTGAACATTACAAAAAATCTTAACTTTTTTTCAAGTAGTCACTGAACCATGAAAATGAGGTCAAGGACATTGGACATGTGACTGACAGAAACTACATAACATGAGGCATCTATATACCATTTATAAACATCCAGGTCTTCCACCTTCTAAAATACAAGAGTGCACACGCTGAAATGTCTCGCCTTCTATACTAATCATTGATATTATGTTGATAGTCTTAAGTATAAAGCTAAGCTTTATTACAACTGTCACATAAACTTTACATTAACCAAGATAACTAAACAAAGACCAATGAACCTTGAAAAAGAGGTCCAGGTCAGATGAACCATGCCAGGCAGACAGGTACAGCTAACAATGCTTCGATACAACATATATAGTTGACACATTACTTATAGTTTAAGAAAAATAGACCAAAACACAAAAACTTAACACTGTGCAATGAACCGTGAAAATGAGGTCACGGTTAAATAAAACCTGCTCGACTGACATAAAGATCATAAAATATTTCCATACACCAAATATAGTTGACCTAATAGCATTAGATAAAAAGACCAAAACTCAAAAACTTAACTTTGACCACTGAACCATGAAAATGAGGTCAAGGTCACATGACATCTGCCCGCTAGACATGTACACTTAACAATCATTCCATACAACAAATATAGTAGACCTATTGCATATAGTATGAGAAAAACAGACCAAAACACAAAAATTTAACTATAACCACTGAACCATGAAAATGAGGTCAAGGTCAGATGACACCTGCCAGTTGGACATGTACACCTTACAGTCCTTCCATACACCGAATATACTAGCCCTATTGCTTATAGTATCTGAGATATGGACTTGACCACCAAAACTTAACCTTGTTCACCGATCCATGAAATGAGGTCGAGGTCAAGTGAAAACTGTCTGACGGGCATGAGGACCTTGCAAGGTACGCACACATCAAATATAGTTATCCTATTACTTATAATAAGAGAGAATTCAACATTACAAAAAATTTGAACTTTTTTTTCAAGTGGTCACTGAACCATGAAAATGAGGTCAAGGACATTGGACATGTGACTGACGGAAACTTCGTAACATGAAGCATCTATATACAAAGTATGAAGCATCCAGGTCTTCCACCTTCTAAAATATAAAGCTTTTAAGAAGTGAGCTAACGCCGCCGCCGTAGCCGCCGCCGCCGGATCACTATCCCTATGTCGAGCTTTCTGCAACAAAAGTTGCAGGCTCGACAATAAATCTTTTAAGAAGTGAGCTAACACCGCCGCCGTAACTGCCAGATTACTATCCCTATGACGAACTTTCGGACAAAAGTAGCAGGCTTGACAATAAAAAAGTAAAGTGCTTTAAGCACTGATTTTAGTCATGATATTTGTAAAATAAGTTGTGATTTTTAAAAAAAATTTAAATGCAGAAAGGTTTTTTTTAAGAAGTAAAGAGAAATTAAGTAAAAACAACACAGGCTTTATTTTTTAATGTTATCTTAAGGGGACCATTGCTGGACATATACATGTACAATGTACATATGTTTTGATAGAAATTTACTTTGTATTCCGTATTTGCAGGCATGTTTTCTTCTTATAAAGATATTATTCTCTCTCTCTGCCCCAAAAATTAAGTTGTTTCATAATCTTCATTTTTTGTGACGGTTTCTACAATGGTGTTCTACCATAAATGGAGAATAAAGAGAGAAACTTACACAATCTAGATTTGACAGTATCTATATCTCTTTTTATAGTTCCTATGTCATCTTTTAAACTCTGCTTTCTAAAATATAAAAGAATGTGGTTTTTAAAACTCAATTCTTAATGAAATCAACAATTTCTTTCATTCAGTATAATTATTGTAGAAGGTCTCAACATTGATTTCTTTTGTATTGGTGTTTCTGACTTTCTTCAAAATAATTTGAATGAATGTTCTAAATATATCTAAGTGAAAAAATCTAAATATTTTTGAAAACATAACAGTCATTATTTTAAAAACTTACAGAGCTTCTTTTGGTCTTTGAATGGTTAAAAGTCATAGTGTTTTTTAAAGCAATTTACCAAATTTTGTGTTTTTATTATTTTTTGGTACAGCTTTTAAACTGAAACACACAAATCAAGCCTCTGTATTAGTTATATTAATGTACAAATGTATATACCCAATTAAAAAAAGAGAGTTTAAATCCATTGGCTATGGAATTATTACTTCAGTAAATGCTGATGAATCAACTATCAAAATTAAATATGTGTTTTAATTAAAGACCATCTTGTGAGTTGTGATAAAGCTTTCATATCCATTTAAAACACTTTTCTGCAAAAGACTTTTGACCTACACATCAATAACTTACACTTCTTGTACATCTTTACTAAGTGAGTAGAACTGATTGTCTGACATTTTATTACTTCCTGTGTTGCGTAACATTTGAATTTCACTGTTTAATAGTTGAATATCGCCATTCAGATCATGACGAACTTTGTTAAGTTTGCGGTCAATTTTGGGACTTTCACTGCCACTCATTTTATATACTTCATCTACAATTATAAAATCAAGAATAATTTATTTTATGACAAGATTTTTCCATAAACTTGAACATTAGAAAAACAAGTTAAATAGAAATGAGTGTTTTGTTGGTTATTTTCAACTTATTTTCTAAAAGCTTTACATTATAATTTTTCTTCTAATAGAACTAAAATCAATAACTCAAAATGTAAAATTATTATCATAATGATAGAATCTGTTTTATCCAAAATAAAAAATTAAAGACATTCAAAAGGATTATCTTTAACTTGCAGTGAGGTAAGAGTTTTTGTTTTTTGTTCTGTGTTGAAAACTCATTGTGTCTTTGAGATGAAGAACAGCAATAAAAGTGCTCTTCCTTTGATTTTTGTGTGGGTTTTTTGCCGAGCACGAACTAATTTTGTGTCATAGATAGATACCCCATATCATTTGTTTTATATTCTATGGTATGGGTTTAAATAATTGTTGAAGCCATTCAAGGACAAACAGTTGCTTTCATCCACATCATTTGGTCTTTTGTAGGTAGATGTCTAATAACTATTCAAACCACATCAGATCTTATTTGTATACAGTGTTGTCATGGACATCTTCTATATAAGGCAGATTTATTATTTTGGCATGTGTAAAGGTAAATTGAGTTCATTTAAATTAAATGCCTTGAAATTAAAAATTTACAAAGATTAACTTTTGGTAATCAAGTTTCTGTAAAATAAAAGTTGCACTTTTCTGGTTTATTTCCCTAGAACAAATGTTTCTAAAAGACTTCAAAGATAAAGGAAAATAATCTTATTTAACTGGGGACTAATATGAAATTGTATACATTAAAAGAACATAAATTGTGTTATTTTTTAAAAGATATGTAAAAAAATGAACTGGAACCTGAGGTTAGAAAGTTAGGAACTCATTTTTTTCAAATTTTCATATAAAATGTTCAATGACTCTGGAAACAAAAAATGGAAATATTTTTTCCTAATGGAACAAAACACAGTGGCACTGTAAATTTTTTTAAATCTTTCAAAACCCAGGATAGTTTTAGAAAGTTATTAAAAATTTTAAAACTTTAACCATAGAGTGAATGTTATGTTTCCCTGCAGAAAAACTAAGTCCATTTATAAGTAATTTACCGAAAAAATTAATTTTTTGTTTTACAAAATTTACTTCTGGATACTATCTTATTATCATAAACAAGCTTTATATATCCAAGTTTGGTAGAAATCCAGTATAGTTTAAGAAAGTTATTAAAATTTCAAAAACTTTAACCACAGAGTGAATATTTGTGAACGCCGCCGCTGACGACGAGGCAGACGGAAATATAGGATCGCTTAGTCTCGCTTTTTCTACTAAAGTCGAAGGCTAGACAAAAATGAACATGTCTAATGCATAACCAATCTCTTACTTAGGTCACATGAATTCAATGAAGTAGTTTTGTTCACTTGCAAGTGAATAAATAATCAGTGAGGTTTCTCAGATAATAATAATAGAAATAATAATAATTCTTTATTTAGGGTTACACAGTTAGCCATAGATATCTTCCCTGAGGAAGATGTTGTATGAGTACCAATGAGACAACTCTCCATCCAAGTCACAATATCTAAGCTTATTGGACAAAATTTAACCAAACTTACTTTTAAGTTCTCTAATCTGTTCATTATAGTTACTTCTGTCAGACTGTATTCTAACTTACTTTTAAGTTCTCTAATCTGTTCATTATAATTACTTCTGTCAGACTGTATTCTAACTTACTTTTAAGTTCTCTAATCTGTTCATTATAATTACTTCTGTCAGACTGTATTCTAAATTACTTTTAAGTTCTCTAATCTGTTCATTATAGTTACTTCTGTCAGACTGTATTCTAACTTACTTTTAAGTTCTCTAATCTGTTCATTATAGTTACTTCTGTCGGTCTCTAATCTATTTACCATCTGCCTTAACTGGTCGATCAACTGAAACAGAAATACTAAATGTTCACCCTTGATTAACACCTAACATTTTATTTAGTCAGTAGGTTTTGTTTTGGTTTTTTTTTTGGTTTTTCTTGTGATGAAAAAGGGGGGTGGGGTCAAAGGGAAAAAAAGAAATTGAAATTTTCCAACAAATTCAATCTGATCAGATTTTAGTAAACATGTTATGCATAATGAGAGAAAAAAAATTAGCAGATATTTCATTTAGCATCCTGGTAAATAGGAGAAATTGAAATACCATCTTGTTACTAAAAAATATAGCCCACATCCATAACATATTCTATAAGAAAACCACTTCAGATAGCATCACATTTAATATTATAGCATCACATTACCATGATGCTTAAAGGCCCTGGGGAGAACACTGATTTGTGAATGTAATGATTTATTTCTTGCTTTTTGATTTGATGTTAATTTCTGGACTATATTTACCCTATTTTGCTCTTCCAGTCTATCACTTAATGCTTGTACCAGTCCTGAACTGGTTCCTGTTGGCTCTGTTGTACAAGGATTATAAACACTACTGTTAAAATCTGTTCTGGGAAATTCTAACAGTGAAGACGTTCTCCTCATTGGTAATGATACAGAAACTGAAAATAAAAAATATAACAAGTTAAAATTTACAAAATAAATGTAGAGACACATAAAAACTATTTTTTTAGGCTATAAGCATTAGATTTTTTAAAATGCATTCTTACACATGTTCACATATTTGTTTTATTTTATTAGAGCACTATGTAAACAACTATGTTTAAAGTTGAACATGTAAATTTACTTAGAAAAATATGCAAACCCTTATAAGTAAATAAAATACATCTTTATGTACAATGTCATAGCTTACTCAAAAAATGTTACCTATGAACTTTTACATGTATGCTTTCGCTTTAATAATTACATCTGCATGTACTTTGTTGAAATTAATGTATCCTTACTTCTATAAGGTTATTATAATTTAAAAATGTTTGAATTAAAGTTGGAAGTATATAATTAATTGTTCACATGCTTGTTTGGGTTTTTAGTTAAGACATATATTTTCTTCATCTATTTTAGAGATAATTTTTTAAATCAGGTAAATTGAGTAATGGATATCTTGTAGAAATAAACAAGTTTAAATAGATTGAACAATGGCAGATGAATATATAATCGTGAAAAGGTTAGTCTTTCTCTTATTAATATGAACATATAGTACATGCAATTAAAATTGTTCCTTTTGGAGGGTTGGAGTTGACTATGTATAATCATTTTTTATTACAGAGAGATTTTTTTAGATTAAAACCTTCTTTCATGAAGTACATGTAATTAAGAATTAAAAAATAAACACATTGCATACATGTGTATCACTTACAATTTCTGTCATTATATCTTGTGAAGTTTATCTTTCGCTGAAAGAAACAACAATACAATTTTATTTAAGCATCAATAAATTTCTTGAAACAGTCTTTTACTGTCTAGATACAAACATGAACATGAAGAATCAATTAACAAGATGTAATTTTACAGATGTCACATGTTGGCAAGCAAAGACCTTTAGGGTGTTATTGGTCTCCTACAACTGTAACTCCTAAACTATATACATTTCAAAAAGCACTTGTTGAAAACCATTATAAAGTTTGGGAATTTAGTTTGTGTTGTCTCTCAGTATATCCTTTTCTCTAATGCCACGCATTTGAAAAACCAGCCGTTGGACATCAGAGTTATCTCAGACTATGCACCACCATGACCAACCACTTGTAACTTTTACATTGAATTTTTCAATAATCTCTTTTAGCTGATCACAATTTTTATAGCACTTACACTTACCTTGCTGATTAAGGAATGAAAAAAAGTACAGTGTTTACATCTGTATCTCCCAATAGGCAATACGTTAACAGAATAATCATCACTAAAAATTATCTTGGAAATGATATCAATTTCACCCTCTTTCACAGGTAACACCTGGGACAATATCCCTAATGTGTCTCCCGTTGAGGAACACAATAGTTGTGTGTAAACAAAAAATCTCTGTGTAGTGATATTGGACATGTTTCAATTTTTAACAAGTGACTGAGCTTAACCATTTGTGTTGATCTGGAAAGTAGAGAGCCTTAGAATAAATGTGTTAAAACTATTAAGTTATTATATGTATTCAAAGTAAATTTGAAAAAAGATTATTGTGTGAAAAAAGGGACTTTTTAACATGAAGAGCCGCATCACAAAAGGATTTTTGGGGTATGCTAATTTACGGAAAAATAAATCACACTTCGTACCCCCAAAATTTAACCACGTATGTGGAGATGTCTCAGCTTCGGAACAAGCCATCGTCAATATATAAGTTTACAATATGGGCTGAGCTACAGAAGAAAACGTTACCATTCCTGCCTATGGAGAAACAATTGCGCATATTGTAACGTTTGTGGGTCATCGTAAATTCCCCTTTTTCTATTTTTAGATACTATATATAACTATAGTTGTCCGGCCACTTTTTCGCGGGGATCGTTTATCTCGTGCTTGAACTCAATGTCCAGACTTGAATATTTAAACCTCGTCAGGGCAGTATTTCTTTAGATTGGGGAAAACTTTCGTACTGGTAAGTTGTACTTTAAATTTCAATTTATTTTGTATTTCGATGTTTGACTTAAATATTTATTTCTTTACATTTGATATATTCTTTTCGGTCTTGTAGTCAAACAGTTCTAAAATGTTAAATTTACGTTTCCGTTCCAGAATAAATGGAGGGAATTGTACACTAGCTTGATATTTTATGATTTCGGGTTTATAAAGAGATGGGTTTCATTTTGATAGCGATATTTAGACAGAGGGTTAATCCGAGGGATATTTTGGAGTAACGGTCGTCAATCTACGGGATTGTTCGTGCCTAATTACTCTGAAATAGAATTTTGTATTATCGCATGTTTTGGTTTTGGATCTTGAACTGGTCAATTTTACTGAAAAACGTTTTTCAGACATTGCTCTGGTTGGATTGAAAACTAAACGGGAAATGCGATGGGTTTTTTTTACTGGATCGATTTTTGTTCCCTAGTCATAGAATAATGAGATTCATGTTCTAGTCTAACAAAGTCGGTGGGAACCAGTGGGTATAATTATTTTGTCTCGGAAGGTTGACGTCACAACTTGATTGATTGGATTATAATTTAGTTAAAAACGAATAGTGTACAGCTCTCAATATTTTAAGTAAAAGGACACTTCAAATTCTAGTATCATTTTATTTTATTCAATTAGATAGCACTAAGGCCAAACGCTTCCTTGAAATGGTTAACTTGTATGGGTATTTTTCACCGCATTGTTTGTCCAAAAAGGGGAAGTTCGAAAGTGTATTGAAATTCTAAATTGATATTTTTGCCCTGGAGATACCGCGATATGATTTATGTATTTATGTTGTCTTTGTCTATTAAATATGAAACTGTTTTATGACTTTTTGTCATTTGTTCTATGAGCAAATACATTGCTTGGCAAATCGTCATCACTGGTCATTTTTAGGTTTCTTATACCTGTCATTTATTGAATTTACTGTTTCGTTGTATTGTCAGTATGCTGTCAGAAGTCCTGGAGCGAAAGCACAGGCCGAACCCTCTCTACCAGTAACGTAAATGGCTGAGCTAGCAGGGTATAATGTCATGAGACAGATTATGAAAGAAAAATACGTTTACACACGAAAACCCATTTACGTTGCAATATTGCCACATCTGCTTCTTATTAAATATTCATTCATCCAATTAGGGTGTGACACACTGATGATATATATACTAAGCAATGAATAAAACATGAACTGCCACTGGCAATATTGAACAGCATGAATTTAGGTCTTTGTGCTATTCAAATTAATTAACTTTTACAATATTTAGATAATTTTTACTTGCACCTACTCTTGTTTTAGACAAATTTGAGTCTGCCTCACGTAAAATTGACGCAAACTTATTTTCCCAGTCCATCTCTTCTTCTTTTCTTCGTTGTCAGGATGCTCGTTGTTTACAGATGGCGCTTTCGACCGGAAACGAAGTAATTGTAAAAACTAGATAGGTGATGGATCCGAACATTTTACCGGAATCTATAACAACTCGCCCCAAGAACATATCGTCCCTCAACAAATCGCCCCACTTTTTCACTAACTCGCCCAACTATTGCTTACAAAGTCGCCCCACTTATGAAAAAGGTTAAAATCCCGTTCAATAAAAGTCCTCCAACTCGTACCAATTTTGAAAAATAGTAAAATCCCGAAGAATTTAGTCCTGCCAACTTAGGCAACTAACCCATTTATGAAAACAATGATAACCTGACTTCACTGCATTAATGACTACCAAGGAGTTTAATTCCAACGAATAAAAGTCTGCAAACTCGTCCTTGTTATAAGTTAAATGATTACTAATGAAAACCTCAGAAATGAAGCTTTGTTTTTAACTCTTTTCTTTTGGGTTGAAATAAAGCAGAACTTAATAGAAGTCAGTATCAGTATGATTTCTGTGACGTGCGATGTTATTGACTATTGTAAGATCATTGTAACTGTTTATAACATTTGTATCCTGATTGATGTTATCACCGATTTACTGTATAAGTAAAAAAATCATTGGTGTTTATAACAATAATAATGTTCAAGTATCGAGTCAGGCTCCTGTAAATACAAAATTAGATCTACATAATAATAACTTGATAATGTATCTCTACTACAATTTTATTTTGAAGAAATGATTGAAGAATCTTTCAATTTCTACCATAATCATTTATTATAGTTTCAATTTTTATTAGTATCAGCAGTGATTATTTAAGTCTTGTAAAGATACGTTTTCAGTTGTGGGGTAAGTTGGCCGAGACCTTTATTATACATTTTCGGAATTTTACCATTTTTCATGAGTGAGGCGAGTTGGCATTCAATGTCATTCTATCATTTAAGCCAATAAATAAAAGGATTGTTTGTACGAACTACGTTCGGTGCCATTTAAAAAAATATATATATATTTCCAGTACTCATAATTACCTTTCCTCGAACCTTGGTCCACTACTGAATCGTGATAAAGACTAGTAAATTTGGAACTGAAAAAGGAAAATTGACTATTAGGAGCGGCAAATCGTCACTTTCGCGTGCATGGGAAACATTTTTTCCAAATCAAGAAAAGGGCAACTATAAAGATGTTAGATCTATGCAAGTCAATGTTTGACACGTTCTCCACTTGGAAGCTATCGTTATTATAGGAATCAGTTGGTGTTTTTATTAAAGGTACTAGTAGCAAAATTTTTGCACGGTAAAGTGTCGCATTGAATAAATACAATAACATGTGATATTGTATTTATTCCAGTTCAACTAATTTATTATAGCCCACATCCGAAGGAGGGCATACTGTCAGTTTACTAATGTCTGTCTGTCTGTCCGTATTTTCGGCAGTTATTTGTTCGTCCGTCTGTCCTGGCGTCCTATTACATTTCTGTTGCATTTTTTCTTAAGATCTACAAATCCTAGCTTTCCATTTACTGTCCCTTCAATTTAATTTGAATATATGCAATGCGATCGAAGTCACATTTTGTTATAAGAATCAGCCTTAAATCAAATCATTGTCACATCAGGTCGTATAAAGATAAGGGCAACAAATCAGACTTGCAACATTTGCTTTTTCCCCAATTCCAATACTTACAGTGTCGACTTCATTAATTATATCCCAATGAGCTGTCACAAACATTTTATCACAAATGCTACAGCTGTCTTCTTATCTTAGCAAACACGTGCATGCAACAAATAACGGATATAACAGCATTTTGGAAAGGGAAATTAAGTTTGTATCATATGATTTTAAATGTCTCAAAAGAAAATTTCAAGTATATTAAGGTTTTCCAAATGACCCCTTTTAGGTTAAGTTCGATAGGGGATTAATACTAACAAAGTAACAATGAAGCCAGTTCTTAAGGCGGCTGAAAAGGTGGAAACATCAATGGCTGTCATCCTCACTGATCTTCACATGATCTTCTTCTTCTGATACTTCAAAACTATGGCCCAAGTACATCTAAAATTGAGAATGGAAATGGGTAATGTGTCAAAGCGACAACAAACCCGACCATAGAGCAGACAACAGCCGAAGGCCACCAATGGATCTCCAATGTAGCGAGAAACTTCTGCACCGGGAGGCGATCTTCAGCTGGCCCCTAAACAAATATGTATACTAGTTCAGTGATAATGGACGTCATACTAAACTCCGAATTATATACAAGTACAAGAAAATAAAATTAAAAATCCTACAAGACTAACAAAGGCCACAGGCTCCTGACTTGGGACAAGCGAAAAATTACGGCGGGGTTAAACATGTTTTTGAGATCTCAACCCTCCCCCTATACCTCAAGCCAAATATAGAAAAAAACAAACGCATATTAACAATACGCATCGTAAAACTCAGTTAAAGAGACGTCCGAGTCCGATGTCAGAATATGAAACAAAAGAAAATAAACAAAAAGACAATAATACATAAATAAAAACAGACTACTAGCAGTTACTGACATGCCAGTTCCAGACCTCAATTAAACTGATTGAAAGATTATGTCTTCATCATGTGAATATCAGGCACATTCCCTCCTGTTAGGGGTTTATTATTATACCATCATGAAATATATGAGAAGAACATAACCCATGTCATGCCAACAACTGGTTTTAGAATAAATGTGTTTAATTCCGATGCAAAGACCCTATAAGTGAATCAATATTAAAGCCAAAAAATGCAATCTTTAATGACCTGACAACAGTATCGTAACTATATCCTAGATTTAATAAAACAATATCCCGCAAATAGGCAGCAGCGTGTAAAAATAGGACAAAGTTTAAGTCAAATGCTTGATATTTATTAAGGTTTTCCTCGGGGATCTATACTTGGCCTGTCTGCAATCAACTATTAAATCCTTAGAGGAAGATTGCAACTCCCTAATATCATGGTTTTCATTAAAAAAAAAGGCCGGCAAACTCAGAAAAATTTAAGGCAATCGCAATATGTCCAAAAACACAATCACAGATTTCAACCTAAACCATGTAAACGGCATCATTAAAAGGTGTGGTGATGAGGTGAAACGTATATAGGCATAACTATGAACTTTAAACTGAATTTCAAAACACACCTCAAATATTTGTAAAAAAAAAATGCAGAACGACAACTTAACATATTAAAAAAACAAACTTATCTATCCCAGACTATCTAAACCTTTACAACTTTTCATTGTTTCGTCCTTTCAAACCCCGGTTATTGCCCACTAGCATGGCACTTTCTCTTGCTATCTCAGAACTAATATTTTAAAGATCTTTAAACATATTTGAGCTTTATTAATATTAATATTTAGTTATCTTTTGTATTTTTCAACATGATATAAATAGTTTGTTGTCCTTAACTATACATAATTAGTTGTCTTGTCTTGATTTACCTTAAACTATGCTTTAGTTATATAAGTGACATTACAAAACCACTCGTAACTTTCCAACAGCAACTGCAATGAATCATCCACAAGTCATTTCAAGTTTGATTTAACAGTCTGCTTTTAAGTAATTTGTTATTTTTTATGTGTTTTTTCTGGTTTTATTTGGAGGGATGGAGCGGGTATTTTGCCTTTTTGTTGTTGTCATGTGTGGTTTCTTAACTCTCCATTAGTTTTATACAGACGATAGGCTTACTTAACCAGCGATAATTTTATTCCTGATAAAAATGATTTTAGGCGGATACAAATTGCTTGTCACACACATATGATAAGTCCATGATAGTTTTGTAAGTCCGATTTCAGTTGACACCGTCCACCTGCTGTTTATTTTCTAGGTAACAATCTCCGTGTCCTCATTTTACTAGGAACATTTCTGTTGTGGAAGCGTTCAAATATATAAAAAAGAAAGATGTGGTATGATTTCCAATGAGACAATTTTAACTCTGGACAACGTCAAGAGACCAAATTGACACAGAAATGAACAGCTACAGGACACTACACACGTTTATGTTTATGCGTACACGAACCTCTCATTATTTCCGTATTTTTTTTATTTTTTTTTATTAATTTGATATAGAAAATAAAATTATGAAATTTGAAATCACAGATGTTATGAAAAGGAAGGATTTTAATATTCATTATACGAATCTGACATACTAAAGTGGACTGCTAGGAATATTTTAAAATATAATATAACACCACCTTATTTTCATGACAAAACTTAAAACACGAACTTCAAACTTTAATTGAATCATCTTAAATTATTGTTGAAATATTAACTAAACGACCAGAAATAAAAATAGACATATTCGCTAGCCAAATGTTACGAGTCATGGCTCACACTAGTCGTTTACTGACTATCTTTGAAAAGGAACTATATTACCATTAACATTTAAAGTATGAACTGAATGCTTCTTTTCGTAGTTTAATTGAAGTGTTTGGCGCTGATAATGAATTGTTTCCAAAAACCAAAGGAACAGAGAAAAAACATGCAACCATATAGCCAAACAATTCTTAGTGAAAGGCATAGATGAACTTATATTTGTGTTGTAAAGAGATACACACCGAAACATTATATATATAACGCAGAAGCGCTTAATATATGCACAAGTTTTAACTATCTTTAAGATGTGTATGTCTGCTGGAAACTCCTCCTCGTTCTACACAAAACTGAAGTTTTACTAAAGAAGGTTTTATAATACGATCTTTAATATATTCATAATTTTTTTTTCAGTTCACCTACCCTGATTTTCTTTTTTTAAACTACATAACAAAGTCAGATATCCCGCATAGAGTTTAACAGTCTATTGTGTAAAAAAGATTAAAATTTGTTATGAATTTAAAGGCTCATTTCTTTGTCTATTCAAATATGATCTTTCATTAAAACATTTTGTTAAAAACATGTTACAACCGTCCTATATATAGTTGTTATTAAGAAAAGCTAAAATATACAAAAACAATCTGTTCAATAGGTTTAAAAAAAAAAAGAGACCCCTATAACTGCAGTCCAGGACATATACATAAGAATAAAGATCAAATATAGCATTGCTACTTTTTTTTTATCAAACTTTAATTGACCAACGACTTGTTTTGAAGACAATAATGTGAATAAGAAAACATCTTAAATATGATGTAAAAGAGGGACGAAAGATACCAGAGAGACAGTCAAACTCATAGATTAAAAAATAAAGTAAAGTGCACACTGTTCTGTTTAATTTCTTGTAAATAAATATACAAAAGGCTGCAAGGGACCTGAGTTCCTTATCTGGCAAAAAACTACAATATTGCAAGGGAGTTCTCTTTTCAATGACTGTATACAACACTAGAAGGTAGACGGAATTAAAAATCCAAGAGACCTGAGTTAATATGTGCACTTACGGGTTGTTTTATCAGTTGTGTGTCGCCTTAATCGTGTCAAGACCATGTGAAGGTCACCATAACAAAATAAACATTTCACAATTCAAATATAATTTTATTATGCTCAATATTTTTCATCAATATTATGCTGTAATTCTTAAAAAAATATATTAAAGTATCTTCAACAAAATAAACTTAATTGCATAAAAATCATAATTGCATGAACACAAACAAACATATATTAATAATAAAATAGTGGAGTACCGTTGTATTTTTTCACCATTTTACAACCTTAGTCGAAATGCGAAATGTTTTGCAAAATGGTGAATTCTCATGTTGTGGTTCTGTAGAATATCTTATGAAGATGATATTTTAAGCAGTTTTAAATGCCTTTATTTAACTTCTGACTTTTATTAAAACATACATGATCCTAATGGGTATTCAGGATGATTATTTTTTTGTAACATTCATGATGCAGGGTATAAAACGAGAAACATAGAACCTTTGTGCTGCAACACGTATAAAACGAGAAGACATTGTAATGTAACATGACACAATGTATATACCGAAAAAAACATTGTAACGTTTCGTGGTACAAAGTATAACTTAATCTTTCACGATTTATCCTCTCACAGTTAAACTTTATATTTAAAACGCTCGGCGAGCCTCGCGTTTTAAATTTGAAAATTTACTGTCTTGAATGGTTTAATATCGTATTTAGATCTATTTACACACAACACAGTGGTAGAATCTATATGTAAAGTTATGTAGTAAAGGGTATTAAATAAGAAACATTGTAAAGTTACATGATAAGGGATATAAAAGAACTCATTCATAATATGACACAAGTACACACCCGTGATATCGCTGGTCCGTGACTGAATTAAAGTATATAACTATGCCTAAGCCTTATTTTTGTAATTGGTATTGTCATCTTGTAAAGTCATGTCAATTATAAGATACACAGTTTTCTCTGCTTTCAAATCTTTCTGTTTGAACCCGTCGACCTGGAACTGATCAATTATTGGTAACATTAATTATTTGGAAAACAAAAGGTCCTGGTTATCCAGGAATGGAGTATGTTTTAATCAACATCATTGTCCTATATTAGTTATCTTAGAAAGTCTTGCTGATTGCTGAATAAAACTACAATAGGGAACAATTTGACAATGATTGAATTTAGTAGTGTCAGTCCTTTGATTATGACCCGTGTATATAGCAAAATCCTAAATACACCGTTTGGTGGTGCGCCTGTAAAATGCGGAACGTACAGATAAGGTAATAGGTAACAGGTGAATATACTATTGGTATCGGTATCGGATTCGACCCGGAACTTGTTAATTATTGGCAATATTAATTATGTAGAAAACAAAACGGCCTGGAGTGGTGTAATTTTTAATCTACACCATTGTTCTATATTAGCTATATATAGAGTTGAATTCTTTGATTTGTCGTTTTTACCCGATGACGGCTGACAAATTGGACCTCGTTATTTTAGTATTATAGATAATGAAAGGCATAAAAGGAGAGGATTTTTCGTTACGAAGAACGATACAAGGTATGGAGGAAGCTGATGTAAGACAATTTTTTTTTAAATCGATACAAAATGTACTTTAAAACATAATTGGCAATTAAAAACTTCGGATAAGCAGTAATTTTGAGAACGAAAAAAAAAACCAATCATAATAGTTTAAAAGAAAAATATCTAATACAGTGTAAACAAAAAAACAATTATGATATAGTTTAAAAAAAAAATTCTTATAGTCCTTCTACAGTGCAAGAAAAAAACAATTTTGATACAGTATAAACATTCATGTATTGATTAAAACGACATCGCTCTTTCTTGTATTGAATAAAAGTACAATGAACAAACAATCGAATTGATTAACATGAAAGACGTTTAGTTCATAAAAACATTTATACTTTCACTTGATGAAAACCGGATAAAATTATAAGAACATGAAAAGGCAAACCGTTAATCATGTATGAATTGTTGGTCCATGCATGGGCGTGTACCGTGCGATATTTATTATATTATGTGATACCCCAATTTGTCGCTCGTACTTTGCCTGATGTTTGAAAATTTTGTTTAAAAATAACACACATCAGCAAATGCAATGATTTGAATACATATGTGTGTAACATTCGATATAATTATAAATGTAAAGACCCCCTTTTCCATATGCTTATGGATTTGGCTTAAAAGACACCCTAAATTAATAATAAATGATATTAAATTAAACCCGAATGTCCTGACCTATAACAGATGAAACATTACGGAACAAATAACAAACATATTAAACAAAGATAGAAGAGATTCCTAGATGCCGTAATTTAGCTCATCCTATAATCACCAACATGTCGTTTAAAACGCCATGTCAACTTTTCCCACAAAGTACCAGATTTTTTGTCTCGTACATTTTTTGGTTGCATTTGATAAAACATTTGTTCTTGTGCAAGTATATCTTCACCAGGATCTAAACCACTGTCGCCACTACTGTTACTCTCTAGACTTCCGTCTTCTTTGTGTCTCATTCTTAAAAATTCTTCATATCCACCAGTTCCTATATCTCCATCAACAATCATAGTCCGTTCTTTCCCGCGCTTAATATAACGCCCTCCAGCGGACGTACTTTTAACACTTCGTATAGTCCTATCATCTACGCCCATTTTACAATCAGCATAGGTTATATCTCGTAATGTTTGTCTTTTCATACTACCGTGTTGCGTCTCGGTATGTTTTGGCTTTTTAACAGGCTTTAGTTTAGGGGCGCTCATCTTTGAACGTTCCGAGTACTTTGATTTTTGAATCGGTGGTTGTTTAGTTTTAGCATTAGGTGTCCTTGCATGTTTGATGTTTTTCCTCCAAGTAAAAGGCTGTTCATGGAAGCCATCATCGTCTTCCATATATTGGGAGAAATCCTCTCCGTCGTATTCTTTGACTACCTTCCGGTTACGCCGGTTGCGCCGCGGTGGTGGAATTGGCTGATCGTTGTTTTCGACAAAGTCAAAATTCATCGTCGCCTCGTGTTCCTCGTAGTCAGGTTCTGGGATATAAGGATATTCGTCGTCTGAGGCATGCGATGATTGTGAATTGTTGCGTCGTCGACTCACATATGATGAAGTCGGAACACCAGGTGCCCTCCTCTTCTTGTAATGTCTTGGTATTTCGTTTTCTGTTTCTGTATGATTGTCTTCTTGTTTACCTTCGAATAAAGGATTAACCACCACCTCCCCGACATTTACTATGGTGTCATGATCCGCGAAAGCTTTGGCATCTTCAGCATCGTAACTGGGTGTAACGTTGGAATTCGTTTCTGCTACTAGCAAATTTTCATTGTCTTCATCATCATCTGCTCCAAAGTAAGTATCCAGAACAAGTGGGACATCTTTGTCCCCAATTATCATAACTTTCTTCTCCTCTATCTTATTTTCTTCATAATCAGGTTTTATATCAATTGTATGATAGATATCTTCTTCTGGATTTATATTGCACTCTGATTTTGATTTCGTCTTAAACGATTCAGAAGACGACAACTTTCTTTCTGTCGTCTGCTCAAATGAATATTGTTTGTTATAAAGTTTATTTTCATTAGGTGGGAAATCTGGTATATTTGCAGCTTCATATGGTGACTTTGGAGCAGATGCTTTACTGCTATTTCTAGATAACAATATTTTTGGCGTATAATTTCCAATTTTTGGCAAAAATACTTGAGTCCCTGGAGGAGGTGGAGCAGCTCGGTTTTTGTTAAAGTTTAATCTAGATTTTTGCTCATATTGTTCAATCTTGTCATGAACGTTGATGAATTGAGACGACGATGATTCTATTTCTTTTAGCGGCTCTGCGAAAATTTGATCTACACTCCTCTCGTGTTTCTGCTTCCAGTCAATCGTTGAAAGTGGCTTCCGCGCCATTATGGTTATCTAAAAGAAAGAAAAGAAATTCATACAATTATTTTTGATAACAAAATTATTTGCAGCCTCTAAAAAGTTACAGGTCAGCAAACGACCTTCAACAATTAGCAATACCCATACAGTAAGTTACCAAGGCCACGTTGTAACAAAATTCGAAACAAACAAGGAGAAAACAAACAGCATAGTTTATACTTCAACAATGAACGAAAATGATATGATAACCACTGGATTCAAGTTCATGTATATTTTCTAAATAACAACCAGAACCAGGTAAACAACAGACTTTCACATGGTTCTTCGAAACCTCTCGTGATTAATTCTAATTTGCCCTTTATTCGTAAAACAAGAGTTCACACGCTAAACTTTGTCACCTGCTTTACTAACCATGGTTGAATTTATGTTGATAGTCTCTTATGGTTTATCTTAAGTTGAAAGTCTTGGAGATTAAGTTTAACTACAAGCATCACATAAACTTAACATTATGATCAATGATCTATTATTAAAGTGCAGTCAAGGTCAGATAAATCAAGCCAGACATACATGTTCGCCTTATAATCGTTCCATACACCAAGCATAGTTGACTCATTCCTTAAAGTATCTCAGAAGAGGACATACCTATGACCATCACCATGAAAATGAGGTCAAGAACAGATGGTATCTATTGTACTTCGTGCAATCTTTCCATGACCCCCTAAAATGACATCTCTTGCATGAAAAATCTATATAATCTTTATTAATATAACAAGTATGAAAAAAGGGTGACTGGCCCATTTTCTTTTTTCTAATTTAACCCTTAAACAAACTGAAGATCAAATTTCTTCTCAGTACTCAGTGATGTGGCAGATACAACTACAAATGCATTCCAAAATATGTTAATACTTCTGTAATAATGATCCACTAGGAAATCCACACAAATCTCTCTAAACACATTCACTCTTTAGTATCAATTCTATGTATTTAACTTAACAATAACAATCCCATATTTCTTGTGCGTCCGTATATCGCTTACAATTCTGAATACGACACTTTATCTGTATTTTATCCCATCTTTTGTTGGTCTCATATGGTGTGAAATAATTATATTTTATATCTACTGTATAAATATATTTCTTTAATCGGAGCGTGACAAAGCGGCTATTGTCTGGATTATGGTTTCAACATCTTGCTGTCCTGACCTATACTATGTTTTCAAATGCACCGTAAAGAACAACTCCTCGGATCATTAAACCAAAGAATTTTGGTCTTTATACTAGTTAATGAAAAGATTTTATCCTGTTCTCATGACTGGGCTATGAGGAAACTCTGATACAAAAGGAAATTTCTATACTGACTCTTATATAGGAGTAACAGACAGATATTTATTAGTGTGCAAACAGAAAAACATCTTACTTTATTTGTATACCTTCGAAAAGGCAATAATGATGCGAGGGGATATAACTCATATATATTGATAACATGATTCATTTCTTGAGAAAAAAGATATGAGAATACTTTTGACTATTTGATTTTTAAGTAGAGTCAAAAACTACTTGAAAATATAAAGTCATTAACAACGATTAACGGGTTTAACGTTTCATGAACTTTCCATGTAAACATATGTAAAACATCAGTCTATACAGAAATCGGGTTGAGTGGTTGTCGAAGCTATTTTTACGGAATATTGAAAAAAAAAAGTTCGCTTTTTAAAAAAGAAATCGGAATGACAGCAAAATTTAAACTTGTGATGAAATAATTCAAATTGTAACCGGTAGATTGTACAATATTCCATCTGTACTCTTTGCAAAACAGATAATTCTACTTAATTAATTACGAATTCGGACGAGGACACCACGAGTTGACGAAAAGTGGAATACTATCCACCATGGACAACTTTGGCAAAAAAGACGAATAGAAAAAAATCAAGAGTACATAAAATACTTGAAAATTGAAGATCAGCTCAAAGAACCCCACCAAAACCGACTATTAACTTAAGTACTCCATTAAAAGGTAAACAGTTAGTCTTGTTCCGTAAGTTGCACCTATCGACTCATGACAGCCTTGAAAAACGAAAGACAAAACTGTATCCGGTGATGTCACAATCTGGAAAAAATGGCACCGAGTTCTACAAATGGAACATATCCGTGGTTGTCTGTACACATTATTCCATAACGGTCAACCAAACAAATGCACAATCCAGATATACACGAATACACATATATTCAAACTGATTTCACGTCGAATCTATCCACAAATTGCTGTATCTTTGTCATGAAACACTTAATTCATATAAAAAAAATATAATCTTGCTGATTTCATCAGAAAAGTATAATTAGTGTTGTGGCACTGTTCTATTATAAATGATTGCTTTAGTAGGTACTTGTTCATGTATTTTGAACTTTTTGTCTTTAACAATATATCCTTGTAACCAAAGCGGAACTTGAGGTTATACCTTCATCTCTATTGTATCTACATATTACTTCTTAACTTAAAAATGTATAGATAAGATTACAAGAAGACATTTTACAAGGGACAGCATGGCAAGCCGTTTTACTATTTATTCGAATTTCAAGATATCTCCTATAATATATAAGATATCTCCTTTAATATATAAGATATCTTATATAATTTCATTTTTATAAGATATCTCATATATTATATAAGATATCTTTAATGTTATATAAGATATCTTTAATGTTATATAAGATATCTCATAAAGTTTATATGATATCTTATATACTTTATAAGATATCTTATAAAGTTCATAAGATATCTTATAAAGTATATGAGATATCTTATAAACAATTTTTATATAAGATATCTTATATAATTTATATCTTATATAATTTATAAGATATCTTATATAATTTATAAGATATCTTATATAGTTTATACGATATCTCATATAGTTTATAAGATATCTTATATATAGTTTATGAGATATCTTATAAAGACAATTATATAAGATATCTGATAAATTATATGAGATATCTTATAAACTATATGAGATATCTTATAAACTATATAAGATATCGTATAAAGTTTATGAGATATCTTGAAGTAAGAATAAATAGCAAAACGGCTTGCCATAGGACAGTAACATTAGTTTGTGTTGTACTATAAGTTCATATTATATGACATCTTCCTTGAGTTACATATTAACCAACAGCAAAGTGATTTTGTTATCTGATAGTAGTTTTCTGACAACTATTGTGATGTGGTCAGCTACACATTGACTGGAGGTTATATTGTCCCAATTAACTTACTATCAAGCAAAGATAAACGACCAATTAAGAAGTTTCTACCGTAAGAACATGGTTTAACCAAAAGAATGTCACAAGAGTTTTATAAAACTTGTTTTCAGATTTGGAACTGTCATAGCTTGTATCTTAAATTACGATAGTTCAATGTAGTAGCCTCTATCGTTTTTATTATTTAGCATCATAAAATAAACCAAAATAATAATCTTACTTGTTGTTTTTAATTCTTCAAACGACATGCATAAACTGACAGGGGGTCATTACAGTTTCTCAAAATTGAACTATAAACACCCTTAACCCTAAATAAAAACCTAATATCAATGATGTATTTTTTTTTTATATTTCAACCTATTTTCATGCACTTTAATATTCAAGTGTTCTAATTGTACTAATCAATACTATCTTAGAATAACTGTAGATTGTATGTGCTGTCCCTTTATTCTTATTTTCCACTGCATATTTATATAAGGAAATAAAAAATGGGGCCTGTGGCTCAGATAGGCTATTCCGAACAATTTTTAGAGATCGAGTGTTTCTTTGTATTTGAAGCATATAATACATGTGGCCGAATTTTCTCACATTAGTTAGTAAGAAAAAAATCGAATTAGCCAAATAAATCACATGTTATGGACAAAACTGTGAGAAGTCACACTAAACGTACAAGGACAATTTTGTATTAATCTTTAATGTACATGTCAAAATCTAGAACCTTGACTGCAGACGTGTATTTAACATCGTGATATCATCTTAATGGGTGGAGTATTTTAAATATTGAATTATGTGACGTTATACTCAACTTTTTGTTCATTTAAGTAAATATTTAAAACCTACGAACTACTGAACCGTGAATTTGAAAAATAAAATTGTTGAAAAAATCCAACGAAAAAGACAAATTTATCTGAAGAAAATGACATAGTTTCGGACTGTCAGTGTAGCTGTCCTGCTTCCGTCGTTCTCCTTGACCATGTACAATGAGTTCATTTTACTAGAATATATCGCTTACATATAGAGAGTAAAAACAGTCCGATATAACACTATGAAACTTTATCCAATCTCAAACTTTGCAACTTTTTCTGATCATATTTGTATATTATATAATTAGACAGTTTTTGAATTCAGATACAGAGAGTAATGCGGGGGAGGACGGCCGAATAGCATTATATTAAAGAACTTTAACAAGTGTCTGGCGTATAGGGAAATGCACTTCAGATTATGCATTTAAACGACAAAGAAAGTGCAAATAATGAAAACATTTAAAGAGAAAGCGAATTCAATAGTGTGATGATAAGATTGCAGATTGTCGATGGAACATTATTTTAAGAAGACATTAACATTTTACACATATTGAATAATAAATTGATAATTTGTTTCCACAACCCCAATGTAACAAGCTGACTGAACTTGGTTCATAAAAATTTACTTTCTTAATCTGAATAGTATGTATATATATTACCGATAACATCACCAGTCCAAATCAGAGCTCTATCATTTAGAATAAATATATTATGTCAAAAATAAACTTAACTGAACAAAAAAAAATAATTACTAAAGACAAGAATTTTGGAATTCCAAGCAAATAATCTGTATGAATCTAGTTTCATCGGCAGCACTTTTTTTTTTGGGGGGGGGGGGGGGGGGGGGGTATTTTTTAGAAAATTAATTGTTTATGGTGTTTGGTGTTGTAGATTTTAAAAATCTATTAAATCTTTCATACCTGAATGAATCAAACTCATTAATATAAGTTCATTATAAGTGTCAAACCCAAATTTAAAATTTACCTATATGGTTATTTTCCTTTTATATTTCACCCCAAATTCCAAACATTTTTGCTCTTTTAATTTGTAAATTTCCGTCTCCTACGGTAACAAATAAATGTTAAACGGAACAGTATTATTAGATTCCAAAAACAAACAGATACTTAATATCATTTTTCGGAGAGATCTTCAGAAAGTTCCATCTAATATTATCTTGGTAACACGGCTTCATCAAGAGCCCACTGGTGTACGGTATTTCAATTGAGGAACTTATGAATTGTCCACAAGTGGCGGTAACTATCTTTTCGCGTAAAAGATTTATTTATGTGTTAAAACCCCCATTTGCTATGTTAATTCCTATGATCAGTAAATTAACCCGAACTTTAACACGTAACAAGCCCAGTTAACATTATAATAAAGGTAAACATGTATATCTTTAGTTGTAATCAAATACCATAGTGACAAACTAAGGTATTACAAAAATGTATTTCTTTTCCTTTTCGGATACACAATTTTTAAGACGTACCTGAATATGTGTTATAACTTCAAAGAATTCCGAGTTTCATGAGAGAGAAGAGAGCCGCCATTTTAGCCAGGTTTTCGTGTTTACGAAGAAGCATTTTACCTATGCTGATTAACAAATTCGATCCAATTCATTGATCCATAGTTTCTATTGAAACCAGCTGAGCCGTAACCAATATCATAGGGTAGATTTCTATTGGCGTGTATTTAAATCCATTCATAGCCTAGCCCATGTCATTTTTTTCTAAGTTCATTATTTAGGTATTGAAATTTGAAAATTAATACATAAAAAGTTTGTAATTTTTTAAATTCCAAACGTCGGATTTTCTACAAAATATTTCAAATGTTGATAGTTATATACAAAAAGACGAGAAATGTTCATACGGGCTGTAGTATATGTACATATGTATAAATATTTTGTTTTAAAATGATTCTTAGTCGATGTAACTCAACTCATCAATCATTGAAATATCACAATAGTTTGTCATGATAGCCTAAGCAACCAACAAACAAGGAAAGGTTGCAAATACAACTTACTTACCTACCCACTTAATTGTTTTATGATATATCTAGACTTTTTCGGAAACGATTTTTTCAACTATAACTGTTCAAGTTTAGTTAAATTAGTCCAGTAGTTTCAGTGGAAAGTATTTCTGTCAGAACGTTGATGGACGACGGTACCAAGTAATTAGAACAGCTCGAGGGTTTGCCCTTTTGGGTAGGACTTTCTAAGGAGGAACCTGGACATAAGCTCAACATCCATTAAAGAGCAAGCATACAAGTCCCTAGTAAGACCATCACTAGAGTATGCTTGCTCTGTTTGGAAACCATACTTACAACAAGACATAGATATCATTGAAAAAGTTGAAAGGTGGAGTTTGTAACCAACAAATACAGAAACACATCAAGTATTGGTAACATGTTACAACACCTTGAATAGAACAGCCTGAAAGAAGAAAAGATTCAAGATTGGTAATTCTATATAAAATTGAACACGAAAAGGTTGCAAGACCTAAAAACAATAAATTAATCCCACAAAAAAGACATATCCGCCACTGAATGGAACTTCTACTTCCATTTAATTCAAATAAAAAGACAAAGGGTACTGCGTAATACCTTTCTGTTACGTTCTGTCATGTAACTTGATAAAAAGTACCATCATAGCCATATACAGTAATAGGTAGGATTATAAAGACACTTTTGCTGATGAAACACAAAGCTCACCTACCATATACCAAGCAGTGTGTGTAATATAAGTTAATACCATCGTATAATTCTAAAAACCTTATCATAATATACTGTCTATATATTGAATGACAAGACAGGGTTTTGACTTTTAATAACAGCAAAGAACAATTGTACAATTCCAGTACAGTAGATGGTAACAGAAAGGAATTTATTTTTTAATGTTGTTTTTTATTGCCGAGACAGATTTTTCATATAGCAAATAGAAGCTTAAAAAAAATGATTATTTTGCTATTTTGACCAATTTGTGATAATGTATTTTTCTAAGACTATCAAAAGAAAGGAATTGTTTTGAAAAAAAAATCTTTCCCGTTACCAACTCTGTCATGTTACTGAAGATTTTGTCATGTTACCTACAAATCTGACTATAATGGAAATTTACTATATTTCTTAACCTTATGTATTGTATAGCTAAACATATTAATTGGCTTTGGATAAAATTATGCAGGATGTGCTAGTAAACCACAAATAGTATCTTTACCTTATTCCTCATTCACATTAGAATACTTCTTAAATTGATTAAAGGGAAAAACTGGAATTTTTGGTACCATTTTTTACATTGGTAATATATAGTTCAATTATCACATTTATCAAATCTAAAATGACAACTGTTCCTGAGTCCACAATGTTTGTTCTTTGTTTTGTTTTGTGCTATTAAAATAGAGGTTCCAAAGACATTATTTTTGTGTTTTTCTCATTGCCCAAAAATAGACGTTTTCAGATATTGTCTCATATATAAATCAATCGAACAATATGTAATCATCGGATGAAGATGGAATATTGTATACCTAAACAAGAAGAATCGATGTCTTCTTGTAAGTTTCCTGTTGTGACATAAATTTCTACTTGTTGAAGGCGGTCACTCAATCGTCTTCTTCTTCTTCTTCTTCTTCTTTGATATAGTGGTGTCTAGATGTTCCGTGTAATGGAATCTGTTGGAATTGCTACTAGTCGATTTACAATTTTGCAAAATAGGCATAATCTGATGTTCACTCTTCGTTGGTATAGAGGTATCCAGTTAAGCTTGCTTATCATGCTTGTGACACTTGATTCGTTACTGTAGTCGTTGAAAATATAGCGAGCTGCTCTTCTTTGTATCCGCTCTATTTTGTCTATATATTATTGCGTATAGGGATCCCATATGGCTGCGCTGTATTCCACTCTTGGTCTTACTAGTGCATTGACAGCATTGGTTTTTGTTTGCTGTGGAGCTTTTTTGATGTTTCTGATGAGCATCCCTTGTGCTTGGTTTGCACTGGCTAGAATGTTGTTTATGTGTAAGTTCCAGCTAAGATCATCTTTGATGGTAATTCCCAAGTATTGTTTGTCTGTTAACTTTTAGTTGTTTCCTATGCATGTAATATAGTTCTTTAATTGGGTTTTATATCGTGTTAGGTGCATCACGTTACATTTGCTGACATTAAATTCCATTTTCCATTTCTGTTCCCATTTCGTCAGTGTTGTTAGATCTTTTTGAAGAATGGCTTGATCTTTGATAGTTCTAATCGGCCAGTATAGATGGTGTAATCATCAGCAAACAGATGGATTGTTGACTATGTTATCAGTGAAGTCATTGATGAAGATTAGGAAAATGACAGGTCCAAGTACACTGCTTGGGGTACTCCAGATGTGACTCCTACTTTGTCCGAATACTTAATTTCACGTACAACTGCATGTGTTCTGTTGTCTAAAAATGCTGTGATCCATTTGTGATTTCCCCCTCTTATCCCATAGTGTCTGAGCTTGTGTAGCAGGCGTGGATGGCTGACTTTATCAAATGTCTTTGCTAAGTCCAGGACTATTATATCTGTTTGTGTTTTACTGTCCATTTTACATGTTATATCATGTATCAGGCCTATAAGTTGTGTCTCGCACGATTTCTTACTTCTAAAGCCAGGTTGGAACTCGGATAGTATTTTATTAGTTTCTAAATGTTTCATGACGTTGGATACTACGATATGCTTCATAAGCTTGCAAAGGATGCAGGTTTAGTGAGACAGGTTTGTTGTCTTCAGTAAAAACTGATTGGAACTGATGGTTTAGCGTGTTGGCTTCAATGTCAACTGTGTCATTTGATGTTTGTCCTTCATGTTTCAATGGTGGCACTCCAGCTATCTCTTTACTCATGCATTTTAAAAACGAGATTTTTTTTTTTTTGGGGGGGGGGTAGTTTATAATCCGGTGCTATATGATGTTTAATTGTTGTCTGTGGTATGTGCTCAGTCTTGTTAGTAAGTTTATGTATCATCTTTAAATTCCTCCCATATTTTGTTTATATCTGTACTATACATTGAAGACCTGTTGGTGACCCTCTGCTGTTGTTTTTTATTTGGTCGGGTTGTTGTCTCTTTGACACATTCCCCATTTCCATTCTCAATTTTATTGCAGTTTATGATAACATCGTTTCCAAGATTATTTGCTTCTGCTTTCATGGTCCCAAAGTCTGCTTTCTTATATTGGTAAACTTTTCTTGGTGTCTGATTTTCTTTGATTGGTGTTGTTACTGCTTCGGCATAAACAATATTATCGTGTTCTCCCTGGACAGACTTCAGTATGTAAGCCGAAAGAGGTATGGTAAAAAAACCAGACTGAGATTTCTCTCCATTGATTTGCACAACTGTAGATCACTGTAGCTACAAACTGAGACTACCATGAGTTATAGTAGTCTCAGCGGCTACAAAATAAGATTTGACTATTTAATATTAAGGATTTGTCAACTGTGTATCTATGTGGCACTTGTGACAATCTAGTTACATGGGACGATAGAGGAATAGTTTGTGACACATGCAATCAGTGGTACCATGTGTCATGCCAGTCGATGAACACTAAATCGTATAATGAATATGCAAATGACAGTGGACTTGCATGGGATTGTATCACATGTGGATGTCCAAACTATTCAACACAGATGCTATTCATTAATACTTAGCACATCAAACAATTACAGCGTATTGTCTGACACCTCTCTTACCAGTCCAACGTCTTCAATAAATATGAGACCCTTACATGCTTCCACACCGGATAAAAACAAGAACAGAAAACCATCAAAGAAATCTGAAACACCACTAAGATTACTAAATGTTAACTTCCAATCAATCAAAAGTAAACAAGGACAAGTACTTAATCTCATAGAAAGCACAAACCCAGATATTATCTTTGGAACCGAAACATGGGTAGACAATAAGATCACTGGCAGTCAAATATTCCCTCCTGGATATAACATCTTCCGGAAAGACAGAAACTGTAGTGGAGGGGGCGTACTAGTTGCTATTAAAGATAAATATATAACAACAGCCGTACCTGAACTACAAACTGACTGTGAAATTGTCTTGTGCAAACTTTAACTCATTGGACACAAAGCCATATACTTAAGCTCATATTACAACCCCAAAACATCAAACGAGAATGGGTACTTAGGACTTGAGAAGAGCCTAACCAGAGCGAACAATATAAAAAAATGCTTTAATCATCATGGCTGGTGATTTTAACCTACCAGGCTGGGACTGGAAAACCAAATCACTGAAGCCCAATACACAGAATACCAACATACACCATAAGTTCACTGACATCCTGGACGATCATGGCTTACAACAAATGGTAGAGGAACCAACAAGAGAATCATACACACTAGATCTCATAATCACGAACTACCCAAACTGCTACAATAGAGTCGAAACCATATATATCGGGCATATCAGATCATGACATCGTCTTTGCAGAGTTGAACACCATACCATAAAAAAAAACCTCAAAAGCCAAGGAAAATATCCTTATATAAAAAAGCTAAGCGGGAAAACATCAAAGAAGATCTCAAATTAATAAATACAGATGTTACCAAGATGAACCATCAAGAATGTAGTACACAAGAAATGTGGGACTATGTTCAAGGTAAACTTGAAAATACTATAAATGCCAACATATCACAAAAACAGCTAGAACAAAAGACGGTAACCCTTGGATTACGACAGACATCAAACGCTCATAAAGAAAAGAGAAAAAACATTACAATAAATAAAAAGAAACAAGAATCGCTCAAGTTGATTTTTTTGGCATTTATCTTTCGTTAAAGGGTTTGAGTGTCCAATTTCATTGAATTTTGTTTTTAAAAAAAATTGTGTAAAATTGTCGTTAAAGGGCAATAACTCGTTAAGTGGTGAATTGACAATTTTGGTCATATGAACTTATTTGTAGATCTTACTTTGCTGATCATATTTGCTGTTTACAGTTTATCTTTATCATTAATACTATTAAAGATAATAACCAAAAACTGCAAAATTTCCTTAAAATTACCATTTTAGTGGCAGCAACCCAGCAATGGGTTATTAGATTCATCTGAAAATTTCAGGACTGATAGAACTATCTTATGAATACTTTTACCACGTGTCAGATTTTCTCTAACTGCCTTGGTTTTTAAAATATACGTCAAAAAATGCATTTTATCCCTATCTTCTATTTTTAGACATGGTGGCCATGTTTTTTTGACGAAACAGAAAATAAAACAAAAACTTTATTCTAGACATCCTAAGGATCATTCAGCTCAAGTTTGGTTGGAATTGGTTCAGTGGTTTCAGAAAAGAAGATTTTTTAAAGTTAGAAAACATGATAAACAAATTGTGTAAAATTGTCCTTAAAGGGCAATAACTCTTTAAGTGGTCAATTGACAATGTTGGTCCTATAAACCTATTTGTAAATCTTACTTTGCTGAACATATTTGCTGTTTAAAGTTTATCTTTATCATTAACACTATTCAAGATAACCAAAAACTGCAAAATGGCCTTAAAATTACCAATTTTACTGGCAGCAACCCAACAATTTAGATCCATCTGAAAATTTCAGGGCTGATAGAACATTACCTTAAGAACACTTTCACCCCAAGTCAGATTTTCTCTAACTGCTTTGTTTTGTTTTTTTTAGATATAAGCCAAAAACTGCATTTTACCCCTATGTTCTATTTTTAGCTATGGCGGCCATGTTTTTTTGACGAAACAGAAAATAAAACACAAACTTTATTCTAGATACCCTTAGAATTATTCAGTGTAAGTTTGGTTGGAATTGGTTGAGTAGTTTTAGAGGAGAAGATGTTTGAAATAGTTTACACCAGATGGACGATGACGGACGACGACGGACGCCAAGTGATGGCTAAAGCTCACCGTTTCGAAAAAAAAATCAGCTGATGCTAAGCATACCATCAAAATATAAAGAACTAAAAAGACTGGTAGTAGATATTTCCAATATGCTGGTATTATTTCTCTCTGTACGGTACAGAGAGAAATAAGACGAGCATATTGGAAATATATAGAGAATATAATAACACCTGATCCCAAAGAAGACAAACCAAACTGCATGAAACGTTTCTGGACATTCATCAAGCACAAAAGATCAGACGGAAACCTTATACTACCATTAAGGAACAATGGACTACTCCATCCTGAGTCAGTTGAAAAGGCTAACATACTAAATAAACAGTTCCAATCAGTTTTTCTCTGACAAAAAAAACAACTTTACAGAAACCGAATTCAAAAACCGTTGTGACATGACCAACAACAACTACCCTGGACTTCAAAAAAGACCTGAACATAACAGAAAATGGAATAGCAAAACTATTGTCCAACCTAAACCCATTTAAAGCTGCGGGTCCAGACACCATTACATCAAGGGTGCAGAGGGAATTAGCCATAGACATTGCACCAATCCTTACCACCATCTTCAGACGATCATATGAAACAGGCGATTTACCGGACATATGGAAAAAGGCTAACGTAATCCCAATATTCAAGAAGGGAAAACGGTTTGATGCAGTAGTCTCGCTTACCTGCATTTGTTGCGAAATCATGGAGTACATTGTAACAAGCCACATAATGACCCATGCTGACAAACACAACAGAGGTACAACATACTGTATCCACTCCAACACGGATTCAGGAGAGGCCTGTCCTGCGAAACACAACTGATTGAGTTTATTAACGATATCACCATAAACATGGAAAACAAACAGACTGCCTTATTATGGATTTTTCTAAGGCCTTTGATAAAGTAGGTCATAGCCGACTTACACACAAACTGGATCATTATGGCATAGGAGGGAAAACCAACAGGTGGATCACAAACTTCCTGGCCAACAGAAAACAAGTCGTAGTTGTAGAAGGGGAAAAATCTGATACAATCAACGTCGATTCAGGCGTCACACAAGGATCAGTTCTTGGACCCAGTTTGTTCCTTTTCTATATAAATGACATGCCAGAGGGAATCCGATCAAGGGTAAGACTCTTTGCTGATGATACAATCATATATCTCCAATACCATCAGACACAGACAGCGACCACCTTCAGGAAGATCTAAATAAGCTGGCAATTTGGGAAAACAAATGGCAAATGGCATTTCATCCAGATAAATGTAATGTTCTTATCATAACAAGAAAATGCAAGTCTATTATAAAAGAATATGTACTGCATGGCCACATTCTCGAATCTCTTAACTCCGAGTCTGCAAAGTAATTTGGTTGCACCATCAGCTCCGATTTAAAATGGAATGAACACATCAAAAACATATGTGTTACGGCAAACAAGACCATAGGCTTCCTCAAACGTAACTTGAACATCAATAACAACACAATAAAAGAAAATGCATACAAATCACTTGTAAGACCGACTCTAGAATATGCATGTACAGTCTGGGATCCCTATCAACTAAACAACAAAAAAAGCGACTGGAAATGGTACAGAGGAGAGCAGCCACATATGCACTAATAGATATCATAACACATCATGATTTGTTAGTGACATGCATAACCAACTGGAGAGTAACCCCTCGATGACCGTAGGAGGACATCAAGGCTCACAATGATGTAAACTTGCCAACGGGATGGTGAAATTTGACACCACTTATACTCTCATTCCACCAGATAGGCTATCCAGAAATATCAACACTAATGGATACCAAGTACCATCTTGTAGGACCCAAGTGTGGAAGGAATATTTTTACCCAAGGACGATTCGAGACTGACTGGAATGCACTACCACATACTGCCATCAGTGCAGATAGTCTTGAATGCTTCAAGACTTACCTACATGAGATGAACTAGATCAACTTCAAGATGTTTTTAAATTCACTGTATATATATGATGACGGTACAGTATGGTGCCGATTTGAAGAATGACCATAAAAAAATTAAGGCTCATTTGACGGTAACGGTCGCGAAAATGCGTGTTTGTCTTCGTAGACAAAAGATATATTTACACTTAAAAATAATATGGACACTTTTAGTTTTGATACCAAAAAGTATCAACAAAAAGTAACACATTTCAAATGTTATATTTCCCGCTATATTAACTTTTCTTTTGCTGATTCCGGAACACGAAACGACGTTTTTAAACCAGTCGCCTCGTTTTGATAACTGTCAAATATGGAGTCGACCAACTTCCTCCAGCCACTTTGACATGAATGTGATGTTAGGTTTCCAAAATTTAAGAAATAGTCCACACCAGTTATGGCAGAGAATGTTGTGGTGCCAACAGATATATTTCTTGCACCCAACGAATATGGCCATTCTACCCTAGAACATGTTGATCAACTTGATTTCCTTAACGATAGTGATGGAGGTCTTCCCTTTTTTCACAGAGTTGAATCTAGCGAAGTCGTTTATCAGCCTCGTCGGAAAAAGGCAAAGATGGTTGGAAAGTATCTTGTTGGCGATCTGTTAGGAGAGGGTTCATATGGAAAAGTTAAAGAAGTTATAGACACTGTCACACTATGCAGAAGGGCTGTTAAAATTTTAAAGAAGAGGAAACTGAGAAAAATTCCTAATGGAGAACAAAACGTTTTAAGGTTGTTATTTCCGAAGATCACATTTGAAAATGTAAAAACCAAAATGTTTGCTCATGCCACAACATGTGATGTCAAGCATATTTAAGGCAATGTCTTTGATTATGTTGAAAACATAAATAAAACAAAAATATATGGCAGTGTCTGCACTAGTCCAAATAATTATGACGTCTTGAAAGGCTATTATAATTTTTTTCTTTGACACCTTACATCGACGTCATAATGCTGAAGCCGCCATTTTCGGTTGGACTTTGAGAGCATATTTTGCTCTCAACTTTGAGACCCAATTTAGCCACAAAATTTTCATTGGAGGCTAAAACAAAATGCATAAACAAAAATTCTTACCTTTTATGTGTTTGTTTGTGCAAAATATTTCCAATTAATCCCTACAGAAATAATAATATAAGGAACAATTCCATCCGAGGCGGGAACATGTCGACTGCATTTTTTAAAACGTTTGTCTGATTTCCTTTAAGAAGATTATAAAATAATTTTTACACCAAACTCGGTAAAACCCGAATTTCCGGAACCATTGTTTTACATTATCCGGAAATTCAGGTCGGTGAAAATGTACCGAGTTTGGTTAAAAAATATATTTTATACACCTAAAATGAAGCATCTTTAGGAGAAATCAGCTAAACGTTTTAATAAAGCAGTAAATTCCTTCTCAAAGTCCAACTGAATATATGAGTTTGGCGTTATGACGTCGATGTAAGGCGTCAAAGAAAAAAATTATAATAGCCTTTCAAGACGTCATAATTATTTGGACTATGTCTGCACATACCTTCATGCAGGTATGAATAGTCAAATTACCATTCGTAGGCTATGCGTACCCACCGGTTTTATAATAAAAATGCTGTGGGATTGTAAATGAAAGGTGAAATATAAACGGAAATTATCAATAGTATGGGGATTTCATGTAGACCTCAATCCTCAATCTTAAGGCCTGTTGGCACGAATTGTCTCAATGTGCGGTTTTCCTCAACGTATTTTCTTTTCTGTGCTTTAAATTGGTACATGTATGCGCTGGTTAAGATTGGGATTGTGGGACAGTAGTATTAAATCTGCCCGTTCTGTCAATGTAATGTGCCACTGTTTGTAGTTTGGCTTTTGTCTCTTCTGTGTTCTCGCCGTCCAGTCTCGTTAGCTAAATTCAAGTTTCTGACCCCGACCTCTTTGGATATTTGGTGTAACATATCTTCTCGTTCGTTTTCATAGCAGGGACATTCCAGAAGAAAATGTTGAGGCGTTTCATGTGCTCCACAGTTGCAGGACTCTATGGCGTTGGTTTGGCCTACTCGGTTTTGTAGTAATTGAGTTCTGTATAGCCAGTTCTTAGTTGGGCGAATATACTGTAGAACAAGTGAAGAATATGAAAAATAATATTTTCAAATTGTATTTTTAAGATAATAATATGTAATGAACCTTGCAAATTAAATGCTCATGCACTATGATGCACTGATGGAAAATGAAACTTTACAGTCCCAGTAAAAGAAAAACATGATAAAAATTAATACTATCATAAAATGTAAATGCAAATTACTGAATTTGAAAAATACCCATATGAGATTTAAAAATAATCTTTAAGTAAAATGTTAAACAGAAAAGGAAATTTTAAAATATCTTAAACTACTAAAATTAAAGCTTGGGTGTGTATATAAAAATTTAAAAAGCAATTAATATTGTCAAATTAAACCAACTTTGTTCCAGCTTTAGTCAAGCCAAGTTTAAAGTGGAAATACATTCCATTTGGAAAGTACTGAAAGTAGACATATATATCCTTTATATCATGAATGGTTTAGAATAGAAAAACAAGAAGTATTTGACATAAAAAAAAACTTGACCATAGAATGAAACACTGCAAATTCAATTTAAACTATAAATTTTAATCGAATACCGATTGTATTAGGCCTTTTTCCTGTCAAATTTTTCCTGCAGCTGCAATTGACTCTGAGTTTCTTTTATACAATTGTATAAAATTAGCTATAGTTGACTGAAAGTTTTGAACAAATTGTTCCAATTCATGATAACTTGAAATGTCTTCCCCACATGTATATCACTCTTCCATTTTAAGAATATTTATTAACTGAGAAAAACTGTCTATAAAACTTCGGAGTAGTTTAAATCAATTTATTCACTAATTGCAACAAATTCCGTATATATTTCACATTCCATTCTCAATCTGATGCCATTTTATTATAAAACCGGATGCGGGTATGCGTAGCATACAAACTATTATTTGACTATTCGTACCCACATACGGGTACATGCAAACACTGCCAAAAAATATTGTTCTGTTGGACACTAAATGGCAGAATGCTAGGCTGGGTTAGAAACTGAGTAATTACAAACATTAGGCCAAATAAAAATATATGTGTGGTTCCAGTTACATACTTTTAAAAAATAGGGTTGGTAGGTCGGCAATTTTTTTATTTGTTTTTGAATTTTATTTTTTTTGAATGTCAAAATCCGGAAACAAATCGTGTGTTTACCGAAATTGTTTCCGGTATTATACATGCCCCAACCTGAAGTCCGCCATTTTTACATGTGTTTGGTTGTAAAATAAACAGTCATGATACGTTTTAAGTTAATTTTGTTGCATTCTGTTATGAATTGTTGCATTTTACCCATAACAGATACTTGTGATGGAAATTCAGATTACAGAATTCTATGAATTTAATTATTTTAATTCACAATCCTCAAAATTTTAACCTTTGAAAATTTATTTTTCAGAAATAAAAAAAAAAGTTCTAAGGTCGGGGGGTTTTAATTAGGGTCTGTCGGGTTACTGGAACCACACATATATTTTTATTTGGCCTTACAAAAATATTTTGTGTCTACATTTAAGTCAATGCATTTCAATGTAGCTGGGAATAGTAAAAAGTCTTAAAAGTTAAAATATAGCTTGAAAATTTGTATTTGTAACACTACAATAGCCAAACACTTAAATATTTCATTTGGAAAGTGCTAAAAAGACTAAAAACACAATGCTTTGGATCAGTACAACAGGTTTAAAGAATTTGTTCACAATTTTATAGTTCAATGATGCAGACACATTATAGACTAGTATTTATCAAACTAGAAATATTGTCTTACGTCTATTTGCAAGCTCACTAGAGCTCGTGTTTATGTAGTTTATTGAATATTGACTCTAAAAAAACTTTAAATTGAATAGAAAAGATATCTCCAGCATTTTCCAGCAAATGTTGGAATGTCAAAGTTTATTTTAAGTTCCTACTTGACAAGATTTGTAAACACAAGACACAACCACTATACAACTCCACACTGTCAGAAGAGACATCAAATGCTGCCATTGGTCAAGAATGATGTATTTCGAATAAGCATGACTTTTATCTTCCAGCAGATGATGTAGCATTGTAATAACAAATGTTGTCTTAATCTGCCCGGGGTTGATAGGAGGGTACTAGATCATAACTTGGTTACAGAAGATAACATTGAACATACTGAGATGGTTGTTTCTTAATTGGTTCATGCATTTTTTTTACAGGGAAATTCAGCTTTTAAAGAGGCTTCACCATAAACATGTAGTTTTCTTGGATGATGTCATCTTTAATGATGAAAAGCAAAAGATGTATCCTTTATAATCATATCAAAGAAAGTCAGATGGGTGTTTGGTAAACTTACATGCAATAAAAAAATGAAATGCAGGGTCAAAGGAAATCAAAATGATAGCTTAAAATTAAATTAAATAAATTTTTCGTTTATACCGAGGAGATATTCAGATACATGTTTACATATATTTGGCCCATTTCTTTTTTGTCTTTTTGAGTTTGCGCAAGAAATTTCAATTTTATGACAATGCATATCATGCATATATGTTGTAAATTTGTACTTGATAAAGGTTATTTTGAATCTTGAATCTGTCTTTTACTGTCTTTGATTATGACTATAATACAGAAGGAAAAAATGTTTCTTAAAAAATGTCAAAAATTATGACGAAAGTTCTCACAGATTTATTAATAGATATTATTGCAAAAAAAATAATTGATTTGTGGGATGTAAGACAACCAGAAATCATTTAATATCAGATTTATGAGGAAGGCATTACAACACGGCTAATTATTAAACAAGTAAACATATCTAATTACAAGAACAAACTAGGAGAGTCATTATTGGAGCCAAGGGGTAAATGTAGAAAGTGATTTCCTTGGCAGTTAGTTGTCTTTTTGTACTCTGTATCATCAACTCATAAACCAACTATATATTTGAGTGTAAGTTTTTGAGACTTATTATTTGTTGTCCTGGTATTTCTCAACTCTGATTTTACTTTTTGTTTCATAAATCTGATTTTTTTTCAAAACAAGTAGGCAATTTTTATCGACAGCCACCTTATAAACCACTGATTGGGTAGTACCAGATTCACACCTGAGTCTAATAAATGAAGCACCATGGTGATATTTTTACCATTGTTCTCTTATTAGTATATGAATAGGTTTTATAATAGAATAAATATTATAAATGTGATGCCATAAGTTTAAGGAGAAAGTACTAGAGAGATCACTGTCGGAATAATTCTGTAAAACTTTCACCAAATCGTTCAGACAAAATGTCAATGTCAGTCTGCAAATCTTTTTATATAAACTTTAGGTCACCTCACCAACTGGTTTGTTCATGAAATATTTTGTTTAATTGTTTTCCTTAATAAAAAATACAGGTATATTTTTATGGAATATTGTGTTTGTGAACTTCAAGAAATGTTAGAAAGTGCTACAGATAAAAAGTTCCCAATCTTTCAGGCTCATTAGTAAGTATAAAAATAATTAAAATTAT
Organism: Mytilus edulis; assembly: GCF_963676685.1. Lineage (NCBI taxonomy): Eukaryota > Metazoa > Mollusca > Bivalvia > Mytilida > Mytilidae > Mytilus > Mytilus edulis. The sequence continues at coordinate 117,604,385 of NC_092344.1, read as the reverse complement.
ATTGAAAATTGCATTGTACAAGATTACAATACCTGTAATAGAATTGTTAATGAATCTTATTTCAAAGGTTTATTTCAGCAATGTCTTTTATGATTTTGAAAAACTGTTGTATGATTTAAAAAAAAATGAATTATGTTTGAAAATCAGTGATGATCAACTTAGTTTACAGAAGTTATGGCCGTTGGAAAAAGAAATTTTTTGACAGGTTTATAAATATTTTGACAACATTGATAGGTATTCAATAGTTTTATGAACTGAATCACAGATAAAGTATTAACATAAGCATATATATCTTTTCAGTTATTTTAAGCAGTTAGTAGAAGGATTAATATTTTTACACAGTCGAGGTATAGTCCATAAAGATATTAAACCTGGTAATCTGTTACTAGCCAGAGATGAGACGTTAAAAATCACAGATTTTGGTGTGGCTGAGGTATGCACTTAACTTGACTAAAAATAAACAGGCCACGTTAAAGATCATTGTTCTGGAATAATTAACATCAAAGACTTTGGCTGTAGATCAGCTCACAATAATTAACATTGGAGTAGTTTACAACGAGTATAATACCCTGGATCTGTTGTCATCAAAAACAACTTTAGTTAAGATCATTACTACAAAAGTAAGACTGCCCAGTCTGAGAAAATAAATGTTCATACAAAAAAAAGCTAAGGTTCATTTACAGTCACATCACTGCACATGGTAAGTCAATTAAATTTTACCTGCAGTCTTCACCAGCATAGGATTTTAAAATTTCTATCAGGCCAATAGCAATTTTGCAAAACATGAATATCAGGCATATGGATGTAACCGTTTATCTTAATAGAGTCCAATATATTGAATACTAGTTAATTATTGAAAAATAGTTAAAGCTTGATAGTCATTGGTGAATATTGTAGGAGATAGCTTTACATGCATTTGATGATACATGTCACACAAGTCAAGGTTCACCAGCATTCCAGCCACCAGAAATAGCCAATGGGGAGGACAGTTTTCCAGGGTTCAAAGTTGATGTTTGGTCCAGTGGTGTTACATTGTAAGTAGTTCCAGTGATCTCTGCCATTCAGGGATTCAGTAATCAGTAGATGGCTGAGTGTCCTGTATACATGTACTTCCAAAGGGTTTCTTAAGGACTGTAGTATTATCTCTGTCAGTTTGTAAATTCAGATAGTATTCTCACTACATCTCCCTGATTGATTCAAACCTTTTATACACTGTTTATAAGGAAAGAGGTACTACATTTTACTACACAATTTGTCTTTGCCGTTAAAACTTGAATGTTAAAATACAATTTATAAATTTGTAATACTTTGATCAACTTTGAATTTGATAACAATTAACAGAGATCAGTTACTTTTATGTCATTTTCACTCTTAGTCATTTCTGAGTTATGGTTCTTGCTTGATACTTGGATGAAACGGAAACTTTTGAATTTGTCAATAAATTTTTATACCCTGACTTGTGTGTATTTACAAGCTAGGACATCTGTGGCCCATAGACACATTCATATTCAAAATTATGATTGAGATGTTCTCACTTTTCAAATGCTGTCCTCTGTTTTGCATTGACCATAAAAATGGTCCTATAACCTAGATACAGGGGTTACAACAAATTGTTTAAGTGACTTCTATTTATCACAATAGTTTTACCTTATGTTTTTTTCCGAGGTCATCCGTTAAGTTGAATTTATTAAGTGTGACTGTAATTTTTTTTAATGTATTTATCAAGCTCTTTTTAGAAGATCACAAAAAAATAAGTTATTTTAGTGAAATTATAATTTTATTAAAAACCAAATTAGAGTATGACAATAATGAATTGACAGAACATAAATTAATAAAAAAGGATAGTATGAAATGAGTTAGGTGAATTGCCCATCATTAACCTGGTACAGCTGCAGGACATATTATCCTCGGTTTATCTTATTACATTCTGTTATACATTGTTTCAGATATAACATGACCACTGGAAAGTATCCATATGATGGAGATAATATATATAAGTTATTCAACAATATAAGTAAAGGAGTTTACACAATCCCTGATTCCATAGACAGTGTTCTTACTAATTTACTGCATGGTAAGTTTTGTATGTACCTAGTGTGTTTGTATTTAGAAGATAACTGTACTGTATTTTAAGCTTTGCCTTCGTAAAACAAAGATTTTACTGACAAAATTTTACAGAAAATTCAACCATCATGCTACTAATTTAAGTTAATCATTTACATTATCTTCATTAAAAAATTATGTTTTTAGTGGACTGGATAATGACCCCCAGAATGCACAATTTTTCACCATTTAAAAAAAAAAAACTTCCTTAGAGGAGCAAGTGTTTAAAATGTTGCTTCCCCTTCAGAGAAATCAATGACAATTGGAACCAACTAAAATTAATGAAAACACATTTATCAAAAACTGACCTCAACGAAGAGGTGGCATTTTATACATACACATATAATCAGTGATCTGGAAGGTTTTTTTCCCTATGGGCCCAGGGCCCCTCAAAAATAAATTCAATGGGCCATGTTGTCAAATGAGTGGGCCATCTGAATTGACTTCTCTAAAAAAAATGTATCAGTATATTTTGGCAAAGAGATGTTGGTACTTACCTTTATGATTTTAAATAAAATCATGGATATTGTTCCTGTGATTTTGTAATTTCAATTTCAATGAATATACAATAACTTCTTCCAACCCGAACAATATGTAAGTTAACCTTTATTTACAATGTTTAAACTGGTACTGTTGCCTTGTTCATGTTCATGTTTATTTTGTACATTCAATTTGGGTCTTCGTCGATACCATACTTATTCCAGACGTTCCGTATCAGAGGACATTTCATGCATTTTCTCTGCACTTCTTGTATTATTATAACTTCATCACGGTGACAAGATTACCAGTATAGAGTACCATTTATTCATAGAACAAAACAACAAATCGCTAAAGTCATGTTTACAAAATGTCAAAACGAGCGTAAGACCAAAAAATAACAAGGACAGTAAAACGTCTTTTATGGAGACAAAAACTATATTCCTAAAAAGTATTTGGGGTTCTTCAATCGAAATAATAGCAAGCTAAACTAAATGAGATTATTATTGGAATTAAATCTCGTCTGTACTAGCCAAATTTCACAAATTTAAAGTTGTTTATAAAAAAAAATATATCATGAATGATGGTTAATTACGTTTTTCGGGTTATCAGTTAGATCGCATGGTTCTATTATTACGATAGGAAAGCACCCGAGACGTTAAACCACAAGGTTCTATTGTCATAGGGAAACACCCGAGACGTCCCAAAAATATATAGGTGCTCCTATTATTGGAGGATCATTACACAGTTGTGTACACACACATGGCGACACGGAACACGATCGGAAATCCATTTGACCATATAAGTGTTTCAAAACGAAGTGAAAAATATCGTGCGCCACGTGGGCCCTTACATTTGTCACTGTATGCGCCATTTCTAGTCAATATGCGCTATAGGCGCAGGGCGCACGTCCTTCCCGATCACTGATATACACCACAACAAAGCGATTGGCAGTATATTGTACAGTGATGAATAATCTGTTATATTGTAGGTATGTTAGCCTTTACACCAGACAAGAGGATGACTATTGAACAAGTACAGCTACATGAGTAAGTCTATCTTATAACATACTACTTATATCTGAATCTGATATTTGAAAAACTTTATATCAATAAAAATTTGTACAATATTCATTAAAAAATATGATCCACAGATAAAAAGAAAAAAACAATAAGCAAAGCCCATGCCTGGTATTGAGCTATAGAAGGCCCGAAATCACAAATGCAAAACAATTCAAATAGAAAACTAAAGGCCTTATTAATGTACAATTTTTTTTTATGAAAAGCAAATATGTAACACAGCAACAATCTACAACCAATGAATTACAGGCTCCTGCCTTGGGATAGGCAAATACAAACAGATTGTGGCAAATGTAAACATGGTTGCGGGATCTCAACCCTCCCTTAACCTGGGACAGTTCAACGTAAGAACAACTAAAAAATCATTTGAAAAAGGCTTAACTCATCAAATAGATACAAAAGGAAATATGTCTATTTATATACATGTACAACAAATACACAGAGTGGACATGAATGGGTACTTGTACATCCCTAAAACAAAAAGACACTAAGTACAGATCTGAAAGTACTCGCAGTTACTGAAAGCAAGTGCAAAGCCAATAAGAACTAATAAAAAAAATCATGCATTTAAGATTAAATTGTCAATCAGTACACATCCATTGGATTTAGTATAAAGATGTCATAATCAGTCAAAGAAAACAAGTTCCATCCGTCTGATCTTGTGAACAATTCTTTCCTTTTTAGCTCACCTAGCCCGAAGGGCCAAGTGAGCTTTTCTCATCACATGGCGTTCCTCGTCCGTAGCGTCGGCATAACCTTTTGACATTTTGAACTTCTAGAAAACCACTGAATGGAATGAAACTAAAGATGGCATGAATGTTCCTTATGAGGTGCTGATCAAGTGTTGTTACTTTGTAGCCGATCCATCATCCAAGATGGCCACCAGCGGGGGACTTAGTTTAACATAGGACCCTATGGGAAATGCATACAAATGACTCCTTTAGGGAACCACTGTATGGAATGACACCAAACATGGCATGAATGTTCCTTATGAGGTGCTGACCAAGTGTTGTTACTTTGTAGCCAATCCATCATCCAAGATGGCTGCCAGCGAGGGACTTAGTTTAACATAGGACCTTATGAGAAATGCATACAAATGACTTCTTTTAGAGAACCACTGAATGGAATGAAACCAAACATAGTATGAATGTTCCTTATGAGGTGCTGACCAAGTGTTGTTACTTTGTAGCCGATCCATCATCCAAGATGGCCGTCAGAGGGGACTTAGTTTAACATAGGACCCTATGGGAAATGCATACAAATGACTTCTTTAGAGAACCACTGAATTGAATGAAACCAAACATAGCATGAATGCTCCTTTCCTAATCAGGTCCTGGCCAAATGTTGTTAATTTGTAACCAAATTTTATCTTTTTTTATATGTTTTCAAAAACCCAAGTAGAGTCAGGTGAGCGATACAGGCTCTTGAGAGCCTCTTGTTATAGGGATAGTTTAGACAATCATCATAATATGTCATTTTCATGTCTGTTTTATGTTATAGTTGGGTGAGGAAGCGACACCCAAGAAGTTTAGATTATGTGAAGTTTCCTCCTCCTAAGGAGGGTTTAGACAAACACCATAGTATGTCAGTTATGCAGTACTTAGATGATTTACATTGTCCAGAGGAGGATGAAGAATGTGATGAGTATGAAGATGAATTTCATATACAGCAAAACAGTATGTATAACATTCAAAACATTATGTATAACATCCAAAACATTCAAAACAGTATGTATAACATTGAAAACAATCAAAACAGTATGTATAACATTCAAATCATTCCAAACAGTATGTGAAACATCCAAACAGTATGTATAACATTAAAAACAGTTTGTATTACATTCATAACAGTATGCATAACATTCAAAAAAGTATGTATAACATCCAAAACAGTATGTATAACATTCAAAACAGTTTGTTTAACATTCAAAAAAGTATGTAATACATTCAAAACAGTATGTATAGTATTACATTCAAAACAGTATGTATAGTATTACATTCAAAACAGTATGTATAACATCCAAAACAGTGTGTATAACATTCAAAACAGTATGTATTACATTCAAAACGGTTTGTTTAGCATTCAAAACAGTTTGTATGAAATTCAAAACAGTATGTATAACATCCAAAACAGTATGTTTAACATTCAAAACAGTATGTATAACATCCAAAACAGTATGTATAACATTTCAAACAGTATGTATAACATTCAAAACAGTTTGTTTAACATTCAAAACAGTATGTGTTACATTCAAAACAGTATGTATAACATCCAAAACAGTATGTTTAACATCCAAAACAGTATGTTTATCATCCAAAACAGTATGTACAACATTCAAAACAGTATGTATTACCTTCAAAACAGTTTGTTTAACATTCAAAACAGTTTGTATTACATTCTAAACAGCATGTATAACATCCAGAACAGTATGTATAACATTCAAAACATTTATTTTACTTACAAAACAATCTATGTATAACATTCAAAACAGGTTGTATTACATTTCAAACAGTATGTATAACATTCAAAACAGTTTGTATTACATTCAAAACAGTATGTAAAACATTCAAAACAGTTTGTATTACATTCAAAACAGTATGCCTAACATTCAAAACAATATGTACAACATTCCAAATAGTAAATGTCCTTATTACACAGGAATGGGCACTATTGTTGTCAATTTTAAGCAATTGGTTATCCATTATATGAAGAATTTACGGAGCGGGCATTAAGTTTTTCCCTTGTCCGTCTGTATGTAATCTGTACGTCCCAAAGTTGTTTTCCATTCTCTAACTTCAGTTTGCCTCATCCAAATATTATGAAACTTATACACAATGGTTATTGCCGTAAAACACAAATCAAGATTGAATTTTGGTAGGGTCACTTTAACTGTTCTAAAGTAGTGCCCCTTTCCAAATGAAAAAAATGCTACTGTAAATTCATAAATTAATGCGTACATTTATTATTGCGATTTTGTCATTTTGGACTAAAATGCGAATTTATTTTTTGCGATATTGAGAAAAATCTTGTTTGATTCATGTAAAAAATTACAAAATGCGAGTTTTAATTATTGCGATGATAACAAAGTCGCATTTTTCGCAGTAATAAAAACATCGCAATAATTTCTGAATTTACAGTAATTTTTTTGTTTCAATTCTCTTACTTTAGTTTCAAACAAATGTTATGAAACTTATACACAATGCTTATTACTACAAAATACAGATCAATTTCGAATTTAAGGTTCGTCGCTGTAACCGTTCTATAGTTATGCCCCTTTACAAATGAAAAAAATTGCTGAATTTTTCATTCCCCTTCTCTAACTTTAGTTTGCCTCAACCAAACGCTATGAAACTTATACACAATGCTAATAACTTCAAAATACAGATCAAGTTTGAATTTTAAGGTCTTCACTTGTCAGTATTCTCACTCTTGTTTGCAACTTAGTTGTAATAATTATTTGATTGATAATTGCTTGCTTTATGTCTTAATAGAAATGACATTCTAACTAAAAGTAACAAATGATTTGTACATTAAGAATCCCTTGATCAAAAGAATAGTTCTTTCTAGCAAATTCTTATCTGTTTGTTTTGTATTGTAGATGGCAAAAAGCCACAAAATGATGTTGATGATACGCCCATTCCAGATCCAAAACACAAGAAACGGAAGACAAAAGGTGGACTTCTTAGTTCGTGTAAACAATCATAGTATTCCAATTAATGTCATGTGTATGTTGTGAGTGTGTGAGTAAGTCATGTGATTATTGTATGGTGTATGAAATGTGAGATTTTATGTTGATGGGAACCAAGTACAGTAAAATCTGTTTATCTTAACCTCTTTACTTATAAAATCTGATACAGAAGGAAGGAGGAATTATTGTGTTTTGATAAAATGAATAGGTGATTTATAAAAAAGAACCACGGCCTTTGGTGATATAAGAGGAGCTAAAACAGTGTATTAATGATTGTAAATTTGAGAGACATTGATTTGATTTCATAATGGATTTGCTGGCAAGAGCTCTAATCCATTGTTGGCAAGTTGGGCATACAAACAATGTTGTGTTTCCAATAACATGATTAACACCCCTATTTTATTGTTGCTGAATATAAAACTAACACTTTAAATTTTTATAGAATAATCTTGACTGTTAGAGGTTAAAATAGATTGCACAATTCTGTCTGTTACAACTTTCCAGAATTTTATCTGGAAACAGGTACTTTTGGTAGTTCACTTGTTTTAACGGGCCTGTGAGAGATATTTCCATCACTAAACAGTTGTTTTCCTTCTGTTTGTTATCTGTTTTCTTTTTTCAATATTTATATCCCTTGTAACAAAAAGAATATAGTTAAATTCAGATTAACTTCATATATGTGTCAGTCTTTAAATTATTTTTTCAAAAGTATGAAATCTCTGTGTGATCAGCGGTGTTATATTGGACATAGTGTAAGCTATTGGGTTTTTTTGCGGGTATTAAGAATAAATTTTTATTCCAGCTTGCCTTTTACCAAAAAAAAGAGACTTTGGCAAATCTACTTTCATTCAAAGGACTTGTTTACATTAATATATAACTAGTAAAAAATTGAGAGAGAAATGTCACATTTTCCCATATAAATGGAATTACTGACAATTTACTTATTATGATGATGTGGAAAAGACATAAAATATGCTATTTTGAAATTATAACATTCATTCCTTCACCATTTCTACAGAGCCTTTATTTGCTATATACATGAAACAGATTTAATTTGTATTGTGTTTGCATTAAATAAAATAATACTTGTTGATACAAATGTAAGTAAGACTGTTCTTTTAAGGTGCTAACATGGTATATGTCAAACATCATGTGTCATTGTAATAGTACGCATTTGTCATACACGACATGTTTATAGATCCCAAATGATATTGTAGTTTCAGTTTAAACTCTTGTTATATAAAACTCAAGGGACCATTAGAATTTGTTGACTTAGTGCTACATATTTTTAGATTATCTTTGAACATCTCAACGAATTTTCTCGTTTGAGCCAGTACGACGAAAGTGAGAAAAGCAATTGAGTTGAGATGACCTATGATAGCCTGTTTATCACTATTTTACCTATGATGACTTTTACAATTTCATTGTCAATTATTTGATTGACAACGCCAAGTGCTCCCTTAGTTTCTATAGATGATTTTTCATATCACTCCACTGTGCTGAGAAAGGAAATTATCAGCCAGTAAGATCAAAGGGAAATTTATTAAAATAGCATAAACATTATTTTCCTCATATTGTATAGTATATCGTATAATTTGAAATAATTTAATGAGAACTTAGTATTAAAGTACAATCATGTTATGTATCTCTACATTACACATTTCCTCAAAGTATGTCTATCAGAATGACATGTCAAGTATATATAAAAGATTTTAAACAGATGCCTCATTGCATTATTCAAAATAGTTCCTTGTTTCAAACTTAACTGCTTATTGCATGAATGTAAAAGTAACATTTTATTACCATTTAATTGACAATATGTATGAAAAGATCATTGAATATATATAAGCTGGTTGATTCACAAGTTTCATTGAACTTATAAGATAGTGGTTCACAAGTTTCATTGAATTTATAAGATGATGGTTCACAAGTTTCATTGAATTTATAAGATGGTGGTTCACAAGTTTCATTGAATTTATAAGATGGTGGTTCACAAGTATATATGAAGATCACCAATCACTGATATATTAGGAACTTTATCTAATTATAAAGGGGTGTTGGCGCTCTAAGGTTTTATTTAAACTTGACTTATGAATGGGTTGCTTTGTAAATGGGTTCTGCTTTTTTTTCTCTTATTTTCCAAGATTTGGATAAAAGCCAAAGATGTAAAGTATCATGCTATAATATATTTCAATCAATGATTAAATTCACCTCTATTAAAAACCTCTCTCCAATTTTTAAGCATTTTAAAAAACATTGCAGCAAACCAGTGAAACCTCAAAGAAAATGTGAGTAAATTGCATTTAGTTGTTACAATTTCAATGACTTGTTCAACAAATGTGTTTTGCCATTGTCTGTTCTTCCCTATGTTTACTTTGTTGAAATTCTGTGGATAGGTCTAATCTCGAGAAATTCCATGTGGCGTATCAATGATATTTTTATTCTGTATCTTCATCTTAAAGTTGTCCCTCATAAAAATACTGTAGATCATTATGACATATATTTTATACTTGAATAACTTGTGTTTTGTATTGCTTGTACTTATTGTGGTATATCAGTGATGCTTAACTTCTACTATTTTGTAATATAACACATTTGTAACATTTTAAGTAAATATGATCTTCATTTTATGCTCTGGTGACAAAAATTTTGCATTTAATATTTCATCGGGCAAATTGTTGTATATTTTTGCATGACAATTTCCATCCGGCAAAATGTGGTATTATTTCAAAATGACCAGTCTTCTGTTGGATTTTTCGTATGCTCCTTCTATCAGGATCAACAATTTGTCACAGAAAATTCAACATGTATTTTTTTCAGTAGACTTTCCACAGATAGGAATTAACATTCAAAAATTTATAGCTTTGTTTTAGTTCAGCAGTCATTATTTTCTTACTGTCAATAAAAGTAAACAATATCATTTTTACCAGCAGTTATTCTTTTTGTATATTTTGACATCATCAAATATCACAATTAATCAGAATAAAGTCATTTATTATTAATATTTTGAGTTTCAGGAGGAAAATTTAGAGCAAGTATTTACTTTATAAGTTTGATCAAATATGTATTCATAAATTCAGAACCAACTTATTCTAGAAAATGATCAGAAAAAAATCAGTAAAAGGTTAAACAATATAAGTGAAAGCTCATCAGTAAAAATATATATATATAAAAAAATAGAATTTTGGGCTTAATTTATAAATATTTGTTGTTTTATTTCCAATACTTGTTCACGGAGGTTATTTCAGTTTACTAAATTACAATATCCAGCATAAGTTTAGTACATAAGTAATCCAGTTTTAACTGTACAGAGTATATTGAATAAAAGTCTTCTACATCGTAGATTATTGTAAAAAGTTAATGTTTTATAATATGTAACTTTGTATGCTTCAAAATAAGTACCCTGCATTTGTCTGTCAACAATATATAGCTTAAGTTCTAAGGAACTTCTTGTTGTGTCAGTATTAACACTTGTGTTTTGCATAAATATAAAAAATGTATGAAACATTTTAACTATCTGGTTTATTTTCCATTTACAAGCCATGTATTCAGTGCTATAAAAATACATAATTTGTTCATCACTCATTAATTTATATTCAATTATTAAAAAAAAATTTGCTGAGGGCATTGATTCAGATAATAAAGTTTTTACTGTATGATAAGATATTTCAGATTTTACTGTATTCAATATTCCAGTATGCACTGATTGTTGTTGGTACAGGTGAAATGAGTCCTGTATTATTTTGTTAGATTAAATATTGTTATTTTGCCTCTATATTATTTTAATAAATTCTATTCATTTTATGAAAAAGAAATGAGTTACTTATTAGTGTAAGCCCTTTCCTTGATATTCATGCCACCATTTTAAGGTTTAGATTTTTGAAGGTCATATGTAAAAGGTAGTCTTGGTATTGAAGTGAAGAGTATCTACTGTAGTGTTAAACAAACCAAATGATCAGAAAACGTTATTAAAGAAAAATAAACCAATATTCCAATGAAGCATAGTATGTAACCTATTTGAGAGTTGATTGGTTGGTTCAGTAACTGATATTTCATGCATATTTTAGACAATGTTTTTTAGTTGCTTGAATTTTGTTAATTTTTATGCCCCACCTACGATAGTAGAGGGGCATTATGTTTTCTGGTCTGTGCGTCCGTTCGTCCGTCCGTTCGTTCGTCCGTTCGTTCGTCCGTTCGTCCGTCTGTCCCGCTTCAGGTTAAAGTTTTTGGTCGAGGTAGTTTTTGATGAAGTTGAAGTCCAATGGACTTCAAACTTGGTACACATGTTCCCTATGATATGATCTTTCTAATTTTAATGCCAAATTAAAGATTTTACCCCAATTTCACGGTCCACTGAACATAGAAAATGATAGTGCGAGTGGGGCATTCGTGTACTGAGGACACATTCTTGTTCATGCTGTGAAACACACCGGTATGTGTTATTTCTTCTGAGGTACCACATGATGTTTACAGCTATATTTGTCTTTTTCTGAAGTATAATGTTCTCGTCATTAGATTATGCAGATCATCACTTGTAAAACCCTTGCCTGTCTTTATACTGTAGTATACTGTTTTCTTCTGTTAACTAATCTGACATCAAACTCTGACTTCTTTTAAACTGAGTTTTACTGTGCATATTGCTGTGTGTTTGTTTCCCAATGTTCATTTAATCCCAGTTAATGCTCTATGTGTATTTTATTGAAGTAACCGTACTTGCCATTAGATGTGATATAATTATACAGATCATCACTTGTAAAACCCTTGATTTTCTTTGTGTTTTCAAACGTCCATTTTATCCCAGTCAATGCTCTCTCTATCCTTTACTGAAGTATTTTGTACTTGCCATTAGATTTGATATAATTATGCAGATCATACCTTGTGAAATCTTTACTTGTCCTTGTCTTTTCAAATGTATATTTTATTCCAGTTAATTTGTGGTACATCAAATACCCAGACATCAAATGTAAACGACAAAAATGGCAAATCATTGAAAACAGAAAGGGAACAAGCAGAAAGGTGGGTCTAACATTTCAAAGTGGTATTAAACTGCCCTGAGCCTGATATCATATCTAACCCTTAACCATTAGAATATGATTTTAAAATCAACACAGAAACATCAACTATAGAAGAGGTAAGAAAAACCATTAAATCATTGAAAACAGGCAAGGCACCAGGCATTGATTCCAACCATGCAGAGATGTAAAAGGCAGACTTGAATACATCATCCAAAGTACTCCAAATCTTTTCCTTGTCATCTGGAAAGAAGAAGACATTCCACCAGACTGGAGCAAAGGCCTCATTGTGAAATTATACCAAAGAAAGGAAATCTACGCAACTGTGACAACTGGAGAGGGATCATTACATTACTGTCTGTCCCTAGTGAAGTATTTTGCAAATTTCTTCTAAAAAGAATTGATAAAATTGTGGATGAAAAGCTTAGAGAAGAACAAGCAGGCTTTAGAAGAGGCAGAGGATGCATTGACAAAATGTTCACACTCAAGAACATCATTGAGCAATGCATAGAATGGAACACACCACTTTTCATTAATTTCATTGACTTCAAAAAGGCTTTTGAAAGTACTGGTGTACATAGAGAAACTCTTTGGAAAATGGACAAGTCATATAGAATTCCACCTAAAATGTTGATGCTAATAAAAGCCTTCTATAACAGATTTGAATGCAGTGTCATCCTTGATAGCTCAATCTCAGACTCATTTGAAGTTAAATCTTGTGGAAGACAGGGATGTATTATGTCATCCATCCTATTTTTATTGGCTATTGACTGGATACAAAGACATACAATATTAGATAAGAAAAGGGGAATCGAGTGGACTACGTTTTACCAGCTAGAAGATCTTGATTTTGCTGATGACATTGCCATATTATCAACAACAACAAGCAAACACCTCCAAGAGAAGACCAATATACTTAACAACTACGCAAAGAAAATTGGTCTGAATGTTAATGCCAAGAAGACCAAGGTAATATCAATAAACACTTGAAGTACATCACTAATTACAATCAATTTTCTGCCAGTGGACAGTGTTGAATATTTCACTTACTTTGGAAGCATCATAACTTCATAAGTAAAGATAATGGGACGAGAGGATATAAAGGCAAGACTATATAAAGCATATATAAAGCACATGTAACATTTGCAACACTTCAAACAATCTGGAAGTCTAACCAGTACAGTTTAAGGATCAAACTGCGAATCTACTACAGCAGTATTATCTGTCTTACTGTATGGTTTAGAAACTTGACGTGTTTTAGTTAGTGATTTTCAAAAAATTGATGCATCCCATACTAGCTGCCTCAGAAAGAATATTCTGGCCAAATGAGACCAGCATCAAGAGCCTTTTGGAGAAATGAAATGCTAAGAGCATAACAGTAGAAATGAAATGCTAAGAGCATAACAGCAGAAATGAAATGCTAAGAGCATAACAGCAGAAATTAAACACAAAGACTTACATGGTTGAGCCTTGCACTGAGAATGCCACAACACCACACACCTAAAACAGCTCTATATTGGACACCACCAGGAAAAAGGAAACCAGTGAGACATCGAATCACCTGGCGAGGAACTGTTAAAGCAGAATTAGAAGCAATGGGATAAACCTGGGACCAAGCCCAGTACATGGAGACGGAGAGAAGTGGAGGCAGTTTGTTGTGGCCTTATGTCACACTGGGGATGAAGAGTATAAAGTAAGTAAGTAGTACTGTTATTTTATTACCTTTACTAACATCGGAGTCTTGGCTTCTTTTAAACTGAGTTTTACTGTGCATATTGCTGTGTGTTTGTTTCGTAATGTTCATTTTATCCCAGTGAATGTTCTATGTGTATTTTACTGAAGTATACGTGTTTTCCATTGTTCATTTTATTCCAGTCAGTGCTCTAAAATTCAGAATGGAAATGGGGAATGTGTCAAAGAGACAACAACCCGACCAAATAAAAAACAACAGCAGAGGGTCACCAACAGGTCTTCAATGTAGCGAGAAATTTCCGCACCCGGAGGCGTCCTTCAGCTGGCCCCTAAACAAATATATACTAGTCCAGTGACAATGAACGCCATACTAATTTCCAAATTGTACACAAGAAACTAAAATTAAAATAATACAAGACTAACAAAGGCCAGAGGCTCCTGGCTTGGGACAGGCGCAAAAATGCAGCGGGGTTAAACATGTTTGTGAGATCTCAACCCTCCCCCTATACCTCTAACCAATGTAGTAAAGTAAACGCATAACAATACGCACATTAAAATTCAGTTCAAGAGAAATCCGAGTCTGATGTCAGAAGATGTAACCAAAGAAAATAAACAAAATGACAATAATACATAAATAACAACAGACTACTAGCAGTTAACTGACATGCCAGCTCCAGACTTTAATTAAACTGACTGAAAGATTATGATTTCATCATATGAACATCAGGCACAATCCTTCCCGTTAGGGGTTTAGTATCATACCATCATAACATATATGAGAAGAACATAACCCGTGTCATGCCAACAACTGTTTTTAGAATAAATGTGTTTAGTTCCGATGCAAAGACCTTATCAGTGACTCAATATTAACGCCAAAATATGCAATCTATAATGACTTGACAACAGTATCGTAATTATATCCCTTCTTAATAAGTCTATTCAAAGGTTTTGTAAGTTTCTGAGGTGAATACTGACACCTTTGTGCTTTATAAAGAATATTACCATAAAAAATTGGATGTGAAATACCTGAACGTATTAGAAGTCTGCATGTTGAGCTATATTTACGAATGATGTCTTTATACCGATGATAAAATTTAGTAAATGTTTTGACTAGTTTGTGATATCGAAAACCCTGGTGTAATAATTTTTCAGTAATACATAAATTTCTAATATGTTTTTAAAACATTTACTTAATCAAGTAAGTAAGTATATATACTCTCTTCATTACAGCCTCATTTTCCATCGTTCAGCCAAGGCACTTTCCTTTCTGGTAATTATATACAGCAACTTTTAGTTTACCTAAATGGGTACAAACCAAACTAGTAACATTCTTCGTAGATTGATGTAACAGGAATGTTAGTTCAGTTTTGTCAACGTTTGTTGTTCAGGGACTCGTTAATTTTAGTTAAAATAACTTGCATCTCATTCTCTTGCACTTTCATTGTAAGTAAAAATTAATTAATCCCTCTACGCTTTCTAGGTGTTGAACTATTTGAGTGTAAGTTTATTTCAATTACTATATTGTTAATTAGTTCTCACTATTACCCATCTTCAGCTAGTGTGTTATAGTCGTGTATATTCATGCTTTCACATGTTCTTGTATTCTTTATTTTTATACTACATTTGTTAGTTTTACTTTCTTCGTGGTTGTCCCTTGTACTACGGTCACCCAATGTGTAATATTCGGCTGGATCAATGATGATGAACTGGTTTCAAGTCACAGCATGTAAGACTCTGTTTCCATCGTCGGTGCTGCAGTGATTCCCATTGAAGTTGGTCCACTAACATTGTAACACATCTAGAAGAGCTATCCTGGTAGCAACTATAAACAAAGCGAACTGTTCGTCTCCGAACCACCCGTATGCGAGTATGATGGTTATTTGGTGACGATCCCATACCAAAGAACATATTCTAGTATTGGTCGTATACTAACGTGGAGTAAGCTGTGCATGGCTTTTGTTATACACATACCCAGATTTCACCATAAGAAGCCAAGTGTCTTGGAGGCTTTTCGTATGGTCTGGTTGGTGTGGTTTGACCTGGTGGGGTCTTTGCTGATGGTGAGCTCAAGATATTTTCCACTGCATCTACTGATTCTAGTGCATGTCCATGGAGGGAGTAGGACCCCCAGGGTGTTGTTGACGTCGTTTTGAAACACGGATGACTTTACAATGATTCTGGGTGGAAATCGTTTACTAATCCCTTTCCTATTCTATTAACAGACGAGGCATCTTCAGTTTTCCTGATGCATCGGAAGAGGAGACAGTCATCAGCAAACAATCAGGCGCATGGTGTTGTTGCTTCTGGGAGATTGTTGATATTTACGTTTTATAGTTGCATTTGTTCTACACCCTCTTTGTTTCATGAGCTTCCAAGTTTGATAGGTCTTTCTTTACGGTATAACACAATCGTCAGTTCAACCGTCTTTGTTCCATTAGTTCTTTCTCAAAACTTTTCTGTGCATTTAATAGTCTCGCGGTGGTGTGCAGGGGTGCGGGGCCTGGGTTCGAACCCTCGCTGGAACTAACTAAAATGTTAAATGCTGTAGTTGCTACTTCTCCGACAAGTACAAGGCATTTAAGTTTGCCAGTCTAACTAACTCCTGAACACGATTTCGATAATGAGATATTTGCCAATGGACAATAAGCAGTCATTTGTCACTAGTCCAATCGTTAGAATATATTCGTAATTTTACGTGCGTTTTCTGTGCTTCGTGAACATTCCATGCAGTTAGGTCTCGCATGCATTTGTTCACTGTATTCCCCCTATTTATTTGTTTCATTTTTTTATGTGTATAATTATAGTTAATGATATATTTTTTTTAAGTTATTTTATTGTTTCCAGAGATAAACTTTATAAAATTGTTTGAATTGTTTCCCTTTGAATATATCTGGTAGACTGTTGAATGCTGGCTTTGCTTCCATCGCCAAATATTACACAAAAATAAACTATTATGGCGTTCAACAGAATAAAGGATTGTCTTTGTTTTGGTATCTTTATTGTCAAAAGGACGGGAATTACCATAAAATAAAATATAATAATGAATCCATCAAGAAGGTGCAAAAATCTTTCATTCTGCGACATGTGTGCTGACATCACTAAGGATACCTTAGTGTAAGGTGTGTAGCTCAGGTGTGTAGTGTCCATTCATTATCGAACTTAGAATTCTTATAATGCAATCAAAAGCTATTTGTTTTATATTTGGGTTAATATATATGAATTTCAGACAATTTCATCCTGTTTTCATCTTATTCCCGTCTGTGCTACTACTGGTTCTCCAATCCTTGCAACATTCCAGACTTTATATCGCCGTTGCTTTGTTTAAAAGACTAGTTTTAGGCATAAACCAGGCACCTTTGTCTGTTATGTGGGGTTTTCAATCGTGCCGACAAAAATAAATAAATTAGGCAACTAAATGAAAAAAAAATAATAGCCAGTTTGTCACTTCTAAAAACTTAATCTCTGGTGCTATGGTCTGCAACGGCACAACCATAACAGTAAACAATGATACAAGCAATTAAAGGCTCTTGTGACTAATTCTTGTAACAAATGACGACTATGGTTTCCGCGATCTCAGTCAGCGATACATAATTTGATAAGTTCGGCGTGAAATACAATTGACATAGTTGATACTGATCAGTGTAATGGTAGATTAAAACTATAATGTCGAAATTATGAAAGTTTATATAACACAAAAATAACTTGAATAGACTATACAAATATTTCTTTAAATGAGTGACAAATACAATTAACAGATTATAGAAATATTTTTTTTATGAATGAGCACATCGCTAACAATTAATAGAATAACAGAAAGTATTAATCGAATTAAACAGATACAAGAATCATTGGAAAGATTAAGGCATATGTCGCTTATTGGAAAACAAATTGAAACATGAAATTAGATTAGCATAATCTTCCAAAGTTAATACAATACAAATATTAATAAAACCCTAAGTAATACATTTCAAATACAAAAGAACAATTATCTCTGAGACTACTATAACAGTTATAGTAGTCTCAGATTATCTTAATAAACGAAATCTGTTACAAAATATCCGAAAAGTCTCAAGATTAAGTCAGAGACATATATACACATGTGTAATGTGTCTCTGATGGGACCAAAATAATTTTTTAACTCTTCTTAAACACACTTTCCAAGAAATTAAGGATCAAAATAAAAAATGTTTAAAAAAAACAGTAATTAAAAAAAAAGATATTATTTTCCCTTTTATTGTATTTTTCTTTTGGATCGATTTTCTCTCTCACGGTATGATTTACATCTGTTTGCAGTTTTTCGACAAGGAAAATATTACATGTATAATTACATTCCCGATAATACCTGGCGACAATTTAGTTTTTAAAACTAGTCTGTGATCCCCTTTCGGATTTACAAGTCGCAAGGTGGCGTGAATGTGACACAGAAGGATGTATACAGTTCACGGTTCGGTGACCACTATGAAAAGCGCTATGTTTTGAATAGTAAACGATTTCGCTTGAAACACATGTGGAAGTATTGGATATTTACGATAAACAAATTTTATTCTAATGTAAAAATTTAAAGATGGCTTCACCCGAATCAGGTAAGATTTATCAGTTATTTAGTTTTTACAAATATCGTCTGCATATTTTTTTTCGGGTAGATTTTAAGCATCTGTCAAATATCGCACATACCCAAGGATATTCACCTGTATGATGTATAATAGACATGTAGGATTGTCATATTTTCCTTTTTCACAGAAAAACATAAATTAGATTATAGACTAGAAAATAGATTATGAAGTAATAGTTTGTAAGGTTCATTGACGACAGTTTGGGGGGAAGAATGCCTAGAACAACCCCATCCCACCCATTGAAAATCCAATTATTCGGATGTTTAAACAATATTTTATTGCTCTATGTATACCTAAAGCTGTATCAATCGCTGATCGTATATTTTAGACAGAATGTAAAGCTGGTGTATATGCAATCGTTAGGAAGATCTGTCAATTAGTTTGTGTCCAATTGAATTAACTGATTTTTTGTTGTTTACACACAGCATATCTCTTTAAAAGTGAATTGACATGAATATAGTTTGATTATGCATAAAATTGAAAAGAAAATTGATTTTATAGTAATTATCAGTAAATCTGTATGCCTGAATGGAATTTTAAATTGGGGGCGAATCTCAAACTGTTAATTGTTCTGAATATTAACAACTTATCACCTCCGTGTAGAGCCTAAGGCATTTAAGACAGTACTCAACATTTTACTATGAAGGGTGATTTACATATACAAATTTACCCCATACATTTAAAGCACCTCGGACTTAGAAAATAATGTTTTACCCCAAACAACTTCCTGCACTGATCATGTTTTTCATATATGTTTTTTTATTAACAATACATTGTTTTTATATGTAACTTAAGTTACTTAATGATAACAATAAAACTGAAAATAATTAAAAATTTGGTAACCTAAGATATGAAGTATGAAAATACAGTTGAATAAAACATTGTGTGCCTAACAACAATGTCTAAATACTAGAATGTCTAAATACTACCAGTGTCCAGCACTTGACACTGAAAGTCCCCTGAAACAGAATAACAACAATGTCTATTAAATACTAACAGTGTCCAGCACTTGACGCTGAAAGTCCTCTGCAACAGAATAACAGCAATGTCTAAATACTGGCACAAATATTGATGCTGAACCCTGGAACATGATAACAATGACTAAGTATTCGACAATAATTCTAAATACTGACAATGAATGACAACATATCTGAATACTGACAACTATTGACAACATATTTGAATACTGACAATATATGACAACATATCTGAATACTGACAACATATCTTGAATACTGACAATAAATGAAATCATATATGAATATTGACAATATATGACAACATATCTGAATACTGACAATAGAAAAAAACATATCTTGAATACTGACAATAATGACAACATATATGAATACTGACAATATATGGCAACATATCTGAATACTGACAATACATGACAACACATATGCATACTGACAATATTTGGCAAGATATCTGAATACTGACAATATATGACAACATATCTGAATACTGACAATATATGAATCTGAATACTGACAATATATGACAACATATCTGAATACTGACAATATTTGACAACATATCTGAATACTGACAATATTTGACAACATATTTGAGTACTGACAATAAATGACAACACATCTGACAACTGGCAATATATGACATCAAATCTGAATACTGACAATACATGATAACATATCTGACAACTGACAATATATGAAATCATATATGAATACTGACAATATATGACAACATATCTGAATACTGACAATGTATGACAACATATCTGAATACTGACAATAAAAAAACATCTGGAATATTGACTATTGACAATATATTTGAATACTGACAATAAATGACATCATATATGAATACTGACAATATATGACAACATATCTAAATAATAACAATGTATGACAACATATCTGAATACTGACAATAGAAAAAACATATCTGGAAAACTGACAATAAATGACATCATATATGAATACTGACAATATGTGACAACATATCTGAATACTGACAATAGAAAAAACATATCTTGAATACTGACAATAATGACAACATATCTGAATACTGACAATATATGACAACATATCTAAATACTGACAATGTATGACAACATATCTGAATACTGACAATAGAAAAAAACATATCTTGAATACTGACAATAATGACAACATATATGAATACTGACAATATATGGCAACATATCTGAATACTGACAATACATGACAACACATATAAATACTGACAATATTTGACAACAAATCTGAATACTGACAATACATGACAACATATATGCATTCTTGTTTGTGGAAATACATATCTAGTCTTTTCGTTCATTGTATTACATACATGTACATTTTGTAGTACCTTGCTGTAGTTAAAGAGGAAGTGTCATTATACACGATTATCTATGGGCATAATATTACTGAATAACCAGGAAATAGTCCCTGTTATCTGTATTGATAAAAGATTAAAATATTGACAAAAGTCCTGGTTGTCCTTTATTGTCATAGATATTGATTTGGTAGTTAGCTATAATCTCTAAATAGAGTCTAGTGTCCAAGGCAGCTCTCCAAAGACAGACACTAAATGTTTAATCAGCAATCAATTACATTGAAACTCTAAGTGACCTATGATGGAGTGGAGGGTTTTTATTATACTATGAATTTGTAGGGTAGTATGTGTTATAGTAAACTGGTATAAAACTACTGTTACATAACCTTTTAAGAAATAAGCAGATGGAGATGGTAATAGTACAATAGACAATGACTTGTAATATTAATTTTTAATTACCCAGGGTGTTGGTAAATAAGTTTTAAGAACTTGCTCATGTCTCTAATTATCCACACCGCCTGTCCAAAATAAATACAGGAAAAAAACAAAAAGGGTATACAAAAAATAATATGGCATTACTACATTATAATATGGGATAATTAGTTATTCATGAAAAGATGCATTATAATTAACATTCTATAGAAAAACTACATAGCTAGAGTGAATTTAATGTTAATAAGTAATATTGTTAGAATACTGTGGTCAAGAAGGTTAGGTGTAATAAACTGCAGAACATGTACAAATATTAATAAAATGGAAAGGACACAATATTTTTTAGACATGAACTCATGTCAGTTTCTTGACAAAATCTTGGCTACATTACTTGTCCATGTATTCCTCTTGCTTTTTTTCTATTCAGGCAGAGCCATTTATAACACCTGAGTTCTAAAAAAACATTCAAGTTTTAAAATTAACCAAATGCAGATGCAGATCTAGGATTTTGAAATAAGAGGGACCCAGGGCTCTCAAACTAGGCAACATTTGTAGTGGGACATGTTATATGTCTATGCATTAAACATAAATATGTAGCCCCATAAGGGGTGCCTGTGCAATCTGCCACCTAAATCTGACTCTGTTGTGGGCATTGATTATAAGTATCATTTTAGAAGTATGAAAATTAAGCAAAAGTAAAAAAAAAGGTTATTAGGGATACATGTAATTAGTTTTATATAAGAGGGGGATAGGACCTTAGCTATTGCAGGGGCGGATCCAACCATTTTAAAAAGGGGGGGTTCCTAACCCAGGACAAAGGGGGGGGGGGGGGGGGGTTCCAATTACATGTTCCCATTCAAATGCATTAATCGTCCCAAAAAAAGGGGGGGTTCCAACCCCCGGAACCCCCCCCCCCCCCCCCTCTGGATCCGCGCCTGTATTGGGTTTCCAGGATGGGGTGTTTTTAAGCTCGGGATTTCAGGATTGACCCTTTTAGGATCTGGGAATTCTTTTTTCGAATTTCAGGATGTCCGGATTTAAGATAAGGAGATGTGGTGTGATTGCCATTTATTTAAGACTCTTTGGGTTATTGTATGCTGAGATTGTACGGTATATATAAAAGTAGAATTGAAGAAAAAATATGTTAAAATATTCCATTATTTCAGGGCTAAGATGTGGTAATGTTTATATATTATACTTGTTTGTAGAAAACTCTGTAACATACAAATATTATATACTGATTTGTATTTTTCAGAGGATGAAAAGTGGCCAGATATAGCTAGTGAAAATAGGATTAAACATGAAATATTATTCTATAGTCAAGGACCAGTTGATGGCTATCTCATTGGTAAGTTAAGATCTGTGGTATTTTTGATACATACCTAGACCATCATTATCACAATTAATCTTATGGTAAGAGTAGGTTTGAGAGGTACTAAGAATCTCAACAATTTTATCTTAAGGTACAGTAAGACTACAACTTTTATGCAAATTAAACTGTTCATGTACGACTATCTCAAGCTTCCTGGTTACAATAGATTTGAAATCATGAAAATTGAGTCTACTTCTAAAATGCTATGAGATATTACTAAAGGTCATCACAGGGTTAGTGGAAGGTGAAAATTATGGGTTAAATTGTAATTGAACTGTATGGGGTGGTAACATTAATAAGGTACCCTATGATGTACATAAATGCTTAAGACCTTTAAGTTATTAGAAGCTGTTATTTGGGTTGACATGACATATAACAGAAGCTTTAGGGTATATCCTTGGTTAGGGATGTCTTTTTTGTTGGAAAATCAAGCACCTGCAAGAAAATGAGTGTATTTACTATTTTGAGATGCCCATTAATGAGAAAAATGCTCCCAGGATTGAAGCTTTGTAAAAAAAAAACCAAATTAAATGAACTGTTTGAATTATCTTTGATCTTTTTAAAGCCAACACATTAGTAAATTCATGTATAAGGAATGGTACATTGTTTTTTTCTGTTTGAGATAACTCCTAACTAATGATAAACAATGATAGCTACTGACAGGTGAAACAATTTTAATCATAATTCTACCTGTCTCCTCAGGTGATATATACTGTCCTGTAAGTTTCTTAATGATCAGATAGTTAATTAGTTAATGAGCCTTAAAATACTTTCTGGTATGGTTTTATGTTCTGGTAATAGTATAGAATGACTTTAAATGTTTTACATATATTTTTCTGATGACAAAATATAGATGTTAGTAAGAACCTACAGCTGTTGTACTGATGACATATGTGTACAGTTTGTTGACAATGTTTAATAGAAAGACACTGGAAACAGAATATATTATATACACATGTAAACTTAATGAGTACATTGTATTTTTTAATGAATTATGGAGCAAATTTTACATGTAAAAAATGTACAATGTACATACTGGTATGCAAATTTATACCATTTTAATTTGATAAAGTTAACATAAACCTGCTTTTTACAAGAGAACTTTTTAAATATGTTGAAGTTTGCACTCACTCTGGGCTTGTTTATTTTGGCTGCAAGTGGTTGCTATCTGACGTTTGTTATTCTTAATGCTCCCTCTGTAGGGGAGGGTGCCTTAAGTTTTACCGTTGTCCGTCTGTATGTCTGTACATCCTTTTGTACCTGTATGTCCTGAAGTTGGTTTCCATTCTCTAATTTAGTTTGCCTTGACCAAATAGTATAAATCTTAAACGCAATTCTTTTACCACAAAATACAGATCAAGTGTGAATTTTGGTGTTGTCACTCTTGAATTATTGCACATTTTGTAGGTCCTCAATGCTCATCAACTTTGTACATTATTTGGTATTTTTTAAAACTTTTTTGATTCGAGCGTCACTGATTAGTCTTTTGTAGATGAAACACATGTCTAGCATACAAAATTTTAATTCTGATATCTATAATGAGTTTATTTGCATTGTTTATTGTAAAACTATGTTAATTTGTAGCAATCTGATTATTTGGATTTTATGCTTGTAAATATCTTATCTTATCTTGTCAGTTGAAAACAAAAATTTACGACAAAAGAGATGAATTTCAGCTTCCCAATTGTGAACTTTCCATTTCTATGTAGAAACATTCCAGTAGCACCTGCATACAGAGTATGCATCTCCCAATTGATAAGATATTCCTGGGCCTGTATTTCCTGTCATGATTTCCTCTATAGAGGATTGCAGCTCACAAGGAAGCTATTAAAGCAAGAGTTCCAAATGGTGAAATCATCCATTTGTAAATTTTATAGATGCCATCAAGAGTTGGTTGACCATTATAGAATACCCATTTCGCAGATGATCTTGGATATGTTCCTAATGTTGTAACTACAATCTCGTTTCCTTTCCACAAAAATGACCTACCGAATTAGACTATTTACCAGGTTTGTAATAACATGAGCAACAGGACGGGTGCCACATGTGGAGCAGGATCTGCTTACCCTTCCAGAGCACCTGAGATCACCCCCAGATTTTGGTAGGGTTCATGTGGCTTAGTCTTTAGTTTTCTAAGCTGTGTCTTATGTACTATTGTTTGTCTGATGGTGTATTTCTTTTTTAGCCATGGCAAAGTCAGTTTATTTTCGATCAATGAGTTTGAATGTCTCTCTGGTATCTTTTGCCCCTCTTTTATCTATTATTTCGCTTTCAATTTGTCATACTGGATCCTTTTAAAGCCTCATAAACTGTTTGGATTTATTTGTTGATATAGTCTGTACAGCATCCTGCCAAATTGTTTGCATCTTCATTTTTGGTTTTATGGATATTGACAAGCCTGCAGGGACCACTATAAGATATGGGGAAAATCTGGATCCAGAATATTATGTTTCGGGGTAATCTGTTTGACCGCAATATTTATTTTCATCAAATTGTTGATCAGAGTAGTTTTAGGGAAAAACCATAACCCACCCCCACCCCCCATTTGAAGTTAAATGGTTGATCCCTTATCCCCCTGAATGAAGATGAAATGTTCAAATTGTAATGAACCTTTTACTTTGCTAATTTTCATCAAGTTGTAAAAATCTTTATTCTAAAAAGACTTTTTTTTTTATTAATCTTGTTTAATGTTTTTCAGCTTTATTAATCCCTAAAACTGTAAATTAAAACCAGCTGCAATTCTAATTGAATGGTATGGAACACAATACACATTTTAAGTGTGAATGTAAAGCTTTTTTTTTATAGAATTGACATAACTTCTACGTAATCTATTCCTCAGTACAAAAGATGTATTTTAAAGTACATCCCAAAATTCTGCACTATTATGTAGTTAATGGTTCATGGCTCAATAGAGTATAATGTTATGTTTTTGTAAACTGAGTTAGCATACTTCATAGTTATAATAAAGCTTTATTTCAATTCATTTCATGTTTTAGATCACATTCAGTGTAATAAAAGTGTAAAGAGGTATTGAATTATTTATTCATAAGTAATAAATTTTGTTATCTTGAAAAAAAACATGAGTTGCTATGAAATTACCCATCAATAAAATTTATTTCCCTGGCCAGGTGACTAATACCAAAATGATATAAAACTCTCTAACATTGATTTTCAATACAAAAACAATGAGTAAAGATAAAATACTATGCATAGGACTTTTAAATGTTCGATTTAACCGAGGGTTATATTTTATTTGATGCAATTTTTTTGGTATGACATTGCAAATATAATTTTACAAATTTTTAATCGAACTCATGGTCTGACTTATTTAATTTCATAAATTTGTCATAG
This sequence comes from Mytilus edulis, assembly GCF_963676685.1. NCBI lineage: Eukaryota > Metazoa > Mollusca > Bivalvia > Mytilida > Mytilidae > Mytilus > Mytilus edulis. Next base: position 117,578,265 of record NC_092344.1, on the reverse strand, counting down.
ATTTATATTGTAAAGTTGTGCAGTTGATTTATACTGCATGGTTTGTCTTCTGATTTGACTTTTGTTAATTGATAAATGTTCATGGGGCTGGGAGGTACCAGTTATCTTTGTAGGACTTTTACTTATCAAATTCCTAGAATTGAGGGCAAGCTACTTTGAAAAAAGGAAGATTTACTATTAAGTTAGAATTGTTTTCTGTTTGTTTGAAGATTCAAACAATACACGTACCTTGAAAGACACACTGACAAGTAGGAAATGGATATACCTACAAATGTATTGTTCTATAAAATTTAGAGTAATCCTATATATTGTAAAATTTCATTATGTAAATACATTTATATCAAACATTAAGTAAGCTCTTTGAGTACTGATAGATATTATAATATAATATATAAACTATGAAGTTACTGCAAAATAACATCACAATGCTACCAAAAAGGGGAGCAGCTGTTGAAGATCATTTACATTTCCAGGAATAACCTGAAATAATTATCAGAGTGAATAAACATAAATATGTAGTTCTGTACACAATTATTATAATGTAAATATTAACCATATAAATCTTAATGGAAATACTATTATTGTGATTATTATTTGACATCAATCATCATTACATTTGAGTCTTGTTATAAGTAAGGCATAGTAAAAATTAAGGTTCAAATGTGGCATGTATCAGAATGTATGAGGAAGGAGCACTCTTTGATCCCATTTGATTGTTAGGAATTCAATGTTATAATGAATAGCAAGTCTGAGCATTCTATGATACTTTTGTGTTTACTAACTGAAGTAAAAGTCAAGTAAAGAGGAAATAAAAAAAAAAGATAGTTTTGTTTTAAAATTAGAATGACCAAGGAGACTGTACACAAAATTTTCAAGCCATGCTTGAAATCTGACATCTGCTAAAAAAATCCTAAATTTTTAAAACAGACAAGTACATTTTGGTTTGGGAATTTAAAAAGCTAACGATTTATTGCATTACCACTATATAGTTTTCCACTATATACCAAATCATACAAACTTTGGTTCAGGGATTGCTTTACAATTTGATGGTTTACCCGATTATTACTGGTCACTCTATCAGTAGAATATCCTTCATTATACTGTACATATTATGATAGTAACTGGGAGTTTGTAAATTCTGTCAACGGTCATTTTAAATAATTACAGACAAAACTTCTTTTTAAATGGGCCACACATTTGATTATTTAGGCTAAGATCCTCTTATACTACCCACTCCTTTGTAAACACTTCACCTCTCGTTAATACCTGTATATTTATTTTAATATTTGTCACTCAACTGTGACAGTACTCTATATAAAGTGATGAATTATTGTTGCTTTGTGAATATTTTTTCAATGATTCAGGTTTCATCAAATTATTCGATTATTGACTGTCAAATTGAAAATGATATTTGGTAGTTATAGTTTAGATGTATTACATGATAAAAGATAGATTTCCCATACCATTATAAATCGAATGTCAGTCAGGTGTGAATTTAAGAAATGTACAAACATCAACTTTTGTAGTATCCTGTTTTTTAATAGACTTTTGTCTTGCCTAAGTACATTTAACCAAGTTATCTGAGATTAATCCCTGTTCTAGTATATTAACTTTGGGTGTTCTTGGAATGTTGTAAGTACAACTAGACCACAACACATTCATAGGTTTCCATTTGAATAGACAAATATCCTAGATGATACAAATTTGATTAATTAAGATTTTTTATATTATTGAGTTTGTATTACAAATGAGGTAGAAATATTCTCTGGCCTCCGAGAAAGTCTTCTGTCTCTAGAAGATGTGTTTGTCCTATGGTTTCCTTTCATTTAAATTTCACCAACCACCTAGCTGACATCATGCAGGGTTTGATCCATGGCAGTGTCCGACGACTTTCAACTTTATACAGGCCTAATATATGTCATTGAGTATTAAAGAGCAAAGACAGCTTGAAGTCAGAATAATATGTCTGGTAGGGCAACATGTCTTCCTGCAGACTGAACTTTGTGAAATAGTACATTAAAAATATGGCTTAGTTCATTGGTCCAGCCCAAAGCATGGCTTACATTTTAATATATATATCAAATCACATTAACATTATCATCATGTAATATTTGCCACTGGTCATTATATTCTAATCCATTATGAAATGGTCTATGTCTTCATTGATGAAATTTTTTAAAATGGATATGAAATAACCTTGAAATAAAACATTCGTGATTTAAAAAAATAAAACTTATGGTTTTTAGACATTTGATAGTGAATAAGATATTTGAATCTTAGTCTAGAGATGAATTTTAGATTCCACTGAGATATCTCATGTCAAGGTTGAGGTCAAACTAATAATTGTAAGCTGTTACATAACAAAAACACCTGCATCTGGTGCATAGAAGTACACAGTTTTTAATTATTTTTGTTGAAACTTTCCATTATACACTGAGAGACAATTTGCTAAAACCGAGTAATTTGTCTACGAAAGAAAAAAATGGGCTTCTGAGCAACATAGTTTAATCTGTCAATTCTGAAGCATAAGGGTGTCTGATATTTTCTATGGATTGAAAGTTTTGTTAAACATTTTAGTTATATATATTAAGTTTTATTATTACTGTTATAACTTACTTGAAAAGACAAAAACATGAATTCTGCAATTTATGTATCTGATTTAATAATTGAGAGTGTTTAAATCTGAAACTTTATTTTTCAAATATTATGACCAAGGGTGCAATTAAAACACATAAAAACACAAAATGATGAAATGACATAATGGACACTAGAACAAGACAATCAATGATACATAAAGATGAGCAAGTTGTACAGCATCTTGACAGTTCAATAGAAACATCTGTAATCCAATTATTATTCATTTATTGAATATAAAATAGAAGATGTGGTATGGTTACCAATGAGACAACTCTCCACAATAGACCAAATGACACAGAAATTAACAACTATAGATCACTGTTCGGCCTTCAACAATGAACAAAGCCCATACTGCATAGTCAGCTATAAAAAGCCCAGAAATGTCAAATGTAAGACAATTCAAACAAGAACTAATGGCCTATTATGATCTATGTACAAAATTATGAATGAAAAAAAATTACAACCATTGAATTACAGGTTCCAGACTTTGGACAGGCACATGCATGTGGTGGGGTTAAATTAGTTGAAATGTGCCAACCATCCCCTAACCTGGGACTGGTGTAACAGTACAACATATGAGGAAACTATAAAAATCAGTTAAAAAACTCATCAGATGGATACAAATAGAAATGTATCTTACAAAAACACAATGTGGACCGATGCTTGTACATCCAGACAACAAAAAGACACTATAAAGTACATACCAAAGAGTACTCGCAGTTATTAACAACTAGTTGAAAGCCAATACCAACTAATAAAAAAATAATGCATCTAAGACTAAGACCAGAAGTCACACACTTAAATTTTAATAATTCTAAAATTTGCCATGTTCCTTTGTAGGTGAAGAAGCCAGGGATTTATTCCTTCATTCAAGACTTCCTATCACAGTACTTAGTAAAATTTGGTAAGTTAATGAAAACAAGTGTATAATGAACAACAATGAAGACAATTTGGACAGTTGACAGTCCTTTCCTGATCCAAACAAAGTATAATCACTTGGGTTTTAAAATTTTACTTGAAAGTGATTTCAATAAATGGAGCTAAGTCTATTCTTGTGAAAGAAGTTGAAAAGACCAGATATGTGGTAAATTATTAGTCCAAGGGGTCATATCAATTTAGATTGTTATTTAGTGTCTAGATTGTTCATTTCCTAGAGTTTTATCACAGTGCTGCTGAAAGTTTTTTATTGATAATTTTTACCAAATTTTTCAGGCAAAATGTTTATATAGATCTCTCAAACATTCAAGTATTTTTTTGTGATTAAATAATAGGACCTTAAGGTGTAGGTTCACAAAGGACTGAAACCAGTCTACTTATCAGGAATGACATTTTAAAAAGCTTCCAACCATATGTCCCTATCCAAAAGCATTGATCGACATAAAAAGTTGGGGAGGGGGTTCTAACCCCTTGAGCCCCTCCCCTGAATCCTCCACTGACTTATTGTTTGTCACATTCTGTTATTATTTTTTCTTTTAAAAAACAAAAAATGAAATACGATCTTTTCTTGTACATACCCGGTATTTACATTTATAAAATTTAGAAATTTTAGTATTTAAATTTTTGAGTCTACTTTGAGATTTACTTTGTACTTTTTTGTAACATGTTTATTAAAAACAAGGAAATACAACATTCTCAACATCATTCATAATTTATGTCAGGTCTACATAATAATTATATAAGTCAAAATCATTTGGGCTAATTATTTGATAGTAACCGCAAGTATGTATAATTTTACGTGACATAATTACGAATTTGACCTGGGGTCCCAGTATGATAAATTAGTATTTACTTTTGCCTTTCTGGCATGTAAATGTTACTGTATTATAAAAACAAATATAACAGTAGGAACAAAGAAGTTGAAACAATATTTCCATCAAAAAATTTGTAATTGATCACATTAAAAATTGTTCAGAAAGAGAGAATCCATTACAGCGTTTTAAACATAATTTTGTAATTTTTTTACAATTCTGAATGAACATTTTGGAGTCTTTTTAATCAGAAAAAAAGTGAAATGATACATTATTATGAAGAAACTTTCCAGATCTTTCTGACAAAGACAAAATCTCTGTAAATCATGTTTTAGTTACTTTCAAATCCATCACATATCTACTCAAAACTTAAGGTTGTAATCTTCTTTAAAGACAGAATTATTATTTTATAGCTATCACTTTTAATGCTGGGTTTATGTAAAAGTGGTTTTGATCCTTTAATTAATTATTCCATTTCTGAATGAAATGATTTTCTCAAACAAACAAAAATGTACTGAATTAAAAGTTAAGCAAGGATTAAAAATATGATCCAGTTCTTTAAAGTTATTATCAGTATTATTGAATTGATAACTACAAGTCATAAATGGGGCTGAAATTATTCAAATTCTTTACAAATGCAATCTGTATGAATGTAGGAAATATGAATTTTTCGGCTTTGTTATAAAAACACTTAAAAAAGAAAAGATATCAAGATAGCCAGTAAAAATTATAAATTGAAGAACAACTATTCTCTACCTTAAAAGATAAATAGACAACTAGTGTTCCACATGAAAAAAATATACAAAAAACTGAAGATTGAGCTACACAAACCCTCATTTAAATAAGGAATAATTTTGTGTGCTGTTGAATTCTAAGCATTTCTATTCAACCACTGACACCCATCATGTTGCTTATAATGTAAAAATCTTGGGATAATTTTGATATAAGGAAAATTTCGTCCCAGTAGCTGAGTACTTAATTGGTTCTCGTATGAATATGGATACTCTTTTATTAAAGATAATGAAAAATTTCTAGGAGACCATTAAAAATTAAGTAAAATTTCACCAGCCTAGTAGTTCAGTACATGGTTTTGGCTTGAAAAACATTTTTCTTATGAAATTTCAGTGATTAAACTTTGGAAACCATTTGAAATAAAGGAAATTCTTTATGTATAACTCTGATCCCTTGTCAGTATATGACTATGCTTTTGGGCCCTTTTTTCTTATAATTACTCAAGATTTTCAACATTTGTATTGGCCTTGAGTATCACTGAAGACACATTATTTTTGTCAATCAAAATCTGGTACCCTAAAACTAGAACAATTGAAGGTAATGTAAGTACAATGATTTCAAAATTTGTGATATAAAAATGTCTTCCAAAGGGTTACTGAAATCTGGGAATTTGGTTTAATCTGATCTTAACACTTTGAAATAAAAATTCTATAAATATCAACATTTACATTTCATATTCATTAAGTTTAACATGGACATTTAGTTTGGTATAATAGAGCTGAAAGATAAAATTCTTCCTTTCTGGATAATGGTCCTGATAGGGCACCAAACTTCAAAGACTTTAGACTTCCATATAAAATATTAACATAATGAGTTTTCACAAGGGATAATGGTCATTCTAGTGGCTGCCCTGATAAGGGCACAAGGTGGACGCACGTCATTTATGTACATTCTCCTTAGCTTTCTAAACACTTTCCGATAAGAATAACTGTTCATAACTTGTAAATATTTAAATGGAAAATAAAACAATAAACTTGAAAGGGTCTGAGGAAAGATAATCTGAGATAATCATCCAGAACTTTTGTATTGTAATAATTGACTTCTGAACAGCATGTTTAGGTCTTTAATTTCTACATTAAAAGGTGTGATCAATAGAGTACACTTTTTATAAATCTCTGCTGTAAGAACTTGCGACAGGTTTAATCGATTAATAGCATGCTTCCCTTTCCAGGGACCATCTCAAAGTTGGTTTTAGTTTAAAAGTTACCATAACTTAACGTAAAACTTTCGACTGGAAAGATCAGCTTAAAAAACAAACATCTTAACTTAAAGCAGATTGTGTTAATATCTACAAGTCTTTAAAAGTATTTACTATAAACCCAATTAGAAAGTCAGCATTTAGGTTATAGCACGTAACAAAAAGTGACTGTACACCTACTTATAAGACTCACTACATACTGTGTCTATAACAAAAGCCATAAACTTTCCTTTCCCTTCTAATATAAACTAAATGTAAAAATTTGAAGACAACTAATGTCTTTTGTTAGTATCATAAACTAAAAATATATCAAAAAGTTATTTAATACAAGCTTCTAGTTTAGCATTTTAATTTTAGAAAAGCAATGCAAATAGTGTAAACACTAATTGAAATAGGCTAAACTCATCTGATTAACACCTAACATTACTATTATTGGGAGAAATAAAAAAGACAAGAAGCACTGACCTATTAGAACTAGCAGTTATAGAATAAAGTTGAGACAGGAAACAGTGAATGTGTTGAAGAGATTACAACCCCACCAAAAAGGGTCTTCAATACAGAAGTAAAAAATCCTGCTCCCAGAGGCAGGCTTCAGCTGGCCCTAAAAACGTGTTCTAATTTAAAGGGAACATCGAATTTAACAGATTTATAAACAATATTACAATAAGAAAACTTTATGATATTATAAATTGATAAAGTTTCTTTTCCAGTTGAATGTTAAAAAATTTTGTTTGCATTGCAGAAATTTATATAGTCTTTTAGTAATTGTGGTAGCAAAATGATCTTATATGAATATTTTCAAGTAACTCATATATATTCTGTTTATTTAAATCAAAACTTAATACCAAAACGTTGAAAGAGCCAAAAAACTTATAAATAAATGAAACGATTAATATAATAATATTTACACAAGGACAAAAGAATCATCGTAACTATAAAGACTACTTTTGGATTGACTGAACCCAACCTTACCGATGGGTTCTTCAGAACATCAACCTTAATTATTGTTTGTGTTATGAATTAAGTATAGATATACCTTGTTTTAGAAACAGAAATATCCACTTTCACTGGATAGGATTTGTCCAAAGTGTATTGGGCAGTTATTGTTCAGGATAATACAAAGCCAAGATATCATTAAATTACAGTAAGATTTTAAATTTTGACGATCTTAATATTTTATTTCAACTGATTTAGGTTCAACTTAGTAGTTCAATTCAATAAATGTATTCTTGTGATTCTAAAAAAACAGATTGACTAATTCAAGAATAGTTACATCAATATACAGCAAAAAAAATAAAAGGGGGGAGTGTAGTGTAAAAGTTATCAAATTGAAATTGCATGTAAAATAAAGGTATATAATTTTAGGTTGAGTTCACACCAGGCACACTACTTCAGTAGTTGCTATAATTTGACCAATTTAACTTTATTGATCAGAGTAGTATACATCTTAGTGAAATAGTGTCCATGTCCAGTCTTAGTATTGGAAGTCAAATATGTTCAGCAAAATATAATGCCTTTACAAAATATTTATTATGAGATGTTTAAATGGGATTATTAAAGATTAAAAAGTTGGCGACTTGGAAGACTTGTAATAGTTCGTTATGGATTTCATTTTAAAATTTTCACTTTATTCATAATGTAAACATGGTGACCCATTCCAATCAATCATTTATCAAGGTCCTACAAATATATATTGGTCCTGAGGCCTACATAATCAATGAGGTCTATGCTGGTGGTTTAACAGAAATAAATTAATAAATTTATGTTTCAATTTCCATATTTTTGTGAAGAAATATTATTATTTTGTTTATTTGATAGATGTGTTTGAAACAGTAGTTTATCAGTATACACATCATGTTTGAATCATGATATTTTTTCATACAGGTTTAACAAAGGTCTTGTGTCTTCCATGATCTTTTTGTTGTCAGCAGTTTAGAATAAAATGCTTAATTGTGGTCATATTCTAAATTATGAGTAAGTTTCTTGTTATTTTTCAAAAGTTTGTAAAACTCTGTAGAGTTAAGGATATTCAACATTAAAAGTACACTGACTGAGTTCAATTAAATTCTTAAGTAGAGCCCTTGTGGTCTAGCAAACTGTTCTTTTTTGGTAGATTTGTGTGGTTGGGCTGCTGACTAATGAATGATACCCTTAATATTTTTAATTCCTAGAATTGATATCAACTGATTAGGAAAGGTAGAAAAAAATGAAACTAATTCTTTGTCATAGGTTCTCTCCAGAAAACTTATAAGCATACTGTTTATGATATAAATACCTAGGTCACCTATTTGTCAACTATAAGTTGTGTTTTGTATAAAATGTTCACTGCTATATGGAGACATTCATCTATGGGAGTTTTGATCAGAGTAAAAAGGTCTTCAATCCTTGTATTATTGAAAATTAAAAAGCAAAGACTTAAACCCTCATAGAAACTTTAATTAAACTTTATATGGTTTTAACATTCAATTACATTGCCTTTCTATTGCTTTTAAGATCTTTTAAATTTGAAGAGAACATTAAACAAAATAGCAAATAATTAAAATAAACAAAAATCACAACTAAAGACAATTATTTTAAGAGCTTGTATCTCATTATATGGTAAAACTAAATTTGATCTTAACAACAGCATATATAATATATGTGTCAATTTTGGGCAAAATATTAGATATATTTGCATGAGCTTTAAAAGGGAGAAGAAAAGTAAGGCTTGTTATAGAGGGTACAAATAAATTGATTTTTAGACAACTCAGGTACCTAATATTGTTTTTAACCTGCATTTTAACTTGATATCTAGCTTTTTCTAATTCTCTAATCAACAAGGCTTAAATGAAAACCACAATAAGGACATACAAATTATTTGTGACACAAGCATTAATTTTAACATTACTGTTTTTGCTAAAAATAGAAGCAGAATACTGAAATGCCTTATTTGAATACTATTAGAATAAAGCAATGATTGTTTCTTTGGTATACCTGTTATTTATATAATATTTGCCTGATTGCAGTTTAAAATGTGTATTATGAATGAGTACAGTGGTTACATTTATATAATTATGCAGGATTTAATGAAAATGAAAAAAGAAAACATTGAGGGACAAGATTTATTAGTTTGTTACAACAAATTAAACAATAACATCTAACTAATCTCTAAACTTGTTTCAATAAAATTCAAAAACATAATACATCTTGTTTAGGTTTTGCCAAAGGTAAATACAAATAAAAAAAACGTTAGACAATTTTCGACAGATAGGATCTCCACCTTAAATAATCATGTATCTACTAAGCCTGAAAACAAGCAGGTCCCACTATAATTACACTTTAATTACAGACAGCATACACAGATTTTTTTTACTTTTTATACTCTGAGGTTCATTGAAGTATTTTTTGTTAAAGGTCATCACCTTTTCAACCACTAAATCAAAAGTGAGTTATTTTAAAAACTGTTTAACATGCAATTCCAGATTTTATATAAAATGAAAGAAATTAAAAAAAACCCAGCATCAAATGAATGGTAGTTAAAAAAAATCATGACAATATGTTTCTTTGGTACTAGGCTATTCAAAATTGAAACAGCAATCCAACTGACAACACAAAAAAACACAAAAGGCATCAATAGGGACTTTTTTACTTAACCTGGTCAAAGCTTCAATGCAATTGGACATTTCAGAATCTAAATAAAATGAAAATAAAATTTAAAAAAAAATTACATAAAACATGCAATGCATTATCCATCAAAACATTATTAAAACCTTAAAAAAAATCATTTTAAGTTTGCTGAAATCTACAGAAACTTATTCATGCATAAATCTATCATTATCATCAATCAGTCTACCTTAATCTTAAATCACAGAAAAAAAGGTCAATGGTTTGATGAGATTTTTATTTAAAATAAGTTAACTTCATTCATCATAATGTGCATGCAAGGCCACAGTTAATAAAGTATCCTTGGCATACGTAATCATTTATATGTATTACATTGAATAGAAGCTTGTTAACTGAATCTGCAATCAGCAAATCATAAAAAAAAAATTGAAAACAGTTTTTAAGCTAAGCATTTGTTTGTTATGGTAAGCTTAAAATTTTTTCTATATCTAAATCTTAAAGCAAGGGAAAATTTGGTTCACATTGACATAATTTCCCCGTTGTTTGAGATTTTCAGGATTATTTGTATGGAGGGTGTGTTTGATTTGTTGCTGGCCAGTTCAGTCTTCATTATAAATGTTCTGTTATGGTCTGTATCATTTATTTGTCAACAGTTATTTAATTCATCTAGTTGAAATCTTTGTGTAAACTTGAACGTGTTTGTAGTCTTTGTAAACGGTTGTGATAAGTAAAGATAAATAATCGTTTTTACAATTTATCAAACACAGTAATTGGTTGATTACCGGTTAAACCTGTACCTAGGTAAATATTGCTTTGAACTGATCTTTTCGGTTGGAATTTGTTTGAGAATAATAAGTAATTCATGTTGAAGTGTTGATATATTACTTCTTATATTGATATGAACTTCAAACATTGGTTTAATTCATGTGTCAATGGTAGAGAGACCTTTGTACATATTGGAACTGTGGTTAACAAAAGTTTAATAGATTTAGTCACTTCGTAACAAATTAATATTCTTTTTTCTGTAATTATATCATTAAAGGTTTGGTGATACAGGTTTCTTTAGGGCAATGATATCTGTCACTTGCATTAAACAAAACAGAAGTGAGAAACCTGTGTGAGGGTTAGTAGGAAGGATCCTTATTTCGTATTCCAGAGGGAAAAAATCTAAGAGACAACCTGTCTATAATTTTTAAAGACTTATTGTATGTTTACATTTATGCTTATTTGGTTATTTGTGTCAATGAATTAATGTCCCAATAACCTGTACCCACCTCTTTATTTAAGTATTCTTTCCTTTCTCTGATATATTCCAAAATCCCAGTACAATAGGAGCCCCAATTCCTGATTAAAGAAAATAAAAAAACCTCTATGCTCATATACATGTGAAACAAGGTAGCTAGCTTTTATTTTAAAAATGCTAATGCTAGTCTTCTTTTCTGGTACTTTGAGAAACAGGAATATTTTAATTGTTTCAAAAGATGTTTGTGAAATCTGTTTTGACTTGGAGTGAATCTGGTACAATCTTACAATAACCCTGCTTTTGTGGAACTGACAGGGTTATATTTTAAGTAATCTACGCTCAGATATGAACGTAGATAACAAATTTATCCCCGGTCTTAGTCTAAATCAGGCAATTTTTAGAGAAATTCTAACACAAAGTTTAACGTGAAAGCCAAGTTTTTTTTCAGTTTTTAAATATCTTTTATTGAAATTTGGGAATTTGACATATTTTTAACGAGGTGTAGGGTACTACCTTTGTTAGAACCCTACATGTAGACAAATATAAGACGTTTTTAATCTAGAGACAGAGAAACTGATGGGTTGAATTTAGCGCTCAATGTTGTGAGAGTTACATCATAGACAGTGTGAAGTCAACGTGGGTCATTTGCATAGCTAGGTCAGTAAGTCCCATTCATTGACAATGTGGCAGCATAGTGATGCATTTACTAAAATGAGTGCAAATAATCGACATAATAAGATAAAACTGTTAGTGGATTAAGTATCTAATTATACAGACATCATAGATAATCTACAGAATTCGATATTTTATAAGGAACAACCATGGAACTAAGGAAAACGCGCGTGAAGTTCCCTGATGTAATGGGTAGCAACGTCCGGGGATATGGGTTAGCAATAGCAACACCCAGGGGCTTTGGATTTTGCAACGACGTGCGTTAACCAATCAAAATCCTAGAAATATACTAAGCTGGGGATAAGGCCATTATATATTACTTCTGTTATCTATAATCCTTCTCACAGTTTCCATGAAATTTCACACTGTGCTCTGGATTAATGAGTAACCAATACTTCAGCCCTGTTCCTTCTTACCTACTGAATGTTCTACTGAGAATGTTCTACTGACGTAGAATTTAATATGTACCCTAAAACATATTACTTGTGTATGAACATGTCTTAAATCCTTTTAAATGACACCATATAATAATTTAGGAGTTTTAAAGTATTTTATTTTAACAGTTATATAAGCTTCTTGTTACACTTTTACATATTTGATTTCACATATTTTATTACATAACTGGTTGAAGGTTTCCATTTAGGAAATAAAGGGCAAAGTTTTCAGCTTTTATGCAAGCTATATGGAGTCAAATATTGGTTCTTGATTTATGTAGTCAGAATTCCTAGGTTTAATATAAGACCATTTACATTTTAAAGATCTGGCATATTCTTCTATACGAATTGTCATTCTAAAGTGTTAAGATTAATTAACTGCTGAAGAAATAAATTTAGATGTCAGAGAAGGTAATGGTATCCTTGTTCTCTCACCTATTGGCGGTATTTATGTCGATTGATACCAGATGACCAGATGACTTACTTGTTTATTTTTAAATGGGAGGGGGGATCTGTGCAAACCATATCTTCCCATTCAAAAGCATTGAACCTCCAAAAAAAAGAGGGAGGGGTCAATGTCATCTAGTCTTCACAATTTTAAGCCATTAGAGTGGCAAAGCTTGAGATTGGCAAGACAATTTGACAGAATTTGACCAATGAATGACTGAGAACGAATAAATAATAAAATGCTGTATGAGCTTTGCTCATTGTTGTAGGCTGTACGTTGACCTTTACCGTAAGTGGTTAATTTCTGTGTCATTTTCTCTATTGTGAAGTATTGTCTCGTTGACAATCATACAACATTTTCTATTCAATGTGGTCAGGAAAAATACGTAAAGATTTACAGAAAATTCTTTTCCAGTATTTTCTGATATTAATGCACCCACTATCATTGGGTTGACAATAGATATCTTTAATTTCCTCTTGTTTACACAGCCCACTTATGGAGATTGTGGTTATATTTTCTGTTTGTCTTAAATATGTATATTCAGTTGTCATACAGGTATTTAATTAAAACTGGAATGAAATTCTTCTACTACTGGATAATTATACATATGGTTGGATGTTAATATAACTGGGATAGTCAAGAATTTTATGTTTATTTGGCCTCTGTTTATTTTTCTTGGTAACTAAAGAATCCAGAAGGACATGAATACCTATCAAAAGTAAACAAATAATATTTCATATCAAAAAGACAGCCACTTCAAATTTTGTTAAGCTTCTGTAAAACTTGATAAGGACAAAAAAGTTTACAGTAAGATTTTCAATTTACTTAAATAGCTTCTTTCTGTAATACTTGACTTAATAGTGATATTAGGATTGAAATCAATTTTCCTAGCAGGTGAACTACACTAGGGACCTTACATTGAACGTAAGAAAAGGTTTAAAAGATTGAGCTTGTGAATGGGATATCAAAGTCTGTCATAATCATGGTACAGTGCATCTAGATTGAACCCCCATGGAGAATTTTTTCCACTGTCACTACACATTGAATCAGTTGTTGTTCACATATTAAGGGAAAAGGACAGAAATTTGTAGAGTCTTAATGATCAAATAGGTATATAGGAATCAATTGCCTCTGGATGTGGGACTTTCTTGCTGTCACGGTTAAAGACACATTGGTGGACTGCAGCTGTTATCTGCTCTTTGGTTAGGTTGTTGTCTCTTTGACACATTTGCCATTTCCATTCTCAATTTTAAAACTAATTGGACAGTCAAGGTCTTCATTGTTGTTTGCATACAACCAGTGGCTAATATTACAGGATATATATAAGTTAATGGTAGATTTTGAAATAAATGAACAGAAAATGAGGTTCTGTTTAGTATGGTAAGGTGCAGGTGACATGTGGTACTCTTTGATTTAATGTTCTGATTGTACTTACCACTGGTACTTTTATGAACAGAATGAATAATCTGAGGATCCTCTGCAACCTTAACCAATCATCTACCCTCAAGCTCTTACATTTGTACAAAATGTTAAATTGGAATGAAAACTCATTTACATTTACAAATTAAAATGAGCATCTGTTTTTGTTGACAAATCTTAAATTTCATTGAATCTTAACTAGACAGTAAAAAAACAATAAACATGTTTAGTTTGGTGAGAAATCTTATTGGTTCTTAATTTTTATGCCCCACCTACGATAGTAGAGGGGCATTATGTTTTCTGGTCTGTGCGTCCGTCCGTCCGTCCGTCCGTCCGTTCGTTCGTCCGTCCGTCCGTCCGTCTGTCCCGCTTCAGGTTAAAGTTTTTGGTCAAGGTAGTTTTTGATGAAGCTGAAGTCCAATCAACTTCAAACTTAGTATACATGTTCCTTATGATATGATCTTTCTAATTTTACAGTCAAATTAAACTTTTGACCCCAATTTCACGGTCCACTGAACATAGAAAATGAAAATGTGAGTTTCAGGTTAAAGTTTTTGGTCAAGGTAGTTTCTGATGAAGCTGAAGTCCAATCAACTTGAAACTTAGTACACATGTTCCTTATGATATGATCTTTCTAATTTTACAGTCAAGTTAAATTGTTGACCCCAATTTCACGGTCCACTGAACATAGAAAATGAAAGTGTGAGTTTCAGGTTAAAGTTTTTGGTCAAGGTAGTTTTTGATGAAGTTGAAGTCCAATCAACTTGAAACTTAGTACACATGTTCCCTATGGTGTGATCTTTCTAATTTAATGCCAAATTAGATTTTTTACCCAATTTCACGGTCCATTGAACATGTAAAATAATAGTGCGAGTGGGGCATCCGTGTACTTTGGACACATTCTTGTTTTTATCTTTATTAAAAGCTAAAGATACACTGTCTTCAGAAAAGTAAAACCAACTGCTCAGATTTGAACTATTCTAGACCTTATGAAAAATTTGACCACTGCAAAGATATAAGTTAGGTTGACAGTACTATGACATGGTTTTGACTTGAGTAACATTAAGATCGTTGTTTAGATAGCTGAGCCTTTAGTTTACTTTTTCTCTCAAGGATTACTGTAATCGTGATTTGATGATTGAAAGCTTTAGTGTAAAAGTTTTCTACTTTTGAAATGTCATTTATTCTGCACACATTGTCATGGTCTGATTTGTTTCCTCATATTTTGGGATTATATCAGTTTGTGTACACCCTTAAATCAAACAACAAGTGAAAACTACCATAGGAGTAAACAACATCGGGATTTTTTAATTTTTAGCATAAAGAATGTCCGATGTATTTTTTATGGTATCGCGATTATTTTCTTTTTTTATAGTTAAGAGTGAGAGTAAAGAAATGAGTGTTACCAAAATTAGAAACATAATTAGTTTTTAATCTCTAACCAAAACTACATGTATAAAAGCAGCTCTGTTTTAATCTAATAAAGGAAACACCTTCTTATTTGCAACAATTAATATCCAGATAGAGTATGCAAATTAAAAAACTATCAAAATGTGTTTCAATCTGTATACATTTATAAGGTTAAAGTTTTGTTAAGTAGATAAATAGTCTGAAATGGGAAAGGCTATCTAAAATATATCTTAATGTTTACTGAATGAGGTCATTGAAAGCATGAATACATTGAATAGAGAGATAAGTAAGGATTTATTGAGTGTCAAATGGAGAAGCTTATTATCAGAATCAATCAACCCGTTAATTATCCCAAAAGGAAACAAAATTACCCCACTTTTAAAGTTTTAAATTACCTTGTATGATTTGTCACGAAAGAAGGGTTAAAAGTTTTTCAAATTTTCAGATGCAATCAGAGTTTGATGAAATTTCATATTTTTTTAATCAGTAAATCAGCAATTTGAGATGTTTAAACAGTAACATACAATTTACAGTCTGTTTGTTTGCTTGTTGTTTTATATGTCTTGTCCACACCTTCAAGTGATAAATCTGAAATTGAGAACAAGCATGTCAGAGTTATTGGCCTTTGTATTGAATAATAATCTTTCTGACACTAACATTACAAATAAGTATGATTCCACTCAAATACTTACAAACTTGTATGGTGAACAATAAATTGTTCGTAACATTAAATAATAAGAAATTTTTATGACATTTAACTTAAAAAACTTTTCGGTTCCTTTTCTAGTATTGAGTTTCCAGAAAATCAATATAAATTCTTCAACTTCAATTTTGTAATAGCTAATTTTTAAGTTATAAATTGTCAGAAATAATTGAATTAATAACTAAGAGAACGACATTAAAGAGGTGAGATTGGTCAATTAATTCAATGTCAGAGTGAGAAAAAAAAATCTATCCATTATTCAATTTTCTATTTACGTCCTCTAACCGTTTAAAATACCAGCAGTATATGCATTCTATTTCTTTTGTAATTATAAAAAAGAATTTGGTTAAATAGATGAAGTTTGTTTAAATTCTATTCATCCAAGCAAATCAGGTGTTTATAATTTTCCCATGACACGATGAATGTCGTGCAGTCAACAATATCATAATTTATACTTATATATTATAGATAAATGTTTGTTGCAATTACTTTTCAATGGTTTTATCTTACAGTAAAAAAGGAATGATAAATGTATTTCATAGAAAGACAAGTTTGTTCTTCAAATTATTACAGTACCCAAGGATATTTTATTGCCTTTGTATAACTCACAAAAGTCATGTTTTATGGTCTAATTTTGTATGGCAATACAATTTATAAAGTGACTTGAAGTTGATATCATTTATTGGAGTACTTATTTTATTGGGCTTCAAAGTCAAACTTTAGGAAATTGCTAAATCAGTGAAATATTTGATCCTTTTTATGTACTACATGTATTGCACTTTCAAAAGACTAAAAAGTTGTCATCAAATTCAAAAGGGATGTCAAAAGCTGGTTGAATAGGGTAATATTTTTTCTTCAATTTTGTTAGCCAAAATCTTCATCTACAAATAACTTTAAGGCAAACCAACCTGAAATAACTATTTAAAGTTTTCTTACTGATTAAATGAAATCATGAAATCCACTCCATGACCAACATTACAAAATACTCAAGCTTATACCTTGGAATATGATGGGTGTTCTGCTAATCACAGCCTTTTTTGTAAAGTTATTTGACTGTTCTGTTAAAACTTTCATGGTTCCAATGCCTCAAGTGAATAATATTAATGTATTTGGCAATAACAAAAGATGAACAAATGTGTTGTGCACAAGAATTTTGATTCACATTTATTGCATAAATTCTGAATTAGGGGAAGGAGAATTCTTTCCTTTAATATTTCAGAAAACTGGTGTTAATTAATTTTTCTTGTTTCAGGAATCTAGCTGATGTTAGCAATGACAATCTTCTAAATGTAGATGAGTTTGTCCTATGTATGCATTTGATACAGGAAGTCCTCAAAGGGAGAAAAACACCAGGAGACTTGCCAGAAAATCTTAAGCCAAAAATGTCTGCACCTGTGGACTTGCCAGCAATAACTTCCATTGAAAGAGAAGCCTATGTTAAAGTGTTTCAGACAGTTGATGATAAAAGAAAAGGTTATTTAGAAGGTAAAAAACACATAAGTAAGAAGATCAGGTTTGATTGCTAATGAGACAGAGTCCAAATGATAGATATTAAATTATATGTGGTATAAGTGCCAAGGAGACAACTCTCCATCCATGTCACAATTTGTAAAATGTTAACCATTATAGTTCAAAGTATGGCCTTCAACACATATCATTGTATGACACCCAACAGCAAGCTATAAAGGGCCCCAAAAATGTTATGTTGGGTGGAGAGTTTTCTTATTGGCACTCATACCACATCTTCTTATATCTATTTGTTTATTTTGGGTTTTTAAAGGTTAACCAAAATTTATCTATTTTCAATGCCAAAAATATCATGCATCTCTTTCTGATGCATGAACAAAAGTAAGACATTTTTATTACTATTTATAATCATTTTCCTTCATTTGTATTTGCTTACAAAGAATGGTTTGGAAATGTAGAATGACATTTTTATGATTATAGAATTACTAGAGTTATTTCCCCTTTGGCACATTCAGTTTTAAATCATCTATAAGACTTTAACTTTTCATAACTTACCAACTACATTTAATATATTGCATTGTGAAACTCTTGGGTGGTGTCTACAAGAACCATTAGCTATTGTTTGTAAAATTAGATATTAGAGAAAATCAAAACACAATACATGTATGATCAGTTGTTAAAGCAAAAATATAACCTATTTAAAATTAACTTCCAGCATTAGAAGTCAGACCATTGTTCCAAGCTTCCATGTTACGACCAGAAATACTTGCCAAAGTATGGGACCTCTCAGATATAAATAAAGATGGTGTTTTGGACTCTGATGAATGGACTATAGCTTGTCATCTCATTAGAATTATAAAACAAGGTATGGTATTAAAGGTTAGAGGGATGGAGTTCAGGATTCTGATTAATGAACTAAGGCTTGTCAACTCATTACACTTAAAAAACAAGGTATGGTATTAAAGAGTAAGCGATTGAGTTCAGGATACTAATAAATTCATTATAGCTTGCTATCTCTTTAGAATTTTATAAAACCAGGTACACTGTATTGTTTTAAAGGGAGAAAGGGGACATCTATTTTCTCTGAAAACTGAACAAATTTTTGTCTTGCCTTGACGCAGTCCAAAAGTGAGACCTAGGTATGCTGTTTCCGGCGTCAGTGTCGGCGGCGTCAACAATGTATTAGTTTGTGATTAGGTCTAGTTTATGGTGAACCACAAGTGGTAGGTCAATGATAGTTGGTATGCAGTTGTATAAGCATTGGTACATTTTATTTCCATGGAGATTATTTGGCCTTGCCCCCTCAGTCATGGTCTATTGACTTTGAAACTTTTGCTTATTTTACATGCATTAGTTTGTGATTAGGTCAGTTTATGGGGAACCACAAGTGGTAGATCAATGATATTTGGTATGCAGTTGTATAAGCATTGGCATATCTCATTTCCATGGAGAGAATTTGGCTTCGCCCCCTTAGTCATGGTCTATTGACTTTGAACATTTTGCTAAGTTATCATGTATTAGTTTGTGATTAGGTCAGTTCAAGGGGAGCCATCAGTGGTAGGCCAATGTTAATTGGTTTTCAGTTGTATAAACATTGGGAAATCTTTTTCCATGGAGAATATTTGGCCTCGCCCCCTCAGTCATGGTCTATTGACTTTGAAACTTATCTTAGTTTAAATGTATTAGTTTGTATTTAGATCAGTTTAAGATAAACTGCTTATGTAAAGTTAATGATATTTGGTATGCAAATTTATTGGCATTTTCAAGTATCTTTTCCATAGAGAGTATATAGCCCCACCCCCTTTTCATGGTTTATTGACTTTGAAACTTTTACATAGTTTACAAGTTAATGTTTGTGTTTAGGTTTTAGAACGAATTATAATAAGTCAATGGTATTTGGTATGCAGTTGTATTAGCTTTGGCACATCTCATTTACATGGAGATTGTTTAGCCATTTATCTCCGTCATGGTTCATTGACTTTCAATATTTGCATAACTTGTGTAAGATGTAAAAGTGTTGCTATTTTGATTTCAACATTTTCATAATCAAAATTACAAAAAGGTGAGACATATCTCTGTTATAACAGTTTATTGTTTAGAGGCAGTATTTTCTTGCTGTGCTGAAGACCCTACAGTGGCATTGAGCTGTTTTCTGCTCTTTGGTTGGGTTGTTGTGTATTTGACACATTCCCATTTCCATTCTCATTATGCTGTATATCAGTTTTTTTATAGGACCGCAAACAAAAATTGTGTTCGTATGATGTCGTCTGCATCGTTGTCTGCATCTTCTTCCGAAGACACATTTGGTGTCCGGACAATAACTTTAGTTTAAGTGAATTGATCTCTATGAAATTTTATAAAAAGGTTTAATACCTAAAAAGGAAGCTTGGGATTGATTTTGGGGATAATGGTCCCTACCATTTTGGAATAAAGGGCCCAAAAGGGGCCCAAAACGCATTTTTCTACTTTCAGGATATCAACTTGTGTATAAGCATTTCAATTGCTCTGAAATTGTACCAAAATGTTTAATACCACAGGTAGAAGGCTTGGCTTGATAGTGGGGGTTATGGTCCCAAATGTGTTGGAATTTGGGGCCAAAAAAGGGGCCAAAACAAGCATTTTTTTAGTTTTCAGTCAATAACTTGTGTTTAAGTGTATAAATCTCTCTGAAATTATACCACAAGTTTTCTTAGTACAAAGGGATGGTTAGAGGGGGTATGGTTTAAATTTTAAATCATTAGGCAATTAGGGACAAAAAAGGGGGAAAACAAGGGTTTTTCTGTTGAAAGGACAATTTAGAAAATTTAAAAGCAGTGAAGGGGAGGTAATCCAATTAAAAATTAAAGAACACTGTTTATGTTTGAATACTTGATTACCTCCCTTACACTGCTTGAAAATTATGTATTAAGAAATGATGATTGTCTTGAGATGTGTAGCTGTAAATTTTATTTTATTTTTGGAAGTTACTTTATTAATATTAATTTTAACCATGACTGTATGTCATTTTATATTTTAATATTTTATGATGTATTTAAATGAGTAGTTATTGTTGCCAACTCCATTAGAAATTTGAATTGAGATTGTTTTTTTAATAAGGAAAAGGGGGAGGTGAGAAAAAAATGTGGGAGGGGGTGGGGGTAGGGATGTAAATTTTTTCTCATTTTAGATTTCAGAAATTAGAACGAATTTTTCTACAAATATTTTTTTTTTAGGGGATTTATATTCAATAGCATAAGGTATTGCTCAATAGCCAAACAAAATATTTTTTAAGTTCATTAGACCACATTCATTCTGTGTCAAAAACCTATGATGTGTCAACTACTTAATCACAATCCAAATTCAGAGCTGTATCAAGCTTGAATGTTGTGTCCATAATTGCCCCAACTGTTCAGGGTTCGATGACTGCGGTCGTATAAGACTGCGCCCTGTGGAGCATCTGGTTTTAAAGTGTGATAAATCTTTGCTTATTCGCTATATCTTGTCATTAGACTTATAAACACAAGGTTTAGTATCATAGGGCATGAGATAGATGAGGATGCAGTCCTCTTGGGTGTCAATTACAGTGGTTATTTTAGATTCAGAATTTGAATTATTGAATATTACTTCTTCAAGTTATGCAGGAACAAGCCATTGTTTTAGGAGGGGCCTCTTTCTTTTATTGAGTTTCAGCACAGGATAAATGAATTGAATAAGCAAAAAAGGGAAGGGTGGGTTATCATAATAAATATTACCCTGGAGTCAGTTTTACAAAAAAACTTGTGAGTATACTGAATTGTTGATGGCTTGCAATCAATCTTAATCTTAGTTTTTTGGTGAAACTGACTCCAAGTGTTTAGAAAGAACAGATGTGTTTCCAATATTAGAAATTAAAGTTAAACCAACATATTGATTAGCTTTGACTTTTGTTGAGTATTTACTTAAATACATAGTAAATCCCTGTTTTTGTTGTAAATACACAAGTTTTGTTTACAAACCACATGTAAATAAAATTTGAGATCAATAAAGAGCCTTGTAATGTCCAGTATAAACCCTATTGAAATGTTATAAAACATCTGTAAGGTGACATATTGGATAAGCATATGGACAGGTGATAGAATGGGGACAAGGTAAGCCAACATACATAGGTTAGTAAATGTGATGGAAAAGGGGATCGGGTGGGGATAAAAAGCTACTAGATGATTAATTGAATAAGCAGATAGACATTTGATTGAATGGGGACAAGGTCAGCTAAAATATTTAGAACAGATGCAGTTTGGAGGACAGGGGGGGGGGGGGGGGGGGGGGGGGGGTAGGGGATGAACAACTTAGGTGTTACAATTTATAAGCAGATAGGCTGTTGGACCAATGAAGACTTGGCAACCCAAATTAATTAAAAGGGGTCATCTTGCTTGAATTGTTTTCCATTTGTGATTTCAGGGCCTTTTATAGCTGACTATGAGGTATTGGCTTTGCTCATTGTTGAAGCTGTACAGTGACCTATAGTTATTAATTTCTGTGTCATTTTGGTCTCTTGTGGAGAGTTGTCTCATTGGCAATCATACACCATCTTCTTTTTTATATATACAAGATAAGCCAAGACCCAACATGAACATTGATACTCTGAAAAAAGAGGTGGTGCAAAGCAGATTCAGCATAAATTTAGGCACAGAATGAAAGACCTGATAGGTTAACTTTTAATACAGAAGTACAGATCTAGTGCTAATAAGTAAGCAAACATTATAACTTTTGTGAACTTGAACAATTCACTTTATAATTCACACATATACATGTAAATGTGCATGCACACTAGTATTTTTCTCTTACTGCATGTATAATTCTTTTTTCTTCAGGAAATGAACTAGATGGGAGTGTGAACCCTTTCATCTGCCATCCAGACAAGATTTCTCCTATTTCACTGCAAGCTAGAAAATCCAGGTATGTATACAAGAAGTGGATTGGTCTTAACAAGTGTTTGACAATTACTGGCTTTGACCTCTATAGTATGATGTGTGGCATCAGGAAATACTTTGTATTTGATCTTTGCTTCTTACCTAGAATTTTAGTTATTAGTGATATTTTGTTTCTTGTATTGTATTATCCAATAATGTCTCTGTATTATGGACATATGTACATTTGTATGATTAAGAAATTGTTAATGTTGAAGGTAATGATTCCAGTGGCGCGTCCAGAAATTTCTATAAGGGGGTTGTAGGAACTAAGGGGGGCATCCAGTCATGCTTTAGTGATTCCCCATATAAGCAACCAAATTTTTCCAACAAAAGGGGGGCCCATGCCCACAGGGCCTCCTGGATCTGCCTATGGGTTTAGTAATGTGATGTCCAACAACATCTAGTGAAAATCATGTTGTGGTCTTAATATGACATGTGCTTCATACAAATTAATTTTTTTCGTATTGTTTTAAAAAATGTAGCAATTAACATTAGTATAGCATATCTCCTAATGCTAGATTTGTTTGATAGAAACCTCTAGTTTATTTAAAAGTTTGGGATTCATTGAAAAATTTATTCATATAAGTTTCTTCTAAAATTTATAAGTTTCCAAACTTGGTCTTTTCTCCATTTACAAAATTAGGCATTAGACTTAGAATCTTCAGAAGTGACAGTTTAAGTTCCCTCTGCCAGACTTTAATTTTTCTAGTAAATGAATTGTATGTTATCATATCCCCTGTATTAAGTGGTCAATACTTTAGTTAGATAAAGAAAGTTTTCAGGTGTACATTCAACTATAAATCAATAAGATCAATCGATTATTTACTTGTCTTCTGTCTAAAATTTATTGTTTTGTGGAATGTGTTTGAGTTGTTGAATGTACCTGGTTTTACAATGATATACAGAGGATCAGTCAAAAATAGGAAAGTTATGATTACTTTTGAGTAAAAAATGTCTTATTAAAGTAATATCAGACCAAAACACAGGGCTAAAATCAGCTGTTTTGATGAAAAATAAATGTAGAATTAAAGAAATCAGATAGCACTTCATAACATTATGCTATCTATTGCCACAGATATGCTTCTGTAGTTATACTGATAACTTTCTATAATAAAAGTATGAATGAATGAACAAAAAGTTCGACCAACAATGGTCATGAATTTAACCTTTCATTGAACGCTTTAAAAGCTGACAAATTGCAAAATGATACAAAATTTCATATCTAATAACAATTTATTGATAGTTTTATAATATGAA
Source organism: Mytilus edulis (assembly GCF_963676685.1). Lineage (NCBI taxonomy): Eukaryota > Metazoa > Mollusca > Bivalvia > Mytilida > Mytilidae > Mytilus > Mytilus edulis. The sequence continues at coordinate 117,554,306 of NC_092344.1, read as the reverse complement.
TTCTGGATGAATTCTAGTAGTTTTATATGAATTCTATTGAATTGCATGTTGATGACCATTTAACGAATGTCAAGCTCTCTATCTGATTTGGCTACTCACGCTGTGTGATCAGCACTAGGTGTCCAGATTTCCCCTTACTATGGCTGGAATGTGGCCAAATAATAGTTTTATTTAGTAAAATATAAGTATCTTATAATAGATTAGGCTGTTTTGATTTAAAAAGGATCACAGAATCTGTCTGTCATTAAAATTGTTGAAGTTCTGCACATATTTGTTGAATTGTAAAATCCAGGTTAGGGAGGCATATAGTGTATGGATAGTTTATTGTATGGTCAAGTAAGTACAACACTTTGCTTCATTTTTCATTCAAAAACAGTGACATCTTTTATGTCATTGATATTTTTTATGTTCTTATGATTTATAGAAATTAGTTTTAGACAAATGCAAGGAGTGCATTGTGTTGTCTTTGTCAAGGGTGTATAAAGAAGCTTCATGTTATAGTTTTCTTTTAACTTGAAACAATACCATGTAAAATGATATTCTGTGGAAATGGACTAGATTCAATACAATCACTTTAACCACAAATCTTTCAGGTTTTTGATAGATTGATTATTATCACTTTATTTACATAACCACATATCTGTCAAGATTTTGAAAAGCTGCAGAAATTTGGTCTTAATTTAAAACAGTTCTTATTGTTGATAGGGTTTGTCATCTTAAAATTCTTTTTTTTGTTTACGTTCACAATCTAATTGGACCAATAGATAATCATTGTCCGTAATTGTTTGTATTTTTAAATTCCACATGGTCATATCTTTTGTTAATAATATTAAACATTGCCTTGGCTGAACCCTTTAGAAATGGAGTTGTTATGAACAATAGACTACTATTTTGTGCTTCACTTATTTGCACGAATGTTTATGAATGATTCTGATTTATTTACAAATTTACACATCTTTGGAACAACATTATTTTATACCCTTTTGTACAGTTTGGTAAATTTTAAAGCTTTCTGTGTTATGTTGACTGTCCTTGTATTTTGTTAAAGACATATTGTTTGTATTGCATAATACTTGGATATCTTATAAATTCAAGTACAAAAATTATCTGTCACAATCATGTATACTTGATCTTATTTTCTTGTCGACCAATTGGGACAAAAGTCAAAACCATCATTAGCTGATTGTAAATATTTTGTTTTTTTAGGGTCAGCCAATATGAACAACACAAGCAGAGGCTTATGTCATTGAAGGTTTGTATTTACTATAGGACATCAAAATAGTGTAAATGTCTTCAAGGATTTTTACTAAGAGTTAAAATTGTTTCACTGAAACGAGCAAAATGTATATGTTTATTAACTTCTATCTGTTAATATAATCTATCTTGCCTAATTTTGTAAATTGAAATTATTTGAGTATTATCATGTCATTCGTCTGATTTTTAGCTCACCAAGTTAGCTTTTCACATCATTTGACGTTCATTGTTGTCTTTGAAGTTAACTTTTACACTAAAAAAACTATTATAATAATAGATAGAGAGAAACTTAAAATTGCAAAAATGATGAGCAAGATAAGTTCTACAAATAAATATGCATGGTCAACATTGTCAGTTGACTCCTTATTAGAGTTATTGCCCTTTAATGATGGTTTTTACCAATTTTTTGTGTTTTGCCATATATGATGAAATTATATTAGATAGACACTTTAAATCATAAAAGAAATAGGAAGACAAGATCTACTTACAAGTAATTTTTTCCCCAATATAGTTAGTTGACTGTCACTCGTTATAGGAATGAATGCACTTAAATGAGGATTGTTATGCCCCATTTATGGGCATTATGTTTTCTGGTCTGTGCATCCTTCTGTCTGTTCGTCTGTTCTTCTTTCCGTCCGTTCGTCCAGTTTCAGGTTAAAGTTTTGGTTAAAGTTTTTGGTGGAGGTAGTTTTTAAACTTAGTAAACATGTTCCCTATGATATGATCTTTCTAATTGTAATGCCAAATTAGAGATTTTAACCCATTTTCACGGTCCACTGAACATAGAAAATGATTGTGTGGATGGGGCATCTGGGACACATTCTTGTTTTATTCTCTTTTGTGTTTTGAGCAAAAACTAAGAATCATCAAAACAGATATTTGTCATGAATTCTATTCTCTGAGATATGGGAGGTGAGCCACACTGGCTATGTAGAGCCTCTAGTTTAAATATTGTTCTGAATTAGTTATAAAAATTATGAAATTAGTTAAAATACAATATTTTTGACCAATAAGTTTTCTCCATTGTCTATGGTCTTACTTACCTAAATAACTAGACTAGTTATTGTTGACCTTGTGTTTGATGTTTAAACTTTAATGACCTTTGCACAGCTCTCAAAAACTGAATATCTGTTATTCCACCCTGGCTAACATTATGACATGAAATTTTAATATTTCAGTCATAAATAAGATCTTATCGAAAATTTGAAATATGTCCACTTGTAAACATGAATAGTATCCAAGTCTTGTTATTAGTACCTGACATATTAGTGAATTGTAAAGAGAAACATAAAAAGCCATTCATAACCAGTTGTAATTACTAATTTGCATGACTGTAAAATGATAAACACCCGACACCCGCAAACTTGAAACAATTTTAAATTATTTGTTTTTGGTTATTTAATCCCAATAACATGTAAATAAACTGAAATATGTGGAGATAGAATCCAGTTTGATTTAGATGTTGACAATAGGAATTCTAATAGGTAATTTTAATTACTATTGAATATGCTGAATGTTTTTGTGGTGCAATTTTACTTTTCTTTTTTGTAAGTATTGATTTAACATTTAAAAAAAACCAAATAGATATAAAATTAACACTTCAAACATTAAAACTATTGATTATAGTAGTAGAAACTGTCCATGCATCAGAATTTTATGCAGAATGTTGGTATTTAATGCCATTACTAAGGTTTTCTGCTGAAGGATGGAACTATAAACTTATACTTATAAATTATTTTTTTATAGGAAAAGAGGAAAAATCAGAACTTACAAGAAAAAAAGAGACTTGATTTATTGAAAGAAAAAGTGAATATAGAAAAAGAATTGGTAAGTTTCTGTAGAATTTAAATGTAAAACTTATAATGGAAGTTAAAATTGCTGTCCTGGTTGCATGATGAGGAAATCAGTCAATTTGGAAAGTGGTCTGGTGGAGGTAGCATGCGAGTGTGGATAAAATGTAACTCCTTCCATAGTTTCAACACAGTGTATTTTAAAAACTTTCCAGAATATGTGTACATACGGTGATCATTTACATGTCACTTTTAGTAAATATTTAGATAATTTAGATTTAGCTTATTTGTCAGATGGTGAAACTGAGTCGGTTTCACTATCTTTTACAATAGATGGTTACCATTTTGTGATATCAATTCCTACAGTTTTCAACTCAAACCATTCAATCTTTCTAGGATGTTTATTTTGTGATGTGCTTTTATTAAAACATAGCCTAATATCGTGTACCTATTTAACTTGCATGTTCATGTATTTACAGTGTGGCTTACTACAGAACTCAGGGAATTGTCCTCTCACGGCAGATGAAATATTGAATTTGAACTCGAGGAACACTGAAGATATTGACAAACTTGAGGAAATTGTCTCCAGGTAAACTATGCTGCTGTAGAACATGTCCCATTCTTAAGGCTGTATTTTGTTATATTTTTGGTTTGTTTGATTGTCTAGAGAAGTAAGAAATTCATTGTTAAGGATGTACATGAACTAAGGTGAGGTTTTCTAATTTGTGTCAGATTTTTGTACTCCTTGGATTTTTTTCTATGATACGGGGTAAAATATTTTGCCCCATAGCACCAAGTTTTCTTTTCATGTTTGACTTCAATAGTTCATAAAAGGTTATTTACAAAAATTTAAGCAGATTCTAGATTTTTCTTCTTTCGAATTGAGACCCAAATTATACCTATACGAATATAAGGTAAAAGCCTGAATCCGCTTTTTCCAGCCATCTTTAAAGACCTTAATATCTTGAAAAGGAGCCCCATTACCTATCAATATTTCTAGCTAATTTTGTTCCTTAACTAATGCTCTTTCGACTTAAAGTATCAATTTTAAATTCTTGATATTTTAAATTTCACCTAAGTACACCCTTAATATGAAAAGAGATAGATATATAAAGAGATTCTCCAACATTTACCTCAATAATCACCTTTTAGAGGCATGAACTTACAGTAGTTTCTAATGAGTTATGAATGACTTTTAATTGAGTTAAAATTTATTTGTACTATTGAAAGGCTCATCATCATTATATACAAATTGCATGCAAGTTTTGAATTTCAAACAACATTGAAAAATCTAAATATGTAATAATTTGAAAACAAGGTGTTTAAAGTTGACTGAAGAAAATATCAAATTCTTGCATTCGTAGAAAAAAAAAGCATTTGTCATGCAACATTTGTAAATAAAAGTATTGAATGATATTTTAGATTGAAAAAAGAACATGAAAAAGTAAGACAAGAAACGGTGAAAGTTATATTAGGAGAACAAAAACTACAGGACGAGATTCGACGGATCAAAAACGATACAGATGAACTAAATAAGGTACGTTAATTGGAAACTTGTTGACAATTTTTCCTTATGTTGCAGCGCCAATCCACATTTTTGTCTCTCCTATATAATTAGTGATCATCATCAGAAGTTACAGATAAGTTTCAAATTTTATTCAGGCTGAGCAAATTTTGTTGAAGTTGTAGGCTTAGGATATAGAAAACTGCTGTAAAATCCTGATTATTTTCTGAAATGCCTGAATCATTTGATTAGATATTTGGTATAAAGTGACATCATATGAAGCCACAGATCAAGGTTAACTGTTGATTTGTTTCAGATATTTCTGTGGAATTTGAGGCCCTGGAACATAGAAAAGTACTTGAGAGTATCATACTCCTCACTTTTTTATGTAATTCTTGAATAAAATTAATACAAATTTAGTCATATCTTGAAATAAAGATAACTTTTCAACTATTCCAATATTGAACAACTCCTTATGATAAGATAATGCATGGGTATCAACAATAGACAATTTGCCTCTCATTATTTTACATTCTTTTAATAGTTATCTTTTTCTTCAGAGATTAGGAACAAAACATAAAAAGGCAACAAAAGATCCTGACCCTTTCCATCAGCTGTATGAACAGAGAAAAGGTAAACTTTTATGTCTTATTTGTATTGTTTGGTTGCTGTCTCATTAACATTTATTCCTCATCTCTCGTCACACTTTTAACATCTCATTGTGAATATTCATTCAATCATATATGTTTGCTGGGGGGACTTTGCTTATTTTGGGAGGAGAACACAATATTAATTTATGAACTTTGACAAACAATACCGTTAAACAAGTAATTGACATACCACTGAAAAAACCCAGTGAACAATAGCCTTCATTGAGTTACTGACATACCACTGACAAAACCAGTGATTGACAAGTTCATTGAGTTACTGACATACCACTGACAAAACCAGTGATTGACAGGTTCATTGAGTTACTGACATACAGCTGACATAACCAGTGATTGACAGGTTCATTGAGTTACTGACACACCACTGACAAAACCAGTGATTGAAAGGTTCATTGAGTTACTGACATACAGCTGACATAACCAGTGATTGACAGGTTAATTGAGTTACTGACATACCACAGACAAAACCAGTGATTGACAGGTTCATTGAGTTACTGACATACTACTGACAAAACCAGTGATTTAAAGGTTCATGGAGTTACTGACATACCACAGACAAAACCAGTGATTGACAGGTTCATTGAGTTACTGACATACCACTGTCATAACCAGTGATTGACTGGTGCATTGAGTTACTGACATACCACAGACAAAACCAGTGATTGACAGGTGCATTGAGTTACTGACATACCACTGACATAACCAGTGATTGACAGGTGCATTGAGTTACTGACATACCACAAACAAAACCAGTGATTGACAGGTTCATTGAGTTACTGACATACCACTGACAAAACCAGTGATTGAAAGGCTCATTGAGTTACTGACATACAATTGACATAACCAGTGATTGACAGGTTCTTGGAGTTACTGACATACCACTGACAAAATGACTATCACTTAAAATTAACAAAGGAAGAGTGATTCTCTGTCAGCATTGGCTAAAACTGAATGTCAAACCTGACTTGTAGAGAAAGACTTCAACTACTTTCTACAGCACTTGGCTGCTTAAGCTTACAGAAATAAAAAGGGCTCTTAGGAACATTTCCACAACACCACATAATTTAAATGACTTGTTTTACATTATACAATCAGGTGATTTTGACTGTGAAATTAAGAGATTTGTACCATAACTAATCACATGACATTACTGTTTTTACTTCCAATCTTGTTGTATGAGTATAATAAGAATACACAATGTTGACATTTTTCTTGAGGTGAATTATGATTTGTGAAACAACTTTCTAGCTTTAAAATAACCTTAAGTATAAATGAATCAGATTATTGGATAACAGTATTTATAACGAGTGACTTTTTGGCAGAGTTATCCTTCTTACCTTTGTTAAAGTCACTGATCAGAAGATTAAAAACAATAGAACGGATAAAAAGATTACTGTCAAAGTCATATTTGTAAACTTTGGAAAGGGACTTCTATTTTTGCGGTCAGCAAAGGATGTTAAGTTTTTCTCATTTGGATAATGAAAATTGTGAGGTCAAAAACACATTTATTGTTATTGTGTATATTGTACAATAAGTGTGACATTGTCTGCTATGAACTGTAGGTCCCAGAGTAAACATTAAAGGAAGACAAAAGTTACACTTTGTTATTGATAAGTTAAAGTTGGTCAAGGTGTAAGTGCTTTGGTTATTGTTAAGATCACTCTGTCAAATAGGATTATAGGATGCAATACTAATTCAAAACAATGAACCAATATGCTATCACCATGGGTAAATTCGAGTTGCAACAATAGATTTTCTGTGTTTGAAAGTTTTAAAACAAACAGTATTTTCTACAAAGAAAATTTCAGTGACAACTCTTTAATAAATATATTGATTTTAAAATTATTTCAAATAATTAGGTATAAGAAATTTGATAATATTTTGTATTTTTCAGAGGAGAGAAAGAAAAGTAATTTATCCGAAGGAGAAGAGCCAGAAGTCCACTATCCATTTAAGATTAGTCCCTTTGACAAAGAAGCATTAAGTTGGAAGTCCATAAAGGGTTCTGACGTGTTCCTTAGCAACCATTTAGTAGACAATAATAACAGTAAACAGACAATAGAAAATGAAATAGTTATAGAAAGTTTAAATGAATTTAGTGATAAATTTATAGAAAGTTGGAGCAGTAGAAAACCTTCACTAGAGATGGACAAATCTGAGGAGGAGGATCCAGTATTTATGAATGTAGATGGTAAGAGTTATCTCCCATTTTATAAGTACAAATGTATATAAATATATGACAGTAATTATTAACATTCAAATATCCTAAAATACATGAACTTCATATTTGTAAGTTATTGAAAGTACATTACAAAAATTGCTCTTTAGTAGTGCGGTGTAACATTGGATTGTCCTTCAAAAAAAAAAACACAATTTATTACTAAAATAGTGTAATCAATATTTTCCATAATATCATGGCCTGGTTTCAGAGAGAACGTGTAATGCTATTGAGTAGACAGATCTGTGTTCAGTGACCTGTGGTCTGACATCAATGTTGAGTTACCTGTGGCCTATTTTAGATTTGATTTTCTTGAGAAAAAAATATAGAACTTGTGTTTTCATTTGATTTGATAATTGAACATATTGTAAATTCAGAAATTATTGTGTGCATTTATTATTGCAATTTTGTCATTTTAGACTAAAATGCAACTTGAATTTTTGCAATTTTGAGAAAAATCTTGTTTAATTCATTCAAAACATTTCAAAATGCGAGTTTAAATTATTACCATTATAACCCTGTCACATTTTACGCAATAATTTCTGAATTTGCAGTAATTATGATTCAGTTTGCAATTTGTTGATATTCATCTTTGAAATCTTCAAAGACATCAAGTTTTGTTTTGTTTATTAAGCAAGCATAAATCATTTAATCAATCAATCATTTCTAAAATACAAACCTGTAATTTAAACCATAACCTGTCTTAATTTAATTATTTAGAACAGTGAATTTGTTTGAGTTTCACCTATTCAATCACCCTGTTTGTCTAATTTAAATACAGTTTAAGTTGTTTAAATTTAGTTTGGATTACTGCATTTGAATTTCACTAATCTTTCTGTTGATTTCTCTAAGAATACAAGAATTATCTCCCATTGTTCAAGTTAGAAAAAGAAATTGAAAAAAGATGCAGTTATCTCCCCTCTTTGAACCATTTCTTTATTTTACTGTTTCTATGTTTTATTTACAGTAAAACCTGAGGAGTACAACCAGTGGCTGGGTGCTGGTTGGAAAGATGAACAAGTTTTATCCAGTGACAATCCACAATTTTTAAGACTTCATAAAAAATTGGTTGACCTTAAAAAAGAAATGCAGAAATTAAATGGAGAAGTTGGTGGCAGATTAATGTTTGTAAGCATTTGCTCTTTTTATCATACTGTTTATAACCCCTGTGTATTAGTAGAACTTCTGATATTTGTCAATCTGTGGTTATACTTGACTACCAGCTGATTTTTTTAAAGAATTTTCAGAAAAAAACATAAAAGTTATCTGACTGTAAATTATTACACTACAATCAAATTTTTCTTTTTTCTAACTGTTTGAAAACAACAATTATTTTAGAATTTTATTCTTATCACCACTTAGTAAACTTTTGGGCTAGGCCCTTCCAAAAAATATGGTTTGACCTTTTAACTTTGTAACTTAGCCTGTCTTGGTTGTCTGGTAGTTGTTAACTCACCTTGAGTATGGAAACTCAGAGGTTTGATCCCCCACAGGGTCAAACTAAAGACTGAAGAATGACATTGGCTGCTTAAGGAATGTACAGGCAAAGGCACTAGTTGGTTCAGTTTAATGAGTCCAGGTAGAGTTGTGGTTCATCCTGCTGACTATTTCTTTGTCAGCCACTATGCTATAACTCCTATAACTCAGCACATGGGTTTTAGTACAAAGCTGTTTATAATCATGGGTTGATATTGTCATAGTCCTTATTAAACAAAACCCATGTTCTGTCTCTCTGTAATTCAAATTACATAATCATTCATGGATTTTCTTTTCAAAACTAAGTTTTTACCTAGGAAAAGTTGAATTACTGTAGAGGATTGGCCGTCATAAGAATTTAGATCCTTCATTTTTATGTCTTAAAGAACTCACTTTAAAGAAAATAAAAAATAAGAAAAGGGTTTAAATACTTATATTACATTTTAATTTGATTTTGAATGTTTATACACTCGTAAATCTGTCATAAAATACAATGAAACATTTGTTCTTTTTCTACAGACACAGTATACTGTTCTTCTGTCAACTGTTTTAATTTAATATTAAAATTTAATGCATTTGCCATAAATTTTCAAATGTATAGTATAAAAGTTGTATATCATGTAAGAAGTAGAATGGAAAAAGTTGACACTGGAGCATAGCCAAAAATTCTGTGACCTGGCACTTTGGCACTCTATTGATTCTAGAAATCCTATTAATCTATTAAAACAAACACTGATCGAGAGAATTTTGGGGATTAAATGTACAAAGAGTGGTATATGATTCCATTCAAAGGTGACTAAAGAATAGATTTATTGGTTTTTATAGAGATTCTTTGTTGTTTTAAATGCATGTGAAAATTGAATGAAATTGTCAATATTTAAAATCAATAAAATAGTGTACAGGTGTGATCAGGTGACCGATAGACATCAAGGTTTGTCTTAACTTAATTTCTATATTACATTATTTTAGTTGTAATTGTATCTAATGTTAAATGTACTAAGCATTTTTAAACAGGTATAATGTAGACCCTTAAACCGTGCTGTTAATTTTGAATTAGTTTTTTCCCCCCATTTTTTTAATTATGGAAGTTACTGTGTGTTTATACCTTGAAACCAGAATGGCGATAAGTCATGTTACTTACTAGTATGCTTACAGTAATATATCTATGAGAGATTTACCCTACAACATAAAAAACTAATAGATATTTTGAAGTCAACATACAGTCTTCAGCGGTAGACAAGTATCAGAATACTGCAAATATATCATAACAAATATATTAAGCTGTATTGACATAAAAATATTTGCCGTACTGAATTAATGGAATATTCAGCAACTTGAGAAACAATCCTGATGTGCATTATTTATTAATTGATGCATATATTAATATTGGAAGTATTATATCTCATAGTATTGCCATCGAAAGTTGACATTAAATTGATTTTTCAAAAATATTATGATTTTTTACACAGGAGAAACAGCTTCTTCATATTTAGATAAACAAGTAACTGAGGACTTACTTCTTTTATTTTACTGATAATTTTATTAATTAGATGCCATTGTCTGTTTGTTATATGGTTGAGATTTGCTCATTGTTGAAGGTTGCACAGTGACTTTTGATAGTTGTTCACATCCTGTTTCTATAGTCAGGCGGATTATAGGCTGTCTCATTGGACATCATACCAGTTACCACATCTCCTTATTTTCATGTAGATAAAAAGTTAAACAATGAATGCATAGATACTCTGTGTGATATTGCTTTGAACCATAGGTCTTAAACACTGAATGCACAGATACTCTGTGTGATATTGCTTTGAACAATAGGTCTTTTCTTGCTCTGAGAGCTATTATATCATCACTAAGAGTCAGTCATCAGAAGCTTTTTTTGCAAATCATCTCCTGTGAGACACTGCCAATTTAGAGAAACTTGGCCACAACAAATCTTGGTTTCCAGTTAAAAAATCATGTGTACCAATATATGCTGGGGTCCCTCCTCACAGTTGAAAAAGATGGCAGCTGTTACTCAAAATAGAAAAATCTGTTAATAATATGCCAAAAAATCTTATAGCTTGAGATCATTTGCTACTTTTAAACAATTTTTTAATATTGTTGTATATGGAAGAAAATTTTTGAAATAAGTGAAAAATAGACTACTCTTCTGCTTTTCACATTGTACGTGTTTAAAAGTGTATGGAATCATAAGTGTAGTCATTGAGGCGATGTAGAAAAACCATAGCCTAGTATTTGATATTGAAATTCCAAACTCTTCAGAAATAATAATTTGATCAACTGTCTACACTATCTCCTAGGATAGTAATCTTCTGATCATACAGTTGAATTGTCCTAACGCTGGTCAGTTGCTTAGTACAAGTAATATGTTGTTATACCAATCAACAAGTTTTATCAAGTGTTTGACCAAAACAAGACCATTCTAGATAGCAAATTGTAAAACTTTCAAACTGTTATATCCAAACATTAATAAGATAGATATCAAACTTCACTTATGAGTCTTTCAAATATAATCATTGTAGAAGTGTGAAATGTGACTTTGAAGATTCCTTTACAAATATTCACAAAATTTTTAAATTATTAATTTTTCCTATTTCCGTGATCATTGTTTTAATATTACTTCTTATCAAAGTGTTCCAATCAGCTTCAATCTTATAGTGTGAAGATGATCTCCAGATATTACATAGAGATATTTAACTGGACTAATACATTATACTTGATATCTTTTACAATGATAATTTGTCTCAGGATTATTTTTGATTATCTTCAATAAAGTAGCAAAAGACCTGTTTTTGATGTCTTGGCTTGTAAGGTCATTACTATACTGACTAAGCAAATAGATATCTTTATATTTTACATGTGAAACCTTGTTCGGTGATGTAGTTGTATTATATGTTTGTGTCTTTTCTTTAACCAGGATCTCATTTTGTAACGATAAGATAAGTTAGTTGTTGTTGGTCTTTAGGAATTATCTTAAGTTTTACAAAATTACATCCAATAATTTCCAATTGTATAGTTATTTTAGAGAAAAGTTTCTGTTCCGTTATGTATCCACATAACAGCTGATTTTTTTTTTAAAGAAAACTACAGACACAGGGTTATTTGGCAGATCTTGCAACCCTCCCTTTAGAAATTTTAATCTTACCTACAAATCAAATCTTAGACACAAAAGTCGATTTAGCTGTTATAAAAAAAAAAAATTTTAAAAATAACAAAGTAACTATTTGTTGTTCCTCTAACAAAGTATATAGAGCACAGATGTACATTTTTGTAAACATCTTTGTTCACAAAGAGGCCATCTCATGAAGATTTCCCCAGTTTGTTCAGCTCCAGTTACTGTTTTATAAAGCATCTGTCAATCTGCACAAATGTTTCTTTGATCTATCATTATATACAGGTAAACTTGTATATGCCCATTGATGGGGAATTTTTATACCAAGGTGTGGCATCATACGGCAGCGCACCTGTGGAAATGATTTTTATGACGGAGTCATTGTCCGATGTTTTCTCTTCTTTAATCCTCAATCTTTTTTAGACTAATGAGCTATATCTTTAATACTTATCTTATAAAGTAATTGCTGAAGGGTTCAAATCTTTTTACAAAATTTAAATGTTCTCTATACATTTTTATGGATTTATTATTTTCTTTTTTGAAAAGTTTATTCATATTGAGAAATGATACGCTTTAAGCACCAAAAAGTAATCCACTTGTAGAGTTTCTCGGTCATCTCATTTAAACTTAGAAATTGGATTGCCATTCGTTGACCAATTGGAGCATTTTATTTACAAATGGAATTTCATTCATGATTACTCTGTTGTTTTTACTGCAACTAGAGGTTGGATTTATTTTTAATTTAAAAGGATAGTTTATTTTGAATTTAAATTTCAATTTTAACAATTGCAAGATGGAACAAGTTCAGAAAGTTGAAATACCGGTATATTAAAAAAATTGTGAAGATGGATACACCAAAGAAGAGCAGAATACCTGTTAAGGTAAACATTTGTTTGATGTTTCAAGTTTGTTATGTTTGTATTTTACTTTCACACGTTGACTTTCTTGACGTGATGTTTAAATAAAAAGAAGTTTTTGTCATATTGTCATGTTTCAGAATATTCTACTATAGAAGAGAATTGATAGTATGGTTAAATGTGACAGGATGGCAAGTTTGATAAATCCAACTATTTTTCTTCTGTAATGTTGTCAATTGTAGTAAAAGTTCAGCTTAGATAGTAAATTTGGAAGTAAATGGAGATACATTGAACAGATTGTCTTCCTTTTATTTGTGAAAATCATCATATTCATCTTGAACAATCTGATGTTTATCTAATAGTTGTCTTGACACAAATAACCTTTCAAGCAAAAACTCAATATATAACTTTTTCAGAGTTGAAACTCTTTTTCTGAATGGATGTTTTTTTTTCAAAATTGAGGGTTTTATTCAATGATAAATAGATTTCTTCTGGACTATAATGAGTCCATCTCATCTCAATATAAAGAGTTTTATTTATCAGAATTATTAATATCAGACTCATGTTTTCTTATCTATCAAAAATTACCTAAGTTTGACCTTGAAATAAGTATGGCTTGAAATTATATAGAGTATTGTCTATTGTTGAAGATCATATGTTGACCTAAGGTGTCTTTTGTTATCCTGTCTCATTTATAAATGGAAATTATCAGCTCAGATGATAATAAGTTACATTACCTTAGGTAAAAAAAATGCTGTTCAAAGCAAACTTTTACAAGCATGCTTTGGGATATACATCATTTGACTAACAGATGCTTGTTTTATTTTATTCTGCATTGGAACTCTACAATTTTATTCAGAGAACTACTAGAATTTAGAACAGTCAGTTAAATTGAGCTTGCATGCTTTCAGTGACAGTTGTAAACATATATGTTTTCTACCAGAAGTTTCACAGAAAACTTTGTTATAAACAATGCCATAATATCTGTTCCCTTTAGGTACATAATCATTGGTTGTCTTTGTCATTTTACTTGTTTAAGTTTTACATAAGTATTGCACTGAGGTTAACGTGGGAAAATTAAGTACAAGTGAGCATGCCTGGTTAAAATTGGAATTAGGTGTCAGAAAATTGTTTTATTTGTTTAAGGGTATACTATTATGTTTTGGACTTAAGAAACTAATTTATTTAGCTTTATAAATTATATTCTGGAGAGGTTAGAAGTAGGTTTGAAATATTTTCATTACGTTACAGGGGAAGGTAACACTATATTAAAACCCTATAAATTACCTAGAATTAAATATTTTGATTTAATGTTTTAAAGATTTAAATTAATCTTTCCCAATTTAATACTACCATTTTAAGATTGAACTGTAAGGAATGGTTTTGTTAACGAGAATTAACAATGAAATGGAGAACTTGATGAATTGCTATATTTATAGGATTGTTCCAATTAATCCTGTTTATTCGCTTCTCTATTTAGATTTTGTATTAAAATTCAGACGTAGTGACACATATCAAATACCCCTGTAATTGTCAAAGATGTTTTATAGTATATATATTGTGTCAACAAAAACTTGGTTAAGAAAAATAATTTGACACAAAGGAATTGTTTACTCTATAGAAAATGGCATGATCATGTTCATTATTACATCCAAAATGTCTGAATTGGTTTTTGATAGCGTATATTTGATAGTTTTGACATTAATGCACATTTTTTTTTTACAAAATCTTGTATAACAATTGAAGAAATAAAAACATACAAAATACAATTTGCAAACATTGTTTTTGCATCTTAAATACCGGTAACTAAAAATAAAACATGATCTCAAGACATCTTAAAGATGTGTAATACATTAGTTATATATGTGAACCTTCAACCATGATGTAGGGAATAACAGCCAAGGTTTGTGAGCCTTTATGTATGAACAATCAAAGATGCGAGCTTTTATGCAATAAGCAGTCAAATACATCAGATATTATGTAGGTTTCAGTCAAATACATGAAACTTTGAGAAAGCTGAAAGCCTTAAAAATTTTGAAACATAAATGAGAAATAGACCAGAAAACAGCCAATTACATAAACTTGTATGCAGATAACATTCAAATACATGAACCATATGCAATGAACATTCAAATACATGAACCATATGCAACAGACAGACAATTACATGAACCATATGCAATGAACAGCCAAATACATGAACCACATGCAATGAACAGCCAAATACATGAACCACATGCAATGAACAGCCAAATACATGAACCACATGCAATGAACAGCCAAATACATGAACCACATGCAATGAACAGCCAAATACATGAACCACATGCAATGAACAGCCAAATACATGAACCACATGCAATGAACAGCCAAATACATGAACCACATGCAATGAACAACCAAACACATGAACCACATGCAATGAACAGCCAAATACATGAACCACATGCAATGAACAACCAAATACATGAACCACATGCAATGAACAGCCAAACACATGAAGTTTATGCAGGAAACATTCAAATACACAACACATAGTCACTACTTAAACACAGAGATGTTAAGAAAACACAGAGGTAAAAGAAAGTCAATATTTTTCAGGTAGTAGGGGGGAGGGGGGGGGGGGGGGGGGGGGGGGGGGGGGTAATGACAAATCCAAATGTAATGCACTATTTTTTCAATTTTCAACTTATGCATTTATTTGCAGAATCACAATGCTATCATTAAGTTTTAAAGCTGTGTCAAAGGAATGTGGCTTTAATGTTTATGAAAGCAGGTTATATTTCCTGCTGGGAACAAAACCTAAGACAAATTAATTCTTAGTTACTTAAGGTGGCTCGGGCGTATTCGAAGTTTCTATCAGAAGTGCCGTATTTTTGGTTATTTTATTCTTTAAAGAAAATGAATCAAATTGGTCGAAAAAAAATAGGGGGTCACGGACCATTTAAGCTTAAAATATTACTTTTAAACAGGTATGTAAAAGGGACCATTTTTCAATGAAATGATAGGGGAAAAAGAGGTGTTGACATATTTTTTTCGGAATATCAAAAAAACGTTCTATGACAATTGTTCCAAATCTGTAATATGAAAAGCTGGAATACAGCTTCAAAGAATGAGCCAATAAAAAACATAGGTCACCGTTAAGGAAAAAAAAATATTTTGCCTTACAACCCAAATTTTGGCGGGAAAATGGTAAAAATGGGTGAAATGTCATTTTGACCCTTTAAAAAATACCGATAATAACGAAAATATTCTATTAGTCACATAACTACAATGATTTAATATTTCTAATCAATCAAAATATTAAAAAAATTTGCGACAAATACTTTTGTAATTCATGCGTGAAATTATGCGCAGTCGAATAGTCCTGAGCCACCTTAATATCATATAAAGTTTTACTAAAGGATAATTTTGATAATGCAACATTTTATGAAAGAAAAGCCCAAAACATTATTGCATCCAAAATATACTGTGCCATTGAAATGTATCACAGTAAAAAATTGAAATACTTTAACATTCTTAATATATTGTGACATTATTTGTTACTAAAAAGGGGAAAAATTGCTAAGCAATGAAACAAGAGCTGTTTTCTTTTACCTTGAAAAAAACCCATACAAGTAGGTGGGCATACTTTCTTCTTTTTAGTGTTAAAAACATACTGCTCAAAATATTATGTCATTATTTTACAGTAAGAAAAAAATAAATGTTTTAAAAATATTCATCATGACTTTTTAGTAACAAGAAAGTTGTTGAAGCCTTTCTTTCACTTATAATTGCATGATTTCACAAAGATTCAATTACATTAAACCTTCAGTTTGTAATAGCTTTAATCTTTATAAACTAAAAAAACTTTTACCAAAAAAAAAAAAAAAATAGATAAAACTATCTTTTAAATGTTTGAAATCCTGAAAAGCATTGACCTCAGAAATTTGATTTTTTAGCTTCAAACATGCCAAATATTTAAAGTCATGGAAGTACATTTGTATATTTTTCATAGCATATTTTAAAGTCCTTATATGTAAATTCGTGTATATAATAAAGAAAATAAAGGGAGAAATAATGAAAGGTACCAGTATTTTGTGTATGTATGCACTAATAAAACAGAAGCTTTAAGCCCAATGTGACAAACAACTACCTAAGCACAAAACATTGAGTCATGCCATAGAGCACAAATAGAAAACAAAATATACTTTGTGGACTATACAGTGTGGGCTAATTGCTCATTGTTGAAGTATGTACAGTGACCTATAGTTGTTAGTTTTCTGTGTCATTTTGTCTGTTGTGCAGAGTTGTCTAGTTAGCAATCGTACCACATTTTCTATTTTCTATTTCTTAACATTGAGTCATGCCATAGAGCACATACCCTTCAGAGTACCATTGGAAAGCAAAGTAAATAATCAGAAGGGACATATTACATGTAATTTTATTAAAGAACAGAAATTGTTGGGTTCCAGGTTGCTTGCATGATATTGGTTGCTAATATGTACAAAAGTGTAAATATCTAAGAAAAGTTTATGCTGGCTGATGTTTCTTGTATAAGACCTTTTCTGTATCTCAGTGTGAAATGTCATTCCTCTCATTTATTAAAAATCTAATTTCATTCTGCCTCTGGCAATAAATTTATAAAAGATTTAGATGAAGGCTTATGCATTTAGATTGGTATTTTAAAAATGTTTACCTAGAACAAAGTTCAGACTAATGTTACAGGTACTTGACAATAAAATGACTATGGTATAGGTACTTAATAGTAAAATGACTACAAATCAAGTCTCTGATTTCCTCTCACTTAATATTAATAACAAAACTCTTTCTAGTTATCTTACTATTATGTAGATCAAAGAGTAAATGTTAGTTCTAACCCAATTATGGATGATTATATTTGAACATCTTGTGGACATTTCAACAGTGGAATCGGGGAGGAAAAGTTAATTGTTACCTGTGTGAAATATCAAATTAATAAGACACACCTGAACTTATAAATACCAATATACCAACCAGGAGTAATGTTACCTATATAATCTGATGAATCAATCGACTAATTTGTCAAAAATTGATCTGGACGAAAAAGTGATTGATTGAGTAATACCGATCAAGCGAATAATAAGTTGGTCATTCATTGATCCGTGACGTCCAGGGTACTTTCCGTTGAGTGGTATATCAACTGGTTACAATAATAAAATCAGATTTGGTTGACTTGTTGTACACCCTATTGTAAAGTGACGGTCACAGCTCGGCTCATCTTTACAATACAACAATACAGTGAACGTAAACAGGTGGAAAAGAATGCACAGATAAATTCTCTTTTTGGAATTTTTGCGGATTTTCGTCTATTGGAACTTTTTTGTTTTAGTGTAAAGTTTTCAAAATGGCTTTATCTGTTTTAAAAGGAATAACTAAATTAAGAGTAAGTATAGAAAATTTACATTTCTTTTTAACTTCTGACCCATGTATACAAGTTTTTACATAATGATAATGATATATTCATGGATTTGCATAAAGCCTGTTGTGTTCTTTTGACAACTTATTTCTTGTTTCTTAAGGAGATTTTCGTGTGAAAATTACCTATATCATTAAAGAATGAGATAGTGAATGAACATTAAATGTGACCAATCTCTATCATTTCTTACAGAAGCTACTACTTAAATAATCATAACTTTATAGTAATCTCTGAAGCTGTGAACTAACCACAAATTTACATGTTGTAAGACATGGGTTTTTCAGCTTCAAATCATATAGGTAATATTTGATGTAGAAAATATCTTACCTACAGAATAAATAAGTTGCAGATTGCAAAACAAGAATAAACTCTAAACAGTACTATTTAAAGTCAAAAATCAAGTTTTTGTAATTTATGTAGTGGTTAACAAAGTAGGGTACAAACTAAAACATTTTGAATAACTATATTCAACCATTCTTCAGGTCAAACCTGTTCATATTTTTTCAGTTTATTCATGCTAATTTAGGAGATGTAGTTGAATCAGACTGAAAAAATGGGCTCCTCTGGGAGGACAAAATCTTAAAATGTAATGGCTATGTAAAAAAAATGAAAGATTATATCGCTGTGATCCACTTAAAAGGACTGTTAGGCCTATTATTCCTAACAATAACTGTGCAAGCTTTTGCTTTGTGGCTCTTAAAAACTTACATCTTATCTGTAAATGGTCATATTTTGAAATGGTACATTGATAAATGGATAGTTTTGTGATGTACTAATGGAATCTAAGCAAAAGATGTATACATATAGTTGAATACTTGAGGATTTATATGATTATAAGGGACCTAATAAGAATAGCTAAACGATGAGGATCTATATGATTATAAGGGACCTAATAAGAATAGCCAAACGATTTGGAACCTTAGTTTCTTGATGATTTCTATCTAAAGACAACTAATATAGAAAGCTATGTTAAAAACCAGGCCAGTTTGGTAGCACTTACTGGTACTGGGTACTGACTGCACGCTCAGGCAAATTAAGCTGTCTTCCAATAGGAATATCAAGATATCAAGAGCAATATTCCTCCCAAGGTGCCAGAAAATGAAAATAACACTCTTTCAATAAAAGTGCATCTTAAGCATTTTATGGATTCACAAAAATAACAATTTTCAGTGTTCATACAAAAATTTGTTGACTATTTTGCAGTCTTATTTGATCATGAATTTGTAAAAGAAATCTTAAGGGAAGATGAGAACCTAGTAAAGTTGACCTTTGTGGAGTACTAAATGTTAGCCTTTAGATACTTGTTACGCATCAAAAGCTCATCAGTTATATAGGTTTATAGATTCTTTTACTAATAAGGATAATTGTTTCTGTATCAAGGATACTTGATGTGTACTGGTAGTAGTTTATAGTGGTTTATAGTGATAAATAGCACAGAAGTCAGGTGTTCTTAATAATTGTTGAATATAGAGGCCATTATTGTGAAAGTGTTCATAGATGAAAGGAAGCAATCAGCTAGGGCAAAACATTTAAATCTATAGTTCATGTTTATTATTAAAATTATTATTATTATTAAAAAGTCCATTGAGAATAAGGTAAAAAGTTGTAAATTGTTTATGCAAATGAAAGACAAACACAATGTCACCTTTTATTTCTTACTTAATCATATATAATTCACAAAATATTGTGACTCAGCTCTATCATTTCTCACTAAAGAATTATCACTGTCCGATAAATAGCTCTCACCTGATTTTTACCTGAGAGCAATGAAATAGGTGTTGTAACAACTAATTATGTAAAACATAACTTTCTGTCAGTTTTACAAATAGATATAATAATTTGTTGTGACTATTTTGCCTCTGGACACTAGAAATGAACAGTAAACCAACACTTTTTTACCATGATATATCATTTATGACTTATTAAGCAATTATCATTTTAGCATTTAGAACTAGATAAACGTGATATATATATTTGTTCTGGCTTTAGGTATTAAAAACTTGCATTCAGCATCTAGAAATACCGGTAGATAAACGTGAGATAGTTGTTTGTTTTCTGTTTGGCTGTTTGATCTAAAACTTAACAGTTCAGAGCACAGAAAGAAAAACCTGACTGTTCACATGTTTGTTATGTAATGGTATCAAACCAATTATGCTTAAAGCAATTTCATTTTGATAGAGCTTGAGGGAAAACTGAGATAAGCAAAGTATACCTACTTCTAGAATTTTACTGTTACAGAATGAGTGAATGTTCATCTCTCTCTCTGTTTTTGTTTACTTGTTTAACAAATTAATTTTGTTGCTTTGATAAAATTTAGCCCCTTGTGAAACTCAGAAAGTAAATTTTTATCCCAATTAAATCCAGAATCTGACACTGGGGTTTTATATAACCAAAAGTTATTTACTTTTTATGTATCAAAAAGTTAGATAGGGAAGGGCAGAATTTAATTTTATGGTTGAACAAGATCTTACATACAATCCACCCGGATCTATGCCAAACGCAATTTTTACATATTTGTGTATATTCTGGATAATCTTGATGAAAAGAACTTAGATTGTAATCAGAGATGTCAAAAGAGAAAACATCGGTAATTTTAGATGTCAAATATTTAACAATTTAAGTTTACACATAAGAATTTGTATAACATATAATGGGGTCAAATGTAACATGTTGGTTTTAAGAATTATTGATGGGCCATTAAACTAAAACTATGTTGAATGTTACAATATGTTACAAGGGTCATTACATACTATGTCCAATAGTACAACAAGCTATTGTTACATTAAAATCATCTCTAATATAAACTACAAGAATAATTACAGTTAAACCTTTTCTAATATACCAAAAAGAATCATTTCCAGTACTGCAATTATCAACTGATTTCAATGTCAACTATCACAACAAACTTTATGGAACATTAAACAACATGGCCCCTCTTCATGTGGGAAAAATTTGGTTGATAATATTAGGAATTATGGAAGTATGACTGTTACGCAGGTCCCCACTTCTGGCAATCATTGGGTCCCCGTTATAAAAGGTACTGGATCGGCCACTAAACTGATTAGATATAAAACACTAATTCATCTTTTTCACTGTAGATTTATTTGTACTTTAAAAAAATCTCTTGTTTAATCTTCCTTTATCAACTCTGACTATAGGCAGTTAATCTTTTTGCATTCTTAAATCTAAATTACTGACACTGGGCAATATAACCTTAAGTTTGCTCTCTACAAACTTCCTACATTGTACATGGTTGATAGGCTTACCAAATCGGCCACCATTATGTACAATGGAACCACTAAAAAGTGTCTTTCAAAACTGTTTTCTCTTAGATCATACAAAAAGTATTAAAATTAATGTTAAGAAGCATCTAAAAGAGGTTTTAACAAATAATAGGCATTACCTCCTTTTGAACCCTTCTTTGTGTATGTCTATGCTTCTTACCTTCCGTCAACAAAGGGGGTTCAAAAGGTGATTTTTTCCATTAAACAGATTTACTAAATATTAGGGCTAGTTGAAGATGTTTCTTTTACAACATGTCCTTCTCCATGTTCAATTGATATGTAATCCTCAATGTCCTTCAAGCTGTATCATTTTTCAGCTACATTGAAGACTATGATGTCCTTGTTTTATTTCGTCTACCTGCAGCTAATTAATAATGTTAAGTTATCCCCGTGTTCCCACCGACTGAATTTGTTGGAGTCTTCCTGGTAATATGCACTGCAGAGCATTATAAACCTTATGACAAGGTACATGAAGACATCATTTTCACATTACTTCCTACGTTCAAGGTACAAGTGTCAAAGGGTTCTGTCGATACGTAGCAGGTTTAACACGTGTACCGTGAATACTAGTGTTGTATGTATTCCCCAGTCCTGTGTAGGCAGTGAACACTTCCGTTGTTTATTTTCTCATGTTATCTGTTATACCATTGTGAGGTAGGTGGTGTTCTACCTTTATTTCTCATGTCTATTTTAGATTCTATTGTTTTAGTTTTTTGTTGTAATCTAATGGCAGTAGATGTGTTATTTGCATTTTAAAGTTTAAATGCTTATATTGAAATGAACTTTCAAAACTGCTTATTGCATGATCGAAGTCTTTTTACTTACAAAAACTTTGCTCTGTACAATATTCTTACATTATTTCGGAATTAGCATTATGGGACCAAAGAAAAAATACAGGTCACATGTTAAGAAAAGAATTAATGGTTAAACACATAAATACAATCAATCATTGTCTTCTATTAATTACAAGTAATTAATTATTTGATGGATGATTATATTATTGTGGTCAGCACTGGTCATTTGGTTATTTTGTAAGTTTTATTGTTTTGAACACTCTTGGAACTTTGATGGTTTATTCAATATTTGTATTTTATGAGACCATTTTATTGCTCTGGACAGTTTTGATAGAAATATGGTAAGTCTTGAGCTTATTATCATAATTCTGACCACTGGTCTGAGTGGTTTGACCGCTGGACATCAAAACTGTCAATCCACAGTGTAAGTTATTTGTATGTTGAACCTGAGTAAATTCATATTTTTATTTCTTCAAGTATAAGTTTGTTTGATTAAACTTGGATATCATATTTTAATTTCCCTCCAGAACAGCACAAGAATGTGAGTTAACAATTTTTTTTTCTATATTGTAGTGTTAGAATTGATCACTTCAATCTTATCAGGTTAAAATATTTGATTTGTTGTGTAAAATCACTTACATATTTGTCTAAAGCACTTACATAAAAGATTTATATCATATAGTGATGCATTTTGGTATTTTATAGAATGTAAAAGATTGCCTATTTTAAAGAAAGATTATGATATTATTGAAACATAGAAAAGATATTCAGATACTGTATGCTCAAAGTTTAAAAAGATGTTCAGCCTAAATAATACACAGAGGATAAAAAAAATTTGTTGTGAATACATTAATTGTAATATTTGATAAAAAGATAATCATATTTTAAAAGTATAGTAAAACTTTGGAAAGAGTTTAACAATTTTATTTGTTTATGAGTTGAAAGGTATCATCATATTGAAGTATACTTCGGTATTAGGATATAATCGTACCTGTGATAATAATCAGACATTACTTTAGGAACCTAAAGGTGTCTGGGAATTATCTTGTCACAACAGAGACTACGAACTGACTAGCGCTAATGGAAAATTAATATTATAACTCTTTAAAACAATTTCAACATGCAATAACTTAATAGTTATTACATAACAGCAAAAATATTTTTAACATCAAATTATGACTACCAAATTATGACTTCCCCAAAAAATTGTTTGTGTGTGAGAAATTGGATGTGATTTTTTAAATTATATGTTATTGGCTTTAAACTAGCTGTCAGCAGCTGGGATTACTCTAATATCTGTACTTTGTGTCTTTTTTGCTGTTAGGTTAAGGGATGTACCCTGCCACGCCTAGTCTGTGCTTTTGTTTGATGTTTTTTTCTGCTGTGTATCGATCTCATGAGTTATATCCTTTTCAAATGACTTTTATAGTTTGTTCTTATGTTGTGCTGTAACACCACTGTCCCAGGTCAGGAGGAGAATTGAGCACTCACAAACATATTTACCCCCTCCACATTCTGTATGTGCCTGTCCTGAGTCTGTAGCCGGTAGATCATTGGTTGTCATTGTTTCAAGTTTTTCATGAATTGTTTTATCATAAATTGGACTGTTAGTTTTCTCAATTGAATTGTTTCATATTTTTCATGTCTGGGTATTTTCAAGCAGACAATTTGGTATGCGGTTCTCTCACTGTTGAAGGCCCTTCAGTTGCTTATAATTGCTTACATTCTTTCATTTGAACTTTGGTGGATAGTTGTCTCATTGGCTATTTTTCCACATTTCCTTATTTTTAGAATTGCCCTTGCCTATATAGGAGGGCATCTATTCGATCCAAAGCAAGATATAATTAACAAAATTATAATTGACTTTTTGTTCTTGTAGTGAGATCTATAATTTGAAGAAAAAACAAAATTTCAGTACTTCTTAAGATTTTTGTCCGGTATTCTTAAGCAGTCCCTGCTTCAACCATTATTTTTTCACATGAATGATCATTTTTTCAATCTACCTATTGCAGGTGCATACTTTTATTCTTTTTACACAGATTTTTTTTAAAATGAGGTCAGTTTTTACATAAATCTACAAGAAAGATAAGTAATACATTTTTGTAATCCATAGAAACAGAAATTGAAGTGCTTGTTGACAAGATTTAAAATCAATAAGTCAATTTTATCACCTGTATACTACCCAGTTTAGGTGTGGTGTTGGGCAGGTAAAAATCAGGTATGTCAAAAACTTATTTTTCAATTCTCTTTGATACTTTTCTGTTTTCTATATTTTTGTTACATTGAGCTTTGATCAGGATGATGCTTGTATAAATGTTCGGATGACTTTTTTAGTATTTGATTTAGGAAACTTTGACATTGCTATCAATCCTGCAATTGAAAATGAGATTTTCACAGATTTTAACTCTTTCTGTTGACCTGAGCAGATCAAGTCAGTTTTTTTAGGGTCTAGGGGTAAAAAAAAAATTTGTTCAAAGAAGTTGTTAGCTAGACAAATCAATTTAAAAATCATTCTGACATATAAGTTATATAAGTATACATATAATTATTGATTGATTTGTTATATATTTATATGTCTAGTCTAATGCATCAAACCTGACAGACAAAAACTGTCATATACTCAGTAGTCTCCCCTTTACAGTAATAAATGGTCAATAAATACATCACAAATTATGATACATCTGCATTTTATTTATTCTGAATTATTCCTTTCAGACTTTCAGTTCAAATTATAGATTTTTTTTACATAAAAAATAATCTTGAATAGATATTTTCCTGTTTGAATTGTTTTATACAAGTCATTTTAAGGGCACTTTAAGCTTGCTGTTAGGTGTTAGTCAAGGCTCTGATGAAGGCATACTTTGACTTATAATGGTTTACTTTTTCAAATTATGACTTGGATGGCTGGAATATTAAAACTTGAAATTATCCTTTATAACATTTTATTTAGAGTGTGTTATGTCCTAGTTGAGATCTATATATATGGCTATAAAGTTTGTTTTAACAAGTTTTTCAGGAACATTTCACATAAATGTTACCTGTTAACTATCATTTGCAATTTTCAAAGTTGGTTTCTGATTTCATGTAAAGTTATCAATTTGAAATAAGACATTGATGAATCATGGCAAAGATAATGTAACAGCAAGAAAATTTCTTGCAAATCTGATAGAAGTTAGTAAAGAAATTTGTTGTTATTTGGTATGTCTGTCACCGTAACAGTCTGTATCTAAAATTTGAATACATGTATGAGGGACTTATTTGATCAGGGTATGACAGCTCTCATGTTAGTCATACAAGGTGTGATATTTCTGTTCAGGGGCGGTGTATTGGTAGAATGTTTCTTTACATGAGATATGTATTGGCTAAAACTTTTGAAGAGGGATTAAATGATTAATCTGTAACAGATTAAGAAGGAGTTATATGATTTGACTTGTTGAGATTAAGGTTAAAATGTTAGCAATGGTCTAATTTCCTGGCATATTTTGATTCGTTCTGAATGGAATGCATTTTATATAACTTAGTACTTGGAGATATGGCAATATAGGTTTGTGTAAATCTATGTAAAGCATTAGTAAGTAAATCTCAATTTTTGGGCAATTTTTGATGAATCTTTGAAAAAAGTTTAACTGATATCAATATGCAATTTTCAAAAGTCATCATGAAGCTATATTTCTGTGTTAAGTCAAAATGAATATGTAGCCTTCACATAAAGAATGTAGTTTCATATATAATCATAGAAATGGATGACAGAAATTAACAAAACTATTTGTCACCACCATTTAAACCTAACCAACACTTGATTCCTCCACAAAAAATAATACAATTCAATAATATGTAGAAACAAAATTTATTTTCATAAAAATCCATCTACAGCATTACCATTCATACTAAAGCAATTAATCTCTGCATATTTAGGTTATTTTTTACAGGTAGGTTATTTATTAAGAGTTGTTTTTTACTATTTTCAGAGAAATCCTTAGAATTACTAGTCCGGTATTGAAGACTTATGTTTATATTTTTATATTTTCAGAGAAATCCATCAGATTATTTAGCACGCAAAAAGGAAAAAGAAGAAGAGGAACAGAAAGAAAAAAGTAGATTTGCAAGGCGGACCAAGAGTTCTACTGATAAAGATTATGTTGCAAAAAGACGTAGCTATGTGATTGAAAAAGACGATTCTGATTTCAAGGAAAGGAAATCAAAAAGGGGCTCATACACTATTGATCATTCTTATGACACGGAAATAAAGACTAAAATAGAAAAACCTCAAAGAAGGTCATTGAAGTCGGCTGAAAGTCACATTCCAAAACCGGTCACAAAAAGTGAATCCTTAAAGAAAACTCGAGCACCTCAGCCTCCTGGTAAAAACCAGACTTCTGAAAGACCAAAATCTCCTGCCCCTCAACCACCAGCAGTCAATGAAACAAAGAAATCTCCTGACTCATCTACTCCTGTAGAGCCTCTGATTGAGTTAGCTGTAAAATCTGAGTCTCCTATCAATACACCAAGAGAATCTCAGATTGAGCATACTCAGATTGTCTCTCAAGTGAACTCACCAAGAGAAACTCAGCCAGACATTTTAAATAAACCTGATCAATCAAGTAAAGAACCTTTAATCTCAGTGGAGACTACATCTAAGACATCGTCTGCTCCTGGTAAACCTAACCGACCTCCAAGAAAGAAGAAAGAAGCCCCACAACCAACAGTCCCTGTAAAAACAGAGGACTTAAATACTAACAAAGTTTCAGAAGATATTTTAGATAAAACAAAAGTTAGTGAGATTGTATCAGATCAAGGTGATAACATTTCATCAGAGGACAAAGAGGCCCGGGTAAAGATACACAATAATCAAATTACTCAACAGGAAGGAAAACTTATAGAAGAAGAGTCGCTTATTGCAGAAAGCGGGACTTATTCATTTAGACAAGTACAAATTGTTAATCCAGATACAGTCAGCACAGAATTAGGTACCACTGATAGAAATTCTGATTCTAAGAAGGTTAAATATTTTGAGGTTGTGAGTGATACACAAAATGATAAAAACATTAAAGGAATTTTGAAGAAGGAAAAAGTGATTGAATCATCTAAAGCAGATATTGTTGTGAGAGAAAATTATTCAGGTGTAAATACTTCTCAGGGAGACTACATAACAGACAATTTAGTTGACTTCAATGAAGGTTATGGTGACATTATTGTAACACAGTCAGAGAAAAGTCTGCCAGACCATTTAGCTGACACCATTTCTCTGACATCACTGACATCATTGGAATCGGTTCCTCCACCTCTACCAGATAGCACGCCACCTTTCCTCCCTGATATCCCACCCCCTACACCAGTACTTTCCAGGAAGATTGAAGTCAGAAAACCTGACATACAGTTTAAACAGGATACTAGCATAGCTATGATGGAGACTGCTGAGGTAGAGGAAGAAATGGTAGAGATACAGTCATCATCACAAGTTCAAAGTGAGGCTCCATCTACTAGAGATGAAGTAATCTCACCACACAGCCAGAAGGTAGCAGAGTTACGTGATGATTTCTTTGGAATCAGTAAAAGTCCTCCACCTGCTGAAGCTCTAACTGACATGGATGTTTATTTGAATGATCTTCAGTTAGAGGCTAAAACTAAGGAGTTAGAGGAGGTAGACTCTGATCTTTCTGAAACGGAGGAAGAGAAAATAGGATTATTTACACCAGGTTAGTGTAGAAATATGCCCTAAAGGGATAATAAACAAAACTATAAACTATGAAATTGAAACACCCAATCATTTCTTCATAAAGAAAGAAAACTTGAAATGACTATAAGCAAAAAAAAATACAAGTAGAAAAAAAAGACAAGAACATCCAATCATATCTCTAAAGCCTGATCTAGAAATAAAACACCAGTATTATGATTTCATCTTTATATCCTTTCAATAACTTACAAAACTTGAATTGTAGAGGACATACCATAGTGCAATAAATCAATGTAACATATAGTCTGTACTAAAGAGACAGGTAAAATGTAAAAAGTATTGTTTGTTTCTTTTGAAATATGAAGCAACCACTTATCAGACAAGATGTTACCAATACTATTTGTCATCTGACAGTTATTTTAAGCCATAGTATTAGTTTTACATGCATGGATCAATTTACACTAAAGTATCAATATAAATGTGATCAATATCAACAACAGACAAGTGCAACAGTTGTAAAACATTTCTGCAAATTATGTCACCAATGTTCAATATAACAATACATACATAAACATTCTGAGAAAATATAGAACTCAGCCTGGAGTTTTATAGTCCATTACTTATTCTTTGTGGATTTAGTTACATATTTGTCTGAATTATACTCAAAAATAGCTATTTAGAGAAGCATCAATTACAGATATATATATGTTATGTTTAGCGAAAAATGTGTGGAAAAACATAAGGTGAAAATGAAATTTGAACTATGAAAAAATGGACCAGACAACCCGAGTCTACATGCAGTCTTTATTGATAGACAGGTTTCTATAAAAGATGTTAAGCTCTAAATCATACGAAGTAAAAAATGTCATGAAAAACTTAAACAAACTATCAATTTAAGCTTTTCTTGAACATTCTAAATTTTACAGTTATTATGACACCATTAGTTGTTTATTTGAAACAAAAAAAATACTCAACTCAGCAAATATTCAAACATCATGCAGCTATCTGAACTTTTTTTGACATGTTTGTTTGTTACTAGGTGATGGAGAAACTGGGACCTTACCTACCACACTTGATGATGAGGACCATGAGATCCACTTGATATCATACAACACTACCTCATTACGGAGCCCAGAATCACAGACAGACTCAGCATTCGAGGACATGGCATCAAGCATGCATTCAAATGACCTAGACAACTCGAACCAGTTCAGTCTTAGCAGTACGCTGGATGATTTCCCAGATGGCTTTGTTGTCAAGGAAACCATCAGAGAAGTACACACAGAATTTGTAGAATCAGACCCAGGATCTATGTCACCACCTGAATCATCACCAAGGAAACCACAATCTATGACATCACCACCTGTGAACAGAGATGCCTCATCCTTTATGGCTAAATCTAACAAATTCTCCAGCAGTATAAACGAACCTCCTAAAATTCACATCCGAGCCAACACTAAAGAGATGTCTGATGCCCATATACAGGAGGTTGATGCCCAGAGGAAAGCTGTCATTCAAAATAGTACTGTCAAGAGGAAGAATGTTGGTTGGAGTGATGAAGAAGGTAAATGTAAAGCTTATGATCAAAGGGAAATAACTCTATAGCTTAATAATTTGTTTGCAATAGAATTTAGAGTTATTTCCCTTACCCTTGATTATTCAAATATGTACACCTGTAATCTTACCTGTCAGGTGCTAATTGATTTGATAGGTGTAATATATAACATATAATTATGTTATATCAGCTAAAAAAGTGTAAAAACTTCACTCTGGCTTGGGGTTAACATATTTCCTTATAACTCTGACAGTTGTAACTCTAGCATTGTTTGACGACAGGGCAAAGTCAAAAAGGATAATACAAGGTGAGTTCTGTAAAATTGGTGTTCTTCCAACTGATTTATTGGTTGGTTTTCTTTTATACATAATTTATTTGAATATTATATAGTGATAGTGTGTAGCAGCAAATTTTCAACAGAAAAAAATAACATGAAAATCAATGGAACATTTATCAAGTTAATATGATCTAAACCAAAAGGTAATAAATATCATGTTTTACTTAATGTTATTTTTCTTTCAATCTGTTTGATTTTTTAAAGAGAATTAAAAGGGGGATTTATGGAAATTTAAATGATTAGTTGTTCCTTGAAAGTCACACTTCACTAAATATGAAATACAAATGTATGTTTGGATGTGACTTGAATCATTTATCTGTTGAAAGTTTCAAACTACACATTAGTTACTTTTTCGAACAATTCTGGTAACACACTGTACTTGAAATAAGTATTCTAAGTGAACTTTTATACTCCAGAATATTTAAAATGACATAATATTTACCTGTCACATGATTACATAACTCTGTTGACAAATGATTAAATTACTCAGATAATTGGAAGGGGAAAATTGTGAAGTTTTTTTTATCCTTTTTATATCTTCAACAAACAAAAACATGCAAATTTCTGAATCTTACCTGATTTTATGTTAAATTAAAACATTTGAATAGGAAAGTAGAATAAATGAATAAAGTGAGAATACAATACCAATTAAGGCTAAAAGGATTAAAATGAGATTAACATAGCTGGTCTAATCATTAATTAACTTATTGTTTATTTTCATGAATTTGTTCAGACAAGTTAAAAAAGATCTGTATTTTTCAAATATAAACAAAATTTAACATCAGTTATTTAACAGTAACCTTGTTTTTGTCCAAAATGGTCAACCAGTATGGTAGTAGGTGTAGAAAGTTAAAACTGCTTCATATGAATTTGATCAACATGAACAATTGTATAAAGTGTGGTAAGTTAAATGACCATTTGACACTATACTAACATCTTGGAACAGTAAAGGGAGAACACTATACTAACATCTTGGAACAGTAAAGGGAGAAAAATCTTTCTAAAACTTTGTCTTGTTAATGTAAAAACTGAACATATTTCCATGATTTAAAAGTTCCATAGATATTTCAAAGCAAGATAAAAACTTTTAACATCTGCCTTTGTAAATTTTCTTCATTATTTATTTTAAATTTAATTTGAATTTTGGTGGTCTCTTTTGTTATGTCTAAATTCATTCTCTTACTACATTTACTTCTTGGAGTAACTTTCTTAATTTTTCTCGCTGCATTGAAGACCTATTGGTGACCTTCTGCTGTTGTGTTTTTTTCTATGGTCGGGTAGTTGTCTCTTTGACACATTCCCCATTTCCATTCTC
This sequence comes from Mytilus edulis, assembly GCF_963676685.1. Taxonomy (NCBI): domain Eukaryota; kingdom Metazoa; phylum Mollusca; class Bivalvia; order Mytilida; family Mytilidae; genus Mytilus; species Mytilus edulis. Next base: position 117,523,025 of record NC_092344.1, on the reverse strand, counting down.
AATTTTAGCTATAAAAACTAACCATAAATATGTAATAAGTCTAGAAAATATGGGCAACATTCAGAGAAAACTCAGAAGTTTGGAAGGTGTGCTTCTCAGATTACATGATTTTTAAAAATACAACCTAATAATTCCTTTTATTGTATACATTCTGTGCCGGTGGCAGTCATTAAGTACTCTAACTTTCCAAGAATCATGCATGGATTTTATTTTGAATGAAATAATACTTTGAATGAAAAACTGAAATTAAGGTTATTTGAAAAGTTGATATACTAAATATAAGAAAAAATAATGACTTTGATTGAAATCAGTCATATATTAGATAAAGATATTTAAAACCAGCAATTAATTGTTTAAATTTAATTCGATGAAATTTATTGTAAAATTGAACAAAGATTTAATTAAATAAAGTTGTATAGTAATTTAAATGAGTCAGAGCTATAATTTATAGATCATTATCTAAAACAATAAGTGGACTCAACTACAATATCTTGTATAATAATCATTTAAAAAGATTCCTAGGAAAAAACAACATAAAACAAGTAAGGTAGGTTTAACTAGAGATTTAGTATGATTATGGTATGGTATTCCCCTCAAGCCAGTAATTGTTTAAATTTCCCTTTGTAATTAGGTGAAAATAGCTTTCATTATTTACATAAAAAAAAATCTCCCTTATTTTAATGGTGGACACCGCAGGTAAACAAGTAGTATTGGTGAGTTTGTGTAGCGATTAACGGGTGGGGAAATAATATGCTCTGTGCTAGCTTTGTACCTGTTCACTCAATTGTGAAGTAAAGGTTTTATGCATTTTGAAAGAAAAGAATTTGTTGTATTGTGGCAAATACAGAAATCTAATTGAAAGGTTTGTAAATATGATATTTAAAAACTTTAGTATGATGATTTTATTATATTTCTATTGGTAAAAATAATTGTTATAATGACTCTGTCGCATGTTGAACAGTAATACATGTAGTAATGGATGTGTAATGATGCTTTATAAAACTGCATTCTATAGGTCTGATTGAAGTGAATACTAGATGTTAGAATACCACTCATGTAAAGATCGTAGATTATTTTGTAAAGGCATTGTATTTACATTCCTATATAGATCAAGCAGTTGATATGTTGCTTTTGCAAAAAATTTTGATCAGACTTTTTTTCAAATTTATTTAAAGCTTTCTTGATGTTTCATAGTTTGATGGTTAGCCGAAATCGGATATACAATTTTCCAAAGTTTACTGATTCCAATGAAATTTTATTCTTTTAATTAAAAACTCTAATAGAGAAAAAGTGATAGCTCAATCTAAAACTTTGTCTTAGACAGACTAAGAACAAGACTATGAAGCAAACATAAAGAAACCAAACTAGGTGTCAAGTTTCCATCATAAGGCTACAAAGTAAAAAGTGCTATATGTTATAGCAAATAGAACATGTGGTTAAAAATTGGAACATAAATGGGTCTTCATCATTAGTTTATGTCATACAATTTGATTTATTTACTCTTGTACATCTGATATGTTAGTCATTTAGATTTACCATAGCAGAGGACATTGTTTTATCTTAACCTTGGATAAGTGTTTTTTGCTCATCTGCAGTTTTAATTGACATTGTAATACTGTCTTTTTGGTGGATACAATTGCACTAGGGCAATGTCAATCCTATCACACTGGTTTGAAAGCTATATTCTAGGCCTCATCTCTACCTTACTTAACAGTGCAGTAAGGTGGACTTCCTTATATCAAACCTGCCAATGACCTGCAAATTTACTAATATATTCAGATACATGTCTAACCATACTTGACCGAGAATTCATTAAATATTGTAGAAGTTATAAAACTTTGGTCTTTCTTTTTTGTCCCTCCTTTTCTTTTCTTTGTTTTGGTTTCTGATTTTTGCCATTCATTTCTTTGATAGATATTTTTGTTCTTTTTCTTTTTTGTCCCTCTTTTCTGAGATAGATTTCTTACCAGTTTTTAATCTCCATTATTTACCTTGATATGACTGAACTGAAATATATTTTGTATTTTCAATGCTTTTTATCACCATGCTTCTACATGTTTAGGCATATATGACCGCAATTAAATCTGGTGAAAGGGTTCTGTTTTGTTCTAAGACAAAAATCTTTTAGTGAAGTATAGATATTGCCAGAAAGATACATCTTCTAACTAAGATTATTTATTTTGTCCTGGATCTTGGTCTATGTTGTTATTGTTTTTATTTCTTGCTTAATGTCCAGTGATCTCTGGATTTCATTCACACCTACCAAGACTTTGGCAACATAACAGTGTGATTCAACCACTTATTTCAATACCTTGGAATATCCCTGCATTCGTCACAATATTCTATATATAGAATCTGAGCAATAGATAGAAGAAAGCAGGTGTATTCCAAAAGATTTAAAAATTAAAGGTAAGATTTTAAAAAAGGAAATTATTTTAAAAAAGGAAAGTGAAAAGAGGAAATAACCGTTACAAAATAATTAAGAATGACGATAATTTTAAATGAACATATATGGAATTGTGTAGACATTGATTAGCAGCCAATCTACCCGTCGCGTGATAGTGGAAAGATAATAACGGTTTAGTCACATAATTGGACGATTTACCTGCCAAATATTTGAAGCGAGGTATTGGATGGGGGTGCAGATACACATAGCACTTTGAACTAAATTGATAAGAATTCTATTTATCACTGGTTTGACGGGTACTTGAAATGGTGACAAAATTTTGAAATAATTTTGGAGGTGTGTTTTTTTCGACATGGTTAGGATATACCGCGTACAAACTTCAGGTGAGAAGTTATCTTAATGTAGATTTTACAAATTTTTACTTTTATCAGATATTATTTCACCTGTAGCTTGAAATTGCATTATATAATCTGAGTATTGATTTAGTTTTATAACTTCCATGTTGATGATCAATAGCTCTACTTTTGTAAATAAATTTGTATTTTGTATAAACACGTAGGAGTTTGGGTGTGTGAATGGAAAGGATAGGGTGGGTCTATGTTGAACACGTAGGAGTTTGGGTGTGTGAATGGAAAGGATAGGGTGGGTCTATGTTGAACACGTAGGAGTTTGGGTGTGTGAATGGAAAGGATAGGGTGGGTCTATGTTGAACACGTAGGAGTTTGGGTGTGTGAATGGAAAGGATAGGGTGGGTCTATGTTGAACACGTAGGAGTTTGGGTGTGTGAATGGAAAGGATAGGGTGGGTCTATGTTGAACACGTAGGAGTTTGGGTGTGTGAATGGAAAGGATAGGGTGGGTCTATGTTGAACACGTAGGAGTTTGGGTGTGTGAATGGAAAGGATAGGGTGGGTCTATGTTGAACACGTAGGAGTTTGGGTGTGTGAATGGAAAGGATAGGGTGGGTCTATGTTGAACACGTAGGAGTTTGGGTGTGTGAATGGAAAGGATAGGGTGGGTCTATGTTGAACACGTAGGAGTTTGGGTGTGTGAATGGAAAGGATAGGGTGGGTCTATGTTGAACACGTAGGAGTTTGGGTGTGTGAATGGAAAGGATAGGGTGGGTCTATGTTGAACACGTAGGAGTTTGGGTGTGTGAATGGAAAGGATAGGGTGGGTCTATGTTGAACACGTAGGAGTTTGGGTGTGTGAATGGAAAGGATAGGGTGGGTCTATGTTGAACACGTAGGAGTTTGGGTGTGTGAATGGAAAGGATAGGGTGGGTCTATGTTTGATAAGAATCATACGTGGGTCTATGAGAAATGCTCTTTATTTTACAACATAATATTTAGAATAAATACCGACAATTAATTTGACTTGAGTTATGAACTCGATGTACATGTAAAATGATTGAGAGACTAGAATTAGGAACACTGTACTGGTCTTTTCATTTAATTTCATTGCTAAATAAAGTTGTATGCTTTTTGAAAAATGAAGAACAAGAAATTAAGCAAGTTTGAACAATATTATTTCACTGAATTAGGGAAATTACTATGCAGATAACTGCCTTTCATCTTTTGGTTATCAAATTTTGAAGGATTAAAGTATCTAATTATGACCTCTTCTTCACCCCTCAATATTTATTATTGGATTAGTATTGAGCTTCAATTGTTTCATCAAAGCTTGATTTAAGGATTTCTGATTTAATTATCAATTATGCTAAAATAAACTTGGATTGTGATGATCTTATGATGTTTATTTCACTTCACACTCCTATAAATGAGAAAATATAACAGAAAGTACCCAGAAGCCTTAGTGCTAAAGCAATAGCATGTTCTTCTCAATTCTTATAAAAATTCCTTTCTGTGTTTTTCAAATATTTTTCTAAGTTTTGATCAACGGTTTTTGGATTCAATGATATTCAAGCATTTTGTTCAATAAACTGCACTATTAAATAAGCTCAAAATTTAATCTATCTTGTTCAATCAAGCTAAATTAGCTGTATATAAGTAAGACTGAAGGGAGAAAATATTAGTACTAAAACGACCAATGTATTTGTTATGTCATGTTGCCTATGTTTAACTATGAATTAAGGATTATCCAATGTAATTTACTTAGTCACATATCTATAATCTAATTACCAGAAGTTAATTCTAAACATGTACTAAAAGATCTATATATGTATAAACTAAGTAGAATTTTGCATGTACATGGTAATTTTCAGACAGATGTGCTTTTAAATATTAAATAGTTACGGATATAATTTGGCTTAATGTTGAACAGATAATGACTTCCATAGTTGTGAAGTAATTATAAGTTTGATATACCCTTATAAGATGAATTAGCATTGTTCATTGGGGGGAAATACAGCTCATTTGGTAAATAATCACAGACTTTTACACAACAGTTAAAAGAAGATAACTTTACATAGCTCATACAAGTGTGATATATTTTTCAGAAGAAGACAGCAGCAATTTAAGTAAGATATTGTATTGTCTCTGCTTATCTTACTGCCTAAGTAGTCCCAGCATCCCAGCATCACTCTATATATGCCTCTTTGCTTAAATAATCCAAGCTTCTAAGCAAGTACATAACATATACATACATTTTGTATATATGTACTGAGAAATTGCAAAAACACTGCACTGATTCAAAATTACAGATGCCCATTACCTAACTATATATGCAATGTAAAGAACCAAAAAGTATGTGCTGCTTTTTATAAATGTGAAAAACAATCACTTTTAAATGAATTTCTTGAACAGTAAAATGGAAAATGGAAATGGGGAATGTGTCAAAGAGACAACAACCCGACCATAAAGCAGACAACAGGAAAAGGTCACCAACAGAAGAATTCCTTCACCTGCATCTCATGTACTGATAAACTATGTATCTTTAGTACAAAGAAAGTTATACCCTGATCATGATTGTATTTAGCTTGCTTTTAAAAAATCCATAGTAGTATATTAATCATAGTTCATCATTGTTAAGACTTTGTTCAAAACCAAATCATTGAGTCATATGAATTATGAATGATTTTCATGGAGTATAGATGTCTACCTGTCTATCTCAAAACCACAAAATGTTCTCTTTTGTAACTTGAACAACCTTGGGTAAGTTCTTTAAGATATTCTAATGAGTTTTTTCCACATCGTTCTCATATTATAACAATTTTGTAAACATTTGGGTTACAGTGACATAAATTTAAAACATAAAGAACAGCAAACGTACAGTCTTCAACAATAAACAGGTGTCCAAACTGTATGTCAAGCTCTAAATCATCCATATCACAAAAACCCAGGGTAGAAACATATTTAAGTGCAAAACTTTCTTATTTAATTGTTTGGTTTCGTTTTCTGTTGAAGTTGTTTTATTAATACAAATTCTAACATTGGCCATAAAAGTGATTTAGTGCTGTATATGTATGACCATGTTTGTGACAAATTAATTCAGATTTAAAGCCTGCTTTATCAATATTCTCTGATATAACCATTAAGCACGAGGTTAATTACACTTCTATGCTAATTTTAATGATAAAACACAATACCTTGACCAACATTTTACCAATACTTTGTTGATCATCTATATCTAAAATAGATTTCTATCCTTATGGTACAAAACATGCTCATCAATAAGACATGTTAAGCACATCAATTTTAAATAATATTTCAATATTTGTTGCCTCCATTTATTTAAGAAATTGATTATTAGGTTGACAGAACAACATCTGGGGGTTACACCATATAGAATTGATGAAACATATTATATTGATTACTAATAATAAACCATAAAAACACAAATTATACCAAGACCATCTCTCAATGTGGACCAGGCTGAAATAATTTGGGATATAACAATGTTTTATAACACATTTTCCCGTCCAGGTAAACAATATTAAAGTATTATTACAATTATCATTCCTTATGTTCCTGGGGAGTAAGTTATTCCTTAGTTTTTAAAGCATTCTATAATACATTAAGTTATATGCTGTTTATCTGGATTATTCCTTAGTTTTTAAAGCATTCTATGATACATTAAGTTATATGCTGTTTATCTGGATTATTCCTTAGTTTTTAGTTAAAGCATTCTATAATACATTAAGTTATATGCTGTTTATCTGGATTTAGATGTAAGCTGTAAATGGTTACAATAATACAGCATTTACTTTCTCAGCTTAAGTTATAAATGAAAGCATCACTAGCACACAGGAGCATAATACAGCCTAGTATTCATTATGGTCATAACTATAAAGTAACTGGCAACAATTTACTGAATACTTAAACTTTAAGGATTTTCTACCTTATTTATCCTAGTACATGTATAGATGTATTTATGATGAGTTTATTTACTGATACTTTTGAATTAAGGTTGGCTATTACAAATTGTTTATCAAAGTTACAATGGAAGTTTTAAGTTCAGAAATAGCTAAGAAAATTGCATAGTTAATGTTACTGAATGTTAATTATGTTCTCTCATATATTTATATTGCAGACTTTAAGAAATTGTGGTGGGATGGGGTGGGGGTGGTTACAATTCTTTTGATTAATGTACTGATTTTACTAAAAAATGCTGACATATTCTTTTAATATATTTTATCAGTGACATTCTTCTGTCTCCTATGTGGAGGTTTGATTTTGCACTTGTTATAATTATTTAAAATCTGACAAGACTATTAAGTTTAAGTTATCCAGTTTTTATTGTAAAATCTGCCTTAAATTGTATCTTCTACAACTAAAACAGGAAAATTGGTATGTTGTCTAACATAATTGTGCAAATCTTACTTAAAAGAGCAAACACTGAGACGTCCACGCCTCAGTCCATTCTTTAGTGTCTAAGATATCTCAATTACTTTTTCATGTTGTACAGGAATGGAGAAAATAATTTGAACATCCGTTTTTGTGGTTTATTTTAAATAAGAAGATTAATTTCTATAGAATCATATAAACAAGAAAATTTAAGGATCATTTGTAACCTTTAGAAGAACCTGTCGTTAACTGATTAGGTAAAGAGGTTGCTTCGCTTGGTAACAGATAAGCTTGTCTGGTAACAGATTTGCTTGCTGTTGAATGACATGTATTCTCTATAGAGCTTGTTATATTTGTAGCATACTAGTCATAACATTTCTATATGACACTGTATGCTAAGCTCTTGCTGTTGAATGACATGTATTCTCTATAGAGCTTGTTATATTTGTAGCATACTAGTCATAACATTTCTATATGACACTGTATGCTAAGCTCTTGCTGTTGAATGACATGTATTCTCTATAGAGCTTGTTATATTTGTAGCATACTAGTCATAACATTTCTATATGACACTGTATGCTAAGCTCTTGCTGTTGAATGACATGTATTCTCTATAGAGCTTGTTATATTTGTAGCATACTAGTCATAAAATTTCTATATGACACTGTATACTAAGCAAACAACAATCAATCAATCAATTATAAAATTGTCTTCAACTCTTGTTGAAAAGATGCATAAGTCAATTTTGTCTTTTTCGTGATCATTTAAGTTATGATTTTTAGTTGCTGTGGGTTTTAAAGTGTTTAAATTAAGCATTGAAAACCTTGTTTATGTGTGCAGCAGATGTAACTCACTAAATTTGTTTATGAATCATACCAGGGTGTTTAAGTCAATTTTAAAACAGTTTTTGATGTTCTTTTCACAAGTAATTTGTTCATGTTTATTCAACCTTAGCTTATCCTGTTCTATAAATGACTGAAGTCTTTTTGAAAACATCAAAAGAATTATGTAAACTTTTATCAACATTATACATTTACTGGGTCCTGGGATACTGAAATTTTTGCTTGCTTGGTTCCTCATAAAGCATCTTTTACATCATTAGATCTTTGTTGAGTAGACCTATCGAATGTCCCCTTGTTTTCCTATTGTCAAATATCTCTACTAAATATGTATATCTATTATACACTATAGCCAGTTTATCAGATAATATTTTAAGTCTTTCTTTTTTCATTGGTATGCTCTATCATTAAAATGTTTACATATTTGGTCTGCATTTAAACAAGATTAAAAGCTCTGATATGTTTAGTGTGTGGTGACTTAAATGGTCTGAAAAGGAATACTATATGAGTATTACCAACTTTTGTTTAGTTAACACTTGAGAAATTCTTTTAAATATTTAAAATATCATTGATTGTTTACTTGTTTGAATATTTTGAGTTTAACTGTTAGAAATGTGAAATCATATGGGCAAGAAAATCACAAATAAAACCTGCAAAATTTACTTTGTATAGAATTCCAATGATATCTGATGCAGTTGATTCTGTATCAGGTTTCAAGCTCAAGAAAACTGGAGTTTGTTCAAATTCAGTCACCTGTGTTTAATACAGGATACAAAATATAGTTCCTGCTGTAATGTTTCTGTGAAAATATCCTTCAAACTTAAAATATATTAACAAGTATTATTAAGATTAAATAATACTTACCTGAAATCTAGAAAAAGGGGTGTGTCTGTTTTGTCACTATTTTATTGACAAAAAAATCAATGGAAAAGGGGGCATCAATTCTTCCCTGTTTCACATATTTTTTTTAGAAGCAAATGTAAAACACCTACAGTAAATAATCATATATTTGTGATATGAAAAATTAATGAGTAACATTGTCCTCTGAAGCATATTGATAGGAAGACAAGTTTTATCTTTGGGCTAAACATGAAGTTTTATGTCCGAAAGAGAATTTAACATGAGGGTTTGGTCAGTCTACAAGGAGTAAGTTACAGGTGATATATGTTCAGGATGTACTGATAGGGACAAGGGAAGCACCTGTCGTCATCTATCTCAATGTTATCTTAATTCAGTAGGGTCATGATATTCTAAAGCGGGACCATACCTTAGGAAACTAGCTTCCATTATTGATTGTAATTCCATCTTTGAGTTTAGTTTATAGGTGACCACTCATACCTAGATAATTTAATGCCTATATAGTTTCAATGTGTTCCATCAGCTAATTTGTAACATGGATTATGTCATGGCTGAGAATATCACTCGATGATTTCTTTGAATATTTGGACTGAAATTAATAAGAAAATGGACGATTGTGATTTTCCGATCTACTCGTCAAGTGCCGTTATTATTCTGAAGTTAGTGCCAGAGGATGGGGGTAAGATATAAAATCATTTTCAGTATTCTAGGAAAAAAGATTTTTCATGTTCTGGTTAAAAGTTACCAATTTTTGTTTGTTATGTGGGTGTTTAATTAGATGTTGCCATCAGCTGATTTGATATTGTTGTTTCATAAATAAGGTTAAAAAATGCCTGGTCTGTTTTTAAAGCTTCCTTGCTTTTAACTATTATTATAATTGTTGTATCGTGCAACATTTGACATCGTTTTGCCTTCAGCTAATAACAAAACTTTGTTCATATGTATTATTGTTGTTCTGTATCTATTTTCAACCAATTAAGTAGAAAACATTTAATTATTCATTATATATTTTTATATAATCCTTAAAGACATTTTATAGTACATAATTTTTCATCTCTGTACAATAAAACAAAATGTTTGATGATATCGTAAATACATAGATAATGTTTTAACAATAAAACATTAAATACAGACTTTTAACTGATGATAAATGATATAAAACCATACATTTTACGATGACTGTTCACATTATCGTATATTTCTGGTATATTTTAGTACTTCATTTTATTCCATATTTGTTCTAGCCTACACATAAAGTGTTTTTAGAATGCTTATGTAAATGTTAACATTTCCTCAAAACATTTATTTGCAAAAAGGATAGATATTTCTTGGATGTTTATGGCCTTATTTTGCACGATTCAGTGACTAAAAGAAATAACAATATAAGTTTGGTAAATTGATGATTACTGTGTATCTGCTTCCCAGGCTGCATCTCCTCTTTTTCTTCATTTGTTGGCTCATGGTTAGGTGACCTAAGGTCAGTTTCTGATATATATATAGGAAGATGTGGTATGAGTGCCAATGAGTCAACTCTCTATCCAAATAACAATTTATAAATGTAAACCATTATAGGTCAAGGTACAGCCTTCAACACGGAGCCTTGGCTCGCATCGAACAGCAAGCTATTAAGGGCTCCAAAAATTTCTAGTATAAAACCATTCGAACAGGTTGTTTATAAATCAAGTACTCTATATGTTTTCTTCAGAATCACTTTGAAAGGTATAAATGGATCTGATAAGGATATCTGGCCTTGACCTTATTTTCATAGTTTTTGTGAATTTTTTAATTACCAGTACAAAAAGTAAATAAATGACTAGAATGATTGTAATGAGTACACCTCCGTCTGATAGATGTTGTATATTATTATAATTTGCAATCCAGTGAAGGCCAATATGGATTCTTAGTGTAGACCTTCAAGCAACTTGCAAGATCACATACAGCAATAGGAGAGGTGCTCTTTTGATTTATCTTTGAGCAAGGGGGGGGGGGGGGGATTGGAAAGAGGATTGTTTCTGTAATAAAGAATTTGTTTTCATATATTATGGAAAGTTGATATCTGGAGTTTTAATCTACAGTAACATTTTAATTGTCTTGCAGAATGTGTCACAATTAAAACAGTTTGAAAAGATTCAAAATTTAATCTCTCTCTTAAAATTCTATACACAAAATGTTAATTAAAGATTAACAAATGAGTGGTTTAGTTTCATTTTCAAGGTATTCTAAACGTTGTAAATGTATATGTGTATACTGAGTAATATTGATTTCACTTCCAATAGTCTTCCTAACTTATTTTGCATTGCACTTTATCTGATTAAAAAGAGACATAAAATTTAGGTTATAGGATTCTATTATCCAAATATAACTTGGCATAAGTCTGACAATAGATCGGAACTTTGTCAAATTTGAGTATGTCAATTATAAACGGTAAAATATTCTGGGTATGTACTTTGGCCAGGTAGGTTGGGTAGAGATTTACTCTCAACAAATATATATCTATTATGCATGTAATTTAATTTTCTCAGTCATGAATAAAATATTTGATTTTTATTATCGTGAGATTTACTGCCGTAATAAGTCATGTGACCATTTAGTACAAACAATGCAGGTAAATAAGATTTTTTTATGTCGGGATTACAGATCTTGGATCTGTAAGTAAAAGATACCGCCTAGTGACACTATCTCATTTAGATAGATGTAACCCTGCGGAGGTAGACAATATCTAATTTGTAATACAGGTATGTTTTTACCTGTCTGATTACCTGGATTTACACCTGTATCAAGGTAGGTTTTCTCTATTGAACCAATGTCTTTTGATATTAAAGTTTGATCCTATCTAGTGTGTACTGCATACTTGATTAGGTTCACATTGGTCTGTATGTACACCAGGACATCAGGTAAGGTCTTATTTTCATAGTTCGTAGAAATTGATTCAATTAAAAATGGCAGCATGGCAGCATGTACAACTAGATAGATTCTTATAGTCTGGTAACTGTATTTGATTTGATGATATATTTCAAAAATCATAACGGCAAACTTCAAGACTGAAATCTATGAACATGTTTAAGTTTTTTTGGGGGTTGGAAGAGAATAAAACCTGAACATATTTGTTTATTTACTGAGATCCAAGATCAATATTATTCTACCCTTTTGTTTAATATGTGGCTTTCATCTCTACAGTTATTATCAAATATATATTTATAATCTATCTAATAATATTTCTAGATAATTGATTAAATTCTTGATTCTTACGTAATGTATGAATTGAATAGATACAATTTATCTGTTAGTTCCAGGTTAGCTTGGTTTATCACTGTGTAGATAATAAGTACATGTATTTGTCATCACATATTGATAGCCTGTATATCATATATTAGTTCTGTGACCTTTTTACTTACTGGTAACTTTTTCTTTTCAGCTCCCAGTAATCCATCCATAGAAGTTAACACAGCATCCAATTCATGGCGTGAAAACACGAAATCTGTTAATGGAATAAATTGGGAAGAAAAACCAGAAAAAGTTGACTTATACAGTAAAAATATTGTTGACGAGTCTGACACATCTGAAATTGTTGATCGTGAGTCGATTGCTGATTTGTCCTCCACACGTAAACAGTGGGAAACTTTCTGCCGATCAACAAGTAACGAGCCAATTAAACCTCCAGCAAAGAACATCTCTCCAGCCAAACGCTGGGAAGTCAAGTTACCTTACAAGTCTGATCCACAAACTGCCATCACAACTCCAAGGTCCGAATCACCAGACAGAATGTCTGACACAGATGTCGACCAGTATGCTAGTGAAAGTGCCATAGATAGAGAGATTCGTCTTGCCAATGAGCGTGAGGAGATGTTACGTAAGGAACAAGAGGAAAGGCTGGAATTAATCAAACGACAAGCAGAATCGAAACAAAACTTTGAAAAGAAAAATAACAATAACAATAAAGAATTTCAGACAATGTACCATGAAATGACCGAAGCTGACCGTGGGTCTGAGCTTCAGAAAAGGGAGACAATCATACAACAGGAAATCTTAGAAAATAAAGAGAGAGAAAAAGCCTTAAAAGTACGAACATATGAGGTTTGTATTGGTTAACTTACAATCAATCTACATCTAGTGAAATCATATTACATCTAAGACATATCAAAGTCAGCTTAGGGTCATCAATTATTCTTAATCTTTTGTCAAGGTTGCAGAGACACAATTGTTTTCTAAAAACAATCTCAACTGAAAAGGATATCTTAGAAATTTGTTGACATTGTCAAAGTATTGATAATTTTACTGACTAAAACATAAGGTTGAACACTTATTTTTAACTTTGAATTGTAAGACAGCAAGTTCCCTTGTGTTCTTGAAGGAAGACCTAGATTTGAAACTATAAACATGTGTATTTCGTACATTTGAAGAGAAGACCAATCATTCTTTCACCAGGCTAACTTGCATACAAGTAAAACAGTTTCATAGCCTCATATTCCAGTTTTTATAAATGACTAGTTTACACTAGCCTTAAGTTTAAGCTTCATTTGGTTATAGATTATGCATGGATTCTTATCTGGTCATGCTTATGGTTAAAACATGATTTTTAATTGAAACTTTCCTTACAATATATCCCTGTCTGTGTTACAACTTAAGTGGACTCTAGATTTATAGGGGTATAAACAATTAATAGATTTATAGGGGTATAAACAATTAATCTCTCATAAATTTTGTATCATAAATACTTTAAGAAGATTTTTACTTATGATGTAAAATTAAGAAGATATATGATTGTCATTGAGACAACTCTTCACCTGAGCCAAATGATGTCAAATTTAACAAAAGCCCTATGAAATAAGGGCATACATACACCACAGGCAAAATTTGAATTCATTTCCAACTGCTCTTGAAACCACTTACAAAATATCCAGATTTATATAGTTTAGAATTCTTGGGCACATATTTACCTCATCAGGTAAAACCCCCTCTTCTGTACCTTGTAAGGGAAATATTTAAGAAGATTATGTCACTAATACCCACCCATATTCAGTTAACAATTTTATTAAAAAGTTATCAATGATATATTACTATTTAATACAAAACTTCAATAATGGAAACAATGATAGGCAGTCAGATGTCTGGGATGGGGAATATTTATTAGAATTGTTTTGTTCCTGGGTATATTGACATCACATTGAAATTTGTAGAGGTCATCATTCTCTTCTAACCTTTCCAAAAAAGGAAAACTAGAAGTTATAACTTAGATGCATTTTTGTTATCCACATTCTTATAAGAGAAAGTTCTGAGTTTTTAGTCCTCTTGCTTGATAGTGAATATAAGATATCTGTGACACATTTTACATGTATAAGGATGTACTGGATTAATTAATTGATTGATTGATTGATTGACGGCTGATTAATGTCCAGGATGTAATGAGTTACCGATGTAACTTAGTACAGATCTCCTTTGTTAAGTTTTTTTCATTCTCTTACCACAACTTGTCATAATGGCATGTTATATAACGGAATATTTATCTGTAAAACACAATTCATTACATTTTGTTAAAGGCATATTTATGTTTTTAATTTTTAATCTGGAAATTGAAAAACTAGAAAGTTTATTGATTTGTCAAGTACATAGACAAGGATTTAATGATCAGACAAGAAATCCAACAACAATCTGAATATAAGTTTTCATAAACTATAGATTTGTGTAATACACATATAGACCAACTGTTTAAATATTAATGATAGTTATATTAGTACCAAAAGATCTATAAAATAAGTTTTACTATCAGGTGTTAATTACTACAGTCAGCTGAAAAAATAATCTCTATTTCAAAAAATCTTGTTGAAACACCTTTCATGAAGAAAAGCAATTTATTATGCAATGCATATCCTTTGTTTGTCTTTCTTTTTAAAATTAGTCTCTTTAATTGTATTGGCCTTGTTTAAAGATCAGTGAATTTTTTAAGCTTTTTGAGGGTTTAAATTTCATTCTTTTATGATAAGAAGTGTACCAAGAATTTCCTGTATTCAATATGTATACATTGTGTATATATTGTCAGTTGTGGTTGAATTAATAAAAATCTACTTATAAAAAGTTTTAATTCCAACTATTGTCTGAGCAGAAAATAATAAAGGTAGTTAAATTTTTATGGTTTAACTTGAATATTTCATTATAAGAAAGTAATAATTAAAATGGAAAACCTTTCAGTATACCTTTTGATTTAATTTTATGAAGGTTTTATAAGTGTGTGCATACTTTCCCCAAGTTACAGTACACCTTCTGAAAAAGGAAACATACACACAATATACAGGGATTTTTTTATTTTCTCTTTCCCCTAAGTTACAGTAAACCTTCTGAGGAAGGAAACATACATATAATACACAGGGAATCTTTTATTTTTATAACCTAAAAAAGTGGCTATTTTTTAACAATTTTTAGAAGTATTTCTGTGAATTTGGTATGATAATTGTAATAATTTTACATAAGAATATCATAGGTCCTATGATTGACTCATGGTAAATATCCTATGACTAACAAAAGTTTTACCTACGTAGAACTATATATAATGATAAACAAAACTTATTTATATGAAGGACAGAATTTACAGCAGTTTTAAATAAATTCCTTTAAAGTAAAAGGGAGGAATGAACACAAAAATAATATTTGTATTGATTTGTAAAAGCTGTTGCAGTGAATGATTAATACATTAAAAAGACGATATTACACATGTCTAGGAAAGTTATTCGTTACCTGGCCCTAAGATTCCAGGTACATTGTATTATTTAACGATGCTTATTTTTGAGAGTAACAAAATATTTGGAACATCATCAAAAAAGGTAATTCAAAAATCATTTTGTGAGTTAATTTCTTCTTGTCAATACAAAATTGTTGAACACGTTTAGTGTTATTTGAACAGCTGAGCTCTGCTTATGATTCATGATTCTAAAATGTATTAAAACTTTACACAAATGAACTCTCAAAAGTTGTTGGAAAGGGGAAGAGACTTTTTTATACCCTCTACTTTTTAGCACCAAGATACTTTTATATAATCCCTCCTCCTTATTGCCTGACCTTTTCTGAAGTTACTTCCCCAAATCATCTTCCTCTGCTTTTGCCTCAAAGATTCTAGATTTACCATTGACATTATTTCTTAATATATAAATTCCAAACATCTAATATAGTTAACAAAGATAAAAGAGAACTGAAGAAGTTGTTTTTCGTTGTTGTTGTGTTTAAAGATTACTTTAGTTTTGTTTATTTCTTAATGGCACTTTTGTTTATAAACAAGGGTATTTTAGAGTTAAGTGACCAAAAAGAAAAGTTAAAAACTTGAAGATTAACAAAAATCTTATATTGTAGGAAGATTCAGAAAATGATGCAAATGAGAGTGTAATTGCTAAGGAAATCCGACTGCAGCGTGAACGAGAGGAGGAAGTATCTCATCAACATGCTAATGGTGAACCACAAACAAATGGCGAAGACATCACATACGAAGAGGCTATAGCAACATACCAACACGAAGGGGAAAGTCTTATCGCCAAAGAATTAAGGGAACATCGTGAAAGAGAGGAGGATTTGCAAAAACAACGTAATACTGTTCATCAGAGCAAACAAAACACAACGAAAGTTCAGGAAAAGGAAGTCCCAACTGTTCAGAAATCAACAACTACACAGAAACAACAAAAAACACCAACACCAACAATACAAAAACAGTCTTTCAATTCCTTCCTATCTAGTCAGTCACCACACAATTTGCAGGACGAATCAGAAGTTAAAGTCACCAAAAAACAAGCAGTGAAAAAAGAAACCCCTATTGAACGTGAGATGAGACTAGCTAGAGATAGGGAAAATGAACTAAGATCACAAAAAGGTTTGCCATTATTAGTTGATACTTCTAAACCAGAAATAGTTGAAAGAGACAATGTGCCTGAGGAGGAAGAAATTCATTATAGTGGGCGGTATAATTCATCAAGTAGTGATGCACCATCTATGAGGAAATTTGCCTCCTCCCGACTTCAAAATGAATTAGCCAAACAGAAGGAAAGAGAAATGACGTATAGAAAGGAAGGTAAAATAATGACAACTTCAGAGGAACATATCGAAACTCCAATGAAATTCTCTGAAGTACCAACAAAAATGTCAGGACCTGTGAAAAGGAATTTCGTTATAAATAAAGGTGGTTCTCCAAAACCACTCGTAGAAAATGGAGAGACTGAATCAAAAGACAATAGTATCACTTCTCCCGAACAAAGTAAAGAGGAACCTAAATTTCGATTAAAGACTGGTGGTGCTGCTTTCTCATATCGGGAGTCACGGCAACATGCAGAGTCCAAAATAGAAAAGGAACTAAGAGAAATGAGAGAAAGAGAGGAAGAGCTAAAGTAAGTATAGTTTCGGGAACCATACTTATTTTTGACACATGTAGATGGTTAAAGTCTTTTTAATTCCTCCCCCAGTTCAATTATAATTGCATGCATTATATATTTAAATATTAGATCAACATGAAGGTGTCATAAAATAATCTGTTATGGTTATGTCCTTTAGATATTTCCCTAACATGCTTGTTCAATGGAAAGAACCTGGGAGTGCTGCTTTCATAGTACAACACCAATAATCTCTGGATGGAAGAAAGTTTTACTGATTCCATACAATTAAATGAAATAATTCTACAGGACCATGGATGTGTATCTGCATGGAGGAAAGTGAAAAAAGTTGTAAATTCACCATGAACTAAAAACTAAAAACTATATTGGACTATTCACAAATGGTGACAATTGACAGCTTTTAAACAACAAAACCCACATATTTAAATCAACATGCATAAACATTGCACAGATTTAACTCTTTACTGTTGTCTTATAGTACATTAAAACTACATGTTTCTTTTTTTTCCATCTTCATGGTAGGAGATAACATTTTTTACTGATATTTTATTCTCTCATTGCAGAACACAAAGAAGGAGTAGTGGAGTTATTTTAGACAGCTGAAGTTATTAGCAATACACATTATATACGGTGCTTTAAAACAATAGAGAAACAATTCCCAATACTGAATGTTATCCAAGGACAGATATTGTCTGTTAGTAAACATTCTGACATATATTGCAGTCAGACAAAAATTCTAATGAATTGTAGCATCAATAGTCTATATGGATGAACATGAATGTGACAAAAGGGACATAACTTCAACAATTCAAGGGGAAGTAATCCATAATCATGATATTGTATTATGAGCATTACCTTCATTAAAATCACTCACAGAAAGGATTAATGATACAAAATTCATATCAATCTACATTTAAAATAACTCTGAAAGTGTATATTCTAGTATTTTTTTTAATTATGAGAAGTGCTATGTAAATGAAAATTAAATTAAATATTTAAAAACTACATAGTTGTGTGAAGTATTATGATTTATAATGTATAACTCTAAAAAGAAACTTATATATTTTTATTTTTTTACCACTTTTTGCATGAGTTCAACACATTAAAAACTGTGATTTAAAAAGGTACATATCAAATATATAATCAGAATAAATTATTTTCTAAATGGCATAAATTTTCATCATAAAATTCAAGAGAAATACAATGCAGGATCAATTATGAATTTTTATGCACAAGTCTTGTACAAATTATTTTGATCAGAATTATTAAATTTCTTAAATGGCACAGTATGTTGAAGTACTGAATAAGATTTATTACAACCAACTTTTCTATGAGGGTTAATGATATATTTATAAAGAAATTTGTTCTATATATCATTAATATTTTCCCCATTTAAAATGGAGAATGAAATGATCTGAAATGTGTAGACATATTTAAGATTAAATTATTTGTTTTAGATGTATATTTTACCGATGAGTAAAAATTGAATGATTTCATGTGAAATCTAAATGTTGTAAATCTCTTAATTAAACAGAGTTACATTTGCTCTTAAATATAAATATACTTGCTGTTTTTTTTTTTTATAAATCCTTATTTTATGTTTGTTTAAATGCAATTTATTGTGTTTCAAATGTGATATTAAACCATTGTGTGTTATTAACTAGATATATCCAGAAGCTACAATATTAACTGATTTGCTTGTTAATTTCTGTCAATCAAAATTAATTTGAAAATGAATTACAGTATAACCATGTGTGTTCATGTATCTTCAGTTATTTAGATGGTTTTGAAATCTCTTTTTACCTCTCTAGAGTTATGCCCCTTTACAAATGCTGAATTTTTCGTTTCTGTTCTCTAACTTAAGTGTACTATGTTTTATTTCTTCAAATCTTTAAAACCTGATTTAATGGCTTCTAATGAATTGTTCTGTACAACATTTTATAGTTGTAGACTATGACCTGTTAACACTTTATTTAGTAACTGCACAATATCTTCTTGTCGGGTACCACTCATTTCAAATTCTAAACACATTGGCCAGTAACACAATTAAAACATGGATTACTAAGGATAATTATGAGCTCAAAGTTTTTTGTTATGGAAAAATGACACACACAAAATTAATGAAAACTTGGTTTACATGTTTTAATGTATCCTAGTAAAATATTATATACATATTATACATGTGTTGATGTATTCATTTAAAATTTTAAATCAATGAAATCTGAGAATGAAAATTTTTGTTATTACCTGTTTATTTAAAATAGAAAAATGGAGGAACTCATCTTTTTAAATGATCAAATACTAAATTAATTTCCTCCCTTTTTGTTAAGTGTTTGTCATGGTAATGAGAGAATGATGCCCTATGAGAACATCATGGAAGAATTATCATTTAAAGGGAGAAGCTTTTTTTTTTTTTTTATCTAGTATGAACACGTTTATCCCTTTGTTACCTTTTTTCAGAAATTAAACAAGGTAACATATTGACAATTCCAGAAATATCTGTTTTTCATTTTTCTATAGAGAAGTTTAATACTAACAGGTACATTGGGAAAAATATCAGTAATGTCATTTTCATATATACTAACTATGGAAGGGACTGTGCTGGTGACCAGTGGTCAGTTTTGTAAACATTTGTATATGTCCGATTTTATTGTACATTCCAATTATATATAAAGTGCAAGTTTGACATTTTACATATCATATCTATATTTTCTGTTATTCTTACAAATTATATTAAATAAAAGTCTTAATATTGAAACATTTATTTATTTAACCCTTTGCATACATAGTTTTGGAGGTGTTTAGGAGTCATGCTGTCTGTTTTGTTTTTTTGTCCATCTGTCTGTCCATCTACCTTGTAAGTGCAACTCCTCAGTGGCCAAATAGAAAACTGATGAGACTTTCAGATGTAGAACATTACATGAGGATGTAGGAATAAGAAGATGTGGTATGAGTGCCAATGAGACAACTATCCATCAAAGTCATAATGTGTAAAAGCAAAACTGTTATAGGTTAAAGTAAGGCCTTCAACAGGGAGCTTTGGCTCACACCTAATAGCAAGCTATAAAGGGCCTCAAAACTGACAAGTGTTAAACAATTCAAACAGGAAAACCAAATGTCTAATCTATATAAAAAAATGAGAAACAAGAAACACTTATCTCGATTAAAAAGACAAAAACATGTAAACATTGCGGTATTGAAGACCCGTTGGTGGCTTTCAGCTGTTTTCTGCTCTTTGGTCAGGTTGTTGTCTTTTTGACACATGCCCCATTTCAATTCACAATTTTATACACTGAAGAAATGATTTATGACACAATATAAATACAATGTTTATAAAAAAAAGGGTCTGAATGTAAAACAATATCAAAAAGAGAACTTTAACCTTGGACATATTAATAATGGCGTTCTATAAAATAGATATGTATACAGGAATAGAATCCAGGTTCTACATGTTAAATTGAAGATTCACAGATGATATCAGATATGTTCCATATGTTGTTACTACAATCTACAATCTTGTTCCCTTTTCACGAAAGTGATCTTATGAATTAGACTATTTATTGTCCTTCCCTACGCCTATATCACCCTGCTCTGTCGCTCTGAATTCTCGTATCAATGCTTCAAAATGAGACCAGGCATTATCAGCGACGTCACAATGTGAGAGGAGACATTATCAAGCTTGCTTTCTTCAAGCATAAAACTATTTTAGGAAGAGGGAAAGGACCAGTAATAGAATGATAAACAGATAATCGGTTTTTTTTCATATAGATATTGTAAAATATCAGCAGCTCGACATAATGTGAAACATTTTAGCTCGTTCCCTGCGCTCACTCGCCAAAAAGGCTCACATTGTGGCTCGAAACTGATATTTTACGATATCAATGTGTAGAAAACCTGAGAATCTATACTTACCAGGTTTGAAATAACATAGCAACAGGAAGGGTGCCACATGTGGAGCAGGATCTTCTTACCCTTCCTGAGGACCTGAGATCATCCCCCAGTTTTTGTTGGGTCGGTGTTGCTTAGTCTTTAGTTTTCTAATAATTTAATATTGCAATATATGTTGTAAGAACTAAAACTTGCAGACACAGTTCAAATTTGTATATCTTTAAAGCTTGAACAGGGGCATTCATATCCTCAGACACATTCTTTTTTTTTATTTTCCCTTTGGCAACATTCCAGCATACTAAGAGTATATATCTCCAAGTTGATATTGCATGTCAGGTCTAACAATTCCTATCATGATTTCCTACATAAAACAATGCTATTGAACAAATAGTTCCAAATGATCATGATTTGGTTCACAGTTATAGGATATGAATTGCTTGACAAAATCCTGTTCTCTTTTACCTAACAGTGATACTTGCATCATGTATGAGTAAATCCTGGTGGCACCAGTGGAGCAGTCACTATAAAACTTTCAGAAGCACCCAAGTTAATCCAGGTTTCTGGTGACACTAGTGGAGCAGAAACTGTTTACCCTTCAAGAACACCAGAGTTAATCAAGGTTTCTGGTGGCACCAGTGGAGCAGTCACTATAAAACTTTCAGAAGCATCCAAGTTAATCCAGGTTTCTGGTGACACTAGTGGAGCAGGAACTGTTTACCCTTCAAGAACACCAGAGTTAATCAAGGTTTCTGGTGGCACCAGTGGAGCAGTCACTATAAAACTTTCAGAAGCACCCAAGTTAATCCAGGTTTCTGGTGACACTAGTGGAGCAGGAACTGTTTACCCTTCAAGAACACCAGAGTTAATCAAGGTTTCTGGTGACACCAGTGGAGCAGTCACTATAAAACTTTCAGAAGCACCCAAGTTAATCCAGGTTTCTGGTGGCACTAGTAGAGCAGGAGCCGTTGACCCTTCAGAAGCACCCCCCCCCCCTTTATCCATGTTTCTGGTTATACTAATGGAGCATGAACTGTTGACCCTTCAAGAACACCAGAGTTAATCCAGGTTTCTGGTGACACTAGTGGAGTAGGAACTGTTTACCCTTTAAGAACACCAGAGTTAATCCAGGTTTCTGGTGACACTAGTGGAGCAGGAACTGTTAACCCTTTACGAACACCAGAGTAAATCCAGGTTTCTGGTGACACTAGTGGAGCAGGAACTGTTTACCCTTCAAGAACACCAGAGTTAATCCAGGTTTCTGGTGACACTAGTGGAACAGGAACTGTTTACCCTTCAAGAACACCAGAGTTAATCCAGGTTTCTTGTGGCACTAGTAGAGCAGGAGCTGTTGACCCTTCAGAAGCACCCCCCCCCCCTTTATCCAGGTTTCTGGTTACACTAGTGGAGCATGAACTGTTGACCCTTCAAGAACATCAGAGTTAATCCAGGTTTCTGGTGACACTAGTGGAGCAGGAGCTGTTTACCTTTCAAAAACACCAGAGTTAATCCAGGTTTCTGGTGACACTAGTGGAGCAGGAACTGTTAACCCTTCAAGAACACCAGAGTTAATCCAGGTTTCTGGTTACACTAGTGGAGCATGAACTGTTAAACTTTCAGAAGCACCCCAGTTTATCCAGGTCTCTGTTGACACTAGTGGAGTAGGAACTGTTAACCCTTCAAGAACACCAGAGTTAATCCAGGTTTCTGGTGACACTAGTGGAGTAGGAACTGTTTACCCTTTAAGAACACCAGAGTTAATCCAGGTTTCTGGTGACACGAGTGGAGCAGGAACTGTTTACCCTTCAAGAACACCAGAGTTAATCCAGGTTTCTGATGACACTAGTGGAGCAAGAACTGTTAACCCTTCAAGAACACCAGAGTTAATCCAGGTTTCTGGTTACACTAGTGGAGCATGAACTGTTAAACTTTCAGAAGCACCCCAGTTTATCCAGGTCTCTGGTGACACTAGTGAGAAGGAACTGTTTACCCTTCAAAAACACCAGAGTTAATCCAGGTTTCTGTTGACACTAGTAGAGCAGGAATTGTTTACCATTCAAGAACATCTGAGTTAATCCAGGTTTCTGTTGACACTACTGGAGCAAGCACTGTTAACCCTTCAAGCACACCAGAGTTAATCCAAGTTTCTGGTTACACTAGTGGAGCATGAACTGTTAAACTTTCAGAAGAAGCACCCCAGTATATCCAGGTTTCTGGTGTAACTAGTGGAGTAGGAACTGTTTACCCTTTAAAAACACCAGAGTTAATCCAGGTTTCTGGTGACACTAGTAGAGCAGAAACTGTTTACCCTTCAGAAGCACCCCAGTTTATCCAGGTTTCTGTTGACACTAGTGGAGCATGAACTGTTGACCCTTCAAGAACATCAGAGTTAATCCAGGTTTCTGGTGACTCTAGTGGAGCAGGAGCTGTTTACCTTTCAAAAACACCAGAGTTAATCAAGGTTTCTGGTGACACTAGTGGAGCAGGAACTGTTAACCCTTCAAGAACACCAGAGTTAATCCAGGTTTCTGGTTACACTAGTGGAGCATGAACTGTTTACCCTTTAAGAACACCAGAGTTAATCCAGGTTTCTGGTGACACGAGTGGAGCAGGAACTGTTTACCCTTCAAGAACACCAGAGTTAATCCAGGTTTCTGATGACACTAGTGGAGAAGGAACTGTTTACCCTTCAAGAACACCAGAGTTAATCCAGGTTTCTGTTGACACTAGTGGAGCAGGAACTGTTTACCCTTCAAGAACACCAGAGTTAATCCAGGTTTCTGGTGACACTAGTGGAGCAGGAACTGTTTATCCTTCAAGAAAACCAGAGTTAATCAAGGTTTCTGGTGACACTAGTGGAGCAAGAACTGTTAACCCTTCAAGAACACCAGAGTTAATCCAGGTTTCTGGTTACACTAGTGGAGCATGAACTGTTAAACTTTCAGAAGCACCCCAGTTTATCCAGGTCTCTGGTGACACTAGTGGAGTAGGAACTGTTAACCCTTCAAAAACACCAGAGTTAATCCAGGTTTCTGTTGACACTAGTAGAGCAGGAATTGTTTACCATTCAAGAACATCTGAGTTAATCCAGGTTTCTGTTGACACTACTGGAGCAAGCACTGTTAACCCTTCAAGCACACCAGAGTTAATCCAAGTTTCTGGTTACACTAGTGGAGCATGAACTGTTAAACTTTCAGAAGAAGCACCCCAGTATATCCAGGTTTCTGGTGTAACTAGTGGAGTAGGAACTGTTTACCCTTTAAAAACACCAGAGTTAATCCAGGTTTCTGGTGACA
Source organism: Mytilus edulis (assembly GCF_963676685.1). Classification (NCBI taxonomy): domain Eukaryota; kingdom Metazoa; phylum Mollusca; class Bivalvia; order Mytilida; family Mytilidae; genus Mytilus; species Mytilus edulis. Next base: position 117,498,633 of record NC_092344.1, on the reverse strand, counting down.
CTAGTAGAGCAGAAACTGTTTACCCTTCAGAAGCACCCCAGTTTATCCAGGTTTCTGTTGACACTAGTGGAGTAGGAACTGTTTACCCTTCAAGAACACCAGAGTTTATCCAGGTTTCTGGTGACACTAGTAGAGCACGAACTGTTTACCCTTCAGAAGCACCTTAGTTTATCCAGGTTTCTGTTGACACTAGTGGAGTAGGAACTGTTTACCCATCAAGAACACCAGAGTTAATCCAGGTTTCTGGTGACACTAGTGGAGCAAGAATGGTTAACCCTTCAAAAACACCAGAGTTAATCCATGTTTCTGTTGGCACTAATGTAGCAGTAACTGTTTACCCTTCAAGAACACCAGAGTTAATCCAGTTTTTTTGGTGACACTAGTGGAGTAGGAACTGTTAACCCTTCAAGAACACCACAGTTAATCCAGGTTTTTGGTGACACTAGTGGAGCAGGAACTGTTTACCCTTCAAGAACACCAGAGTTAATCCAGGTTTCTGGTGACACTAGTAGAGCATGAACTGTTTACCCTTCAGAAGCACCTTAGTTTATCCAGGTTTCTGTTGACACTAGTGGAGTAGGAACTGTTTACCCATCAAGAACACCAGAGTTAATCCTGGTTTCTGGTGACACTAGTGGAGCAAGAATGGTTAACCCTTCAAAAACACCAGAGTTAATCCAGGTTTCTGTTGACACTAGTAGAGCAGGAATTGTTTACCATTCAAGAACATCTGAGTTAATCCAGGTTTCTGTTGACACTACTGGAGCAAGCACTGTTAACCCTTCAAGCACACCAGAGTTAATCCAAGTTTCTGGTTACACTAGTGGAGCATGAACTGTTAAACTTTCAGAAGAAGCACCCCAGTATATCCAGGTTTCTGGTGTAACTAGTGGAGTAGGAACTGTTTACCCTTTAAAAACACCAGAGTTAATCCAGGTTTCTGGTGACACTAGTAGAGCAGAAACTGTTTACCCTTCAGAAGCACCCCAGTTTATCCAGGTTTCTGTTGACACTAGTGGAGTAGGAACTGTTTACCCTTCAAGAACACCAGAGTTTATCCAGGTTTCTGGTGACACTAGTAGAGCACGAACTGTTTACCCTTCAGAAGCACCTTAGTTTATCCAGGTTTCTGTTGACACTAGTGGAGTAGGAACTGTTTACCCATCAAGAACACCAGAGTTAATCCAGGTTTCTGGTGACACTAGTGGAGCAAGAATGGTTAACCCTTCAAAAACACCAGAGTTAATCCATGTTTCTGTTGGCACTAATGTAGCAGTAACTGTTTACCCTTCAAGAACACCAGAGTTAATCCAGGTTTTTTGGTGACACTAGTGGAGTAGGAACTGTTAACCCTTCAAGAACACCACAGTTAATCCAGGTTTTTGGTGACACTAGTGGAGCAGGAACTGTTTACCCTTCAAGAACACCAGAGTTAATCCAGGTTTCTGGTGACACTAGTAGAGCATGAACTGTTTACCCTTCAGAAGCACCTTAGTTTATCCAGGTTTCTGTTGACACTAGTGGAGTAGGAACTGTTTACCCATCAAGAACACCAGAGTTAATCCTGGTTTCTGGTGACACTAGTGGAGCAAGAATGGTTAACCCTTCAAGAACACCAGAGTTAATCCAGGTTTCTGGTGACACTTGTGGAGCAGGAACTGTTTACCCTTCAAGAATACCAGAGTTAATCCATGTTTCTGTTGGCACTAGTGGAGTAGGAACTGTTAACCCTTCAAGAACACCAGAGTTAATCCAGGTTTCTGGTGACCCTAGTGGAGCAGGAACTGTTTACCCTTCAAAAACACCAGAGTTAATCAAGGTTTCTGGTGACACTTGTGTAGCAGGAACTGTTAACCCTTCAAGAACACAAGAGTTAATCCAGGTTTCTGGTGACACTTGTGGAGCAAGAACTGTTTACCCTTCAAGAACACCAGAGTTAATCAAGGTTTCTGGTGACACTAGTGGAGCAAGAATGGTTAACCCTTCAAAAACACCAGAGTTAATCCATGTTTCTGTTGGCACTAGTGTAGCAGTAACTGTTTACCCTTCAAGAACACTAGAGTTAATCCAGGTTTTTGGTGACACTAGTGGAGTAGTAACTGCTTACCTGTTACAAGCTCCATAGTAAATCGAGGTTTCTGGTGGCATTTGTGGAGCAGGAACTGTTTACCCTTCAAAAGCTCCAAAGCTAATCCAGGTTACTGGTGGGTTAAAGTTGCTCCATATTTTAACTTTTTGTGTAATGTTTTAAGGACATGTTTGTCTTCATGGTTTTCCTGTTAGAAATGGTGTTGTCTGTTTAGGTGTTTATTTGCCCAATTGGTACATGTATCTTCTTTTTTCACACTTAAATAAATATCTTGTGATCAACTGGAAATGAAGAATACTTTTCCTTACCTAACTGCTACGGTATCTGTAAATAACTAACCCCTTTAACCAAATGATAGAATGAAGTCTTCTTAATAGATATAAGAAGATGTGGTATGAGTGCCAATGAGATAACTCTATCCAAGTCACAATTTGTAAAATTAAACCATTATAAGTCAAAGTACAGTCTTCAACACAGAGCCTTGGCTCACAGTTGGCTCAGCCTTGATGATCAAAGGAAGAAAGCTAAATGATTACTGGTTAATAATTTGGCAAAAGGGAGACAACTACATTTTAAATAATGACAGTGTTTGCAAAATGACTTTGCCTGTTGTTCTAAATCTTTGATCAATTACTCTGGCAAATGTTTTTTTCAAAACCTTATGAATTATGTCTTCAACAAATATACCACTGAAGTCAATGGTAGAGCTCATCATAACTGTGTTGTAATGTCTGTGGTAGTTGGTGATCTTTCAGAAAGTATCATGTCGAGGAAGTGCTGTTCTTTTGACAAATAGATATGTTAATGAATAATCTAGTCTGGCCAAAATCCATTCTTATCCAGTAAAGTTATGTTTTTTTTTTTATTGTGGCTTTGTAAAACTCTCAAGGACTCCTATAGAAGCAGGGAATTTTGAAGAAAAGGAGGGATTTTTGATTCATGTTGATTGTCTAAAACTATTTATAATATAAACAAGAACTTTACTGTAGTCATTTATTGAAATAACCATAAAAATTAATTATACAGCACTGTGGGTCAAAACTAGATATACAATATCTCAATAATTTAAAACAGTCCTGAAAACTTATTGCAAGTTTGCATTGAGTGCATCTGAATTGATTATTCAATGTAAATATACACCAAAAGCACATTCAGCATAATTAAATGAAACAATGCCCTGTATGCAATTCCATTATGTCCAAAAGTGATATATATATATACTATGCAGGAATATAATGGCACATTGAAATTTATATTATATAAAAAAAAAAAAAAACCTTTCTCGATGTGTCAGCATTAACAATTTGAACCTACCAGAGGTAACAAAATAACTTTCCTTTTCACAATATAACAATATTTTATTTTCTTTTTAATATTAATTATATTTAAAAAATCAAGTGAACTCTCATAGCATTTACAACTAAATTTACAAAAATATTTTTTTGCAAAATGAATGTTAGGTCAGTAGCTAAAATGACAGAAAAAAGCTTTTAAAGAAGCTGAATCACTACTGAGACTTCTATTACACAGGGAAATAGTTGTCTCATATCACAGAGAGAGCAGAAATTTACAAAGTGTGTCCTTATTTTTAGAAACAAAATAGAACATGTTAGAGTTAAGAAAGCTAAAAATTTCCTAATCAAAATATCATTTCATAAGCAGTAATATTGTTTACAATATTTATTTTTAAATTCCAACCTTTTTTTTTAGGTAATGCTTCACTATTTACTGTTATGTTACATACCAAACAGATTTTAATGAAAATCTACAAGTATGTTCTAAAGTTCTGAAGATAAGGACACTAGGGATTCCTGTCTTAAGTAACAATAAAATAATTTTATCTCGTTAAAAGGTCAAGTTCAACATCCTAACAATGTATGCAAGAATGTCAACCAAAAAGTCAGTCAACATGGATATCTCTATAATAGCTCCTTTTATTTTTTTTTTCGAAATTTATAGAAAAATAAAAATTTAAAACTGATCACATCAAACCAGCAAAAAAAACTGCAAATGTTGTTAAAACATTGTCAGGAATTAATTGATATATTTCTCATCTAATGATAAAAATATGGTAAAATGAACAAATTTGTAAAATCTTATATGAAAAATGGCAAGACTAGAGAGATCAATAAGAATTTTATATTTTGTTCTACATATAAATGTAAATATACAGATACAGATTTATCTAAGTGTAGAGACAAAGACAATATGATTAAAATGGAACTGTAACATGATTATGCAAGACAGATAAACAAAAACATAATTTTGGTTATATTTGTCATATACATTATTCATATGACTGTTTATAATTTGTACCCATGACAACTAACATAATTTTAGAAAATCTCATCAGCAAAGTCACATGTCCTTATTTCCTGATAATAATCAACTAATCAGAAGGCAAGGAAACATAAAGTAGTTGGGTGGAAAATTACCTATTTCAAAAAGCTTTTAACAAAATCAAGTTCTATATCTACTGTAGAAACATTAAGTTTCGTTGGGTTAAAATTTTGGGGTTTTGTCTCCATATAACATTTCATGGGGATTAATTTTATGGTTTCCAGTAAATGGAAGCAATATTATATTTAGGTTCAATTTTCGTGTTTCTAAAAAATTTCGTTGATATAAAATTTCCACGAAATAAACGTAATTAAATCCTCCTAGAAAATTTCTGCTTTTACAGTATCTCTCAAAAAAACTGCAAATTTGACAATAGGAATTTGAAACAAATGTTGTTATGGTGTTTACAATCTAATCTGATTGTATAAAGTAACAATTGAAGTATACATTAAACTGCTACAATTTTATAACTACCTCCATTTTAAAGCATGAATATAAAAATATATTACGGATTACAAATGTGTCGAGGTTTGTGATTGGATAACAACACAGAGATGTCAGTATATATTCAGGAAACTGCCGGGGTATATACGAAGTTTCTGTCCCCAATTGGAACCTCAAAAACGTCATCATAACACCGGTTACTATGTGACGTGGTCAAAAGCTATCAGTCAGTCAGAGGCTCAGAGAGGGAAAATAATGACATGCTTCAGTCAATAATACATTTTTGATACAAAATCACGCAATTTACACTTTTAATACTTAAATTTAATGTTAAAAGTGTTATTATAAATTATTACATACACGATAAAATTATGTTCACAGCAAATTAGAAAATCCTTCACGTATGCCTAACATATCAGGTTGGGTTTTTCAATATATATGTGTTGTCAACAAATACATGCACTGGAAAATAACATTAAGTCAGGGGTAGTCCGTAATATATGTGTAATACAGGTCTCAGAAAGGGTATATACTGTGACATTCCCGGCTTAGGGCTAAGCCAGGAATGTCACAGTATATACCCTGTCTGAGACCTGAATAACATATAATGTCTTATAGAATATATCTTTTGGGTCTCATAAAAGCCATATACAAAAACTACAGAAGTTGTCATGGTTTTACATAAATGGTTTAATGAAAATTGTGGTTTTAAATGCAAATGAATGTCAAGTTCGTTGATCAATTCTTCACAATAAAGAAGCCCAGAGATGAAAACAACAAACATTAATAAAGTCTGTTTCATGATCTTGGATGTTGATAAATGGTAAACTTGGCTTGCTTTGATCTGATTCATCAGATAGGGCTTCACGAAAAACTGCACACAGGTCCTATAAAAATAAATTTAAGAATAAATGGATTAAATGTACATTTGAATTTCTCTCTGTAACTATGTTAATACAATCTATGTGATTATTACTTTTCAGAAATATGGATTATGTGCAAAAAACATACATCAAAAAGGCCTCTAGTTTGTATTTTATAATTCCAAGTGTGATAGGATTAACATTCATTTTTAAGTCACTTGTGGAGCAGATACCTGAGCACCTAAGTACATCCTTGGTTAAAGCTAACATGCTGGTTTGCTAAATACTTAGTTTTCTGTGTAATGTTTTGTTGACTATTGTATTTTTTTCTTCTTCCTTGTTTCCTTACTTTTTTCAATGATTTGCATATTTGAATTCTTAAATTCTTGTTTTAATTATTCTTATTATAACAATGACTGGAAACAAAGTAGAAAATGCAGCGAACTATATCTTTTTCTACGCATCATCAACGTTTTGATGCAGTCATCCACAATGTCTTGAAACACCAATTATTATAGAATAGAATAGAATAGAATATTTTAATTGACCAAATTAGACAATAGATAGGGCCCAAGGAGGGCATATAGCATACAAACAATATTATTATAAACCATCAAATATACAATACACAGAGAATAGATATGTAACAAACATGTGCATTAAAATAAAATAAAATAGTATAATATACTATAGAAAATACACTCAACAAAATAGTAGCAGTGTATTATTATTCATTCTAACATGACGTCCTTCAAACGCTTTGAGTACACACCCGTGGTAAAATATGAATATATTGCCAGTGCTGTTCCGATTGTACTCCCACGTCATATGCTTTTTTATGAATGAGATACCCGACGTCATAGAACAATGACGTTAGAATGTAAGCATTTTACAGGAATATACAGGCTTGTGAATCCGAAAATCATCACAAGGAAACATACACAAATGATGCTAAAATGTGGCAAAAGCCCTTTATTGTACATCATATAAGACATATAAATAAATTATCATTCAAATTCATCCAAAACTGTCTAAATACATTATTTTAAATAGTTTAAGCATGTCACTAATGCAGTTTGCTCCGTTCTTTTACGCTAGTTTATTAGTGCGTTTATTTATGGGAACGGCAAATATTTGCCTACACCTAGAGCGCTTCGATCCAAAAGAATTGCCGTATGTGTCCTATCAGAATCGAAATAATTCATGGGGGCTTGAATATATCTAGATTTTACCACGGGTTGTCCCTTTATGCCGACATTTTACCCCTCGCTATCGCTCAGGGGTAAAATATTTGTCATAAAGGGCCAACCCGTGGTAAAATCACGATATATTCAAGCCCCCATGAATTATTTCTTAAATGAATACTATGTTGAAATTGACTCAAGTGCACCCGTTAAGTGTATTTTCACTTTGAAAAAGACAAACATGAGACATTAGTAGTTTGTGGGGAAAAATCTCAATATGGAAAAAACAATTAAAGCATTTGCACATTTGACTATGAGGTATATTGCAAATAACAAGTATATTTAATAAAGGATATTTAATATGACTTATCTGCAGAAAGCACCAATAGTCGGTGCTTAAAGGGAATTAATGCAGATGAGTCAAACTCCTAAATTATTTAAAATATATTTAAAAACCATATTTTTGAGATAATGGATTTTGTGTCCAGCCAGCAAGGATCTTCAATTTGAAATTCTTCTTATGATCTGTGCAGGCTTAACAGGGTATCCAAATTCATATTAAAGAGTTATATATTATATGATGTCAGAGGAGTGAAATATTGGATTTATTTCACATGTAAAATTATCTGTTTTTATCTCACTGAGAAATCAGGGTATTTCATTGCAAACAATATAATAACAATATTTATGTTCAGCTAAGTCAATGTTACTCCTTATACACCAGTTATCAACTGATTGTCACAAGTAAATTACATTGTAGAGCATGAAGCTGCTAGGATAGCTAATGGCCTATTTTATCAAACATTTACACAGTACTGATCTGGAAACTTACAGTTTTGTGATCTTTGACATCAATCATTAACATCATCAGCATATCAGGAAACTGAGGATTAACAACAACCTGAAAAAAACATTGGTAATCTTAAACTCTCTAAATGTAAGCTTTAAAACAAAGAAAATTGTAGTCTTACTATAACCAAGAACTTTGAGACTACCAAAAAAGTATTTAATGATGGTGTCTATAATATTTTCTTTTCTCTTATGGTGTAAGAATGTGTCCATAGTACACAGATGTCTCCCTTGCACTTTCAATTTCCATGTTAAGTAGACCTTAAAAGTGGGGTAAAAACTCTTAATTTGGCATTAAAAATCAGAAAGATCATAACCATAAGGAACATCTGTACTAATTTTAAAGTTCACTTGACTTAGACTTCATCAAAAACTACCTTGACCAAAAACTTAAACCTTAAGTGGAACAGATGACAAATGACTATTGGACACACAGATGAAAACATAATGCCCCTAGGTAGGGCATCAAAATATTTGGGTGTATAAATGTGCCAATTAAAAACTTTTTATTCTGGTTTATACTTACCAAATATTGCACATGTCCATCCGGACTAGAGAAAGACCTATGTGTTTCTGGGTACCTGGACTGGAGCACTTTATACAGACTTTTATGCCATATGAAACTCATGTTATGGAATGGCATCAACTGAGGGTCTATATCAGATAACTTTTGCTTCACAACCATACCAAGTAACTCCAAAAACTCATCATGGGATAACTTTTGAAACTAAAACATAAAATAAATACTATAAAATATGTTAGTCATTTTTATATAATGTGACTTACAGACAGTAGTGATACATAAGATAATATTCAAAGCATTTGAGGACTGAAAAAAAAATGTTAGTTGATGAGCACTTACTTTTGTAGTTTCAATATCATAATAAGCAATATGAAATATCAGAATATGGGCATTTCAAATTTATTACAGATTTCATGAATCATGAAACAATGTGGTAAAAAAACAAAAGTGAGATATTGTCATTATTGTGTGTGTTTTTTCATAATTTTGATTCTGATTTTCATATATGGTTTAAAATAAATTTAGAAGTAATCACCTCATAATGAATAATTTGAATTAAAAAACTTTAATTTCAAGAAATTGCATACCAATCTTTTTAGGGCTATTATTCAAAAGAGTATTGGTCAATAGTTTGAGCAGTTAGTTATAAATTTTGAAATATGTCCATTCAAATCACAGAATTGTTAGTGAACAGTGTCTATGTGAATGCAAACAAACTAGACAAACATTCAATGTATGTAATATGGTAGAAAGTCTCTAAAACATAACTGAACAATTCAACAGAAAATATTTAGGCACTCATTTAGACTGTTATATAGTCAGTGAAAACTGAGCCTTCTAATATATATCTCTTACTCCATCTTTGCTTTCCTCTGTATCACTTCGTTTCTTCTTCTTCACATCTTCGTCAGCATGTGTAACAATCAACATCCTGTTCCACAGTGAATCTTTACGACATTCCGCTGTAGATTGTCTTATTAACTCATTCATTTTTTCTCTGATAAAGGAAGTACTTCACTTTCAAAATTTAAGTCATTTCTTTTTGATTTGCAATAAGTCAAATATACATAGATTTTTACAACAACTTTAATAAAATTCAAAGAATAAGTAATCAAAACTTTGGTTGCATTATTCATTATTTTATCTTTTAACGTTTGTTATATAAATTACTTAACATAGTAAGCTTTATTTATCTAAGAAGAAAAATTTGCCTCTACGAAAAGAAATTATTCAATAATAAAATGATCAAGGACTTATTCCAAGAATTATTTCCAAATTTTTTTCCTAATTAATGTGGTGCATTGTTTTCCTTATACAAGTTACCTGGCCATAGTAGATTCCTGCATCAGGATGTTTTCTGCTGTTTCTTGATGTTGATTGGTCCTTTTATAAGGTCTTCTTGATTGCTTTCTAACACCTATATGTTGTTTTACTGGTACTGGGTTATTGCTTATACGGTGGATAACTTCTGTATAAGACAAGGCATTCATTTCATACTGAGATTGAATATTTTTAAAAGATCTTAACAGCATGAGGAATAAGTTTTGAAAATATAAGAAAAATATAAGAAAAATAATTTACCTGTACACTAAATAAACCTATTCTTTTTTTTTATATTTTAATTGCTATGGAATCTTTTCCCTAATTAAAGCACAATAAATGCAAAAAAAAAATTGTTCCCATTTAGAGTGTGATACTTTTTAACATAATTTTACACTTTTTTGACACTTGCTCTGTATATGGTAAATTGTTGGTGCCCACATTGATGTAGTTCATAAGTGTTTCTTGTTTCTGGTTTTTTAATATAGATTAGACCATTGGTTTTCCCGTTTGAATGGTTTTTCACTAGTAATTTTTGGGGCCCTATATAGTTGCTGTTTGATGTGAGACAAGGCTCCATGATGAAGAATGTACTTTGACCTATAATGGTTTACTTTTACAAATTGTTATTTGGATGGAGAGTTGTCTCATTGGCACTCATACCACATCTTCTTATATCTATTTACCTTGCTCATTCAGTTGAACATGAGACTTACCTGGAGGTTTTAAACTGCCATAACTTTCTGTTGAATAAGAGTCTTACCTGGTGTTTGTGGTAAGGTTTTAAACTGCCATAACTTTCTGTTGAAAAAGGTCTTACCTGGAGTTTGTGGTAAGGTTTTAAACTGTCCTAACTTTTTCTCTAAGTAAGCCACTGGAAACAGATCCCTCTTACTGGTTAGTACTATAAAGTACTGTAACTTTAGTGTATATCTCTCAGCATCCGTCTGATAAACGTTACTCTGTGACATGTTAGTAATCACTAGTCCAATGTCAAAATCATCAGTCACTGACTTTTGTCGAGTAGGGACCTTAAACTCTTTATACTGTGTCAAGGCGTACTCTGTTGTCCTTACAAAACAGTATTCCTTGAAATGTAAAACACAAAAAATCAACACACTAAAATATAAGTTGAAATTTTGGAATTAATTTAAAAGGCATTAAAATTTCAAATCAGTTACATGAAATCAATTTACATATCTTCAATAATGTATTCTTTCTGAGATACAGACCAATTCCTTCAAATTTTAACCCGACCACTTGAGCATTTTTTTGTGTTTTGAATTTTATTATACATACTCCACTTTTTTATAATGCAATGGTCATCAAAGATCAAATCCAACAATATCTAACCTGACCTGGAGCATGAAAATATGGTCACGGCCAAATGTCTTTTGAAGACAGATTATGCATTCAAAAGCTGAAAAATTGTAATACCAAAACTTCTTTTTGTGTTTTGAATTTTATAAGACATTTTACACCTTTTTATACTGGTATGGTCATCAGTGACAACTGTAGCCCTTGAACTATGTCACTAATAATCTCTAACACCTTTGATGGAGTCTATTTTTGTCACTGATGATTTATATGTCAGCTGGTGTTCTATAGCATGTAGTTTTGAAAGGTTATTTTTCTTTCTGAATGTTTATTTGCTTGACATAATAGGTTTCTAACAGCTGCCAGGTAAACTTGAAACTAAATAAGTTAACATTGCCAACATAAGTATAAAAGATGAAGTCATCAGAATGACCTTTAAACCCAGTGTAACACCATATGTTCAGGTTATATGGTGTTCTGTTGACCTTATCCCTTTTCCCATCTGATTAGTAGATGGTTATATTGAGAAAGTTATATCTATAATACTCACACTTTCAATATCAGCATCAACAGTGGGTGTCATGGCAATGACCTTCATACCATGATCCTTGATGTGATTAGTCATGTGTTCATACAATGTCTGAGCAGGAGAAGACAACTCTGGAAATGTTATAAAATCTGGAAAGAAAAATGGTACTTGAAAAGACATAGGTTAAAATATTTCTGCTAGGCTGCTACTAAATTCTGGACTTTTGCACTGGAAATAGAAAACAGTTTATTCTCTGGGAATTCTACTTTGTTTACCGTTACGTTTTTGTAAAATATGTTATTCATATGATATTAGTTTATACAAGTAAAAAAGAGGAGAAAAAGATTCTGTGAAATTTATCTGTTTTTAAATATGTATGATATGTATGGAGTTATAGGAAAACAGTCAGGGAGGGTGTTGAATTCAAATTGTGTAAAAAACAATGACAGCCTAAATTTTAAGTGTTTTAGCTTTAAATTACATTGGTGTCATGCAAGGACCACCATAATGTTTTGTTAGGATTTGCATATGACCGAACTTCTTCTGTTTATGTCATTTTCATAATGGTGGAAAGGTTGGTCAATGTTATTCAGAAGGAAATAGACCTTTCAAATATATAAAGGAAATTTAACAAAAAACATGAAAAAATTATCCATTTGTAGCTTTTAACATTTAAAAATGAACAGCAGACAAAAAAGTGTTTAGTATTTAAATTTGCATATTTAAGATAGTAAACATAGTTTTATACATGTGGTATTTCAAAGATTCAGTTTTAGGTTAAATACAAGGCCATACTCCTATAAGACTCTTTTTTACAAGAAATTGTTCATAGAAGCGCTGACTTACAATATAAATGTCTTTTTTGACTATCATAGTGACACTGTGATGGTGTTTAAGTTATATGTGTCAGTAGGCCACAATATTCGTTTCTTTAGGTAGCTTTCTCATTGCCATCAACCCCACATATCTTATAATTTATACTATAAATGGTAAAAAGTGTGTTGTTTTGATAAGTTTTAAAAACATTGAATGATATATATAATATGAAGCCTATACATATAAAAATGCATACCTGTCAGGAGAAAATTCCTAGAGAATGCTGGTGGGTATGGGTACACCAAACTGAAGTCCGACAGGAATCCAGTCATGTGGTAGAAGTTTTTATACATGCCTTTGCCACTGATACAGGACTGTATGGATCTTAGATGGAAATCATGGGCAAAGGAATGGACATGGATTAGATCTTTACATTTCTCACACTCATCAACAAACAGTACCTTTAACTGAAAGACAAAACAAATATTACCTTATTGTTTACCTTATTGTCAATGCATTTGCTTGAAAAAAAAAATATAGACGTGATGGTAAATTTGTGATTTTATCCTGCAGCACTACATCATATTGGTGCAAATTCATAGCTCTATTCACAGAGCTAATAATCTTGTCCCATTGCAGTGGACAAGATTATCTTTCTGTTAGGAAAGGGAAGATGGGTTTTGGTAAGTTGTAATACATACAGCATGGTAAGTCTGGCAAAAACAATGTGTACCATAAATGTTGTTAACAAAATTCCTACTGTATCAAACTATAGAAGTCATGTAATGACTTGATGATGTTTCAGTACACATTGACAAGGTGTCAAATTTACCAAAAAATGAAAAGAACTGAAGCAGATAAAAAAACTATTCTAAATTAGTGCTATAAAAAAATGTGATGCTGTCTATATAATCTTTATAATTCAGAAATAATTCAGAAATAAGTATTTTATTCAAAATTAAATCTTGTCCATTCCAAATTAATCTTAACTTTCCCAATATTTTTTTATATTTTAAGATAATTTAGGGTACCAGCCTACCAGGTAAAGTTTACAAAAACTTGCAAGAAAATGTAAAATGTAAAATAAACTACAGTATGGTAAACCATGTGGTGCTATGTGCTTTAAGATAATAAAATAAAACCTTTTTGAACCTGATGATAAACTTTCACAGCAAAAAATATGGTACCCTTTTCAACTGTTTTAACATAGGCAAACCCTAACATCTGCCTGTGCCACTTATATGTGTAGGATTTACTTTCAGTGTTTATATCACAATTAAATTGACACAAAACAATGCCATTCTTCTGATACACGAATGGTGAATTAACTCAATCAAAGAAACAAATATGGTACTACAGCATGATCAGAGTAAAAAAATTGACAAGAATATTAAAATGGTTTAATATGATTTATAAATATCTGTATAACTTTATTTCATTTTGAATAAATATAAGATGGTGGTTAGATGAGAAAATGTAACAGTCGTTTATCAATTTTTTAAACAATTATTACACTGGTTACTATATTCAGATATTATTGTGTACATTTATCATTCCAGACAATGTGAGAATAATTATTGTAATTACAGGGAAAGCTGAATACAAATATATTTGTCAGATTTCAGTATGCTAGTTCTTATCATTGCTATGCTCATCCAGTTGCATTATATACATATTTTTTAGCTTTTTGTTGGTGTGAGTCAAGGCTCTGCGTTGAAGACTAGTTTGACCTATAATGGTTTACTTTTACAAATTGTGACATTGATGAAGAGTTGTCTCATTGGCAATCATACCACATCTTATATCTATATATTAATTAAAACCTCACATTTATTTCTGAATTTACATTACCCGTTAATTATACATAATTCTAAACCAGTATCATGCTGAGTTACCCTACATTATTAGGACTAAAATAGTTGTATATGAGTTTAAAGAGTTTATTGATGTGCAGTTCACTGTGGCAGTAGCTTTAAAAGGAAGAAACTGCTTTCTAAAGTAAAACAATATAAAGGAAAAGTAAGCTTTAAGCATGTGACAAGTTATGAATCCATACTTACAAACGACTGATGTTGTGTATCCTGTGTAATGAGTGAAACAAAATCGTGTGGAGCTAGTTCTTTAGTAGAACAGTTATAGAAAGAAAACTGGCATAATGACGTCTCTATACACTTAAGCTTCCATGAAGTTTTTGTTAGTTAAAACCATGTATCAGCAGAATTTTTTTTAATGTCAAATAAAAAGTAGGTGATGTCAGTAGAACTTGTACCTTTTATCTTAAGGTTTACTGATGTAAATAGACCACTTGGCTATATTTACTATGGTCAATAAGCCAAATGAACCACTTGCTTAAATACATTACCTATTGTTGATTGGTCAAACAGACCACTGGCTTACATTATTTATGGTAAATCAGCCAAATGAACAATAATTTTTTTTTATCTATTGTATATCAAACATACACATACCACATGGCACATAGTATCAAATTAAACAAATCTAACCATTTTGTACAAAATATCTACTTCAAATAAACAGTAAATTTTCAGTACTTAATTCAAAATAAAAATCTACAAATGAAAACCTTACACTTCTATTATTTCAATATCCTACAAAAATGGACTGATTTTTAAATACAGTTCCTTATCTTGTCATAATAAAATTATCTTTTTACTTTTAAAATGCCATAACTGATGTCATTGGACCAGTGTGTAATTTTAAGATGGTTTTGCACTGAGTGCTTACAACAACTGTTTTTATAATGATTCACCCCAACCCCTCCTCATTGAAACCTTAAAAGTGTAAAGTTAAACCTACATGCTGGTTCACGGGTGTTCCTAGTCTGGAGGATTCACAAACAAACAACTTAACACAGAAATACTGCTCCCTAAAGCTGAGTTCCATCAACATGATTCCACCAGACATGGTCTTCTGTAAATGCTTGACTGTACCAATAGAACCATGGATGTGACTATCATCTGGTACAAAATTCTCATGGGATGGAGTCTTTCTATGACGAAAACTGAAACAAGGAGAAATAACTTTGTAAAACATGCAACCCTTATAAATAACCATATCTCCTTATTTAACATACTGATCTTGATATTTCAGTAAACTTTTTATATAGTTTAAGAATATACCGGTATGTACAAAACATTTTAAGCAAAGAAGGGAAATAAATGAAGAGAAAAGCTCAGAATAGTGCTAGGATTGTGCTTTGAACTTGCAATGATTTGTGAACTTTGCAGTATGTTTAAGACCTCACTGTGGCCTTAAGATGAAGAATAGCAATTTAAGTGTTTTTCTCTTGTTTACTGTTTTAAAAACTGTATTAAGTGATTTTGTTTTATGAATAAATACCAAATATCCCTTTATGTTTGTTTAAAGGAAACAGCTGCTACATATCAACAACTTGAGGTAATGCCAGCAAAGCTCACATAGTGATATTCAACTCCCAGCCCTTGCAAAGTCCAGGATTTACAAAGAGAAATCCTAAAATTATTCAAATTAGAAATAGGTGCACAGTTGCAGTTGCATAAGATGATATAGGAGAAATAATGCTGACAAATGGGAACCCCCAAAATAAAGCAAAGTCCAATGTTAACCAGCCAAATGGAAATGTTTTGATACAGGAAACTCTAAAAATAACTAATAACTTATTAATTTTTTTTATAAATAAGATTGTTAGTTTTCTCTTTCGAATTGTTTTTCATTGTCATATCAGGGCCTTTTATAGCTGACTATGGGATATGGGCTTTGCTCATTGTTGAAGGTCGTATGGTGACCTTTAGTTGATAATGTCTGTGTCATTTTGGTCTCTTGTGGACAGTTGTCTAATTGGCAATCATACCACATCTTCTTTTTTATGTATAAATATAAAAAAAACAAAAAAGAAGGTGCATGATGATCTTACAGTTGAACCTCATTGTGTCAACCAAGGTTGTGCTGAAAACTCAGATGAACCCAGTTAATTTCTTGTTCTCGTAAAATTCCTGTTTGATCAATCCATTTTAAACTATGACAGAGTTAATGTCACTAGGTAATTAATAAATGTAGCTAGGTCATTTTTCAAGAAAATCTGCTTACTTTTTCTTTGGATTTGCTGTGAGATTAATTGGGACGAATCCCAGAGACTTGACATAATTCATGTATTCACTGATGAACTCCGATCGTATTTCTACATGCCATCCTTCCTCCTGAAATCTCTTCTGTTTTTGTCCATGAATGGGAGAGTCAGAAGGTGTAGAATCTGGTCGCTTCTTACCATCTTGGCTGTCAGCTCTTTTAGTTCTCAAACTACTAGTGGATGTTCCTGAACTGTGACGAGATCTCTGTAAAAAGTTAAAGTTCAATCAGTGGGATATTTGTTTTTCATATCATTCTGGCTCTTTTCCATCCCCATATTTTAAGTGGATCCTTAAAATGTGACTTGGGGCTGTTTTTATAAAAACATACATGGGACCCACTATCTCCAGGAAGATAATTTTGAATCTGAACTATGGAAGGGTGCTTTTGAAAAGGGAAAATGTAAGAAAATTTACTTGTTTAACCAATTTTCAATGTGCATTCTTTGTGTCTCATGTTTTTTATGGATCAGCCCTTTATTGTCATCAAAATATGATAACAACAATATTCACATAGACAAAAATATTTTTTTAAATATAAACAAATCTGTGAAGCTGTCTCGCTGGAAGTTAGTAGTATATTAGTTAGTTACGTATATTCCAAAAAAAAGTATTATGAGGGCGTCAGAGATATGCCTTAAGCTTAACCTCAGGTCAGTCCTTTTTGTAAAATACCTACCGGTAATATTTTTGGTATGAAGTAAAAATAAATGGAAGGATTCTGCTATAAACATTTGAAAACTTACACTTTTATCTGTTTTATCTGGAGTAGGTGTTCTTGGTAGCTTTTGAGTAGATCTGTACTTCTCCATAATTTTCTGTCTCCATTGAGAAAAGAAGAGAATGGGTGTGGCACAGTAATGAAGTAAACGACTGAACTGTTTTAAAAGATGTAAATCTTCTTCCTGTAAAAGAAAACACATTATAAATATGTGAAGTAAACGACTGAACTGTTTTAATAGATGTAAATCTTCTTCCTGTCAAACATTATAAATATGTGAAGTAAACGACTGAACTGTTTTAATAGATGTAAATCTTCTTCCTGTCAAACATTATAAAGCAGTGAATAGCCTAGACATATCAGTTAACTATTTATGAAGTTTAACATTCAGCTTCTGGGGGTAAACAAATCCTAAAAAGCAAACATTTTTCATCTATCAACCAATATATACAATCTGAAGGCAGCATCCAGGTGTTGAATTTTCTGGCTGTGTTTTTTTTACCGATTGGTGGCCTTCAGCTATTTTCTTCTTTGAATCTTGATTGTCCATCAGAGTGTATTTCAAATTTTGGTGAATAACTGGTGTGGTTTCTATAGATTTGTGTAAATGTGTTTACCAAGAATACAAAATCATTTATTATAGTAAATATACAACATTTATTGCAGCAGCTTATTTTTCATCTACTGTACTTTAATCTGGCTACTCTTAGTAAAACTTACATAAATTGGTTCATTACAACTTGATTTAGCAATCCATGACCAAAACAGTTTATTCAGAGTCAATATGGCATCTACATCTGGAAAATATATACATCAAACATTACATATAAAGCATAAAGTACAGTGTAAAACACAACATGTTAAACATATAGAACTGAGGAAAACTCTACATGTAAAAGATTTAATACTGTGTAAAACATATAGTATCTTTTTACTGTGCAAACAAAATATTGTGTTAAACCACAACATGTAAAGCATTGCTATGTAAAACACTCCATGTGAAACACATAGAATATGCAAAACACATATTTTTTTTAAAACACTGCATGTAAAACAAATAGAACTGTGTAAAGCACTGCATGTAAAACACATAGAATTGTGTAAAGCACTGCATGTAACACACATAGAACTGTGTAAAGCACTGCATGTAACACACATAGAACTGTGTAAAACACTGCATGTAAAACACATAGAACTGTGTAAAACACTGCATGTAAAACACATAGAACTGTGTAAAGCACTGCATGTAACACACATAGAACTGTGTAAAACACTGCATGTAAAACACATAGAACTGTGCAAAGCACTGCATGTAAAACACATAGAACTGTGTAAAACACTGCATGTAACACACATAGAACTGTGTAAAGCACTGCATGTAAAACACATAGAACTGTGTAAAGCACTGCATGTAAAACACATAGAACTGTGTAAAGCACTGCATGTAAAACACATAGAACTGTGCAAAGCACTGCATGTAAAACACATAGAACTGTGTAAAGCACTGCATGTAAAACACATAGAACTGTGTAAAACACTGCATGTAAAACACATAGAACTGTGTAAAGCACTGCATGTAAAACACATAGAACTGTGTAAAGCACTGCATGTAACACACATAGAACTGTGTAAAACACTGCATGTAAAACACATAGAACTGTGTAAAGCACTGCATGTAAAACACATAGAACTGTGTAAAACACTGCATGTAAAACACATAGAACTGTGTAAAGCACTGCATGTAACACACATAGAACTGTGTAAAACACTGCATGTAAAACACATAGAACTGTGTAAAACACTGCATGTAAAACACATAGAACTGTGTAAAGCACTGCATGTAAAACACATAGAACTGTGTAAAACACTGCATGTAAAACACTTAGAACTGTGCAAAACACTGCATGTAACACACATAGAACTATGTAAAGCACTGCATGTAACACACATAGAACTGTGTAAAGCACTGCATCTAACACACATAGAACTGTGTAAAGCACTGCATCTAACACACATAGAACTGTGTATAGCACTGCATGAAAAACACATAGAACTGTGTAAAGCACTGCATCTAAAACACATAGAACTGTGTAAAGCACTGCATGTAACACACATAGAACTGTGTAAAACACTGCATGTAAAACACATAGAACTATGTAAAGCACTGCATGTAACACACATAGAACTGTGTAAAGCACTGCATCTAACACACATAGAACTGTGTAAAGCACTGCATCTAACACACATAGAACTGTGTATAGCACTGCATGAAAAACACATAGAACTGTGTAAAGCACTGCATCTTAAACACATAGAACTGTGTAAAGCACTGCATGTAACACACATAGAACTGTGTAAAACACTGCATGTAAAACACATAGAACTGTGTAAAGCACTGCATGTAAAACACATAGAACTGTGTAAAGCACTGCATGTAACACACATAGAACTGTGTAAAACACTGCATGTAAAACACATAGAACTGTGTAAAGCACTGCATGTAAAACACATAGAACTGTGTAAAGCACTGCATGTAAAACACATAGAACTGTGTAAAGCACTGCATGTAAAACACATAGAACTGTGCAAAGCACTGCATGTAACACACATAGAACTGTGTAAAACACTGCATGTAAAACACATAGAACGGTGTAAAGCACTGCATGTAAAACACATAGAACTGTGTAAAGCACTGCATGTAAAACACATAGAACTGTGTAAAGCACTGCATGTAAAACACATAGAACTGTGTAAAACACTGCATGTAAAACACATAGAACTGTGTAAAGCACTGCATGTAACACACATAGAACTGTGTAAAACACTGCATGTAAAACACATAGAACTGTGTAAAGCACTGCATGTAAAACACATAGAACTGTGTAAAACACTGCATGTAAAACACATAGAACTGTGTAAAGCACTGCATGTAACACACATAGAACTGTGTAAAACACTGCATGTAAAACACATAGAACTGTGTAAAACACTGCATGTAAAACACATAGAACTGTGTAAAGCACTGCATGTAAAACACATAGAACTGTGTAAAACACTGCATGTAAAACACTTAGAACTGTGCAAAACACTGCATGTAACACACATAGAACTATGTAAAGCACTGCATGTAACACACATAGAACTGTGTAAAGCACTGCATCTAACACACATAGAACTGTGTAAAGCACTGCATCTAACACACATAGAACTGTGTATAGCACTGCATGAAAAACACATAGAACTGTGTAAAGCACTGCATCTAAAACACATAGAACTGTGTAAAGCACTGCATGTAACACACATAGAACTGTGTAAAACACATAGAACTGTGTAAAACACTGCATGTAAAACACATAGAACTGTGTAAAACACTGCATGTAAAACACATAGAACTGTGTAAAGCACTTCATGTAAAACACATAGAACTGTGTAAAGCACTGCATGTAACACACATAGAACTGTGTAAAGCACTGCATGTAAAACACATAGAACTGTGTAAAGCACTTCATGTAAAACACATAGAACTGTGTAAAGCACTGCATGTAACACACATAGAACTGTGTAAAGCACTGCATGTAAAACACATAGAACTGTGTAAAGCACTGCATGTAACACACATAGAACTGTGTAAAGCACTGCATGTAAAACATGCAGAACTGTGTAAAACACTACATTTAAACACAATAACATAATACACATTACTTTGTCAAGTATATAGTATGTACAATATGTCATAGATTTACTGATGCGTCTTGTTAATATGGATCTCTTACCTTTTCTGACATGACCTCTGACCCCTTGTGTTTGTAACCCATGACATTTGACCACATCTCTGATGACAGCATGCTGTGTCTGTGAGAGAGGTTTGGTAGGCTGTGTGTCCTTGAAAGCCTCATCAAAAGGTTGACTAGGATGACCAGCACTGAATTGACCAATGTTACTATTCTTCCTTCTCAGATGTTCATTCGGAGGTGGTGCGGCATGTTTGATCAAATTGTCTAATTCACTATTCTATAATTAATAAACAGGCATAAGCATTCTTCAAAATAAAAACATTGTAGCGAAGAGAAACTGTAGAATTTGATGATACTGATGCTGCTGTAAGGAACAGCTGAAATTGGTATTTGCTTTGCAAAATCATCTTGGCATGAAAAAACACCAAAGTACACAGAAATGTAAAACCAACATATATTATTATAATAAAATTTTATGATGTAAGTTTTTAAGCTCATAAACAACCAACCTTTGTTTTACTCGACTGTGAAAATCCACAGTGATGGAACAGTCCCATTTTCTGACTGATAATACTATTCAGTAAGATATTACGATTGTTGTTCCACTTTACTAACTTGGAAACATTTAAAATGAGCAACTTGTTCAAATCTCCTGCCCAGTTGTATGTGTACAGGCATAGCTACAAAATTAGAAATTCAAATCATTATAAAAAGTCTTAAGCAGCTAATAACAATGAAATACAATATATTATTCAGGTAAATTCTATCAAGGTATAAATACTTATTCAGGACTCATTATAAGCAATGATGAATATTCAATCACTCCAGTCTTTTTAATTCCATTTATATATCTATTCTTTATAGTGAGTAACACCTGTCAACATTCCCCTTACATATGTGGGGATATCTACCCTTCCCCTTTCCCACTTATACTTACATTTCTGTTTTGTACAGTAAGTAACAGTAACCTCTGCCTTGGTATAAACAGTGGATCTGGACTTGCCAACATGTTCAATATATCTGGTGATTTTTCTCTCTCAGACCACAATGGTGCAAATCTCTGAAGTGCATGTTTAGGTATAGCTGTAGAATAAAGGTTTAAAAATCATTCCTTTTATTTTATTGTTTATTTCAAAGTAAACATGTTATCATATCTAGAAAAAGTATTTTCACAGATTTCCTGTTCATAGTATTCCTTCTAGAGCTAATATATAAAGGGGTTGCAGGATTGAATTTCATGAATAAATAAATGGGGATTGTGTGCATAGGACACAAATGATATCCCTTCTTCCATATAACCTTATAAAGGGACTTATCGGTCGTCCCACTGTCTATATTGCTCAGCTCTTAATAAAATTGCATATCATGGCTTTGTGACGTGAAATACATTGACCAAGCCTTAATAACTTTGAACTGGACATATCATAGACATGATAATGTTTGAACTGACATTAATAAGTTTGACCCGAACTTACATGTATTTAGTCATTTTCCGGTTCCTGGCGAAACTAAGAAGACACTTCCAAAAGATGCAAATACACCCTGATAAATTTATTATCAGGTTATCTGCATATTGATATTGTAAATATCAGCCGCTCCACACAATATGAAAGCATTTCTATCTTGTTCGCTGCACTCACTTCACAAAAACCTTCATATTGTGTCTCCCAGCTGATATTTTACAATATCAACATGCATACAACCTGATAATCGGTACATATCAAGACCAGTAGAATTATTACACCCATATTTGTACTTGATTTATGTTTTCTAACCAATTTTGGGACATACAGACTGACGTATGGATGGACAAGGGTAACACTTAAGGCATCCTCCTTCAAAGCAGGGGCATCAAAGGGATAGGGTTAGAATTTTAATGCCAACAAAAAGGTTGCTAAAACATCTTGCAGTTATTCACTTTTGGTTTTCTCTTTTGAATTGATTCCCATTTTGTCATGCCCATACCTTTTAAAGCTTACTATATGTCTGACTGGCAATCCTACGACATCTTCTTATCATTATAAAGGAATGTATACTATATATCTGATTGGCAATCCTACGACATCTTCTTATCATTATAAAGGAATGTATACTATATATCTGATTGGCAATCCTACGACATCTTCTTATCATTATAAAGGAATGTATACTATATATCTGATTGGCAATCCTACGACATCTTCTTATCATTATAAAGGAATGTATACTATATATCTGATTGGCAATCCTACGACATCTTCTTATCATTATAAAGGAATGTATACTATATGTCTGATTGGCAATCCAACGACATCTTCTTATCATTATAAAGGAATGTATACTATATGTCTGATTGGCAATCCTAAGACATCTTCTTATCATTATAATGGAATGTATAATAGATTTCCTGGTTTTCTACATTTACTTTTTTCAGTCCTTAGTCACACTATTGAGCACTATTCAGGTAATGAGCAAAGTAAAACAAACCAATAACGTCAATATTGTTGATAATTGACACTGTTTAGAAAACTGGACATTTGTTTGTTGTATTGATCTGAGCAATATTTTTCATTTAAAACTGAATTATTTTAGAAGCCTACAAGGATTTTGTGAGGTCATACTTTAAACAATCAGGTCAATTCTTTTCTAAGTCAAAAAGTCATCATATGGTAATTTCTGAATAGCTTAAGATAATGATACAGACAAAGATATCTTTACGTTTAGCTTTGTTGTATGGGCTTTGATCATTGTTGAAACCAATTACACCACATCTTCTTTATTACATATCCAGCATTACCTTTAGGAGATGTGGGTGAAGCTGTAAATTCTTCCTCGTTAAAATCCTGGACACTAGCCTGCCATTGTTCTGTGTTACGTCCAACTACCACAAAGTTAATGTCCTGATCTGCCATCACCATATCAAATCTGTCTGTAGTATCCAATGAACTCTCTATATTGACATCATCAGTCTGTAATAAATCATTTTATGTGTTAAAAGCTGAAAAACACAAACAAACTTAATAAAGCGAACAACACAGGATGGCTTTTTCTCAATGTTAAAGGCTGTTATTTCCATATCTACTTAATTTGAATTATGGTTGATAGTTTTCTCGTTGGCAATCACACCACACCTCCTAATTCTTATATTGTGAATTGTGTAAAATTTCTTTACCTAGGACATGATATACCAGTATTTGAAAAAAAAACCAAGACATTATTATTTTTTTAAATTAAAACGCTATGATATGATAACATGCAGTCTGGATTCAGACAGTAGGGGATATAGGCGAGTGTAATATTTGAAAAAGACGTCTAGTTAAGGACTTTAATGCACCCACCTAACACACGGCTAATTTCTTTTTTAAATGAAAGAATAATGATTTAACTTTGATTTTTGCCCGGTCGTCACAAAATCGTACGGTGCAGTTTTTGTAAAATTGACGTTTATTTCAGAAATTAGTTGAAAAATATAAAATTACGACATGTTTTTCAAGCAAAGGAAATTAGTCGTATCTCTTCTTTTAGATAGAATAATTAAGTGAATTAGATTCTTAAAATAATGAAAAACAATATTTACAACTGTAAGTCCGCATGCTTTTGCATTCCTTCTAAATATTTGACATTTTGTACGAAAATTTTCATAATCCTGACCTTTTCGGATCTACAATTAAATTTTTATTAAATGCTTTTGCACTTTATCCGTTTTAGAACACACCAAATTACTCATCAGTTATCGTTTTTTCATTCAAGATCAAGTTTTTATCTCAACATTTCTTAAAATCACGAATTTCTGTTATTTTATGATGTTGGGTAAAATCACTATAGTTTCCAGAATCCCTTATCCATTTCGTTATCGTTTTTTTACTGAAAATATTAGTCGATTTCCGTGTACTTAATAGTGCTATTAGAGTACGATAAATCATATTTAACGGTTCTATTTCTATCTTTAACTTCAGTGTAGCTTAAATAGATATAACATCGTCCGAATTTAAGATCAAATCAAAGTAAAACATCGTTTTTGAGTTCTGTAGAATTCACCCCTTTCTAAATAAGGAATCGTATCGGAAAATTGTAGAAAATCTTCCGAGTCGTGTCAAATTTTCACAGTCCAGTTCACGATGAAACCCTTTCTATGCTAAAAAGTAAAAACTAATCAAAAACTATCCATTGATTGAGATGCATAGTCTTTCATGTATTTACTACATAGAAACTATGTAGTTAAACACTTAAATGAAGATACAGTTGTATTGCCGCAGTGGGAAAACGAAAAATGAAGTTCATAGAGAGCCTACAGAAGACTGGTCGATGAATATGAAAAAAATGAAAACATCCCATTTAAAAATACAAATATCATAAGAGTTGCTATAAATATTTAAAAAGAAACACAACCTATCATCTACCGACCAGTCTCTTCTCATATATCAACGAGGGCAGTAGATTTACAACTCATTCTGATTTGTCTCGGTTTGTTTATTTTGCAAATGTATAAAGCCTATAAGCAAGATACACAACTTCATAAGGTATCCTCTACGGAGCAAACTCAAGCTGTATTGAGTGTTACTACATATATCTCTTACAATGATCTGATTTACAAAATAACTCATGATAATTTTATTATTAAATCTTTATACCATCTAGCTTGCATCGCTAAATATTTGCTACAAAATTTGATATCAGAAAGTAAAGAGCTATGTAATTCTGAAAATAAAACAGCTTTTACTAACATTTCGACGATTAAAGATGACGTGCCTGTACAAAGGAAGTATTCTGGTTAACAACTTTAATTACTTGATCAGTTAATCGGGCTTAATTTCTGCCCGAGGATCCGCCGAGAAAACTACACAACATTTTATCAGCTTCAACAAAAACTAAAAATATATGGTCAATTTATAGTTACATGTATACAGCCTCAACAAGGCCAAGGTACATCCAATATTGTATACAGTAGCTCTATAATTTTGTCTTATGCCGTTATGACGGAAAATTACCCGTTTAAAATGACTGTGATATTCAGTCTGTCAAATTTAAAGATCTGAGCAGTGACTGCGAAACTGGTTGCAAGCACTTTATGTAGCTACTAGTATTTTACGGAAGCAAATTTAGGGTAAAGTTGTAATCCAATCAGATGAATATCCATTATCTAAAAAAAAATTCACTGGATTATTCAATTGCAATTATGCCACCTGCTTTTAAAACATTTCTGTATTGTCTTTTGGGTGATGGCGCATCTGCGGCAGTGAATAAAGCGTACGATATTCCTATTGACAAAGTTCTGTATGGCTTTAGTAGAATGTATAATTATAATCTATAAAAAAAAAATTAAATCTTTTTCATTTAGGTTTATCATTACAAATGCACCGTATTTATTGGACACACCTTTGATAACTATGAACAAATTTGACTGATCAGGAGATTAGAAAAACTGAAAATGGGGCATACATTCTACATGGCATTATTTTTCTTCTGGGGGTCAAAATTTTATCCAAGACAATGTCGACCTACATGTAACTACAGAAACAATAAAAGTTCTCCGTATGACTTTGGTTGGCTAAAAGGCAACATCGGTCCGGTATGATGTCATCCACATTTCTAAATGATTTGATCTGTTTACGCATTGGTTTAGGTATAGGGGGAGGGTTGAGATTTCCAAAAAATGTTAAACCCGCCTCAATTTTGCGCCTGTCCCAAGTCAGAAGCATCTGGCCTTTCTTAGTTTTGTATGATTTTTCATTTGAATTTCTTGAGTATATTTCGAAGCTTAGTATGATGTCCATTATCATTTCAAACTAGTACATTTTTGTTTAGGGGCCAGCTGAAGAACGCCTCCGGGTTTGGGAGTTTCTTGCTGCATTGATGACCCATTGGTGGTCTTCGGTCGTTGCCTGCTTTTTGAACGGGTTGGTGTCTCTTTGACAAATCCCTCATGTACATTCCTAAAAATTAATTCAATCTGTATATAGTAGATCTTGTGTCCGCTTTGAGCAAAGCCTCTGCTGTACTGATATATGCCCATGCCAAGGAAGTTGTCTTTGTATGGATATGTTGACCGATAAGAATTATGAGATTACAAGTTAAAATGAAGCTATAATATTCCGATATCGCAATATTCCGACACCTAAATGGTCCAACGTTTTGGTCATTTAGGTTATACGCTAACAGGATTTTAACATAAGAAAGCCAAATAAAAGGTTCAATATAAGGATAACCTTCTCCTCTGTTTGAAGCCGTGAAACAAGATATAAAAAAGTAATACTTAGTGACAAAGTAGCCGAACGTCATCACTAGCGTAATTTTAAAAAAGTACAAACTACTTTGTCAAGTGTTGTTTTATTAATTAGATATCTCAAGATACACGGCGGCCGACTAAAGTAAAATCAAACATAGACTGACGTACAATGAGTGATCATATTTTCCTTGTGATATTTTATATTAAAATTGTCAATTTGTTGATATAAATATACTAGTAGCACTTTACTCATTTTAGTAATGTTAGTTAGTACTCTTATCATATCTGATTTAGTGCTGTAAATGAAATGATCCAGACTCAACATATTGCATAACAATAATAAATAAAAAATCTGCCCCTTGGTTGTCTGATCTTGAAGTGGTTTGCAGGCTTTCAAACGATCAGGAGACCATACGCTTCCTCAATTTTAATGTACAGCTCATCATGGGACTTTTCTGAACAATTAAAATATGTCATATGTTATATTTTCCCCTTGCTTCAAATATATTGTTTCTGATTATTTATATCAAATTTGCAGATATATGTTTGTAAATAAGTGCAATCAAATGATATGGGGTATTATTAGATTTAGATAATGCAAGGGCGACTACAGATACATTTGTATGACTTAATGGTTGATTTTCAAAGACTCCGATAGAAAACGTTACGTAACATGCGTTACCGTTAAAATCAACCAAAATTAATTAATACTATGATAGAAATATATTTTCCCAACAGTAATACAGCATTCCTATAAAAATATTTCGTTTTTGCATTTGTTTTGACTCGATTTTTCTACTGGAAGTATCCGTGAATTGAAATTGCACCCATGACCTTTGACCTCGATTAAAAAAAAAATGCACCATAATTTCTTTTGACGACCGGGATATTTAGAAAGTACACATTCTTAGCTTTCCAGTGATATATAATTTAGCCGTGTGTTAGGTAGGTGCATTAAAAATGTAAATTTGTCTGTCATATCACTCGCCTAATAGTATTACCATGGAAAAGATATAAATGTTTTTAAGAAATCCCAAGCAGCTTGTTTGAAAATTATAAAGAAATTTAAATAATCACACACTTTTTAATCAGAACCAAGCTTATATGATGAGCATTACCTGAACTGGTACTCTGCATGGATTGTATAATGTCCCATTACACAGATTTCCCTCGCTGTCTTTGTATAACTTGAAGATTTTAGGATGAACATCACCAAGTATATGAGACACAACATTAATAAATTCCTTCAGGAAAAAATCAACAGCAAATCTTGAAGACAGAGCCATTACATCTTTACTCACAGAAGGCACACCTAAAAATAAAATTCAAAAATAAAATGCAGATTGATAGCTGTTTTTGAAATTTTTTTTCTATATACGGTACTTTTAAAAATCTAAAGGCACTGATTTTTTTAAATTTCAGCAACTAATAACATGCCTCACCAAATGAGGTAAAATGTTAAGTAACATTTAATGTTTGTTGTTTTTAAACTTGCCATTTATTCTTTGCTGTTGTATGTAAGCATGGTGATCTTACACATTACCTAGCAATAGATACATTCTACAATAGGTAGCACAATATTTTTAACTTTTGATCTACTTCATAGTCGGTATACAAACCTATTTCATGACAGAAATCAAACCACTTGATAAGTAGTGAAGAGAATACAGGATTCAGAATACCACGACTGCCTTCCTCATATTTCTGTATGATCTGCTGAACATCACCTTCTGATCCAGAGCTATAATCTGACATCAAAGATGAACTTGGTGATGCCTGGCCTTGAATATGGGCTGCTGAACTTGGAATATCAAAAAAGGACTGAAAAAAAATGCAATTTATTTCAAATTTATTTAGGAACAATAAAACATGTAAATCACAAAAACATCATATCATCTCTACTAAAATAATAGAAATGCAATAAATTAAACTCGCATTTTGAGAAATTTTATATAAATAAAAGAGAATTTTCTCAATGTCGCAAAAAATATAAATTTCATTTATTTTAGTCTAAAATGACAATAGTGCAATAATAAATGCAAACAATATTTTCTGAATTTACAGTATATAGGTGAACATGCATGACACCTGTTCTTCATTTTTGCATAAGTAAGTGAGATTATTGTATAATATACCTCAGCCTGACCTTGTATGAATGAGATTTCTGTACATACCTTTGCCTGATCTGGTGAAGGGGAGGTAACTCTTGTAAAGGCATCTTTAAGTGACTGAAGCAATGGAGAAGACACAGCACTACTAAGTATAATCTTATCTGGCATTTTTCTTGTCATTATAGAATGTCTCCTTTGAAGGTCTGATTCTGCAATGATATAAACAACATTAAAAATCAGGTATTTACAATAGAAATTCTATCATTCTCCTCATTTTAAAATGTTTTATATATTTTTTTTAAAAGAAAGAAGACAATGACCTTACACTCAGATACAATTCAATTTTACTGGCAAATAAATCACAGTGCCAAATAAATGGAGCTCTTTTATTTGAATGTCATCCAGTTCACTTGTATTATCCCAATGAAAAGATGTTAATCATTGTGATTGTAAATTTTAATGGTGTTTGTGTTGCTCAGTTGTTTTAGTGATTTACTGAACACTGTTTGCTTCTGCTCTTCTTTCTTTTGGCTGTTGTATTGACTCAAACTTGGTGATCTCAAATATCTATGAGTATAGCATACACCCAATAGTAACTCCACTGTGAAGTATCTGACAAACTTGGTGATCTCAAATATCTATCAGTATAGCATACACCCAATAGTAACTCCACTGTGAAGTATCTGACAAACTTGGTGATCTCAAATATCTATCAGTATAGCATACACCCAATAGTAACTCCACTGTGAAGTATCTGACAAACTTGGTGATCTCAAATATCTATGAGTATAGCATACACCCAATAGTAACTCCACTGTGAAGTATCTGACAAACTTGGTGATCTCAAATATCTATCAGTATAGCATACACCCAATAGTAACTCCACTGTGAAGTATCTGACAAACTTGGTGATCTCAAATATCTATGAGTATAGCATACACCCAATAGTAACTCCACTGTGAAGTATCTGACAAACTTGGTGATCTCAAATATCTATGAGTATAGCATACACCCAATAGTAACTCCACTGTGAAGTATCTGACAAACTTGGTGATCTCAAATATCTATCAGTATAGCATACACCCAATAGTAACTCCACTGTGAAGTATCTGACAAACTTGGTGATCTCAAATATCTATCAGTATAGCATACACCCAATAGTAACTCCACTGTGAAGTATCTGACAAACTTGGTGATCTCAAATATCTATGAGTATAGCATACACCCAATAGTAACTCCACTGTGAAGTATCTGACAAACTTGGTGATCTCAAATATCTATCAGTATAGCATACACCCAATAGTAACTCCACTGTGAAGTATCTGACAAACTTGGTGATCTCAAATATCTATCAGTATAGCATACACCCAATAGTAACTCCACTGTGAAGTATCTGACAAACTTGGTGATCTCAAATATCTATGAGTATAGCATACACCCAATAGTAACTCCACTGTGAAGTATCTGACAAACTTGGTGATCTCAAATATCTATGAGTATAGCATACACCCAATAGTAACTCCACTGTGAAGTATCTGAAAAACTTGGTGATCTCAAATATCTATGAGTATAGCATACACCCAACAGTAACTTCACTGTGAAGTATCTGTGGTGATCTCAAATATCTATGAGTATAGCATACACCCAACAGTAACTTCACTGTGAAGTATCTGACAAACTGAGGAAGCTACACATATTCTTTAGAGTGAGGTTACAGCACATGTATTATGAAGTACCACTGTTGACTTGTGTTCAGGTATCTGGCAGAATAATGATGACATATGTTGCCTCTTTGAGCTTGTTATAAGGAGGGAGTTGTTTATGACATAACTGGCAGTGCCCCTTAAACTTATATTGACTTTGACAGACAGAGGCAGATAATTATTACCTCTAGGAGCATGAGGTGATGAGGGAGTTGAGTATGATGCTACTGGCAGTAACTCCATTAACTGGTGTGGTATCTGACAGACGGAGGCCGTCAGCATGGTGAACTCGGTCACTATGTCACACAATGAATGGTGAACAGCTAATATCAATTTCTCCTTCAGTGAGCCGAGATCTGCTGAACCAACTTCCCATGCTCTGAACTGTAACAAGGCTGTAGGTCCTAGAAAAAAATGTACAAATACTTCAAACATAAGTTATTAATTGACTCCTTATATCAATATTTGAGACTATATCTAAACTATTATCATTCATGGTATATAATGCTAACTGTAAGTCACTCAAATAATTGTTTTTTGACAGATAGTTGTCCCATTGGTAATCATACTAATTCTCCTTATTTTATAAACAAGGTACAAACTTAGATTACTCTTTACTTTACACTGCCTAATATCTGGTGTATAATAGAATCATTACTTCCATAGATGAGGGTGTGCAGTAATTTCTTTTTCTTGGCATACTTTACCAATTCTTGATGATTAAGAATAACCTAATAGAATTCTTAGTCAAACAATCTTATAACATTCACCTGGCCTGGAATCACCATTACTTTCATATAGATCTGTGTGTATAAGATGTTCAAACTCTTTCTCTGAGGCTATTTTGGTATAACCAATCCTAGAAGGTTTACGACAACCCAATGCTTGTACAGGAATACCTTTCCCATCAACTAATGCCAAACTTATACATGCTATCCCTGAAAAGAGGAAAAATATGTATATGTCTTTTGAAACATTTTTTTAGGATAAATGAACTGTAAAACTGAAGTGTTTGTATGTTACTGGTAAAATAAACGAGGGGTAAAAAACTGAAAACACACAAGTATACAAAGGTAGTTGAGTATCTTGAACACATGTTCAATCAAACCACAAAATATAATGAAGTCCTCACAGGAGACTATATAAGGTCATTCTTAAAACGTTGATTTCTGTAATCAAAATCATGTTAATTCAGTGGAAGGCTGTTATTTCTATACTGTTAATTAGAAAAGAAGGATTTTACTGGTAACTTCCAAAAAGATACAAATAAACCTACAGATACAAATAAACCTACCTTTCCCACCATGGGTTGGTCTGATGTATAGAAAAGCCTGACCATCAGGAATAGCTTGTTGTCTGCCATCCATTATGTCCTGTAATACAAAATAACAAGTCTAAAAAAATCTTCAATGAAAATAATCACTGTTTATAGCAGAAAAAAAACCAAGAAAAATGTCAGTGTAGCCAATAGAAGCACAAAAGCATAAATAAAAATAAAACCTTTAATTACCATCTTGAGAAAATGCAAAACTATAAAAAGGTGAAACTGGCAACTGAGAATATTGATCTTGACTGGCATCTTATAGCATTACATGTGCATAAATTACAAAATAGTAAGGTTATGACCCAAAGTTAACTACAGTAGTTTGTTAAGGTCACTTGGTCACTAATGCCACGTCCAATAGTAAACTAGCTTCAAATATGCAAACTTTTTCTTACCATTTAAAAATAATCCAAGAGGTATAACTCTGGGAGTGTAATTAAGCCAATCGTGAAAATTGAACTCCATTGTATTTCTTAATTTTGAAAAGTTATTAGGTCTTTCTCCAAAGCAAACTTAAGTTAAACGACTGGCAACATGATCCACCATAACAAAAGGACAAGTAAATGCTTCCTCAAGTTTTCAGAAAAAGAGCATAACATTTATTCTTATAAAACTATTAAAATGTTAGGGATTGACATCAAAACTTTTGTTCAAATTGGCCTTTCTCAGAAGCATTTAAAAACAACATGTTATACAATATTAAGGAATTGGAAAGATTGTTTTACCCACACACCCTTCTTTTAATGTTTCAAAGTTCTATTGAAAAAGACTAAATCCAATTTCTAGAGTAATGTTGTTTTTTCAACACATGTAAAACATTACCTGGAAGTGACTGTCTGGTCTGTTATCAGCATAGTTAGGTATATGAGAGAACAGCTTTAGGTTTTGTTTCAAATAGTACACAACAGCTGATAACTGCATGGTGGCAGATACTGGTATTGTCAGTTGTATCTGCATAGGTCCCTTGCTGTCCTCAGCATTTCTTCTGATCTCTTGTGGTTTCTGGATAAACTGTTCAGAATAAAAGAATATAAATGGTAAATAAAGTTAAGGATATGAATTGATCTTGCCAGGAGGAGAAAACTTGCTCTATGGTGTAATGTTTATAGCTCTTCATTAATAATTTGTAAGAAGAAGAAACCAGATGCTCCGCAGGGCGTAGCTTTATACGACCGCAGAGGTTGAACCCTGAACGGTTGGGGCAAGTATGGACACAACATTCAAGCTGGATTCAGCTCTAAATTTGGATTGTGATTAAATAGTTGACACAGCATAGGTTTCTGACACAGAATGAATGTGTTCTAATGAACTTAAAATTTTTGTTTTCTCTTAGAGCAATTCACTATGCTGTTGAATATTAATCCTCTCAAAAAAATGTTTGAAGAAATTTTCTTTTTTATTTATGAAATTTCAAATGAGAAAAATTGAACCCAATTTTTTTAATCACATCCCCCTTTCCCTTATTCCAAAACTAATCTCAATTAAAATTTCTAATGGAGTTTGCAACAATAACTACTCATTTAAATACATCATAAAATATTAAGATGTAAAAAAACTGCTTGTTATCACTGAATGGTAAAGATTATTTTAATTTATCAGTTGGTAGTAAAAAGTGAATATACATTGTATATTGTATATAACAAAGATTTAAGTTGATTCTGGACAAAGAAAGATAACTCCAATTAAAAAAAAATCTTGCTATTGCACAATATTTTGCAATTAAATATTTCTTGCTTACTATTCTGGACAAAGAAAGATAACTCTAATTAAAAAAAAATTTGCTATTTCACAATATTGTGCAATTAGATATTTCTTGCCATTGCGCAATACTGTGCAATTGAAAAGACTTGCTATTGCACAATACTTAATATAATAATTTTAGATCCTGATTTGGACCAACTTGAAAACTGGGCCCATAATAAAAAATCTAAGTACATTTTTGGATTCAGCATATCAAAGAACCCCAAGATTTCAATTTTTGTTAAAATCAGACTAAGTTTAATTTTGGACCCTTTGGACTTTAGTGTAGACCAATTTGAAAACAGGACCAAAAATGAAGAATCTAGATACACAGTTAGATTTGGTATATCAAAGAACCCCATTTATTCAATTTTTGATGAAATCAAACAAAGTTTAATTTTGGACCCCGATTTGGACCAACTTGAAAACTGGGCCAATAATCAAGAATCTAAGTACATTTTTAGATTCAGCATATCAAAGAACCTAACTGATTCATTTTTTGTCAAAATCAAACTAAGTTTAATTTTGGACCCTTTGGACCTTAATGTAGACCAATTTGAAAACGGGACCAAAAGTTAAGAATCTACATACACAGTCATGACAGTTAGATTTGGCATATCAAAGAACCCCAATTATTCAATTTTGATGAAATCAAACAAAGTTTAATTTTGGACCCTTTGGGCCCCTTATTATGTTGGGACCAAAACTCCCAAAATCAATACCAACCCTCCTTTTATGGTCATAAACCTTGTGTTTAAATTTCATAGATTTCTATTTACTTATACTAACGTTATGGTGCGAAAACCAAGAAAAATGCTTATTTGGGTCCCTTTTTGGCCCCTAATTCCTAAACTGTTGGGACCTAAACTCCCAAAATCAATACCAACCTTCCTTTTGTAGTCATTAACATTGTGTTTAAATTTCATTGATTTCTATTTACTTAAACTAAAGTTATTGTGCGAAAACCAAGAATAATGCTTATTTGGGCCCTTTTTTGGCCCCTAATTCCTAAACTGTTGAAACCAAAACTCCCAAAATCAATCCCAACCGTTCTTTTGTGGTCATAAACCTTGTGTCAAAATTTCATAGATTTCTATTAACTTAAACTAAAGTTATAGTGCGAAAACCAAGAAAATGCTTATTTGGGCCCTTTTTGGCCCCTAATTCCTAAAATGTTGGGACCAAAACTCCCAAAATCAATCCCAACCTTCCTTTTGTAGTCATAAACCTTGTGTTAAAATTTCATAGATTTCCATTCACTTTTACTTAAGTTAGAGTGCAAAAACTAAAAGTATTCGGACGACGACAACGACGCAGACGACGCCAATGTGATAGCAATATACGACGAAAATTTTTTCAAATTTTGCGGTCGTATAAAAAGAGCATGAAATGAATGAAAAAAAATCGGACCTGCTCAGAAATATTTCATAAAAACCCTCAATATCCTCATATATGTTTGTATAAAGCTGTCTTCATAGTTTAACAATCTACAGAGGTTAAATGTGTTCCACAAACACTATTCCTGCCTAACATTTGACCTTTTCAGCAGTGTCCTTTAAAATCATAATAAGAAAGTAAAATGTGTCTTTAGTGAGGCAGTGTTTTTCTATCAGTATAAAATGTACTTACATGAACATCTTCAGCAGATAACTTTGACATAGGATTTCTGTTCAGCTGTAAACACAGAATGTCTAGTACAGCATCATCTAACTTATTCTGTAAAGTGTTGACTAATCCAACTCTAATATCTTTTCCTGAAACAAAGCAAACAAATGTCTTACAAACAGAATCTTTAATACAGCATCATCTAATTTATTCTGTAAAGTGTTGACTAATCCAACTCTAATATCTTTTCCTGAAACAAAGCAAACAATTGTCTTACAAACAGAATCTTTAATACAGCATCATCTAATTTATTCTGTAAAGTGTTGACTAATCCAACTCTAATATCTTTTCCTGAAACAAAGCAAACAAATGTCTTACAAACAGAATCTTTAATACAGCATCATCTAATTTATTCTGTAAAGTGTTGACTAATCCAACTCTAATATCTTTTCCTGAAACAAAGTAAACAATAGTCTTACAAACAGAATGTCTAATACAGCATCATCTAACTTATTCTGTAAAGTGTTGACTAATCCAACTCTAATATCTTTTCCTGAAACAAAGTAAACAATAGTCTTACAAACAGAATGTCTAATACAGCATCATCTAACTTATTCTGTAGAGTGTTGACTAAGTCTACTCTAATATCTTTTCCTGAAACAAAGCAAACAATAGTCTTACAAACAGAATGTCTAATACAGTATCATCTAATTTATTCTGTAAAGTGTTGACTAATCCAACTCTAATATCTTTTCCTGAAAACAAAGCAAACAATAGTCTTACAAACAGAATCTCCAATACAGCATCATCTAACTTATTCTGTAGAGTGTTGACTAATCCAACTCTAATATCTTTTCCTGAAACAAAGCAAACAATAGTCTTACAAACAGAATCTTTAATACAGCATCATCTAATTTATTCTGTAAAGTGTTGACTAATCCAACTCTAATATCTTTTCCTGAAACAAAGTAAACAATAGTCTTACAAACAGAATGTCTAATACAGCATCATCTAACTTATTCTGTAGAGTGTTGACTAAGTCTACTCTAATATCTTTTCCTGAAAACAAAGCAAACAATAGTCTTACAAACAGAATCTCCAATACAGTATCATCTAATTTATTCTGTAAAGTGTTGACTAATCCAACTCTAATATCTTTTCCTGAAAACAAAGCAAACAATAGTCTTACAAACAGAATCTCCAATACAGTATCATCTAATTTATTCTGTAAAGTGTTGACTAATCCAACTCTAATATCTTTTCCTGAAAACAAAGCAAACAATAGTCTTACAAACAGAATCTCCAATACAGTATCATCTAATTTATTCTGTAAAGTGTTGACTAATCCAACTCTAATATCTTTTCCTGAAACAAAGTAAACAATTGTCTTACAAACAGAATCTTTAATACAGCATCATCTAACTTATTCTGTAAAGTGTTGACTAATCCAACTCTAATATCTTTTCCTGAAACAAAGTAAACAATAGTCTTACAAACAGAATGTCTAATACAGCATCATCTAACTTATTCTGTAGAGTGTTGACTAAGTCTACTCTAATATCTTTTCCTGAAACAAAGCAAACAATAGTCTTACAAACAGAATGTCTAATACAGTATCATCTAATTTATTCTGTAAAGTGTTGACTAATCCAACTCTAATATCTTTTCCTGAAAACAAAGCAAACAATAGTCTTACAAACAGAATCTTTAATACAGCATCATCTAACTTATTCTGTAGAGTGTTGACTAATCCAACTCTAATATCTTTTCCTGAAACAAAGCAAACAATAGTCTTACAAACAGAATCTTTAATACAGCATCATCTAATTTATTCTGTAAAGTGTTGACTAATCCAACTCTAATATCTTTTCCTGAAACAAAGCAAACAATAGTCTTACAAACAGAATCTTTAATACAGCATCATCTAATTTATTCTGTAAAGTGTTGACTAATCCAACTCTAATGCCTTGTCCTGAAAACAAACAGCAAATGTCTTACAGAAGCTCAGACAAAATTTATCAAATATGTTCTGTGTCCACTTACCTTTCTATTTCAATTCCTGAGATTCAAATAAATGAGAAAATGTAACTTGAGCAAGACTTATTACAGACATCTTTTAATAAGTTAGTGAGCATATCCTATGTTGAGTGTGTTTCAAGTCATTATTAAGTTAGCCACATATTCCAGGTTTTTAGCCAATTCCAAGCAATAATTAAGTTGGTAAGTATCTAAGTTTGTTTTTGTGACCTTTATGCTATCCATTCTTCAGTTTTAAGTTTCTGTATTTGTAAAATTGCAAATTAAAGATATCCTTTATGGTCAAGTTGGTGTTATTCACTGATCAATTGTTAATTAACATCTATATTTCTTTGTACACAATGTTAACAAAGATTCACTGCAAGGATCTACCGTTATCTAGAAAGAGTGTTAACATTTTTAAAACTATGCAAAGGTGTCACTTTGGAGTTTTACCATATTGATGCAATAGTGAAAATTATATAATTAATTATCTATTATACCTTGGCCCTCGGTCATCAAACTTTCACAGTAAACTTCCCATTAAAGTCACAGCGTAACAAACATACCATACAAGACACCAATTGAGAGATAAAAAAATAATGTCAGCACAGAAGTTTGATGTATTACCTGGTGGTTCTATGCCATGGACAAACAGTTGTATTTCATCTTGTGGTTTAATCGAGGATATTGCACTGCCTGAAGATGTTATTGATAAAGTGTCACTGTCTTTTTCTGGCACATTCAGCTGTAGGAAATTATACAAAGCTATAGAAGTGTTGATGGTAAATGTTCAATATTTTTGTATACATGCAATTGGTAGGTTGTTTTCTCACAATTTCCACATCAAAACTGATGTATCAAGTTATAAAAGCAAAGGTTTAATACAGTTACTGAAAATTTTATAAAACTAGATATTTTTCAAGTATAAACACAATAAAAATACCAAGATTCACAATTTAAACCTTAGATCACATTTATTCTTATAATTGTAATAAAACAACTACAAATTATGAAGCATGTTCATTATTAAAATTTGTAATTTTTTGTGAGTTGGGCTAAGTTATACAAGGAAGATAGACAAATGTATATTTTCTCACCATTTCTTCTTTCTTCATCATGGCAATCAGGGATGCTGAGGATTCTACAAATATACAATTACATAATTTTATGGTGGAAAATTCAATTACCATTTGTTTGGAAAATTATTTTCATTTTATTGCATTAAAACTTTATTTCTTACATGAAGATCGAGACTGAAAAGATGATAGCTGTTTAGCTACACATGTTCATTTGTTTGTCTATTGTCCATCTCTCATTGGGTACTTCCTTTTTATTTGATCAATATGTGGTGTACAACTGTTACCCTTGATCTTTATCCCTATTTCTTCTGTTCTTCAAGTACCAGTTATGTATATAAAAAGAATTTTCGTATAGTTTATTTATAAAGTTACCTCCTAGTTCAAATTCTTCCCCAATTATTGTAGATAACTGTCTCTGGTATATGGCATCTTTTCCACTGACTTCTTTCAATCTGAAATATAAATTGACAATTATACTAATAATAATGGTTTATAGATGTTATTTCCTCACTGATGCCCCTCAGGAATTTCATCCGCTTGATCATTCCAGCCTCTTGTTTCAATGACTTCTCATTATTCCATGCTTTCATTGTTTGCTGCAAGTGCAGAATGTAGTGCTTATTGCTTATTTAGTTTACAAGAATTTTATCACCATCCTTACCCACACTACTTTGTTGCGAGTGCCTCTGAGGACAATTTTTTTTTAAAAGTTGATTTACTTGAATTTAAATATTATGAATTTTCCTTTTTATTATTACTTATAAAAAAGAAGATGTGATATGATTGCCAATGAGATAACTGTTTACAAGAGACCAAAATGACACAGAAATTAACAACTATACCTAGTATGTTGTATTTTATTACCAACAAAGGTTCTTTAAAAACTTTGTCCCTGTATTTAACTATTTAACTGATGATCTCTTTTATCTTGTTATATGTCGAATCCATGGTGACGTATGGAATTTCTTTTGATTTTATTATCCATGCTAACATATTAACTTTCAGTAGGTTTTTTTTATCAATGATGACGTATAGATTTTTTGTATTAAAATGCTGACATATGGATTTACTAAAACTGATAAATTACCTAAGATAAAACACAGCATGTGTTGTTGATTCTTTTATTACAAACATATTTTTCCTGTTGATGACTGAGAATTTATTTAGCACAGCCTTCAGTGCTGTCATCCCTGTAAATAAAAAGATGTAATAATTGTCATGTGTTATATTAACTCGAATAATTCAAGCCCTTTCCGTGTCCGATTTTCTCCCACACGAAGGCTTGAACTCCTTGTGATCATTGGCCGCGTCGCCTGCTCTCTGTGAGAGAGAGCCAATCAGCGGCGATCAGGATAATGAGTCTGCAAAACTCTCTTGTAATTGTCTTACCAAACACGTGTGTTCAATTAACACAAATCCGATAATAATTAATTAACATCAATTAACATCAGTTTACATCATTTAACATCAATTAACATCCGGAACTCCTCCTTCTTTAGCTGCCAGTTTAAATCAAAATTCCCATATTGCAAAGCGGTGTGAAAGTTCCGGTTGACGATCTTGATCGAGGAATATGTTCAGGCGTTAATGTAGCCTTCGTAGATCAGGGGAATATAACGACTGAATTATTCGGGTTAGTGTTATATAGGAAAAACCATACATGATTCAACCAATTTCTATTCATTTGGTCAATTAAAATTAAACCTTCTATTTTGTCTATATTCCCTCATGACAAGTTCAGTCTTTCAAGATGAAAAGTGATCAACTATAGCACAATTCGTCAAAAGTTAAATTTATACATCATTTTTTTATTTTTATAAAAATGGTCAGCATGATATAATAAGGGGGGGGGACTTTTTGAATGTTTTATTTCAACTTATTTTAGGTAATTCAAATATAATGCAGGTGAACCAGCTGACTTCAAGTGAGTTTAAAAAAAATTAGTATGGAGAAAACAAATATTGCTAGATATGCCATTTTTAAATTCCTAAGTTGCACTGCAACTCAAAAGTCAGGGTCCTAATTATAGTAAACAATCATTAAGATTGGTTCCAATGCCTCTTAAAAAAACAGCCGAACAAAAATCATTGGAAGAATAAAAATATTTAAAGAACCTTCACATACCCTACACCACCCCCGCATTGTTACTAGAAAAATAAAATATCTGAAAGACAAAGTGTTGCAGAGATATATTGAAGCAAATAAGTTCAAAGGGATGTAACTCCAAGAAAAAAAAACCAAGTGAAACTGCGAGCTACTGCTCACTGATGATACCCCCGCCGCAAGTGGATAATATTAATAGTGTAAAAATATGCAAGTGTTCGGTAAACAGGAAGTTGTCGAGTGATGAATCTGAAAACGCATCACACGGTATAGCTGACTTATAAAAATCCTGAAACCAAATTTCAGAAATCCTTGTATTGTAGTTCCTGAGAAAAATGTGACGAAAATTTTTAACTTGGTTATCATGTGTAGAATCATACAAGTGTTCGGTAAACAGGAAGTAGTCGAGTGATGAATCTGAAAACGCATCACACGGTATAGCTGACTTATATAAATCCTGAAACCAAATTTCAGAAATCCTTGTATTGTAGTTCCTGAGAAAAATGTGACGAAAATTTTCAACTTGGCTATCATGTGTAAAATCATACAAGTGTTCGGTAAACGGGAAGTTGTCGAGTGATGAATCTGAAAACGCATCACACGGTATAGCTGACTTATATAAATCCTGAAACCAAATTTCAGAAATCCTTGTATTGTAGTTCCTGAGAAAAATATGACGAAAATTTTCAACTTGGCTATCATGTGTAAAATCAGACAAGTGTTCGGTAAACAGGAAGTTGTCAAGTGATGAATCTGAAAACGCATCACACGGTGTGGCTGACATATATAAATGTTGATACCAAATTACAGAAAGGGTGGATGTGTAGTTCCTGAGAAAAATGTGACGAAAGTTTCATGGGACGGACTGACTGACGGACTGACTGACGGACGGACGGACTGACAGACAGAGGTAAAACAGTATACCCCCCCTTTTTTAAAGCGGGGGTATAATTAATCATAATTTCCTGTTGATATGCACATCTACATAGTATGTCCTTGTTATCTACAAAGTTTCATGAACATTTGTTGTGTGGTTTCAGAGAAGTTGCAATGACAAACTGTTGCAGTAGTATATTGTAACAAATAAGTTCAAAGGGGCATAACTCCTAGAATAAAAAATTGAATCATAATTTCCTTTCGATATGCACATCTACATAGTATGTCCTTATTATCAACAAAGTTTCATAAAATTCTGCTGTGTGGTTTCAGAGAAGTTACGATGACAAACTGTTGCAGTAGTATGTTGAAGCAAATAAGTTCAAAGGGTGTAACTCCTACAAAAAAAATTGAATCATAATTTCCTGTCGATATGCACATCTACATAGTATGTCCTTATTATCTAACATAAAATTCTGTTGTGTGGTTTGAGAGGAGTTGCGATTACAAGAAACAGGACTGACGGACACAGATGGACGAGTCAAAAACATTATACCCTCTGCAAGTTTGTTGTGTGGGGTATAATAACAAAGAAACAGAGGAAAAGCAATATGTCACCCAACATTTCGATTGGGTGACATAATTAACAAATATCTAGTGTTGCTGGGCAAAGTCACCTCTACAGCTGGATCATGATTCCAATTTAAACAATAAAGTAGAGGAATATCAGCTGTGACAACTATTTTGATACAATTGACAACAGACAATGTAATGTGTACATTGTAAAACAGTGTTTTTAAAATCTGAACATTAAAATCAATTTCACCTTTAGAGTTACTACTTGTCCTTGGTCCTGACATTGATTTAAGCCTGGAGTGGATATAAAATGTTTTGGTATAAACACTTTCACAATCAAAATGTCCACTATCCCACTTATGGGTGTCATACAAGTAATGTGGGTCTCCTGCTGCTTCTTCTTCCTCTTCAGAACCGTCTTCTGAACCTGGTAATATAATAATTCTAAATTTAAACTTTAACTAAAATGTGGAGCACCTTAAAAATTTATAATTGTGAATCACTCTTCCAGTAACATACATTGATGGGGAGGAATTATTAAATGAAAGACACTTTGTAACAGTTATTCATAGAAAAAACACATAAGTGACATTCCATTTTCTATTAAGCACATGTGATTTTAATTTTTCATGAGTAATTTACCTCTATTTAGCGTCATCCCTCTGGGAACAGTTTTGTCTACTGCCCACTTCACGTCCTCATCAGCTTCAGGAACCAGGAGGTTTTTACAAACCCTTGTGTCATATAAATCATTTAATAACAACAGTTGGTTGACTTTACAACAAAGCTTATCTATACTGTCTTTAACATGTGACACCAAATTTCTTTGTTCAATAATTTCTTCTGTGTCTTCTTGGCCAGTTTCCCTGTAAATTATTGACTATTGTATAAACAGTGACAAAATTGTAATCTGCAGGGGAAAATAATTTTCAAGTTTATTATTGTGAAATGAACAAGAACATGAATATGCAGCCTTCTTCTAATGGTTAAAATAAAATAAGTGTTGATAACAAATATTCTAATATCATTTGTAACATTCATTTTGAAAGGATAACTTCTCAAATTTTAGTGGCTCCAATTCACAAACACAGACCATGCATGACAGATTTCAAATAGATGATTAGATGTTGTTTCTGTAAGTTTCATTAGAACAGAGATAACAATTTTGTATTTTAAGCTCGGACGGCATCAATTGGTGATTTGATGGCTGCAAATTTCAATTTATTGGCTCCATTGAGTGTTGCCACTAAACTTAATTAGCAACAATCAAATCACAAATTGAAGCTATTAGAGCTTAAAATATCATAATTATATCATGTCAGAATAGAACTGACAAAACTTTCACTATTTGTTTATATAGTTATCATAAAAATGATTTAAGGTGGTATGGGTGTTTTTTGCCATCTTGGATTGTAAAAAACAGAGAATCTAAGGTCCAGATTTTCAATCAAGTTAGCAAAATTTGATGAAGGAATGGAGATATTTAATGTAAGTTTTCATTAAAAAGAACCAATTTAAAAGAATATTACTTATAAATATTAATATTTATACAATAAATATTAATATTTATACAAGTGTAGATCATTTTTGGTTGTTTTTAAATGTTTTCAAATTGGCATTTTAAGGGGAGGTTACTCTTAAACAGTGCATTTTCTGAAGGAATCAACATGAAGTTTTCCTATTTTGTATTTTAGACGGAAAAAACATACAGTGACCCTATCTTTTGTTTTGATATTCTCAAAGCATTTTCTGAAAGCTATTTTCTAATTTATTTTACAATGTTATCATTTTGTTTAGTTTCTAATCACAAAATGGTGTTTTTTCCTGTATAAACCATACAAAATGTGCCATTTTGTCACGACCTGTAGTTTGATAAAATGCACTGTATTCTATCATTTTTATCATATTTTTGAACATATATCAATAGATATGTTTTGGCAAAGTATGAACAAATTCAATCATTTTTATTTTAGACTCCCATACCACCTTAAGTGTGTTTGTCATAATTTGTATATTTTGATAGTATAGACATAACATAAATATTTTTTAAAGACAATACATGATATATCCCTCTTTTCTACCAAGGTTTGTTTAGATCCATCTTTCTTTTTCAAGGTGTGTGGTGTTTGTCATTTGTCTTTACGTCTTTTTGCTATTTGTGTTTGCCTCTTTTTAAATTTGTGGTTTTTGACTGCTCCTTTGATATATTTTCACTTCAATGAAGCATTACTGGTTTGAATCATGTACATTCCCACAATATCTTTGTATACTTTTAAAAAACAAACCTAGAATGAAAGTAAACATCCACTCCTAAATCTTTGACCTTCGATATGACCTTCATTATTAACCAGAACTTTGGTATTGGTTGTTGAACAGATCCACTCAGATCATTAAATCCAGTATCTCCTTCCTCATTGTCACTAGAATCACCTTCATAACCTTAAAAAAAATTATAAACACATATCTTCCAT
This sequence comes from Mytilus edulis, assembly GCF_963676685.1. NCBI lineage: Eukaryota > Metazoa > Mollusca > Bivalvia > Mytilida > Mytilidae > Mytilus > Mytilus edulis. The sequence continues at coordinate 117,453,968 of NC_092344.1, read as the reverse complement.
CAAACTATAATTAAAGTTCCCTTCATATGCTACAAAAGAATAAAAATGTAATAAACAGCTGCCCCAAGAGCACATGATATGCCCGTAGCGTTTTCAAATAATAAAGTTCCATAACTCTTCAATTTCATTAGTATTATTATCATAATTACCTGCTTCACTTGCTCTGGAAGATAACCATGATGGAGTGTGGTCTATTGTTGATGTTTTACTCCTGGGTGTCCCCTGTCCAGATGGTGCAGAGAAATGACGAGATCTGCCAAGAAATTGTCCATGAGATGCCCATGTCATCACTGGAGGAGGGGGAGCCAAACATGCTATTTCTTTGGTATTGCCAACACTTGTCATTATTATTCCTGCACAACTGGATGATTTTTTCAAACCTTGTAGGTCTATTTCTCCTGCACTTAAACTTCTAAGATCGACTGATTTTACCGGCCTGATGTTAGTTTTAATACCTTCTAACTTGTCATAGAAATCTGTAAAATGACCTCGCTCAGATGCTGTGCTATTTTCATTATTGTCATTGTCTGATTTCTTGTCCTTACTTCCTTCCACCTTTAGAAACACACTTGATGATTCTTCACTACCACTTAATAAGAGAGATAATCCACCTTTCTCACTAGGTAAGGGGGACAATCCATCTTCTATACTGTGTGATACAGGGGAGATAATTTTCTGTTTTTCTGTTGACATGAGTGTAGGAGAGACATATGTGACAGCTGTATTGACGTCATTAGAACTAGTTGCGATATCCAGGGAAGCTGGTGTATTTTCTCTACTGAGTTCTACTAAAGCAGTTGTTAAAGCTTTAGTCAGTACATTATTGTATGATTTATTTGTTACAACAAAGTAAAAGTCTTCCTCTGTCATCAATTTGTACTTTGTTAAGTTAAGTCTTTCAAATTCCTGAAAAAAAGAAATACAAAAATGCTGGTTTATAAGTTTTAATACTAGATCTTTCTGTATTTATATGATTTTTTCATTATGAAACAAAGTTTTCTTAATTAAGGTCAAACTATCCTGAATAAATGCTTCTATTTTTTTTGTATTTATAAAATATTTGTATTTGGATGAAAACTATTTTTTTTTGTTCTGGTACAAAGTTTGTTGCAGCTTTCCTAGATATAATTCCTGTCCACCCTAGGAATCAACTATAATTTGCTGAAACATTGTTTTACTACCAGAATGCTCTTTTTTTTTGGCAAATGCTGAACTTCTTCCTATTGTAAATGGACAATCTGAGAGGTCAATTAGAATAATAATAAATCTGTTTCAAACAGTGAAGGATCTGCAATTCATAACACTGCAAACTGACAAACAAGATATCTTATTTTAAAACTACCTCTTTGAAATTTGGCAAGCTTTTCTCCACTCCATAAACAAAATGAAGCGGGATGTGTTCACAGGAACAGTTTGGTTTGCCTTTCTTTGCTGACTTCTTGATATGATCTGTCACAAACTCCAATGTGTCTGTCTGGATGAGATTTAATTGTCGTAATGAGGAGGCTATCTCATCCTTCAGTAACCATTCTAACTGTAAACATTTAAATAGTGTTTATAAATGTGTCTGTCTGGATGAGATTTAACTGTCGTAACGAGGAGGCTATCTCATCCTTCAGTAACCATTCTAACTGTAAACATTTAAATAGTGTTTATGCAATGTGTCTGTCTGGATGAGATTTAACTGTCGTAACGAGGGGGCTATCTCATCCTTCAGTAACCATTCTAACTGTAAACATTTAAATAGTGTTTATACAATGTGTCTGTCTGGATGAGATTTAACTGTCGTAACGAGGAGGCTATCTCATCCTTCAGTAACCATTCTAACTGTAAACATTTAAATAGTGTTTATGCAATGTGTCTGTCTGGATGAGATTTAACTGTCGTAACGAGGGGGCTATCTCATCCTTCAGTAACCATTCTAACTGTAAACATTTAAATAGTGTTTATGCAATGTGTCTGTCTGGATGAGATTTAACTGTCGTAACGAGGGGGCTATCTCATCCTTCAGTAACCATTCTAACTGTAAACATTTAAATAGTGTTTATACAATGTGTCTGTCTGGATGAGATTTAACTGTCGTAACGAGGAGGCTATCTCATCCTTCAGTAACCATTCTAACTGTAAACATTTAAATAGTGTTTATACAATGTGTCTGTCTGGATGAGATTTAACTGTCGTAACGAGGAGGCTATCTCATCCTTCAGTAACCATTCTAACTGTAAACATTTAAATAGTGTTTATGCAATGTGTCTGTCTGGATGAGATTTAACTGTCGTAACGAGGGGGCTATCTCATCCTTCAGTAACCATTCTAACTGTAAACATTTAAATAGTGTTTATACAATGTGTCTGTCTGGATGAGATTTAACTGTCGTATAGAGGAGGCTATCTCATCCTTCAGTAACCATTCTAACTGTAAACATTTAAATAGTGTTTATGCAATGTGTCTGTCTGGATGAGATTTAACTGTCGTAACGAGGGGGCTATCTCATCCTTCAGTAACCATTCTAACTGTAAACATTTAAATAGTGTTTATACAATGTGTCTGTCTGGATGAGATTTAACTGTCGTAACGAGGGGGCTATCTCATCCTTCAGTAACCATTCTAACTGTAAACATTTAAATAGTGTTTATGCAATGTGTCTGTCTGGATGAGATTTAACTGTCGTAACGAGGAGGCTATCTCATCCTTCAGTAACCATTCTAACTGTAAACATTTAAATAGTGTTTATACAATGTGTCTGTCTGGATGAGATTTAACTGTCGTAACGAGGAGGCTATCTCATCCTTCAGTAACCATTCTAACTGTAAACATTTAAATAGTGTTTATACAATGTGTCTGTCTGGATGAGATTTAACTGTCGTAACGAGGAGGCTATCTCATCCTTCAGTAACCATTCTAACTGTAAACATTTAAATAGTGTTTATGCAATGTGTCTGTCTGGATGAGATTTAACTGTCGTAACGAGGGGGCTATCTCATCCTTCAGTAACCATTCTAACTGTAAACTTGTAAATAGTGTTTATGCAATGTGTCTGTCTGGATGAGATTTAACTGTCGTAACGAGGGGGCTATCTCATCCTTCAGTAACCATTCTAACTGTAAACATTTAAATAGTGTTTATACAATGTGTCTGTCTGGATGAGATTTAACTGTCGTAACGAGGAGGCTATCTCATCCTTCAGTAACCATTCTAACTGTAAACATTTAAATAGTGTTTATGCAATGTGTCTGTCTGGATGAGATTTAACTGTCGTAACGAGGGGGCTATCTCATCCTTCAGTAACCATTCTAACTGTAAACATTTAAATAGTGTTTATACAATGTGTCTGTCTGGATGAGATTTAACTGTCGTAACGAGGGGGCTATCTCATCCTTCAGTAACCATTCTAACTGTAAACATTTAAATAGTGTTTATGCAATGTGTCTGTCTGGATGAGATTTAACTGTCGTAACGAGGGGGCTATCTCATCCTTCAGTAACCATTCTAACTGTAAACATTTAAATAGTGTTTATACAATGTGTCTGTCTGGATGAGATTTAACTGTCGTAACGAGGAGGCTATCTCATCCTTCAGTAACCATTCTAACTGTAAACATTTAAATAGTGTTTATGCAATGTGTCTGTCTGGATGAGATTTAACTGTCGTAACGAGGAGGCTATCTCATCCTTCAGTAACCATTCTAACTGTAAACATTTAAATAGTGTTTATGCAATGTGTCTGTCTGGATGAGATTTAACTGTCGTAACGAGGGGGCTATCTCATCCTTCAGTAACCATTCTAACTGTAAACATTTAAATAGTGTTTATGCAATGTGTCTGTCTGGATGAGATTTAACTGTCGTAACGAGGGGGCTATCTCATCCTTCAGTAACCATTCTAACTGTAAACATTTAAATAGTGTTTATAAATGTGTCTGTCTGGATGAGATTTAACTGTCGTAACGAGGAGGCTATCTCATCCTTCAGTAACCATTCTAACTGTAAACATTTAAATAGTGTTTATACAATGTGTCTGTCTGGATGAGATTTAACTGTCTTAACGAGGAGGCTATCTCATCCTTCAGTAACCATTCTAACTGTAAACATTTAAATAGTGTTTATACAATGTGTCTGTCTGGATGAGATTTAACTGTCTTAACGAGGAGGCTATCTCATCCTTCAGTAACCATTCTAACTGTTAACATTTAAATAGTGTTTATGCAATGTGTCTGTCTGGATGAGATTTAACTGTCGTAACGAGGGGGCTATCTCATCCTTCAGTAACCATTCTAACTGTAAACATTTAAATAGTGTTTATACAATGTGTCTGTCTGGATGAGATTTAACTGTCGTAACGAGGAGGCTATCTCATCCTTCAGTAACCATTCTAACTGTAAACATTTAAATAGTGTTTATACAATGTGTCTGTCTGGATGAGATTTAACTGTCTTAACGAGGAGGCTATCTCATCCTTCAGTAACCATTCTAACTGTAAACATTTAAATAGTGTTTATACAATGTGTCTGTCTGGATGAGATTTAACTGTCTTAACGAGGAGGCTATCTCATCCTTCAGTAACCATTCTAACTGTAAACATTTAAATAGTGTTTATGCAATGTGTCTGTCTGGATGAGATTTAACTGTCGTAACGAGGGGGCTATCTCATCCTTCAGTAACCATTCTAACTGTAAACATTTAAATAGTGTTTATGCAATGTGTCTGTCTGGATGAGATTTAACTGTCTTAACGAGGAGGCTATCTCATCCTTCAGTAACCATTCTAACTGTAAACATTTAAATAGTGTTTATAAATGTGTCTGTCTGGATGAGATTTAACTGTCGTAACGAGGAGGCTATCTCATCCTTCAGTAACCATTCTAACTGTAAACATTTAAATAGTGTTTATACAATGTGTCTGTCTGGATGAGATTTAACTGTCGTAACGAGGAGGCTATCTCATCCTTCAGTAACCATTCTAACTGTAAACATTTAAATAGTGTTTATGCAATGTGTCTGTCTGGATGAGATTTAACTGTCGTAACGAGGGGGCTATCTCATCCTTCAGTAACCATTCTAACTGTAAACATTTAAATAGTGTTTATACAATGTGTCTGTCTGGATGAGATTTAACTGTCGTAACGAGGGGGCTATCTCATCCTTCAGTAACCATTCTAACTGTAAACATTTAAATAGTGTTTATGCAATGTGTCTGTCTGGATGAGATTTAACTGTCGTAACGAGGGGGCTATCTCATCCTTCAGTAACCATTCTAACTGTAAACATTTAAATAGTGTTTATACAATGTGTCTGTCTGGATGAGATTTAACTGTCTTAACGAGGGGGCTATCTCATCCTTCAGTAACCATTCTAACTGTAAACATTTAAATAGTGTTTATGCAATGTGTCTGTCTGGATGAGATTTAACTGTCTTAACGAGGAGGCTATCTCATCCTTCAGTAACCATTCTAACTGTAAACATTTAAATAGTGTTTATAAATGTGTCTGTCTGGATGAGATTTAACTGTCGTAACGAGGAGGCTATCTCATCCTTCAGTAACCATTCTAACTGTAAACATTTAAATAGTGTTTATACAATGTGTCTGTCTGGATGAGATTTAACTGTCGTAACGAGGAGGCTATCTCATCCTTCAGTAACCATTCTAACTGTAAACATTTAAATAGTGTTTATACAATGTGTCTGTCTGGATGAGATTTAACTGTCGTATAGAGGAGGCTATCTCATCCTTCAGTAACCATTCTAACTGTAAACATTTAAATAGTGTTTATACAATGTGTCTGTCTGGATGAGATTTAACTGTCGTATAGAGGAGGCTATCTCATCCTTCAGTAACCATTCTAACTGTAAACATTTAAATAGTGTTTATGCAATGTGTCTGTCTGGATGAGATTTAACTGTCGTAACGAGGGGGCTATCTCATCCTTCAGTAACCATTCTAACTGTAAACATTTAAATAGTGTTTATACAATGTGTCTGTCTGGATGAGATTTAACTGTCGTAACGAGGGGGCTATCTCATCCTTCAGTAACCATTCTAACTGTAAACATTTAAATAGTGTTTATGCAATGTGTCTGTCTGGATGAGATTTAACTGTCGTAACGAGGGGGCTATCTCATCCTTCAGTAACCATTCTAACTGTAAACATTTAAATAGTGTTTATACAATGTGTCTGTCTGGATGAGATTTAACTGTCTTAACGAGGGGGCTATCTCATCCTTCAGTAACCATTCTAACTGTAAACATTTAAATAGTGTTTATACAATGTGTCTGTCTGGATGAGATTTAACTGTCGTAACGAGGGGGCTATCTCATCCTTCAGTAACCATTCTAACTGTAAACATTTAAATAGTGTTTATACAATGTGTCTGTCTGGATGAGATTTAACTGTCTTAACGAGGAGGCTATCTCATCCTTCAGTAACCATTCTAACTGTAAACATTTAAATAGTGTTTATGCAATGTGTCTGTCTGGATGAGATTTAACTGTCTTAACGAGGAGGCTATCTCATCCTTCAGTAACCATTCTAACTGTAAACATTTAAATAGTGTTTATACAATGTGTCTGTCTGGATGAGATTTAACTGTCGTAACGAGGAGGCTATCTCATCCTTCAGTAACCATTCTAACTGTAAACATTTAAATAGTGTTTATACAATGTGTCTGTCTGGATGAGATTTAACTGTCGTAACGAGGGGGCTATCTCATCCTTCAGTAACCATTCTAACTGTAAACATTTAAATAGTGTTTATACAATGTGTCTGTCTGGATGAGATTTAACTGTCGTAACGAGGAGGCTATCTCATCCTTCAGTAACCATTCTAACTGTTAACATTTAAATAGTGTTTATGCAATGTGTCTGTCTGGATGAGATTTAACTGTCGTAACGAGGGGGCTATCTCATCCTTCAGTAACCATTCTAACTGTAAACATTTAAATAGTGTTTATACAATGTGTCTGTCTGGATGAGATTTAACTGTCGTAACGAGGAGGCTATCTCATCCTTCAGTAACCATTCTAACTGTTAACATTTAAATAGTGTTTATGCAATGTGTCTGTCTGGATGAGATTTAACTGTCGTAACGAGGGGGCTATCTCATCCTTCAGTAACCATTCTAACTGTAAACATTTAAATAGTGTTTATGCAATGTGTCTGTCTGGATGAGATTTAACTGTCGTAACGAGGAGGCTATCTCATCCTTCAGTAACCATTCTAACTGTTAACATTTAAATAGTGTTTATGCAATGTGTCTGTCTGGATGAGATTTAACTGTCGTAACGAGGGGGCTATCTCATCCTTCAGTAACCATTCTAACTGTAAACATTTAAATAGTGTTTATACAATGTGTCTGTCTGGATGAGATTTAACTGTCGTATAGAGGAGGCTATCTCATCCTTCAGTAACCATTCTAACTGTAAACATTTAAATAGTGTTTATGCAATGTGTCTGTCTGGATGAGATTTAACTGTCTTAACGAGGAGGCTATCTCATCCTTCAGTAACCATTCTAACTGTAAACATTTAAATAGTGTTTATGCAATGTGTCTGTCTGGATGAGATTTAACTGTCTTAACGAGGGGGCTATCTCATCCTTCAGTAACCATTCTAACTGTAAACATTTAAATAGTGTTTATACAATGTGTCTGTCTGGATGAGATTTAACTGTCGTAACGAGGAGGCTATCTCATCCTTCAGTAACCATTCTAACTGTAAACATTTAAATAGTGTTTATACAATGTGTCTGTCTGGATGAGATTTAACTGTCGTAACGAGGAGGCTATCTCATCCTTCAGTAACCATTCTAACTGTAAACATTTAAATAGTGTTTATGCAATGTGTCTGTCTGGATGAGATTTAACTGTCGTAACGAGGGGGCTATCTCATCCTTCAGTAACCATTCTAACTGTAAACATTTAAATAGTGTTTATAAATGTGTCTGTCTGGATGAGATTTAACTGTCGTAACGAGGAGGCTATCTCATCCTTCAGTAACCATTCTAACTGTAAACATTTAAATAGTGTTTATGCAATGTGTCTGTCTGGATGAGATTTAACTGTCGTAACGAGGGGGCTATCTCATCCTTCAGTAACCATTCTAACTGTAAACATTTAAATAGTGTTTATACAATGTGTCTGTCTGGATGAGATTTAACTGTCGTAACGAGGAGGCTATCTCATCCTTCAGTAACCATTCTAACTGTAAACATTTAAATAGTGTTTATACAATGTGTCTGTCTGGATGAGATTTAACTGTCTTAACGAGGGGGCTATCTCATCCTTCAGTAACCATTCTAACTGTAAACATTTAAATAGTGTTTATACAATGTGTCTGTCTGGATGAGATTTAACTGTCTTAACGAGGAGGCTATCTCATCCTTCAGTAACCATTCTAACTGTAAACATTTAAATAGTGTTTATGCAATGTGTCTGTCTGGATGAGATTTAACTGTCGTAACGAGGGGGCTATCTCATCCTTCAGTAACCATTCTAACTGTAAACATTTAAATAGTGTTTATACAATGTGTCTGTCTGGATGAGATTTAACTGTCGTAACGAGGAGGCTATCTCATCCTTCAGTAACCATTCTAACTGTTAAAAATTAAAAATTCTTTATATCATACAAACAAGTTATTCCATTGCTAATATCAATACATATATCATTGACCTAGTGATTGTCCTGATTTATCACAAACACATACAATAGACTTTTCATACTGTGTAGCATACATACACTACTTACTTCCATTGTTATGTTAGGTAGCAGCAATAAGTAAAAATTGAAAGCAGATCTTTAGTTAGGGCACCAGTTAATTATAAACATTATTTCCATTTTGTCTTTAAAATTGCCCAAATTATTATTATGTGTGAATACAACCTATCCTGATATTGCATACTGTGTTATAAGTATCTATGTTCATAGTTTGATCTACCGTACATAACTTTCTATGAAAATTTTAGAGAAGCATTTCTATAAGCCCTATTAGTACCTCTTCTTTACACTTAGTTACAGCCAGATGTTGTTGTCTAGGTAGATGTTTTATTGGATCCGGACAAGTCTGCTTCAGGCTTCTACAAAATAGTCAAAATCAAAATTACAAGAAAGAAGTTTTTAGGATAATATTACATGTGTATGTATGTAAGCTAGTTGGAACTGTTTTATTTGGACTAAAAGTAATGTCTCCACTAGAAGCAACTACAGTCAAGAAAGTGTCCCAACAAACATCATAGTACTGAAAAGATGTTGACATGGAAAATAAGAATATATATATATGGTTAATTAATGGAAAGGCTAAACTGTTTCAATATATTTAATAGTTTATTATATATGAGGGCTGGGTCTTAACCCCCTTCCCCACCACAGACAAAATATTTGTTGCACTCAAAAGTTCTTGTCAAAACAGTTTTGATTAAATAGTTAAGGAGGTACACCTCTGAGGAGCCAAAAATTTCTAGAATTAAACTTTTTTTCTTAACCTGATTTTTTGGTTAATAAGACTGTAACAAAATAATTGGTGAAAAAAAACTCATATGGTGGTGCACTTCTTTTTTTGCTACTGCCCGTTAAAAATGTCCAATTTTGATGATTTTCCCATTTTTCATCGATTTTTACCTATTTTTGGGCTATTATCATGAAAAAAATCACAGTTCCACAATTAAACTTTTTCTCATACTTTCTATAAAGAGGAAGTGGACCAATCTGAATAAATTTTACTTACAAAAACTATAGGTAGGCGTTAATATAAGAAAGTTTTATCATATTTTGACGCTTTTTTGTGTAAAATTTACCATGTTGTCAATTTTGTGTTTTTGTGATTTTTCTCAGTTTTAAGAACAAAATGCATATTATTTCAACTTTTTTGTTATAAATGAATGAAAAAAAGACATATCTAAGAAATTTGAAAAAAACAAAATGATATGGGATGTACATGATTCTTGTAAAATCATTTTTTGTATCCCTTAACCCATTTTCTCAAAATTTGGCTAAAAATACTGACTTGATTGGTCGTAAAATTTGAAAACTAGATTACGCAAAAACCATTCATTGTAAATACACAATTTTTTCACAGACTTATGTTTGCTTATAATATTTTTAAGATTCATTGATATTCCTCTATCACATGTTTTGGAAATAATTCAAGAACGAGATTTCAACGAGACTGAACGAGACTGAAAAGTCAGAAGAATACATCCTTAAGGATGGGGATCTGATACTATTAACAATCAACAATATAACAGAGTGGGGTATGATTCAGGCATTATTTCCAGGGTTCAAAATACTAGTATGCTTGGAGGGACAAATAAACATGGTATACTATTGCTTATTTTGCACATTTATAAATGTGTTACAATTCATAGCAGAATATCAACCAAAAATCAACATATTTTTTTCATTCTAGTTTACCAGTAAGTAACTGTGACCTTTACCTTTGACTTGTTGATCACAAAATCAAAAGAATTCTCCCCCTTCCCTATTTCTTCTACCTGTATAAGTTTTATTCCAATCAAGCAAAGGAAACTCAATCTTGTATCTGGAAACCATTTTTTTTCATTTTTTTTTGTATTAACAAAGACTTTGTTTGACCTTTCATCTATTGACCCAGAAATCACAACGACCTAACTTAGTATATATATTACCCTAAATCTGTAGAGCTACCCATCATATCTTCTCTGGGTGACAATGGAGGACTACTACTTGTACTGTTGTTTGATAACATTCTCATGAAGGTCCTCTTTGGCTCCTCTTCTACATCAGTTGCCATAGTAACACAATTTATGTCAAAGGTTACTTTCAAATCACTAAGGTTAACTTCCATATCTGTTTCAATTTTATTGACTATTTCATCTATAAAATAGTAAACAGGAATTGTATAATAATCAATAATTCAATGAAATCAGACTTAATAATATGCTAAAATGCTCCTGAAAATTCATTTTTTCTTTAATCAATCCATTCACCAATAATTATTTCAGAAATATTTTATAATGCATGTGACAATTCCCATTTAAGTGTCAGTGTTAATTGAATTTTTACAAGAATGTGTCCTAAGTACACTGATGCCCCACTCCCACTATCATTTTCCATGTTCAATGGACAGTGAAATTGGGTACAAAATCTAATTTGGCATTAGGCCACACCAATTTGATTCCTTGTTTGACGGACCCGCCCGCACCTATTTTTTTCAAAACAGAATTTTTTTATTTTTTTTATATTCCTGCTTCCCGCATCCGGAAATGTAATCATGTCTATTTCCCGCACCGTTTTATTTTTGTAAATATTATAAAAAGATATCAACATTGGTTTCTTTCCCCCTTACCTATATTCCCTATCAAAACATGTTCGTTGTTAGAATAAAGTACAAAGAACTTCTGAAGGATTTGCCTTCAACTGCAATTATATTGTATGCTGGCAAAACAAAACTATCTATAGCCGCTGCATGTTTATGCACCTGTCCTGATTGATTCAGGGGCCTGTCGTTCAGCAGTTATCGTTTGTTGATGTTGTTCATTGGCATTTTCCCGTTTGGATATATAAATTAGATCGTTGGTTTTCCTGTTCGAATTGTGTACGTTAATAATTTTGGGATCCTTTACAGCTTGCTGTTTAATCTGTATCAAAGCCCAGTGTAAAAGGCCGTACTTTGACCTGTGTTTGTTATTGTCAGGTTGAGAACAACCCTCCCTCAGACGAGGGGTCATTTTACTGATGTAGAAAAGAAAATAGAAATACCAAGGATTTGTATAGTTCTTCTATACAAAACCTTTGAAAACTTAAAATTTGGTACTCAAAAAGAGGAGAGTTACATCATATTTTAAACAACTTTTTCTAAAAGAGGGGTCCACTTATTTTGAATAATATTAAACTGTTAAAGTAAATGTGTTAATTTAACATGGTTATAGTCCAGGAATATTACAAAATTTTGTTTTGACCATTTAATCCTAGATAGATATATAGTTCTTTTAGAAAATATGAGCCCTTTTGTACAAACAAATATATTATAACTTATATTGATCCCTCATAAAACATGTAAAAGGGATATTTATAACATTAAGGGGTTGCCCCCAAACTGATTATGACTTGGATTGAGAATTGTCTCATTGTCAGTCACACATACATAAACCTGATTAAATTATTTCTTGGTGAACAGGGAAAAAAAACTTCAGAAATTAAAGAAATGTCAAAGTACAAGTTATAAATCAAGTTTTATTATATTGTCAAAACCTACTATTTTATGTTTACAAAAAAAAAAAATATAATTGCTCGCCTTTACTTTTCAAGCTTCGCCTCAAAAATTTGCAAATTAAATATTTTTTTATTAAAATTTTCAAATCGCTCGCTCGCCCCAAATTTTGGAGTCCAAAAATCCGTAGAACAAGAAATTAATTTGGTGTGGCCTTAAAATTAGAAAGATCATACCATATAAGCAACAAGTGTACTAAGTTTCAAGTTGTTTGATCTTCAACTTCATCAAAAACTTTAACCTGAAACTCCCACTTTCATTTTCTATGTTCAGTGGACTTAGTTTCAAGTTGATTGGACTACAGCTTCATTAAAAACTACCTTGACCAAAAACTTTAACCTGAAATGGGGCGAACGGACGCACAGACGAACGGTATGACTGACGGATGGACGAACGAACAGAGGCACAGACCAGAAAGCATAATGCCCCTCTACTATCGTAGGTGGGGCATAAAAATATCCATATTCTGCAATGGGAGTAATTTCAAACATTATGACTATTTCAATGTACATGTGACTGTCTTATATGCAATGTCGGACATTTAAGAAAGTTGGTTGCAAAGAAAATGCAACTAATAAGGTGCGACTATATAACCAATTTTAGCAACAGATATTTCAGTTTCACAAATTTTGTTTATTTTACAAATCTTACCTAGGCAGGGAATCAGTCCTTGAACAGCTATTGGTTCCTGGTCCAGTCTATGTTTAACAGTACAGGTAAAGAAAACAAAGAGAGGTATATTTTCTGATTCCTTCTCCTCCTCACAGATCTCCTCATCAGTATAAGATTCCTCTGAGTCTAACATGGAGGCTGTAGATAGATGGTCAGTCCCTTTCCTCTCTACGACCACCAAATCATCATCATCAAAGAAAGCAAATTCGTCATAATCTTGTTGGCTTAATTCTAAATAAAAAAATAATATTGGTTGATAGAGAGATATTTCAAATTCTATATTCTGTAATTCACTTGATCAGTTCTTCAATTTTCTTATCAAAAAAAATTCTAAGGTTCAAAGGTAAATATATCTATAGATACTTTTTATTGAAGACCCTTTTTGGCTATAGCTATCATCTATTTATATATCTTTGGAATTAACAGTTGAATGACTCATATATAATTGCAAGGAAGCAACATAAAGTGGCATTTTTCGTTATATCAAGGATCAAAACTCCTGAACAGTATAAGTGAAAATCATCAATATCAATCTTGACCTCCATCCTGTTGTCAGTAACAACATATTAAATTTTAAAACTGTGCTGGAATGGTTCATATATTTTTTACAAAAGCAAAACTGCAATTGTGTTGTCATATATATATTGCTTCTCAATGGTAAAAGTGAACATCATAAATATCGAACTCGACCTTTTTTTGGTCACCAGTGACAACATATTAAAATCTGAAAAGCATTGGTTGAACAATTCACAATATCCTAATCAAAACTAACCTAAAATTCCATCAGACTCGTTTCTGACATCAGATTCTTCTTCTCCCTAAATATATAAAAATATTATGTTATTCTGTAATCGCATTTTGTTTAAACACCTTGTAGATATTCAGGTCTGTACTTTTAGATTGACCAACAGCCAACTCATGAGTGCAATAGATTTTTCTGAATGGATAAAACTTATATATTTAAAAAAAAAAAAGCAAAGATATGAAATAGAGTTGAGAATCAAAATAGCAGAGTTGTGTCATGTATATTATGCATTTTTTTCAAGATCAATAGGCAAAGACTGAAGGGGGGAATAATCTCCATGGAAAAGAGATGAGCCAATGCTTGTACAAAACTGCATAACAAATATGATAGACTTACCATAAAGGGTTCCCCAAAAACTGACCTAATCACAAACTTCAACAGTAAAAATACAAAATTGTTTGAAAGTCTTTCGACCATGACTAGAAGGGGGAATAATCTCCATGAAAATGAGATGAGCCAATGCTTGTACAACTGCATAACAAATATCATTGATTTACCATTAGTAGTTCTCCTTAAACTGACACAAAAAAATTATTGATGCAGGTGAGACAAACAGCATACCTAAGTCTATCTTTTTGACTCTGTCAAGATTAGACAAAAACAGATTTTGCTATTGGTATGTAAAATAAAAAACTTACAGAAACACTCTGTGGAATATTAACTGGACAATATATGTAGTAGTCAGGATTACTGGGAACTTGTTTAAACCACTTCTGTACAATATCTATAAACTTGTTCTTCACAAGATTGTGAGATCCTTCTGTAAATTCACATGGATAATTCAATGATGTCTTTAGCTTGGCTGAAGTCTCTGGTAGCTGTAATGACATTGGTATATTGTCATTCACAGGGCGGCAATCTCTGTAAACAGAAATCTATAATTTAGTCATAGTCTCTGGTAGTTGTAATGACATTGGTATATTGTCACACACAGGGTGGCTATCTCTGTAAACAGAAATCTATAACTTAGTCATAGTATTTGGTAGTTGTAATGACATTGGTATATTGTCATTCACAGGGCGGCAATCTCTGTAAACAGAAATCTATAATTTAGTCATAGTATTTGGTAGTTGTAATGACATTGGTATATTGTCACACACAGGGTGGCTATCTCTGTAAACAGAAATCTATGATTTAGTCAGTCTTTGGTAGTTGTAATGACATTGGTAAATTGTTACACACAGGGTGGCTATCTCTGTAAACAGAAATCTATAATTTAGTCATAGTCTTTGGTAGTTGTTATGACATTGGTATATTGTCCTTCACAGGGTGGCCATCTGTAAACAGAAATCTTTAATTTAGTCATAGTCTTTGGTAGTTGTTATGACATTGGTATATTGTCACACACAGGGTGGCTATCTCTGTAAACAGAAATCTATAATTTAGTCATAGTCTCTGGTAGTTGTTATGACATTGGTATATTGTCACACACAGGGTGGCTATCTCTGTAAACAGAAATCTATAATTTAGTCATAGTCTCTGGTAGTTGTTATGACATTGGTATATTGTCACACACAGGGTGGCTATCTCTGTAAACAGAAATCTATAATTTAGTCATAGTCTCTGGTAGTTGTTATGACATTGGTATATTGTCACACACAGGGTAACTCGAATAATTCAAGCCCTTTCCGTGTCCGATTTTCTCCCACACAAGGGCTTGAACTCCTTATGATCATTGGCCGCGTCGCCTGCTCTCTGTGAGAGAGAGCCAATCAGTGGCGATCAGGATAATGAGTGTGCGCAACTCTCTTGTAATTGTCTTACCAAACACGTGTGTTCAATTAACACAAATCCGATAATAATTAATTAACATCAATTAACATCAGTTTACATCATTTAACATCAATTAACATCCGGTACTCCTCCTTCTTTAGCTGCCAATTTAAATCAAAATTCCCATATTGCAAAGCGGTGTGAATTTTCCGGTTGACAGTCTTTATCGAGGAAAACTTTCAGGCGTTAATCTAGCCTTCGTAGATCAGCGGAATATAACGACTGAATTATTCCGGTTACACACAGGGTGGCTATCTCTGTAAACAGAGATCTATAATTTAGTCATAGTCTTTGGTAGTTGTAATGACATTGGTATATTGTCACACACAGGGTGGCTATCTCTGTAAACAGAAATCTATAATTTAGTCATAGTATTTGGTAGTTGTAATGACATTGGTATATTGTCACACACAGGGTGGCTATCTCTGTAAACAGAAATCTATAATTTAGTCATAGTCTTTGATAGTTGTTATGACATTGGTATATTGTCACACACAGGGTGGCTATCTCTGTAAACAGAAATCTATAATTTAGTCATAGTATTTTGTAGTTGTAATGACATTGGTATATTGTCACACACAGGGTGGCTATCTCTGTAAACAGAAACCTATAATATAGTCACAGGCTTCGGTAGTTGTAATGACATTGGTATATTGTCACACACAGGGTGGCTATCTCTGTAAACAGAAATCTATAATTTAGTCATAGTCTTTGATAGTTGTTATGACATTGGTATATTGTCACACACAGGGTGGCTATCTCTGTACATGGAAATCTATAATGTCAACACTTAACTTCTGCGCAAGAATTGATTTATAGGGAGATATTGACGCAAAATTATTTATATCAAGAATAATTAATATATAAAAAATAAATAAGCTGTGTCTTTATTAAATATTGTTCCCTTTTGGACGTAGTGGGATCGTTTACAAAGAGGATGGTTTTTTTTCTAAACACTTATTTTTTTGTGTGGCAATAAATGAAATCAGCACAAATAGCTGTATCAACACCAGTTCAGGGTATTGGCATAATTATTTTAGCATTTTGTTTTTGTTAATTGTGTAGCTTTCTCCATGATGTATACCAAACTTCTGTATTATTCATAGATGCTCATGTTTCTCTTTGATGAATTCCCTTGCTTATCTTTATTATCACAGGTTCATGGTGGAAGTACCCTGTCTATCTATTAAATGTATACATCACATCTATCTTTATTTGAAGAGGCTCATTAAATGCTCTCTTTTTCTGTTTGATGTATTCCCCACCCTCTAATATCTCTTTATTGATAGAAGCTCATTGAAGAAGTGTCCTGTTTTTTTCTTTTTAATGTATTCCCATCATAGTAGCAGCATACACAAGTTCTTGGTTTTATTAGGATAGGGATCAATCATACAACCTCCAACACTATAGGCATTTAGGCTTACTGGTGACAACAAAAGAAGTTCTTCAACCTTACATAAATTAGTCTTGCCAAATTCTGTTTAAAATGGCATTTAAGGTGAAATATTTTGAAAAGTTGAAAATTTGAAAGTTTAAAAAGCAGAGAGAACAGACTATGAACCAAGGATGATGAACACCAAGTGATGGCAACAGCTGTTTGGGCCAGATTAGCTAAATTATAGATTAAAAATATCTAATGAATTACAATTCTTCCACAAAATCATTAAATCTGACAGACTGTCTTCGAGGAAAGAAGTCCTCCACCTCCTCCTCCTCTTGTTCATCTTGTATGGTATTATCTCTGTTAGCCAGATCAAACTTAGCTGACTCAGCAATCTTCTGGAAATGTTGACAGGATGAGAGGAGGAAGGTAGTTATATCTGTCTCTATCGCAAGGGATTCCTCACATATGTTGTTAATAGCTGCATCTACATCATTCTTGTGTACACCTAGATCCTGCTGCACACTCTGGAATACACCTGGAAATATATCAGTCACTAATAAACAATGGTGACACAAAGAGGAGTATCCATTTAAAATCTGAGCTTTGACACTGAAAATTAATATGTATCCATCCAATCTTTGCATTCAAACAAGATGGAAATATTTTTTATCATTACTTTGGAAATTTAATGTGATGAACAAAACTTTGTATTGACATCAGCACTTGCTGTCAGAAAATAGAATATTTTAGATCAAATTATTTTTTTAATCAAAAGGTTTATTGTTGAATTTCATAAATACCGTTTACGAAACAGGAATAGTATATATCTGTAAGAACACTACATTGCTGTTTAAGTGTAGCCTCATTTTCATTATTGGAGCACTCTGTAAGTCTTCGTTCATGATTTATCCTCATCCATGACATATACATGGTAGCCTCATCACAACCTGGAGTAAATTCTCTCTCAAATGAAGGAACTTTAAACATGGGACTTTTGCTGAAACTTTCATCGCGATCACTTTCCATGAATGTCAGATCTTCATATATATCTTCAGGAAGTGTGAAATCCCACGGATTGATTAACATGTCCAACACGTTAGGGAGGTAACTCTCATACATGTAAAATGGAATGGTGTAATAATGATACGGTTTTTCTTCATTGTCATGTTTATGTTCTGATTTTTTATGTGGCTTATTATCTTGTTGACCATCATATCTCTGAGCATCACCCGACTCTGTGAGAACACTTGGTGACTCAGTAAGAACACTTGTTGATTCGGTAGGAGCACTTGGTGATTCAGTAGGAGCACTTGGTAATTCAGTAAGACCACTTGGTGATTCAGTAGGAGCACTTGGTGACTCTGTCTGAGCACTTTGTGACTCACTTACTCTGTCTATAATTTCATCACTTTCTGATGAACCTTCTTTAATTACTTCTAACTTTGTATCCAGTAGTAACAAGTCATTGAAAGATTCAGGTAAAATTGTCATAAACATACGATTATTACTGACAGACTTCACAAAACAGCACCATTGAGGAATTTCTGTAGAGTTACTTAGAACTTTATCTATAGAAAAGGGCAGAGGATATTCCAATTCATCTCTAGAACGTTTCTTTAGTAGTTCTAGGAACCTTTTACAGTCTGTTTTAGATAAGGACACTTTCTTGTCAAATGTTTCAGAGAGTTTGTCCAATAATAATTGAAATAAAATACTGTTTGATCCTTTTGAAGGTTGTTCATCTGTTGAAGCTACAAATAAAAATTAAACTTAAATGAATAGTTTAAACTTAAAGGATATTTACAGATCATATAACTTAAAATCACTAAGAATTCATCATTCAAATCAGTATGTCTACTTTGCTGCAACTACCATCTTCTAATTAATGATGGATAATGTTTATTGAAATCAAATCAACTTGCTTCAATGTGAGCCAGTTTAAATCTCAGACTTGATGGTTGGATTCTTGAATAAGCATACCTTAAAGACCCTTTTTTTTTTAAAGAAGAATAGTGAAAAAGGACAAAAAAGACACAAAATACTCGCTATAAAATCCAGGTCATTAACATTTTGGACAAATTAATTTTATTGACATTCTAAATACTAATTTGACTTTTATTAATTCAGTGTTTTAAGTGATGGTTGTTTTGTACTTAAGTAATTCAATGGTTGTCATGTTGCTGTATTTTATATTTGTTATATTATATTTTTTACCCATAAATCATGCTGTTAATTTTCTTGTTTGAACAATTGTCATGTTGGGGACTTTTAGAGCTTTCTATGAGGTATGGTTTTTGTTAGTTGTTAAAGCAGCATGTTGGCCTATATTTCCTAGCTTTTACTTCATTTGGTCTCCGGTAGAAAGTGCTCTCATTTGCAAATATACCACTTCTTATTTTTATATAAAAAGAAGTGATGAGATTTGTATAGCCTTAAAGCAACTATGACATCCATCATTTGAAGTGTTCATTGTCTCCATATTGTAATGCACCCTAACAACATTTTGCTTTTTACAAATATAAATGTATATAACGAAAATCTATTGTGTCACCATGCTTTTTTTCTAGCTATTTATTTTTTTAAAGTTGTTCAATATAGCATAATTTAACATTGACTTTTCATGAAAAAACATTTTTTTTTTAATGTTAAAAAGGGACATAACACAAGAATGGTAAAAGTGATGCTACCAAAATTCAAACTCAAGTTACAGAACCGAAACAAAAATTCAGCATTTTTTTCATTTGTAAAAGGGCGCAACTCTATCTATAATGGTAAAAGAAACAAACCAAAAAATTTAAATTTGATCTGTATTTTGTGGTAGTACACATTGTGTGCGATTGAAAACAATTGGTTGAGGCAACCTCAAGTTTAAGAAAAGAAATGAAAAATTCAGTGATTTTTCCTTTCGTAAATGGGCTTAACTCTTGAAAGTTAAAATTGAATCCACTCAAATTCAAATTTGATCAGAGTTTTGTGACAATAAGCATTGTGTATAAGTTTCAGAACATTTGGTTGAGGAAAACTAGAGTTAAAGAACATAAAACCAAAGAAAATTTCATTAACATTCATTTATAAATTTTTTACCAAAAGAGTTAATCCCCCTTATATGTTGTAAAGTTGAAAAAACTAAGAACAAATGTTGGGTATTTGTTAAATCAGATAAATCTGAGAACTTATAGTACCAACAACTTGTATGGTAGGATTAATAAAGTCATAAGGAGATGTGTTACACAAAATACTTGTATATATCAAAAATATTTTCGTGATATCAGATAGAAAAAAAAAGTAGACAAGGTCTAAATTTAGGCTCTTGATATTTAATAATGTCTTATTCAACCTAAGAATTTTTTGTCTTATTAAGTACACCCAACCTGTAATCAATTATCACTAAACATGAACTATGTGTCTAACAGATCTAAATAGGCCATTTGTGACAGTTCATTACTTCAAAAAGCTGCTTACTATATTCAATAACTACCTAACTTTAACATGTAAAATACAGAAAATTTCCAAAGTCAATGAACCATAATTGAGGGGTGGGACCAACTAATCTACATGACAATGAGACATGCAAATGCTAATTAAACTGCATACCAATATCATTCATTAACTATTAGTCAGGGTACCCTAAAACTGATCTAATCACAAAAATATAACATACCGGTAAGAACTATGCAAAATAGAGGTAAAATATACCAGAGGGCCATTCAAACTCAAAGTCACAAAGCCAATAGACAGGACAGGAGCAAATTATCTCCTTGGAAATAAGATATGCCAATACTAATAAAAATGCATGACATGTATGATTGACCATTATGAGACTTTAACAAATTGTTGATACCTTCTGCACTAACACTCTGTAGCGAAGACATAAATTAGAAGTATCGTTGTAGGAGTCCGTCAGATTCCAAAAGTGCTCACACATAAAATTTTGTCCACTGTCAAACTGCTTACCAAATATAATGTCATTCTGTCCAGTTAAAACTGATTTGGGATGTAGCTATGTTGTAACTGTCTGTTGTTCACCATTAAGAACCATGCTGAGAGGCATTCACTTGGCTATGAGGTATATATAAGTATTTATCCATGTGTGATATGGAATTTCTTGTGGACTTGTTATACTCTTTGAATTTAAATACACTTTACAGGAACTGCTTTAGAGTTGATGCTCTATTTCATGGCAAAATTTCTGCCCGTTTGAGTTACATGTATCCTTTAACCAAAAACAGTATATATGTTCCAGACCATACGAGTATTTGGACCGTACGCGTACGGTCCGGACCGTATACGTATACTGGTACGGTCCGACCATACGCGTACGGTCGGACCGTATGAGTATACGCGTACGGTCCAGCTGACCATACATGTTTTGGGATCATATGGGTTAAATGTTAACAAACATTTATCAAAATCTTTATTTTTAGTTATACAAATTGTTATTATTACAATTAGATGGATAAAGTGAATAAGCGAACAATTAAAATTAAATATTTGTTTAATTTTATATCCGTGAATCCTATTTTGTTACTCTGGCCCAAGATGACACTTGCTTCCACAAGGAACGTGACGTCATATATTTTTAACATTAACATGTTTTGTTCATGCATGTTCCTTTGCATATGCATTTTTTGTAAAGTTCCTAAATATTATAAAACAATTGTCCTCCCACATTATGTTTACTTCCGATAACTTCAATTTCAATGAGCATACTGGTCTGTAATTAATGAATTACTGACATGCTAAGTACAGGAGATTAACATATTAAATAAGCCTGATTTTTTACAAATAATTAAAATATTAAGTTTTTATTTCAATAACTATTCAACTTTTTATATTAATTTGAGATATATGTTATGTTGATCTGATATATACATTTGTATCTAATAAACTTGACCAAATTCTTAATATTAGTCAGACCGTACGCGTACGGTCCGACCGTATGCGTATATTGAAAAAGTACGCATACAGTCCAGACCGTACGCGTACGGTCCAAATACTCATACGGTCTGGAACATATATACTGCACTTCATTCAAATCGACCTTCCTTCAAGAACCCACCAAATTCAATAATTTATTCGTTTATTTGTTCTTTTCATAAATGTGCATGAAATATCAGAGATTGGACATTACACAACAATCAGTTATCAATCTTAATATTAATTGTTTCTTTTGAATACAGTTGGTTTTGGAGATAAGATTTTTTTAATTTAGATTTTGATAGGATGGTCACATTATAGGAAAAGCTTATATTTCTGGTATAACTCCTTAGTACAATGTATATAATGTTATCATTGTGTCATATCAAAATAAAAATAAGGGGATGTGGTATGATTGCCAATGAGAAAAAAATGACAAAAAAACAAAAAATGTAGATGTAAGCAATGTTACCTTACAGCATTCAACTATGGGCAAAAAACATACTGCATAGTGAATTCTTCATGTCACTAGCACAATAAAATTTGAAACAGTTCAAACAAGAAAACTTATCGCCAAATTTATGCTTAAACAATTAACAAATGGGATGCTTGAACAAACAGAAGTTATGTCCCTCATCTTCTAAATTCATTCATGTATACTAAGAGAAAAAGGTTAGCAAAACCAGATGCTCCACAGGGCGCAGTTTTATACGACCGCAGAGTTCGAACCCTGAACATTTGGGCAAGTATGGACACAACATTCAAGCTTGAGAAAGCTCTGAATTTGGATTGTGATTAAATAGTTGACACAACAAAGGTTTCTGACACATAATGAATGTGGTCTCAGAACTTAAACTTAAAAACTTTAAATTTTAAATTGGACATTACCTATTATGGTTCAATATCCAAAATCAAAATACATGGTTAGATTCAGCATATCAAGAATTCAATTTTTGATGAAATCAAAGAAAGTTCAATTTTGGACCCTTTAGACCTCAATGTGGACCAATTTGATAACCGGGCCCAAACATCCTAAACTGTAAGGACCTAAACTCTCAAAATCAATCCTTACCTTCCTTTTGTGGTCACAAACCTTGTGTCAAAATTTCATCAGTGGCAAAATATTTATTTTACACTATGGCTAACACTTAAAATGAGGGTACCCATCTATTTTGACAGCTTTTTCCTTTATGTTTATTTATGATCGACACATAAGTTATTATTCTGTGTTTCACTTAGTAAATGTATCCTTATTTACTATAAAGTTTCACCTATTTAATTTGAATCCATTTTGAGTCTTAGAATTAGGATGAAACCAATCTCCAAACAACTATATATATAAATCTATGATTCCATAATGAGAAGTACCTAAATTGCATCCATGCTTAATTTCTCATCAATAAACAATTTGACAATAGTCCATGTATGCTTTTCATTGTAAAAAGAATGGATTCCTGTGACATATTTTAAAATCTTATAAAGTCCTTGTTATTTTTTCATCATTTTTGAAAGAACAAAGACACCAATCTTAAAGGAATGAAAATTCTTGAGAGAATTATTTCCCACCAAAATTTCAATGGCTCGTATATCTTGAAAACAAACACACTGACCCTAACTTTTTTTCTGCCTTTTTAGTTTCTTTATTTACTGTGGATTCATTTATTTTCGTGGGTACTAATTTTAGATGATGAGGAAAACTTGCATGTTTGTGGACATTTAATTTCGAGGTTTTTCTTGAAGTCTTCATACAAGCCTTATGAAATTTGTTATACGTTGAAAATTTCATTTCGTGGTTCACCTATGACAACAAAATCCACAAAAATTGGTATCCAATGAATAATAATGAATCTACAGTAAATACTTTCAGTTTATAAGAGTCTTTTAAAAACTTGTTATTTCTAAACAGAGTAGTGCTCATTTTTAAAGTTTAATTTTTGTGGATGTCACATGGCAGCATATCCATGATTTTACTTTATCAATAAAATTGAGAATTGAAATTGGGAATGTGTCAAAAACATAACTGCCAATTTTTCAAAATGCCCATCAGGGTTTTGCTTGCAAGATGGCTCTTGCAGTCCTAAAAAACCTTCAAGGGGCCTTCAAACTTAGCACAAATTTGTACTACTTAAGTAAAATGGACTTCACAATCAACTCCAAAACATAAAAATGAACTAAAATTTTTAAAAACTTGCAAGACTAACAAAGACAAGGGGTCCTGACTTGGGACATGTGCAAAAATGGGTCAAAATTAAACATGTTCTGTGAGGTCTTTTAAAAAATAAAAAATGGGGAATGTGTTTATGCGACAGATAGAGATTGTGTCCCCCGCTTGCATGTAAAAGTAAAAAAGGGACATAACTCAAGAACTGTAAAAATGATGCTACCCAAATTTGTACTTATCTGAGTTCTGTGGTACATTGTTATAAGCATGTGTATAAATTTCCTATCATTTAGTTGAGGCAAACTTTAAGTTAGGGAACAGAATGAAAAATGCAGCAATTTTTCCATTTGTTAAGGGGTATAACTCTAGAACAGTAAAAGTGATGCCACCAGTTTTCAAACTTGTGTTTTTGTGGTAATGAGCATTGTGTATAAGTTACATAACATTTGGTTGAGGAAAACTATAGTTAGAGAAAGAAAACAAAAAAAATCCCAAATTTTTCCATTTGTAAAGGGGCACAACTCTAGAATAGTAAAAGTGAAGCCACCAAAATTCAAACTTGATCTGTGCTTTGTGTTAATAAGCATCATCTCCTTATTTTATTGATTTACATTGTGTCATAGATCAATTTATTCGTTCATTGTATGTTCACTTGCTTGTGTTAATATGTCTTTTGATTGAGTTAAGCCATTTCAATTAATATTTTAGAGTGCATTAATCTATGTTGTGATGTTATACTATTGTTTCAGGTAAGACTGCACTTTGACCTATATTGGTTTCCTTTTACAAATTGTGACTTGGAAGAAGAGTTATCTCATTGGCACTCATACCACATCTTCTCATATCTATTGTGTATAAGTTTGATAAAATTTGGTTGAGGCAAACTAAAGTTAGAGAACAGAAACCAATTTTGGGACGTACATAGACAAAGGCAAAACTTATTGCCTCCTCTGCTACAGCAGGAGCATAATAAAACAAAGGGAATTATGATTTTGATTTTCTAAATATAACATACACAACATATATGTTGAGAATAAAATTTCTGCCTGTTGACTTTTGGGTAACAAAGACAGCAAATCAAAAGGGAACGGCATCTGATGTATGTTTGGTGGAGTTGTCTTCTCTTGCTGTTTGTTGTCATACTGGCTAGGAGGTCCATTTCCAAAGAAACTACAATACATAAATAGAGATTTCATTCATTTGTTTTAATGCACTGAAAATTTTAAGTCTATGCTTGTTATTATATAAATTAAATTGAAATTTATTTTTAATCATTAACTATATAGATAGACTTCCTGTAAGACCGTAAGACTGAAAACAGGATACAAAATGTGAAAATTATATAAGTCTTTAAAAGCAATACCATCAAATAAAAATTTAGTTTGAAACAATAACCTAAATCTATAATGTTGACAATAATAGTCTGTAAAGCTTGCATCTGAAAAATGTCTTTCTAGATTTCCACCAAATTCTGTTCTTTAACAACATGCTAATATTTAGACTGCACTGCAAGTTGATACAAGGCTTGCAATATTTACCTTCCACTGTACAGCAAGTTCAAACAAGGCTTGCAATATTTACCTATCATTGTACAGCCAGAAAAAATCTTCAGAGGGAAAAACAGCATTATTCTCACACACCCATACTAAGTGTTCAAAGGTCACCATACATGATATACATTCTTGGTCAACTGGAAAAAACTAAAATAGACAATGTAGCGTTTCTAAGAGATTTAGCAATGCTAAACTGTGAAGAGGCTACTATTATATTTAAATACTTTAAAATGTCACAATGTACTTCTCTTATCTTATATTTATATAAATTACAGTATTATTGGGTCTTCCTCTAATGGCAGAGGATCAATCATCAATTCTAGGGGATGTATTTCACAAAAATGTATTACAAAAATTCATTTTTTCTGATAAATGTTTTGGGGGTCAACATAGCTTATTTCTGTCACAAGATAAATATGTTAAACTTTTTATGATGCTTTATTCTGTAATAAGATGAATAACTTCAAGATTATTTATTCCCTTCAATTCTGTCACAAAATTCATAAGTTACAAACAAATAAGTTATGTAGCAAACTCTACAAAAAGATCCCAACACTTTTTTTATTTCTAATGGCGGTTTTGAGATTCATCCTATATAGCTATAACTATAAATACATTTTGATTGATTGTGTAAAATAAAATAAAACACAAACATTCTTGTAAAAACATAAGGTTCATTACTTGACTACACAAATTGCTTCAGTTTTTTTTCCCTCACAGAAAAGACAAAGCAAAAACAAATATGTCAATTGTTCTTCTCTTATTTTATATTCATATACATTACAGTATTATTGGGTCTTTACAATGTTGTCAAAAATTAAAATGGTGGTATTTGGAAGACTAGACAAAGCACCAGTCAGCACAGATTTAGTGCTAGTGTTCATATAAAACACTCCTGGCCCGACCCCACCCAAAACATACACACATGCATGTATAGTATTTATACATGCATATATGAAAGATATAAGGCAGAACACAATGAAATCTTAGGTAAAGCTGAATGTTTTTTAAATGTTCTGCTTAAACCTATATATAAAACAGTACTTCTAAAAAAAATCTTATCTTATAAAAAGATTTATAATCTGTTTATATAACACTCTTAACTTTATCAAACAAAATTTCAGAAAATATTATTTAAGCATGAAAACCTATGAATTTTAAACTATACATGTATTTATAAATATTAAAAGAGAACCTAAGATTAAGTTATGATGAACTTTAACAGATAAGAAGTAAATATATCAGTTGTTAGTTGATTTATCTGTGAACAGATAGGAGAGCCATCCACCAAGAGGTGTCTTACGCTACAAAATGGCTGACATCAAGTACTGTTTAAACACTCGTTAATCACAAGACCAACTTTCCCAGGCAACAGGACGAGTTTGTTCTCGTCCCATGATTAAACAGATAGCCTAAAACAATATGAGACGATGTGTCTAAAGGTTAATGTCTAATGAACCTGTGTGTGCATACAGACATTTTATCTATTTATAATTATTACCACTGCATTTCATTTCATTTCTTGAAAGCAAATAATTTACCTTAAGCATTCAGATTATGCATGGTTCTTTTCTTACTGCAAATCAAAACCTGCCTTTAGTTTAATTTGAATGCTCTCTTACAACATTTGTCCCAAATTATGCGTGTGCATGATTGTTTAGTGATGTATGGCACCTTTGTGTTGACAGAGAACTGGCCATGCATCTAGGTGTCTAATTCTAAAGGGTATATCTGTGTGGACAACTCTATTTTATAGATATACTTGAATATGTCAATTTTCTATCAGTCTAGCCTGGTGTGACAAAGCATATATGATAACAAATATCAAGAGATCTCTTTATGGAAAACCTACAATTAAAGTATGGAGTAGGTTCACAAAAATTATGATTAAGATTTGTCATAAGTCATGAACAATTTAGAATACTTGCGATAAATCTTAGTCGTAAGTTTTTTGTGAAACAGACTCCTAAACAGTAAATGCAATATTACGCAGGACTGATTGACATGGATGAAAATATAACTTCTGTAATTTTCAAACCCTTCTCTTATGATGTGAATAGGTATGGTTTCATAGTAAAGTCATAGTTTTGCAGTAAATGCTTAAAATTTTGAGCAAATTAGCCAAATTTAACTTAATTCTTTTGAATAGTTTTATACAAAGTAAACATAATTATTTAGTAGATAAATATAATAATTCCTATGAAAAATGTGCTATATCTGCATTCCTCTAATATTATATAACATGTGTGACATATGACACATTCTCAGATTGCACATGCATATGATTATGACAAATTATTGTTCTATATTTAATTATGAAACACATGTGCACTATTTTTCTGTAAACTATGCATAAAAATTATGTCCATTTTCATATAGACTAAAGCTATATGTAAATAAGAATAAATTTAGATGCTTATTTACAAAAATGCATCATATTGACTAAAGCTATATGTAAAATAAGAATACATTTCGATGCTATTTTACATAAATGCATAAAAGTATATTGATAAAATTATTTCATTAAAAAAATTATTCTAAGTTCAAGCATATCTCTTTTTCTTCTGGTACAATATGATTATACATAATATTGCCTATCAGTCCCCCAGTCATCCCATGACCACATATGAGGCCATAAGACTGAGGATTATATCACAACTGTAATGGCAAGTGGTATCATAATCTTTTGATCATAGATTTCCCACACACTAGTTTGTGAGTAATGCCTGTAATTTCAACATGTTAAACAAGGTGGAAATTGTTTTATAAAGTTGTGTTAGGTAATTAGTTTTCAGATACCGTAAACTACCTTAGAGGGCGCATTGCATTTGCGCCAATTTTTGAAAATTACAATCTTTCATTTGCGCCACAAGGTCATATTTCATATGCGCCAAAAAATAAAAACTTCATTTGCGCCATTTTGCAGGTAATTCAGGTAAGCAATAACGGAAGCATTAAATATTCATTGCTCTAAAAGGTTTGTCTCTACAGTATTTCTCTGGATAATGGGGTGAGTTCAATGACTCACTCATTTCTGAAGCTGAGAGTCACTAAGGTTTATGTTATATATAGTGTTCACATGTTCAAGGTGTCTAGACTCTAGATGGACATTTTCAATTTAGACATAAAACAGGAGAATTAAGTGTGTAATATTTGATGATCACACTTTTAGTTTATTATCAGATCCTACGTTCTGAAAAATGGAGACCAAGTCGTTTATTGGTACCACAAATAAATAAAACCTTGCAAAGCCAGTATAGTAACTGAAATGGACTGCAGTTCATGAAAAAACGGACTATCGTTTTTATCAATATGCATGCACTTGAAAGGAGGAATGTTCCAGACATGAATACATCAGGGCCGTCGCTTACAAGTTTGCTGCCAGGGTAGACGTATAACTTTACAATAGTGTATCATGTTTAGAATAACTCCAGTGTAAACTGTTTTTTTCTAAATTCTAAATATGTGTGCAACTTGCTGAAGCTTCACAAAAAATATTGCAACTGTTAAGTTAAATATATTTGATCTTGAACAAGGTGCACTTAATCAATTAATTTAGGCAAAAAATGGTATATCAAAACAAATTATATGACAAGAACTTTTCAGATACCAGTACTTATAATTATCTATTTAGAATTATTTTTTGTTAGTTATAATATTAGCTTACTTACAGTTTCAATCTGAGTAGAGTTAGTTACTCACAGTATCCAGTTTCAATCTGAGTAGAGTTAGTTACTCACAGTATCCAGTTTCAATCTAAGTAGAGTTAGTTACTCACAGGAGATTAATCTTTGGTTAGTGTAGTTATTCCAACGGTTAGTCAGGTTAGTTGAGGTTAGTAGTTATCAGGTGAACGCCTGCAGTTGGAGGAGTTGAATCTCATCCTTAATTTTTATGATGAGATAAAACCCTCTCCACTACAAATTACACCTAGTCTCAAAATCCTCATAAATCTCCTCACAATCTCCAGTACAAAAATTAGGCAATTTTTCAAAACATTCTATCATACAAATGACATGGTTCCAAAAGAACAAACAAAAACCTCCAAATCAACTGATATCGATCACAATTCTTCAAAGATTTATAATTGCTTTGGAATCAGCAACAAAATAAATCACACATACATACAAAACAATAGATTTGATCAGTCAAAACTGCAGAAACAGAAGAAATAGAAAGAAAACAAACCAATAGTACTGTACTATGTCCTACTTAGTCAAGAGTTCAAAATCCAATTGGCAAAATTAAAATCTAGCCAAATGTAGTCCAGAATTTGTTTTACAGATATATTACAGTCAATGAATATAGTAATAACTATCCTTATTTACTAAAGACAGATACACTTTTTTAAAATAATCAACTTCAAAGTCATAACCACTTTATCATTTCAACAGGTCAACATAAGAATGCTTGCTCATCTATATTTCATTCGACCCACAAATAAACCCTACATTGTGTAACTTGAGAAAAATATCTGAGTTGAATATACACATAAATTTTGTAGTACTATAAGTGTGTTCTCAAAGCAAACAAATTGTTTTCTACAACCAATAAAGTTATAAATCTAAATTTAAACAATAACTCATTAATCTATTTCCTTTAAATTTATTTGTCTCTTCAAATATTTAGTGAAATTAAACATTTTTTTTATGTTTTTCACAAGTAGAAAATCGAAAAATAAAGTCAACGACAATAAAAAACAAAAAAGCACAAGTGAAAAAAGAATAAATTGAATTTTACCTGAATAAGAAGGTTAAAACAACCACACAAAAATGATTTAACTTCACCTATGTAAAACCTAAAAAAACTGAAATCCCAAACCAGCTAGCACTTGTTATACTACAGCTTGTCTTAACAAATCTGAGTTGTTAACTAGCTGGACTATAATATATGGATATGGCGACCCTAATACTATTTGTACCGTGTAATGACAGTTACTCAAATATTCGGAGATCATCCTAAAACCTAACATTGACCATGTCCCCTTATCTACGCGAGACCCATCAAGAATGCACAAATATTAAATATTGAATATGTATAGACATGAATTGTTTTACCCGTTATCTATAGTCATCATTTTTAAAGGAAGGTATAATATATTATCATTTGTGTTCAAAATTTTATAAAATTTAGAATACACTTATCATTTTCTTCAAAAAAATTTCCTAGTTTTGTTTTTCCTTATCAAATTATACATTTGTAGGTGCTATTTATCTATTTATAAATTAAAGAATTTGATCTTAAAATTGAAAATAGGAAAGATATTAGTTGACAAAATACAGAATAGTTTGTAATTTTTTTTTTAAAGTACCTTTTTAAATAGTGATTACAAATGAAGTATTCCAGTGTCACTATACTATAAGTCTTTCCTGAATTTGGTAGAAATGTTGCATGTACAAATCAAATAATATTTGAAACGAATGGATTCAAGAACTCTAAGCAGATACTTTACAAATTTTTATGAATTTTTTAAAACACAGTTCAAAATTTACTCCATCTTTTAAACAATAACTGTTATTATATTGCAAGAAATAATTTTAAAATAATACGCAAAAAGGAATGGCTCTTTTTTCAGAACTTAACAAACGCTGACATTGCATTACTATCCTTAGTGGTATCATACACAAATCTGTGTCATTAATTTTTTTCCACAAGTGGCAAACTATTATAAAATGTAAATAGAAGACTTTAGCATACTTAAGATATACAACCATTTATATAATTTATAAAGACAGATAACACTGACAGGAATTGATTTTTCTATGTTATATTGTTGAGGGGGAGATAGCCAAACATGTGTCCCATACCTATCTCACCTTTGATTTTCTGGACGTAATATGAAGGTGGATTCTTTTATTTCAATTAAATAGAAGAACTGAAAATATGTACTTATTCATGCCTAGTGAACAAAATGGAGGGGTAATTCCACTATTTCACATTTTATAAAAAAAAAAAGCATTAGAAGCAATCTTAGTATGTGAAAGTCATATGCTATTATAGATGTTTAATTTCCAGTGTAAAATATCACTGCTTTGGATGCTCAATAAACACATGTATTGTTTTAAAATTCTTTGTTTGGGGTGATTTGGAGTCTGGGACAAGTCGTAAGAAGAGTTTCCTGTGACATCTATTAATTTTAATAAATCCTGTTAATTTTTGTGAACATCATTCATTGTACTAATACTAGTATCATTATTTATACCACAAATTTATAAAGTATTTATTGGTGAATTTACTATCCTGGCTATGCCATTATTTACAAATAATTCCATATAATCAATTATTGAATAACTTTCCATATAACTTAATATAATAGATAGTAAATTCTCTGATATAATTTCATATGATTACTAAAAATTTGCAAGTTTGAATAATTTATGCATGCAGCCACATAAATATTCAAAAGGACACTTTGACATGAGCCAAATATATGACATGAGAAAAACTTTGCAGTATTTAAGCTCTCAGTGATTGAAATATATTTCCAATAGAAATATTCAAAATTTATCCCAAATTCCACAAAGACATTACCAATTTCCAATATTTTTTACCATAAATATTTGCTGTTTAAAATGTATGAAAAGTCACACTAATGAAACACTTCACAGAAAACCAAAACTGTAAAAAAAAACTTTTTATATGTTGATATGTATGAATAAGTCACTATTACACATATCAACATGCATTGAAATGGTAGGAATGTGGAAGGAAATACATGAACATTTTTACAGACCACATGGAATTTAATTGTTAGTGGGATTAAGGCAAAATTTACCAGTTACAATGTACATGTATATACCAAAATTTACCACTATTCTACCGTCTTCAAATGTACCAACTATGCTTTACAACCAAGAGATCTGAATACCACACAGGATTACTTATTGAAAATACTTCCTATTTAAGGCCCATGCACGGGTTGCAATGTTGCTCTAGTTTTTTTTATGAAGTATTAAGCAATGATTTCTATTTAGCATTTCTACAAAATGAACTGAACATAATGTTCAATCTTAAAATGAAGTATTGATATTATAACAAAAAATCTTGAGAAATAATACTGTAAATTGTGTGCCTCAATATAGGTTAATGTTAAGAGATTTTGATGGACAGGATTTAGCTTTGTCAACATTAGATATGAAATACTCTTTGATTCAAGGAGATAAGAGAGCACAAACAATTTAAACCATTAATCCTCATCTAAATAATTCACACAAAATTTCCTGATAATATTCATAGATAAATAAGTTTATTAGGTTTTTAATTAAGTCATCAATTACTTGTGCAATGTTCATAATTTTTCCATTGAGTTTAGGTATTTCAAATATAGGTTGCATCAAGGAAAGATTAAGACTGTTTTAGGTGGGGTTTTTTTTCGGGGGGATAGCACCTCTTATAACTATTCTATCAATAAAAAGTAAATA
This sequence comes from Mytilus edulis, assembly GCF_963676685.1. Taxonomy (NCBI): domain Eukaryota; kingdom Metazoa; phylum Mollusca; class Bivalvia; order Mytilida; family Mytilidae; genus Mytilus; species Mytilus edulis. The sequence goes on along the minus strand of NC_092344.1, from coordinate 117,421,047 downwards.
TTATTCTATTGTTTTACGAATAAATTATTTACATATTCTGGGGGTTTAGTACCCTCCCCCCTTCCCCAGATTGACCGCTGCTTGAGAAATCAGTCGAATTAGCAAATAAACTTCTAATAGATTTTTTAAATGTACTTGTCCAAACTTGATCAAATTTATGATGACATGGTTGAACATTTTTCAATTTTGTATCATGTGTATGAGTAAAACATTTTTTTCCCGATCAGACTTATGTCTGATTTGGAAGGAAATTTACTTTACATGGCATAATAGATACTTATTTCTTGCCATCAGGAAAGCTTTTATTATATTGCAATCATTAATGCAATTGTGAGACAATCGATAGTCAGATTAAAATGGATTTTCACACTATTTTGATTTTAAAGCTAATTTCATTAAAAAATAAAATAAACATGCTTTTAAATAAAACATGTATAAGTATGATAGCCTAAGTTTGCTTAATCAACTAATTTTAGAAAGCTATCATCCTGTATGTACAGATCTCTGTTTACTCAGGAACAAATCTGATCCATTTATTATAATATAAATAGCAAACACTTATACTCATCTTTATATAATGGGGTCTTAAAATAATCTGGCAAAGTTTACAAATTTGGTTTATCACTTATGTGGGAACAAATATTTGTGGAGTGATTATAACTGACAAAACCAGAAATCTCTTAAATGAAAATAACTACATAAAAGTCATACAGGAGAATAATATGTGCCAATTTATTGTGAAAAAAACCTGCATTGTTTTTACCATCACCAATTGTTTCCCTTTAAATACAAAAGACCACAAAATTTACCCACTTACAATTCTATACTAGAGAAGTTGTCAATTTGTTAAAAGTGTATAATTATCTCATATCCTTAATTGGTATATTATAAGTTTTAAGAGTACAATTGTGAACTGTGGAAAAGTTTCCATGTATATAAGAAGTTTGTCAAGATTTTTGAGATAAGCCACTTACAACTGAACTATTATTTTAACTTTAGGGATAATAACACAACTTTTTAGGATTTCCTTTATATTATTATAAATCTGTAAGGCCAAACAAATGAATTCTTAGGTAATACTTATTTTAATAGCAAAATATGACAGATTTATAATACTACTATAATGTCAACTCTCCTGTTTTAAGGTTTTAACATTTTGTGATTTTCTATGACCAACATGTATTAGATCACAGTTTGAATTAATTCTACAAGCTCAATACCAAATACCAAAGAAAACCATTTTAACAAATATTTCATACACATTTTTCTGGTCTACAGTAAACCAAAAACATTTTGAAATTGTCAAATGAACTTTCGTGGACCCATTTTTACCATTTTCTCTTAGTTTATCCCATTGGTATAAGTGATAGGAATTACTACTTCAGATATTGACCAATCATCTTCATATTTAGCTAACAGTAGCCTTATTTACATTATTTAACATGTTGCCCCTCCTTTTACATTCTGTATTTAGCTATCAGTATACCTTATTTACAATATACTACCAGTAGTGACCCCTCAATTCTATATTCTTAATTTAGATTATATTACCAGTATCCTCCCTCTTATTTCTGTATCAACTATCGATATCTTCAATTTATATTTCTTTAACTGCCTTAATTCAGTGTAATATGTTCTCACGGTTAAATAATGTGATTTTTTTTTTAAATATGATAACTTCAGGTTTGCATCAATTTTTTTTTTTTTAAATCTTGAGATTATACCTTTTCATAAAACACATTCCTACAGATAAAGAGAAAAAAAAATTAACTCATTGTTCTTAAAACAAACAAAGGGTTCAAAATGATGGCAAGATTTCCCCCCTTTAAATATGATAGGAACAGATTAACTTGAACACAAGAGGTTTGAAATTATACTGGAAACAACAGGTGGTTTGTCTTAAGGCATGATAAAATGTAACGCTGATAGTGTGTCCATACCGAAAAGTCATGCTGTCGTCTAGAAACTATCTCATATGCTTCAAATATTTAAGTTTATATTTAGACAAAATCTCAAGGATGATTTTTTTTTTAAATTGTTCAGTAAAGGGCAAAATTTAGATAATTTTGACATGTAAGTCAGTTAAATGCACAACTCAAGTGTTTCTTTCAAAACAAAAAAAATGATCACAAATTAAAAAAGCTTCATTCACCCTCTAGTAAATGCATTTTTAAATTTCAAGTAGTGTCTATTCAATACAAGTTTCTATGGTAAACACCTTTATAAATCAAGATCAACTCAGGCTATTTAAGTAAATAGAAAGTTAACAATATATATTCTTGGTCTCTGTGTGTGGTGGTAGTGGCTCAATTATAATGAGCTGGAAGAGTTAGATCTGGCAACACAATAGACTGCTAAGACCAAACCTTCCAACTTATCATAATGAGCAGGCAGGCTGACAACTCACTATACAAAAGAGCAAGACCAAAGCCTTCGACATATAAAAATAGCAGACTTGCAGACAATTCACACAACTAACTTCACAGGTAGTCCCACCAAACTGTTAACAAAACATTTTAACTCACTACAACTAACAAGCTGGTTAATAAAACCAAAAACAGTTGAGCATAAAAATAAACTAAACAAGGCAGTATTGGAAATTTCACAGGCAAATGACCATTCAAATGAACACCAGAACTACAATATTGCATCTTGTTCCACACATCAGGTGACAATACAAATCCCACTGCCTGAGTGTAACAGCAAAAGGGACTCTTCATATAACCAGTCATACACTTGGAATAGAAATACTATACAGCTAAATAATTCCCAATACAGAAATAGTGTTCAATACTAAAGTGCCATTAACAAACAGACAATTATAACTACAACATATCATATACAATGATGACAAATCTTTGTACTGTTGTTTACAAAATTACAAATGAAACAAGACATTAAAATAAAATAGTGTGCAACTTAAAACCCATCACTTAACTGCATCTTATGTTGTAGCCAAAACAACTTACTGAATAGTAACCAAAAAACCATAGAAAACGTATCCATATAAAATTAACTATAAGCCATAATCTAAAGATGATTTTAAAATACAATCACAAGGAAGGTGATGTACATCCACAAAAACAATAAGTATAATGTATAAACATATAAAGCTACATTGTATGAAACACCACGAGAACAGCTGATATACTTGACTGTGACACAAGGATATGATAGGTCATCTGATTTAAGACACAGGAAAACTCTACTTGTATCAAACTTAATCCTTAAACCGTATAAACCTTAGACATAAAGAACAACTAAACTTTACCTTGTCTCCTCCAGTGGTCCTGTATTACCCGTGTTTTACCTGAAGCACACCTGATTGAAACTGTAGAGCTGTCCAGCATTTTATTAGGTCTTGAAGAGCTTACAAACACTGACTTTGTACTTAGACCTCGACAGGAAGATTCTATTATCTTAACAAAGGGATAACAGGTCAAGACAAAGTCTAATCTCCCTACCACACACACATGACCAAGAATATTTATATTGCATTAATGCATAATCAAATTCTAATTAGACAAAAATTAATATGTGAATTATCATTGAAAAATACACACTCTCGGCAATGGAATGTGGCTTTCATTTACCTTTTTGTTTGAACAAATTGAAGGAAAAATCAAATAAAAATCAATTTAATTTAAAAACCATTGAAATCCTAATTGATAAGAGATAATATATTATCATAAAGAAATAAATTAGGGCAAAGTAAACACTTTATATTAAGACAAAATTGTTATGTCAAGTTCATGTCCTTATGGCCTGTGATAAAAAAGTTATATGTCTACGGCTAATTATGGACACACTCGTTAAAATATTGTTAATTAGGTGATTGCTTTTACTAAGTGGTAGATAAAGGAGGTAAAGATACTACTAAATATATAGTATCTATCTATACGGTTTTATAACACATGACCTAGACAATAAATATGTATATCCAAATCAGAAATTCACATATTTTCTGAACTTGGTCTATTTACTATTCTTTTCAGAAATTGATCTATTTACTAAACTTGAGTCAGTTGGCATGTGTTTAATTGCAAATGTCTAATTATAAACATGCCTGACTGACCCAGTCTTCACAGTTTTGAATCCACAAGCCTGAAACTCAATTTTATGAAATTTCTAGTTGAATTCTGTTGGCTTGTAGAGAAGAATTTGACAAGACCAAAGCAATTTCACAAGCCTGGTATTGTGGACTTGGGATTAAGCATGAAGACTGCTGACCCTTGTTAACCATGTCTAATAATGTTGTTTTTTTCATTTTCAAAGAGTTGATCAATATATTCAAGTATAATCATTATACATGAATCATTGTAAATCAAAAAGTATTCCACTGAAAAGTTCATGTAATTTTTCAACTTACAAAAGTTCAATACAGACAATTGTGTCTGAAACTAAGACTTGTATCTTTAGGTAGCAAACCACTTGATTTTAGTCTACAATTGAGGTATTTCTTTCTATGTGATTACACATCTTATGTTTCATATGTTTTGGAGAGAGCATCCCTTCTTATTTGATTGAGCCTGAAATTTTATGAATTAGGGACTGAAGCATCCTTCCCTATGTGATCACACACCTAATGTTTTATGTGTTTTGGACAAATGCATCCTTTCCTATGTGAACACACATTTAATATTATATGTGTTTTGAACAGAGGCATTCCTCCCTATGTAGTCAAATATCTAATGATGTATGCATATTGGACAGATGCGAACTTCCCCATGTGAGCAAATACTCAGTGTTTTCTGTGTTTGTGACTAAAGCATCACACACCTTTTGTTGTATGTGTTTTGGGCAGAAGCATCTCTCCATATGTAATCAAGCACCTACTATTAATAGGTTTGGACTGAGACCTCCGTCTGTATGTAAAGACACACCTAATGTTATATGTCTTTTGGACAGAAACCTCCCTCACTATGTGACCAAACACCTAATGGTAATATGTTTGGACAGAAACCTCCCTCACTATGTGACCAAACACCTAATGGTAATATGTTTGGACTAAAAACTCCCTCACTATGTGATCAAACACCTAATGGTAATATGTTTGGACAGAAACCTCCCTCACTATGTGATCAAACACCTAATGGTAATATGTTTGGACAGAAACCTCCCTCACTATGTGATCAAACACCTAATGGTTATATGTTTGGACAGAAACCTCCCTCACTATGTGATCAAACACCTAATGGTAATATGTTTGGACTGAAACCTCCCTCACTATGTGACCAAACACCTAATGGTAATATGTTTGGACTGAAACCTCCCTCACTATGTGATCAAACACCTAATGGTAATATGTTTGGACAGAAACCTCCCTCACTATGTGATCAAACACCTAATGGTAATATGTTTGGACAGAAACCTCCCTCACTATGTGATCAAACACCTAATGGTAATATGTTTGGACAGAAACCTCCCTCACTATGTGACCAAACACCTAATGGTAATATGTTTGGACTGAAACCTCCCTCACTATGTGATCAAACACCTAATGGTAATATGTTTGGACTGAAACCTCCCTCACTATGTGATCAAACACCTAATGGTAATATGTTTGGACAGAAATCTCCCTCACTATGTGATCAAACACCTAATGGTAATATGTTTGGACTGAAACCTCCCTCACTATGTGATCAAACACCTAATGGTAATATGTTTGGACAGAAGCATCCCACCCTATGTGATCAAACACCTAATGATAATATGTTTGGACAGAAATCTCCCTCACTATGTGATCAAACACCTAATGGTAATATGTTTGGACAGAAACCTCCCTCACTATGTGACCAAACACCTAATGGTAATATGTTTGGACAGAAACCTCCCTCACTTTGTGATCAAACACCTAATGGTAATATTTTTGGACAGAAACCTCCCTCACTATGTGATCAAACACCTATGTTTTATGTCTTTTGGGTGGATTCATCACTCCCTAAATGATCACACACCTATAATAGTTTGTTGTTTGGACAGAGGCACCCTCCCTGTGACCACAAACAAAATGTTTGCACTAAGGTATGCATCCTTTATGTTTGACACACAGAATGATTTATGTGTTGGGATTGGTGCCTCCATTCCTACAGTATGTAATCACCAGTACTGATCTTTTCGGTGTATTTTGGAATGAAGCATCCTTTCATATGAGTTCATTCCTTTTTAAGGGGGATCACAGATCCAAAAATTCAGATCTTGTGTAAGTATAATCACGAGCAATTGCCTGTGAAAAAAATACCTATAAAATTAGGTTATTTTATTTTCAGGCATTATGCTAATTCACTGAAGCAATATTTATTTCAACAAGAAATTTCTCAAATCATCTCTTGAAAAAACATAATTTGAACATTCTGGGTGTGAAAATACAAAGTACTGGTAAACTTGTCAAAGGTTTCTAAAATGAATTTTCACAACATTGTTAATAATAAGCCGAAAATTAACCTAACTTTACATCATGATGATATTAAGTGGTCTAAATAATGACCAATGAACAAATAAATGTAGAGTAATCATAATTATAAATAACCTATATATAATAAAAATAAATAAATGTAGAGTAATCATAATTATAAATAACCTATATATAATAAAAATAAATCTTGTTATCAAATACTTTTACTCTTAAATTTTGATAACAATTTTAATATAGTACATTTTGTATCATTCAGTGTTTTATGTTTTTTTAGTTTCGATTAAAAATTGTTAATGAATGAATAATGAATGGATATTTTTTTTAAAAGAATGACAAATTAGTGCTTATTGACCTTCTACATGTATAACTATACTACTAAATTCTGTTATCTATTACATGTTTAACAAATTATTTATCAACAATGAATTTTATGACATTTGAAAATCAAAGGTTCATCATCCTGTCCTTTGAACGGCTGGGGTGATTTCTATAATCTGATTACTACAGATAAAACAGTTACAAGTCTAATCCAGTGTTGTACAAAGTTCTGGCTAATCAATGGAAAGATAATTTTTGTCTACATTTGTCTATATTTAATATAGGTTTGTTGTTTTAACACAGAAATTTACTGATTGTAACAAAAACACTTTAATCGATTTAAAAGTAACTATCATTTGATTTCATATTTCCTACTTTTTAAGATTGGGTAGGTTGGGATCCAGCTAACATGTTTAACTACGTCACATTCTGTATGTAAGTGCCTGTCTAAAGTCAGGAGCCTGTGATTCAGTGGGTTGTCGTTTGTTGATGTGTTACATATTTTTAATTGTTTATTTTTTGTACATAAATTATGCCATTAGTTTTCTCATTTGAATTGTTTTACAGTTGTCATTAGGGACCTTTTATAGCTGACTATGAGGTACAGGCTTCGCTCATTATTGAAGGCATATAGTTGTAAATTTCTGTGTCATTTGGTATCTTGTTTTTTATATTCACAGGTAATTGCAACCTAAACCAGTTTTTGATTATTTGCAAAAGAACAGGGCAGAAAACAGCAATGTTTTAACCCAGGACAAAGAGGGGGTTCCAACTGCATGTCCCCATTCAAATGCATTGATCCACCAAAAATAAGGGGGGTTCAACCCCTGGAACCCCTGGATCTGCCCACTGTTTTCCAGTGTTTTACATGAGATAATTATCATTCAAATGCATTGGTTTACAATTATTTTGATAATAAATGGTTTCTTAGACAATTTTATTATCAGTAAAAATAATTTTGTGTTCAGGGAAACAAAATTTGATTTCCTATGATTTTAGCAATTCTATTTTCCATTCTCTTAGAATCTCCCATTAAACTTAGCTATGAATGAAAACAGGTACCAGTTAGTACATTTTCTGTAACCTTTTGTAAGCTAGAGGGACTCTTGTGCAATCAGAAAGTTTTATCAGGATTTATTGCACAGATGAATTACCTCATGAAGAAGCACATCCAGAAAATCATTTATCATGAATGACTACTTCCAATATGGAAATCTATCATTTTTATAATTTGACTTAAACTGCTTTAAAGTTCATATAGAGCCTGTTTATACATGTACATTGTACTATTTTACTTCTGGATAAAGTTTAATTTTTCTCAACGGCTTTCAAAAGTTTTTAGAATGACTTATTCACACTCTAGTCAAAGTATCCGACCTGCAATTTGGCCTGATTAAAAAATATCTACTTTTCCACGGATGTTTGTACAATAAAAAACATTATACCATCAAGTGGGTATCCATTGTATACGATGTTGATAACAATGCCTTGGTGTTTATTTAAAAATAAAATTACCCAGAATGTGTTAATTACTGATTATCAAAATACAAAACCTTCAATAATTCTATGTCATTGTGATAGGCAAAATATTAATCTATACATTTCTACTATAGGAAGATTGTATCCTTTACCAGAGGACCTTTTCAAATATGTAGGCTTATATTGTTATGTTGCTGTCGTAATTATAGACAAGCATCCATAGTCAAGACCCCCAGCAAACATCATACAGTTCAGTTGAAAGCCAGTGCCTACAGGTTAGACACTGACTTTAAAACACATATTACAGATTTGATATAAAAAAGAAGATGTGGTATGATTGCCAATGAGACACATTACAGATTTGACTTTGGATTAAGAATAACACATTATCATATCAAGGATTTAATGTGAGTTACATATGATCCTGATCTAAAAACATTCCAAGAATACTGTATGTTCAGTAATGTTGTAACAACAAACACACACATGCACACACACAAACTCATTTTTGTGTCAATACTACACAATTCTAAAGTTATAATTTTTATTTCTTGAGGGGATTTTCACATTGACATACATGAAATGGTCAATTTCAAAGCTTGTTGCTGAATCGCAAAATAACTGATAACTATAATTCTACAGTCATTGGACAAAAGTGAGTTCCCACTCAAAAAAAGTCCTATCATTTCAATTAAAATCAATATTTTTGAAAAAATTATTACGAAGTAACTGTATGAGCGATTTTCATAATATAGATACCAAAAGATGAAGAAATGTCTGGAGTTTTATTGTTTATTTGGTTTTGATATTATTCATGCTCATTTTAATTTTCTGACGAGATGAACACAAAGAAATATATTTCTTGAAAAGTTTGCTATTATTCTAACCAAATTAAATCGTAAAAATTTGCATTTGTGTTTAACTCATCAGATGATGAAAACGAAACTCAAGAAAATTATAACCAAATAAACAATAAAACTTCAAACATTTCTACATCTTTTGGTATCTATTTTATAAAAATCGCTTATACAGTTACTTCGTAATATTTTTTTGAAAAATTTCAATTTTAGTTGAAATGATAGGACATTTTTTGAGTGAGAACTCACTTTTGTCCCATGACTGCATATGGTTATATTATAAATGAATATATGTAACTTTTCAGATATTCAATTTCTTGTGACAGAATTAAGCTATATACTACATATAAAGAGAATATCATACAAGGTTGGTTTTTTTTTGTATTTCAGCCAATATATGCCTGATAGACTAGTTAGAGGGTCTAATGGTAGTGTTGATATGTGAAGTGATTGGGCTTATTTTTTAAGCATTTAATTCACAAGTTTCAAAAAAAGCATTAAGAATATGTACATCATTTGGAATTACAGATGTAAACATAGGCCCTACAGTATGTCATAACGTTAAGTATTAAATATATAACAAATCTCATAAAACAACACAGTGAAACTATATTTCTACATTTGCTGTTTGACTGGATGTCAGGCAACCTTAAACCTGAGTTTAAAAGCAAAGCTTTAACACTTAGTAAACCACTTAAGTCAAAGTACAGTAAATGGGCAATGTATGATTTTTAAAATATTTTGCACTCACTAAAAATTGTTATAGGATCACCAACTTCATTTTTGTTTTATTCATCACTGAAAATGTACCAAAGTCCTCTGCTTTTATCTATCCAAGGGCAATTACTTTTAGTAGTCTTTTTTATTTTGTTATTTAAATCTGTCCATAATCATCTAGAAAGAAACAAAGGTTTGAGAGCAAATACATTGCAACTTCCAATATTATCAATATTTTTAAGGGGCATATCTCTTTTAAAAATCGGATCAGCAAAGACATTGATGATATAAACCTTTGATATACATTTCATGAAAATCTGGCAAGAATTGTACACATGAGAGCACTAAAAGTGCAATTTCCATAAAAGTAATGTTTCCAAGGGTCACATCTCTTTTATAAATATAATTGATCAGCACTAAATTTTGATCTCGTCCACGACCATGTTGATATAAAGTTTAAGTAAAATCTGGCAATAATAGAGCTTATGAGAGCACTAAACGTGCAATTCCATCAAAATTAATGTTTCCAAGGGACATAACTCTTTTGAAAATAGTTGATCTGCACTGATTTTCGATTTGGCCAAAGACATTGCTTATATAAACCTATAACATAAGTTTGATAAAATTCTGGCAAGAATTGTACACATGAGAGCACTTACAAGACTGGATGAACGAAGGTCAGATGGACACCTGGTAATTCCATGTCCCCCCTCATGCTATGCATTGAGAACAATAAAAGAAGAACATGTCTATGGGACACAGATGCCCTTGCTAGTAAATATGCAAGAGCCAATGTTCTAATTAAAACCTATTATGTTTTATTTTCTTTGGACATGTCCATGGGACACAGATGCCCTGGCTAGTAAATATACCAGACTTTTATTCAAACCTACTGCCCTATTTTTAAAAAAACTTAATAATGTCTGTTTCTGTATGTTGTCATTGGAGATTGGGTAACTCGAGATCGGTGGAAAAGTCACCCTCCTAATTAGAACATGATGTGTGTTTGGGGGTAACAAACATTGAGCATCAGTTTCATAACATTTGGTACTAGCAAAGTACAATTAGAGTTCAGAAACAGTAATTTTGACAATTTTTTCATTTAAAAGGGACATAATTCAAGAAAAATTAAAGTGATGTCACCATAATTTAAACTTGATTTGTGATTGGAGGTAATAAGCATTGTGTATATCTTCAGGTTATAAGCATTGTGTATATGTTCAATAACATTTAGTTGAGGAAATGTAAAGTTAGAAGTGCAGAAACAGCAATTTTAGAAATGTTTCCATTAATAAAGGGACATAACTTCAAATTGGCTTTGGATCTATGTTTGGTGGTATTAAGCATTGTGCAAAAGTTAGAGAACATTAAGTTATGGCAAAGTTAAGGTAGAATGCAGAAACCGGAAATACATCAATTTTCCCCCATTTATTAATAGACATAAAGTGAGAATAGTGATAGTGTAGCATTGTGTGTCAGATTCATAACATTTGGTGAGAGCAAAATAATGTTAGAGAATGGAAACCAATTTTGGGACATAAGGCAACAAGAGTAAACCTTAATGCATCATCCACCACAGCAGGCATATGATAAGAAATATTCAAGGCATTTAGAGCTTTGATACCATGTGTGGACGGATAGGGAAACCGACCACAACAAAATGACAAATGTATAAAAACTTGAAAATGAAGTCAGTGATTCTTTGCTTATTTCATATCAAATGTACGTAAACCCAATATGTTTAGGAAAATTGATCTAAAACAATTCTAAGAAATTTTTTCACCCATCCAAAGCATGCTTAATAAAAATTATTCATTCAGTCGTATTTCAAAAAATAAAAGAGATTAATGACCTATATATTTTGTCTGTTAACATTTCCCATGGAAAAGCTTTATTCCATAATCTGTATATAAAATATGCAACATCGTCCATTTACTGTAATTTGACCTAGGAGTGAGGGAACTACCAACCTGCTGACCTATACTTTGTGTTGTTCTCATATTTCTTTTCATATTCATGATAGCTTTACTAGTAGAATAGTTGTAAGATAGAAAGCTTCAAAATGATTTTTTTTCTTTCTGGATACGAACAGATAACCAGTAATGTATGCCATATGAAATTTTCATTCTAGCCATTTCCATATTGTATCACTTAAAAGAATCTTACTGTTTGAGCTATTTCTTTGTATGTTCTGTTGTCCCAGTGTTGCCTCTCAGGAGAATTCTGTACAGATATCCCATGCTGTGGTTCTATCCAACATTCTGTCACAATCTGTAACTCTCCATCAGCCTCAGTTGTCTCCATCTCATCCATATCCTCTGATATTGAACTATAAATAGATTCTTGGTAATATAAAATCTTTTATTAGTAACAATCTTCAATGACCCGAATATTTTCTTGTTCCTTCTGTACCTTACCTAACTATAAAATATCAAGGCTTACTCTTAGATTTCACATCAAAACTCAATAATTGTAGATCATTCATCTCTAAAGCTGTCATGTATTGTAGATCATTCATCTCTAAAGCTGTCATATATATTCATATTTTTTTAAATAACAAAGAGTATGTTTGATTGATTGTTGGTGTTATACCGCCACTTTTAAGCGCCAGTTTTGGGTTATTTTGTGGCGGCCAGTTTTTATTGGTGGAGGAAGCCAGAGTGCCCGCAGGAAACCACTGACCTTCGATTGGGAAACTGACAACCCTAGTCAATTCAGATTGAATTTGAGTGCACAATGATTACAGTAGTAAGGCAAAGGCCTCCTAAAATGTATGTTAAATTTAGTTAATCTGGTGTCCTTTCCATTTTAACAGCATTTTTTTCTTCATATCTTAGTTTCGGACACTGATAACATAACTCATATATGGTTGACACTCTCTCTCTCTCTCTTTCAGTCTTTTTAATTATATTATAGTTCATCTATCAAACCTGCATTCATACTATACTCATTTAGGATGAAATTTGAAAATCAAATAAAATTTAAAGCTAGCTCAAAATAAAGGAAAATAGAATATTAAGATATAATTACATTAGATGTATGTTTCATTATAATACGTTATTCTGATTGGCTAACTGCACATCACGTCTATTCCTGAAACAATTGTATTAGACAATAACATTTATCATTCATGATGACACGAGGTCCCACAATAAAGTGCACAGGTAAATTAAATGAAAACTTGATAAAAATCGTGTTTTCATGATTCTAGATAAAAAAAATGTAATTATAAGTATTGAATGCTTCTTTTTGTAACTTTATAGGGTTGTAAAAGCGTTGACCGTGCGCACATTCCGCGCTTCATACAAAATGTACTTCGGTCAACGCTTTTACACCCCAATAAATTTACAAAAAGCAGCATTCAATTCTTAAATGATATCAATTCTTACCTGTCCAAAGTAGTTTTAACATGGGGTGGGAACATAATATACTGGACAACACATATACCATCTTCATTTTGATCCTCCTGCAAAATATATATCTCAAATCTAAATAAATCATAGTCTCTTTATTTTAAATCTATAGAAAAAGGGTTTTAAATGGATGCAGGTGATCTTTCGTTATCTAAACATGAAAATTTTAAAATCCAAAAAACTTATGAATTGTCTTAAAATAATTTTCTCTTAACTGTTATAAAATCTAAATAAATTATACATGACATTCTTGTAGTTTTTTTGCTTGATAAAATTTATAAATTTTGAGTATCAATACTGACTATGTATGAAGAGTCTAAAATAATTTACTTGACGATTCTACTAATGTGATTATTAAAATAATAGATCTATAACACTTCTTGATTTTGTGCCTTTTCTATTCTTATTTCTTCTTCTTCACCTTTATATATTTTATAAAATCCCTTGAAAACTCATCATTGATTTAGAAAGAATGGAAGCCAAAATGTCTGATATTTTTGTCCTTTGTTGTTTATTACAGATTACATAAAAAAAATAAAAATATTCAGGTTTAAAATTTTATTCTATTTGTAATTATCTCCCATGATAAACACTAAATTACTTCCCTTAAAATATAAGTACAAGAATACTCAAATAGCTCTTTCATTTTAGTCTACATATTCAACAGATAGACCAAAAGGATTTGTATTGGAAGTAAAAAGACCAATGATGTCAACTAATACATTATAATAATAGTTAATACTCAGTAAAAAAAGTAAGGTGAGATCAGTACTTCCCCTCCCCTCATCCACAATTCAACTCTCAAAGTAGATATGAGTTTTCTTTAATAGTATTTCTTGCTAGTAGAATACAACTTAAATTCAAGTTTATTGCTTTCAGAAAAAATCATGATTTAACTTTCTACTTTCAAAATTTGACATGGAATAAATCTGGTGTGTAAAATTACTAAAACACTGTTTCAATTCCTCATATACCATTTTTTTTTATAAATATCAGTAATACATCAAACATGACACAGATTGTCTATGCTTTATTGAATGACATAATTAATTTCTGCAAAAAAAAAACTGACCTTCATGTTCACCTCTAAAACCATATTTACAATGCCTGAATTACTGGAGGCAAAATGGAAACCTTCTTGAAGTCGGATTCTAAAAAGAGCAAAGTTATTCTTGTCAATGATATAGCATACAGAATAATTTCAATCAAGTAATGTTCAGTTTTACCTCAGCTGATTAATGGCTAAATGAATTACCTTAAACTATTAGTTAATAAAGCATTAGCCACAATATTTCTTCATTATTAAGTGTGTCTATTGAAAATCCTACAAATGTTTCTGCAGATTTAACCATTTCAAACAGATCCAGGCGCTTTTTTTGTTACATTTTATAAGTTATGATCATATCAGGTTTGCATAACATGTGGAGAGGCTTCTTCATAGTATAAGTTTGCATTTATATAGACTGCTTTTTCTACCTTATGAATTATGATTGATCGATTGATTTTTGGTGTTAAATGACATTTTCAGTGCTACTGGTTATATCCTAGCAGTCAGTTTTTATTGGTGGAGGAAGACAATGGGCCAAGAGAGAACCATCCCCAGTGTTGATAGGTGTACATGTTTACATATATACAGTATCTATACCAATAGGTTATTGACATTCTAAATAAATCATAGATATAAAGTAAGACGGTATATTGAAAATCAAATATGCCAAAAAGATCTTTCTCAAATATCAGATTGTATTTCATCTCTGTCTGATAAGTGTAAGAATCGTTTTCAAGAAGAAAAAAAGTAGTTTTTGTGTTACACTTACTTGGATAGAGTTGACAATATTTTTCCTATGGCCTGCATACTGATGTCAACCTTTCCACGCTTCACTGACCAGATCCATCTCTGGTGATGTAAATACCGAGACAGTGTATTGAATGCATTAGCTCTGGTAGCTTTCGTGACAATCTGTTGGTCTGTCATGGAATGACTCTTAATGTACTTGGAGGGATCTTCTAATTCTGTCATATCTGATGGCTTTCTTTCATAACTAAAATGTTAAGGTAAATTAATTGGTAATAATACTACTTCACAAAAGGAAATGTAAAATTTGTTGCAAGAATATATTAAAGAACATAAGAGAGCAAATTTACACACTAAGACACACAGACTACAATATCTTTTTAGGAGGCAATTGCCATATAGTATAACTTAATAAGTCTGGTTTCTTATTTTGGTAGACCATTGAGTTCAGAAACCAATATCTGCACAGATTTCAGTCTACCTTTAATATCTGTAACTCTATTATAAGTGTTGACCTCAAATGTAATATGATTTTTTCTTTCATCGCACATGACTATACTGGTATGCCTTAGTATGGTTCCTATCAAGAATAAATGTAACTTTATGTTCAATGGAGTTATCCCTCTCTTTATTTAAGTTGTGTGGCGATTCCTATTAAAGGTCTATCGATCCCCTTTAATGCATGAACCACAGTGATTTTTTGTTTCTTTTAAATGTTGACCTCAAAATATTTTTTAAAGTAGAATGATGCTAGCTAAATTATGACAGTATATGCATCTTGTTTCCTTAGTTTTCTAACCCCATTCTATATGGCGATTTTGTTCACTCTTTCATCTGCCTTGTTTAAATTGTATAATTAGGTCAACTATAGGCAACTAAAAGTCAAAGAGGAAAGTTAAAGATTAAGATTTTGTTGACATATTAAAATAAATAGAGTATAATTTACAGATTTTGAGTTACAGTTACCTGATCAGAATTTGTTCAACAGGCTTTGTCAGTAAAATACAACAATTCTTTTCTGATCTCTCTAACTGTAAGGGCGGTCGATGTTCTATCACTGCAGGCTTGGCATCACTTTGTCCAGCACGAGGTCTCTTGTTGCTGTCCACTTTCTGTGGGGCTCTGTGAGGGAACTTTAGATTTTTCAGTTTCTCTTTCAATTCACCAAGTGTTTTGTATCTATTTCGTCCTGATGTTCCAGCCAGAAAAGCACACCTCAGTACAATACAAGGTGGTTTTGATATTGATCTCATTAACAGGAAGGATGTTGGCTTCTCTGGATCCCTGGGTAAAATATTCAAATTAATGAATTTTTCAATTGCATTATTTTAATTTATCAATCACTTAGAAAATGGAAGCCATGATAAAATTAATCATATATTTACATGCATTTCATCCCTAGAACTTTCTCAAATTTCCTCATCACATATCATTTCACACTAAAGGGAGTTAATTTCAACTAATATAGATAGAGATAAATATAAAGGGAAGCAGTTCATTTTCAAATTTACCTCTTTTGCACTTTTTTGTGTTTGGCTTCAGATTTATTTTTATAGTTTTATAAAAACTAAATACTATCATTTGGAATTAAAATTTTAACTCAATATTTTTCTTTAAGAGATTAAATTTGTATTTCAAATAAAAAAATGTATTTAACATTTTCAATTCTATCTGTTTCTGTCATTTTTAATTACTCTTTTTTAATTAAACAATAAATGAAATAAATATCTTTCTTTTAATAATAGGAGCTATGTTTTTGACTGTCTCCACTGCAGTTAGTTTGTAACATAATGTCATAGAGACTTTGTAATTGCAGAAAAAATACAGTTATAGGTGTTCTTTCCTGCTTTTATCAATTCCTTTCAATTTGGTATAAAAATTATCTAGCATATAGTCAGCAGAGGTGGGATTCATGCTTTGTAGAGTTAACTTAATCATTTGAAACACATATTGAGCAGAAACAATATTAAAAGACACAGTGACAGATATAATACTAACTTTCCCAGTAATTTAACATAGGACAATCCCTCTATCAGTATGAATGAAGACCACTCTCTCAGTAGAGTTGTCAGTGTAGCGAATGCCTGTCTACACTGTACAATGTTAAATCTGCCTGTAGTATGGGGTATCTGTAGACATTTAGGTAGAGGAACATCATGCTCTAATACCATCTCTATTCTATGACTGTGCATCCATTTTTGCCTGGAATGAATTTATTGTCCACAGTATATTGCTTGATAAAACTATTCACTGATTTTTTTAAAGATGGAACATATGTGGTTTAACTATATTTTTGGAAACAAAGTATGTAAAAGGATTAACTTTAACTCTATATTACTTAATAATTCTTGCATGTATTAACTACTAATATCAAAATGAGTTTGTTAACTAGACCTTCAAGCTGAGGATATCCACATCAAAAAATAATTCCAGAGTGCTCCAGCTAAAGGTAGGCTTAATAAAACATACCAAATCTTTATATCTAAATTAACAACAGGGTTCCAGAATGAAGCAAACTGATTCAAAGCTGTATCCCTATAAAATAAAGAGAATCATTTCAATTAATGCTTTCTATGATAATTAATATTATGTATAGGTCACTTATAATGTAAATCCTCCACATACTTAGATTAGCATTAATTTCTTTTCCCAATCAGTGCTGATTCTGTAACTGTAAACTTCATGATATTATTCCTTGATATTTAAATAAATTGAGGTAAACATCAATAAGACTGAATAACACAAGTTTACAAGACAACAAAGGGAATTGTAGACTATATTGAAAACTAAAAACATCTCTGCAGCAGATAAACATCAAGTAATGTTTAACCCACCACATGATTTATGTGCCTGTAACTAGTCAAGAGCCTGTAGTTCAGAGGTTGTCGTTGGTTCATGTCTGTCATATTTGTTTTTCAACTGGATTGTTTCATATTTTTCATGTCAAGGTCTTTTATAGTTTTTATAGGTATGGGTTTTCTCATTGTTGAAGGCCGTGCAGTTGCGTATAATTGCTTACATATACTTTATTTGAACTTTGGTATAATTGTCTCATTTGAAATCAATCGTACCACATCTCCTTATTTTTATGTTAACTGAGAGGACTGAGATCTGAAAATAAACAGCAAGTTGGTAAATGAATAAGAATATTTGTGAGATGGTATCTACAAAATACAGTTTTGGTATAACCAACTCCTAACTTACTTTTGTGCATATGATTAACCAAGTCATTTATATTTACATACATTATGACAAAAGGTATATAAATGACATACTTGGTATTGTGTTGACTGTTCAGTTCTGGATTGTAGGAACTTGGTGGCAGGAAGAAAACTGGAATTCCATTAGCAATGCTGCTGATTAATTTATAATGAACTGGACTGGAACCAAAGGACTGTAGATGTACCAATAGCTGATCAGCTTGACATAAACTGTAAATTAATAGGTGTATATTGAATATTATAACAATCATCATTATATCATCATAGATTGGATAAAACATTTCACAGCTATTTTACAAAGTAAATTAACAAGAGGCTGATGAGAGTCTGATATCCCTCACCTGCAATTTAAGTTTCAGGCATTTGATTTCTTTGTAGATCTTACTTTGCTGAACAATTTTGTCATTTACACTTTCTCTCTTTCTATTATAATATTACAGATTAATACATAACCCAAAACTGTTCCAAATTTTTTCTAAACAATAACTATTTCTGGACAACAACACAACAACAAGTTGTCATATTGGTCTGATGATTGATTGACAGGTAGATCTAAACATGTTTAACACTTTCACCTAGGTCAGGTTTGCTCTTTAATACTGCCTCAGTTTTTCAGATGAAAGCAAAAAAACTACATTTGACCCCTATGTTCTATATTTAGAATCTGCCACCATGTTTTTCAAATGAATCAAATCCCCTAATACTATCTATAAACTAGATATTCAAGTTTTTAAGTATTTTGGCCAAGTAGTTTCAGAGGTGAAGATTTTTTAAAAAGTAATGAGACATTCACAAAAAATGTTAAAAAAAACTTTTAAAGGGCAATAACTCCTTGAGGGGTCAATTGACTATTTAGATCATGTTGACTTACTTGTAGATCATACTTAGCTGAACATTTATTGCCATTTATACTTTCTCTCTATCTATTATATTAAAGAAAATAACCAAAAATGGTAAACTTAAATAAAAATAAACTATTTCCAACAGTAACCTAACCATGGGTTGTGGAACTTGTCTGAAAATTTCATAACAGATATAAATCATGACCAATATATCGCTTGAGTTTCACTTTTGCTCTTACTGCTGTAGTTTTAAGATATAAGCCAACAAGAATGTGTCCTCAGTACACGAATGCCCCACTCGCACTATCATTTTCTATGTTCAGTGGACCGTGAAATTCGGGTAAAATCTCTAATTTGGCATTAAAATTAGAAAGATCATATCATAGGGAACATGTGTACCAAGTTTGAAGTCAATTGGACTTCAACTTCATCAAAAACTACCTTGACCAAAAACTTTAACCTGAAGCGGGACAGACGGACGAACGAACGGACGGACAGACGGACGGACGCACAGACCAGAAAACATAATGCCCCTCTACTATCGTAGGTGGGGCATAAAAATGTTTTTGTCCCCTATGTTAAAATTTTTGCCATGGTGGCCATGTTAGTTTATAGATCAAAACCTAGGATATATAATTTACAATCAAGATACCATAAGGAAGATTCGGTGAAAGTTTGGAAGTATTGGGTAGTTATAGAGAAGAAGATTTTTAAATAAGTAATAAACTTTAACCTGCATGAAAAAATGTAAAAAATAAACGGATTTGTTTGATTAAAGAGTCAGTTATAATTTTAAATATTGAAAGGAAAATTTATATAAATATACAAAAGACTATTTGTTATAACATTGGTTCTTTAGGTGGTACCCAACACTTTCACTAAAATTAATTTGGCTCGTTTAATTTTCTTTAAATTTTGTTAAAGTAAATCCTTTAACAAAAATATAAAAATTTCAAAAATTTTGAACCAACCGTTTTGTCAGAAAAATTACACTGGTTATATAACAGTTTGACAAACACCAATTTTGATCATTGAGAAGCTTAATATTCCTTTTACAAGACAACATAATTAAAACGTTTAGCTGACTTTACAGAGTTATCTCCCTGTAGTGTTAGGTACCACCTTAAGTTGAGCATATTGTCAAAATTTCAATCTTAGTAATGTTCAAACACATGACTCACCTTTGCAATGCCATCCAGAAGTTTTTAACATTTGTAGTTCTCAATACCCCTCTTCGTGTAGAACATGTGATGTCATGTAGGAAATCGTAACTCCCTTCTATCATAATCTCTACCTGAGTTTGTCTCCTGTAATTAAAATTTGTTTAAACAAGTTTTACATGAAAGTGAAACAACCCAAATTCTGACTTGATCTGTGTTTGGTGGTACATGTATTAAGTATTGTGTATAAGTTTCATAACATTTGGTTGTGGTATACTGAAGTTAGAGAAAGGAAACTAATTTAGGGATGTAGGGACAAACCAGGTTAAAAGCCAATGAAGGAATTATCATGGTAAGCATATTCCTACATTCCAACACATAATTCAAAGTATTTTAAAATTGGAAGTATCAGCCAACAGGTAGTAAGTACACTGCAGTAGGTATTGGATGGATATACAAATTTCACCAAACAATTACAACTGATCACTGTTAAGCTTCAGATCAAATATGTAGTGATTCTGTGTTGTAGGTTTTGAGAAAGTCTTTGGGGAATGAAGAGACATGCTTAGAGGGTATAATATAATGAATAATGGAACTCTTTAACTATCTCCTATTTAAACCCTAAAAGGCTTGACTTACTTAGAAGGATCTAATGGCCATGAGGCTGTTGCATAATATTCTATTTTAGCATACTCTCTCCATGGTAACACTAATCTCACTTCAATCTGTTTACCTCCTACAACAAAAAATACATGTTACATTAAAGCTAAATAAGATTTGAAAAAAGTTGCATATGACCTTCAAAATAGTCATAAAATGTGTTGCATATGACCTTCAAACTATTCATCAAAATTTTTCAACTACAGACATTTTACTAATAAAAACATAAGATACCTTTAGGTTGTTTAGGATTGCTAGGTTGCTGTGTCATTTAAAATACATACCATACACGTCTTATACATACTTAAATCCAGTTACAAAAACAACATATGTACTGGATTAAAAAAAAATCCTCTGAAGTATCCTCATCTTGTGATTGTGCTTGAACTGACATCCATGAATTATTTCTACCAAATAGTCATGAATATATTACCAAAAAAAAACATACATTTGTCAACTAAAAAAGTAATACCTTTAGTAATTGAGACATCTTTGATAGTGTAGCCTTCTCGTAGTCGCACAGATAACACACTATTTAATGTAGTGTTCAGTTTCATGTCCTTGTGTTTCTTCCTAATAATTGGGTTCACCACACTGCTTGGACCTACTTTGATTGGATGGGCAAGGATCCTACAAAATTATGAAAGTATAAGTATATGAGAATGTGAGGACAATGCTGTTCACAAATGTCTTATTTTAATATATTTCATAGGAACTGAATTATGTGCCAGTAATTTGGGAACTTTATTAAAAACACTGCACTCACCCCATGTTTTCTTGAAACTTGTCAATTCAAGTCAAATTTTGAAATAAACCTGATCAAATGGCATAGTCCTCTTTAGTTGTATCTATTTTATATTTAACTGAGAATTATCTAAGCAATTTTGTGTATTAGAAATAGCAAATATTCAACAATACCTAGACCTGATCAGTTGAAAGAAAATATCTACTAGGATGAGACAATTTGAAGATATTAATATATATGTAGTATATGTAGAACTTAAGTGATTAAAAAAATTAATTCCACAAATGGAATTGACCTGAAATATTTTCAATCTTGTATACAATTAAATATTCCTTCAGTGAACTGAAAACTTACATGTAGAAAGAGGCACTTTTTTTCAAAACTAAAACTACTTTCATATGATACATTTTACAAAACTACCAGCAGAACCAACAGAAATTATAAATTACGGAATACATTTATTTATCGAACAGGCCTTTTTAGCCAATACTTTTCCAACAATCCCAGTATTGGATATGCTCTTTAGACGTAAACTAAATTAGTATAATCAGAATTATGTGTTACACTATAATAAGCATTCGTTTTGCAATAAATTATGAATGCGCTAAAATAGGACCAAAGCAGTTGGTTTACTTGTTAATCAAGGCTGTAGGATGTACTGGGGTCTGCTGTAGTCCATGGGCCAAATCATATCTGAAACCCTCTAATCCTCTTTGGAAACTCCATTGTAACAAGGCTTTATGATAAACATTAGGCTGCTGGCTAGTATCTTTAGTCTGAAATAAAGAATACCAGTAGTCTTTGTTTAAACCTCAACAATTTTACAGGAATCTACAACGTTTCATTAACATATATTACAATCATGATATTCTATGATGTTGTTCTTCTATTACTCTGAATACAGGGCTCTTGAATTAAACTTCTTACAATTGTGTGATTTTATTTAGCATTAAATAGTAAAGTTATCCAGAAAAACAAATAAACCCCACAGAGGTTCATGTGTCTGTCCTAGGTCAGCCCAATACATTGTCTATAGACTTGTTAATTGTTGACAACTGTAGGTCACTGTACAGCCTTTAACAATTGGCAAAACCCATGCTGCATAATTAGTTATAGAAGACCCCAAATGAAAAATGTAAAACAGTTCAAACAAGAAAACTAATGTACAAAACAATGAACAGAAAATAAATATTATATACAGCAACAAACAACAACCACTGAAGTCTGTTCCTTTTTTAATTGATAGGCTTTTCATTTATTAATGTCCTGCATCCCTTTAAAGTCATTTAAAGAAAAATCTTAAAAATTAAAATGACAAATTACAGTGAAAAAATGGACACAAAAAAATCATCAATGACCAGGGGTCGAATTTAAGCTATGTTGTGCACTGGCCAGCCAGACCAGTGGACTGAAAATCTACTGGTCTGGCTCCAAATCTACTGGTCCTGCACAAATGAAATTCACTAATATAAATGAGAGATTTTTATGTTTATTTTCATGATTTTCCCTTCTTTTGTTTCCTCTCCTTTATTCTCGTAGTTTTTTAACGCTGTTCTGATTGTTCATTAGCAAATACAGAATCTAACTTAAAATTTGAAGATCTCGTTACAAAAATACCAGACCTGCCAACTTTTGAAAATCTCCATGGGGGATTTAGCGTGCGACCAGATTTTTAAGGGTTACAATTTTAGCGACTTTTCTGTGTGCATTGTTTTTTACTCCTAAAATAGTCTAAGTTCTCTTCTTTTTTCTTTTGGTATACTAATGATGAGCTTGTAGGCCTTGATTTCTTTTATTTGCATGATTCTTGTACTATTAAATTATAAAATTGACAAAATAACTAAATAGAGAAAAATGGCATTAAAAATAAAAGAATTCAAAGTAGAGACCCCCCCCCCCTTTTTCCCCCTCCAAAGACCTTCTTATCTATGAACCTTGACTCAAAAGACCTAAAACTACATGTCCTAAAGTTAGAAGGATGACGACAGATTTTGATTTAGTCTTACTTATGGTCTTATCAGTATCGATGAGAAAATGGATAAAATTTGAGTTATCTTTCTTTGTATTCAGAGGTGCTCTTACCAGCGGAGGGTTATACAGTAACACAGTAGAAGTGAATAAAAAATGGCGTTGATTTAAAAATTAACAGACACACAAGGTATGGTTTCAAAAATTAAACGGATTTCAAGATAAACGATGTTTTCTTGAGAGTTCATTACACTTCTCATTTTTCAATTAATTATGATTTTGTTGTGGAACTACGGCAAATGTTGCAAATTGTGCTTGTATGATAAATTGATTAAAATTGAAATTGAATTGTGTATACAAACTAATTTTGAGGGCTGTTACAACCCATTAGGTAATCTGATTACATACAACCACTAATTATGACACCTGTTGTGACTGATGATTAGCGTAGGGTCGTTAACTTGTCATAAGTCCCCAGGTAAAATTATAGATTTTTAAAAATTGATCAGAAAAACTGAAATACATTTCTTATCTAAAGTCTGTCACTGTTCACATGATATACATAATACAATCCATTACATTGCAATCAACTATATAATTAAACCATTCGCATTTTTTTACCTTTGATTTTTTATATTTACATTACTTTTTGTCAATTTCATAAAATTTATTCAGATCTTTCATTTGAATGTCACTTATTTTTTTATTTTTTTGTCCGTCGATTTGACTCATTCCAAAAATTTCCACATTTTGTGTTGTTGTGAAGGACGCTTAACCTCGATATTAATAAAAATTTAATTTAAGAATTGAATGCTACTTTTTGTAACTTCATTGGGGTGTAAAAGCGTTGAACGAAATACATTTTGTATGAAGCGCGGAAGCACTTCATTCTAAAAATGTGTGCACGGTCAACGCTTTTACAACCCTATGAAGTTACAAAAAGAAGCATTCAATACTTATAATTACATTTTTTAGCTATGATCTTGAAAACACAAATTTAATATTTTTTTTTTTTAATTCACCTGTGCACTTTATTGTGGGACTTCGTGTTATTATGAAAGAAAAGTTTTATTGAGTAATGCAATTGCTTAAGGAATAACACCTGATGTGCAGTTAGCCAATCATAATAAAGTATTATAATGAAACATACATCTAATGTAATTATTCAATTGTAATACTTAGTACCTCCAGTACCATGTAATTAATTTCGCAGGTAAATTGTTTTGTGAAAAAACGAAATTGCGATTCAATCAGGGATTTTATCGACAAATTTCTACTGGTGCGCCGGACCACCTTAAATATGACAGTCTGGAGCATCCAATACACTAAATTTTTACTGAAAAGAAGAATGATCTTTTGATATCGAAATGAACTTTACAGTTATGTAAATTATTGATTGTGTCAGGTTCAATTGGTTCTTAATTCTTACTAAATCTGGGCATGAAGAAAAGTAGGCTCCAAATGTAGCTGTTGATATGAATTGAAGTAATTCTACATGTGGTATATGTCCAAACTGAGCACGTGCACAATAAGTGTCACC
Organism: Mytilus edulis; assembly: GCF_963676685.1. Lineage (NCBI taxonomy): Eukaryota > Metazoa > Mollusca > Bivalvia > Mytilida > Mytilidae > Mytilus > Mytilus edulis. The sequence goes on along the minus strand of NC_092344.1, from coordinate 117,395,917 downwards.
CATCTTCAGGAATGAGCAGGCAATAGTACTGTTTCTTAACTGTGTCATAAGAGCATCAAATCTGTTTGAATCAGTTACTGTGACTCCTAAACTGCCATCTGTTACAACACATATACCTGAAACATATACATATATGTAATTGTACACACAGAGGTAAAAAAGACCACTGAATTATAACTGGTCATTGAAAGCTAGTCAGCTATGACTACACATAACACTAAAACATATATATTTTACAAGCAGATATGTTTCTGCACTCTCAACATTGTGTATACATTTTTTAAACATCATTAAAAAAAAAGATTATCTTTTGTGTACAGAATTGGCTGAATAGATAACCTTTGCCTAAAAGAATCGAAATATATACCTACTGTAGAATTATCTAGCTAGTAAGAACTAAATTTAATAGTACCATTACCTCAGAAAATCAAAATATTTACCTAGCATAGAATTTCTCAGTAAAACATGAGTTTCAAAGTATCCCTGACAAAGATAAATTTAAATATTTACCTGCACTAGAATTTTCTGGTAAAAGTTGCAGAGCAAAGTATCCTTGTCTGAGAAGATTAATAATTCCAGCTTCTGGGTTCATGGGGATGTTAAAACTGTGTTGTCCACAAACTGTTTCTCCATCTGACACTTCTGTTAAATCTTCAGTCTAAAAGGTAATATCATTTAAACATCATGTACTCTTTTATTTTATATAAATTTTCATGTGACTTTTTTCTATTCTTTGTTAATTTTTTTGTTGATCTTTATGGTTTTGTCCATTTGTTTAATTTATTTATAACTTGCACAGTCTCAGTCAGAACCATTTAGAGCTAATGGTTGATTATTATCTCTCCCAATATCATTATCATAATCCCATTGATTTAATATTTTGAGATAACTTACAAATTGGTGGCTTTTTCAAAAACTAGAGGCTCTCAAGAGCCTGTGTCACACACCTCACGAATGATGCCAAGTAATGAGAAAAGCTTACTTGACATTTCAGGTCAGGTGAGCTAAAAAAGGAGGAGGTGGTGGTGACCCCCAGGGACTTTACCTACATTTCATTTGATTTGTTTTATTGTCCCATACAAGAATATATATGGTTTAGGGGTGGGGATGTTGACTATTAACAAGTTTTCAAACAAGAGTGGGGTGGGGTGACCCCCTAGGGACTTCCCTTTTATTTCATTTGATTTGTTTTATTGTCCCATACAAGAATATATATGGTTTAGGGGTGGGGATGTTGACCATTAACAAGTTTTCAAACAAGAGTGGGGTGGGGTGACCCCCTAGGGACTTCCCTTTTATTTCATATTATTTGTTTTATTGTCCCCTACAAGAATATATATGGTTTAGGAGTGGGGATCTGGACCATTTACAAGATAATAGTACATTCTCAAATTGAACGGGGTAGGTGTGACCCCCAGGAACTTCCATTTAATTTCATTTGATTAGTTTAATTGTCCCTTACAAGAATATATATAGTTTAGGGGTGGGGATGTTGACCGTTTACAATTTTTCAAACAAGAGGGGGTGGGGTGACCCCCTAGGGACTTTCCTTTTATTTCATTTCATTTGTTTTATTGTCCCCTACAAGAATAGATATGGTTTAGGGGTGGGGATCTGAACCAAAGATAATAGTACATTCTCAAATTGAACGGGGTTGGGGTGACCCCCAGGAACTTCCATTTAATTTCATTTGATTAGTTTTATTGTCCCTTACAAGAATATATATAGTTTAGGGGTGGGGATGTTAACCGTTTACTAGTTTTCAAACAAGAGGGGGTGGGGTGACCCCCTAGGGACTTTCCTTTTATTTCATTTCATTTGTTTTATTGTCCCCTACAAGAATATATATGGTTAAGGGGTGGGGATCTGGACCGTTTACAAGATAATAGCACATTCTAAAATTGAACGGGGTGGGGATGACCCCCGGGGACTTCCATTTAATTTCATTTGATTTGTTTTATCATCCCATTCAAGAATATATATGGTTTAGGGGTGGGGATCTGGACCGTTTACAAGATAATAGTACATTTTCAAATTGAACGGGGTGGGGGTGACCCCCAGGAACTTTTATTTAATTTCATTTGATTAGTTTTATTGTGCCATACAAATATATATATAGTTTAGGGGTGGGGATGTTGACTGTTTACAAGTTTTCAAACAAGAGGGGGTGGGGTGACCCCCTAGGGACTTTCCTTTTATTTCATTTCATTTTTTTTATTGTCCCCTACAAAAATAGATATGGTTTAGGGGTGGGGATCTGGACCGTTTACAAGATAATAGCACATTCTAAAATTGAACGGGGTGGGGATGACCCCCGGGGACTTCCATTCAATTTCATTTGATTTGTTTTATCGTCCCATTCAAAAATAGATATGGTTTAGGAGTGGGGATCTGGACCGTTTACAAGATAATAGCACATTCTCAAATTGAACATGGTGGGGGTGACCCCCAGGAACTTTTATTTAATTTCATTTGATTAGTTTTATTGTCCCATACAAGAATATATATGGTTTAGGGGTGGGTATCTGGACGGTTTACAAGTTAAAAGCATATTCTCGAATTGAAGGGGGTAGGGATGACCCCCCAGGGACTCCCCCTATATTTCATGTGATTTGTTTTATTGTCCTTTAATCATTTCTGAAGACTGCATGTATCTATCACTTACAGTTTTCAAGTTATATTCATTTGAAAATTTTAGAAAATAAAATCCCATAGGGTTCTATAGTAAACCCCTCCCTTCTTTCTGCCCCAAAAATACCCCTTAATAGACCCCAATGCACAAATGAACGAACGATTGATGGCTCACCTAGACATATTAGTCTAACATTTTATGAAACCCTAAGTAAATCTGACAAGTAGTTTTGGAGAAATGCTGCGGACAAGTTCATTTTTAAAGTGGCGGAAGAAGAAGAGGAAGAAGAAGAAGAAGAGGAAGAAGAGGAAGAAGAGGAAAAAGAGGAAGAAGAGGAAGAAGAAGAATAATAAAAATAATAAGAACTGAGCAAAAACAATAAGTCTCCAAACTTTGTTTGGGAGACTTAATAATAATGAAGAAACCAAACCTCAATGAAATGATCAAAATTATTTCTGTAAAATAATAAAATTTGTCCGAAATCACAACTTGTCTTTTAGGACAAATAGATTTCAGATTCGGTCATGTCCGGACAATATGACAATTTCCGGAACCCTTGTTACTTACAATCATTGGCTGTAATTGTAATTTAGAAAACTCTGATGCCAAGTTTTGTTCAAAGCTGTCATATCTTTGTTTCATCATGGCTAGAAAGTCTTCAACATTTCCTTTCAGAACACGGATGCCTTGGGCTAAAACCTGCAATGATAAATTAATCAAAATTTGTCTTTTCTAGTGTTTTATCCAAATTCGTTCTTTAAATAAATTAATTCATGTACATTATTGTTAAAAGCACAACACAATATAGATAATTGTTATATAACATCAACAAAGCATTTTAGAAATTGATGCGACATCCTTTTTATTTAATATGTCTACTATGAAATTGCTTTTATTTTTGTCTTGATTTAGAGGCAACGAATTGATTTTTTTCAAAAGTTTATGGTGCAAAGCAAAATTTTGTACACACAATAAAAAGTATATGTGGTTTTGTAAAAACTATCTGATATGCTGGTTTGTCATGGATGGCATTTGTAGTCTTAGCTGTTAAATCTCAAACAGAAATAATTATAATAGTGGACAACCTCATAGTCGAAGTCAGCAAATCAAAATTAACCATTCTATGCAATGTAATTATGTAATGAAAAGATCCTTTTTGAGATCACAAAGTTGAATTAGTTGTATTTTGATGTGCTTCTAAATTATTATTTGTTCAGTTGTAAGTTTGTTTATGATAAGCATATAACTGCAGTGCTAGCATTGCTTAGTAATAATTTATATTTATCTATTTGCTTTCTAAATTATTACCCACCTGATTAGTTGTACACTTCAACAGCGGTGTATGTGCTATAACAGTAACATATAATTCAGGTTCATATAGCAGATCTGTTCCAGGCAAGATAAACTGAAACACAAAAATAAACACTAATGGAATGTAATGACATGATAAAATTTATCATTAATCCCCATCACTCTCCTATAAAAACTTTCTATTTTTTGCCTAAGCATACATAATTTTCACTATTTTGATCTATTTTTGATTTCTGAAGAATAAACTTCTATCTTTATTATAAATCGGTTTAGGATTGATGTAAAATGATGGCTATACTATAAAGGATAATCTAGTTTTTGACTGCCATCTCCTCTGATGTTATTGAAAAACTACAGCATTACATATTTAGTTCATCGCACCAAATACTTTTATATGAAATGTTCAGAGAAAATATAGTACAAAAAAAATAATAGATTTGTATGAATGTGTAAATAACTTTTCAAATTCATCATAATGTAAGTAATCATGCACTGTCAATGCCATAACAGACCTCTGATTCAGACAAACTTGGCTAGACTGCTGTTACTCTACAGGTGCACATTTTTTTTATAATCATCTAAATCAACCACTTTTAAGCTAGATCAATTGTTGTTTGCTTCAGATAAAGCAGCAAATATTTTTTAACCTTATTAAAAGCTACAAAGTACTCTGACCCCCTTACTTCATAACTTACAGGACTAACAAAGTACTCTGACCCCCTTACTTCATAACTTACAGGACTAACAAAGTACTCTGACACCCTTACTTCATAACTTACAGGACTAACAAAGTACTCTGACCCCCTTACTTCATAACTTACAGGACTAACAAAGTACTCTGACCCCCTTACTTCATAACTTACAGGACTAACAAAGTACTCTGACACCCTTACTTCATAACTTACAGGACTAACAAAGTACTCTGACACCCTTAATAATTAATAACTTACAGGACTAACAACTCCTGTCAGACATCTTCTTAATGTTGGAATAACTTTGTTCAGTATAACTTCTCCAGTCCTTAAGTCCTACAATACACAATAAAAATTACATTGTGTTTAAACAAAATTTACTGCAGCGAAAAACTGAATGTTCTTGAGTTGTTAGGTTAGAATTTTCATTGGTTTGAGGATTTGCTGGTAGATTTTTTTAATTTGTTATTTCACACACACAAATATTAACATGGGTGCAAGGTATAGCCATATGGCAACAATCAAGGTAGAGAATAACAATTTAAAACAATGTTATTATACTGCAACTGTGATATTATTATATAACTATCATGCATTACCATGTAAACTTTGGGTTTATACAGTCCCTTATTATATAAAACTTTGTTATATAGACAAAGTGTTTCTGTACAGTTTTAAGGTTGTCTGCTTTAGATTGTTGATCTTATACCCTAAAATTTCATTTGGTACTAGTTTAAGTTTTGAAAATCTAGTAAATAAAAAATTAACATGTTCTAAAATTGCATGTAAATTAAGTGTTCACAACTTGTCAAGACAACCCTTTTGTAATTGTATTTAACAAACTACCTGTTTTCAAAAATTTTGTCAGGACTAGTTTTCAGTCTTTCATTTTATTTTCACCAATTAAATTAAGAATTTCCATAAGGCTCTTTTTCATATCATTATTATTTTAATTCTTTGAAAACAATACCGGTATTATCTTTGAACCTATTGTTACACGTACTGATGTAGTTATGTAAATTTCCAAAATTATAAGTTAATCTAAATTATAGATGCATAAAAAAGAAGAAACTGGAAATCCTTCTATGATGAAAACATCATTAAATATGTAAAACTTACGACTGATGCAGCTGAGTGGCTAAGATCTAAAACAAACACTATCCTATACCGCTTTGCCAGGAATATGATGTTGGAATGAGGGAGCAGTTTGAATTTAAATCCATCTCTGAGCTGATTTTCATCTGGGACATCATCTTCATGAGGTAGGACAGACAATACAGTCAACTCATCCTCAATGTTATCCTAAAAATATTAATAGACATCAATAGATATCAATCTTTCAAACTTCAAAATATTTGGTCATGTGATACTTTTATTATTATCCAGAAACTTCCAAAAATACATCTTCTGAAGGAAACTAAGGGCATAACTACTGTAAACCAATTTATTTTCACAAGCGATTTATTTTTTCACGACTTTCGTGAGTAGAAAAGTAAGGTGGATATAAATTGTCTCAAATATGTAAAACTTGGATTGTTCCTTATTAAATTAAACCTCATCAAGTTAGTCAGAAAAGCGTGAAATCAAATAGCCGTGAAGTGGTTCAGAAGTGGTTAATCGCCAAATAAAGTATCCCCAAAAATAAGTTGGTTTACAGTATTTAGTTCACATCAAACTTGACCTCTATTCTATGGTCCATGACATTGTCTTAAATTTTCAAAAGATATGTTACTTTAATTGTTAGCCAGAAATCTAACTCAAAAACAGACAAACAGATAGATTGGTTGGTACATAATAATGTCTCCCATCTTTGATTTATGATTTTCTACCTAAAAATAAATTACAGAAATATGAAAGTATGACTTAAATAACAATCTATGCTGCTATTTAACAATTGTGATAACTTTCTGTCCTGTCAGGGTAACATTGTGGGTATCTGATTTTCACAAATATCATTTTGCTGTAGAATATTACTAAAAGTTACCAGGCAATATTCAAAAGTTTTGCACAAGTGCAATATGCATTACTACCCTAAGTTTCAAACTAACCAGTGATTTTCTTGGAACAAAAGATATAACTGTGTCAAGATTTGAGAAATACCATGATGCTCTAATATTTCTAGATATCCTGTAATCTTCTTTCATCAACACATACACCGTTCGTGCTCTCAGAACCTGCAAAAAAAAAAACCACAAATTAGTACGTTGCTAAATAAAATTGATGTATCTGTCCATTTAGCCTATTTAATGTAACTATGTAACTGAATAATACCACAGTAAGTACCGGTAAGCAAAAAAATAAGAAGATAAGTTATGATTGCCTCAAAAGGACAGTAACACAGGAAGTGAATTGTATTCATCTATCACCAACTGCTCCATTACTAATTTGTTAGAAATGTTCCTGCATTTCTTTGAAATGTTTTAAATCGCCTCTATGATTAACCTCAATGGTAATAGTCAAATTGTGTCATCAAGACTAACCTAAGAGAATCCTGTTTGTTAAAGTCTAAATTTAGCCAGATTATTTGTAACCAATAGCAGTATTATAATATTCAAGTGTTTAATTCTTGTTCAATTTACAATAGACAATAGACAATATTTTATTGGCACAAACGCATTTACAATAAATGGTAATGACCGAATGGATAAACAATTTGCTATACATGGTAGTAAAATACAAACAATTATATATATATATATGTGAATAAACGATTAATAAAGGTATAATGAAAATCTATTACAATAGATTACTTCTTGCATTTAAACAATTTGTTACGAAAGAGGAAGATAATTTTAGTGCCGTATAAGGTGTATTATTAAGTATAAGATTTATTTTATTTTTATCGCACAATGTGGATATACTTTTTCCTGTAATTTTGAACATTTTTAATACAAAAGTCTCTCTAATACTGGAGTAACCTCTGTAGTGTAGCAGCATGTGCTGTTCATTTTCAATTTCGCCACTTTTACAGATTTCACAAATTCTTTGATCTCTGGGCTCTTTTAAATATCTTCCTCTTTCAATGGCAAGGTTATGAGCACTAACTCTTAATTTACATAATGATGATTGATCTGATCTATTTTTTAAAGCATCAACATAACCTGCCCGTTCACTGATTTTGTAAACACTTTGGAAAAATGTTAATTTTGGAGATGCTGAAATATTTGCATGTTGTTCCTGAAAACCCTGGTCAATTAGTCTTTGTTTTATAAAACCAAACAGGGGTTTAATAGTAAGGTTATCATTTGACAAATAAGATAAACCTAAGTTTTGAATAATAATATTTAACCTTTTAACCCATGGGTTGCTTTTTTTTTGTAGCATTATATATTTGGTGAACTAAACATGCTAAACTTCCTTCTGAAGTGATTAAATGGTCCCAGAATTTAATGCAAGATAACATTATCCTATTTTTCAATGGTAGTCTTGCAAGTTCGGAACGACATGCATCATTCGAGGCCTTACAGTGTACTCCCAAGATTTCTTTAATAAATTTTACATGGACAAATAAGATGCAAATGGTTTCTCACAATAATTATCACTGTTTTAATCTGGATTTAGATACAATAATAATTAATTATGATTCATTCTATTTGCAAAAATCATGGTTTATTACAAATGTGTGTTAACTTTGTGTCCAGATACTTCATTTTGAATTGTACATGTATATAACACTGTGATGGTTTTAACAGGAGTTGTGTATATACATTTTTGTACTTTGTCTGATTTATACAACTTATAGCTAATTGGAAATCTGTCCCAGTTGACCCCAGAATCACCCCACTTGAACTATTGAAGTCAAACAACAATCACACTTTACAATTATGGCGTCAGATATTATGATGTCAAAATTTTACGGGAACCCTAAAAATGAGATGTCAAATAATGGTGGACAAATAGTGATAAGGTGTATTGTTTGTTGGTGTTTTAACAACACTTTAGGGCTAATTTATGGAGACCAGTTTTTATTGGTAGAGAAAGCTGGAGTGCCCTGAGAAAACCACAGACCTTTGATTGGAAAACTGACAATCTTATGGAGATTTATGACATTTAGGAATTGCTATACCAAACAATACTTGTATAAATCTAGAAACCAACAGTAGTATTTGGGTTTGGCATAGACTTTGTTTAAACATTAAGCTTTCTCAAATCAAAACTACAAAAGCTGCATTTGATCATCAACTGATCAGCTGCAAATCAGCTGTCGACCTACTTTCTCTTCAACTTCGGAGACATCTTCTGGTGCTTTTTCCTCCATATTTTTCTTTCTTGCAATTTCATATAAATTTTTCAGTCATGTTTATCGGATCTACCAGTCTAACAGTCACTGACTGTTGACGAATGTCATTACTTTTTTAACTTGAACAATACAGTTCAAGGACTTGCATGTTGATGGTGATCAGACGAACTTTGATCTAAGTTGTATAAATGTTTTAATAATCAGCGAAACGTTTTAAATAGTACGGTAAAGTGTTCTAAATACTTCAAAGGCAACATCAAGACCACCAACAATATTCTGTTCGCTTTACAACTACAATTCAATGCAAAACAACAAAATGAAATGGAAAAAGAAGATCAAGATAAAGTTCAACATTTTTTCAAGTAATTTTCAATTTAGAGTTTAAAAAGCATTTACTGTGAGCAAAAAATTAATAAAAGATTCTTTCAAGTTTATATACTGAGATCTCACTATCATATATACAAATCCTTACTTGGAGCAAGGACGTATATTAGTATGTTAGTTATACGTCCTTGCTTGGAGTAATGAGACAGGTACTCTATTTTAAATAATTTGCACTCTTATATGGACCAACACCTGACATATACTCCATTATCAAGTTTATCAAGTTTTTTTTTCATTAATTAGTTATGAATGCAATGGTCCTCCTACACATGTATGAAATATTTGCTGTTGAACGTCTAGTCCAGATAATCTGCCGTCTTCTGAGGGTATTTTTATATTTGTATTATTAAGTTCCCTCATCGCAGGAGGGCGTCCAAAAAAAAATTATAAAATAGCCGTCCAAGGCGTCATAATTATTTGGACTACTGAATGTCAAGCAACCAACATTGATCAACAATGGCAGCAATGAATGAATGAAAGCCATTGGTGGCATAGTAAGTTAGTACCTGGCCCTTTGTCATCATTATGTTGATGGGTGCATTGGCGGATCCAGTGGGGGGTTCTGGGGGTTGAAACCCCCCTTTTTTTGGCCGATCAATGCATTTGAATGGGGACATATAGTTTTAAAATGGCTGGATCTGCCCCTGGGGTGCTCAATTATAAGAAGTTAAACGGGTTGACACGAATAAACTTCATCAGTTCTTACTGTGAGAGAATAACATAAACTTGTGACATGGGAAATTTACGTGGAAGTGCATGAATTCCAAAGTTGTCTATTTTGCTTTGTTAATTATAAGTCAGGCTGATAAAGTTTTCACATTTTACTTGCTGGGGCCTTTTATAGCTTACTATATGGCTAGATGCTTTTTATTGTCCAAAAATATACAGTTTTTTAATGGCTCACCTGACTGAAATGCTTTTCTCATCACTTTGCATCTGTTGTCTCCTGTCAGTCATCCATTGTTTAATAGTCAATTTTTACAAAAATCTTCTCCTTTGAAACTACTGGGCAACATACTTGGTCACAATCTGAATCATCATTTGGATATCTAGATTCTAGAAATATGTGAGATGACCCTGCCTGTCAACCAAGATGGCTCATGTGGTTAAAAATAGAATATATTGGGTAAAATGAAAGTTTTGTCTTTTATTATGAAAACCCTTATGAATAAAGGAAACCTGACCTTTGCAGAAATGTTGAAAATATTGAGATTTACCTGCTGCCCATTTAAATCAAGACTGTCAGACTACTTCTTATGGGAGTTACAGCCCTTAAATGTAAATTCATCAATTCTTTTCATTTTTATGCCCCACCTACAATAGTAGAGGGGCATTATGTTTTCTGGTCTGTGTGTCCGTTCGTCTGTCCGTCCGTTCGTCCCGCTTCAGGTTAAAGTTTTTGGTCAAGGTAGTTTTTGATGAAGTTGAAGTCCAATCAACTTGAAACTAAGTACACATGTTCCCCATGATAGGATCTTTCTAATTCTTATGCCAAATTAAAGTGTTGACCCCAATTTCAGGGTCCACTGAACTTAGAAAATGATAGTGCAAAGATCAGGTTAAAGTTTTTGGTCAAGTTAGTTTTTGATGAAGTTGAAGTCACATCAACTTGAAACTTAGTACACATGTTCCCTATGATATGAGCTTTCTAATTTTAATTCCAAATTAAAGTTTTTACCCCAATTTCACGGTCCACTGAACTTGAAAATGATAGTGCGAGTGTGGCATCCGTGTACTATGGACACATTCTTGTTGTCTATTAATTTTAAAACTGAAATAGATACAGAGAAATTTTATTAAAAAAAAGCAAATAGCAAGACAAGATGTCAGTTGACTCCTTATTGAAGATAATTTCTTGCAATCACATTTTTTTTCTTTTTTTTTGCATTACTTTGATAGAAAAAAAATTATACAGCAAAAATGATCCAAAGAACAAGATCTACAAATAAGCTATCATGGCTGAAATCTAGTTGACTCATTTTTAGAGTTATTAGTCCCCTACTGACAAAATCGCAGGGGACTTTAGGTTTGCACTCTGTCTGTCTGTCTGTCCATCCATCAGTCTGGAAAATCCGTTTTCCACACTTTTTTCCTTCATGCTTGAAAATATTGATTTGATATTTGGTGTATCGTGTATTCATGAAAAAAATCAAGTTTAAAACTTAAACAGATCTGATGAATTTGTAAAGAATTATGGTCCTTTGACGTAGAAAAATTCATGCTTGAAGATATTGACTTGATATTTGTTATATAGTTTTCAGCATGAAAAGTTATAGATCAAGTTAGAATTATGTTCCAATACAATAATTTTTAACTGGTAGTGGACTATGTGTTGCCATGCAAAACTCACAGAATGCATGTTTCCCTTTAAAACTGTTTTTACCGTTTCTTGGATTTTTTGCCTTTTATCTTGAAAAGGGTAACTGACAAAAATGTAGATAAAAACTTTTAAAAGTAAAAATGTTCAGTAGGAAAAAATCTATAAATATTTCAACATGACTGAAATTGTCACAGAGTAATTATCCATTCATGATGATTTTTTTTAACAAAAATGGTTATTGTTGAAGAATCAGGTAAGGGACACAGGCGTGTAAGAACATATAGTTTAACATAGCCTGATGTTAATGCCAGATTGGATTGTGTTGCAATACTTATAAAAAAAAATCATAATCTATGAAACCATTCAGTTTAAAAAGACAATTGAAACCAAAGTTAGCCACTATCATTTTTTTTATATCTAGTTTCAGGAACCTTGTCAGATATTCCACCCATCCAATCAAAATGTTTATGTACAGAAAGACCATAGGGATGATAATAGTCAATTGATAATCTTTTATGGCTCTCCCTGAAAATAATCTTACAGGTTTTAATCATGCAAATGTGTGGTTTTCTTGATTGCATCGATATACATTTTGTCCTATTCTTGGCCTTTTATTGCTTACTTGATTGTAGGTGGGTTTTTTTAAGGTTGTATGGTGAACTTAAGCTGCTTACATCCTGGTCTTTTGATGTCTGGAGGATACTTTTCTCATTGGCAATCATACAACATTTCATTATTTACGGTATACTTTTCTCATTGGCATTCATATAACATTTCCTTAGTTTTATATAAGTTTCTTATAACCTGTTAGTTTCATCTCAGTTAACATATCTTTGATCTATTATTTGCTCTTTGAAAATTCTATTAAAGTTTTACTCTCTGCTTTGTTTTTCAGCCATTTGTTATTTTAGATTATTTAATTAAAATATTTTGAATAGTAAATCTGTGGGTTTTTTTGTACATTATTATCTGTATATTGGACAGTATAATCTGTAGTTTGGACATGCTCATCTGTATAGTAAACAATATAATCTGCATTTTTGGCACAATAAATTGTATCCTTCAATACAATCTGACTCTGTAGTTTGTATATACTATGATATGTATTTTGGACACTACGATTTGTATTTTGAATTGTATAATATGGTTTTTTTTTAGACATTATCACCTGTATAAGAAAAAATGTAATCTGTATTTTTGACAGTATGATTGGTATCCTGGAGTACATTGTATAACCAAACTAATCTGTATATTAAACAGTATGATCAGTATTTTGGACAGTATTATTTTTACTTTTCTTAGCATCATCTATATTTTGGACAGCATTGCCTGCAGTGGCGGATTCTAAAATTTTCACAAGTGTGGGTCCACTGACTGCCTAAGAAGGGGCCCACTCTGGCCATGCTTCACTATTCCCTATGAAATCAACCAAATTATTAACAGAAAAGGGGGGACAGGCCCCTTGGGCCCATATCTTAATCTGCCTCTGGTCTGTATATTTTAGAGTTTAATCTGTATTTTAAACAGTACAACCTGTATTTGCAAAAAAGTGGGACCACACTGTATCAACAGGTTATTTATGAGTGTATCTTTTTAAGCATGCAAGATCTGTCATCTAATTGAGTGATTTTCATAATGATCATATCATATCTAACTTCTGGCAGTATAAAACATTATCAAATTAGAATTATCTCCCATTATTTGTTGTAGGTTTGATATCAGAATCAGATAAGAGTTATCTCCCATTGCTAGAGTTATTTAAATGCTGATGTATTTTTAAAGTACAGATACTACAGGTATATGATTACATTAGATGTATGTTTCATTATAGTACTTTATTCTGATTGTCTAACTGCACATCACGTATTATTCCTTGAGCAATTGCACTACTCAATAAAACTTATCATTCATGATAGCACGTGGTCCCACAATAAAGTGCACAGGTGAATTAAATAAAACAATTATAAAAATTCGTGCTTTCATGATCATAGCTAAAAAATGTAATTATAAGTATTGAATGCTTCTTTTTGTAACTTCATGGGGTTGTAAAAGCGTTGACCGTGCACACATTTTTAGAATGAAGCGCTTCCGCGCTTCATACTAAATGTACTTCGGTCTACGCTTTTACACCCCAATGAAGTTACAAAAAGAAGCATTCAATTCTTAATTAAAATAAATCTTTACTTCAGATTCAAATCATTATTGATTAGTAGTTTTGAAGTAGATATGCTATATTGAAATCAATTTAGACATAATTGTTGGAATTTAAAAACAGATAATTGTGTTTTTGTCTAATTATACTGCAGTATACTTCACCAACATACTAAAGTGCTTTTTGATTGTGAAGCACTGATGCAAATTTATTTGATAAATGTATCCTGCTTTAATATCTATTATTTACCGAGATCTAAATAATTTTGTCACTTTTTAAAATACATTCTCTAAAATATTCAATTTCCTGTAGGAGTTTCATTAACTTCATAGACACGATTTTGATAATAATATGAAAGGATTTTTTATAGTCTTAAATAACTTTTTATTAAGTGTGAATTTTTTTTAAACTCTTATTTAGTTTCATTTTATATCAACTGTGTTTACATTACATAACAGTTTTACTAAACTGGCTACAGACTTAGTCACTTACTCAGGTAGAATACAATATACTGTAAAAGCAGACATTTTCGTGGAGGATTTAATTTTGTTTATTTTGTGGAAATATCATATCAACAAAATATTTAAAAAACACGAAAATTTAACCTAAACATAACATCACTACCATTTACTGGAAACCACAAAATTAAATCCCCATGAAATCTTACATATAGACAAAACACGAAATTTTAACTCCACGAAAATTAATGTTTGTACCGTTATTATGAAAAATTGACATATTGAAGAAGATCTTACACTGCAAATATGTCTGTTGGTTTGTTTATATGAATCTATTTGTGCTTATTTGTTTGCTGGAGTTAATCTGGCATTACAGAAAATTAACACAATTATCTATTGTATAACCAAATAGAAAGGGTATCTGGGGAATATAAGCTACAGGATAGAATAACTTAAGTTAATTTACAGTTATAGGACATATGTACAGCTTGTCATGTTCAGGTTTAGTCATAATTGGTTCGTCCAATCAATGGATACCAATACCTGTTACGTCACCTCCATACATAGACAGTCCCGATACATGCTTTGTTTTCAAAGAATGCTGGGAAAATTAAATTACAGTTGCAAATGACGTCAGTAGTCCATTATTGGCAGATGAATATTGCAATAGTTATGGTGGTTTTATGATAGTATTGTTATTACATTTGCCCATACCATATAGTTATGTTTATGTGGTAACTTTAAGTGCTTTTTATATGGTCATTACCTTTTTGTTTTGAACATTTTCAGTGTTTTCTCTCAAAAAATCAAACAGTTGAGTTGATTACTGTCTGTGATGTCTCAATATTTGGTTATTTCAGTTGCTCTTTCTTTACCAGTTTAGACAAGTTATTGAGGGAAATGTTTTATATGTACAACATTAACACGCTTTAAAACAGAAACCGATAAAAACATTATTGAAATAAACTTTTTCTGCCTTTTACAGCAGATTCCAATGAGTATGAAGCTAAATGTAGATTCTTTGGTTAGCTTCCTTGTTAGCTCAACCATGAAATCATTATTTGGTAAGGTACACAAGCCTTTGGCTGGAGTCAATAGTTAAACAGAGAACCAATCAGAACTAGTGACAGAATATAAACATTGTAAAACTTGTTTTACAAGTCAGTTTAAAAATAAGTTCTCAATCTAAATTTAAAATTTATTGATAAGTATAAGCTAATTCAAAAGCATGTCGTAGGTGTGTTTGATTAGCCAATTTTATTTCAATCAATTACTCAGTTCATTTATAAATCCAGTTATGTGTATGTATAAGGTTAATGGCCCCTTCTGTAGCCTTTGAATTACGAATGTTTCAAACTGCAATAATATAAAAACATCAAAGATAATAAATAATAGAAAAAGGCCATTTTGTACATTTACAATGAGGAAACTTCGATCAAGCATTATTATTTGTAGTTTTATTGCATTTAAAAGTTAAACGGGATTTTGTGGCAAATCAACCAAGATTTTTGTAGAAAATCCACAGATATTTTTGTTAAAATTTTTTAAAAAGCATAGATTACTCACTTGATTTTCTATGATGTGATAGCGTTTATTGTTAACAAAAAGTCCTAGACAACCGTTAATGTAAATTAAAAAAATTCGTCCGAAGTCACGAAATTCGAGCGCACCCTAGAAGGTGTACTTGAATTGGTCCATATATATATTGTTTAAACCAATATCTAAATTTATAAACTGGTTTTAATGAAATCATTTCTAGCACTGCTTGCAAAAGAAACCTCCATATAGCAAGTACTAAATTGCCAACTATGAAAGTGCAAGGGGAAATGCTGTGGATTTGCTATAAAATTTCCATTTGTTTAGCATTGAATCAACACAAGGGTACATCATCCTTGAACAAAAAATAAACCGTAACTCCGCTTCTAATTTATTGTAATACATAGATTTTTTTTTAATTCAATCAAAAACTATAAGAAATGAAATTTAATTTGCAAATTTGTTTAGGGAAACCTGTTTGTATAAAACATACATATTATAAACAGGCCATTGATATGAGTGTTTTCATTGGATGATGAATTTGTGCTATGCTCCTCACAATTTTGAGGTAATAATCATTTCATGGTTGAGCTAACAAGGAATCTAACCAAAGAATCTACCTGTAGCTTCATACTGGTTGGAATTTGCTGTAAAAAAAAAATTACATTTATACAAGTAGAAAAAAAATGCAATATGAGAGGCAAATACATATTTCTATTTGATTTAGACAGTTTTATTTTTGCTTCATGTTTGAATTATTATAGCTTTGAAAATTTTCTTTGTATATCAAAATATATTTCTGAAGGAAAATCATTAAGCTGAGTCCGAGGTAAATGGGTTGAGTGTGACAAGTTTCACTCTTTGAAAACAATCAAATATTTATGATTTTACGTAGCTTATCTCATGTATGTATTGATAGAGGTTTTTGTGCTCAATAATTATGACTGCTTTCTGTAAAAGTAGCTATAGAAGTTTACAATAGAAAGATAAACATTCATTTTCACTGAGATAGAAACGTAAAATATTCATGATATTATAACATGCTTTTGCTTTACCTAATCAAATAAAGCTCTCTTATATACAATAGAAGTCCAATTAGTCTTTTCAAAATCCAATAAAACTATTGAATTCATCACTAGAAAATAGCTTTTTCCAAATTTCCTAAAACCTGCATAAAAATAACTATAGTTAACATGTACTTAAAAGATAGCACATTGTTTCAGGTATAAATTTTTTCACAAAAATTCCGATATATGTGCTTAAAAAGGTATCCATAACAACAGAAAAAATAGTCATTAATATGGAATGAATTATATAAGTGAAAAGCTTGGAGAAATAGGGCTCAAGGGAAATTGTGATATTAGTATTAGGATTGATCAATAGCACTCATCAATGAACAGTTTACCTATTGTCTATGGTAGGGCCTTAAAGGGAGGGAACTGATCATTAATTACCGTGTATTACCCGCCTGTTTACATCTGTGTTAAATGAAGAGTGTACAGTAGAGATTAAATGTCTTTTGTTGTCAATTGTATGGGGTGGGATTTAAACCAGTACATTCTAATAGCTGAGAGAGCGAACAGTGTTCACAACAATGTATTGGAAATGTTTTAAGACATAGCTTGGGATTTACCTCTCTCTTCTACTACTATTTATTATTATTATAAGCATTTATCTATCATGGCTTTAGTTCTGCATTTGAAATATGCAGAAAATTTACGAGGAAAAGGAGACCGTTTGGCTAAAGTCACTTTTAGAGGTAAGCTTTTCAAATTATATCATTACTTCATTGTAGTTTTGTTTTCAATTTTAAAAAAAGAGTTCATTTACTTTTTTTTTTTACTGAAGCTTGTTTTTCATTATAATGTTAATATTGTATTGTATTACATGTTTTTGTATATTTTTTCATGGGTAGATGAATAAGTTCACTTTCCAGGCCGCAAAGATAGAGGCCTAATCCAATAACAATAAATACCCTTTAAACCATTTATAAACACATTGGACAACGTCATGAAAACATGCTTGAGATACAATAGATCATTCTATGTCTCTATTATCCTGATTTCGTAACTTTAAAAAAAGATTGCTCAATAATTTTCTTAAAAAGGTCTGTAACCTAAAAAGAAATAATGAAGAAAATGACTATATATAACAATATATTTTAAAAGATTGAAATACTCATTATTTTGGTCTATTTATGAATTGTTTACTTCTTCATAACTGATGTGCTGGACAACAACAATGGACTGCAACCAAAATATAGGTTAAAACAAATTAAAATGATTGAAGTAGGACCATTAAAATTACAGAATGTTTGATGAACAATAACAATAATAATGAAAATTTTCATGAACAAATGATCTAGAGATAGTGTACTAACTTTGTTGAAGATGTTTGGAAAAACAGGAGTTAAACATATCTGTGCTAAATACTAAAGAAAAAAACAACCAAAGTTCATTTATTCGACAGTTGCCTACTTAAAATTAATGTTTTGGGTTAGTTACTTACCAAAGATGGATTTTTTATGAAGTTAGTTATCAAACATGGATGTATTTCACCAGTAACTCACCAAAACTTGATGACTTTTTTCCCATTTAATCACTAAATTGATATTTTTGCTCAGTTGGTCACCAAAAAGATTTCTTTCTCCAATATCTCACCAAAGGTTGATTTCTTTTCCACTGAGGTTGTAAGTTTGAATCCTGCTCGTGTGGGTTACACTAAACCCAATCTTAATTGACTAGGATTGTCATTTTTCCTGTCGAAGGTTGTGATTTCCTCCAGGCACTCTGGTTTCCTACACCCATAAAAACTGACTGCCACAAAATAACCCAAAAGTGGGGTTAAACAATCAATCAAACAGAAGTGATATTTATGGACTTCTTTAGCTGTACTAGCTGTTTATTTATGGACTTCTTTAGCTGTACCAGCTGTTTATTAAACTTCTTCAAAGCCAACACAAAAATCTTGTTTCTGTGGCAATAGTTGAAATGCAGTAGGAGTTACTTGTTGCTAGTAACTAATGACAGTAAAAGTGTTTTATTGTTTAAAAATGCCAGTAGTAATTACTGGTTGGCTGAAATATTTCAGTTGCTGTCAAAAATCCATTTTAACAATATAGATATGTGGTTTCACTGGCAGAGAAAAAAATTGTTGACATCTTCATCTGCAGAAGGAAGTTACTTGTTGAACTTATTTTTAGACAGAAGTTTATTATCATATGTTGACATCTCCAGATGCAGTAGACTCACTTGTTAACTTATTTTTTGGCAGAAGTTAATTATCATATGTTGACTTCTTCAGATGCAAATGAAGTTACTTGTTATACTAATGTTTTGGGTAGAAGTATTAATGCTGCATGAATGAGATTTATATAAATATGACAGAATGTTTTCCAATTTTTGTTTCTACATGGCTGGATTTGAAATTTCTTCTTATCCATTAAATATTTCATTATTGTTTATATGAGGGCAGTTTGAAAGGTACAATGAATACATGTTAAGAAAATAAACTTAAATAATTTAGTTTATTATCACCTGTATCATACACAATTTGATATAGATGTTTAACAATAGGAAAAGAAAAGAGATTGAGAGACCTTTTAAACCCTAGGGGCAGCATCTCAGATTAATGGGTAAAGCCAAACAAATAATTTAACATTGAACCAAATGTCCTTAAAGGATTAAGCTAGGTATATCCATACATGACTGATTTGTCAGTATTGTATACACTTGGTATATCTGTTGTTTTTAAAAGAATATAGAAAATAAACATTAAAGCATGTATAGTGAGTGTCTTCAGAAAATTAAATTTTCTCTGTCCTATAGAAATTAAATAAATAAAATAGTGTTTTGCAATCATCTTGACAGCAATTCATCATTTTAATCCATAAACCGACTATATATTTAATTTCACCACATGCAAAACAATAATATTTTAATATGATGGACCAAAGGTGAAGTGAACCCAATGATAGGATTGTAATGGTTATAGTATTAAATTAAACGGTCAAGACTATTATAATTGCTATTTGTGAAAATACAGATCTGATGTACACTAGAAATATTCTATCAATTTTTAATTCTGATCTTGTCAACAACTTTATGAAATAATTGCATGATAGAGTTTCTATAATTGAAAGTTTTAATTTTAAAGTAAGAAATAATTTCTTTTTGAATAACATTACATTTCTTTTTGATAACTTACACATAGAGAATATTGTATCGGCATACTTTCCACAGTTCATGGTTAAAAAGCTTCAGGAGGTCAATTTTACAAAAGGTGAAATGCATCCATAACATTTGACAACCATAATAAAATATTAGGGCTTATTTCCATACATGCAATATTTTATAATGTTATTCAATTTAAATTTAATAAATAGTTACAGTGCTTATCCAGTGACCTTTGGGGTATCACAATAGCAATGGCCAAAACAGTTTACCAAATTGCAGTTAGATTTCTTCTCCGACTAACTGATCAACTGGTAAAATGTTTTAGCAGATTGCTCAAGTGAAATGTTGTTAGTATGAAGTGAGTGCTGTGAAATCAAAGTAATACTTACCATCCAGATCCAGTTAGTTGATATCTTTGTCATTTGTTTTAATCACAAAAATGACTTACTATAGTATGAGTCACTGAATAAGAAGGTCTAATTTTGACATGGAAACTTCTATCATAAATAGATTTTATAAATAAATAGTTCAAACCGTTGTTTTGTAGATGTATATTTTATAGCTTTGTCTTCTAAGACAAAGTTATTGTGTAATTATGATTCGTATAATATTTTCTATACAAATTACTGATCTACTGGCATTAAAGGGAAATAATTTTTATTGAATTATTGTACAATAAAAAATTAATCAATGATACCTAGCTTCTGATTTTGCCTACAATTTTTTTCAAAATTTTAATCATCTTAAAAATAAATTTCATTGTTTCTTTTCAAAACAGAGGATAAAAGTTTAATAATCATAAAAGTATTGTACAAACAAATTAAATGAGGAAAGTTGATATTTGTTAGACAAAAATTGTGACAACATTTTGCTGATTTTCAGTAATGTAAATTATTTCCCTTTAATGGTAGCAGATAAGTAATTGCTTTAGAAAAAAAAATCCAAATTACAATTATGCACTAACTTGTTGTTGGAAAACGGAGCTATTAATTATAGACTTACAAAACAATGTTTTCAACTATTTATTTATAAAATCTATTTATGATAGAAGTTTCCATGTCAAAATTAGACCTTCTTATTCAGTGACTCATATTATAGTAAGTCATTTTTGTGTTTGAAACAAATGACAAAGATATCAACTAACTGGATCTGGATGGTAAGTATACTTTTGATTTTACAGCACTCACTTCATACTAACAACATTTCACTTGAGCAATCTGCTAAAATATTTTACCAGATGATCAGTTAGTTGGAGAAGAAATCTAACTGCCATTTGGTAAACTGTTTTGGCCATTGCTATTGTGATACCCCAAAGGTCACTGGATAAGCACAGTAAAACAGATATAATTATTTAAGTCCTCGAGAAATTGGTTCGCCTATTTGGCGATTAACAGTAATGCTTTTAAAAATAAGGTAAGATTTTACTCCATATAGGGGTAACAGTTACTCAAAAATAAGTTCTCAAACAGCAATTACAAAATTTAGCTCATATTAGTAAGAAGGAAGGGTGAAGAGCAGGGCATTTGACATTTAAAGATAGAGGCCATTCCTACCTCATATAAGGTCAAAAGTTTCTAAGAATTTTAAGGTTTTTTTTATACAATCATCACAGAAACAGTCTAGAAATTATAGTATTTTCTTTAAAAAAAATCAAAGTTAAATATTATGTTGTTTACCAAAAGTAATTGTGACAATATTTGAAAAATAACTGAACGAGTACTTTCAGTGCAACACATCAATTTAGTGTTAGTCAGAAATATTTAGACTTGTTATGTCATAAATTGTTAAGATTTTAGATAATAATTTATAATTTTTAAAATGGAGTTTTTCCACTAAAAATTGAGTTTTGTGGTATTGTGATTCACTGATGTGAAACAATTTTATGGTTCATGGAAGGTCAATCTGACAGATTTTGTGATGCAAGGTATGTTGATCTTTTTTTAAGAAAGCAGACACCACATATTCTTCACACTCCATAAATTTCTTGTCTAAATTTTAGTCTTAACCTATTTATAGTAAAACATCCTTTTTTACCTTCAAAAATTATTTATACAGTTACTTGGTGGCTTGTTTAGATAAAAATACACATGAGGTCACTCAAACAACATAAAAACACAGTTGAACCTTGCATCAATTGTCCATACTCATATTAAGGATGTACCCAATAGCCTATGTATCCCCCCTTTTTAGATATCCATAAAATTAATCTCAGAATCTCCAAATCCCTTCAATTAATTTGAATATTATAGCTTTACATGTTTATGTTTCCTATTACACCTTTAGAGGTAGAAATATCCAATAGCCCCTTGATAAAAAACCCAAGGCTAATTGGTTCTCAGTGGTAATATCCAAGAAATAATAGCTCCTTTTAAAGCTAACTATATGTGGCTCTACACAGAATATACCAATATATAAACAATTTGACCTTTATTGTAACCTTACAATGTTTACCTGAATATGAACTTATTATCATACTGTTAATTTCCGTGTTACATTTCCTGTTTTTTATGATATATTACAATATTTTGTACTGGAACAATATTTAAATTATCTGATTGGTTTCATTGATGACTGCTTTGATGTATTGTTAGGTATAGAAACTGAATGCTATAAACAGTCAATAACAGTTGTATTCTATGAGATTTTCCACTCTTTTTCCATTCTATATGATTTTCCTCTGTTTGTTTTTCAACTCCATATTTTATCCAATATGTTTATCCTTTGATTATATTACATATTTCAGATTCAATGGTGTTGAAGTATTTTTCTGTATTTACTTTGAAAAATTTGAACTTGGTCATGTTTCATAATATAGATAAAGTGGTTATACTTAAAAGAAAGTTATATCTTCCCTTAATGGTGTTTGCTGTCCTGTTTAAGTCTTTTTGTTTCAATGCTTTCAAATGTTTAAAACTTTACAATTTGTTAACATTTGATTTCAAGCATACCTGTTTAAAGATTCCCTAAATTGTGTTTTTGTGCATGACTGCTACTTTACTACCACTGGACCAGTTCTGCTGCTTGTGGACAATCAGTCCCCTATGGTACTATATGTCCTGGTAGCCAGAGTTATGTTTATCTATATGCATATCATAATACATTTTGACAGATTTTTTTAGTTATAAGCTCAAAATAATGGATAGAAAGTTGTATCATTGACACTCAATTCACATCTTTCTATTTATATTGAGACTTCTTCTCCATTAGGCAAAGTTGATCTTAGACAGTTTTTGCCTTACTGTTCAAGTTCTTGTGTTTTAAGGTTTGCATGCAATTTGGCTTCCAAAATTGTAGCCTTAGGTGAACCTGTTGTTTCTATATAAGATTTATGTGTTCATGAAATCTGTGTATCTACATTTACTTAGCTCAGAGATTTGCTTCTTAGTAACAAGCTACGATCAGCTACTAAACCAATGGTTTTATTTTGTAAATCTTAAAGTCTTCAGCCTGTAAACAGCAAAACTTATGTGGACCTAAACAGAATGTATCATTTAGAGTTACATTATTGCTTATTGTTCGAGATTGTGTGTTTAACTTTTATTCATTGCATTCTCACTATTTGGTCTCTGAAGGTTGACTGTTGTCTGATTGGTTATCAAACAAATATAATATGATAAAAGCTTATTTAAGTTTTGATGAGGGGTTAGTAAGAGTCTTTTACCTTACTGACATTTTTGCCAGGTTTGCTCCATTTTAACATTTTGCACAGAACATTAATTTTAGGTGTGGTCATTATGTACTGTTTCATTAATTAAACAGTATATTAAGGTTAGAAAAGATATTAGTTTGATGAGTCCAGACTGCATTTTAATGTAAAAATTCAATATTTAAACCACTGTTACTCTCTCATAGGATAAGATGAATTTTGCTTAGATGAATTTAACACTTGTTTTGTAAATTCTTACTAATCCCGCAAAAATAAAGGCCCAATCCAGATGTCCTGAAATTTTAAGTCCATCTGTCCCTCTTTTAAGTACCGGTATACTTTGAGCAGTGCAAACATATTGTTCTTTTTTTTTAGTAAGCTTTTGTCTACTACATTATCATGACAATTTTATCAATTTAAATATTTAATAGTGTATTATGGAGGTGGTATTTTAATATCCATTTGAATATTAGTATTGATATTTCAATATTAAACATATGGAGCAAATTACTGTTTATATTTAAATTATCATATTATTGATAGGTGATTAAATTTGGATATATAGATGGTTATTTAAATTCATTTCTTATATAGTTGCATGCTATATTAAGTTTTGAGGCCAAAGGTTAATTCAACACTTACTTTAAATGTCTACATCATTTATTATTTAATGTTTATTATTTGTAGAATTATCTTATTTGTCATCTATTTAGAAATGGTATATGTTACTTTTTAAATATACACACAATAATAAACCACTCATCTTGCCTTTTAAATGTTTTGATTTGAGTGCTTTTGATAAGTTTTGTGTTGACCGAAGGGCATTTGGCAGTAAGCACACTAAAATATTTCAGCCAGTAGATACAACTCTTTCCAACTACCAATAACATAAGATTTCATTGTTTTATGATGGACACATTCAACATTTCACTAGAAAACAAAACCAGTATAATTTGCTTTTAACTTGATATGCTCCTCAGCAGCTAAAAATTCACATTCATGAAATATAGTGCCATATCAATGATATTTTACTTTTAGTCTTGTTAAGGTTCTGGAACATTTGGCCATTATAATTTCTACCTTTTAATGCCTTGATAGTCCTACCAAAACATCCCATTTAGTTGCTTTATCCTATTGATTAAAGGTTAAGAGCAAGTCATTTAGATACCTGTAAGATTGTTGTTGGCTCATATGGAGTAAGTAAGTAAGTAAGCAGGGGCAGATGCAGGAATTTTCGAAAGGGGGGGTGCTAACCCAGGGCAAAGGGGGGGGTGCAGGGGGGGTGCAAAACATATGTCCCGATACAAATGCATTGATCGGCAAAAATAAAGGGGGGGTGCGCACCCCCGGAACCCCCCCCCCCCCCTGGATCCGCCACTGGTAAGTAAGTAAGTAAGTAATTTTTATTGGTTTAAAATCCAAAATTACAGGATTGATACCAAGACAATACAAATTTGTTATACACAAACATACAAACATATATATATCATACCAATTTCAGAAACATTATATGAGGAGGTGGTACCACAAAGTTATTTAGTGCTTAATAAAGCATTTCTAGCAATGTACATGTCGCTTATAAATTTAACAATAATTCTAATTATATCAGTCTCAACACACGTATATAAAAATTTAAATCTTGCTTCATTAGTCATATTTAAAAAAAGAGGGAACTATTTCACTAATTTTGGAAAACAGTTGGTCTCTAATTATATTTAGTTTTGTACATTTTAAAGTGAAATGAAATTCATCTTCAACTTCTAAGAGGCACAAAGGACAAATTCTTTCTTCTACAGGGGTTTTAGTGTGACGCCCTTGTTCAATTCTAAGAACACTATTACTAATACGAATTTTAGCAAAATATCATATGGAAGGATCCTAGGTTTTTTTGCCCAATGTTTGCCTTTTTCATTGGACCTTTTTCTCTCTCAAATTTATTCTGCATATTTATTTACTAGCCAAACCTAGCATTTGAGTATTGATAGTTTTCTTTCCCTGTAGTATAGGAAGTAAGTTTGTTTGTTATGTTTTATAGATGATGTTTGATTTGCCCCCCCTGGGTATTACAACTGTAGGCTGAGTTCACATGTTTCTACTTGTTGTGAGTTATAGAAACATGTTCCAGTCACCATTGTCCCTGGGAGAAACTTAATTGTTTGATTTTATCCCAACAGTTAATTACTATTGATTTACTAAAGCTAATCTACATGTTTAATTAATGACTTTGATACTTAAAGTGAAAAGCTTATCAGTATTGTGATGAAAATTTTATTGATTTATTGGAATTGCTATAT
Organism: Mytilus edulis; assembly: GCF_963676685.1. NCBI lineage: Eukaryota > Metazoa > Mollusca > Bivalvia > Mytilida > Mytilidae > Mytilus > Mytilus edulis. The sequence continues at coordinate 117,370,077 of NC_092344.1, read as the reverse complement.
TACTTAATGTATGACATGGAAAATATATACTTCATATACTGATTTAGCTGATATTTTTATTCTTTTGTCCATGGTTTTCCTAGTTGTAAACTATTCATGAAACCAGTCAAAATAAATGTGTTATCTGAAAATTCTTATAACTGTATCTTTACCCATCCAGATAATTTTTTTTAGAGTTGAATCATTGTGAATATTCCTTCTGCAGATATGAGGGGTTTTATGCAGCACATATTTCTCTTTACCATTCAACTAAAAACCAACAAAGCTAACTATTTTCTTTACTCTGATCAGGGCATATCAATGGTAATGCAGTGTCCATTAAGAATATTTTCTAAAGTTTGGTGACCATTTTCATCCCATCTCTCCCATTGAACTTGAAATTAAGGATAAAATAGATACAATTAGAAATTATATCTTGACATACATATAGCCATTGTCTTGGAGTATCATAAGAGAGTGACTGTTGGCAGCAAAGGAGAGGACTTTAATTTTCCAGCTGTGAACTTTCCATCTAAATGAAGCAACATTAAACACAACTGCACATTAGAGACCTGTTGGTGACCTTCTGCTGTTGTCTGTTCTATGGTTGGGTTGTTTTCTCTTTGACACATTCTCCATTTCCATTCTCAATTTTATAAATCTCTGAGTGATATAGTACCAAATCCAGGACGGATATTCCCTATCATTAGAGAGTAAACCCAGGGTTTTATAATAGTTAAGTTAAAGTCATCTCTTTAAATGTTTTATGGATGCCATTTTGATTTTATTGAAATAATCTGTGCCTCAAATATACAAGGATATACTATATTTATCATATCCATACCACTTTGTCATGTTTGTATCAAAGATAACCAAGGAAGTACTCCATTTGTCATGTTTGTGTGACTGTCACAAAAAACAAGGATCTATTTGTTATACCTGTGTGACAAATGACCAAGGATATGCTCATTTTTTCATATTTTTGCCACTGAAACCATGGATTTACTCTATTTGTCTTCAAGGTACAACTCTGTGTTATGAAACATCTGTTCAAAAGATAGCTAAAGATAATTATTAAAACTACAATTCTTTCTTCATTTATAATATCACTGAATAAGACTTATCACTGGATCTTTTTTGTCATGACCAACCTGGCAGGTGCCACTAGTTTTTCTCATGGTACAGTTATGGTTTTTGTCGAGCCTGCAACTTTTGTTGCAGAAAGCTCGACATAGGGATAGTGATCCGGCGGCAGCTACAGCGGCGGCTTTAGCTCACTTCTTAAAAGCTTTATATTTTAGAAGGTAGAAGACCTGGATACTTCATACTTTGTATATAGACGCTTCATGTTACGAAGTTTCCGTCAGTCACATGTCCAATGTCCTTGACCTCATTTTCATGCTTCAGTGACCACTTGAAAAAAAAGTTCAAATTTTTTGTAATGTTGAATTCTCTCTTATTATAAGTTATAGGATAACTATATTTGATATGTGCGTACCTTTCAAGGTCCTCATGTCTGTCAGACAGTTTTCACTTGACCTCGACCTCATTTCATGGATCAGTGAACAAGGTTAAGTTTGGTGGTCAAGTCCATATCTCAGATACTATAAGCAATAGGGCTAGTATATTCGGTGTATGGAAGGACTGTAAGGTGTACATGTCCAACTGGCAGGTGTCATCTGACCTTGACCTCATTTTCATGGTTCTGTGGTTATAGTTAAATTTTTGTGTTTTGGTCTGTTTTCTCATACTATATGCAATAGGTCTACTATATTTGTTGTATGGAATGATTGTTAGGTGTACATATCTAGCGGGCAGATGTCATGTGACCCTGACCTCATTTTCATGGTTCAGTGGTCAAAGTTAAGTTTTTAAGTTTTGGTCTTTTTATCTAATATTTTATGCCAAAGGTCAACTATATTTGGTGTATGGAAATATATTATGATCTATATGTCAGTCCCGCAGGTTTTATTTGACCATGACCTCAATTGCACGGTTCATTGCACAGTGTTAAGTTTTTGTGTTTTGGTCTATTTTTCTTAAACTATAAGTATAAATAGGTCAACTATATTTGTTGTATGGAAGCTTTGTTAGCTGTACATGTCTGCCTGGCATGGTTCATTTGACCTTGACCTCATTTTCATGGTTCATTGGTTCAAAGGGCCAAGTGAGCTTTTCTCATCACTTTGCGTCCGTCATCCATTGTCGTCGTCATCGTCGTCGTCATCATTGTTGTCTGTTAACTTTTACAAAAATCTTCTCCTCTGCAACTACTCGGTCAAACTAAACCAAACTTGACCAAAATCATCATTGGGGTATCTAGTTTTAAAAATGTGTTTGGTGACCTGGCCAACCAACCAACATGGGCGCCATGGCTAAAAATAGAACATAGGGGTAAAATGTAGATTTTGGCTTATATCTCTGAAACCAAAGCATTTAGAGCAAATCTGACATGGGGTGAAATTGTTTATCTGGTCAAAATCTATCTGCCCTGAAATTTTCAGATGAATCGGAGAACCTGTTGTTGGGTTGCTGCCATAAAATTGGTAATTTTAAGAAAATTTTGCAGTTTTTGCTTATTCTCTTGAATACTATTATAGATAGAGATAAACTGTAAACAGCAATAATGTTTAGCAAAGTAAGATCTACAAATAAGTCAAGATGACCAAAATGGTCAATTGACCCCTCAAGGAGTTATTGCCCTTTATAGTCAATTTTTTACAATTTTCATTAATTTGGTTAACTTTTGTAAATTTTTACAAAATATTTTCCTCTGTAAGGAAAGGGCCAAGTTTATTATAGATAGAGAAAATTGTATGTAGCAAGAATTTTAGTAAATAAAGATCTACAAACACATCACCATCACCAAAACACAATTTTGTCATGAATCTATCTGTGTAATTTTTGTCGAGTCTGCAACTTTTGTTGCAGAAAGCTTGACATAGGGATAGTGATCCGGCGGCGGCAGCTTGAGCTAACTTCTTAAAAGGTTTATATTTTAGAAGGTGAAAGACCTGGATGCTTCATACTTTGTATATAGATGCCTCATGTTACGAAGTTTCCGTCAGTCACATGTCCAATGTCCTTGACCTCATTTTCATGCTTCAGTGACCACTTGAAAAAAAAGTTCAAAATTTTTGTAATGTTGAATTCTCTCTTATTATAAGTAATAGGATAACTATATTTGGTATGTGCGTACCTTGCAAGGTCTTCATGCCAGTCAGACAGTTTTCACTTGAACTCGACCTCATTTCATGGATCAGTGAACAAGGTTAAATTTTGGTGGTCAAGTCCATATCTCAGATACTATAAGTAATAGGGCTAGTATATTTGGTGTATGGAAGGACTGTAAGGTGTACATGTCCAACTGGCAGGTGTCATCTGACCTTGACCTCATTTTCATGGGTCAGTGGTCAAAGTTAAGTTTTTAAGTTTTGGTCTTTTTATCTAATATTATATGCCAAAGGTCAACTATATTTGGTGTATGGAAATATATTATGATCTATATGTCAGTCCTGCAGGTTTTATTTGACCATGACCTCAATTGCACGGTTCATTGCACAGTGTTAAGTTTTTGTGTTTTGGTCTATTTTTCTTAAACTATAAGTAATAGGTCAACTATATTTGTTGTATGGAAGCTTTGTTAGCTGTACATGTCTGCCTGGCATGGTTCATCTGACCTTGACCTACTTTTCATGGTTCGTTGGTCTTTGATTAGCTATCTTGGTTAATGTTAAGTTTATGTGACAGTTGTAATCAAGCTTTATACTTAGGACTATCAATATAAAATCAATGATTAGTAAAGAAGGCGAGACATTTCAGTATGTGCACTCTTGTTTTAATATGCACATAGACCAAGGTGAGCGACACAGGCTCTTAAGAGCCTCTAGTTTCTGGTACACCCATGTTATTTTGCAGCTGCCACTATTTTTTTCTTATGGTATACTCATGGATTTTGGCCAGTGCCACTAGTAATTCTCATGGTACACTCTTGTTTTTGGTAGGTGCCACTAGTTTTTCTCATGGTACACTTATGGTTTTTAGTAGGGTTCACTAGTTTTTCTCATGGTACACTCATGGGTTTTGGCAGGTGCCACTAGTTTTTAATTGTACACTCATGTTTTTTTGCAGGTGCCACTAGTTTTTCTTATTGTATACTCATGGATTTTGGCCAGTGCCACTAGCTTTTCTCATGGTACCCCTATGGTTTTTGGTAGGTGCCAATAATTTTTTTCGTGGTATACTCTTGGTTTTTAGTAGGGTCCACTAGTTTTTCTCATGGTACACTCATGGTTTTTTGTAGGGTCCACTAGTTTTTCTTATGGTACACTCATGGTTTTTGGCAGGTGCCACTTGTTTTTCTCATGATACACTCATAGATTTTTGGCAGGTGCCATTCACTAGTTTTTCTCATGGTACACTCATGGTTTTTGGCAGATACCACTAGTTATTTCATGTTACACTTGGTTTTTTGGCCAGTGCCACTAGTTTTTCTCATGGTACACTAATGGCGTTTTGGTTGATGCCACTAGTTTTTCTCATGGTACACTCATTTTTTTTGGCAGGTGCTACTAGTTTTTCTCATGGTACACTCATGGTGTTTTGGTTGGTGCCACTAGTTTTTCTCATGGTACACTCATGGTGTTTTGGCAGGTGCCCCTAGTTTTTCTCAAAGGTACACCCATAGTGTTTTGGTAGGTGCCACTAGTTTTTCTCATGGTACACCCATAGTGTTTTGGTAGGTGCCACTAGTTTTTCTCATGGTACACTCATGGTTTTTAGTAGGATACACTTGTTTTTCTCATGGTACACCCATAGTGTTTTGGTAGGTGCCACTAGTTTTTCTTACGGTACACTCATGGTTTTTAGTAGGATACACTTGTTTTTCTCGTGGTACACTCATGGTTTGTAGCTCAAAAGTTCAATTCTTTATAGACTGTTGTTTGTCATCTTTTTCCTTCAAAGTTCGACCTGTCTTTCTTTGACAGATTTTGATTATCTTACATTTCTGTGTTCACTGTGAATCTGTGATAGATATGCCTATAGTCAGTTTGTTGTATCAAGGGAATTTTTCTTGTAGAAAAGTTAATTAGCTACAACAATAAATTCTATTTACAATACTATTATATTAGAACACCCACACAAAGACTAATGTCTCTTTGGACTTATAATGATAATATACATTTATATATATATAACAATTGTCTTTAACTTTGATATGATCATCACATGGATTCCATTGTTGTTTGTATTATCTTCAATTGTCATCACTTTCATTAAAAAAAAAATCATCATTTCTGAAACCGAAGTACAAATTTCACCAAAACTTGGGCTTAATGATTCAAAAGGTCAGATGACAAGGCTTGTCTTTTTTGTTCTTGTCAATCAACCAACATGACCTCCATAGATAAAGCGTAAAAAGTGAAATGCAATTCATTGAATAATATCTCTAAAACAATATTCAATAGAGAAAATCTAACAGGGAACACATATTTAGAATGTCAAGATCGACCCACACTAAACATTTCCCATCAAAGTCATCATACAACTTCCTAAATGCTATATTTATATAAAGAAAACTTACCTATGATGGATTAGCAGAAACTGTAAACAGAAAAAGTGATTAGCAATACAAAATATACAAAAATGTCAATGTAAGAAATGATCAATTGACTACTTACAGTGGTAATTGCAAATAAATAACAGTTTTTGACTAATTTTAGCACTTTATCTATTATTAGCTAGACAGAAACCATAAACAGCAAAAATGATTAATAATACACAATCTATAAAAAAAGTTAGGTTGACAAAAACCATGAATTGCTTCCTTATACGAGTTAAATTTCTGAAAAGTTGTTTTCTGACCAAGTTAAGTGTTTTGCCTTTTTTCTTTTAGACTGTAAAAAGAAGCAAAAAAATAATTGTCAAGGCAAGATATTAAATTCATCACATGACTGAAATTGACAGTTATTTCTACTTATTGGAGTTATCTCCCCTTACTGATAATTTTATGAACTTTAAGTATGATTTTTTTTGTTTTTTTTTTTTGGAAAAGAAATTAGCAACATACCAATATAAATCATTTCAGCAGTATATGCTATTGTGATGAATGTTGAGAGAAAGGCAATTTGAAATGGGGAAGTGTCTGGGGGGCCTGGGTGGACGAGTGATCTTCGTAGTTACTGCTATAATCACTAGCTAGTCAACACTAAGGTTGTGAGTTTGAACCCCGCTTGTGTAGGTGCACTTGACTGTAAACTTAATTCACAAGGATTGTCAATAATCCTATCAACGCTCATGTTTTTCTCTTAGCACTCTGGCTCTCTCCACCAATAAAAACTAGCCACCCACGAAATAGCTCACAAGTGGTGCTTAAAAGTTGCATTAAAACATAAAAAAAAATCGAAATATCTTTTTTTCATTATTTTTAGCTCACCTGGCCCGAAGGGCCAAGTGAGCTTTTCCCATCACTTGGCGTCCGTCGTCCGTCGTCCGTCGTCGTCGTCGTCGTCGTCCGTCGTCGTTAACTTTTACAAAAATCTTCTCCTCTGAAACTACTGGGCCAAATTAATCCAAACTTGGCCACAATCATCATTGGGGTATCTAGTTTAAAAAATGTGTGGCGTGACCCGGCCAACCAACCAAGATGGCCACCATGGCTAAAAATAGAACATAGGGGTAAAATGCAGTTTTTAGCTTATAACTCAAAAACCAAAGCATTTAGAGCAAATCTGACATGGGGGAAAGTTGTTTATCAGGTCAAGATCTTTCTGCCCTCAAATTTTCAAATGAATCCGACAACCCATTGTTGGGTTGCTGCCCCTGAATTGGTAATTTTAGGGAATTTTTGCTGTTTTTGGTTATTATCTTGAATATTATTATAGATAGAGATAAACTGTAAACAGCAATAATGTTCAGCAAAGTTAGATTTACAAATAAGTCAACATGACCAAAATGGTCAATTGACCCCTTTAGAAGTTATTGACCTTTATAGTCAATTTTTAACCATTTTTCGTAAATCTTAGAAATCTTTTACAAAAATCTTCTCCTCTGAAACTACTGTGCCAAATTAATCCAAACTTGGCCACAGTCATCTTTGGGGTATCTAGTTTAAAAAATGTGTGGCGTGACCCGGCCAACCAACCAAGATGGCCGCCATGGCTAAAAATAGAACATAGGGGTAAAATGCAGTTTTTGGCTTATAACTCAAAAATCAAAGCATTTAGAGCAAATCTGACGGGTTAAAAGTGTTTATCAGGTCAAGATCTATCTGTCCTGAAATTTTCAGATGAATCGGACAACCTGTTGTTGGGTTGCTGCCCCTGAATTGGTATTTTTAAGGAAATTTTGCTGTTTTTGGTTATTATGTTGAATATTATTATAGATAGAGATAAACTGTAAACAGCAATAATGTTCAGCAAAGTAAGATTTACAAATACCTCAATGCAAAGGAAATGGTCAGCTGACCTCTTTAGGAGTTATTGCCCTTTATAGTCAAATTTTAACCATTTTTTCGTAAATCTTAGTAATCTTTTACAAAAATCTTCTCCTCTGAAACTACTGGGCCAAATTAAACCAAACTTGGCCACAATTGTCATTGGGGTATCTAGTTTAAAAAATGTGTGGCGTGACCCGGCCAACCAACCAAGATGGCCGCCATGGCTAAAAATAGAATATAGGGGTAAAATGCAGTTTTTGGCTTATAACTCAAAAACCAAAGCACTTAGAGCAAATCTGACATGGGGTAAAATTGTTTATCAGGTCAAGATCTTTCTGCCCTCAAATTTTCAGATGAATCCGACAACCCGTTGTTTGGTTACTGCCCCTGAATTGGTATCTTGAATATTATTATAGATAGAGATAAACTGTAAACAGCAATAATGTTCAGCAAAGTTTGATTTACAAATAAGTCAACATGACCAAAATAGTCAATTGACTCCTTAAGGAGTTATTGCCCTTTATAGTTAATTTTTAGCATTTTTCATAAATTTTTGTAAATTTTTAGAAAATATTTTCCACTGTAATTACTGGGCCAAGTTCATTATAGATAGAGATAATTGTAGCAACAAGAATGTTCAGTAAAGTAAGATCTACAAACACATCACCATCACCAAAACACAATTATGTCATGAATTTATCTGTGTCCATTGTTTAATATGCACATAGACCAAGGTGAGCGACACAGGCTCTTGAGAGCCTCTAGTTACTAAATAATAATGTTATCCTAACACTGAAGGACATTGTGTTAGGGATAAAGATTTTTTTTAAAGTTAAAAAATTAAATGTAATATCAAAATGGCACTTTTTTTAATAAGGTGAGCAAAGCAGGTGCTAGTATAAAGTAGCACGTCCATTGTTTTTTGATTTGCCATTTACGATCATTTACATCGATCAGGGTGTTTCTAATGGATGATTACAGTAACTTTCTTACTTTGATCTCCATACTATCTCTGATCAAGTTTTAAGCTCCTGTCTTGTGGTGACGTAGAATTTTAAGCTGATTGGTTATGACCAGAATTTAATTTAATATTACAAGCATTGATACATGATGGATTTATCCTGGACACACAATTTCAGAAAATAATCAAAAGTATTTGTAAAGATATTCTTGATGAATAACTCAAATATGTAAGCCAACCCTTGGCTTTAATCATAACTTGTCCATTAAATGTTGAAAGCAATTGTTGACAATTACTTAGTCAAGATATGAATGGGAAAAAAAGTAGACTATAAAGGCATAGTATTTTTCCAATCTAGATTTTACCATTATTGATAAAATTGAGAATTGAAATGGGGAATGTGTCAAACAGACTGACAACAACCCAACCAAAGAGCAAAAATGTAGTCTTTATTTGATAGTAAATTGGTTTTTTTTTTATTTTATGCTGACAGGCAAGACATATCTCTGTGTCAACAGTTTATATATTGTTTTCTTTTTGGCCATGAGCTTTTCAGCTTTTATTGAAATTATGGATTTTGATTTGCCCCTTGGTATCTCCTCCCTCTATTTTGTAACTTAATTATGTAAACCTCTATATAGCTGTTGTTTTATGTACTTAATTCAGGTGCAAGTGCTTCAAAGTGCTGAATTTGACCATTTTATCTTTAAAAAAGACCAACATGAGATTTTGATAGATATGATTAGTTAGTAAATAAAAGATTATAAATCTATAAAATATGTTTTAAAATATATTGAAAGCAGACACGACTTAATCATTCTTCGTTAATTGAAATTGGATTGAGTTCAGTTCAGAGTGAAATAACAGTGAAATAACAGTTTTATCTGATTTAGAATTGATCTTTTGAAAATAGGTTAGATATTTAATATTGATGATGCAAACATTAATCACATACTGCAATCTATTTTCTATATATTTATCTTTTATATGGAAAGTAGAATTTATTTTCACTTTTCCTCAGAGCTGTTTGTGGCTTTTAAATAAGATATTTTTGAAGTGGTAAATGACTGATGTACTTATTATATATGAATTTAAACATACTGCTGTGCTGTGGGAATGTTTTACATTGAAGATATTTTTATTTAGTTTCTGAGACCCAATTCAACTTGTTAAGATAGACTAAATTATCATTTCACAGAGATAGTCCAATACTTATGGATTTCTTAATAATCTTTCAACCATATTTTTGATTTTTAGCTCAACAATGTATATAACTGTAATACATGTCCATGTGCTTGTATGTAAATCTGTTTAACTCAAGATCTCAAACATCGAGACAAGTGAACCAACACCTTCTAATCAGGCTGGTAGAGAAATCAGGATCTCAAAGATAGTTTGACTTTTAAATTAGATACCATGAAGTGTTAAATCAAATGTAGTGTGCATTTCATTTTGAAGAGTTATGTCCCTTGCCGAAAAAACTATAACAGGACTTCAACTCTTTAGAGATGAATACAAACATATTGATATAATTAGACATTTGTCTTATGTTGTAAGTGTTGAAGCTGCAATATAAATATATTTATTCGGACAATGCTGAATTAAACTTATTTTGTCTATTGTCTTTGTATGCCAGTTTACTTTTATACTCTTTTAAGCCCTCTTATTAGCTCTTTTAATGAGAGATCAAGCTGAAAATCAAGCGTAATGAAATCCTTATGGAATCTTTCCAGTAGAAATCCTTGAACTAATCAAGTGTTGTTATCACAAACTTTTCATGATCCATCATCACATACAAAGTAAGGAAGTCAGCTTAAATGGTATTTCATCATAATCCTTACATTGGTAGAGCAGCAAAGTATAGTATTGATTTAAGGTCGAACAAGGTCACAAAATTGATATTTTATAGCCAATCAACCACTTAAAATCTAAACATTGGCCATATTAAGACAGTTTATTGATTGTTAAATGGTGTAATTATTTCCACAGTCATTTGTCAAAATATACGAGACATGGTACAATTTGTATTGAGAAATCCTCTTGTGTTGGGAAAAAGAATAAATGTCTTTTAGTTAGCTTAAGGTGGATTAAATCTTAATGATTTATAAGATTCTGGGACATATCTTCACAACAAAGTACCAGACGTAATGAAATTAACTCCAGAAACAATCAGAAAATGTCTACAGAAGAAATTGATTAGTGATATGGTCTTCTTGGCTACTAATTTTTATAGAATTCCCCAAAAATGTTTAAGAATAGAATTTAATCTATGAAGAAGGAATTATTTCAGGTACATAATAAACAAGGTACCAAACTTGAATTCTATTAAACCTTCACCATTGTTATCTGTCATTCTGGAACTTATTTTACAAGAATAAATCTGCTATCCACCATATGTAGTCAGTAAATATTCAACTTCACACTTTAATTGGACTTTTTTTAATGTTAGCTTCACTGCTGAGTCTTTTGTAAAGGAAATGTGTGTGTTGTACAAGATTTTGTTCCTGGTATCTAAGATGAGTTTATTCTCAATTAGAGATTTAAAGGCTGTAGCAAATAATTTATTATAAAAGGGGAAATATTTTGTTAAAAGATACATCCATAGCAAGATAAACCATTTATTGCTAATATGACCATGCTATGACTATACCTACAATGTCATTTTATGAATTATCTCTTTATTTCAAGTAAGATTTAAAGACAAAATATTTACCATTTGTCTCATGCCAATACTAATGTACACAGTTTGAGGGGGTTCTTTATGATTTACACAAAGTTCAAGGCCTACATGAAAGTTAACACTACAAGATGTTTCACAACATAATAGATCTTACTGGAATTGGTTAACTAATAGTTATAAGTTTGATTGTACAAGTGGCACCAATTTTGTACCTACAAACAGTCTATAACATTTATAGACTTATATAGATTATTTCAGCAGGAGTTGAACATGAAAATACCATTAAGCTTTCCTGGATTTATATTCCTCTTAGGAATACAATTTGCGATTTTCTTGTTTGATACTTAAGTTGTTATGAATATCATTCTATAAAGCTTTTGTTTGGTTAAACATTAGACGTAAAGTGATGTTTTATTGTGAATGGCTGATTTAACATTTGTTTGACTTGATTTAGTCAATAGGAGGACATATTTGACATTTCCTTCGAGTCAGTGATGTACAATAAAGCAGTTTACACAATTATATTGACCAATATTAAGATGACATTTAAGTCTTGTTTGTGTTTGGTGAAATCGTAGGTTTATAAAGCATTGTCTCAATTGCCTTTGCCTCTATTCTTCCTACATATATTTCAAGATCCAGATATTGAAAAAGAGGGTCTCTGATCATGATATCTTTACTAATCCCCATACAGACTCATGTCTAGAATGGCATTATCCTTCTGTGACTTCTGCAAGCAATTGGTTCATACCTATACTCTACTGTTATTGAAAGCGATGATGACTCATTATAATGGTATTTCATTCGACTTATAAAGTTGGATCTATTGTAATTTGAATTTTGACCTTTACCTCATTTTAATGGTTCATTGGTCAAAGTTAAGGTTTTGTTTTGGTGTGTTTCTACGATTCTATAAGGGTAACAGATCATCTGTATTTGGTGTAAAAATAATGGTAAGGTGTCTGTTGGGCATGTTTTATATCTGACCTTGACCGGGTTTTCATGGTCATTCAATGATGTTAAGTTTTTCAGTTTGGTCTATTTCTCAGACACTATAAGCAGTAGGGCCACTGTATTGATGTATGAAATAATTGCAGGTTATTCATGTTGCCTTACAGGGTTCATCTGACCTTGACCTCATGTTTATAGTTGGTTTGTCAATGTTTCATTTTTCGTTTTCCATTCCCAACAGGATTGCAGTTTAAAATATATGCAAAATAACTTCATCAAACTTTACATGATTGAACCATGGAAGGAACACACAAAGAAAAGTGAAATGAATTATGAATAAGGTTTTATAACTTTATATGTCTATTAATACAGATATTATTGTGGGAACACAGTAAAATCAATGTTCTATGTATACAATCTACTCATTGTCTATGAACAACACAATGGGGCTTTCATGAATACAAATTAAATTTGGAAAAAAACGAAGTGTGTAAAAAAACCACCCATTAAATCATAGAAATTCATCGTATAACATCATTAGTAGAACAATACAATCTATAGAATCCTCTTGTAATATCGTAGAAATTTATCATGTGCACTTCAGCAAAACAATGAAATCTGAAGAATAAAAAAAAGTTCATATTATTATAGAAAATTGTCATGCGTGTACAATGCTATAAACTAAGTATAATATTTATCATCATGTCATTAACGCTTTGTAGATTTCATTATTCTGGGGGATTATAGGTTTATTCATAGGTTCTTCTGAGAATTTTGTTTCATAAAGTGAGATGATATTTTAAGATAGCGAATATCTTTAATGGATTTGTCAATGAAAGTAGCATTAGATGCATTCAGTGCAAATTAAAATCAATTGCAAAATATTTTTTCTGTCATAAAAGTGAAAACAAGTTAATCCTAGGTTATGTAGATTTGCAGACATTTTAATTCCTAGAATTTCTTTTAAGATAGACAAAATAGGTACTAGTGTCTGCTATAAAGTATTTCAGCAGAAAATAAACTTTTAATATGAACTTATATTCACCGACATCAAAGGAATGTCAACTATACTAAAATAACCTAAACTAAAAACAAAAGTATGCTCTAACACTTTGATAGTCAGTAGATAATGGCCTATGCCATCAGGGGCCTCAGTGGATGATGGTCTTAAAGTAGTGGAAGTACTGTATAACTACCCTGTCAACACTGAGGTTAGCTCATATCTGGAACCTGGCAGGTGCACTCGACTCTTAATTGACTAGAATTGTAAATAGATATAGGAAGATGTGATATGAGTGCCAATGAGACAACTCTCCATCCAAATAACAATTTATAAAAGTAAACCATTATAGGTCAAGGTACGGCCTTCAACAGTTTTCCTACCTTGGTTAATAAAACTAACCACCATGCTATAGCACTTTAGTGCTGAAAGTGTTGTTAAACACAAATTGATTAACCAATATTAAACTTCCTAGTCTTAAACATGGAACAAGCTGTGCTTATATACCTTAACTATTAACAGAGCAGCTAGTCAGTATGCCAAGTACACATAAACCCCTTAATGAATTCAATGCCATGATACATGAATCACACATTATAAAAGCTTCCATGAATTCAGTTAAGCTATCATGCAAGGCAAAACTTACAAACAAATTACCTGAAAGTTTTAACCAAAAACAATAATACTCCTACATGCCTATAGAAAACTTATTGATCAAATTGTATCAAAAGGCACATTTGAAACAACACTAATTGTTATCATACCAACATAAATCAGAAAAACAAGTTACAAATAACAACACGCAACAATGCTATGCCCTGCCAACTCAAGAGAAGACCAAACTGATCAATTTCTATGAAAAATAACAATTCACCAACATGTTTATAATCTCAATAATAAATTGATGAATGAGAATCGGAATTAGAAAAGTTTTTATTGATGGATAAAACTGTTTATTTGACTGATCTTCATTGAGGAATCAGGTTCTCAACTTCTCTGATATTCAATCTTTATTGGTATTTTTATGCTGATATTATCTCTGACATCATGATGCCATTAAATGCAATGGAAGATCCTGCATTTATTAAGCTTTACCATGAAATAAGATCAAAGTGATCCAATAGCTATGCTTGGTTTATGGGATAATAGCATGGTCTTCATGTCTTTCATACAAGGTTCACCTGACCTCAACCTTATTTCATTGATGAGTGATCAAGGTTAAGTTTTCATGTGTAAGACCATATCTCAGATCTATACTATAAGCAGTAGGTCAACTCTATTTGGTGTATATAATAGTTGTAAGGTGTATATGTCTGTCTGTCAATTTTTATCTGACCTTGACTTTTTTATATTGTTCATTGGTCAATATTATGCTTTCATAGTTAAGTCAGTTTTGTTTTCTGATACAATTAGAAATTGGCTAACTATATTTGGTGTATGGAATTATTACAGGTGAGACATTTTTGGGAATACACTATTGTTAACAGAAAGGTTGTGCTATTTTTTAAATTTGTACATAAGAATAATATCCAGTATATATAACAAATTCTTCATCAGTACCTGTCATTACTTGTTGACAAATGCTCAGGTTGGAACTTTTGCAACTTCTTCAAGTTTTGATCACCCTAAGTGTGACTTGGAAATAGAAGTATGGTCACCACTCATACCCGTAGCCAGGGGGTTTGGGGGGTTCGGACGAACCCCTCCTTGAAAACAAATGATGACTGTTAAAATCAACGTTCTGTTCGAATTGTGACTGTTAAAGTCGAGTTTTTGAGGCCAACGAACCCCCCTTTGGAAATTCCTGGCTACGGGCCTGCCACTAGTCTTCCTCTGTCCGGCAGTAAAGCCCTCACTTGAGTCGGGTGTCTGTTTGGCTGTGTGTAATGTGAACTTGCAGCCACGTCTGGTCAGAAAGGGAATTATAAACCTGAATCCAGTGTAAAGAGAGTGCAAGAGAACCCTTGCAACAACTTTGAAGGGTCCGTAAGTGACCTGTTGCAAGGCTAAATTTATGTCCCTATCCAATATACCCTCATTTCTCATGGCAGTCTAAATTTCTCTGACCTTCATGCCCAGACACCTCTATTGTATAACCTACCTATTGTATATATTGTTCATTTGTTCTCCCCCTGAATAAGCATGAAAAATTTGCAACTTGACATTAAGCACCAACAATCAATCAATGAAGTTTTATGTCTTAATTTGTATACTGTTAATTTGTATACTGTTTTATACTGATAATTTGTATACTGTTAATTCACAAATTTAATGTAAATCTAAAACATGCTATTGCACCAATGTAATGAGGATAATCACTTCTGAAATTATGAATGAGAGACTTTTCATCATTGCGATCATAAAACTTTCGAACTTTTTGCATTACACAGCACCGTAATAAAAATATCTCAATAATTTCTGAATTTACAGTATTCTATATGGATTTATGAGATTCAAACATGGAAAACTACTGTTGCCTTTAATTTAAAACCTTGAAAGCAGATAATTTTAATTAAATTGTATTGGTTTTTTATGTAGATGATACAGCTTTGATGTGAAACATATATCCTATCTATTATAAAAGCTGGTTTTGAGTATGGTAATCAATCGGTATTTTGTTTTTATAATTGATGTTGTCTACTATGACAAGTAGGAAATTAATTATAATGGAAGTTCGTTTTATATGTATGTTTTTTCATAAAACCAAACTCATACAAAAACTATATTTATAATTTAAAACAGATTGTCTTCTGTTAATGTCCAGTGGCACATATTTCATGCATATTTAGAATGAGAACAAATTATGGAGTTCATCACTTAATGATTATAGTTTATATTTTATCTTAAAGAATATATCATATGCTCACTTGACACAGTATATTGTACAATGAAACTGGTTACAGGATCAGGTTGTCTTTTCAGAAACTTATTAAAATTTTGTTGGGTTGCTGCCTCTTGGCATATAGTTAACTTGTCCTTTTTATTCCTTTGTGTTTTACCATTTTAAGTATATTTCTCATGTTTCATGTATGATTATTATGTAAAGTTTAAGCAATTAGTTTTAGACTATGAAACCAAACTGACGATTAACCATTCTAATTAAGGTAACAGGATTCTTAGTGATTAATCCGTTGGACGTTAATTGACAGTATTTGATAGATTAACAGATTGGTTATGTACCTAATTTGTGTTTTATTGACAGAGCAATATCAACATTCAGTTATATTTACTAAAAACTTCATTATATGATGAATAAATCCTTTCCAGCTTATTGAATGCAGGAATACATTTCAATTACCAAAATATAATATTGAATTGGTTAATCAACATATAACAATTAGCAACATCCTAGAACCAAATGCTATTTAACAAAGCACCAATCCACACAGCTATAGATACATTGTATAAAGCTTTTAGAAAAATACTATTACTGATTTTAATAAAAGTTGGTGTATTTATGATTTTAATTTTGTCTTCAATCATCTACATTATTGCCTAGGCATAACCATATTGTATAGAGTAATACATCATAAGAGTAGGAAGTAATTCACAAAATACATCTGTATATTGTAGTATAGTGACATTGTAAATAATGGACATTATCTACTCTTATTACAAATGTAGGTCATACTATTCTATTTATTGGATTGATTCAGTTTTAGATTTCGTTGACACATAATGTTTTAAATAGAATTACAAAAGTGCTACGGGTCAGATGATTTATTGACCATAATATCACTCTCCTTTTGAAACCAGGGTTAAAAAGATTGAAGTGTACTTTGACCTATTATCTCATTAGTTTTTTTTCATGTCCTTTTTTAAAAGCTAATACTTTAATGTTATGACGTTTGATTATTATTGAAGGCCATGAGATGACAATGTATTATCATTGAAAGTCTAAAAAAATGTGTGTTTTTGTTTTGAATCAAAAATTGTAGAGAGTATGAAATGAGACAGCAGCCCATCAACACAAGTAAGGAGAGACATTTAGTATCAATTGATATAAGATTTCATATATCATAAGTTATGCATTGTACTTTTATCAGAACTAAGTCAACAAGTTATCATGTAACTTACATCTCCATACTTGATACATACTTATCATCTGTATATTTTATTTTATAGGAGTAGCACACTACACAAAGATTGTTGACTCAGAAGACTCAGCTTTCTATGATGAGGTTTGTCAATCTAATGTGTTATACTTAGGATTACTATTTAAAGCAAAACAAACTTTACAATAAAATGGAAAATGGAAATGGGGAATGTGTCAAAGAGACAACAACCCTACCAAAGAAAATAAAACAAATACATTTGCAACATCCTAAGGCCACCAAAGGGTCTTCAACACAGCTAGAAAATCCTGCACCAGAGGTGGGCTTCAGCTGGTACATAAACAAATATGTATATTTGTTCATCAAAAAGTTATCCTGAAATGTTCATGACTTACAAGGTTTTATTTTCATAAGATTTTATGTGAAGTGATAAATGTTAGCGTTCCTTATTCTTCCTGTATGAAGTCCACCTAGCAAACAACTAATATTAACTTGATTTCAGTATCTGTAAATATTCATTGATACATGTATATGGTATAACAGTTGTATATGATATGTTATTATTTAGTTTCATTTTAGTATTTAGTATTTTTTGACATTGAGATAATAGAGAGGGTTAACTTACAAAAAACATTTCTTTATTTTCTATTTTTCTAGGTCTTTGAGTGGCCTGTGGCACGTCCCATTGAAAAAGATGAATTTATTGATATTCAGATCCTTAATTATAATAAATACCTCAGCAATAGGTAAGTCTATTATTTATTAAATGATATGAGCAAATAAGCCCTAATACAGATAAATCAGCATGTGCAACGTTTCACTGTCAATATAAATCAAGATTTGATATTGCTCTTCGAACAGGGCCAATACGGAAAAAAACAGGGCCAAATCAGAAAAAAGCAGGGAAAAAGCCATATTGGCCCTGTATTATCACGTTTTTTTTGGAAAATAGGGCCAATACAGAAAAAGGCGGGAAAAAAGGCCGTATTGGCCCTGTATTGATTACAGTTTATAATTTTCTTATAATCATTTAATAAAAGTGTTATGAACTGGCTGTTTCTGTATTGGCACTGGTATAGATTCTTGGTCAGCTGTATTGGCCCTCGACCCTACGGGTCTCGAGGCCAATACAGCAAGCAAACCTTTAACCTATACCAGTGCCAATACAGAAACAGCCAGTTAATAACACTATATTATTTGATTGTGGTTAAACATGGACTAATTGTCTTTATTTATTGTTAGTTATTGATCATTGTAATAAACAAGGGCAACATTAGTATACCCCCTTTCAATAAAGTCACAAAACAACAAAGCGAAAACAAATCTGTCAACAAGAGGAAACAACTGAACAACAGAAACACTGAACTGCAACAAAAAACAAACGCTTACATAAATAGAAACAGACCATTTGACAACAACTGCCATATACGTAACTAGGCACAGGATATCCCAAGAAAAAATGGTGGGATGAACCTGGCTTTATGGCCAGCCAAACCTTTCGCAAACTCAGCTACGTCAAGAACACCACCAAAAGTATAACACTACATGACAGTAATACACTCAAATACAGTACAAACAAACGCAAGAACTCTAAAAACAGAGATAAACATAGACAAGCAATATGATGATCTGTGTTTTGCTCATTTCCTTTAGTGATGCTGTGTTGGTGTCAAAAATAAGGTCTTCTTTGTTGTATTCATTCACAACTTAAATATACCACACTGGTTAAGGAAACTCTATGTATTGACACTCTGTTGAAGACAATGCAGTGATTCTGTATTGATAGGTTGCTGTCTCATTGACGCCTACATCTTTTTATACATAGGTGTGAATAAGGTTACTTTAATAATTCCTGGAGGTGCTGTACTTGTAAGACATTGTCTCATGTATACCATTTGATTATTACACATTTTTATGACAAGACCCTGCTATATATATCCCTGTTTCTATTAGATAGATTCATTAAACACTAGCAATTACATTATTTTGCCAATATGGTGATGACAGTCAGTGGTCATTGCACTATTAATGGTCATCATATATTGAACTATTGACTTCTATTCTGTACCATTTTACCAGCAAATATCTATGATTTCATCCTAGGATTTTCTTGTCAGTTGTTGTAACTGTCTTTTTATCTTTTAATGTACATTTAGAATTGTGTTATTTTTTGTTTAGATTCAGGTGGAATTGTCTATTGTTACTTATCTTACATTGTTTATTTGCTCTCTCATTTAAGTTTCCCTACTGTTTCCTTTTATAGATATTTTCCAAGTTACTTCATAAATTAGCAATGGTAAGGATTGGATTGTTTGGTCAAATGTATTTTTGGTATAATCACTTATGTTACATGATATTCTAAATCCACCTACTATAAGTTAAGAAATTATTAAGAAAATACTCCCTTAACTCCCTCTAGCAGAGTTCAGCTGAGATTAATTTGGTTATTCTTTTTAGGCCCTATTTGGTCATAAAGCTCCTAATGCTTCTATGTATTTACACATCCCTATCTTTTAAATGTTTTGATTTAAGCTTTTCTGAGAGGAAGATGAATTCAGAAAAGCATTTGGAATGAACTAATTTATTAAACTATTTTTATTTATTTCCTATGTTTGAACCCAGGAGGGGAAACATCCTTGAAATTATATATCAAACTCAATTTGACTCTTATCAAATGACAGAAATCTTGTCCAAGTTGTTTAACATGAACGACATTTTAATTCAAACACCATTGTCAATTCGATGTCATCAAGCCTTGACGTTGTGTTTGTGTCATGTTCAATGGAAGCTTTGAATATACCATGTTCCCAATGGGACATAGTTCATTCACTTATTCTAGTGTCAGTTTCAGGGAAATTAACCTCTTTATATTTTTCGCTGACAAAGTTTTACATAACCTTATTCTGTACTACATGCATGTAAATGAGAAAAAAATCCAATTTTGATATTTTTCTGGTGGATGAATTGAGCAATAAATAATCTAGTTATTGGTTCTTATTTCCTTTGCATCCATTGATTGGACAATATTATTACATTGTCATCAACAGTAATTGTCAACTGTTTATCACACCTGATGTACTTTTACTGCTCATTTAGTTATTTTTGTGTCCTTTTAATTTTGTTATGATATTTTCCCTGATTTTGAGATGCATTGTCAATGATATGTTTAATATGAATTGCAATCATTAATTAGATTTGCAGAACTGAATGACTTATCTGCTTTTTTCACAGAATCAGCAGACAGGACACTAATCATAATACACTATATACATGAAACTATAAACAATATTTACAGCCAATTTCATTGAGTGTGTAGGGAAAGATAAAATACTTGGTTAGCTTACTTGTTAGCTGAACCGTGAAGTCATTATTAGGTAAGATATACTACCCTCCTTCAGAAGTAGTCTAGTCTTACAGACAGATAGATTAGTTATCTGTTCGACTAGTCTACCTTTAAAGGAGGGTAGTTTACCTCCTTATAATGACTTCACGGTTTAGCTAACAAGCAAGCTAACCAAGGATTCTGCCTTTCCCTACACACTCAAGGAAATGGGCTGTAGTTGATTTCATCCATTATGGGTGCTATTTATACTTCCACTTTGATTTGAGTTCCTTGCTTAGAGTTTCTTGCTGAAATTGTTATTCTCTATGTTAGATTAAATAAAAAGAAATTGATGAAGCATGGTTATTGCACATTATGATGTTGTATGTTTTTATGAATGTTTGATGTCATCTCATATACTTTACTTTTCTAGACTAATAGGTACCTTTAGGATGATACTACAAGAGTTGATTGAAGTGGGAACGGTCAAGATCTCTGACAATCTACTAGACGGAAACAATGTTGTCATGAAGGTAAACTTTCCCATTTTGTTTTGGTTCTTCCAAACCAAATTTAAGTACTTTAGACATACTGCACAATTATTCTTGAAGAAATGTTACACTGCACAAGCTTGCAAGTGCAATCAATATTCTATGATAGCTTTGTTGTACAATAGATTATTGTATAGCATTGTATTAATTTAAATATATCTCTTCCAATTTGTCATTGTTATAATGTAAAAAGGAAGTTCAGAGTCATTTGGAGGAGATTTACCACTGTTTACATTCAGTTATTCATTCCTATTAGATCAAGTCAGATCTGAGCATCTTAAAGTCATATTTATACCCCCGCTTTATTATACCCCCGCTTTAAAAAAGGGGGGGTATACTGTTTTACCTCTGTCTGTCAGTCCGTCCGTCCGTCCATCAGTCCGTCCGTCAGTCCGTCCGTCAGTCAGTCAGTCCGTCCCATGAAACTTTCGTCACATTTTTCTCAGGAACTACACATCCACCCTTTCTGTAATTTGGTATCAACATTTATATATGTCAGCCATACCGTGTGATGCGTTTTCAGATTCATCACTTGACAACTTCCTGTTTACCGAACACTTGTCTGATTTTACACATGATAGCCAAGTTGAAAATTTTCGTCACATTTTTCTCAGGAACTACAATACAAGGATTTCTGAAATTTGGTTTCAGGATTTATATAAGTCAGCTATACCGTGTGATGCGTTTTCAGATTCATCACTTGACAACTTCCTGTTTACCGAACACTTGTCTGATTTTACACATGATAGCCAAGTTGAAAATTTTCGTCACATTTTTCTCAGGAACTACAATACAAGGATTTCTGAAATTTGGTTTCAGGATTTATATAAGTCAGCTATACCGTGTGATGCGTTTTCAGATTCATCACTCGACAACTTCCTGTTTACCGAACACTTGTATGATTTTACACATGATAGCCAAGTTAAAAATTTTCGTCACATTTTTCTCAGGAACTACAATACAAGGATTTCTGAAATTTGGTTTCAGGATTTATATAAGTCAGCTATACCGTGTGATGCGTTTTCAGATTCATCACTTGACAACTTCCTGTTTACCGAACACTTGCATATTTTTACACTATTAATATTATCCACTTGCGGCGGGGGTATCATCAGTGAGCAGTAGCTCGCAGTTTCACTTGTTTGTTATAGAAAGGGTGGTGAAAAGAAAGATACAGTAAATCTACACTATATTTTACACATGTTTAGTTTTGTATTTTGGTCTCAGCACCTACTGGTCATTTTGTTCCATTACAGTATATGTCACTGTATACTACAATTTACACTTGACTGAATTTGGTATAAGCAACTTCAAGTAATTTGATAAAAACATTAAACCAATAAACATTCTCTTATGAGGTAAAGGTCCATACAAAAATGAGGCCACCCTTACCTACATACACCTTATCGCTATTCCCGGCTGACCCGTCCGCTTGAACTTTTGACGTCAACAACAATCACTTTTCCATTGTGGCGTCAGACATTTTGTTTTATGACGTCAAAATTTTACGGGAACCTGTGTGATTTCCAGCAATGGCGGACAAATAGCGATAAGGTGTATTATAAACATAAAAGATTTCAGTTGAGCTAGATCCAATATTGTATGATATAATAATCTGTTAAATGTGAATTCTAGTTTCTAATTGTGGTAAAGAATATCAAGATTATGGTACTGCCCAATAATGTTCCTAAACAAACTTCTAAGTTTAAATCATTCTGAGTTTGTAATTACAATCTTTATTTCTTTAAACTTTATTCAAATAAATTTTGTTGCATGTGGATACCAATAGCTTACACTGCGTCATGGTGATTCTAAACCATAGTTATGTCAGAAAAATGCACTTTCAATCGCATAATATTGACATACTTGAGTGCCATTTATTTTAATTAAAACCTGCTAGCAGAAAATTAATATTCTTTTCCAAATTAAAAGAATGCTACTTCATGTTGTTTCGACATTGATGAGAATTTTAGAATAATCAATGAAAAATAATTTTAAGCTTGAATAAGTAATTGTTACTTAAAGGATTGCAGAAAACGTAAGATTTGATTGTATAAGAAATTTACTGACATCCTAGGAAACATGTAATTAGGTGTACGGTTCCATGTGAAACTTTCACATCATGGCAATCTGTATTTGAATTTGATCAACCGTAATTAGACTTAATTGGTATCTACTGTATATAGCTTTAACCAACTCCCTGCAATGTCAGGATCAAGTTGATTTGAAAATCTCTTTAATTCAATAACTGTTGGAATGAATTTCAAATGATGCTGTGATAAATGTGTAGAAGTTTTTCATTAAGTTTTCTTTAAACACAATTTTGTTTCCTGAGGTGGAAGTCACAGCGTCTTTAGCATCTGTAGCTTCTTTGAATTATGTCACAACATTTTGTCTTGAGAAATGTTCTACTAGTCCTGCAAGATGTTATTTAAATGAGCCATGCTATTGTATGGGAACAGTTCTCCGTTGGAATTTGGTCCTACCAGTCATTATAATCAGAAATCTCCTTGATTTAAAAAATCTTTTTTCAAAGATTCCTTTATAGGCTGTCTTTAAAATGAATCCAAAAGGGGAAGCTTCATGATACTCAACACAAACAAGTTGTAAATGATTAAATGATTTCTCTAGTTAGTTAGTTAGTTTGTTTGTCGGTTAGTATGTAATTCATCATGTGTTGTCACCAAGCTAGAAGCTTCTTTAATAATTACATCTTCTTTACTTTTGGATGTTTTTTTTCACTCTTTATAACAGTAAAGAATTTTACCTTTTGTTTGTTTGGTTTTTTTTAGGGGGGAGGGGTTTGTCATTATAACTACCCCTTAACGTCATTTCTATTTCTAGATCAATTTGAACAGACACACTTTAAATAAAAAGTGTTGTTAATTATATTTTATCAAATGAGAATTAAACTTTTGTCACCAGATTCTTCTAAGTTAATTTAATATCATTATGTTGTATAACATATCCACCCATCTATTATTCTTATGGTTACAGGATGTCAAAAACATTATTTTTGTTTATACTACTACATTAAACAGATCTCCCAAAGTTGTAAAATCTTACCAACCCAGTCATATCTAAAATAATTAATGAAACAAATATTTTGATTTGTATATGTCTATTGGAACAGTGACAGAAAGGGAAACAAGATGAAACCTTATTGTCTGTTTGATGAACTTAGATGTTATATTTCTTAATTAGTATTTTTCCTCATGGCTAAGTTCAATATCAGGTTATAAACAAGGACTGTGATGTCCTCTCAAGTGTCAATCAGTTATGTTTCCAGAATACTTCTAAAGGGTTGAGAATGACCAAAGGGCAGAATTAATACAGTAAACAAAGAATAGTTTTAACAGTTACAACTATTTTAGCAGTCGTTATGCTTACAATTCTTCTTATTTGAAGGTCACTTTCCAAGGACTCCTTTATATAAAAACATGGAGAGGATGTGGGATTGCCAATGAGACAACAACCCACAAGAGATAAAATATAAGGATGTAACCAACTATAGGTCACTGACAGCCTTCAACAATTAGCAAAAACTATACAATATATTATGCATAACAAAATGTAAACACATTCAAAAGAGAAAACCAATGACTTGATTTATGCTAAAAACAATGTACCAACTAAACAAAAAACAAAGTACTTATTCAAGATCATTTGCAGTTTAGCTAATTTATCTGTATATGATGTGCATTGTTTATTTTGTTAATTTGTGTTGTTGGTTTGCTGTGTCATTAAGGTTAATACCAAATCTCCCTCTGTTCTCTATATACAGGATTGTAATATCAAACCTCTACAAATGATGTCACTGTTAACTCCTTGTTTTAGATTATCAATGAGGTACCATAGAAATGATATAAGAAAGTCTGTGACAAAACCCATGTTGTTTTTTATATTCCAATCTGTTGCATGTGCATTGTGATTTTAAAGATTGATTTTAATTGGTCTAGTCGATCAATGACATGGAAATTTAGTTCTATCTCTTCTGTATATTTAAAAGAATAATTGCCGTAATAAAGTCAATATTGTATTGTTTCAATGAGACTTTAAGGTGACATAACCACAAGAAAGACAAAAGATTTACATATTGTCTTAATGTTAGATGTAAAGAAACATGCAATAAAGGCATTAGAGATGAGTACGTTACCTTAGGACACTATAATGTATAAAAACGTCACACTATCTATTTTCTCCAGAAATGTCAGAAATGACAGACTCCTGGGATACATTGATAGATCCCAGTCTCTTATTATTGTCTACTTTCTTTCAAACCTTATTTAATTATTTATATATTTTTACAGTTATGTCTCAGGAAAGATAGAAAATCAAGATTTCTATGAACAAAAAATCCATTATATATATATACACCAAATTTGTCTGCCATCAAAACTTTTGTAGTTCTTCTTTTTTTCTGGAGAAATTTTTCCTTGTTGTCTCATGAAATGATGGTTTTTGTTCCTTCAGTTGAATCAGTGTACCCTACTGCACTATGTATATATATAGTGATATTCATCAGACTGACATTTTCTTGATCCTATCAGGAACTCATATCTTGCTCCTTTAGAATTGTTATTATGGATTCATCATATTACATACCTCTTTTCAAAGTTGATTATTATAAAAGTAAATTTTTAAGTCAAAATTACCAAGTGCAAAATTACAAACCATATGATTTATTTTAATTTTACCAAAGTTCTTCCTTTGCTGTTTTTATTTCCCCAACAATAAGTTTTTAGATAGCTTCTATAATAGCATGAATAGAATTGATTGTGTGCAAGAAACACTGGGTTTACACAATAATAGTATACAAATGTTTCTGACAGGATTTCAGGATTCCTCGGATTCTATAGGCATAGACATGCACATTGATTTATATTTACAAATGATGTCCTAAAATGTACTGTTAATTGGTATATTACACCTCTATTGAGACTTTATGTCTAAAATTTACTTTGTTTTATTAAAATTTTCTAATTGTATCCTTCAAAAAAATTACTTAATGCTATTACTGGCAAAACACAACAAGAAACTTTTCAATTCAAGATGACCGATAACTCTTTACCCGAAAAAACTAAATTTTTAAAAAGTTAACACATTTATCATATTTTTGAGTGGGAGTTACAAGATTAAATATCAGCATAATCAAATGTATTTGCCTTATTCATGTATGAATCTGCAGAACTTTTTTGTAGCATATAGAAATACAAAATTTCTGATTTTAAAATTTGATTAAGCATGTATTTTTCTGTTAAGAAATTGTGGAAATTTTAGAAATTGAATTTTCTCATCTTCATTAGATTTGAATTTAACAAAATAATGCCATTATAGTTATTGCTTCTTTGATTGGTATGTCAAGTTGTATGTGAATTATTTAACAGTACAAGACCTCATTACCATGAAACACACATTTTCTTAAGTTACAATTAGATTTACTCAGAATGACTGCTGTGACATTATCTACAGTTGTTGAGTGTTTTTATGTGGGCGATAGACTGCCAGAAAGGCTGACAAGGAAGAAAAATACACAAATTGTTTTCAGAAACTGAGTTAACTTGTATTAAAACAATTGAATTTATTCACCTAGAACTTTCAAGTTTTATCATATTGGTTATTACGCCTTTATGAACGATGTAACTTTTGGATATACGTCATTCTTAATTTTGGGAAAACACGTCAATTACTTTTTATAGCGTTTTTAAATGTTTGATGAAGTAGCATTAATAATGTAGAATGTTTGTCACATTAGTAGTATGTTCATTGGTCTCCTGCTAACAAAGTAGTGTTCTATGTGTGAAGAACTAATATTGTCAATCAATTAGTCGATTAAGTTGGTGAAGCAAGAACCTTGTAGTCCATCCCTTATATAAAACATTTACAAAGTTGCTGTTATATATCTGTGATTATCCTAACAGAACCAGTGGCGGATCCAGAACTTTGCCTAAGGGGGGGGGGCCCGCTGACTGACCTAACGGGGGGCCCACTCCATTCTTGCTTCAATGATTCCCTATATAATCAACCAAATTTTTCCCACAAAAGGGGGGGCCCGGGCATAGATTTCTTCCATTTTACATATGACCTTTGTGTTTACAATGAGATTGGACACAGAAAAAGTGACTGAAATCTCTGAACTTTTGTTCCTCAGTAGCATGTTTTTTTATAATTACCCTCTAAACGACACATATTAATTGTTTATTTTTATGATAGGAGCAAAACTCAGCTGTTATAGTAGATTTTACATCCAGCATTAATGGACCAAACCTTTCATGTTGGCAAGTTTCCTAATGTTTAATCTATTCATCCTTTTTTACGCTTTTACTCTTATGACTGTTAAATTATTTAAAAGTGTTTTGTTTCAAAATGTGAATAAATCAATCAATAAGAAATGTTTTGATACTTCTGGGATATTTACTAAAACTTTCCCATTCAGACCAGTCTATTTTTTTAACAAAAAGAGTTATCTCCCCTTAAATGGCTCAGTTGAAAAAAATGATTTTCAAACACAAATATTTGGTATTTGTTTAAATAATTTGAATAATGCAATAAATCAGCAAGTTTCCTTCAAATAAATAAACAGTCTAACCAATAAAATCGCAAATCTGTGTACAAATTTGCAGATTTGGGTAGATAACTAGACTGATTGTGTACTGCGATAGTACAATCCAAGATGGCAGTATACAGTATGGCCGTAATTTCTCACTTGACAGTATAGGAGTAATTTTTCAGTCAACAGTATTGGAGTAATTTCACACTTGACAGTATGGGAGTAATTTCTCACTTGACAGTATAGGAGTAAATTATCATTTAACAGTAAGGGATTGATTTAACACTTGTCAGTATGGGAGTAATTTCACATTTGCCAAGATAGGAGTAATTTCTCAATTGACAGTATGGGAGTAATTTAACACTTGACAGTATGGGAGTAATTTATCACTTAACAGTATGGGAGTAATATATCACTTGACAGTATGGGAGAAATTTATCACTTGACAGTATGGGAGTGATTTATCACTTGACAGTATGGGAGTAATTTGTCACTCAACAGTATTTGAGTAATTTATCACTTGACAGTATTGGAGTGATTTATCACTTGACAGTATGGGAGTAATTTGTCACTCAACAGTATTTGAGTAATTTATCACTTGACAGTATGGGAGTGATTTATCACTTGACAGTATGGCAGTGATTTATCACTTGACAGTATGGGAGTGATTTATCACTTGACAGTATGGGAGTAATTTATCACTCAACAGTATGGGATTGATTTCACACTGGACAGTATGGGATTGATTTCACACTGGACAGTATGGTAGTAAATTCTTACATAACAGTTTTGGAGTAATTTCACAGTTGACAGTATGGGAATAATTTCACACTTGACAGTATGGGAGTAATTTCACAGTTCACAGTATGGGAGTTATTTCACAGTTGACAGTATGGGAGTTATTTTACACTTAACAGTATGGGAGTAATTTTTCACTTGATAGCATGTGAGTGATTTTACATTTGACACCATGTGAGTAATTTCACATTAGACAGCATGGGAGTGATTTCACACTTGACAGTATGGGAGAAATTTATCACTTGACAGTATGCGAGTAATTACACACTTGACAGTATTGAAGGGATTTCTCACTCAACAGTATGATAGAAATGTCTCACTTGACAGTATGAGAGTAATTTCGCACTTGACAGTATGCTAGTTATTTCACACTTGACAGTATGCGAGTTATTTCACACTTGACAGTATGGTAGTAATTTTCACTTGACAGTTTTGGAGTAATTTCACACTTGACAGTATGGGAGTCATTTCACACTTGACAGTATGGGAGTCATTTCACACTTGACAGTATGGGAGTCATTTCATACTTGACAGTATGGGAGTGATTTCAAACCTGACAGTATGGGAGTAATTTCACACTTGACAGTATGGAAGTAATTTCACACTTGACAGTATGGGAGTAATTTCATACTTGATTGTATGGGAGTAATTTCACATTTGACAGCATGGGAGTAATTTCACAATTGACAGTATTGAAGGGATTTCTCACTTGATAGTATGGTAGTAATGTCTCACTTGACAGTATGAGAGTAATGTCTCACTTGACAGTATGAGAGTAATGTCTCACTTGACAGTATGAGAGTAATGTCTCACTTGACAGTATGAGAGTAATGTCTCACTTGACAGTATGAGAGTAATTCCTCACTTGGCAGTATGGGAGTTATTTCACACTTGACAGTATGGGAGTAATTTCACACTTGACAGCAAAGAATGAATTTCACACTTAACAGTATGGGAGTAATTTCACACTTGACATTATTGGAGTAATTTCACACTTAACAGTATGGGAGTAATTTCACACTTGACAGTCTGGGAGTTATTTCACAGTTGACAGTATGGGAGTAATATCACACCTGACAGTCTGGTAGTGATTTCATAGTTGACAGTTTGTGAGTAATTTTACACTTGACAGTATGGGAGTAATTTCACACTTGACAGTATGGTATTAATTTCACACTTGACAGTATGGTGTTAATTTCACACTTGACAGTATGGGAGTAATTTCACACTTGACAGTCTGGTAGTAATTTCACACTTGGCAGTATTGGAGTAATTTCACATTTGACAGTATGGTATTAATTTCACAGTTGACAGAATGGGAGTAATTTTACACTTGACAGTATGGAAGTAATTTTCCACTTAATAGCATGGGATTGATTTCACACTTGACAGCATTGGATTGATTTCACACTTGACAGTATGGGAGAAATTTATCACTTAACAGTATGAAAGTAATTTTACACTTGACAGTATGAGAGTTATTTCTCACTTGACAGTTTGCGAGTTATTTCGCACTTGACAGTATGGGAGTAATTTCACACTCGATAGCAAAGAAGTGATTTCTCACTTGACAGTATTGAAGGAATTTCTCACTTAACAGTATAAGAGTAATGTCTCACTTGACAGCACAAGAGTATTTTCTCACTTGACAGTATGGGAGTTATTTCATAATTGACAGTATGGGAGTAATTTCACACTTGGCAGTATGGGAGTTATTTCACACTTGACAGTATGAGAGTAATTTCACACTTGACAGAATGGGAGTTATTTCACACTTGACAGTATGAGAGTAATTTCACACTTGACAGTATGGGAGTTATTTCACACTCGACAGTATGGGAGTAATTTCACACTTGACAGTATGGGAGTTATTTCACACTTGACAGTATGGGAGTAATTTCTTCTGAGTATAAAAGATTTTCAAAAAGTTATATAAAGGACATTTTTAAACAATGACTACACGTATTGGAAATGACATTTTATTTCATTTTGACACTTATTTTAGGCTTAGTGGAATTTTAAAATTAATCATTTATTATTTGAAAAGTTGTGTCTTTATGATTGATTTATTTCAAAAATTATTTCTGTGAAAAACTAATACAAAAAAAAACTTCATGTCAAGGTTTTATTTTCAGAACTAAACTTACTTGATTTATAGTATATTTCCGTCAGTTATAATGCTATTGAAATTGACATGTTTCCAGGAAAACACCATATTTCAAAATAATTGGTTTTTAGCTCTAATTCAACTCTGCAGAATGTCAATCTGTATTTTATTGGTTGAAATAAACTTTATATAGTTTAAACTCACCCTTGGGACTTGACATTTTATTTGTGTGTAAATAGACACAAGTAATGTTTTATTTCTTGCATGCCAGGTTAAATTGTATATCCAGATTCATTATTGTTGAATGTTTTTGAGTAAAATTTTCAAGCTTGAAGGTCCACTTGTATGTGTGTCCTTTGTCCTTTAAATCAATGCTATAGAGGCCAACATAATAACACAGCTAACTAATTGGCTTTCAAGAAAATAAGATAAAAGAGTAAATTGCGTCCTACTTGTTGTAGTTTTGTATTCCGTTTCTTTGAATTTTGTCAGTTTTTGTTAAATCAATGATACAAGTTTAACTTGCAATAATTGAATTTTGGTGGATATTTTATATTCTAATATGATGTGCTTCTTTCGCTTTGTGGATAAACCCATGCTTTTAATCCAATTAAATTTGTTTGCACATGAATATATTGACTACTGCAGAATAATGAATTTTATCATATTGGCATGCATTTAATATATTTCATTAACTTAAAACTCTTCCAAACTCTTAAATGATGCATGTTGTTACCAATTCATTTATTATGACTGTAATCTGTAATGTGTTGCAATTCAAAATTGACATATTTGACCTAGATATGACAACTGGTCATGCTGGCTGTTCAAAACTCCTCCCTAAAAAAAGTCACATTGCCCTTTGTTTGCTTGCTTACTAACAAAAAAGGGAGGTTCATGGAAGAGCCTACACAAACGCTCTACACTTATACACTTCGGACATAGAAGTTACCGTAATTATTCTAATCAGAATTGAAATAATTGATGCAAGCTATACTTTGTTGTAGTTTTAACATGGGTAGGCATTATATTCATGTTATTTTAGCCCTCACTATCTCTCCAGCAAAAATAATCACGAATATAATGCCTACCCATGTTAAAACTACAATAAAATATAGCTTGCATCAATTATTTCTTAATTTATATATGATACAGATATTTAGAGAACTTAGAGAAGAAGGAAAGTTAGACAAAGGAAACTTTGTACCTATCTAAGATCTTTTACTTCTATAACTACAAACTAGTCAGTTAGACAAACAAATCAGACTAGAATTAAGGCAAATTATCTCTCATCGTATAATTTGGTTGGACATTTTTTTTTGTCAGGTAAATGTCATCATTCCCAAGAGGGACAACTTTTTCATATTCCCTAATAATACATAAAAAAAACAAACAATTTTTTTCTTACTTTGACATTTACTAAGATTATCTTGTAATTTGATTTTCTTATTCAAAATAACAATGACAATTCTCTTAACATTATTTTATAACACATGGAATGAGAAAAAAATGTTAATAAAGCTTGCACAGTGATATGATATTCCCTCATTCCATGAACATTCAAGGTTTGTTCAATGTTTTTCTTGAAAGGTAATTACATGTGTCTTATTTCATATTGTGTTGGATATAGACAAGACAGTATTGCACTTATGCAGCTGACTTCATTTAAATGTGATATTTTACATTTCAGACAACAGTGACCTTTGAACTTACATATAATGCACCAGATGGGTCAGTTGGTATGTGGCAAAGAGGCGGCTTTGAGAAACTTAAAACAGATGAATTACGGCAGCCATTATCTGAAGATGAACTGAACATTTTAAATATCAAACGTAGTCGTAGTGGAGATCGTCAGAGTGATGGCAGTGATACTATTTCTATTGCATCAACGAAGTCCTCCATTAGGGGGTCAAAGTTGAGTCTGGCTTCTTCTAAGGGTGGAGGCAGATCTCCAAGACAGTAAGAATTTATCATGTTTTCTTCTTGCATTATTTTTAAAACAACATGTAACAGGCTATTATTTGAACTTGGAATTATTTTTAATTATGGAATTTGCATAATTTCTTGTGCTTGAGATTTTCAATAAATTCCATGTTTATTCTGTACTTAAATGTTCTGTGCTGAGCACAACACTTTCTATCTCAAAGAAAATAGTACATTTTCAATAGAATGTACTGTGCCGCACACAACACTATCTATACATAACACATTGTATGGAAAGTGTTATGAACTGCTCAAAATATTATAATACCAAATAAACATGGAATTTATTAAAAATTTCAAGCACAAGAATTTATACAAATTCCATAATTAAAACTAATTCCAAGTTCAAATAATAGACTGTTATGTATTATGAAGATAGACATGCATTTGTCTGTATATTCAAGAAACTCAATCTCAATGAGACAGCAACCGAACAACAAAAGTAAATCTTTTGGAAATAGAAACATGTTTGTCTTCAAGTTGAGATTCAATCAACAATAACAACTTAGATATCATTATATACATCTGTCCACTTTGAAAAGGTGCCCACGCTGATTAGCAAGCTCTGGGTAGGATTTGGATTTGCTGATAATGTTATATTTCATATGAATGGTTCTCATTATTTGTTTCATTTGTACCATAAGTTTATTCATTAAATTTATTTCAACAACATCATCAGATATAATAAGAATTAATGCACGTTTTTGTAAT
Organism: Mytilus edulis; assembly: GCF_963676685.1. Taxonomy (NCBI): domain Eukaryota; kingdom Metazoa; phylum Mollusca; class Bivalvia; order Mytilida; family Mytilidae; genus Mytilus; species Mytilus edulis. The sequence goes on along the minus strand of NC_092344.1, from coordinate 117,336,991 downwards.
ATAAAAGATCTTTTTATGGTACCATTGGGTACCAGTTACAAATACATTTGATGGATAATGAAAGTCATGCACTTCAGTACTCTAGAAATGCTGATATCATTGTTTGTGTGGTGCAAATAGCCTGATCAACAAACAACTGATAATGTCTTGAAAAAAGAACATTTAAATTCACAAAGTAATTTGCAGTAATATCATGTCTCCTAGACTACATTATAATTGCACACATAATCAGACTCCAATCTTGCACATAATGCTGCATCTCTATGTCTGGACTTAATTTCTGTGGCACTTTTATTACATAAGTTTGTTAGCAAGTCATTTCAACTTCATACCAAATTACTTTATGAACAAATTTTGTGATAGATTTTCATTATTTTGTACATAAATTAGGCTGTTAGTTTTCTAGTTTGAATTTTTAATATTTGTTATTTTGAGACTTTTTATAGCTGATTATGCAGTATGGGCTTTGCTCATTGTTAAAGGCTGTACAGTGACCTATATTTGTTAATTTCAGGGTCATTTAGTCTCTTGTAGAGAGTTGTCTCATTGTCAATCATACTCGAGCAATCATACCACAAATTCTTTTTTATATTTAGATACTTTATACCCTTCTCACAAATTAGGAAACCAAGTATGATCATCATTATTGCAATTAATGTCATTCCATTGTGTTAGAAGCTATCCATCAAAAATATATAAATATCATTCAGGATAGAAAATTGGGCTTTGATAGCTTGTGTATGACATAACACAGACTTAAATTATCTTTAGAAAGACATTCATTCTTATTCCTAGAATGATTAACCAAGTTTTGACAATTTTTTCTTTTGTAACATTTGAAAACTATTGATTTTTTGTTTTAAATTATATAACCTGACATTATTGATGTGTCTTTAGAGGAGTTTTGTCACTCTGAAATCGTTACAATAATTGCTATGGTAATTTGACTATCTGTCATTTTTTAAGTATTTTCCTGGTATTTTAGTAGAGGGATATTTATTTTATCTAGCAGACCATCAATTTGTATGAAGAGTGCAGTATGATAATTATCAATTTCAGTTTTTAAAGGAAACAATTTGTAACTACTTTCCCCTAACTGATTTTATCCCTTTTCTGGAGAAAGATGATTTGGTCATTAATGTAAAAGAAAGGATATGGTAAAATTGAGAAACGGAAATGGGGAATGTGTCAAAGAGACACAAACCTGACCAAAGAGCAGAAAACATCAATATCATTGGGTCTTTAACACTGTGAGAAAATCCAGCACCCAGAGGTGGGCTTTAGCTGGACCCTAAGCACAAATATGTACTAATAAAATTGAGAAAGGAAATGGGGAATGTGTCAAAGCGACAACAACCCGACCACGAGCAGACAACAGCCGAAGGCCACCAATAAGTCTTCAATGTAGTGAGAAACTCCCGCACCCTGAGTTCAGTGATAAATGACATCACACTTAACTCTGAAACACATAAATAAACTAAAAAAAATTAAAACTTACAAAACTTACAAATGCTAGGGGTGTATGAAATCATGACACAAAATTACTTCACACTTTCCAAAACAAACAAAACTCTGCACTTTTATTGCTGTTCTTCATCTCAAAGTCACAGTGAGTCCTTAACATTCAAAGTATAATCTAACTTAGCTTCCAAATAACTTCAAAGAAACAGATAACATCAGTTTACCTGAAACTTGACAAATTCATTAAAAACAAAGTTCCTGTAACTTCCTATCTACACATACACAAAGTTATTCATCTAGCATTTTTTCAATCATCACATTTTTTTTTATCTAAGACCAAAGGGCTATTGATTAGCTTGATAAAACTGAAAAATGTTTTTAAGGTTAAGTTATTTTTGGAAACTATTATATCGATTTCTGTTTGTTTAAAGAAATATCTCTTAATAAATATCTGTGTTTAAGATCACATATTTTTAATAAACAGTCATTTTACCCTGTTCTTGGTACCTGTAAGCATAATAAGTGCCATGTTACTAAATTTCTTGAAATTTAAGCAAGAAATGAATGAAGTATGGAATGAAAATGATTGGATATGACGACAAGGAGATATGGTCTGATTGCCAATGAGACAACTCAACCAGAGACCACAGGATAAATGATTGGATATGACGACAAGGAGATATGGTCTGATTGCCAATGAGACAACTCAACCAGAGACCACAGGATAAATGATTGGATATAAAGACAAGGAGATATGGTCTGACTGCCAATGAGACAACTCAACCAGAGACCACAGGATAAATGATTGGATATGACGACAAGGAGATATGGTCTGATTACCAATGAGACAACTTAACCAGAGACCACAGGATAAATGATTGGATATAAAGACAAGGAGATATGGTCTGATTGTCAATGAGACAACTCAACCAGAGACCACAGGACTAGTGGGCACTATAAGTCTTCAACAATTAACAGAACCCATACTGTATAGTTAGCTCAAAAGAGAAAACCAAAAACCAAAAGCATGCTTCATGCTAAAACAAAAATCAAAGGCATGCTTCATGCTAAAACAAAAATCAAAGGCATGCTTCATGCTAAAACAAAAATCATATAAGGCTGACACAGACTGACCTAATTTGAGGAGGCACAAATTTTTAGTGTAGTTTCCCATGTGAAATATCAAATCTACAAAAGGAAATTATTGAAGTTTTTAAAATTAGATTTATTTAAAATCAGATCCTGTGGGTAATACTTCATGTTTTAATTAGAGAGTTCTTGATCATTTTAAGCTAAAATAAGCATGGTTTTAAAACCATTTATCTTCATTTACTGGCTACAATGTCTTCTCAGTGATATAGTCAATCTGTCTTTATAGATCAATTTGTTTTACTACTTGGCAATGTTTATTAGCCCCAGTTGACTTTTAAAATGTAGATATCATTGAAAAAGCTCCAAATTATCTCCCTTTGGTGCAAAAATGCCATTTTTTGGCATTAAAATTGAAATATCTTTTTTAACTCATCGGTGACCTATTTTTTTTATTATTGTTTTCGAATAAGCTATACATAAACTAAATAATAGTAAAATTTTAGCGATTTCTGTAATTTAGTTCTTTTTTATTTCGATATTAACTCTATTTCTCCTATTAGTTCAACAGAAAAAAAAGGACATTAACAAAAATGTATGTTTCTTTCGAAGCCAGATTGTGAGCGTAAATGAACGGTGACCCCATTTTTTTATTTTATTTTTCTATTAAGTATAAGATAAAGTTCATTTATAGAAAAATATAGCGAAATCTTATATTAAATAAAAAAATTGAGTAAATAGAAATTTTGACTAATCTTCAACGAGACAGCAACCCAAAAATGCATTGTGACATCTTCATACCTGTCAACTGACCCGGATTCTGCGGGTGTGACCCGAGATTTTCACAATTCTGAGGGATCACCCGGATCACCCGCCGGGTCATTGAAATAACCCGGAAATTCTAAAATGACCCGATTTCACCCGTATTTCTTAGCCTTGAGATTGATTTTCATGACATAAGTAATATTCCTTTGAAATACCGGCAAATTCGTAATTCTTCCATGAACATGCAGTTCATCTAGCTATGTAAACTGTCAAATTAAGTGACCCATTAAGTGCATGGCTTCACCTGACAGCTTTGGTGACAAACACACTGTTGATTAACACCAATTACCTTAGCTTTAGGTCGTAAATAAATTGCCCTGTTGTTTTACAAAGATAGTTCAACTAAGAGTTACTTCCCCTTATTTATCACCATTCAAAATTATTCCTTATATTTACGTTTTATGAATAAACAAGATTAAATCATAATAATATAAAATTTATATACATATTGAAAAATAACTTTTCATTATTTTTATACCTTTATACAATTTTAAAAATGAAGGAAGACTTCAATTAATTGATAAAACACTGGTCAGTGGTGCATATTGGTTTGATCTCTAATTTCCAGCAACAATGATCAGGATAACATTTCAGATTGAAGTCGGTTCCCAAGTGACAATACATGATAACTTAATAAATTCTGTATGTAGATTTGTTACACGAAGTAAGTCTGTCTGGCATATGTCATATGGCCTTTACCTCAAAATCAAGCTAAAGTGGTAAGGATAAGTTCTTAATTATGAGTTGGGAGAAAAAATATACAACAGCTAATAATTTGGCAGTTTTAATCTTATTTATAGACTTTTCTTCCTTATCAGTAGACTAGTCATTAGATGACACTGATTATAAATCTAAATTTTTTTTCATATTTGAATGTTGTTCTTTTTCAGTTCGAAAGTGTTTAAGTCAGCAGTACAGATGATGATGACTGTGAACAGACGACCTTCAGGAGTCCTAGATGATAAAATATCTTTACTGGAACCTGAACCTGAACTGGAAGGTATTTATCATTTATTAACCAATTTTCTGACAGTTCTTCAGGTAGTAAGACAACATGAAATAACATGAACAACCTGATTAATCTGAGGCATAATGACTTTCTGCTGGAAGAAAAAGCATGTTTGGTTCACTGACCAAGATAATTTTATGATGGATAAGCTTTGTCATAATCTGTTATAAAATATATTTATTTTAACCAATCTCTCAGTTTTCACTTTAAGTTCCTTCTGAAATTGTCCAAAAAGGAAATTTTTAAATAATTGAACCTTTTGTGACTAGAATGAGAAGTGAAAAGATTTAGTTTCTTTTCCTTTTATAATTTTTCAGTTAGCGGTCCTTACATATTTCCAAAATTGATATGCAACTATGTCTATCTTTTTCAGACACAAGTTTGGATGCTAAGGCAGCAGAGATGGCCTCATTACTGGGTCGAAGGTCAGACATGGATGATGACAATGCAAGTGATGGTCGTGCATCAACAATCACAACACCAATTACACAGAGAAGGTAACATTCACTTTTGAATATACAGTGAAACCTGTTTTAAGAGATATTGGGTCTTTTAATACAGGTTTTATCTATATGAAATGCACTACAGATGGACCTTAAATTAATGGTCTTATCACACAATCAGGTTTGATGGAACAGCTTTATGTATTAGTATAAGGACTAGAATTTGAAAAACACCAAAAAAAGACATCAATTCTGCTCAATCTATATACATGAATTGTGAATGACCATAGTTGCATCAAATGTTAAAAAAGGATAAACTGAATATTATAACTAACAAATCTATGTTCAGAATATAATAAATGTCTTTTTTTATTTCAGAAACAGAGGGAAATCACCTAATATTGAACCTCCATCTTTAAAAGCTCAGGACTTTCAGGTCTGTATTTCCAAATGGTGAAATAATCTTGTATTTGCTATTTAAGAATGCTTAGAAGCGGCTAATCACTATTGCATACTTTGTTTGCTCTCAGAATATTTTATTACGCAACATTTCCAGTTAAATAAATTTTCTAAAGGTAATCATGTATAGTATAAAGTTTCTTAATAAGGCCATCTTGAACAATGCTTCAAAAGTATTTATCTTGTAAGCCTAATTTATAAATTTAAGTTCCAAATTATGATGAAAACATCAAAGGAAACATACCTATTTATACTTTTCATACGCTTCTAAATTTTTTCAATATTGACAAGAAAAAAAAGTTTTGACCTTTTGTTTATGTTTTGAGAAACAATATACCAAAAAAAAAATATAATTTAAAAAGGTGGCTTTCTTAGTTACAGACTTGTAGAATATCGAATCTTACCCTTAAAAATATTTGTCAGCATCCAATTAAAATTATCTTTACAAACTGAATTGCATTAGAATGTGAGTTTTTATAGCTGATAACTGTTATGAAAGTAAATATTTTAAGATATTTATAACAATGTATTTTAGATCTGTGTGACAGTTATAGAAGCTCGACAGTTAGCTGGTGTAAATATGGATCCTGTCGTGTGTGTTCAAGTAGGAAATGAGAAAAAATACACAAGTGTCAAAGAATCTACAAACTGTCCTTATTACAACGAGGTAAGAATAGATCATTGACCTTACTTGCAGAGTCTAAAAATTTTGAAACCATTTGAAAATAAGTTTTCTTATAACTGATTTACACAGTTCAAATAAAAATCAAAATTCAAGACATTTGGTAAATTTCTTTTCCTATAGAAAGAAAAATAAATGTTGAATGATAACCTAAAAAAAAGAATAGACTGTAAAATAAGAAAGTTCAGTTGTGACAACACTTGTAGGGTAAATAAAGTTCTAACAGCTATTTTACAACCTAAGATAGAAAAATATAATATATATTGGTTATCATACAACCTATAATAAAGAACAGACTCTGACTCAATATAACTAAGTTTCGGTGAGTTGTAGTTGAATTAACAAAGATTTTCATGGATTTTCATTGAAACTTAAGGACATTATGAGGGTTTACAATTCTTCTCTGCCTGCTGAAGAAAGAGAGCCAGACAAATTTATAGAAATAGAATCCAAAATATTTATATTATTATTTTCATGAGTACCAATTTTCGTGGATTGAGGGAAACTGACACTTTCGTGTATATTTAATTTCATGGTTTTGCCAAAGTCTGCATACAAGCAAATGAAAAATTTATAATTCGTTTAACATTTAAAAACCGTGGTTAACCTGAACCCACAAAATCCACGAAAACTGGTATACAACAAATATTGATGAATCCACAGTAATTGGGTTTTTTTAATGTCTGAATATTACATAAATGTACTACTTTTGTTCTTGCAGTATTTTGTATTTGACTTTCACATGGCTCCTGCAATGTTATTTGATAAAATCATCACACTGACAGTAAGTACTACAAGAATTAGGTATAAATAGTTTGATTTACAGACTAATCCTCTTGTAACTGGACATGTGGGTATATTTCACATGTTATAAGTTGCTATAAGGATAATTGAAAAATGAACTGTACGGTACTCATCGTCAAGGTCAATGGGGATTAAGGTTATAAAAGAATTGATATGGTAAATACTGTGGTTTTCATTTATCACTCTTGATCTAGCTTACATTGTATTGATTTTATAATTACACCTCATCTTATTATCCTGAATTTTGATTGGTTGATAACTGATATATTTTTCATAAATTCTTTTATCATATTTCACTATCCAAAAGGTTATTACACTATGATATTCATTTTTTCCCCTAGGAGCTTGACCCCATTTCATGGATCAGTGAACAAGTTTAAGCTTATATGGTCAAGTCCATATCTCAGATACTATAAGCAATAGGTCTTCTATATTTGGTGTACATAATGATTGTAAGATGTACATGTCCAAATGGCAGGTGTCATCTGACCTTGACCTCCTTTACATTGTTAAGTAGCTAAAGGTTGTTTTTGTGTTTTGGTCTATTTTCATATTACTGTATGCAATAGGTCAGCTATATTTGGTGTATGGAAATATGTTATAATGAACATGTCAGTCTGGCAGGTTTTATTTGACCCTCATTCCATGGTTCATTGTTCAATGTTAAGTTTTTGATTTGATTTGATTTGTCCGTGTTTCAACACCACTTTTAATACCAGTTTTCATTTGTGGAGGAAGCCAAAGTCCTTGGAGAAAACAACTGACCTTTAGTAAGAAAACTGACAATTCTAGTTAATTAAGATTGGAGTCGATTGCATCCACACTTACGAGGTTCGAACTCACCACCTTAGTGTTAATTAGCTAGTGATTACAGAAGTAACTACTTTGACCACTTGGCCACCTAGGCCCTGTTAAGTTTTTGTGCTGTTTGTTTTTCTTAAAATATCAGCAAAAGGTCAACTATTTTTGGTGTATAGGACGATTGTAATGTTCATATGTCTGTCTGGTAGGTATCATCTGACCTTGACCTCATTTTCATAGTTCATTGGTCAATGATAAGTTTTCGTAGTTAATTGGTTTTTTTTAGATACTGTAGATTCATTTATTTTCGTGGTTATCAATTTTTCGTGGATTGCTGGAAACTTGCATATTCATGGGTATTTGATTTTAGTGGTTTTGCCAATCTCTGTATACAAAGCCTATTGAAAATATGATATTCATTGAACATTTGAATTCGTGGTTCACCTGTACCCACGAAACCCTTGAAAATTGGCATCTAACGAATAATAATGAATCCATAGTACTTTATTTGATACATCAATTATATATGAGATCTATGGAATTATTGTAAAGTGTACATGTCCTGCAGTGTTCATCCGACATGTATCTCATATTTATGGTCCATTGGTCAATATAAAGTTTTCATAGTCTGGCTAGTTTTCTGTAGGTCAACGTTATACAATGTAAGGAATGATTGTAAGGTGTACATGTACTTATAATTTGGTTTATCGGACCTTGACCTTGAAACTAGCAATGTTTGAAGTATGATATATTATTGTTTATAAGAGCTTAGGTAAAAGCTTAAATTTTTTGTCGAGTCTGCAACTTTTGTTGCAGAAAGCTCAACATAGGGATAGTGATCCGGCGGCGGCTACGGTGGCGGCGTTAGCTCACTTCTTAAAAGCTTTTTATTTTAGAAGGTGGAAGACCTGGATGCTTCATACTTTGTATATAGATGCTTCATGTTACGAAGTTTCCGTCAGTCACATGTCCAATGTCCTTAACCTCATTTTCATGGTTCAGTGACCACTTGAAAAAAAAGTTTAAATTTTTTGTAATGTTGAATTCTCTCTTATTATAAGTAATAGGATAACTATATTTGATATGTGCGTACCTTGCAAGGTCCTCGTGTCTGTCAGACAGTTTTCACTTGACCTCGACCTTATTTCATGGATCAGTGAACAAGGTTAAGTTTTGGTGGTCAAGTCCATATCTCAGATACTATAAGCAATAGGGCTAGTATATTCGGTGTATGGAAGGACTGTAAGGTGTACATGTCCAACTGGCAGGTGTCATCTGACCTTGACCTCATTTTCATGGTTCAGTGGTAATAGTTAAATTTTTGTGTTTTGGTCTGTTTTTCTCATACCATATGCAATAGGTCTACTATATTTGTTGTATGGAATGATTGTTAAGTGTACATGTCTAGCGGGCAGATGTCATGTGACCTTGACCTCATTTTCATGGTTCAGTGGTCAAAGTTAAGTTTTTGAGTTTTGGTCTTTTTATCTAATGCTATATGCCATAGGTCAACTATATTTGGTGTATTGGAAATATTTTATGATCTTTATGTCAGTCGAGCAGGTTTTATTTAACCGTGACCTCATTTTCACGGTTCATTGCACAGTGTTAAGTTTTTGTGTTTTGGTCTATTTTTCTTAAACTATAAGTAATGTGTCAACTATATATTTTGTATAGAAGCATTGTTACCTGTACCTGTCTGCCTGGCATGGTTCATCTGACCTAGACCTCTTTTTCAAGGTTCATTAGTCTTTGTGTAGTTATCTTGGTTAATGTTAAGTTTATGTGACAGTTGTAATAAAGCTTAGCTTTATACTTAGGACTATCAACATAATATCAATGATTAGTATAAAAGGTGAGACATTTCAGCGTGTGCACTCTTGTTTAGTACATCTTTTAATATTTTTCATGACACATTATTGTCACAGTAATTTCTCATTATATATTTCTATATTTAATGTATAAGTTTCATCATTGATCAAAGATAAACAGCAATCATTGATCAATGATTATGAAACTATCCAAACAATGTTATTATTAATTGGTATGGTATAATTAAGTCAACAATTTAACTAGAATTGTATTGTCACACTTCAAACAATATGTTTTCCAGTAGGCGTAATTGAGATAATACAATTTGCAGAAAATATTTGAAAACTGAAATTATATAGGATTTTCCTAATGGATAGAAATCAATTTGTAATTAAAACTAAGCTATTAATATTTCTATATCACATAATTTACGTATAATATTTAATGGTCATGTATTTTTATTAAGTGATTAAAGGTAGAATCGTTAGCATGCATCATAAAATGTTTTGATCAAATTTCCATGTAATTTACAGCAAGTAGAAATTCTTATGATTTATATTCCAAAGTATAGATTGTAACTTGGATAAGGGGAGAAAACTCAGATCTATTGAGTTAATTTGGTGACATTTTTATAGCACCATAGCATGTGAAAGTATAATTCATTTGATCTGAAAACAAGGAAGATAATAGTAAATAAAAAAACATCGCATGTAGACTGTTCAATGCCCTCTTGACAGATTTATAACCCAAGTTCTTCCCTCAACACTTTCTTTATTTGGATTGAGCTGGTGTTTGTGATGTCCAAAACCTAAATGCTCCAGTGGTCAAAATTGTTTCAGGATTACCTGTTTCAAGGTGATTTAACACAATAGGCCTTCACAAACATGATTATTAAATGGGTAATGAATAGAATCCTTCTGTCATAATGTTATCCTTCTGTGATCAAATAAGATTACATGCTGGCCCTTTAGTCTCTGGTGGATATTTGTCTCATTTGCAATCATACCAAATCTCCTTGTTTTTTTCATATTTTCAGCTTTAGGTATGTTCCTCAGTAAATATTTCCCTGTAGGGCTCCAACTACTATTAACTTGTATAAGGTATTTGTTACAGTAAACTTTCTTTAGTTGTTTTTCAGGGAACAATATAATTTGTTTCACCATTTGTTTGACAATTCCAGTTCAATAGATTTATTCAGAGGTCAAGCACTTTGCCCCATATCCTAGCTCTTATGTTTTTTTTATAATTCAGAAGTTAGATTCAATTGTGAACTAGTTGTATGTATACCACTGCTTTAAGAGAGGAGAGTACTGATCTATTTAGAATGTCACTTATATATATATGATTTAGTCACATTTATTCCAAAACATTGAGTAGGGATATAATGAGTGATCTCTAATTTAATCTTGTTTGCTGTTATATGTGTAGTTGTTTTTCATACTTCATATCATTCAATAAGCATTCATCATTTTACATGTTGTGTAGTTAGTGTTGTAAATCCTTTATGTTTAGGCTAAAGCTTTTATATTTGTTTTGTCCCGTGTTTTTTTAAATGAAAGAGCTATACAACATTTCTTTAAATTCTTAGACAGATTATACCATTTGAGTCACATGATTTAATTAGATGAAAGCCTTATTCAAACAATTGCAGCAAAACAACAGAATGCACTTAGTCTTGTTGGGTGTTCAGTACATAGTATTTTGAAATAACTATGATCAGTTGCATGGTTCCTAAGATATAAAAATCACTTATTTAAAAAACGCTTGTAGTCATTGAAGGATTATACATATCATATCAAGTACTTGTATTAATCCCAGTGAATGATTATTTGAAAGAGTAAAGTATGAATTGACGTGCAGCATGGATGGATATATTTATGCCCCTGTAACTTAACATTTTTGAGTTATGTCCCTTTTTAACATTATCAGCAAGTTGGGGCATCATCTGTGTCTTGTGGACACATTCTCCATTTATTTATGTTTTTAACCTTTTGCCTTGATTTATACCATGTTGTGGAATGAAATGTATATATTTGTGTTTTAGGTATTGCATTCTCGTAATATTTTGCGAAAGGGTACCAATATAGGATCATTCAAGATGGATCTTGGCAATATATATGGGACATCTGGTAGATTTCATTACAATTATTATTCTTGATTGATTGGTTTGGTTTCTAATAACTTGTATAAACCAATGTCATTTAATGATGCATGTCTTTGGTCTAACCTACCAAGATGTTCTTTAACCTAAAGTGTTGACAATTAATACATACCTTCCATTATTCCTCTTCTGAGTTGACTGTTTCTCTAATGTAGGAATAATATTTAAAATTGAATATTTATAAGGTTTATATCGTTAAATAGTTATAATAAGAGACTTTATGAACTTTTAAAATAAATTTGGTAGACCAAAAAAATTCAAAAACATGAAAATGGCATTATTTTATATCATGTTATTGTGGTTTAAAGCATTTCTTTGTGTATTGCTTTTATTATATGCTTCCAGCTAGGGTTTCACAAACAAATCATTATGTTCAGAAACTCAGGCTCTCATATAAATATATATATTGCATACAAAAGAAAACATATACTGTATATGAAGGAAATAATTTGCTGGTGGTACTTATATGCTTTGAATTTATATCATTATTCTATACAGATGAGATTCATCAATTTCTTGTCTTATACACTGCTTTGGTCTGTATCACATAAGTTCTGGTTTGGGGAATATCTTGTTATTTATTTAGCTACTGCATGTAGTATAAAGTGTTGATTTCTTACAATATTTCAACACTTACAAAGTCATTTTCTACATTAAAGTTTTGCTCATTATATAGACGTTAAAACTTTTAGAAGATAACAGAATTTTAGACTATTGAGGACTGAATCATTAAACATTAATGAATTGCGAATAAATTGAAATAACATCTTGAAATGCTACATGTAGAAGGTGACATTATTTAGAATATAACATAAGTTTGATTTTCAGGTATACGGATGATAATCTATCATATAAACTGTATATCTTATATCAGGTATGTCAGTCTGGCCGACTTCTACGCAGTAATAAACCATTAGGAATGTATAAATTGGATGTAGCCACTGTCTATGCAAGCCAAGGTCTGTACTCTGCATATAGTCCATGTGACTCTAGTCCAAATGTGTGTTGTCTGTTTTACTTATCTTTTTGTACTTTTCTTCAATATTGCTTATTGCTACAATTGAAACATCTTTGTTTTCATTTTCGCTCTTTAGCGAACTTACTCAACTTATTCAAAACTTACTATTTTAAGCCTTTTTCATTAATTTTATCTTTAAATAATTCCTTTTTAACAGTAATCCTTGGCTTTTCCCTTCATGAGAAGTATAGATAGTTGGGCTGATTTTCAATTTTGGGTAAAACTTTGTAGACATTTAGAACTCTTTTAATTGAAAAAAGAGGGAGAAGATAAAATTAATGTAGCATTGTTAGACTTGCAAAGAAATCACAATTTAAGGCACATTTTAGATGTATTCCATTTACTTCTAGATTTATACACATACCGGTATTTTAAATAGATAATGTGTTCCATGCAGGTGCACAATACACTAGTGAATAATATTTCATTAGTTTTTTTTGATAAGGTTTGTCTATGTAAGTGTAAAAATACATTTTGTTCTTGCATCCACATTTGTAAATTTAAATAATCCAAAATACAGCCCAATTATGTACAGTTTGCATTATGTTTTTGTGGATCTGTTAGTGCGCTCTCCAATGTGTTGATTGATGTCAGTTTTTTAATAGTATTCAGATAAAGCAAATTGATGTTTCCTACCCATAAGTCTGAAGTAGCTTAAATGTAGATCTTATTGGAATCCATTATTTAAAAAGTTATAATGCTTGTTTGTATGATACCAGCTTAAAACATAACATCAATTTACAAGTTGTATAACATTGAGGGCAAAGCAAATAGGGTAGGTAGCAAAACTCTTAAGCACAATTATTTTTATGCCCCACCTACGATAGTAGAGGGGCATTATGTTTTCTGGTCTGTGCGTCCGTTCGTCCGTCCGTTCGTTCGTCTGTTCGTTCGTCCGTCTGTCCCGCTTCAGGTTAAAGTTTTTGGTCAAGGTAGTTTTTGATGAAGTTGAAGTCCAATCAATTTGAAACTTAGTATACATGTGCCCTATGATATGATCTTTCTAATTTTAATGCCAAATTAGAGTTTTGACCCCAATTTTACGGTTCACTGAACATAGAAAATGATAGTGCAAATTTCAGGTTAAAGTTTTTGGTCAAGGTAGTTTTTGATAAAGTAGAAGTCCAATCAACTTGAAACTTAGTATACATGTTCCCTTTGATAAGATCATTCTAATTTTAATGACAAATTAGAGAATTTATTCCAATTTCACGGTCCACTAGACATAGAAAATGATAGTGCGAGTGGGGCATCCGTGTACTTTGGACACATTCTTGTTAGTCATGAATCACATCAAGTGTATGCCTGCAACCTTTAAGACTAAAACAAAAAGTGGAAGTGGTGTAGAAATGTGATAATATCAACCTGTTTTTTGTCAGGAAGGGACCTTTGGTAAAGCATGATAACTTATCTTACCAAATTCATCTGTTTGGCTTCATGAAATTTAGTATAAAGTCTTGTCTGAGTATACTGTTACTGCTGTACCATTTAGTACTTCTGTTTGGCTTTCTGATATTTGGTATAAAGTCTTGTCTGAGTATACTGTTACTGCTGTACCATTTAGTAGTTCTGTTTGGCTTTCTGATATTTGGTATAAAGTCTTGTCTGAGTATACTGTTACTGCTGTACCATTTAGTAGTTCTGTTTGGCTTTCTGATATTTGGTATAAAGTCTTGTCTGAGTATACTGTTACTGCTGTACCATTTAGTAGTTCTGTTTGGCTTTCTGATATTTGGTATAAAGCCTCATTTTGATATACTGCACCTTGTGGTACATAGTTCCATTGATTGTTCATGAATTTATTGATTATCAAATACTTTTTAGGTATAAAGCTTCCTGTGAGCATGCTTTACCAGAAGGCCTTCTCAAATCATTTGATCATCAACCTCTTGTTTAAGGAATACTTAAAGCAGGGGTATAATTTAGCAATAATTCACAGTTCAAATGTATATTCTTTCAATGTAATAACATACATTTTCAAATCTTTGTGATACCATTTAGACTGAACCAGAATTAAAAAAAAGTAATAGGTATAACTGAATATGCAAAATAGAAAAACTAGAGTTCCAAAATGAAATGGACTTACTGCGTTAATCCACTACTGTTCACTCTATATCCCTTGTTTAGGACTATTGGAAGACTGTTATAAACTATAAGTTGACCTTTGACACATTCCCCATTTCCTTTCTCAATTTTATTATTTACTTCCAGAAATTAGACATATATCTTTTTTCTTTAAATATACTGTTACCATATTCATTATATTCTTACCACTTTTATTCATAATAAAAAATACAAAGTTGATTTAGTGTTTTATGCATTGATGAGACTTGACGATTGCTCATATTATGATGTCTGCTCTGTGATAAAGATAATCTGTCATCAGACACAATACATTAAGATGTTTTTTATCATATAGAGATGAATTACAACCAATAAAGCCCCAATGCATTAAAACACTGTAGAAAACATACAATTGACTTTTTTTCTCCATTAATGCCCTCTGTTATTTGTAGAATATTATCTTCAATAATCTTATTAATTTGACAGTAATGATATAATTCAGTTTATTGATATGTTATTGTTCCTACATATATAGGTTATTAAATCACAATTTTTTTTCTGAAAATTCAAGGATAATTAATGCAGAGGTTTTTTGAGCATATTCTACATGTCTTTGTTATTATAGATCACCAGTTTTACCATAAGTGGGCCATGTTAACAGACCCAGATGACATCAATGGTGGTCTAAAGGGATACCTCAAATGTGATATTGCTGTAATAGGCAAAGGAGATTCCATAAAGGTAGGCTACCCTTCATATACAAATTATAAAAAGAATAAACCACTTTTATGGTACCATTTTCCTTGGTAACGAATGGTGTGCATGTGCCCTTATTGTAAATAGATTATATGATGAATTACTATATTAAAGAACTAGAGGCTAATGTATGTTAATGTGACCTTCATACATGTACATGTGAAATATGTTTAGTTGAATTATTAGTAAACAATTTTGATAGAATTATCAGAAAGATTGGACTGTTTGAAGAGAAGGCTAATGCATCCATGAGGTTTGTAGTGATCATGCTGATAGTAATTGGAAATGAAATATAAAACAGTTCAAATAGCTGAGTTGATCCAATGTTTCTACTTCTAATAACAGAACTCTTATAAAAATATCTATATTAAAAGAACGACCAAAAATACCTAGCACCAATAACAAAATATAGAATGTGTCTATTGATTCACAGGTGTTTCCAACTGATCAACGACGTATTAATAAAATTTTGTTTTTAACAGGTTCCTCCAAAAACAGACAAAGATGAGGATGATATTGAAGGGTAATTATGTACACATTAGCTTAAAACGCTTTTTTATTTTAGACTACTAGGTTCCATTTACATAATAAGTATTGGGATGATAAAAAAGAGACATTTTTTATTACAAATACAAATTTTCAGTTTGTTCAACTAGTCCTATTTAACTGTTTTGGGTTTTGATGTTAGTACAATGTCTTTGGCATATTTTATAAAGATTACTCTAGAAATATATTTTGTTCATACTAAAATTGATATGCAATATGTTTATTTTCCACAATTAGTCAGTCTCTAAGGGTGCCAACCCCAGAATAGCCTAATGATTTGATATTTGCATGATTGCAATTGCCTTATGATAAATATTCAAACATTCAAGTTATGAAATTATTTGTATAACCATAAGTATAACTGTTATATTATAAATTACATAAGTTGTGTATGAATATATGAATCTTTCGTTCTAAAAAAATAATTTATGAACAAAGAAAGATAACTCTATTTAAAAAATATGGCATAAATGTGTTCCATTACAACTCAAATTATGAACAAAGAGAGATAACTCTATTGTAAAAAAAATATTGCATAAATGTGATCTAGTGCAATTGAATTGCTAAATGCTTTTGTTTACAGAAATCTGTTGTTACCAGATGGTGTGTCCTCTGACAGATCACGTGCCAAATATGTGATACGTATACACAAAGCTCAGGGTTTACCTAAGATGAATACAGGAATCGTGGCCAATGTTAAGAAAGCATTCACTGGTGAAAGTAAAGATTTGGTAGATCCTTATGTTAAAGTGTCTTTTGCTGGTCATATAGTAAGTCTTATGGTTAAAATTAAAATCATATTTATATAAATAATAAAATTCCAAACACTTAAGTATTTTGTTTTATAAATAGGAAAAAAAAGAAACTGCTAGTTTTATCTTCTGCTGGTTCCACACTTTGCTACCCTGAGGCCTTGTACAGTTACTATTCAATATGAGTTATTGCTCATTGTTGAAGGTAACACAGTTGTTGTTTACCTCCTTGTCCTTTGGTTTGTGGTGTAAAGTTGTCTGATTAGCAATATTACCATATCTCCTTATTTTTATAAATCTATTATATAGTAAAACAAATTATGAAGGTTTTTATCAATGGAAATAAGGAAAGGGGCCATATTATATTTATTTCCTTTCGTCCATCCATTCATTTGTTTTAATTTGTGGTACTTACTTGAGATGAATGCATATTTTGATCTAAGTCTATATTTAAGGCTACATTAGATTGTACTGAATTTAACTTTATAAATTTTTAAACCTTTATTTTGTATTGCAGGGTAAAACAGATGTACAGAAAGGGTTCTATGAACCTATATGGAACCAACAGATAGTCTTCACAGAAATGTTTCCACCATTGTGTCGTAGGCTCAAAATACAATTAAGGGACAAAAACAAAGTCAATGATGATGTTATAGGAACCCACTTTTTAGATCTAGCCAAAATATCTAATGAGGGAGACAAAGGTATAACTTGTAAAATGATATGTATCACATAAGAACCATACAAATGCATGTATGAAAGATAAGCACCCTTGCTTATTGCATTGAGGGACCAATTTTCAGTTCGTGTGACCTAAAAGGCCAGTGTGAGCTGCTCTTATGATTAAGTACCCCTGATTTGTCATCTGTTACCTGTAAACATATTCATTTTTTGGTTGTACTTTTTATTTCAACCAGTCTTGAAAACCTGTATGAGTTACTGTAGTCAGTTGTAAACATTTTGCACTCCCATAATCTGTTGGATGTCAAAAATGTTGTCCAATAAATTTGTTAAAGGATTGTCCTCATTTGGGATAATAGACTTACTAATTCTGTGTAAAGTTGTGCATAGACCTCTGTATTAGGCTCCTCAAAGCCTCTATTTATGATTATTAATTGTCAGTGTATGTAACAATATAATGTGTTCAATGATATGTTAAAACATTATATTGGATATTTTGACAACACATTGTAATTGCATATTGAAGTAGTTCAGATAAAAATCAATATTACTATTTTATCTGTAGGTTTTCTGCCAACTTTTGGTCCTTGTTGGATAAATTTGTATGGATCAACAAGAGACTACAGCCTGTTAGACGAACACACCCACTTGAATGATGGACTTGGAGAAGGAGTGTCCTACAGAGGCAGACTATTGATTTCCATGAAAACAGAAATTTTAGAGAATTCTGACTCTTCCTGTCCAGCCTCTGTAGAATTAGAGAGTGCATTACCTGTACCTGAGGTAGATACATATCAAAATGTTCATGTTCTTGGACAAATTTGATTATGTAGCTATAGATTTGAAGGTCAAATGAAAAAAAATGTTTTTATTTCTATTGAACTTCAATTCTAGTTTTCTGAAATGTTGTGGCAGTGAAAAAGTAGTTCCTATTTAGTGTTGTAAAAGCATGATGAATACAAATCAGCATATAGATTGTCAATTTCAGGTTTAGTCATAATGGGAGATAACTGCAATGAATTTTACTAAAGTTAAATTGGTGTAAATGAACAACAACTTACAAACAAAATGTTATGTTTGCACTTTTATTATGAGAATTTAAATAAGACCCCAGTTACAAAGAGCCATTTCATAACCCTAAAATTAAGTCTTGAAAAATATGCCAATTTTTTTAAACTGATGTTTTAAGTATCTAGATAAAAGAACGTGTGAAAGTACATTACAAATATGAATCATTTCTTTTAGATTTAATTTTCCAAACAATTAAATGTAAATCAGTAATCATTAAGATTTGGGATTATCTGAGTGAGTGGCATTTATCTTTCCTTTTCAATTGTAACTAATACACAATGGTGAAACACACAGTTGAAACTAAATTATTTTCCAATTGTGCAAAATATCTGCTAAAATCCAGAAATCAACATGAAAATTGAGGCTACAATATTATCTTTATTAAAAATATGTCAGTGAAATGAAGAATCACAAGTCCTTTTAATTTTCCTGCTTATAAACCTCTGATAAAACAGTTGTCAAATGAGTGAGTTTCTTTCTGTCTGCTGTAATACAGAAATTATGGTACCAGTTATATTTATATTGGAATTGTTATTGACACAAAATGTAATTTTATTATAGAATGCAGTTGGGAAACCAGAAGAGTTTTTCCTTTATGGTTGTGTTATTGAGTCCACCATGATAGACAAGAAATATGCAGATAAACCAGTTCACTTTGAAATCAGTATTGGTAAGTCATTGTTAAACAAGCTATTATCTGGATTTTACAAGGAAATCTGTTTGCATGATGGTCTCAAACACGAAAATGCCAAAATATCTCTTCACTTTATATCATGCGCCCATACTTTAAAGGAGTTGCAGTCAAATTTCTACTTTTGTACATTAATTATGATATGTATAACTATCTCTATACCTTTGTAATTGTATGGTCAATTCTGTCTTGCAAGTGACAAATGTTTAAGTCATAATTACCTATAGTTCATGCCTAAGCAACAACAATTATTTATATCACAGATATCTTTAAGGCTTTTCTACCTCAGGAAAAGTTATTCCCTGTTTAATATCTCCTGAGTCATTTAGTTTCTTGTTAATGATTTTCTGAAGGGTATTCCACCAAGTAAACTGGTTGTTATAAAACATCTTTTCAATGATTGAAAAGGAAATACAAATGCAATGTCAGCCATGTAGTTGAGAGGAAAAATAAAGAACTGAAGAAGGCCAATGGCCGAAACGTCTTGAAAAATTGGTTTATTTATACAATTATATAAACAGATCACATGTTAAAAAATAATGTTATTATGATGTACTTTTCACAGGAAATGCAGGAAACACATTAGATGGTTATAACCCACCAACAAAGAAAAAACGCAGCGACAGTAGTAGTGAGGAAACCGACTCGGATGAATCAGCTGATGAAGATCAACCATTAGTATCCAACACCGTTCCTTCTGAACAACCAAAATGGCACAGTACAACTCCACCATTACGACCAAATTCTAGAGACAAATTTTATTATAATTTGCCGTATTATGAGGACAAGCCATGTGTTTATGTAAAGCAGGTTTTTGAGGACCATAGAAGGAGAATGTATAACACTAACATTATAGACAAAATAGCGGAGAAACTGGTGGGTACTTATACAGGAGATTTTTACAGTCTTTAATATAGTAATGCAAAAGAATATTAGTTTTACATGTACCTGTATATAATGGCCACAGTACATTATGTTTTTAATTTGTATAACACACATGGCCCAAAGACATCATTCAGTTCATTTAGTTTATCATGCTCTTTTTATGTTGAAAGAATATTTTCGAAAAGATTGCCTGAAAAAACTTATTTAAGAAAAGCTATTATTTGAGAATTTTAAGCTGTGATGTTCTCGACCAGTACCTTGAATAATAACTAAAGTTCATGTTAAAAAAACTGAGTAACCTTTAAACAAAATTATATGTATAAGGGGAAATACTGTTGATTACAACTGTCCAATTTCATTAAAAATTTATAATTTATTTTTTAAGGAGGATGGCATTCATGATTTTAATCACATGATCAATGAGGAACAACCTTTTCCAGAAAAACGATTAAGGGGTGTGTTTGAAGAATTAGGATCAGGCTGTTCTAAGTTTGTTTCTATAGTTAGAAGTACTACCGCTGGATCAGGAGCAGGCAAAACTAAACTGGATAAAGAAAGGCAGAAATTATTATTACGAGAAATGGTATGTAACAACTAACAGGTCACCCCATTAAGTTGCAGAGAGCTTGGCATTACTTAAGGCATGAGATTTAATGTCATCATTCCAGCAGAAAAAGCTGCATATTTTTACATGTATATTCCCACAGCCATATAGGGGTAGAGACACTGGGACCAATTTCTTTGCCTCTGGGAACCACCGAAGGCATATGGATTTCCAGTATGGTTCAATAACATACGATTCAATAACCTATCTTTCCCCTTAGTAAGCAGCAGGAAATATCCATCAGTAAGGTTCAATAACATACGATTCAATAACCTATCTTTCCCCTTAGTAAGCAGCAGGAAATATCCATCAGTAAGGTTCAATAACATACGATTCAATAACCTATCTTTCCCCTTAGTAAGCAGCAGGAAATATCCATCAGTATGGTTCAATAACATACGATTCAATAACCTATCTTTCCCCTTAGTCAGCAATTTAGCAGAAAATATCCATCAGTATGTCTTCTCTTGATAACTTTATTTAAATAAAAACCCTGTTTCACCAACAGTAAAAAAGTTGTGGCCGAACAGTTTAATCCACAGTGTCTCAAATAGTATCGTTAAAACCACAAAAGATCCCTCATGTCAAAAATGATTATGAATCTGAACCCTTTAAAGCTATAAAATTGAATTTCTGTTTTATTTCAGGATCAGTTGTCCACTATGGCCAGAACAATGAAAGCTACAACGACAAAAAGTAACATGAAAGATAAACTACGCTATGCAAACCAGTTCTTACAGAAACTGAAAAATATCTCTCAGGAGGTTTGTTCTCTTTAGATTATATTATAATTGTGAGAAAAAAAATGATTGCTGATAGGAAGGAATATATAGGAAAAGCTGTGTTGAGAAAGGGTATTAGAGAATTAGATTAAGTATTTGGTATATGAATGACTAGTGGTTGCAAAAGACTTGGTTGCATATTGAAGTCCAGTCTCATGGATTCTAACCAGTTACCATATATTTGATGTACCGCATTTTTTGCCCTAGATTTTTTTATTACTTTTAAAAGCATTTAGGAATTTGAAAGTAGTCAAAAAGGTGTTTGCAAAATAAAAGAAGCAGAATATACCAAAGGAAGAATTAAATCTCTTACAATGAAGAGGGAAATTTTGTTTTCTTTAGACTTTGGGTGATGTTGTTATGGTCTCTCTTCTTTTTTTTGCCATTACAATTAAAAAAATAAAAAAATAGCAATACAATTTAATGTAAATAATTTATAAATTAGATATCAATAAATGGATAGCTAAGAATAAGTTAACCACGACTGGTTTATTAGAAAGATTAAGTGTAAAAAATTAATAATATACATATATAAATAAAAAAAGACATGGTATGTGACAATGAGACAACTCTTTATTCAAGTCCTAATTTGTAGAAATAAACCATTATAGGTCAAAATACAGTCTTCAACCAACGGTTTAAAAATGAGAAACAAGAAACATTTATGAACCACGTCAACAAATGACAACCCCTGAACATCAGGTTTCTGACTTAGCACAATTACAAACAAATACAGCGTGTTTAAAGGTTTTGATAGGTACCAATCCTCACCCTTACCTGAAATAATATTGTAACATCACAACATAGAAAGACACACTATAAAATATCAATTGAAAAGGCTTAACTCTCAATAGACATATTAACACTATATACATGTATAAGGCATCCAAATGACAAATTTTGATATTTATTTCAGCCCCAACATGCCCTCCCTGATGTATTTATATTTATTTCAGCCCCAACATGCCCTCCCTGATGTATTTATATGGATGATCAGTGGACACAAAAGATTGGCCTACCAGCGATTACATGCAAAGGATCTTATCTACTCCATTGTTGATGAAGAGAGAGGAAAAGACTGTTCTAAAGTTCAGACATTATTTTTAAAGGTATGGCAGAATTTGGCCTACACATTACACACTTGCTTTGAGAAAAGATGTATATAGACAAATTGTAATGTCCAAATTAAATTTCATACATACAGACAGTAATGGCTTTATACAAGCTTTCCAGATTGAAATGAAATAAAGATGTATGTCAAGATTCAATGTTGGTTGCTTAACGTCCAGTGGCAAATAGTTCATGCATGTTAATCATTCTATAAATCACAACACTCTGGCTTGCTCCACCAGTAAACCATGAAATATCCCAAAAGCGGTGCTTAAAATTGGCATTAAAAACATATCAAATCAAATCTAAATCACAAACATATGATGAATTCACGAAACGTCTGCAATCATCACTTAAATTCCTTCATGGACAAAGAACATAAAGAATTAATAAAAAAATCAAATGACGTTTAACAAAAAAGTTGTTGTGAGAGTACAAAAAAGTGAAATAAATGTGGGAACTGGCAGCAAACTTGATAATTGTTACGTCTGTAAAAACATTCTTGAACAACAATGGAATATTTGTCTACTTATTAAACAGTAGTGTAAGCAAGAGCCATCAAACCAAACTTGTACAACAAGAGGTATAAACATCATTTGGTATACAATTGTACCACTTTCTACTAAACATTCTGTTGGTTCTTTCTATAGAGGTCAGTGAATTACCAACAAATCAACTGATTTTAATTTTTATATAAATTTTCAGTTACCAGGAAAGAAGGCTACCAGTGTAGCTGGTTGGGTAATACAGGCTAAAGTACAATTGTACTTATGGTTAGGACTGACCAAACATAAAAAGGACTTTCTCACTGGTCTTCCTGGTGGATATGATCAAAACTCACTTATGCAAATAGCTAACAAACCTCAAGGTGTCCCCCCACCATTTATACACTTTACAGGTAAGATATGAATAAACCTAATGGTGTCCCCTCACCATTTATACACTTTACAGGTAAGATATTAATAAACCTCATGGTGTACCCCCACCATTTATACACTTTCAGGGTTTCCCCTGGTTCAATTATTTTTTTCGCCACCTCTTTCGCCAAAACAATATATTTTTCGCCACTTTATTATTTTTTTCGCCAAGTAACACAAATATATTTTTCTTTTAAAATATTCCTTTTTTTTCCAGTCCCCCCTCAATAAGAAGAGGTTTTTACAACAAAACAAAAAATTTTATCACTTGGAATTGATCCCTTGTGTAATGTGTAGTCATTACATTGAACCGTTTGAATAGATTTCTTCATAAGGACAGTTTTCTTTTCTAAACCATCGTAAACGAGTAAAACTATGCATGAAACACGTGTGTCACTGAAACGACTGACGTACCCACTCAAATCAATTATCTATATCAAAGTTAAATGATAATGTTCAAAATCAGAGACCTTTCTTGCTTTTGAACCTTTTTCGGCATAACAACAGTTTTTTTTCTTGACTATAATTAAAAGAAGGATCATCGCGAGGAAGCGTCAAAATTTTGCTTCAAACACGTGCATCGCAAAGTTGTTATAATAAATCCCTTTTGTGACATGTGACGGACGCCATTTAACCATATCATTTTGTCATATAATACAATTAACACCTTTATTAATAAGTCCTTTGATGTCGATAGCTATAAATGCAATCAGCTGATTATTGATTTTCTGTCAAATCCCTTAACGAGTTCAAGGTGAATTCCGAGTATTGTCTGATCTGGTAAAGTTCGAGAAATCCGAAATAAGTAAATAAACAAGATGGCTGAAAATAAATCTTTATATATATTTCTTTCGCCAAATTCTTTCGCCAATGATGAATTTTAATCGCCACAATTATTATTTTTTCGCAAATTGCGAAAATGGCGACCGCCAGCGGAAACCCTGCACTTTACAGGTAAGATACTAACATACCTCATGGTGTCCCCCCACCATTTATACACTTTACAGGTAAGATATTAACAAACCTCATGGTGTCCCCCCACCATTTATACACTTTACAGGTAAGATATTAACAAACCTCATGGTGTCCCCCCACCATTTATACACTTTACAGGTAAGATATTAACAAACCTCATGGTGTCCCCTCACCATTTATACACTTTACAGGTAAGATATTAACAAACCTCATGGTGTCCCCCCACCATTTATACACTTTACAGGTAAGATATTAACAAACCTCATGGTGTCCCCCCACCATTTATACACTTTACAGGTAAGATATTAACAAACCTCATGGTGTCCCCCCACCATTTATACACTTTACAGGTAAGATATTAATAAACCTCATGGTGTCCCCCCACCATTTATACACTTTACAGGTAAGATATTAACAAACCTCATGGTGTCCCCCCACCATTTATACACTTTACAGGTAAGATATTAATAAACCTCATGGTGTCCCCCCACCATTTATACACTTTACAGGTAAGATATTAACAAACCTCATGGTGTCCCCTCACCATTTATACACTTTACAGGTAAGATATTAACAAACCTCATGGTGTCCCCCCACCATTTATACACTTTACAGGTAAGATATTAACAAACCTCATGGTGTCCCTCCACCATTTATACACTTTACAGGTAAGATATTAATAAACCTCATGGTGTCCCCCCACCATTTATACACTTTACAGGTAAGATATTAACAAACCTCATGGTGTCCCCCCACCATTTATACACTTTACAGGTAAGATATTAATAAACCTCATGGTGTCCCCCCACCATTTATACACTTTACAGGTAAGATATTCATTATTGTGTTCTTTATCATATTTAAATTTAGTGTCTGAATATATATATTCAACAAGATTTGAAGAAAGTTGTGTACTTTTTATGTGACTTCATCAGGCATGGTCGCCTTTTTTCGTGTCTTCTAAATAGGAAAATTCAGCAGAAACCAACAAAATTTTACGTCACAATTAAATTTGACCAATACTTATCTGAGAACAGATATTTCACTCATGAGAAGAAATATTTTTCTCATACCCATAAAAAAAAGTGAAAATATCACAATAATTGGAGAATAGACTTTAGGGATTGCTGCATTTTTATGAGATTGACAATCTTTTGCAATTTGTGTTTTTATATAGTAACAACCCTACATACCTGTTCATTGTCATCTGTAATCAAATTAAAATACCCGTAGGTATCAATGTGTTTCCCATTAGTCATATTCATACATACCAAACAGCATCTTTAAATGTCATTAGTAAAACCTAACCAACTCCAAGTGTTTAATTGCAGAGAGACAAACATTCCAAGTAAGAGCTCACATGTACCAGGCTAGAAGTCTAATTGGTTCTGATGCCTCAGGACTCTCCGATCCTTTTGCTAGAGTTGTGTTTAACAACCAGAGTGTAGCTACACAAGTGATTGAGGAGACACTCAGTCCAACCTGGGATGAAATGTTAATCATTAATGAGGTAGAGATGTATGGATTGATGCAGGAAATAGCCAAATATCCACCAACTATCATTATAGAACTCTTTGATCAAGATAAAGTGGTGAGTTTGTAGGGAAGGTTGAGGAATGTTTGTATTATACATGTATAGCTGACAGTGTGTACAGTGTATACTTCCTTCTTGTCAGTCTTTAACAGTTGAAAAAAACTACAAAGAGAAATCATGCTTTTGATGGTATATCATGCCCCAAAAGACACAAGCAAGGGCTGACCGTGCAAGGACTGTATAGTCAGTCAAGGTCATAAAAACTTCAATCATCATCACGGTATATCAGTAATCCATGTAAGCATGTTTTCAAATACAACAGGTTCATTATTCAACTATACATGTACAGTTATAAAATGCCTGATCTTACTTCATACTTACAATTGTTGTTGTAGGGAAAATCAGAATTTATTGGTCGAGCGGTGGCAAGACCAATTGTAAAGATGAGCTCTGAAAGTTATGATGGACCTAAATTCCCTCCACGATTAGAATGGTGGGATATCTATAGAGGCCCAGATAAAGCAGGAGAACTTTTAGCAGCTTTTGAAATTCTCCAGGTATTTTTGTTATTTATATATAGAAAACATTTATTCCTACAAAAAGATAGAGTTGGGTTTTTTTTTAACAGATTTGGGTAATACACAGATTTCACAGAATGGCATGAAACAATTCAAGTTTGTAATGTTAATTGAATTGGATGTGTTTAGAATTGAATTTTAGTTGAAATCACTGGAACAATCCAGATTTCCATAGTGTCTGTAGAAATCCCAAGTTGATGTTGTTCTTGTGCATTAGAAAGTAGTGAATGCTTGAATATTTCAATCTGGAGTGGTTTTGTTTAAACTGTTATCAAAACATGAAATTATTTAAAACCTAATTTTTCATCAATTTAAGAAATCAAATTGGAATTTTGGTTAAAATGTTGAAAATTATTATTCTATTGCATTTTACTCATTTATTAATCTAAAATGTTTATTTAAGGGGGTAGACCTTGGTTCAGGGAGATAACTCATTAAATCAGTTAAGCGTTTGTAAAAGTCAAGTTCATCAATGTTTTTTAAGCATTTACCTGAAACAGATTAAAAATAATCTATGTAACCTAGAAGCTTAGAATATGTTTTTGAAAATGGTTGACACAAACGTACTGATGATTTTAAGAGTTATTTCCCTTAACCTAGGTCTACCACCTTAAAGAAAGAATAAAACATATGTTTCTACATTTTTTGGAGTAACTTGACAGATAGTATTATTATAAATATGGGTTTCGCTTTGAACAAAAAAAATTATTCAAAAATGAAATATAAGGCAACTCTGAATCCATTTGTTTTCCTGTGAATGGTGCACTTTGAATGGTTCAGTTATCAATAATGCATGTAAAATAGTTTGATTTTCTGCTCACATCCAGAGTCATCACTATGTTACTTAGTATTGCATTGATGATTTAATTTAAAATAACAATGAAATCTTCATATTTATACCTTAAAATTTAAATACATTAGTTATTTAATACCCTAATTGTGCATAGTCAAAAGGCTTTCTCCTTTTCCTTTTCCAATACTAACACCCTTTCACTGAAGCCATCAGCTAAAATGCTGAACCAGTTGATCATGTGTAGGTGAATTCAAACTGCAATTTGGTTGAATGTTTTAGCTATTGGTATTGTGAACGGAAAAAGCCTTATGAAAATCTGCCATAAATAAATTTCAATAATTCACTGTAAGTTTCTTTGACTTTTTAATACAATTTAAAAGAAGCCTTTCGATTTTGCATTTTGTTTTAAAATTTCATTATGATGAATATCCTTTGAATGGCAAATTTTGAATTTATGTAAATAATCAACCAATCAATCAATTTATTTTTTCAATTTTTTGGAAATTTTAAATATTTTATTGAAAGTTTAATATCAAAGCATTTATTGAATATTGCTATAAGTATTTTTATCAAAGCCATTTTTTTAACATTGCTATAAGTATTGTGCATTGTTTCTGTCTTTAATGCCTATTTATCCTGATGTTGTATAGTTCCCATTTGACGAGAAAGAGTTGACGAGAGCCTGTCATACACCACTCTACGCCAGAAAAGTAGTATCGCTGGTATAATTTCAAATGCTTTTTATGTTGTTGATTTTAGAATTTCCTTTCTCAAGTTATTTGTTACTAGTCTTTTTAAAATCCTTAATCTTTTTCATAGACTTATTATGATGATTTTTTTGTAATAATGAAGTGTCATTTTTGGATTATACAACAGTTTGACCCCAAATAAACTACAGGATCATACATCAATATGACAAAAAAAAGTTCATGACCTAATGGTTTGGTTTGAATAGGTTTCACTGTAATTATAGTTTGAATAAGGACTGTTTTAACATTTTATTGTCCAAAACTGTAAAGAGTGGGACTAGAACAATTATGTATTTTTAACATCTAAACACCAACGGTATTTTAGTATTATTTAAGTTTGTGTAGACATTTTGTACACCTGAGAAAAATATAGACTGTAAACACTGGTATTTTGCTCACCTGGAGAAAGGACTGTATGAGCTTTCATCAACAGTGTTTTAAATGATTTTTTCCTTCCAACTTTGTTCGTTGAAACCTATATGATTTGATTGTTCTTATTTATGATATTGAAATATAATTGGAAAATTAAATTTGCACAATTTTTCTTCACATTGTCTTACATTTAGATTTGTCAATGTTAAAAATTTAAATATAGTAATTATAATGTTAGTTAATTGTTTATTTATCAAAAGATTGATTTAACTCTACACACAAAATTATTCAAGGTATTTTTTTTTTGGATCTTCTATTGATCTATTCAAAACTCAGATGAATTTAATCATCAGAAAAATCTTTACAGGGGCTATCATGCCTCCTCCTTTATATGAATAATACCTTTGATGAGTTTATAATAATAAAAATCTGAGAACAGTGACCATTTTTTTGGGAGAGTGACTTGTGAAATATCTCATATGCATTTTTTGTCGAGCCTGCAACTTTTGTTGCAGAAAGCTTGACAAAGAGATAGTGATCCGGCGGGGGCGTCGGTGGTGGGGGCGGCGTTAGCATACTTCTGAAAAGCTTTATATTTTAGAAGGTGGAAGACCTAAATGCTTCATACTTTGTATATAGATGCCTCATGTTACGAAGTTTCTGTCAGTCGCATGCCTCATTTTCATGGTTCAGTGACCACTTGAAAAAAAGTTAAGATTTTTTTTAATGTTACTTTCTCTCTTATTATAAGTAATAGGATAACTATATTTGGTATGTGCGTACCTTGCAAGGTCCTCATGCTGGTCAGACAGTTTTCACTTGACCTTGACCTCATTTCATGGATCAGTGAACAAGGTTAAGTTTTGGTGGTCAAGTCTATATCTCAGATACTTTAAGCAATAGGTCTAGTATATTCAATGTATGGATGGACTGTAAGGTGTACATGTCCATCTGGCAGGTGTCATCTGACATTGACCTCATTTTCATGGTTCAGTGGTTATAGTTAAATTTTTGTGTTTTGGTCTGTTTTTCTCATACTTTAGGCAATAGGTCTACTATATTTGTTGTATGGAATGATTGTAAGGTGTACATGTCTAGCGGAAATATGTCATCTGACCTTGACCTCATTTTCATGGTTCAGTGGTCAAAGTTAAGTTTTTGAATTTTGGTCTTTTTATCTAATACTATATGCCATAGGTGAACTATATTTGGTGTATGGAAATATTTTATGATCTATATGTCAGTCGTGCAGATTTTATTCAACCTTGACCTCATTTTCACAGTTCATTGCTCAGTGTTAAGTTTTTGTGTTTTGGTGTAATTTTCTTAAACTATAAGCAATAGGTCAACTATATTTGTTGTATGGAAGAATTGTTAGCTGTACATGTCTGCCTGGCATGGTTCATATGACCTTGACCTAAATTTCATGGTTCATTGATCAATGCTTAGTTATATTGGTTAAAGTTAAGTTTATGTGACAGTTGTAATAAAGCTTTATATTTAGGACTATCAATGATAAGTAAAGAAGACGAGACATTTCAGTGTGTGCACTCTGTGTTAACAAATAGGCCATTTTAGATTGAAAAGAATTACAATGATGTTTATTGGGGTTTTTTTTTTTTGTTTTTTTTTTATTTTTGACTGAATGTCAAACTTAATTTCTCCATTGTGTTTTCTTTTTTTTTGTATGTGTTTTTTCAGGTCACTGTTATGGATAGAAATGCATGCCACAAAAATTCGTCTTGAACACTTTATTTCCAAAAGTTAAAAAACACTTTATTTATGTTTAACATTTTGATTCTTAAATTTTCAAAGAATATTAGAAAATAAATATTTCTTTGTATAAAGAAATTTTTGAATCATAGAAGCAAGGATATAATTTGAATATAGCAAAAATAATCATCTTTAGGATTGGAAGATATTTATCAAGAAAGGTTGTTTCATCACAGAATGTTATACTTATGATATATGATTTACCAATAGATAAAAATATGAATAGATTATTAATGAATTGTGTGTGTTTACAGTTATCTGCCTTTGGTGATATGAAAGGTGGTGAAGATTTGCCTCCCTTAGAAATGCCAGAACAAGGAGAGAAAGATCGTGGGCCTGTTATGCCTGTACCTAAAGGCATACGACCAATACTTAGTAAACACAGAATTGAGGTAAATAAGTTATGCTATTGAGGATAGATCAAAAGTCTTAGAAAATTTAATTGAAATTATAAAGTGTTTTAGCAATTATTTCGGTGTGATGTTTGATTTTAAAAGTACTTGCAAACTATTCTGGCATTAATATTTTCAGACAAAGTGATATTGAGGAATACTTTAAGTGCCAAATGACCCTGAGAGAATGATTTAAAAACTTTATTTATATGTTTCATTGGGTTACTGTCTTGTATATGTATACCCTAACATTCTGGCCCCTTAGACAACCATAAAGAACATTCAGTCATATTATATTTTTTATATTACAAAAACAATACAGAAATAAAAAAATGGTAGATCTGATGAAATATAGAAATAAATATATAATAATATCCAACATTTTAATTCAGGTTTTATTCTGGGGAGTTCGAGATCTCAAGAGAGTCCAGTTATCAACAGTGGATAGACCAAGAATAGACATTGAATGTGCTGGGTCAATTAAACAGTCTTCTGTTATACAGCATACCAAGAAAAATCCAAATTTCAGTGTATTGGTCAAATCATTTGATGTGGTAAGTCTGATTTGTATGGGCAGAGAACCAGAAATGTCTTCATAAGTACTCTAAATACTAAGGATGGCAACGAGTACTCGAGTACTCGGCTACTTGTTCGGAAGACCGAGTACTCGAGTACAGTTTTAGTACTCAGATACTCGTTTGCCTGTTATAATCTTGAGATATGTTCTCTTCACATTACCACTCACTTTAGTTCCGTTGAAATATCACATTCGTTATACTAAATAAAACCAAATAAGAGCATAAATATGTTTATCATGAGGCTTATATTTGTTATAGTAGTACCAGCAAACTTCTTTTCTTCCATGGGCATGGTTTCATGTGCACTACTTGTAACAAAAAAAATTGGAAAGTCAAACAGTCTTTTGTCTGAAATTGTTGACCATATCAGATTTCTAAACAAGAATAAAATCAGAGTGACTGATTGGAGACATTTTTAAAGGTGTTTGTACACAGATCAATACTTTCATGGATTAATAATTAACTCATCACAAGCCGTAAAACTTATCTTTGTTTGTAATCGAGAATTCTATGCAAACGTGATTGGTATGCAATTTACATTTAAATTAATTTAATTGCACAGTATTTGAAATTTAACTATAATTGTTTAATTTACAATTAAAAGATAGGCGAAATTACGAGAGTGACATTCAAAGTCGAAAATAAACTGACAACGTCGTGGGTAAAAAAAAAAGAAAATCAGACAAAAAATGTTGCCAAATAAAACCAAACAACACAGAACATGTAAAACTCAGCAGCACAAAAAAGCACAAGTAATTTGAAGTCCAATATTCTTGTCGACAAATTATAAATGGACAAGTCGTATCATAAAAATGACCAACTCCTCAGAAACAGACAGTGCATATATTGTCTACTGTGTCGGACATTATATTCAAATATTTTTGATTTATTAAAATTTGGTTCATGAACGTGTACACAAAGAATGATTGGTATTATGATAGGTTATTTGTAGAAACAGCGGTCGGTAATTCATTGTTGAATTGACACAAACAAAAAACAGAGGAGCAAGCTATGTTTGTAGTACGTTTGACTTATGTTTATGAAAGGTAATAACAAAAACACTGCATGCCATCTTAAATCTATACTTTTCAATAGACGTTTAAGATTCATCCGAGTACTCGCGAGTACTCGAGTATCTTGACCGAGTATCCGAGTATTAAATTTCAGATCTTTTGACATCCCTACTAAATACACATGAGCTAAGCTACCATGGAAAATCTACAAGAAAAGAAAAAGTAGAAAATAAACATAAGCTATATCAGAATAGTTAAAAAGTCTTTTATCTCATCTGATCATGTTTGTGGAATTAATAAGAATGAGAGTGAAGCTTTTATTTTGTACTTAATCTATAAATTTTATTTCAGGAATTGCCAGAAAATGAAAATTACTGTCCTCCAATTACAATAAGGTGTATA
This sequence comes from Mytilus edulis, assembly GCF_963676685.1. Classification (NCBI taxonomy): domain Eukaryota; kingdom Metazoa; phylum Mollusca; class Bivalvia; order Mytilida; family Mytilidae; genus Mytilus; species Mytilus edulis. The sequence goes on along the minus strand of NC_092344.1, from coordinate 117,304,409 downwards.
GACTGCCGTAACTTTGGCCGATATGTGTTGGTTGGTACACATGTAATTAACTCTATACACAAGTTCATGTATATTCCTACTACAAAGAAAGCAAAGGCAGCTCTACAAAAGTTATTCCCAGGTGAGTAGAGATAGACGAAGACGTCATAGATATAGAGTTTATATAGTAAAGATTATGTCTGCCATATAAATATATATGACATTATTTTCTTGGTTAGTGACTGACTTAAGTCAACACTCACTTCATTGGATCATACCAATCTCCTTATCTTAATATGGGTATCTTTGTTTCTCTTGATCTATCTCCATCGACTTTGCTTATGCAAATGTAAATGCAAACTTGTATTTCAGAGCCCTATTCTATTTGTACAATTGTTTGTTTACAATATGTGAGGTAATTACTTATGATCTGTTCTTTTAAAGTTGCAGTGTAAATGAACTAGATTTAATAAGATTGATCTGGACAGAATAATCTCCCTTGTGTAAACACAAACTGGTCTTTTAACTTCATTTCAAATAAAGATCAATTAAATTTTGTATGAGTGTTAATTGGATCTAAATCTTCAGTTTAATAGACTTTCAACATACTATTCTGTCTTGTCAGAGGGACCCATTTCAGAATGTTCACTCTTCTTTCTATTTGGTAGACAAAAATTACATTGGTTAAAATTTACTCTTTTGTTTATTTACAGGAAAAGACCCTGATGCTCCAAAAATAATTGGACCTCAAGTTTCAGTAAAGGTTGATGATGTAGCCATCACTATGCCAGATGAAAGATTACCTCTCATCAACAAAAACAGACCACTTGCAATTGATGCGGTAAACAAATTCCTCAGCATTAATTTTTTATACAACCACTGGTCGTACATTGGTATCACGTTGGCCTTGTCGTTGTCGTCTAACTTTAGTAAAAGTAAATAGAAATCTATGAAATTTAAACACAAGGTTTATGACCATAAAGGGAAGGTTGGGATTGATTTTGGGTGTTTTGGTTTTAATAGTTTAGGAATAAGGGACCAAAAAGGGCCCTTATAAGCATTTTTCTTGGTTTTCGCACAACAACTTTAGTATAAGGCCAAATAAAAAAGTATGTGTGGTTCCAGTTACATCTAAAAAAAAGTTAGGGTAGGTAGGTAGAGATTTTTTTTTATTTTATGTTTTTTTTTTACATTGAGTCTATGGGAGCAACATTCTGACTTTAACAGTGCTTAATGAAAAATGACAATAAAATCTTTAGGGTAGGCTATTTTTAAGCAGAAAAAGTAGGGACGATAGGATTACTGGAACCACACATATATTTTTATTTGGCCTAAGTGAACAGAAATCTATGAAATTTTAACATAAGGTCTATGACCACAAAAGGAAGGTTGGGATTGATTTTGGGAGTTTAAGTCCCAACAGTTTAGGAATTAGGGGCCAAAAACAGGTCCCAAATAAGCATTTTTCTTGGTTTTTGCACAATAATTTTAGTATAAGTTAATAAAAATCTATGAAATTTAAATACAAGGTTTATGACCACAAAAGGAAGGTTTGAATTAATTTTGGGAGTTTTGGTCCCAATGAATTAGGGGCCAAAAGGGTCCAAAATTAAACTTTGTTTGATTTCATCAAAAAATGAATTATTGGGGTTCTTTGATATGCCAAATCTAACTGTGTATTCAGATTCTTAATTTTTGGTCCTGTTTTCAAATTGGTCTACATTAAGGTCCAAAGGGTCCAAAATTAAACTTAGCTTGATTTTAACAAAAATTGAATTCTTGGGGTTCTTTGATCTGCTGAATCTAAACATGTACTTAGATTTTTGATTATGGGCCCAGTTTTCAAGTTGGTCTAAATCGGGGTCCAAAATTCTTATATTAAGTATTGTGCAATAGCAAAAAATTTTCAATTGCACAGTATTCAGCAATAGCAAGAAATCTTCAATTGCACAGTATTGTGCAATAGCAAGAAATTTTAGATTGCACAGTATTGCACAATAGCAAGAAATCTTCAATTGCACAGTATTGTGAAATAGCAAGAAATTTTAGATTGCACAGTATTGTGCAATAGCAAGAAATCTTCAATTGCACATAATTGCGCAATAGCAAGAAATATCTAATTGCACAATATTGTGCAATAGCAAGAAATTTTCAATTGCGCAGTTTTGCGCAATAGCAAGAAATATTCAATTGCACTGTATTGTCCGGTTTTCAAATTGGTCTACATTAAGGTCCAAAGGGTCAAAAATTAAACTTTGTTTGATTTCAACAAAAATTGAATATATGGGGTTTTCCAATATGCTGAATCTAACCATGTATTTAGATTTTTAATATTTGGGCCCGGTTATCAAATTGGTCCACATTGAGGTCTAAAGGGTCTAAAATTGAACATTATTTGATTTCATCAAAAATTGAATTCTTGGGGTTCTTTGATATGCTCAATCTAACCATGTATTTAGATTTTTGATATTGGACCATAATAGGTATAGGTATATGTCCAATTTAAAATTTTAAAGTTTTTAAGTTTATTCTGTGTCAGAAACCTATGTTGTGTCAACTATTTAATCACAATCCAAATTCAGAGCTGTATAAAGCTTAAATGTTGTGTCCATACTTGCCCCAACTGTTCAGGGTTCGACCTCTGCGGTCGTATAAAGCTAAGCACCTGTGGAGCACCTGGTTTTCACTGTAATGAATTTTCAAAAATAAAATCAAAGATAAAATTGTTTACCTACTTGTGTAGAGTTTATTCTTAATGTCTTAAGTTTTTCTTTAAAAATAATTGACTTTTATGTCTCATTCATAACTTTGTTTTAGACACTTTATGTTGAACTAAAAATGTTAACATCAATAAATACAGAATTGAAATGCAATATTATGGAATGTTTAAAGTTTACAATTTTCTTTTGAATCTGCATGTTAGTCATGTTTGGGGATTCAGTACATTAGAATCCATTGGATAATTTTATTCTCCAATATCTGATGTAAAATATATTCTGAAATCATTTATCAGATTTATAATTACTTACAGGCGGACCAAAAGAAACAAAAAACAGCAGAAAATAAACGAAAGAAGAAATCGTTGCCTGAGGATGAGGATGACCTTGACGTTGATAATTTAGATTGGTGGAGTAAATACTTTGCTTCTGTTGATACCTTGATACAGGTATGTTTTTATCTGTTTCAGCTTATACTGATAATGACCTTGACTATGGGATTTGACCTTTAATAATTTAGAACTAAAATTAAATGTAAAAAGACGATTATACATTTAGCATTAATTTATAAAACAAAATTGTCAGAAGGAAATATTTTTTATAGCTATTGTGAAAGGATACAGAAATATAATAGATCTAGAAAAACATTGTTTGATTTATAGTTACAGTACACCGTATTGTCCCTGTTAGCACATTATAGTTATCTCCCCTGGCTGTAGTTTGCTTTGTGTAGTATTATCTCCAAACCTTGGATGGCTATTGTTCAGTATGCATTAGTTCCAGATATTAAAAAAAAATTCAAATGAAGCATGGACATTCTTTTCCAAAATTAATGAAAAATAGTTTGTAAAAGAAATTTCCCTGAAATCTTATCAGGGTTAAATGAAAAAAAAGACTAAATTGTGAAGTCACTGAAATTCTGCATCACATCTGTTTGCATATTTTGTCAATTTATGTCACCAGAAGTAAGGTTTCAGATCTTTGAAAACATTTTCTTAATTTGTATCCTTGATTCGCTGTTGTATTCAGACATAAAGTTTTCTTCATTCATGGTTTGGAGATGAGTATTGTCAGGTCCCTATGTTCTGTTTAATGAACAGGGAACCAAGTGATCCTTGTTTACAGACAGCTTTAGTGTGTTCTGTTGCTGACCCCCTATCACATAAACAATCATTGAGTATAATCATTAACATAACAGCATGTCAGGATACATTGTAGCTAGAGCTTTGTTACCTCCCTTTATGTTAATTCACAGGATCCCAATTCGACACCTGACGAGGTAAATTATCATTGCACCATGGTATCTCACATTCTTTCTCTTATCATTGAGTCCAGTTACTCTAAAAGTAATCAATAGGTACTTAGTCCCAATGGACCAAAAGGCCACTGTGGGCTATTGCCTTCACACAAAGCATCTTGCATATGTCACTTCATTCAATCTTTAGCTTTAAAAAAAATTATGGCCACCTTTGTAACCGCTTGACCAATTGAAATCAAGATTTATCACTTTTATTCATAACTTTTATATAGAAGTCTGATGTTCCCACAAATAAGTCCACATTGCCACCTTAACAAACATGATTAAAGCATAAATCAACCAACATTTGAATTAAAAAAATCAGAAAATTGTTTTGAAAGATTAATAGCTTCTAAATGTTGCAATAAAGATCTATCTTTTTTAAGAATAATATTTGATGCCTACAAACTGTCATCAAAACGTGATTTAAAAAATAGAAAGATCAAATTTGAACAAAAAAATCCATGTGAACAGAAAGATCTTGATAAGGGCTAATGGTATGATACTATGAATTTATTTATTTTCTTCTGTGGATTTCAGAAAGATTGTGTTTTTGTTGATACTTGATTTGTTTTTTACAAAGTTTGCATTCACACCTTTGTACCGTTTTGACCACTTATTTTTGCACCTCATAAATGATAATGAATAAAAAGAATCCAAATGATGTTAGGTCTTTATGAAACACAATTGATGAATACAAATTCAAATAAAGTAGCTATTTAGGGGCCAGCTGAAGGACGCCTCCGGGTGCTTGAATTTCTCGCTACATTGAAGACCTGTTGGTGACCCTCTGCTGTTGTTTTTTATTTGGGCGGGTTGTTGTCTCTTTGACACATTCCCCATTTCCATTCTCAATTTTATAACTTTAAAAATATGACCAAATTATTTCTAAAGTAAAAATGTGATAAAAAAAACACTAGAAAGTTGATGAAAAGATAAATTGCCATAGGAAATATTAAATGTTTATGTCGATTGCTTTCAAGAATGCCTAATTCCTATTCTAGAAAATTTGACAAAAATAAAAGTTTAAAACTTCCTTTTTAAGGCCAAAAGGACCATAAGCACACCTCCCTATTAAGATTTTTATAGCACTCTGTATTTATAAATATTTTTTTAATATTGAAAATGAAGATGCATATGCATGGACTTTTGTTTTGTTTTACAATGATTAGAACTGGACTCATTGAGGACTAATGGAACAGTCTTTTTTTTCAGCCTGAAGCTTTTCATGTACACAAATTTTATTTTCCTAGCATTGTTTATGTTGTAAATCTGTGTAAAATCAGGTAAACAAATCCTTATTTGCATGAGAAAGTTGCATCCATTGTATGGACCATTTATTTGGACCTGCTTTCTTCCAATTGTTAATTTGAAAGTTCTCTCAAAAATAAAATCCACCAATCTATTAACCTTTACAAAATACAAATTTTTATTCTTGCCTTTCTTATTCGCTGATGTGTATTGACATTTGTTCCTTAAATTTTATTCAATATATACATTATAAAATTATTTATTTATGGTACATTTGTACCATTGATTCAATTATTCAGTTTATATTTGAAACAAATAAAGTTTAGTTTTAACATGGTTTAAACCTTAAAACTTTAATATGAACAATGATCTAAAACTTAAGATATTTCAGAACCAGTATTATTTTAGTAGTGTGTCCCTGTCACCCTCAAATCTATCTTGAAATATCTTTTCTTTTGGTATTGCTTCAATATGACTGGTTTATGTGACTGATCGCTTTCTTTTGTCCTTTTTTACAACTTACTATTTTTAGCATGCAATGTTTTACTTCAAATAAAAGAGAAAATAAATGGAATTAACTTAAATCTTACCTAAAACTTTCCTTTCATGACCAAAATATTTCAATTAAACAAATATACTAAATTATTTTTCAGAAATCTTGTATCAGTGGCCCTCAACACAATATATATTATAGGCTCAACTGGCCCAAAAAAGGCTCTTTAAAAACTATTGTGCCAATTGGAACCAAACATGGTCACATTCATCTTTGTTGTTTAAAAAATGTGTTCCATTATCCTGCCTGCAAAATAACATGGCCAACATAGCTATAAAATAAAAAGATAATATGGTTCAAATGCAATTGTTGCCTATTATCTTGTAGATAAAATCTGACTTTGACAGAAATGTTCAAAAATGATCTGTAAGATTAATACTCTGAGCTACATGGGCAGAATTGTTAGTCAATTCATAATAGGAGTTATTGCCCTTTATTAATTTTACATCATTTTGTTATGTGCTGCTTTTTATCTTGAAAACTGTTATAGATAGAAACTAAAAAAATTTATAAATTATCACAGATAAGACAAGATCTACAATTAGGTCGGCATCGATAAATTTGTCAGTTGTCTTTTTATAGAAGTTATTGCCCATAAATGACGATATTTACCCTTTTTGTGTTTGGTTAAAAACTATAGCAGATAGAAGGAAAAATTATCAGCAAAACAAGATCGAAGAAAAAGAGATTTTTGCCATAAACTGTATGCTAGTCTACAATGTTCGAGATTTTCTATTGTTGAAGATGCACATGGACCTATATATGAGAGACACATTCTCTCTGAGATAAAAATTATTCGTTAAGAGCATCTACCTCCTAGTTTCTCCAGCTTGATTTAATATTATATTTTAATTCAAAGATTCATTTGGTCATGGAAGTAATATATATAGAATAACCATACATTGTCTCCAAATATCAATGTTATTTGTACAAGGCTTTAGAAACAGGTAGAAAGCGAGGCTATGCCGAGCATTTTTACCTGTTTCGAGCCGAGTACAAATAACATTGATATTTCGAGACAATGTATGGTTATTCTTTATATACTGCAACTCTTATAACTGTTCTAAACGAAGCATTTAGGGTAAAAAACATCATTTCTTGATTTTCAACGGAAGACGTAAAATTTCCGCGAACCTGTATGTTTTATTGACGTCATAAATAAAACTCTACGGAAACATATTGTCAACGTCATAAACAAGGTGATATACGGTCAGTGACTGTATATCACATATGAATATACGGTCAATGCAATTTGACTGCTCAAATAGCACAGCTGCAGTATATAATATACTTCCTTGATTGGACAAAACAGGTTTGTTGGTCACTGACTAGTAGAGTTGAACAGATATTCTGCTAAGTTCATATACAATTGATATTGTTGACATTTAATAAATGAAGCAACCAATTGTTTTATTTATTGCTTATCTTAAAAAACTTACATTAATACTTTTTTCTTATGTGTGAGCTACATATAATAATACTATGGCATACTTTGAGCATCCACTGCACATGCTTTACAGTAGATATATTTGTAGGTAAAAAAGAATAATTTAACATAACATATGACTTTTGCTGTAATACTTTTGCTCAACAGAGTATAAGGACAAATGTAATCACTAGTCACCATTGTACGTTGTGTACTCATAAAAGTTAGTCCTACTCAAAACACCATTATTATTACCTTCTCTTTTATTAAGTATTTTATTACCTTTGGAAAAAAATAATTGAATAGTGTTTATAATAAAAATATTGTTACATGACCCACATATTATGATTCACTTGCTTTAGCACTATGATAATAAATGACCTTCAATGAGGTAACTTGGTAGCTTCAAACACAAGTAAGTCCCCTTGACCTACATTTCATGTTCCTATGATTCTTATTTGTCTAATGCCATATGACATTCAACCATACAACATGTAGGTATTTGTATATATCAATAAGTAAGAGACAATTTTGAATAAATTCTTTATCAAATGTACTCATTATCAAATAACTTTCCACTGTTAAATAAAGTGGAACTATGAAACCTATAATTGAGAATTAAAAAAAAAAGATTTTAGTAACAGGAAGTGAATAAGGCGATATTATACCTTGATCAATGGGAATGTATGTAGCTAGGCTTTGAAAAGATTTTGAACTGAAAAATATGTATACTATGATTGGTTTCAGCTAGCCATAAAATCCTTAAATTGAAGTTACAAAACCATCTGAAATACATACATCGGTAATTTTTTTACAAGAACTGAATTTAAGACATACATATTATTACAGGAACATGATAAAAACAAAAGGAATGATATCATCGACCCAGTTGACCTTGACAATCAGACAGACATTCCAATGAACAATAATCAGGGAACAACTCCATATGGATCTATACCTAATGGGGACAGTAAAAATGAAGGTTTGTATCCATCTGAGGTCAAGGTTAAGTAAATTGGGATCAACTTCATAATGGTGACAGTAAAAATGAAGGTTTGTATCCGTCTGAGGTCAAGGTTATGTAAACAGTAAACACCTCCATATTGCTCTATACCTAATGGTGACAGTAAAAATGAAGGTTTGTATCCGTCTGAGGTTCAGGTTAGGTAAACAGGAAACACCTCCATATGGCTCTATACCTAATGGTGACAGTAGAAATGAAGGTTTGTATCCATCTGAGGTCAAGGTTATGTAAACAGTAAACACCTCCATATGGCTCTATACCTAATGGTGACAGTAAAAATGAAGGTTTGTATCCTTCTGAGGTCAAGGTTAAGAAAATAGGGATTAACTTCATAATGATAACAGTAAAATTGAAGGTTTGTATCCATCTGAGGTCAAGGTTATGTAAACAGGAAACACCTCCATAATGCTCTATACCTAATGGTGACAGTAAAAATGAAGGTTTGTATCCATCTGATGTCAAGGTTATGTAAACAGTAAACCCCTCCATATAGCTCTATACCTAATGGTGACAGTAAAAATGAAGGTTGGTATCCATCTGAGGTCAAGGTTATGTAAACAGGAAACACCTCCATATGGCTCTATACCTAATGGTGACAGTAAAAATGAAGGTTTGTATCCATCTGAGGTCAAGGTTATGTAAACAGGAAACACCTCCATATGGCTCTATACCTAATGGTGACAGTAAAAATGAAGGTTTGTATCCATCTGAGGTCAAGGTTATGTAAACAGGAAACACCTCCATATGGCTCTATACCTAATGGTGACAGTAAAAAATAAGATGTGTATCCATCTAAGACCAAGGAGATGTACAGTTGATTAATTTCAAAAACTTTTTGTCAAAAAATCATACCAATTCACCAACCTTAGATATTGCAATATTTTTAATTTTTAATCTTACTTCCACTCTTAATCTGAAGGCTCTATTCATGATCTTTTTAGATGATCCAGATTATAACCCAAAAGAAGCAAAGAAGATGGAAGCCACCTTAAAAAAGATGGAGAAGCAAGATGAGAAGAGAACATTAAAAGGCACAGCAAAAGCAGTCACTCTTGCCTCAAAAATGTCTCCTAAAGCTCAACGCAAAAAAGATAAAGCCAAAAACACAACATCTCAGTTAAAGGTATTTTTCAGCGTCTTTTCGTACTAGTGTAGTTCCTTTATTAAACATGTCCCTTTACATTATCTTCCTATTGACCAGAACAAAACTACATTATCTTCCTTTTGACCAGAACAAAACTATCTGTGCCTGAATGTTAGTGTGCTTTTTCACTTCTACTTATAAGATTCACTTTGAGTGTCAATGTTGTAAATTTATATTGTTAACTTTTACTTGAATGATAAGTCTTTTAAAAGTCATAGTTTTTATCATGACCATTGGCGACAGAATGAATTATCTGACCAGATTACAAAGTTTTTTGATATTTTTTTCAGAACTTGTGGACACTGATATACTTGTCATATGTTGATGTTATTTGTATGACTGTTGTGTCAAGCCTTATATTGTATGCACTTAATAGAGGAAACATTTCTTTGCATATACACATTTTCGTTGAAGATTTATTTTAAAAGTGCATTTATGTTTGTGTGGATTCATTAATATTCGTTGAATGCCAATTTTCTAGGATTTCGTTGGTGTATGGAACCATGAATTTATATTTTCATTGAATTACAAATTTCATAAGAAGTATACATCCATTGCCAAAACAATGAAATTAAATATCCACAAAAATGCAAGTTTTCCTCAATTAATGAAAATTAGTACCAACGAAAATAAATGAATCGACAGTATTTGTTATAAATTGCCATTTTTGGTCAAATCAAATGTACGTATCAACAGCCGTACTCAAAATGATATTTATTTCATTAACATCAACGGACCAGTATACACTTTATCGTAAAAATAATTTTGTATAAGGTTTTTGTAAAAATTAAATATAAATAAGAAGACATAAATTCCTGAAACGAAAAAAGTTTGAAGGTCTAGATTTAAGCAAGCATGTAAGAAAACCCAGTAATACTGATATCTGACAAACCTATGTCTTGTGAACATCTGGGTAATGTTATTTTATAGATACAAGTAAATTGATTTTTGACCAAATCCATCAAATCCTACCTTACTCTTTTGTTTTGTATTCTATATGTTGTCATTTTTAGTTTTACTTTGTAATTGTTTGTTTGGTGTTGTACATAGATGTTGTAATTTTGTGTTTTAGTCTATATCATCTAATGTTGGCATGTTTCTAAACAAAGCATTTGATATGGGTGAGGAGGAGGAGGAAGAAATACCACTCACAAGGGACAAAGAAATATTTAAGGTAAAAAGTGATGGTGGCAGCATTTGCAGTGGCATCTTACACTATTTGTATAAAACTTTAAATTTCAGAAGATAGAACACATGGATGCTATATACAGTGTATGCAGATGTCTTATATAATGAAGTCTTCGCCTGTCATATTTCCACAGTCCTTGACTGCATTTTCATGGTTCAGCAACTGCTTGAAAAAAAAAGTGTTTTTGTCATGTGAATTTTTCTCTTATTTACTCTTATTATGAGGAATAGGATAACTATATTTGGTATATGGGTTCCTTGCAAGGTCTAAATGGCCATCAGACAGGGTTCATCTGACCATGACCTCATTTTATCAGCGATCAAGGTCAAAGTCTTTTTCTCAGATACTATAACTAATATAAACCACATTTGATATGAATAATTATTTCCTAAAAAAGACGATACCATTGTATTTGTAAAAATCTTTTTGCTAGAAACTAATTGTCTTATCTAGTTGCAGAAAAATTATAGATTTGGACCATTTAAGTGTCAGACGACCAATTCAAAATCCCTTGCTTTTTAACCAAATTTTGCCATTTTACCAGCTTTCTAAATATTAACTTCATAGAAACTAGGTATATCCTGAATCATACATGAATCACCTTTCTACAGGCCAATTTTCAACCAATGTTTATAGTCTTGTAATAAAATACCCCACTTCGAAAGCCAGCTACTTCTATAAATAACCCCTGGTTTTTCTTGAAACCTTAAATAAGTCTACTATGGAGTGCATTAATCCTCAATTTTTAATGCAAACTCATTAACAAGTAAATGTTGGCTCCATATAGTCTTAATATATTTCTCCCTTCCCAAAAGTTTCATTTCTACAAATTAGTTGTTTAGTTTTAGTAAAAACTGACATCAAAAGCACTATTGTCAGGGAAGGGCTACTTTTATATATGTTCTAATTTCAAAGAAGCATTTCAAGAAGGTAAATTATCAATTTCACAAACACAAGGTGTTATCACCTGTCTACCCAAAGATGGTAAACCAAAACATTTTCTAAAAATTGGCGACCTATTTCACTACTTAATGTAGATTATAAAATAGTATCAACATGTATTGCAAATAGAATTAAAAAAGTCCTTGATCACCTAATTAGTGAAACTCAAACTGGTTTTATGAAAGGCAGATATATTGGTGAGTGTACACGGCTTATATATGACCTCTTGAAAAAAGTAGATGACGAAGATATTCCTGGCTTGCTTGTCTTGTTGGACTTTGAAAAAGCTTTCGACTCTCTTGAGTGGAACTTTATATGCGAAACCTTGAAATTTCTAGGTTTTGGTGACACAATAGTGAAATGGTTCACAACCCTTTACTACAATTCAAAAAGCTGCATTCAAAATAATGGCTATCTATCTGATTTTTTTGTAATAGAGAGGGGGGTTCGACAAGGGGATCCATTGTCTCCCTATCTTTTTATTTTATGTTTGGAACTGCTTAGTGCATCAATAAAATATGACAACAACATTAATGGTATAAAGATTAAAAATTCTGAATTTTTACTCAGCCAGTATGCTGATGATTCGACTTTGATCCTGGATGATAGTGAAGAATCTCTCAATAGTGCTCTAAATAAGATAGACTTGTTTTACTCATGCTCTGGTTTGAAGGCTAATTTTGAAAAAACCCAAGTTATATGGATTGGGGCAAAAAGGGGCTGTGGTGAGGAGCTAAACACAAATAAAAAAATAATATGGAACCATTCAGGAAATTTCAAACTCCTAGGCATTCAATATTGTTTGTCAAAAGTTGATATATGTGTTGATAATTATTTAGAAAAAATTAAAAAAGAAAAAAATCTTTTAAGTGATTGGTCATTCAGAAATATTACTATATATGGGAAAATTGTAGTTGTGAAAACTCTTGCCCTACCAATTCTAATTCAATGTTTTACTGTTTTACCAGATCCATCCCCAGATATATTAAAGCAGATACAAGCTATGCTATACAGATTTGTGTGGGATGGTAAAGGGGACAAAATTAAAAGAAATATACTTTAATATCTCAAATTACGAGGATGGTGGTGTAAAAATGCCACATATTGAATCATTTATATAATCACTTAAGTTATCCTGGGTTAAAAAAGTTTTAGACCCCACAAACTATTCATCATGGAAGGTTCTTTTGGCAGATCACCTTGAAATGAATGGTGGAGAAAATATTTGGCATTTATCAAAATCAGCACTCAATAAAATTAAAGAAGAATTTAACCCTTTTTGGCAAAATGTAATCTCATCATGGGCCTCACTGTGTGAACCTCTGACCACAGCCCCAAGTGACATCTTGTCTCAACCATTGTTTTTAAATGAAAATATTATGATTGATGGAAAAACAGCTTTTTATAAAAGTTGGATACAGAATAATGTATTTTTTCATAAATGATCTCATTAAGGAAAATGGAGAATTTTACAATTATGATGAATTTATTAGAAATTATAATATAAAAACAACTTTCCTAGAGTTCTATGGACTAATCTTCTTGGCACTTCCAAAGGAATGGAAGAATGTTATTCATTCTCAAGTATTTCTCAAACTAAATACTGTCGGTCACAAAATTGTTACCGCCATAAAAACAGTTGATAAAGTATCAAAACATTTGTATAAAATTTTTTTAGATAAAATAAAGGAAACCCCATCACGCATACAAGAGAAATGGAAAATAAAATTGGGAATAGATATTGTGGCCGAAGAATGGAATTATTTTTTTAGCCTTCCCTTACTTATAACTGAAGATCCCACATTAAGGGCATTTCAATACAGACTACTCCATCGAATTCTAGGAACAAATATTTTACTTATGAAATGTAAATATAGTGAAACAGAACTGTGCACTTTTTGTACAGAAACTAAAGAAACATACATACATCTCTTTTTTGAATGTGGATATATTCGAACATTCTGGCTTAATTTTTTTCAAAAGTTAGAAGATATATGTAATGTAAGCTTTCTCCCAACCTTATCAAGTATAATCTTGGGTGTTAAATATCATTTATTTAAAGATATTCTTAATACATGTATTCTGATATTGAAGAGATATGTTTATTTATGTAGAGTTAGATTTACAGTCCCATCTGTTGCTGAAGCAATGGAATGGCTTAACTACTATTATAGGGTTGACATGGTCTCTATGAGTTTGTGCTCTACCAATAAAGCAATAAGAATAAAAGAAAAATGGTCAAACATTGATAATATTATTAAGAAATAGAGCTCAATGCAGATGTATTCTGTATTATTCTGTTATTGACTTTGTATTTTATAATTTGTAACAAGTATGGTTAACTATATGTTTAGGAGTTATGGCAGAATAATCTGTTTGTGCATCTTTATTTATAGATGAGATTTGAAAATGAAATGAAAATAATAAAATATATATTACAAAAAAAATACTTTTATATATGTTCTAATTTGAAATTGGTGAATTGATCGTCTGTCACCTTTATTTTTTCTATTGTGTCTGGAATGGATGTTTTAGCCAGTTACTATACTATCTAATAGCTCTGTTAAATTCTTAGGCAGTATAATAAATTCTTAGGCAGTATAATAAATTCTTAGAGGCAGTATAATAAATTCTTAGGCAGTATAATAAATTCTTAGGCAGTATAATAAATTCTTAGGCAGTATAATAAATTCTTAGGCAGTATAATAAATTCTTAGGCAGTATAATGAATTCTTACGCAATATAATAAATTCTTAGGCAGTATAATAAATTCTTAGGCAGTATAATAAATTCTTAGGCAGTATAATAAATTCTTAGGCAGTATAATAAATTCTTAGGCAGTATAATAAATTCTTAGGCAATATAATAAATTCTTAGGCAGTATAATAAATTCTTAGGCAGTACAATAAATTCTTAGGCAGTACAATAAATTCTTAGGCAGTATAATAAATTCTTAGGCAGTACAATAAATTCTTAGGCAGTACAATAAATTCTTAGGCAGTATAATAAATTCTTAGGCAGTATAATAAATTCTTAGGCAGTATAATAAATTCTTAGGCAATATAATAAATTCTTAGGCAGTATAATAAATTCTTAGGCAGTATAATAAATTCTTAGGCAGTATAATAAATTCTTAGGCAGTATAATAAATTCTTAGGCAATATAATAAATTCTTAGGCAGTATAATAAATTCTCTTTAAATGATATAAATGTATGGAATACATTTCCTTAATTAATGATATTTTACCTATTTAGGTTTATCCATATGAATTAGAAAGTGTTCCAGAATTCAATGGCTTCACCGATTGGCTGCATACTTTTGATTTATATCGTGGTAAAAATACAGGATCTGCAGACGATGATGAAAGTCGAATTGTTGGGAAATTTAAGGTAAATCCATGTTAACCATATTTCATTTTTTTCAAGAATCTTGACAAAGTTTTTTTATGAAACATTGACAAAAGTCCATTTGTTGACTACTGAAAGCTATCAGCTATTCTTGATAGATATATAGAAAAAAAACAATATAAACTGTACTGTTTTAATCCTGTCTTTTTCTTCTTTTTCAAAGGGATCACTTAAGATTTACAAGATACCACTGCCAGATGATATAGAGGACACAGCAGTAGGGGGAGGTAACCCACAACTGGGATTGTTCCAGGGATTACCTGGTAATGAACCAATCAAAGTTCTAGTCCGAGTTTATGTTGTCAAGGTAAGCTGCTTATATATGAACATCTTTTCTGTAAATACCTGTGGTACCTCTCCCTCAAATGATGAGAGTTTTAAGCAGCTCTTATGTTTAAATGCAGGTACATGTATATTACAGATTTTTAAAGGTAAATCTGGTAACAATTTAATTCAAGACATAGATTAGCATCAAAATCAATTGAAGATATTTTCCCTGTTGCCACATGAAATTTGACTTATTTCCCCTTGTCCATAGTGCGAACATTTAAAGTTAGTTGGAACA
Organism: Mytilus edulis; assembly: GCF_963676685.1. NCBI lineage: Eukaryota > Metazoa > Mollusca > Bivalvia > Mytilida > Mytilidae > Mytilus > Mytilus edulis. Next base: position 117,288,914 of record NC_092344.1, on the reverse strand, counting down.
CTATGAATATAGAGTTGTCTTTCATTGTACATACCTTGCTTGAATTTGTCTTAAGAAAGTATAGATTAGTATGTATAAGTTGCTTGTTACTCTAGATCTGACATATATATAGACTTTCACAGGACATGCAACAATTTATTGTCATTTTGGAATTTCCTTCATTTTAACTTTTATGTTCAGTAAGATTGTATGAAATTTTATTGAAATATGACTGATTTTGTTTTAAGATACACTCAATTTGTTTCTCTGTGGATCTTTTCTCCTAAACATTGGGTTTCATACAAAGATGCTTATTATTTGATAATAGTCTACCTCACAACTTAACTTCAGATATGAAATTGTTAAAGAAATGATAAATTTAGATACTGATGGGTTTTTTTCAAAATTCTTCTATCTACAATGTATATTTTTTTTTCAAATATCAGTCACTGACAGTGCTTATTTTGCCATCTAGGTATAGCATGTAGAGCAGTAACAGAAGCCTTATTCCATTTTAAAATAATCGTTGTTTTGTAGTAAATGTATTTCATGGAATTTTGTTGTGTTTGCATACACACCTTGTCCTTTCTTTTCCAATATAATATAAAATTTCCTTATAATCAAACACAAATAAAACTGGCATTTTAATGAATTATTTCAGTACCAATATTTTCAGTCTAAAATTATGTAACAAAATATTCAGCTTGAGATATTTCCTTATCCTATTTCTAATGTGATTTAATATATAGAATTGTCTCATTATAACATGATATCAACTGCAGCCATGGTCTTGTGGTACCATCCCTGCCCCAAGGGAGGGAAGTCACCCCCTGCCAGACCAAACCAGACTTAAAATCAAAAATTAGTATTTGTTGTTTCTCCACTTGGGATTGAAAAGTAAGGCTGATCATTGCAGAGTCAAAATAATGCATGCAGGTTGGGTGAAATATCTTCCTTCGGACTTAAATTGGCTTAACTTGTTATTCTAGTACAAAGCATTTATATTTAATACCTTTTAAATTTCCATTTTTAAATTTAAGCTATGAATTAAGATTTTCCTGTTTTCTGTGGTTTTGATGTCCTGGGACCATATGTTTAGGATGATAATAAATATTTAGTTTCTTTGTCTTTAAAAAAAACTTTGTAAAATAAAGGATATTTAGGTACATCTGTACATACAGCTGTATATAACAGTGATTTATAATAAATCTCATATTATAGTATCATTTTCTCCCATACAGCTGTAAACTAACATATTAAATTGACAATTTCCCTACTATTTGTTTAAAGATCTGTCAAATTAAATACTCTATTTAACTATATCAGGTTTTAATTGGCATCATATGAGAAGTTTTAAAAAATATTTACATTGAGTACTGTTATTTATATGGTTATAAAAAGACGATTATTTGTGTGTTTTAAGGATTAATATATTGTTTTATGTATTCTATTTTTGTGTATTAGGTCTAATGTATTTGATAACATTAACTTATATTTGGAAAATTTAAACTTATGATATATGAAAAAAATATATCGAATGATGAAGTATTGTAGAATATTTCATAAAATGTGATGGAGAAGAATGGAAAAATATGTGTGGATATTATACCTTACTTATCTGTACTATGTGGTCATTGCTAAAAGGATTTTTTTACGGAGGACCAGATTAAATTTGAATGCCGAGTGGAAGGGATTTTTTTGTTTATCACAATAGTTTTAATTTGTAGGCAACGGAACTACATCCAGCGGATATAAATGGAAAAGCTGATCCGTATCTTGTTATCCGACTTGGAAATAACACGGTCAACGATAAGGAAAACTATATCTCAAAACAACTTAATCCCGTCTTTGGCAAGTAAGTACACTCAAAACATATTCAAGTATATGTTTGTTGTAAAAGTTTATTTCTGCTTTTAATGGTAGCTTGTTGAATACATGCTAAATATGTCTTTTTTTTCAGAATATTTCAGGAAAGAAATTTTTAATGTTTATCTAGAGACTATATTTTGATTTCACTATATTGTTTTTAAGTTATTGATTGTTGATATTATCATCTTTTGTGTGTAGGGTCTAAGTCCAAAAATTCAAATAACATATATTTTTTTAGCCTGAACCTGCTTTTCATAGACTTTATTGGAAAGGAATTTAGAGATGTTTTCTTAAAGTTATCTAGAAACCCTATTTTTCAAATAAAAATCTTTCACTATAGTATGGTTATTTTTTTTACATATGATGCCATCTTATTTGTGATTAGATTTCAGTGCAGAAAAATACTGCAGATACTTTTTAAGAGTTTTTTTTTCTGAACTAAAGTGAATAAGTACATCCACTTGATATAAAAATCTTTCAAAAGTAAAAAAAAATGTGTTTAAACTCATGAGCAATTTGGTAATAAAAAAAATCATTGTTTTGAGAAAAATATTGCTTCTTTTTTTTCATTTTTACAACATAAATACCTTGTTTAATTGTATTGTTATCTTCTTATATATTTTTCACTGGAATAAATTGCATTCAAAATTTAAAGAAACCTGGCTACATTGGTCACATTTTCTCTACTTACTTAGTAATTTTAATTTAATTAATTACATTTACACTATAAAGAAGTTTAAACCTATCAAACTATTTCCCATGACTACAGAACTCTGTCCATATGGAAATAATAAATGAACACTTCAACTTGTAAAGTGGGACCTGTTGTGGTCTGATGTGCCTCATTTCTCATAATTAATTTATAAATTAATTTGTAGTGGACACTGAATATAAGAATGACTATGTATAATTTTAATGAGGCATTTGATTGACAGATCTCTTTGAAGATAAATATTTTCTTAAGAATTCTTGATTGTCAATGGTATTTGTATGTTCAACCCACTTTTGCACTATTACAGATTTCTGCATAAATTTTATAGTGCTGTGGAAACCAAAAATAATTTTAAGGCGTTCCATAACCAGTTTGATTTTATTTTCATTTTATTTTATATTTTTGCATTTCCTTCATTAAAAATACTTATTTAGCCTCTGTGAATTATTTGAGAATTTACTTTTTAGAGAGAGAAAGAAATGAGTCTTAATTTTCCCAAATTACTGCATAAATCTAGGTGGTACATGTATAACTAAATTCATTATATAAAACACTATGCATGGTCATTTTCAAAATTCTATATAATTTATTTTGAAATTTGAGTCAGAACTATAGCAGCAATAAAGTAGAAAACATGAAGAAAATACTGCATAATCTCTGTACATGTAAAAATGAAGCACACAAAAAAATGTCCAAGTTGTTTTAGCAATGATTAATCTGACCATGCTGGTCCTTCATGGGTAGTCAGGGTTGTTAAAAACGACCCATGTACGCAAAAGTTAATCTACCATTATAGTTGTAAAAAAAAGAGTACAGTACCATTATATTCATTCTTATCTTTTATTCCTTTTCTCACATTTTTTTTTTTTTTTTTTTACTAATAACATTATATCTTTACCAACCTTCACTATACAGAAAACTTAATCACAACAGCATGTATGTATTGAAAAATGCCAAAATTGTATATTTTTTTAAGGTAAAAGATAATTGGTTCGTATTTTATAAAAAAAAAAAAAAAATGATTTTTTTTTTATTTTATTTTTTTTTGGGGGGGGGGGGCTTTTTTAGATTCATCTAATATGTGAATAAATACAAAAAATTTAGACCAACAGATATTTTTATTTATATTTTTTTTTTGCTTTTTAACAAGAAAGGATGAATAGGCTTGATATAAAAATATTAAAATCACAAATTAAATGAACGCTTTAGTATTTCTAATTATACATTTTAGTCTATGATTTTCATATTGCAGCACAGACTTAGGTCTTATACAACTGAACTGGCGAATTTTAAAATATAAAAGTTAATGTCTAGATTTTTTTCCTTATTATTTTTTCCCTTTTCTTTGATCAAAGAACAACATCTTGGTGACTTTCAAAGGCCACTAACAACTTTCAACAGATGCTGGGAAATTTTGATAATAAATGAGAAAACTTTAACAATGTTGTTTTAAGAGTTGAATAAATATTGATGTACAGATAGTAAGATGGAGTAGTACAAGTGGTGGTACCCACAGGTGGCGCTTATTTATTTCTAGATTCCTTGACTTCATCAGAAAACACAGTGTAGGAATGTTCAACAGTTTTTTTCACCCTGTTGAATATTTTTTTTAAAGACATTTAGATGTAAAGATTTCTTATTTTAGAAAACTTAAAAGAACTTTGGAATTTTAATAAAATGAAAACTAGAACAAACAGCCTCTTTTTTTCTCTCATTTTCAGATTGGCATAAAAATGTCACTAGCATCATTATTTGTAATTGTTAGAATTATTTGAATTTTCAGGTTTTTATCTAAAACAAAGCAGGATAATTATTTTCTACAGTATCATCATCAGTTTTTTAAATTTATCTTTCTTTCATTCTCAAATATCATGTATATATTTGTTTAATATGAAAATTTGAATTATCAGTAACTATATTGCCTAATATTTGAGTAAAAAAATCCAATATATATATATATATACTGGTATATGAATATGTAATTTATGAAAATAAAATAATATTTAATCATGTATCTTTTTTAATTATGGAATATGGATATATTCTTACATCATTTACAAAAAATAATGAATAAAAGAAAAGATAATTGAACTGTTTTGTAAATATAGAGAATTTTTTCCTGATTTTGCATTTTTCTTTCATAACTACGTCATAGTTGGCTAGTTTGTATGACTGTGATAATGAATTAATTTATTTGATATGGTAATATCCTGTATTTCATATTATTTACAATTTGTCTACGGCTTATTTGATTTCAGTTTTCTCAAATGACGGAAATTAAGCAGATACGATAGCATTTACATATAAATAATCCACACTAATTGTTTAAAAATAGAATAAACATTACTAATTGAAATAAATACTTTTGTCATGAAAATCAGTTTAGTCGCTAGATTTTGATATTGTCATAATTCTTTTTAATATTTAAATATTTTTTTTATTTTTCATTTTAGTCCTTATAAGATTATACTATCAGTGGCATTTTTACGAGATTGGTAAACTAATACCTATCTATTGTACTTTTACGAATATTAATGGCTTTTGATCGCAACAATAGGTCTATTTATCAGAATGTTTTATCTTAAATGCACATGAATTAGCATTATTCTAATGCATGTTAATAAAACACAATGAAGAGACAGTTTAATTATTTTCATGTCTATAAACCATGTTGTAAAAAACAATACCAAATTCTTCTGCTTATTCTAAATGTGAACTCAACAATGAAAAAACAACTTCGATAGCAAAATATAACAAAACCACATAACTTTCTGTAAAAGTCGTAGTTCTTCTGTCTTCTCAACTGTAATATTAAATTTGACCTTTTAAAAAAGGTTATGTCTACCATAAGCTCTGCCTTTTATGGTTTACGAAATTTAAAACGGTTATTTAATATTCAAATTTTCAAACTTCTTGGCCAAAAAATGACGATAGTGACAATGGCAGCAGCGAAGTATAAAACGAGTAATGATCTATGCTGTGTAGATATCAGAGGTCATTATAAAATAAGGATTATATTCTACTAAATCCTGAAGTACACCTGGTAATATCACGCTATATTACGCTCAATTTAACAGAATCTTTATCTTTAATATCTCCATCATTTAGAAATTAAACTGAATTAAACACAATACTTGAAACTTAAGTATCCTCAAATTATTCCATTCTCATATAAATATTTATTTTGGAGTTTACATCCTTTTAAAGAATTATTTACAAAATCATCATTATCATTCTGATTGCAAATTTTCAATCTAAATCAATTAAGTTTGAATTATTAACAAATTCATTAATATATTTGTAGTATTTTCAGGATTTCTATTAAACATATCTGGGTATTTCCATTTTTATTTGACCTGTTTTCTAATTTATTGATATAAAAAATCTTGCATCTCATAACTTTGGAATTCCTTTCATTTTTCCTTCCAGGATTTGAAAAAAATACAGGCTTGACCAAAACATTAATTTTTCATGGTTTCACGACTTTCAAAGTAGTAATCTCAAATAACAGTTGGTGAAAAATTAAATGATTAAAATAGTTTACATTGTTTGCCTCCTCTTAATAATTCAAGACTGCAAAAGAAATATTTCAGGAATTTTTATCAAAATTGCAACAAAAGTCTGAGGTAGATTTTTAACTTTCCTTATTTTCATAAAAATTTGTATAATATTACGTCAATGTAAAAAAGAAACTGTAGCCTTAATTTGATCTGGTAGCTTGATACAACTTGAAGTAAGATTATTAGCTCCCAACAATTAAGTATTAATATTCTATATTCTAACAAAGTGGTTTAAAAAATATCTTATCCCTTCAACACTTAGGCTTTGTAGTGTATATTCTATCAGAGAGTATTAAAAATCCTCCTTGTATATAACATGATACAGGACAACCCAACAGAGCTACTCATATCAGTATCATACAAATATTTTTTATATCTACTTTTAACAAATAATTTTGGTCATGTATGCACCTCATCTGATATAAAAGTATCATATATATTAGAGACATTGAATTGATATGCATCATGGATAGTTTTTATATGACATGGTTGCGATGGGTTAAATATTTTTTTCCCTTTGTCATTCTGTAAGTGTTTTTGTTTTTAAAAAAATTCCATCATATTTATAACACTTGGATTGTATCTTCATTTCTTGGTACACACCTTACAAATTTAAATCAGTGTCTTCTCTAAATGAATTTAGAGTTTGATTGGTTTTACACTAGTAATTTTGGGGCCCTTTATAGCTTGTTGTTCGATGTACGCCAAGGCTCTGTGTTGAAGGCCGTACATTGACCTATAATGGTTTACTTTTATAAATTGTTATTTGGATGGAGAGTTGTCTCATTGGCACACACCACATCTTCCTATATCTATTGGATGGAGAGTTGTCTCATTGGCACTCACACCACATCTTCCTATATCTAATTAGGATGATTTTGGTGAGAGAGAAAAAATGATAATGGGGAACCATATTTGCTGGCTGGTCAAATGTGACAAATTTGTTTCCAATGGTTATCAACAGATCCTACTGAATTTACACTTTTCAAAACAACAATCAGTCAGAGTTCTTTGGAAGAAAAATTTTTTTTATGGCAGAAAACCCCTAAAAATACAACATTTTTATACACCCACTTAAAGAGTAGGTGGTATACTGCTATGACCTCTTCCATCTGTTCATTTGTCTGTCAGTCTGTTTGTTTGTCTATCAATATATTCATGGAATAGCTCTGATAAAATATGTCCATACATTGAGTCACATAGTTACTCTGCTTCAAAATTAAGGATTGATATGATATTTGGTCTTTAACTATATAATGTCAAGAAGTACTGTGAACAATTTTCAAGAGCTACCTGTCAGTTACTTCCTGTTTGATGTTACTTTAAATTTTGACAATACCAACTAAGCATGGTATCCTTTAAAGTCTAACAATGAGTGGGGTATAGTTGGCTCTACATGGCATGCAATGTGTTGTAAGTCTTATGAGAAAAAATACGAACTGAGGATAAGGTAGTTCTTTTGGTATGTGGACTTTTATTTTTTCATTAATATAAACTAGATTAATCAAGCATGAGGTGTGTTAGTATTCTCAATAATCTTCTTTTGTAAAATGTAATTTGTTTAAACTAAATTATTTTGTAATTCATTTTTCTCTGAAAATAAACAACCTTGAATAGAAGTTATTTCCCTTTGACTTACCATACAAATGATATTTTTCAGATGTTTTGAAATGGAATCAACTTTTCCTATGGAATCATTCCTTACTGTGCAAGTCTACGATTGGGATTTGGTTGGCATGGATGACTTGATTGGTGAAACCAAAATTGACCTTGAAAACAGATATTACAGTCGACATAAGGCCACTTGTGGCATTTCAAATAAATTTGAACTGTAAGTTTCATTTTCCTTAATACATTTAACGATTAGTCATGTATTGTATTTATTGGTTTCAGAATTGTGCTAAGTTTGATATAAAATATATAAAAAAAAACATTGAAATATGTTTTGGTTTGTGCAATAGTAGTGCTCGCTTTTCATTTGGTGGAGATGCCATGGGGGACTTGTGTATATAGAAAAATTGTCGTCCAGTGACTTTGTCTGTCCTACATTAAATCCTTTTTTAAACTGAAACGTCTTGTTGGCTGTGTGATATGTATAGATATGTAGCAAAGTCTGGTTGGCATATGGATCTTTAATCTGATCCCAGATATGGGTAGAGTGCCATACTCTTTCCTCTTTCAGAAACCCTTGCATCTATTTTCTGAAGGGTTGGTAATTGGTCTGTTTCAAAGTAAAATGTCATCATTCCTACAACAACAACCTTTTTTTTATACATTTTCATTTTTTCTTCTGCCCTTCATTTTAGTTAACATACCTTGCAGAACTTACTTACTGTATCATTGTTAATTATTTTCTAATTATGAAGATGCATGATATTTTTGCCTTTGGATGTAAGCAAGCAACAATTAATCAATCAATTAATTTGTAAAAAAGCTGGTTGTGTCTGCCATTTCCAAGACTGCTTTATTTGAGTTTCTATTAACCTAGTTCAGATTTATATAGTTTTAATTTTGAAACTTGTTATATTGTTCATAAATTTACTTAAAAGATGTTCCCTCCTCATTTTTCAAAATAACACGTGTTTTAAAAGACTGTTATAAATTGATATAGTTTATAAATAAAGGAACTTTAAAAGCAGAACCAGGTCCTCCACCATTTTATGCACTTCTCTGGCATAAATAAAATAACTTTCCAATTGATAATTTCTATTTCACAATAGTCCTGAAAGACTGGAGGGATGATGATATCATGGTCCTTGATTAGTTCAATGATTTTGGTGACAATGGTTATTGATGTGGAACATAGTATAAGGAAATCTATGATAAAGTGTTCATTAAACTGCATAAAGCTAACTTTAATTAGACTTTTTGAATAGATAAACTTTAATATTCCATTAATTGAGAATATTGATTTCTTTTAGAGAGATAAAAAGTGACAGACCAATATCATAAATCTCTATTGACTTTTTTTAATCCATATTGTATAAGGGTGTGGTTGATTGATTCCCTAGTGACGCTGTGAGGTATGCCACAATTATCTATAAGTACATGTTATAGAATTTAACATGAATAAGTGACATTTTAACATTTCCCATTGTGTTTTTTTTTTTATTAATTGATGAAGATATTGTTATTGACTTTCAGACAAACAATTCCTGTGACAAATTATTTATCTTTCCTCCTCGGTCCGTACCAAGCACAAATTGTACAAGAAAATGGGTTTGAATAATTTGGAAGTCGGGATAATCTGAAATGGCTATTTGTTATATAACAGAAATGATAGTAATTTTTTCCTGTGTATAGATGTATTGTCTAAGCCTTGATTGTTTCAGTGATTAATGCATTACAAGGATAGCTAACAATGCGGGACAATACCACAGGGACAACATGGCGTTTTAGATTGCAGGAGATTTAATTAACTAAATCCATCACCAAGCAATTGTAGTGATTAATATTTTAAAATTTTCAGGAAATAATATTTTCTATAAAATAACAATTGATGGGTCACTATAGGAAACTGTCTGCTCCTGGCTCTATTTCTATTTACTTAATAAAACTTACATTAGAGTGTTCCTTTGAAGTGGAGTTTTTACAAAGATTTCACCTCATTGATGTCAAAAGTTTGTATTGTACTTTATGTAAATACTCAGAAATGTTCATCCCTTCATTGTTTGTTCACACAGTTACAGCCATTTGTTGTAGTAACAAAAAATCCCCCGCAAGCTTTCCTGTTGATATGAAGTTGAGCATCACATGTATATAAAGTAATAATAAACACAACCATAGTTCCAGAGGTTTTAACCTCATGGCTTTCCACAGCAGAAGCATTTGTAATGATAACTTTAACAATAAATATATATTACCTTACATTGTTATAAACTATAGTTGTCAATAATGTAAGGCTTTTGCAATGTAAAGGAAAAAAAAGAACAAGTAAAAAACATCTCACAAGAGATTCGTTCTAGCAGTAAGATATTTGAGTTTGAAAATGGGAGTCTAAATTTTGTGAGCCCTTAATTTCTGGAATGGGTTTTTTTCTTGATACAATATATCCAAAGTGATTCTTTGACTTTTCTATACATTTATTCTTCATCTACTATTTCTTGACAGCTACCGAGAATTCATCTTTTTATGTGTCCATTACAATTACAAAATTATTTGCTACAGAGTTCTCAATTTTTGTAAAGTTTTAGGAAAGATGTGTTGGTATGCTAGAACTGTTTGTGTTTAGATGCTTTATTTTTTCTCTACCTTTTTGTTTTAGTTCCCTTTTGGTATAATTTAAATTTGATGTATTTTAAGCCATTTAGCTAATATTGAACATTTGTACTAAGTTTCAAGTTGATGTGCCCACAAACGACCTAAAATTAAACTTGAACCTATCCTAAACCAATACTTTGAATTGATACAAGAATGAAGGGACTGACGGACAAACAGACAAGAAAACATAATGCCCTTCTAATATTGTTGGCAGGATTCGATTTCACAATTAAAAAAGTGTCACTGGACATCAATTACACCAAAATCCACTAGTAAGCTTACATAAGTAAAAATCATTGTATATAAATGACTTACTTCCGATATAAAACTTGCACTTGTTTACCAGTTATGGATATCAATTATAAAGGAAACAGTATTTTTGTTTTTGTGTGGCGGAAATGATTTTTCTCCATTCATTTTAGAAGAGAACATTACTATGTCTATAGCCTGAGCTAATTTCCTGTAGCATATTGCCGTACAGTGCTTGCTATCTATGACTCCTGACAACCATTTGATACAAAAAATCCATACATCGTGAACGACAGGAAGTTCTGCTCGTCTTAATGTGCAATATCTGGAAATAAAAAGATAAATATTAGAATGGTCCTAAACATTCAGCCGTGATTGAAAGGTGCAACATGAAATACGGAAAAAGACAAATATTGGATGTGTATTCATGCAGACTAACTAACGGAAAGGAAATGAATTGTTGTTAATTTAAGATTAATGCCATTTGACTGTTCTTTCATAGATTTGTTTTGTAATTATCAAGAAAGCCAAGTAAATCACCAAAATGGATTTATCACTTTCTGAGACTCACCTGAATTAAATTGTTCCATCATCCAGATTGAATATAACAATGTACATGTAAACCATTTTAACTTTGACTGTCTGACGTTATAAGTTATTGTTTTCTCTACGTTGGTCTCTCGTTTGTCATAGTTCATGTTGAAAGAGATACAGGATTTATATGGGGATGTAGGCATTTGTGAAGATTAAGTGTATCAGAATCATTTGGCACTGCATCGAAAAAAAATATATGTGATTAATTTTGTTTTTTACCAACTAGAATATAAGCTGTGCATTTGTGTATGAGCTATAAGCTCTATATCTTTGCTTGATTATATTTTTAACAAATATGCTTCCTCTGAGAATTGAACTTAGTAGATTACATTCATGTCGTTTGGAGTCTGATTAATAGGCATTGGCAATCATACCACATCTCATTGGCAATCATACCACATCTCCTAATTTTTATACGACCGCAATGGCGTCGTCGTCTTTGTCATCCGAATACTTTTAGTTTTTGCACTCTAACTTTAGTAAAAGTGAATAGAAATCTATGAAATTTTAACACAAGGTTTATGACCACAAAAGGAAGGTTGGGATTGATTTTGGTCCCAACATTTTAGGAATTAGGGGCCAAAAAGGGCCCAAATAAGCATTTTCTTGGTTTTGGCACTATAACTTTAGTTTAAGTGAATAGAAATCTATGAAATTTGGACACAAGGTTTATGACCACAAAAGGAAGGTTGGGATTGATTTTGGGGGTTTCAGTACAAACAGTTTAGGAATTAGGGGCCAAAAAAGGGCCCAAATAAGCATTATTCTTGGTTTTCGCACAATAACTTTAGTATAAGTGAATAAAAATCAATGAAATTTAAACACAAGGTTTATGACCACAAAAGGAAGGTTGGGATTGATATTGGGAGTTGAGGTCTGAACAGTTTAGGAATTAGGGTCCAAAAAGGGGCCCAAGTAAGCATTATTCTTGGTTTTCACACCATAACTTTAGTATAAGTAAATAGAAACCTATGAAATTTAAACACAAGTTTTATGACCACTAAAGGAAGTATGGGTTTGATTTTGGAAGTTTTGGTCCCAACAGTTTAGGAATAAGGGGCCCAAAGGGTCCAAAATTGAACTTAGTTTGATTTCATCAAAAATTGAATAATTGAAGTTCTTTGATATGCCGAATCTAACTGTGTATGTAGATTCTTAATTTTTGGTCCCGTTTTCAAATTGGTCTACATTAAGGTCCAAAGGGTCCAAAATTAAACTTAGTTTGATTTTTACAAAAATTGAATCCTTGGGGTTCTTTGATATGCTGAATCTAAAAATGTATTAAGATTTTTTATTATTGGCCCAGTTTTCAAGTTGGTCCAAATCGGGGTCCAAAATTAAACTTTGTTTCATTTCATCCAAAATTGATTGATTGATTGATTGTTGGTTGCTTAACGTCCAGTGGCAAATATTTCATGCATATTCAGGACGAGAACAAGTTCACAATAAATACAATAGGTAGGTTGTTGTAATAGAGGACATCTAGGATGATGGTCGGGGAAATTTGGACTGCCACTGGAAAATGTGGATATATTGGATAGGGACAGAAATTTTGCCTTGCAACAGGCCACCTACGGACCCCTCAAAGAGTTGTTGCAAGGGTTCTTAACGTGCAAAGAGCGTGGCATTCTCTTTACACGAGGCATCGGATTTAACGTCCCCTTCTGACGGACGTGACTGCGAACTTGATACATCCCGCACAGCCAAACGGACGCCCCACTTCAGCAAGCGTTTTACTGCCGGTCGGGAGAAGACCAAGCGACCATATTTCTATACCCCAGTCACCCTTGGGGTGTCCAAAATTGAATAAATGGGGTTCTTTGATATGCCAAATCTAACTATGAATGTAGATTCTTAAATTTTAGTCCTGTTTTCAAATTGGTCTACATTAAAGTCCAAAGGGTCCAAAATTAAACTAAGTTTGATTTTAACAAAAATTGAATTCTTGGCCTTTTTTGATATGCTGAATCTAAACATGTACTTAGATTTTTTATTATGGGCCCAGTTTTCAAGTTGGTTCAAATCAGGATTCAAAATTATTATGTTAAGTATTGTGCAATAGCAAGAAATTTTCAATTGCACAGTATTCAGCAATAGCAAGAAATCTTCAATTGCGCAGTATTGTGCAATAGCAAGAAATTTTCAATTGCACAGTATTGCGCAATAGCAAGAAATATCTAATTGCACAATATTGTGCAATAGCAAGAAATTTTCAATTGATTGGAGTTATCTTTCTTTGTTCAGAATAGTAGTTGAATCAACTTAAATCATTGTTTTATACAATATACAATATACAATGTATATTCACTTTTACTACCAACTGATAAATTAAAACAATCTTTACCATTCAGTGATAACAAGCACCTTTTGTTACATTTTACAGCTTTTACATTAATGCTAGCAAGACAAATCTTTGTTTGGCTTGCTTGCTTTGTTTGTATCAATGTTTGCTCAAGCATGGTAATTAAGATAGGCAGGGCTTCAGCTTGTATACATCATACTTAAATTTTATTGGACGTTATGTTGGAGGTTAAGGACACTAAATTTTAAAACATCACATGACACATATTCTCACGTGTTTCCTTATCTGTAAATATACAATACAGACAGGATTCTACTTCGTCGAAATTATCTGTTCATTTTCACAATCGTAGAAACGGAAGACAATTTTTTTTTCAGAGATCCAACTGAAAGACTGTCGTCAAGCACTTTTAGTAAAATAGCTATTCGAACACACCTACTCTGATTTTGTGATCTATTGGATAGGTATTTCACTTGACCCCTATATTTCATCTTTTAGTACTGTGATTTTTTTTATGTTATAAAGTCAACCTGTAGCTTTGCTATATAAAATGATAGAGTCTGAAGCGAGATGATGTATCAAATACTCTTGTTTTGTACATTTTCAAGACAAAATATTCATCTCAAACACACACCCTAACATAAAAAAGGTGCACTCGATTTTCTCTTTTCAATACAATTGTTTCCCATTTTTTAGAATATTTTCTGGAGTTGCATAATTGAAGGACAGACATGGAAATAACTGACTGAACTAATAGATTGATATGTTATAAAAACAATATTAAGTCAATTAATGGTGAAGGCCAGTTTCTCAGCCTCATACAAGAAAAAAGTGTATTTGTCATGTGATCTTTTAAAATTAAGTGTCCTTAACCTCAGATATAACGTCCAATAAAATCTAAGTATGATGTATACAAGCTGAAGCCCCGCCTTTCTTAATTACCATGCTTGAGCAATCACTGATACAAACAAAGCAAGCAAGCCAAACAAAGATTTGTCTTGCTAGCATTAATGTAAAAGCTGTAATATTTTATAATGTATTTAAATGAGTAGTTATTGTTGCAAACTCCATTAGAAATTTGAATTGAGATCAGTGTTGGAAAAAGGGAAAGAGGGATGTGAAAAAAAATTGGGGGGTAAATTTTTCTCATTTAAGATTTCATAAATAGAAAAAGAAAATTTCTTCAAACATTTTTTTGAGAGGATTAATATTCAACAGCATAGTGAATTGCTCAAAGGCAAAAAAACTATTTTAAGTTCATCAGACCACATTCATTCTGTGTCCGAAACCTATGCTGTGTCAACCATTTCTTGGTGTTTTACAGAGCTGGATACAATGCCTGGAGAGATCCTATGAAGCCTACTCAGGCATTAGCCAAGCTATGTAAGGATGGTAAAATAGATGGTCCCCATTACCAGCCAGGGAAAGTCAGAGTGGCTAATCGTATCTTTACACAGCCTCTTGTGGCAAATGATGATGAGGATGGTAAGGATTTTATTATTATAGAATACTGTAGATTCATTTATTTTCGTGGGTATCAATTTTCGTGGTTTGAGGAAAACTTAAATAATAGTTGATATTTGATTTCCTGGTATTTGCAAAGTCTGAACTCATTCCTATAGAAAATTTGTAATTCATTAAACATTTTAATTTGTGGTTCTCCTGTACCCACGAAATCCACTAGAATTAGTATCCAACTAATATTAATCCACAGTATTATTCATCTAATTCATAGGTTACAGAAATGTTGGTCAGAAATTTTTAGATTACAAGGCTGACATAGTACAATCAACTCTATACAATCATCGGTTTGAGTGAATTATGTTTTAACATCATGAAACATTGAGACATGTCTGTACTCTTATTGTAAAACATCAAGTGATTATAACAGAGTATTATAGCTTTTACTATTAGATTATCTTGACCCAAATGAGTTTCTGATTAATGAACTGGTGCCCTGATTAATGACAGAACTGGTTCCAATATGTTTTTAGTCAGGAAACATCCACAGACTGCTGAGGTTGAATTTTTCATACTGTTTAATTAGATCAAAATTTTGGAATTAGTTTTTTCAATTGTGGTTTTATCAGGTTAAATGTTGTAAATCTGACGGGATCACATGTAATTTTAACATGATCAGCAGTTGTTTTGAAAATCAATAGTTAAACTAATGTTAAAGATGTTCATAATTTTAAATGAAAAAATATAAAAGTCCCAATTCTTTATCAGTCTGCAGCTTGAACATCTGAGACAGCCCTCTTTTAATCAAAATATATCTGAATATAAGTTGCATGAAAAATATACACAAGGTTTGAGCATAACTGCTGTATTCAATTTCAACTATCATCTTTGGATGTTAAAACAACATCTTTTTATGGATGTACTTACTAGGTTTAATTAAAAAAAAATCTAGAATTTAAAATTTATACTATAAGTCAGAAGAGCATATGTTGAGGAAAAATATAAGCTAAAAATATTGATAGGTTATTGAACTCCTGTTTGAGATATTTTATTTGCTGTAACAAAAAAAAAGTGACAAAAGGCTAACTTAGACGTTTACCCTTAATTTGCATTTGGTATTATTTGGGTCTCAAAACGATAGAAAATAAATTTAGAATCTACTTGAATTTTTGTAATGAAAAATGGGTTTGATTGGACAAAATATTTTACCCTATATCGTAGAAAAAAAACAAGGAGTCTGAAAATCTGACAAAAAATCCTAAACCTGACCTTGATATAGGTCCTTAAAAAAACTATTAATGCTGCAATGTCACTGGGGGGGGGGGGGGGGGGGGGGGCGGTCTTTTCTGGTACTATAGGAGTTTTAAGCACAGTTTTAAAGATTCATTAACCCATCTTGCTTTGTTTATTTATTATGTGATATGTCTAGGTTTTGTCATCTGAAGTGTCTGATAATTGTATATAACTTAGTTTGATAGCAATGATAGAATCACACATATATGTTGTCTAAAATATAGGTTCTGACAATGAATACTGAACCCCATTGTTAAGGGAAGGATAGATAGTCAAAGTATTTTGTAATATTAAACTTAATAAACTGTCTTTTAAAAGTATAGGAAAGATTGTAAATCCAAAACCTTATGCAAACATTGAACAGTGGATATAACAGAAAAGTCCAAAAATATAGCTAAACCCAAACAAAGAATCAGAGTTGTTCAAAAGAAGATAGGTAAATTCCTGTTTTTCCAATGATGTCTAAAATCAATAAAGTAAAGTCACCTGGAACAAGCAGTTTTACCATAGCAAAACACAGTTTTTATTAATAAAGAGGGGCCTTGGTGGCTGAGTGGTGTAAGTAGTTACTAGCCACTGAGGTTGTGAGTTTGAATCCCACTTGTATGGGTCCAATAGACTCCAATAATAATTGACTAGGTTGGTGGCCAGGCATTCCAGCTTCCTCTTTCAATAAAAACTGCCTGCCATAAAAAAAAAAAGCCCAAATGCATAAAAGTGGTGTTAAATACAGAAAATCAAATAATTTAAAAAGACATCATGAAAAATTCATATTCCAAATTTTATTAGCATTACCGGGTAGTATGATTTAGGATGTATAAGTTTTAAAAAATGACAATACCAATGAAAAAATCATGATTTACAAGTAAATTGATGCTTGAAACTATGACACAGCAAAATTTAAAAATGACATGAGGAAGAAATAAAATGTCAGAAGAAGAAATTTTGGGTCTTCCTTGTTCATCTTCTTTTTCTTGTTTCCTTATTTTTCTTTAAAAAATACAAAGACAAGTGTTAATGACTTGCATAATGCTATTATAATTGACAAATTTCCTATTGTGGAGTAATACAGATACTTCTATTTCATTTCCAGGAATTAGGGAAAAATATATTCCCAGATTTAAATTATAATAATAGATAAAGGAAGTATTTTGAAATTTCAGTTTTTATTTTATTCAGAAATGTCATAAATAAAGTCCATGTAAAGTTCTTTTTATTACAATAGGAAATAAAAAAAAAAGCACAGAAAAAAATTAAATGTCCTTTTTTTATTCTTGTCTAAATAAACTAACTTTTTGTCTAGTCTGTGAGGAAAGTTGTGGAAGTCAGACAATAGCGTTTTTAAAGGTTCAGTCTGTGTTTTATAACACCAATATCTGTGTCAGGTCTTCAGGGATTTTTTGAAAATACTTTTTTTACAATGTTACCTTATTTTACAAATTGGAAGTCAACAATACAACTCACAGTAGCAATCACAGGTGACATAGGGTTCCATTAAAGGTGGTATGGGAATTTAATACTCCGTTCATACTATGCCTTTTTAAACCAGGTTCAGCACGAATTAGTTAACCCGGGTTAAATTTAGGTAGTGTGAACGCCTTAAACCGGGGTGAACCTGGTTTAAAATTACCCCTCATTCGAGGTTGAGTTAATGTGGGGCAAACCCTGGTTAAGTACCTCACTTAACAATGTGAACGCAAAGAGAAGTTAATGTGGGGTTGTTGCTATAGTGACTTATATGACATTTGCCTAAATAAGTCTTTAATTTGATGTAACTTTTACGTGACGTCAGAAATCAAATGACGTCATATTTTGACAGCCGTCTAGTTACGAAATTTTCAAAACGGATCAAAAATTATATAACACATATTAAATAAGCGGCAGCAAGCCCTGTGCTATAAGTATATTTACCTATGTTGAAAAACCTGCCTAATGAAAAATGATGAAACCTATATGATTGTCGTCACTTTTTTGGGGCGAAAACTGGGTGCAATTTGGATATAGTGACATTATTTTAAAACACCGAAAGTGGTTGATGGTGATCGAACTCCTCCAAAGCGGCCAGGAGTGTGGTAAAAAACAGACTTTTAAATAATGTATCTGTGATGAAAAAATGCATATGTACAGTGGACAGGTTCAGGTTAAAATTTTGGCGCCGCTCACATTTCTATTTTTGCTGAGAGGGAAAATCCCAAACCGGGTTAATTTTTTATCAAGTGTGAACTGGGGTAATTAATTCGGGTTAATTAACCCTGGTTCGACCTGGTGCTAATTTTATAGTGTCAACACGGTATAAAATAGAAATGATAGAATTTGTTCATACTTTGCCAAAACGTAGTATTTATTGATTTATTTTCAAAAATATAATAAAAATTATAGGTCACCGCACATTTTCAAAAGCTACAGGTTGTGACAAAATGACACATTTTGTATGGATTATACAGGAAAAAACACCATTTCGATAAACTAAACAAAAGGATAGAATTGTTAAAGATAGCTCTCAGACAATGCTTTGATAATATTGAAAGAAAAGATAGGGTCACCGTTTGTTTTGTTCCGTCTAAAATACAAAATAGGAAAATTTCATGTAGATTCCTTAAGAAAATGCACTGTCTTAGAGTTACCTCCCCTTAAAGTGCCAATTTATAAATATTAAAAAAAAATAATAATCTACACTTGTAAAAATATTAAAATTTATAAGTTATATTCTTAAGGAGGCTAGAGGGTATAAAAATTTCAGAAAAAAAATAAACATTTGTTTTTCATTTCAAATTTTATTTGTTACCTTTTGTAGTTGTTACTTTATCATATGGTACAAAAATCATTCAAAAGAAACAATTCGTGTTGGCCCCAGATGACTTTTAAAATGTATACATCATTGAAAAATATTCAAATTATCTCCCTTTGGTGGAAAAATGCTATTTTTTGGCTTTAAATTGAAATATCTTTTTCAACTCATCGGTGACCTATATTTTTTAATATAATTTCCATATAAGCTGTACTTAAACTAAATTATTGTAAAATTTGAGCGATTTCTGTAATAAATTTCCTTTTTTTATTTCGATATTACCTTTATTTCTCCTATTACTTCAACAGAAAAAACCCACCTTTACAAAAATGTATGCTTCTTTCGAAGGCAGATTGTGAGCGCAAATGAACGGTGACCCCACTTTTTTATTTTATTTTTCTATCAACTATAAGATAAAGTTCATTTATAGAAAAATATAGAGAAATCCTATATAAATGATTTAGACCCGCGAACCCCCTTAAAAATTGTTTTTTTCAAATAAAAATTCACATTGAATATCTGCATTCCTGCATCAAATTTTGCTTACTTGATATAAAATCGTGACCTTAGGTTCTCAGTTTTTTATAATCCAAGATGGCAAAAGACACCCATACCACCTTAATCCAACAATTTGTTCCTTCATATAAGGGAGAGTCACTAGTCAAACAAGTTAAATAATGGACCAGCAGTTTGGTGATCCTCCACTATCCATACACTACTATTGGTGTTAAGTCAATACCCATACACTACTAGGTGATACATTTCTAGCCATATACAGATAAGATAAGATAAGATAAATAATAGTTTATTAAAAAAAAAAAGGATCAATACCCAGCCTATAAAGACTTACGAGACACTGCTGGGTGATAAGTAATAAGTTAAACTGTTGGTTGATTAGTCATAAGTCATACTTTGATGTGTGATTTTTCGTTAACTGCTGGGTGATAAGAAACTAGCCATAAACTTCTGGGTGATAAATCCTGAGTCATACACTGCTGGGTGATAAGTCATAAGTTAAAACACTTTTGGTTGATTAGTCACTAGCCATATACTGCTGGATGATAAGTCATAAGCCATACACTGCTGTGTGATTAGTAATAAGTCATACACTGCTGGATGATAAGTCACTAGCTATATATTGCTTGATAATAAGTCACCATACACTGCTGGATGATAAGTCATAAGTCATACACTGCTGGATGATAAGTCACTAGCTATATATTGCTTGATGATAAGTCACCATACACTGCTGGATGATAAGTCATAAGTCATACACTGCTGGATGATAAGTCATAAGTCATACACTGCTGGGTGATAAGTCACTAGCTATATATTGCTTGATGATAAGTCACCATACACTGCTGGATAATAAGTCATAAGTCATACACTGCTGGATGATAAGTCATAAGTCATACACTGCTGGATGATAAGTCACTAGCTATATATTGCTTGATGATAAGTCACCATACACTGCTGGATGATAAGTGATAAGTCATACACTGCTGGATGATAAGTCATAAGTCATATACTGCTGGATAATAAGTCATAAGTCATACACTGCTAGATGATAAGTCATAAGTCATACTGTTTGGTGATTAGTCACTTGTCATACACTGCTAAATGATAAGTTACTAGCCATGCACTGCTATGTGATAAGTAATAAGTTGTACACTGCAAGGCTGACGTCACAAACCATACATAACTAGGGCACAAGTCACCAGCAGCCATAAACAAATAAAAAGCCTCTTTGCTAGGTTACAAGCAAAACACCATATCTCAATATTTGAATTCTTGGATTGGTTATTCTATAACTACATTCATGATTATTCTAAAATATTTACCAATAAACTGTCAGTTGTTAGATATATTGTATTGAATGTTTTTGTTGCAGGAGCAACAAGCCAGGAAGAAAACCTTGCTCTATCAGTATTAAAGCATTGGGAAGAAATACCAAAAGTTGGTTGTAAACTGGTTCCAGAACACATAGAAACCAGACCACTTTATAATCCTGACAAACCAGGCATAGAACAGGTATGGTGTTAACTGGCCCCATAGCATTTTGGCTATCAATCACACTGCCAGGCATCAGTTTGTTGACACCTGGATAGTTAATTGATTTTTTTGGGGGTTGTTGGACCCTCTTCAAATATGGTTGAATATTTTCCCACAAGAAATTCTACAGATGAGTTTGGTAATCAACGGAAAACAATTGAAATGGGGTAAAGCAGGGAAATTGTATATATAGTACTCTCTTGCAGATTTTAAAACTTTTTCTGTCAATTGATTTAAATTTTTTTGTAGAATAATGTAGTAATTTCCATGTTTACATTATAACTGTTAAATCAGAGCATAAATAACATAACTTTTTTTTGCAGCATTGAAGTTGCGTTATTGCCTTGCATGCTTTACTTAATTACATTTTATTATTTATTTTGCTGTTTTCTTCATGGTTAAAAATATATATGTTGGTAGATATATGAGAGATGTAGTCATACTGTTAATTTCATTGACTATAATTTTTTAGGGTAAAATTGAGATGTTTGTTGATATGTTTCCAATGGATATGCCTGCACCTGGTCCCCCTGTTGATATTAGTCCCAGAAAACCAAAAAGGTAATGTATTTTTAAAATTACCAAAGGTTTTATTTTGATCTGTGTAGCAAAAATGAAAAGTAACAACTTATGTAATTTTATAAAGAGAAAAAAGGAAATTTTTAATCAAATTATGACTACAATTTTTATGAAATTTGATATTATGAAGCAACAGTACTGTTCCTGGCACTTCAGAAGGTACTTATGTGATTGAAAAAAATCTAAATGTTAAGTTATAGTGATACTAGAATCAGAATGGCTACTAAACATATTTATTTTCAGTTTTGTGCTGAGATGTATTATATGGAACACAGATGATGTTGTACATGTATTAATGATGCATTGTGGGTACATTTATTTTCAGTTTTGAGCTGAGATGTATAATATGGAACACAGATGATGTGGTATTGGAAGATGATGCATTCTTTACTGGAGAGAAAATGAGTGATATTTATGTGAAGGGTTGGATTAAAGGCCAGGAAGATATGCAGAGTACAGATATTCATTATAGGTTGGTAAAATAAAGGACCTGAATGGGGATTTATTCTCGTCTCCTGGGTTTTCATGCTTTTTAGAATGCATTGTGAAGTCATAATTTTCATTTATAAAGCAGGCAAATTAGTACATATTCATTTGATTTACGAAAACATATGATCTGATGATAATGATGTCTAGCTGCATATGGATGATGGTACAAAAATCAACCAAAAAAATCAATTGTTTTAGCCCAGATGACTTTTAAATAAAATATTTATTTCATTGAAAAAGCTCCAAATGCATATGGATTATGGTAAAACATGTTACAAGAAAGAAACTAATGAATAGAATAATGAGAAAAATATTTGAGAAAATACTTCCAGAAAATATAATGGGAAAAGGGGTCACTGTACTTTTATTCTTTCGTCATGTTGATACAGATTTTACTGTACATTCTTTAACCAGACTTCATCTCCTGAATTATCTCCCTTGTGAAGCTTGTTTTGATACACCCATAAAAATTTTGACAGGATGTATTATGGTATACAAATGTCCGGTGTCCGTCTGTCTGCCTGTCTGTCGGTCCGTCTGTCTGTCTGTCCGGTGTCCACATGTTGCACCGTAACTTGAGAACTGCTTATCCAAATTTCATGAAACTTAATATAGTTGTTTCTTATGATGATCAAATGATCTGTATACTTTTTGGTGAAAATAGGATTTAAAATTTTTGAGTTATGGGACTTTATAACTAAAACAGGGGTGTGTATTTTTCACATGTTGCACTGTATCTCAAAAACAATTTCCGAAAATAGCTTTAAACTTCACACACTTCTTAATTATACTTATCCAAAGATCTTTATACTTTTTGGTGATGATTCAAAATTTTATTTTGGAGTTATTGAATTTTTTGTAAAAAAAAAAGTGGGTTTTCACATATTGCATCGTATCTTTTAAAAAAAACATTAATGACTATTGCTTAAAACTTTACACACTTCTTAGTTATATTAATCTAAAGATCAGTATTTTTTTTTGTGATGATTCAAAATTTTATTTTAGAGTTATTGAGTTTTTTGTATGTTTTTTTTTCACATGTTGCGCTGTCTCTCAAAAACTATGTATGATTATTGCATAAAACTTCTCACACAAGACAAAGGGCGTATCATGCGCTCATAGCGCAGCTGTTTATTAAATTATTAAATCATTGAATCAACAACAATATCTTATTTATAAAATAAAAAGTTTTGGAACAATCGATCAAAGGTTAAGAATATGATTAGTACTTAACTAGTTTTTGTTTTAGAGGCTGTAATGATTTGTTGACTAGAATGCTGTTAAATTGTACAAGTAAAAGCTAACTCAATGGTAGGCTCATTTAATTTGCTTCCTGACATGACCTTATTTTACCCTTTCTCTATCATTGTAAATGGACATTAAAACTCAGAACTGTCATTGTTAACATATAAAAACATTGGGAAAAATGTCATTAAATTGTCAGCCAGGTAAAAAATTGTCTTCAGTACAATGTTCCCTGGATTAACTTTTGTTGTCCATAAATTTTTGATTGTGTCCATGTTATTATTGAACAATAAAATTTATTCTGTCTCAAGAAAAATAGTTTAAATGTTTGTTAATTTGCAGTAAATGCTGTTTATTATTTATAATGTTGTTAATTGATGGAAACTCTAATTATTGGGAATTATTCAAATATTGACTACTAAATTCGAAATTATAGAGGCAGAATACCAATCAAATATAAACTTTGCCAAAAAATGGATTTTTTTCTAAAGCATGGTATTAAGAACATGCATGTTTTCTCAATGAAGTCTATTTATTCCTTTCAAATTTTTAGCTTTGAAACATTTTTCTATTACCATAAAACTGTTCTTTATAGATGGTCAAACATCAAGATGTTATTTTGATCTGTTGATCAGTATATTTATGCATGTTTGCTTTGTCCATAGGCGGATCTAGGGGGGGCCGCCCCCCCCCCCCCCCCTTTCGTGGGAAAAATTTGGTCGATTATATAGGGAATCATGGAAGCATGACTGGAGCAGGCCCCCCTTAGGAAAAGTTCTGGATCTGCCACTGTTTGTCTGTACATCCATGTCTAATGGTGTCCACTCAGAATCTTGGGAAATTCTTAGGGTAAAAAATGATGCTACATCTACATATAGGTGTTTTTCCCTGTCACTTGAAGGTTTATTTATCAACCATATTGGAATCTCTAGTAAAAGACAAGGTCACAAACATAGTTTACAAATTGTTTCTGTTCTATATCAAGGACAATTTGTGAGGATAATTTGTATGACTGTTTACCACTACTGATAAAAATCATAGGATGGATCCAGAAGGGCCCTTTTGTGGGAAATTTATAGTTGATTATACAGAGCATCACTGGAGCTTCACAACAGGGGCCTACTCTTAGGGCAGTCAATGGGCCCCCTTTCTGAACATTTCTGGATCACTTGAAATGTGTGGATTCCAAGATTCATGTTTACAAATTGTTTTTGTTCTGTATCAATAATTCTATGAAGATAATTTGTATGACTGTATACCACCAATAGAAATGTGTGTTAGAAATGAGGTTGAAGTTTTAGCTTGAAGGTGAAGGTCACAACCTTGGTGTTACTATGGGAATATGTTTTTGTTTTTATTTTAACCACTATATCTTGAATATTTATCTGTTTTGTATGATTGTTCATCACAGTAGGAAAATGTGTCCCACATAAATTTAAAATATCTACCTAGAAGTCAAGTCAAGCAAATTTTATTCACTGTATATGCCCCATGTCCTTTTCTTTTTTTTAATGCCCTATTTATGTGCATTATATTTTCTGGTCTGTGCCTATGTTTGTCCTTCTTCCATTCGTCTGTCTGTCTGTCCCGCTTCAGGTTAAAGCTGGTGGTCAAGGTAGTTTTTGATGAAGTTGAAGTCCTATCAACTTGAAACTTAGTACACATGTTACTAATGATATGATTTTCGTAATTTTAATGCTAAATTAGGAGTTTTGACCCCAATTTCATGGTCCACTGAACATAGAAAATGATAGTCCGATTGGGGCATCTGTGTACTATGGACACATTCTTACTTTATGAGAACAAAAACTCCAACAGAAAGCTAATGAAGCAATGATAAAAATAATACACAGTGAAGTTAGCCTTCATAACATTAGATGTGGCTAGCACAAAATTTAAAGAAATTAAAATACTTGTAATACATCAAAACCTGAACTTAAAAGAATATCCTGATATTTCTAAATGTGGTCAGAAATAAACCATAGGGAGCTAAGTTATTATATAAGAATTATATAATATGATGTGTTTGTTCCCAAATAAATAGCTTGGCATTGGTGTTTAGCACTTGACTTCAATATTTACCGACTTCTGAAGTAATTAGTAAAGTGACAGTACAATTTACCACAGAGTGAACATTCTTGTTTATTTTTGTTTCATGGTTGGACGAACATGTCAGAACAATTATTACTTTTGCAGCTTTTGCAGCAAGTTCATTTGAATCAATCAATACTAATCTTATATTATAACTGTCCAATTGTTTTGTATAATATGAATATGTACTACGTTTTAAACCTCTTTGTAATAGTTGAACTCATCCCTTTAATTCCTCTTGTCTTTTGGCCTATAATTATAACTATAGTATAAAACCGTTCATATTTTTTTGCATAATAATTTTCTATTTGATTATCACAAAATGTTTGTAAATATTGCATACTTGAGAAGAATTCAAGGGGGAGCTTGTGACAATTTTACCAAACTGCTATGTCAATTATTGGGGGAGCTTGTGACAATTTTACCAAACTGCTATGTCAATTATTGGGGGAGCTTGTGACAATTTTACCAAACTGCTATGTCAATTATTGGGGGAGCTTGTGACAATTTTACCAAACTGCTATGTCAATTATTGGGGGAGCTTGTGACAATTTTACCAAACTGCTATGTCAATTATTGGGGGAGCTTGTGACAATTTTACCAAACTGCTATGTCAATTATTGGGGGAGCTTGTGACAATTTTACCAAACTGCTATGTCAATCATTGCAAGAGAATGAGGAAAGCATACTTACATTGTGCATAGATTCGTGTAAGAATAAAAATCTACTTATATTTTAAATGAAATTCTGACACAGTTCAATTTATATGTAAATACTAATTGTAAAGTCAAATACAAATTCAGGTACTATATGTCATTTTTGTGGAGCTGTGACTTTTGTTGCAAAAGAGAGACATAGCGATCCTACATTCTGGTGGCGGCCATAAATATTCACTCTGTGGTTCCTAAAGTTTTTCAAAATTTCTACCAAACTTGGACAGAAGCTTGTTTGATATTATTATTTTGTACTGCTATTACAAAAGATTAACTTGAATATTTTCATAAAATTTACTTTTATTGAATAATATGTTTTAATTGAGCTTCAGAGGACAATACACACTTTATTTACATACATCTATTGGATTATCTCCCATTAAGTTTAATAAAACCATAGATTTCTGACCAGTTGAGTAGATTGATTAAATACAACAAACTGCAATTGGGACTTCAAAAGAAGGACTTACAGTCAAGTCACAGTTATTTAAATCTAAACGTGAGATGAAATCCTGAATTATGTTATATTAATGTTAGTTAATAGAAATAGATAATAAATAATGTATGCAAATTTAAAGTTTTCTGATCCTAGGTTGTCATCAATAAATAACAGTATAAAACATCTAATCAAATTTCTGGTATCGAACAGCTGTAACGTTGGAGCACCTCCTAACAGATGAGACACGGTACACTTTAAAACCTTGTAATCTGTAAACATTTCCTTGTTTCGAGTTACTCATTACCAATATTACACAATTGAACTTTTTTACAAAACTGAGTGAATTACGACTTAGTCTTTTGATCGGTATTGAAGAGTGTTAGGTAATAAATACAGATGAATGAACGAAGGTAGCTACACATACTGCTTCATCAGTTTAAATCATGTTTATGTATGACAACTGATAGAACATATGTTTTCTTCTCTCAGACAGATGGCATCACTACTCTTTAGTATTTTTGTCTTTCTTTCAATTAATGAAAAACATACAAACTTGTAAAAGTAACAGAAAGAAATGTTTTCTTCCTGCAGGATGGATTAATTATTACATCTCTGATCCAAAAAAGGGGGTTATTGGTCTACCTCTGGTAATATTGGTCCATATAAAAAAAAAAATTTGGAAATTCATACGTTCAAGGAACCATATTGTTATGACAAAAAAATCAATTTTCCTTAAGCTCAGAGTTTGATGTCAGATTGTTTTTTCATGGGTTGGCCATATTAAATTTTATCTTCATTCCATACTGGGTTAGATCAAGTTTTAGCTGAAGGATATTCCAATCTCAAAAGACAGATGTCAATTTATTACTTCACCAAAGAAAACCTAAAAATATCAAAATAAAAGTTTTAAGGTGGTGAGCCTCAACTATATGGGTATGGTTTAATTTACAGAATTATACATTATTGTATGAAATTCATGGTTAAGCTTGGGTTTATTAAAAAAAAAGACAAGATATCTATAATTTAGGTCAAAGTGATTGTGTGACCTAGATGTTATGGTTCAGTGATCATGTTTCAGATGTCAGTTATCTGATTTGGATAAGGACTACATCATAAATGCATATGCAAGAATAATATGTGTCTATATAAATATAGGTCAAACTAATAAATTGGTGTTTGAAAGGATGTAAGGTAAAGAACATTGTAACATGGTCTACCTAGGAATCCTGATCATCATAATTTGAATTTAATAACTAGATAAATAGTAAAAGGACTGTTCAAACCAAGCATATCAATAACTAACTTTCCAACAAATATTTTATAATAATGACTTATCATTAATGAAATTCATGTTGTTCTTTACTATGAATTTATAGAAATGAACACTCCACTGTCCTGCTCTTATTGATACTGGACATTTGACGCTCATGTTTAATGCAGACCATTTTCCTATGTTCAATGCTCATATTTAATGCACAGCATTTTCTTATCTTTTTTTCAAAAATGTTATCGGATATCTCATAAAATTTTCAGTATTTTTATTTTTTTAGACTTCGTCCTGTTGGATATCTCCCATCTTGTCAACAAAATAAGATTGAATTTCCATGAAATGTGATATTCTGAATTCCATGATAGGTTTACAAATCAGATAAACTAGGGATTATTAAATTTGTATTGTGTGAAATATTTTATTACTTTTCTTTTGGAGTGTGAAAAACGTCCATGTCATTTGTCCTGGCTGACAGTTTGTATAATTATACAACCTATCATGTCATCTATTTACACCCTTACTTAATAAAAAATCAAAAATTTAATTTTTTTTAATTTTTAAAAATATATCTTATTGGACACTTGAAGAAAAGAAATTTATACATAATATAATTCATAAGAATTGTATGTTTCACCTTGGCATTTATCTTTTTTCTCTGCCATTTTGAAAATTTTCATTCATTTTGATCTTTAACAAAAGTTATTTCATCAATGATTAGATTTCTTTTGAAAATTCAACCAACATCGGAAAAACAAACAATTTAAAACTGTTACTTATTATAAAACCCAATTCTAGCGTTTACTACTGACACATTTTTGAAAAGTTTGAAGAAAATGTTGTAAAAATTTAAGGGAAAATGTTTCGACGGCCCATTTTGGTGATTTTTTTTTTTTTAAAGAAAATGTTTTAATTCCATACTGTAGAAACAACTGTCTTTAACTTCAGTTGTTGGACTTATGATGTGATATTTGCTGAGTAATTCTCTGTAATTTATCGTTTTCATTCATAAATAAGATTTTATCTCCGACACATTAATGATATATTTCCCTATGAATTGCATAATTTCTTTTAATTGTTATTTTTTATCAGATATATTTAATTTCAATCAGATTTCCTGATTAGAACTGTTTCATTTTAGGGTAAGATGGATTGATTAATTGGAATTTTTCTACCAACAGAGCATAGACTTGTTCATAGGTGTAAAGGCTTGCATGTGATCTAATGATGAATTACAAAATAAATCAACCAAGCAATAAACAACAAAAAACTTAGCTCATATCAAATTTATATGTACAATTTGTGAAAGGTCACTAGTAATCCATAATTTCATCAGTGTTTGTTGGATTCTGATGAAACTTTATACCTTACTCTTATACAACCAGTAGTAAAAACACATGCTGTACGTGGCCAAACATGGCATAATGTATTGTAACATGTGTCGTGACTCATGTAAAATCATTTAAATCTTACTGGGAGGCAGTATCCTCATAGAAATAAATTTTTTATTATTCAATAGGTAGTTCAAATTATCCAAAAAGGTGTTTATACATGCCCTTTTCATGTGAAAAAAAAATAGGCCAAATTATAGTAACGTTGTTCGGTATGCTTCTCTAATACTTGGTAAATTTTCATTTAAATCTTCTTTACCCTACATAATTCTCTTTTTAATTAAATGACTCCTGTTAACTTATTTAATTATTTGTTTTTCAGGTCCCTAACTGGGGAGGGAAACTTTAACTGGAGATTCTTGTATCCTTTTGATTATTTGGTTGCTGAAGAGAAGATTGTCATTTCACGGAAAGAATCCCTGTTTTCCTGGGATGAAACAGAAACAAAGATCCCACCACGGTTAAATCTACAAGTTTGGGATGCTGATCATTTCTCCGCTGATGATTTTCTTGGTAAGTAATCTTTAGAGTTTGAATGATAATGTAAGGTTGTTCAAGAGCATAAAACCAAGAGAATTTATTGTCAGTCCTCAAAGTCATAAAAAGTCATGCATTTAAAAACTTTGGTAAATAAATGTTCCAATGTCGAGAACTATGGGTTAACCTAATACCCCCTTTTTATTGGTTGGTGTTTAAACTCCACTCACCACTTTATGATGATGGTTAGTTTTGATTGGTGGAGGAAGCCTGGAGAGTACCACTGACCTTTTTGGTAGAAAAGACTAACAATCTTTGTCAATTTGCAGGATTTTGAACTGACTATCTCAGTGTTGACAAACTAGTCATTCAGTAGTTTGACTCTTGTTTAATTATGGATTTTAACTGTTCTATTTAGGTCCTTTCAATTATTGCAATTTGCTCCTATTTATTTGAATATTTTTCGGCTACGTTTTGTTGGAACAAGTTTACCCCAGTTTGAATAGATCTTCCTTCACCAAGCTTAGTTTGTTTTCCTCACTTTTCATGTCTATTTTCATAGACAGAAAATTTACACATCCTAATATTAATCTGACTAAAACCTGTCCTATAAACCAATGACTCTCTGATCTATATAAATCATGATCACAAATTTTGTCCTACTGTTTTTGAACACTTTACTCAGTTAAATGACTGTTATTACATGTAATTTAGTATATTTTACTATAAGTGTTATAATATTACAAATTTGTGGTACATTATTTTGAGAAAAACCTGTAAAAGATCAAACTCTCAGATGTAGATATCATACACTTATCGTATACCAATCTCTCAGATGTAGATATCATATAATGAGATATGAAAACAGGGACAACAACCCAACCAAGGAGCAGAAAACAAATCAAGGCCTTTAATGGGCCTCACTAATGGAGATAGCATATATTTATAATATAAGGTTTCATTAGTATTTAGACATATTCAATAATAAATAAAAATGGTGCTGAATCAACGCCTCCTATGTTTTGTGCTGGTAGAGCTCCCTTAATATTCAATAATAGAAATGAATACCGAATGAAATATGGAAGAAGGAGGAGGCAAGGAAACATCAACTCTCTGCAAACATTTGACTGTAATATTTTTTTTCTTTCTATGAAGAAATAACATAAAAGGTGTGGTGCACACTGAATGACCTGCATAGCGTACAAAAAAGTACACCACATTTTTTATATTATTTCGAATAGACAGAAAAAAATATTACAGTCATTCCTTATAATTTAATTCTAAAGTCCATTTGTAAGGAGTTTATATTGAAAAAACATTGGTGACATTACAGTCACATGACAAAATTATGTCTATGAGCTGATAAACAAAACAATTTCAGCCAATCAGAAGACGTTCTACATCCAAAATTAAATTATTTTTGAGAGCATGAAAAAATGTTTAGATATTAAAAAAGTTAACTCCATAATCTTTAATCCTTAAATAGGTGGTCAAGATATTTGATATCAGCAAATTTAATATTGACTAAGTAGTAAATTAAAACTTTTAATTAAATGATGATTTTTGGGTGTTAATCCGTACTGTGAGATTAGCATGTAAATAATATTGTGTCAAATATGATGACGTTATTTTCTAGAATAGCTTATAGAACTTGAGGCGAATAATAGAGTGTCAAATGGGACGTCATAATTTTTTGTGGCTCTAATTCATTAATCGGCCAAATTTCAGCATTTTTCAAGGTTATCCTACATTGATAAAAAAGAATTAAAAAGAAGGAAATAAATTTGAGCATCTAA
Source organism: Mytilus edulis (assembly GCF_963676685.1). Lineage (NCBI taxonomy): Eukaryota > Metazoa > Mollusca > Bivalvia > Mytilida > Mytilidae > Mytilus > Mytilus edulis. The sequence goes on along the minus strand of NC_092344.1, from coordinate 117,257,308 downwards.
TATATTATGTTTCCACAAAAAGGGGTTTCCATGATGTCTTAACAATGAAATGCATTTGGGCTATTTTTGTTGAAAAGGAAATCATGAAGCTATGGTCACATCAGCTTGAAACTGATGATACAGTTAGTTCAAGATTAATTTTGGCGGAATATATTTCCTGATCTGTATAATGTACAGAAATGTAATGAAAAGTTAACAGTTTTCTAATGCAATACAATGGCAACTTTGTATCAGTGACACAGATTTTATGTTAGCCTCATTTGTAAAGTCATCGGCCCTTATTTGTCATTAAGGGACTCGGTTTTCTAGTGAGAACGTTGATGTTTTCCTCTTGATACATAAGAAACACTGAACAAAATGCAGATATATATAATGTGTTCAAAAATTATTAGAATTACCGTACAGTATTTACTATTTACTGGTAAACAAAATGAAGTTAGAATTATTGATGAAACATTATGAAACAGCTGCAGGTATTACTGACCTATTGTTTTATTATTTATACTTTAAAAATTGATTTAAATGTTAAAACAGTCAAAATCAATAGTATTATCTTATTGTTCTGATAAGTTGTATTTGCATACAACCTGCATATCTATATTCATATTTGTTATATAAGTATTAGTTTACATGAAGGGTGATGCTAAAAGGTAAAAAAGCAAAAATACTGAACTCTGAGGAAAATTCTTAATGGAAAGTCCCTAAGCAAATGGCAAAATCAAAAGCTCAAACACATCAAAAGAATGGATAACAACTGTTATATTCCTGACTTGATCAACAGGCATTTTCTTATGTAGAAAATGGTGAATTAAAACTGGTTCTATAGCTAGCTTAACCTCTCACTTGTATGGAGTCGGATGAAATATTGTGAAAATATTGTACAATTATTTTGCTTTAACACCCAGCAAACTTTTGCATCTAATTGTTCTTTCTTCAAGTTCAGGACAATTGAACATTTTTATTTAGACCTCGAGCGAGGCAGGGAAGCTTTAAGAAAGATAACTTTTCATTTAGATCTCTCTTTGCCCAAACAAACTAGATAGTTCCAGTGATACTGGTCATATGAAAACATAACCAATTGATCTTCACATGGAGCTGTGTACCAATATAACTACCGTAATCGCTGTCAAATTTCTCATATTTAATCAAATAATCCAAGAGAATTATTCATAGAACTATAAACTCAATTCATGTTCAATGAAGTTTGTGAAATGTGGTATTTATCCTGGCAATCTTCCACTCCTACCAAGAAAACAAAAAGAGGCAAGATTTTTTTTGTAGATTAAAGAATTTTTATTTCTTTTTCAGGGGACTTAACACTTGATCTTAACCGTTTCCCACGTGGAGCAAAGTCTGCCAAATTATGTACCTTAGATATGTTGAAAACGGACGGGTCTGTCCCACAGATGTCACTGTTCAAACAGAAGCGTGTTAAAGCATGGTGGCCATTTGTTGTCAAGAATGATGATGGAGAGTATGAATTGACAGTAAGTATGGAAGTCCATGTCTGTCATTATTAAAAGTATGGTGGTCAGTAACTGTTGTGTTTTCCTAATTCTGTCTTTGTTCTGATTTATACAATGATACTTATTCAGTTCATACAACACACCAACTTAAAACAAAAATTCATGGATGGCTAGTATAGTTACAAGAATAAAAGTCTGTTTACACCCACTCTCTGAAATAATAGGGTAGATAGATTCTTATTTCATGGTGTTGTATCACTTTTGAGCATTTGTTTTATGGTAATGTCATGTTTTGGTATTGAAGTCGAAAGAACAATAGGTGAAAAACAATTGTGGTAAATATAAGTATGTTACCTACTTTTTAAATTTTCCCCTGTATATAGACATTCATTACATGAAGATTTTTTTTGTTAAGGAAAATAAAGATGTATAACATAAAAAATGCAAAGTATTGTTGAAGCTTGATACAGTTATTTAAATTTTATTGTGTTTCTTAATTTTGTTGCACTATTAGATTGATAATGCTGTTGATTTTGATATTAAGACTGAAAAGATGGTACAAAATTTGTAAACTAAGCTATTCTACTTAGACATTTCAAGGTTTTGATGGTGTATATTTCCAAAGCCTTGAATTTTTTAACATCAGCACTGAATTTGTGTACAAAGTGAGAAAAAAATGTCCTATTTTCATTTAATATAATATTAATTAAATGGTTTGACTTTGTAATTTGAGTCCTTCTCATTTGATCTCTATTTTCCTTGATAATTTCATTTGAAAACTTCTGGCAGTGACATGGTAAATTTAATCAAGAATTTTCACAAAGTAATGACATTTCCCAGCTTAACAATCTTCCTCTACAAATAACTAATATTCTTCTTCAAAATAATTTCTCTTTTCTCTTTAAAATGACAGGCGATGTTTTCTTGGGCATTATAGAAACTCATTACTACACAGACAGAACTCATCAGAATCGTTAACCTTCAGGCTCAGGCACCTGAATGCAGGTGTTTGTTTTCACCTGTAATTTGCTGATTATTAATAACTATACATTGTGTATTAGAGTCAAGTTTTCCAATGTTAAACTGGCTATCACTTAGATTTTTTCTGTTTTGAAATCCAAGAAGAAAATTTGTATTTTCTTTGTCTGCAGATAAATAATAAGAGAAAATAAAGAATTGTTTCTGTACATGTATTTATGTAGTCTGTTTTCTTTAATCTTTGGACTTGGTAATGATTAGGGTAATATATAACCATATATTAAATGAGAATGAAAATGTCAGACAAGCTTTGGAAGAAATAAATGGGGGGAAATTGGTAGACTTTACATTCATGACAAGGTAGAGAAGAAAAAATTAAATTGGTAGATAAATGGTGGAAGGTCAATAAATTAGTTTATAAAGCCATTTATAGAAGCAAATATTTTGACAAAGAAACTGTTCATCTTATTAAGTTGATATCAGTGGGTTGAAATATAAAATAGAATCATGATATGATAGAAATAAAGTAAATGAATCTTATATTATATTGAACTTCTGTGTAAAAATTCAGTGGTTACATTTTGAACATAAGTCGGTTTTATGTTTAGGGATACTAGTATCTCATCTAGAGAAATTCTGATATCAACATTTTCATTCCACACTCACAATACTTTTGCAGAATTAATATGTCCTAAATGGTATGTAGAAATATTCAAATAATGGCTTCTAATCTCACTCTATTTAAATGTGTTTTACAAACACCTGTTTTTATTTTTTTTAAACATATTTTATAGGGAAAAGTTGAAGCTGAGTTACATCTAATGAGTATCGAGGAAGCAGAAAAACACCCAGCAGGTGCAGGAAGGAATGAACCAGACCCACTAGAAAAACCAAAGTATGTATCATGCTAGGGGTGGGGGTTTGACCTTATCTCTCTTTTAAAATAAACAAAGTATGTGTTAGACTTTGGATGGGGAAGTGAGCTAGTCACAGTTTTTAAAACCTGAATACTAAAGATAGAAGAAGAGAACAAAAACAAAGTACTCAGCAGGTATGATGATAGTGAGGTAAACATAAGTTATGTTTGTGGCATACAAAGAGAACTGTATTTGACTCAATAACCATTACTGTTTTTAATAGATGAGCACTATTTAAAAAAAAAAGCCAGTTTATGTTAATCATTTACATTGTATTGAAAAAAGATATGGAAGGTTTTATTTCTCAGAAAAATAGAAAATTGAAATTTGGTATGATTGCCTTCATATTTATTTTTATCTTTTTTTGAATACTTACTTATAAATGGATATTCTGGTGATTATACTATTGTTTTTCATGTAATTGGTTCATTAAAATATGATAGTGAACAATTTTGAAAATAATTAAATAAAACATGCTGGAATAACATGGTTCCTTTACATTCCATTATAATACTACTAGTTTTGCTGAAAATCCATTTGCTGTAACACTTGAGAGGCTTGGTTGTTGTTATCGTTGCATGAAAATGCTGACACATAATTTTATTATATAAATTGACATTTTATTTTTCAGTCGACCAGATTCTTCATTTATGTGGTTTCTAAATCCCTTCAAATCTCTCAAGTACATCTTATGGCACAACTATAAGTGGATGATACTGAAGCTCCTACTGGTAACCCTACTTATTGCTTTACTGGTTCTATTCTTCTATGCTATGCCAGGTTACACAGTCAAAAGGATGTTTGGAGCCTGATTGGAACTTCATTGAAAGAGAGTTAATGCTAAGTCAAAAGAAACATTTTATGCATGTTTGTCATGAGAAGAGAAGTTTTTACATTGCAAGTCTTATTACCGCACATACGATTTTGTATGAATATTTTTTATCGTTATTATTTATTGTAAATAAACATTCCAAACTATCTGTGATTAACAGGAGTTTTATTGGGAAGACAAATACTTCTGTGTTTTTTTAAATATTGTTTGTCCAATGAAATAATGGTGATTGAAATGTAAAAAATAATATACCCAGATCAAATGGAAGGAAATATTTATGTGAGTTAATATGTGTTCAGGTTAGATATACACAAGACAAAAGCCCTTTGATCTATTAAAAGATTGTTTAATTATGATTATGATGTGGATAAACCACAACATTTCTGTTTGTTTTGATGATAAGTTTTGAATCTTTCTTATATCCATTATATGTAATTATTGCTATGAAATATATTTGTTATATATATGTTGAAAAGGACTGCAAATGATGCAGTTCTAAAATTAGAGCTACAAAGTACTAGAAAAAGATGCTCTTTTTAAATTGTACTTGGATATGATCCCACCTATTTTATGAATATTTTAGTCAAAAGTCTAGATATTTACGAAATTTGAAAAGTAAAACATGGTCTACAAAAATCCTTACATAGTAGTGCATGATAATTTTCCCAAGCTGGTTGTTAAAAAAGGCTTATGAGCCAGGTAGCAATTTATTTTCAGTTCATAAGGTCACCAGGCCTAAGGTCATTATCATCCTTGAGGTCACCATGCTGAAGGTTATATAAGTTATGTAGTCACCAGGCCTATGGTTATAATAATGTTTAAGTCTACCAAACCTCAGGTTAAAATCACTTATAAGTCACCTGACATAAGGTCATACTCATTAATAAGGTCATCAGGCCTGATGTTATAATTACTTGATTAAGCCACTAGACCTCACATTAAGTCACAAGACCTAAAATTATAGTCACTCATAGGTGACCATGCCTATTGGTTATCATCACACATGAAGTCACCAGACTTAAAGTTATCAAGTCATCAGATCTAAGTTATAATCACTTACTAAGTCACCAACCAATTTTATAATCAAATTTGGTTATCATTTCCCACAAGATTGCCAATATGTTATAATAATCACTAACTTAACCATGCAGGGATATTGGTTTGATCATCAGGATAAGGATATAGTCACATATAAGGTCACAAGATCTTAAGTTTTAATCAATCATCAAGTCACCATGCCTAAAGTTTAATGACTAAGTTACAGGTTATATTTACTCATAGATAATCAGTTTTAGGTTCTAATCTCTTTTCTGGTTACCATCATTATTTCTTTAAGAACATACTCACGAATGGATCATCCAGCCTGAGGTTACAACCAATGTTGGAGACAAACAGTAGAGTAAACAGTCTTCAATTAGGCAAACAAAAATGAATAACATTTCCAGTTACCAAATCTATTCTATTATTCCAGTTGAAGTTACATCAAAATGGAAATATTGGTTGAATAGCATTATCAATAGTCTGCATTTAAACTAGAAATACTGAATATTTTTTCTGGTCCTTTATATTCTCTTAATATTTATGTATGTTTTAGTGGAGATGAACTCAGACAATAATCACTCTTGTATAATTATGTAGATAGTTAGTCCAATCTGTATGTATTGTTATGATGATAGTCCCTTCTCTATTGAGATCAGGTCAGAGAGTTTAATATTGTAAATATCATAAAGTTAGTACTTAATCTTTTTGAAGCAGATATTTTCCATGTTCTTTGTTGCATCTGGTCATGTGTATTGTAACTACAGTTGCTGAAAACAAGGGAAGGAAGAAAAAAAAGTGGTAAAGGCAAGTTAGAACAGTTGATAATGGGATAAAATTTACCCGTAAGGACTAACTCAGTGTTGTAGAATGAGAAGTTTAATTTATTTTTTTTGCAGGTTTTTTATTAAGTTATAATACACCTGACCAGTTGCAAAATAAAACTTATTAGGTTGTAGTTTCTATAACACTGTATATAATTGTTAAATCTATTGTTATATTAGTGCAATAACGTGATATTTTATAACACTTTTGTACAGGTTGCACATTTTGTTGATATTTTTCATGTTTATGTACAAATTTTATTGTTATGAGATTTCACCTGTCCATGCTGACAGCAATTTGTCATCAATTTTGTTCCTGTTCTTGATGAAAACAGTTAAAATAAGTTTTTTGCTAGTAAGTATCAGATTTTGTCTGCCCATGTTAGCACAAATTGGTATCAGTTGTATTGCCTTGTCCAGCGCTGTCACTAGATTTGAATCAGGTTTGTCTGTTCATGCTGAACACTGATTGGTTTCACTTTTATTGTTTGTTTATGCTGGCAACATATTAGTATAAGCTTTTGCCTGTCAAAATTGGCAACTAAGTGGTATAAGCTTTTGCCTGTCAAAATTGGCAACTAAGTGGTATAAGCTTTTGCCTGTCAAAATTGGCAACTAAGTGGTATAAGGTTTTGCCTGTTCAAAATTGGCAACTAAGTGGTATAAGGTTTTGCCTGTTCAAACTGGCAACTAATTGGTACAAAGTTTTGCCTCTCCAAACTGGCAACTAATTGGTTTACATTTTTGCCTGTCCAAACTGGAAAAATATTGGTATAAGCTTTTGTCTGTGCAAACTTGCAACATGATAGTGGTATCAGTTTTTACCTTGCCACAGTAGCAACATATTGGTGTCAGTTTTTACCTTGGAAATTATCTTGAATACGGCAAAACAGCTCAAATTTGTATTTATCAAATTCATTGCTTTAACTCAAAGTATTAGCCATACTGTTCTGTTGAAGAACAGACATACACAAATGGCTATGACAGAGGATCCTTATTGTATATGATATTTTATGGTTGTGTGATGGCAATGAGTAGATTTTTTTAAAAATAAATAGCAACATATTTACTGTAGCTATAATTGTTTCATTAATTAGTATCACACTTTATCATCATTTCAACTTAAATTGGACTTGTATGGAATCATATTTTTTACCACATTCAAGTCCAAGATTTCAACAGCAAGAGATACATGTTTAAAAGGACATCTAACTACATGTATTGAAATCTTACGCTTTAATTATGACTTTGAATAAATTCTAAATTCAGATTTTGAAAATTGTCTGTTTATAGTTTCTTTCACATGAATACAACTGAAGTAAGATTATGTTTTGTTAGAAGAAACGACAATTTTCATTATAATAACAATTGTTACTGTGTCCTTTTCTGCTATCATTAGTGTGAAAAGCAGTGATGCTTATTTTTGTCTCAGTAGTTTAATTTCTTGGATAAAACTTGTTTTTACACATTTGCTTAGAAGGTCCAAGAAAGATTGTATAATGTATAGCCAAATATTGAAAACATTTGTGAGCCAAAGACAAGCTAGTCATGAAAGAAAAGCTCAATTATTGTTGTGTTGAATTTTTCATAAATTGTTTTTGTAAAAAATGATTGTCTATGGTTAAAATATTTTCTACAAAAACAAGAAATTTCACTTATCCCAAGTGGAATCAGGATAAAGACTTTTTTATCTTTATTCTCATAAAGCCAATGCATTACATCAGTACAGAGATAACAACAATAACTATTTACAATATATACAAAACAAGGAGAGAGGTTACAGATGTCACTAGCCAGGAGGACAAACACAAGTATTAATATTTTTTATAAATAAACAAAGTTTCTTCAGGACTGGTTTTCGTGTACTCGACTTGGAATTTCTATATGAAGTTGTAAAATTGGAATTTAAACCTTTGAATTGCATATTAAGAAAGATATTTTTTTCAACTTGGTCTGATTCTCAATGGTCCATATAAAAAATGATTATTTTTTAATTGTTGTTTTTCCAAACAAGGAATTGTGTCTGTTTCCAATGTGTAATGCATTTTATGTTCAAAGGGTGAAAAGGGTAATCATTCTTAAGAAACATAATTTTAGAATTGAGTTGTTTTAGTAACACTGACCTATTTGTACTAAAATTCAGCACAACATTAATTTGAGTTGAGCCCTGAAAGTGTTCTATCATAATTACATGTTGTTCTTGTTGTTCTTTAATAAAGAAAACCTTTCCATAGTGTTTTATTTTATTACAGCCATACTTTAGTATAGGAGATATCTACTTCGAGTATAATGGTGAAGAAGATATTTTAACATTTGTACAATGTTTTGGTACAAATTGCCATCTTAAAAACTTGCAGTCAGATGAGAGGTTTTTTGTTCCGTGTTGAAGGCCTCGCTGTGACTAGGAGATGAAGAACAGCAATAAAAGTGATGTTCTTTTGCTTTTTGTGTGTTTGCTGTGCATGGACATATTTTGTGTCATGGAAGAATACCCATTGTCCTTTGCTGTTCCATTATAGTATTACATATACAGAGAAGCAGCTAGCTTATATTATTAAGAAAACAAGTTATTTACATCTTCAATGGACTGTCAATAATGTTAGATTGAAAGATATAAATGCTGCCTCGTTTTTGTAAGACCCACAACCATTTGTTTGGCTATAACAGTACTGTTTTGTTAAAGCGAGATGTGGGATATATGTCAATGAGACAGCAACCCAACAATTAAAACAACAAAAGACTTCAATATGTTACAAACTCGATGATAAACACTAAGGGGAAGGGTTTAGTGCTCACAAATATGTTTGACCTAGCCACATTCAATATGTGCCTGTAATTCAGTGTTTGTTCTTGGTTACGTTCAGTCATTTGTGTTTCATGTTTATTGGTTTGTCATTATCAAGCCACATGTTTTATCTTTCGAGTTGTTTCACATTTTGTCATGAGAGGCTTTTTCCAGCTGACTATACTTTTCCAGCTGACTATACAGTGTTTAATGTGTGCATCGATGCAGGCCTTTTAGTTACATAGAGTGGCTTTAATCGACATAATTATATTGGATAGCTGTCTCGTTATCAAACATACCAAATTTTCTTATTTTATAAAGTTACAAAAGTGCACAAGCTGAAATGTCTCCTGATTAACTGATCTTGGTTCTTTAAAGTCTAACATAAATGTTTTTTCCTGCAAGTATCACATAAACTTACATTATCAATGATCTATTTAAATGAGGTCAAGGTCCGATGAATTCTGCCAGAAAGACTATCATTTCATACACCCTATAGTTAACCTTTTGCTAATAGTCTCTGAGAAAAGTTCTAACCACGAAACCTCAATGATGACTAAGACCATGAAAAACAAGGCCAAGGTAACATAAACACTTCACAAATGTTATGTACACCTTACAATCATTCCATACACGAAATATAGTCCTTTTTCTATTCTTTATTGTGTCTCAAAAACAGACATATCCAAAAAAAAATAAGCATCAACTGATAAACCATAAATATATCAAGAGTAAATGAAACCTAACGGACGTACCTGTACACCAAATGATAGTCCGTGATATATTGCTTAACTTGAGTATCTGTGTTAGACCAAAGCATAAAAGGAAGATCAAGTTCATAAGAAGCATGCCCGCAGACTGACAATTATTGCATGAAGCAAATATGGGTATATATTGCTTGTCATTGTATTTGATGTATGGACATACACTTTAATTTTGCTCACTGTTGCACGACACGAAGTCAAAGTCAGATGAACCCTGCCTGGCGGATATGAATCCATAAACCAAATTATTACACATCCAACATCCAATGGATTTAGTGTTAAGATGTCATTACTGACAGTCTGAGAAAACATGACCTTGTGCAGCGCCAAGATACAGGCATCGACAGATTGTGCACACTTTGTCCTTTAATGTATATCGCTTTTCATTACTCCAAGTATCAACAAACAGGTAGTAAGTATCCGATTGATCCCGAAACAACATTGCAGTCACATTTGTTGAGCTGTAGAACAGGTATGAAGTCTTTCATATAAGAAGCACTTGAGAACTGTGAATATAAAGTTAATTCATCATATTGCAAAATTCAAAGCATCGGTAAACAGGAAGTGCACACACGTTATAAATTCATTACTGTTATGTTGTTGACCACATATGAAGTTATTCTGTTCAGATATACTGGGGAAAAGGTTGACAAAAATATTAATGTCATTCAACTACAAGTTTTGCTCTTACTCTTTTATACCACATGCTAAGTGGAGAAGCAGCAAATACCTATCTAAAATCTTTGGCTCGTCCAGGGTTCGAACCCACGACTGAAAAAGAGCACACAGTTCTAAAGTGTGGTACATTAGGTCTAATGGTGTCTAGCTACATGGGAATGTGTATAACATTGAAGGAATAGAGCAGCCACTTCTAAAGTGTGATATAGTAGGTCTGATGGTCTCTAGCTGCATGAGAATGTAAATAATATTGAGGAATAGAGCAGCCACTTCAAACGTGTGGTACAGTAGATCTAATGGTGTCTAGCTACATGGGAATGTATATAACATTGGAGGAATAGAGCAGCCACTTCTAAAGTGTGATATAGTAAGTCTGATGGTCTCTAGCTGCATGAGAATGTAAATAATATTGAGGAATAGAGCAGCCACTTCAAACGTGTGGTACAGTAGGTCTAATGGTGTCTAGCTACATTGGAATGTGTATAACATTGGAGGAATAGAGCAGCCACTTCTAAAGTGTGATATAGTAAGTCTGATGGTCTCTAGCTGCATGAGAATGTAAATAATATTGAGGAATAGAGCAGCCACTACAAACGCGTGGTACAGTAGATCTAATGGTGTCTAGCTACATGGGAATGTGTATAACATTGGAGGAATAGAGCAGCCACTTCTAAAGTGTGATATAGTTAGTCTGATGGTCTCTAGCTGAATGAGAATGTAAATAATATTGAGGAATAGAGCAGCTACTTCAAACGTGTGGTACAGTAGATCTAATGGTGTCTAGCTACATGGGAATGTGTATAACACTGGAGGAATAGAGCAGCCACTCCAAACGTGTGGTAAAGAAGGTCCTATTGTGTCTAGCTACATGGGAATGTGTATAATATTGGAGGAATAGAGCAGCCACTTCTAAAGTGTGGTATAGTAAGTCTGATGGTCTCTAGCCGCATGAGAATGTGTATGATATTGAGAAATAAAGCAGCCACTTCTAACGTGTGGCTACATGGGAATGTGTATAATATTGGAGGAATAGAGCAGCCACTTCTAAAGTGTAGTATAATAAGTCTGATGGTCTCTAGCTGCATGAGAATGTGCATAAAATTGAGAAATAGAGCAGCCACTTCTAACGTGTGGTACAGTAGGTCTAATGGTGTCTAGCTGCATGAGAATGTGTATAACATTGGAGGAATAGAGCAGCCACTTCTAACGTGTGATACAGTAGGTCTTATTGTGTCTAGCTACATTAGAATATGTATAATATTGGAGGAACAGCGTAGCCACTTCTAACGTCTGGTACAGTAGGTCTTATTGTTTCTAGCTGTATGAGAATGTGTATGATATTGGAGGAATATAGCAGCCACTCTTAACGTGTGGTATAGTAGTTCTTATTGTATCTAGCTACATGAGAATGTGCATTAAGTTGGAGGAATAGAGCAGCCACTTCTAAAGTGTGATATAGTAAGTATGATGGTCTCTAGCTGCATGAGAATGTAAATAATATTGAGGAATAGAGCAGCCACGTCAAACGTGTGGTATAGTAGATCTAATGGTGTCTAGCTACATGGGAATGTGTATAACATTAGAGGAATAGAGCAGCCACTTCTAAAGTGTGGTATAGTAAGTCTGATGGTCTCTAGCTGCATGAGAATGTAAATAATATTGAGGAATAGAGCAGCCACTACAAACGCGTGGTACAGTAGATCTAATGGTGTCTAGCTACATGGGAATGTGTATAACATTGGAGGAATAGAGCAGCCACTTCTAAAGTGTGATATAGTTAGTCTGATGGTCTCTAGCTGCATGAGAATGTAAATAATATTGAGGAATAGAGCAGCTACTTCAAACGTGTGGTACAGTAGATCTAATGGTGTCTAGCTACATGGGAATGTGTATAACACTGGAGGAATAGAGCAGCCACTCCAAACGTGTGGTAAAGAAGGTCCTATTGTGTCTAGCTACATGGGAATGTGTATAATATTGGAGGAATAGAGCAGCCACTTCTAAAGTGTGGTATAGTAAGTCTGATGGTCTCTAGCCGCATGAGAATGTGTATGATATTGAGAAATAGAGCAGCCACTTCTAACGTGTGGCTACATGGGAATGTGTATAATATTGGAGGAATAGAGCAGCCACTTCTAAAGTGTAGTATAATAAGTCTGATGGTCTTTAGCTGCATGAGAATGTGCATAAAATTGAGAAATAGAGCAGCCACTTCTAACGTGTGGTACAGTAGGTCTAATGGTGTCTAGCTGCATGAGAATGTGTATAACATTGGAGGAATAGAGCAGCCACTTCTAACGTGTGATACAGTAGGTCTTATTGTGTCTAGCTACATTAGAATATGTATAATATTGGAGGAACAGCGTAGCCACATCTAACGTCTGGTACAGTAGGTCTTATTGTTTCTAGCTGTATGAGAATGTGTATGATATTGGAGGAATATAGCAGCCACTCTTAACGTGTGGTATAGTAGTTCTTATTGTATCTAGCTACATGAGAATGTGCATTAAGTTGGAGGAATAGAGCAGCCACTTCTAAAGTGTGATATAGTAAGTATGATGGTCTCTAGCTGCATGAGAATGTAAATAATATTGAGGAATAGAGCAGCCACGTCAAACGTGTGGTATAGTAGATCTAATGGTGTCTAGCTACATGGGAATGTGTATAACATTAGAGGAATAGAGCAGCCACTTCTAAAGTGTGGTATAGTAAGTCTGATGGTCTCTAGCTGCATGAGAATGTAAATAATATTGAGGAATAGAGCAGCCACTACAAACGCGTGGTACAGTAGATCTAATGGTGTCTAGCTACATGGGAATGTGTATAACATTGGAGGAATAGAGCAGCCACTTCTAAAGTGTGATATAGTTAGTCTGATGGTCTCTAGCTGCATGAGAATGTAAATAATATTGAGGAATAGAGCAGCTACTTCAAACGTGTGGTACAGTAGATCTAATGGTGTCTAGCTACATGGGAATGTGTATAACACTGGAGGAATAGAGCAGCCACTCCAAACGTGTGGTAAAGAAGGTCCTATTGTGTCTAGCTACATGGGAATGTGTATAATATTGGAGGAATAGAGCAGCCACTTCTAAAGTGTGGTATAGTAAGTCTGATGGTCTCTAGCCGCATGAGAATGTGTATGATATTGAGAAATAGAGCAGCCACTTCTAACGTGTGGCTACATGGGAATGTGTATAATATTGGAGGAATAGAGCAGCCACTTCTAAAGTGTAGTATAATAAGTCTGATGGTCTTTAGCTGCATGAGAATGTGCATAAAATTGAGAAATAGAGCAGCCACTTCTAACGTGTGGTACAGTAGGTCTAATGGTGTCTAGCTGCATGAGAATGTGTATAACATTGGAGGAATAGAGCAGCCACTTCTAACGTGTGATACAGTAGGTCTTATTGTGTCTAGCTACATTAGAATATGTATAATATTGGAGGAACAGCGTAGCCACATCTAACGTCTGGTACAGTAGGTCTTATTGTTTCTAGCTGTATGAGAATGTGTATGATATTGGAGGAATATAGCAGCCACTCTTAACGTGTGGTATAGTAGTTCTTATTGTATCTAGCTACATGAGAATGTGCATTAAGTTGGAGGAATAGAGCAGCCACTTCTAAAGTGTGATATAGTAAGTATGATGGTCTCTAGCTGCATGAGAATGTAAATAATATTGAGGAATAGAGCAGCCACGTCAAACGTGTGGTATAGTAGATCTAATGGTGTCTAGCTACATGGGAATGTGTATAACATTAGAGGAATAGAGCAGCCACTTCTAAAGTGTGGTATAGTAAGTCTGATGGTCTCTAGCCGCATGAGAATGTGTATGATATTGAGAAATAGCGCAGCCACTTCTAACGTGTGGCTACATTGGAATGTGTATAATATTGGAGAAATAGAGCAGCCCCTTCTAAAGTGTAGTATAATAAGTCTGATGGTCTCTAGCTGCATGAGAATGTAAATAATATTGAAAAATAGAGCAGCCACTTCAAACGTGTGGTACAGACGATCCAATGGTGTCTAGTTACATGGGAATTTGTATAACATTGGAGGAATAGAGCAGCCACTCCAAACGTGTGGTAAAGAAGGTCCTATTGTGTCTAGCTACATGGGAATGTGTATAATATTGGAGGAATAGAGCAGCCACTTCTAAAGTGTGGTATAGTAAGTCTGATGGTCTCTAGCCGCATGAGAATGTGTATGATATTGAGAAATAAAGCAGCCACTTCTAACGTGTGGCTACATGGGAATGTGTATAATATTGGAGGAATAGAGCAGCCACTTCTAAAGTGTAGTATAATAAGTCTGATGGTCTCTAGCTGCATGAGAATGTGCATAAAATTGAGAAATAGAGCAGCCACTTCTAACGTGTGGTACAGTAGGTCTAATGGTGTCTAGCTGCATGAGAATGTGTATAACATTGGAGGAATAGAGCAGCCACTTCTAACGTGTGATACAGTAGGTCTTATTGTGTCTAGCTACATTAGAATATGTATACTATTGGAGGAACAGCGTAGCCACTTCTAACGTCTGGTACAGTAGGTCTTATTGTTTCTAGCTGTATGAGAATGTGTATGATATTGGAGGAATATAGCAGCCACTCTTAACGTGTGGTATAGTAGTTCTTATTGTATCTAGCTACATGAGAATGTGCATTAAGTTGGAGGAATAGAGCAGCCACTTCTAAAGTGTGATATAGTAAGTATGATGGTCTCTAGCTGCATGAGAATGTAAATAATATTGAGGAATAGAGCAGCCACGTCAAACGTGTGGTATAGTAGATCTAATGGTGTCTAGCTACATGGGAATGTGTATAACATTAGAGGAATAGAGCAGCCACTTCTAAAGTGTGGTATAGTAAGTCTGATGGTCTCTAGCTGCATGAGAATGTAAATAATATTGAGGAATAGAGCAGCCACTACAAACGCGTGGTACAGTAGATCTAATGGTGTCTAGCTACATGGGAATGTGTATAACATTGGAGGAATAGAGCAGCCACTTCTAAAGTGTGATATAGTTAGTCTGATGGTCTCTAGCTGCATGAGAATGTAAATAATATTGAGGAATAGAGCAGCTACTTCAAACGTGTGGTACAGTAGATCTAATGGTGTCTAGCTACATGGGAATGTGTATAACACTGGAGGAATAGAGCAGCCACTCCAAACGTGTGGTAAAGAAGGTCCTATTGTGTCTAGCTACATGGGAATGTGTATAATATTGGAGGAATAGAGCAGCCACTTCTAAAGTGTGGTATAGTAAGTCTGATGGTCTCTAGCCGCATGAGAATGTGTATGATATTGAGAAATAGAGCAGCCACTTCTAACGTGTGGCTACATGGGAATGTGTATAATATTGGAGGAATAGAGCAGCCACTTCTAAAGTGTAGTATAATAAGTCTGATGGTCTTTAGCTGCATGAGAATGTGCATAAAATTGAGAAATAGAGCAGCCACTTCTAACGTGTGGTACAGTAGGTCTAATGGTGTCTAGCTGCATGAGAATGTGTATAACATTGGAGGAATAGAGCAGCCACTTCTAACGTGTGATACAGTAGGTCTTATTGTGTCTAGCTACATTAGAATATGTATAATATTGGAGGAACAGCGTAGCCACATCTAACGTCTGGTACAGTAGGTCTTATTGTTTCTAGCTGTATGAGAATGTGTATGATATTGGAGGAATATAGCAGCCACTCTTAACGTGTGGTATAGTAGTTCTTATTGTATCTAGCTACATGAGAATGTGCATTAAGTTGGAGGAATAGAGCAGCCACTTCTAAAGTGTGATATAGTAAGTATGATGGTCTCTAGCTGCATGAGAATGTAAATAATATTGAGGAATAGAGCAGCCACGTCAAACGTGTGGTATAGTAGATCTAATGGTGTCTAGCTACATGGGAATGTGTATAACATTAGAGGAATAGAGCAGCCACTTCTAAAGTGTGGTATAGTAAGTCTGATGGTCTCTAGCCGCATGAGAATGTGTATGATATTGAGAAATAGCGCAGCCACTTCTAACGTGTGGCTACATTGGAATGTGTATAATATTGGAGAAATAGAGCAGCCCCTTCTAAAGTGTAGTATAATAAGTCTGATGGTCTCTAGCTGCATGAGAATGTAAATAATATTGAAAAATAGAGCAGCCACTTCAAACGTGTGGTACAGACGATCCAATGGTGTCTAGTTACATGGGAATGTGTATAACATTGGAGGAATAGAGCAGCCACTTCAAACGTGTGGTAAAGAAGGTCCTATTGTGTCTAGCGACATGGGAATGTGTATAATTTTGGAGGAATAGAGCAGCCACTTCTAAAGTGTGATATAGTAAGTCTGATGGTCTCTAGCCGCATGAGAATGTGTATGATATTGAGGAATAGAGCAGCCACTTCTAACGTGTGGCTACATGGGAATGTGTATAATATTGGAGGAATACAGCAGCCACTTCTAACGTGTGATACAGTAGGTCTTATTGTTTCTAGCTGCATGAGAATGTGTATGATATTGGAGGAATATAGCAGCCACTCTTAACGTGTGGTACAGTAGGTCTTATGGTATCTAGCTGCATGAGAATGTGCATTAAGTTGAAGGAATAGAGCAGCCACTTATAACGTGTGATATAGTAGGTCTTATTGTGTCTAGCTCCATGAGAATGTGTATGATATTGAGGAATAGAGCAGCCACTTCTAACGTGTGGTAAAGAAGGTCTTATGGTGTCTAGCTACAAGAGAATGTGCAAATTGTTGGAGGAAGAGAGCAGCCACTTCTAAAGTGTGGTACAGTAGGTCTCATGGGGTCTAGCTACATGAGAATGTGTATAATATTTGAGGAATAGCGCAGCAACTTCTAACGTGTGGTACAGTAGGTCTTATTGTGTCTAGCTGCATGAGAATGTGTATAATATTGGAGGAGTAGAGCAGCCACTTCTAACGTGTGGTACAAAAGGTCTTATGGTATCTAGCTACGCGATAATATGCATTATGTTGGAGGGATAGAGCAGCCACCTCTAACGTGTGGTACAAAATGTCTTATGGTGTCTAGCTACACGAGAATGTGCATTATGTTGGAGGAATAGAGCAGCCACTTCTAACATGTGGTACAATAGGTTTTATGGTGACAGCTACATGAGAATGTGTATAATATTGGAGGAATAGAGCAGCAACTTCTAACCCGTGGTACAGTAAGTCTTATTGTGTCTAGCTGCATGAGAATGTGTATGATATTAAGGAATAGAGCAACCACTCCTTACGTGTGGTAAAGAAGGTCTGATGATGACTAGTGGCACGAGAATGTGTATACTATTGGAGGAAGAGAGCAGCCACTTCTAAAGTGTGGTACAGTAGGTCTCATGGGGTCTAGCTGCATGAGAATATGTATAATATTGGAGGAATAGAGCTGCTACATTCGTAACAATTGTCACATTTTTTATTTTTTTTATATCTGTGTCAATATCCAGAAAAAGATCTATATATAAATTAGATGTTTTATCTATAACATCATTTTAAATACATCCAGTAACCGCTCATTTAAATGAGATTCTTCATTTTCTAGGATGACATTTCTACTTATCATGCAGGTTTAATAACCTCTACTTCATAAAAATATCAATTGAGTTGCATAATTCATATCCACTGGAAAACGGCGTGTCACTGGCAGTTGTCAATCAAAATATCGAGCATTTTGTATGATATATGTGGGTGTATTATAATTATTATAATAACGCATGGTGTTCTTACATACTAAAGTCAGATGGTAAAATGTTATATGATTTTGATGTAAAGAAAGAGGGAAAAGGGTTCACTGTAACCTATAGTATGTGTTTCGTGAGTGTTTTTTTTCTTTTCAAGGCTAATAACTCTTTAAAGAGTAATCTTGTAATTTCAGTCCTATGAAGATTTTGGTAGATAATTTTCGACAGACACGTATACCTTTTCTGTATGTTTGAGATATAAGCCTCCAAAATAATAAAGAAATGCACTTAAGGGGAACCTATCTTTTAATGGGTTCTCAGATGAGCTGATCTTACAACAAACTGTTCACTCAAGAAATATTTCTCGCCTGTCGACCGAAAATTGAGAAAAAAAAATAATTTGTTAGACAGCAACATTGCTAATTAATTCAAAGTTGATAGATAGTAACCTTGGGGATAGGGCCTCGAAATAGTCGACAAACTGAGTTGTAGTGATAGAAATGCATCTTTATAGAAAATATCATGGTTTATTGTAAGAAGTTTCTATTACATTATCTTAAGCAATAAATCATTAATCGAAAGTCGCTTGTTGGATCTTTTTATGTACCAAACAGAGATCTAAAAATCCTTAACTGATTGCAAAAACTATCACAGAAGGCTAGGACCAAAGAGATCACCAATGTCATACTAAAGCAAAAGATTTCAATAGCTCTGGCATCATATGGGACACAGCAACAGCCCTTGGACCAGACACAGCAACAGTTCCTGGACCAGACACAGAAATCCAACAGGGACTAGTTGACAAAGCTGAATCATAGACCTTACACAAATACTTACTGTACCCACCGAGAAGTAGACCTCATAGGTCGCGTATTTATAACAAACCCAACTTTTTGTTCAATCATCAAACAACGTCCTAGGTACATCAGACCACGACATTATTATCACCGACCTAGAAACTGAAGTTCAGCCCCAAAAATGCTGACCAAGAAAATGCATCTATAGGAAGGCAAAATGGGACTTAATCACCCTAGAAGAGGTCAAAGGAAAGGAGCTGAGGAACAGCATCTTTGAGACGCCTTACAAAACACCACTAACACCAACATCCCGTACAAAGAAATAAGATCTCGAAACAACATCCAATGGATCAAAATTAAGAAGAGAAAAAATTCTAAACACAAATAGATTCTAACAGAGGATAATCAAACAAACCAGGAAAACAAACAAATCTGTCCCACTAAAGGTGTTAGTTACCAAAAGGTGTGCGATTAAGAGACAACCAAGGAAAGCAGAATATAAATATTTCAACCAAAACATCTTTGGACACCTAAACAACAACGATACAAAGCTGTTTGTATAAAGTATATCAAATGAAAACGCCAAGACTCTGATGGATTCGTATCATTTTAAGGGTCTTAACATCATCAGCGATAGTGAAGGCAAAGCTAAACTGGTATTCAAGCCAGTCTTCACAAAACATTAATCAGCAACATATATATTTAGTTAGATATACTGTTACCAGCTTCAATCCAATTTGGAACAACTAGAAATTCGGGTTGTTGTCTCATTGACACATTCCCCATTTCCAGTCTCTATTTCATGCATTAAGAACTACACGAGTCGAGAAACAGGGTCCATAACCAAAAACTTAAACTCCCAGACAGCAAAAAATGTCATAATATAAACATTCATTTTTCTGGAAATCATTACAGGCAAGACAAAAATGCACTTCAGATGCAATAGCTAGATACCATAAGAATAGCTTGCTTAAAGTTTGTATTAAATCTGGTCAGCAGTTTCTGACAAGATGTTGATACAAGTTTACGCCAATCATAGAAACAAAATGATAGTGATCTAAAACACGGTTGGACTACTGTACAAAAAATAAACCATGCTATCGATGAGAGTGGTCTACATACAGATTTAGGGACTACTGTACACTACACAAACAATAGTAACGATGAGAATGGTATTAAAACAGATATGTACACAAAACATATCATAGTAACATAATGAGAGCAGTCTTAACATGGAGAGACTGTTTCAGATCACTTTCATTTTGTAACTATATTGTCTGTTCTATGGTCGGATTGTTGTCGCTTTGATACATTCCCCATTTCCTTTTTCAATTTTATTTCTTTGTAGTAGTCAGTTGTTCTCTGAATTATACCACCTATTGAATTGCTATGATTTTTTGAGTGTATTGTAGTCAGCCTCTCTGTGATTTAGACCTCCTATTGAATTGCTATGATTTCTTAAGTGCATGATAGTCAGCCTCTGTGTGATTTAGACCTCCTTTTGAATTGCTATGATTTCTTGAGTGTATTGTAGTCAGCCTCTGTGTGATTTAGACCTCCTATTGAATTGCTATTATTTCTTAAGTGTATTGTAGCCAGCCTCTCTGTGATATAGACCTCCTATTGTATTGATATGATTTCTTGAGTGCATTGTAGTCAGCCTCTCTGTGATTTAGACCTCCTTTTGTATTGTTATGATTTGTTAAGTGTATTGTAGTCAGCCTCTCTGTGATTAAGACCTCCTTTTGTATTGCTATGATTTCTTAAGTGTACTGTAGTTAGCCTCTCTGTAATTTAGATCTCCTTTTTTATTGCTATGATTTCTTAAGTATATTGTAGTCAGCCTCATTGTGATTTAGACCTCCTATATAATTGCTATGATTTCTTGAGTGTATTGTAGTCAGCCTCTCTGTGATTTAGACCTCCTATTGTATTGATATGATTTCTTGAGAGTATTGTAGTCAGCCTCTCTGTGATTTAGACCTCCTGTTGAATTGCTATGATTTCTTAAGTGTATTGTAGTCAGCCTCTCTGTGATTTCGACCTCCTATTGAAGTGCTATGATTTCTCAAGTGTATTGTAGTCAGCCTCTCTGTGATTAAGACCTCCTATTGAATTGCTATGATTTCTTGAGTGTATTTTAGTCAGCTTCTCTGTGAATTAGACCTCCTATTGTATTGATATGATTTCGTGAGAGTATTGTAGTCAGCCTCTCTGTGATTCCGACCTCCTATTGAAGTGCTATGATTTCTCAAGTGTATTGTAGTCAGCCTCTCTGTGATTAAGACCTCCTTTTAAATTGCTATGATTTCTTGAGTGTATTGTAGTCAGCTTCTCTGTGAATTATACCTCCTATTGTATTGATATGATTTCTTGAGAGTATTGTAGTCAGCCTCTCTGTGATTTAGACCTCCTTTTGTATTGATATGGTTTCTTAAGTGTATTGTAGTCAGCCTCTCTGTGATTTAGACCTCCTATTGAATTGCTATGATTTCTTGAGTGTATTGTAGTCAGCCTCTCTGTGATTTAGACCTATTGAATTACTATGATTTCTTAAGTGTATTGTAGTCAGCCTCTCTGTGATTTAGACTTCCTATTGAATTGTTATGATTTCTTAAGTGTATTGTAGTCAGCCTCTCTGTGATTTAGACCTCCTTTAGAATTGCTATGATTTCTTAAGTGTATTTTAGTCAGCCTCTCTGTGATTTAGACCTCCTATTGTATTGATATGGTTTCTTGAGAGTATTGTAGTTAGCCTCTCTGTGATTTATACCTCCTTTTATATTGATATGGTTTCTTGAGAGTATTTTAGTCAGCCTCTCTGTGATTTAGACCTCCTATTGAATTGCTATGATTTCTTAAGTGTATTGTAGTCAGCCTCTCTGTGATTCAGACTTCCTATTGAATTGCTATGATTTCACAAGTGTATTGTAGTCAACCTCTCTGTGATTTAGACCTCCTATTGAATTGCTGTGATTTCTTGAGTGTATTTTAGTCAGCCTCTGTGATTTAGACCTCCCTTTGTATTGCTATAATTTCTTCAGTGTATTGTAGTCAGCCTCTCTGTAATTTAGATCTCCTATTGAATTGCTATGATTTCTTGAGTGTATTGTAGTCAGCCTCTCTGTGATTTAGACCTCTTATTGTATTGATATGATTTCTTGAGAGTATTGTAGTCAGCCTCTCTGTGATTTAGACCTCCTATTGAATTGCTATGATTTTTCAAGTGTATTGTAGTCAGCCTCTCTGTGATTTAGACCTCCAATTGAATTGCTATGATTTCTCAAGTGTATTGTAGTCAGCCTCTCTGTGATTTAGACCTCCTATTGAATTGCTATGATTTCGTGAGTGTATTTTAGTCAGCTTCTCTGTGATTTAGACCTCCTATTGAATTGCTATGATTTCTTAAGTGTATTGTAGTCAGCCTCTCTGTGATTTAGACAACCTATTGAATTGCTATGATTTCTTAAGTGCATTGTAGTTAGCCTCTCTGTGATTTAGACCTCCTATTGAATTGCTATGATTTCTCAAGTGTATTGTAGTCAGCCTCTCTGTAATTTAGATCTCCTATTGAATTGCTATGATTTCTTGAGTGTATTGTAGTCAGCCTCTCTGTAATTTAGACCTCCTATTGAATAGCTATGATTTCTTAAGTGAATTGTAGTCAGCCTCTCTGTGATTTAGACCTACTATTGTATAATATTGATATGATTTCTTGAGTGTATTGTAGTCAGCCTCTCTGTGATTTAGACCTATTGTATTGAATTGCTGTGATTTCTTGAGTGTATTTTAGTCAGCCTCTGTGATTTAGACCTCCCTTTGTATTGCTATGATTTCTTCAGTGTATTGTAGTCAGCCTCATTGTGATTTAGACATATATAATTGCTATGATTCCTTGAGTGTATTGTAGTCAGCCTCTCTGTGATTTAGACCTCTTATTGTATTGATATGATTTCTTGAGAGTATTGTAGTCAGCCTCTCTGTGATTTAGACCTCCTATTGAATTGCTATGATTTCGTGAGTGTATTTTAGTCAGCTTCTCTGTGATTTAGACCTCCTATTGAATTGCTATGATTTCTTAAGTGTATTGTAGTCAGCCTCTCTGTGATTTAGACAACCTATTGAATTGCTATGATTTCTTAAGTGCATTGTAGTTAGCCTCTCTGTGATTTAGACCTCCTATTGAATTGCTATGATTTCTCAAGTGTATTGTAGTCAGCCTCTCTGTGATTTAGATCTCCTATTGAATTGCTATGATTTCTTGAGTGTATTGTAGTCAGCCTCTCTGTAATTTAGACCTCCTATTGAATAGCTATGATTTCTTAAGTGAATTGTAGTCAGCCTCTCTGTGATTTAGACCTCCTATTGAATTGCTATGATTTTTCAAGTGTATTGTAGTCAGCCTCTCTGTGATTTAGACCTCCTATTGAATTGCTATGATTTCGTGAGTGTATTTTAGTCAGCTTCTCTGTGATTTAGACCTCCTATTGAATTGCTATGATTTCTTAAGTGTATTGTAGTCAGCCTCTCTGTGATTTAGACAACCTATTGAATTGCTATGATTTATTAAGTGCATTGTAGTTAGCCTCTCTGTGATTTAGACCTCCTATTGAATTGCTATGATTTCTCAAGTGTATTGTAGTCAGCCTCTCTGTGATTTAGATATCCTATTGAATTGCTATGATTTCTTGAGTGTATTGTAGTCAGCCTCTCTGTAATTTAGACCTCCTATTGAATAGCTATGATTTCTTAAGTGAATTGTAGTCAGCCTCTCTGTGATTTAGACCTCCTATTGTATAATATTGATATGATTTCTTGAGTGTATTGTAGTCAGCCTCTCTGTGATTTAGACCTATTGTATTGATATGATTTCTTGAGTGTATTGTAGTCAGCCTCTCTGTGATTTAGACCTCCTATTGTATTGATATGATTTCTTGAGTGTATTGTAGTCAGCCTGTCTGTGATTTAGACCTCCTATTGTATTGATATGATTTCTTGAGTGCATTATAGTCAGCCTCTCTGTGATTTAGACCTCCTATATAATTGCTATCATTTCTTTAGTGTATTGTAGTCAGCCTCTCTGTGGTTTAGACCTCCTATTGTATTGCTATGATTTCTTTAGTGTATTGTGGTCAGCCTCTCTGTGATTTAGACCTCCTATTGTATTGCTATGATTTCTTAAGTGTATTGTAGTCAGCCTCTCTGTGATTTAGACCTCCTTTTGAATTTATATGGTTTCTTAAGTGCATTGTAGTCAGCCTCTCTGTGATTTATACCTCATTTTTTATTGATTTGATTTCTTGAGTGTATTGTAGTCAGCCTCTCTGTGTTTTAGACCTTCTATTGTATTGATATGATTTCTTAAGTGTATTGTAGTCATCCTCTCTGTGATTTAGACCTCCTTTTGTATTGATATGGTTTCTTAAGTGTATTGTAGTCAACCTCTCTGTGATTTAGACATCCTATTGAATTGCTATGATTTCTTGAGTGTATTGTAGTCAGCCTCTCTGTGATTTAGACCTCCTATTGAATTACTATGATTTCTTAAGTGTATTGTAGTCAGCCTCTCTGTGATTTAGACCTCCTATTGAATTGTTATGATTTCTCAAGTGTATTGTAGTCAGCCTCTCTGTGATTTAGACCTCCTTTAGAATTGCTATGATTTCTTGAGTGCATTTAGGTCAGCCTCTCTGTGATTTAGACCTCCTATTGAACTGCTATGATTTCTTCAGTGTATTGTAGTCAGCCTCTCTGTGATTTAGACCTCCTTTAGAATTGCTATGATTTCTTGAGTGTATTTTAGTCAGCCTCTCTGTGATTTAGACCTCCTTTTATATTGATATGGTTTCTTGGGAGTATTGTAGTTAGTCTCTCTGTGATTTATACCTCCTTTTGTATTGATATGGTTTCTTGAGAGTATTGTAGTCAGCCTCTCTGTGATTTAGACCTATTGAATTGCTATGATTTCTTAAGTGAATTGTAGTCAGCCTCTCTGTGATTCAGACTTCCTATTGAATTGCTTTGATTTCTCAAGTGTATTGTAGTCAACCTCTCTGTGATTTCGACCTCCTATTGAATTGCTGTGATTTCTTGAGTGTATTTTAGTCTGCCTCTCTGTGATTTAGACCTCCTGCGATTGATATAGTTTCTTGGGAGTATTGTAGTTAGCCTCTCTGTGATTAAGACCTCCTATTGAATTGCTATAATTTCTTAAGTGTATTGTAGTCAGCCTCTCTGTGATTTAGACAACCTATTGAATTTTTCTTAAGTGCATTGAAGTTAGCCTCTCTGTGATTTAGACCTCCTTTTGTATTGTTATGGTTTCTTCAGTGCATTGTAGTCAGCCTCTCTGTGATTAAGACCTCCTTTTGTATTGCTATGATTTCTTAAGTGTTTTGTAGTAAGCCTCTCTGTGATTTAGACCTCCTTTTTTATTGCTTTGATTTCTTAAGTGTATTGTAGTCAGCCTCATTGTGATTTAGACCTCCTATATAATTGCTATGATTTCTTGAGTGTATTGTAGTCAGCCTCTCTGTGATTTAGACCTCCTATTGTATTGATATGATTTCTTGAGAGTATTGTAGTCAGCCTCTCTGTGATTTAGACCTCCTATTGAATTGCTATGATTTCTTAAGTGTATTGTAGTCAGCCTCTCTGTGATTCCGACCTCCTATTGTAGTGCTATGATTTCTCAAGTGTATTGTAGTCAGCCTCTCTGTGATTAAGGCCTCCTTTTGAATTGCTATGATTTCTTGAGTGTATTGTAGTCAGCTTCTCTGTGAATTATACCTCCTTTTGTATTGATATGGTTTCGTAAGTGTATTGTAGTCAGCCTCTCTGTGATTTAGACCTCCTATTGAATTGCTATGATTTCTTGAGTGTATTGTAGTCAGCCTCTCTGTGCTTTAGACCTCCTATTGAATTACTATGATTTCTTAAGTGTATTGTAGTCAGCCTCTCTGTGATTTAGACTTCCTATTGAATTGTTATGATTTCTTAAGTGTATTGTAGTCAGCCTCTCTGTGATTTAGACCTCCTTTATAATTGCTATGATTTCTTAAGTGTATTTTAGTCAGCCTCTCTGTGATTTAGACCTCCTTTTGTATTGATATGGTTTCTTGAGAGTATTGTAGTTAGCCTCTCTGTGATTTATACCTCCTTTTATATTGATATGGTTTCTTGAGAGTATTTTAGTCAGCCTCTCTGTGATTTAGACCTCCTATTGAATTGCTATGATTTCTTAAGTGTATTGTAGTCAGCCTCTCTGTGATTCAGACTTCCTATTGAATTGCTATGATTTCTTAAGTGTATTGTAGTCAGCCTCTCTGTGATTCAGACTTCCTATTGAATTGCTATGATTTCACAAGTGTATTGTAGTCAACCTCTCTGTGATTTAGACCTCCAATTGAATTGCTGTGATTTCTTGAGTGTATTTTAGTCAGCCTCATTGTGATTTAGACATATATAATTGCTATGATTTCTTGAGTGTATTGTAGTCAGCCTCTCTGTGATTTAGACCTCTTATTGTATTGATATGATTTCTTGAGAGTATTGTAGTCAGCCTCTCTGTGATTTAGACCTCCTATTGAATTGCTATGATTTCTCAAGTGTATTGTAGTCGGCCTCTCTGTGATTTAGACCTCCAATTGAATTGCTATGATTTCTCAAGTGTATTGTAGTTAGCCTCTCTGTGATTTAGACCTCCAATTGAATTGCTATGATTTCGTTAGTGTATTTTAGTCAGCTTCTCTGTGATTTAGACCTCGTATTGAATTGCTATGATTTCTTAAGTGTATTGTAGTCAGCCTCTCTGTGATTTAGACAACCTATTGAATTGCTATGATTTATTAAGTGCATTGTAGTTAGCCTCTCTGTGATTTAGACCTCCTATTGAATTGCTATGATTTCTCAAGTGTATTGTAGTCAGCCTCTCTGTGATTTAGATCTCCTATTGAATTGCTATGATTTCTTGAGTGTATTGTAGTCAGCCTCTCTGTGATTTAGATCTATTGAATTGCTATGATTTCTTAAGTGTATTGTAGTCAGCCTCTCTGTGATTTAGACCTCCTATTGAATAGCTATGATTTCTTAAGTGTATTGTAGTCAGCCTCTCTGTGATTTAGACCTCCTATTGTATAATATTGATATGATTTCTTGAGTGTATTGTAGTCAGCCTCTCTGTGATTTAGACCTATTGTATTGATATGATTTCTTGAGTGTATTGTAGTCAGCCTCTCTGTGATTTAGACCTCCTATTGTATTGATATGATTTCTTGAGTGTATTGTAGTCAGCCTGTCTGTGATTTAGACCTCCTATTGTATTGCTATGATTTCTTGAGTGTATTGTAGTCAGCCTCTCTGTGATTTAGACCTCCTATTGAATTGCTATGATTTCTCAAGTGTATTGTAGTCGGCCTCTCTGTGATTTAGACCTCCAATTGAATTGCTATGATTTCTCAAGTGTATTGTAGTCAGCCTCTCTGTGATTCAGACTTCCTATTGAATTGCTATGATTTCACAAGTGTATTGTAGTCAACCTCTCTGTGATTTAGACCTCCCTTTGTATTGCTATGATTTCTTAAGTGTATTGTAGTCAGCCTCATTGTGATTTAGACATATATAATTGCTATGATTTCTTGAGTGTATTGTAGTCAGCCTCTCTGTGATTTAGACCTCTTATTGTATTGATATGATTTCTTGAGAGTATTGTAGTCAGCCTCTCTGTGATTTAGACCTCCTATTGAATTGCTATGATTTCTCAAGTGTATTGTAGTCGGCCTCTCTGTGATTTAGACCTCCAATTGAATTGCTATGATTTCTCAAGTGTATTGTAGTTAGCCTCTCTGTGATTTAGACCTCCAATTGAATTGCTATGATTTCGTTAGTGTATTTTAATCAGCTTCTCTGTGATTTAGACCTCGTATTGAATTGCTATGATTTCTTAAGTGTATTGTAGTCAGCCTCTCTGTGATTTAGACAACCTATTGAATTGCTATGATTTATTAAGTGCATTGTAGTTAGCCTCTCTGTGATTTAGACCTCCTATTGAATTGCTATGATTTCTCAAGTGTATTGTAGTCAGCCTCTCTGTGATTTAGATCTCCTATTGAATTGCTATGATTTCTTGAGTGTATTGTAGTCAGCCTCTCTGTGATTTAGATCTATTGAATTGCTATGATTTCTTAAGTGTATTGTAGTCAGCCTCTCTGTGATTTAGACCTCCTATTGAATAGCTATGATTTCTTAAGTGTATTGTAGTCAGCCTCTCTGTGATTTAGACCTCCTATTGTATAATATTGATATGATTTCTTGAGTGTATTGTAGTCAGCCTCTCTGTGATTTAGACCTATTGTATTGATATGATTTCTTGAGTGTATTGTAGTCAGCCTCTCTGTGATTTAGACCTCCTATTGTATTGATATGATTTCTTGAGTGTATTGTAGTCAGCCTGTCTGTGATTTAGACCTCCTATTGTATTGCTATGATTTCTTGAGTGTATTGTAGTCAGCCTCTCTGTGATTTAGACCTCCTATTGAATTGCTATGATTTCTCAAGTGTATTGTAGTCGGCCTCTCTGTGATTTAGACCTCCAATTGAATTGCTATGATTTCTCAAGTGTATTGTAGTTAGCCTCTCTGTGATTTAGACCTCCAATTGAATTGCTATGATTTCGTTAGTGTATTTTAGTCAGCTTCTCTGTGATTTAGACCTCGTATTGAATTGCTATGATTTCTTAAGTGTATTGTAGTCAGCCTCTCTGTGATTTAGACAACCTATTGAATTGCTATGATTTATTAAGTGCATTGTAGTTAGCCTCTCTGTGATTTAGACCTCCTATTGAATTGCTATGATTTCTCAAGTGTATTGTAGTCAGCCTCTCTGTGATTTAGATCTCCTATTGAATTGCTATGATTTCTTGAGTGTATTGTAGTCAGCCTCTCTGTGATTTAGATCTATTGAATTGCTATGATTTCTTAAGTGTATTGTAGTCAGCCTCTCTGTGATTTAGACCTCCTATTGAATAGCTATGATTTCTTAAGTGTATTGTAGTCAGCCTCTCTGTGATTTAGACCTCCTATTGTATAATATTGATATGATTTCTTGAGTGTATTGTAGTCAGCCTCTCTGTGATTTAGACCTATTGTATTGATATGATTTCTTGAGTGTATTGTAGTCAGCCTCTCTGTGATTTAGACCTCCTATTGTATTGATATGATTTCTTGAGTGTATTGTAGTCAGCCTGTCTGTGATTTAGACCTCCTATTGTATTGCTATGATTTCTTTAGTGTATTGTAGTCAGCCTGTCTGTGATTTAGACCTCCTATATAATTGCTATGATTTCTTGAGTGTATTGTAGTCAGCCTGTCTGTGGTTTAGACCTCCTATTGTATTGATATGATTTCTTTAGTGTATTGTAGTCAGCCTCTCTGTGATTTAGATCTCCTATTGAATTGCTATGATTTCTTGAGTGTATTGTAGTCAGCCTCTCTGTGATTTAGATCTATTGAATTGCTATGATTTCTTAAGTGTATTGTAGTCAGCCTCTCTGTGATTTAGACCTCCTATTGAATAGCTATGATTTCTTAAGTGTATTGTAGTCAGCCTCTCTGTGATTTAGACCTCCTATTGTATAATATTGATATGATTTCTTGAGTGTATTGTAGTCAGCCTCTCTGTGATTTAGACCTATTGTATTGATATGATTTCTTGAGTGTATTGTAGTCAGCCTCTCTGTGATTTAGACCTCCTATTGTATTGATATGATTTCTTGAGTGT
The DNA here is from genome assembly GCF_963676685.1 of Mytilus edulis. NCBI lineage: Eukaryota > Metazoa > Mollusca > Bivalvia > Mytilida > Mytilidae > Mytilus > Mytilus edulis. The sequence continues at coordinate 117,227,759 of NC_092344.1, read as the reverse complement.
ATTGTAGTCAGCCTGTCTGTGATTTAGACCTCCTATTGTATTGCTATGATTTCTTGAGTGTATTGTAGTCAGCCTCTCTGTGATTTAGACCTCCTATTGAATTGCTATGATTTCTCAAGTGTATTGTAGTCGGCCTCTCTGTGATTTAGACCTCCAATTGAATTGCTATGATTTCTCAAGTGTATTGTAGTTAGCCTCTCTGTGATTTAGACCTCCAATTGAATTGCTATGATTTCGTTAGTGTATTTTAGTCAGCTTCTCTGTGATTTAGACCTCGTATTGAATTGCTATGATTTCTTAAGTGTATTGTAGTCAGCCTCTCTGTGATTTAGACAACCTATTGAATTGCTATGATTTATTAAGTGCATTGTAGTTAGCCTCTCTGTGATTTAGACCTCCTATTGAATTGCTATGATTTCTCAAGTGTATTGTAGTCAGCCTCTCTGTGATTTAGATCTCCTATTGAATTGCTATGATTTCTTGAGTGTATTGTAGTCAGCCTCTCTGTGATTTAGATCTATTGAATTGCTATGATTTCTTAAGTGTATTGTAGTCAGCCTCTCTGTGATTTAGACCTCCTATTGAATAGCTATGATTTCTTAAGTGTATTGTAGTCAGCCTCTCTGTGATTTAGACCTCCTATTGTATAATATTGATATGATTTCTTGAGTGTATTGTAGTCAGCCTCTCTGTGATTTAGACCTATTGTATTGATATGATTTCTTGAGTGTATTGTAGTCAGCCTCTCTGTGATTTAGACCTCCTATTGTATTGATATGATTTCTTGAGTGTATTGTAGTCAGCCTGTCTGTGATTTAGACCTCCTATTGTATTGCTATGATTTCTTTAGTGTATTGTAGTCAGCCTGTCTGTGATTTAGACCTCCTATATAATTGCTATGATTTCTTGAGTGTATTGTAGTCAGCCTGTCTGTGGTTTAGACCTCCTATTGTATTGATATGATTTCTTTAGTGTATTATGTCAGCCTGTCTGTGATTTAGACCTCCTTTTGTATTGCTATGATTTCTTAAGTGTATTGTAGTCAGCCTGTCTGTGATTTAGACCTATTGAATTGATATGGTTTCTTAAGGGCATTGTAGTCCCACTCTCATTGTGTTACAATTGTTTAATTTAGTATACAGTAGTTCATGGTGACTATGGTTTATTTGTAGTATAGTAGTCCCTCCTTTGTTTTTATATCACTCCCTTTTTTAGTCTTGTTTGTACAGTTGTCCTCCTTTTTCAATTGATTTTTTTTTATATACAGTTGTCACTCAGTTTTTTGACACCTCTTGTTAGGTGTACATTTATACTGATCTTGTAAAATAGCCTTAGCTTTACTTTAAATAAACCCTTCCATTGTTTAATTTTTCAGTATTGAAAACCTTCCTTTTGTTTTGTTTTGAATGTAATGTTTATTTTTTGTATCTTTCATGTTGTTTGTGTTGATATTATATCAATAACAAATCCATATATTGTCATACATCTTTTTTTATTGCATTATCATTTCATGCTTGACAAATTTTGTCTGTTATGATAAGAGTACTCTCCCTTTAATATGATACAATGACCAATGATATTTTACAACATCAGTATCCACTGTGATACCGACACACGCCAATATAAACAATAACAAAACATCAACAATTTACTGTAGATTTTACAACCTGGGTGTATGGCTATGAAGGTAGGTTCTGGTACAGATGAAAATAGCCTGTCCCCAGGTAAATAATATATAAATCATAATATTTCTTATCAATGAGTATTAAATGAAAACAAATGAATGAAAAGGATTTGAAGTCCCTTGTTGAATGGTATATACACAAATCTTTGGTTCATTTCTCCTGTAAATATAATATGAAATGAATATAGAGATGAAGATAAAATGGAAAAGCGATCAATGTTCCATTAATAATAGAGTATCCTGAACAGTAATATGATGCAGGGAATTCAAATTGTAACAGTGCATAAAATTTATAAAACTGACAGTCACATCAAAAACAATATAACATTTAAAATACATTAAAATTTAATACATAAATTGATTTGTTTTTCTTTAAAATACCTTTTTTCCCATCGATTCATAAATTATAAATTGTGTAATAATCATATAAAATCCATCTGTTTTCCGTAAATGTTGCATAAAATACTAAAGGTAAATTGATTTAATGTATTTCATATTATAATCATTCAAAAGGCTTTTTTTTTTTTTTCATCAAACATTAATAAAAATGTAGATGTTCATTTCCATTCAAATCTCTCTCAAAATGTATAAAGGGTTAACATAAAATTCTTGATTAATAAATTATTTTCTATTACTTTATCAATAAAATCTCCTTAAACTTTTATAATTATTAAGATTGTTTATTGTTAACATATTTTGATTTGTGTGGGATTTCAATGCATAATTTTTTTGTGCTATGGGTAAATGTGCACTCGACATCAATATAACTTTCTGCAAACTATTTGTGTGGGGGATAATTTCCTGTATCTTATGAGATTGCTATGGATATAACTGCACCGTATATATTTCCATGGCATCCTCACAAAGGGGACTGCTAGATACCATTCTGGACTAAATGATTCTTTTAAAAAAATTTTTTTTAACCCAAATAAAAATAATTTCATATGTTAATTTTTTATATCAAAGAAAGTTTTTAAAACACTTAAAACACCTTGGATGCTACATTCTTTAAATATAATAATCCTTTAATCTTCACAAATGAATTTACTAATAAATAAAATATTACATATTAATTAATATGTTCATTTTTAAAAGAAGCTAGCTTGGTGGCAACAGTAGTCACTCTCTCTGTTTGATCTTTCTTATTAAGTGATTACGTTTGAAAAAATATTGTTTTTTCATTGATTTTTTTTTCAGAAAAAATATTGTGTTTATAATTTACATCAAACTTGGAGGCCAAATATCAGGGAAAATTTGAAATATCACAATTTAAATATTAGACAATCATCACTTGGAATAAAACATATCACATCCAAACTAATTTAGCTATAAATGGTCGCGGATGACAACAGACATATTCCCACAACCATTCACAATCCATGGATAATAATGCTATGGACTTAAAATTAACCAAAAAATGAACAGTTTATACTCCCCACTCATCATTCTGAATTAGCATATTTTGATTAACTGTATAAAGCAACAAGTCTCTCACAACCATGAGATATAAATACTGAGATTAATTAAAGCCATCATATATAATAATTGGATTGTAAGGAATGTGACCTATAAGAAGAGTTCAAAAATTGTCAATACAGTCCAATAATATTTCCACTGAAATTCTATCAGAAATTTAGTTTGAATATTATTGTACAGGAAAATTGGCTGTGCAGTATGCTGCACCTTAACAATCAGGGGAGAACGTAATTCTTTCTGGAAAAAAGTGACAAAAAATATTGCTAAACTTCAAAGAGTAAATTATCTGTCTTGTTAAACTTAATCAAGGGTGTTCTATCTCTAGAAAAGCCACTCTCCTACCGCCTTGTCGATTCTTTTTTAAATAATGTAAAAATCAACAAAAATATGCAAGAGCCCCCCCCCCCCCTTTCCAGACCAGACAGAAGCCTTTTTGGATCAATGCTTGATCACAGGACAAAAAAAGATTTTTACCAACTAATGTCTGTAGTCCCAGAAGATAAAAGCAAATGTAGCTGTGTTAGAAACCAATTATATAAAGGAACTGTAATCGCCAAATATTGATTGACGGTAGATGAACTTAAAATAGAACACCTCTGTGATCGTAATTTTCTTTTCCAAATTATTAGAACATAAACAATCAATGAAGTAACCTTGTCTTCTTGTAAGTAATCAGTTCTACTTAGGTTGTTATATGTTTTTTCTAGAAAATTTGTTGTTGATGATACCAAAACTGTACAAAGGGAACTTAGGAAAATATATATTTGAGTCACACAAACAAACTGAGTTATTTTGTTACATATACATATTTCTTTAACACTGAAGTTAAAATTTTATGGAATTCAGCTTAAGTACAAGAAATTTGGTCAACACATCAACTGTTTATAGTATAACAGGTCACATTCCTTTATAATAACAGAATATTTTGATTATCTTTACAATTCTCTTAACATTTTGATTGTCATCTGCATACATGTAAAATATACAATAATATACACTGATATGTTCATGCTGTTAGCAAGATATAGTGTTGGTTTTATGTACAATACAATTTTGTGAGACTTTGGTTTGATTTGAATGCTGAAAAATTTATGGTTGAAGCACCAAAGAATATAAATACTATTACTCTGTACAAATTGTAGGGAGCTTCAAAATTGCATAATGGGCTAATTTCCTAAATGACAATATGCTTCTTAAAGCTCGTTTTGATATACACTTTACTGACTAAACATACTTGAATATGTACCTTCAATTTACTTATTAGTGATCTACTTGTATCCTGAATGCTATGGTCTAACATGAAACTTTGAGTTCAATGTATTCTGAATACTATATCTACAAACTAATTGAGAGCACCTTTTTCTGTGATATATTCTTTGGTTTTAAAAATGAATTAAAATTGCTTAGAATTCAAAGACTGATTTAAAATGAAGCGCTGAACTTTCGTCTTGTTTCTGTATATATATGAGCAATAATAATAGTTTTGGACCAATTAAGTTGTACATGTAATGATAAATATATTGCATTCATTAGAACATAAAAAACATGAAGCACTTTAAACAGTACATATATCATGGTCACTGTTAACATAACCTTTGTTATACAAAAGTTATCAGGATTTAATGTCATTCTAAGGTCAATCCTGTGACCTTTAACACATGGTCTGCATCAATCTCCAAAAAAGATATATTAAATACCAATTTTACAATATATAATTTTATAAAATCTCTTTACGGACGTAAAAAATATCAACAACGTCAACAACATGAAGCTTTCCTTCCCGTGCACATAAATCTTTGGTTAGTGTCAAGGTTATCTTAACCTCCTATGGTCCAATTGTCAACAATGGCAGTTCATGGCACAACTGTCCCACAATGCAATGCTGACAGGAAACAGTCTATTGCATGATGGGAAATGACATCACACATGGTCTGGAATAGAGGCAAGTTTTTTTGATGGCAGAAATTTCTGTCCTTATCACATATCAGAGGTAGTTTAATTCTAATGCATGATTTAAGGCAGCTAGGTCGGAATGGTTTGATATCCTCCAGAATGGGAAATTCATCTGCAAATATAAAGTAACATGTGAAACATGTGTGTATATTCTATTTCTTAATTACTATACATATAATGTTAAATAGGAATACTTGAGCCTATGTCACCTTTTTTACCAACTTTGACAAAGGTTGACCCACTGTTCTTGTTTTAGTGACTGAGTACCGGTAACTAATGACCAGGGCAAACATTTTTTTGTAAATGATTCTATTCAACTAATTTCAAAATAATGTAGGAAACATTCCTGTTTTGTAAATTTCAATGTTTGATGCTTTTTTTCTAATCTTTTTTTTAATTTACTATGTTTCTTGTAATTTCATTGTGTGTTATTCCCCTTTTTTTAAACTCCTGTGTTTCTGTGTAATTATTGACTTCTTATTCATTTATTTAACTTTGTTGATGTTAACTTCTTTTCTTCATTGCACAGGTTCATCCATATGAAGCAAATCAGTCCACTAAACTTGTGCTGCAGAAAACCTTGAGATTGTGGTGGTTGAGATGTGAGCCATTGTTCAATATCAACCTCAATATGAGAACAGCATTAAAACCTCTGTATTATTTGTATTTGTTATTTTTTATATAACTATCTTAGTCTAGCCATACGATCAGTGTTAAGCAACATCTTTTTTAATCACTACTGCATGCCTAAGCGATAATATTTTCAAGCTACTGGCCTGTGTTTTTTTGTTTAATTGTTGACTATGGTTTTTAATACAAATATTTTTTTAAGGTATCTGATGAACAAATTATCAATCTATTGAATACATTTCATACTTTAAGAATGTTTAGGCAATATAAGTGCACATTACTTACTTGTTTAGATGCTTGTTCTTCATCACGGCCATCACCAACGACAACATATGTACACTTCCTGCCAAATCTTGCAACTATTCTGTCAAAACAACTATCTTTTCCTACAGAATATTAAGAAATAAATTATTTATAAAATACTGATTATTTTATCCAAAAAAAAATATTATCATTTTTTCTTCACAAAAAATAAATAAATCAAGGCTTTGTTAATTATGTGCACTTTTCAATTTGACATATTTCACAAAGCAAAATATAACATGGCTTACAATACAAAATGTTATGTATACATGTATCACAATCAACATTAAAGTTTTTCCAAATTTGCCATTTAAGGTGTTTGCTTTTTGATAATCATGTGGTCAATTTTATTTCAGATACCTGAAGTTAGAAGGCTTAAAAACCGCATCTACTGATAATTTTCCACTAACAATTAAGATTACTTTCCAAAAATAAGTTTCATCTGGGTCACTTACCTATTTTTGTAGCACTGTAAACATTTTCTATATTGAACACACCTCCAAGACCATATAATAAAAACTTTAGCTAAAGCTGGAACCAGTTGTGTGGTTGTGACTAGTACATTAACACAGTTTGACCTGGAAAGGAAAATAATCAGTTAGGGAACCAGTCTGGTATTTGTTCTTGATGATTACAATGACTCTTAACAAGAAGTAGCAAATTAGTTTAATAGGGATGTTGTAAAAACAGTAAACAAAGCGTTTGGGAATCAGTCATATAGACATGTTCTTATTATACTTGCCCTCACAGCCATTAAAAGAAAAGGGTATGTAATTGGTCAGACATTTCATACATGAAAAGTCAGTGTAGGGTTTGAAGCATTAACTTCTAAATAAAAAAAATTAAGCTATGACAAAAAAACACATAGAATGCATGTTCAGTCTGAAAGTTATCATAGGTCAGCACTTTCATATTAGAACCAGTCATGTTTTAAACCTTGAACAGCCAGAGGTGGATCCAGGGGGGGAGGGGGCCTGGGCCCCCCCCCCCCTTTTGTGGGGGAAAATTTGGTTGATAATATAGGGAATCACTGAAGCATGACTGGAGTGGCCCCCGTCTTAGGTCAGTCAGCTGCACTCCCCCCCCCACCCCCCCCCCCCCCCCCCCCCCCCCTTTATGAAAAGTTCTGGATCCGCCACTGACAGCAGTCCATAATCAATTCAATAATATTGTCACACAGTTTTCTGCTGATTCAACCTTAAATTCACAATCACTGAAAATATTCAATGTTCCCAAACATGAATATACAAACTGAAGACATTTGTGATGTTCCTACCTTGAATTTATAATCTGTAAGCATTTTAATGCTAGTGTGAGCCAGTTGTCAGTTAAGGTTTCAATATCTTGCCGTACTTGTAACCAATTGTCTCGTTTCTGTTGACCAATTAAACCTGTAATAAAACAAAACATCCATTATTACATCTTCTGATTGCTTATACATTTGTACTTAATATTTGGATGTTTTGTAAACATGAGTGTGGCATAACTTAAATCTATAAAATGTGAGAAAGGAAATGGGGAATATTCATTACCAGTATTATCAAATTGGGGGAAGGATTTTATTTCAAACAGTAGCAAATTAAATTCTTTCTATATACAAGAGAGGTAATGGTTTTGGATTATTGTAATGAAAAAAAAAGCTTTAAAAAAGTCTATCAAAAATGATAGTTGATAATACTGATCTTTCAACCTTTTATAAAAGTTACAGGATGAGTGCCACATATGGAGCAGGATCTGTTTACCCTAAGATCACACCCGGTTTTTGTTTAAGTTCCTGTAGCTTAGTATTCATATTTCTACATTGTGTTTTTTTGTATTATTGTATGTCAGTCGGTCTTTTTCTTTTTGAGCCATGTCGTTGTCAGTTTATTTTTGATTTTTGAGTTTGAATGTCCTTCTGGTATCTTTAGCCCCTCTTTTACAGAATTTCAATTTTTGGCAAGTTTTCAAGACTGAATCATTTAATGTTTGAAGCAACTTGGAATAAGTACAGGCTAGGTATATTAATTAGAATCCCAGTTCTTAGATTAGAATGATGAAGATTCGAACAAATATCCTTATTATTTACCTCCAACATTATTTCTGTAACTATTGTATATCTCCTTGATCCTTCTATATCTAAAAGCTAGTTTCCTCATCCAATCTACACCTCCCCTCATCCCAGCTAATACATTAGGGTTTGTGGCTGCTGCATGGAAACCATCTACTGCAAAATTGTATCCACTAAAAAATACAAAATAAAAGAGAATTGTTACATTGTTTCTATTGCAAAACTGTACAAATGAAAGAGTACTTTATTTTGGCTTGTGCATAACGCACTAGTATGACTGAAAAATCCGAATGATAATCATTAGTGAAGTTGTATGAAGCATATTGCAAGGAACTATAGCACAATATTGATGATAATGGGCCTCTGGTTATTAAAGGGAAATAAAGAATAGGACTGTGGAATGGGATTTTGTTTCATTATCTGTCTGAAAGGTATTACATAATAAAATAACTTTGCAAAAAGTGTGCACATGTCCAGCTCTAAAGCTATTTAAAACAGTTATGACTAAGGAAAAGCACAAAGAGTCAAATGTTTCTTTAATTATAAAATATTTGGACACTTAATTACTCTTAAACGTTTTCTTAACCAGTTTACTTCTGATTCTACTGTAAACAATGATAATAAACCTGTTTGAATTCCCATCTTAAAAGTTTTACATTAATGAAGCCTTCAATCAAATCAAAAGAAAAAAAAATTACACCTTCATCTGTTTTCAAGATTATTTTAATCGTTCTTTTTTTCCTGAAATGTCATAAAATTTTAAAAATTAAAGAACAGGTTGAAGTTTTCTAAGTATTATTATGAGTTTAGTATGGACACCTGCCTATGTTGATGATATAATCCATCTCAAAACCAACTTATAAAACAAGATATATTGGAATGAAAGATCCTTATCTCTCTAAAGTTAACCTCTTAAAGTAGTGTTATCAACTTCAAAGAGGAAACTTTTTATGTTTTCTGAAATGTTTTTATCAAAAAGTGTGAAAGAATTAATCATGTTGATTTGGTTAATCAAGCTAAGGAGGGTCATCATGATTTGTAACGATTTATAGCTCAATAAATTTTAACTGGAACCTGACATGTCAAGAAATTACTTTATTCTTATCAAAATTTACATGATGCATAATTTTAGCTGCATCTGCACCTTAAAAACTGGTGATCAAAAGGAATTCCAGAAAACTAAGTCACAATCAAAGACATTCTTCCTCTTTTGTCTTCCAGAAAAAAATTGAAGTCCTTTTTCAGTTTCAATTCTTCCTTTGTTACTAAAAATCGTGAACAAATAGTTCGTACAAGGTTAGAGAAAAAATTGCATACCCAAAATAAACAGGCATAACAAAATCTCCGCTTTATAGGCTTTAAAAATAAAGGTTTGTCGTCAAGATGTAAACTCATTTTATGTACGACATTGTTAAAAATTGTTATAATAATCATTTGAAAATAATACATTGACCATTCATACAAGTGAATACTAATAAATAGGTGACAAAAGTGTGATCGTCAGTTTTAAACATTGATTTAAACCTGGAATCTCTTAAGCTTTATCATATTTAAATACATAGATTCAAATCATCACCCTGATAAAAAAAACAAAAATAAAAACATCCCAAGAGGCAAATAAAGTTCAGAAGAAAATAATTGTGACAGTTCGCCTCTTATTTTAGTATTTAGACAATTATAGATGGAATAAAAACCCACTTTTTTAAATATCACCCAACAATTTATGGCTTTCTAATGATCTAAATTGGTATTAAAATTTAATGAATTATGGTTTATTGGTCCATAAATGATAACTCATAAATAAAAGTAAACTTTACAATTGTAAAAATATTCTGCGGATCACCTGACCGTGACTTAGTAGAACTGATGGGTATATGAATCTATCACTTATTCAAATGTATACAATAGGATTCTCTCTGGCATTTCCCATTTAATTCATGTTGTCATGTCAAAAAATTCATCATCTTCGTAATCTATTAATCTATCCAATAACCACAAATAGAAAATGATTTATACGGTAGCGTATCCCATCGAGCCAAACAGACATTTATTGGTATATGATAAACTGATGTCACCAGCATAGAATTATCCATGACAAAAATCAACAGTCTTAACAACATGTAAAATACCAAGCATTTTGAGAAAATTTGTTTTGTTTTTATTTGACACAAGTCTATCTTTGTCATGTAAGTCTATGAATTATAAATGTCAATATGTAGGGATAAAATTGGTTTTGACAAAGTCATTCTTTTTTTTATACAGTACATGTATTTGATATTGGGTTTAATTTTCTAAATTTCTTAGAAACCTATCTCTCATATTTTTATAGCCCTATCCCCCACTTATCACAGAAGACTACAATATCCCATACTTACTGTTAAAATTATTTTTTTTACCTGGTTTAATTAATTTGACCATAAAACAAAATTAATTAACTGTAACTTTCTGATTGGATAACAAAAACAATGATTTGGTCAAAGCTCCAGACCCTCCTTTTTTCCCTAGTGCTATGGTCCCCACTATTCCCACCCTCTTTCTGTCCATGTTTCCAGTTTGACTTCTAAATCCTAATGTTGACCTGAATTTACCTCAAATCTTGTCCATTGTCATCAGATGACACATCGTCAATGTGGACTTGGTCGCATTCCTGTCAATAGACAAAATAATCAGTCAACCAACAAATAATTATATATTTGACACAGTAAAACATTTTTACTCCTTAAATTCTTTGTTAAAGTGACGATTTTATGTGCTTTAAAGTCCATATATTTTGTGACGGCATAGCGCTGACATTATTGTTTAGAGATGACATTGACAGACTCTTTTCAAATAGCAATCTTTCTCTGAATGTGTTTTTTCTATAAATTAATTGAAACTTTTATTTAAAATATATTACAAATATACTCTATAAAGTTTTAGTTCCACAGGAAATGAAATAAATTCTCAAATAAAAATTAATTGCTTGAGTACATGACAGTATTTCTAAAGTTACCCTGTAATTTCATCAATAAATGAAGAAGAAAATATCATAAAATATATAATATTTTTTTTCTTTCACTATAGTCTTTCACGATATCTAAAGGGAAAATCAATTTTAACTTCAGGGTTCTAATAAAAAAAAAACATCTTTTTTTAAATAATGATTTGTAGAACAAATTAATATTTCCTATTCTTATTTGTAACCAGTTTTGTCGTAAAAGATTTGAAATCAGAATAAATTTCCATTTAATTCTACGAATATGACAAGCTTAGGGGTAAATGTTATATTTTTCTCTTTAAGGGAGAATCTGCTCATCCTAATTTCCTCCATACGTTTGGACCTGTAACAATATTTCCTGTACTGACAAAAGACGGAGAATTCCATGGAGCAATTATCTTGGTTAATGTTTACACTTTGTCATTATGACATTACCTAAGGCGAGATTTGCCATAGAATGGAAGGAGGAATTCATTTACATTTTAAGTACGGAACACATTCTAAATATGATAAGCGCCTAAATCAATTACTTTGATGTGAATTTAAATCTTCTCCCTTTTGTGCGGAGTGTCACTAACGCAGACAGTAAAAACATTTCAATATCATTTTTTACAATTTTATTTTTTGGGGGTATTTTCTATTAAACATATGGAGAGTAAATTGGATGGAGAACTATCAGAGCTTAATAGAAAGGTTTCCACTCTTTAGGTTTACCTAAAAATGGAGCAATTCATTAAAACTCAATTATCAGAAATTTGGTTTATTGATAATGTGCATCAGATGGCATATCCCTACAATTTAATAAAATTGCTAATATTTTTATGTAATTCTATAGTTTATCATAAATAATCTAGATATATGAGCTGTTTATTTATTTACAAGCTCTCATGGTTTTTTTCACCTAAGAAATGAAATTGACCATTTAAGAGCTATAGAAACAAAGAAAGAGATTCAACATATATACTTGGCCTAACAGATGTTTTAAAGCATCAATCTTGGCCTGATCATCTACAGGTTTCTAAGTAATCTTAAACATTATAGATATGTTCATCGTAGAAATGAAGTAAAAGTCTAAAATTAATTCCAAATAAGCCACTGATTCAATCATTGTACATGGACTTGGGCATATGTTCCCCAAAGGGATTTCAGAAATATTAATTAATTTCTAGATATTTATCAAATATGTCACTGAAAGTGTTCACTATTCCCAAGACAGGGGGTCCATCAATAGGTCAGCTTTATTTCAAATGTTAAGTAGCTAGTCTGTAAAATACCAAATAAAATCAGAAGGGATTTCAGCCATCAGTACTAATCACTTAATACTTTACATTGGTACCTACCCTGAGCATGTAAACAACTTTCTGACCTCCATTTTTTTTTCTTTTTAAATCAGGAACTGAGAGTCTTTTAATAGTTTAAAGTGTATTAGGATCAAGTTGAATAACCATAAACAAGTTTATGAAAAAACAACTTCACATACCAATATCTAGCCATAAATGTCTGTCGTAAATGTTAGACCATATAAAGAAATGATCAAATGTGTACAGCGTGTTTTTAAGCACTCTATAAATATGATTATAAGATCACGTACCTCTAAATCATTAAAAAATAAATGTGTATCTGCTAAATTAAATATCATTTCCTCCATCCGTAATCCTAACTGTACTGTTTGTTGGGGATCCTGAAACAAAAAAATCAACTCTTAAAATTTTTGTGGCCAAAAATCAATTTTCTAATATGTAAAAACACATACATGTAATAAACTTCTCATAACTAATTGTAGACTTAGTAAACATAACATCTAGGTTATTGAACTCTTGTGGATAATTGTCTCATTGGCAATCATATCACATCCCCTTATCGTTAAATAAAAAGGGTCTTACAAATATGTACAAATATAAAAGGGATTTTTCTATCTCTTCGTTAGTCCTTGGCCTCCTGCAAATTTATATCAACATATTGGCAGATAAAAATTTCAAACTATATTACAATTGAAGACACAAAGGAGAAAAAAAATTGAATGAAATGCTGGGCTTAAAATTTGTAAATATTTTATTTATATATTTTTTGACAGCTATTTCCCATTATTTTTGCAATATGTCTCTAATTCAGAATTGGCTACTTTTTCAGCTTTATCAAATTTGTAATAATTGAGTTAATTCTAAACAAACAAGTGTCATAAAGTTCTAAGCGCCACACCAAAGTAATGTTTTATGTAGTACCATGTCTCTACTCAATAACAACAGCTTTAGCTATTATATTTGAAGGGGCTATTCAAATGCTCTTTTCTTTACTGAGAACACTCTTGTCTTGGGGATAAGAAGACATCGTGTGGCGCTCCTTCAGTTGTTGAGTATGACACTAACAATGTCCTAAGAGGCTACATTATCAATATAATTACTAACTGACAGATTTTAATCAATTGTCAATTATTTCAAAACCTAACTTAATTAGTGAAGGCCAATATTTTTGGACTGTTGTTGTTTATAGTTTATAGCATTTTAGGACTGTTGTTGTTTATAGTTTATAGCATTTTTGGACTGTTGTTGTTTATAGTTTATAGCATAAGCTCTTTTAGCAAGATGAACTACAATATATGGATATGTATTTATTTAATTTTGATGGATAGACTAAGAAGTTACAATATCACCCAGTATATCAAAGGGATATAGGAATTTTCTGTTTAGTTTCATCTTCTAATTTGAATAAATCCGAGATAGCTCTTTGCTCTTTCTTTAGTTTTTGCCATAGTTTTTGCCATATCTAAATTAAACAATAAAATATTTTTTTGAATAAGGACATAAGTAAAATCTTACAATTTTGTCTTGATTAAATATTAGGGATAACATCAAAAATACATAAATAGCATACAGGAGATGAATTTATATAAGTTTCAAAACTTTTTTCCTGAATCACATATTTGAACCTCATGTAAAATTGTAATACTTTATTATTGTAATTTTTTATTCATAAATACTGTTTGAACTTAACCAAAATATAGAAATATTTTTTATCTTTTTTAAATATAATTTACCATAAAAAAAAAATCACTTTAGATTTCTGGTATACATTGTTGATTTGATACATTTGTTTTTCCTAGATGCTAAACATCCCACCTTTCAGAGATAAAAATCCTATCCCTTGGCTTTATAAGAATATATTCTGTAGTGCAAGTTTTGTTTTTATACCAATGAAGATACAATTTAAAAAAAATAATTTATAATTTTTAAAGTTAAATTTTAAATAATTTACGGAGAACAGCCATGTAATAGAAACTGACTCTTTAATTACATGAAGTCGGAGCTTTTAAACGTAATTTGATATTGTTCAATGACATAACATAATAATGGCACTGAATTGGTTAAATACTTTGAACAATTTATATTTACACAATATAATTAGACCAATTAATGAAAATCTTTTATTCCCCAAAACTTTGATGATAGACTATCAATAAATTAACATCATTTAAACTGATGAAAGTTTATGATAAAATTTTATCATTTATTCTATAAAAGATTTTCTAGGTAATTATTTTTATTGGTGATAATTCTGGCGGACTGGTCTGCCATTTACCAACTATACAATCCATTTGTGGTTTTGACAATCTGGTTGCTAATCGGTGGACATGTTGTTAACGAAATCTAAAGAGAATTGCAATTTCTGTCAATTTAACAAATAAGTGTCTTTCCATAGAGCCATAAACAGAAATTACCGGAGATTTCTGTATGTGAACAAGATGCTATAATTAGATTTTGTACTAAATTTCTGAAAGCTTTCTATCATAGATACAACACTATTTATCTAAAACAAGCAGACAACAAACTTGATAAAAGCGATTAGTACAAGAAATAATTCTGTAATATTTGATTAGAAAATTCTTTTTTTTTACCACATTGACATAATTGAGCTAATCAAAAAGAGAAATACTATTTAAACGTTTTCTGTTAAAATCATGACTAATAAAAATGTGGCATAGCTTGTTAAATAAAATTAGAAAAATATATAAAATGGTACCAATTATACTCCAGTTTTTGACATATTTATTGGTTGTAAATGTTTCATTCTGAATCCTAACAATTAAATATTTATTCAATTTAAATACATAACTCATATTTTGGACCACATTCTCTTTTCCACATAAGGATTAATTCAATTTAAGTCATGACACTTTAGAATGATGAAAATGTTGTATGGCATTCCTTAGTTCATTTAATGTTTATATCTATCAGTGATCAATTAAGATGATAAGTGATATCTCATGATACTTATCTTTAATTTGATTTCTAACATATTTATATATTGATATTGACTATTATAGCAATTGTGGACTGAGTTTATAAATCTTCAAAACTTTGAGAACCACTGCTCTTTAACTCAAGACATCATTTCAATGCAAATGTTTTGATTCTTAGTTTCATCATACATCTACAATTACGGGTACTGATTAGGGTCCAGTAGGGTCTGAAAACCGAATCTAGAATATTGTAAAAAGAAGGCAAACTGGTACCCATTGAAACTGATCTAACTACTGAAGTAACCAACAAAACAGTTGACCAGATCTCTCAGATCATGCTAACTTTGTTTACATTCATACTCTTGATTGTTGTTCCTCCTCTCTCAGAAAACTTTCAACACCCAATAATATTTATAATTCCTTAACTATCTATCATAACATCAATAGTCACATCAAGATTAGCATGTGATAAGGTGAGAATTGTGAAAATTAACTGAAGAGTTCTACAAAGGGAGATAAGAACATAGAACAGCTGCTGGTTGTCACAAATAATATACAAACAATCTGTAGATAAAACCTTGTTTGTTTTTCCTGAGGAACAAAATTTGTAATTATGACAGATGGCGAAAAGAAAATATTACAATCTTGTACTGAATATTGTTTTTAATCAAGAGTTGTGTCTGTCTTCCATCAAAACGTAAATCTCATGTGGTGATCTACCACCATACTTATTTTAAATGAGACAAAAAGATCAGTACCGAAGGTGTACATATTTAGCACAAGCTACATGGCGGGAAATAAATAAGCACTTCTGCTGATGTTAGAAATTCAGTGAGTTGCAAATATTGTATCTAAGAATTGTCTACTAGCCATTCTGGAGCACATAGAGGAGGTATTCAGAAAACAATCCCACCAGTGAAATATAATTTAAGACATGACAGATTAAATGAGGAAAAGGGGTTAAGCCAATCAACAAAGCACTCCCTAAAAAATGCTCAAAATCCTAAAAACTTGTCACGTTTTTTGAATTTTAGGTTTTCTCATGTGATGGAGAATGAAGACCACATATCTCAACTTTTTAATCACTGATGCAAAATTGCACTTGTATGTATGATTGTATGGAATATCATATAGTCCATTATAATCTTACTGTAGAGGGAAACAATTGCAGACATTACAGAAGTTTGTAAATTCTCACTGACAAGTAAATAATGTCATAAAAAAATTGTCCTTCCCTTCAAAATGTGTAAATAACAAATCTATGAATTATAATTTGCAGGAGATCTTTACGATAATGGCCTTATTCAAATACATTAACTTTGAAGCAATACAAAATTGTAGGAATCAAAAACAGAAAGCATTAAAAGTAACGACAAATACATCAAAGGTTCCAGGCATGAACGCCAGACAATAGCGGAGATTAAAAAAGCAAATAAACAGTAAAGGTAACAACCTCTAATCGACAATTTTTATGGAGATTGAGGTACAAAAAGTCTCGTGGGTACAGTGTTATTTTCAACAATCGTAGGAAACAGCACTTGTTTAAATATTGAAAGTCATTAAGTGATTACCGTAATATTGACAAACATTTTCTCTGCCCATTATTGCCAGAAGGATCAAGCATAATTTGTTAATATATTTGAGTCATACCTTTTTGCTCTATTTTGTTTATGAATTAGAATAAAAGAATGATCATTTTGATCTGGAAATCCATAATTATTGTACTATTTGATTAAAAAAAATCTATAATTGTAAAAATACTAATTCAAGGTCTTTTATACAGAACAAAAACTAGAACTCCTGTCTAAATGAAGCATATTCAAACATTAGAATGTTTTATGATGTTTCTAACTATAGCAAACACTTTGGAGAAGGAAGGACGGGTGAGTATATCAATTAAATAATATAAACAAAAGCCTTCAGATACATCTCTTTAACAACAGTAACATTCACAATGCAAAGCACATCATATGCTTATAAAATAAAAATTAATTAGGTGTTTTAGTTTAGACCGATTGAAGATCGATTCAAAGCGTTCACATTAGCCCTTAAACCAATCTAAAGTGAACCCATCTAACTTAAATCGATCTTAATGTCCTAGTGAGAATAGGGTCTAAGCAACATGAACACCACCAAAAACTGGGGGTGATCTCAGGTGCTCGGGAAGGGTAAGCAGATCCTGCTCCATATGTGACACCCGTCATCATTGCTCATGTTATTTATTTTATATATTACAAACCCAGTAAATAGTCCAATTCCGTAGGTCAAATTCGAAAAAGGAACAGGATTGTAGCAACAAATTTTTTGGGAACAAGAACATTGAGTATTTACTCACCTTTCCATATCGTTGTGCATACACTCCTGTGAGTAATGAATGAAATATAATAATTGTCTCGTCTAAATCCCACACAAATACACGTTCTAAATCAGACTCAGGTCCAGGTGAGGGGTTTGTTCTTCTGCCTGCTCGACTTCCACTTCTTCTCTCTGTAATACAAAATATTCTAAATAAGATGCTATTCAAAAACTTCTACATAAAACATTATCTCAATGAAATGCTCATTCAATGACTTCAGTTTGAATGTTAACATTTACATAAAAGTGAATGGACACAAAAAAGATTTTTTTTTTACATTTTTTAAATTTCTGGAACAATACTCTGATGTTTGAAAGCATGTAAATAAATCTAAAGGTAATAAAGTTTATATATTATGGTTGTTAATATTGTTATAGAGTGTCTACTTGTGCTATTTGTATTTTCTAATTGAGTGTCTACTTACTTGTGCTATTTGTAGATGATAATGGAGGTGATGGACTTGGGATCTGTGAAGAATACGGTGCTTCAGCTGAAAAAGACAACACAAAATAAGAATATAAGAAAAAAATAAAGTATGGATATTGAAGTTTACCTGAAAAGAGAACAATCTATAAATTTTTCAGTATCAGCTGGTGAAAAGAAAAATGGTAAAAAAATGTAAATAACAAGTGTTGAGTTTTTATGACACTACACAAAGATATGCACATAAATGTATTAAATTGAAAAGAAAAATTCCAAAAATGTGAATGAATATAATGAGGTATAATGAAAAATTCCAAAAAAATGTGAATATTGAATTGAGCATGAATGACTCTTTTAACTAAAACTCATGTCCCCCCTTTTTTTGTAAGCAAAAACAAATACTTTTTGATGCACATTCCAATTTTTAAGGAGACTAATTCAATCCCATAGAATTTGTAAATTAATATTCCACAGACATGATTTTAACCAGATAAAAAAAGATTATACCCTCTTAAAAATAAATTTGGGGGTAAGTCATACAATAAAAACATGCAATTTCAAACAATTTATTTATCACATGTTTAATTTTTGTTTTGATGTAAAAAAACAACAAAACAACCAAATAAACGAACTCAAATAAGAAAGTAATGTGTAATATATTAGAATGGTATTTGTCCTATGTTTGCTATAACTTTACATATTTGAGTTATATTAGTTTATATCTGTGAGCCAATGATATGAGATTTATTTTGTATCTTGTATTTAGGTCTGTTTCAATGACCCACTGACATGGCAGTATTATATTTCTGCTGTATAAGAAAAAGAACAACTTGGTTTAACTTACATCAGAGGCAAGGAAAAAAAACTGCAAGTCTCAGGAACTTTTGAAAAGATCATTTTAGTGAAATCTTAAATTGGAACTATTAATTGTATTGACATCTTCCAGAAAATTGCCTTAAAAATTAAAGTTTGAAGGCTTCAGTATCAATAACACAACATGTAGTATTCTAAATTGTTTTCTAGTAAATTTACAGGTTTCTATTATAAAAGTGCAGTATCAATTTCATTTCAAAAGTTATGTGAGTTTAATGACAAACAAACAACAAATAAAAAAATATTTAAACAGAGAACTAACTAGCACCAATATCAATTCAAAGGAAATAGCTCAGCTGCTGTACTTATTTCTTAAATGTTTTTGTACTCTCATAACAAAAGTCGGTAAATATATAAAAATAATGTTATATATGATAAAAGTGAGTGAACAAGTTGACATATTTGTATTGTGGAAATTTAAGCATAATATTGCCTCTAGTAAAAAAAAACCTACTGTATTTCACACAGAATTTTATTCATCATAAAAGGATAATAAAAACAACAAAAAACAACTTTTTCCATGCAGACATGTTTCAACCATAAAAGAATAAAATAAAACACATCTAAAATAAGCACATTAACAGTGATATATAATCCTTTGACAGCATTACAAGCTGACCCAAAACAAATTTGCCTCAAAACCTTACACAAAGTTCATGTATATATATAAAAATGTATTGTGGTATCACTGGTCTCCTTCAGAACCAGTCACAACATATGCAAGTCCAACCAAGGGTGAAATTACAAAGAAAGGGACATTAAAGCAATATATTGACAATAAGGGGTAATACTAAGTAGATCTCTTTAGGTCAAGTCATGTGGCAGTCAAAAACTGAAATAGGCAGAAAACTGCTAAATTGATACAAGGTATATGAGATATTTCATATAAGCTAAGTTATAAAATGGTACATGTATCTCATATATCATATTGCAAACCATGTTAACATAGTTTTTTTGGAGGCACTGTAGTTTAAAAAAACAAAAAAATTACTGTATAGAGGAAACACTTTGTTTTAAGCCTTATAAACATAACAATATTCTACGAAGAGACCTAAACTCCAATTGTATCTACTAACAGAGAGACCAAAACTCTAATTGTATCTACTAACAGACATATCATCAGTACACATGTCTAGCATATTATATACACCGCTAACTCTTGCCAGTTTTTTTCAACAGCTAAAACACCCAAACATTATGAGCTGTCTGTACTCAGAATTTATTTCAATATATTTTATTCAAGAAAGACATTTTTGAACAAAAAAGCTTTTAAGAGACTAAAATGTGAGAATTTATTTACACAAATTTTGCATTATTCACAGAGTCCTGACAAGGAAAACTAATTTCCATCCGTTCACCATGACATCAAGCTGGTTCTTTATTCACGGTGTGACATTTTTTTAAAGCATACCTTTTTAGTATTGATTTTATAATCATTTAAAATGATATCATCCAGGCCAATTCTTCAGCTATATTTTAGTGATTAATTATATATGTACATTTCCCTCTTTATCTTAAGACAGCTACTAAGACACAAAACTAATTACTTCATTGGAATATTTCACATTTCAAAATACTTAAGAGATTAAAGAATTAAAAGCCTTTAAAACAAATGAGTTGACATTCTGTCTGCTATGTGTACCGGTAATACTTAAAGGCCACTTCCATAGAGCATCCAAAATAAACTTCAGCCAGGCAACTTGCATGCAAGATTCATTAAAGCATCTAGATTTTATTCTTGCTCATGCTATATCTGACTGAGTCCACTGTTATAAACAGGTTTTATCATGAAAAAATAACCACTTAGTTGTAAACCAATCATTCACATTGATAGTTCTTTAAATTCATGTACTAATACACCCATGTCCACATATTATGACAAATTTCAGTTAATTAGGATACTTCTAAGGAAAGGTTCAGTTTATTATGGTACTTCTAAGGCATGGTTCAGTTTATTACAATGTTTCTTGGGCAAGGTTCAGTTTATTACATTGTTTCTTGGGCAATGTTCAGTTTATTACATTGTTTCTTGGGCAAGGTTCAGTTTATTACAGTACTTTTCCGCCAAGGTTAATTTTATTACAGTACTTCAGTTTATAAATGTACTTCTTGGGCAAGGTTCAGTTTATTACTGTACTTCTGAGGCAAGGTTCAGTTTATTACGTAACTTCATGGGCAAGGTTCAGTGTATTACATAACTGTTAGGTGAGGTTCAGTTTTTACGTAACTGGTAAGGTTCAGTTTATTACATAGCTTCTTAGGCAAGGTTCAGTATATCATTTTTCTGTTAAGGCTAGGTTCAATTTATTACAGTACTTCTAGGGCAACGTTCATGTTACTTATAGGCTAGGTTCAGTTTTTTTAACAGTACTTCTAGGGCAAGGTTCAGCTTATGAGGGTCCTTCTACAGCAATGTTCAGTTTATTAGAATTCTTCTATGTCAAGGTTCAATTTATCACAAGTCAGAGTGTGATAACAGTGTGAGGGAATCCAAGAAAAGAAATGTTAAATAAACAACCAATCTCTTTAGTAATAGGATATGTAACACATTAAATAAAGTAGCTAGTAGAGGCTAGGAGAGGCTAGGGATAAAACATGTTTATAACTTACTTGTGTCAACAGGTCTTTGACCATTTGGTATATTTGGTATATTTCTTACTACTAAAATTGAAATTTTATGTCATTAAAACACATGCATTATATCCAAACAGTTCAATACACAAATATTTAAAACATACTTTTATCTACATTTGAAATGATATCCACTATGCTCAAATCAATTGAAATCAGCCAATTTTTTCATTTCTCCACTTGATCTAAGGAAGTAAGATTTTAGTATTGATTACTCTACTGTGGTTTTATTTGTGACCTCGAGGACAATTCCACATAGTTATATTGCAGATTTGTATGTATGAGGGTGTAGGATGTAAAATCAAGTTAATGATGCAAACAAATTTTCTAAAAGAAGAAAAACATTACTTTAAAAAAATTCTCCGTTCAACCATTTTTAATTAAAGACAAGGAAATGCTGAGTGGTGTTGGAACTGTAAATTTATGTCACCGTAAAAGTTTCAATAAAAACTGTTTTAAGCCATTAATTCACTATAGAGACATTGTCAGAATATTGGGCATGAAATTTATGTTTGGAAAGCGGACAAAAAGATTTATCATGTGAAAGAATCGAACATCTACGGTGGATACACAAACATAAACAACACGGTCGAATCAGTCAACCGGAGTTTGTTATTGGGCTACATTTTTGCATGTGAAAACTATACAGTCAGCTATAAATAATGAACGGTGTATACAACTAGACAATACAGGAGAATTAAAGGTTTCTCGTCAACAATAATTCATTTAAATTCTGGCAAAATCAACTATTAATGTTAAGTAAATTGAAGGAGAAAATTATTTATTAAGTTTAAGGCCATTTATTGAATGAACATGAACAAAAGAGTGACAATCACAAGTCAAAACAAATCATTCAGTGATTATTGTTATTATCATAACCAAAAATCAATGTAAGAGTTCAATTGACTTTTCTATTGCAGAAAATCTATACTATGTATACTTTGACCTATAATGGTTTATTTTTATAAATTGTGACTTGGATGGAGAGTTGACTCATTGGCACTCATACCACATCTTCTTATATCTATGTGAAATAGATAATAAAAGTGCAAAGACCAGAGAACTGCATTCCAATTTATCTACAATCACATTACATTACAGAAAAGGTCATTACAAGGGTCCAACCAGATAAAGGACAATTATCACAAGCAATAATAGACCACTAGGGGAATCAACATCACATATATACTCATGGACCAATTGCACTAGGGAATCACAAATACCTTAAAGGACCACCTACACTATAGATATTGACATCATACAAAGGAACTTAACATCACATATATACTAGGAAACTTGTTGACATAAGTGATGATCACATATACACTAGTGGACCACTTACACTAAGCAGCTTGACATATAATATATCTCTTAACTAAAACTCATGTAAAATCTCTCATACACAAGACCACTGGATATTCTCCCTTACACAAGTCAAGTTAATATCATGTATACAAGCTATAAATCTAAGGACATTTATTCACTGATCATTCAACCTGCCAAGTCTATGAAACAAAATATATCAAAAATATAAATACTTGAAAATCTCACAAAAATAGAAGCAGACACCATATTTAAAACACACTTCAGAGCTAGAGTAGAAGAAAATGAAAGGCCGTTAAAATACCCAAGGCCACAAAAAGACAATTTTATAAAGAAGATAATTATAATTTAAGATACAGTAACTTATCAAAACACTTTATCACTTATCTCAAATATTTAAATGAAATTTATTTTGTCTATTTTTTTCAAAGCTTTTAAAAATAGAACAGAATAATTCGTGCCAGCTACAGAATATGCCATCGATCAAATTGACATCCACCTATAGAAAACTGGCGATTACACATACATAGCTATTATTAAAATCCTGTCGTCTCTAATTCATTGTTAGTGTAATTGTCAAAGCCTGTGACAGTCTTTACAAGCAGTAGAAGCTTCAGTTAAATGACCAGGATCTAACAGTCTAGCATTGTAACTAAGGATGTTATGTAAAATAACAGTGTATAACAGACAAATATTAATAAAAACATTTTTTGTAATTACAAAAAAAAATATTTATTAACATACCATGCCTTAAGGGTAGTATTTTCATCAGACTTGACTGAAAAGCCAGTACCTAATAATTTTATTCAAATAAAGTTGATATACTGTTTTTATTTTTGAAATAATAAACAAAATACTGATCCAATTTCCTTTCACATTTATTTTTACAAACCATTTCTTCCAAAAGAAATTGAGAATAGTCAAATTTTGTGTAATGAATCTCTTTGTGGTCTGAAATTTCAAAAGCAGCTTAAGATTTTTTATTTACTGTTCTTTTCGATGCTAAAAAACTGAAATTATGCTAGATATTGTTATTCCATTGTATACTTTACCAAGACCTTTAAATAGGTGCTCCATACAGAAGACTACTAACAAGACATGTGCTCCATAATTAACATGATCAAAATTAGGTGCCACATAATCCAGACTTTCATTATAATAGGTACTACATAAGCCATAAACAGGTTCTCTAAAAACAAGACTACCTCTGAATTGAAGCTTACTAAGTGAGAATTCTACCAAAATTCCTGCTGTACTTGTATTCCTTTCAAAAGTTTGTTTTTTGTAAATATAAGCTCTGACGTAAAAGTTAGATATTTAAATTATAACTAACCTGTTGTTGTTGTGGGGGTATCCATCAATGTGTACACTTGTGAGTTTGACGGTGAAGCTGTAGCAGACGTACTGTTTGCCAGCTGATAGCTTGGGTAGTATGGATTTGCACCAGGATAGTTATAACTGAAGCCATCGATACCCTGAAAAACAAAGAATATCAAACTTTGATACAAAAATCATCAAAAGAAAGTCAAATATAAGAAAAAATAAAAGCCAATATCAAAACCATTTGAAACCATCCTGATATGGTTTATCTTGTATCATTATGATACTAATATTATATTACCCACAAAATGATTTGTTTTTTTCTCTTGAATTCCATCGCATGATATTATCTGGGGGACAATACCTGATATATATTCAATACATTTATACCACATCAATATAACACTAAAATGGTACTTATTACTTTTTAAAAAAATGCGTTGTCTACAAGAAAACAAATGTTTCATTAAAAAAATGTTAAACCACACATCACACAAAATGTAAAATTACAGCAAAATTCTTTCATGTTTACTTTTCATATTTGTCTCAAGCCTGAAGGTAGATTTGTCAAATATAAAAAAAACCCACCAGAATTCTAGAAAAGCACCTAAACAGATGGAGCTATTTAAAAATACAGAGAGAAAACTGTAAGGGCATAAACACAGAAGCCAAAAATTATAGACTGGACAAAACTAAAGGCCTTAAGACATCAATCAAAAATAAAGGTAACAGTATGGTCTTCTCTGCAAAGTAAAAAGTAAGGTTTAAAGGGAAAAGTAACAAAATAGGAGTCCATACCGTAAACAGAAGAGTTGGCAATAATTTAAGATATAAAACTAAGGTCATCTTTGTCTGGGACAAACCATCCTATATCTAACTGGCTCCAAGCATCTGTACATGTCTATCTATCTTTGCACACATTTGTGTTTTTTTCAAACTCTGAATAAATTATTTCCTGAAAACTGTCAACTAACCAACACCTCAATATCATATAAAACAAGGTCAATGTATACATTTTTAAATTATTTTTTTATGATTTACTAATTTTCTTATGAAAATTTTAATAATTTGAAAACCTCCCTTGAATTCTATTGGCATGTATGAATGTCAGTGCAGATCATCAATAATAAATTTATAGATGACATGAATTTATATTTTATATAACATAACTTCAAAATTTACATATAATCACTTAATCTTTCATTAAATTACTTTAATTTTAATCAGGTTTTTAATACTCGTCAAAAACTCCCAATGTATAACTGGAGAAAATTACACAAAATTACCATTTTTATTGCATATAATAAATTTGAAAGATACATAAATTTTTATAAATCCATTCAGATGCTCTTAATATCATGAATACTAAATTATTTTCCAGAAAGATTTAAACATCTGATATTTTTATCATTTTAATTTTCCAAATAAATAAGGTAATATAGATTTAATAAAGCGACTATATAAGTCATATTCTTATCGTACTTAATAATCTGGTGAAGAATAGGGAAGGATATAAATGTTATTTTTGTAAGTTAATGAAAATTATAGAATATGCGTCAGTTCATAAACAATGAAAAACTAAGAGTTTGTCATTTTGAGAATAAAGCTACATTTATTTTGTGTCAAAATTTGATTTTTTATGCAGATAAAATGAATAGTTCGATATGAAACTTTTAATAAATAAAATATTATGATTAATTCCAGATCAATGCAAAGAAATACTAATCAGCTAAATTTTCACTCTAAAAAATTTCTTCCAAATTTTTCTGGCTTGTTTTGGGCATCTTTTCCCTGATAATTCTGTATGTATCATTAATTCATTAACTTACAGCTGTAATATGCACTTTTTTGCTAACATTTTTTTTAATGGGAGACAACTCATTTGATTATTTTTTCATTATCACTTTATATTGACCCTTCAAGATAAAGCCCTTTTGCTTTGTGACCCCCTCACATTTCTCACATTAGTTTGACCTGTTTTTTGTTTCATCAACATTTGTTCTTGTTTTTACTATAAAATCAAATAGTAAATATTACAAGCATACCTATGAAGTTGGGTGGAAACCTACCGCAGGATGACAGAGTTCAAAACACACTCAATTCTTAAGGAAACTTGGAGAAAATTACTCTGGAACATCCCCCATTCCCTATTTTTCTTGGCATAACCACAAATACACCCTCTTTATAAGCGCTACAACTCAATCTCAAAATGTTCTGGGGTGAACACAAGTTTTATATATATCAATTGATCAACATCTTTGAACATAAGCTGAATCAAACTTTGTGTTGTATATTTTGAGTTTGATGATAAACTTACCGATGACTGTTGATAAGCCGCTGCCGCGGCTGCTGCTGCTGTGGAGTTGGTTGTAAATGGTACTTGTGGATCTGAAACATAAACAACAAATAGTCTAGTCATTGGTATAAAAGAGAGAAAAATAATGAATAATAAAGCCTTCTTCAAGATAAACTTATAATAATAATCCAAAAGTAATACATGTATTTACTTTTTCAAATAATAGCTTTATCATTTTCAAATATGAACTATCGTTTCCTCAAAACAATTTTTATGAAACAAGATTACCTAAAATTAAATACTCACTAAAGCAATAGGCAGCTGTCTGGTTGTAGCCTGCTTGGTAACTTAAATAGTTTTGTTGGTTTCCTGCCTGAGTCTTTATTTTTACTGTAAATAAATGGGAAGGCATTTTAAGCTTGTTAACAAATTAATTGCTCTTCTAAAGATATGTTTTGTTTTTATCAGAACCTTCTTCAGAATTCATGATTAGACAGAGGCATTCACACCTGTTAGAATACTCTTTTATAGAGGGAATCATTAAAGGCTATCTAGAAAGTCAAATGTTATTCAAACTGACCACTTGGACACCAGCCGAAAGGAACAAAAAGTAACAACAGGCACAAAATGGTGACAAAGGATCCTCATCCCAGGACAACAAGAAAACTGTGATACAAAATTCTATGGAAAATAAAACTCAGCGTGTGTAAATTGTGATTACTATTCAACCTACAAAAGCTAAACAAATGTCTAGGATGAAGGATCAATATGTACACTGTCCGTCACGACACCAATTTTATCAAGTCACCCCTGGAGTTCATTTTTACCCGTCATAAACAGCTAATCAAATTTTTTACCTGTCCGTGATTCTACTATAAAATCATTCAATGCATTTAACGCTTCACATACTTTCTAAAGTTTAATGATTTTTCAATTAATGAAACTGGAACGCATATTAAAGTTGACAAATCCAAAGAAAACATAAAAAGTTTACTTTTCATAACTCTCCATAAATTTATTATTTTCTTAACATGCTACAATGGGGGTAGGTTGTGCCAGTGCTTAAATGATTAGTTTCACAGCAAAAATAATTTATATTAAAACCTACAAAAAATGTAAAATGGATATAAATCAAGCACAAACCAATCAAAGCTACAGATTTTATATGAATGGTAGAAGAATATTTATGTTTCATTTAAGGGGTTTAAAACTCTTAAAAGATCATAAATCAGGCTTTATCCCAAAACACCTGCAAGCTTTTAAATGAATCTGAATTAATATACCAACGATTAACTTGCCATGATTATTTATATACAATTCACAGTAGGATAACATGTTTTTTACCCTCAAACTATTTCTACTAAAGGAAATAGTTATTCACATGATGTTTTAAAGTATATATACATCTTCTGACATACTGACCTTCACACTATTCAAATTCAAATATAAATCAATGTTATTGATGGTTCTTAAGGATCATGAAATAAAAGATTTCAAAATGTTTTGTTCATTTAGAAAAGTGTCCCTTACAAAATAATTATTATGGAAATAAGTTTTATTTAGAAAATCTAAGTTTATTATAGACAGATAAAGTAACACATAACCTTTTTTCAATGTAAGGTCTTTTAATAAACATATATAGAAATGGGTCCATTTTTGCATGGTTGTCAATTTCAACTTCAGCCATAGATATTTTTTTAATTTCTTCCGGCCCTTACAAATCATTACAGGTTCAGTTTCTGTATTTCATTTACTGTAGCTGTTTCACAATAGGTACAGTTGTATTGGGAGCATCACCTTTCTAGTGCTACTAGCATGTACTCTAAGCAGTGGGACGGGATGCATATTACCAAATTTCACACAGAATTCAGTTTAAAGCTTAAAACTAAATATTTCACTCAAAACTGTGTACTTAACCTTCCCTACTTAAAAACAATAACAACTTTTTCTTTTATGATTTAAATTTTAAACAAACGCAATCCTTCATTTTGTCCTTTGATCATGATTAGTTACTGATTGTTATTTTTATTTTCAAATGTACATTCTGTTTAAAATTCATTATCTTCAAATAAAAGAAGGCAATCAACGAAAAATATTCAAACACAATGAAATCAACAAATCTTGGATAAAAAGTAATTCAGCGTAATATATTCTATTGTGGTCATGTGACCAAATGGTTATCTATGCAATGCACTATAGTTAACACCACCGCCATCATGATCAGATATGTTTTTAGAGAAACATCTGACCACCATTTTACCGATCCCTATCGGCAAACCTTAAAATTAATCTACATGACTGAGACAATGCATTATTGTAAAAAGACAAAATATTACAACATCTAAAATACAGCAGATGCTAAAAACTACATCATTAACGACTGTTAATGTTCAAGTAAAACTGAATTAAGTTAAATGAGGTGGAAAAAACACTGCATTCTTAGGAACACATCCAAAAAAGAAATTTACTAACACACTGATGTGAAAATTAAATATTAAGTTATTCTAAGGTTAGGTGTTGCCAAACTTTCAATAAAAATGTATCTATACAACAAATTTTATATTCTATATTTAATCTTTTAGAAAACAAAGGATAAGGGGCATCCATGACACAAAATTGGTACATGTAAAGCAAAAAAAAACCCACAAAAAACAAAGGTACAAGTCAGTTTCCAAGGATATAATACCTAATGAAAAAAGAAAAAGTCTACAACTTCTGGAGAACTATCAGTTGTAAAAGTAGATTAAAATGGGTAAACATTTCCATTTTGTGTGAAGTTTTTAATGTTTAAGATTCATGGCAGCACCTGATGTTTCAAACTTTCAATTGTAAAAGTCACCATGGAATCTTGTTTACAACCTAATCCCATAATATCATAGTGGACAAAAACAAAATTCTCCAAAAGGCAAAACATTCTGACCAGGATATGTGTTGACGGTCATAGATATTAGAATATATGCTTGCAGTCTAGTGTGTGAGCTGATAATGATACGGATGGAATAAATTGTTGGACAAAGGAAATAATGGTGACCTATCTATAACAGTGTACTTACATTCTGGGGCATAAGCTGCTCCAGCATACTGTGGTGGATAGAATCCTGTGTTAGGGAATGAGTTCTGACCAAGATACGTATTCATGGCTGTTGTTGTGGTTAGTATTTGAACACTGCCGTCAGATGATACAACAATAGGTATGGTAGCACTGAAAAATGATAAATTATAACAGTTATTTATATGTAATAATGTAGTACTATCATGTACTCTCAGCTTTTGAAAGCCATATGTTACATCTATCCATTTAATATTGCTGTACAGTCAAACATTTGTTAAGAATTAAACAATAGTAATGTGCTTGACATTTTTTCTTTCAAAGCCTAGCCAATATCAATCAATTATACAAAGTTTTTAACTGATTTTCATATAAAAAAAATAATTGGACCCAGGATATTTCCTCTATCCATGCAATGAAATATTCTACCGATATAATTTGTACTCTTATAAATAAGTTATTGCTAAAGATATGTTTGTTTATCTACGGTATTTTGAAGCATAAAATGAATATCAAAAACTGAAATCATGATGCCTACCTGTTTAAGAAATTAGTTAAATCTGTGGGTGTTAATTCTGCAGTCTTGTCTATCTCACTCGTGGCTACTGAAAGTTTAAAGAATAAAGACATTCAAACATAGGATTGACAAAATTACATTTATAATATATCTTATTTCCAAATTAGATTCCAAGGAAGCATATACAAATAACATATATAATCTTCCACAAAACAATATTATATATGCAAATACCTGCTAAACTATATATCCAGTTAAAGATAAAAGCATATAACACATTATTGTGATTTTCTTGAAACAATGGTACCCAAATTGAAAACATATTGCTAGGATTATCATGGAAAATAAACATTTGAGTTGATAGCACATCCCATGATGACTTATAAAGTAGAAGACTTTACCTGCTAATGGATCTGTTTGTTCCGATGTTGATGTGTTGGACGGTAATGCTAATGTGATAGTGGCCGAAGAGTTAGATACAACTGCTGATGGTTCAGCCTTTACTGCAAATTAACAAAATGGGAAACTTTTTAAATCATTATTCCAATAAAAAAACTGTTCATTTGTCTTTCTGATGGAGATATAATATATAAGCATGATATTGACAAATAATATAACCAAACATCTTATGTTCAGTGGCAAGTATATCACGATAATTCAGAATCAATATAAATATGTTGTAATTTAAAACCTGTCCAAGCTTATTGCATGGACGAGACAGATACTTGCAATTGTCTTGTGACAGCCACAGGAAAGTGAAGATTGTTAGCAGATCTAGGATCAAGTTTTGATATAATTATCCAAGGACGTCCTGATCAAAGACAATAACCTTTAATTCCTTAACTCGTCCAAGGTCAAATAAACCTCCCTTTACTTCCTTCTTGACAAGTGGTCACACTTCATAAAAACTTGACGGATGTTATAATTACAGGAACCTCTTCACATCATCTTAACAACATTGGACTAATTATATAATTTGTGTATAATAGAAAGCAAACACAGTAATTATAACAGAATGACATTATAATAAAGAGCTTTGTATAGGATGCTTCTGTTCCATGTCTTATTCATTGTTTAAAAGAGCTTTGTATAGGATGCTTCTGTTCCATGTCTTATTCATTGTTTAAAAGAGCTTTGTATGGGATGCTTCTGTTCCATGTCTTATTCATTGTTTAAAACAGCTTTGTATGGGATGCTTCTGTTCCATGTCTTATTCATTGTTTAAAAGAGCTTGCTCTCCAATCAAAATTGAATTCATCTTATATTGTTTATATACACTATTGACAGAGAGATATATTTCATTTTTTTTAATTTGAAAGTATCATACAAATGTTGAGACTAAAATGGCAATGCTTAAGAAATTCATCTATGCAAAATGTTCAAAGCAAATACGGGTACACCGTGAATGAAGGTGCAGGGCCAAATAAATCCATGGAAATCAGATATGCCAAACCCAAAACAACTTCATACTTAATATTATTGACTTGTAATATCAAGGATGCAAATGATCGGATAATATCTGATTGGTTAATATACCCCAGGACTGGATGGTATAAAAAATAGATATACACACCTACAGGTGAACTAACAGTCGTCACTACCCAACTGTCTTCACTAGTGAAAGTGGTGCCATCTTCTGTTGACAAGCCACCTTAAACAGAAAATTTATAATACAAAAGTCATCTAACTAAATGCTCTACAAGTTTTTATCATGCAAAAAAAAAGAAAAGAAAGTTCACAATATGAAAACTGTATCTCAGGTCAGTATAATCCCTACCTCTACTTGTTTATAACCTTTTATGGTGGCATCTATTTTGTTGACAAACTTTATAATTCATAGAATTGATAATGAAATCAGAGAATGTGCCAAAGAGACAACAACCAAACCAAAGAGCAAAAAACAGCACAAGGCCATCAATAGGTTTTCTACACAGCAAGAAAATCAAGCACCCATAGGCATACTACAGCGTGTTTACAAAGAGAAAATCAGGACAAAACACTTCTAAAACGTTATTTTTAAGCCACAAACCTCAAATGAATGTCAATATTAGATTAACGGATAAGACAATATGGCTGAAGCCACAACTCCCATATGTATCACTAAGAAATCATATGTTAATTTTTCCCCCACACATAATTTAAATTAACCTCATTTTCCTTAAAAGCTGGTGAATTCCATAATTAACAATGTATCATTCTGTGGCCATAATCCTGTGAGACTTTCAATGTCCTTCAAGGTCAGGGCCAGTGACTGCCATGTCACAATTCATAGATATTCTTTGTTACAACAATCACCTCTATTTTTTACAAGACAACAAGCCCCGATAATAACTGGCACATGACAGATCTTTTCTTGACTGTGGAATAATTACGTGGCCATACGGTGCGGTTATTGCAACCAAGCACAATAGTTTTCTCCAAGCCTAATCATCGAAAGATTCATCAAATATGACATACAGATTAATACAGAAAAACAAAAATTGATTAAATATAACTTGAATTGATGACAGCAATTATTGCAAAATTAATTAAATCTCAGCAGAGAGAAAAGTTCGGAGAAAATGGATGATTACGAAGCATTGCATGACCAAGACATATTATGGACGACAGTGGAATAGATTACTACGGAAACTCCTTGTCACATGATCAGAACAATATGTCTTTTTATGTTATAATGTAATGATTACAAATCACCCAAATTGGTGCATTCCACGCTTCCTTGCTTCTTTGTAGTCAATGCAATGAAAACAAAAGGTTCAACATACCCCTAAAGCAGACAATAATAACTAATCTAAGAAACAAATGACAACTGCAATAACAGCATAAACATTTAAATGACCTTTCTTCTAACGTTATAAAATATTTATATTGGGATTGTGCTTCAGATCAATTATGTTAATACTTGACAGCAACCTACCAACTGAAGATCTGGAGGCCACAATATAAGATGCTTTACATAGCTATACTGATGGAGACCTAGTAGATCCATTTCTGTCAAAAAAATCTTCCAGCTAAATAAAGGTGCCTTATACCAACAATGTTATACCCTCAAAGTGAATCAATCCCTGCATGGGGTCAAGTTAAAATTTCTGAGTAAAGTTGACTAAGTGGTGGTTATGTACTTATGGTACCATTGTTTTCCAGTTTAGACGACCCACAGAAGTGGTAGTTATGTACTAAAAGTACCCTGGCTTTCCAGTTTTAAAGTTCACACTGTATCAATAAATTCAAATTTCATTCATAATTTGTTTTCTTACTCATCTGAGACCGTCAGTGAAAAAACAAATCAAAGGATTTTCAACCTTACACATAAAATCACTTATATCATAAAAATTAAATTAAGTTATCAATATCAATATATTCTTAAGGTTAATAGCTTTAAACCATACAAATACAAGTGCCATATTCAAATCGTTTGACCAGAAATGAAATCATAAATGAAGAAAAGTTTGACCTTCAATAGAATCGACAGGTATTTATCACACATTCCCCTCAGGAATAAAAAACTCTATGAAATTAATTACTCTCACCCCAGATAAGTGAATGTTAATTCCCCTGTCAAAATTCAGGTAATTATAAATTTTACGCCTTATTAAGCCACAAAGGAATCAATCATTAGATAATTCTGATAAACAGATTTTAATAAAGAAATCAAATATTTTTCAATTAATGACTCATAGGGGATTTCAAAAGGTTTTTATATTCTAGACAAAATATATTTAATGATTCTGATTAAGTGTTATAGAGGAAAATAAGTGATGGCACCATTCTTTTTCTACCCTGCCTAAATTCATTTCTGTCATAAACTGATGCAACTGCTTAGGAATGTAGGTCTTTAAGGAATTCAGATCTTCAACTAATCTCTATCTAACACTATTCAAATACAGAACAATTGTGTTCCATAATTAAAATTCAGGTCCGCAAATTGAAAGAGAAGCTTAGTCATTTTGACTACCTTAACAAATAGTGACAAATATAAGAGCCTTTATTCTAACAATAAACTGCAAAAAATGGCAAAATAATGAAATTTAAACGAAAATGCTATATACTAGGCAAATTTAACAGCCAGCAGCCACATACTTATTTAGTACAATAAAATGAAATTTAGAAAAAAATATTCATTCAAAAGTGTTTTTTTATAAGAATTCTAATACCCTTCTAAAATTTGTCAAGCCAAAGATATTTTTGGGGCAGCTTCTTGTGTGAAATGTTTGACAACACAATGGTAACTTTATGTTATAAAGATATAGAACTTTTCATAATTGGTCACAGAATAGAAAGTTCCATACTTAGAAGGGATACATATATAAAAAGCTAAGAAAAAACGACAGGGGCAAACATAAATCATGAAGAAAAAACAGTCAGACCACATCAAGGCCAAATGAATACATAAGGCTACAGAGGGGGAAAAACCTAAGTTTGAGCAACACAAAACCTAACTTACCATTTGTGGTGCCATTAGCTGGTAGATCTAGTGATGATTCTTTTGATTGGTTGTGTAATGGTGAATTATTGGGATGACTATCTAATGAAGACTGCTCTAACAACGGAGAAACTTCTATAAGTCTGAAAAATAAAAGAATAATCTATAAGCAAAATACCTTACAATAGTTGAATGTCACCAATACATGGCTTTAACTCACATGTTTTTGCAGACAACGAAATGAAGACTTGAACAGTTCAATCTCTGTTATTCTGTGAATAAATATAAGTGTTCTATTTATAGTTATGGCAGCCATATTGGTTGATCAATGGCAATACCAGGAATATATTCAAATCTTAACACACTAATGATATGACAAAAATTGGTTTCTGATAGTCCTGTGGTTTCATAGGTAATGATATTTTTTTTTTATCTCCAGTTTAATGACAACGGAAGGCCAGGTGATCATGGTGGCTCCCATTACCCCTGTGAACCAGGTGAGCCTACATTATTTTTTATAAATTTGAGAAAATTTAAACCGAAACAACCACAAACCATTTTGCTCATTCAATGGTTTCTCAAAAACCAAGAGTTTGTTAATTGACCTCAGTTGACCTAAGGTATATCTGTGTATCTTTTTTAAATCTAATTTGTGGTTAACAAACATAAAGACCAGGTTCTTTCTATCCAACATATTTTAGATAACTCAAAGGTGTGAAATCTACTGCATTCCCAGCATTTATTCAAACATTTCATTGATATTTCTTGGAATGGGGGTCTTCAAGTTTAAAACTTGAATTTTGAAGATGAAAGAACTTGAACAAGTAAGATTATCACACAAAATATAAATGCATATTCAATTAGAAAGTATGACCAACACTTCTTTTATAATTATATTCACACATATTTTGTATCCATCCATAGTTAAAACTGGTATCCCTGTCACACTACTGACAGAGACCGTTCCATAGATTTCTTCATCTCTTACTACAAGCATTAACAAATTGACCTGCTGACAACTAAAAGGCTACATTTTAGAACCAGGTGCTCCGCAGGGCGCAGCTTTATACGACCGCAGAGGTCGAACCCTGAACAGTTGGGGCAAGTATGGACAAAACATTCAAGCGTGATACAGCTCTGAATTTGGATTGTGATCAAATTTTTGACATTACATGGTTTTTTTTTACACAAAACAAATGTCAAGATTTTACAAATCAATTAAAGATTTCTTCTTCAAACTTTTTAAATCTAAAATTAAATAGTTGATCATGACACAGCATAGGTTTCTGACACAGAACGAATGTGGTCTAATGAACTTAAAAGTTTTTTTTTGCCTTTGAGCAATTCACTATGCTGTTGAATATTAATCCTCTCAAAAAAATGTTTGAAGAAATTTTCTTTTTATTTATAAAATCTGAAATGAGAAAAATTTAACCCCCCCCCCCCCCCCTTTTTTTTTCACATCCCCGTTTCCCTTTTTCCAAAACTGATATCAATTCAAATTTCTAATGGAGTTTGCAACAATAACTACTCTTTTAAATACATCATAAAATATTAAAATGTAAAATAAAGTGCTTGTTATCACTGAATGGTAAAGATTGGTTGGTAGTAAAAGTTAATATACATTGTTTATTGTATAAAACAATAAAAAAAACTTCATCAGCAACATTTTATATTGGCAAATTTCCAATGAAGTTATTTACATAAAGTTATTGGCAAATAAAAATAGAAAATGACATCATAGTCATGTCTGGCAAATGTCCAACATACATTATCTAAAAACATTTTAGATAAGATAAGGAAAAAAAGCTTCATCAGCAACATTTTATATTGGCAAATTTCCAATGAAGTCATTTACATAAAGTTATTGGCAAATAAAAATAGAAAATGACATCATAGTCATGTCTGGCAAATTTCCAACATATATTATCAACTACTATTCTATACAAAGAAAGATAACTCCAATTGAAAATTAATTGCTATTGCACAATATTGTGCAATTAGATATTTCTTGCTATTGTGCAATACTGTGCAATTGAAAATTTCTTGCTATTGCACAATATTTCATATGGAATCCTGATTTGGACCAACTTCAAAACTGGGCCCATAATCAAAAATCAAAGTACATATTTAGATAAAGCATATCAAATAAGCCCAAGAATTTAATTTTTGTTAAAATCAAACTTAGTTTAATTTTGGACCCTTTGGACCTTAATGTAGACCAATTTGAAAACTGGACCAAAAATTAAGAATCTACATACACAGTTAGATTTTGCATATCAAAGAACCCATTTATTCAATTTTTGATGAAATCAAACAAAGTTTAATTTTAGACCCCCATTTGGACCAACTTGAAAACTAGGCCAATAATTAAAAATCTAAGTACATTTTTAAATTCAGCATATCAAAGAACCCCAAGGATTCAATTTTTGTTAAAATCAAACTAAGTTTAATTTTGGACCCTTTGGACCTTAATGTAGACCAATTTGAAAACGGGACCAAAAGTTAAGAATCTACATACATAGTTAGATTCGGCATATCAAAGAACCCCAATTATTCAATTTTTGATGAAATCACACAAAGTTCAATTTTGGACCCTTTGGGCCCCTTATTCCTAAACTGTTAGGACCAAAACTCCCAAAATCAATACCAACCTTCCTTTTGTGGTCATAAACATTGTGTTTAAATTTCATTGATTTCTATTGACTTAAACTAAAGTTATTGTGCGAAAACCTAGAATAATGCTTATTTGGGCCCTTTTTTGGCCCCTAATTCCTAAACTGTTGGAACCAAAACTCCCAAAATCAATCCCAACCTTTCTTTTGTGGTCATAAACCTTGTGTCAAAATTTCATAGATTTCTATTAACTTAAACTAAAGTTATAGTGCGAAAACCAAGAAAATGCTTATTTGGGCCCTTTTTGGCCCCTAATTCCTAAAATGTTGGGACCAAAACTCCCAAAATCAATACCAACCTTCCTTTTGTGGTCATAAACCTTGTGTTAAAATTTCATAGATTTCCATTCACTTTTACTAAAGTTAGAGTGCGAAAACTAAAAGTATTCGGACGCCGGACGACGACGACGACGACGACGACGACGACGACGACGACGACGACGACGCCGACGCCAACGTGATAGCAATATACGACGAAAAATTTTTCAAATTTTGCGGTCGTATAAAAATGTAAAAATGTAACTATTTTATGATGTAGATATTCTCAGTGTGTCAGTTTATGATTATTGATTCTAAGGAAATAACAATTTATATCCATGATTCTACATAACGATGGATTGTGGGATAAAATGGTTCCCTGACATATCGGAAATTAGACAGCAGACATATGCTGTACAGCGCCATTAACAGTTTAAATCAGACAAATTAAAACAGCATAAAAACATTGTATACAATCAATAGTAAACACTTTCTGACCATCAAAATTAACACTTTAAGGAGCTGTTATCTCAAATAATCTCTAAACATTCAGAATGATACACACAGACTACAACCACTATCAACATTTCACAGAAAGCCATTGCACTTAATAGAAATAGTAAATAGTTTCTGCCTTCTAGATTATTATTCCAAAATATATTCAGCCATTACTTGTGGAAAAGACATGCTTACTTTTCATAGAATTGAGAAATGAGCAGAGGGTTTCTCGTCATCAGATTAACCCTGGGTGGAGATGTCTAGGAATATTATGTTAGATGTCAGTTGGAGCACGAGTACTATTTCAGACTTAAAAAGAAATCCTTGGTTGAATAACAATGTGGAATATTCAAATGAAAAGCATTCAATATAAAACATTTCCAGAGTTTAAATTTGCTTAGCTGTCATAAGAACCTTTCATAATCTATAATTGTATTTATAAAATCTTTCAATATCATTTCTTTGGAAATAATTTTAACATGTTTTGTAAAATGTAATAACAAAAATTTGATGAAGCATCCAAGTTTGAAATAAGTTAGATACACTACATCATCATGATAATAGCTTTCCTAACCTATGATAACCTAAAAACATGTAATCTAAATGATAAATCTGGACTAAAGCGTGAATAGGACAAACGCCTGCCTTTATTCAAATCTATGATGGGAAGAAAATCAGTGAATTCCATGGTTTTGAACCAAATTTGTACTTCTGTATAGAGTTCAGCTGTTTTATCAACAACCTGTAATTACTGTATGCATATCAATGGGTTTTATCACTCCGACTGTAACTATAATCAATCCTTAAACAACATCAAAATTATTAACTATGCTCAATCCTGTAGTTATGTATAAATTAATAGGTTACTCATTTAAAATAGGGATAGAGTCCCAGATAAAAGACACCAATAGACTACCAAATTAACAAGCTTGTGCATATCTTCTTTTTTTTTTATATATCTCTGCTATTTTATACACACTGTATTTTAAAACAGTTCATTTTTGAACAAGGAGAAGGGGTGGGGAAATTTATACCACAGCAATATCTTAAAAATTTGTAAATGAAATCCATTATCATTTTGAGTGATGTTTCAAGATGACTTTGTTTCGACTAAAGACAAGTAAATGTGAGACTGTTAAGTTGTGGTCATCCATTACCAAGGTAGAATGTACTTCTCCATGTGTATTACTTCTACATTATTTCCTATCTATTTATCTTTATAGGAATGTTATGTTTTTATGAATGCACAAAAAATATCTTGACATCAAATATAAACCTCATTAGCTATTTTACATTGAAAACAGCAAATTAATTTTGTAAAGTGATATAAACTTGACGAGCTACCGTCTATAAATCATTGCCAGTTTAATCCTCCTGCAGTAATGGTCTCTTGTGCAGGTGCTGTTAGGTTTAATGCAGTATATTTTCTATGAACTGACATTTCCATAAAAGCAATTTTCTAAGACAATTATTACAACTGCAATAGTTTACAACTGCCATGTAAAGAAAATTACAAACTTTAAAATACATTCTCTCTTCTATACAATTGCAGGTTACAAATTAAGATTTTTTTGCAGCAATAAATATTTTATCGACAAACATAAAATGAGCTTGATGAAATGAGACTGTTTTAAAGCAAACAATGGACTGTTGTCAACAAACAAGAAAAGAATCTCGTAAAAATACTTGTGAATGGAATAGAGCACAACGTTAAAGTTGTTCAGAGGAGGTCCCTTAAGACGGAGTAAACTGACAATTATATCGCTATAAAGGAAAGAAATCCAATTAATTATCCGCTGATTAATTCCAATGCTGTTGTAATTTTCTTATGGAAATAGTGCATTTGTCCTGAATGGTTACACGATTAGTATGAGAAGTGGCGTGTTTCAATGACAGCTTTCAGAGCAAACTTGTGCAATCTTCAGAGGGATGATGCAAGGCAGTAGGTTACACTCAATACAAAACTTTGTAACAAACATAATTATATTCCTCTGGTATACTTTGATTAAGAGATAATACAATTTTTAATGGACAGGAAGTGAAATAGTGTCCAAGACGAAATTCAGGAATGTCCTCATTTATAAAAGTCATAGTGTGACTTAATTATTTCCAGTTAAAGAAGTATGTGGTCTTTCCAATAAAATTATTCATCATTCAATTAAAAAGGACACTCCAAGTTCTGACTATAATCTTTTGTCTTTGCTACCACCCTCACAGGTGGTGTGTTCATATTTAGATGTTAAATCATCAATGATTATTTTAAATGTGCGTCAGTATAAAAGATATATTGTTTAGTTGTGTGATTACACCTGGTCAATGCACATTTTTAGCAGAAATAATTGTTTTCTCACCTGTTTTACATACAAGGAAGGCCCAGGTATCCAGTCTGTTCTCAACACAAACAAGGACATTATCATTCTAATTGATGGAGAACCCAGCTAACAGAAAAATCAGCCATTCACAAGCTAACAAATGTCCACAATATAAAAATTATAGCTAAACTGCTAGTAACTCATTTTAGAATGAAGCCGACCTTACTGTTTTTTACAAAAGGCCGAGTAATCCTAAGTAATCTAGCAATTAACAGATCCGATCTTCTGTTCCACTGATCTAGAAAAACACTTATCCAAGGTTGTAATAACTGACAATATAACAGACCAATCAATATCATAATGTGCAATAATACATTAAAAAAGAGTTAAAAACAAGATGGACTGACCTGATACATAGTAACCACGTAATAACATAAGGAATGGGTGTGACGGCTTTTCTCTATCACCTTGCACATTCTTTGACTGTCTTTTTACATCAAGTCTGCTAGACTTTGACCCTGTAGTCTTGTTTAAGTACCTTATCTTTAATATTAGGTCAATATTCAAAGCTCTACTCAAATTTTATGTACAAATAATTCATTTTTAATTAGTAATGTAAATTGTAACAATTTTATAGCTTTCAAGAGTTTTTAACACAATGGTGCAAAACTTTTGATATATCTTTTGGAAAGTTATAGGGCATTTGCAGACATCAACGGTATTGTTAGAAAAATATTCTTTCTTGAAATGTCACATAAGCATAAGGTATATGCAAAATTGACAATATTGAATCTTAAAATATGGTGTTTTCAAACCATCCAGTCTTAGAATGAAACATCCAATATTGCACCTGTGAGTTTATCATTTATGAACCCTAAGCCACAATCTACAAGAAGAGATGAATACAAAAGATGCTCCAATTCTCAAAAAATAAAATTGATAATGCGATGGAATTTAATACTAAAATTACTCTATGAAAATTAACAAATAACAATTTTTTTTCTGCAATAATAATAATTTAAACCTACCGTCGTCCACTGTATGGTATAAATTCAGGAAGTTTTAATATGTGTAGTTATATGATACAGTGGTACTTAGCATCAGTTAGATCTTCCCATTTCACTTTAAGAAAACAGTTTTAATTTTTTTAAATTAAAATTTTAATTTTGAAATATTTATTGTATATGTGACATGTTTTGAAAC
The DNA here is from genome assembly GCF_963676685.1 of Mytilus edulis. Taxonomy (NCBI): domain Eukaryota; kingdom Metazoa; phylum Mollusca; class Bivalvia; order Mytilida; family Mytilidae; genus Mytilus; species Mytilus edulis. The sequence goes on along the minus strand of NC_092344.1, from coordinate 117,186,292 downwards.
AGAAAATAATTTAAGACTTTCATTAAGATTTAATTAGAACTTTTATGAGGTGCTGTAAGTAAGGATTGGCCACAATGACGGTACTAGTCACAATGGGGTATTATGTAATAAAAGCCACACTGATCCACATAAGGTCTTCCATATGGTATAATGTGATCAGTGCAAAATGATGGGTTGATGGATGGATGGATTGGTATTTATTGTTCAGTGGCAAATATTATATGCTTTTCAGGTTCGATGAACCCTGGTTTGTACAAGACAGACTAAGTCAGATTAAAACAAGAATGTGTCCCAAGTACACGGATGCCACTCTCGCACTATCATTTTCTATGTTCAGTGGACCGTGAAATGAGGGTCAAAACTTTAATTTGGAATTAAAATAAAATTAGAAAGATCATATCATAGGGAACATGTGTACTAAGTTTCAAGATGATTAGACTTCAACTTCTTCAAAAACTACCTTGACCAAAAACTTTAACCTGAAGCGAACAGACGCACAGACGCACAGACGAACGGAGGCACAGACCAGAAAACATAATGCCCCTCTACTATCGTAGGTGGGGCATAAAAATAAGTTTACAAGGTGGCAATATGAAGGTAGACATGTCACTCTACCAAGGCACTCTGACCCTGAGTTGACCAGTCTTTGCCTTTACTACTAAGGGGGTTATTCTCCCATGTACACCTAACTCCAAACTCATCTTATTTTTATAACCTGTTCCTTAGTACCTTACTGAATTTTTATCTGCATTTGTACACATTACTGAAGTAAATATGGGTTAAAATTGCAGTAAAATATTTTAAGAAGAGCTGCATTCCAGAAAAGCACATGCTTGATCTTTCAACCTTTACAAGCAGAGAACAGTAGTTGTCGGAGTCTATAATGCCCACTACATCCTGTGTTGGGTCTAGAGGTCACTTCACCTGGTAATAGCTTGACCCTAATGACTTTAATGGTTTACTTCACCGATGACCTGAACTTCCACATCATTATTGGTCAAAATAAAATGTTCTGTGTACAAGTCTCAATTTGCATCAACAGAAATATAAGTAACATTATCAAAACAAAACAAACCCTTGACTAGTCAGTATATATATATATATATATTGTTCAATAGGTCATTATACAAGTAAATAGCTGCAGGAATGCTAGCATTACAGTGTTTGCTTTGATGAATAGATGTTATAATAGCTACAGGAATGCTAGCATTACAGTGTTTGTTTTGATGAATAGATGTTATAATATTTGTGTTATTGATTTGCACACAAAATTTTTAATAAGAAGCTAACATCTCCTTAGTTCCAAAGATTGGAAAATAAGGTATATGTTGTGGATCAGACATCTACCTCCTATCATACTGGGAAAAAAGTGATACAAACATAGGAACTACATCTTTATTATTGTTCCTCGTGTTGCAAGTTGCTGGGAGGTGTTTGCCTAAGACCTTCTGAGTCTCACATTATACAGCCCCTGACATACCTCAAATATAGAGAGCTTATAATGCAGCATACCCAAAATATTATTATTAATTTAAGAAGTAACCTTTGGAGCTACATATATTTTAAAAAGTGCAAATGAAACGGGATTGGAACAATTTTTTAAAGAAACAGTTGTATGAGCTTTGTTTGATTTCTTTAGCCGGATAATACAAATTTAGCAATCAGATATATTTAAACTTTTCCAAATTGCTAGAGAAACTGAGTGGGAGTTGGTATTTTCTTTCTGCGTATCTCAGCTTTTCATACACTATATAATGATGCAGATGATCATATCTTGCTTTTGTTTTAAATTTAGTTTCAGAACCTGAAAGTGACCTGTGAACCATTCATTATACAATAAACAGAAATTATAGCTGTATTGTTTCATCTATTACCGTATATTTCCATATCTATTATTTTGCAACTACAGAATTTCCGCAATAGTTATATTGTACTCACCGATCGTCAACAAGGTTATTGTCCAAGCTGTTATCTTTCCTTGCTCGCTTCACCTGTAAATTACAGAAGAAATTCGTAAGCCTAAAGCCTAAATCTGTCAAATCTTTATTCTATCTATCGCGATCTACTCCACAATTCACAGCTTCCCCTAACCTAACCAAAAGACCATACAATATAAACTCAAGCTTTTCTCTACCTTTCATTGAAAAAGTCATTAAATCGCTGATTTTAATTCAACAAATACTGAAAACAGTCATTTAAAATGTCAAGAAAATGACCACTGGCTCTCTTTGGAGAGTTTATAAAGAACTTGTTATTTCTGATGATAATGTTCATTTTCCTAGGGTTGACATTCTAAAACACCTATTTATTATTTAAAAGGTTTTGGTATTTATTTTTCATTTAAAATTTCCATGTCTCGGTTGTAGAAATATTTGACAATATCCCCCTTTCTATCTCATTAATGTCATCGGACAGACAAATATTTTTTTAGCGCAAAGCTATTTTGCATTACAATAAGTCCAGTTCTGTTTCAAAAAATCAACAATAACATTCCCTCAGCCTGTTATTACTGTCATACACAGGACAAATATAGGTTTAGCTATTTTTTTATATATATATATTTGGAAAAACTAATGAAATCTATCCTTCTATGCCTCATAATACCAAAGAAAACTTAATAAAACCACTGTGTTGTTTATAAGTCTTTGAATGTGCATTTTCTTTTTTGACAAGTTGGTTAATGGTGGTAGGTGCAGTTATCTATGGTAACATTTATGTTTGAGGTACCAGCATTTTTTGGAAATTGCATTAGTTCATTATCTCTGCCCAAAACATTAAAGGTATAAATAGAATTAAAACAATAGGCTGTTATACCCATCTTTTGATTTATCCTATACATGTGTACATAAATGTGCAGCACATAAACACACATACATGCATTTGTTAATGGATAATACAAGCACCTGTCAAACAACCATTGTCTTATCCAATGTCAAGGTCACACTCTACAAATAACTAATTTGATAAACTTAGGAAAAATCTTTTAAAATCACTTTGCAATTCATAACATAGATAAAGGGTATAAAAGTAAACAAATATCAATTTTATTTCAATTAAATGTCAAAATCAGCATGGAATAATTGTGTAGATAATGGCTAAATAATTACATTATAATATGAGGGTAAACTCACCAGAGGTGGAGAAGATGGGGGAGAGTCATCCAACCAAGCAAAACTGGGGTTCTCACTCCCCAAAATCATCCTCAATCATATACACAACACAAAAATCCAACAGAAAAAACGTGGCTACACAAAATCAGCCATTATCTCAAGGAAAACAGGTCAAACATATGTGTCAGAAACTGTGCAGGCTGAGATTTTCTTCTGATTACAGTGAGTAAAGCCATATGTGAAAGATTTGACAACACAGTGGGATTACAACAGTCAGAACTAATTAATAATCACTTAATTAAACAAATCTTTCCCTCAACATAAGGAATACCAAGACAGGCTTTAAACTATTTCAAAGAAGAAGTAAAGAATGCATAGAATTAATGAGAAAATTATGAAATTGGCCATCATAATATATGTTATCAATATATCATGATATGAATGTATCTATAAAATCATCTTATTCTTTTACAATGTATAAGTAATGATGTCATTTTTATTCACTTTATGAAGGCCTGAAGCAAGATTTTTGAAAATTAATTTGGTGACCCTCTTTAGATTAAGGATAACTATTATTATTATTAATAATAATTATCATTTTTTTTATTATTATAATTAATATTATAACTAATAATAATTCTTTTATAAAAATTATTATTATTTTTAATAACTTTTTATCATTATTATTATCATGAAGATATAAAAAAAATCCATCAAAATGTATGACTTGATTTTATTTTGACAAAGTGGCATCACCGGTTGATTTCCCAATGCAATTTTATAAACCTTCTCTCTATTTCTGTAGGAAAATATGTAAAATATTAAGTTATCATCAATTTGAATTAATTCTCAAAAAAATACAGCATCAAAGAAAATGTAAGATATTTATTGGCTTTAATCTATACAAGACTGTGAACATGATTTTGACTTCTGTATGTTTTAAAACTGGAGAAAACATCTGTTTCATATTATCAAAATAATCCCAACATTTCTCAAAACAGCAGCAGGAAAATGAATTTATAGCAAGTTCAGTGATAAACTTGTCAAAATTAATACATAAATCACTTATAAATATTTTGAGTGGTAAAGTTTTTCCTTCTGCTGCTTAACACAAAACGTCCTTATTCTCATGATATTTTTCTTCGTTTTTTTAAACAATTATCTCACCTAAAAATACTTCAATTTTTTAAATGGAACTTTAAGATTGTCAGTATTGCTTGACAAATATTTAACATACACTTTTGTCTTGTTAAATATTTATAACTTTGTCTTTAAATTTTTTAATGGTATGTTTGCTTTTTTACATTAAAAGACGATATCGGAACACTTTTGAAAATCTGTGTAAAGAAAAGCATTGTCCCATAGTCATTGATATGATCTGTTAAAACGTATGCACAGCTGATCATATTGAGGAAAAATCTACTTTGAACAGAATCTTTCTTAACAAAAACAAAACTGATCGCTCAAGCAAATTCTAAACAATGTTTAAATCTGAGGAGCGACTCCAGTCATATAGATACCAATGAAAAATTATTAGCTTCGTTTCCTTCATGTTTTTCACAACACTGAAAACAACAAGTTGATTACAAATATATATTACTTACGAAAATATGGAATTCTTACTTAGAAGTTTCTATTTTTTTGTCATATCTATACATCAGGACAGAACTGTATAAACTATATAGATATTAATTTACTTACACGATTAGATGTAGATATATAACAGACTAATTATTCATTTACAGTTATCCTTTCAGAAGCAACACATCACAAAGACAACAATTACAGGTAAAACATCAAAGGATTTACCTGACAGGTGTACTGGTACCTTAACAGGTGACCAGTAGTTGACCACTTGTGGACTGGTAGGATTTATATCACCTCAGGAAATGTGTGAAAACCGAGAATCACAAGGAAATTAAAGAGAATCATATTTCCTTCAAAACAATGGGTTATGTGGGCACTGGCTTATAGAAATAATTAATATTTATAACAACAGAATTAAATATAGGTAAAAGAAGCAGGTGCCATGTTCTTTTCAACTTCCCGATATTTATAATACAAAATGAAGTAAGACTTTTTGAGGGAATAAACAAGGGACAAAAATATAATTGAGCTATATCTTAGCTGCTATATTTTATATGCCTTAAATTGTAAATATTTAGGATTTGACAATTTGACTAAAAAAGTAATATTGTGAAATATAAAAAAATAAATAATTTAAAATTAAAGTCCGCTTTTCACAATTTGTAAAATACAAAAAGAAAAACAAACAAAATTTATAAATGAATCTGTCATCCTAGAATTTACACAAATATTGTTATATTTTAATTGTATTCTAATATGATATTAAAAAGAACTATTGAATCACACAAGAAAACTTCTTCACGCGGGCTCACAAAATATTATGTTCTATTAAATAATTATGAATGACAGAATCTTTAGGATTTACAACTTTTAACACTGTAATTTACCTATTATAGCAATTCTCTTGAAAGGTTAAAGCTGAATACTTTACCGAAATTATTTATAATCATTTATGTCTATTTTTTAACAGCAATTATTTCAATTTTTCCATTGTTAAAATTTCTGACAAAATTCTTTTGATGTTTTCCGCTAAAAACTATTAGCTAAATAAGGAAATTGTTGCTAATTAAGTCAGCTACACACATCAAAAGGTTTATAATCAAAATTATATTTATTTTACAATTTTGTTCTACAGAAATATTTGTTCAAAAATTTATTTTGAAATATTTCTTAATTAAATAGAATAGTTTCATTCCTAAATTTTAACTGATTGAGTTTTTTCAAATTCCTTTCTTTGTATCAAAAAATTAGATTTTTCGTGTTTTTTAACATAAATATTGATGAAATATTTCAAAAATCAAAATAACAATAAATTTTAACCAAAACGAAATTTCTGTAAAAACCAAAAACTTAATATAAGATGTACATCGATTAGAAAAAAAGAACAGTAAAAAAATATGGTACAATTTCTTTACATCTTAACAGCAGCTAAACACTTTAAAAAAAAAAAATTGGTATTCATACCAAATCCTTTTAAAAAATGTTAAAAACAAACAAAGTAAATTCTAAATTTTTGTAAAATGGTAATTTACGCTAAGTAAATTTAAAGTCTAAAGAAGAGTAATTTTGTACAAACAACTAACATAAAAATCTTAGTAGTTAAATGTCCTCCCTTATGTTTAAACAAGAGCCAAACCATGTTTACCCGCCATTTCACCAACAATTGTAGTGTTTAAAATCAACTTTGAGATCCTAATTAGAGAAAAAAGGATTATGGAAAAAAATGTTTTAAGTAAACATTGAAGACCTACAGGAGGTTGGCTACAGGAAATGATCAACTTCGACTTTATATTTTATCTAAATGAAAGTCCAAAATTTTACTTGGTCAAATTTAAAGATGATGCTTGTAACAATTGTAGTTAAAATTAAACAAGAGAAGAAATGTTGTGTTTAATTAGCCTTAGGGGTTTATATAAGGAATCTGAATTTAGAAAAAATGGTATAAGATATAACATAGGAAAATAATTAAAAGTACTAAAACCTAAACTTGATTTCAATAGAATTATTAGAAAAATTACATTCATGCTGAAGAAAATCCATCAACCTTTTTTCAGTTGATTAAATTTCAAAACACTTTCAATTTGACAATATATAGCCACTGGCTATTTAAGATTTTGGCAAGAAAAGTAACAAAGTTGTAATGTTACACGTAAAATGAAACTGACCCATATTTAAACAACACATCTGACTGGTATCAAAACTGATACACAAACAACATGGAAAATAATACGGAAAATAATACAGACGGAAAAACAAAGGTCACACTTACCTCAAAGATATCTTAATTCCTCAATCACAAGACAAAAAAACATGCAAAAACGGACAAATTGTCCTGACGATTAGATCAGGGAGGGGTATCAGGTATCACCCCCACGCCCAGACCTGTTGGTGGGAATCTTACCTGTATCCCTGTGAAAACCAATAGGTATAATACACAAATTTGCTACTTTTTACTGGAATTTAATCCTTCTGTATACAAGCACAACCCACTAATCCTGACCAACTCTAAGTTAATCAGCACTAATTAATATTCACATTTACTCCAACTTGTCTTGTCATTGGGTTTATAAAAGTCATTAAACACCAGCTGGGGGAGGAGCTAAGGCAGAATAGCATGAAACATGTTCTATTGATTAGCGATGTCACTCTGGCTAGAGGCGGGGTTAATTCATGTCCTATCACTCTAAACTCAGGAACAAATGAAGTCCAAATAAAATAAAAACTTTATCTTGTTAAGCCTTATGTCAGCTGTTAAAACATCAAATATTTTAATCAACACCAATTCTCTCTACATTAATGACAATTATAATCAGCCTGAATCTTTTGATTCAGTAAGAATATTGTTCTAATTTAAAGATGGGTGCCTTTTATTACTGAAACCACAATGAACTTTATTGTCATTAATTGGTAAAGGATAGTAGTATCATAGTACCCTGATAAATCCTCTAACCAGACTAGTGTTTTTATTTCACTGGTAAAACAACTGAATCTGAAGCTTTTGTCTGCAGTAAAAAATTTATTTCAATTTCAATGTTTTTGATTAAAGGTAAGAAAATAATTAAAATCCTCCTTTTATAAGACTATTATTATTTGTTACAGATGAAATTAATATAATTGGCATCATTGCTTCTCTATTTAATATAAACAAATTGTTTGATATATGAATCACTTAATTATATATAAATTCAGGAGAGATTCACAACAAATCTGAAATTCAAAACAAATTATGAAAACATTAGGTTTCTTTACAACATCTAGAAAACCAGATTCCAACTTTAATATGGAAATGGAGAATTCTATTTTTATCTTCACAAAAATGACCTAAACCACCATCACAGTCTTGTTATTCAACAGAAACAGTCTAAAAAATAATGGACCAAAATAAACAAATTAAACAACTAGACAGCCTGCAGAGCTGGTAATAATAGCTCTACTGGATTTAATTTAATGTCAACAATGGGCATTGGCTTACCCTATAAAACACATGCATTCTTTATAATATTTGCTGCAATTTACAGGATCTCCCATAAGTTTTCCTTGCATATTAATATCAATCACAATTAAGAATTACTTTATCATGCCCAAAAATTGTTTTTACAGAGGGTTTCCCAGGTATTACTCCTATAAAGTTTAAGGAAAATCAGTTTTAATTTTTCTTCAAAGTATAGGGAAATTTGAAATTTTATTAAAAAGTTTCCAGTTCGGTCATTATTTCCACTTAATATGAAAGAAATAAAATATAGTTATAAAAAAAATCTATAAATTACAACGTAATACTCAAAATCATTTTGACAAAATCATGAAAATGTGATTTTTCATAATAACTTCACATAGTGAATCCCTGCTCTCCCCTTGCTTTTACAAACTCTAAAGTTTAATACATATCTAATCACATGTTGCAGTTAACAATACTTATGCTTGATTGATTGTTGGTTGCTTTACGTCCAGTGGCAAATATTTCATGCATGTTCAGGATGAAACAATACTTATGATCTTACATCTGTCAACATATACTGTATGGACTTTGTTCATTGTTGAAGGCTGAACAATGATCTATACCATATCGCGCACATCTTCTTTTTGATGCATAATCATATTTTGGATTATAATGTCTATATCTAAATCTGTTGGAGGTGTACTAATTGATATTTCATTCTTGAACCAGAGGGCTGTTAGATTGACAGCCAAACAGATTTTCCTGCAAGAAAATGCTATTTGCAAATCTGGCCCCCAAACAGAATCCAGCAGACAAGTTAAATAAAATTTTGTCGGTTCAGAAATGGGAGAGCAAAGGTCAATCTAAGTACCACTTTTCATTACTTTAAGGTCTACAACTCAACAAGATAAAAGCTAAAATTGACCTCGACCTTCATTTAGACACAAGAAACAATATATTCAATTTTGAAAACATAACGTGAAGTGTTTTAAGTTATTGCATGGAGAAGCCCTAAGTATCACTTTTTAGCTACTTATAGGTCTACAACTCAACAACAATAAAAGCTAAAATCATGAAAATCGATCTTGACCTTCATTTATCAAAATTTAATTTCATCAATGTGTTTTCAAGTTATTTCATGGACACTGTTTGGCAACTGCCTGACCACATAACATTAGCTGTCCACCATACATCAAGAAATTATTTACAAATATTTTCCTTGAAAGATCCAGTTAAAAATGGTCTGTTATTAGGCTTGAACTTAAGCTTTAATTTTTTGTTGTTGAATTTTTTATTTTTCAGAAATAACATTCTACAGCATAAGACATAAATTATAAAAATTACTCACTCGTAAAAGATCAATCAAGACATGATATAATTAGATAAATATAATACAATTGAGTTAAACAATTAAAAGCTGTTTCTAACAATTTCCACTTCTGATCCATTTTATCAAGTATTTTTCTATATTAGTCCAATATTTTAAATATTCTATCCCACCAAATTTTGCTGGCAATATATTTTTCCATCTATGTATATAAAGTATTTATATAGCAACAAAATACTATTAACTGTTAAAAGGTTGACAAAATCCTCAGACACACTTAAAATTACTTCTTTAACGCTAAAAGACAAGACAATGGCATAACTTCTAATCCAGTGTATGATGGATATCCAGAATTTGTTTATATCTGTTATTGAGCTGTGAGGTAGTTTTCATTATGTGTCTTTTGTCATTTCTTAAGCTTTCTTTAACTGATTTTCACAGTTTTTTTAAGGTTGTGGCCAGAAAGCTGAGGGCTTACAAACATATTTATAACTACCACATATTCTATGTGCATGTCCAAAGTCAGGAGCCTGCATTACAATGGTTGAAGTTGTTGCCCTTCCCATTGGCAGTCAAACCACGTCTCCTTACTTTTAAGTATTCAAAGCTGGTCATTCCACATCGGCTTTGACCATTCAGTGAAAATGGATTTATAGGATAAGAAATATTCATGTTTTCAATGCTGGTCATTAAACATTGTCTTTGACCATTCAGTAAACTTGGATGTACAGGAATGGGTGTATACTGCAGAAAACTAGACCTGATTAAACTTTATCGGACAATCTCTATAATTATCATTTCTTTAGTCAGTAAAAACTTGTTGAGGGTCATCCTTCATACAGTAAATTATCTAAATCACTTGTTTTGTCACAAAATTGAAAATTTATAGTACATTATTATAAGTAATGGTTTTCGTGTAATTGTATTTTAAATAAGATAGACTATCGTTATCTCCATGTTAACAATAATAATAGTGGACATTAACTACAACGGTCATTGACAGTCAAACAACTAAAATGAAGCTTTAAAGGTGGATGTGTCGGATGTTTAACTTTTTCATTGCTTTAAATAATCATTTTTCACTATTTAAAGAGAAAGGAAACATCTAAATAACTTGTGTCATATACAACAATAATTATAGATTTTTTTTTTTTTTTTTTAATTCTTTTTTTTAAAGATTCAAAAAAAAATATATGAATATGTGTGTAAAAACTAAAATTTCAATCCATTTAAAACATACAAAATTCTGCTTAATCTCATGTATTCACATTCCAACTCAATGATATAGAAATACTATATTTTATGCACATAGCAATGTTCAATGGAACTGAATACAGTAGTAGAAACTTAACAATTGGTCAACTAGCCATCCATACTTTTTCCTAATGTCCTGTTATTTCTATCAAAGTTTTCAATCAAAAATTTGGTCAAAGAATTGCATTCCACTTTCATTGTGTATTCTGTGCATTTAAAAGTGAGGAGGCAAATTAGAAACTATACAAGAATAAGGAGAAGGGTGACAAGAAACTGGCTGCTAAGTCTTAGAACACAGCATTGTACCTTCAACCCTCTCCTTCAAGAAATTCACAGTGAGATTCCAATCAAATTTACGAATTATTGAACAAATGAAATCTGTTTGGTACAGTTACACCACGAAAAGAAATAAATTATTTTTTTTGTTTTATTCTCTAAAATAATTTTCTTTTTGACCTCAATCATTCATTCTAACTTTTTCTGCAAAATTAGCTATGTGCTTGTGTATTGGAAACTAAACCTGCATCGTTCCTAATCTGCATTATGATTCAGGCTAGTTACTTAGCAGCTTCCCATCAAAGTCCATCCAATTTTCAAGACCAATTCAAAAAAAAAAAAAATTAAAAGAAAAATCTAAAATTTGGGATGCTTTATTATTATAATAGGCTCCACATTTTCATTATTCACTGGTTACTGTAACACTCATAAAAAATACGGAATTTCTGAAATACTAGGGAAAATGTAGGATGTGCATAATTTTTTTAATTCTGAACAAAAATAACACTTTTGTTGTTACAGCTTTGCAAAAAAAATTAGCAGGATATTAACGTTGAAGATTAAGTTTAGAAATAAACAATGACAACAATGCTATGAAAGTAACCATAACAATATGCACAAGTTTGTGGTCATTTTATCAAAAAATCAAATCTATATAAATCGTTGCAATTTAAGACTTCCTATTTAATCCTGATCAGATATTAACTAAAACCTTGTGGTAATGACTAGCACCACCCCCTTCAGATTAATGAAATCAGGTGTCAATGTTTTACAATCAAATCATACATGCTAAAAATCCATTAAAGTAATATTATATATTGCATAAAACAATTTCTGAGGGAGAAATATGAACTGGTTCCATCATCTTATAATGTAGTATAATGAGATCAGAATTACAAATCACTATTTGTTATGGCTTGTTTTATCGTTTACCAAAATTTGATCATGGAAGAAACAGAATGAAATTATGTCTTGTAGAACTACAAGTTCCCTGGAGGTGAAGAAGTCGTTAAATAACGATGATTTCTAAAGCATTAGTTTATTAAAGACAAGATATCAAATGTAAAATAAATCACAAATATTCCTCATACATAAATTTGTAACATGTAACATACAGACATGTTTGATTGTCTAAGAATAGTCTGGAATCATATGAATGCTGTCACTTAATTTGTATTGCATCATGAAATGGATATTGTGTAATCTTCTCTATTAGAGGAAACGACTTGACTTTCTTCAAGTATTGCTTCATATGGTAATTCAAATTCTTTATTGTGTTTTGAAAGAAAAATTTTGTCAGCGCTGTAAAACTATAAGCTGTCAAATTACTAGATGCATGGCAAGGAGATTTTAAAAGATTGATTCAAAAGTTTGGAGTATATTACATTCAGTTAAAGGTTTTTTGAAAACGTTTTGTATGCATGTACATAAATGATAAGATAAAGCATATCATGACCTCAGGAGTTTGTTTTGCTTTATTTGTACGCAATTACTCACGCACACACTTTTTTTTTTAGAAATGAGCCATATAATGAGCGTCTTTGAGAGTAGGGTTTAACTACAAGTATGACATTATTAAAACATAACTATGTTAATGTCATTTTGGTCTCTTGTGGACAGTTGTCTCATTGGCAATCATACCACATCTTCTTTTTTATAATTATCTATGATTTGATTTGATTTTTGGTGTTTTAATGCCATTTTTAAGCACAGCATTTAGGCTATTTCGTGGCGGCCAGTTTTTATTGGTGGAGGATACCAGAGTGCCTGGAGAAAACCACAGACCTTTGATAGGAAAACTGACAATCCTATTCAATAAAGATTAGAGTCCAGTGCACCCACATGAGTGGGATTCGAACTGACAACCTCAGTGTTGACTGGCTAGTGATTACAGTAGTAACTACTTAGACCACTCTTAGTGAGATGAACCCAAACAGACAGACATGTACAACTCACAATCATTTTATAAGCAATATATAGTAGTCAGTATTGCTTATAAAAACTAAACATCCACCAATGAACCATTGAAGGTTTGAAGCATGCAGATCATCTGTAAAGGTTTATACAAAGAGTTAATGCCCTTGTTGTCGTCCCCTCTTCTGGATTAACACCTCTTTTTCTTGCATTCTGCCCCTTTTGTCACAGGCAAGACATAAATCACATTGAACAAACTTTAATACAGCATGGAACCTTATGAAATTAGGAACTATTACTCTGTACCATGCAAAATTATCTAAAGCCATGTTTGTTAATGAGGCCTAAACTATGACTTTCTTGGTGAAGCAAATAAATGATAATGGTTGAAACTTTAGGACGGTATGTGAATGAACTTCCATTTATTTGGTAAATACCAGGATATATTATATGATTATAATCTGATGATTTAACCATAAAATATGACTATTTTATTATGATATTTGTCAAAGATAGGTATTGAGTTCAATAGGTCTGAAACCAATACCCTTCACCATCTCAAACATTTAACTGACCTTGATTATCTTTAAGTCATCAAGATCTTTATCAATCACAAATCTATCATAATTTAATTGTTTTGAGTTCTGCAAATAAAATCAGTAATGCTATATACTAATGCCTTACATCGCTATAAATGTAAAGGTATTTTATAAACATTAGCAAGATATTTTAAATAGAAGGAAAACTTTTAACAACCATTTTTTTACATGGTAAAACTATAACTGATAAAATTTATGTTTTCTTTTTTGCTTGGGAATCTGAAGAAGTGCCAGTACAAGAGATACTTTAGGAGATGTAATCAGAATAGAACTGAAAGATACTCTGTGCTTAAACCATCCATTCCATCAGATGAAATACACATATCCTACTAGATGGTGTATGATTGCCAATGAGACAACTGTCCATGGATCAAAAGACGCACAACTTTTCCATAGTAGGATATAGGTCATTATTACCCATATTTTTTATCACTCAAAAAGAATCTAGGAATTAATGTTAGGAAGAAGATTGAAAAATGTTTTCAAACCTTTGGCTGTTACACTGAACTAAACTTTGCTTCATTTGTCCTAAATACCTGAACTGATGGGTGTCATTAACTAACAAAGTGGTCAAAAGTGTACTCATGGGTATCCCCAGACTACAAAGTGTTGTTCAAGGTGTACTCATGGGTAACCCCAGACTACAAAGTGTTGTTCAAGGTGTACTCATGGACATCCACAACCAACAAAGTGTGACCCATTGTGTACTCATGGGCATCCATAATCCAAAAAGTGTGACTAAAGGTGCACTCATGGACATCCACAACCCACAAAGTGTGGTGTAATATGTACTCATGGACATCCACAACCCACAAAATGTGGCTTAAGGTGCACTCATGGACATCCACAACCCACAAAGTGTGGTTTAATATGTACTCATGGACATCCACAACCAATAAAATGTGGCTTAAGGTGCACTCATGGACATCCATAACCCATAAATTGTGGCTCAAAGTGCACTCATGGACATCCATAACCCTCAGTGTGACTCAAGGTGCACTCATGGACATCCACAACCAACAAAGTGTGGCTCAAGGTGCACTCATGGACATCCATAACCCACAAAGTGTGGCTTAAGGTGCACGTATGGACATCCGTAACCCACAACTATGGTTTAATATGTACTCATGGACATCCATAACCCTCAGTGTGACTCAAGGTGCACTCATGGACATCCACAACCAACAAAGTGTGACTCAAGGTGCACTCATGGACATCCACAACCAACAAAGTGTGGCTCAAGGTGCACTCATGGACATCCATAACCCACAAAGTGTGGCTCAAGGTGCACTTATGGACATCCATAACCCACAACTATGGTTTAATATGTACTCATGGACATCCATAACCCTCAGTGTGACTCAAGGTGCACTCATGGACATCCACAACCAACAAAGTGTGACTCAAGGTGCACTCATGGACATCCACAACCAACAAAGTGTGGCTCAAGGTGCACTCATGGACATCCATAACCCACAAAGTGTGGCTCAAGGTGCTATCATGGTCATCCACATCCCACAAAGTGTGACCCATTGTATACTCATGTGTATTCACAACCAACAACATGTTGCATATTGTGTTCTCATGGACATCCACATCCCACAAAGTGTGACTCAATGTGCACTCATTGGCATCCACAAACCAAAAAGTGGAGCTCAATGTGTACTCATTGGCATCTACAACCAACAAAGTGTGGCATATTGTGTACTTATGGGCATCCAAAACCAACAAAATGTGGTCCAATGTGTACTTTTGGGCATCCACAACCCACAAAGTGTTGTCCAATGTTAACTAATGGGCATCCACAACCCACAAAGTGTGGTCTAATATGTACAAACATTGGCATCCACAACCAGCAGAGTGTGGTCCAAGTTGTATTCATGAGCATCCCCAACCCACAAATGTGCTCAAAGATGTTCTCATGGACAACCACAACCCACAAAGTGTGACCCATTGTATACTCATATGCATCAACAACCAACAAAATGTGGTCCACAATGTACTTATGGGCATCCACTATCCACAAAGTGTGATCCAAGGTAAACTCATGGACATCCAGAATTCACATAGTGTGGTCAAAGGTGTACTTATGGATATCAATAATCTGCAAAGCGCAGTCCAAGGTGTACTCATGGACATTCACAACCAACAAAGTGTGACCCATTGTGCACTCATGGGCATCCACAACCAACACAGTTTGGTTCAAGGTGTACTCATGGGCATCCACAACCAAGAAAGTTTGGTCCAAGGTGTACTCATGGACATTCACAACCAAGAAAGTTTGGTCCAAGGTGTACTCATGGACATTCACAACCAAGAAAGTTTGGTCCAAGGTGTACTCATGGACAACAACAAACAATAAATCATGAGAAAACATTGTTCTTCCCTAACATATTTACCTGGAAAATATTATACTTGTCAATTATAATATTAAACATATTGATTTAAAATAATTCCAGGAAAATTAAAAATGATTAATTTTTCACACAAAAAAGAAATTTTGAAATAACAAAATATGTTGCAAAATGATTATTAAATTTATATAAAATGATTGCATGTCTTCTTCATAAATTAATAATAACAAAAAGACAAATTGACTGTTTTATCAATGGATATGTTAGTTTATGATGTAGACTGTCACAAAATTTAATTATTCTGTTGATCCTTTCAAACCTTTAAAAGGGTATTATACTAAATTTTAGTCAGCATAGTCAGTATCTAAATTAAATCTATGCAAAATTTAAAATGGGATATGTTTCTTGGTATTTTTGCTGTTTTGACATCTCGCTGGAGTCATAAAACAGGACAATAATTTCTAAAATCTTAATCAGAAAAATCGTTACATAACTGCTATATGTATTATGCAGGTGTTTTGAACTAAAAAAAATATAACAGAAAATTAATATTCCTAGCATTAAGCACAAGGTGAATTAAAACAGGTTCTATTATAGCGATGTTACCATTCTTAATCACTCTCAAGGAATCTACAATTCCCATAACTTTACAACAAATTTAGTTGTTCTTATTTTCATGGACCATTAAAACTGATTATATAAATTCTACTGAATATTTTTTCAAAGTATTTTTTTAAAATTCCAATCAATGAATGCTATTACAGTTTTGATGTGAGGAAATGAACGAACAAGAAATCATACGTTTTCTAATAAGTTATTTTTCACCATAGCATGAATGTTATAGTTCTTTAGATAAATTTTAGTCACTCAAATGATGTAAACATTGTTTAACAAATAATTCAACCACTGTGTACTAATTCCTGGTGGTCATGATTAGACAATGGAATTAAGTTATATCAGATATTCAAAAAAATATATATAATTCTTTGGCTTTCATACTTCATTATGACTTTTATAAGGGTCAATCTACCTTTTTCGTCTGGCAAATAGGAGACACATGCTTTAGACATATAGAAGAGGATTTAAAATGCTAAAATGGAACAAATTTCCTATATTTGCTTATAATGACCACAACGGCTTAGCAAAGACTTATTTAACACTGCCATTTTAAAGGTCAGAATATTGCTATGGATCATTGAGGTCAAGACAAATGAAAGTTTTTTATATTGGGGTTTGTTAGGACTTATGGACATGTTGACTATTTGCAATAATTTAGGCTCTTGTTACTAATATTTGGCATCAATCAATCAAATAAACAAAATAGTATGGGGAAAACAACTATTTATCTCAATAGAATGACTAAATACACCAAATAATATCATGGTAAACAGCAAATAAATGGGGAATGTGACCATGGGACACAGATGATGTCCTCGCTTGCATATCATATAAAGTTATTAAGGGACATAACTAAAGAATGGTAAAAGTGACACTACCCAAATTTGTACTTCATCTTAGTTATGTGGTAATAAGTATTAGTGTATAAGTTTCATAAAATTTAGGGCAAACTTAAGTTAGAGAACACGAAAAATTCTGCAATTTTTCCATTTGTAAAGGGTGTAACTATTGAACAGTAAAAGTCACACCACCAAAATTCAAGCTTGATGTGTGTTTTGAGGTAATAAGCATTGTGTATAAGTTTCATAACAATTTGTTGAGGCAAGCTAATATAAGATAAAGAGAACCAACTTTTGGACCTACAGACTTTAAGATTACTGGTGTAATAAAAAAAATAGTCTCATATTGAAGTGAAAATTATAAAATCCAACAAAATAAGTATATATAAAGTATTCATCAGTTTTCAGAGTAACAATGAAAGATGGAGAGAGAATTTCTGGATAACAGTTTGTATACAACTATTACTATATATTTATTCCCTTTTCACTGTTTTGTTATACATGTATAAGGTTTTTCTTGCTACAATATTTTTGAACATTGATGTAACAATTATTCTAAATGTTTATAAAATCAGAAACTTAGTCAAAATCAACAGACATCCTTAAGATGTAACTGAACTCTGCAATATGAATCAGACCTCAAAGATGGTAACTTCATCATGTGTAGTTGTATAAAGTATATAACAATATTGGAAGAAGTTGTTTTGATTTGAATTTGATTTGTAAATCTTTTTGAAAACCTTCATGACATAAAGTTTTTTAAGAAAGAGGATCAAATTGACTTATTTGTTTAATTATCAGTATGTATGTGCAAACTATAAAGTAAACCAGAGACTTTCTATACTATCTATACTATAGAAAGTCCCTGAGTAAACAAAACTTCTTTTTCTCTTAAAATGTACATGTACAGTGAATTCCTACATGTAATTTCATTGGTCTGTAAAGTCCATGCCTTTCATTGATGAAGCATCAAATAAACAGACTATTGAAAGATTTATCAGACAGATAGCAGTTTGAAAATGAGGTTACCATAATCTTATTTAGTATTCCATGGGTTTGATTGATTGATTGTTGGATGCTTAACGTCCAGTGGCATCATGGGTTTTAGGGTGCCCCTTATTAGACATTTATAAATAAACACAAAAATTAATCTGATACATGAATGTTTGTTCAATTTCTTATTTTTTTACATTACAAATTAAATTTTATTCATAAAAAAGGGGAGAGACCATAAATCAAGGGAAAAAAAAAAAATAAAGTGTATTTTATTTCAAATTTCAAATATTTTTAATTCCATAATCCATATAAAATTCAAAAGCTTTAGAAAGACCATAGTAACCTCACTTTTAAAAATACTATACAAATAACAGGTTTTAATATTATTTTTTTTTAATCTGAGGACTGCAAGTTGGGTGCAAAATATATTTTATACTATAGGAACTGTGCCTTTCAAAATATTTATTTTCTAAGTTGCCAATTTTAAATTCTCAAAAACAGTAAATTTGAAAAATATACAAAAAGGTAGATATCAGAGGAGAACTATGTTGAAAACTTTCTGCATCGTCACGAAGCCCCGTATTTTACACCTTATTTTTAGGATGCATGATCGAAAATATTACCAACTTTAATAGGTCATTATAATGAAATAAAAATCTTTGGGTGATCACTATGAATTGCGGATTTGTAAACTAATGATAGGTCCGTCCCACCTTCACTTTACCTATGGTTGTTTAAATTCCATCATCATTTTCCATGGCAAAATCGTGATTATTTTGTAAAACATGACCAAGTTAGAAAAACATTCTTAAGACTAATGTATCATATCATGCAATAGTTATATACATCCAAACACACGACTACAAAAAAATAAAAAAAGGTAAGCATTAAATACATTATCTAACATCTCATACCAATTTAAAACAAATCGTAGATCTTGTCTCTTACTCTCGAAATTATGATATATTTCAAATAGATATTTTAGATCACAATTTCGCCATATTTTACAAAATTTGGTGATAGAAACGAGCATTGAAAATCAGACGCTGCTCCTTCCTTCAGCAAACGAAAGTAATTAGTGTTCTAAGGAGATGATACCATCTAATACAAGCTACAGATTACTGTTAAACATGCAACTATTCCCGTTTGTAACCTGGCCTCATTAACTTCAAATAAAACATCAAAGTGACTGCTCTTTCTAGCAATTAGCTTAGAAAATGTAAATTTAAATGCCTTTATTTTTAGAAGATACTTTGAATATTGCTCAATTTCAGAAGATTTTCAAGGATATTTAGAAAGTCTATGCTTAAACAGAAATTTAATTATAGTATTTGTTGACACGACGGATTTTTAATTTTTAATTTTGCAAGTTTTTGAGAAAAAATATTCAAAATGTTTATATTTTGTTGAGCATCATACTGTTATTAAAATGATTGAAACAATCAATTTATTTTTGACAAATAAACTACTTTATTTGTACTTTACATCTCTAAAACAAATTGATGTTTATAGGACATACTTATTAAGGTAACATTTAAGAGGGGGAAATTTGACAGAAATTTCACCTCCACTTAAAAATTATTGTAAGGTAGACATTATTTGGACAAATATTAACAGGAATAATTTCGGAATATTTCATTTAAAATAACCAATAAAAATTAATAGTTTACTTATCATAATTATTAAAATAAATTTAATAAACAATTAAAAAAACTTACCAATTAGAAATAATCCCTGTATTTGTTAAAGTAGAATCCAATGAAATGAAGATTAAAATCTTAATAACTTTTTACAACATCTTCCGTGAATAAATTGGTACTTTTAACGGAAGCAAACTTAAGAGCATTAAAACAGAAAAACCCTCCTGACTCTTAAGTCACAACATGTAAAAATCGCTGAGCAATTCTAGTAATCTTATAAGACAGAGAAATCTACCCCAGTCTTAGTGTTATAGGTCAAACAATGAAAGGATCATATTCTGTTTTATTTGAATAGTAGTAATTTAGGGGCCAATCGTACAACAGATGGATTTGTAATGTACGCCATCCCAAAAACAATTCTCTATGTGTAAACTTACACCTAAACATATTGTTGTGTACAAAATATATTGCCTTTTTTTGTAAATGTTTAAATTTAATACACTGAAATTATATACATTTATTGTTGAATCTGATGAACAAAAAACTTCTTCAGAGTAAAATATTTGAAAATTATGCAAAGAAATAATAACCTAAAGTTAGGACAATTAAAACACTCCTCAATTTTTTTTATTTAATTTGAGTATATTTTTTTTAATTAAGTTAAGTTGATTTACTGCCTTCCTTCATTTTACTTCTGTAATAGCTTCTCCATAGACTTAAGATTATTTTACAACTAAGTTAAATACATTTTCAAAAGATGAATTAAATTAGAAAAAACACCTTCCCAGACAAATGTATCATATTTATTAATAACGATGTTAATTATCTATAACCAGCAGACTGGCAGTTTAGCAAGATGGACAGTTGTGATGGTCAATGCACTGATGACCAGTGGGCAGTGATGACAAGATAATAGCCCTGTTGTAGTAATTACCATGAAATTGACAATTAGTCAAATCCTAATTAGTGTGTTGTGGTAGTTATATCCTCAATTTTGGCTTCACTACTTCATTAAACTTTCAATTTAAAAAGATAAAATAAATAAAAATGTCACAAAAAAAATCTTTATTTATTCAAATTTCAACCTACACTACCCATATTTTATCATTTTCTTATCTATGTTTAAATAAAAACATTATATATTGTTAAATTATTGCATCTGTTTTGATAGAAATGACTTTTATCAATTTTTCCAATATTTTAATAATTGTGTCATGAAACAGACAATCTTGGACTATAAAAATGATTTTTTTTTCAACTGAATCCTTAACAATATAATTTCTTCAACTTTTCATTTGATCCGTACAAGCGTGAACTTTCAGAACCATATTTAAAACGGAAGCCACCTAATTATAAACAAACTAAGTATTCCATGTTATCAATCAAACACATTATAAAAACACAAACCACTTCTACAAAAACTCATAAATCTTCAAAAAATCCTTCACTTGTCAAAAATCTAAATACTGTTATTTTTCTGGGTAATCTTGGAGTCAGTCTGAGCCAATGACGTGCTGGGCTGGACATTGTCCAGTTGGACATCCATCATTTTCTTTCATTATAAATATGACAATGGTCTTTATTAAGAAGACAATAATGTTTATAAAATGTTGGAGAAACACCTGATTCTGTTAATTAATACAATTGATTATTTTCCTGTGTGGTCATTTTCTCAGAGAATTTCATAGAAAATTGTGGATTTGACTCGTGTGGAAAATTGTCCTTAGTTTCCTGTTATTTCTTGAACAATGCCTTTTAGCACTTTAGTTTTTTTTCATTATACCTTTAAAAAATAATTGATTCTTCCAAAAAGGGTAAAAATAAGCATTTTACAAACAGTTTTATATTACAATTTTTTTTTAATTTTTTTTTTTGCAACATAATAACAATAAAGCACTTATAACTCAAGGAAAGAATAAAGACATTAAGGCCTAAAGTTAGTATAAAAATTCAAAACCAAAGATTATTTTTTTTTAAATCACTTGAAGGTGTACAAACTAGATATAAATGCAGTACCAAAGCAAATAGCATACTGTTTCATGACAGCTTAATAATTTGAAACTTAAAAACAAAAATCTATACAGAGAACCCTTGCTATACACAAAACAAGTAATATTCAAACCCATAATATCTACAACTTAAATCAGGTCCAGTTCTTATCAATGCTTTAAAAAGTCATAAGCAAAATACAGTGCAATAATATAAACAAGGCCAGGAATTCAATCTCATTCCAAAGTTTAAGTAAAGAAGGTATAATTGAAACACAACAAACATAACATCTATAAGTATATGAAACAGGTCTAAGAATTTCTGACCCCTTTCACTATTTATAACAATTACAATTATTTACGCTAAAAACCATCGGGTAAAAATTGTACTTCCTTGTTTGTCTTCAACAGCAGTGAGTTTAGTTTTCCTGTATTATGGATATTGTATAATATTCTGCTTGAATAACCAAAAAAGTTTGTTTAAACAAGTCTGTCGGAAAACAACTGTTACCATTCGTTCATTTACTGAAAATTATAACTTACATTCATGCATATTACGCATCAAACACGAGATAGAAATGATGAGAAGTTAGCATGCAAACCTATTGTTAAGTCAATCCTAGTCCATTCAAATAGTTTTCACGCTAGAAGGCATCACCATATGTTGAGCTGCTCTTTATTTTCAATTAACTCCACTGTTTGGTTGCTGTCTCATGGCCAACTTTTATTCATGCATTTATCATACGACAAATCTAACGATTTTGAATTTTAAGTTTTTGAATTTAAAACAAAAGACAATTTATGACATTAATATCAATCTGCAGTTTAAATGTACTAAGAATATAAAGTTGTGTAATAAATAATGGCGGAGAATTCGCTTCTATCATCATTTTGAAGTTAACAAAGCATAAAAGCAATTAGAGTTCAAAGCACTCAAGAATGGGTACATTGGTCAACAAAATGTGTAACAACATGATATAGCATACTCAATGCAATGCACTCACAAATGTTATATATATAACTTACACCAGTGTAGTATACAATTGATATAAATAATAAATAAACTATAGGCTCTAAAGAGCTGGAGTCGCTTGTTAGGTTTATAAAGTTTTTTGCTATAAAAGGTGTCTATGTATGTATGTATGTACCGGTATGTATGTATGTATGTATGTATGTATGTATGTATGTATGTATGTATGTATGTATGTATGTATGTATGTATGTATGTACCGGTATGTATGTATGTACCGGTATGTATGTATGTATGTATGTATGTATGTATGTATGTATGTATGTATGTATGTATGTATGTATGTATGTATGTATGTATGTATGTATGTATGTATGTATGTATGTATGTATGTATGTATGTATGTATGTATGTATGTATGTATGTATGTATGTATGTATGTATGTATGTATGTATGTATGTATGTATGTATGTATGTATGTATGTATGTATGTATGTATGTATGTATGTATGTATGTATGTATGTATGTATGTATGTATGTATGTATGTATGCATGCATGCATGCATGCATGCATGCATGCATGCATGCATGCATGCATGCATGCATGCATGCATGCATGCATGCATGCATGTATGTATGTATGTATGTATGTATGTATGTATGTATGTATGTATGTATGTATGTATGTATGTATGTATGTATGTATGTATGTATGTATGTATGTATGTATGTATGTATGTATGTATGTATGTATGTATGTATGTATGTATGTATGTATGTATGTATGTATGTATGTATGTATGTATGTATGTATGTATGTATGTATGTATGTATGTATGTATGTATGTATGTATGTATGTATGTATGTATGTATGTATGTATGTATGTATGTATGTATGTATGTATGTATGTATGTATGTATGTATGTGTGTATGTATGTATGTGTGTATGTATGTATGTGTGTATGTATGTATGTGTGTATGTATGTGTGTGTGTGTGTGTGTGTGTGTGTGTGTGTGTGTGTGTGTGTGTGTGTGTGTGTGTGTGTGTATGTATGTATGTATGTATGTATGTATGTATCAAGCAAATACTACAATAGACGATTTCAGCAATGATGACTTATTAATTCAAATCTTGTCTTGCTCATAATTCTTTGCTTTTTAAAGTTTTCATATATCTTATACAGTTTAAAAGATATTTAAAAGCAAAGACACACAAAAAAGTAAATATGGTCATTAAATGGCAAAAACTCATTTAAGGAGTTATCTGACGATTTCTACCTTGTTGACTTATTTACAAATCTTGTCTTTCTGATCATTTCTAATATTTTAAGTTTCTCTCTATTTATTAAAATGATCAAAATAATAGGTAAGCATGAGTAAAATTGGTAAAATTTTTAAAGGGAACTAACTGCTATAAGTATTCTTCTGGCACTTTTGACGTTAATATTCAAAGGTAGAGCTCAACAATTATTTCTTTGTAGCAGTTTTCAAAACAATTGACAAAACATGCATTTTACCCT
Source organism: Mytilus edulis (assembly GCF_963676685.1). Taxonomy (NCBI): domain Eukaryota; kingdom Metazoa; phylum Mollusca; class Bivalvia; order Mytilida; family Mytilidae; genus Mytilus; species Mytilus edulis. The sequence continues at coordinate 117,161,860 of NC_092344.1, read as the reverse complement.
CATGTTCTATTAGTTAGCCATGTCTTCTATCTTGCCTGACAGCCAGGTCAACTGAGACACACATTTTAAACTTGATAACCAAATGATGAGTGTGGCCAAGTTTGTTTAATTAAGCCTGAGAATTTCAGGGAAGAATTTTGAAGAAGTAAATGGACAATGATGACAGGACCTTTAGACCAAGTGAGTTAAAAAGGGATTACCCCTAATAACAGGAATCATCAAATATTCTGCACAATACACTTGGTTACATCAACTACAAAAACTATCTCATCCAGAAAGGGCTGCCACCTTCAGCATTCTTGGATATATCTTGGCTTTCTGTTTTCATATGTGGAGGAAGTCAGAGTGTGCAGGGAGAACCACAACCTTCTGCAGGAAAACAATCAATACCAGTAAATTAAGATTGGAGTTGAATGCCTCTATTATAGTTTTTGCAAATATACAAAATTGGTAAAAAAAACATCTTTCCAGGGCAACTCCTGTAATTGAAGATTTAAAACATGTTGACTATTTTGTAGATCTTATCTTGCTAAACTTTTTATCTTAAACTTCATTACAAGAGTAAATAAAAAGTCATTCAGGGGCAATAACTCCAATAATTTTGAGCCTCAGTTGACAATTTTGAGCCTCAGTTGACATTATTCTTGATCTAATTTTGCTGAACATATCTACTTTTAAAAGATTCACTCTGTCTACTAAAATTTTCACAAAATATGCAAGAATATGTAATAAAATGCTTTGCTGTGCGCAGCCTGATACGACAACAGAGGTCGAACCCTGAACAGTTGGGGCAAATTTGGACACAATTTTCAAGCTTTGTACTAGTACAATCTCAGAGAGATTCTTACACTTACACACAAGTTATTCTCCAGAAACTACAAAATGCTTGTTTCTGGCCCCTTTTTGGCACTTAATTCCTAAACTGTTGGTACCAAAACCTCCAAAATGAATCAGAACCTTCTACTTGTAGTATTAATCATTGTGGTTCAATTTCAGAGCAATTGAAATACTTCTTCACAAATTATTATCCTGAAACTAGAAAAATGCTTGTTTAAGGCCCCTTTTGGGCCCCTAATTACTAAACGGTTAAGACCATATAAAACCAACCTTTCAAAGACAATAACTCTTAAAATTACATAAACATACCACTTTTATTGCACACAATGTACATTTTTGACAATTGATGACTTTTCAGTATTGCTCATGCCACAATCTTTAAAGGGACCATTGACAATGTCATCAAGGTAAATTCACCAATCTGTATTCAAGATTTCAAGGAAATTTCACCAATCAGTATTCAATGTATCAAGTTAATCTCAACAAACATAAATCAATGTATCAAACCAAATTCCCAGTTAGTGGACAATGTGTCAGGCTAACTTTACCAAACCTAACTGCAACAAGCAGTAGTCAATGTGTCAAACTTACTTTTTCAAAATAAATTTCAACCAACCAGTAACCAATGTTTCAAGCTGACATCACTAAATTAAACTTCAACCAACCAGTAAATCAATGTGTCAAATCAATGCATCAAATCAAAAAAACAACCAACCAATTTATCAATATGTTAAACTAAACAAACAAACCCACAACCAACAAGTAATCAATGTGTCAAGCTAAGTTCACCAAACCAAACTTCAATCAACCAGTTATTTATTTATGTATTATTGTCATTTTGTTTATTTTCTTTGGTTACATCTTCTGACATCAGACTCGGACTTCTCTTGAACTGAATTTTAATGTGCGTATTGTTATGCGTTTACTTTTCTACATTGGTTAGAGGTATAGGGGGAGAGTTGAGATCTCACAAACATGTTTAACCCCGCCGCATTTTTGCGCCTGTCCCAAGTCAGGAGCCTCTGGCCTTTGTTAGTCTTGTATTATTTTAATTTTAGTTTCTTGTGTACAATTTGGAAATTAGTATGGCGTTCATTATCACTGGACTAGTATATATTTGTTTAGGGGCCAGCTGAAGGACGCCTCCGGGTGCGGGAATTTCTCGCTACATTGAAGACCTGTTGGTGACCCTCTGCTGTTTTTTTTTTATTTGGTCGGGTTGTTGTCTCTTTGACACATTCCCCATTTCCATTCTCAATTTTATTCAATGTGTCAAGCTAAGTTCACCAAACCAAACTTCAACCAACCAGTTATTCAATGTGTCAAGCTAAGTTTATCAAACCAAACTTCAATCAACCAGTTATTCAATGTGTCAAGCTAAGTTCATCAAACCAAACTTCAACCAACCAGTTATTCAATGTGTCAAGCTAAGTTCATCAAACCAAACTTCAATCAACCAGTTATTCAATGTGTCAAGCTAAGTTCATCAAACCAAACTTCAATCAACCAGTTATTCAATGGGTCAAGTTTAGTTCATCAAACCAAACTTCAACCAGCCAAGCTATTTTCACCAACTCAAATGACATTTATCAATGTGTCAAGCTAACACCACCAAAGCAAATGACAACCAACCAGTAACCAATGTGTCAAGCTAACACCACCAAACCAAATGACAACCAACCAGTTATCAATGTGTCAAGCTAACATCACCAAAGCTAATGACAACCAACCAGTTATCAATGTTACAAGCTAACACCACCAAAGCAAATGACAACCAACCAGTTATCAATGTGTCAAGCTAACACCACCAAAGCAAATGACAACCAACCAGTTATCAATGTGTCAAGCTAACACCACCAAAGCAAATGACAACCAACCAGTTATCAATGTGTCAAGCTTACACCACCAAAGCAAATGATAACCAACCAGTAACCAATGTGTAAAGCTAACACCACCAAAGCAAATGGCAACCAACCAGTAATCATGCTTCAAGCTAACTTCACCAAAACCAACTACAACCAACTAGAAATCAATATGTCAAGTTATCTTCACCATACCAAATGAAAACAATTCAGTTGTCAATGTGTCAAAATAACTTCACTAAACCATATGACAACAAAGCAGTTAGCAATGTGTTTAGCTGACATCACCAAACAAAATGACAACCAACAAGTAATCAATGTTTCAAGCTAACTTCACCTAACCAAACTACAACCAACCAGTAACTAATATGTCAAGCTGACATCACCTAACCAAACTACAACCAACCAGTAACCAATGTGTCAAGCTGACCCGTAACTAATATGTCAAGCTGACATCACCTAACCAAATTACAACCAACCAGTAATCAATGTGTTAGGTAAGCTGACATCACCAAACCAAATGACAATCAACCAGTAATCAATGTGTCAAGCTAACCTCACCTAATCAAATGACAACCAACCAGTTATCAATGTGTCATGCTAACACCACTAAAGCAAATGCCAACCAACCAGTTATCAATGTGTCAAGCTAACACCACCAAACCAAATGACAACCAACCAGTTATCAATGTGTCATGCTAACACCACTAAAGTAAATGCCAACAAACCAGTTATCAATGTGTCGAGCTAACACCACCAAAGCAAATGACAACCAATCAGTTATCAATGTGTCAAGCTAACACCACTACAGCAAATGACAACCAACCAGTAACAATTGTGTCAAGCTAACACCACCAAAGCAATTTGCAACCAACCAGTTATCAATGTGTCAAGCTAACTTCACCAAACCAAACTACAACTAACAACTAGAAATCAATGTGTCAAGTTATCTTCACCAAACCAAATGAAAACAATTCAGTTATCAATGTGTCAAAATAACTTCACCAAATCAAATGACAACAAATCAGTTATCAATGTGTTTAGCTGAAATCACCAAACAAAATGACAACCAACAAGTAATTAATGTTTCAAGCTGACATCACCTAACCAAACTACAACCAACCAGTAACCAATGTGTCAAGCTAACTTCACCTAATCAAATGACAACCAACCAGTTATCAATGTGTCAAGTTAACACCACCAAACCATATGACAATCAACCAGTTATCAATGTGTCAAGCTAACACCACCAAACCATATGACAATCAACCAGTTATCAATGTGTCAAGCTAACACCACCAAAGCAAATGACAACCAATCAGTTATCAATATGTCAAGCTAACGCCACCAAAGCAAATGACAACCAACCAGTTATCAATGTGTCAAGCTAACACCACCAAAGCAAATGACAACCAACCAGTTATCAATATGTCAAGCTAACACCACCAAAGCAAATGACAACCAACCAGTTATCAATGTGTCAAGCTAACACTACCAAAGCAAATGACAACCAACCAGTTATTTATGTACACCTTCTAGTTATCTATTATTTACTCACTAAATTTCAGAATTTATCAGACCTCAGACAATCCTATGAATTTCTGTTAAAAAATTATGACATTATAGAGTACACCAATTATCTGTGTAAAGTATATCTAGAAGTATATTGTTCACAAGTATATGCTATGTTCAGCTACATTCCTGTTGGGGTATACCTTTGAGATTCTAATTTGTTCTTGATTTAGAATGGAAATTAATTTATTATAAATTTAAATGTTTTATCAACAACCTCTATATGTAACATTCTTGTGCTGCTTTAGGGTGGGCTTTATCTGTTTTTCCTGCAACACATGGGGGTAAACCTGCTTGAATATTATCTTAAAGAACCCTCGCTATCTAAGTCAGATCATAACATCTCATTACAGAAAATTTAAAAGACAATTTTACCTCGTATATTATTAAAATAGCATGTCTTAAGGTTTTCTAGTCCTCCGTCTTCTTTTGGCAAAATACATTAACTACAGAAAAGATCTCGTTAACATCTTACTATTGTTATTACTATTCACCTATTACTCGTCTATGAATCGCAAATTATTTAAATATTTTCAATTATAATATATTTATTACCCTAAAATATGTAACATAATACCAAATTTAGCAATATTTTCTAAAATTCTCCACATAATAAAATCCTACTAAAGCCTAAAATGATCTAGATGTTTAGCCAAGATAAGATACAGGCGCCATTTGAATTCATGTAGTGTGAAATAAGCGGGGAAAATTAATTCTTTCTTCCTTCGTTTGAAGTTGCCGTCAGGTAGACAAACTACCATTCTTCTAATCACTTAGGTGTTCCTATTTAACAATTGATTAAAAATTACAACACAAATCATAAAAGAAAAAGATTATACACTCGCTAGATAATCAATCCTCAAATTTAGATGGAAGCAGACGATAAGAAAAAATTATAAACGTCCCCCTCTGGGCACAAAATCCATAAATGGATATGTCAATTTCCCAAGGAAATAAGAACAACAGTCACCTGACTATAGGTCAACACAAATTTTACTCCATTGGAAAATTGTAATGAAATTGTCGATTTGGCAGCCGTATGTCACATGATTTCATGTCATCCTACAGTTGACAAAAGATTTAAACTAAAATAACTGTCAAGCGATTGTTTTTCTTTCCAACAGCATCAATCTAATGTTCATTGAAACTATTATGCTTTTAAATTATACAAAGGTTCAAACACCCTTATCAAACTTGCTTAAAATTTCAACTTGAGAGATGAGACACTTATGTATTCCCCAAACTTTAAAACCTGATTGTATCAAAAAATACTAAAATATTAAAAATATTTGTCAACTGACAGAATTTGTGTAATATTTTTGGTAAATAAACTAGTTCAAATTGTTTTAATTAGCTTTATATGAAAGACACATACATCTACCCAAATCAAATACTTACTCTTCTTCAAAAGTTACCAGAGTTAATATTAATGTTTATGACCAGACAGAAACTTGTGTAATATTTTAGGTAAACAATATTTTGTTCACAAATTGTCTGCCAACCCCCAGTTAAAGACTAGATAAATATTTGACACAAAGTGAAATCTATTTCTAGTAGCCAGCTTTGTGAGGTGTTTTTTAGAAGAGAAACAATATTTACAAACATCTTGAAAATCTGCGGAGTTCTCCCTTTGTCTATGACAAGACGTGGTTAATTCAGCAATTGTGCCTGTTAAACATGGCCAAGACTGTTTGCTCAAGGGAAGATAAATCTTGCCTGGTTATGGATTGGTTCAACAAAAAAGTCGCAGTAATTACTGTTCACATAAGTAAACACTTGAGGTCCATTTTTGTGTTTGTTTAAAGTAAACTATCCATTGGTTTAGCTGAGCTGATTACAATAAATAGATAGAGTAGTTTAAACATTAGCCTATTTAGTGTCTGGTAGAGCTACAAAATACCCTGACAAAGATGACACTTAATTGATTTTATTTTGTATTAAGTCTTAGAAGTTTTGTATGTACTTTCGATACTTCCAACCTTTCACTATCAACAAGTAACATAGGCATAAGGAATAATAAACTAATTATCTTTTAAATGCTTCACTTTTATCAGCAAGACCTCCCTGTAATAAAAACATAACAGTGACTATATGAAGAAAATTCTGGCTTGGGTTATCAATTATTTCTGATATAATGTTTTTGCTAGCGAGGTGAAATTAAAAATTTATATTTATACCAAAATTGCAAGGGGACAAATTTAAAGCAGACAGCAGACATTAAATCTAAAAGTAACATTATGTATTACAAGCTATTGCTCACTAATTATAATTCTGCTCAAGATGTCCATCTTTGCCAAACAAGGAGTAGAACATTGAAGGACACATAAATGCTTCATACAGGATGGCATAACTAAATGAAGCTAAGGTGTCATATTCTAAAAAGCCATGACTTATAGCTGCTGAGAACAAGAATGTGTCCACAGTACACAGATGCCCGACTTGCACTATCATTTTATATGTTCAGTGGACCGTGAAATTGGGGTAAAAATTCTAATTTGACATAAAATTAGAAAGATCATATCATAGGGAACTTGTGTACTAAGTTTCAAGTTGATTAAAAACTACCTTGACCAAAAACTTTAACCTGAAGCAGGATAGACGGATGAAGGGACACACAGACAAAAGGATGCACGGATGAACGAACAGATGCAAAGACCAGAAAACATAATGCCCCTCTACTATCTTAGGTGGTGCATAAAAAAGTGAAAAAGAGTTCATATAAGTATGTTAAAGATGCAACATCTTGTTAATCAGGAAGTGGATCATAGAAGGAACTGAAAGCCTGTCACAAGGTACAACTTAACTAGATGAAGCCTCAGGTATCATATATTAAGATTTATTACTAGTAGTTAAAAGAAAAATGTGATTTGGTAGAAACAACTCACTTCATATTTTCCAATTTTGGAAATAAAATACCTAAAGAATGCTGAATGGAAACTGTAATACTAAATATTATCTGCATAATTGCTAAAATAAAAGTATTCTAATGTATATTTGAAAGTTAGATACAAACATATGGAACATCAGATTCTTTGATTCCATGACAGTAACAACATAACAGGTAAGTATAAGACAGGTGCACATAAGTAATGAATCACTGATCTATAAATACAGATGGTCTTTTGATAGTCAGACCACAGTCCCATTCCAATACTTTACCGATGGGTCATCAATATACAGATGAAAAGTCCGACATCTGACTGATTGGTCATCAAGCAATATCTCTAGATTTATCAGTTGTGTATTGTACAAAACCATGTAGATCTTCAATGATTGTTTTATCCTTGAGATTTAAAATATTTCATTCAATGAGACACAAAAGACAATTAAAATGATGTCATCTTTATTAAAACTAATTGATGCTTATCTTCTAATGTATGTATTGTAATCAATAGACATTTAACCTTGCTGACAAGCAGGGCACATGTCTACTGTACTTCAGAAGTAGGGGAGGTAACCCAACACTGGAATTCTCTACCTCCTATAGACTCCAATAAGTCACTATTTACTAGGATTCTAACAGTTCTAATATATTTTGAAGGTCAGACTTAAAAGTAACAGATTATAGCTCTAAAAAATAACCGAATTTTATCTTGAATAATAAACAATCAAAAGACAGAGTCAGATTTGCAGTCCCAAGACCTCTGAATTAACATTGAGTTTACTTACTAAATTGAAAGATTAAAATAAAATCATACTGAATTTGTTCTTATCATATTTCAGGAAAACTTTTCTCATAATAAGCAAAAACAATGAGTTTAAAAAGTTGCAACTAAGCCAAACAGCCGGTATTTATATAAGACAGTTGGTTGGAATGAAAACAATGTGTACACCTGTCCTTGTTATGAATGAACATGGCATAACACAATAAGATGTTTGTTTTTTGTTTGTGAAACGAAATGATGTAACATACAATATAAGGCAGATTCATTGAAGCAGTGATGATGTTAAATTGTAACATGGCAGAATGAATGGAGTTGCAACATGTTTCAGGACCATCCATGTATGTTTTCAGTTGATTACCCCCTCTCTCACCTGAGAGGATAAAGTTTCCTCCCTCGTTAGTTACCTGTATGAAATGAACACCTTAAGCTTTATCTTTTGATCAAGATATACAAACAATGACAGTATTTCAGAACAAATTATTGAAGTATTATTTTACAATTTTGAACATTTTTGTATTAAACTGTAACTAATACAAATGATATCTTCCTACAAATCTAATTCAGTTTAACTCAAATGGACATAAATATAGAGCAACAATTACTAAGCAAAAGTTGACTTCCTTAAGAAAAAATCCTCACAAATTCTAAAATTACAATAGTATTTGACTAGATGAAGGACTATTCCTGGTTTACAAATATGCCTCAAATAGCAACTTAATCATTTCCCCTGATAAAACCATAGCACTGTATAAGATTTTCATTATAGTTTTGTATGAAACCAGCAACATGTATGTGATTTTAAAAATTCAGACCTGTATCCAAAATTTTCACTTATTAGGTAGTGTTGACATGATGCTGAAATTATTCACTAGACATTGTCATGTTAAAGTATATGAGTATATTTTTACTGTTTGATATCTATATCTATAATTGACTATGCAAGGCTAAATTAATAGTATTCACATCTAAATAAGTAGATATTTCTTTAAAATTCTATATTAATTCAATATGGGTTGTTTCAGGGAAACATCATACAGTTCTATAAATCTGTTGGTTTGAAATGAGATGTTACAGTAAATTGTTTGTAGGAGACAGTGTGAAACCATGTTTGAAACTTTTTACAGGGAGTTAAGTAACTTCTGAAGTTCCCTATCTTCCTTCCTCCCATCAGATGGTGAGCAAGCTTGTTTTGGTCATTTCTATACTGTATAGCATTCTGTTAACACAGATACTGCAAAGCTGAGGTCGTATTATTAAATTTTATAAGAAATCCTACAGATTTATGGTCCAAAATAATATTTTTTTCATCTGAACATAATTATTGTTCTTCTTTTTTCACTAAATTTAAACAATTGAAGACACTTACTTCAGCAACACTCCTTTTGCGCCAATTACTGTTTTTCAGGGGTATCATTTGCGCCAATTTTTTTTTCTTCAAATGTATCAATTGCTCCAGTTTTCGGAACTCATTTGCGCCAATTTACCTGAACATATATTGATCGTACATATTAAAGATTAATATATATTTAGTATCATTTTTTATACACATGAGACAGACCCACAAAAGTTAGAGCGTCAAATACTACGAACAGCATGCAAAAGAAAAGCTACAGAAAATATATCCGAAAGACTAGCTAAGATCATATGTTCGGAGCTATTCCATCATGAAGAGGAACATCTACAGAAAAATGACTTGAAGTGCATAAGACAGTCTATGTACAGAGAGAGAAGATAACTGTTCCCTGCCCAACCAAAAAGTTCAGTAGAATTTCAAAAAATTTAAGTGAGGTATAGTGATCACAAATAAAGAAGAAGAGTTTGTTTTAGTAAATGATATTGACAGTGGCATTGTTATTCTCAGTTGTGAAGCTAACTTGAAATCACTTTGTACGTGGGGCAGAAGATGTTTTTGCATACAATACATGGATTCAGGAATGGACATTTAATTTATATTCCACTTTTAGATTGCCTTTTGCCTTCTAAATCAGGAAACTGTAATAGAAAATGTTTTCTGTGTTTAAGGAATGTTTTTCTTTAAATTGGTGCAATCGTATATTTTATTTTTGGCGCAATTGATACCATGTAATTTTTAAACATGTGGCGCAAACGTAGCATTAGAGAAAAAAGATTGTGGCGCAAAAGGACGCTTTTTTGGCGCAAACGGATCTCTCCCCTTACTTCAGGCTTTTGAATTTCAATTAAATACTCAAATACCCCTTTTTCACAATTTTTTTTAATTTAAATTATGATCATCTAATAATTAAAGTCTGTATTATCCATCATAAAAGCTAGCATAGTTAATGTAATATATTTTAATTCATGGTGTTTTTTTGGTGTTTTTTTTGTGTGCAGAATTTGGTGTTGATAGGAATTAGATAAATTCTCGTTTAGATTTATTCTTTTTTGTCTTCACTGAAATGATTTGAAAGCTTGATCTATGCTGTAGACACCTTCCTATTGTTGAAGACAGTATGTTGACCTCTTAATGTCTTTTTGTATTTATGTCAAAGGGTTGCTGTCTCATTGACGTATATCCACATCCTATTTTATTCCTAATTTACCAGAATTCAAAGCGACAACACCATTAATTTTGACAAATATTAAACATTTTGTTCATTAATGTTTTTGTCACTTTCAAGACGACAAGGAAATTGTTTGTAACATTATTGTAGAGTATTTAATTGGAATTCAAATGGCCTCCAATAAGTTTGTAACAAAACTAATTATAGAAGTTAATGAGTGGTGTTATGCCTTGACAAATTCTAAGAATTGCTCCCTAAGCCTGCCTTCATAGTTATTATCAATTTGTTATGCTGCAGATAGACAGTCTTAACGCCTTTAATTATCAAATAAACAAAAACTTAATTTGAAGAAAAAATATATCCAAAAGGTAAAACTGCATACTGAAAAACTGGGTTTTGTTATATACCATCAAAATATCATACTACATCGGAAATAGGAACAATTACTATGAAAAAAGAAGATGTGGTATGACTGCCAATGAGACAACTCTCCACAAGAGACCAAAATGAAACAGAAATTAACTACTATAATAGGTCACTGTACAGCTTTCAACAAGTACAGCACAGCCCATACCGCATAGTCAGCTATAAAAGGCCCCAAAATAACAATGTAAAACAATTCAAAGGAGAAAACTAACAGCCTAATTTATGTGCCTTTACTTTATAATTTGAAAAATAAACTGCATTTAAAAGTAATATCCTCCTAAATAAAATCATGTTTAAGACTTGCAATGTTCTTTTAAATGAAATAAATCATCAATTTACACGAAAACTATCTCCTACCGAGATTTGATAAAAACGGTGGAAAATGTGGAGGTTAAATGTACAATATAATTGAAGGGACAAGGGCACTAGATTCATTTTCATACAAAATTTGTGTATAGCGCAAGACAATTTTTAACGACGACACGATAAATTTACATTTATCATTTAAATCTAAATGAACAATGGGATTCTCTCCCTGATGCTATCTATTCGTATGCAAGAGTTAATCTAAAAGTAAACTTACATATGCGTAAAATATTGTCTTATAATTTCTCAACGGCTGACAAAAGTTTACGGCTTTATGGTCCAGATTTTACATAAAAAGAGAACATTCTGTAAATTTTTAAATTATTGTAGTCTCCAGGAATACTCCACCCCTATCTTGGTTTTATACAATTAACAGGTTAGCCATTGTAAAAGTACAAATCTGATTATTATATGACTGACTTTCTGCAAGTTAAAAAGACAATGAAAGTAAACCAGACTGGATACACCTTACTGGTCAAACAGAATGATTCTACAATTGAATTAACTATACAATTAACCATGTTTCACAACCATTCAATTTTTATACACAAATGCATTGCAAGGTTTTTTTCGTTGAAAGTATAGCAAATGTGTTTGTGTTGACACTCAAACACAATAACAGGGAATGACCATGTGGGGAAAAATTACTAAGGATACATGTTCTGTCTAATAAACTCTTCGTCCAGTTTTTACTGAAAATCCTCGTTAGACTTTTCATATCAAATGAAAATGAACATCTCATAATGAATTATCCTACACAATTGGGGCATATTTTGCAGATTTTCAAAGAGAGGCAAAAGATACCAAAAGGGACATTCAAACTCACAAGTTGAAAATAAACTGACAACGCCATGGCTAAACAAGACAAAAGGCCAACAGGCAAACAATAATACTCAAACTCAGCAACACCAATGATGAAACTTTTGATTTTGTATCATTGGCAATCATTACATCTCCTTATTTCTATATTCCTTAATATACACACATATTTTATAAAAGGTAGCCATTTTGTGTCATCAACTCCCCGTCAACTAAATAAATTGAACAAAAATACCAAATCCATCCAACAAAAAATATCAGGAATATATAATAAGTGTGCATCTCAATTTATGTTTTTGAGAAATGTGTAAAAGTAATATATCTTCTAACCAAAGTCTATACATACAACAGCTTATCTATCTACTTAGAACTAGTGTCCCTCAGACTGATTCACTAATTTGAAGAAATCAGTAGATAACAACTTTCTGTACTAAAAAGACACATACACCGTGTTTAGCATAGCAAAACGTAGAAGGGGATCACTACTCTTTAAATGGCTTTCAAATCACAAAGTCATAAACAATGAAACCTCACAGGCCATTTGCGTCTTTTATCCATTTGTTTTTATTATTACAAATTATTGGCACCTTATCTGAATGACCAAATGACTTGAGCATATTGTGAATTAACAATGTTTTAATGCAGGAGAGAGCTTCAATTGTATGGGGGCATTAAATAGTCTATTCAATAATCATGTTTTATACATTTTTTGTAGAATTAAATAACATAAATATCATTCATATTCATTGCATAATTTTGGAATAACACAGGAAAACTTAATTTAAATGAAATGATGAACTAGTAGTGAATTAGTATAGGGTTGCAAGTTTTAGATTTAACATGAGATTGCAGATTTTAAACAGAAATTAATGGTTTATAATATAAAGTCATTTCTACAATGCATTATAAATTCATCATCTGCCCCAGTGGGACCTGAATAATTAAGTCAGTTTTAGGTATTTATACATTAATTACTGGATTATACTGCATTACATTATTTCTATGACAATTGTTTCTTTTTTTCTTTATTTTTCCAGATGGTGGAGTGGTAAACTTATCACATTTTCTATTCATCCCACATCAACAACTCGTATCCAGACTTGTGCATCAAACATATTTTTTTTAAACACTGCTTCCCCTGCAACATAATGTCAATCAAAGCAATCTAATATTATCAGCAATAGCTTATTTGGAGTATTCTAATGCTGAAGTCTAAAAAAAGCCATTTAGTTTTGTAAAACATGCAAGTTACAGTTGACCAGAAACTTTTGGCAATGTAAAGAAGAGTAAAAATGTGTATCACTTACTATGCAGTAAAATTAGCATAGTCAACAGAACAATATTAACACAGTCTTGTTTAATCTGGATTGTTCCCCTTAATGACCAAAGAACATTGATGTAAACAATTATAAATCACCATAAAATCTTCTTTAATGAACACAATCCATACTGTCTAGAAGCTATAAAAGAACCCAGAGAAATACAAAATGTGAAACACTTCAATAGAGACAACATTGTTATCCCATAGGGTCTCAGCCACTGTGTGCAAATGAGCAATACAATTGGTGGTAAAGCATAGACAACTCATGTAAAAATGGTAAAATCAGAATAAAAGTATAATATGGACAAATCCTACCAATTAGGAAAGCTTTCCATACCCCCACTTCATGAGCACAGGAGGATAAAAACATACAGCCTGATTTGTGTTAAGTTTGATAAAATTCAATCTAAATTATCTCCAAGCAGTACCAATAGAAATAACAAAGACCTGACTTTGAAAACAGACAAACAAGTTTCATATTTAAGTCAACTTTACTTGTTGAAAGCATAAAACAGTTTGATTTTCACTTCAAATTCTTGCAGCAATCTCAAAAAGGTAGAAAGGTATAACACATTAAAATCTAGTTAAGACCAGGATCATAGAAGTGCAAGATCATTAGTGAAAATATATGTTTTCTGTGTGACAGATTTTCTTTCACAACATTTGTAAACTACAGATAAAAGATTTACAAGAAATCTCCATATTTTTATCTAATTATATATTGTTAGAAAAACATTTGGAGAATTTAGACTTTGTGTTTTTCTCATTAGATCAATCTTGTGATTGTACTTGGCATTTCTTCCGTGATTTTAAACACAGAGTTAACATGTCAGACTAATTGTTCAACTACCTGTCTTAACGATTCTATGTCAGTCTCCTGCTGGTTCTAATTTATTTTGCAGACTGACACAATGAGCAAAGGGAGGTTGGAGGGGATACAGCAGCTAGAAACCAGGTTTCGGGGCTGAATAATTCAAGTCAAATATACAAATGCACTGTGTTTTGAAAAACAATTTGGTCAGCCTCATTATATTTAGATGTTTATAGTAGATGTTTTATATTGACCCAGTCATTTCTCCACCATCAATAGTATAAAATATAATACCAGTCATTTCTCCACCATCAAAAGTATAAAATATAAATATGAACACTGTACCAAACCAACATTCCAATCTTCTAGATCAAAAAGTAACATTTTGCCAGGGGATGTGTCAGTCCAACATTCCAATGTTCTAGATCAAAAAGTAACAGTTTGCCAGGGGATGTGTCAGTCCTCTTGAGAATATATTTTTTTTACTAAGGTCCATCAGACTTTGCTCTAAATCCATGTTGCATTCATGTTGGATGAGTAGCAAAAAAAAATTCAAATCTCTTGAGTGACCTTGGCAGTTTGTCTCTGGCAAAGATGAAACAGAGGTGCTTAATTAAGTTCAAATTTTATCTGTCTCAGACTGACCATGATATGTCCTATACTCAAACAGGATGTTGGGTTTAAAGTTAAACCATGTTTTACTGATTCTTTATTTATCCCCACTTATATATATGTATAATCACAGACATTTACATCTATGGTATCATAATAGAATATTAGGAAAAAGAGGTAAAAGACACAAGATCTTATAAAGCAACAGGTAACGTGTACTAATGTGCAAGTCCAACAGTCAAAACATATATAGATGTAAGAAGATGTGGTATGAGTGCCAATGAGACAGTCACAAATTGTAAAAGTAAACCAATATAGTTCAAAGTACAGTCTTCAACAAGGAGCCTTGGCTCACATCAAAAAACAAGCTATAAATGGCCCCCAAAATATGCCTTCATCATGGTCCAGGAAAAGGACCAGCAGATTGAGTCCACTGATTGTAAATGTGAAACTCTATTATGATTTATTACAATTTTTATCATGAACAACAATATCCACTATTTATGTAAACTTACAATATCAAGTTCATCCACAGATATTTTTTCCAAATATGGAATCACTTAGGTTTACAACAGGTAAAGTGTGGCTGAATAGCACTGACAGAATTTATTTTGTCCTAAACCTATGTATAGTGTTAAATAGAAATAAAAATTGAAAAAAAAAAATGTTAAACAACTGTTTTCCCAAGAAAACCCCCATTAAAATAAATTCCAACTGAGTATCCTGTTCCAAATTTATTTCACAGAACTTTCTTCACAATTTTCTTTCAAAATAGTAACATATAAAATTCTTTTTATTGTTTGTTATGAAAGAACCAGGAAATAAAAAAGTCGGACATTTATAAATAAATAATGTAGACTCAATTCATACCTTAGTTTTTAATTCTAGCAATAAAAGTGGCAAAAAAGCTAAGTGTTTCCATTTAAAAAAACAATATAATAGAATAGATTCAGTAATAAATGGAAAACTTTTCCTTAACTACGGATAAACAGTAAACGTTGAACTTAGTATCATATCATTTCACATAGTTACATCCATCCCTACCACATTGCCTTAATTTTCATAAGATTTATTTATACTTATAGACTATCGTTGATCATCTGAATGAGATTGATTTTCTCGCTTGAGCCGGTACAGTGAAAGCGAGAAAAGCAATCGAGTTGAGATGACCAATGATAGTCTGTTTATCGCTATTTCACCTATGACAATGACGTCAATTTCATGCTAATTTCCTTAGAAACGCCACATGCCTACTTAGTTTCTAGCGATAATTTTTCATCTCAAGCGAGTAGCATGATATGAAAAATTATCACAAAAAAAGATCAAAGGAAAAATGCACAAAATAGGGATAATTAGAGTTAGTTGCTTAACCTATATATAACAAAGCAAGCTGAATTTTAAAAAAAATACAACATATTTTTAAAAACTTTATTGAAGAAAATACTCTTTTAAAACATACAACTTGTAGAAAGTCCACAGACAAATATGTTGTCATGTCCATAACTGATTTTGTTAAGTTACCTACCCAGAATATTAGTCCTTGACCATCTTTACTTTGGGACTTTCCCCTGACTCCTAAAGCTATTCAAGAAAACAACATGTGTTAGAAAGACCTTTTTTCTCTTTTTCATATAACATTACCCTGTAAAGCTGTACAAGAAAACTAAACTGGTGAAACTTATCCGTCAACCTTAACCCCAACTGGTGAACTTTAGCCTCAACTCTTTAAAATAACTAATACAATTTATTTATTACAAAAAATCTGTTACTAACAGACAAAAGCTAAGCTCAGTCTATATACCAAATGTCTAACAGGCTTCCAAATGTTACCAAATAGTCATCTTCTGTATCAGGAACACCAAGCAACTGGACTAGATGTAACCAAGAACAACCATATACACACATAACTCAATTGACACATGTGTCTTTTACCTGTAGAACTCTTACATGTGTCTCCTTGTACCTTTGACCTTAAGACAAGTGGCTTAGAGGGATGGATGTACTCAAAAGATTGACTGTAGAAAGAATAAGTGTCAATTATAGGAGGCTGTCAGAAAGTAATGTGCTTAATAACCCTGCATAATCACTTGTTTGGTTTTCACATAAGCAGAACCTGTTTTTTGCTTTGTTTTGATAATATTGCTCTGCCATAAGAGAAACAAAATGTCGATGAATGATTGATTGCTATTGATGACAGATGGAATTTCGTCCATGTTAAACTCATATTTTCTGATACATATTTCATGAACCCCAAAGGAAGGAGCATCTGGAAAATGACAACAACAAAACTCTGCAATGCTTGGTCTACTATCATCAGCAAAAAACTTTATTATAAAACCATCCAAATGTGTTGTCTGGGGAAATCGGCACAAAAACCCACATAAATCAAATGATCAATTTCTATAACAGAAAGTTAATTACATAATAGATAGTAATAATAGGGGTACCAGCAGACAGAAATACAGTCAAAATAGGTCCTGTATGTACAACTGAAATAGCTTTATTTAAGATATGTAACATTTATATTTTTTTAATTACTCATAAGCATAGATTTGCTACGAAAATGAATATAACAGGTTCATTAAAGTATTATGGCATATGGCTGTGAAAAAAACTGTTCAGAGTTGTATTGAATTTTTAAATCCAGATTTAGAAAAATATAAATGGCATCAAATATGACAGATCATAGTGACATTTTCATTTTAAGTTAAACTTACTCAAAACACTTTGTAACTTTTATAATTGCTTTTTGGACAATGAGAATTAAACCAATATCACCAAATTAATGAATGAACCACTTTTTAAGCCATGTGCAAACACTTAAATTTATGAACAGAAAAACAGTGAACTCTATTAGTTCTATTAAGTGGCAGGCTCCTACACTTTTAACAGACCTTAATTATTACACAAACTTCTACCAGTGTGGTAGGTATTTTAAATGTTCAGGAAATAATTCATTTACAATAATTTCATTAAATAATGTTTAGTATGGAACCTGTTACAATCCATTAAACTTTAATTTGTTTATGAGAATAAACTCCTTGCCTGTGGTTTTATTAATTGTTACAAATATATCACTTATTATTTGAAAAGTACTTTTATTTCATGCCAAATTTATTTCAGTAAAATTTAATGATGCGAAACAGTTAAGTCATAAAATTCTTATCTTCCAATCTGACAAAATTTTTTCATCTTTAAAAAACAAGACTGTAATTTTCTTTTAAAGTTTGACAGCTTCTTTGAGTTACGATTGTAGAATTGACCCCTTACCACTGTAACGATTTACTGTTTTATGTAAAAAACTAGTTTTCTTCGTTTTATTGATAATCATAAAATTCTGTACCGATTTTGTCCACAGCTGGCGAGATATTCGATCCATGCCGATAGCTGTTTATCATTATCTCTCCTCTGTGAAAAGAAGGACTATATCAGAATCCCTACTTTATTATCCTCATAAAACCTATTTGTTTTCAAACTTTGTAAGTTTAGTACCCCTCAACACGTGAAGCTTCAAACTTCAGCTTAAAATCTTAGTAGTTAACACATGCATGTAAGAAGTGATAAACCCAATCATAATCGGACATATCTGTCTGATTTATCTAGAAAAATCACATTTTTTATTGTCCACATATTTTAACAATTTTTCAACAGTACATCCGACTTCGTATGACCTGTAATTTTCTCTTCAGGTGTTTATCAGATGCTTACCTCAAAACCATTCAGTTCATTGTCCAACAGAATTAAAAAGCTGTCAAAATTTATTAACTTCAAAATATCAGTACCCACAAAAATGTGTACTTTTAAGTTCAATACCCAATGAAATATCTAACTTTGTTACAATAAAAATAAGTTTGTTTTTCTTTATATTTAGGGTTGATGTTGATAATCAATTATAATGAGGTGATAAGTAAGCTTCAAAAATAAAACTAATAATATGGGGTCAACTTTCTTTAAACAGATCTAAAAATAGAACATGTTATCAATGGTCATCTTTTACTCCATGGTAATTTTTTTTTATCATATATAAAAACATGAAGGATAAAAAAGTTTTTTATAACATCCACTGACTATATGTTTACTTTTAACACCTAGTGTAAACTAGAGGCTCACAGTGCCTGTAACCTGCATTTGTTTTCACTGTCATACAAAAGAATGACCATGAAGAAACATAGTAAATAGATATAAGAAGATGTGGTATTGAGTGCCAATGAGACAACTCTCCATCCAAGCCACAATTTGTAAAAGAAAAACCATTGTAGGTCAATGTATGGTCTTCAACACAGAGCCTTGGCTCACACTGAACAGCAATCTATAAAGGGCCCAAAAATGACTAGTGTAAAACCATTCAAAAGGGAAAACCAACAGTCTAATCTATACAGAAAACAATAATTGAGACACACTTATGAACCACATCAAACAAACGACAACTACAGAACGTCAGGTTCTTGACTTAGGACAGGTGCAAACAAATGCAGCGGGTTTAAAGTATATTTAGCAGTCTTAATAAGTGTATTAAACCATTAAAATAAGCAGGCAGTGTTCTACATATTATCACACATTTTTTTAAACTGCTGTATGCTGAATAAAAATAAAGTAAACCAAATTGTACATAGTGTAATTTTAACTGCAAATGTAATAACAGGTAGCTAAATACAAAGGAAAATAATCATTCAGAAAATACAAACATTTATATTGGTTCAGGTCAAGTTTGCTTCAAAATACCATAAAAGTAATGAATTTTGGTATGTATGACTGTAAATGACAACTATCCATAGACCAAGGGAAAACGATGGGATCAACTACATATTTTTTCAAGCAGATTTTTCATTTCACTTTCTTATTTCAATTCAAATGACCTAAAAAAATATAGACTAGTGCATCTGTGATGGGAATAGCTCATACTGGGACTCTTCCTAAGCTAACAATGGCAAAACCACAAGTATCATATTTGCACTATGATTATCATTTTTAAAAAGATTAGTTATTTTAAATGTCTTTACCTTATTGTACTAAAAAACTATTTGTTTTCAAACTTTGTAAGATAGTAAAAGGTTATAACTTAATCAGTTTACTATTACTTCCACTTGTCAAGAATATGCATAAAACAATGATCAAAAGACATTAAGTAAACAACAATCAATCAATCTAAGACAAGTAAATCAACTTGGTTAAGTAAATGATTATTTTAATACAGGTTGTCAATTACACAGACCTGCCAACTTTTGAAAATCTCCATGGGGGATTTAGTGCGCGACCAGATTTTTAAGGGACACTTTTTGCGGCGTTTCTGTGTGCACTGTTTTTTACTCTTAAAATAGTCTCATGTCTCTTTTTTTTTCTTTTGGTATACTGATAATGATCTTATAAGCCTTGATTTCTTTTATTTGCATGATTCTTGTACTTATTTTAAAATTGACAAAACAACTTAAGAATAGAGAAAAATGGCATTAAAAAATAAAGGATACTTAGTGAAAACCCCCCTTTTCCCCCTCCAAAAACCTTCTTATCTTTGGACCATGCCTCAAAAGACCTAAACCTATATGTCCTAAAGTTAGAAGGATAAATACAGATTTTGATTAAGTCTATCAGTATTAATGAGAAAATGGATAAAAGTTGAGTTATCTTTCTTTGTGTTCGGAGGTGCTCCTACCGGCGGAGGTTTATTCATAGTAGAAGAATACAAAATGGCGTCGATTTTAAATCAACAGACACATGTCTGATTTCAAAAATTAAATGGATTTCAAGATAAACGATGTTTTTTTAATAGTTCAATACAGTTCTCATCTTTAAGTTAATTACGATTTCGTTATGGAACTACGGTAAACGTTGCAAATTGTGCTCGTATGATAAACTGATTAAAAATGAAAGGCCAACTGACCGACCGACTTTCTGTTTACAAATAATAATATTAATTAATTTTGAGGATTGTTATGACCCATCAGGTAATCCGATTACTTGCAACAACAAATTATGACACCTGTTGTGACCGTTGATTAGCGTATTATTGTAAACTTGTCATAATATGTCCCCAGGTAAAATTATAGATTATCAGAAAAACTTCAAAATCGGAAACCAAATAATTTTTTCGGGTATATTTTGTGAAAATCGGGATTTTGACTTGTTTTAGAATCCCGATATCGGGATTCGGGTTGAGGGATGAAAATCGGGATGATACCGCAAAAATCGGGATAGTTGGCAGGTCTGATTACACCTCTTCTTGGAACTCAATGGAAAACAGAAGTGATTAAAAAAAGAAATCTAAGTTTAAAACTTGTAAAGCAGTATGTCCTAATAGGAGATATGCCAAAATCTTGAAAATACTTCTGTTTTAAATGTACCTTTTAGAATACTATTACTTGAAATATTTTATTGTTTAAAGTGCCTTTTATAAGCTTTGTATACATATGATAACTAGTTCAAAGAAAGACAACTCTAGACCAATTCAAGCCTAAAACTGATTGCTAACATAACATTACTTGAATTGGTTGAGTTGTCTCTCTTTGAACAAGTTATTACAGTTTGTAGTGTCAGATTTTTATTAATGACAAGAAATGGATAAATAAATGAATGAGGCATTGGGGAATGATACTCCCTGAACTACACATCAATTGAGGGAAGATATTTTTTCAAGGCTTCAAATTACTGGTATGTTTGTAGGGACAACAAAGCATCCTTATTGCTAACTTATTTACCTGTATTAAAATAATATTCTTCCTCTAATTTGAGGAACCTTTCAACTATTGAAAACAAAGTCACTAGACATCTATTCCATCTGTTCCATCTGCATTAGTTTCTTTCAATCAACTTTTTCAATATCAAACAAGGAATACTGAAGTTCATATCGGGCAACAATTGATTTCGGATACACACAATGAGGGATAAATGGATAGACAGAAAGACCACAGAACAGACAAAGAAATTATAACTGTGGATCCATTTTTTTTTTCATTGGAACCATTTTTTGTGGATTGAGGCGAAGTAGCATCTTCATGACTATTTAATTTTGTGGCTTTAGCAATGTTTGCATCCATTCTTTAGCAAAAATTTAATTTGTTGAACATTTAAATTTTTGCTTCCCAAGATGTAACGAAATCCATAAAAATTGGTTTCCAATCAAAATTAATGGATCCACATTATATAAGTGATGCAAAAGTTTTCAGGAAGTATAAAATTAATGAATTTCTTTGTTTGATCAGATGTTGTAACGCCAAACTGATTCTTTCAGACTGACATGTATTTGCTTATGAAAAAGGAGACCAGGCAGTTGCAGTGCATTGGATCTGAAAGCATTATGGTATAACCTTGATTATTCATTAACTGTAATTCTAAAACTGAATATTAGGGCTCTTTTGATATCTGTATTACTTCTATCTTTTGATATCTGTATTACTTCTATCTTTTGATACCTGTATTACTTCTATCTTTTGATACCTGTATTACTTCTATCTTTTGATATCTGTATTACTTCTATCTTTTGATACCTGTATTACTTCTATCTTACATAATATTGTCTCTTTGAAATCAGAACAATATCAGTACTAAGTGAGTACAGGATGCTAGATTATGATTGGTTTCTTTATTTACGAGAATACTTGGTTAGTCACTGTTAAAAGGCTAATTTCAGTATTATTTGTATAATAGACATTACAAGAACTTTAACTGTGACACCTGTTAACCGTTAAATAGTAATATTTTCTTAGCATCTGAATGAACTCTCTAGAACTGTCGCAATTAATTAGTGCTATTTATCTATGGCAATAAAGTTGCCACTGAAGAACATTTAAGGAAAGTTTCTGGTTATTCTAATGTGTTTAACATTCAAAGAAAAAGACAGAGTTAATGTATTTTCTGGTCAGTTTTAAGGTTGTTGCTGATGTGAAAAGTTGGTTACATGTTTGCAATATATAAATATTATATAAGAACTCGATGTCGTCTTTTTAATTCATATTGAGGTGTAACAGTCACATGCAGACTAGGTTAGTATCTTCTGATAATGGATAACATTGTCTATGAACATTCCAATTAGTCTTGCTTAACATTTAATTTATTCAGTATATAAGATTAAATAAACATTTATATGCTACCATTGCTTGAAGACTAATGAAGATGCTTCTTTACAAAACATCTAGCATTAGATAAGTCTGTAGACATGTACAGTTTTATATTTATACACCACTCCATGAGAACAGGTATACATAAACAAGTCACCAAAGAAGATAAATTGGCTAATTACAGGCCACAAAAACCTTGAGATTCAGACAACCTAATTACAAAATGAGAGTCCACAAAGAAGATGTGTCACCTGCCTTCTCTAAATGAAATATGCACAAATTCAACAAAAGATTTAAGATATCCCCCTTTGTATGATTCCTCTACATTTTTCCAAATAACGTTTTCAGAATATTACCCATTAATTATATTCCCTGGTCTAAGTCATTGATGAAAATGTGACTAAAATGTATTAAAGACACAGGGAGGGTTAGAGATCAATATAAACCCCTCTTCTGTAACTGAAGTAAAAGACACAGGGAGGGTTAGAGATCAATAGAAACCCCTCTTCTGTAACTGAAGTAAAAGACACAGGGAGGGTAAGAGATCAATAGAAACCCCTCTTCTGTATCTGAAGATAATTTATAAGTTATTCCTATATATCTCTAAAAGAGGATAACACTGGTTCCACAATTATTTCAGGCAAGTTTAATATTTGGTAGGACTATTATCATTTATGGCACACTATAATTTAAATAAATCAAAAATTACAATAAATAACACCATTGTATTTAAAATTTAGTTCAAAATGATAATTGCTAATATATCCTCACACCTGCGCTTATATTACTTATTAAATTCAACACTCTTTAATTTGTATTTTGTTTAAAGAGGTTCATATGTAAATCTTGAAGATTTTAAGATATTGCAATTGACACTTTCATTTAAAGTTATACAGGAAAATGTGGCTTGTTCATTGCAATAATGCTTGTTTTGCATTCTCTGAAAATACAAACATATCATTTTCCCAGTTACTTACCTTCTTCTGAAACTACAACTATATCATTTCTTCTTTTAAGGTAGCACAATACAAAGATTTTATAACTCCAACTCCCAAGTTTTAAAATGCTGTAACTTTCTTAATAATGCTTGAAAATTTATAAAATTGGTAGTTTTGGATAGCTAACACATTACTCTTTCAAATAAATGCAATGTTAGTATTATGCAACAATTATGTAACCAATTATAATGTTAACTGTGTCTAAAATATTTTTGAATAAAAGTGACACCTAACATCCACGTATTCCAACATCAGTCTGAATTCTGATAGCAAAAAAATCTTATTCGGAAGACTCCGTATACATACTATAAGTACTTTATTGTAATTAAATTACAAAATATTGATCACATGATGCTAGTATTACTAGACTGTCAATTGCTTTTAATCAATCCTTTTAGGATTGATTAAGCAGTTCTAAATTATATTATATAAATAAGGGCGAATAGCCCATAGAGTATTCTTACTCTTGCATAAATAAATAATCATTATATTAATGACATTTAATTGATGGGAATTCGTGGATGTTGAATGTCATGTTATTTTTTAACAGAGTTATCCTCCTTCTTAATTACCTCCCCCTGAAACTACAACCATATCATTTTCTTCCTTTAAATCAGAGTTATCCTCCCTGATACTTACCTCTTTCTGATAATACAGCCATATAATTTTCTTCCTTTAAATTAGAGTTATCCTCCCTGATACTTACCTCTTTCTGATAATACAGCCATATAATTTTCTTCCTTTAAATCAGAGTTATCCTCCCTGATACTTAGAGTTATCTTCCTTGTTACTCACCTCTTGTTCTTCATTAACAGAATCTGGGGTGACCGATCTTTTTCCATGGCTAAACCCGTTAACCTCTTCTGTCAAAGTTGCCATGGTTACACAGTGGTTTAATCACCTTGCTTTAATCTTCACCATAGTTGCTGAAAAAATATATAATTCATTAATAATTCTGATGGCTGAACTTCTGAAACATAAAAGTTTTTTTTGTGTTTTTTTTTTACATCAAATTTGAATGGTTTTAAGCTAGTGATTTTTGGGGCCCTTTATAGCTTGCTGTTAAGTGTGAGCCAAGGCTCGTGTTGAAGGCCCTACCTTAACCTATAATTGTTTAATTTTATAAATTGATCCTTGGATGGAGAGTTGTCTCATTGGCACTCATACCACATCTACCTATATCTAAGTATTCTTTATTCTTAAGATTGCCTGTTACAATTATACTTCTGTCCAGGTGAGTATTCCTGTCAAATACTTAGTTGCCAGGAACATACTCATAATATAATAAACAATATTTCATAAACTATGACAATATATCATAATTATTCTATCAAATCAATTTCGTCCGGTAAGAACAGATTTTGGGTCCAAATTTCAGGTTCATCTGATGATAAACTTTGAACACTTTTTTAAGTGTCTACTTCAGTAGACTTTTCAATTAGTTTTTGTGAAAGATTTGAACTGAATTAGTCATTAAATGTGCTCAAATTCAAGCTCAAATATGAAAAATCTGTCAAATATACCACAGTATGTCACTTTTCAGATGATTTTTGTCAAAAATGAAAATGTTCACTCTCAACCTTTATATATATATGTAGAACTCTAAAGTGCCATGGGGACGCTAAAGTAGGATGGTCACGCTAAAGTGCGATGGTCTACGTTAAAGTCCGATGCCTCCATACGCTAAAGTGTGATTGTCTGCCAAAGTATAGACGTACAAACATAGCTGGATTATGACGTTAACAGTCGTTTATACAAACCAAAAATGAACATACAGGAATATGAAATAAATAAATAATGGAAGCGAACAGATGCAAATTTATGTTTACGTTTATATTTAAATATTGATTTATTGAAGAGTATAAACATCGGTAAAATAAAGGTTCATGTTTTCAAGCGTAACTCAGAAATTGTCCATTAAAACATCAATGAGTACATTATGGTTAAATATAACATGTATTAATACTTGCTACGAAAAAGGGGAAATATAAATTTTATTTATTCCGTCCAGTGGCAAATAGTTCATGCATGTTCAGGACGAGGGGCGTATTGGATGTAGCTTGTCGTTTACACAGACTAGTAATGTCAACACATCCCCTTGTCAGTTGCAAATACAAAATTTGTCTTCTTAATTTAGAAACAGTCACATAAGACTACCGGTAAAGTAAAAGCCTATCGCATTATATGTTATATCATAGCCGACTTGATTTTGCAAAAAGACTTGTTTTTAACATTAGTTCCTTTGAATCTTTCTCTTTTGTTCCATAGCACTTTAGCGTGCTATACCATCGCACTTTAGCAAACAAACATCCATCGTACTTTAGCGTGAGACACCATCGTACTTAAGCGTAGACCATTGCACTTTAGCGTTACCATCGCACTTTAGAGTACCATCGCACCTTAGAGTCCTACATATATGTTATGATAACAGTCTAAAATTTAACTCAAATGCTAAAATTTTGAAGATTTCAGTAATTTAGCATGACTTAAAAGTTTCAAAAATTAAGTGTTCATGAAAGTGAGTTGGTTCACAGTATTTATAATGTTCGCATCAGGTTTAAAGACTGATTTTTTGGGGAGATTATTGCAACATATTGCAATATTTAAATAAGAAATAAAATTTTGTTTAACTTTAGCATGAGGGAACTACCATTGTGTAGAGTGTGATAAATATTCTTCAAATAGTTTAGAAGGGGGAAGAGCTTTCAGAAGACATATTGAAACAGGTACATTTATTCCTTTTTGGACCACAATTGTATTCCCTCTAGCACATCCTCAGCTTGTGTTCTACTTTTAAGTTTCATCCATTTGAATAACGCTTTAGGAGTTGTGCTCATTGTGACTTTTCCACATATTACAGTACTGTAGTAAATACATTTGATTACTTCCCCTTTAACATGTAAGACAGTGATTTTATTGC
This sequence comes from Mytilus edulis, assembly GCF_963676685.1. Taxonomy (NCBI): domain Eukaryota; kingdom Metazoa; phylum Mollusca; class Bivalvia; order Mytilida; family Mytilidae; genus Mytilus; species Mytilus edulis. Next base: position 117,135,078 of record NC_092344.1, on the reverse strand, counting down.
TATATGTAACGTTAGATTTCATGTCAAGTTTCACCAATATCCCTTTAGCTATTTAAAAGAAGTTGCTGAGATGGAAGGACAGTTAATATGGTGATTCCATTATACTCCTAAAAACTTGAACTGAAGGGTGTCAAAAACTTTCTATTGTCATGGTTGCAATGTTTTTTGATAGACCAGTATATAATTTACAAACTAAAATCTAAACATCCTTAGCATCATTCATGTCTAGTTTGCTTTCAATTGGTTCATTAGAATTCTAATTGCAAATATTTTTGAAAGTTTCTACTGTATTAAGACTTATTTGTAATCTTGCCTTGGTGATCATTTATGGTATCTACACACAGTTCCTACACAAAAGACTAAAACTGGTTAAAACAGGAGTGCACACACTGAAATCTCTCGTCTGCTTTACTTGTCATGATTGAATTTATGTTTTACTATAAGTTTTAAATAAAATTAACACTTTCAATATGATCAATGTAAATGAGGCCTTGGTTAGATTAACCCGGACAGACATGAACATCTCACAATCATAACATATACCAAATATATTTAATCTATTGCTTATGGTTAACAGACCTTATAGAATTTAAAATTGAGAATGGAAATGGGGAATGTGTCAAAGAGACAACAACCCGACCAAATAAAAAACAACAGCAGAGGGTCACCAACAGGTCTTCAATGTAGCGAGAAATTCCCGCACCCGGAGGCGTCCTTCAGCTGGCCCCTAAACAAATATATACTAGTCCAGTGATAATGAACGCCATACTAATTTCCAAATTGTACACAAGAAACTAAAATTAAAATAATACAAGTTTAACATTGATCAATGAACCAAGACATTGAGGTCAAGGTTAAATGAACCATGCCAGTCAGACATGTACACCATAAACTAATCTAAAACACCAAGTTTAATTGACATTTTGCTAACAGAATTTGAAAAACAAACATAACCATGAAAACTTTAGTGACTAGTCAGCAATTAAAATGATGTCAAGGTCAGATGAACCTTCCAGACAGATATTTACACCTAGCAATTGTTCCATGCACCGAACATAGTTTACTGTTTGTATTTGTTGACAGACAAAACCATGAAAAAATTTAACATTGACCATGAAATAAGAAATGAGGTCATGGTCACACAAATCTTGCCAGAAGGAAATATATATACATTAAAATCAATCTGTACACCAAATATAGTTGACAGCAGACCGAATTTGTAACATAAGGCATCTGCATACAAGGTATGAAGTATCCAGGCCTTCTCCCTTCTAGTCAGGAGCCTGTAATTCAGTGGTTGTCGTTCGTTTATTGTGTTAAATATTTGTTTTTCGTTCATTTTTTTACATAAATAAGGCTGTTAGTTTTCTCGTTTGAATTGTTTTACATTGTCTTATCGGGGCCTTTTATAGCTCACTATGCGGTATGGGCTTTGCTCATTGTTGAAGGACGTACGGTGACCTATAATTGTTAATGTCTGTGTCATTTTGGTCTTTTGTGGATAGTTGTCTCATTGGCAATCATACCACATCTTCGTTTTTATATTTAAAACAATAGTGTATGATATCACCATTTATTTTTGTCATAGTTATCAAAGATAACTAGATAATATTACCAATCCCAATGGTCATGCAAGAACCAAAATCTCACCGTACATATATGTGGGTTATTCCCTAAAGCAATGCACACAATTATGTACAAAAACCTTATAAGAAATCTGAATATGATAGGGAAAATCCTAAGCCTGTCAACAACATTAATTTATCTTTGTAATAATGACTTGTGATTAATTATTTTCATCTGAAATTTATTTTTGAAGAGCAGTATATCTGATAGTATGAGATTAGTTTACACATAATCTTTTTTGAAAGATACCCACTTTTTTCTTGAACAAGTTGTTTTCCTCAAAGTTTATCAGAGTTGTCTGACAAGAAACAGAGGTGATAAAAGATCCATTGCTACTTTATCTTTTAAGTGTTTTTACTTGTCAGTCACTTGCAATTTTTTTTTTCAAAGAAGAAGATTGAAAACATTGAAAACAAAGGAAATCATTTCTGGAATTTCTATATTTAAATATGCTGCACAGTAATCCATTGTACTTTTCAGTCTATTATGTATACTTGATATAAATATTCAAATTATGTAAAAAAATGATTTTTTTGTCAAATTTTGTTAGAGGTAGATTCGGATACTTCTTTTAATATAAATAAAAATGTCAAGGTTGTTTGAAGTTACTTTGGATTCATTAGTATTTGGTGGATAACAATTTTTGCGCCTTTCCTGGTTATAAATATGAGGTTCAACAAATTACAAATGTTCAATAAGAATGTATGCAAACTTTGACAAAACCAAATAAATGGGGACTGTGTCCATGGGACACAGATGAAGCTGCTGCTTGCATACCATATAACATTATAAACAGACATCACTGAAGAACAGTATAAGTGAAACAACCAAAATTCAAACTTGATCTGTATTTTGTGGTGATAAGCATTGTGTATAATTATCATAACATTTCGTAACGGGTAACTTAAGTTGGAGCATGGAAAGCTGATTTTTTCCATTTGTACAGGGGCATAACTCTAAAACAGTAAATTGAAACAACCAAAATGCAACCTTGATCTGTATTTTGTGGTGATAAGCATTGTGTATAATTATCATAACATTTGGTAAAGAGTACCTTAAGTTGGAGCATGGAAAGCTGACTTTTTCCATTTGTACAGGGGCATAACTCTAGAACAGTAAATTGAAACAACCAAAATTCAACCTTGATCTGTATTTTGAGGTAATAAGCATTGTGATTAAGTTTCATAACATTTGGTCTAGGCAAACTAAAGTTATAGAACATAAACTCAATTTAGGAAGTACAGATGGACAGACAGATGGACGTACGTGCATACAGAGGGATAAGGGTAAAAATGAATGCCCCCTCCATAAATATTGGTACCCAGGAAAATAAATGAACATGTTTTTGAGGACTTGTTTGCAAAACTTAACCAAAATATTAAAGTTTGAAATATAAGTCCTACATGTGTGTTTATACATATGCTTTTCAACAGTGTTATGCTTTACTGCGGAATCATCATTATTTATGGAATATAAATTTTCGTGGATTCCATGGGTAAAAATAATCCACAAATCTATTGGCTTGTATGCAGAATTTGACAAAATCACAAAAAATCAAACACCCATGAAAGTAAAAATTTTCCTTAATACATGAATATAAATCACCATGACAATAAATTAATCCACAGTACAAGGAAAATCATTGGTATTTATTTCCATATATTTTGAAAAAAATAATTTAAAGATGGATTTTGTTTTTAAAAACCTTTATAAGAAAAATAAGACCATAAGGATAGTCAAAAGTAATCCTTATTGTTTTTGAATAGCTTTCAACATTACAAAAATACATATATATTTCTTGACTGCAGGACAATACAACACAGATGTTCCTCAGATAGGATGAAGTTGCATTTTATTTTAATTTGTCAAAAATAAATCTTTTATAAAAATGCATTAAATGAAAAGAAACAAGAAATATAACACCAAGATGAAACAGTATCTTAATCTATAAATCTACAAACTGAAATTCTAAACCTTTATTTAAACTTTATTGTCATTATTAATCTCTTTTTTGAAGAATGATTTAAATATTAAATCACATTATGTTTTAAATTGTTTGATTGTGCAATCTTTTTTTTTTGTGGTCCATTTAAAAAATGAGAAAGAGCAGCAAGACTGGCTTCTTGACCTGTAAATAATTCAGGGAAGATATCACCCTTCATTTCAAAATATGCATTGTAATCTTTTTCATGTTTTGTATCATAATACAACAGGCAGTGTGAAAGTTAATTGTATTTGAAAGGTCAAATTACACTGAATTTAAACTATCAAATGAGGACATTGGCTTTGCAGTTAGGACCCTGAACTGAGGTAAAAATCCTATTAGACAATCAACCAAAAAAAGATTCAGTTCGAATAAACTTGCTTTAAAGAGTACAATATCTCCTCTAAATATAACAGATAAAATTTATTTTCCAAATACACCTGACCCAAACCCCTATTACACTAAATATCAAATGGTTGCCAATTTAATTCTTATCATGAGAAAAAATTATTAAGTGACCCAGATATACTGAAAATGAATTAAAAAAAACCAACAACAGCCCATACCTTCTACTGTGATGGAAAAATCTGTCCATCTTGACTAGGACATACCATATTGATGTAGGTATACTATTTCTAGATCTTATCTACTTGGAAAATATCAATAGCTCTAACAGAAAAGACACTATTGGATGTGTTTAATGAAATATTATAATTATGAAAAAAGGCTTAATGACAATTTCATGTGTTTTTCACCTAATAAACAGACAGATATAATCTTGAAACACCTGAACATTAACAATGAGTTCTTTTATGTTCATATTTTTTTTTCTCATTTTTATTTTTATCCAATGTTTTCCGACTTGGTAGCATATATATTTTAGTCAGTGTATTTCAAAGGCAAAGAAAGTCAGTATTTCAGCTAACATTGTTAGAATTTAAGCCAATGATATTGAAGTTAACAGATTCAGTGTTTAAGCTGATTGTACTGGCACCGAGGTGTGGTGTCAGTGTTTAAGCTGATTGTAATAGCACTGCGGGGTTATGTCAGTGTTTTAAAGCTGATTGTACAGGCACTTAGGTGTAGTGTCAGTATTTACACTGATTGTACTGGCACTGAGGTGTAGTGTTAGTGTTTAAGCTGATGGTACTGACACTAAGGTGTAGTGTCAGTGTTTAATCTGATTGTACTGGCACTGAAGTGTATTGTCAGTGTTTAATCTAGTTGTACTGGTACTCAGGTGAAGTGTCAGTGCTTAAGCTCATGGTACAAGCACTGAGGTGTATTGTCAGTGTTTTTAGTTTATATAACTGGCACTGAGGTGTACTGTCAGTGTTTAAGACAATATTGAGACTGATAAGTATTACAGTATTTGAGCTGATTGTACTGGCACTGAGGTGTATTGTCATTGTCAGCTAATTGTATGTGCACTGAGGTGTAGTGTCAGTGTTATAAGCTGATGATATTGGCACTGAAATGCAGTGTCAGTGTTTGTGCTGATTGTATAGGCACTGAGGTGTAGTTTCAGTGTTTAAGCTGATATTACTGGTACTTAGGTATATTGTAAGTGTTTAAGAAGACAGTACTGAGACTGGTATGTATTGCAGTGTTTAAGCTGATTGTATAAGCACTGAGGTAAAATGTCAGAGTTAAAGCTGATTGTATTGGCACTGAGGTGTAGTGTCAGAGTTTAAGCTGATGTTACAGGCACTGAAGTGTAGTGTCAGTGTTATAACTGATGATAATGACACTGAGGTGTAGTGTCAGTGTTTAAGCTGATGATACTAGCAATGAGGTGTAGTGTCAGTGTCAGTTGATTTTACTGGCACTGAGGTGTAGGGTCAGTATTTACGCTGATTGTACTGGCACTGAGGTGTGGTGTCAGTTTCTAAAGCTGATTGTATTGGCACTGAGGTGTAGTGTCAGTTTTTAAGCTGATTGTACTGGCACTGATGTGAAGTGTCAGTGTCTAAGCTGATTGTACTGGCACTGAGGTGTAGTGTCAGTGTCAGCTGATGGTACTGGCACTGATGTGTAGTGTTAGTGTTTAAGCTGATGGTACTGGCAGTGAGGTGTATTATCAGTGTTTAAGCTGACTGTACTGGCACTGAGGTGTAGTGTCAGTGTCAGCTGATTGTACTGACACTGAGGTGTAGTGTCAGCTGATGGTACTGACACTGAGGTGTAGTGTCAGCTGATGGTACTGACACTGAGGTGTAGTGTCAGTTTTTAAGCTGATTGCAATGGCACTGAGTGGTAGTGTCAAGTGTCAGCTGATTGTTCTGGCACTGAGGTGTTGTATCAGTGTTTAAGTTGATTGTACTGACACTGAGGTGTAGTGTCAGTGTTTAAGTTGGTTGAACTGGCACTGAGGTGTAGTGTCAGTGTTTTAAGTTGATTATTCTGGCACAGAGGTGTTGTGTCAGTGTTTAAGTTGATTGTACTGGCACTGAGGTGTAGTGTCAGATGATTGTTCTGGCACAGAGGTGTTGTGTCAGTGTTTAAGTTGATAGTACTGGTACTGAAGTGTAGTGTCAGTGTCAGTTGATTATACTGGCACTGAGTTGTAGTGTCAGTGTCAGATGATTGTACTGGTACTGAGGTGTAGTGTCAGTGTCAGCTGATTGTTCCTGCACTGAGGTGTAGTGGCAGCTGATTGTTCTGGCACTGAGGTGTTGTGTCAGTGTTTAAGTTGATTGTACTGGCACTGAGGTGTAGTGTCAGTGTTTAAGTTGATTGTACTGGCACTGAGGTGTAGTGTCAGTGTCAGATGATTGTACTGGTACTGAGGTGTAGTGTCAGATGATTGTTCTGGCACTGAGGTGTTGTGTCAGTGTTTAAGTTGATGGTACTGGCACTGAGGTGTAGTGTCAGTGTCAGCTAATCCCAATTATTTAAACTCACAATCTGAAATTTATTGTATGGATTAAACAGGATTTTGTCAATATTGCAAAAATAAATCGCATTTTAGTCTAAAGGGACAAAATCGCAATAATTTCTGAATATACAGTTTATTATTTACCATTAATACAACACAGTATCAAAACACATATTTATAACTAGACCAAATGGACTCTCTTTACAAGTTAACCAAATTACTGTTATATGTTTATAAATGTATCTGGCAACACTTAAAAGCAAAAAAAATAATCCAATTAGCATTTGATCATTCCTTTTATACATTGGAAAAAAGTTTGTAGAGGAACAGGTAAAGATTATGTGAATGTCTTTTGTTTTCTCAAGTGGTTTGGGTCTCTGCTATCTTGTTGAGATCCCTCATATCTCTTTAATTCAAATCTAACACTTAATAATCGGAGAAGTTAATGTTAGTACAACTTTACTTTAACAGAAGATTTCTATGCATACATTATCTAAGGATATTACTTCCTTATAAGCAGTGGGGTGTTTTTGAACCTCTTTATTTGGTAATAAAAATGTTATTAAAATACTTTAACAGCCTTAATTCAAAAAATGAATATGTCCTGATTTGAATTGGGTCATACTACAGATATAACATTATAAGTTATCTAAAAACCTGAATAATTATTGTTCTACTAGATAGTGATGTAATCTAAAGTATCCTTATTTCTGTTGGAAACAATCTTAGTTTTACTTCAGCTGTCCATGTTATATTGAATCTGTGAAAGGTCCATTTAGACAGGCAGTCGACAGCCTGGATGTGTGCGTGTGTGTGTGACGGATAGAGCAGTGGCAGATCCAGGAGGCGGAGTTTCCGGGAATGGAACCCACCACCATTTTTTTACGATCAATGCATTTAAATGAGGACATGTGGTTGGACCCCCCCCTTTTTGTCCTGGGTTAGGAGGACAAAGATTATTAAATACTACTTGATTTTGTTTATAAAACAATGTTTTATTTTTTACAAAAGTGCACAAATGAAAAATAATCAACAGAAATATAGATTTGAAGGAGATATTTACTTTGAAATATCAGTAAGTTTTATATGATCAGTTCTATTTTGAAGGTGTCTACTTGTTATACAATTTCTGCAGGAATTGAATATCTGTTATCAATAATTTCCTACACCCCTGCACTGTTAATATCTTGGGGTTGGTTTTCAATAGACTGATAAAATTTGAAAACAAGAGTTGGTACACTGCCTCCCATTTTGCAATACTTTAAAGTACCAGTAATTAAAACCTATATAGGCCAAGGTCAAATGAAACCTGTTTGGTACACTTGTCCTCCTACACTTCTATTCCTGAGAGTGAGGATGAGGTCAAAGCAATAAAACATATGTCAATTGGACATTTTCTCATCCCAACCAATTCATATATCAAATATTGTTGACTTATAACATCTTATAATGTATAGAGCAAAGTAATAGACCTCAACTGACCACAGCAGGGTGAAACAAAGATCAGGTCATACATAGATATAGGCATGTTTGACACACATATATGTCTCCCATCATATATTTTTTACCTTTAAAGTTTAGTATTGACATAGATGTAATACCCAATATGGTATTGAGGAATATATTTAAAGTCATGAAAACTTGACCTAATTGAGTAAAAAAAAATGGTAAAGACCAAGAACAAGATTCAATGACAAAGAACCTCCATGATTTTATTCTATATAAAATAAGGTATTAAAAGGCAAGACAAAAGTAGATTTCATCATGAAAAGTCACCTTTAGTCCAACTAAAAATACACTTTGTTTTGAAGTAATTTGTGAACAAAAACATTAAGTTTGAAGCAATAAAATTGATTAAGTTGAACTTTTCAGAAAACGTATCTAATAATTCCTATCTTTGTGTGTTTACAATTTCTTTTTTTTTTTGTAAATTATGTGTTTAGTGATAAATGTAAGTGAATCACACAATAATCTTACAACTGCCAAAACACAGCTGAGTAGTCAATTTACTACAGATAATGCAGCATTCTTTCTCCTACTTTCATGCATGTGGGGCTCAATATGGGGAAACTGTTTTACAAAATTAACTTAAAATAATCTGGATACTTTACTCCTTTGCTTTTAATACTAATCGCCGCATTTTGCGCCTGTCCCAAGTCAGGAGCCTCTGGCCTTTGTTAGTCTTGTATTATTTTAATTTTAGTTTCTTGTGTACAATTTGGAAATTAGTATGGCGTTCATTATCACTGAACTAGTATATATTTGTTTAGGGGCCAGTTGAAGGACCCCTCCGGGTGCGGGAATTTCTCGCTACTGTGAGACCTGTTGGTGACCTTCTGCTGTTGTTTTTTTCTATGGTCGGGTTGTTGTCTCTTTGGCACATTCCCTATTTCCATTCTCAATTTTAATAAAAATTACATCAAAATTTCAAATGGACTGTCAACACTTAAAATGAACATACTGTAAATTGAGATATTCAGTCAAGAATCAACAGGGTTCTTCAACAGTTATTAAAATCTCAAGTTATTTTGATAGTGGAACAGTATCAAAATCCCATTAACTAATCTAACAGTTTATAGAAATAAGCAATCCATGCTTTACAATTATATATAAACTATTTCCAACTTGATTCACTTTAAATGTATTCTAAATAAATGTTCAGAACATGTAAGCAATAACATGCTTATCAAATAAATATAATTATGGCAACACAACTAATATCTTGTAAACAGTCCCCTCTCTACACCCTCTTTTATTATATTAATGCTAACATCTCTTCTGATAATTTTTATGACATCTTCATTCATAGTTTGTTTATAGACCCCTCCTTAAATATCTCAGTTTTCAAAAATTCCCACACTAGATCCCTCCCCAAGGATCTCAACTTTCATAACTTCACCATAACTTACTCAAATCAATCTGTTTACACCTGTTTTCTGTAATAAGTACAGATCAAAGGCATGATACAAACATGCAAATAACTAATTACTACAAAAAGGTATAAGTATATCAAAAGTCAATATCACATTTACTAAGAAGAAAATATTTCTAAACTGACCTTAAAGAAAAACTGCCTCTGTACATATCTCAAAAAAATCTCTGAAGTAATACACGTAAATTATCTCCCAGAATCTGTCATTTTTTCTACGCTTTCCAGGTAAAACCAAATGATTGACTCTTTTATTATATTTGTAAAAGCCTTAACATTACTCCATTAACACACAGATATATGCACACCTATTGAACCACGATTCTAAATCAGTTGTCACCTCAATTATACATTATTAACTTATCAAAATGTAACTTAATTAAATTTGGTAGATATGTATCATTTCAGACTCACCTGTGAAAACTTTCTTACTTTATGCTGAGACCAGGAATGCCATTGTGTGATTTATATCTTTAAAATATATCACAACTGTTAAAATCAGTGGGCAAATGTTAGGTTTTTTAAAAGATATGGCACAAGAAAATGATTATGCATTTTTTCATGATAAAATATTCCATTGCAATTTATCTAACACTAACTTGTGAAATTATCCTCATTCATGTAACACAAAGAAGAACGGAAGAATAAAATCTTCTAGATGAATGGCTGACAAACTACTGTATAGAAATGCTAAGGTATGGTTATCATACTAAAATAAAAAAAAAATAAAAGAATTTGATAATACAAATTTTATAATTTTCCAATATTTAAAGTTCACAATTTGCATAAATTTGGCATTGATGGTTTAATAAAGAAAAAGATGACTGAATTTTGACTATTGCACAAGAGAAATGGTTTGTGTGCAGAGTTAAACATTAGACAAATGTAACAGTATGTCACTGTTAACCAGAACAGAATTACAAATTAAGCTAAACAACATATAACATATGGGACACAAACAAAAAAGATGTGAATACATTGAGCAAAAAAGACATTAATATAAGAGGTGAACATACAGTTACAGATTAAACTGTAGTGTACACAATTTGCCTATTTGAATAGAATTACTGGTGGAATCAGACATCAGATAATTTTCAGAGTTTGGTGTTTGTGGGGACATAATTGGTTGGTGGAATCAGACACCAGATGATTTTCAGAGTTTGGTGTCTGTGGAGACATAATTGGTTGGTGGAATCAGACACCAGATGATAGTCAAAGTTTGATGTCTGTGGGGAATAATTGGTTGGTGGAATCAGACACCAGATGATAGTCAAAGTTTGATGTCTGTGGGGAATAATTGGTTGGTGGAATCAGACACCAGATGATTGTCAGAGTTTGGTGTCTGTGGGGAATAATATGTTGGTGGAATCAGACACCAGATGATTTTCAGAGTTTGGTGTCTGTGGAGACATAATTGGTTGGTGGAATCAGACACCAGATGATAGTCAAAGTTTGATGTCTGTGGGGAATAATTGGTTGGTGGAATCAGACACCAGATGATAGTCAAAGTTTGATGTCTGTGGGAAATAATTGGTTGGTGGAATCAGACACCAGATGATTGTCAGAGTTTGGTGTCTGTGGGGAATAATATGTTGGTGGAATCAGACACCAGATGATTTTCAGAGTTTGGTGTCTGTGGAGACATAATTGGTTGGTGGAATCAGACACCAGATGATTGTCATAGTTTGGTGTCTGTGGGGAATAATTGGTTGGTGGAATCAGACACCAGATGATTGTCAGAGTTTGATGTCTGTTGGGACATAATTGGTTGGTGGAATCAGACACCAGATGATAGTCAAAGTTTGATGTCTGTGGGGAATAATAGGTTGGTGGAATCAGACACCAGATGATTGTCCTAGTTTGATGTCTGTGGGGACATAATAGGTTGGTGGAATCAGACACCAGATGATTTTCAGAGTTTGATGTCTGTGGGGACATAATTGGTTGGTGGAATCAGACACCAGATTATTGTCAAAGTTTGATGTCTGTTGGGAATAATTGGTTGGTGGAATCAGACACCAGATTATTGTCAAAGTTTGATGTCTGTTGGGAATAATTGGTTGGTGGAATCAGACACCAGATGATTGTCAGAGTTTGGTGTCTGTGGGGACATAATTGGTTGATGGAATCAGACACCAGATGATAGTCAAAGTTTGATGTATGTGGGGCATAATTGGTTTGTGGAATCAGACACCTGATGATAGTCAAAGTTTGATGTCTGTGGGGACATAATTGGTTGGTGGAATCAGACACCAGATGATAGTCAAAGTTTGATGTCTGTTGGGACATAATTGGTTGGTGGAATCAGACACCAGATGATAGTCAAAGTTTGATGTCTGTGGGGAATAATATGTTGGTAGAATCAGACACCAGATGATTGTCAGAGTTTGATGTCTGTGGAGACATAATTGGTTGGTGGAATCAGACACCAGATGATAGTCAAAGTTTGATGTCTGTGGGGAATAATTGGTTTGTGGGATCAGACACCTGATGATAGTCAAAGTTTGATGTCTGTGGGGACATAATTGGTTGGTTGATTCAGACACCAGATGATTGTCAGAGTTTGATGTCTATGGGACATAATAGGTTGGTGGAATCAGACACATGACGATAGTCAAAGTTTGAGGTCTGTGAGGACATAATTGGTAAGTGGGATCAGACTCCAGATGATATTCAAAGTTTGATATCTGTGGGGACATAATTGGTTGGTGGAATAGGACACCAGATGATTTTAAAGTTTGATGACTGTGGGGACAAAATTGGTTGGTGGATTCAGACACCAGATAATTTTCAGAGTTTGGTGTCTATGGGGACATAATTGGTTGGTGGATTCAGACATAAGATGATTTTCAGAGTTTGATGTCTGTGGGGATATAATTGGTTGGTGGAATTAGACTCCAGATGATAGTCAGAGTTTGATGTCTGGGGACATAATTGCTTGGTAAAATCAGACAAAAGATAATTGTCAGAGTATGTTGTCTGTTGTTGCAAATTTCCTGTTGGAATCAGACAACATATGACCATGATGACTGTCAGTGTCTGTTGTGGCATAATTGCGTGTTTGAATCAGATATATGACTGTAAGTTTCAGTTTCGTCATCATGGCTTGGTGAAATCAAAAACATATGACTGTAAGTTTTGGTTGTGGCATAATGGATTGGTGAAATTAGACATTATATGACTGTAAGTTTTGGCTGTGGCATAATGGTTTGGTGAAATCAGACAACATATGACTAAGTTTTGGCCGTGGCATAATGGTTTGGTGAAATCAGACAACATATGACTAAGTTTTGGTTGTGGCATAATGGTTTGGTGAAATTAGACATCATATGACTAAGTTTTGGTTGTGGCATAATGGTTTGGTGAAATCAGACAACATATGACTAAGTTTTGGCCGTGGCATAATGGTTTGGTGAAATCAGACAACATATGACTAAGTTTTGGTTGTGGCATAATGGTTTGGTGAAATTAGACATCATATGACTAAGTTTTGGTTGTGGCATAATGGTTTGGTGAAATCAGACAACATATGATTGTAAGTTTTGATTGTGGCATAATGGTTTGGTGAAATCAGACAACATATGACTAAGTTTTGGCCGTGGCATAATGGTTTGGTGAAATCAGACAACATATGACTAAGTTTTGGTTGTGGCATAATGGTTTGGTGAAATTAGACATCATATGACTAAGTTTTGGTTGTGGCATAATGGTTTGGTGAAATCAGACAACATATGATTGTAAGTTTTGATTGTGGCATAATGGTTTGGTGAAATCAGATAACACATGACTGTAAGTGTCGGTTGTGGCATAATGGTTTGGTGAAATTAGACATTATATGACTGTAAGTTTTGGTTGTGGCATAATGGTTTGGTTGAATATAACATCAGATGATTGTCTGAGTCTGTTATGGCATGATTTCTGGGCAGAATCATAGTCCTACACAAAAATTATACCAGTGATCACCTTTATTTTCTAATAAATTACCATGTAAATTACCATGTAAGGGTTTACATGATGATACTACTACCTTCTTTAGGCATATGATTAGAGATTTTTCCTGGGCTATTGTATCCGCAATCTACAGCCCACAAAACTACTTATTGGAAAAGTTTGGTTTTGTCACTTTGCGAGTCCTTGTCCTAATAGACCGGTAAATCTTTGTTTATTTTTTAAAACCTTTACTAAAATGCCATTACCTGAAATCATATCATACAACAAAGATGTAAAGTTGAATGATATCATTATATTTTTTTTAAATCTTTTACAGTCCATGAGGTGTATTTAAACCTTTTTATAACCAGTCTATAGCACTATGGATCTATTGATCATAATTAAAAGCCAATTATAAATGTTTTGTGCATGTAAACACTCCAGGAAGGACTGAAGGTCATTTGGCTCATTATAAAACACACCCTTAAAGGAATTATTAAATTAAGTTGTTACTATTTATATCAATAACACAGCCATCTTGTACATATGATACTTTGAATGGAGCGTCTAGATTTACATTTTTACTATGGAATGTACACACTTGGCATTAATTAGTCAATACCAGCTGATCATAGATCTAAACAATACATGTGAATAAAACACACAGGTGCCCTATTACAGAACATGCCAATTTTAATTGATTATTAAGATAAAAAGGAAATGGTAACAGTATTGATGCTTTTAAACTATATACATACAAATCTATCTTTGCATTTAGGAAATAGTTCATTAATTATAATGTCAATGTGAGGAAATACATCATAAAACATAACTTTTAAAAAGTTAAACAGTTACAAGCTATTTTTTCTATAAAGTTAAGATTATTTGTTTGTGTTGTTTTACATCTTTTTACTTGATTAACTGAATTATCTTCCTTATATACTTATTTACTATCATATATAAAGGAAAACAAAGAAAATGCAACCGTTACAGCTGACACAGTTATTTCTTGTCTTTATAAGTTATAATGCTTTATTTTTTTCAAATCTTTTCAACACCTTTCCGCTTTTATTTCTTTGCAATTTCGAAAATTGTGTTTAATAGGCATATCATAAGAAGACATTTGTATATTATAACTATTGATACACAAAACTTTTAAACTTTTGTAAGTAGGGCAAGATGCAATCAAAATAAAGAAGTTGTAAATATATGCACGTGATTTTAGATGAAGTTTCTCGACAAATATACATGTTTCACGCTTGTCAACCCCGAAAACAGTTTATTATCAACTTACCTTAAACTTATTTACTACTTGTCAATCCTGTTATTAATAAAAATCAATGAATTTCAAATATTCTATCAGGTGCACTTCTTCGGTTCAAATGTTCGCCATTTCTTCCAGGATGATGGGTAAAGAAAAACCAAGAGGTGTCCGAAAGGGTAGAGAGATGATTAGTATTCCCGCCAAAATGTCAAGATGTACATTTTTAGTCTCGAGGACGTTTAATAATCAAGACTTATATATATAAATTTTGTAGTACATGTAGTGTACTATATTTTTTTTATAGTTGAATGATTAACTCAATGGCAAATAGTTCATGCATGTTCACGACTACGTTTATATGTACTATAATGGTAAACAATCAAATGTGAAGCATAATTCATTTTATGGATTGTAGTAATTCTGGAGTAAACAAAATATACCAAGTGTTTCTCGTTTCTCGTTTATATATAGATTAGACTGTTGGTTTTCCTGTTTGAGTGGTTTTACACTAGTATTTTTTGGAACCCTTTATATCTTGCTGTTATGTGCGAGCCAATGCTCCGTGTTGAAGGCCGTATCGTCACCTATATTGGTTTACTTTTATAAATTGCTACTTGGATGGAGAGTTGTCTCATTGGCATTCATACCACACCTTCCTATATCTGTCATAGAAGTGTTGTTTTGGACTCATTGAATTGATATCTGTATCAGAGACATATACAAGTCAGAAACATAATACAGCAGAGGCATATAATACAATTATCATATATCTCTGATAGTTTTGTATCATTATTCTCTGATGCATTTTAAAAATTGTTTCATTTGACTTCTATATTTTGAACATGCATGTCATATTTGTGATTTCTGACATATATAAGAAGATGTTGTATGATTACCAATGAGACAACTCCCAACAAGAGACCAATTAAATGACGCAGAAATTGACCACTATATATTGGTCATCGTACGGCCTTCAACAATGAGCAAAGCCCACACCGCATAGTAAGCTATAAAGTCCCTACTGAATGTCAAATGTAAAACAATCAACGATCAGATTTACGAACAAATTATAAACAAAACAACTTCTGCTGTTGTCTGTTCTATGGTCGGGTTGTTTTCTCTTTGACACATTCCCCATTTCCATTCTCAATTTTACATTATCATTATGTTATAATACAACAACAAACAACCACTGAATTACAGGATACTGACTTATGACAGGCACATATACGGAATGTGACGGGGTTAATCATGTTTGCTTGCACCAAAACTTGGGACAATGGTGTAACAACGGTACGACGTACATTGTAAGAACACATTCTGAAAGGCAGTTGAAAAGTCTTAACTCATTAGATTGATAGAGGGCACATACAAACCTAACAAAAGCTCAAACCACACAAGATCTGAGAGTACTAGCAGTTACTAAAAGCTAGCTATAGTTCAGAGCAAATAACGACTAATAAATACTACTGTAATTAGCATATATCGAAATACTGTTATAAGTCTAAGATGAGACAGTCCACAACAGAAGCATAACAAAGTGGAGTAAATGAAACAGTACAAACATGTTCATATAGTGTCACCAGTATGATCAGGACTAGGTATACTGAAATGTTACTAGCATTTAATACACCCATTTGTAGTTTGAAATAAACTTTATGTACTTCTAAAACAGTACATTGGCTAGAGGTATAGGGGGAGGGTTGAGATGTGTTTTCATATCAAATTTTCTTTTGGGTAATGTATGAGGATGAGTTGTTTACACCTACAAGTTATCTGTCAGTTGGCAATGTCATGGGAGTCGACAGGAGATTTATCAATCGTATTTTGTGTTTGATGTCTTTTCTTAAGACATATTTACACGGCAGGTATTGATTAAACGGAAGAAGCATGAAGTCTATAGGTTTTTATAGACCGCTTTTTATTTTATTTATTCCTTTGGCAAAGGTGTTTTCTGTCTTCTTTCTTCGGGTTATGCTTTTATTTGTTGTTGCTCTCTTGCTTTGTTTTCACTTCTGATGTCTAATTCTGTTTTAAACAGTGTCCCCAAAATAAAATAACTCAGTTCACTTTTAGTTGTGTTGACCTTTGTCTGTATTGGGGTTATCCAGGTGATATTTTGCATGAGCATTTTTAATATTTGATACGGTATTCTTTTAGACTTTAATTCTTTAAGTCATAAATTTATTTATCCATGTATATGCAACTTGACCACAAGAGTAACTTATCATTGGGAGTGGATAAACATCTTTCTCAGTGACTTTGTTCAGCATGCGGTAATCAACACAAAATCTCATCTTTCAAAAACCAAGCATTTTAACAATTCAAGAGGTCCCGATGACATTATATTCATTTGCAATTGTCAATTTCACCAATAATGATACCCAAGATAGTAATTAAAATACGCGTTTCATCCACATGAGATTCATAATAAGTGATTAAGCCAAAACAGTTGAAATGCCAAAATGAACAACAAAGGTGAACAACATACCAAATTAAAAAGTTGTGCCAAATATATCGAGGGTCTGTTCAGTCATGGTTATTGTTTGATGATTTTAAAAAGAGAGCCGAAAGATACCAAAAGGGATGTTCAAAATAAAGGCAACAGTAGTATATCGCCGTTCAAAACTCATAAATCCATGGACAAAAAACAAAATCGGGGCAACAAACCAAAACCGAGAGAAACGCATTAAATACAAGAGGAGAACAACGACACAACACCAAAACGTAACACACACAGAAACGGAACAAGCAACAGACAAATCTCATAAGAACAACAAATATAACACCAAAACCAAACACATGAACCTGGGACAGACAAGTACCGTGACACGTCTTATAGCAATGTGAACTCACACTCAAAAACAAAAGAAAACAAACGACACAACGGAAACACAACGCCAAAATGCAACACACACAGAAAAACGAACAAAAATATTACAATGGCCATATTCCTGACTTGGTACAGGACATTTTTAAAGGAAAAAATGGTGGGTTGAAACTGGTTTTGTGGCATGCCAAACAGCCCTCTTTTATGGCCATGTGAAATATAACATTAAAATGACAATATAATATTACAGGACTACAATATTAATAAATAGGAGAGCAGAATTGACAAAGGAAACACATGAATAATAGCTAAAAAAAGGTAAAAAGTTTTAAATTTTACTAGTCTACGCCAGAAGTGTATTTTGTCCACACAAGACATACTAGTGACGCCAAGATACAAAAGTTTGAAAGCCGAAACAAGAACAAAGTTCAACAGCATCGAGACCAAAAGTCCAAAAAAAGTTGTGCCAAAAAACGGCCAGGGTTTTCTGTCAAGTACCAGAACATCCCTATTATTTAGAATAATTTATACTTTTGCAAACAGTAAATTTTATAAAATGACTATACAAAAGATATATGATAAAACTGAAGTATTAACTAATTACAGGAAACAACCGAAATACACTACATAACCCGACGAAATGCAGCACATCCGAATCAACGCCAAGTGAATTCAAGCTCCGAAATCATTCCGATTTTTTTTTCTTCAAATTATTAAGTCTATTTCTTTAGATATGTGTACCTACGTTGCCATTTTAAGTGAATATTTTTCTTATAACTATCTTTATTAAAGAGCGCAGATGAGTAAAATACTTTAATATTATTTCACACATACTAACTGATCTTTGGAATTTCTTACAATCATTAAACATGATTGCATAAATTGATATATGCTTAATTTATATTCGTTCTTTTATAAAAATGTTGTCGTTATATACATATGTTATAGTTTCAAACACAAAATGAACGTTTGTTTGTAACTTCGTTGGAAAAATGTTGAATGGGAAACCTAACTAGGATATTTAGACCTTATTTAGCACACAGTGGCTTCAAACAATTACATACTTCACAGATGACAGACAACAAATAATAAAAAAAGCTTACACACATTTTGATAACATTCCCAATTGCTTAAGGATATGATTAAACTTTGCTGTTATTCCTTTTCTATTTCATATACCCCGTTTCTACATTGCCTTCCCATTGCATAACTTAACCTCAAACTAACCTCTAGGTGATTAATATAAGACTTCCTGACCAAAATACACTTTTCTAATGCCAGTCTGACATCAGCCTATTATTTTTCATAAGTTGAGAGCAAAACATTTATTGCTACTTCAAACGAGAAGCCCAGGATAAAACCTTCATCTGCATATGGAAATTGTTTCCAAGAATAAATTGTAATATTAGTGTGCCACACATCTGATGGTTGAAATCCTACAAATCAAGACAACGAAGGTTTATAGATGATAATATCTTATATCAAAGGTAACAAGCAGAAACTGAGGGAATTTGATTAACTCCAAGAGGAGCAAGACAAGGAGAGTAGACTTGAAAAGTGTCCATTTCTATCTGATGGTTGAAGTCCTAAAATTTAGACAACAAAAGTTTATAGATGTACATATCTTATATCGAACACAAACCAATGAAACAAGCCGAAACTGAGGAAATCTTGTGAACTCAAATAGGAACAAGACAAGGTCCGTTGGACTTGAACGGTGTCTTTTTCTTTGGATGTAATAATTGTCATCTGGAATCATTACAGCTTAAAAGACTATTTTGGATTCTATGATTTAAGACTACAAAAAACGTGTCACTAGTAAACTGAGACTAAGATTGTGCTTATGATCAACAAGTTCATGATTGTGGCCTTTAAAATTTGTAGTGATTATTTTAGTCGTTTTTCACCATTACCCTGTTGGAGCAGCTTTTACTCAGGTGTACACCACTGCTATGTAAGTTGTCTAGTTTGAACATGCATGACTAGGTGTATTATTTGAAATATGTACACGACATAAAGTAGAAGCTAAAGATATTAAAAGGATATTCAAACACAAAAGATGAAAAAACTAGAGGCTCTAAAGAGCCTGTGTCGTTCACCTTGGTCTATGTGCATATTAAACAAAGGACACAAATGGATTCATGACAAAATTGTATTTTGGTGATGGTGATGTGTTTGAAGTTCTTACTTTATTGAACGATTTTGCTTCTTACAATTAAATCTATAATGAACTTTGCCCATTAGTAACAGAACTATATTTGGTAAAAATTTACATAAATTTTCCAAATTAATGAAAATTGTTAAAAATTGACTATAAAGGGCAATAACTCCTTAAGGGGTCAATTGACCATTTAGGTCATGTTGACTTATTTGTAGATCTTACTTTGCTGAACATTATTGCTGTTTACAGTTTATCACTATCTATAATAGTATTCAAGATAACAAAAAACGGCAAAATTTCTTAAAAAATTACCAATTGGAGGGCAGCAACCCAACAACCAGTTGTCCAATTCATCTGAAAAAATTCAGGGCAGATAGATATTGACTTGATTAACAATTTAACTCCTTGTCAGATTTGCTCTAAATGCTTTGGTTTCATAGTTATAAGCCAAAAACTGCATTTTACCCCTATGTTCTATTTTTAGCCGTGGGCATAGGCGGATCCAGGGGGGGGCCCGGGCCCCCCTTTTCGTGGGAAAAATTTGGTTGATTATATAGGGAATCACTGAAGCATGACTGGAGAGGGCGCCCCCCCCCCCCCCCCCCCCCCCCCCCCCCCCCCCCGTAGGTCAGTCAATGGGCCCCCCCCCCTAAGAAAAATTCTGGATCCGCCACTGGTGGCGGCCATCTTGGTTGAATGGCCAGGTCATCGGACACATTTTTCAAACTAAATACCCCAAAGGAGATTTTTGTAAAAGATTACTTAGATTTATGAAAAATGGTTAAAAATTGACTATAAAGGGCAATAACTCCTAAAGGGGTCAACTGACCATTTCGGTCATGTTGACTTATTTGTAAATCTAACTTTACTGAACATTATTGATGTTTACAGTTTATCTCTATCTCTAATAATATTCAAGATAATAACCAAAAACAGCAAAATTTCCTCAAAATTACCAATTCAGGGGCATCAACCCAACAACGGGTCGACCAATTCAACTGAAAATTGCAGGGCAGATAGATCTTGACCTGATAAACATTATTATCCCATGTCAGATTTCCTCAAAATGCTTTGGTTTTTGAGTTATAAGCCAAAAACTGCATTTTACCCCTATGTTCTATTTTTAGCTGTGGCGGCCATCTTGGTTGGTTGACCGGGTCACGCCACACATTTTTTAAACTAGATACCCCAATGATGATTTTGGCCAAGTTTGGTTAAATTTGGCCAAGTAGTTTCAGAAGAGAAGATTTTTGTAAAAGTTAACGACGACGGACGACGACGACGACGACAGACGACGATGGACGATAAATGCCAAGTGATGAGAAAAGCTCACTTGGCCCTTTGGGCCAGGTGAGCTAAAAATGAAAATGCCATGATAAAAAAAAAAAAAAAAAAAAACAATCAATAAAACAAAAACATGTAAAATAGTAAACAAAACACCACATATAAAAAACCAAAGATATAAGATAGAGCAGAAGAAACGAGAAATGTGGTAAGTTGAAGCATCTTGTTTTCAAATAGTTTTGTTTGTCCATTTGTGTCAATCATAAATACAACGGTAAATATGAAGTTTTAAAGCATTCCCCTCCGTTTTGGTAGTAACCTAAACCTCAAGTTTTGATATGAGTGTCACTGATGAGTCTTGTGTAGACGAAATGCACGTCTGGCGTACTAAATTATAATCCTGGTACCTTTGATAACTATTTACAGGGATATGAGATACAAACACTAACTAAAATGTGGTATATTTAGTTACAGAACAGAACTTTTTTTCTCTTGGTCTTTGAGATGGTTGTGAGCGAATTTGCTACAAATGAATAGACAAAAAAGTTCACCAGTAGGGGTTCACAATTAGAATACCTATTGGAATACTGACTGTTAGTTGAAATATCAATACACCAAACTTAACTAATATGGTGTCAATCATTTTGGTTTAGTTCATCTTCAGTGCATTTGTTTTTGAAATCATTGTGGTTTAAAGCAAGAAACTTGTATTTCTGGAATGACAGTAAATAGTTATCAAAGGTACCAGGATTATAATTTAGTATGCCAGATGCGCGTTTTGTTTACATAACACTCATCAGTGACGCGTTTTGTTTACATAACACTCATCAGTGACGCTCATATCAAAATATTTATAAAGCCAAACAAGTACAAAAAAACATTTCAAAATTGATTCCATTGATTAAAAATAATCCATGAAACTTTGATGAGATCTAATCAAAGCATTATCTAACTTTTGAGGACAGAGGTACAGACAAGACAGACTGAAGGATGGACAAGGTATACAATAAACCATCATGTCTATAATGGGCACATAAAAACTATAAATCAACAAATGCAGCATTATTTATTATAAAAATAGCTATGTAAAGACAAAAAACATCACAGTCTGCTTGGAAGTGGACAAACATAACATGGTAGGAATAAATTAGAATTCACAAGAGTTTTGTTACACTTAAAATTAATCAGCTTAGAGTAAATAGTTGGAATAAATCGATAATACAAAACATAATTGTAGCAGAAAGGCATCTGAATGCTTCATATAAAATACATTATCAAGTCATAAATTATCATATACTAGGCACAACTAGTTATAATTTGTCAAATATAATCTAAAAAATATTTTTAAATATAAAACAAAACAAAGATACACAAGTTAAATAGTCAACCTGCCATAGGACTACAGAATCATATATCACTTACATGATAGATAACTGAATATAGAATAACTTTTAGATTTAACGTAGCTGCAAAAAATAAAATATACATGATACAGACAAAATAGCAGGTAGATGCAATGTGTACATGTCTGTGATTCCTGTAGGTCACTATGAAAAGATTTAATAACAATTGTAATTCTACCTTTGAAATATAAGACAGTTCATTGTAAAAATAAATTAATTAAATACCTACATCAACATTTTACTTGCAAATTCAGAAATTGCATGTCATGTCATGATATACTCCAACTATTAAACAAATTACCATTCAACTTACAAAATGACCATTTTACAGTTTTATAGGCTTTTATGGTTTTACTTGTACTTTGTAAGTAAATTTTACTGTTGATAATGTTTCAATAATTTCAAAAACTATCCCTGGTAAACACACTCAACTGCAACATACAGAGAATATCCTGAATGATAAAATGAGCTTTTGTTGTTGTAAATCTTAAAATAAAAAATAAAAATTTACACATTTGTATCGGCCCTGAACATTGCATAAACAGTCTCAACTTAGTTGACTCACAAACATGATGAATAAAAACTGCTTAAATATTATATTCATTTTTGTGAATAAACAGGAACAATTGAAAGAACAATCCAGACATGGACTAACTGACTGACTATTACTATGCATAAGTATTTAATAACATTTTTCACTATGATCAAGATTAAACAGTTTATTTCTTTTCTGTCAATAACTGTTGACCTTTACCCTTTGACTTGGACTTTTTCATAGATTCATCATTCTCTTTTTCCTCTTCAAGAGAAGCCATTTTCTGAAATTCTACAGAACCCTTTCGTTGTGTCACTTTCTTCTTGCTCCCTCCTTTCTCAGAGTCAGGACTTGGGCTTGACTTTGTTGACTTCCTAATAAATTAATAATTATATATAAATTATCAGAAATAATGTATCCTTTATCCGAATTGTAAATGACAGTTCAAAATATGGAATTTTTCAAATAAAATGTACATATTTTTCTAATCATGAAGTGTATTTATAGTAAACTGTTAAAAACTACAAATCTATTATTTTCTATAACAGTATACTGTTGATGAGTAGAAATTAATTGTTTTTCAATGTTCAATTAACTTCTATTGCATATTCTTTTTCAAAGTATTAAACAAACTTGTGTACTAGTAACTAGAGCCTCAACAAAGCCTTAAATGTATATCATGAAGCTCAGCATTAACGTTATTGTATTAAATGTGTCTTCAGTTTTCAAGAATGAAGAAGACCTCTCTCAGAAAGAGATGTGCTTCTTGCAAACATATTCACTTAAGCATTTGTCACTAGTGAGGCAAGAGCTGTGTGTACTATAAAAGAGCAACCAAGTTCATCCCAGTTTTTGTTGGAGGATGCTTAAGTTTTGTGTGTAGTAATTTTGCAGACTCTTTTATTCATGAAGATGTCTGAAGCTATTTGACTTGTAAATTTGTATTACCCCCTTGATATGTTCATCCTGTTTTTACTTTTTCTATGAGCTTCTTTAAAACCATATGTTTCTCCAACATAACTTATGCATCATCCTATTTAATTACTGTTTTAAAGAATTTTTGTCTTACAAAATCACAAAAATACCAAACTTCATGGAAAACATAAAAAACAAGTGAAACTGCGAGCTATTGCTCACTGATGATACCCCCGCCGCAAGTGGATAATATTAATAGTGTAAAAATATGCAAGTGTTCGGTAAACAGGAAGTTGACTAGTGATGAATCTGAAAACGCATCACACGGTATAGCTGACTTATATAAATCCTGAAACCAAATTTCAGAAATCCTTGTATTGTAGTTCCTGAGAAAAATGTGACGAAAATTTTCAACTTGGCTATCATGTGTAAAATCAGACAAGTGTTCGGTAAACAGGAAGTTGTCAAGTGATGAATCTGAAAACGCATCACACAGTATGGCTGACATATATAAATGTTGATACCAAATTACAGAAAGGGTGGATGTGTAGTTCCTGAGAAAAATGTGATGAAAGTTTCATGGGACGGACTGACTGACGGACATACTGATGGACGGACTGACGGACGGACTGACTGACAGAGGTAAAACAGTATACCCCCCCTTTTTTAAAGCGGGGGTATAAAAAGAAAGTCACTTACTGAGTGACAATGTTAAAAACTTCAACACATCAAACAAATGGAAAACAACTGTCATATTCATGACTTGTTGTAGGCATTTCGTTATCTAAAAAAAGGTGAATAAACCTATATATATAGCTAGCTAAACCTCTCACTTGTATGACAGTCACATAAAATTCAATTATATCGACAACAATGTATGAAAAAATCAAACAGCATATTGTTAGAATCCTACTGTTCACCTACTTTTTGTCTGTTTGAGTTTCTTCAGAACGAGTTTCTTTCCTGGACATTGTTTCTATATCATCCTGTTTACTTAATGATACTTCATCACCATTCTCACTGCTTTTCTCTCCTCCTGGAACCAAAAAATCAGCCATCAATTGATATTAAAAAAAATATTCTTGCTTAAACTTTAAATTGACTAAAATTGACTAATTTGACTAAGAACCAAAAAAATTAATCAAGAATATTCAAGTCAAAATTTATTTCTGTTACATGTAAGCATTTCACACAAGCACTTTTCTTCAAATCTTACCATATCTCTACAACTTGGGATAATTTGATTTCAAAATGTGAAATAACCTACTTAAATTCAATACATGTCTCTGCAGTACAAAAATTATCCATAAAATGGTTTTAAATCAATCTGCAATAAGTGTAATCTGAATAAAATGTTTGACTCACCAAAATTTAACAATGACCCAAATGTACTTTCATCTGTATTATTTAGAATATCCTCCTTTTCCAGAGCAGCCATATAGTTAGAGTAAGACCATGAGATTTTATTTTTCTCCATCGGCCCATGTTCTTCTTCATCATCATCATGGTGACTGAAATGTTGTAGATGGTCCAGTGCATCTTCATCCTCTTCATTCTCTGGTGGTAGTCCTAATGCAGCTCTTTCTTCAGCTCTCTGTAATGGACATAACGAAAAATGTGAAAGTAAAGATTTTTATAAAGTAAATGAATTAAACATAATGAAAATGTGAAAGTGGTAATTCTTAATAAAAAATATGAGTAAATTGGTAAATAGGAATCACAATTACTAGAATTGTTAATACAAGTTAGTACAATACATAAAACTTCATAAACAATTATTTAATGTCTTGCTTTTTTAAAAAATCAGAAAAATTTACAGATAACTTCCAAAAATATTATGAAAAACTACTGAGAAGTAATTAAGACCCCTTTAATTGAAGCTTTCACTTTTACTTAAATTGCAGTTTCTCTTCAAATTTTTAACATCAGTTTTTACAAAATAAAATTGATACCAACACTTATAACAAAAACATTTAAAAAAAAAAAAATTTGTTTTTAAATTAAGCAAATGTTATTTCAAAATCTATCAAAACCAAACAGCTTTTGTTAATATTCATACTTTTTTAAAATAAACATTAAATCATTCTGGAAAATGAAAACAAAACCTAAAAACAGCAAAATTCACAATTTACTTTGAATAATTGAAATGCCTTTAGTTGTTGAAAATGCTGCATACTTTCTGCTGTCCTGGTTATCATACTTGGAGATGATAAAATATGGATTGAATACAATACATGCAGCTAAACATGCATACTAAAAATCGTGCACATTATATCCATTCACTAATGTATTTTGTCATGCAATTTAAAATAAATCCAAATTCCAACGAATTGATTTATATATAATAAATACTCTTTTCACTACAAAATGGAAATCATTAAAACAAATTTAGATTGATTCAATGATAAATACAACAATGCAGTTTTATATTCCTAAGGATGAAAAAAAACAACACAGACCTGTTTAATCAATCGTACATTGCGAAAAAATTATCCACATTTGTTATTATGGAAAGGCAGGTGAATATTAAATTAACTGGATTTTAAATTATACCTTGGACAATTCCCAAGCTGTAATCAAATAACTGTATAAGTGAAGATGGTCACTTAAGATAATAAGTTTTTGTTTTAGGTAATTGTATATCATTCAGGCATACAGCTCTCCTGAACAAAATGTCTTCAAATATTAACAAAACAAGGGGTATATCCACAAATAAAAGGCTATTATGCAAATTGAAAACATAATGGGTATAAACCTTAATAATGACAGAAAATTTTGTAGTGTAACATATTTTAAAATCAATTTCAAGTTAAAAAATAAATGAACATGTTTAACACTAAATGAGAAATGAAAAAATCCTGATTTTAAAATTCAACAACGACATAGTTTCAAATAAAGTAGAAATTTAATGCAAGACAATCAGGCAATATGAAAACATTTTCAAAACTGAACCAATAAAAATTTCAAACAGTAAAACAACTTTGAGAGGAGGCCTTTTATAAAACAAAATAATGTGAAACTTTTAGTAAAAAGTCAAAAAACATAAATACTCCAATGAAAATTCAAAACGGAATCAAATAGCGAAATCAAAAGCTCAATCGCATCAAACCAATAGTAATCAACTGTCATATTCTCATATTCCTGACTTGTATTTTCTTACATAAAATATTGTTAATTCAGTCCAAGTCTGACATTTAACCTGATGAATGCTGAAGGAGAACGACATATTTAAGACAGTTTAGACTGAGTTTGATTGATAGCTCAGTATTACCTTATAAGTACATCAGTATTTCTTCATTCTCAACAAAGAAAAACAAAAACTATACACAGTACATGGTTTTTATGGAGAAAAATCAAGTCATTTAGGTTTCACCCATTTAGTTCTGAGTCAAAACAAAGGAATAAAAACACAATAAAAAAGTGAAGTGAACACAATGTCATATCTATGTCCCTCGTCCAATCAAATGTGATAGTGTATTTATACATCCTGCAATCCTAAACAGATTCAATCATTGAATGCAATAGTGTTTTATATATCTCGCTCCACTAAACTGATTCAACCAATTTCCAAGGTAGTGTCCCTTATCCCTAATAAAAAATATATTGTGATAGTGTGTTTTTGTATCATGTTACCCTCAACTGATTCAATCAATATAAAAAAGGCCAACAGCTTATGACCGAGAATTTATTCTGAAAGTAGGTTTTTTATCATAAGTTTTAATTTCAGATAAAAAGTATCTTATGACACTGGATATAACATTATCCTATAAAAACCCTGAAACTAAAAATTAATGAAGCTGTTTTCATGCATGATATAGTTAATTTGATGCTCTCAACAAACTTAAACCATTGTTTTAGTTAAGCTAGGTTTAATCTGTGAAGCAACATAAACAGCCAAGGTTGGTTACATAAACACTGACTTACACCCTTCCCAAACTTTAGCTTCTTTTTCCTTTGAGGTTGCTGTAATGTTGAATATATTAAAAATGCATTTGACACAATCTAAAAACTGTCTTATACATTTTGTTTTACACATTTTGTTTTAGACATATACAAAAGTTTGTTTAAATTTGTCATATAAAATATATCTTTTTAGTATCTCGGTAATATTCATCTTGCAAGCTTTTTATCATGTTTTTATCATTTCTGTTGTGATATAAAATGTTCTTAACATATTTTGCAAATTTCACATTCAACTTAGATGTATATCTATGTATAACTTTAAAACAAAAGTATTGACAGGACTTTAAAAGTAACCTTGACAAAGTATGACAGATGAGAACTTAATCCAGATAATAATGGAAGAAATTGTATAGATCAGTAGAATATACTTCAGAATAACAGAACGGCCACCAGTTAGTAAAAGGGCATTAAGTCACATCATCTAGAATTTAAAAAAAACTCAATAGTCAACAAGGTCCCATATATGCTATATGCCTGTAAGTACAACAAGAAGGTTATTCTCAGAGATAAACAGATTGTGATTATTTTTAAATTGGTCACCACTTTGAAGTCTTAATATTTTACTAAATTTACTAATGTAATGTTTACATGACCATTGCTATCTGCCAAAAACTTAATAAAAAGTACACAATTTTACTGGGTTATTTTCATATATCAACAGATCACTGCACATGTTTAACAACAGGTGATATGTAGTGCTACATTTACAATTCAGGGTATATGCATGTGTTGTTTGGGTAATACATAAGATGTCTGGATGACACAAACACATCAAACTCCCCCCAAAAAATCACTTCTTGAAATGAAACTGAATTATTTCCCTTTAGTCACAAAATAGGCAATTGGTTAGAAAAATTGTAACTGAATTATTTCCCTTTAGTCACAAAAAAGCCACTGGTTAGGAAAATTGTAAAATTCAAATAAAAAGGTTAACATACAAATAGAGCAAATCACAGATTTGGAAGGATATGATGATGATAAAAAAATCTAGGTGACAACTAATCTTTACTTGTGTGATCATAGAAAGAATTTACCCTCATGTTTCAATTAACTTATTGCAATCAACAAATCATAAAAAAATCAATCTACCAAATTAAAAAGAATCTAAATTTGACAAATGATGTGTAAATTGATGTGTAATATTAGGGTGACATAAACCATATAACACACAATGTTACCTTCTTCTCCTCAGCCTCCTTTAGAATAAAATTGTGAATAAAACATAAATAGTTAAATCCAAAAAAAAACAAATTGAAAATGTGCCAACATCCAAACTTTACAATAAAGACATACCTGCACTTCTCTAATGTTTGATAACAAATTTGCAATTTATGACAAATTAATAACAGGACAAGTATACTGTAATAGTTTTCAATAATATTAAATGAATATTTCAATTGTGCTAAAATCTCTAAATATACCTTTTTCACTTCATAAAATCATACAGCATGTCAACTGAAAATTCAGTAAATTTAGTTTAATTTATTGTACACAAAAACTCACTACATGCAGAAAAAAGAAATATCTATTCTATTTCAGAACATAAAATGAAGACCAGAAGATTCTACTCTATCCCAAGAATACATGAAGCATTGCCAAACATAAAATCACTCTAAAGATCATAAACAATACAATGTAAAATTACCTTGAGAGCAAGCTCATCCAGTCGTTGTTGTTCAGCTCGTTGTTTTGCTCTCTCATGTTTTCGTATTCTTTCTATTGTTGGTAATATCTTTTCTTCTGCATGGTTTCCCCTAAATGTACAGAATTTGTCCCAGAATCTAAACAGATGTCGAAAAACTGTAAACTGAAAGAAAAAAGTACTTGGAATAGTAAAATGATCCCATTGTTTGAATTCTTTCCAACAAAAAATATCAGAAGTTAATCCATGATATGTGTAAGGTGGAACAGGTGTCAAAAATAAATTATATATTTGCCAGTCATGTTTGGTTTGAAAACTCAAATGACTGGATTCCTAATATTTGTCAAATTGAATTTGAAAAATTGACTGAGATCAGATTTTTTCGATGCCTTTCTTTCAGAAATCTAATATTTTTGGTTGGCAATCATTTATAAATTCTAATTGGAATGCCTTTCAAGTTATAAAACTGAAAACTGAAAAATAATTTTTTACCTGTGCCTCTCTGAATAAGTAAGGTGTTCTTTCATACTTTCTCTCTACGATTTTCTCTGCCATATCAGGTGAAATATCGATCTGGATATTTGGTGGAATTTGTGAGTCTATAAAACAGCTGATTATAACTGCTACTTTCTCCTGAATCAAACTTTCATCACTATGTACATGGTAAAGTTCCTAATAAATTTAAAAAAAAAAGTCCAATAAGGAATTATAAAGGATGTAAAACTTATTTAAAAATACATATACAGAACAACCCATCAAGAACTATCAAATAGTTGTATACATCTGATAAGTTGAAGTAATATTCTGCAGATATGCAAACAATGACTAAAGCATCTTTCAAAGTATGTGAAAGTCATTTGAATATACAACTTTTAGTTTCAAAATTACCAAATATGTTCAGCATTACATAAGAATAAAAACAATATTGAACAGTTTAAAGACAGAGATAAATAATTCATACCTTAAATGCCTGGACTTCTTTCCAGAAAAGTACATCATTTTCTAGGTTATCTCCGTATATAGACACATATCTCCTAAACTGTAGCTCTGTCACTGGGTTCAGCAGACCTTTACGGAAGACTATCACATCTTTAGATGAGGAGATAAACTTATTGTTATCCAAACTCTGGAAATCAAAAGTATATTTGTTGTAATAAAGATCAATGCTAAATTGAAGAAAGAAAAATCAATTTTGTGCGTGTTTTATATATATAAAAAAAATTAGGGATATATCAATCAGTTAGCAATAAAACAATTATTTCATGGTTAATTTGGGTTTGTGTAACATATGTTTCTGGAATAGTATAAAAGAAAATTGGGTTAAAATTGTGAGACATTTGCAAAATTATAACAGCCTTCATTTCATGAATGCAATTCTTTCTTTAAAAAAATATAAACTAAAGTCATGTAACAAAATGAGAGAAAATCTAACCCTTTGTATATTATGTGATCTCTTTTTCTTGATAACTAACACGTCATCTACTACATCATCCATGCCAGCCTTTGGTCTCTGTCTATCAGCAAACTCTGATGTGGCCAAGAACAATGGCAGCCATTTCTTCTCAAGTCTATCCCGTATATACTTCTGTGCTTCAATCAACACTTCATTTGGTGGCCTCTTTTTAAACAGTTGGCTATAACCTCCTGCAGCAGCCATTACCTGAAAATAAAATTCAACTTCTATAGCGACTTCCTTATATAACTTGTATTTAATTGTCAATTTATTTGGAAAATATGGAAAATATTTTTATTTTATGACAAAAACAAAGGCTAACTAAAAAATATAGTTTTGTTGCAAACCAAAAGGCCAATGTCTAGCCAAGAACCAATTAATAGGCAAATAAGAAAATATCCTACTATCATATCTTTATCAATTAGCTAGTCCAATATTTGATGTACCAATTAGATAGCCAATGTGCAAAAAAGTCATACTGGACTGACCAGAACCAGGCCACAACACAGTAAAAAACCTTGGCCTTGTCTTGTTCAGATTATCATTGATTGATTGATAAGTATTAAACACTACTTTCAACATTATTATAGTGCTATTTTGTGGAAATCAGTTTTTATTGGTAGAGTTTCTCATAGAGAAGCACTGTTCTTTGGTAGGAAAATTGACAATCCTAGTCGATTAAGAATGAAGTCGAGTGCACCTGCCACATGCCCGACTCGAACTATATACTCAGTGTTGACTGGCTTGTGATACAGAAGTTACACTACTAAGAACAACAGGCCACTAAACCCCTCTAATACATTTAAATTTATATCACAGATGTCAATATTGCTAATGCAGTTTACTTAGGTGAACATTATTTCTGAGGCTTGAGGGTTCAAAAATTTCAGAAAAATTTAAAACATTTTATTTTCATTATAAATTTTATTCATTACACTATTAATTGTTACTTTGTGATATGGTACAAAAATCAACCAAAAAAAATCAATTCGTTTTGGCCACAGATGACTTTTAAAATGTTTAAATCATTGAAAAAGCACCAAATTATCTCCCTTTGGTGCAAAAAAGGTGTAATACCACCAAATTATGGTACGTCACATCCGGTTGTATATGAAAATAAGTTGAAAAAAAATATTCCCTTGAATTTGACAGTTCTAGGTACTTAAATGCAGTAGAACATTTCTGTTTCATAAACATATGTCTTGGGTATTTCAAATCATTATTATTTTTTAATTTGGAGTTTCTATAGAATATTTTGTAAACTTGAGGTTACATGGTTCCTAAACCTTGTACACAGGTTAGATAAGGGGAGAGATTTGATTGGTTAACTTCCAGTGATGGTTATTTTCTTGTATGTAATGAAATGTTATGTGAATTTTTTTTCTATAGTACTGGACAGGATAAAACTTTACACATGCCAAGTATTTCTTTATTTGAAACAAAGATAACTTCTGCACATTTTTTTGCAAATTTAACACAGACTAATAGGGGAAAATCAATGGTGGTATGACACCAAAATGCCATTTATTGCATTAAAATTGATTATTTTTTTTTTTAACTCATTGGTGACCTATATTTTTATTATTTTTGTCAAATAAGCTGTACTTGAACTAAACAATTGTAAAATTAAGGCAATTAATTCTTTTTTTATTTAGATATTACCTATATTTCTCCTATTAGTTCAACAGAAAAAATTACCTTAACAAAAATGCTTGCTTCTTTCAAAGATAGATTATGAGCTTAAATGAATGATGACCCCATCTTTTGATTTTATTTTTCTATTTAGTATATGATATTTTATTTATAGAATAAAATAGTGAAATTCTATATTTAAAAATTATTGATATATACCCGCATCCCCCTTCAGTATCTCAATTCCATTAAAATTTACACTTTTACCTTTTCTTGTCCTTTCTTCCCAGCCGGACTATTTGGACCAAAGAAATATTTCTGATTAAGGTATCTGTCCCGAATAGATGTAGCAAGTTCATCTCGAGCCTTCTCGTCTGTGTATGGAATGTTACGGAAAGTTCTAATAGCCATCCAACATAGTAAATCTGTATCTGCGTAATTTTCCTTCAGGAAAACTTGGAAGTTCTCTAACTCAATACGATTTCCGACAAGTTTTTCTAATGTGTAGTCTTTGTATTCATCAGGTATTCTTTCCTGCAGAGTTGGGTCATACACAGGATCTTCATATTTCTCCATAGGATCTTCAGGAGTTTCAACCCTCTTCAAATTAAAAAATAATGCAAAATGATTTTTGTCTTGCTGTCTAGTGTACAAAATTCAACTAAGGCGTAAAATAAGGCTTTTATATCTTATTTCCTCTTTAAAGAATATGTAATATGTAATAAATCAGATTTAATAGGGGGAATAGAGATTAAGAATTAAGTAAATGGTAAACTTCAAAAACAACAAGTTAAATGATGATCAGAAAGTTGATATTAACACAATTTATTGGACCAATTGAATTTAAATTTATATCAAGACACAAGCTAAGCATATAAATTTAAAAACACCCTTTCTGACGCTTACCTCTTTTATCAAACCTCTCTTCTGTAAATTGAGGACATATTTAGATCTGGTCTCTAAATGTTTCACCACTTCTATTAATTCTACCTATTAACAGTAAAAATATATAAATCATTATTACTATAAAACTTGTGCAGTTACCTCCCTTTAACAATAATTTTTCAGAATTCTCAGTGAATATATTTCAAATGTTAATTGAAAGAAACAAAGACAATTGTTGAGCAGTTTCAATTGTTATTTAAATTAATCATGTAAATGAATTATTTATGACTACAAAATTCATTGTTTCATTCTTTATCGCAAGATGTGGTTTGAAAGCTCTCCAGTCCAATTTTCTCTCAAGTATGCAACAACATTTTATAATTTTCAATTATTTTTTTAATATCTTTGTTATCAACATCTCCTAGTATGTCAAGGCAAGAAATTACCAACCCAATCCCTGACATATAACCTCACTAACCTTTCCATAAGTCTTCATGTCTACAGTAATCATTTGTGTCCACGCAACATACAACTCCTTTATAGAATATTCCTCTGCTGCGTCAAATAGTTCCTCGAATGGTGGCTGCATACACCTGGCTACCTCTCGTCGGATACTGTAACTACAACTTATACTGCAGATGCCTCCAATAACTATGTATTTGGAATATACAGTCTAAAAAGAGATATGTCTTAAGCTTATCATCATGACTTCTTCAAAACAATTATAAACAAGAATGTGTCCCCCAGTACACGAATGCCCCACTCGCACTATCATTTTCTATGTTCAGTGGACCGTGAAATTGGGGTAAACCCTCTAATTTGGCATTAAAATTAAAAAGATCATATCATAGGGAACATGTATACTAAGTTTGAAGTCGATTGGACTTCAAATTCATCAAAAACTACCTTGACCAAAAACTTTAACCTGTAGCGGGACAGACGGACGAACGAACGGACGGACGGACGAACGAACGGACGGAGGGACGAACGAACAGACGGACGAATGGACGCACAGACCAGAAAACATAATGCCCCACCTACGATAGTATATAGCTGTATAAAAAAAACAAAAAAAATCTTTAAATTAAATAACCTTGTTCCAGTCAAGGGACTATAAATATCATATTTTCTTGGTGAAGTAAATTTTAAAAGGAATGAAGTTGTAATCTATAACAATCATATAATAACAGTGTTCTCCCCAGAAATTGCATTTAGCGTCATGGTAAACAGGGAAATTTGAAATACCATCCTGCTTCTAAAAATAATAGCATCACATCCATAACACAATCTATAAGAAAACCAATTCAGATCCCATCACATTCAAAAATACAAGTACACACCCGTGATATCATGAATCCATGAATGAATTAAAGTATATAACTATGCCTAAGCCTTATTTTAGTAATTGGTATTGTCATCTGATAAAGTCATGTCGATTATAAGATACACAGTTTTCTCTGCTTTCAAATCTTTCTGTTTGAACCCGTCGACCTGGAACTTATCAATTATTGGTAATATTAATTATTTGGAAAACAAAAGGTCCTGGCTATCCAGGAATGGAGTATTTTTTAATCAACAGCATTGTCCTATATTAGTTGTCTTAGAAAGTCTTGCTGATTGCTGAATTAAACTACAATAGGGAACAATTTGACAATGATTGAATTTAGTAGTGTCAGCCCTTTGATTATGACCCGTGTATATAGCTAAATCCTAAATACACCGTTTGGTGGTGCGACTGTCAAATGCGGAACGTACAGATAAGGTAATAGGTAACAGGTGAATATACTTTGGTATCGGTATCGGATTCGACCCGGAACTTGTTAATTATTGGCAATATTAATTATGTGGAAAACAAAAGGGTCCGG
This sequence comes from Mytilus edulis, assembly GCF_963676685.1. Lineage (NCBI taxonomy): Eukaryota > Metazoa > Mollusca > Bivalvia > Mytilida > Mytilidae > Mytilus > Mytilus edulis. Next base: position 117,099,899 of record NC_092344.1, on the reverse strand, counting down.
AGTGGTGTAATTTTTAATCTACACCATTGTCCTATATTAGCTATATATAGAGTTGAATTCTTTGATTTGTTGTTTTTACCTGATGATGGCTGACAAATTGGACCTCGTTATTTTAGTATTATAGATAGCATCACATTACCCTGATGCTAAAAGGCCCTGGGGAGAACACTGTTAAATAAGCAGCATATTTACACATATTTCTTAAAATTCCTCGTTACCAAATTTTTGCATAAACATTCTTAAAAGACTATCAGTTGCATGTTTTAAAAGGACAATCATATCAAACAATACCAGAAACTATCAAACAAATATACAGTTATCTAAACATCAATTTAGAATAGCTAATGTCTTATCACTACATTTTATTGAATTATAATTACAAAGAGTATGCCCCTAGATATAACCATTAGAATAGAAGAATGGTGTTATTGCTGTTCTTCATCTCAACGAAACATTCCACACAGAGCAAAACCTCATACATCACAACAAGTTCAAGGCAACCATTTTGAGCAGAATCAATCTTATATATTATATTGTTATCGTTATTCTAAAATTTATTTGATACCTTTGCTTTTTTCTGTAGTATATACGGGTCAATGAATTCTGTATAAAATAACCAATGGTAGTCCTGCACTTCACTCCAGAAGTTCAAACAGTTAATCCACAACTTTAAAATACAAGATATATGTCATGTAAATATAAACTTTTAAAAACATTTAAATATGTAAATTTGATATCAAAACTATAAATCTTGTGTTATGAAAATAAGGACCCACCCTTCCCCCTTTTGCCAATGGTGTTTTGACAATGCCTCTTTTCAGCCTCCCTACTAACACTTGATGTGGTTTGACATATATATACATCCCACATCAAGTGTGGATATACCCGAAGGAATCAGCAGCTAGATACTAAGTACAGTCATTTCCATACAATTTGTAGATTTTCTTTTATTTTGCAGTTTGTTTGCTGTTTTCATGATCGCTAAGTGACAGTTTAATTTTTCATTTATATGAAGTTTAATTTTTTTCTCAATAACAAAATCTGCCAACATTTTCACTTTTTCTGTATTGTAAATGATGATCAACTTATGTAAAAGTATATTAAAATACATGTAATAATGAAAGTGGTTAATTCCCAACCTTGTTGCCACTTCTGTTGATAAACTTCTTAAAAAATCCACCAGCTTCTCTTTCATGGTGAAGAGCTTGTAACAAAGCCTCCATCCGATGTCCTCCAATAAAGTCTGAGGCATCTGAACTTTGAGAACCATTTCTTTCTCTCCCAACCCCTGCTGTCTGAGGTCGCTGTCGTAGTTGTGTTTGCGGTGTGCTGGTGGATGTCTCTGACCTACTTGCAGAAGGATGTGCAGATACTGGTCGATGTGCAGAAACTGGTCGATTTACAGAAACTGGACGATTTGCAGAAACTGGACGATTTGCATCTCTCGACTCTGGACGGGACAAAGGAAGTGCAGATATTGGACGTGAAGCTGGCAGTACACCAGATACAGGACGGGATGTTTGTCTAATCCCAGACACTGGACGTGATGTTTGTCTGTTAACTGATACAGGGCGTGATGATCCTGCAGTGGATGGCCTAAAAAGCAATAATTATTTCTTTCAATAAGGTTCATAAATTACATAGACTTTTTGTATTTCAATGTGTTCATTGGCATACAGTTGCTCTTATTTAGCAGGGAAAAAAACTTAATACTGCACTTCCAACATTAGACTATTGTAAAGTTTGGTAAGAGTTTTGGAAAAGAGTGATACAAAAACATATCAATACAGTAAAGCATAAATTTACAGAATCTTTAAGTTTCCTTAGGATTCTTATTCAATAGCTAAAGTTGTACTTTTACCTGGACTTTTGACCACTAATTAGAGGTTTTGTTGCTTTCTGTGCAGGTAATTTGGGTGTGATAATAGTCTGCTTGGTACCATGCAACTTGTCATAGGTGAAAGCAGACGATGAGTAGTTTCTACGGAAACCAACAGGAGGTGAGGTCACAAATTGTGTATCTAGAGTAGTAGATGGTAAATCCTGTGAACAAATAGTAATTTCATTAAAATGTATACCTCTTAAAACCAATGAATAATTTTCAGTTTCAAAATTACATTATTTAGAATTCAATGTGGCATGCAAAATAATTGCTGAAGAAAGCTAGAACATCCAACAATTTCAAATGAAGCATATGATACTCTTTCCTATGTCTAACATATATTGATTGGTCAGAATTTTAAAGTCACTTTTTTAGAAAGACATTGTTTACTTACCTCAAAAGCTTGTTGTCCAAACCTTGGAAAACATGACTTAGGACGTAGTGGCAGTAGTTTAGCTGCTGGACGAGTAGGGAATACATCTGGCTTGGTTTTAAGGTACTTTAGATTGAGGTATTCAGCATGCTTGGCAGGGTCTGTTGTTCTTAATTGTGTCAGTAAAAATCTAGGTGCCCTAAAAACATAAAATTTAAAAGGTAATTAATTACTTATATGACATCTTCAAGAAACATTTACACTTCTGTTTTCATAGGAAAAAAATACAAAAAAATACATGTACATGCTTCCAAATGACTTAGAGTTTAAGTGATGTTGGTTTCAATAGTTGACAACACACATACTTTTTGCCTGTACAAGGATATGCTTTTTCAATTGTTTCACTTCCTCAAAAAACATTCACATGTGTTCCATGTCTATGAATGCCATCCCACTCATTCCCATGTATTATTGAATGATACAGATTTTTAGGGCTTTAGTTATATATTTTAGGTTAAAATCCTCTGTTTTTTGTTAGGTCGTTAATATCAAGGTTCAGAATGTCTTACCCTACAAATCTTAGCATTTTCTTTTTTGTGAAGAAGTTGTTTTCTGTACCAGAAGCTTTATCAAAGAGGATGAGATTCTTTAAATCAAAGGGCTCTGCTTAGAATTTTTAAATATAATCATGGTTTAGAATATTATTTACCTAATTTACCAGATGATTTGAAAAAAGCTGTATGCAATTTTAGATGTCTTAATCATCGACTCCCTATTAAAAGGGGTCGCTTTTGGGGTATAGAATGTGACAACAGAATTTGTGATATATGTAATAAAAACCAACTAGGGGATGAATATCATTACTTGTTTAATTGTACATTTTTCAGTGATGAAAGGAAATCATTATTACCTTGTAATCTTATTACCAACCATAATACTGACAAATCTTATGAGTTATTTAATTCCGACTCTTACAATGTTGTTCTCAAAATTGCAAAATTTTGTAAAATTATACTAGCTGTTGTTAACAATATGTCCATTTGAAGTTTACTGTCTTCCTTAAAACACATTACTTATTCAAATGTATATATGTTAATGAATGTTTATAATGTTCACTGCATTACTTTGATAGTTTGTTATTTTGTTATATTATGAATACTTATATAGTATTTGTGTTATTGTTCACATACCCCTGTTGGGGTTTTTGAGGAAAAAAAAACTTGAACTTGAACTTGAACTTGCTTCACCCCATGGTGTATTTTACAATGAACTGAGTTTGGAAGTACGCTGCAGTTGAACTTACAGTTCAAAAGAAAACATCCAGAAACCAAACTTCAGCAAAAATTTCAGTATGAATAGCTGCTGTGACCTTGAACCTATGTACCCCAAAATCATTGGCAGCTTTTATCCCATGGGGCTTTATCAAACTAGATTTGGTAGTGTTGGGTGTGTCATGGTTCAAAAATTTATATCTGGGAACATTACTTTTGCAAATATTTTAAATAGTTAGTAAATACTAATAGCTGCTTTGACCTATTGACCCAAGAATCAATCAGCGACTAACTCACCCTCAAGAGGTATTATCGGATAAAGTTTGAGTTTGACAAATGTTTCAATAGATACATACAGGAATCAAAATGTTTTTTCTTAAAGTTTAGTCTTTTGACAGCTATTGGTACCTTGACCATTGACTGCTCTTTACAATGGCCTTCATTATGCCAAGTTAAGTGTGGATATGTATAATGGCTCAACAGATTTTGAACAGGTAATGGAAATGTTGAAGACGGCATCTGTCATATTGAAAGCTGACTTTGATTTTTTCTCAGCATAAAAACCAACCAAAGACATTATTGATCTTGGCACTGCATACAGCATTGCAATTCTTCCATGCACACATGCAAAGCTGTAGTATAAACAGTTATTAATTTTGGTTACTAGGAGAGAAAGTTGGTTCCATCCCTTAAACAGATATCTATTGGAAATCTGAAGGAACCTAATAAAAATTTACCATCACAGAACTCAAATCTTCAATGGCCATTTCATTCTAATGTAAGCTATGTATTCCTTATATAAACCTACCAGTAAAGTACTAAGGGCTCAGCTATTTTATTCTGTATGTTTATGAGATGTTCTTTAGTCCATGATGAAGGTTTGGTCAGCTTTAAATCTGTCTTCTGTTCAGTAGTCAATTCAAACAAGGAGCCAGGGATGAAATATTTCTCCCTCATTTCTAGTAAATGCCTGTAAAATATAAGCAAGACAGTGTCATGGACATTTCAATTATTGAAGAGAGAGGGAAGGATGTTTGAACCTAGAGTCAGGGATGTAGTCAGTCAATGGTTTCCTTCTCAACTAATTCATTCCACTAGAACAATGTCTTTAAGACCAAATAGAAAAATATTTACACATAAAACTACATGTGTCTCATTGAAATACATATTACTAGAAATATCTGGTCTCAAATATATCATAAATATTTTTTTCTTCACATTTAATTTTAATGGTTATTATATCAATACTTATATGTCAAATATTTAAATCGAAAGCGGTCAGTAGCTGTCTAATTACCATAATATGGATTAAAGATTTAGACTTTTAGTATAATACCTTTTACAAATATTTCATACACAAATAATACCTGTATAATACATGATAAAGTGACTTAGATATTATATATAATGTCATTGATTTTAAACCAAGAATGATATTCAAATGTGTATCTTCTCACCAGCAGATTGTTACTAAAGAAAAGAGCATTGAACAGTTGATTTTAATTTTTCTCTGCATGATTCAATATTAGGATGCGTGATTACAGAACAAAAAGTAACTTTCGTAATGAATTTTTATTTGCTTGGTTTGAACTGTCAGATTGGAATATTGACTCATTAAATATTTTTTATCTGGTGAGAAATTGTATAAAGAGTTAATATATTTTTTGGCTCCCTTGTTACATGTATAGTACATTGTCAGGCAGATTGTTTTATATATAGGCACTGTCACAAGATAATATTAACAAATGCAACAGTCAGACTACTATTACTGTAAAGTATATTGAAATGATTGATATAAAAATCAGTTTTTAAAGCAATTCCCGTACAGAAATTGCTAACAAAAGCACATAAGTTTCACATGTGAAGCACATGAGATGCAAGTAAGAATTATATGCAAATCAGGTTGCTCATATGTGCAGTTTGGTAGTTCATATGTGCCCACAAAAATCTAACATAATGCTCACATGTGCAATTCAAACCTCAGGTGAGCTTTTATCATCCATGTTAGTTTTATGTTAGTTTTGTACTTTGAAAAGTTTTTCCATTCTTCTAACCATTCAAAACTAACCTACATCATTGCTCATATGAGCTTTTTCAAAATGACATGCCCAGTCATGTACTTCCTGTAAATTCAAATTCATGAAAAGCATGCAATAAATGGAGGTAGATGGATATGGAAAATGTTAAGTCCTATATTGTGCTATTTGAAGAAAGACATTGTTGAAATCTGATAAAACCAGTGTGGCTGTGGTTAATTATTTGTAAGTTATCATTTCTATTTCATTATTTTCATTTTTGTGTCAGATTTTGAAATAACAATTTTAAGTCCTTTATGGGAATATATATACAGGTTGCTTCAAAACAAGTACTACATGTATAAAGATTTTTCCTTTTTAAACTTTTTGAAATACAGTACTTATTAATCAAACACATTCATTGTGAACTAAACTTGCAAGTCCCGCTATTAGTTTTATAATGTAATGTTATGTTTTTAGTCATGATCATGATTATTGTTTAAATAAATAAAAAAAAAAATGATATGAAAATCATAATTAACTGACAATAATTTAAGAATAACTCTTTTAACATGATGTATCAGTTATTTTATTTTCAACTGAATTATTTAAGATTTTCATTTAAATTTGAAAAATATTCCTTTTTTAAAGCAGCCATTTTGTTTTGGTCAACTATAATATTCACGTGTGCAACATGTGAACAACTGCTCATATGAGCAATCTAATAAAATGCACATGTGAAACAAAAGCTCATATGAGCAGTTGCACGTGAGGTTTTTAACATGCAAATTAGGTTAGTTTCATATGTGCAATTTTTTTGCTCACAAAATGCTCACCTAATTTGCATGTTAAAAAACTCGTGTGCAATCATGTTAGTTTCTAACGTGGGCATCTTATGTGCAACTTATGTGCAACATGTTAGCACTTTTTGGTAAGGGATGACAGACACTGTAAAGACATGATAATTGAAATCAAAATTGGTGCTAGTCTAATTTTCCAGATTGTTTATTAATTTGAACCTTTCTATACCAGGTTATAGTTATTCTTATTCTTATGATCTAACACAATTTAAAAGTTATCCCTAGTTTAAAAATATGCAAGAAATAATGTTATTGGAAATAGGGGATAATACTTTCAACTTCGTTTAAGGAAAAAGTAAAAGTTTCACAATTTTTATTTTTTTTATTAAAATCACATGTTCATTTGTATACATAGCTTCATTTGTCATAAACTTATAACTAAGAATGGAAACAGGGAAATGTGTCAAAGAGACAACAACCTGACCAAAGAGTAGAAAAGAAAGGCCACCAACGGGCCTTCAACTCAATGAAAAAATCCTGCATCTAGAGGCAGGCTTCAACTGGCTCCTAAATAAAAATTTGTTATAGTTCATTGAAAATGGACATCACAATAAACTCTAAAACATATAAATGATTCCAATTGAAAGTTTGACAACCTCACTGATGACTATCTTCATCATCTGTCATAAACCTGATTTACAAACTCACCTGTGAATAGCTTCATCATCTGTCATAAACCTGGTTTACAAACTCACCTGTGAATAGCTTCATCATCTGTCATAAACCTGATTTACAAACTCACCTGTGAATAGCTTCATCATCTGTCACAAACCTGATTTACAAACTCACCTGTGAATAGCTTCATGGAATGTCACAAACCTGATTTACAAACTCACCTGTGAATAGCTTCATCATCTGTCACAAACCTGATTTACAAACTCACCTGTGAATAGCTTCATCATCTGTCATAAACCTGGTTTACAAACTCACCTGTGAATAGCTTCATCATCTGTCACAAACCTGATTTACAAACTCACCTGTGAATAGCTTCATCATCTGTCACAAACCTGATTTACAAACTCACCTGTGAATAGCTTCATCATCTGTCATAAACCTGATTTACAAACTCACCTGTGAATAGCTTCATCATCTGTCACAAACCCGATTTACAAACTCACCTGTGAATAGCTTCATCATCTGTCATAAACCTGGTTTACAAACTCACCTGTGAATAGCTTCATCATCTGTCACAAACCTGATTTACAAACTCACCTGTGAATAGCTTCATCATCTGTCATAAACCTGGTTTTATCAATATCAAGCCACAAGTTCCAATTTCTTTCTCCCATTGTACCACTTAAGAAGGATTTAAACTTTTCTGTTCCTTTTCTGTTTGTCAGTTTAAATGTCTTTGCTTTATGTTTCCTGAAGAAAGTATCTTCTTCTTCGTAATCATCCTCACTATCAAGTAGCGAGTCTGCATCACTTTCTTCTTCTTTCTTCTTGTCTTTTTCTGATACTTGTTCCTCTGTTACCTTATCAACCTCTGAGTCCTCCTCTGGTAATTGCACTTCTTGTAATGATATTCTGTCTAAATGCTCCAATGAGATATGTCGTGACAGTTCACAACCCGGGATTTGATCTAAAATTTCCAAAGGTAAATCATCATCATGTACATTTAATATTGACGACACAGTTCTCTTCAAAACAGCACCTACTATTGCAGTTCCTATATCGTCAATATTTTTAAACACTATACTATCTGAACTTCCTTTCCTTGACGAGAGTTGTCCTTCATTTTGTAGCATTTCTAATTGATCATTGTTGTCTTTAGAATCAACAGAGTCTGTGTCGTCACTTATGTCTAATCCTGATTCAGCATCACTATTGTCAACTTTAGGTATACTGTATACAGTAGAACTGAAAGGTCGGTTATGTTTATCCCTATAATCTTCAGTAACAGCACACACAGAATCAGTGGGTCTAGGGGTCATAGGTTTACCATCGACAGCGAACAGTTTACTAGAATACACATCATCATAATCATCAGAATTTTGTGTATTTCTATAATTACTATACAAGGAACTTTTAACAGATGAGGCTAATCCACTTTCAGACCGTTTATAATTATCCACTGAACTATATGCACTTACTGGTCGTGCACTGACTGGACGTTTTGTCATTTCAGCACTCCTTGGTCTTAACTGTGTTGAGGATGAAACATTGGTTACTGTTGCCATGGACGCAGCAGTAAACCAAGCCTCAGTATCAGTGGTGGATGCTGTACCCATACAGACGTACATATCTTTCATCATTTGTTCTTTAGGATCTACCTCTACTTCCTCCTCTACGACTTTCTTTTTATGTTTAACTTTTGGTTTGAAATCTATTCTCATTAATATATATTCTCCTTGTTCTCCAGTAATTTTGGCCTGTGATACTAAATTAGCAAGACGATATTCCATGTATAGGTCACTTTCTAAAAACGCTGGCATTCTACGTTCTTTTACCCAGTGTATACCTTGTTCTTTGTTTAAAGTCTATAATACAAAGAAGATTACATTTTAGCTTTATTATGATTGAAGCAACTTAGATCATAATAGCATTCAATGGAATATATATTACTGAATTTCAGCAAGGTTTTACATCAATTTCATACAAATCCATCAAGTATTAAGAATACTTTATTACGATTTTTGTAGTACCGTTAAATCGAATGTATATCGAGAGAAGAATTATAAAATCACAAAACAGTTTCAAACAAGTAGTTTTTACATTTTTAATCATTCAACATACTCTGAACTTTAGGCTAATTTTCTGTGCAGCTTTCATATGACCATGGCCTTTGACCTTTAGAAATCTATTGTATATTAGAAAGTGTAAAATTAGTCTACAGAAAACCATTGTATCAAGCTTGATAGATTGAATGCATGTAGCTGGCTTGAGTATCTACAAGATTTATTCATTAGGTTATCAAGTGACCTTGTTCCTTGACCTATGACTTTGATATCATTCAAGTTTTGCCTTATTTCAGTCAAACCATATTGAACCGAAGTTGATCAAATTTGACACAAAAAGAGTCTCAATATGCCATATTTTTTTTATAATACTATATGGTGCCAAAACTATTATAGCTTGGTATGTCATTCATGGGTTATATAGAAAGTATAAATATGTTACACAGGCCATCAGTGATTTACTATGGTATATACACAGTCAGTAAATTTTATATGGTTATATGGTAGCTTCAGTCCCCATATGAAATTTACTGACCATGTTTAAACCATATTAGGTCACCAATGGACTGTAATATTGATATCCTGTCTTAACGATAGTTTACACACTGTATGAAGGAAAAGAAGGTGATATGTACTTACAGTGACTGTGTAATTAGTGTTGATTTCAATATGATCAGGACCTTCAGGTTCTACTATTGGGATAAGTGGTATATCTATGAAACTGTGGTTTTTCACCACTTTGTAGATCTTTGATTGCTTTTTCTGTGATCTTATGGCGGCTTTAATCTGTTTTCCAATTTCTTTTCTGGCTTCTGTGACCACCTCAAAACCTGTCTTTTCCTTGTTGAAACAGAGAGGTGTTGGAAAAGACTGAAAAAGTAACAAATATTTCATAGAGAATATCAATTATAGTATAACAAATATTTGATGCCATTGGTAATTTGTACTTTGCTGACCCCTGAAGAAAAGACATGAATTTATCCAGTTTGAAATGATTTATCAAGTTTTTCAGAATAATGCTGCAAAATTTCAAACTTTCCCTTGTGTTTTTAAGTGGAGAGGGAGAAATTAACACACCTTTTTTTTTAGAAACCACCTGATAGATTTGGTTGAGATGTTTTTGTTACTAATTTGTGTTTCATGACCATTATGTAAAAAAAAAACACAGTGAGAAAAATTAAATGTTTATTATCAAAAGATTGGTATCTTTGAGTCTTGTAGAAATATTTGGACTATGTCTAGTGTCAGTGGCATTTTGGATTACCAAATTTTAACCCATGAACTATAAATATCTATACAAACTAATATAAGTACAAATAAATCATTAATTTTCTACTGACTCACGTTTTAAAGTGCTAATAAAATATTTGGGAATTTTCTTAACATCAGGATATATTTGAATTGTAAACACATCTATCACATAAATTTTGACTTTATTTGTATTTTGCTGGGTAATAAAACTATATACTATAAAAACAGTTCAAGTAACTGCTTGACATTTCTTTTTGTAAGATTTAATAAAAATCTGGCTGACGAACCATTAAATTTTAAATGATAGTATCTACCTCGCCATAAAATGATTATCAATACTGGTCATCATTAAACTATTAATGACCACATGACTGCAACAATACTCTGATAATTTAACTATTGTTATGACACGTTGACTGCAACAATACCCTGATCATTCAAAGGATCAATTGTCCTGCTGAAAGTGCTACACTGATTTAAATTGGTTTGAAATGTAAGACATTTAATTTAACGTAAGTGTCAATGGCAACCAGGGAAAGAAAACAAAGTCAACAACCAAAGACAAACATCAAATTGTTTACAAATTCTTTACACTCTTCTAGATAAAAGTTGTCATAATTCAACCAGTTCAAATTCAATGATCTTAAATTAGCAATTATAAAGATTCAAATCCAAATAAAACAAACACTTTTCTATTACAGAAGATTTTAATCTGAATAGAAAACCTGCAATCTTATTTTGTTTTTGCATTTTACAAGTTTAAAAAAGTGTTTAGAAATAATTTGACATGCATCATTGCAAACAGTATACTTCATTATATATTTTTATTTTTGAAAAATTGCATAATTATTTTAGGTGGCTAATTACCCTGTTTATTCAAACTTTATTATTTTATTAACATGTTTTATTGTTCATGAAGCAATGTTGTTGAGATTTATCAAAAATGCAGTCTAAAAAAAATAAATGATAGAGTTGACAACATACATGTATATATATATATATGTACATGTTTCAATTTACTTATGACAACTTCCCAACACCTTGTTATTTTATGATCTGTATTAAATGGAGATATAGCTATGGACTAAAGGTATAATGTGCAGTTATCTAATAACTGCTCCTTTTTTGAAATCTGATATGTGTTCAATTCAGACAAATATGTCACTTAAATTGAACTATTGATTTCAATTTATAAAAAACTTAATACTCTATATGTTAAGAATAACAATAATTTCTTTTAGTCTTATCAATTTTTTCTCTATTTCAAATGTATTTCCTGTAACTAAATATGTCACTATAGAATCCAATGCTCTAGTTTTTAAATATCCGACAACGAACAATACCTCAAATTAAGATATAATACTTTGAATCGATATATTGTGACTATGTATTGGTTTCTCTGTATATTTTCTAATGTTTGTATTATGTACATAGAATGGACAAATATATTGTTCCTTTAGTAAGCTGGGAAAGTATGACAATGTGAGAGGTATATAGGTTCATATATAAAGTGAAGTATGGAACCTGTTGTTCAGTGGTTGTTTATTTTTTATATAGATTAGACCATTTGTTTTCCTGTTTGAATGGTTTTACACTAGTCATTTTTGGGGCCATTTATAGCTTGCTGTTCGGTGTGAGAAAAGGCTATGTATGGAAGGCCGTAGTCGTACTTTGGCTGTTAATGGTTTGCTTTTTACAAATTGTGACATGAATGGAGAGCGGTCTCATTGGCATTCATACCACATCTTCTTATATCAATTGACTGCACTGACTTCACACAGAAATCATATCTCTTATACGTCATGTTTTTCGAAATCATTGGTAGATAAGTAACTTCCAGTAATGATTTTATTTTCATATTTTTATAGTTGATTTACTTACAGGTAAAGCCAAGAAGGCATTGAAGTACTCCACAAATAAGTCATCTGTGATAAGGAATTCTTCCTGTAAAAAAAAAGAAAAAACATTAAATATAAACATTAACATAAACATACAAACACAGAAGTATTCCACAAATAAGTCATCTGTGATAAAGAATCAAAAACATAAAACATATTACACCTACAGACATACATACATAGAATTATTTCACAAATAAGTCATATGTGATAAGAAATTCTTACTGTATTTTAGAAAAGTGAAAGATAAAACATAAACTGGTTTGAGGAATACTAAATAACACAAAGAGGTTATCTTGGTAGTAACATTAAGAGCAAAGATAGACAAATGAACAACAATACTGAGCAATGATTAATAAATTGGAATTATCAACATCAACTGCCCTGAAAAAAACCACACTTAAACCTAATTTTTTGGAGATTGCATTACTTTTGCACAACATAACATGTATATTCAAGAATAATTCAAACCACAGCAAAATGGACAGGAAAAAACAAAACGAAAACCCATAATTTGTTCAAAAACAATAATTCAAAGGAAATATAAATGCTCAGGTAACAAAAATATCAAAAAACACAAACAACACACAACACATAATGTGTAGGTACCAACAACACACAACAACACATAATGTGTAGGTACCAACAACACACAACAACACATAATAATTAGAAAACTTCAATACCAACAAACAGAAAATGTTCATGTAGAAACAATACCAACAAACAGAAAATGTTCATGTAGAAACAATACCAACCAACAGAAAATGTTCAGGTAACAACAATACCAACCAACAGAAAATGTCCAGGTAACAACAATAGAACAAACAGAAAATGTTCAGGTAACAACAATACCAACTAACGAAAATGTTCAGGTACCAACAATACCAACCAACAGAAAATGTTCAGGTAACAACAATACCAACCAACACAAAATGTTCAGGTAACAACAATACCAACCAACACAAAATGTTCAGGTAACAACAATACCAACCAACACAAAATGTTCAGGTAGCTACAATACCAACCAACACAAAATGTTCAGGTAGCTACAATAGTTATCAATACCTTTGTATGTACTCTTTTAATTTGGGGAATTAATTTTGGCGATTTTGTTCTATCTGCGAAAATAAGCGAAAATTTACACCCAGCAAAAATAACCCACTAAACGGTATCAGGAGAGCCTTTTCTACTTATAACACAATTTGTTTGGTGGTAGCTTGCTTGAGTTTCTAAGCAATAAAAACAAGTAATACTCTACAAATACCGAAGAGGGTTTAACTCAATTATAACAAACTGTAATATACAACCGATTTTATTGCAATACTCCCAATAAAATAATCTTCTCAGGAAATCACTAATTACTTTTATTCAATACTTTTGCATATATATATTAGGTCTAATATAGTGCAGACTTTTAATGATTAGTTATCTTTTAGATGATAACTAATTTGATATCATCAATATAGCAATAAAAACTTCATTTTATTAATTATTTCCATCAGTAATCATGAATTGTATCCACAAACAATGCTTAAGGCAGACTTTGTATTGGAAATAATGCAATAGCCAATATCTGTACCTGAACATCCAGTAAATCTCTTTTAAAATTCAGACATAAATATCACAGCTGAACATAATAAGTGATACATGTATAATTCATTCATGAATAAATGTTGCTTGAAAAATTACTTATTTTTGTTTTGAACTTTTCAAATTGTTTTTTATTCACATCTGCTTCCTCCTAAACTTTAATTAACAATGTGTAACACAACCAAATGTGGTCTAGTCTACTGTTGCTTCCCTTCCTTTATCATTAACCTGACTGTTGATATCATTGAAAACAAAATTACCATAATAGTTCATTACCTTATTTAAGATGAAAATTGTACTATAAGCTGTTTTTCTAAAGTTCAGACAGTTCTGGGTTTAGTAATTGATTAAAAGGTGTTTTACTTTAAGAGAAGATCTGACTATTACAGAATTTTTTCAGTCTTATAGGAGGTGTGCTGGGGGTCTACTTTCAAACTTCATAATGTAGCTATTTACTTATAAGTCTCCTATCCTCCCTTAACTTAATCGGTTGGATAAGCTAGCAGTTATTGCTGTATTTCCGAACATGGCAATCCAGCTGACATATGATAAAGACATTATATATTGTTGAAGACTGTTGACCTCTAAAGGATTTTTCTGGTTTCATTATGTTGTTGGATTACTGACTCGTTGATTTTACCTTACTCCTATAGTTTTATTATTATTATGTAGTTGTAGTGTTTATAGACCACTTGGTGGTGTGAATTTGGCAGTAGAATTCCCAGGTTTCTTTTATTGTTGCTCTCTATATTCTGCTCATAAAACAGCATGTTAATAATTCAGTGCATCATAGAAGTCAATAATTTCTGGAAGTAACAACTGTGTAGAAAACTATGTAGAGACTTGTCTTATCAGTCTTTAGTTTTTATACAGTATTTGTCGACTTAGAGTATTGTTTGTCTGTTTTTATGCTCTTTTGGGTCACCCCACTTGTTAGTTTTTGTTTACCCTTTGCTTTGGTATATTCCTCCCTTTCCCCCATAATACATTCAGTTTCTACAGTTCAGGATTAAATACAACTAAATCAGGATATCTTAATCTTGAATTTCATTTTAATTCCACATTGAATTACAGTTGTCAAATCATAAATAACTTAAACAACAAAAGTTTTATCTTATATTGATAAAGTAAGTAGATGCATATTTGAGTCAAGTGCATTTTTGGAACTTCAATAGAAATTGCTAGGAGAAAGTCACCATCGTTAAAATTTTAAAAGCTTTTATTGTTCAGTTTTAAGCCCAATAGAGGAAGCTTATTCACCCAGCTTGTACAGTATGCATTATAAGTATAAAATCTTGTAGCCATCCTACCAAAAATAAACTTTAATAACGATTCAGTGAGCAATGAATATCAACCATAATGTGTATGTGCGATATTTAATCAAGTATATAAAAAAATTGTATATAAAATCTTGATAAAGTTGAATTGAATCAGAAATTTTTTTCTGAGAATGCAGCAAAAGAAAACATAATACATAAAGTTTGCCTAGGAAAGGGGGGTCTCGAGAATTATATCTGAGAAATCTGTCTTAGCATCTTTTATTATTTGCTAATTTTAATGTTATCAAAAAACTAAATATTTCATTATTATTTGGAGTAAATGTATTCTCATTTTCATAGTATATACTTATGGTACTATATATATTTTTACATGGTTGAAAGTTCAACTCTAATTACTTTTGTAAATAATAAAACTTACCAAAGTTTTCCACCAATTTTTTATAATTCCTGAATCTTTGTGAATATTCATTTTTACATATGATATTCCATGTATTAATAAAAAATTTCCAAATTGAACATGCAATCACATTTTGACTCAAATTATAAGAAATTTAACACCATAAAAGTAGGATTTTACCACCTATTTGGTTGCTAGTGCTTAAAGCCAATATAAATCCATTTACAAACATCAAGAAAAAGTTAACGAGAGTCCACAGGTAAATCCAGGTGAAGTAATCCACATTTAAATGTCCAATAGTCAAAGAAATTAGTATTTTTCTTCGTTCATCTGTCATTTACCAAAATTATGATGTAAATGGTTATATGTTCTATTCCAACAATTTAATTTGATTTTTAAAAGATAAATTAATATTGTATGGGTTTTGTAATATTAAATATCCTCAAATAAATACACTTAAATTTAGGTATCTCAATTTCATACCATAAAAAAGCATTTTAAAGCTTAATTAAATAAAAATTTCCATATTGAAAATAATTTACTGTAAATGAAAATAACACTTAAGAAATCTATTGCGTCTTATTGAAAATTGATTACACTTTATATCCTGTTTGATTCCTAAGAAATATTACATATAACTCTTGCGTCCAAAATTATGTTTGTTAGCAGTAAGGAACTATGTGTTAGTAATTCCCACAAGAGACTATGTCCTAATCCTCAAAGAGAGGAACAGTATTAATTTACTTCTATAAATCAAATATTTCATTTTCTTTACTTGGTCACAAAAGGCCACCAACTAACAAAATTTTAATAAATATATTACAAAAGTCATTGTATTGTTCATTTTGTAATTCTCTAAATAGCTTACTCAGAAAAGAATGTTTAATATTTAACTTGTATAGAATATTCTGTAATCCTATTACAAAGGGGAGATTACTCAGAAATTTAATTCTTAAACAATCCTGTAAATATGTTGAATGATTGTTGTTTCCCATACTACACACTTTAGAACGTTTTAATCAAAAGTTAACACCAATTACAAAATCAAGAAAAATTTAAAAGCTGGTAAACAAACTACAAATAACAATAGACCACAACATTTTAAAATATTTTAAGAAAGATTGATAGATAATATTGTGTCAAGAAAAGATTTTTATGACAACAACTTGTATCAGTCGATTCATTTTTCCTTACTGGATTTTTCCAATTTTCCATTTGGTGCTTATGCCAACTCAGTGGTCATATTTATTTAGCCTACTATTTTAGGTAAAAATCACCAGGACGTTATCTTTATAATACCATATAGTTGAAATATAGCTTGAAATGGCAACAATTATACACTGAAGTTTTAAAACTTTCTACTACAACTAATTAATCGTTACATTCCCTATCAATGAAGGATCAACATAGTGAACTTATCAATAACATCCACTGGTACCTTTAAAATCAAATTACCTTTACAAAAATTCTTTCATGTCCTTACATTTAATTCTTTAACTTTAGAAATAAAGTTTAAGTGAAAGATAAGTGTAGTCTGTGTCTAATATTCATTTACACAACTCCTACATATTCATTTAAATGGCCCTGCACTCAGTTTGTATATACAAAGGCAAATTTACTTAACTTTCTATTACAAAGTTACACAATCATATGAACTCTAAAGTGCAGGAGCTGGGTGGCATCAAACACTTCACTAATGAACCAAGGGTATGGATATGAGAAAAAGTATGAAGCTGTGAAACTGTTCTTAAAGATTGGAGAACCTCCTAAACATTACCGTAACAAGTGTGAAATAAATTAAAGGAATTGACACTTTACAAAAAAGGTTAATATATGCAGTTCTTGAGAACAAACCTTGTTATTGTTAGTTTCAGAAAGTTTATTCATTCCTCAAAATTTTCTCTTTTTCTTTTAATTTCAGTATCTTTTGATACGAAATTCAAAGAACAACATCACCAACATTAATTACATCCAAAATTTAAATAATTAAGTACCAGTCCACCTAAGAATCATGCAAAGGGTGATATACTGAGGTTTTCAGAATCTGTTGAAAACTTACTTAGTGAAAAGTCATCAGAAGAAAAAAAATTTGGACATAAATAAATGGTTGCTATGGAAACTGAAATCTAACATTTCCTACCAAATGAGTCTAAAAATCAACAAACCAAGGCTAAAATTGACATATTTTATTAATCAATTTAGTATATATATATGTAATTATTAGTACTCAGATTGTATTTATATACTAAAACAATAATACAAGATGAATAAAAAAAATTGTTTACATCAATTTCCATTTTTTTTATCACCAAGCTATAAGAGGTCTAAAATAAGCCCTTTTTCCATATTTAGCTATTTTCCATTTTTTCAAGTTTTGACTAATTTTTAAATCTTCATAGCAACAATTACCAGCAAGTTATTTAATATTGACCTTATTTTTAAGAAAATATAAGGTCGATATATAACTAAACTTATCTTAAACACTTGGACTCCTATTTATTTCTAGTTGCTAAGCAACCAAAGTTTCATATTTTTTAGGTAGAAAAGGTGCAATTAATTACATGTATTATTGAAAAATGAATAAAATTTTGCAGGTATACATGCTGAAATTAATTGGAATTATATATATTTTCCCAAATGATGTGTGTCAGTGCCTAAAATCATAATTTTGCAAAATTTTGAAAATGCTTTTTACAATGTTAATAGATCTATATATAGAATGTATCATTCAACAGTTTTAAAAATTATATAAAATCCTGATTATCTGTACAAATTACTCGCCAAAATTAATATTTTCTTAAAAAATTCTGTAATTTTGTGAAAATTATAAAAAATATATGGTTACCATGGAGACAAAAAATGAAGTTTGACCAACAGCATTAAACATACAAATTTTCAATGTATTGTTTAAATAATTCAAATAAAATATGTAAAATTAATTGCAGCAAAATCATAGTTTTTAATGGAATCATTGAAAATGGTTGTCAGGGAAGCGAACAAAAAACCCAAATTATGCAGCATTAAAAAAAATACATGTAGATATTTTTTTACAGTATGATGATATGGGTTTTACTAACAATTCCGAAACAGTAGTCCTTAGAAGAAAAGTTTGTATTTTATAAATTCAACTATGAAAATTATCCAACAGATTTAGCTAAAATTTACATTCAAAAACAACATTTGATAAGATGTATCTTTTAAAGGTTAAATATCTGATTTTTTTTAGTAACATAAGTCTAAATAACTTGGTTTCATAATAATGGTTGATATTTTCTTATATCTGGTTATCATGACAACATAAATTCTTAGTGAGAACAGTCAACATCTAGCCAGTTAATACTGTTTTCCATTTAACATCACAATAATAAGAGTTCTAGATTTGCAGAAGATGAAGTAAGTATAAATGAACAATGCTGCTTTTTGGATTATTTGTTATCTTTTTCATTAAGTCATTTATTTTGATAAAATGATTATCTAGGGTAATATTTATTGTTATCATATACTTAGACCAAATAACATATGATTTATACTGTATGATAATAGCATTAAATTAACGTAAATTCCATATTTATCGAATTGGTGCTTAGCGGGCTGATATAAAAAGTTTATCACATGCTTCGATTGTTATCACATGCCTTTCCATAACGTTATCGCATGGCATTCCGGTGATACTCGGCAAATTCTGGAAAATACACCTCAAAGCTACGTTTTCTATGAAAAACATAAGAAAGTAGTACAACTACAAAACAATTATTTGGATACTGGAAAGTAGATTGTGTAATTTTTAAAAAACAAATAAACAAATTATTAAATAAATGCATTTTTAAATGTTTCAAACATAATTTGAAAAGTTACTTTAAAAAATTTGACTTTTCCAAACAGTGTTCATTATGTATATTTTTGTCAATTCGTCCATATTAAAATATGTGTCTTCTCTGTTTAGGCATATGATAGAAAGATTTCATATATCGAATGTACTAAAATTGGGGTCCGACGTCTGTTAACTTTTCACTCTTTGAACCTATATTTTAGAACCACGTAAAAGGATCAATATATGAATCTGGTATTTTCCTCCATTGTTGAAGCATATGATAAAAAGATCATAACATGTCATTTTTCATATCGCATGTATTATCAGCCCTCGGTCAATATCAGCCCTCGAGCCATGCGGCTCTCGTGCTGATATTGAACCTATGGCTGATAATACATGCGATATGAAAAATGCCATGTAATAATCTGATATTATTCATAATCAGTTTTTGGAATAGATTTATGACCATAAAGGGGCACTAGCTGTCAAATTCATGGTCACCGATTTGACTCAAATTCTCATATTTGATTTATAACAATTTAAAACATTTATCCAAACTATCAAAAGTCTGAAATCAAAAGTTTACAGAGCATGATGTAGATAATATGTAGGTTCGTTTCATGTGTATGTTAGTCCAGACGCCATCTAATTAACTATCAATTTGACCTCAGATGACCATATTATTTATAACAAAAAAAATATGACACACATGAACCAATGACAACCACTGAACTACTGAACTACAGACTCCTGAAATTGGACAAACACATAAAAAAGAATGTGGGGGGTTAAATATGCTAATAGTGCCAACCCTCCCCTAACCTGGTCCAGTGGTGTAACATACCGGCTCTCTTCTCACTGTTTCAACAATTTTGAAGCCTGTGGTGTTCTCTTCCATATTAGTCCATTAGTAAATCATGCACCATTCTTATCCAAACCATAATTAAAATGTCAGCACTTAATGTCCATTCCACACTTTTGTATTAGTTTATCATTGCAATACTTATGGAAATAAACTCTCCCAATACTAGATATCAAGTTCTCTAGCTATTTCCTATTGTAAATGAATTTGTCACCTTACAGTATAAGGACTTAACAAATAATTAATGTTCCGTGTAATTGAACTTACCAAGAACAATACAAATTTATCTATTTCACGAACCATTTCCCTTATCTGTTCATACCCATTCTAGTCTTTAATTAAAAAACATTCAAAATATCAACTATTAATTATTATTCAATAAAATAAGGATAATATAAGTGATAATGTAAAGTAATTAACAATCCATTTGCACTGAAGTTTAATTAACTGATACTATATCAAGATATAGCTGTGGAATTTAAATGCTGTTCAGAAAATAATGTGTCAGAACGGTTGTTTAGTGCAGGTTTACTGTGTTTAATTTTAAGTTTAAAATCTTTTAAAACAAACCTTATATATACATCTTATAGTACAAGGGAGATAACCTAATTAGATATTATGCTTTGGAATAATATTGAGAGATCAAATAGAGTTGCTTCCCTTACAACAAAATAAATAGCTGCTGCAATATATTTTCTGACCTTAAACAAGATTTATGAATATTCTACTTCTGGTAAGGTTTATAAATCATCTTCCTTAACAACACACTACAAATCACCTTAATACATATGTAATAAAGCAGACATTTGAATATTATTTATTACATTTATTTCATGGAAAGCAAAACTTGGCAATATATTCTCTACAGGTCCTAGAAAGTTAAAGACTGCATGATTTAAATATTGAATTAAAGTTAATTGAAATTCAAACCCCTGTGTAGTATTTCGGTTC
Organism: Mytilus edulis; assembly: GCF_963676685.1. Lineage (NCBI taxonomy): Eukaryota > Metazoa > Mollusca > Bivalvia > Mytilida > Mytilidae > Mytilus > Mytilus edulis. The sequence continues at coordinate 117,078,777 of NC_092344.1, read as the reverse complement.
ACTGTTTCAAATTGTAAAGTTAATTTAATGGTTTACTAGAAAATAAGCATACATTGTACAATTCTTGTTATCACTTTTTGAAAACAGTTTGGATTTAAAAACTTTATATTTCTAGAATTATGTTAATAGCTTTAAAACAATTTCCAAAAAATTGTCTATTGTTATTAAGCTGCTGTCCATGTTTCTCCCACCACTGTAATTTGGATTCTATACTGTAAAATTACAAATTTTTTCTTCATTGTGATACAAAATGTTTGTAAATTAAGCATTTCAGAGGTAACTTTAAAACTTATCAATAAAACTAATCAGTTTGTTATATAAGGAGCACTTGCTAAAGCACTTCATAGAGTATCAAATTTACTTAAAGAAAGACTTCTGTTTGTTCAAAGGAGTACTTGATAGAGAATCCATTTTAGTTTGGTCTAAGAAACAGCTGATATAATAAGTATCCAATCTTGTTGTTGAACCTGTCTTAGATTTCAAAGGAGCAGAGTCAGTAACACCAAGAAACAGCCCTATAGTGGTGTATTTTTGTCTAATTCATTTGTTGAGTAAATCTTGTGTGTATGTATTGTTTTTAAAAGAATAATACTTATAATTGTATATCTGCTTCATAATTGTCCCAGTTATAAATTTCAGATTTAAAACGACCAAAATTATGGGTGAAGGAACCTTCTCCTCTCATCTAAATTCCTTAAAAAATGCATATTTTTTCATAACTTTCTGTAAATAAAGATATTGTCAAAAAGGCAAATCTATGAATCCTTTAAAATCTACACCAAGAATTTGATAAACAGTGCATACAATCATCCAATGCTCTCAATTGATTAAATAAATCTAGAGAAAGGTCATTTCTGAATAACCAACAAATAAACTCCCATAAATGTCTTCAAAATTTGCATAATGGAAAAAAATTAATCATAAGATATCTCTCATCTGTATATTAAGAAGTGATTAGAATAAAAAAAAATGTCTGTTAAATTAGGTTCTAATTTGATTGCAGTGTGTTTGTCAACAATGTCTTTTTTTCTTTGATTTGTCCAAATTTGTTTGACAGAATTTTTATGATTTCCCCTTTGATAGTTTTTAATTTTTTCCTCATAATTATATGCAAGATCTGAAGACAACCTATTGCATTACAACTTTCCCCTTTCCTCCTGGCAATAATAACCATACCCTCTTATTTCATCTTTTCGGTGACAATAAAAATTTCCTAGACTTCATTCCAATCTCCCATAACCTACTTTTAAAACTGTTTTCATCATGAAGGTGTGAAATATTTGCCACTGGGCATTAATCAAACAGCAGTAAAACATTAGTTTCTCTCTCCATCTCTTAAAATTTTCAAGATAATAGGCAAAAACACACTAAAAATGGTAAAATTATCTTTCATGGGCAATTACTACTAAAAGGAATTACAATTTTGATTGAAATATACAGAATGTAGATCTTGACTTTCTGAACATTTTTGCCTTGTCTGATTTGATGAAGATAACATGGTAATCAGAATTTAGAATTATAGCTCATCATGCAGGGCCGTAACTAGCCTCTTTTAATAGTGAGGCAAAATATATTCGCCAAGCGTAGTGAGGCGAAAAAATTTTGACGAAGGGTCTGGGGGCCGCTCAAGGCCCCCAGAAGCTCTGAGAAAAATAACGCAAAATCGTGCATTCTGAGCGTTTCCCGGACTCTTTTTTTACATAGAAAGGCAAATAATTTTAAGCTATTTTTCGACACTATTCTGATCTCAAAGCAAAAACATAGATTCATTGTTATTTAAGACTTTAAGGTTTTAGGGAGAACATTACAAGACCGATTTGTAGGATAAAGCAAAAATCGTAATTTTCATAATCATTAATACCGGATCTGTCTATCTGTTCTTGTCTTGTATTGTGCTGACTTGTGATTTTTTTTATGACTAGACTTAGATATAGTGACAGTGCAGTCTGAGTAATATACTTTAAGTACTAGTACTGCTTAAGTCTACCCCATAGGGACCATATTGACTTTGTTTTACGATATTTATGATTCATTCATTATTGAAGACCCTCCAGCAACTATCAAGATGAAAAACAGGAATAAAAACTTTGACCATTGATCTTTTTTTTTTTCTTTCTATACCATGACATTGTGTGCGATTAGCTCCCGTGCACGTGTACTTCATATTCCTTTATTGTCTGTTAAAGAATCTAAACACGACTTAATGCAAATTTAACCCTTGAATGTAAAAGGTTATATGACAATACTTTGATGTTTTTTTTCAAAAAATGATTTGATACCGGAAAATTGGTGGACTTACTTTAATTTAAACCATGTATATCTAGTTTTATCCACAGGCGCTTGGGTATATGATACAGATAATTTTTTTAAATTTTTTTTGTTGATTAAGATATTCAATTTTCTATATTTATAATACATATCTATCACTTCTGTGCATATCTCTCCTAGTTTTGAGTGATTTAAACGACTCAGAGAAAATACCCAATTTTACAATCCATACTAAGAAAAATTGGCTATTTTCTCTGAGTCGTTTAAATCACTCGGAACTAGGTGAGACATGCACAGAAGTGATAGATATGTATTATAAATATAGAAAATTGAATATTTTAATAAACAACAAGAAAAAAAAAATATCTGTATCATATACCCAATCGCCTGTGGTTTCACATACAAAAAAGGCAGTTTTGTATTCGTTGATATCAAGTTCAATTCTCCATGTAGAAACGACAATTTTTTCTGTGTCCCTAAGCATCGTATATTTTCTCACATAATGCCTGGACATCTTTGGACATGCAATATTACACAGTGTGACACGTTTACAAATGAAAATCAACAATCAAACTAGTCATTATGAAAGACAAACCCGGGACACAGAAGTAAAAACAATAGACCATCAACTCTGAAAACCAAAAGTAAAATAGAAACATGGATTGCGAAAAACATGCAGGGGCGACACCAGAGAGTGAAGAGAACTTGCTTCTTGCAAGACACTTTCCGTGGAAACAATTTGATATGAAAAAAGTCTTTGGTTTTAGTTTATTTTATTTTTTTGAAATTTAAAACATGAGGCATTTGCCTCATTTGCCTCAATGTAGTTACGGCCCTGGTCATGATTGGTGGATGTGTGCAGCCGTTACTTTTATTACTAGTTCACTCTGCACTTATATATTTTCTATAGCTCTAGCTAAATAAAATAAACTGACAAGTATTTTCAGTGCAGAATTTATTGGAAAGGGAGATAAGTACAAATTGTGTGAAGAAAAGCAACGGGAACCTATATTTTATGGACTAAGGCACTGTCCTAATAATTTTTCTTTCATTCTAGCAAGATTTCTTTACAAAAATAGCTTTCGAAAGTCTTTATCTCGTGCAAGGCTACTATTGTCGCATGTGGGGAATTTGAATGTATTTTTCAAACTAAAACCAGGATAATGATAAATGAGTACTCGTAGTTATTTGTGTTAAATCTATGTTGGATTCTGAGATTCCTTCTGATTTGTTATAACAACCTCTATAAAGTTTGTTCTCCCAACACAACACTCGGATTAAAGCAAAACATGTTTGAAGTCATTCAAGTGGTCTGTACCGTAAACTTTTATTTGGTTATTTAATAAATCTCAAATAAAAATATATTAACCAATTAAAGTCTTTGTTAACTGTATTAATATACAATGTGTATAAAACAATTAATGGATCTAAAAGACAATATTATTTGTAATTATGGTTATGTGAATGTTTACACTTTTATGGCCGATATCTAGATATTGACTGTTATAAATAAATATTTACCAATTAGTCTTTGAAATATTGTTCTTTTTATTTACTTTTTCTAATAATGAGAATGTTCCATCTCAATGTTTTCTTTTTCTTGTCAATATAGTAATCCACCTTTTTACGAACTCTGACATCAATAAACTTAAAACCTTTTAGATCTGTGCTGAAGGGGAAATTAACTTTACGTGTGAAATGCTCATTTCCATTTGGTTACCTCATGGAAACCAGCAATTATGACGAACTTTTGTAAACGATTATACAATTGTGCATAGATTTTTATTCTGAATAGAAAATTAATCACTTGCTACAAAGATTATCTTTTTGTTTATTTTACCTTTTAATCTGTCAAGCAAATATTATTTTAAAGTCAAAAGATAATAAGAATGTCTCCATGGAAATAAATAAATAAATAAAGCCATTAATAAAAAAAAAAAATGAAAGTTTTATACTATATTTATTAAATGTAACAAAATGAAAAAAAACAAAAAAATCAAATTCTTGTAATTTCCCATTTAAAAAATAGGGTTTGATTTTGGCACTGTACATTGTTGGGCAGCTGTCTATTTGGTGTTAAATTTCGTCTCATATTTCTTTAAGGTACTATTTCCTAATTTTCCTCATTGAAATATTAAGTATTTAAAATAATTAAAATACATTTTTCAATCAATAAAGTCAATAAATTTATAAAATATTGCGCAAAATTTTATACATTTTCAATATTTCATGGTGATATTCAACATCAATGACTTTGTTTCCATTGATTTTTCAAAATTACACCAGAAATTTAATAGCAGTTGAATATTCCAATCGATAAATGTCAAGAGTTAGCATTTTAAAAATGCATTAATATTATACATATAAAACATCAGGTTTAAAAAGCTACCTTTTTCAAGACTTTATATTGCTTTTATGTAACAACTTTGGCATTTATCCTTTCATGTTTTTTTTATTAAAATTTATGATGTTGATAACCTCACTATGCAAATACATGTACATTACAAAATATACCAGTTACATTAAATGAATTTATTGAAGCCTTTGTCAGAAACATCTCTCCTGACTGAGGTTTCAGCTCTAAATTCAGGGTATAACAAAATATGTTAGGTTTCCAAATATAATAAGAACAGAAAAATCAATACATCTCAGAAATCAATCTTTTTTTAATCATTGATATTTTTTACTTACCACATCATCAAGTGTCACCTCATCAGGATCTGAAAGAAAAGAAAAAAAATCATTTTTAAAAAGGTCTTTGGTGAAGTATAACTAAAGCCATGTTTGGGCCAAATAAAAATGTATGTGTGTTCACTGTACCTCTACCTATACTAATTTAATCACCTACCATAAAGTTTTTTTACCATTTTTTATTAAGCACTACATTTAAAGTTACAATGTTTTTCCCATAAACTCAATGTCAAAAAAATATTAGAAATAAAAAAAAAATCCCTACCTACCACATATTTTTCTCAGCATACATTCTTAGGTGGGTTTTTATTTTTCAGTTTGGATATAAGTACCAGGCATATTCATTTTATATATTTTTTGTTGTTAACAACTTGCATGATTTGTCTTAATATTCTAATTTCTTTCTTGAAATGTTTCACTTTTGAAATACTTGCACTACATTTTTCTACTGTGAGTGACTTTATTATTGTCAAGGCAAATGGAATTAATCCACAAATGCTATAATTATGCCACTAGAATGCTATTTTCTAATAATGTGATTTACAACTATCGGTAGTTGCTTGCACCAAGATCAATTTGTTAGATTAGATTATCCCAAAATAGCAATAGTCTAATAGAATATCAATTATGAATTCAGCTTCATTGCTGGATTCACTTTACAATTTTTACCTAAAAAGTCACCACTTACCAGTGTAAACAAGGTCCACAGTTTGAAAAGGGGTTGTAATATTCACAAATTTATTAAATTGTCCTAAATGCAATGGAATCAAATCTAATAATTGTGCCAAAAGCTGGTCAACTGATTAACTGTTACTTCTCTATCTTTGAACATGTATGATAATCAATACCTGCAGGGCAGCAGGAGCATGAGAAAAATTATCAGAGTCGTTTCCTGATATTTTTTGAAATCTTACCCCCAATGTCAAAGGCAAAGGTAGGTCAACGGAACTTTATGATGCTAATGCAAAATTCATCTCAAGCAGGAAGGTAGACAAGGGATAAGAAAAAGGTCAAAGGTTAGGAAAAAATTAATAAGGTCAACACATATATGCAATCTGTAACTTTTCAACAATGTGCTAAAAATCTGTCTATTATTTACTGGGATAGCTAAAACAACTTATTTGCCTGTTTAGTCAATGTCAACATAGTATTCATTGAATAATACATTGCTATTATTTTGTTGAGTGTATTTTCTGTGGTATATTATTCTATTTTTATTATTTTTATAACACTTGTAACATATCTTTTATTGTTTATGTATTGCATATGTTATTGTTTATAATAATATTGTCTGTATGATATGCCCTCCTGGGGCCCTAATTTGGTAAATAAAAATATTCTATTCTATTCTATTCTGTTTAGCCCAATTTGTGTATTCATTGTGATATGAATTTTATCACCATTCTGAAGATCACGACCTTTCTAAATGCTCTTTGGCTTCTGATTTGGATCCAAGTTGGCTTGCCGGTATCATCCTTAGGTGTCAAGAATGTGTATGATATACTTTAGCGCTCTGTCTACCCTGATCTTAGAGTCTTGATGTGTCACTTGAAATGAAAATTTACACATCAAATCTGGAAACCTTTTGAGTAATTAATGACCACTGTCCATACTTTAAGGGTAAACCGGAAACTTCAATTCTAAGTGATGGAATCTAGCGGAGAGAAAAATATCCGGATAGACTAAACCAGAAACTGATTGTTGTTTGTCTGACAGTAAAACGTCCAGTGGCAAATATCAGTATTTTCATAATCGGGCTGAGAGCATTTATTTTTATATCAGGTATAGGTTTTGTAAAGTGGGTCGACCAGAATGAAACAAGCAACATTTCATTTAGGATAATTGAAAAGGAAAGGATTTTAAAAAGGGAAAGAAACTAATAGGTAATTTTAACTTGCAACTCAGTCCCAAACCATTTTGGCCTATGATAAAGTTAGTACTTCTCAAAGAGTTGAAAAGATTCCACGAGCTGAGAGCATACTACTCTCTCTCTCTCTCTCTCTCTCTCTCTCTCTCTCTCTCTCTCTCTCTCTCTCTCTCTCTCTCTCTCTCTCTCTCTCTCTCTCTCTCTCTCTCTCTCTCTCTCTCTCTCATTAAGAGGTACTAAGTTCGAATGGCCCACGGTAAGCGCTTCGTGCTCTTTCGGCTACGGCTAGTATAGAACTAGCTGACGCGGATTTAATTCAACGGCCTCTTACCTCTTATAAAATACGTCTTGGGTCTCTGGTGAGAGTTGTCTCGTGGACAATCAAACATCATTCTGGTTTTTTTTTATTGATTACTATCTGTATATAGTGGTTCTTTTATTTAAACTTTATTTGAACATGCAACGAATTACATTTTCAATGCAGTTCGTGTTGCCTTTTCCGTTATTAAATGGCTGAAATTACACTCTAAAAATTGTGTTTAGAGCCTAAACACTTTCCTAAACACATTGATGAAACCGATTTTTGACATGTTTTAGATCTAAACACGTTTAATATTTGATGTGCTAACAGCCTAAACGTGTCAAGCTATAAAGTGCTTAGACTGTAAACATGTTTAATTATAAAGTGTTTAGACCAGAAACATGTTTAGCTGAAAAGTGCTTAGACTGTAAACATGTTTAACTATGAAGTGTTTTATCTGGAAACATGTTTAGCTGTGAAGTGTTTTGTCTGGAAACACGTTTAGCTGTGAAGTGTTTTGAATGTAAACATGTTTAGACCATATAGTGTCGGAAAGCTAGACTGTCAAACGTTTTTTTAATACATGGTAGCTTTTAATAAAACAGGTTCTCATACCATCACAAAAAAAGGAGCCAATGCATCAAACTAACAACATGAAATTCCCATTTCAAATTCAATGCGACCAATAACTTTTCAATCCTAATGAGTGTTTCTTTACTCCAATTCACATCCTTTGACGATTATTACATGTATTCTTCGTAGAATAGTAATTGCCATGTTCTAGAAACTTTTGAAATGTAATTATAATAACACATCTGTAACATCTAGCTTTAAAAACAAAATCACAACATATAAAACAAATGAATTAATGTTACTAGTATTATTTATTTCAGTTAATCATTGAACAGTCAAACATTAATTCATAACAAGGTACATGTACATAATATTGTTAATGACCACTCCTACTACAATTTGAAAGTGTCCCGTTTTCATTTTACAGGACAATAAGCCATGGCACTTCTTCTTTCTTAGATCCTAACTGCTGGTCATTGGCCTGGAATATAGAAAAAAAAATGATAAGCAACTTAGTAGAATACATTTTAAAATATAAGTTTACGAAATACATCACCAAAAAGTAATAGCAGGATTTATGATCTATATATATATATAACAACGTTTAGACCAAGTTGGTATAAAAGCATACATTTACTGATGTATCAATTGATTTAATATAAAACTTCATGCTTAACATTATTCATTAAATTTGATCAAATAGTCTACATATTGGCATTTTAAAAATCAAATACACTTCTGATTCTTACCTTGCAACAGATTTGTCACTGTTCTTATCGCCTCTTGTAGCATGTCAAGACAGACATTGATTTATTCTGCTCTCAGCAATCTAGAATAAAACAATACATGAATATAAATCATAAGAAAAGCAAAACCTCTTTTAACTATTGAAATAAACAAGCACAATTCTTATATTTTGGAGAAAAGTGTGATTCTCCATTTCGGAAGTAGTTACAAAAATAATGAACTCGAAATGACACTGGCTTTGCAAATGATGCACCTCATCCTAGTGAGACTCGGTAGATTCCGTTACCCTCCCTGTTACATCATAATTTGCCGAGGAGTACCGAGTATCCTCTCAAACTCCTTTTTCCAAGCACATTAATCAAATATAAATGAAAACTTGCATGATTGAACATTAAACAACTCTTTATATCTTTACACAAGATAATTTGAACTCCTACAAGCACTGACTGCAAGGTTTCGTGAGATGGTACCCCACCCCCTTTTTTCTCCTGCATTGGGTATAATTAAGGTAGTGTACTTGTAAATAACGCTTATAATTGTCAATAATCATTTACAATTGGCAGTACAAAATAAAAGACAGTATAATCATAACTCCTTACCTTTCTAAAATAGTAAAGTTATGGTCAATTATGGTCAGTAGTAAACAGCATGGTCTTTGACTTCGGGTTCTTTGTTTCGTCCTCCCGCTCAAAAATTATCACGTGATATGAATGCCGTCTTCAGCCTAAACGTGTTGTAATTCTAAACATGTTTAGGAAAGTGTCTAAATATTGAAAGTGCTTAGAATTAAAACACGTTTAGCTTCATAAACTTGACGAAGCAGCTAAACATGTTTAGCACAGCAACATGTTTACTGCCAAGTGCTGAGGGCTAAAACATGTTTACTGCGAAGTGCTGAGAGCCAAAACATGTTTACTTTTTTATGTTTAGAAATTAAACACTTTCCTAAGCACATAAGTCTTACAACACGTTTAAATTCTAAGCACAATTTTTACAGTGTAGATGTTCCCTTAGAATGCATTGGTAGTGCTTAATCAGTGGGTACTTATTCTGGTACACGTTTACAATATGACAATTATGAATAACCTTTTATACACTGATTTTCAATTAAGATTGTTCCTGTTACAATTAAGACATTACTAAAGCAAATGGACGTAACACGCAAATTATAGACGAAGAAGCCGTAGAACTTGTATTGTTCATGTGACTTAATCATGCAATCAACTGTCATGATATTGATCATGGAAGACTTGAAAACAAATTAAAATATACCAAGGTTTGACCTGGGGAAAGATTGGTAAATACGAAATGTGGGAGAAAGGAACAGAATTATCAGTCAAAGTGTATACAGTGTGCCACTTGCTTCTACACGTGTTCTCCTCAAAACAAAACGTAGAGCTATATCCTACTCCTAACATCCTTGCACACCAACCTCATTTCATTTTCAATGTTTGATGAGAGAAATGAAGAACACTTTGAAAACTGTTACATGGAAAGAACTTTTTTTGTTATTAATTTTATTCAGCATGGAATACAGATTTTATAGATAATTTAAAAACTTCCTTCTAGCAATGGTTTCACATTTAGCATTTTTTGGAACCTGGAAACAATTGTTTTCTCTATGTCAACCAAAAATTGTACTTTATAAATTCGTCAAGTGCATTGAATCTTCTTACGTTTCGTTTAAATTCGATTCGATTTCTTCAAATCATAATTCCTAGACAAAGGCGCTCGTACCTAACAAAATCCACGAAAACCTAAAAATTACTCACATTCAAATCATAAAACTGTTTCGGAATTCTCCTATATGCCTATCATATGCCTATTTCTATTTCTGCGAAAGTTTTCAAATATAGTTAACTTTTAATGTTCTTGTTTGATGACGTCTTCCATACTCATATAGCGATGGAAAGTCATCAATACATAACATTTAACTCTCCTCCAGTTCTTTGGTATGTTAGTCCGTTTGTCTAATCTTATGATTCCGTGGTGCATTTGAGGTTATGTTAACAAAAATACATAGGCTTACCGTACGAATGAAATAACCGCAATTATACTGTAAACCTTGAGATTCGTCGCCTATAATTGTATAAGATTATTGCTATAGATTAGTGTGTCTATTTTGCTCCGGTCGTGTACCATTGGACTAACAATCGAAATAGTATCATTTGTCTCAGAAAGTACTGTCTTACCTGTTAAAGATTCTATATCGAGATGTTTCTCAAACTGCTTGTCCCAAGGCATCCCGACGATAGTTATCAGGTTAAGGATAAGCCAAAGAAAGGCTATGCTTCCCGTCGCAATTAAAACTTTAATCCTTACACATTTAATAATGTCTGATCTCGAAATACAGAAAGATTAAGGTCAAATATTGTTTTTGTCCAGGACAACAATCGGTCAACACGATAAATCTATTTGCTATTGACGTATACATGTTTTTGTGATATGCAATTCAATGGATTTGAACAGAAAGGCTATAGTTGACTCGAACAGTTTCGCCCTTTCTTCTTTTCTTTTTCTTTTGCTTCTTTGACAAATTGGGAGCAAATAAAAAGGGCATCTGTGTGACGGAAAACTTAGTAACGCTGGGCGAAAACCATATTTGGAAATTAAAATGTATACATTTCTATGTTGTGATGTTATACTATTGTTTCATGTTAGGGTGAAGGTTGGTACCTATGAAAACGTTTAAACCCGCTGCACCTGTTTGCTCCTGTCCTAACTCAGGAACCTTATGCTCAGTGGTTGTCGTTTGTTGATGTGGTTCATGAATGTGTCTCGTTTTATATAGATTAGACCGTTGGTTTTCCCGTTTGAATGGTTTTATACTAGTCATTTGTTGGGGCCCTTTATAACTTGCTGTTCGGTGTGAGCCAATTTCGTGTTGAAGACCGTATAATGGTTTACCTTTACACATTATGATTTGAATGATCTTGAAGGATGGAGAGTTGTCTCATTGGCACTCATACCACTGTGGCACATCTTCTTATATCTATGTCTATAGCACGGTTTTCAATTCATGCCGTTTAAGAAAGACTTGAATGGGAACGCGTTTTGTCCCCGTTCCCTGAATCCCGTTAGGTTTGAACCGGATAACGCACATTATGATAGCTGGTAAATATACGGTAGTCCACCTTTAATGTTCCTTAATATGTCTTTTCTTAATTGATAAACTGTACGGCTATCTTTTGAAATAGTATCAAGAAATGATGACGAATGAAATGAGACTCCGCTGGTAGATTCGATGTTTGGTGGTGTTGTTTTTTTTTTTAATTAGAGTGGCTTAATGATGTTTTCTTGATTTCGAGATATTAGATATTTCTTGATAAGATACTTGTTATTTTAAACGTTTTGAATATGTTACAACCCTTCAAACATAATGAAATTGATGGTGTCAATTCATAGTTAATACAAGTTCTCACAAGAATTTCATTTATCTTTAGTTTGTATACATTAGAACACGCATAATAAACAACATTTAATACCGATGTTGTAAGTCGACAAAAAACATGCAACCATGATTTGTAATGAATATTTATTTTGATTACTCAAGTTATTGTAGCCAGCTTAAAGTCCTCATATTCATCATAAAACGGTTTAACAAACTTGTGAAGTATATTTAAACTTCCATTCAACATTTTAAATTAAACTTTAGTTCATAAAAGAAATCATGATAATACACACCAGATAATGCATATAAACTTGTACAGAAAGAGTATATATAAAACTTTAACAATTATATACCCCATACAAAGCATAGTAATTTAAGAATTTCTTAGATGACATCGCATTTGCTGTTCATATTTATATTCTTCAGCTATTTTCTTCATTGAATTCGTATAAACCCCATCCTTATACAATAATACCGCTTCCGTGAATTAAGCAACTCAAGTATTTGACAGTACAGAAAGTAAGCATACCAGGAAAGCTGTATTTGATTGATTGGTTTATTCATATTTCAAACAGCAATCTATTTGGTTGGCTTCCAATCATACAATAGTAAAAATAAACCATACGAAACAACCCAGTATATTCATCCCACCTTAGTCAGATATATCTGTTGATTAAAAATTGCAGGGGTGATTACAGACCGAATAAATCGTTTGCTTTATCGAAAAAGCTTAAGTTTTTTTATAATGTTTCATTTTACACTTTTGGTAGAAGATGTGGTATGATTGCTAATGAAACAATCGTCTCCACCAGAGACCAAGTAACGTTGAAAGTAACATATATATGCTACAGTCAACATACGGCCTTCAACAATGAACTAAATTCATTCTGCATAGTAAGCTTATTTCCAGTAAGAGTTATATATATTTTCCATTCAATCTCTAAACGTCCTCTTGATAGCAGTTTTCAACATACTTTTCAATATGTCCATGTTATTGTATCTTTTCCTTTAAAAATGTTTACGCGGATATGCATATTTCATATATACATTGCTCATTAATTTCAAAGTATTTTCATTTTTCTAAACATTCAACTGTAATGTTGACCTAATGATGAGATATGTCATCTTGATTTCAAAATTACATTTTTAGACAATATGAAAATGTTCAAAAAGATTTTGTTTTGGTTCATATTTCAAATACATTGTTGTATAAAAAAAAATGTCATAAAAAGGAAACATCTACCTACCCAATTTAGCATACACCACGACAGACGGCATAATGAGAATGTACTGTCTCCCTTTTTATCACATGAATATCTTTACATCCTTTAACAGTTAGCAATGACTTTTTAAGTTACTACTTCCATATGTAGGGTTAAACAAATACTCAATATCTTAAGATGTCACTTTGGTCGAGGAAGATATGACTTTACAAAATACCTGTAACGTATATCCAAGCAACTTCGATTTCATAGTATCTTATATCATTGAAAAATTGAATAAGGTGAATTTTGGCTTTTGATCGGAGTCGATACCTTTACACAGGTTAGCAGCATACCTGGGAACTACTATAGCAACAACCCATTGATCTCTTTACCAAATTATCTGATCATATGTTCGCAAATTTGAATAGTTTAATTGATACGGTTATCTAAACAAGACATTTAGTAATCTACAATATCACAAATATAGAATTATTAAGTGCAAATTAATTATCAAATAGTGAAAAGAACTTGAATACGAATACTATATGGATAACTTTGAATTTAAATTTTGATTTTTAATATTTCAATAATAAATTATATTTGAACCAAGAAATTATGAAGGGTCATAAGGAATACTGATCGATGATATTGATTCGTCAAGACAAAATTGCTTAGGTGTTAACGTGTTGACGTTTGATTTTTGTGATAACTGTAACCTTTAAATTTATTGTTTTAAATTCAACACTTATAATTGAATAGTTGAAGAACGAACACACTATATTTAGTTAATATAAATAAACGCTGGATAATTAGACTAGTCACAAATTTTGATTTGTAGATACTTTTGAGGGTATCTTTAGATTCCTTAGAATTATATCATTTTCACGTACGGTGCTGACGACTCGTATGGAACGCCGTAGCTGTCTTTATGTGTTAAATCTTATGCCATGATATATGCATTATGAGTGCCAATGAGACAACTCTCCATCCGAGTCACAATTTGTAAAAGTAAATCATTATAGGTCAACATACGGTCTTCAACACGGAGCCTTGGCTCACACCGAACAGCAAGCCAAAAGGCCCCAAAAATGACTAATGTGAAACCATTTAAACAGGAAAACCAACGGTCTAATCTATATAAAAAACGAGAAACGAGAAACACTTATGAACCACAGGCCAGTAGCCAGAAATTTCGAAGGGGGTCGATATATATGGCAAGCCGTTTTACTATTTCTTCGAATTTCAAGATATCTCCTATTATATATAAGATATCTCCTATTATATATAAGATATCTACTTTAATATATAAGATATCTAAAATAATTTAATTTTTATAGGATATCTCATATATTATATAAGATATCTTTAATGTTATATGAGATATCTTTAATGTTATATAAGATATCTTTAATGTCATATAAGATATCTCATAAAGTTTATATGATATCATATATACTTCATAAGATATCTTATATAGTTTATGAGATATCTCAAAAAGACAATTATATAAGATATCTGATAAACTATATAAGATATCTTATAAACTATATAAGATATCTTATAAACTATATAAGATATCTTATAAACTATATAAGATATCTTATAAACTATTTAAGATATCTTATAAACTATATAAGATATCTTATAAACTATACAAGATATCTTATAAACTTTAGGATATATCTTATAAACTTTAGGATATATCTTATAAACCTTAGGAGATATCTTATAAACTAAATAAGATATCTCCTATAATATATAAGATATCTTATATCATTTCATTTCTATGAGATATCTTATATATTATATGAAATATCTTAAATATTATATTACACTAAATAGGCCAAGTTAACATTAAATAACAAAAAAAATCATTACAAATTATCTCAACAGGTCAAAATAACACGAAAGTACGATTCGAGAGTATTCGCAGTTACGGAAAGCTAAAACAGTTACTGAACACCAAAACAAATTAATGATAAAAAAATCATGCACCAGGAAGTAAAATCAACTAAAACACATCCCAGAGATTTAGTAATTTAAGGTTTATGACCCCTTCTGTTGCCATGTGAACAACAAGCATCATTATTTATTGTCCATTGCATTTATTGAATAGAAAAATAGGATTTTGTGATAAATAAAACCAAGATTTTAATAATACAAAGATTTTTCGTATGAAATTTTAAGCATAGATCACTCACTTGTGTTTCTATGATTTACTAGCGTTTATTGTTTATAGAAAAGTCATAAATAAACCTGATTATTAAAAAAAAAAATTGTGCTGATTCACATGTTAAACTTGAGTCGAGCGCACCATATATAACATTCATATACATGTACTTGTTTTAAGGAAATCATTGCTAGCACTGCATGCAATAATCCTCTATCTATCAAGCACCGAATTGCCAAAATTAAGAGTACGAGGAGGGAAGGCTGTCACGGGATTTTCTTATAAATTCTCATATGTTTCGTTTAACATTGATACAACACAAGGGTACATAATCCTTAACGTCATTATGAGTGGCCGTTCATGTCATTTGCGTGATAATATACGCGTATATAATCGCGCAAATGACACGAACGGCCACTCATACGCCGTCACGGTCATGAACAGACTGATAATGAAAAATGTCTAATGTGAAATATAGATAGAGTAATCTCGATATAAAAAATGAACGTCAGTGGATGTGTATTTATGACATTTATACATCACAAAAAAACGTTTGAAAAGAATACTTTTTACTAGTTTATTTAATGAATTTGAGCCTCGGTTGTTAAAGTATGTTTAGATTTTGAAGCACTATGACATATTAAAATTTAACCTCTTATGGGGGATTTTCTTGAGTCACAAATCTGTGAATTTTACCACATTTGAAACAGAGACTTTTTATACTAATTTAAAGAAAGTTAGTATAGGAAGGCTCTGCTTGAATCTACGAAAAACTCAGTTCCAGTTTCCGGATACTATACATGGCTGATCGCATTAGTTTTTCAAATTAAACTACTTCCACAATCGCATGCGCACATGAACAGACGCATGGCGTACTAAATCTAAATAAAACTAAATAAAAAGACTAAAACACCATGGTTAAGTTAACAGCTGAATTGATTGAACAATCTGCACAATATACAAACCCAGTTCGAGATAGAGAACTTGATCTCAGAGGTAAACTGACTGTCTCGAATCGTAAAAGATCACAATGACAGAGTTTGTCAAAAACACAACAAAATAATATAATTTTTCATAACTTAAACTTGGCTAATCAGTATTTTGTTAAGGCAGTTTAGTTTTTGCGAATGTATCTTTTTGAAACGTAGATTCATGCAAAATTGGTCGGAGTAGATTCTTCTGGTTTTGATATATTTCTTGTGTAAACAATGATAGGAGTTTGAAATCCTATCAATAAGGGGGTAAAAATATACCAAAGTCGACTATCACAGTAGAGCTTCTCTCGAAAATATACTGTGATAGTCGACTTTGGTATATTTTTACCCCCTTATTGATAGGATTTCAAACTCCTGTGAAACAATATACATACTCCACACCAAAAATATCGTCTCATAACTAAATCGTCTCACTTTTTCATCAAATCGCCACACTTTTAAAAATTATCTCCCCACTTAAAATGGACACACACTGGCCTACAAACTCTCCCAACTTATATAAAAAGGATTAAATCCTGTTAAATATAATCCTGGAGAATATATATATGTTTAAATTTTTTGCGCCTGTCCCAAGTCAGGAGCCTCTGGCCTTTGTTAGTCTTGTATTATTTTAATTTTAGTTTCTTGTGTACAATTTGGAAATTAGTATGGCGTTCATTATCACTGAACTAGTATATATTTGTTTAGGGGCCAGTTGAAGGACGCCTCCGGGTGCATGAATTTCTCGCTACATTGAAGACCTGTTGGTGACCTTCTGCTGTTGTTTTTTTCTATGGTCGGGTTGTTGTCTCTTTGGCACATTCCCCATTTCCATTCTCAATTTTATTAAAGGTCAGCCAACTCACCCCACTGATGAAAACTTATCTATGGTATGCCATAGTACTGAATCTTACTGCTGAATCTTTCTTTGTCCTTTAGGACAACCTCTTGGTAGAGTACAATATTAATATAACCCTCCACTATCCAGAATTATCAATATCATACAAATATGTATAATTTATATACAAGTCCGCACTGGGTGATTTAGTTGTGTGGTCTTGTTTCTAGTCCTGATATTTCATTTAGTATTTTGTTTTGTGTTATCATGCCACTGCTTGTGTTATTGACTTATTGTGCAAAGTTTGCACTGCAAACCTATCATAACAAAATAAAATTATGTGAACATATGTGAACAATGATTATCCACTTATTCTGTAAAACAGTGATTATATTATAAACCAGGAAAAAACCCCATCATAAACAGTTACAATAGTCAATTACATCGTCCTTCACAGAAACACTAATTCATCTTTCTGCTTTCTTTCAACCAAAAGAAAAGAGTTTAAAAAAACTAAGATGCATTTCTAAGGTATTCATAACCATTTTATTAAATTTAACAGTTGGGCGTGTTGGCAAACCTATAATGCTATGAGAATGAGTTCTTTTTCATGAATGTAAGAACAGTCTTTACTAGCGTAGTAGACTGTCCTTATAAGTCGGACAAGATGGCATGAATAAATAAATCATGGTTTTTCTATTTTTAATAACTGGGTAGAACAGCAGACCTTTTTTTCAGCGTGATTTGTTAACCTTTCCTCCATTGAATTTTTTTGTTTGCATACCTGATTCGCATAAGGATTTCTCAATAAAATGCTAAAAATATGCTTTAAAGTATTAATGCATTGCGAAAAAACAAATAATTCATCAAATAAATTAAAGTCGGATATTCCTACGATATTCCTTTTCATATTGGATACAAATTTTATTAAGTCTACTGCAGACACTTTGTAGTCAAAGCGTTTCAACTGAGGTACTACACAGGCATCAAAAGGCGTCATTATGGAGTAAAGGGGGTGGCGTCAAAATGATGATTTATTTATCACTTTTTAATTTATCAACATAGTTTCTGACCAGTGGAAATGTTACATTAGAGGACAATGACCCAACATACATGTACTCTTCTCTTTTAAGTCTCACATCTTTTGCCTATCAGTTTCTTAGAATTCTATGAGAATGCATTCTTTTTCATGAATGTAAGAACAGTCTTTACTAGCGTAGTAGACTGTCTTTAATAAGTGGGACAACATGGCATGAATAAATAAATCATGGTTTTTCTATTTTTATGCCCCACCTACGATAGTAGAGGGGCATTATGTTTTCTAGGGGCATTATGTTTTCTGGTCTGTGCGTCTGTTCGTCTGTCTGTTCGTTTGTCCGTTCGTCTGTTCGTTCGTCCGTCTGTCCCGCTTCAGGTTAAAGTTTTTGGTCAAGGTAGTTTTTGATGAAGTTGAAGTCCAATCAACTTGAAACTTAGTACACATGTTCCTTATGATATGATCTTTCTAATTTTAAAGCCAAATTAAACTTTTGACCCCAATTTCACGGTCCACTGAACATAGAAAATGAAAGTGCATGTTTCAGGTTAAAGTTTTTGGTCAAGGTAGTTTTTGATGAAGTTGAAGTCCAATCAACTTGAAACTTAGTACACATGTTCCCTATGATATTATCTTTCTAATTTTAATGCCTAATTATATTTTTTATCCAATTTCATGGTCCATTGAACATGGAAAATGATAGTGCGAGTGGGGCATCCGTGTACTTTGGACACATTCTCGTTAATAACTGGGGTAGACCAGCAGACCTTTTATTCAGCGTGATTTGTTAAATGATGATTTATTTATCGCTTTTTAGTTTATCAACATAGTTTCTGATGAGTGGAAATGTTACATTAGAGGACAATGACCCAACATACACTTTCTCTTTTAAGTCAAACGACTTTTTCCTATCAGTTTCATAAAGAGAAGCAACTTTTCCTCATGATCATGATGATACTGAAGAGGTTACGATCATTTGTCAATAGTCTTTACTGTATTTTATCGATAGTCATTACTGTTCAAGTTTACTGTCAGATGTACACAGTGTACATGTAATTCTTTAATATGAGGATGAAACAAGTATAAATCACAAAAAATTGACTTGGTGTCCAGGGTTTCCCCTGGGTCAATTATTTTTTTCGCCACCTCTTTCGCCAAAACAATATATTTTTCGCCACTTTATTATTTTTTTCGCCAAGTAACATAAATATATTTTCTTTATAAATTTTCCTTTTTTCTACGCCCTCCACCCTTAATAAGATGATCTTTGTTGTCTATGAATATTCTCTCAAATGTGTCTTAGAGTCTACATTGTAATGAATAAACTTTAAACATTAAACATTTACTTTAAAAAAAAAAATCTTTTTTGTAACTTAAAAGGGGGAAAATTAATTATATTTTGAACAACTTTTCTAAAGGAGGAGGTCACTTACTTTTAATGATAAAGAAGATATAAGTCCTGGAATATAGCAAAATTCCTGGACATGTTTTGACAATATAATACAAGAAAGATGTACAGTTTTTTGGGAAAGTTCCTTTAAAAGAAAAAAATGTGCCCTTTTGTACTAAGACTTATTTTTTACAACAAAACAAAAGCTTTTATCACTTGAAACTGATCCCTCATTTAAGGTGTAGTCATTACATTGAAGGGTTACTCTCATTCGAGGAGTTGTTCGCAAACTTTTGCATTGATTTCTTCATAACAATAATTTTCTTTTCTAGACCATCGTCTAAAAAGTTGAGACGGAAGACGTCGTGTCACTCAAACGAATTTTAAGTTCTCTCTCAAATCAATTATCTATATCAAAGTCAAAGGATAACGTTTTTAATCGGAGATTTTTTTGCTTTTGAACATCTTTCGTCATAACAACAGTTTTCTTTTCTGGACTATCATTAAAAGGAGAGGAGACGTCAAAAATGTGCTTCGAACACGTGCGTCACAAAGTGATTGTTAAATTTATTATGTGACATATGAAGGACGCCATTTCACCATATTATTTTGTTAAACAATACAATCAACACCTTTATTAATTAGTCCTTTGTTGTCGGTTGCTATAATATGCAATCAGCTGATTATTGATTTTCTGTCAAAATCTTAACGAATTCAATGTGAATTCCTAGTATTGTCTAATCAGATAAAGTCCGAGAAACCCCAAATAAAAGTAAATAAACAAGATGGAAGAAAATAAATCGTTCTATATATTTCTTTCGCTAAATTCTTTCGCAAATGACGAATTTTAATCGCCAAATTTATTATTTTTTCGCAAAATGCGAAAATGGCGATCGCCAGCGGAAACCCTGTTGGTGTCACACACAATTGGTTTTTTTTTACTGCTCTCACCTTTTGATTCATTTATACCTATTCATGAAACTGTCCCTTTGGAACTAGTTACTTGAGAGTACATCAAAACATTTAATTTTACCGAAAACTTGCTGCTTCATAAAGGTATGATTGAAATTGCGTTTGGTTAATGTTTGATCTATTATTTGCATTATAAACATCATATTTCTATCCTAATTGATAATAGATTATCAAAAATTGTTTAGTTTTGAACATTTATCTTTGTCTGTAATTGAATTTTTTATACAAACCACAGATTGTACATTGTAGGAACAAAATGATTGTAACCTGCATTCGTAAGACATAGTTTTCCTTATAATTTCAGGTTACAAAATTCCAGTTATTGAAAATTTGGGAGCTACTTTGGTATGTACAATAAAATGTATCAGATTGAAAAAAAAATGAAAAAGCAACCAAACAACTTAAACAAAAAAACATTTAGAGATTATATGTTACTAAAGATTCATTTATTTATATGTAAAACATTATTGTACAAAGAATTAATTAAAAGGGAATCAAGATTATTTGAAAAACAAGATCAAAATGGCTGTTGTGCTTGGGTACAAAGCGTAATCGTTTACATTGATCATACAGGTCATAGAAACCAATCTTTTTTCAGAACAATTGGGTCTTTTTTTGTATCCAAGGTAAAGAAAACTACAGTATTATACTAAAGTATAAACTAAAACAAAATGTGTTAAACTTCATGAAGAGCAATAATAGACCAGACATATAACTTTTAATCATCATTCAATATGTTGTTAGTGGATTACGGCTGTTCATCTTTCTTTCTGTATTCCCTTGACTGTTATTTGACTCCTTAATTTGACATTCAGATGCAACGACTCCTTAATTTGACATTCAGATGCAACGACTCCTTAATTTGACATTCAGATGCAACGACTCCTTAATTTGACATTCAGATGCAACGACTCCTTAATTTGACATTCAGATGCAACGACTCCTTAATTTGACATTCAGATGCAACGACTCCTTAATTTGACATTCAGATGCAACGACTCCTTAATTTGACATTCAGATACTATGACTCCTTAATTTGACATTCAGATACTATGACTCCTTAATTTGACATTCAGGTGCAATGACTCCTTAATTTGACATTCAGATGCAATGACTCCTTAATTTGACATTCAGATGCAATGACTCCTTAGTTTGACATTCAGATGCAATGACTCCTTAATTTGACATACAGATGCAATGACTCCTTAATTTGACATTCAGATGCAATGATTGACTCCTTAATTTGACATTCAGATGCAATGACTCCTTAATTTGACATTCAGATGCAATGACTCTTAATTTGACATTCAGATACAATGACTCCTTAATTTGACATTCAGATGCAATGACTCCTTAATTTGACATTCAGGTACAATGACTCCTTAATTTGACATTCAGGTACAATGACTCCTTAATTTGACATTCAGATGCAATGATTGACTCCTTAATTTGACATTCAGATGCAATGACTCCTTAATTTGACATTCAGATGCAATGACTCCTTAATTTGACATTCAGATACAATGACTCCTTAATTTGAGTTTTGACACTCCTTAATTTGACATTCAGATGCAATGACTCCTTAATTTGACATTCAGATACAATGACTCCTTAATTTGACATTCAGATGCAATGACTCCTTAATTTGACATTCAGATACAATGACTCCTTAATTTGACATACAGATGCAATGACTCCTTAATTTGACATTCAGATGCAATGATTGACTCCTTAATTTGACATTCAGATGCAATGACTCCTTAATTTGACATTCAGATGCAATGACTCCTTAATTTGACATTCAGATACAATGACTCCTTAATTTGAGTTTTGACACTCCTTAATTTGACATTCAGATGCAATGACTCCTTAATTTGACATTCAGATACAATGACTCCTTAATTTGACATTCAGATGCAATGACTCCTTAATTTGACATTCAGGTACAATGACTCCTTAATTTGACATTCAGGTACAATGACTCCTTAATTTGACATTCAGGTACAATGACTCCTTAACCCTTTCCTCCATTGATTTTATTTTTTTGCATACTTGATTCGCATAAGGATTTTTCAATGAAATGCTAAAAATATGCTTTAAAGTATTAATGCATTGCGAAAAACAAATATTTCATCAAATAAATTAAAGTCGGATAATCCCACGATATTCCTTTTCATATTGGATACAAATTTTATTAAGTCTACTGCAGACACTTTGTAGTCAAAGCGTTTCAACTGAGGTACTACACAGGCGTCATTATGGAGTAAAGGGGGTGGCCTCAAAAGGCGTCACTATGGAGGAAAGGGTTAATTTGACATTCAGATACAATCATACTCCACTTAAATGCATAATTTTGTCTAAGAAATAGTCTGTGCTAATAGACCGGCATTAACCAACGTTAACTGTAATTAAGTGTTTTATCAGACCAGATTAGGCCTAAATTAATATATTGTTTGTTTCCCCAATCCTGACCCTGCCAAGCCAGGTGTGGGTAGGTAGGTAGGGAAATATTTTTATTTTTTCCAAAAAGCTGTAACAATAACTGTCGATATGGCAAACATAAAAAATTGGAAATGAATAAAATAATATATGACTTAGCTGTGATAACAAAATTTTATGAGTAGCACCGTTTTTGCAGGGTAGGTCGGGATTGGGGAAACAAACAATATTTTATTTTAGGCCCTATTATAATACATAAATATGTTCCCTATTTGAATTTTGAAAACAAGGCATTTAAAAATTTACAATTTAAAGTTAACATTTTTTTCAAAAACTTTCTCCTCTTAATACTTAGTACATGTATATTATTGTATATTTTAGGACCAGTTTGATACAATAGATTTATCAGACAATGATATCAGGAAATTGGATGGATTTCCACTACTCAAAAGACTCAAATGTTTGTTAGTCAATAATAACAGAGTAGCGTAAGTAGTTTTTAATGACATATACACCATTCAAATGTGTTAATACTGTAAAACTAAATTCAGTATCATCAGTTACAATTTATAGCAAATCCATTCTCAGATGAGTCAAAGCAAAATTAACATGTGTTTAAAAATTGAAATTATTCAACAATGCAATGAAGATATTTGAAAAAAATGTATGGAAGATGAAATTATTTAAAAGCAAAGCAAAAGCACAAACAAACAATAATTTAATAAAAGTTCACCTTATAAGTCTTACAAGTATTGTAATAATTCATATTTTTATTCTCAATGATTTTTCATATTGAAATTTGAAATAATAAAATGGTTGCATTGAAACTTACAAAATGTATGTTCTAATTTCTATTGTTTACATCAAACAACTTGCTTTATAACATTGTTCTTAAACTGAAACATAATTGAATGTTTAATTGTGACTGATATGAAGTATGCTGAGCACTATTAGTCTTGTTTTTGTTTTGTGGGTTTTCTTTTACATGGAGTGTCATAATTTAAATACAATATCTAGTCTGTTCCTTAATTATACATGAGTAAACAGTCATTCTGAGCAATGAAATAGACCATGAAAATAGTTGTTTACAAATTTAAGAAATCTCTTTTATACAATTAATAGTTTTAATCTGTAAACAAGACTGTTAATCATCTTTTGTATTTTTTTTCAGGAGAATATCTGATACATTAGCAGAAAGTATACAAAGTCTTGAAACATTAGTCTTATCAAATAACAGTATGCAAGAATTAGGAGATTTGGATTCTCTTGGTTCCATGAAATCACTGACTTATCTCAGGTGGGTGTCAGAAAAGTCTCTTGCCTCAAATCACTGACCTATCTCAGGTAGGTGTCAGAAAAGTCTCTTGCCTCAAATCACTGACCTATCTCAGGTAGGTGTCAGAAAGGTCTCTTGCCTCAAATCACTGACCTATCTCAGGTAGGTGTCAGAAACGTCTCTTGCCTCAAATCACTGACCTGTCTCAGGTGGGTGTCAGAAAAGTCCCTGCCTCAAATCACTGACCTATCTCAGGTGGGTGTCAGAAAAGTCTCTTGCCTCAAATCACTGACTTATCTCAGGTAGGTGTCAGAAAAGTCTCTTGTCTCAAATCACTGACCTATCTCAGGTGGGTGTCAGAAAAGTCTCTTGCCTCAAATCACTGACCTATCTCGGGTAGGTGTCAGAAAAGTCTCTTGCCTCAAATCACTGACCTATCTCAGGTAGGTGTCAGAAAAGTCTCTTGCCTCAAATCACTGACCTATCTCAGGTAGGTGTCAGAAAGGTCTCTTGCCTCAAATCACTGACCTATCTCAGGTAGGTGTCAGAAACGTCTCTTGCCTCAAATCACTGACCTGTCTCAGGTGGGTGTCAGAAAAGTCCCTGCCTCAAATCAGACCTATCTCAGGTGGGTGTCAGAAAAGTCTCTTGCCTCAAATCACTGACTTATCTCAGGTAGGTGTCAGAAAAGTCTCTTGTCTCAAATCACTGACCTATCTCAGGTGGGTGTCAGAAAAGTCTCTTGCCTCAAATCACTGACCTATCTCAGGTAGGTGTCAGAAAAGTCTCTTGCCTCAAATCACTGACCTATCTCAGGTAGGTGTCAGAAAAGTCTCTTGTCTCAAATCACTGACCTATCTCAGGTAGGTTTCAGAAAAGTCTCTTGGATCCCTCAGATCTCTGACCTATCTCAGGTAGGTTTCAGAAAAGTCTCTTGTATCCCTGAAATCACTGACCTATCTCGGGTAGGTGTCCTTTGGATCCTTCAAATCGCTGTCAGATTTGTTTCTCTTGAATCCTTAAAATCAGTTACCTGTCTCTAGAAAGTGTCCCTTGGATCCCTCAAATCACTGACCTAGCTCAGGTAACTTATACATAATAGATGTCTTAATGGTTTTTAAAAAAAGGGGGGGGGGGAATTATTCATTTCCATTTATTATATATTCCAAATAATTTATTTTGTATATTTTGTTGTTAATGAATTCATCACACCCCTTTAATTCTGAAATGAATATAAAAAAAAAAAATGGACTTATGAATCAGTTGATTCAAGGTGACAAAGAGATGGAAAAGCATTGACAAAAAACATTAAAAAAATGAAACCATGATCATTAAATGATATAAAAAAGGCAAATGATTACTACTAAGATTTATTACTTCAGATAGGCACCAACATATTAAGTAGGTTAACCTAGACCAGGGGTTTCATTATTTTTCATGTTGACTGGTACTTTCCACGTTTCTAGGTGGTACTTTTCAATTTATTCCATGAATATCTTATATAAGAATTCCTACATTTAGGCGGTACTTGTTAATAGCATAGGAGGGCAAAAGTACCGGGTACCGCCTCCTAATGAATGGCCTGCTAGACAAATACTTTTGTTGAATGGAACAATTCTTAGGCACTTGTCTAATGAAACTATACATTGACCATTAGATGTATTTCTAATTTCTCTGTTGTTGGGTTTCTGTTTTATTTAAACCCTTGTAATTCTCAATCTCCTTTCATTCTTATCATCAATAAAAAGTACGATAAATTTCATTTGATGACAGAACACTCAGTTGAGAATAAAGTATACAGAATTGATATGATCTTTTTTCTCTTTTTCAGTTTATTACGAAACCCTGTCACAACAAAGAAACATTACAGATTATACATAGTGTTTAAAATACCTCAATTACGAGTTTTAGATTTCCAAAGAATTAAACAAAAGGTACATACTATAGCGACTTTACTCCACCTATGAGATATTTTATCGATGTTTATTAAGTATTTAAAGTATAACCATTCAGATCCTATATTTCACAATCAAACAAGATATACCGGTATGCTTTACAGGCCTTAAAAAAAAAGTTGAAAACAAGAGATGGGAGTGTTTATTTCAAGAACAGCTAGAGTAAATACTTGGTTTTAAGTTATTGAGCATAAAAATAACTGTTGATAAAAGTAGTAGATTTACACCGAAACCTTCATACTAGATTTCATGAGAATAAATGGGTAAGCATAATAGACATGCTAGATATTGGTGAAAATTAAGTTGGGAATACAAATTATATACATTTGAATTTCTTTATTCTCAAAATAATAAACAAAATGACTATAGTAAGTATTAAAAGTAATGCAAAAGGTTGCTTGAATTATATAAAGCTATTTTATTTGTTTGCTTTATTTAACTGTTGTAAGAAACATATCACTTTACTACCAATCATTTGATTTTCATTTCCGTGTGATACAACATTCAATCATTAAGTAATTATTTACTGTTGTAGGAAAGAGAAGCAGCAACCAAAATGTTCAAGGGAAAGAAGGGACAAGAAAGAGCACAGGACATTGGCAAAAGAAGTAAAACATTTGTTCCTGGGGAAAAGTTGGTAGAAAAGACGGGTCCTTCAAAAGAGGATGTGGAGTTAATAAAGGTACATTATTTATAAATATTTGTATGCATGCATGAAATCATCATTTCAAATTATTCACCAGCATGGAGCTTTGTTGGGGACAAAAAATATGGAGCATTCTTGTAAACCTTCTCACATGTATAATTCTTGCCAAATTTTTATGCCCCATTTATGGGCATTATGTTTTCTGGTCTGTATGTTTGTCCATTTGTCCCAGGTTAAAGTTTTTGGTCGAGGTAGTTTTTGATAAAGTTAAAGTCCAATCAACTTGAAACTTAGTACACATGTTCCTTATGATATGATACTTCTAATTTAATGCCAAATTGGAGATTTTCCCCCATTTTCACGGTCTATTAAGCATAGAAAATGATAGTGCGGATCCATGTACTTTGGACACATTCTTGTTTATTTGTTTTAATATTTTTATATCTGTAATGTTTCTGGCAAGTTTTAAAAAGCAGTACTGATTAATGTTTATAATAAAATTAACATGGATAGATAAACTATTAGGAAACATGGAAACTTTCATGCTCTATATTATGTTTTAGCTGCCAATCATGACGTTTGTTCAGTACATATCATGATGTTTGTTCAGTACAGAAATCTCATTATAATCAGAACCTATTTGTAATAGGTGAATGTCTTGTGTTTAATTCCTTTTAATTTACATTAAAACCATATCAACTTCTTATTTTTCCACGACTATAAATAAATTACAAAGGTTTTCTTTAAATTTACAGTGACAGAATGCTCCATTTCATATCATCATATATGTTTCTCCTCGCAAGACCAATAACACTTATAATTTAAAAACAGTTTGCCATGATCTTGGTCACGGGGTATATTGTTATATGTTTGAATATAAATTATCTCCTTCATATCCGTAGATATGAATATTTTAACATCCTGAAATATCCAAGTACACCCTGAGGCGCAGCCGAAGGGTGTTAAAAAATATCCATATCTTCGGATATGAATGTAGATAACGAATTTATTCCTGGTCTTAGTCTAAATCTGGTGATATTTCGAGAAATTTGACCACAAAGTGTAATGTGAAAGCAACGTTTTTTTTCATTATTTAAAAAACTTTTATTGAAATTTAGGAGTTTGACATTTTTTTTACGGGGTGTAGGGTACTACCTTTGGTATAACCCTACAGGTAGACAAATATAAAATGTTTTTAATCTGAAGACGGAGAAAGTGAAATGGGTCGAATTTGGCGCTCAAAGTTGTGATAGTTACATCATAGACGTGTGACGTCAATGTGGTAGAATAGTGATGCATTTACTAAAATGAGTGCAAATAATAGACATAATAAAATCTTTAGTGTATTAAGTATCTAATTATACAGACATCATGGATAATCTACAGAATTCGATATTTCATAAGGAACAACCATGGAACTAAGATAAAAGCGCGTGAATTTCTCCGATGTAATGGGTAGCTACGTTCAGGGATATGGGTTAGCAACACCATATGACTCAGGGGCTATGGGTTTTGTAACAACGTGCATTAACCAATCAAAATCCTAGAAATATACTAAGCCAGGGATAACATCTTTTATAAGGTAATTTTTCTTCAACTACCAGGTTTGATACTTCATATAAGTGACTGCCTAATAGATTTGACAGTAGATAACTGTACAAGTCTACTGTGTTAAAATAAACTAGAAGCTGATACATGTTAATGAATGTCTTATAAAACCATAATACTGATTACATGAAATATCCTTTACAGAATGCTATTGCAAATGCCAAAACATTAGATGAAGTGGAAAGACTTAATCAGATGTTGAAGACGGGCCATATACCAGGGAAAGAAATCCGAAGACTTAGAGGTAAGACAGGTCTTGTGATGGGGGAAGTTATGAAAGTAAAATGAACTCTTGTTGACACATTCCCCATTTCCATTCTCAATTTTATCTTCAATATTGGGCTGTATACCAGGAAACAGGAAAGAGATAATTAAAGGGAAATATACCCAATAACAATGGTAAAGTTATCCATCAGCATTTTTGTTGAGTCTTCAACTTAAGTTGAAAAAGCAAGACTAAGCGATCCTACATTCTGTCGTCGTCTGCGGTTGTGTCCACAAATATTCACCCTGTGGTTAAAGTTTTTGAAATTTTAATTACTTTCTTAAACTATACTGCTTTTCTACCAAACTTGGACAGAAGCTTGTTTATGATCATAAGATAGTATCCAGAAGTAACTTTTGTAAAAATAAAATTCCATTTTTTCTGTATTTTATTTATAAATGGACTTAGTTTTTCTGCGGGGAAACATTACATTCACTCTGTGGTTAAAGTTTTTGAAATTTTAGTAACTTTCTTAAACTGTCCTGGGTTTGTACTAAAGTTGGACTGAAGCTTGTTTATGATGAAAAGATAGTATCCAGAAGTAAATTTTGTAAAAAATAAATCCATTTTTCCGGATATATTACTTTTAATTGGACTTAGATTTTCTGCCAGGTATCTACTTACATTTTGATACAGAAAATATGTGCATGTTATATGAGGGAGAATAAAATCAACAAGAGGCTGTCACAACGACAGCAAACCGGATTTATTTACATTTATTTGTGTCCTGGCAATATCACAAGAACCATTACTGATGAATGGTGAAAGTGAAAATCATCAATATCAAATTTGACCTCCATTTTGTCATCAGTATCTACATTTTGAAATAATAATATTTGAAAAGCTTAGATTGAATGGTTCATGAGTAAATGCAACAACGTGAATGGAAACGCCATTTTACGATCTTTCAAGAACCATAACTCCTGAACAGTAAAAGTCAAAATCGTCATTATGGAACTTGACCTCTATTTTGTCATCAGTAACAACATATTAAAATTTCAAAAGCTTTGGTTGAATGGTTCATGAGAAAATGCACGGACACGACGGGAAACACCATTTTTCAATCTTTCAAGAGCCATAACTCCTGAACGGTAAAAGTCAAAATCGTCATTATTGAACTTGACCTCCATTTTGTCATCAGTAACAGCATATTAAAATTTCAAAAGCTTTGGTAGAACAGTTCATGCATAAATGCACGGACACGACTGGAAACTCCATTTTTCAATCTTTCAAGAACCATAACTCCTGAACAGTAAAAGTCAAAATCGTCATTATTGAACTTGACCTCCATTCTGTCCTCAGTAACAACATATTAAAATTTGGGAAGCTTTGGTAGAACAGTTCATGAGTAAATGCACGAACACGACTGAAAACTCCATTTTTCAATCTTTCAAGAACCATAACTCCTGAACGGTAAAAGTCAAAATCGCCATTATTGAACTTGACCTCCGTATAGTTGTCAGTAATAACATATTAAAATTTTAAAAGCTTTGGTTGAACGGTTCATGAGTTAATGCACGGACAACATTTGATTGCCGCCCGCCGTACATCCCCAAATCAATAACCGACATTTTTGTCACAAAAATCCGGTTAAAAACTAGATTCAAAATTTACCGGAAGTAAAAAAAGGACTACCAGTAGTTTTAACACATCATTTGACATGTATTGTCCACTGTAGATGTTTTTTGTAACACTGATTTACTTTGTAGGTGAAGTTGTGGAGGAGGAAGAAGATATGGAAGTGGCAAATGGAACGTGATATAGATTGGGTAAGGGTAAATATAGGAATAACTACTGTTATTAAATGGAACGTAATATAAACTGGGTAAGGGTAAATATTGGAATAACTACTGTTATTAAATGGAATGTGATATAAATTGGATAAGGGTAAATATAGGAGTAATTATACTGTCTTAAATAGGGTCAGTATGTATGATCAAAACATATAGGATCACCCATTTGTCGTAAATGAATGCAACGTTCAAATAAACATGCAAAAGTTTATTTAGATTTTGTGTTTATGTTTTCCAAAAACGAAAAAATGCAAATCAATTATTAAGAAAAAAAATTCATGACTAGTTTTATGGCTTCTTATTATATTTAATAAAAAAAAGCGTAGCTAGCAGTAGTAAGGAATATTTAAAATCTGAAAAATGAAATTTTATTGTTTATTATAATAGATATTTTGCAGAAAAATATTAGAAACACATTTCCTCTTTTCTGATATGAATAAGGTGAGCTGGTAGTATTTGTAAAAATTGATTGTATACCAGTATTTTTCAGGTTGGTTGTATGAATGGAAAAGATGTCTAGCCAGTTTCCAAGATTAAAACAAAAATTGCAGTTATATTTTGGTATCACGTTGTGGTCTGAAGGCATTTGGTTTACAGACAATAACTTTAGTATAAGTAATAGAAATCTATGAAATTTAAACACAAGGTTTATAATCACAAAAAGAAGGTTGGGGTTAAAAATATCTTTTTTATTTTCTTTTTTGAGGGGGGGGGGTCAATTTTCAACAGCATAGTGTATTGAACAATATCAAGCGCGAATATTGTGTCCATTTTTGCCTCAACTGTTCACGGTTGGACCTCTGTAATCGTATCCAGCTGCGCTAAATGAAGCAATTTATTGTAATTTGTTATTATTTAATTATAGAATACATGTTTTCATTCTGTTGTCTTTCTAATTTCAGAAACAAGAAAAGAATATATTTATTGGTGCAATCCAGGCCAACTTGTACATATTAATGAACATTTCCCTCAAATGAGCTGTTGTTACAGCCTAAACATTATTTTTAAAGGGTTACTTAGTGCTTTGTACATATGGGTCTAAAATGGGATCAATATTGAAGATAAATTTCGAATCTCTGGCAGCTATTGAATTATGATCCAATTTGAAGAAGAAGTAGTCAAGCTTCTTTTCCACAATTCTTTTTATAGTGAAACAAGAAACCTTTGTTTTAACACCAATTTATAGTCAAGCTGTAAATATTCAATGAAAAATTCTCTTTTCTTAGTGGTTAAAGTTTGAATAAGCTTGATAAAGTAATTGTATACAGTTGTTTTCCAAAATTTATTTTAAATTGGAAAGAAGTGAGGTCAAGTATTATATAAAGCAATATTAATGATTATGTATCAGATATTAATTGTTGATAAGAATATATGATACAGATTACACTACACATTGGGTTGAAATAGATTTATTTGGAATGTATTCAAAAATTGTGTACACAAAAATTGAAATTGTAATAAAGGTTGAGAAGTGTTTTAGACTTACTATTTATGTTTTACTTTGAAGTTCATTTTGCCTAAACAGTCATGTGAGCTTTTGCCATCTCTTCGTCATTTGTTCTTAATCTGTTGTCCATCTTAAACCTTTTCAAAGATTTTCTTTAAAACTACAGAACCAATTTCAACTAAAGTTTGGGTGAATGTTCCTAAGGATATGTTGTATAAAGTTTGTGAGTTTTCTCCTATTCACTCAACAAATAGAGCTGCCATGGCTAATTATAGAACATACATCCTCAGAATGACAAAATCTACATTTTCATATTTTAACACACCACCTAGGAGCATTATGTCTGTCTGTCCTTTAGTCTGTCTGCCCTGTAGTCTGTCTGTCCTGCTTCAGGTTAAAGTTTTTGTTTAAGGTAGGTTTTAATGCCAAATTTTTTACCCTAATTTCAGGGTCCACTGAACATAGAAAATGATAGTGTATGAGTGGATCATCCCTGTACTTTGGACACATTCAAATTATCAAATAACTCAATTGCATCTGGGAGCCCTAGTGTTTAAAAAATAATAATGGGTTTAAATCTATCTTTTTTAGTTGAACATACCCTATTCCAAAGGAGATTTTCTAGCCTACCCTTGTCTAGGTAAACATACCCCATTCCAAAGGAGATTTTCTAGCCTACCCTTGTCTAGGTAAACATACCCCATTCCAAAGGAGATTTTCTAGCCTACCCTTGTCTAGGTAAACATACCCCATTTCAAAGGAGATTTTCTAGCCTACCTTGTCTAGGTAAAATTACCCCATTCCAAAGGAGATTTTCTAGCCTACCCTTGTCTGCTGATAGTTCAACATACCCTGTTGGAAAAATCAGATGTATTCTTAACTTGTATAGGTAAGATCACTAAGATGTGGCGTGAGTGTCAAAGTGACAACTCTCCATCCAAGCCACAATGTATATAAAAAAACAAACTATTATAGGTCAAAGTTAGGCTTTCAAGACTAAAAAGGGTATGATTTGTGTAGCAGTGGCGTATCAAGGGGATAGGTCACATGGTCTTTTCTTGTTAATTTTAAATAAAGGTGTCTCAAAAGTATTGCTGATTTTTTTATGCCCCTGCTGTGGCAGTGGGGGCACTACATTTTTCCGTTCCCTTACTTTCGTTTGCCTCAACTAAATGTTAGGAAACTTATACAAAATGCTTATTTCCACAAAATAAAATTCAAGTGAATTTTGGTGCCGTCACTTTTTCTATTCTGGATTTTGTATAAGTTTCCTAACATTTAGTTGAGGCAAACGAAAGTAAGGGAACGGAAAAATGTAATGCCCCCACTGCAAAAGGAAAATCCAGCATTTTTTCTTTTATAAATGCTGGATTTTCCTTTCAATTCTCTAACTTAAGTTTGCCTCACCAAATGTTATGAAACTTATACACAATGCTTATTGCTAATGCGGCGTAAAGCAACCAACAATCAATCAATCAATCACAATGCTTATTCAATAATATACAGATCAAGTTTGAACTTTGGCATAGTAACTCTAACCTCTTCGAGTTGTGCCCTTTTATACATGGAAAAATTCCAAAATTTTATTTTAGTTTCTGTTCTCTAACAGTTTGCCACGAACAAATTTTATAAAACTAGTGCACAATGCTTACTACCACAAAACACAGATCAAGTCTGAATTTTGGTGGTGTCACATTAACCATTCTAGAGTTGTGCTCCTTTATAAATGAAATTATTGCAAAAATTTTTAGTTCCTGTTCTCAAACGAGTTTGCCTGAACCAAACATTGTGAAACCTATACACAGTGCTTATAACATCAAAACACAGATCAAGTACAAATTTAGTACTTTTATCGTTCTTGAGTTATGTCCCTTTATAATGTATTTATATGGGGGCATCATCTGTGTCCATGAGGACACATTTTCCATTTACTACAAAAAAAAAATTAAAATCAGTAGAATTAAGAGTTATCTTCCTTTGTCGATGACAATAGTTGAATCAATACAATCAATGCTTTGTCCAATGCAATGTTTAATTTTGCCTTCCACTGATAAATTAAAGCAATTTTTACCCTTCATTTCTAAAAATATTTTAGTCTTCTTTTAAAATTGGAGTTATCTTTCTTTGCCCAGAATGGTTGAACCAACTACAACCAACGCTTTTAATACTCAATGTAATATTCAATTTTACTTCGGAGTTCCCAGATAAATTAATGCAATCTTTACAATTCAGTGCTTACAAGCACTTTGATAACCGTTCTAGAGTTATGCCCCATTACAAATGAAAAAAATGTTTCTGTTCTCCAACTTGAGTTTGTCTCAACTTAATATAAGGTAGCAATACACAGTTAGGAGTTTAGTTTCGCATTTTGGCCCCTGTGGATTTTTCAAATAGGAAAGTTTTTGTGTAATAAAATTCATTTTTAGACAGCTGAGTGCTAATTTAGCCTTCAAAGGTGGTTTATAAGTGTATCAAGATTATTTTTTACATGTTTTATGGGCTGTTTTCTGTTTGACAATCCGTATTTTCATAGCTAGACCGGCCATCGGTCCAGAAATTAATGTAATGTTTACAAACACTTTTTTTGTTCTACACGAAGTTTTTGACGCAATTTTACAAAAAAATGAGATGAAAGACATATGATTTTCCTTGGATTTGCTGAATGATATATGTACACAGTTTCAGAAAAGGTATTACTTCAAGCGATTGAAATTCTACTTTTAGCCAAATTTTGGGGAAATATGTGACATCTTTTCCCCCCTTTTTGCAATATTTTATAACAAATAAATGCAGATTGTTGCCATGGATACACCCAAAAGAAATTATATTTTACCATTTTATATACTGGATATAAAATCTATGGAAGATTCTGATTACATACATATGCCCATATATGACACAAACAGTAAGCTTGATATTGCAAGAAAGCAATGAAAAGGGGATGGTAAAATTTATAAGGGCAAATTTTAATATTTTTTCCTAACTGTTTATTGCTACCTAATGAAATGTATATACAATGCTTTTTACCACAAAACTCCGTTTAACGTTTAAGTTCAAGTTTCGGAAGTGTCACTTTTACAGTTCTTGAGTTATGTCCCGTTATAGCATTACAATTTACATGCTAGCGGAGGCATCATCTGGTACCTATGGACACATTCCCCATTTATTTTTTTATGGCAATATCAGTGTTGATAGTTGCAGAAAACAAGACCTTCGATTATTATCGGGCAGCTGTGACATAAACAATGTTAATTAAACTTAATATTAGACCTGTATGCTTAATATCTTGCATAGATGCCTAAGGTTAAGAAGGTTTTGTCGGTCAATTCACACTTGCCTATACAATCAAATGCTCAGTACCTAAGTAGTAAATGCATGTGTAATCTGACCTTCATCATCTATTTTTTGGGAATTTTGGAATATTAAGCTTTCTTAGTTAAGTATGTGCATCAGATACTTTAAGCTATACTAGGTTGACTATTTTTGGTGTACGGAATAATT
Organism: Mytilus edulis; assembly: GCF_963676685.1. NCBI lineage: Eukaryota > Metazoa > Mollusca > Bivalvia > Mytilida > Mytilidae > Mytilus > Mytilus edulis. The sequence continues at coordinate 117,043,424 of NC_092344.1, read as the reverse complement.
GTGAGGTGTGTATGGTGTATCTGACCTTGGCCTCATTTTATCATTAATCATCAAGTTGATAATGTTCAGCTTATTTCTTTAAAGACTTTCAACATAAAATAAATCGGGGTAAGTAAATCTGGAAGAACATTTCAGTGTGTGCATTCATGTTTTACGGCCGTATAGAGGCATCATGTACTTCGATCTGTGCGTCCGTCCGTATGTCCCTCTGTTCCGCTTCAAATTTTTTTAATAAGTCTTTGATATGATCTTTCTAATTGTAATGCCTTATTAGAGTTTATAACCCAATTTCGCGGTCCACTGAACATAGAAATTGATAGTGACGTTACGCACGATATTGATTTGCGTCTCAAATGGTAACGTCATTTTTTTACGTTTTACGGCGATTAATGATTATTGAGGACATTTTCTTATATCGCTTGCAATTTTTGTTTTGCACATCAATATGGATACTTCTTAATGTTTTGTTGTACTGAATATGCATGAAATATTTCCCACTGAAAGCAACGTAAGCAATAAACAACAAAATATATCGTATTTGGTTAATGCATAAGTCTATATGAAATGAGAAGATAAATATACGGTATGATGAGTGCGAACGAGACATTTCTCTACCAGAAACCAATTGACATAAAACGTAATAAAATGCAAAGTTTCCCCATTTAGATCCGAAAAGGAAGAAGATATATATTTTGCTTTTATTAAAAAAGTTTGTGGGGAATTACAAGTTAAACGGGTCTCGCTTACAAAATTCACTTTATTTTCTTTAATAACGGGACAATTGTATTAAGGCATGAAACGATTGTCAGAAAAAAAAGTTAATTATATTCATCTCATATTTTTATATGGAGAGGTACATATAGCCGTGCTTCAGGCCCAATTTTTATCTCACTTTCAGGTTCTATACATATGATTCTTATTGCATGTAGAAAAATAAATAAAATCGCAGTTTTACGCTTCCCAAATTTGAAAATGTGTAAATTAATTTGTTGTCCACTCGTAATACCGTGACACAACTTTTTCACAACTTAAGAACCTCGTCTAAACGAACAACCCCAGTCATAGGATTTTTGTTTACACTTAATTGATTTGTTGATAGTATCTGACTATCAAGAGAAATCTATCTGGGGAAATATATACAGATGATCCACAATATAAATCACTGGGGTAAAGCTGATGACCGTAACTGCATTCACGGTCATCCCAAGATGTCGGATGAAAAATTAGGTCAGTATTTTTATTGTCTGTTAAGGTGTTTCTACATCATTTTCCTTACAAAGCATACTTTGATACGATGTAAATTTATAAAAAATTCACACGGAAGTCACAAATCTCTACCGAGGAACGTGTATAAAACGGGAATTTGGATTTGAAAAATTCGCTAGGATGACCGTAAATCGTAATCGAGATGACCGTAACAGGATTAGCGATTCATAACAAGGCTGACCGTAATTGGTTAAAAGATGACCGTAAATTGTTAAGGATGACCGTAACTTTTAAAGGATGACCGTCAATTCTAAGAAATAGTCATATTTGTATTCATAACTATTTTTCGAGTTTGTCTCAATAGGGGTTCGTTTAGCGGTTATGAATATGTTTTATCAATTTCGTTTCAACTATTTGCCGTATTTAGAGTTTATGACAATGATAGTAAATTGCATATTTCTCGTAAATAATTAAATATTTAAGGAATGTCTGTAATATTTTTTCTGTCCATGAAGAAATAACATAAAAAAGTTGGTGCACACTGAATAACGCGCGTAGCTGGTTATTTAAGTGTGCATCACATTTTTTATGTTATTTCGAATAGACAGAAAAAATGTTACATTCATTTCTTATAATTTAATTCAAAATTCCATTTTAAACCATGAAAAAACGTTGATGACGTCACGGTCACTAGACTAAATTATGTCTATGGGCTCATTAAAAAATAACGTCAGCAAATCAGAAGACGCGTTACATCTAAAATTAAATTATTTATTGATAACAACGTTAAAATTTTGAATACAAATCAAAGATTTTATTTTTCCAATCAGGGTCCCAAAGCGGGCATTTATACAATTACCAATAATGAAAGTATATGCAACAAACATTGAAAATTATATAACGTGACAGATATTATAATAGACAAATGACAATAAATTTGTTCATCTGTATAGGAGACACCAATTCAAGGGACGGTGCTGTAGGATATACTGTTGATTGCGATAGGCAATAACAGCAATCCTCCTCGTGTCAGAAGCAGATGAACAAAAATAAATAGAGAAACTCAATACTGTCACTTAAAGGGAAATTCCGCGATTTTTTACTTATCATCTAATTATGTTCATCTTAACATAAAAAACACATTTGCAAAGTTTTAAATTTATATTCCTTCTAATAACGGAGAAAATCAAGTATTTGTAACTTTTTTGGTTGAATTCTCGAGTGGGTCGTGACGTATTAGCCCGATTTATTGAATTCTGGGAAAAAATAAAATCTGTTTAACTCTTATAGCTTATCGACAATATACGTAATTAAAAGCGCACAGCTGACGAATGGTCGAAGTTATAAACCACAATATAAGAATGAACGAAAGTGAATATGCATATATATACCGTTTTGTATTGATTGAATTAAACTCCTATAAAATTATCTCTAGTAAATGTTTTTGAATAAATTTAATTAATTATTGTTGAGATTTTTTTCATAAAATATTTATTGAACATTTTTACTGATATTGAACTGAAAATATTTCAGTTCTATTTACCGTTATTGTTTTGATAATCATTTCAATGCAACTAATGTGTGAGCAGAGTGTGTATATTATTTTGTAAAGGTCACTGTATATTTCTCGGCTTGAGGTCAATTCGTTTACCTTGTAGCTATTTAGCCGCAGGTGTGAGTTCAAGCGTACACAGGTATAAATGTTGTTACTTGGAAAGGATAAATAGAAAGGATTAGAGTATATGCTGTCATGATGTTAATACACTAAGATTAAATACACGATGAGAATAAAGATACAATAATTAAATTGTGTAAATTAATTGAAAATAAAATTCAGATTCGTAATTCCGAAAGTGTATAAAAATAAAAGGAAAAATTTTTGATTACTTTCTTAGCGGCAATTGGCGTAAAGATTCAAATATGAAGCAAAAAATAGTAGTTTTAATCTTTAATAAAAACTAAATGCAATATTACCCAATTTGATATACCATTGTACATCTGTTTGATATCATTGACTTTACCGGAATTTCTTAACTTGTATTCAAATCTGGCTGTGTATAAATGCTAATAAAACTATTACAATTTTAAAGTTATTAATTGACAAAAAAATACAACATACAACATGCATAATTTTTTTTTAGTTTCTTTTTAACATTTTATTCTTACATAATTAAATTCATTTGACAATCATTTACACGAACTTTTTGTGAAAAGAATACTAATTATCTAAGCTAAGGCATTATATCTTTTGAGGATTTTTGAGGATTTTTTTAAAAATTCTATGACAATAGTTGTGCAATGTTGAACATGATAGCCGTCATTAATCCAAATAAGTAATACAGTAGTTGTAATAAAAGTTATACTTTAGTCATGCATTACAGATATTGACGAATTTATAATAGTTCGTTCATACATCGTTGTTCATGAAACAATCATTATTAGTATACATGTAAGTTTCCTGACGTATAAGAGCCATTGAGGATGAGCTCCAGAGAAATCAGACTAGTTGCGTTTCGTTCGTTTGTTTGTTGGGAAAGGAGAGGAAATGCAACCGCTTGTACAGATAAACGACAGAATTACCATACAAGCATTTATAGTCAACACAATCAGAAAGAGTTCCCATCGTTAGACGGGGAATATGAAGGCTTCCAAGAATGAACAAGTGACATGTCTAACTCTGAACAGTTAGAGAACAGACTATCGACATCGAACGCTTGTTCTTGATATTTGAAACTGTATGCATATATATACGTATACGTTTATGATATAGTGATGAGTTCTGACAAAAACTAAATTCCTTCATGGTTATATCTTGCCATACGTTTATATTGGTTTGTAAGGTGATTACTCAAAATCGTTATTTGAAAATCCTGTTTGTGAGATGTAGATTCATTTCAATACAGAAATTTCGTCTATATATTTCACAAGTGTATAACACGGAGAAGCTCTGAAGGTTCATTACTCCCATTTTGTTTGGGTGTGAACCATCGATGTTTACAGCAATATCAAGGAATAAGGTGATGATGGTAGAAAGAACTATGGGCGTCATGTGGCAAATATTACATGCATATCGGACAATGAGTTGTCAATCTGTATGAATAGTTTTCCAATACAACCATATTATTGAGAAGGAATGTTTACATGCTATACTCTCGTACTAGTATTACAGGGTTCTTGTGGCGTTCACCTTAGACACACATCGTTTTAACGATGTTTAAAAAAAGACAGAACCAATTTAATGTCATATTTCCCTATTTTTTAAATATAACTAAAATTCTTTTATCTGACAAGAATATCCCTATTTAGCGAACAAGTAATTTATTCTTTTTTCGGTTATTGAATACCAAGAAAGAAAATAAATCCCGAAATTAATTTGAAACTTTGATACTCAAAAGTTTCCCAGCAAAATATTCACATCCCCTGGGGATAATTAGTGTTCGTCCAGTGGCATATATAACAATTGTGATGACGAATTCCTTCCTTTGTTTCAGAACAATCTTATTGAAATATAAATCTGTGATTTTCCTAGGTCCACAGCTTCAATGAACCAAAGCAAAAGTTATACATCGACCTGTATTTAAATCAAATTGGTTCTCTTCTTCTTTTGGTATACAACTGTAGTCTATCGACATTCGATGATTACATACTGTTGGCATACGTTGGCTAGTCTATTTACAACACTTTTACCCCTATTTATTCAAAATATATGTTTTTTTCTTATGTTCAATGTATACACGTATATATTTTAAATTGCGCTATAGTTCCGTAACTTTATATCCAGTCGTATAAACGAATCGTCGGCAAGTGCGTACATTTTTTTAAATCAATATTTCTGGTCTGTTCCAATCTGTCCTTCACTATTGACAATGACTATATATTACATTTTCCCAAATTCACCCTTGGAAAAAATATTTAAATAGATTTTAATTTCATCAAATCTTATTTTTTGGGTATTATTTATATATTATGAATTATATTCTTTACACCAGAAATGTTATTTATAAACAAGCGTATGAGTTTAGTAATGACAAGTAAGACAGAGTTGTATATTATACATCTGATAGTTCAAAATGGAAAGTTATAAGTTATAAGTTATCAGCCGTGTACACTGATCAATACCTGCAGAAGTGAAACGATGCATGAACTTGCAAGCCCGACAGGAAATCGCTTGAATACCTGGACGTGTCACCTCACACCCCTCACAATACCTTTGGAAGTAATACCTTTAGCCATGCTGGTGATCAGATAAGGGAAGATCAAAATATATTTGAAAAAAGTTTATTACTTTAAAGAATTATGAACAAATTAGATTTTCGAAAACAATTTTCACGGAACACTTATTTATGATTTCAACTTTGACTTTTCACCTAATTCCAATATCAACAGTTTAAAAACAACAGACCATGGTAATTTAAAAAAAAGTAAGAATATTTTCCGTATCAAGTTAGTTAGTCGTATTAAACAACCGTACGATTGACAAGATATCGACACGCAATTACGACTACATCGGTTACTGTAGTTTTGTTTCTTTGTGGTTTATAGACATATCGTTTTTATTCATCGGGAAAGAAGACAAGATGGCGGATCTCGGAATATTGATACTCTAAATTTAAAATCGATGGTGATCGCTTATCTAGCGGAATAAAACTTTAATATCTATGAATTTGAACATTTTTATACAGAATGAACATAATATCAATTTTTGATTTTTTTGCGAAGTTTCCCTTTAACAAATATTTTTTTTAAATAACAACAATACAGAACTAATTTTGCGAAACATGGACTATAAATCTGCTATTTGCAGTGTTTAACCAGGAATATACACAACTCTTTTCATACAGTTGAGTTCTCACAAGACACCAGCTGTAGCAATTTCTCTTGAGAATTTAGGTAAATGAAATTGGAACATGATTCAGCTGTGATTTAAAAGTGTCTGTCTTCGTTATATTTTGTGCAATAAAAGAGAAAATGAACTTCATTTTCAATATTACCAGAATTATATTGATGACATACGGTCTAAGATTTGGAGGAGTACCCTGGTATCGTTCTATTTTAATCTGCAAATGGTGAGATGACACCCTCAATTTTGTTAACGATCTCCCTATACGCTAAAATTTTGTTATGATATTGATATTGATACTTTTCGAAACCATAATTATCCTTAACTGTCACATAAGTGCGGAGCTCTCCTTCTGATTTCTTGGTCAGTTGATCCTTCCAAAATTTGTATGCACGTCTCTTTCAATATTTTCCTGATGGTGTTATTTGAAATATTTTCCCCATCATTTAGATTTGCAAAACCAGGAAGAGTTTTAAAAATGTGTTGGAGAAGGAAGAGTTTTTAAAATGTGTTGGAGAAAGCTATACCATGAAGATTCATACTGAGAATATAGAGATTTGAATGCTGGTATGCATCTTGTAATAAAGGAAATTATTCTTATTTTTTAGTCTAAGCCAATAATTCAAAATAGACCTCACTAATTAAAGTACAGTCAGCGGAAACCGACCAAGTTAAGATAAAGCTGCACATTTTGTGTTTTTATTTGTGCCGACCAGAATGAATTTACAAAATTTACTGTGTAGTTTTTCACAAGTTAAATTTGAATACATTTTATCCATGCAAATTAGTTGGTTTCCATATCTAAATTTTGCTATCAAGGGATTGAATGAGCTCCAAATTTCACTTCCATATAGAGGAATAAGCTTAATAGCATGCTCAAAAACATGCATACAGTACTAGTTTTTAAGGATTTAGAGATAATTTCCTATTAATATTTACATGGTCTAGAGATTTTTCCAAATAGTTGGGAAGGTCATTGATGAAAATATTAAACAGGTTAGGACATATGTTATCTCCTTGTATAACTCCAAACTGTGTAGGGAAGAATATAATACAAATTGACAGCGATGCGACGAAAAGTTGAAGAAAAAAACATTGATTAAGCATAAGATTATCCAGCGGAATCAGATTAAAACTTAATATCTGCCTTGAAATATACAAACAGTCCATTGACAACACCGGATCGATCCGATGGAACTGCAAAATTTATTCGGCATTCAGTTGGTTTGACTGAGATTAAACATTCCTTAACAAATGAAAAGCAATATGTTCAGTAAAAATTCCATTAGATAAGGATTTCAATACAGAAATGAAGTCTTTGTATCGCACTATATATATATCTCTTTTAGTTTTGCTTCAATATTTGACAATAGTTCATAAATATAAAAAAAGATGTGGTATAATTGTCAATTAGACAACTCTGCAAAAGACAATTCTCCACTGGAGACCAAAATGACACAGAAATCAACAACTATAGGTCACCGGACGGTCTTCAACAATGAGCAAAGTACATACCGCATAGTCAGTTTAAAAGGCCCCCTAAATAACAATGTAAAATAAATTCAAACGAGAAAACTAACGACCTAATAAAGTTCATTTTTAATTCAGTTGGACACCCTTCTTGGACATAATCGCCACTGACTTTAAAATTGGAGGAACATCTTTTGAATGCTATAGTTAGTTCTTCTAAATTTATAATTTGGTTTTCACTTGTATAATTTAGATTTTTTACAGTACTTAATACATTGTACATCGGATAGTTTTAGAAATGTAAAAATTGTTGAACAATCCAACCCCCTTGTATATTTAAAAGGTGCCCTCCAATAATATATATGCAACACTATCGTGCAAAGCAGGTGCAACATATATACACCTGTTTCCTTGGGTTATAAGTTACAGGCAGGTTAAAATGTTAACATAGTAAGCACATTGTCTACAAGATAGCTCATGTTCAAAGCTAGCAAGATTCCTCTTTCATTCGGATACGATTTAATACATATTTGAAGCAAGTCTTATTTGCTTCTACCTATAGGATAATGCAGTCTTATAAATACGTTTTATACCAACACAATTAATTATTTGATACAAAAAAAGGTAATACAAATACGGATATCTGTTAGAATCGATGGTCATCCTTTATAAATTACGGTCATCCTTTACAAATTACGGTCATCTTTTTACCAATCACGGTCATCCTTGTTTTATGTTGCGGTCATCTTGAAAATATTTTACTTACGATTTACGGTCATCTTAGCGATTTTTTCAAATCCAATATACTGTTTCATACACATTTCTCGGTAGTAATATATGATTTCCGTGTGATTCTTTTATACATTTACATCGTTATAATGTATGCTTTGTAAAGAAAATGCTTTAGAAACACTTAAACAGACAATACAAATACTGACCTAAATTTTCATCCGACATCTTGGGATGACCGTGAATGCAGTTACGGTCATCAGCTTTACCCCAGTGTAAATAGCGTCCTGAATCGACAACGTTAAAAACGTATGAAAATCGTTCAGTGGACAAACTTGCAAGAATTTCATTTCTTTGAAAACGAAATCGTTTTGACCACGCAAATTGTCAAAAAGTATGTAGCTGTTTTGTAGAGCCAAAGTACAATTACGGAAAATCACTATTTAGCATGCAACAAATCTAATTTTTCAATAAATAACGTCGCAAATGACAGTGTATTTAAAAAAAAGCGACAAAATCCGACATTGGACATCTTGCAAGACATTTGCCAGAAGCCGTTGCATTTTTATGTGTAGAGTGAGTGCTGCAAAAATTTGATTTTGATATGGTATATCTATGTTCTTTTGTGAACATAATTTACACAAACGAAATTTCATATTATCTTATATTTCAAAACCTATAAGTTTTGATAACTTAATGATTTTCCGAAATCTGACCATAATGAACACTACTTGTTTTTGCAAAAAAAATATAAAAAAATAGCATTGGTCGTTACAGGAACGCATATTTAGCTACTTTATAGGTAAAGCATATCATTCATTCGAATTTTCGCGGATATAATACTGTTTTGAAGAACATAAACACCCCTCCTAAAGTTGTTATGTGTATAGTCTTCTACGTCTGACATGCATATTTTTGACGTTTTGTCAATATGTTGTCCTTATTTTAGACTATTATAAAATATGATAAAACAATTTGCACTTTTTTTCGGAACCAACCTTGTCATTGCAACTCGTACAAGTTTCTACACGAAACTTTATATATTGTCAAATCGTAATACATGGATGTGCATGTTGTTAGCATGCTTCAGTCTTAATTTTTCCCAGACCATTCGTTTTTTGAAAAAAGTTCAGTCTTGTTCTTTTCACATAGAATTATTTTCAAACTGCCACATACCAGAAAATGATTTTTATCGTCTTATCTCTCATAGCTGTACTCTCCAAAATGATACACGAAGTGTCGTTCTGTCTATCTGGTTATCCATACTCTCTTATTTATCCTTTGACATTGACATATTTGTAAGTATCGTTTCCATCAAGCCCACCCCCTTATCATGGTTCATTGACTTTGAATCTTTTTCATAGTAACAAGTTATTGTGTGTGTTTAAGTTTGTTTAAAGGGAACTACGTATTATAGGTCCATGGTATTTGGTATGCAGTTGTATTGTCATTGGCACATTTCATTTCCATGAAGATTTTGTAGCCATGTACCTTCATTTAGGGTTCATCGACTTTAAATCATTTGCAAAACTTGCAGGTTAAAGTATTGCTATTTTAATTTCAACATTTGCATTATCAAAAATACAAAAAGGCGAGACATATCTCTGTGATAACATAGATAAACTTGCTAGTGTAATGCCTCTTTCACTTAATAAAATAACCTTGTCAAACTCCGTATATGCAACCCCAGCATGTTTTGTACAGAAAAAATATATATTGTTAGATCCTAATCTGTAGACAAATTTTAACTCTTGCCCATCACCTATTTTTTCATCGCAACTTCTCAGATATGGTTCATTAAATCAATATAAATTTAAGTACATGTATATGGTTTAATCCTAATTATCCGACATGCGTGTAGGATGTATTTTCATCCGAGACCAAATAAAATAAAGCAATACACAGACAATACAAGAGTACACTCGCTTAAATGTCTCGCCTTCTTTACTAATCAAATTACAAAAATTAATGATCAGCAATATGATCTACGAATAGGTCTGCAAGGGAAAAATCGTCAGTAAACTCCTTGTTAGAGTTATTGCCCTTCATTGATTTCGAATTTTACTTTTTAAAAATCACTCGCCTACTTTTGCCGTTGTCTGTTTTCAGTGTAGGTCTGTTTGATCAATATGTTTCGCTTTTACCACAAAAGTCGCAGGCTCAATAAATTAATTAAATTTGTAAAATGTAAACTTTGTAACAGTTTTAAAACATTTTGGTTGGCCAAAAGATCTGAAACCTTATCACAAGGTAATAGTAAATTAGAAAATTATTTCAACCTTAAGACTGACTTTGTAAAGGAGGCTTATTTATCAAAGATTTTAGTATAAGAAGAGCTATATGTAAAATGAGAATAAGTGCTCATGATCTTATATATAGAATTGAGAAAGATAGATATAGTAAATAATACATAGAGAGAAATCAACGTCTATGTCATCACTGCTTATCACATGGATCAAATTCTATTGAAGATGAGACCCATTTTAGAGTAAATTGTCCATTAATATAATGAACAGAGGAAATTATTATTTGATAAAGTTTTCACTTTTTATACTAATTTAAAGAACTACCTAATGATAAGAAATATTTCTGGCTGTTCACAAATGAGCATTTACCAACTCTCATGTGCCTAGGAAATTACATTATTAAAGGTTTAGAAATAAGATCCAGATGTAAACAAAATATATGAAATAATATAAAAATTTTTGTTATAAGATTTAATATAATAGTAATATAAGACACATTGTGTGTTAGGCTCTGATCCTGTTCATAACGTTATAGTATGGTATTAGTTTTCTGTTTTGCTTTTTCCAATCATATTGTGTTGTAAAATGATGTCCTTTATGGATTCTTGATTAGATTAATAAAATTATTATCTTATCTTATCTTTTAATATTATATGTCTCTGGTAATGTTAACTGGCAGTCCATTTATAAGTAAAATACGGATAAACATGATTTCTTTTTTACCAAATTTACGTCTGGATACTATCTTATGATTCTAAAAAAAGCTTCTGTCCAAGTTTAGTAGAAATCCAGGATAATTTCAGAAAGTTATCAAAATTTTAAAACTTTTAACCACAGAGTGAATATTTGTGGACGCTGCCGCCGACGACAAAGAATGTTGGATTGACATGTCTCGATTTTGCGACAAAAATCGCAGGGTCAACAAAAAATGATCAGCGAGGCAATGTCTACAAGCGAGGCAATTTTACTGATATAGTTAGCAGAGGGTCAATATCTATAGATCTTTATTGACCTTAGATGGGACATTTTCTTTGCCCTCTTATGTGTTTAGAGTAAAAACTATAAAAGATAGAAAGAAGATAAACAGACAAAAGAAAGACACTACAAGATGGAAAAAAGGATGTTTTCACACGCATTTTATCGCCTACAATATGTGATCTAGTGTCTAATAGATAGTTTATTCTCATAAAACCATGCAAGTACAAAGGTTACAGAGAAGTTGAAAAATAATATACATATAAAACCAATTATGCATTTAAAATGCATAAAATTCAAAAATTTCAAAAATTTCGGATGAGATAACATATTAAAGAATATATATATATAGATTTTGATAGTCAAGTGTAATAGTTAAAATTGTATAAAGAAATACTTCCTATAAGTATAGGTATGGTATATAAATTATGGGTGTTAAGAAGGAGTGAGCTTACTATTAATACATCTTATAAAATTGCAGAGATTTCTAAGTGTCTTTGGTTTTTTTGAATTAAACAGTTTGTTTAATGCAATAGTGTTATGTCTTGGTATTAGTTCATTTGGGATGAATCTTCTTCTTTCATCTTGTAAAGCCGGGCAAACAAAAATATAGTGGTATTCGTCTCCGATATCACTTTTCGTACATATTGAACATTTTCTATCGCTTTTGTCAATGTTATACCATCTCCCCTTTTCTATTGGCAGTGAATGATTCGATGTTCGGAATTTACAAAGTGTATATATATCTCGGTCATTTATGATGTTGAAATAATTCTCAAATTCAAAATGTTCCTTAAAGAGCCTATACGTAATGCATTTTGATGTGCTCTGGATAGCTGAATTCCAACTTTGTTTAAACTGGTCAATTAATCTTAGTTTGATACTTTTTGGTAACCATTTGGTGAGGTCTGTATTTTGCACATAAAATAAATTTGAAAATCCGGCATTGTCCAATATATTTTTAATGTTCTTTATCCATAAAATATCATCATTGTGTGTGTGATATCGGGAATATACAAATTTGTATAAGATTGATGATAACTTATTTTCATCTATAAGCAGCCTGCACCAATATGTTATCATTCGACATTTAATGCTTATTTCCAATGGGTATCGTCCAGTTTCACCGTACACAATCATGCTTGGGGTAGATCTCTTGAGGTGTAGTAAATGCTTTAAAAATTTGAGATGAACTTGTTCAATAATGTCATTTTTTCCAAATCCCCATACTTCACATCCGTATAGAAGAATTGGTTTCACCAGTTTGTCAAATAACTCTAATTGGCATTCAATTGATAAATTACACTGCCTTCCTTTTTTAATAACGTTGTACATAGCTTTTGTTGCTTTTTCTGATAGTATTTTCTTTGCTGTGTTGAAGGATCCGGATCTTGTTAACAATAGTCCAAGGTAGTTAAATTCTTTCACTATTTCAATTTCATTTTCTTCATAAATGAAATTAATATTATTAGGCTGTCTTCCTTTAGAAAAAATTAAAACTTTAGTCTTAGATGTATTTACTTTAAGTTTCCAAGTATCACAATATTCACTGAAGCAATTTAATTGCATTTGAAGGTCTTCCTTTGTTTCTGACATTAGAACAGTATCATCGGCATATAATAAAATGAACAGCTTTAAATAGATATTGAGGCTAGTTTCAAGGGAGTTCGATATTGATGACAAACCTTTCACATTATGTGATAGCAAAAAATCAGTGAGGTCATTGATATATAGAGAGAATAATAGAGGGGAAAGATTTTCTCCTTGTCTAACTCCAGTATTACATGGGAAAAAATCAGATTTTTGATTATTGTATATAACTCTTGATTTTATATTGTTGTACATACTATGTATAACTGTATGCATTTTTCCATCAATGTGATTCAATGCCATCTTAAACCATAGGCCGTTTCTCCAAACTGTGTCGAACGCCTTAGCAAAATCAATAAAAACACAGAATAACTTTTTCTTTTGCGATCTAGCTAGGTCGAATAGGCTTTGTAATATAAATATGTTATCTGTTGTTGAATATTTTTTCCTAAAGCCACTTTGATTGTTATGTATTATTGAAAAGGTGTCGAAATATTTCGTTAATCGTTCATTTAGGATGGACGTAAACAGTTTTCCAAAACAGCTAAGAATAGTGATAGGTCTATAGTTTTGCGGGTCTTGTTGATTGCCTTTATTTTTGAATAAAGGGTGTATATTTCCAGATAACCAACTGTCTGGTATGATTCCTGTATCAAATATAAGATTGAATAACTTTACAAAGATATTAATGATTTCTGTTGAAGCAGACGTAGCTTTGAAGAATTCGTTTATAATCAGGTCATCGCCGCTTGCCTTGTTATTTTTCAAGTTTTTTATATTTCTTATTATTTCCTCGGGCGTAATCATTTCATTTAATAGATTATTTTCGACATTTCTTTCAATCTCTTCATAGTTAAGCTCTTGTTCTTCTTCTATGTTTTCTTGATTTAAATTTTTGAAGAAATCATAAAGTTTTTCAATTAAAATATTAGGTTGTGTCTTTCTAGAGCCTCCATTTAGAATTTTCCAGTATTCTTTTGAGTTCGTGGTTTTCATATTTTTCATATCATTTCGCACATTTTTCCTATACTTTTTTATGTTTCTGTTCATGGTATTTTTGTATAGTCTTTCACTGCGTTTTTTATTTTCCTGGTTTACAATGGATTTGTTAAATTTATATTTTCTTCTGTATTTTCTCGCATTTTTCCTAGCAATTTTACAATCTATGTTAAACCATGGTTTTTCATCTTGCGATCTTGTACTCTGAGGGGTATTTTCGTTCTTTGACTTGTTTTTTGAGGTTCCGAACGTTTTCTTCGCAGAAGTCACAAATATGTTCGTAATAGTTTCTACAGCTTTGTTTATAAAAATGTTTGAATCAGTAGGACAAGATTTGGTTTCTTCGAGATAACTTTGTAATTCAGAAATCTTTTCTCTGTCTAAATTTATAATAAAATCTTCTTTCTTGTTTATATCCCATTTTTTTATTTTCTCTCCGCTCATCGAGTTTATCGGCACTGATCCATATTCACATGTACATTTATTTATGTCGACATCTATATATATAGGGCTGTGGATATCGGAATATAAACAACTAAAATCTAAAACCTTCGAATTTGAGATAATGTTAATAAAATCTAGCGACCCTATGAAATAATCAACAACAGCAGCATTTTTGCTCGTCCGTTCCCCCGTCATATTTTCTCCTATGCGGCCGTTTATAATATACATATTTGTAAATTTACATAAATCAAGTAATAATTTCCCATAATTATTTTTTGTTTTATCTTTATTATTTCTTGCTATCGGTATGTTGTAGATTTCGAATTTGTAGGTGTCGTTTTCTGTGATTTCCGGTAAATTCAGAATATCAGAAATATCATTTCCATCAGTTGGGATAAAATCAGCATCAGTCGATGTTCTACTGTTGAAATCGCCATTTAAGCAAACATATTTGTATTTAGTTGAAAATTTTAGAATATCAGTTTCGATTTCGCGAAAGGCGTCGGGTGAACTATATTTAGTGTTTTCCGGTGGAATATAAACAGACCCAATGGCTATTTCAGCATCAAGTTTAGTATATGATGATGAGATTTCAAACCATATAACAAAATTACTATCACTCGAGAGGAACTTAATATGATCGCATAATTTTTCTTTATAAAGAACCATAAGTCCACCAGATTTTCTAAATGTCATATCGTGTCTGTTTTTCATTTTACTGATATAGCCAGGTACGAAAATTTCATCACAATTGTCAGTTTTACTTTCTTGAAGACATATTATATCATAACGATTAATTAATTCTATAAATTCAGGATATTGTAGTCGTTTCTTTATGCCACAGACATTTAAACTAAGAATATTTAATTTACAAACACTATTGTTAACAGACACACAATAACATCTTTTTTCATTTTCTTCAGCTACTCCTTCTTCGTGCCCCTATTCTTGTTCTGACCCATGTCTTGCTCGTTTTTGTGATTTCCTGTTGTCTGTTGGTGGTGTTCCTGAGAGGGAAGTCGACTGTTCGGTTTTTTGTTCACCAGGTGATTGTTTCTTAATTTCCGGTTTATAAATATTTCCCTCGATAAACAGCTTATCTTTTATCATGTATGCTCTTTTTCCTTTTTTCTTTGCCTCTTTCATCACGGGGTACAATTTTTTTCTTCTCTCTTCAATCTCTCTTGGGAACTGAGTATTTATGCCAAAGTTTGGTTTATTTTTTAGTTTTGGTCCGGAATATAATACGGATTGCAGATCTTCATAAAAAATAAAGCTCGCCACAATAGGTCTGTGCCTGCCATTGTTATCTTTTTGTCCAAATCGATGAACGGTTCCAAGTTGAATTTCTTTTCTAATATCGAGTTCTTCCCTTATAAATTTATGCAGCACTTGTTTGGTGTTTTCTTCAGCAGACTCTTCGAGACCTGTAAATACCAAATTATTCCTCATAGACCTGCATTGCAGATCTAGTATTTTCTCTTTTAATTCTGTTGTATTTTTTTCAGCATCTCTTATATCCAATACATCTTTCTGCAACTGTCTAATTTTGTTATCTTGAGCAGAATTTTCACCACGTAATTCTTCATACTTGTTACTTATAAAATTGGCATTATTCTCCAGGTCAGCGGTTTTCGTTTTTAGTTCGATAATGTCACTTTTCATTGTATCGACTTTCCTAGTTAACTGACCTAGCGCTGTTTCGATGTTTTCTATTCGGTCAGTTCGGGCTTCGATCACGGTTAATCGGCTATCTATTTTTGTTAATAGCTCAAACAGTTCATTGGTTAGATCGGGCGCTTCTGACATTTTAGTATTTATTCTTATTTTCACTCAAGTTTAATATATATTGAATAGTCAATAGAGAGGAAATCTAAATTTTAAAAAGTTATTCCTACGTCGCTAAGACGTTACCATATGTGAATATGCACATAGACCTAGGTGAGCGACACAGGCTTTAAAGGACCTCGGTGCATTTATACTAATCATGCTCGGACACCTTACTTTTAAAGTATGGCATATGCGATATGTACCCCATATTTCCTGGACCAGTTTAAAATTCCCAGATATATCGCATCTTTTGTTAAAAACGCGAACTTTTGTCATCAACAAAGCTATTATTTGAAGTAGTATGGACTTATAAAGTTTTGAGATCTCAAAGTTTAAAATATCAGTTTTAACAGGTTGTGAGAAACAAGTCTGTTGTCAGTAACACAAATCACACACTTATAACAGTTGGTTTGTTTTCGGCACTGTGTGATTTTTAAGTTTGATAAATATAACGTTAATGTTATCACCTTTGTTCTATTATACAACAAAGACCAGGTGCCCCTTTAATTGGTAACGGACAATACCTTCATTATTGATTCTCTTTTCGGTAACGGTAAACTGTATCGATCGCACGTGTTACGTTCAGGTCACGCCTGTTTACCATATTTAGCACTCTACCTGGATCTTTTGTCCCGTTAGCGGCACGCGACCAGATGACATCTGTTATATTGTCAACAAAACAGGTGAAAATGACATGAAAGAAAAAGTGTTGGAAATATCTGCATATGTTAATGACAAGTTACAAAAGCATTTATTCATTTTGTTGTGTTTAATATTTAATCCACTTTAAATACCATTTATCAACCTTTCTTGCCCGTGTAATATTGTAATCAGACAGTTTATACCCGCATGCCAGCTAACACACTATACCACTCGCAGGGATTTAGCTTTTTTTATTATTAATATTTACATCCGTATGCAATGACATATGCTTGATATTTTCATGGTTTCCAAAATGAAAAAAAACCCCATTTCCATGAACACTATTTTTATTTTATTTTAAATGTTTGAAATATCAGACATCGGAAAAATTATTTTGATTTCCCGAAAATCCGGAAAAATTATTTTGATTTCCCGAAAATCCTACATCACACTGGTTGAAAATATTTGAAAATAGTTATATAAAGTGTAATTTTAGGTAAAAAATTTGAATTATTGTGATGTATTTCTAATCACGGTAATATTATTCATATAATTTAAACTTTACCAATGTACAGAAGGAGGTTTCTATATATATTAGCCCGAGATCCTTGCTCGCTATTCGACGCGAAGCACTTATTAGGCAATGATGCTGGATTGGCTTTCTATAGGAGGTGGTCACTGTGGTCAAGAGGTTGAGGCTATTTCAGTTTCTTCACTTCGGATTGGGTCATTATTCCTGTGGGTAGACTCTTACAGATAGAAGCAGATGCAAAGCTTAGAGGTGATATTTTTCGAGTCGCATTGAATGCAATATCGATTCAAACAAACTGCACTCATTTATACGAGAAGGACTAAATATTCATATTTTGATTAATTTCTCATGTTTATCAGACGTGTGTGACAGAGACACATGAAATCGGGTATTTTTAGCATTATGTTTAAATATGAATAAACGCTTATCGGATTACGACAAATCACTTAACCCCCTACCCTTTTCCAGAAAACCACATCTGGTGTATGTCTTCTCTCACGCTGGGTAGAATTAATAAGATAAAGTAGACACTTCCTGTCATACCCGACATTATCTAATCAGCGACAATAGCTGTTTACATTTTTTCTTTATACATTTTTTTCTTCTGTGAACGTTTAATAAAAGTCATATTTTTCTTCTTTCCATAATAAATATTCAATATAAAGTTTTTATAAATGAAAAGATTATGACCATAATTTTGCTATCCTAATAAGTCAATGTTTTCATTCTAAACGTATTTGTAACAATCAATTTTAAAGACTAGCTCACAGGATAAAAATGAGATTTCATAACTTCTTTTACATTATGCGAAATTAAAGTTAAATTTTCCCATGATATGTTTATTTATGTATGTTTTTAATTCATCACACTTTCCTCTTTTGCTTCCTTTTTTCCTAATTGCAGTGTTTTAATTTTTTTATCAATCAATTCATATTATTTATTTTCATATTTCTAATTAATTCATGGCGAGATATGAATATAATAAAGCGTGTTACAAATCATAAAAGTTAGGGGAAATCAAACAGCTGTTAACGATCAATAGCCCACCCTTTGTCTCGGTAGACCAATCACGGGGATCGATTGACGGGGCCACCGCACGTGGCCGTCGCGAGAGTTTGTTTGTATTAAGATTATTAAACCAGGGGATGATAACGGCATTATTGAATGGTAGCGAATATTTTCTTTGTGTTCACATAGACATGTGATACTCGGAGAAAATAACGGTCGATGACAACTGTCGCTGTTATAAGAGGGATTTGACAGTTCAAATTTAAAACATTCGATTTCGATATCTGGACGGTTTAAGATCATTATATGCTACTGGAACGTTTTGTAACCAATATTTACCATAAATATTGAGATTTATTGGGATAGAGATTTTATGATTATGAGTGTATTGATTTAACGTGACGTTAGCATTACAAGTATTGATCCGGAGGATGGTTTGCACTCGACATCAGATCATCCAAGATGGATGCGAGGAACAATGGACCTGGAACAAAAAGGATAAGTCGCACGAAGTCAAGGTACAAGGAAAAAGATACTTAACTGCACACTTCCATCCAAACTGGTCTAATGGTACGGCGGGTGTCCGAGGCAGTGTACCACTGAATTATGGACGACATTACTGGGAAATCAAAGTATCCCAGAGAATCTTCGGAACCAGTATGATGTTTGGAATAGGAACGAGGAGTGCTAGATTACATGTAGATTCATTTGTTAATATGTTAGGAGAAGATGAACACAGTTGGGGACTTTCGCATAAAGGACTTCTTTGGCATAACGGACAGTGTAAAGAATTCACGAAACCTTTCACAGAAAACCAAGCTACTACTTTGGGAATGCTTTTTGATTGGTTCGAAGGAACTTTAACATATTTCAAGGACGGTGTGAGTCTTGGTGTTGGTTTTTCAGGACTGAACAATATTGACGAGGACTTATTTCCTTTAGTTTCGTCAACTGCGGCCAAAACAGAGATGACATTAGGAATTCGTCGTCGAGCGTACTTGAGTTTACAGGACCGATGCCGTGCTACGATTCTGTCCAGTGTAAAGAGACAAAACGAAATTGACATTCTCCCTCTACCAAAAACAATCAAAAGATTCTTGAAAAATTATAACAACAGTACATGTAGGTAACAAAATGTAGCATAATTTTGTTTAATATAAAGCTTTATAATTTTTGATTATTTCAAGAGAGGAAAAACTACTTTTTGACGGTTATTTTTTTATTTTCGATGCAATTAGCAAATTTCAGAAAAAAAATCAGTTTGCATATTTTTTCAAATTTCATTTTCAAATTTGAATACAATTTTAATTTCATCCAGTTTAATTGTTCATATTATTCATAATTTAAAAGCAGTCACGGTATTAAACAACACAGCGACAAGTCCGTTATAAACTATTGATTAACGACAGTAACCTTGCCAGCTGCTGCATAATTCATGCACATACAGTAATAAAAATATTTGACTTCTTTGTTTGGGAATAGCATAGATTCCTCGTAGAAATGTCCATTTTTAATGTGTGGAAAAGATGTTTGTACATTTAACTTATTTAATTTTAATTTATTTAATTTATTTTAATTTATATTATTGAATACGAAATATGATTCATATTTCAACTTGGATGAGTTAATCTAGTCATTGTGATAACTTATTTAATAAGAACGAGTGTGGAGTGCGCGCGTGTGTATGTGTGAGTGTGTTTTCTGAGAAAAGATATAGTGAATGTATGCTCGATAGAACGTATTTATAAATGGAAAGAAAGTAATTGTGAATGGAAAGAATGTAAATTATGAATGGAAAGATATGTGACATAGTATGATTGAGTTTTGAAGATGAGAACAAATGTTGATGAATAAAAGCGCTGAATGGAAAGAAAATTGAGAGATTGTTTGATTGATTTTATTTATCATTGAACGGATCTACAGAAATCCTATTGTAATATAACTTGTATAATTATTTTGTGTGATGTTCTAGAATCTCGGGCTGGGACCCAGTGCAATACGAACAAATTCATTCTTCATTGTGTTATAAGGTTTTCAACATGATCTCATGAGTAGGTTATGTATATATTTCTAGATTATTTATTGTTGTCATGGAAATCATGTTGTATTTCAGTGATACATGTATCCTACATTTTTGGTTTTCAAAGTATTTCCCTCTGTGATATTGTTTTCATTTCTTTGTATTCAAACATCCATTTTTTTTCTAGATTTCGTTTTCCTCCAAGTTTTGGTTAATTTTAAAGCAAGGTCAAACGGAAATATAAAGAACATATACTTGAGGTTGTCATTTCCTTTTTCTTCGATGAAAAACGGGTGATTTTTGTATTTTCGATAAAAGGAAAAAGTAGTTGGTTATGAACGATTGTTGAAACCTTAACATTAAAATGTATTTTGCTATATTTATAAGATTTTGTGTACTTATTATGTTGTAATACAATATGAAACTTATTACTGCTGTTTGTTGTTTTTCACGAATAGCGTTCATTGCTGTAAATGAACGTACATCTAGTACATGTAGTAAACTACTCTTTTTGGAATAAGTTTAGCAATTCGTGGATCCAAATGGGGGAGTTTTTGGAATGGGAACGACTTCTTCCTCAAATTTTCTCTTTCCAAATATCTGGTTTAAATCCTTATTAAAATTTGCCTTTTCCACCCTGAATCTTATACAAAATTATGCATTGGTTGGCAATGACATCTTCCACCCAATATCATAAAACAAAGGTGAATTATAGTGCAAAAAATATTTACAAGAATCAGATCGTTAACAGTGTTGGCCGAGAGCTTGACATCTGGTATAGGAACCTATATTATTGAAGACATTGTGTTGATTAAAGGTTTATTGTGGTTATTGTGTTGTCAGGTTAACCTCTTCTCCTTTTATTCACAAAAAATGTAATTCTTATTTGTGTGTTTTCAAAAATGAGTCATAAGACGTGGCCACAAGGATTTCAACGAACCCTTTGTTCTGCCATCGGACAAGCTCAGTTTGCAGATTTTGTCTCTTATAGTATGAATTTGTTCATCCAACTTGTACTACCAAATCCTTGGTATAGGTAAATTGTTTAATGTATTGACCAGACCAGATATATCTATATTATAGCGAAACTTCAGCTTACAACAACTGGGAGTGTTTTACGACCTTGGCTGGATATACAGCCCTCGCGCGGTCGGTCTTCAGCTTATACAGTGATTTAACATAAGAGTTCTTCCACTACTTGTTGAGGGATAGACACCACACATATCCGTTCTGCAACACCTAGGTCCATAGTGTTTTTTTTTAAATGATACAAATATTGGAACTACTTCAACTAAGCACGTTGGTTAACTTATGGTATTAGGTTAACAAATTGCCCATGCTTATATTGTTCAATGATCGTACAAAGATTTTTTTAAACTAAAGCATTGCATGTTGTGTTGAAACGGAGGTTTCGATCAAACAATTTAACAGACTGCAGGCCCCTTTTCAAGTTTTGGAAACTTTTAACTCAAAGTATGCAGAAAAATACAGAAAAACGGAAATACAAAAAAAAAATAAAAAATTTTAAGAAACTGTATATAAACAAATACAAACGAGCAATTTAATGGCCTTGTGATTTTTTTTTCAAAATAATGGTCGAAAAACAAATATAATATACATCAACACACGACAATCATGTAGTGGACTACAGGCACATACAGAATGTGGCGGGGTTATTGCTGGCGCCAAACTCGCCAAAACAAAAAAAGTTGACAAAGGCTTGACTCATCATGCAAATCAATACAAAGTAACAAAACATATATGTAAAAAAATACGTGGCAGGGTATTTATACATTCCCACAACAAAAAGACACTTATAGTACAGATCCGATAGTATATACGCAGTACTTGCTGACTTCTCATTCAAAGCCAACAACAACTTATAAAAACATCCTGTATCTAACGCAGGCACTTGTCTCAGAAAAAATATTTCATGTTTTTATTAATAAAATCTAGAGAGTGACCAATCTAATTAAAAACCGATCTCTCATCGCTCCTGTTTCTGATATGTCGCGTGGGAGATCTAACGAAACCGGCTTTGAGGTCACATGTGAGTGAACTAAAAGTCATGAATTTATAAAGATATGCAAATGAGTTGACGACCTATTAATAAGCCAATCAAAAAAGTTTATGAATTATTTTGACTGACGATTTCGTCGTAAATAAAATGAGTTACATCCCTTTGCCTTACGTTAAACTTCCAAGATCGTGGAAGACTCAATTTCATTGGTCGAAAAAGACACACCTACGAGGTCACTCACATGTGACCTCAAAGCGGGTTTCGTTAGATCTCCCACGCGACATATCAGACACAGGAGCGGTGAGAGATCGGTTTTTTAATTAGATTGGAGAGTGACACACGGCATGCTAGTTTAAAATTCTGTTTCACTCCGGAATGTTCCCTGTCAGCCTTGCAATTCGCAGGGAGTCTCACAATCGGCCCTGCAGGTCACAAGAACCCTCCCAATCAGCCATACAGGTTATCGTTAGCCTCACAATCACTGAGCCATCCAGGTCACATGGAGGGCAACTAGTAAGCCCTAAAGGTCGCCGGGAGTCTCAGTCAGCTCCAGAGGCCATCGGCAGTGTCCAAGTCAGTTCTTCGGGTCGTCGGATTGTCTGTTAGACTTGCAGAGTTCATACTTGTATAGTCCGAGATTTCTATACCAACCTCTTCTCCTTCAACGGGTCTTTCGACGATTATAATGATAAATACATTCTCTGTAATGATAAATACATTCTCATCATGACAATCGTTGAAACATAAAGTTCTTACGTGATATACCAGTCATATGTTTCGTTGTAAGCTAGGAAAACACCCATTAAGTATAAAAACACTGCCATGAACTGATGATACCTAAAAAGAAAATATTGGACAACGAACAAAACAGAAAGATATTGGACAACGAACAACATTCTAGACCCCCATACTATACTTACGGAAAGCTTTCAAAACAACGATTGCAATTACTTACAAGGCGTTTCCCTTGAAGGAAAAGAAATGTTCAACCACAATAGTACGAGTAGTAATCAGTTATACTTATTATTCTATTAATATTAATGACTTGGATATATCTTTTATTTTCCGAAACACTTTTATATCGGTTCAAGCTCTATTTTGAAAACACCAGTTTTGATATAATCATGTATCATTCGAGTCATATGTATATCTATATACATGTATGTATACTATTTTGTATATTTTTGTGTTCTTGTGTTGTCATTAATTTATCAACTTGTTTGCATTTTCATTTTTTATGTTTTATAATTGAAGAAGTCAAATGTTTTGAATATATTGTATATAAACATTATCGATTTGATCTGAGTTTGCTGCACCCTGTGAAGTCAGCTACTCATGCAAGCGAGGCGGCATCGAGTGATATTCTTTCGCACAGTACTTCAGTAGTGACTTATTTTCAAGCAGTGGGTTATAAGGTTAATCTCCCCTCTTTTAATAATGTGTAAGCAAAACCTTACTTAAGGCTTCACGCATGCGGTTAAATCATATTTCTGTAGGGGTAATCAATAGGTTGATCGTTGCTATCATTCTGTTAATAGTATAAAAAGAGTCTGAAGTTGGTATTCTTTTATCTAATGTTGAACTCTACTCAATCTTATGTATTTGCATGTTGACACCACAGCTAAAGTCCGTCACAGTGTTGCCTTAACCCTAACTGACTGCCATGGCTCATAACAGCAACAATACCGTGACCACCAACACATTCCGTTACATTCTTTCTCCCTCTACAAAACGGACATGGCTCATAACAGCAACAATACCGTGACCACCAACACATTCCGTTACGTTCTTTCTCCCTCTGCAAAACTGTTATTGAGAATAACGTGTAATAAATTGATATTGTGATAACAGTCACAGCTACTCATTGACAATTTATTAAAGACACAAACATTACGTTGGCGGTTAGGAAATCGTTTCCAAGCGAATCTGCGAAGGTTTTCTTTGATCATTGTCAATACAACCATCGAAGTATTATATTGACTATAATACTTCCATGGTACAACACAATCGCACTTTTCATTATTTTTACCTGTTTTTTTCGACAATAGTACTTGAACAAGTTATAACTTGCAAAACTGTTTGAGGAAAAGCGGACGCGTTTGTGGTTACGACAATTCTGGAACATAGTTGACAGTCATCAGTGAAACATATTCCATAACAGTTTACCCATCGGTTAAGGTGTCTGTGCAATTTTCGAAGGAATGATGTCAACTTCACCATTTGGAACTCTTGATCCAATAGCTTCTTTGTAAGAAGCAACCCTCTACTAAGAAAACCATGCGGCGCTGCCGGAATGTTGCTACATAAACACAGAAAGTTCACAATTGGGAAACTGAAATCATCATCTCTTTTTTCGTAAAGTTTTTTCGTCAACCGACCCTCATTGTCAAATTCAAGATGTAAATAAAAATATGAGAAAGACTTAATTGTATCTTTTATATATATATACTTTATCATAAAGTTTGATGGAAATTGGAATGGATGCGTTCATCATAGTCACCAAACTTTGAATTATTTATAGAGAGGAAATCATCTTTAAAGGATTATGCCATTCAGAACTACTCGGCATGTCTAGTTGCACAAAGAGAGAACTAGCGTAGCGAGATGACCGAGTAGTTACGATTGGGATTATGCTAGCCTTTTATTATTTTCCAGTAAGAATTTCAGGTATGAAGCTGTCTGAAATTGCTGAGAAATTTCTTGATTTCAGTAAACAAGTACAATAAAATAAAAGGGTGCACTGTATCACTAGTACGAACTGGTCAACTCAACTCCATATTCCGTGGCTTGCTAAATAAAAATCAGGGGCATAATATCGAAGAGGCCTGAGACTGTGTAATGGGCGTTTTTATTTTAGAACGAAGATGCAAGTGCCCACAGAGAGTAGGACAGTGAATAAATAAGTCAGTAAGTAAAAGAACACAGGATGGACCAAACAGTATTCATGGAATGCCAAGCTAACTGCCTCCATCTACGACTAGATTAGCTGCCTACATCTAATTATATGCTTAGACCTTGCAGTTACTGATATATTTTATTTTTGGTAATCTTGTCTTAAGCTAAAACCATACTGACACAATTTAATCCCATTCTTTTTGTTTTGTTCTATCAACTTATACTTAACTTTTATCCTTTGGTTTTAAAATTTTTCTCAGTTTCATATTTTAATCATTTTTACTTATCAAAACCGGGAATCAAAACGGTTTTTAAAATCATTTTTTTAACCTAGGTAGAATTATAAATGATGTAAATAGCACATGATTTTAAACACTTGTTTTTAAAATTCACAGTTTTACCTGTATATAAAGTTTTTTTTAAACTTAAGCACCCATCACCCGGCCGCTGTAAATATCTGTGTAAATATTTTAAACACATATATCCCAAGTGGGAGTGCTCTAATATATAACGGAGGAAAATACCTGTACAGAACAGAATAGAACAGATTACAGTTCAAATGTCCTGAAACATTCCAGATATACTGTTACTTCCGGAAAATTTGGGAAACAGGTTGTCTATAAAGTGGGAAATAGACACTTTAAAGTTATTATGTTGTTTGTAAAGTGTTAAATTAACACTTCACCGATTCACAGATTTTCCAACACACTTGACAAGTTTCTTTCCCCTTCTATATTTGAACCAACAGCCACCAGCAGGGAGAAACGCAATACTTTTTATAGATGTCTCAGTGAATTATTTGACGATTGAAACCGCAAATGAATTGTACCTTTCTGATCATGTGTAAGATATTACAGAAATTAGCATTTCGGCTACTTCTTCTTCTTCTTCTCTCCGTATAAGCTTCCTTTATAAGGAACACCAAGGATTATCTCCAAGTAAAAGTACTATTTACACATTAAAATATATGTATGTTATATATATTTTAAAAGTTAATATCCACCAGTATAATACACAGTAAAAGAAAACTCTTTCTATTTACACATAAAATCCGAGTGTCTTTTATAAACGTTAAAACACAACTTATACGGAATAAAAACTGTTTGTTTCAGACCGTCAACCATCCATTGCCTCAAGCAACTTTAAGCGTTTGATATACAGTTTATAACACATCTCCCTTGTTTTGGTTTCTATCATATTCATTATCTTGTCGTCTCTTAGCGTTTGTGAGAAATGCCTACAGTCTATAATTAGCCTGATGATATTTGATTTAGATTGAAAGACACTGTGCCAGACTTCAGCTGTTATATGTTGAGTAACATATGTCTTGATTGGTTGATAGTATGTAATTCTAGTATTTGATAAAATTGGACACTCCAGGAGAAAATGAGAGATATTTTCCTCAGAAAGATTACATAGTTGGCAGACTGAAGAAGGTGCTTGATTAAATTTCGCTCGATCAGAATTCAGAATAAAGGTTCCTGAAACTATTCTAGCTTTAATAATAGCTTTCCGAACTTCGGCTTTTGTCTTGTCAAATATAGTCCATACTGGATGATTTTTGCCAACAAGAAGATGTTCAGTATTCATATGTTTTAGAGTTGATTTAGATTCTGCGTCGTCCCTTAGTGTATTTTGCCAGTATGTGTTCAGATGCTTCGTCACAAGAGATTTCCATTTCAATTTTGAGGGAAGAGTTTCTTGGAGAAGATGAATTGGAGGCAGTCCATACTTTAACAGGATTTCTCGAATTTTTGAGAAGAAGCTGTTCGGGTTGTCATAGTTGACCGACATTTGTCTGATGATGATATCATCAACTCTTTGAACATTTGAAGACAGTAAATTATGTAGGAAAGACAGTTGCTTTTTGTGTAGTTCAGCCTCTATTGGCAATCCACCAATTAAAAGATATATTGCAGCTATAGCCGTGCGTTGAGGAAGAGATTGAAAATGTCTTAAATTCTTTCTATGAAAAGATTCCAGCTGTGATATATTAGTCTTATTTAGAGGAATGGCTTCCAAACCATAAAGGAGTCTTGGTAGAACGTATGTGTTGTAGATTTTATAAGATGTTACTGGATCTAAGCCGTTTGTTCCATGCACCCCAGAGCCCATTAATGCATACAAAGTTCGTCTTGCGAGCTTTATTCTATTGGCCACATTTATTTCTCCTTCCTTTTTCCAACTTCTAGTTATACCTAAATGAGTTGCTTCTTTTGATATTGTAACCGGAGTATCGTATAGAGTCCAGTCAGCATTTATAACCTTTCCACATGTAACAATTTTTGTTTTTGTAGGATGAATTTTGTAGTGATGTTGTTTAGAATATCTTTCTGAAACGTTGAGCATAATTTGAAGATTGTCTCTATTTGTTTCAATAAAAGCCATATCATCAGCGCATGTAGGAGTACCAACAAAAATATTTCCAGTATTTAAACCTAGAGAGTTTCTTTCTAGTTCTAAAAGTAGGTCTTGTACAAATATTTTGTAGAGATGAGTAGACAAAATCCCACCTTGTCGTACACCTTGGTGGACCGAAAATTTTTCACTAAGATCGCCTTGCCATTTCACTTTTGTTGAAAGATTAGAATATAGATCTTTAATTACCAGCCAGAGGAAAGAAGGAATATTTAAGTCTAATAATTTATCTAGGATAATGTCATGCTGTACCACATCAAAGGCTGATTTAACATCCAAGAAACCCATATAAAATTCACTGTTTTTCCTTGTTTGATCATATTTTGATTCCGATATAATGAAGCTAGAGATGAGAGGATTTAGGCCTTTAGTGAAGCCAAATTGTAAGTTCGTAATGTTTTGCAGATTGAGTTTAGGTAGAATGCAGTATTCGAAAACTTTTCCTATGACTGGGGTTACTGTAATACCACGGTAACTGTTGACATCAGAGGTATCCTTGTCCTTTTTTAAAACGGGGAAGAGAATGCCAGTCTTGAAAGTGCCTGGAGTCTTTAGAGTTTCTATTATGTTATTGAAAAGTTTTGTAAGATAAGGAGCTATTTCATTTTTGGAAAATTTGAGATGTTCAGCACATAATCCAAATTCATCAGGACTTTTATTCATATTTAATTCTTCAATGGCTTTGATTATATCAGCTGATGTAAAATAGTCAGACGGTATTTCCTGGTCTTCGAGTGTTTTCAACATTTCTTTTTGACGAATTTTGCATAAATTTACATATAAATCATCAAATTGTTCCGGTTTAGGGGCACTCAAATCTTCGTAATAGTTTGCGAAAGCTTTCCTTTGGTCTTTAGCCAGAAAAAGAAATTCATTTTCATCAGTTTTTATACAGTTTATTGCAGATTGGGAGTTATCACCCAAATTTCTTCTGATGAGTCTGTGGAACCAGGCGCGTAGCTCCATATACGCTAACACGCAGTTGCGTGCACATCGATTCGGCAAGCAAAAAAAAAAAAATGCCAAAATAAAAATTTATAAATTAATTATGGTTAAAGGAAACACATATGTTGTTACTTTTTTAATTGATGAACTTTCATTAAATAACGGCATTTCAAATTAAACGTTTAATAAGAGATCATGTAAAAATCGAACAGTAACTTGTATTTTTTACCAGATTTGAATTTATTATACTCAGTCTAAGACGTGTAGTTTCGGAGCACATTTTACAGAGTACGGCTTATCTGTTTGCGATGCGATGTACCATTCGAGATTTATCGAAACCATTTGATATTATTGAAAATATGCCGAGGCGATGTATTCGACAGACTACCAGAGCCAATCACCCTGGAAACACGCCAAAAGAGCATTGGAAAGTCTCATTATATTTTGCGTTCACACACGAAGACCATATGATAATGGAATTGGAGAGTAGAGGATGTCTGGTATTATCAGAAAATAGCTTCTTTGTGTCGTATCTGCTTCCTCGTGTTGTAGGACATATAACCAACGAATAATTCTCAACATTGTTTGAGACATACAAAATGACCTGGCATGTATTTGGCGGACACTGATTTCAAGCGGGAGGTCGCTCGAGAGAACACGTACGCTGGTTTATAACATCTCGCGAGTGCTACCATGCAGATCTATCAGTTTATTAAGTCTGTTGAAAATTAACAACGTCAGGTTATCATCGCTAGCATTACTGCATATTGATCGGGATTTCAGTGTGAATGTTGACAAAGTAATAGAGAAGTTCGTTTCTGCTTAGACCCGAAGAGAAGATTTTGGTCAATGTTGAGTAAATTCTGTAATTCAAAAATGTGTTGTTTATGTATTAAATTAACCATGATTTACTATATTCAGAAGATTCAAGTATTAATAGTTTTACGTTCATAAATTGTTTATAAGTCCTATCTACATGTAGCTCCTCTTTAAACCGTCCAATGACCGAAAACCGAAAAAAAAACATTTTTCTGCATTAAAGGGTCCCAAAAATTATTCGCCTCGCTACGCTCGGCGGTAGTTGCTTGCACATCGTTTTCTTCTGGCTACGCCCCTGGGAACATCTGTGAGCTAGAGGTGTTCATAATTTTATTATGGATGGTATTTCTGTCGATGGCTTGTTCCATTCGCTACACAGTGTCCTCTCACACAAATTCACAATTTTTATTTTAGCTAATATACAGTACTGCTGAACAAAATAAATTATGGGCACAGTAAATGTTTTTGTCATTCTTTCAATATGTCACTGTTTTTAATATCTCCAAACTTTGCTAATTATTTTGTTAACATACATGACAAAACATTCTAAAAAAATGTTCTAGAAAGTCTCTTTTACATGCATTTCTACATGAACAATCAACAAACTGAGTATTTTGTCATGACAATAGTGTGCAAAATGACCCCTCCCCCTAAGTTTAGTTCAGCTTTCCCCCTTAGGATATGAACTGATGGAAGCTTTAACTAATACTTCCCCAACTTGCCAGAAAGGGAGTGTTTTAATCTCTGAAGTTCATGGGTAAAGAATATTTCTGGTAGTCACTTGATGTCAGGCGCGGATCCAGAGGGGGGGGTTCCGGGGGTTGGAACCCCCCCTTTTTTTTGGCCGATCAATGCATTTGAATGGGAGCATATAGCTGGAACCCCCCCTTTACTCTGGGTTGGGACTCCCCTTTTTAAAATGGCTGGATCCGCCCCTGGATGTTGCTAAAATTTTGAAGCTTCTGTTATGTTTCTTGACAGTTTAGGTGGCATCAGAATAATTTCCTTTATTGCTGCAAGTTTATAATTTAGAAGAGCTTGGTGAGTCTTGCATCTTTTCGCCCATGTACCAAAGATCTCAATGCTAAGTGTTAGTGATTTTAAATCATTTTACTCACACTTGAGTGCTCATTTTGTTTATTCATCTCATATTGTACTGCTAGTATCTGGACCATCTCTTGTCCCTCAATCTCTGTTTTATAGTATGGATTCAATACTGGACTGTCATATTGTGTTTTGTGTGTAGGTAATAAAATACATTTTACTATTGACCATAAGATTAATCAATATATTAACAGTCAGATGTTAAGCTATGTCAGATTTGCCAGCAAACATGCCATAATTGTACAATTCAAAGGGACAGAATTTTTTATAATTATCTTTATGAATTGCAACTTTGTCTTTTTATACGACCTCAAAATTTTTGCGGTCGTTTATTGGTATCACGTCGTCGTCATTATCAGCATTGTCTGATGATGGATGCTTTCCAGATAATAACTTTAGTACATGTAGTATAAGTAAATGGAAATCAATAAAATTTTAACACAATGTTTATCACCACAAAAGGAAGCTGGGGATTGATTTTGGGGGTAATGGTCCCTAAGGTTTAGGAATTAGGGGCCCACAAAAGCATTTATCTAGTGTCAGGACAAAAAGTTGTGTATAAGTATTTCAATTGTTCTGAAATTGTATCACATTGTTTAATGCCATAAGTAGAAGGTTTGGATATATTTTGTGGGTTACGGGACAAACAGTCTAGGAATAAAGGGCCAAAAAGGGGCCAAAAACTAGCATTTTTATACGACCGCAAAATTTGAAAAATTTTTCGTCGTATATTGCTATCACGTTGGCGTCGTCGTCGTCGTCGTCGTCCTGCGTCCGAATACTTTTAGTTTTCGCACTCTTACTTTAGTAAAAGTGAATGGAAATCTATGAAATTTTAACACAAGGTTTATGACCACAAAAGGAAGATTGGTATTGATTTTGGGAGTTTTGGTCCCAACATTTTAGGAATTAGGGGCCAAAAAGGGCCCAAATAAGCATTTTCTTGGTTTTCGCACTATAACTTTAGTTTAAGTTAATAGAAATCTATGAAATTTTGACACAAGGTTTATGACCACAAAAGAACGGTTGGGATTGATTTTGGGAGTTTCAGTTTCAACAGTTTAGGAATTAGGAGCCAAAAAAGGGCCCAAATTAGCATTATTCTTGGTTTTCGCACAATAACTTTAGTTTAAGTAAATAGAAATCAATGAAATTTAAACACAATGTTAATGACTACAAAAGGAAGGTTGGTATTGATTTTGGGAGTTTAGGTCCCAACAGTTTAGGAATAAGGGGCCCAAAGGGTCCAAAATTGAACTTTGTGTGATTTCATCAAAAATTGAATAATTGGGGTTCTTTGATATGCCGAATCTAACTATGTATGTAGATTCTTAATTTTTGGTCCCGTTTTCAAATTGGTCTACATTAAGGTCCAAAGGGTCCAAAATTAAACTTAGTTTAATTTTAACAAAAATTGAATCCTTGGGGTTCTTTGATATGCTGAATTTAAAAATGTACTTAGATTTTTAATTATTGGCCTAGTTTTCAAGTTGGTCCAAATGGGGGTCCAAAATTAAACTTTGTTTGATTTCATCAAAAATTGAATAAATGGGTTCTTTGATATGCCAAATCTAACTGTGTATGTAGATTCTTAATTTTTGGTCCAGTTTTCAAATTGGTCTACATTAAGGTCCAAAGGGTCCAAAATTAAACTAAGTTTGATTTTAACAAAAATTAAATATTTGGGCTTATTTGATATGCTTTATCTAAATATGTACTTTGATTTTTGATTATGGGCCCAGTTTTCAAGTTGGTCCAAATCAGGATTCCATATCAAGTATTGTGCAATAGCAAGAAATTTTCAATTGCACAGTATTGCACAATAGCAAGAAATATCTAATTGCACAATATTGTGCAATAGCAATTAATTTTCAATTGGAGTTATCTTTCTTTGTATAGAATAGTAGTTGATAATATATGTTGGAAATTTGCCAGACATGACTATGATGTCATTTTATATTTTCATTTGCCAATAACTTTATGTAAATAACTTCATTGGAAATTTGCCAATATAAAATGTTGCTGATGAAGCTTTTTTTCCTTATCTTATCTAAAATGTTTTTAGATAATGTATGTTGGACATTTGCCAGACATGACTATGATGTCATTTTCTATTTTTATTTGCCAATAACTTTATGTAAATAACTTCATTGGAAATTTGCCAATATAAAATGTTGCTGATGAAGTTTTTTTTATTGTTTTATACAATAAACAATGTATATTCACTTTTACTACCAACCAATCTTTACCATTCAGTGATAACAAGCACTTTATTTTACATTTTAATATTTTATGATGTATTTAAAAGAGTAGTTATTGTTGCAAACTCCATTAGAAATTTGAATTGATATCAGTTTTGGAAAAAGGGAAACGGGGATGTGAAAAAAAGGAGGGGGGGTTTAATTTTTGTCATTTCAGATTTCATAAATAAAAAGAAAATTTCTTCAAACATTTTTTTGAGAGGATTAATATTCAACAGCATAGTGAATTGCTCAAAGGCAAAAAAAACTTTTAAGTTCATTAAACCACATTCATTCTGTGTCAGAAACCTATGCTGTGTCAACTATTTAATTTTAGATTTAAAAAGTTTGAAGAAGAAATTTTTAATTGATTTGTAAAATCTTGACATTTGTTTTGTGTATAAAAAAACCATGTAATGTCAAAAATTTGATCACAATCCAAATTCAGAGCTGTATCACGCTTGAATGTTTTGTCCATACTTGCCCCAACTGTTCAGGGTTCGACCTCTGCGGTCGTATAAAGCTGCGCCCTGCGGAGCACCTGGTTGTAGTTTTAAGACAATAAATTGAAGTTATATTTCTTTGTCCAGAATGGTTGTTGATCATCTAAAACCAATGCTTTATGAAATCTTCTTTAAAAATTGGACTTATCTTTCTTCGTCCAGAATAGTAGTTTAATCAACTTAAATCAATGTTATATACAATATACAATGCAGTATTCACTTTACTACCAACTGATAAATTAAAGCAATCTTTACAATTCAGTGATTACAAACGTTTTGATTACCATTCTAGGATTATGCCCCTTAACAAGTGGAAAAATTGAAGAATTTTTTAGTTTCTGTTCTCTTAACTTAAGTTTGTCTCAACTAAATTTAATGAAATGTGTATATAATACTTATTACCTTGTCAATTTTTGGCAGCTTCACTTTTACAGTTCTTGAGTTATGTCCCTTTATAATGTTATATGCTAGCGAGGGCATCATCTGTGTCCCTTTTGACACATTCCCTATTTTTTTTTTAGAACTTACTATTAATTAATAATAATTTTAACCATGTCTGTATGACATTTTATATTTTAATATTTTATGATGTATTTAAATGAGTAGTTACATGTATTGTTGCAAACTCCATTAGAAATTTGAAGTGAGATCACTTTTGGAATAAGGGAATGGGGAGGTGAAAAAAAAATTTGGGGGTTGGGTCAATTTTTCTGTTAAGATTTCAGAAATTAAAAAGAAAATTTCTTCAAATATTTTTTGTTGTTGAGAGGATTAATATTCAACAGCATAGTGAATTGCTCAAAAGCAAAAAAAAAATTTAAGTTCATTAGACCACATTAATTCTGTGTCAGAAACCTACTGTGGATTCATTTATTTTCGTTGGTATCAATTTTCGTGGATTGCTGAAAACTTGCGTTTTCGTGGATATTTGATTTCGCGGTTTTGCCAATCTCTGTATACAAAGCTTATTGAAAATATGGTATTCGTTGAATATTTGAATTCGTGGTTCACCTCTTCCCACGAAACCCACGAAAATTTGTATCAAACGAATAAAAATGAATCCACAGTATGCTGTGTCAACTATATAATCACAATCCAAATTTAGAGCTGAATCCAGCTTGAATGTTGTGTCCATACTTGCCCAAACCGTTCTGGGTTCGACCTCTGCAGTCGTATAAAGCTGTGCCCTGCAGAGCATCTGGTTTCTAATGAAAAAAACATGATTGTAACAAGTAGGATGCACTCATTTTAGTTTTTGTCGAGCCTGCAACTTTTGTTGCAGAAAGCTCGACATAGGGATAGTGATCCGGCTGCGGTGGCTACGGCGGCGGCGGCGTTGTTAGCTCACTTCTTAAAAGCTATATAGTTTAGAAGGTGGGTGACCTGGATGCTTCATATTTTGTCTATAGATGCCTCATGTTACGAAGTTTCCGTCAGTCACATGTCCATTGTCCTTGACCTCATTTTCATGGTTCAGTGACCACTTGAAAAAAAAGTTCAGATTTTTTGTAATGTTAAATTCTCTCTTACTGTAAGTAATAGGATAACTATATTTAATATGTGCTTACCTTGCAAGGTCCTCATGCCCGTCAGACAGTTTTCACTTGACCTCGACCTCATTTCATGGATCAGTGAACAAGGTTAAGTTTTGGTGGTCAAGTCCATATCTCAGATACTATAAGCAATAAGGCTGGTATATTCGGTGTATGGAAGGACTGTAAGGTGTATATGTCCAGCTGGCAGGTGTCATCTGACCTTGACCTCATTTTCATGGTTCAGTGGTTATAGTTAAGTTTTAGTGTTTTGGTCTTTTTCTCATACTTTATGCAATAGGTTTACTATATTTGTTGTATGGAATGATTGTAAGGTGTACATGTCTAGCGGGCAGATGTCATCTGACCTTGACCTCATTTTCA
The DNA here is from genome assembly GCF_963676685.1 of Mytilus edulis. Classification (NCBI taxonomy): domain Eukaryota; kingdom Metazoa; phylum Mollusca; class Bivalvia; order Mytilida; family Mytilidae; genus Mytilus; species Mytilus edulis. Next base: position 117,008,033 of record NC_092344.1, on the reverse strand, counting down.
TGGTTCAGTGGTTATAGTTAAGTTTTTGTGTTTTGGTCTGTTTTTCTCATACTTTATGCAATACATGTATGTTTACTATATTTGATGTATGGAATGATTGTAAGATGTACATGTCTAGCGGGCAGATGTCATATGACCTTGACCTCATTTTCATGGTTCAGTGGTTATAGTTAAGTTTTTGTGTTTTGGTCTGTTTTTCTCATACTTTATGCAATAAGTTTACTATATTTGTTGTATGGAATGATTGTAAGGTGTACATGTCTAGTGGGTAGATGTCATCTGACCTTGACCTCATTTTCATGGTTCAGTGGTCAAAGTTAAGTTTTTGAGTTTTGGTCTTTTTATCTAATACCATATGTCATAGGTCAACTATATTTGGTGTATGGAAATATTTTATGATCTATATGTCAGTCGTGCAGGTTTTATTTGACCTTGACCTGGTTTTCACGGTTCATTGCTCAGTGTTAAGTTTTTGTGTTTTGGTCTATTTTCTTAAACTATAAACAATAGGTCAACTATATTTGTTGTATGGAAGTATTGTTAGCTGTACATGTCTGCCTGGCATTTGGTTCAACTGACCTTGACCTCATTTTAATGGTTCATGTTAAGTTTATGTGACAGTCTTAATAAAGCTTTATATTTAGGCAGGGGCGGATCCAGCCATTTTAAAAAGGGGGGGTTCCTAACCCAGGACAAAGGGGGGGGGGGGGGGGGGGTTCCAATTACATGTCCCCATTCAAATGCATTGATTGTCCAAAAAAAAGGGGGGGTTCCAACCCCCGGAACCCCCCCTCTGGATCCGCGCCTGTTAGGAGTATCAACATAATATCAATGATTAGTAAAGAAGGCGAGACATTTCTGTGTGTGCACTCTTGTTGAATATAGTAACAGCTTTAGTCCTTGATATAACACTTTTGTTGAGATACACATTTGTATTTAAGATATTATTCTGATTTCTTTTTCTTTATTTTTTAGGTTGAACAAAACTACAGTAATGTGTGGTATATGCTGTTTGTTGACAGAAAGAAATGAGAAAGATTACAGTGATCTAAAGGTTAATTAATTAAGTTTTAAAAATAGTAATAATTTGCTGACTTTTTCATAATGCTTTTGCCAACAAAAGGCCATGATGATTTTTTGCCATCATTTCATGTCCATCCTCCCTCTGTCTTAATTTTTGTTAGAGTTCTTTTACTCTTAAAATACTGAACTAATTCAAACCAAACATCAAAGACCATTAGGGTGCTCTTTTCATCATCAAAAAAACATAGGGGTAAATGTTTTACTAGTATATCATAAAAAATTATGAGAAAAAGATAAATTGTGACTGGAGAGGGGAAAACATATATATTCAGATAACAAGATATAGCTACTTTTTTGTAGTTATTGCCCTTTAAATGATAATGGTTGTATTTTTGACTTACGAGTGTGGAAACGAAATGGGACTGACATACATGTAAGGATAAGCAGTCAAGGGTACATGTAATTCTTAGATAATGCCCCCTTGCCTATGGTAGGGGCATAAATTAACAGGTAGATAAACAGCAGGGGTAGTCTGACCTTGACCTCATTTACAGTGATCACTGATAATGTCAAGTTTATTGTATACTTAAAAGATCATTTGAAAGACTTTCAACATAAATTCAATCATTATCAGTTAATATAAAAAAGAAGATGTGGTATGATTGCCAATGAGAAAACTGTCCACAAGAGACCAAAATGACACAGACATTAACAACTATAGGTCACCTTACGGCCTTCAACAATGAGCAAAGCCCATACTGCATAGTCAGCTATAAATGGCCCCTTTATGACAATGTAAAACAATTCAAACGAGAAAACTTAAGGCCTTATTTATATAAAAAAATGAAAATCAGTTAAGTCGGTAAGACATTTAAATATATTCACTTTTGTTATTACATACCATAGGCATTAAAAAGACTGAATTTAACATATAAAAAACATGTTTGTCATCATTATCTTTACATTTTACACAATTGATAAAACTTTAAATTACTGCAGTGTTACATCATACATTAAACAAATGCTATCAAAGCTAGCATGATATATTCTATGTAACTGGTAATTTTTGTTACTAAGAGAATGTTAACACAAGTTTTAAACAATTATTGTAGCACTGTATGGAGTATGGACAGATTTGTCACCGAGGACCAGATTCATCAAACACAAAGGAAGTAACAATATCAGACAAACATGTATTGACCTTGACAGGCCATGTACTTCATCTTAGAGGTCAACTCACATCACAACCTCTTCAAAATCAGAATGGTGATCTACTTTTATGGAATGGGGAAATATTTGGTGGAATACAAGTCAGTATATGATTGGATATATATAGTTAAAACCCATACAAAATCTTTATAAAGAAAAACTATTAGATACAGTAATAATTGCACAACAAAGGACAAAAAAGAAACTTAATGATGCACTACATTACAACTTAAAGCTAGGTTGATAATATAATGTTTGCTTACATTCTAAAAAATTTTGTTATTTAAAAGATGAAATATTTAATTTTTGTAATTAAAGATTGGAGAAGAACAGAATGACACAGATATTTTACTTCAATTGCTAACCAAAGATGCATCACCAAAACATATACTGAAAACCATGGCAAATGTAGAAGGACCTTGGTCATTTATATATTGGCAGGTAATTTGAAGAGAGTAAAATGTCAATGCTCATTAGAGTTTCATGTAACATAAATCTGTGCAGTGACAAAACAGATGACATTTTTCTGCCCCTGTAGTGGAGGGGGCATTAAGTTAGTATAGTTATAACCTTGACCGTCTGTACGTCCGTCTGTACTTCTGTCCATTTGTCTGTCCATACCAGTGGCGGATCTAGAAATTTTCATAATAGGGGGCTCAGTGGCTGCCTAAGAGGGGGCCGCTCCCATCGCGCTTCAGTGATTCCCTATATAATCAACCAATTTTAATCCACCTCTGCATACTACCCTTCATTGGTTTCCATTCTCTTACTCTCTTACTTAACCTCAATCAAATGTTATGAAACTTATACACAATGCTTATTACCTTAAAACACAGACCAAGTATGAAATTTGGTGGCATCACTTTTACCATTCTAGAGTTATGCCCCCTTTCAAATGGAAATATTGCTGAATTTTTCATTTCTGTTCACTAACTTTAGTTTGCATTAACCAAATTTGATGAAACCTATACACAATGCTTATTACCACAAATCAAATTTGAATTTTGGTGGCATCACTTTTACCGTTCTAGAGTAATGGTCCTCTACAAATTGAAATATTGCTGAATTTTTCATTTCTGTTCTCTAACTTTAGTTTGCCTTAACCAAATGTTATTAAACTTATGCACAATGCTTATTACCACAAATCACAGATCAAGTTAGAATTTTGGAGGCATCACTTTCACTGTTCTAGAGTTATGCCCCTTTACAAATTGAAATATTGCTGAATTTTTCATTTCTGTACTCAGCTTTAGTTTGCCTTAACCAAATGTTATGAAACATGTACACAATGCTTATAACCACAAAACTCAGATCAAGTTCAAATTTGGGTAGGATCACTTTTACAGATCTTGAGTTATGTCCCTTTATAACAACATTATATGCTGGCGGGGCATCATCTGTGTGTCCCAAGGACACATTCCCCATTTATTTCAATTGTAAATGAACATGCCATTTTAAACTAGTTTTGTTTTACATTGCTAATGTTAATGATGTTCCAAATATGTTATCACACTCAAAATAATAAACTTTTATTTCAGAATGCCACACAGACTGTGTATTTTGGTAGAGACATGTTTGGAAGAAGAAGTTTATTATGGCACCTCCCTAGGACAGTTGATGATGTGTTCATGTTGTCGTCTGTCAGGATAAGTGATTATGTAGGTGGTGTATTCAATGTTTTCATTTAGGTTGCATTTCTGTAAATATTGACAATACATTTTCCCATAGGAACTCTCTTTATGGCTAAAACTGTATCACTTTTACTATGAAGTTTTGAAAAAAATCATATTCCAGAATGGAAAGTGCATATGCATTACTAAAATATAGGTCTGTGCGACATATTTTCTACGTCTATATGCCCCGACCTTCTAAGAGTTTAAACTAACACTAAATTTCTTAACTACCCCTACCGCGACTGCAGGGTTACCATAGATTTCAATATAAACAATATTCACATGTATATTTACTGGTAATATTCCCAAGTTATGTCTCTATGAGATGCAACATACAGGTCAGAACTGTGAACCAGTATGTTAGCAAAATTAATTATCTATGAATATTCTAAATCTCCCAAAAAGAAACGTGGTTTGAAAAACGGCTGTATTTTACAGAGTGCAATCTATAAATGGAAAAGTTTTGTAGGAATGATGTTAAGGCTGGTGTGCTTTAAATATGTTAAGTCTAATGAAGCTATTATTTTAATGCAGAATAAAACAAAATTATTTGAAGGATGTATGTCCTATTGTACATATATGTATTAGGTATTATAATGGACTATTAGTCCACTGACCTTTAGTACTGAGGGGTCTTCTTGGGAGTTGTTAGAGCTCTACCCATCAAAGTTCTATCAAGAAAAGGGTTCAAATGTTGTTGTAGTCTAAATTTTCTTGAAAGTTCTCAGATAACACTACTATTGACAAAGAATGAAAATCTATACAATGTATTGGAAAACTGAACCATGAGTTAGTTATGAGTTAAATATTAGTTACATTTCAAAATATCACATTATGAGTAAAAGACTTGTATTTGTTCTGTTTCAGGAATTTCAAGAAGTGCCATCGGTTGGATTATATTCCATGCATGTAATCAGTGATGTGGTTACTATGACAATGTATCCTAGAGATGAGGCAGTTTGGCCTGGGACATCTTTCCTGGTCAAGTCATCTGACCCTAGTCATTTCTGTATACCTTTCACTCTTGCTCCAAATTTTGATTTCCAATTCGACAAGGCACAGATGGTACCTATGTCAATACCTAAATTAAATAAACAATTACACTGCAGTATAAGATCCCCCAGCAAAAATTTTAGCACCGATGCTAATAAATTAATGACCAAATCAGAACTAGATGAGGATAGCATTTCTAGTTCTATTTCTAAAAAGGATGATACATTAGAATCATCTGGCTCTGTCAATGAAGCAACTGCTAAGGCAGAATCTAGTTCTGTCTCTGAAAGAGCTCATATACCTAGTTCTTCTCATACATCGACAGGCTCTAAGAAAAATGTCAATGTAGAAATACTAGAGGAGATTATAGATCCAAAATCATATCTAGAAAATGTCTTACAGACTGATGAATTAATGAATAAACTATCAGATCAACTTACGGATGTTTTGTTAAAAGCTGTAACTTTGCGTGTATATAATCAAGTAGATTTACAGAGGATCAAAAATTCAGATGGTTACTGCCAACAGATGCAAACATTGCAGCATGCTGATAATAGTGCTGAAATTTGTCAGAAGACTTCTGTTAGCTACTCAAGTAATAATAAGGATTGTGAACAAAAAGAAAGTTATAGTGATAGAGTAACATGTTTAACAGATCATGTTCATTCAGAAAATTCTTGTAACTCAGAATCTGACATGAGTGAAAAGTGTTCAAGTAAAACTGCAGAGGACAATTTATTACCATTGAATGGAAAACATACTAAAGACTGTTCACCTGATGTTGCAAGTTCATGTTCAGAATCAGAGATAGTTGGCAATGCTAGAGTAGCTGTGTTATTTTCTGGAGGGATAGATTCTGCTGTAATCACTGCTCTGGTTGATAGGTAAAAATACTTTTAATGAAAGAATTTAATGCTTTGTAAGATATATAATTTGCTCTAATGATAAACTGTACCTTGAATTAAACTTTATTTCTGCATAATTAATAAAAAAAAAAAGTGTAGTGTGCTTTCCTAATTCTTCTTCTCCTTTATCTTCTCCCTAGATTAAAATGATAAAGCCATATTTTACAGAATTTTGTTCACCTTTTAGATATTTTGCATATAATTGATACCTAGATTTGGTTAATGTTGTCTTTATTGACATACTTCAGATGATTACATATGTAGAACACCATAATTTGGTTAATGTTGCCTTTAAAGATAACTTTCAGATTATTGGCGTATGAATTGGTTAATTTTGCAATTTTTGCTTCTTTTTTCAGATGTTTGCCTGAAGAGGAACCTGTGGATTTAATGAATGTTGCATTTGAACAAAAGGCAAAGTCTCCTCAGAAAAAGAAGGGCGAAAGGTAAACAATGGGAATTGTTAGATATTCAGTAAAATTGAGAATGGAAATGGGGAATGTGCCAAAGAGACAATAAACAACCCGACCATAGAAAAAAACAACAGCAGAAGGTCACCAACAGGTCTTCAATGTAGCGAGAAATTCCCGCACCCGGAGGCGTCCTTCAGCTGGCCCCTAAACAAATATATACTAGTTCAGTGATAATGAACGCCAAACTAATTTCCAATTTGTTGGTATTTAAAATCTAAAAATACTGATAAAAGAAGTCCTTAATTATATGTCAGTAAGCATTAATCCAAAGAAGTCCTTAATTATATGTCAGTAAGCATTAATCCAAACACAAAAAAAAGGTGTAGAGGTAAACATATAACTATGCAATACATGACAAGTGTCTTTGCAATGTGTTCTTAGTTTAGAAAAGATAAGAATTAATTAATACTAAAGATAAATACTGATGAAGTCCTTGACTTGAGACATTCAATGTCATTAGAACATGTCATGAGGATTAACTTTTATTTTAGCCCTAAAACCCTTTATACAGAAATCCTACAATAACAGTAAACCACACAACATAAAAATATGTACATATACGTAAACAATACTACATTTATTTTGCTTATGGATGTAAATAGTTGCATAAAGCCAGCTCAAACCTGCTGATATTGAAAGCATACTTTAAATCAGAAGAAAACATACTTAACATGCTCAAGTCAAAGAGAAAGGTCATTTAGCATGTTTAGCATCGTTAACTTTCAAGAAAAGCTATAAAAGTACTGTTTCTTTGGTATATCATTTAATTCCCAGTTTTTTGTAAGATTCTTATCTAATATGTATCTTCTTCATATCATTTCTCATTATAATTCTATCTTCTAAACTTACATTACAGGCCCAAGACAGAAACTACAGAAACCAACTGGAAGGTACCAGACAGGGTAACAGGTTATACAGCGTTACAGGAACTCAATCCAAACAGAAGGTGGAACTTTATTGAGGTATATGAGAAAATAAAGTTAAGATGAAAAAGACTGAAAATAAAAAAAGCGATTATTTACTTTCCTTTTTACAGAAGTCAATTTGCTGAAAGCACAGACATAATGTATATATTTGAAAATATAGCACAATATTAAAACCTGTCTAACTGTTAGTCCATTTGTCCATTTATCTGTCTTGAATCATATATAACTTTTTGTTTAAGTTAAAATAGAGAATGGAAATGGGGAATGTGTCAACAGCCTGACTAAAGAGCAAAAAACACATGCAGGCCACTGATTGGTCTAGTTTAGTTTACTAGATTCATAGCATATCAATTGATTTTAATTAAGAATGCTCATAACCAGAATTATAGAAAAAAACATGGGGTGCATTAGTCATAGTCCTAATAAATGTCGGTCTAGAGTCAATTTTGAAAATAATTGATTATTTTTTGTAGGTGAATGTATCTATAAAAGAGCTTCAAGAACTAAGGTAAGATAATGAAATTTGAACTTGGTCTCAAATTAGAATGGCATTGAAGTCAAAGTCCACTCAGAGAAATAGAAGATAATTCAAAAGGAGCAGAGATGGACAACTGGGAAGACCGTGTTATATTGTAATCCAAACAAGAAATATTGAGAGATATTCTGTCCTTTGGAAACATAGACACATCATTAAATGTATTTAGTGAAACAGTAAAAATAAATTATGTTACTTGTAAGAAGATTTTGCTCTCAACATAAAACATCATTATAATTAAAGCATTAACAAAAATCCTTATAGTATAAAGACATTTCAAGGCACACACTCTTATTATGTATTTAATAAATTGACACTTTTGTTAAACAACTGCTTCTATTAAACAGTAGGAGAGGACTATCTAAGATGTGATAACTTGTGTCTGATCCTTCTTGTTACATGTTATAACAAATAAAATATGTTTAATTGAAAAAAAATAGTATGAAACTTTTTTAATTCCCTTTTTCAGGACTAACCATATACAACATTTATTATATCCATTAGAGAGTGTATTAGATGATAGCATTGGTTGTGCTGTGTGGTTTGCTTCAAGAGGTTGTGGGATTCTGGGTAATACTGAACAGGTTGGGAAGGCATACAGAAGTACTGCTAAGGTAACAGAATTCTAAAGTGAATAACAGGAGCATTGCTTCCGTAAATGAAAATCCTGGTACTACAGCTAAAAAACAATACACTCCAGACATAGCTCCCAGTACTTTTTATACGACCGCAAAATTTGAAAAAATTTTCGTCGTATATTGCTATCACGTTGGCGTCGTCGTCGTTGTCGTCGTCGTCCGAATACTTTTAGTTTTCGCACTCTAACTTTAGTAAAAGTGACTAGAAATCTATGAAATTTTAACACAAGGTTTATGACCACAAAAGGAAGGTTGGGATTGATTTTGGGAGTTTTAGTCCCAACATTTTAGGAATTAGGGGCCAAAAAGGGCCCAAATAAGCATTTTCTTGGTTTTCGCACTATAACTTTAGTTTAAGTAAATAGAAATCTATGAAATTTTGACATAAGGTTTATGACCACAAAAGAAAGGTTGGGATTGATTTTGGAAGTTTTGGTTCAAACAGTTTAGGAATTAGGGGCCAAAAAAGGGCCCAAATAAGCATTATTCTTGGTTTTCGCACAATAACTTTAGTTTAAGTAAATAGAAATCAATGAAATTTAAACACAATGTTTATGACCACAAAAGGAAGGTTGGTATTGATTTTGGGAGTTTAGGTCCCAACAGTTTAGGAATTAGGGGCCAAAAAGGGACCCAAATAAGCATTTTTTTTTGGTTTTCGCACTATAACTTTAGTATAAGTAAATAGAAATCTATGAAATTTAAACACAAGGTTTATGACCATAAAAGGAAGGTTGGTATTGATTTTGGGAGTTTTGGTCCCAACAGTTTAGGAATAAAGGGCCCAAAGGGTCCAGATTTAAACTTTGTATGATTTTATCAAAAATTGAATAATTGGGGTTCTTTGATATGCCGAATCTAACTGTGTATGTAGATTCTTAATTTTTGGTCCCGTTTTCAAATTGGTCTACATTAAGGTCCAAAGGGTCCAAAATTAAACTTAGTTTGATTTTAACAAAAATTGAATCCTTGGGGTTCTTTGATATGCTGAATCTAAAAATGTACTTAGATTTTTTATTATTGGCCCAGTTTTCAAGTTGGTCCAAATCGGGGTCCAAAATTAAACTTTGTTTGATTTCATCAAAAATTGAATAATTGGGGTTCTTTGATATGCCAAATCTAACTGTGTATGTAGATTCTTAATTTTTGGTCCCGTTTTAAAATTGGTTTACATTAACGTCCAAAGGGTCCAAAATTAAACTAAGTTTGATTTTAACAAAAATTGAATTATTGGGCCTCTGTGATATGCTGAATCTAAACATGTACTTAGATTTTTGATTATGGGCCCAGTTTTCAAGTTGGTCCAAATCAGGATCCAAAATTATTATATTAAGTATTGTGCAATAGCAAGAAATTTTCAATTGCACAGTATTCAGCAATAGCAAGAAATCTTCAATTGCACAGTATTGTGCAATAGCAAGAAATCTTCAATTGCACAGTATTGTGCAATAGCAAATATTTTCAATTGCACAGTATTCCACAATAGCAAGAAATATCTAATTGCACAATATTGTGCAATAGCAAAAAATTCCAATTGGATTTCAATTGGAGTTATCTTTCTTTGTCCAGAATAGTAGTTGAATCAACTTAAATCATTGTTTTATACAATATACAATGTATATTCACTTTTACTACCAACTGATAGATTAAAACAATCTTTACCATTCAGTGATAACAAGCACTTTTTTTACATTTTAATATTTTATGATGTATTTAAATGAGTAGTTATTGTTGCAAACTTCATTAGAAATTTGAATTGAGATCAGTTTTGAAATAAGGGAAAGGGGGATGTGAAAAAAAAATTGGAGGGTCAATTTTTTTCATTTCAGATTTCATAAATAAAAAGAAAATTTCTTCAAACATTTTTTTGAGAGGATTAATATTCAACAGCATAGTGAATTGCTCAAAGGCAAACATTTTTTTTTAAGTTCATTAGACCACATTCATTCTGTGTCAGAAACCTATGCTGTGTCAACTATTTAATCACAATCCAAATTTAGAGCTGAATCCAGCTTGAATGTTGTGTCCATACTTGCCCCAACCTTTCAGGGTTCAACCTCTGCGGAGCATCTGGTTAATTTTGATTTATTCTAACTAAAAATTCTTTCAAGAGGCAAACTTGAGGGGATTTCATAAGATTATTACAGTGAGAAAAGGACCATGTTAACACTATGACTGTATTCTGGTGATGGGTACAGGTCTTAATTTAAATTTGGTTTTTGATCAATAAAATCTTAGTCATTTTTTTGTCAATTTGTATAACTGATCATTTTTGTTTTTTATTTCTGGTTTTGGATTAGTTTCACTAAGTATTGTAAGTATGCTCTCAATAAATTAAATTCTTAATATGATGTAAAACTTTTTTGGTTTCAATTATATTATTTTATGTCATAAAGCTGGTCTTGATCAATTTTGAAAACCTGCTTTTGGATCAGTTATTTTTTTGATATGATGTAAAACTTGTCACTGATCTTGTTAATGACATTTTGTATGTTTTAAAAGGGTCTTGAATATAAAATTTCATTTTCTCTGAGTTGTAAATCTTTTTGAAGATCAATTACTTTTTTTATGTTGTAGGTAATATTATGTGGTATGGGTGCTGATGAACAACTTGCTGGCTATTCAAGACATAGAGGAAAATTCATGTAAGTCTAAGAGTTAAATATTTACGTTTTTTTCTTTTAAAATTATATGCTGCTATCTGGTGGTATGGATTTAAGATTTAACAGTCCAGACAGAAGTGCTGAAAGTGGGATAAACATTAATCAATCATCAATTTAATCTATGAGTTGTTGCAAAGCAGACAAAGGCACTTCTCTGGGTTAAAGTTGTAATGGTTTCTTTGTCTGCATCTTTTGTTTTCTTATAAAAAGTATGCAAACTTATCATGATTGCTTACATCCATGTCATGTTGGCTCTATCACTTTTTAAATTCAACAACATCTTGTTTTTGTCTCACTGGTGAAGAAAGTTGTGTCCATGGTTTTTTTTAGCGGTGTCAACAATTGTTAAGTTTGGATCAAACCAGAACTTTGTGTTAGATCAATGATGTTTATTTATAAAGTTGCATAACTATCAGTTGCATTTCAGTTTGACAAATTTTTCGAGATCCTGCCTCCTAGGCAATGGCCAACTGACTATATATTAATAAGCAATTTCAGTTTTCTACTTATGTGAGTTTAGTAGGAATTTTCCTAAGTAAGTTTTGAATTTTCAAATTTATTGAACCTTTTCTGACTAATTTGGTAGGAAAGAATGATTTGTGAAAGTCCATGGATATTTTGATTTCTATTGTATAGAATCTTATTATTATTTTGAAATTAATGATGTTCATTTATTTGGGGCTAATTGATAAAAATTCTTGTAAATTTTAGGGAGCATGGATGGGAAGGATTACTTGAAGAAATAGAAATGGAAGTAAACAGAATATCAGCCAGAAATCTGGGAAGAGATGATAGGTAAATTAATTTTAGATAGTAGACATGTTAGTATATACAAAGTTCTTTCCCTTTCTTTTTCACTGAACACAATTGTTAAAACCATTTAAACATGTTATATAAATTCACAAATGTTTAACTCCTAAAATGGAAAAAAAAATAAAAATATATTTATCAGTTAGTGCTCTTTGTAGGACCACACAATATTAGGCTGTCAACTTTCAGTAATGATAAATGTCAGGTCTTCCTTAAATATTTACTTTTAGTAATGATAAATGTCAGGTCTTCCTTGAATGTTTACTTTCAGTAATGATAAATGTCAGGTCTTCCTTAAATGTTTACTTTTAGTAATGATAAATGTCAGGTCTTCCTTGAATGTTTACTTTTAGTAATGATAAATGTCAGGTCTTCCTTAAATGTTTACCTTTAGCTTGCAACCTTAGCAGATTAAACAGAAAACTATAGCTCTGTTAGATTAATTGCTAATTTATGCATATTTCAGAATTATAACTGACCATGGTAAAGAATCCAGGTTTCCATTCATTGATGAGAATGTTGTTAACTACTTACAAAAGCTACCTATGCAGTATAAGGTATGACTTCATTTTCTGCAACTACCTGTACAATATAAGGTATTTCATGATTATCTTGGACATTCAATTATACAGTAAATGGTATTACGTAGTTCCATACACCTTCATATCTATATATTATATTTCTACAATTTCCTATACAGTATTAGGTAACACAAATTTTAAAAACAGTACTAAAGTTCAAAATTTTTAAAACCTCTTCCAAACTTCTGACAGTTAGAAAATGCACTTCGTTGGAGAAAATACTGCATTTAATAAAACCCAATAGGTCATATTTGAAAAAAATCAGCTTGAAATTCTTTTACAAAGGAGAATATTTTTCATTTCACAATGTTCAGTAACTTTTTTCTGATACAACATTTAGTCACTCATAATGAAATATTAACCCCATTAAAAGAAAAGCATATACGCTATTATGCAAAATGAAGTTTTCTAGTCCAGGTCTAAGTAGTTCATCGACTAGTCTGTCAATCCTGAGGTTGTGAGTTGATAACCTCTACTTGGCAGGTGCTTGATTATTGATTCTACAGTGTCACTAGCCTGTCAATACTGAGGTTGTCAGTTCATAACCTCCACTTGGCAGGTACTTGACTCTTGATTCTACAGTGTCACTAGCCTGTCAATACTGAGGTTGTAAGTTCATAACCTCCACTTGGCAGGTGCTTGACTCTTGATTCTACAGTGTCACTAGCCTGTCAATACTGAGGTTGTCAGTTCATAACCTCCACTTGGCAGGTGCTTGACTCTTGATTCTACAGTGTCACTAGCCTGTCAATACTGAGGTTGTCAGTTCATAACCTCCACTTGGCAGGTGCTTGACTCTTGATTCTACAGTGTCACTAAAATTGAGAATGGAAATGGGGAATGTGCCAAAGAGACAACAACCCGACCATAGAAAAAAACAACAGCAGAAGGTCACCAACAGGTCTTCAACTGGCCCCTAAACCAATATATACTAGTTTAGTGATAATGAACGCCATACTAATTTCCAAATTGTACACAAGAAACTAAAATTAGAATAATACAAGACTAACAAAGGCCAGAGGCTCCTGACTTGGGACAGGCGCAAAAATGTGGCGGGGTTAAACATGTTTGTGAGATCTCAACCCTCCCCCTATACCTCTAGCCAATATAGAAAAGTAAACTAGCCTGTCAATACTGAGGTAAGTTCATAACCTCCATTTGGCAGGTGCTTGTCTCTTGATTCTAAATGATCAGTTTTCATGCCTATGGTTTTCTGCTTCATCTTCAGTTTGGTTTCTTCCTCCAGTAAAAAACTAGCTGTCTCAATAAAACCTAGCGTGCTACAAGAGCCATGAAATATCAACAACCAATATAATTAACTGTTGCATACTCTTTTAAAAGAATATTAATTAAGTCATGAATTCTAGATACAAACACCAAGTGGATGGGTACCTCAATGTTTATCACTTTGCAACAACAAAAAAATCATAACATATTATCTTCATCTTCTTGATATAAACAGGATATATAGCCGTAAAGTGACCTATAATTGTCAGCTTTGTCATTGGATCTCTGTTGGTGAGTTATCTCATTGGCAATCATACCACGTCTTCATATTTTTAAATTGATTCATAACTTTTATTTCAAATTTACAAGTATGTAAGAAGTATTTGGACAATGTTTGATTATATACATGTAAAACAACTAATGTCTTGTTTTTTCTAGGCAGATTTATCACTACCCAGAGGTGTTGGGGAGAAACTGCTGCTACGATTATGTGCCATGAAACTAGGACTGGTCAAAACTGCAACATTCCCAAAGAGAGCAATACAGTTTGGATCAAGGATTGCAAAAACTGAAAACAACAAAGAAAAAGGATCTGACAAATGTCAAAGATTAAACACAAAATAAAAATTATCATTTACTTGTATTTATTTGAAGTCATTCAAAACATTAATTTACATTACACATGCTTTCAGAGAATTCTGGAAAATTAAAAAAAACACATGGTCTGGCATTCTTTGATCAACAACCTTATTAATGATGATAGATAACTGATGTCCAGGGGCTAATAAAAGACATATTCAGTACATGTTAATGACTGTAAAGTCTGCAATAATGAGAAAAACCCACTCAGCATAGCAAGCTATAAAAGACCTAGAAATGTCCAATGTAAAACAATTCAAACACGAAAACTAACAGCCTGATTTTATACAAAACAATAAACAAACAAAACATATGATATACAGCAATAAATGACAACCACTGAATTATGCTGTGGATGTTTACACCCATATGTAGTGTTGAATCATGTTGTTTAACATGTTTATGTTATGGTGTGTCTTGTTGTTAAACACATATCGTCGCTGTTATGCAAAAACCTCGTATCTTAGGTTTTGATAATTTTACACCAGACAGAAAAAACTGAAATCTTTTTATCGATTATTTAGAATTAAATATGTATTTTCCACTGTATGCGAAAATATCTGATCTTCTAACCAATCAATTACCAAGACGAGCAAATATTTCTGCACCTATTACGTATTTTCAAAGCTTTTCATCATGTAATAGCTTTGAGAACCTAAAATTGTTAAAACTGTACCTGTGATAATGTCAGCTGCTGTGCCATGTGTTTTTCTTAGAGATACGATATTTTCGCACAACAAAATGTCTCATCAATCCGACTACACTTTTTCGTCACATGTCAGAATTTGGGTTAATGATTGGTTAGAAGATCAGATATTTTGGCATACAGTGGAACATACATATTTAACCCTAAATAATTGATAAAAAGATTTCCGCAAAAAATTGAGATACGAGGTTTTTGCATAACACCGACGATATATGTTATGTTGTGTCATGATGTTTACATGTATATGTTATGTTGTGTCATGATGTTAAACATGTATATGTTATGTTGTGTCATGAAATGTAAACATGTTTATGTTAGGTTGAGTTATGCTGTTAACATGTATATGTTATGTTGTGTCATGATGTTTACATGTATATGTTATGTTGTGTCATGTTGTTAAACATGTATATGTTATGTTGTGTCATGTTGTTAAACATGTATATGTTATGTTGTGTCATGTTGTTAAACATGTTTATGTTATGATGTGTGTTCAAGTGGTCCATATTATGGTTTAAAATTAAACTTTGATTGATTTCAATATGATGAATCTAATAATGTATTTAGAGTTTGGATTTGAGGCCCACTCTTTGAATTTGTTCACATCAGGGTCCAGAAGGGTCCAGAAGTGTCCAAAATTAAATTTCTGTTTGATTTCTACATAAATTTAATGGTGGGGGATTTTGCTACGCTGAATTGCTTATATTTGATCAATTTTATTTGTTTGGAGTTTTTTTAACATTAAGATTTACCTCCTGTGCAATGTTTCAGCTTTGTAATTTATGTCTTTTCTTTGATACGATATGCAAATGAGAAGCTGCTGTTTTATTTTTAAATGTTACTTAGATTTTTTCTGATTCAGATATATTAATTTTAGTGATTATTGTTCATGCATTGTGCTATTTTTAGATGGTTAAAAATAGATATAATTAATCTAATAAATTGTTTTTTTTGTGCCAATATCAGCTTATACTCAATTTATTTTTGGAGCATTTTAAAAACTTAACTAATGTTGTTCATTTATAAATAAATACATTGAATTCTTGATGCAATTAGATATGCTGAATCTAACTGTGTATTTAGATCCATCGAATGAATGGTAGTGTCGATACTTGCTCCAAATGATCAGGATTTAACCTATGCAGTCGTATAAAACTTTGCCCCACATTTTATTGCTCTAAGCACAGATCTGATAAGTCTAGCGCTTTCCAACTGAGTTTAGAACCATGAACCATGAGTTAGTCAAGGTTGAGTGCTCATATTCTTTAGATGCCTGTCCTAAGTCAGGAGCCTGTAATTCAGTGGTTGTCATTTGTTGCTTCATATCATACAAATGTATTTTTTTTGTGTGTAATAAGCCAGGCTTTTGGTATTACATGTATTGTTTAAATTATTTTACATTTTGTCATGTTAGGGCCTTTTAGCTTTATAGCTTGGTCAATATCCCTAATGCGCCTCTAGTTGAGGAACTCAAAAGTTGTGCGTAAACAAAAAAAAACTATGTAGTGATATTGGACATGTTAACAAGTGACTGAGCTTAACCATTTGTATTGATTTGGAAAGAAAGGACTACTGAATAATTCTGCAAAAACTATGGATTTATTCAATGTATTCAAAGTATGAAATTTCAAAAAAACTTATTGTGTGAAAAAAAAAGATTTTTTTACCACAAGGAGCTCGACATGAAATGATTTCCAGGATGTGCTTTTTTTTATGGAAAAATGAATCACACTTGGTACCCTGAAAATTAAACCGCAGATGTGTAAAATGTCTTAGCTTCAAAACGAGCCATCATACATATCCAAGTTTTGGATATGGACTGAGCTACCTAAGAAAATGTAACCACTACGGCCTATGGAAAATTAATTATGCATACTGAATTGGATTTTTGAAGGCCTTACTGTGACCTATAGTTGTAGGCTTCTATGTCATTTGGTTTCTGGTGGATAGAATGTGTCAGCTGGGTAGAGTGACATGTCTTCCTGTAAATTTTAACCTTGTGAACTAGCAGATTTAAAATCCAACTCTGCATGTCATCCTAGTACAAAGAAGGATTGGTATGATGGCCAAGGAGACAAATCTCCACCAGAAACCAAATAATGTAGAAGTTGTTTTGAAAATTAAAATGATAATGGATAGACACTGTATGGCCTTCAACATCATTGTTTAACTTTAAAATGACAAAAAGTAAACAGAAACTATAAAAAGCAAAAATGATCAGCAAGACCTACATAAAAATTTAGAATTTGTTAAAACCTTCATAATCTTGTTACATACCATTATTAAAAACATTAATGTATAGGGAGAATCTTTAAACATTTAATATAATATAAAAAAGATGTGGTATGATTGTCAATGAGACAACTCTTCTCAAGAGACCAAATGACACAGAAATTAACAATTACAAATTAAATAAAATATAAAAAAGAAGATGTGATATGATTTGTCAATGTATATATCTTTATTACCAAAGTCTATATAAACTATAGGTATACAATTATACATATGTGATAGCAGAAGGTGTTGTAGTAATAAACAAACATTATCTTAACATTTCAGATCTAAGCTTAAAAGATCTAAATATAAATTTACCTAAATTACACAACTCTTTTACATTGTTAGTACTCATCAGTTTAATAAATGTGTACATCATTGTTTTTCCCAATAAAATGGCTTAATATAAATTGTAACTTCTAAAACCTTGAAAATGTGGACATTTGAGGATGAAATGAAACTCATCCTCTATAACATTTTTACAAAAAGTACATGTTCTATTATTTCTTGTTATACCATAAAATCTTCCATTTTCTATAGCTAAGTTGTGGCTACTTAATCTAAGTTTTGATACATTTGAGACAAATTATTCTTCATAAGAGACCAAATGACACATTTAAAAAAAAAAATGACAGATTTAAAAAAAAAATGAAATAAAAAATAAAAAGATGTGACCCAAATGGACACTGGTGTACTCAGGAACATACTGTTCCCAGGTGTACTGTACAATACAAGAACAAAACGAACTGTAAAATCAAAATTGCTAGAACGCAATTCCGGAAATTAAACGTCGCCGTATCCGAGCATGGCGCAATATTAGAACACATTTTATTTTCCTGTTGCCAAAGCTAGGCGAATGCGGAAGGCTTTCAAGTGAAGCCCGGGAGTATTGCAATATTTTACGATTGCAGTAAGGTAAATGGATTCACTATAACCTAACAATATAAAAGACAAGATGTGAATCTTTTGTACCCAAAAAGAACAAGGTTCTATCGACTTCTTGTGTAACATCCACCCGGCTTAATTCCCTTAGTTGCCATGAGTTAATTTCATATTAAACGGAATCTTTCTGTAATCTTTACCATAAGCACAGACATAATGTCTGGCCACCTAACAGGTAAATTTTAGTTATCTCCGACAAGTATTGCCAGTTGTCGAACCATCTGATCGATGTATTAACGGCTGTTACAATAGTTTTGCAAGACAAGCTATTGACTCTAGAGTCCAAATAACTATGACGTCTTGGAAGGGCAAGGCTTTTTAAAATGTTAGCTTTAACACCTTCCTGTGATGTAAGACCGCATTATTGACTAACTCTGGATGTGCAGTCTGGGCCTTCTGTGATAGGTTTGTGGTCTAGTGGTTAAGACCAATGGCTACAGTGTTGAGGGTCTCAGATTTGATACTGAATGGGCGCTGGAAATTTCAATTCATCACTTTGGTACCCAGACTGGAGCTTCAACTAGAATGCATACATGTACCTGCCAACCTATATAACCTTAAAGAGGGAGATCTACCCCTCAGCTATAACAGCTGATTCTCATTCTGACAAGACTTTCAAGTTTAATATATAACCTGTTTATGTAGTTATCAACAAAACACCAATAAAAGTTAATAAATACACTTTATCCTCAATCCATTGTTATAACCTATACAAGGTGTGATTTATGTTAGATTTTTCAATACATGTACCTCTGAGTCTCATTTAACTCATTATAACATTCCATATATTTATTTTGTTGAGAGTCTCACACACTAAGCATGCTTTCAATCATATTGCAGACCACCAGAAGAATCAAAAAGTTCATTAAACATGATGTGCAAAAAGATTCATCGCCAAGTGAACTTGGTCTTTAAAATTGAAAATTTTCATTCAACTGAGCCTGACATACATGTATCAATTTGCAGTTATTATTTCTTGTTTTTTACACGGCGGCTTGGTTCTTGTGAAGTTGATATACATTGTAGGAGAACTGAATTTCGATTACTTATTCATCAAACATAAAAACTTCTGTCCAAAGTTTACAAATTATAAAATAAGCGTTGATTGTTTATTTATTTCTATTGAAAGTAATGATAAAGCAAGAGAATTATAAATGCAGGTAATTTCAGGTCAAAATTTTCCTTGTAAAATTACCATAAATATGTTAGTGACACATTAATCCTAATTGGGAGTGTACATGGATTCCACTTTACCCTCACAGCTCTTGAGGAGTTCTTTGGTAAGGGAGCAATTTATCAGTCGGATGGGGTAATCGTAATCTGTAAATGTAATCGATTGTAATTGATTACATTTTTAAAGTAATTGACTGTAATCTATAACATTTTCGATTACATGTATTTGTTATTTTATCGATTACAGCAAAATTATGATGTAATAAATCATTGATTACTTTTAATTACATTTTAATTACCTTAGTAAAATAGTACTAGTTTGTTGAAATTAAACCTAGTAAGTATAAATGAAAGTAGACAACTGCATGTTTTCATCTGTTTATAGTACAAATTAAATAGAGTAGGGTCCCTTCATATGAAAAGGAGCTTAGATCTTACCAAGTCTACCCTGCCAACTGGCCCCACTCATGAAAAAGAGTTTGATCCAGATGAATTTAGGCTTCCATATTGCCCAACTTTTAAAAAGTAGTTAAATCATTTATTGGTTAGATACACACATTTGAAATTTCAATGAAACTAGAACACAACCGTGGTATCACAGGTCTGTGACTGAATTAAAGTATATAACTATGCGTAAGCCTTATTTTGTTATTGTCATATGATAGAGTCATGCCGATTATAATAATCACAGTTTTCTCTGCTTTCAAATCTTTCTGTTTGAACCCGTCGACCTGGAACTTAATCAGTTTTTGGTAATATTAATTATTTGGAAAACAAAAGGCCCTAGAATGGAGTATTTTTCAATCAACAGCATTGTCCTATATTAGTTATAAATAAAGATGAATTCTTTGATTCACTGTCTTACGTCATGCCCGCTAACAAATTCATTGAAAACTGTACCTATTGCTTTATTTTATGTCAAGATTTTTAGTATTTGTATTGTTATCTTAAAAAGTCTTACTGATTAAAATACTACAATAGGAAAACATTTAACAATGATTGAATTTAGTAGTGTCAACCCTGTGATTATGACCTGTGTATAAACTATATAGCAAAATTCTAAATACACCGTTTGGTGGTGCGTCTGTCAGATGCGGAACATACAGATAAGGTAATAGGTAAAAGGTGAATAATCTATTGGTATCTGTATCGGATTCGACCTGGAACTTGTTAATTATTGGCAATATTAATTATGTGGAAAACAAAAGGGTCTGGAGTGGTATAATTTTTTATCTACACCACTGTTTTGACTGTCCTGTATTAGCTACATATAAAGTTGAATTCTTGGATTTGTCGTTTTTACCTCAAGACGGTTGACAAATTGGACCTTTTTATTTTAGTATTATAGATACATGTATTGTCATTGCACTCAAACTCAGGTGTGTAGCTATGTTTTGAGCAGATATATATCATGTTATTGAGGGGTATTTGTGAATAATACTATTTAAGGGACTGTGAATTTTTCCGAGCTGTAAGGCAAAGGAAATTCTGTCCCAAGATTGATATTTTTCGCAAATACTCTTCCATAACATGATATATCTGTTTAATTACATCCAATAGATTTGGATTGAAGCTCTCTGTAAAGGTGCAAATAAATGTTTTTTCTTCACTGTAATTATGTTTATGCATAATTTTTTAGGATAGGTGGATATTATCATAGAACCATGTGAATTATAATTGTACTCATACGTCTTAGCTCGCTTTCTTTATGTAACGCCATATCTGAAAGGCGGGAAGATGCTTGCAAGGGTAAGAAAGGAATATCTTAAATGGCAAATACATGTACCATGGTTTGAGGCAAATTCACCGGCAGTGGTAAAAACAGGCAAATTTGTTTGTAATGAAGAAAAATGTAAGAATGTGCGAAAAATACACTGGCTACCAACCAATCAAAATCTAGCATTCTAACATAAGGTGTAATTAACATCAAAATGCTTGTCAAAATGCCCAGGGCCTGCACATGAAATTTGGAGGAAAACATATTTTAATTCTTATAAATTCATTGAACTGTTTAAAGCACACAAGCAAATGAAATGCTCTCTTCAATGACTCATGAAAAGATACATTTAGGGATATTCAAAAGTATCTGTTAAAAACAAATTGTCATTGTCATTTCAAAAGAAGAAAAATAATGAAAAACAACAAACTGTGAATAAAAGACAACATATAAAACTAAATCTGGGGCTTATCTCAGGTACTCCAGAAGGGTAAGCATATACTGTTCCACATATGGCACCTGTAGTGTTGCACATGTAAGTAAAAACTCTGTTGAAGTCTAATTCAAGTATCAATCTTATTCAAGGAAATCATGATGGGAATGCAATTTCTGAAATATCACCAAAGAATGAAACTAATTTACAACATGATTGTTGCATTATTTTCTTATGAAGTAAGCACCACCATAAAAGTGTTATTGTGAACACTTACAAACAATCTAAATAATACAGTATTCTTTTCTTTCAATGTAAGATTCAGTGGATTTTTTTAAGAGAAATTCCTAAAATGATATTTTATTTTATTTTGTAGTCCAAACAATGCCCATCCATAGATTGACTAAAGGTCTGAAGCCAACCATAACAAAACATGAAGTACCATTACTGTACCATGAACCCCATGTAGAGACAGGATTCAGACATATACACCAGCCATGGAGTTACTATGCTTGTAGCTTATTTCAGAAACACAATGAATGTATGAATGTTTGGACTCATTTGATTGGGGTTCTCCTTACAATCTCCCGGGTGATAGGCTTTGCTATTGAGTTTGGTGTTACAGATCCAAAGAAATGGTCACTGTATGCAGGTCTATTCACTATGACCGTGATGTACATGTGCAGTACATTTGCACATTGTTTCTCGAACAAATCCGAGCTGGTCCATTACACAGGATTTATGATTGACTATGCAGGAATTGGTCTGTTTGGTTTTGGTAGTGTGATGCTGCATTACAGTTACTGTATCAAGGATAGCATGAAAGGTGGCATGATTGATACCTTTGCCATCCCTATAGGAATATTCCTAGGCTGGTTGGTGACATTCTGTAATAGTGTCTCAAAGGTCCGTTACACAAGACCTTATCCCTTTACCAGGAAACTATGGCAGTTGATACCAGTGGCCAGTATCTACACCTTCTTAATATTGCCAATACTACATAGAATCTATTTATATTTCTTTCTAAATGAACCAGATCCTAGTATACATGATCATATACAGCAGATAATCTGGTTTATGTTTGCTGGTTTTTTCTTTGGATCAGATATACCACAACGATTCTTCCCAGGGAAGTTTGACTTTCTAGGTCACAGCCACCAAATTTTTCATATATGTATACTATTTGTAACCTTGAATCAGTTGGATGCTGTATATGTAGATTTACATGAAATGAATATAAGTCCATACCATGCCACTTTTATGGGTTCTTTTGGAGCAGTTTTACTAGTCTTACTTGGTAATATTATAATAGTATTGGGCTTTCATATGTTTGTTAGATTTAAAATTTTACCTGAAAGACGTCAGCTTCATCATAATGGTAAACAGCATTAGATATGATATAGCAATATGTAAACTCTGTTTCCTTTACAACATTATTTTTTCATTTCAATGAAGCACAGTGTCTGAACTGTAGCTCTGTTGGTCCCTTATTGATTATATTATTATTATTCTTATGTAGACGAAATGCGCATCTGGCGTACTAAATTATAATCCTGGTACTTTTGATAACTATTGATTTACTAAATGTGCAATTCATCAATATTCAGCATTGTCTTATACACATTTGTTTAGAGTAGTGGAATGGATTTGAGGGGAATTTTTAAGGAATAGCAGGGGAGTTTTCTACAAATGCCTTTTGTTGAATAAATATTGTTTTTTGTTTCATTAATTATCTTATTTTAAAGTTATTGTTCATTTCACCTCACAGAATTCTGAAATCTCCGATAACTATTTATGGTTCTTATCAATTGTCTTATAGTTAATATATGTTTTATCAACTTTAAAAAAAAAAAGGTGATCAAGACCAAGAGACGAACTATCTATCCAATTTCTGGCTGTTCAAAATTTTCCCCATAAATGAAACTCAAATCCAAGTCAAGATACAATTTTTGTTATTATTATTTTTTTTAGCTCTTTGGTGAGCAAACAAGGGACCATAAGAATTTACGTTCTTCTGCTAGATGATATGTTGTTTTGTAATTGTTAAAGGTGTGCTCTGTGATATGTTTATTCCTTGTATTATGTTATCTTTTATTAAGAGTACATTATATCAGAATTTATTCACAAAACAAAATAGTTTTGTATAAAGGACTATAACAACTGTACTCCACTACTCAAATTAACATTTTATTAAAACATAGTGTTTATATTGTGGTATAATAAATTTGAAAAAATAAATAAAACAATTAACAATGTAAAGTAGAAGCATGTTCTTTAATTCCCTTTTTCCTGTAGCATTAGACATTTTATTGGTTTCCTTTTGTTTATTATAATGATTATAGATCAATTGAGTTTTTTTTTAGTTATTTCAATGATTCACATGTACAGTTGACTCATTTTTCCGACAAAACAAAAATATGAGCATATTGTATATTTGCAATGTATAAAGGATTGTAAAAGAGTAGGTTCACAAAGGATGATAATAAATTTGGATATTTTTTTATCTTGTCAAAATTCTTCTAATTTTACTAAGAAAAAATTGTAACATGTAATTAAATTTTATGAAAAATTTACTTGTTTCTTGCACATCATATCATAAATTATGACGTTTTGCATTATTTGAGTTGTAAGTGGATTCAAAATAATTCTTAGCACCTTTAATGCTTTTGATACAGAACAGTTAAGATGGTAGGTTGCTAGTTCAAATTGTGTTACTCAGCCAAAAGCATTATTTGCAATACCGGTACATGTAGTTATGAAAATTTCATTATAAAATCTAAATTTACTGCAGTTGAAATGTCCAAACTATATTTGTAAAATTGAACCCTCTTCAAAGATTGCATTGTTATTTGCTGTTTCAAGGAAATGTTTACACTTAAATGTCATAATGTCATTCATGGTACCTTATTTTACCACCGTTTTTTACTTGTTATAGTTTTGGGTCCAACATATATATATGATCAGAATAGCAAGAGTAAAATCTTGAATGTTGGTCATAATTTAAAATTTTGAAATGTTAACCCACCTTCTCTTTTGTACAAGTATTTATTGTTGATTTTTATAGAGTTTTATTTAATTATTATATTTTATTGATATTGTTAAGCCAGTCAGTCTATGTTATTTCAAGCCAGTCAACCTACTGTGAATTCATTTATTATCGTTGGTATCAATTTTCATTGGATATTTGATTTCAAGGTTTAGCCAATCTCTGTATACAAGGCCTATCTAAAATATGTATTTCGTTGAACATTTGAATTCCCACCTGTACCCATGAAACCCACAAAAATTGGTATCTAACGAATAATAATGAATCCACAGTATATTAATCCTTTAGACTGGCAGGTCCAGTTTTGTTTTCCATGTTTTTCATAAATAACACAATAAGATCTTTATTTTCTGTATTTATTTTGCTATCATCTTTGACAGTCAACAATATTACAAGTACATTTTAGATGTTTATTTAGAAGTTTATGCACATGAACAAATTATATAGTTGTCTCATAGGCAATCAATCATTCCTCGTCTCATTATTTATTTATTTTTGTAAAACAAGGGTTTATTTCTCAGGAATATTATTTTTTTTATGATAGAGAAATAAAATGTGTGTTCAAATTGTATCTTAATTGGTAGATTGCATATTGAAGTCATTGATTATAGTACAACAAATGTATATGAGGATATTTTTTTCTATGTACCACCCTGAAATGGCAATTACTTACGATGATGTTTGAATAATGACAAGGAATACAGATAATTGCACTACATCTTAAATGTATGGAATAATCAAAAATACCAAAAAATTGGGAAGTGAAATCGATGCAATGCATTGAATAACAGTAAAAACTTTTATAAGAGATATAAGATAACTAACCTAAAGAGACCCTGCTATATCAGCAGTGATTATTAGGGTTCTTGTTATGTAAACCAAAAATACTAAAAAAATGGCAATTAAGTAGATACAATGCATTGAATAACAGTAAAAACATCATAAGAGACATCATATAAGATAACTAACATAACCTAAAGAGACCCTGCCATATCAGCAGTATTTAAGCCACCCTAACTTCTTACACTGGAATCGCATCCTGCCGATCTTTGCCAATTGATAGATACAAAATTCACCTCAAAGCAATACCCATCTATTGATTTGTTTTGATTCAATTTAATAATACATTGCTTTTATCTAAATTTACATTTCTTTGTGATCATCCTATTGTAAATATGCTTTTTTTCTTTTTTGGGGGCAAATACAGCAAAGACTTTTAGCATGACCATTTTGTTTTCTTGTAACAGTGAAAACACATTGTTTGTAAAGTACTCCTACAAGTTACCAAATATAGACATGATGCAATAGTTGACAAATGTTTAAACTGTGTCATGTCTTTAAATGAAATCCATCATATATTATTTGTTTGTTCACCAATATTTTGTAAGAATAGTTTATGCTTAACCCAAGACTTACTTCTATTTATATAAATGTCAAATTTTGTATATATATACATTTCATTTAGTATACATGTATAACCTTTGTTATATGAACAAGCATTTAAGTATTTATTCTTACTTTAAACTGAATGAATTTTGTTTCATCATGGTCCCAGCGTATCTCATGAATATAAACTTTGTATAGATATTTTGTTTTTTCCTGATAAACTCTGATTAACAAGAAAAGAATTTACCAAAGTGAACAATTCTCAATACTGATATTATCAATATTTCTTGAAATGTAATTAAAGGAATATAGATTTTACAGTTGCCAGAAAAACACTTTAGTCATTTTTATGCTAGGATGACACTTTTTAAAAATTTTATTGCTAGGATGAAATTAAATGCTAGTGACACAATTTTTAAAAGGTAACAACACAAATATTATGCACTTTTGTATTGTTCTATATGGTAAAAAAAGTCTCCTTAGTATATGCTGGTAATTTTTTTTTCTCTTTACTGACATTTATATTAAATTTGGTGCAAGTAATCAAAAAAATGCAATCTTGAATTATTGCAAGAATATCTACCCCTCTTGACACAGTTTAAAAAAGAAGATCTGATTTGTTTTTCCCCTAAAAAGTAAGATGGTAAGATAACTTATCTATACACATTTGTCTTGTTAGAAGAAATAACTTCATTCTGCAAACTAGGTTTTTCTTACTTGTACATGTGCCATTGCTAAAGCAATCAAGGGCCATGACTCCTAAATGGCAGGAACAATCTTGACCTTTATTTTTTCACCAATCAGAACAATGGAATGCAACTTTAATTTTTTTCGTCAATAACAACATATTAAAATTTGAATTTGATAGGCATTGGTTCAATGGTTTTCAAGGAAATGACATATAAAAGTGCACTTTCTTACATATTCTAATCAATCAAGAACCATAACTCTGTAAACTTAGTAAACCTTGTATCAATGAAATTAAAACTGTATCATGATATGTTTGCTATGTGACCAAAACTCTTTAATTGGGTTCATAAATTACATCAAATAATAATCAGTTTAAAATGTCAAATTTGTAAGATTTTTATACGACCGCAAAATATTTTTTGCGTTGTATAATAGTATGATGTCGTCGTCTGCACTGTTCTGAAGACACATTCAATGGGAAGGTTCAATACCACAAAAGGAAGGTTAAGTTTGATTTTGGGGATGATGGTCCATACCGTTTGTGATTAAGGGGCCAAAACAAGCTTTTTTCTACTTTCAGGAAAATAACTTGTGTATAAGTTTTTCAATTGCTCTGAAATAGTACCACAATGTTTAATACTACAAGTAGAAGGTTTGGATACATTTAGGGGGTAATGGTGTCAACAGTTTAGGAGTTAAGGACCAAAAAGGGGCCAAAAACAAGCATTTTTGTAGTTTCTGGACAATAACTTTTGTGTAAGTTTATGGATCTCTCTGACATTGAACCACAAAGTTTCCATATCACTAAAGGAAGGTAGGGATTGATTTAGGGGGTAATTGCCAACTCATGCAGGAATCAGGGGCCAAAAATAGACTAAAAACAAGCATTTTTCTAGTTTCGAGACAATAACTTGTGTTTAAGAGTATGGATCTCTCTGAAATTTTACTACAATACTCCATACTACAACAGAAATGTTGGGATTCATTGTGGAGATAATTGCTCCATGGGGGGACTCAAAACTTTTGGGGGTTCCAATTTTTTAAGGGGTTCAAATTTTCTTTTTCAAAATTTTGAAGAAGAATCTTAATTGCACAGTATTGCGCAATAGATTTGTTAGATCTTGACAATTATTTTGTGTCGGAAACCTGAAGTTTTCCAAAAATTTAATCACATTACAAGTTCAGACAGGATCAAGCTTGAAAATTGTGTCAAATTTGCCCCAACTGTTCAGGGTTCAACATCTGCGGTCGTATCAGGCTGCGCTCAGCGAAGCAATTTATTTATTTCTGAAATAATTGTCCTTATATGATCTCAAATGTAATTATTGTACCTGAATATCTTCATATATTTACGTGTACATTAATAGTACCAAATTTAATGCACCAGATGAGTACTCATAATGTGGAAATAGAAAAAAAAAAAAAATTACGCAGACATACACCTTAACTGTCCTTTTATTATTTTTTAAATGACATTTTAATGTAACCTCTGTGTTCATATCAAAGTGCATAATCAGAGAACTTTTTTTATATTTTTTAAAATTATTACAAGATCTAAGTAATACATAAATAGGTTTGTTTTTGTGTTAAGGATACACGACTTTGACATGGTTCTTGGAAGTAAAGGGTCCCAAAACAAAGACTTAGTTAAATTTGTTGACTAGATCAACATTTGTTTGTACATGGTACACAAACATAAACTAATTGTGTATTATAATAGTTCACAAAACTTTCATAAACCATTTTTACCTTAAAAAGCCCAATGGTAATTTTATCTTTAATGCTTGGAATGTGTTTTTTGAAGAGTAAAACACATCCAGTGTCATCAATGAACATCACAAAACATGAAGCTTGTTTATATTTTAATAACTGTTTAATGTATCCAGTTTGATATAATGTATGATAGTTTCATCAAAATATAAAGTGATCCATTGAACATTATACATAAGATGAATTGCTCTACTAATAAAATCCCCTTTTTTTTATGTACAAAGCTGGTTGATCTATACAGTAAATTGATTTGTTTTCTTATAACTTCATTGTATAGTCATCATTGTTATTCTCTTTACTTTTCTCTGTGGGTCCTTTTCTACAAAAGTACCACAATTAATTCAACAAATTTTTAAAAGGATAAAAGGGGAGAGTTCCACCCATATGTCCTCATTCAAAAGCTTTGATTGTTAAAAAAAGGGCGTTCAAATCTGAGACTTAACTTTCAGGAAAATTATTTACTTAACTGTTTTTGAGAAGTTATTAATATGTTTTAAAGACAAAAGTATTTGTAATACTGTGTACACTATCATTCACTTGGAATCAAGCTTGAATGAGATCAAGGTTATGTTGATCAGAAACGAGCTTTAAAATTAAAGTATAGTTTTAGTTTATTGTATACAAAAAGCATTGACCAAGAACCAGTATTTAGATCTCTTTATGTTGTTTTCTACAATTATCTGATATGTTGTTTTATAATTTTATAAACATGTGTATATATATATATGGATGTAATAATTGTTACCTTATTTAATTGATTATGGATCAAGGTGTGATAATTGTTAACTTATTATATTGATTATTGCTTGTTGAAGTTTACCTTATTTAAAACATGAAATTAATGTACAGGTTTGATTTACTTGTAACCTTAGCAGTGAAAGTTGGCTCAATATCAACCACTTATAGTTTCCATGGTTTGGCTACTTTCAGTTATGAAAATATATTTTTCAGGCACTTCAGGAGTAGTATCTTGAATAGTATATACTGTGGGTTCATTTATCTTCTTTGGCACCATTTTTTTTGGATTGAGAGGAAATATATTTCGTGGATATTTGATGGTTTTGACAAGGTCTGCATACAAACCTTGATATATTTTATATTTCTATGAACATCTAAATTCGTGTATTTATGTATGAGTGGTATTCTATGAATATCCATGAATTCACAGTATACATGTATAAGATTAAATGCAGCATAAAATGATGACTGGCTAATTATTCTTGTAAAAAAATGTCAAACTTTAACTATATAGGGTAACTAAGGACAAAGTGACACAATTATACCATGTTTTCAATCTTTTTCATAATCCACTGTTAATCATAATATATTGAAGGTGGAGAAACCTTACCCAAACTACTTGTATTCTGTAATAAGGAATAGAAAAGAGAATGGAAAGGGAGAATGTGTCAAAGAGACAACAACCCGACCAAAGATTAAAAAAAAACAAGTCAAAGGCCACCAATGGGTCTTTAGCGCAATGTGAAAATCCTGCTCCGGTAAACGGACTTCAGTTGTCACAAGGTTTTTATTTTGAGCTAATATTTTGATTGAGATAAAATCACTATAAAACCTTTTAAATATATTTTGAGATTTAAAAAGATCAGAATCAAGGACAAGAAAATAGATAAAAATTAACAGTAGCAAGATGCAGTCTGCAGGAAGACATGTCACCCAAGCATTATTCTGAATGAGCTCATCAGTTTCTGTTTTACTCCTTAATGTTTTGTGCTAAGCCGAGAAGCAGCAAATATCACTTTTAAAGTTTTTAACCAGGGATCACGCTTGTGATAACCACACTGGAGGTAAACATGAGACCATCAAGGCTGATTCCCCTGCATGGAAAGCATGTAATAACATCATTCAGTAATACCAAGAATCCCTAGAGCCTGTTCAAAATACTGCATGAAATCCTGCTTTTTAAGCATGATAAACCAAAAGGTCAATTAAAGGATCCAAAAAACAATCAAGTTTTGATCAGATCAAATGACTCCCTCCTGTTGTTTTTTTGGGGCAGGTAAAGGAAATCATGTCATTGACTTTTTAACTTCAATCTTTTTGTTTGCCTCCTAAATGCTTAGTCTAAGTAAATGTAGGAGATAAAAAGTGTCTTTCATTATAATTTATATAACCAGAAATCAATTGCTGCCAAAGAGATAATATCAGTAATGGATTTCTGATTTAACATGCTATCTTTTGTCTTTCTAGATGTTATGTTGTTAATTATTAATTGTTTTATGTTGCAAAAATAATTTGAATCAAATAAAACTGTTGTGTCACTTGTTCATTAGTTAATAGTTATTATGTGCCATTATGCAACTTCAATGTTCATCTTAATATGTTCTTCAGCGAGGTATTTCTTTAAATGTAATGGCTATTACATAGGTTTCTGGGTTATTGTAAAGGGGAGCTCTCCATGTAATGTGAGCTATAAACAGCTTTATCCCATAGGTACAGTCTGTTTTTCAGATACTATAAACAATAGTGAACTATCTTTAGTGTATAAAATGATTGTTAGATGTACATGACTGTCTGGTATTGTTCATCTAACTTTGGCCTTATTTTTATGGATCATGATGGTTAGGTCTGTTGTCCAGATACTTTGATTCAACTCTAATTGGTGTATCAATTTATTAGTCTTTATATGTGATGTCTTCAGGCAAGTTCTCCTTTTTATGTGACATCCCAATTGCAATGTCAGTGAGAGGCAAGAAAATTTGACGTCATCCTTGAATTTCCTCTGTTCAATTCAAAGTTTTATTTAAAGTTGATATTCAGTAAACATGGAATCTGATGTTCAGTGGTTGCTGTTTGTTGATGTGGTTAATAGGTAATTCTTGTTTCTCATTTTCATACGCCCTTTTACTGGACGTATTATGGTATACCATCTGTCTGTCCATCTGTCCATCTTCAACATGTCAGACAATAACTCAAAACTACAAAACCTCTTGAACCAATTTGCATGAGATTATTAAGGTGAAGTCTTTATATCTATTGACATAGCTCCCTTCCTTTTTTTTTTTAAATTTGAGATTTAAGTTTCCGAGTTTTGGAGGTTTCTTTTCATTAAAAAGATGGGATTTTCCAGTTGTAGGACAATAACTCAAAAGCACTTTCACCAATATGCTCAAAACTTGAATTGTTTATATCTATTGATGTAAGCTCCTTTTCAATTTTTATCAAATTTAGATTTTACTTTTCAGAGTTATTTGATTTTATTCATAAAAATGGGAGAATTTTCCAGTTTTCCAACAACGCTTTGATCAGTTATTATGAAACTTTGGTGACTGGTTTATATCTGTAAGAATAATCTCCCTTAAGTTTTTCATAACTTTACGATAATACATTGAGAAATTTT
This sequence comes from Mytilus edulis, assembly GCF_963676685.1. NCBI lineage: Eukaryota > Metazoa > Mollusca > Bivalvia > Mytilida > Mytilidae > Mytilus > Mytilus edulis. Next base: position 116,976,249 of record NC_092344.1, on the reverse strand, counting down.
TGACTTTTATTCTTTGAAAAAGCGACGGGCATATCATGAGCTCATGGCACAGCTGTTTATTTAAATTGATTAGACAGTTGTCAAACTACTCTACAAAAAAGAAAAAAGAAGTCAACCTATAAGGCATCATCATTGTCTTTGATCCTAATATCAACATCTGCAAAAAGCATTCAGAGTCCAGACAACTTAAATAATGTCTTAAAAAGACCTGGTAAATACTTGAACAAACTGGAAAAATTAATGACATATATATATCACTGCTTCATTATGTCAAACTTTTATGCTCATTGTCCTTGCATTTCTGCAATGAGGCAAACACTACAAAAGGTGAAAAAGGTACAAGAAAGACCACTCTGCTTCATTTACCAGGATAACAATAGCATGATGATTTACTTTTGAAATAAAAGTGCCATCTCAGGGAGACTCATTAGAACAATAGAGGCATTTAGAAATTAGAACAGTCAATAAAGAAAATCCAATATACCAGTAATGTGCTTAGTATTTATTTTTATGCTTGATGTTACAGCTCTGTAACATATTAGTGCTACTTTACTGTACTTCCACTCTTTTAGTTTTATTTGCCTAGCATTTTATAATTTGTGATTGCTGTGCCTTAGTGTTTTTAAAATATAGCTGGTTAATGTTGCTTTTAGCTTATAGTGCTCAAGCAAGTATATAATGTGTAGAATTTACACCGAGCCTTGCCTAACTGTGCATGAAATATATGTTTTATATAAAAAGAATAAGTGTTAGGATTGCTAATGTGACAATTTTTACAAATAGACCAAATTACACAATTAATAACTATAGATAACAGTATGACCTTCAACAATGAGTAAAGCCATACAGCATTTATGTCTTATATCAATAATCATTAATATTAGTATTGTGTATTTTTATTGTGTAAATGTATGTATTTGTCTGTCATAGCATATGTTATTGTTTAGTGACATGTCGACTTTAAATTAAAGCTTATGATTTGTTCGTTTTGATTTGATTTCAAGGGTTGTCATGGTGAACATGAAGATTCACACTGCATCCCAGATATATCAGTGTCCGGAAATGTTCCGTCAATGTTCCGGATATTATTATTTGAAGCCAAGCCGAAAACAGAAGAAAACAAAAACATCGACGATAAGATCCAGTCTTTGTTAGAAAGACAAGTAAGCACTTCCAACTTATAATTTCAGTTTAACAGTTTCCCTTGGTAACGTGATTTTATCCGTTAATTTCTCTTTTCTTTGTCAATCAATGCAAAGTCACCAGACCGATGCCAACTCCCACTCGTCTACCAGTTTATAAATATTTACATCTTGTTATTATAATTCTGTTGAAAGTATAACTGTATTTGTTGTAATTGTCCGATTACAAAAGTGAAAGATTACAATAAGATGTGATTCAGATGAGGTATGCAATAGAAATTCTTGTAAAGACAAATTTCGTATTCATGCATAATAATATCTACCCTATCCTCGCCCCATGGGTTCTTGTGCTATTAAGGGAGCTACCATTTGATTTTTATGGGGGGGGCTAGGATGAAAAATTTTGTCCTGCATTTTTTTTTAGCTGTAATCTCTGTCCTGCCTTTTTATTTTTCACTCTGTTCGGTCCTGCCTTTTTTTTTTAGTTTATCCTGACTTTTTTTTACCTAAATTGTCGTCCTGACTTTTTTTTTTTGCAAGTGTCTCATCCTGCCTTTTTTTTTTACTCAAAACTCCTGTCCTGCCTATTTTTTTCAAATTTCATCCTAGCCCCCCCCTAAAAATCAAATGGTAGCTCCCTAATATGCATAGTGACGTCACGGTTTCCATCTAAAAAGCATGCATAGTACAAATTCATATGACTACAAAAACATGATCTGACCATATTTATTGTATGTCACATTGCTTATGTTACTATTAAAGTCACAGTAAGAACTGAATGTTCCCCGACATTGTTTACTCTCAGTCTGAATGTTCGCAGATATTGTTTACTCTGAATCACCTCTTGTAAGCCAGTGTAACTCATTCAAAGAAAATTACTGGAAATTGGTGTATTTGATAATCTACAACACTAGAACCAGAGACCTATATACTGATGTATGTCTCTGATAGATCTATTGACATCATGTACAAATTGTACATACACAAATCACTTTTCATTTGTATCGTCTGATACTTTTTATTGTAAAATCTAAGGCAGCCTTAAAGATATTCAATAATGGTTGGCAGAGAGTTATAAGGTGTATGATACAACCATAATCTACCTGGGAGAGTCAAAAGAGGCAGAGAATAAATCACATAGATTTAAACATTACTTTTGTTCCGAGATCATCTGTTTTACAGTGTCCGATTTCATTTTACACTGAAACACCTCATGAAAATGTCAGAAATCAATGCAGCATTGAGATCAGTTCAACATCCACTGCCACTAAAACTGAGTGGAATTTGCTTAATTCACCTATGTAAAACTCGAGGCATATGCATAGTAAAATGTCACTTAATACAACTTTTTATATCATATGTTCTGATAAAAAGATAATTTCTGACAAAAATTTCAGCATTGTTCCTATTGAAATTTGTTTTTTTTTTATGAGTTTTTTATGTGTTAGAATATATATTTAAGAAGGCCTTAATTTAGAATAAAACATTGTCATTTTCCAGTTTTTATTTGTTAAACACACAAAAAACAAATTTCAATAGGAACAATGTTGAGAATTTAAGAAATCAACTTTTAATGTTTGAATGAACAGAACAGATTGAAAATATACGATTGATATTGCATAATGCATAAATAAATGTACAACATCACATGCAGTTTTGTGAGTTGATGCATGTACATGTATTTTCATAGATATTTAGCTGATAATTTCATTCTTCATCAATGAGTGATGGATTTCTCTTAGAATAATTTAAAGATCCCAGTGAATAAACTACACAGAGATCAATTATACCTATTTATTTTTTATTTAATTGGACAAGTTGACTGTCAAAAGATTAAATGGACAAGTAAACTGCAAATGATACTGTCCAACAGTTTCATATCTTTTGCAATAAAGCTGGGTTAGTGAGCTCAAAGTTCAACTTATGTTTCACAATCAACCAAAATAGCCACCATGTCTTAAAATATAATATAACGGTCAAATATATTTTTTGTCTTGTATCTTTAAACCATATCTATAATACTAAAATTTATGAGATCCAATTTGTCAGCCGTCTTCACGTAAAAACGACGAATCAAAGAATTCAGCTTTATATATAACTAATATAGTACAAAGGTGTAGATTAAAAATTACACCACTCCAGGCCCTTTTGTTTTCCACGTAATTAATATTGCCAATAATTAAGAAGTTCCGGGTCGAGTCCGATACCGATACCAATAGTACATGTATATTCACCTGTTACCTATTACCTTATCTGTACGTCAGGCATCTAACAGGTGCACCTCCAAACGGTGTATTTAGGATTATGCTATATACGTTGACACTACTAAATTCAATCATTGTCAAATTGTTACCTATTGTAGTATTTTAATCAGTAAGACTTTCTAAGAATACAATACTAAAAATCTGGACTAAAAATAAGGTGTATATAGGAACCGTTTTCAATTTGTTAGCGGGCATGACATAAAACAGTGAATCAAAGAATTCAACTTTATTTATAACTAACATAGGACAATGCTGTTGATTAAAAATACACCATTCCAGGACCTTTTGTTATCCAAATAATTAATATTACCAATAATTGATAAGTTCCAGTTCGACGGGTTCAAACAGAAAGATTTGAAAGCAGAGAAAACTGTGTATCTTATAATCGGCATGACTTTATCAGATAAAAAATAATACTAAAATAAGGCTTGCGCATAGTTATATACTTTAATTCAGTCACAGACCCGCTATATCACGGGTGTGTTCTAGTAATAGATAGAGAAGATCTGAGTGAGACAATGCTAAAATGACAAAATCTTGCTTCAATTCATTTCCCATAATTTTTTTTATCAAATCACTCTTTAATCACAGGAGTAAGACAAGATGTTGGAAAACTAATGAAAGCTTAATAGACATACCTATCTATTTACCTGTTGCTTTTCTAGGAGTACATGTACATGTAAATAATGTGCAATAACATATCATACAATGAGAAATGGAAATACCAATACCACCTGCTAAACTGATAAATGATAAATTCAGAGAAAAATCCAAAGGAGATTGGATTAACAAATAATAAATATAGCCCCCCCCCCCATGCCCCCTTAAAAAAAACACCCTTTACCCTTTTAATTTCTTCTGATAAGGTCCATACATACATGTATGTGTTCAATATAAATATGGGAATTAAGCCTTGATGGCAAATAAAACAAAGAACGAGGATGTAAACAACTAAAGTATACAATGAACAAAATATATTTTGGATTACACATTTATAGTCATTACTTTGATAAAACAAGGTATATATTTCACAGCATTGCATTTAATGTTGCACATAATATTTTTCTTTTATGATCTCACTTTATATATAGCTACCTTTAATGTTGGTCCGATCAAGGAGGTTATATAATATAACCTCCTTGGTCCGAGGAATCAATTATAAGGAATAGTTTGGGCCACAAGAACTGCAGAGGTTGTAATTGGAAGAAACAAAATCCAGGTGATTTTAAAATCTTCATAAACCAAGTTTGTCAAGCTTTTTTGAAAGATGTTAATAAGAATCCTCATTATTTTCAAACATTTCTTTCAAATTAAAGTCTATTGAAAAGTAGATCTACTGTGAGGAAATAAAAAGCAACATAAAATTAACATACAGCAGGTATCTGAAGTTACAGTAGCTTTGAAAGAAATATTTTAAAATATCTGAGCTACTTCAGAAGTTTATTGCTCATAAATTGTGACATATACTATGAAGTCACACGTAATGAAAAGAAAAGATTGTAGTTTTCTAGCTGTAACTTCATATTTTTGGGGGGAATTATTTCACAACATAGTTATGTCATGGGTGGACAATGTCTTTAAGCTATAGCTAATACACAAAAATTACAAATTTAGACATTTCAGGCAGAATAAAAATGTTTCTTTTAGTTGCTGTCCTTCTAATTGATGTGTCCTCCACATTTTCTTTTTTTGATTTATTCATATTTTTTAAAACTTCAAAACATTTCATTTGTAAAAAATATTCCATGTTTAAAAAAAAAAATTCTTTAAAAAAATCTGAATTCTGTAACTAGCTTCTGTTATTATATTAAACTAGACAAATTTTGTTTAAACAGTATTTTATTCAAATAAATTGAGTTTGATTGGGCAACAGGCAAAGTCTATGTAAGCCCTCTCGTTAAAACTAGATACATGTACAATAAATAATACATTCAAACAAAACAACACATACAAATCATAAAAACATCACAAAAATACTTTGTCTCCAGTCAGCTATTAAATGTTATTAGAATACCTGAGTTTTTCAAAACAACATGTTTGATATCATGTACTTATTTTAACTAATTAATCGCACCTACAGAATAACAACTGATAGGGAGTAAATAACTAGGCAGCATTTAAAGTGGGATAGCTAAAAAGTCTTTGCATAAATCACATATATAGCTCCATAAAGGGGGACATTTTTTTTCAGTGGTAGTTCAAATATCCCATCTTTCATCAGTGTAGACCCACTTTGCAAAATCAACCTACCCTTTTGGGGTTATATGTTAAATTTTTTGTCCAGAAGAGTTGCAACCATTTACGACATTGGAAATATAATATACAGTTCTTCTAATAAATTTATATTTAATATGTCAGAAATTCTCATTACAACATATGTGTCTGATATATTTTAGAATTTATGACAAGATAAGTGATTAAAGTTGATGCTCAAAATTTGCAATCTTCTCAAGTAAATAAGTTACCCTTAATACTATTTACATATTTTTAAAATTTTATATACAAAGTATGAATATCTTAAAATCAGTCTATATTTAAAGGTTAATAGACCATAGACAATATTTTATTGGCACAAACGCATTTACAATAAATGGTAGTGACCGAATTTGCTATACATGGTAGTAAAATACAAACAATTATATATATGTAGGACTCTAAAGTGCGATGGTAACGCTAAAGTCCGATGGTCTACGCTATAGTAAGATGGTGTCTCACGCTAAAGTACGATGGTTGTTTATTTGCTAAAGTGCGACGGTATAGCACGCTAAAGTGCGATGGCACAAAAGAGAAATAATGTTAAAAACAAGTCTTTTTGCAAAATCTAGTCTGCTATGATATAACATATAATGCGATAGTCTTTTACTTTACCGGTAGTCTTATGTGACTGTTTATACATTAAGAAGACGAATTTTGTATTTTCAACTGGCAAGGGAATGTGTTTACATTAATAGGCTGTGTAAACGACAAGCTACATCCAATACACCCCTCGTCCTGAACATGCATTAATTATTTGCCACTGGACGGAATAAATAAAATTTACTTTTCCCCTTTTTCGTAGCGAGTATTAATACACGTTATATTTAACCAAAATGTACAAAATGTTTTAATGGACAATTTCTGATTTACGCTTGAAAACGTGAACCTTTATTTTACCGATGTTTATACTCTTCAATAAAATCAATATTTTAATGTTAACGTAGACATAAATTTGCATCTGTTCGCTTCCATTATTTATTTCATATTCCAGTATGTTCATTTTTGGTTTGTATTAACGACTGTTAACTTCATAATCCAACTACGTTTTGTACGTCTATACTTTGGCGGACCATCGCACTTTAGCATATGAAGGCATCAGACTTTAGCGTAGACCATCACACTTTAGCGTAACCATCGTACTTCAGCGTCCCCATCGCACTTTAGAGTCCTACATATATATATGTGAATAAACGATTAAAGGTATAATGAAAATCTATTACAATAGATTACTTGTTGCATTTAAACAATTTGTTAGTACGTTGCAGTTCAAATTAGTCAAAGCATTTGATTATTTTATAAATATCAGTTTTTCAATTGTCTTCTTTTTTATTTACACATACACATTGTCACAGTAACATTAAGTTGCAATTTGAATAATGTGCAAAGTTGACACCTTTGAAGCCATCAATGAAATACATTTTAGTATAAATTATGAATAAAAGCAGAGTTTGGATCCAATGACACAACAATAAACCATCTTCAACATTAACATTTTTGTCGAGCCTTCGACTTTAGTCGAAAAAGCGGGACTAAGTAATTTTAAAAATATTCACTCTGAGGTTAAAGTTTTTGAAATTTTAATAACTTTCTTAAACCATACTGGATTTCTACCAAACTTGGACAGAAGCTTGTTTATGATCATAAGATAGTATCCAGAAGTAAATTTTGTGAAAATAAAATTCCATTTTTTCCGTATTTTACTTATAAATGGACTTAGTTTTTCTGTGGGAAAACATTACATACACTCTGTGGTTAAAGTTTTTAAAATTTAAATAACTTTCTTAAACTATCCTGGATTTCTACCAAACTTGGACAGAAGCTTATTTATGATCATAAGATAGTATCCAGAAGTAAATTTTGTGAAAATAAAATTCCATTTTTTTCGTATTTTACTTATAAATGCACTTAGTTTTTCTGCGGGAAAACATTACATCACTATGTGGTTGTAGTTTTTAAAATTTTAATAACTTTCTTAAACTATCCTTGGTTTGTACCAAACTTGGACAGAAGCTTGTTTATGATCATAAGATAGTATCCAGAAGTAAATTTTGTAAAATGACAAATCCATTTTTTCCATATTTTACTTTAAATGGACTTTTTTTCTGCCAGGAAACAACACATTCACTCTGTGGTTAAATTTTTAAAAATTTTGATAACTTTCTTATACTATTTTTTTTGTACCAAACTAAGACAGAAGCTTGTTTATGAGCAAAAACTAGTATCTAGAAGGAAATTTTGTTAATATTTTGTACCTGTGTATCTGTATTTTACTTATAAATGGACTTAGTTTTTCTTCCAGTTAACATTACATCCAGTCTGCAGTTAAAGTTTTTAAAACATTTATTTGATTCATAAACTATCCAGGATTTTTTACCAAACTTGGACAGAAGCTTCCTACAATCCAAACATGGTATCAAGCGGAATATTTTTATTGATTTTTTCCCTCATTTTTGTTGATCCTGCAATTTACAGCAAAAGTAGGCGAGACACTGGGTTCCTCGGAACCCTTACAAATTTTATAGACAAGTGTTTACAATGCAATAGTTACAAAATCTCAACTTTTATCTTCCCTGCATGTATTTTAGCTAAAAATGTTACAATAATCTAATTATTAAGATTATTTTTAAGTAGAAAATAGTTTTATCAAAATATTCCATACTGTTGCTGTAAAGATAATTTTATTGAATAATTGCAAGGCTTGCAGAAAATATTATAAACATGAAATATTTTATACAGAGCCTGACATTTTTCATTAGTTAGTTACCATTAAAATTATGATACACATTCTTGGTGCAAAATAAAAATGTGCTTAAGAAGTTTCATTCTTTTTCTCCTACACTAAACCACTATGAGGCATTAGGAGTGTTAAGTACTATATTTACCTGTGTGAATCACTGTGGTTCATGGTTCAGAGGTCACAGTTCATCTCTGCCTGTTTTGGATGTGTAACCTAATACCCTCTTTCAACATGGAGTATTGATGCAGCTTCAGTTTTTCAAAAGAAAACAAATATTTTTGAGGATAATATATAAATTCTGTGATTTATTAAGGAATTTTTGTAAGTATAAACATTTTGTTTATAATTGTATGAACAGTTTGAGTTTGAAAGTTTATTTCAAATGTATAGAAAACTTGTTTGCCATAAATATCAACCACTTGACAGGTAGTTTCTGAGGCAGAATTATTTCACCCTATATATATCTATTAATCTGACAAGTATTTTGCCCTTAATGTATAAAGATGCTTTGAAGGTTTTACATGGCCTTTTTAAATCTTTAACTTAATGCAGACTAAACAAATGTTTGACATGACTGATCATCTGTTATTAATCTTATTGTATGTGTGCTAATCTACTGTTTCTTCATACTTATCATACCATGATTATTTAATATTATCCCCAGTGGGTAAATATATGTATTGAATGGACAGTAGAAATAAGATTTTTAACTCCATTTCAGTTATCTTGATGAAAATAGGTGTATTCATCAACTATGTACAAAGACTTTCTTGATAACATAAAATATTTCATGCATGTAATAAAGATCATATCATGTTTGATATAAGGGTAGGAATCATGCTGTCAAAATTATATTGCAAAAACATAAATTTAATGTATAAACTGTAAGATACAGAGAAATAACTGTTCTTTGTTTATAAATCTTGACATTTCAATGAGAGAGTCATTTATAACCAGGAGCTGTTATGTGACAAAACATTTAAAAGGGTGTACAAAGATTACAGGATATTTGATAGCTGAACTTTTTAACTTTTTTGTTCCCCTTCATGTGAACGTATAATTTGGATATATTAAATTTGGGGGTTTAATGGTTGTCTAAGGGTTATTTTTATTGAATACAATTTAAAATTTCCCCATGAATATATTTCCCATATAGTTAAAAACTCATAATGTAGTGAAATGTCAGTAAGCTGAATGATCAAATGATATTTAATTAAGGCCAAATAAAAATATATGTGTGGTTCTAGTGACCCTACCTTCCCTACTTTTTCGTCTTGAAATTAGCCTACCCTAAAGATTTTATTGTCATTTTTCATTAAGTACTGTTAAAGTCAGAATGATGCTCCCATAGACTCAATGTAAAAAAAAAACATAAAATAAAAAAAAAAATCCCTATCTACCTACCCTAACTTTTTTTCAGATGTAACTGGAACCACACATACTATTTTATTTGGCCTAATACATGTACATTGTTGTATTCAGTTTGTTTTCCATTTTCAGAAACACATTATTTTTTAAATGATGGTAATAATGAAAAATTGTTCAAATCTGTGACCATCTTCCTATTTAACAAGTTGAGATTAAGAATTTCCAATTTTATGAAGGAAACTATCATGATTATATCTTTTTGTCAAAAATTTGATGTACGCAGGTGTACTTTAACATTTATATGGCAATCTAGCAAAGAAACCCACTCTATCTGGTGGGTGCTTGGAGAAACCTTGAATTTGCTGAGCCTGTGAGTGAGGTGGGAACTTTTACTCCACGTTAAACAGGTCTTTTTAACTATGAAGAAGAATAGCAATAAAGCTGCTGCCCCTTTTCCTTGGGTTTTGTTAATTGAGAGTAAATTCATTTTGTGTTATGAATTAATACACAATATCCCTTCCTTTCTATCTGTTTGATGTTTATATTCTTATATATAAAGAGATTCACAGAAGACCATGAATGAATTCATCTGGACTATGGGCAGTACTTGTTTAGTGGTTCCATATTTATAGTAACAATTAACATGTCTTACTGTCTGTTTCATGCATATTGCATTTGAGCAACATGCAGATTCAATGTAAGTTAATCAGATAATTTGATTTGTTGTGTCTCATTATAAATGAACATGGTACAGACTTAAGGTATATGGCTGGTAATTTATCAAACTGAAAGATGAAAAACTTTCCCTGTTCAACCTGAAATGCACTTAATAGACATTTATGGTGTATACTGCCTTTGTTAGAGAATGAAGAAAATATTTTTTTTCAAAATTGTAATTCATTTTAAAATTTAGTACATGTAGATATTTTCATATTGTTTTAAATATTCTCTACAGTGATTTGGTTGAGAGAAAATTCAAGTCGTACCCAGATCAAGTAATGACTAATCTATTGCAAACTAACGCTGCAAGTTAATAGTTTCTGAATGACTCTATAAAACATTTGACTAATAATTCTGAGTGATTTTCATGGAAGTATTTCTTTTAGTCATTTCATGTTCATTCTAATACCATCTGACATGTCTGAGGGAAGACACTCACAAAGATGGCAGTATGAGATTTATTTTTGAAAACTTTTGTCTTCTGTCTTTATTCAATGATACATGTATGCTTAAGAAAGTAAGCTTCAGTGTTGCCATTTTAAATAAAATTAAGAGTGGGAATGGGGAATGTGTAAAAGAGACAACAACCTGACCATAGAGCAGACAACAGTCGAAGGATTTATGAAAAGAATACTTAATTATATTGTTGAGGAGATTCTCTATTAATATGTTTAAGCAACTAGTTTATAGATATTAGAACAAATCAAAGGTCCTGAGATGATGGTGACATATATGTAAAATTCAAGTCATTGTTTTATGGTAGATTAAGGTTAGGCTGTATTTTTCAACAGTTGTTAGATTCTTGGTTAAGTTCTATAATACAAGTGTATAAAAAGTAAGACAATTAAAGTCATTGTAATAAATCATTAACTGTATTTTGTACATTTGCTTCAATTTTACACATAAGACAATTTTTTTCCAATACATAAATATAAGATGTGGTATGAGTGCCAATAAGACAACTGTCCATCCAAGTCACAATTTGTTAAAAACCATTACAAGTCAAAGTGCGGTCTTCAACCTGAAGCCATGTATATAATATAGAATGTCCAGTCAAGGACCCAAAGGATGAATACAACTTAGTGTCACCTTTATAACCAGTACAAATACAAATAAAGTTAAATAAGATATAAGTAATACAAAAAAAATGATATTTTTATATAGAAGTTTCATAGATCCCAATAAGACCCGTTAATTGCAAAATAAGTAATTAACATGATTAATAAATCAGTACATAGAATGAATTATGCTGAATTATTATACGTTTCCCTGATTAGGATAATCTGATAATCTTGTGGTTTTGACCTCAGAAACTGTAGTACATAAAGGTTGAAGAGTCATTTGTGGCCTTCGGCTGTTTTCTGCTCTTTGGTAGGGCAGTTGTCTCTTTGACATATTCCCCATTCCATTCTCAATTTTATCCAGAAGAAAAGCCATCAACATTTTGTTGGTATAAACCATACTTGTATGTTCTAATGTTGTTTTGCTTATTATATTTATAATATACAAATATTTACCAGGTTCTGAAATCATGTTATGTTAATTTGCTTACAAGTTTGAATGGACATTAGTCTTTAAACATTTAGTATTTTAATAAGGAACTGTCTTCAGTATTTCTTGTTGTCAGTTGGAATAAGAAAGAAGCAGATTTTAGAAAGTAACTTGAATTTGCCAAAGAAATTTTTGTTTTCAATTTATTGTTTAACAACCAGTTATTAAAATATTTGTGTCAATTTATTTAATTGTACAGTCAAGATTGACCTGTTTTCACTGAAATACAGCTACATTTTAAATATAATTAAGGATTTCTATTGTGATAGGGGTAGGGAATAATGCCAGGTCTTTGCTTGAATGGTGTCTTGTTAAAAGCGAGGTTAAAAGTACGATGAAAAATTAAGCAAAACTTCCCCATTTTTTCCCTCAATTTATTATATTCATAAACTATCCTGGATTTTTCCCAAACTTGAGCAGAAGCATTTTACAATCAAAATATACTGTTGAGAGAAATATTTTATTGATTTTTTTCCTCATTTTTGTTGAGCTTGCGATTAACATCAAAAGTAGGCGAGACACTTGGTTCCACGGAACCCTTACAAATTTTAAATTTTTTTCAATCCGGGACATTTTCTTTTATTTGTATGTAGAGGCCTTATCATGAGAACATATACAAATGATATAGGAATGGTTTTTTTTTTTCTTTTACTCTTTTCATATTTTAAGTGTGAGCATTAAGGAAATAAGAGCGAAAAAGACTTGAAATTCAGAATTCTTCAGATATAATTTTGGCACATTTTAACAAGATTGTTACTTAATCTTCCCATTCTGAGATAAAACTTTAAAATATGCATGATATTATGCACCTGACTTGAGATTTATTATTGCAGTGCTGACTCATTCTCGTGAATGATTTCATTAATTAGTAAGTAGCTTTTGCCAATGAACTGTCACTCCTCTGATGTTTGCATGTCAGTCAGTGGCGCAACATCTCTGTAAGAAACATATGTCCATTGTCGATTTCTCTTTAATATAATAAGTATTAAGTATGCTGATGGTGGGAGTGTGAATACAGGTCAGTGAAAGTAGGTCACAATTATGGTACTTATAGAGTATGGTCAGTTCCAATGAAAAAAGGCAAAATTCTGGTTTTATCTCATTTTAAGTCATGTTTGTAGTCTGTCCAGCAAATTAACCCTTTCCTCCATAGTGACGCCTTTAGACGCCATCCCTTTACTCCATAATGACGCCTTTTGACGCCTGTGTAGTACCTCAGTTGAAACGCTTTGACTACAAAGTGTCTGCTTCATACTTTATAAAATTTGCATATAATATGAAAAGGATATTCATAAGAATATCTGACTCAAATTTATTTGATGAACTTTTTTTTTCTTTCGCAATTTGTTTATATTTTAAAGCATATTTTTAGCATTTTATTGAAAAATCCAATGCGAATCAAGTATGCAAAAAAAAAATGTCAATTGAGGAAAGGGTTAAAAGTGAAATAGGTTGAATAAGCTGATTTTTGTACAGCGTATTAACAACTATCAGTCATTATAAATAAGCAACAATTGAAAACTGAGAGTAAATATAGGTCGCTTTAGTGAGAAAATATTTTTTTATGCCTCCACCAAATGTTATGAAACTTACTTATACACAATACTTATTACAACAAATTCAATACTCAGATCAAGTACAAATTTGGGTATCGTCAATATTACCGTTGTTCATTTTTGCCACTTTATAAAGTATATGCAAGTGTAGCATCGGACACATTCCCCATTTATTTAGAAAAATGTTCCATTTTATTTTGCAAGCTTAACAATGTGCAAATATATTTTCATTTTAGTTGAAATTTCTAATAAAAGTTTATGTCTCTTAATAACTGAAATGTCTAGTAAATAAATGTAGGTTATGTAAATTACTTGGTTCCTTTCTGATAAGGATAATCATTACATTTTTGTATGCATAACATGCATATTTTGTATTGATCATGTATCTTTCATCTTACAATGTAAATATACTAATACATAAGCACATATGTACACCCTCTATCTATATGACACATAATAAACAACTTTACTCAGAGAAAGGATTAATAAATTATCTATAAAATACATGTACATGTTAAATGCATTCTTTAATACATAAAGCATTATGTTCAACACACCTTGTTATTTTTAAAAGACCTTCGACAGAGATCATTAGAAATGGTATTAAATATGTATTTTAAATAACACCCACTCTTGACTATCTAGTTTGAATATATAAAATATAGTTATGAAGCATGACCACAGAGTTGGATAAAAAAAAATCAAAGCATTCATTAGCATATTTCACCAATTTATATTATAAAAATCAGATGAAAAATTTATAGTGATTTGTGGTACAATATGATTTTATTATGTCCTATATATAATATGTGGTGCCAACTATAAAAGAAGGCAAATGGTGATTACCTCATGCTGTTAATAATAAGGGTATCAGCTGCATCTTAATTTACTGGTAAAATCACAAATCTCAAGATTTGAAAGATGAAGTAATTTTATATTAAAATAGAACAAGACTTGCTCTTTTTATTGCAATAGAGATTTACTTCATGTTTTGGGTATATTTAATATACATATATTATATATTACTTGTAAAAATATTTTTTTGGTTTACATTTCTATCAAAAGACAGTAATGGTGAATTTTAATACATTTGTATGTAAAATGTTAGGATATAATTATATTGTAAGCAATCCATGTAAAACAAGTAATTTTTTTTACAATGGTAAGGGTGTGTCTCAGCTGCAGGGTTAACAGATCTCTTACTTGTTCAGGGATGAAGCATGATCCTTTGAACTTTTGTCATTTTATCATTTTTCATTGTCTTGCCCAAGGGCAGATAAATATATAAACTAGACCATGGGTGTGAGGAAAAGAGAATATTTGTAAGGTATATCATACAAAATCTTTTTAAGTGAAAGGATGATAACTTATTTCTTATTACAAATAGTATTGGTTTAAAAACTAAACAGAAAATTATCAGAAATGAAAAAAGAAGTCTTTTATCATATGTAATGTTATCTAAAAACAAACACTTTCTTTTTCTTATTGACCACAATTTTGTTTTTTTAGTCTTTCTTGTATTACATCAAATCAAATCAAATTAAAGTTTACATTGGAATAATGTAAAGAAGTGTTGGAAAAGTAATTGATTTACGTTGTACATGTATCAATGCAGAATGACATAAGTAAATTAAAGTTAAATAATGAATTCTGTTTTGACAAAAGTATTTAAACTTGTATGACATTTGAAAGTAAATTTGCATGATACAGAATAAGAATTTCATACATTTCACAATTACAAGTACATTTATTTTTCTGTTTGTAAAGCTTGATAGTCCTTTGTAATTATACTGTGAATGTTATGGTAGATGAGTTTTCAAAGTATGGTATCCTGTTCCAAAGCACAATGCATTATGCACCTTTGGCAGAATACCAGTTCTTAAAGAACCGGTAAAGACAGACATATATTTGTTTTGATAGTTAAGCAATCATACAAAATCAATCCTTAGAAGAGATTTGTTGGTGATAGACAATAGTTAATAGTCTGGCATTCTTACAAAGTATACTGACTAAATCTATTGTCTTTAACTTATACACTTTCAGCTTATACCTACATATTTTGATTTCTCCTTGAGAGTTACTTATAACAATGTGTGCAATAGTGTGTATAAACTAATATCAGCAAGTTACATAATTAATTATACATTTAAGATAGATATATATAAATAAATTTATGTATGTTGTACATCAGCTACATTCCTCCTGTAGTTATTTATCTATAGATTCAGTTT
Organism: Mytilus edulis; assembly: GCF_963676685.1. Taxonomy (NCBI): domain Eukaryota; kingdom Metazoa; phylum Mollusca; class Bivalvia; order Mytilida; family Mytilidae; genus Mytilus; species Mytilus edulis. The sequence goes on along the minus strand of NC_092344.1, from coordinate 116,960,424 downwards.
GTGTGTACCTAAGAAGATGTTTTATGAGAGTTGATTTATTATTTATGATGTCTTTTTACTTTGAATTCACCAACAGTACAATGTATCATACGGTTTAATATTAGTCTGTTGTAAATATGTGATTTGGATGTAGCATATCACTGAACTGATGTATGCTTGCATCTAACCATTGGATGGTAAAGTCCTTTCCAAAACTAATTTCTTGATTCATCAATCTGCAAAAATTATTAATCCTAGAAATCATTTGAAGTCAGTAATTTACTTTTTAATGTAGAGGGTAGCAAAGTGGTCTAAGTAATTTCTTCTGTAATCACTAGTCAGTTAACACTAAGGTTGTAAATTTGAACCCCACTCGTGCAGGTGCACTCCACCCCAATCTTAATTGACTAGGATTGTCAGTTTTCCTATCCAAGATTGGTGGTTATCTCTAAGCACTCAGGCTTCCTCCACAAATATAAACTTGCCGCCACGAACTAGCCCAAAAGCGGTACCTAAAGTGGCATTAAAACCATAGTGGGGCATTGGTGTACTATGGACACATTCTTGTATTCTTTACATTACATTGACTTCCATCTTTAATTTTTTCTTTATAATCATGCTTTATTATGAGTATGTTAGAAGTAAAATGAACCGTCAGATGTACAAAACTTTGAACTAGCTTTCCGTTACTGAGTACTCTAAGATTAGTTCTTTGTGTCTTCTGTCCTTATGTTGTATACATATATGTGCGTCTCACAATCGGATGAGTCAAGCTATTTCCGACTGATTTGTACAATATGTTTATACAGTAAGTTCAGAATGTTTTTTCGTGCATATATTATTGCAATTCAGACAAGACAGACCACAATATTGGGGGTGAGGGTGTTGAGCGATCACACACTTGTTTAACTCCTCCTCATTCTACACATGCTTTTCTAAGTCAGGAGCCTGTAATTGAGTGGTTGTTGTTGGTTGGTATCTGTCATATTTGTTTTTTGGGGGTTTGGTGGATTGTTGTCTCATTGGCAATCATACCTAACCTCCATATGGTATGTCAATATCTGATATAAGCCTGGTATATATATTTGATAGTACTAATCCATGACTCTTTATTGTTTTATTTCAAAGCAGGACCCAGCAAAGGAAGATAAATTGCTTCAAATTAAAGTTTTAGTATAATTAGTTTATTTTTTTTTTTTATATAATTAGTTTATGTACTTTCTACATAGTGAAAATCCCATTACATAATGAATGGTGTATTTGATGATGTTAAGTGAGTACTTAAAGGCCACTTTGTACAGTAAAGTGTTCATGCTTCCTGCTGCTACATAACTATTTAATGAGTATTCATTATCAGCTATTTATAACTTCCCTTCTACAGGAAATTTCTCAGACAAACACAAGATACATTGTTTTCTTATTGTATTACACTATAATTCTTTATTATTGTTTTTCTTCATTAATATGAACAGTAAATTAAGATTTTCCTCTTTTCCATTGCCAGATTACATTCAATTTAATGACTAATGAAAAAAACAATTAGTGTAAATTTAAGGTTTTAATTGATAGACAATAAAATAATAAAACACCAAAAGATTTAGAAGCCAGCATATGCTCAATGGCAACTGAAAATATTAGATTCTAAGTAATAATTTCTTTTTAAAGCATTTGTTTTTATTTCTTCTCATCTGTACAGCACTAAATAGAAGTAAAAGTGTCAGAAAAACAGAGATCAATCTTATATCTGAGGCTGAACTGTACAATACAATTTCTCTAACTGGTTTCACCCTTAAACAGTTCTGTGTTTCATGTTGTCCACCCATGCCTTGTAGGATTGGTAGGGATTTATTTTTTGGGGGCCAACAAAATTGTAACAATTTTTTTGGTGGTGTCACTTTTACCATTCTAGAGTTATGCCCCTTTACAAATTAAAAATTTACTGAAATATTTGTTTCTGTTCTCTAACTTTAGTTTGCCTCATGAAACATATATACACAAGGCTTGTTACCACAAAACTCAGATCAAGTACAAATTTAGGTAGCTTCATTTTGACAGTTCTTGAGTGATGTCCCATTATAACGTTATAACTTATATGCAAGCGTAGGCATTATCTGTTCTATGGACACATTCCCCATTTATTTAAATAAAAAAGCAAAGTGAGAGCAAGGAAAAATCTTTTCAACTGAATTTTGCATAAATCATTAATAGGATAGATTGCCCTTATATGATAATTTTTTATTACCTTTTTGTTTTTTTTGGCAAAGTGGGGGGGGGGGGGGGGGGGGGGGGTTGCGCAACAACAAAACTACTTCACAACTTTCTCATTACTTTGCATTTCTTGTTAGATAAATTTTACAAAAATTCTCCCCTGAAACAACTGTCGAATTTAAACAAACTTGGTTTAAATCACCACTAGGATATCCAGGGACCACTGTGTATGATGACCCTGCCTGCCCACATGGCTGAAATAAAACATAGGTTTCAAATGCACTTTTTAGTATTATATCTCTGAAACTAAACGACAGTACAACAGTTGCATTTATCATGCAACAATTGTAAATAAAAATATCAGGTGAGCGACACAGGGTCCTTGGACCCTCTAGTTTTTTTGTCTGGATTGCTACATCAAGCAATCGGACTGAATTCTATTTTTGGCCTAACTATTGAGACTTCTCTACTGCTTTAGCCTAAAGATTTATGTATAACTATGTTCTAGTGACAGTTATACCATCAAATTTCTTATTATATTTATTATGTATACCCATAAATGTATTGTGCTTCATTTCTCTGTCAGTTGTTTCTGTCGTATAAATGTAAATACAGAGTTTGATTATTTTTAAGGGGAAGCTGCTACACAATTGTACCATGAGTCAATGTTAACTTTTCTATTTTGTAGGAGTAGTTTAGATGATACACAAAGTTAACTTTTCTATTTTGTAGAACTGATGCTTACACAATCACTTGTTAAATGCTTACCTTACTATTTTGTTAAACTGTTAAGATGCTACACAATCACTTGTTAAATGCTTACCTTACTATTTTGTTAAACTGTTAAGATGCTACACAATCACTTGTTAAATGCTTACCTTACTATTTTGTAGAACTGTTAAGATGGTACACCATCATTTGTTTCCTCTGGTATTAATATTACTATGGAACCCAGTATACAGTGCTCCAGAGCAAATAGATTGTTGTGTATGTGGATCACTAGAACTTAGAAGTCCCAAAGGATTACAACCAAACATTTACCCTTCACCATTCCAAGTTTTAGTCAAAGAAAAACAATATGCACCGGGAGGACTTTCTATAAATGGTAAGAAGAATATAAAGAATTCTGGGATATATTTCAATAGATTATACTATTTCAAAAGTAACTATATAGAATGCTTCATATCAGTAAATGTATGACATGGCTGACACTTTATTCAGCTATGACTGATACAGATGCCTTGAATAGATGTAGGAAGATGTGGTATGGATTGAATGGTTACTTCAGATTTATAAGAATATCCCTTCTGAAAGGGATAATTGTTTAGAATTTTATGTTAGTCTTTTCCAGTGACATTCTGGTGTTTTAAGGATTATTGATTAGTGGTAATTCTCTGCATATGTTTTGTAAATTGGATGCTGGGTGTCAAATTTTAGAAAAAATAAATTTCAGAATAAAGATCTGTTTAAATGATAATCCATGTTGTCTGGGCGTGTGTAGTGATAAATCATTTATACACCTGTTTAACACATAAAACTACTTCAATATCATGCAGTCTGTGTTCACAGAAATATTTATAAATACTATTTTATCTTTTGCATACCAATTACTTATAAGCTAGAACTGTTTTAATTGTATAAATCTTTAGAAAATCTTTATTTTAAATGCAGAAGAAAAAAACAGATAAAAAATCAATTTCCTCATGCACAATGGCCTTATTTACTTAAAAAACAGTTTCTGTATGCCCTCTCTAAACAGGGGCTCAGCTTCCCATACACATCAAAAATGGTAAATGGCTTATGAAAAATGATAAGTTTGTCAGTGTAGTCATCTTTATAAATATGCTGTTGTTGATATTATCTCCTTAGTTCCAAGGCAATTATTGAGATGATGCTTTCATTAACCTTTACCCCTTTGGTATTATCTTACATTTTTTACCTGTTGATTGATGTTATCAAATCATACCTCAATTCCAGTAGTAGGAGTATTTCTTGCTTGTATTGTTAGAGAAATAGAAAGAACATATGGATAGTTCTGTATGAGGCCAACACAAATAATATGTGTAATTTGTGTGATTGTATTACCCAAATAATCCTTATTGCTTTTGAATCTCAACTGTTTTTTATGACGTAGCAGAAGGGGCATTAAGTTTTTACCCTTGTCTGACTACGTCTGATGTCGTACATCCAGAAATTGGTTTCCATTCTCTAATTTGAGTTTGCCTCAACCAAATGTTATGAAACTTAAACACAATGCTTATTAAGACCGAAAAAAGATCCAAGTTTGAATTTGAGTGGGCTCACTTTCACCATGTTGGTAAATTTGCAGATTATGCACACTGGTTTTATTTACCTCAAGCAAATGTAATGAAACTTTTACACAAGCTTATAACCATCAAACAAAATCAGGTACAAAGTAGGGTGGTGTCACTTTTGCCTTATTTGAGATATGTCCCTTTGCAAATTATATAGAGTTTGTTGTATATTTATGAACTTATTTGAAATCTGTGTCCCATTGACACATTCTTTGTTTATTTTAGTAACAATACAAAACTCTTGAATGAATACACAGACTTTGTATTAAGACCAATATAGTTATACTTTCTGTTTAAATGTAATGTCATTTTCTGTTTACAGTAAACATCACATCTTTAGATAACACCAGAACATTTGTCCACTTTATGCTACAAGCTGTATTTATAAAACAAGATGGCTCTATAAGCAGTGATGATTCAGTTGGAGAGTTTATTAATTTAGATGAGGATAAATACACTACTGTAAAAGATTGTGGAACGGTAAGGTTCCGTATTTATAGATATTATCACTTGTATGAAATTGAAGATTTTGCAAAATTTGAACAAAGAGATGTTTTTTATTTAACTTAATTAAGTATTACAAAACAACAGTAAAATAACCTTCTCGTGTTGACAACTTTGGATATTCACCTTTTCATTGGGCCATAATTGTATATTATTGTACATAAGAATAACTTTTAGCTCTGCTTGTAAAGAATATAAAAATGCTTCACATATATTTGCTTTTACAATATTGTTTAAAATATAGTCATACTCTGTTTGTGCACTGGCAAAGTAAAGTATAGGGGTAAATAATGAGAAGATAATGAGTAAATAATGAGTATATAACGTGAGATGACAAAATAATCCTTGACTTATGAGATCATCACACAGATCCAGGTATCTAGATATCTAGCAAATTATAAAAAAAAGAAATTTAAAAATCAGGCAATAAGTTTTTTCATAACAAAATAAGATAATAATAACAAGCTATATCAGTCTGCAACCTGAGGAGAGCAGAGCATAATGCTTTCTTAGCTGAAACCTTGTTTATTTATATCGTTCCATTCTTGTAGAATACATAGCCTAAAGTAATAGACAGAGGATACAAAGATAATTGATATGTTTTAAAAGAAATAGTTGTAATTAAATATTATTTACTTTTCTAGTCAGCTGTAAAGAGTGTGGACAGACTGAAGAAATCATTGATAAGATTTTCATGGAAAAACGGGGATGTGAAAAATAAAGGACATATAAAGTTCAGGTACTTAAAATTAATACACATAGATTCAGATGTAAACAAATACTCTACTTGGTTCATGATATACTGGTAATCTTATAAAAGAAATGTATTTATAAAAATGTGGTTTAGTGCCAATGAGACAACTTTCCTTCCAACATGATGCATAAAAAGTAAACAATTATTAGTCAAAGTACGGCTTTCAACATGTAGCCTTGACTCACACTGAACAGCAAGCTATAAAGGGCCTTATAAATGACTAGTGTAAAACTACTAAAACGGGAAAACCAAAGGTCTAAAAAAACAAAACAAGAAACACTTACAAACCACACCAACAAATGACAACCACTGAACAACAGCTATTGGCAGTTTCTTCTACTATTACAGTTTTGATTTTGTTGAGCAATAACTTCTGAATTAGATGAAAAATTCTATTTTATGGATGTGTGGGAAATTTTGTCTAGTTGTTGAAACTTTTAATTCTCTGAAACTGAATGAACAGTGATTTTATATATAAATTGGAGTATGACTAAAATACTTTTTTATAAAAAAAATTGAGTGGAAAAACCCAAATCACACATAGAAAAAATGAAATGAAACAGCTAAATTTTATTTTGCATAACTTTTCCCAATTCTCATTACAAAGTGCTTTAATGAGGATCATATTTTTAATGGCCAAAGAAGGATGACTTAATACACATTTTGATAAGTTTTCAATACAGATCTCATTCCTGTATACATTTTCATGGCTGACATGGCAAATTATCAAGTTTCTTTAAGGGCATACAATACAGTTACAGGGAAGGTAATGACGTTGCTAACGTAAAATGTTATTTTCGCGACGTCAAACTATGACATATCGGGAAAAGATGCATTTTTCGACTGATTTTTATCATTCAAACTGATTTAATTTGAAAACGAGTGCATGGACCCCTATTTTTTAAAACAACAATTTGTTTCATTTTGCCAGGGGATTATGTGACCCAAATTTTATAAAACTGTAAATAGCGCAATTTTTTTAATTTTGATAAACATGCAGCAAAAAAATGACGTTTTTTCCTCTATTCATGAACATTTGATAAATATAGAGTTATTTCAGAATAAAAATTGAATAATTTTTAATGATACTTATAAAATACAGAAATTACCAATATTTACAAAAAACAATTTGTGTTTATTTTTTAAAACAAAAAAGTTGTCTTTCTTTCGAAAAAGAAAATACGGACATAAATCTGAATTTTGAGCAAATATACAAAATTTCGACCTCATTTTACTCAAAAAGTAGCACATGAAGGTATATTTTTTATTACATATTTGATTTAATCAGGTAAAAAATAGCCTATATGCAAATTTTCATCAACTTGTAAATACAGGTTCAAAACTGTATTGTATGCCCTTATAAGGGTTTATTTTATACTGACAGATGTGAAGGTTTTGGGACTTTTCCCTGTTGGATGTTTCAAATTTTGTTTTTTAATTGTATCGATAAAGAGTAACTTTTTTGTTATTAGTGTTCTGATTGCTGATTCAAATTTTTGTTTTGTATTTGAAAAATTATTGTGTGATTTTATTATAGAGCAACCATAGTAGAAGATGGAGGAACTAATTACTGGGTCAGAGAATTGTCACATCCAGTGGAAGATGTTAACTTACCTCCCCTTGATATGAGACCAAATGTAAGTGGACCAAGATATAAACTTTTAAATTAGTTTGTGAAATAAGATAACCCAAAAACTAAATATTTTCTGTAAATGCTATTAAGAAAGAGGTTTCTAAGTTAATATCTATTAATAATTTAATTTTGGATGTAACACATCTTCTGATTGGCTGAAGTTGTTATGTTTATCAGCTCATAGACATAATTTTGTCATGTGACTGTGACATCATCAACGTTTTTTTCATGGTTTACTATGGTTTAAAATGGAAGTTAGAATTAAATTATAAGAAATGACTAGTATTTTATCTGTCTATTCGAAATAACATTAAAAATGTAGTGCACACTTAAAAATAACCCACTACACAGGTTATTCAGTATGCACCACATTTTTTATATTATTTTTTCAGACAGAAAAGATATTACAGTCATTTCTTAGCTAAGTCTGTTTGTTGATACTTAATCTCATATGTCAGTTTTATTTATGTTTCTTTTATTTTTCAGAAACACCCACTGATACCAGTGATAAACACAGAGGAATGTGGAAGAGTCAAGGGATGTTACCGGGTACCAGAAGGCTGCTGGGAACCATACTGTGATTATATTGCCACCTGGAGGAGAACAGCTGGCAATAGTTATGAAATAGAACTTGGAGCAATGACAGATGGTGTGACTGATAGATATGTTGCCATGGCAATATCTGATGACATCAGATGGGTTTGTTTTACTTGAACACTTATTTTCAGTAAATATATGTCTTTCAGAAGTTATAGAAAAAAAAAGAACATTTGTTTTAAATTGTTTTATAAGAATAATGGGGACTTGATAAAAACCATTTTACGGTCCTGAAAACAGCAAAAATATGAACAAAATATCATAAAAATTTACAAAACAATCCTGTATGTGCACCCTGACAATTCTATTTTTAGACATGGTTGACATTGAGGTTAACATATATATTTTTCTTGATTTAGAATTAAAGCTTTGATATATTTCCAGGGAGATGATGTAGTATTACAATGTGTACACAATGGAACTTCTAAGGAGACACAAGTAAATGTAGGCAGGAGTGTAGATGATCACAGTACAGTCCTGGAAGAAGTAAGTATTATAGGACAATACACAGCCACAGATAATGGAATTGCTTTCTTTACAATGATACTGTTATTTTCATCCAGTTAGGGGAGAGGGAGAAGTGTGCTTAGTGCTTGAAGAAACTTCTAAAATAACACTTTGAGGATCAATAGGCGACTTTTTGATAGCTAAATCTTGCAAACCCTTTTGTCTTTGTTGTTGGAATTATTGCTTTATTTGTACTCATCTTTAAGATATATTTAATATACACCATTGAACAATCAATATTCAATTAATTGATTTGGGTATTATTGATTTTGAGGGTTTTTAATAGGCAAACAGGATATAGCATGATTCATAAATATGAAATACTTTGCTAAAAGGTGTACACATTGAAATAATTAATAGTAAATGATAGTTAAAGAACTTAAAATTTTCCTTGCTGATTCTTTGTTTTCTCTTTTTTTTCAGCAACGTGTACAAGATAATGCTATAGTTGGTCCTACAGAAGGTCCATTAGGTCAGATATGGGGGAAAAGGTTAAGATGTAGATTTATTGTGTCTACAGGAGCCATTCCTGGCTTCCCAGAAGGTTACAAACACATCCTAATGTCAAGAGGTGGAGCATCTAATGGTATGTATAATTAGGTAGCAGTGATGTAGGTCAGCAACACTATACCTTAGAAATGTTTATGTTTATGTTGCATATGTTTGTGTCTCTCCTCCAGTACAAAGATATGTTATTGTGAATTAGGTTACTTTCTATACTAGTATTTTCATAGCTTTTATACAGAATTTGAATGAAATGTTGTATTATTATTGTAGGTGTCTCACAGAGGCATGGACATGGGGTTGGAGAGATTCCAGTAGCAACACCAGACCAAGTCAGTTTACAAGAGAAACATAATGTTGGAGACTTTGCCAGGTTTTCACTTGTCAAAGCCCATGGTTAGTCTGTTGTACATAACTAACTGTGTTTGTTTTTTCTGTATCTTGCTCTTTCTATTGATATGAGTCAGACTTAAAAAGATTCTCATTAAGAAATGTGAAAAGAAACAATGACTGACTGTCCTTCCATTAAATTCCTCATACATCATTGTCACAGAAAACTCTGGATATTAACATATTGTTGTGAACGTTAAATATCGCGGCAGTACCTTTTTGTAAACGTTACGTCGTTCCCGGCAAATTTGACAGTTGCCGATTGAATGTAAAAAATTCCACCAACATGTGGTGGTCGAATAACATCTTTGTTTTCTAGCTTGTTATGAATCCTACATTTCTTTAGTTACTTGTATTTACATGCTTTATATTGTTGAATCCGTGTCGAGACTTATGACATCCTGCTTGCTTTTTTTATGATTCATATTTATTTACGCACTAACAGTTATTTACATGATAACCTTGACCGGCAACGAACTATATTCGTACATGCAAGGATAAGGTGTGCTAAGAACTATAAAACTGGACTTTTCTGATAACGAAACGAATTTGAACTGATCTTGAAAGATTCCAAGATGTTATAACACATACACGAAATCACATTCAACCGTTATAACATGTTGTATTTTATTTACCTGTATTTATTATTATTGATAATAATAATCTCTAATACTTTTAAAAGTTGTTTAGTCATTATTTAATATCCAGAAACCAAAGATATTGTTTTTACACATATCAATGATCTACACTACAATGGCAGGAAATACTCATATTTCTTAAACACCACCCCAATTTTTGCCCCTGGTGGGTCATGTGGCTCAATATTTACTACTAGCATACTATTACATTACCATTATTTTTCTTTTTTCTTTGGATAAATTTTGAATTGGCTGTTGTTTATTGCCATGAATTATTATTTCCTCCCTAACTATTTTATTTTGTTATGTTATATTCAAATATTTTTTCAGGTATTTTGATGATTTTGGCCTGGGCTTTCTTTGGAACAATTGGACTTCTTTGGACCAAGTACTACAAAACAATGTGGCCTAATAAGAGATTTTATGGAGAAAGATACTGGTTTGTTGTAAGTTATTTACTAGTACTTTGATACATTTAGACATATTTGCAGTTAAAACATCTCTGATAGAAATCAATCTTTATTCAATTAATATAAATAAGAAGATGTGGTATGAGTCTGCATGCCAATGAAACAATTCAATGTATGAAAAGATAACAGTAATAGGTCAAAGTACAGCCTTGAACCCCATACCTTTACTCATTTCAAACAGCAAGTTATAATGGGCCCCAAAATGACTAGTGTAAAATTATTCAAACAGGAAAACCAACAGTATTATGATATCTATATAAAAAAAACACGAAACACCTATGCACCACACCAACAAACCACAACCACTGACTGCTCCTGACTTAGGACAGGAGCATAGAAACATACTTTAAAATGAAGTGTTTTTCAAATGGTTGATATTACATGTATTTTTACCAGATGTCTGTGTCAACAGGCAATTTTTTCAAGAGAAATTATTGCTTTAATGAATTGTAGTTTGATATTATTGTGGTTTTTAAGTAACAGATATATTTTGTGTTTATAGCTTATGACTTCCTAATTTTTTGCAGGCCCATTTTAACTGTATGGTAATGTTGGTCCTACTGGTTGTGATAGCATTCATAATCATATTTGTAGAAGTTGGTGGATATAGTAGGGTAAGCAAAATATACTCACAAACAAATTATACTCTTTCAATAACATGTCCTACATAAAGTAGTTACCAGTGTTCTGTTTTTTTTTCTTTCTTATAGTCCCATTATTTCATTTGAACTGTTCTAAGAATAGTTTTTGTGAATTCATATTTCAACCATTGTTAAATTATTTAACCTATTGATATAAGCTTAGAATTTTAAATATGAATGGTAACATACCATTTTCAAAATACAGGTTAAGTTTGATATCAAAGTTAAATATCAGTGACTGTTTTTAAGAGGATAATGTAAACTAGTGCAGGTTTGCATTATATAGGGTATGTCAGTATCCAGAAAGAAGAAAGTTATTGTAGTTTTTCTCTTCATTTACTATGGTTAGGGACATAAGAAAGCTACTTTATTTGTTCTCTTCATTGACTTTGGTTGGAGACTAAAGAATGGTACTTTTTTGGGTTTTTTTTAATTTGTTACAGATTTTATAATTTTATGACAAATATCATTTATTTGAACTATGTAGGAGTCAAACTCAGTAACTATTGTTAAATGGATTTTTTTCTCATTCAAAGAAGTTGTGTTTTCTTCAGTTTTGAATTTAAATTATATCTGTTATCATTACTATATTTCTTATCCATTGAAAAATTGTTGACGAATATATTGAAAATATCATTAATTGATGATTACTTCATGTTAACAGAGTTTACCAAAGGTAATTGTGTAATTCTTTTCTGTAAATCAAAGATGTTTTAAGGTTATCAGTATAATAAAATTAAAACTGCTTGTTCAAAAGGGAATTTTATGTTGAGGTTACACATTGTGCATGTATATACATGATATATCTTAACTCACTCACACAACATAACAAAAACATTCACAATGTCACTCTGTAATTATAAACACAGATAAATAACTGGAAAATGTATTATGGTAAAGGCACTGGATGTTATGAAAGATTACATATTGTGATCATCCAGATAAGATTTATCAAATAAAACTAGGATTTTTTTGCAAAGATGAACTTAACTGATAAATCAAGTTGAGGTGCATGACAACTGGGTTTAAAGATATAATCTGAATTTCTAAAGTATTGAAAAAATATTATTTTACTTGAAACATGTACAAAGAGAAAAGTTCTATGTAATTTCTTTCTTGTCGTATAGTAGAGCATTTAAGAATTTTCTAGTAAATTTATTTAAACTAATTACCAGTAGATTGTAAACTTAAATTTACTTCATAGAAAGGGTTTAGTTGATGACAATGTGATATCGAACCAACAACAATAAAACCAATTCTAATGCAATTATTTTGTATCAATGGTTCTGATTGGATGACAGTTAGCGTAAAATTTTCTATCACTTTGTCTGTACCTAAAGGAAGCCGACATTTTGAATTGCTGAATGTATTGACATGAAATTTCTACAATAATAAGCCAAAAAACTCACATGTTGCATCTAAAAATCTTCTTTTTATCAAATTTTATTACATTCTGAAGCGGCACAGAAGCCAGAAAACGCTCTATGTTTATGTTTAACGCCGGAAGCATACCTATGACGTCACCTAGTGTAGGGACCAAAGAAGATAACATCTTTTCGCAGAATTTTCTTTAATGAAGATTTTACACTTAAATAATGATTGAAATTTAATTATGAACTTGTTTTGCTTTAGAATAGAGATAACTGTATTATATTTGAAGCTTTGCAGACGTCCATCAGTAGTTTTACTGTCGCAAATACCTGTTTACCTGTCTCCGCTACGCGTCACTAGGTAAACTAAACTTGTGACAGTAAAACTACCGATGGACGTCCTTAAAGCTTCAAATTCAATACAGTTATCTCTTAAATAGACTTCTGGATGTTGACCTTTATTTTTCAGTCTTAGAAAAGTGTCCATGAAAGTCACATTAGTTAAAACATTACTAACTTTTCTAATTTAACAGAAAATACTGAAGTCATGCTATCCATACAAAATTTATCAAATAAAACTATGATTTTTTGGAATATGAACTTAACTGATAACTCAAATTGAGGTGCATTATCATTTTTTATAAGGATATATTATGAATAACTGACAATTCATGTACTAAAATATTAATTTGACATGTACTTTCTATTACAGGCAGATTATCTCCCCTATGAAGCACATCCTATTCTAGGAATCATTATCTTCTGTTGTATACTTCTAAATGTAAGTATGTTAATTACAATATCTGAAGTGGTGTTTGAAGTTCATGTTATGCTCAATTAATTCAAGAAATAATTAAGTTAGTTCTTGCAAAATGTTTGACATCACCTTATGTTGTTCCATTCAATTTAACAAAACTTTTTGTGCAAGATGAAGAATATGAATTTAAGGATGTTTGAAAGGTTTCCTCATATTATATTTAAGATTTTTGTCTTATTAGCTACATATTTAAAAAAAAAACAAAAAAAAACTCACTTAATTTATTCTTTTAACTTTGTTTAAAAAAAATTGAATACTGTAGTCGAAGATAGAAATAAATTTTAGACTGTTTTTTTTTCTTTCAGCCAATCATTGCCTTACTTAGACCAGCAGAAGATCACAAGTGTAGACCTGTAGTCAACTGGATCCATTGGTTCTTTGGTACAGTTGGCTGGTGTCTTGCAAGTAAGTATATTGTTAGGGGTTAAAGGTGCTATTTTAAAGAATAAAAGGGAAAATTCCACAATTTATTATGTAGGAAGGCCTTTCAATTATAGGTTGTTATAATACACATTAAAGGATGAAATTCTAAGATATGTACTTCTATACAACAAAAAGAAGAGACCAATTTCATTGTGCTACAACTCCTCTGAAACCATACATAGTCGGAAATATTTGTGATAGGACGTATAAATGTAGTGTTCTGTACTTCCTAAATTTGTCTTTGAAACAATCTAATTTTCACAGAAAATGCCATTTTTTGAAAAAAATAACCAAATTTGGAGTCCTTTATCGATCTGTGTCTTATATGCTTTCGCGCATGCTGAGTCAATGTACTGTGTGTTAAATTTAAAAACTCTTTGTTTCTATACTTGCCCAATTGTACGACAAGTTCTAGTATAATCAAAACTTTCTGTCTCATGTCATTCAACTTTGTCAGGTAGTTAACAAATTTATACTATTTCACTTCCAAAAAGTTTTTCCAGGAAATGTACAATATAATTCTTGGTCACATGTTTATTTAAATGATTATTCTATTTCAGTTCCTTACTTGTTTATTTGAAATGTTTATTCTAATTTAGTTCTTATATGTTATTTGAATGTTTATTCTATTTTAGTTCCAAACATGTTTATTGGCATGGATTTCGGCAAGGCTATGGTTCCATGGTGGGCCACATGGATTCTGTGTATCTACATTCTGTACCACATCATTGTAGAGATAACATTAGAGGTCCATCAATGCTGCACACACAAGAAAAATAAAGGTAGGCTCATATTTTTGGGATGAATTATAAAAAAGTTTTAATAGAATTGAAGTTTAGAAAAAAAAAAGAAGATGTGGTATGATTGCCAATGAGACAACTTTTCACAAAAGACCAAAATGACACAGAAATTAACAACTATAGGTCACTGTTTTGCCTTCAACAAGAAACTAATGGCCTCATTCATGTGCAAAAAAAAATGAACAAAAAAACAATATGTTACACAGCAACAGACGCCAACCACTGAATTACAGGCTCCTGACTTGGGACAGACACGTGCATTACAGGTAAGTATGTATGATATAATGAAATAAATAAAACTTTATTTATTTACTCATCTTTAGTTATTTCAAGTTAAATGTCCTTTCCAGATTAGATTATGTAGAATTAATGAATACGATTTGTGTTTTCAGAGAGAAGGAAGAAGTATGAATTCCAGAAACGTGATAATCCTAAAGTGAGAATTCCAGAACCAGAACCTGCTGTAAGTTTCCTCAAAACATTTGCCCCTCCCCTCTTTGATAAAAGGGGCATAATTTTTCCTTTGCATATCTCATTCTATTTGTTCATTAGCCAACCAAGTATCAAGTTACAGTTTTGGTTTAAGTTATTTTACATCATTGTTTAATTGCCACATCTTGAAACACATTTTCTTTATGATTTGAAATTTTTAAATATATAACAAATTAGGTTTTTAATACCGATTTTGCAGTTGATTAAACATAGAAATGTTATAATGCGAGCAAGACATAGTAACATATTACTTTTGAAAGTGATTTTTCCTGAAACATAGTAAAAATGCTCAGTGAGCCTCATGTTTCTATTTGTATCTAACCCTTAAACAAATGAGTGATAATTCACGACAATGAATGTTTCACTTGAAAACAAAACTAATTATTGTTTAATTAAATGAAGATAAACATCATTTAGACAGGAACTTAATAGTTCTAACTTACATGGACATGTTGGCCAGGTAATCTAAGCAGTTAATCTACTATATCACTTGTCTTCAATATTGAGGTTGCGAGTTACAATCCCACACATGGCAGGTGCATTTGACTCAAATGTTTAGTGACAAGAATTGGCAGTTTTCCTGTTAAAGGTTGTGGTTCTCTCTGAGCAATTCAGCTTCCTCCATCTGTAAAAAATGGCTGCTAAAATATAGCCGATAGTACTGAAAGATGCATTAAACACCAAAAATAAATCAATCAATCTAGCTTATCCAAATAGAACACATGAAGGTCTGATACTTTATTTTGTTTATTTTTTATTTTAGGGTCGAGTATTCAAGAGAAACATGTTATTTGTCCATTTTATAATAACATGTATAGTGAACCTGATAATGCTGATCGCCATTGCTGCATCTTAAATCAACAGATTGATGACAAAGGGGAGATAACCAAGGACAGGTCACTAGACAAAAAAGAAAGAGAATGAAATTTGAAAAGAACATTTACTTTTGATCTGTAAAATGATTTGTAATGCAATTTTATGTTATTATAAGCTACTGTGATTCTTCTATTGTAAAAATAGATATAAATATCTTGTACAATTAGCTTTTTATGCATTAGAAGATAAGGTTCAACTAATCTATAAGAAATTGAAAATGATGAGCAAATAATACTCATATTGTAAATCAAATTTATGTTTCGTTAATTGAAGTTTTCAAGCAATATTTGCATTGAAAAATAGGTTTCGTTAAATGAATTTTTAGAATGATTAATTACTTTAGGATAAATACTTAGTTATGATATAGTTAAACGATTCAAATTGATTTTTCTGCCATATACTCAAAAGACATTTTGTCTCTAAATGTAAAACATTCCATGGAAAAACTCAGGTCATGATTGAACTGGTCCATGGAACCTTCAGATCAATATTTTTTAAAAATTATTAAAAAAATTAAAAATATTATTACTTTCAGTAGTTGTGTTTACAAAAATAAACAATTGCAATTAAATGTGTTGCTGTTTCTTAGGTCAGCTGTTTTATATCTTATGCAGAATATTGTATACATTAGCTTTTGTTTTTTGTAAGATTTAATATCTGAATGTATAAAAAAACTATATAGAAAAAACATGAAAATTAATATGATACTAATATTATTGCCATTTGATAAATTTGCACTTTGTTTTGAACAGTAAACTTTCTGAATTAATACTTGTCCATAGAGGTTGTTCAATTTAATGTAAATTATATCAGGTAATTCCTGATAATTATGACTTATTGACATCTAATTATGATTTCATGTCTTAACAGATAGTGGAAACATAATGATGTTATTCTTTTGTACTGTTACGCAATTAACCCTTTGATATCATTTATAATGTTATTACACGTACACTTTGTTTATGAGTAGCATTGATAGTGTATGGTGAAAAATGTGTGTGTTCAACGAAAATAATATATAACATGCTGGTAGTGTGTTTAACTTTCTTCTAGCTTTAGAGATAATGGCTTATACTAGCCTTCTTTATTGCATACTTTGAAAATATATAAGCTTAAATTCAGATGCTGTTTAAAGCACTTCAAAAGTGGTCAGTGTTACGATAATTCCATCACAAACTTAATATGTGTATCGTACACCATTATAATTGCTTAATTTTTTTTTGGAAAAAAAACTCATATTTTTGTTCTCAAAAATAGTATAGGTTAGGTCTGAACATAAATTTTCTCAATTGTCTTTAAAGAAGGAAGATCATTGTTTGGATTTACAATAAAATTCCCTGTAAGCAAAACATCATGATTAAAGTAGGTTTTACACAGAATTTTAAGTAAAATATTGTGATTTTACCAAACTTGTTTATATAAACACACTGAATGTTGTATGTATTCTTCACAGCTTTATTTATAGATATTTAGATATATATATATATATATCATTATGTGCAATTTTTTGTTAAGATTTTCTATATTAACAGAATCCAATATCTAACTGCAATGGCAACATGTTATTTTATTTACTGAATAACCCAGGTCTAATATAAAGAGTAAAATGTAATTTAATGCTCACTTCTCAAATTTTACCTTCAAGAATTTTTTAAATGTCACAATTCGAGGTAAATCTATTGTCAGGGTGAAAAATTCTACAAGCAGTCTGTAATGACACTATTTCCCGACCATTTTACCTTATTGGTTGATTTAATTCTCAGTCTCACTTATAATTTATTTTCTTGTCATAGTATTAATAGACAGCAGTACTGGTGTTTTACATGTAATATTTCACTAAAGTAAATATTGAACTTGTATGAAGAATTTGTGACAATTACACAGTACAGTAAAAATTTGATAACCTGCTTAATTCAGACAGATAAGGATTGTATTAATATACATGTGTGAAAGTGTGTACAATTGTGTAGACGTTGTGTAAAGTTGTATGACAATGTATGGACTGAATTGACCACTCCCTGTTATTGGGAAGACTTAGTTATCAAAATTAAATTAAACTGAAATAGGCTAAATGTAGCCAAACATTTATTTGAC
Source organism: Mytilus edulis (assembly GCF_963676685.1). NCBI lineage: Eukaryota > Metazoa > Mollusca > Bivalvia > Mytilida > Mytilidae > Mytilus > Mytilus edulis. The sequence continues at coordinate 116,942,412 of NC_092344.1, read as the reverse complement.
ATCTTTATTATACTATAACAACAGTTGCTGCTTTATGATACATATTTTTGATTTAAGTATGCAAATATTTTAAAGTGTTATGGTATAAGTGATAATGAATTGTTTTGAGACTCTATATGTTTAAGAGTTCCCCTGTTTTTTATAAAATTTCTGTATTAAAGCTCGGTTACTGGGTCACAGATGTATATTTTGTGTAGAAAAGTATAAATGTATTCTATGTTTACAGTTGCATCGGTGATGATAATTGAATAAAAAGGGTGTCTTATTTAGATTTTACATATATGTTTTTCTATGTTATGACATTAGTTTTTGTGTTTAAATTTTTATATTGATTGAAAGCATGGTCTTGAAAATCCTAAAATTTCATAGTTATTGAATTTCATCAATTTGTTTTAAAAGCATTTGCAATTAGATTCTGCCTGAGACTTGTTTGAAATTCCCCATTGAAATTTTGAAAAGTTGGCAGGTGTAAACCATCTTTATGCATGTTATGTTATAATAAATATTTTCAATGATTACTCAATACATGGGTATAATATTAAAAGTCTAATATGTTTTACAACATTTACTTATATTACATATGTATGTTGTGAGGTGTAAGTTTCATTGTCATTTTAATGTAAGAATACTTGTGCTTTGGAAGGTTTACTATTGTATATAGCATGCCACAGGAATGTGATATTTGAGTTAGCTTCATTTTTATACTAAATATTTATCTTTATTGAAAGGTTGTTGTATTATTAAACATTAAGCATAAGGGATTTTAAAGCTGATTTCAAGTTGGATAAAAGAATTTTAAATATTTTTTTCAATTAATATTTCAATTTAAAAATTTGTTAAATCATGCAGCTTTAGAGAGTTTTTTTAGTAGCCAGTGTAATAAATGTTCTAGTCATGCTTCTGCAGAATCTCATAATAAGTATGTCCAACTTGCCTTTTAGCAAAGTTACATTTTATATTATCTTTCATTGTATCCTCTCATCATATTAATATGTATTTCACATTTCAAAATGAAAATAACAGTTTTTACTAAATTTTAATGAAACACAAAATTTGACACTAGAACCTTACATGAAATATTTATAGAACTGATACTATTTTTGTAAAATGTTAAAAGATCTGATACTTTTTGTAATATTTAAAGAGATCTAATAAAGTATTTACTCTGGATTTTTTTTTTTGTCTTTTAAAGAATTTTATAGCTCTCCATTTCATAGAAAATTTACATATTTTGATAATTTGATCTTCCTAAAAAAAAACACTGCTTCCATTTTATGAGTTATCTGCCCTTTATTTACGGTTGTATTGATCATTTTCATATGCTTTATATTTGTAATAAATAAATATGTTTTATCAACATTGCATTGTGTTTTTATTAAAATAACTCTTTTAAAACAGCAGTTAATGAGACAACTATGTTTATTTAAAGGTATACAATAGAATGTAGAATTTCTTCTCATCAAAAGAAGATATGAACAATCCATGAAAAGTCCAAAAACTACACTTTTATATGCTGTCAGTGTTTTTGAAACACGTATTATATATGTATGTTGTCAAGTACAGTTATAAAAAAAGTGATATCAAATAAGAAAGGACAACTCAGATATAGATGACCTTTGAATTCATGCACTTTCCTGGAAATTTCATTTGTCACAATGCTTACGCTATTACGTCAAAGCAAGAATTGATTGTTCATTGACATCAATTATGCCAATTGGTCTCCTGTTTACATATTTTATTTAAAACATGTAACGATTTCTGATAACATAATATCAAAGCTGAATGATAATTAGTACAAAAGTGCCAATTTGACAGAAACTACCAGAAAACTTAATAAAGGCACATTAGCTGCCAAATTCATTTCCATCAAATTGACTTAAACTTTAAGATTTTATTTACAGCATAGTAAACATAAATGGTATACTAGAATTACAAAAGAACACTTTAAACAAAGCATTAAATCATAAAAGTGTATCAACATTTTTGGACTGGTTGCCATCTCTTAAACCATCAACAGGACCTTCAAAGTTTACTGTTTGGCATTTGACAAATGTCGATTATAAATAGTTAAATAAAGATATAATTATAAGGACAGGGTGGGCTTAGCTTGACCTCACTTCATTCATCAGTGATATTAAATTTTCATGCTTAGATCCTCTTCACATGTAGTAAACTACATTTGATGTACTGAATGATTGTTTTTATACGACCGCAAAATTTGAAAAAATTTTCGTCGTATATTGCTATCACGTTGGCGTCGTCGTCGTCCGAATACTTTTAGTTTTCGCACTCTAACTTTAGTAAAAGTGAATAGAAATCTATGAAATTTTAACACAAGGTTTATGACCACAAAAGGAAGGTTGGGATTGATTTTGGGAGTTTTAGTCCCAACATTTTAGGAATTAGGGGCCAAAAGGGCCCAAATAAGCATTTTCTTGGTTTTCGCACTATAACTTTAGTTTAAGTAAATAGAAATCTATGAAATTTTGACATAAGGTTTATGACCACAAAAGAAAGGTTGGGATTGATTTTGGGAGTTTTGGTTCCAACAGTTTAGGAATTAGGGGCCAAAAAAGGGCCCAAATAAGCATTATTCTTGGTTTTCGCACAATAACTTTAGTTTAAGTAAGTAGAAATCAATGAAATTTAAACACAATGTATATGACCACAAAAGGAAGGTTGGTATTGATTTTGGGAGTTTAGGTCCCAACAGTTTAGGAATTAGGGGCCAAAAAGGGACCCAAATAAGCATTTTTTTTGGTTTTCGCACCATAACTTTAGTATAAGTAAATAGAAGTCTATGAAATTTAAACACAAGGTTTATGACCATAAAAGGAAGGTTGGTATTGATTTTGGGAGTTTTGGTCCCAACAGAACAGTTTAGGAATAAAGGGCCCAAAGGGTCCAGATTTAAACTTTGTTTGATTTTATCAAAAATTGAATAATTGGGGTTCTTTGATATGCCGAATCTAACTGTGTATGTAGATTCTTAATTTTTGGTCCCGTTTTCAAATTGGTCTACATTAAGGTCCAAAGGGTCCAAAATTAAACTTAGTTTGATTTTAACAAAAATTGAATCCTTGGGGTTCTTTGATATGCTGAATCTAAAAATGTACTTAGATTTTTTATTATTGGCCCAGTTTTCAAGTTGGTCCAAATCGGGGTCCAAAATTAAACTTTGTTTGATTTCATCAAAAATTGAATAATTGGGGTTCTTTGATATGCCAAATCTAACTGTGTATGTAGATTCTTAATTTTTGGTCCCGTTTTAAAATTGGTTTACATTAACGTCCAAAGGGTCCAAAATTAAACTAAGTTTGATTTTAACAAAAATTGAATTATTGGGCCTCTGTGATATGCTGAATCTAAACATGTACTTAGATTTTTGATTATGGGCCCAGTTTTCAAGTTGGTCCAAATCAGGATCCAAAATTATTATATTAAGTATTGTGCAATAGCAAGAAATTTTCAATTGCACAGTATTCAGCAATAGCAAGAAATCTTCAATTGCACAGTATTGTGCAATAGCAAGATATCTTCAATTGCACAGTATTGTGCAATAGCAAATATTTTCAATTGCACAGTATTGCACAATAGCAAGAAATATCTAATTGCACAATATTGTGCAATAGCAAGAAATTCCAATTGGATTTCAATTGGAGTTATCTTTCTTTGTCCAGAATAGTAGTTGAATCAACTTAAATCATTGTTTTATACAATATACAATGTATATTCACTTTTACTACCAACTGATAGATTAAAACAATCTTTACCATTCAGTGATAACAAGCACTTTTTTTACATTTTAATATTTTATGATGTATTTAAATGAGTAGTTATTGTTGCAAACTTCATTAGAAATTTGAATTGAGATCAGTTTTGAAATAAGGGAAAGGGGGATGTGAAAAAAAAATTGGAGGGTCAATTTTTTTCATTTCAGATTTCATAAATAAAAAGAAAATTTCTTCAAACATTTTTTTGAGAGGATTAATATTCAACAGCATAGTGAATTGCTCAAAGGCAAACATTTTTTTTTAAGTTCATTAGACCACATTCATTCTGTGTCAGAAACCTATGCTGTGTCAACTATTTAATCACAATCCAAATTTAGAGCTGAATCCAGCTTGAATGTTGTGTCCATACTTGCCCCAACCGTTCAGGGTTCAACCTCTGCGGTCGTATAAAGCTGCGCCCTGCGGAGCATCTGGTTTAGGCATGTCTAACTTTGAAAACGTCCAAGGAATTTACAAACTTTATAACAGAACTTTTATTATAAACAATTTATGTGGATTTCCAGCTGATAGAAGAATAATTGCAGCAGTATTTGATATTGGTTACTCGTTGCCTGGTACAAAACCACTAATTCATAGCCCATTGCTTTCTATGTGAAATTCTGCAATTTCAAGCATTTATGTCTACTTTGTCTTAAGTTCAAATAAAGTGGCAGTTATTTCATGTCAAAATTGTACCTTATCCTGACTTGTGCTGAAAGAATCAACATACCTTTAATTGCATATTAGAGCGTACTGGTTCCCCGAAGTTTGATAGTACAAAAAAAGGAACTTCTGATCTGAACAACAGGCCAAATGTGCCCTTCTATTAAAATTTCATATACCTCTTTATTATTCAAGTAAAACTTTTAACAAGGGTTCTGCAGTGATCCCAAGTGCCTAAGCTTTCATTTGATACAAAAACTACTAAAATATTCCCACTATTGACAAAGATACAGCTATGCGTAGGAACTATTTTGTTTAAAATATGTACTACTTTCTTGTATGTTCTTTCCGACCGGGCCTGAATTAGTGGTTCTATACTTTTAAGCTTATATTTTGGATAATTTTCTTATATAAAAATATGAAGAGGGAATAAGGTTTGACTCACCATATTGGTAGTACTTAGCACAAAAACAGTTTACAAAATGAAAAGACTCAGGATCCTGGAGTCCTTGCAGTTACTGAGAGATAATTCAAAGCTCAAAGAATTAGAAATTTTTAAAATCCATTAGACCTATTTTTGAGAGGGTTGGAAATTCAATCAGAGAAAGTATCAGAAAGAAACCAAATATAATATTTCGAATAAATACACAATAATGTAAACATTTACAATAATGCAAAAGGAAAAATGAAGTTATCTATTTATACTTTTGTCATTTTCTATATTAATATATGTTCAAGTTATTTTATTACTTTCATTTTTTAGAGAGATGATAATCTGATAATCCATTGGCTAATATCAGACTTGTTTAGAGAGTTGATAATCCATTGGCTAATATCAGACTAAGTCCCAATGAATGCAGTGTACATCCAAGTACTCATTTATTTAAAATAAGACCGACTTTCTGGACATATTTTAGTGATATGATTAGTATCATGATTATTTGGGTTTCTTTAAAAGGCACTATTGTGTTTTGAATATTTTATGTTAATAATTATTAAAGATTTGTTAAGATGATCAGAGTTAAATCGGACTTCCATTACATGGAGCTTCAGCTCAATCAGTGAAAATGTTATACATGTATAAAGACCTACCTCTAAACCTTTTAAAATAGATTAAAACTGGGTACATATTTTTTGTATAAAAAAGAGTAAGAATGCAAATGAGACAACTCTCCACAAGAGACCGAATGACACAAAAAATTAACAACTACAGGTCACTGTACAGCCTCAACAATGAGCAAAACCAATACTTCATAGTCAGGTATAAAAAAACTATAACGTAAAATAATTCAAACAAGCAAACTAATGGCCTAATTTATGTACATAAAATGAATGAAAAACAAATATATGTAACACATAAACAAACTACAACCACTGAATTACAGGCTCCTGACTTTGGGACAGGCACATACATACAAAATGTGGCATGATTATTACATGTTAGCGGATCCCAACCCTCCCCTAACCTGGGACAGTGGTGTTACAGTACAACAAAAGAAGGATCAATAGAAATCAGTTGAAAAAGGCTTAACGATCATCAGATGGATACACATACAAATACTACACAGAGTGGACATGGCAGGGTATTTGTATATATATCCCAACAACTAAAAGACACTAAGTACAGATCTGAGAGTACTTGCAGTTACTGACAGCTAGTTCAAAGCCACTTTCAACTAATAAATAAATCATGCATGTAAGACTAGATTGTTTGGAATTTGATGTGACTGTCATACAACTGAAAGGTTTAGCGCAGTAAAACCAGATTCAATCCACCATTTTCTATGATTTGAAAATGCCTGTACCAAGTCAGGAATATGACAGTTGTTGTCCATTCATTTGATGCGTTTTATTTTAATTTTTTCATTTGATTAGAGACTTTCCATCTTGAATTTTCCACAGAGTTCAGTATTTTTGTGATTTTATTTTTTATCAATCAGTACACATTCAACATCCAATAGATTTAGTGTAAAGACGTGTGAGGTAAATTTCTTCTGGGTTTATTTCATTTTATAATTATTGTGAATTGGTGTTTTTATTTTGGTTTTCTTTGCTCTTATCTTTTTATATTGTTTCTTGTTTTTTTTTTTTTTTAAATTAATACTTATGAATTTAATTTTGGAGGGAAAAGTTATTTCCCTTGTACTTTGGGTTATTCTATACAGAGGGATATAGATGATGAAATCAATACATTATTAACTTTGCACTATAAAAAAAATCAAATTGTACAGCTACAATTTTGATTGTAAAAATATTTTGTAAACCTTAATTTTTATCATTAAAGATTGAAATAGAGTACTCTCCCATTTTCATTTTTCTAAACAGTTAACCCCTACTGTAATAATGGACTGAGCTAACAATAACAATTTCCGGCTACAGCACAAGTTGACAAGAATGTTGTGACTGTGATGTCTCATACTGTCAGAATGTCCGACTTAATTATATTTTGATGGTTATATGAAATTCAAGTCATGATAATGAAGTAGAGAAATTATCCAGGAAAAAATTATGGCTAAAATTTTTGAAGGAACATTGATATTTGTGTGTTTTATTACCTTGTTTACATTTCTTGAGTGTGAAATTCACGAGGCTTTTTTCTCAGGTAAGAACTTAAATTGATGTAACTGATTAAATTATTTGTGCTCGAACATAAATAAGTTAGTTCGTCATATTTAGAGATAATGTATATACTCCAAATAATACAAAATTCCTCTGCTTTACCACAGTTGCTTAATCATTTCGATTTTCAGTGGCAAATATTTCAGGTAAATAGATGTTCATTAAAGACTCTCTAGACCCAGTGTCTATTTGGCCCTTAAATCATGAAAACACCTAGCAAGGGAAACTATTCCTGACATTTTACAGTTACTTAAGGAATAACAGTACTGTAGTTGAAGAGTTGCACTGTCAATTGTAGATTTGACAGTCGCAAATGCAGTTTTACTGGCAACACGTAGCGGAAACAGTAAAACGCAGATTTGCAACCGTCAAATCAAAATTGACGGTGGCAACTCTTCAACTACAGTACTGTTATTCCGATTCTAATGCATTACAAATAGAAAAAGTACGATAAAACTTTAAAAAACGTCTAAATTTGACAAATAGAAAAAAATCCATGAAACTTCATGAATTATTTTGGCACAAAGACGTCACGGCTGAACGTGACGTCATACAAATGAAAACTTACAAACTGGAGGTTATCACGTTACCCGTACGCTTCAACTTCGGATTACATTAAAACGCCAAATTCGAGGTAGGTGTTGTTTTATTATCGATTATATAGTAGTAATCGAACATATGTTGATTCAGTCAATTCAAAATGGCGGGTCCCTCCTTAGTTACGCCTGGTCAACTGTGGATTTGACGGCAACTTTTAGCCAATGAAAAAAGTTGTTACATCCAAATTTCATTAGAATGTATCTTTACCATTTTATTTGTATTTCCAGAGAATATTTTTTTAATTCCCGATTTTGAGTGATGTCCAAATAAGAAATAACTATGACGTCTTGGAAGGCCATGTTATTTGACAACTCACTGCTCAGTAAAATAGAATAAAGTAGCTTTTCTAGAGGTCATAATAATTTGGACTACAAAGTCAGTGTTGTCCCTGAAATATTGACAGTACACTTTTACACTTTAATCTTCTTTTTGGAATTGCAATTCATAATTAACACCTTCTATATTTTAATGACAAAGTTTTAACAACAATTTAACATTTGACATCTTTATGACCTCGAGGCTTAAAATAGAACAAGGGAAACCAGTTTACCTGTACACAATAATAAATCAACATGGCGTCATTTAAATGATAGAACGACACAAAAAGTTTTTATAAATCTTTATTTCAACAACACAGAGACAAAATATGTAAACATGCACAGATAGAAAGTATGCAATAAGTTATGAGAATAATTACGATAAGGTTATAAAAATACATGTACTGAAAAAATATACTTACCTTTCCGTTTCCGGTCATTTTTATCGAGTACAGGTGTCAAAATTTAATACACCATATCTAGATTAATTTTTTTTCCTATGCAATAAACCGAAATGTCACTTTTAGCCCATGCAATTAACCGGATAATTTAACACTAGATCTATAGGGAATGGTTTGGTGCAGGAGAAAAGTATGCAATTAACCGAATTATGCAATTATCCGGTATGCAATTAAGTGGAATCGACTGTATTATTAAACTTTTGAAATATTCCGATCAAAGAATTTCCGGTTTAAGATAATTTTATTAATTATTAGATATGTTAATGTGCATACATGTATATACATTTTTTATTGTATAAACCATAACAGAATGAACTGATTGAAGCAATCAGTATGCCTGTGAAAAAAACTCACATTTAAATTAAGATATTAATTAATTTATCACAGATATACAGAATAAACCTATATTTCAATGTTAAAAGATTATCTTTAAATTTTATATTAACAGGAGATTGTAAAAAAGCAACAACATTCTGTAAACATGAGTGCATTGACATAGACAAAGGATTCATCTGTAAGTGTCATTCAGGTTATCAACTGCAAAAGGATGGCCAGTCTTGTCAAAGTAAGTTTTCAGTGTGGTATGTTTTAATGGAAGCAAGACAACTCACCCCACTGGCAAAACGCTCCACACCAAATTGCCCAATATTTCACCAACTTACCTACTCTTGTTAACCAATTCAGCCCACTTATAAAAAAAGGAAAATCCTATTGAATATAGATCTGAAACCTCGCCCCACTTAGGCCAAAAAAAAAAATAGGTGTGTTTCCTGTTGCATGCCCCAAAAAATTAGGGTCGGTAGGTAGGTATTTTTTTTTTTTTTTTTTTTTTTTTTTTTTTTTTTTTTACTGGCCGGCTTCGGTTGTTTTTTGTGTATTTTTATAATCAGTTTGTTATTCTTTCAGGTTATTTTCATCAGTTCATTGTATAAAGTATGAAAGATATGAATAGTCCATGTTCAAAAGTTGCAGAAGACTTGGCCAGGACTTCCAGCTTATAAAATTTTCAAACTTTTCAGAACTGATATGCCATCTGTACGGGTCAGGCTATAGTCTTACACAGAAAGCCCATCAAAGTCTGTCTCAGCAAAGACCTGTTTTATAATCAGTTTCTTTCAGACAATTTAGTTCACAGAACTGATGCCAGCTTTTCTACAAATACCAAATATTAATAACATGATAGAGGGATGGGTGAAAATCTTTGAAATTTTGATTATATACTAGCTGTTTAAAAGAAAATCAATTACAAACTGAGTTTTTGGGCTATGGTTGAGCAAATATCAGATATTAAAATTAAATTTAATCCTAAATTGAACGTTTGGCTTCCCTCTTGTATTAGAAAAGACTGTCAGAAGTAAATGCCAAAACATTGTAAACTTGTTATACTGTCAATTTTATTCCTATAAAATTCTGAACAAATTATAAACATCGAAACAACCGAAACATTCAAATAATGTGAGGCAAATATTGCATTTTGTAGAATGCAAATAGTCTGAATATTGATAACACACTTTGACTGATGGCCATAGCAGAAGCCATGCCGTTGTTTGACTTCAATCTGTATCACACAAATGCTTACTGTATTAAAATTTTATTTGAAATCAGACGTTTAAAAGATGCCATTCAAAGGCTATACTAAACAAAAACCGTTTCCGGAAAAAAACGAAAAAAATCCGGATTTTTTTTTTTTTTTTTTTTTTTTCTGGGAAAAAAAAGTTAGGGTCGGCGCCAAAAAATTAGGGTCGGTCGGGCGACCGGAAACACACCTATTTTTTTTTTTGGCCTTACGAAAAGGGTTAAAATCATGCTGAAAATAGGTCTGTCAACTCCCAACCTATATTCAACAGGATTTTACCCTTTTTCATAAGTAGGATGAGTTGGGAAACTAGAGTAGGGTGAGTTGGTGAAAAAATAGAGCCATTTGGTGAGTGGCAAAATTTAGAAATTTGTGGTAATTAGATCCCTGACTTAACAATTTAACAGTTTCATGTATACAATGATCACATTAATTAAAATCCAAAACTTAATATGAATAGACATGGACATAGAGCATGAGTTGTGATACATAAATACTGTTAGATGGTACCTAAGTAACATCACCACCTTAAAAAGGAAAATGAACAATAGGGAGTGAAAAATGGTCTTTTTTGTCACAAATTTTAGTGTAGTGTGTTAAACTGAAATATCTAAATTTAGGAAAGGACAGTTATTACCGTTTTTATTTACTTGATTTTCAATTAAATATTGTTTACACTAAATTAGACCATTCGGCAACAGGTTTTGCTTTTACAGATAAGTTGATTGTTGTTATACCAGAAACAACTTTCTGAAGAATTCAGATTTGTAGCCTTCAACAGTGAACTACATGACGTAACTCACATTTGTGGGATTTACACAGATTGCATATTTCACATACAAAATCAACATATTTTCTAATATTATTACCTGTTCTTTTTTTTTTTTTTTTACAGTTCTGTTAAAATCAAAAACCAATGAATTAATGATGAGCTTCTGAGAAGCAGCAAATTAATTTGATGTGGCCTTATACTTGTAAATTAGATTATTGTCCAGTGTTCAGTAGTAACTCTGTTTGGAAATTATGACCTTTCAGACTCATTATTTAATTACTCCAGACATATTGAGGTAAATAATTAATGAAGTTTGAGTTATCTCACCGATAAAGTCTTGATTATTGGAAATGTATTTATCTTAGATTGAAATATGACCAAGTCAGCCATACTTTTGGAATGGAATGATGTATTCGTATGGCAAAACATTTTAATGGCGAAATTGGTAGCAAAAGATTGGCTGATTTAGATATAAACATCTTTCTGAAATTCTACAAACGCTATATCAAAAGTTAAAAGTTTTGAACTGAAGACTTTTAAATAAAGCATGAAATGTGCGGTCACCAAATTCAGCAGTAATCACTTCAATGTTCTCTTTGCAGAAATTAGTCTAATAAGTTAACATTTAGAACATTTGGTCATAAAACAATTGAATGGTAACCTCTTTTCTCCGTTAGAAAACTTTCTATGTATGAATGTATCTCCATTAATTACAGTATAACTAATCCAAGAATTTGGAGTTACATGTAACTACTATAAAATACTTTTTTACATTGCACAGAATTTTATTTAGGAAAAGCTGTCTGGGGAGCTAAAAAATGATTACCTAAAACAACTTTTAATTAAAATTAAAATTGGACATATTCAATAGCATTATGCATTACAGCAGGAAATCATAAGCTGTCTATATGTACATTACATAGATATCACACCATGTTATTCAGAGTTCTCAAAATCTTTTTTCTCCTGGTGGTTCTTGAAGAAAATCTGCTGGTCCTCACTATAGTTCTATTGAAAAATACTAAAATTGTGTGGTCAAATCCTGGGGACCGCCACTTTTTGTGAACTCTGGTAATTTTGATCTGATATGATATAGAATAGAGACGCAAATTATAGTTACTTTAGATTTCCAGTAAACTGGTTATGTAGAATTACTGACTGGAACAACGGAAGGATACCTGAAGAAATCAGACCAATATACAGTCTTGCAGATGATATTCTGATGCATCATCAGTGCCTTCTGATAAAATTCCAATCTATAATGATAGATACAAATTAACAAATTGTCCATGAAGTATGTAAATGAACGAATGGTTTCTGAGAGTAAATATACATTTGCTCTCATACTACAGAAATTAAAGGATTTTCTCTTTGACTGAAACTTCCATTAAGCTTTACTTTTACAGCAAGGAAACTAAATTGGCAATTAAATGAGGCTATTATTGTAAGGATCATTGATGGATACATTCCTACCCTATAACATATACAATTATTCATAGCATTCCAATTTAACTCTTCTAAAATTTAAATAAAAGGTAAAATTTGTTTGAAACAGTGGCTTGACATTTACAGAATTATGGGTAATTTGTGATGTTTATGATAATACAATAATTGCAGGATGAACCTGTGTTTTAATCAATTGCATACCAAGATATGATGTATTGTAAGAAACCAAACATGCTCGTTTGAACACTAACCAAGAAATCAATACCATCTTAACAATCAGTAGAAAAAGATTTTTCTATTAATTTTAGACAAATAGTTGGTAATTCCATGACAGATGGTCAGAGTAATAGTTTTTATAGCCTAGGGATTCCTTTGCTGGTGTAATGATAAAAAAAGTCAACAGGCAATAATTTTATCAATATTTATTTTATAATTAGAAGGACATTTTTATCAATTTTCCGCCTTCATTGAATAAATATGTATATTGAGCTTAATTGTTAGTCTATAAAGGTTCAATAATTATATCAATTAGAACAGAATATTTTATTTTGGAGTGAGGAGGGGGGGGGGGGGGGGTATTGTCTTGTTTACTAGTTCTATGGAATCAATTAAACTATTCTGTGTATTTTATGGTTCTGAGACATGGCAACATTTATGAAAGTGATGAGTTGATGCAAATATTTTGTTCCTGGTTATTTTCAGAAAAATCTTGTGTATCACCAACAATTTTTCGCCTGCAGCTGAATAAGATAAGCCAATAAAATTTATTCCAAAATTACATTTTTTTGTAGAAAATAGGGAATACATTTTACATTCTAAATAATACTGTTTATATAAAGAAGTTTGTTACTATGCAAAGATTGAAAATAACTGTATGAAAATCTTTACAATTTGAAAATGTCAAAGTATTGATTTTCATTATGGTACTAATTGAATTTAAGAAGGCCTAGGCTATTTGAAGAAGAAGAGAAAATAAAATCATATACCATGTTGAGTTTGAAAAGTAAAACCAAATTTGATTACTAGATCTCTCATTAGGCCAAAAAAAAAATAGGTGTGTTTCCGGTCGCCCGACCGACCCTAATTTTTTGGCGCCGACCCTAACTTTTTTTCCCCAGAAAAAAAAAAAATCCGGATTTTTTTCGTTTTTTTCCAGAAACGGTTTTTGTTTTATATGATACAAAAATTAGAAATATACCAGAAGTAATAATCTATATGTTGTCAAATATCAAACAGAAAAATTCATTGCTCTTTTGATAAATATTTTTCGTCTTCAAATATTTATGTATTGATTTTGTGCATTGATCTCTTGACAAAAAAAAACCTGATACCAAAATGATCGGATCTAAATGCATCAGATTAAAAACATGATAACAAGATGCATTTACTGCAGCACTTCTTTTCAGACCCCAATAAGAGACATTGTAATGTTCAGACCATAATCATTTACTTTTGCTTTTTTGGCAATGTCTTTTATTTATCAACTCATGACTTTGCTTATCTCTTTGAAAGAAATTAGGCCAATGAGATCAATGAGGGTAGTAATGCCCTTTACCGTCAGGTGTCAAACAACCATTTTCGGCTACCATTAGCGTCAAATTGATTAAAATTTTACTGTGATTCATCAAAATATCCTTATCTTAACATTAACGTGATTAGTCAAAATCATTCGATTTTTTTATCGTCTAACAGAAAGTTCATATTTTATTGTCATACACCAAAAATTACTGTTCAAGTCATTTGGCAAGAATTTTTACCGTTATTTGTCCTGAAGGTACCCCCATTACCACCCTCATCAATGTGCGTAAGGTACCCCCATTACCACCTTCATCAATATGCCTGTCATATTTACACTAGTAGCACCACAACGTATTGGTCTCTGTGACATTGTAACTCAGTACTGTAAATTCAGAAATTATTGCGTACATTTATTTTTGCGATTTAGTCCAGGAACTTTATATACTAGAAATTCCCTGTTTAGTCATTGAAGACTAAAATGCAATTTTAATTTTTGCTATATTTAGAAAAAATCCTGTGATATTTATATAAAAAAAATCCAAAATGTGAGTTTTAATTATTGCGATTATAACCCTGTCACATTTTTTTCGCAATAATGAAAACATTGCAATAATTTCTGAATTTTGCAGTACTTTGTAAATGTCTTTACAGGAATTTTAGGTTACAAGACTTAGTATTAAAATTAGGAATACATTGTACAATGCAATGGTCTCAGTTGACATTGTTACTATTTACTTTGTTAATGTCTTGACATGAATTTCTGATTACAAATACATTTGAAAATACAATGAAAGGGTGTCAATGGATGTTCTAACACATGTTTTTTTTATCTGTTTTTAGGAATTTCTGGTTACCAGTTCATTGGATCTAATGGTATCAGTGTAGATACCCATCACCTTTCATCTGTACAAAGCATTCCATCATCTCAACAACAAAACTTGGTACATTCAGAAGCAAATAATCAAATTAGTTATAACAAATTAACGTTAAAAAATGAAAATCATAATGTGATATTAGGCAATAAAGTTGATACATTTTCTCCTGTACAAGACCATGTTGAGTTGGGGGCAACTGGTCATCTGGCTCCTTTGGCCATAATGCGTCCTCCAACCTGTGATGAGATAATATGTCAAAATGGTGGCCATTGTGTGGCCCGCGGTCCAGCAGCTAAATGTGATTGTTTACTTGGTTTTGGTGGCAGATATTGTGACAAGAGTAAGTTAACTTAATTCCTGGAAGGTTTAAAGATCTGCTTTGTTAAAATTGTCCAGTTTTAGCTTTGTTGATTGGTGATTGTTGGTTGCTTTAACATTCAGTGGCTCTTTAAACCCTCTTTGAATAAAGAATTTATTATTATTATTATTATCATATTATTGTATTATTATTATATAGTGGCAAATATTTCATGCATGTTCAAGATGAAAACAAAATATCCAATAAATACAAAGGAACCAACATAAGCAAGGAGTTCTATCAAGAATTGACATTTCATTTGTAATAATACCTCTGATTTCAAGAGATCTTTTTTTTACCATAAAACCTAATGGTTTATAGGTGAGTAATGAACAAACTTATTTAATGGAAACAAATTTTTTTTTATATATACTGACATTAAAATTAATAACTGTTTTTACGAAGATGGTTTTAAAATTGGCAGACTTCCTCAATTTGTGACTCATTTGTAATATAGATTAACAAAATTCTTTGTTACTAGAACAGATGAAATAAATCCAGAGAGAATTGCAAATGTCATGTTAGTAATTATCATGTTTTTTAGTCGTGTGACATAAATTAGGAGAAAAGTATAAAGTATTTTCACCATTATTATCACTAAATTAAACTTATTTAACATTATAATATACCATCCTTGATTTATATATTCAGTCACCGCATTACACATGTACATAGAAGATTGAGTTCACATCTTTTAGATATTTTGTTCAAGTACACGAATCAGATTTAAGTTGTGTAAAAATGTGATAAACCCACATACTATTATGTATAGTGAATTTCCAAAAAGAACAGATAAGCAAAACTGCAAGAATCATATTTCTATTCTTGAAACACATTTTCTAAGAAATAGACATCTAATAATAATACTGTATAGGTCACCTTCATTATGTCAGATGAGAGGCTCCTAATTGCCATGAGTCTATATGCTGCTAGACAATTTCTGAATGAATTGATATGTGAGCATGCCTGATATTTAAAATAACTAAATTCCCTTACCATACCATTTGTGATAATGCCTGAATATCAACATCACCAAATTCTGTACTAGGGTCATTGCATTTTGAAACATTGTATTCTATTATTTCGTTAGTAGTCTTTGTGAACATATGGATATTATATGATGTGATGTTTTCATTTATTACAGATGTTCCTGTAAAATATCCCAAGTTTTCTGGAGATGGTTACATGGCATTCCCTGTTTTAACAGACGGCTACAAACAGTTTGAAGTTAAGTTGAATATTAGACCTGACAGATCAAATGGTTTGATTTTGTTTAGCGGGGAAAAGAAAAATGCAGAATCAGACTTCTTTTCCATAGCCCTGATGGATGGTTTTGTAGAATTCAGGTAGTCATTGTAAATTAATATAGAGTGCATATATAAATGATTATATAATACAGGTATTGAGATGTGAAGTCAAAGATATGGTCTTTTATTACAGACAAGTTCTGCTAAAACTGACATATATAAATACATTGTTTTGTACCAACTTGCGATCTCAATTAATATTCTACCTGGAATAAAACCAACAAGTATTAGTGTGTATTGTATTATATGACAATAACAAAAGTGTTTTTTAGGATACAGGACTAAATTAGAGGTTTGACAACCTTACCATAGCACTGTACGATCTGAAACTGAGCCTACTTATGTGAATATTGAAGAGTAAATATAACCAAAAATTGGACAATTAATGTTTATAGTTACCTATATTACATAAGAAACTATTTTTCAGGTATGATTGTGGTACAGGTATGGCTGTTATAAAAAGTAAAGACAGAGTAGACATAGGAGATTGGAATATGGTCACAGTAAAAAGGGTTGGTAACGAAGGCTCCCTGAAGCTAAATGATCATGATATGATACAAGGTCTTTCACAGGTATATGTTTGAATTTTATAAGGCAAACTTGAGTGTGGTAAAAGAATTAGGCAGGCCAACAATGACATACATCCTTCCAGTAACTGCATTCTTTACTTGAATCATTCATAATGAACTGTATGAAACCTTAAAACACATGGAAATTTACTCATGTTATAATTAAAAAGTAAGATTATAGGGGATCCATCCATGACACAAAATCACTATGTGCACATAAAAAAAGCAAAGGAACAATGCCTTAAAGCTGTTCTTCATCTTAATGTCAACCTTCAACATGGAGCAATAAAACTTGAACTTCACTGCAAATTTAATACGGCCCCTAGCACCAGTTTGAACAGAATTATTTGCAAACTGATGATCACGTCACAACTGTGAATTGAAAGACAAAACCATGGAATAATATCAATAGAATAAATATGGCAAAGAAATTAAACATGTACTGTCAAATTAAGCCCAACAATCAAACTGAAGATGTAAAAAACAATACAACCATTAAGACAACTACAGGACACAGAAGATAGATGTTAGATAACTTAGCAGGAAATAAAGTTTGTATAAGGCAAATAATTTGGGGTGACAATGTAACATTAACCACCATAAACTCATGCCAGGTCAACAAGAGCATACCAGAAAATAGTACATACATAGTTCATACAATTTTATTATGCTTTCAATTGGTCGCAATAAATATAGAACTTAAAAAGATTATTTTAATTGATTTTTTTTATTCCACCTAAAAAATATACTTAACAATATATATATTGAATTGACATCATTCATTTGTAATTAATATAAATTTGTTTTTAAAGGGAGCTTACTCTAGACTGACTCTAAGATTGAAGTTGTATCTTGGTGGATATATTGATATGCATTCTATTGCTGAGAGAGTTGGTGTAACACAGTCATTTGTTGGATGTATACAAAGTATGAATATTAACAATGAGCAGTATGACATGAGACAAGTGGACTTCTTTGGTCAAGCAGAATTAGGTCTGAATGTTGGTAAGTGTGAAAAACAACTTTTTGTACATATAAATAAGCTACATATTGGCAATTGATCAGGAATGGACTATTTTTGGTAGGCAGAACTATACCCAATTGGTAATAAAAAAAGTGTGTTGTAGGAAAGTAAATCTAGGCCAGAATGTTATTTAATGCCCTTTAAATAAACACATGTTTGCCTACTCACAACCTGATCAAATCAGTTTGGACCTATTAATTTCTTTAATTTTGCATTGCATCTTGCTTTATAAAAGTCCATTTGCCAATTACCGATTTGATTCTGTTATTATACACTTTTTAAACAAATTACTTCCCTTTGTCAATCGTAGACTGGTTCTATACTGGACAAAATTGGCTTTTGCCAATGCAAAGCATGATAGATTGAAAGTATGTATCATCGGTTTAAATTAACTTTTCGTAAAAAATAACTTCTGGTGTCAAAGGTTTTTAGTTAACAACAAATTAATGTTTTCAAAAGATTTGATAATAATGGGCCGTGAAATTTGGGTAAAAACTCTAATTTGGCATTTAAATCATAAAGATCATATCATAGGGAACATCTATAATACTAAAATAACGAGGTCCAATTTGTCAGCCGTCATCGAGTAAAAACGACAAATCAAAGAATTCAACTTTATATATAGCTAATATAGGACAATGGGGTAGATTAAAAATTACACCACTCCAGACCCTTTTGTTTTCCACATAATTAATATTGCCAATAATAACAAGTTCCGGGTTGAATCTGATACCGATATTAATAGTAATACTAAATTCACCTGTTATCTATTATCTTATCTGTACGTCCCGCATCTGACAGGCGCACCAACAAAGTTTAACGGTGTATTTAGGATTTTGCTATATACACAGGTCATAATCACAGGGTTGACAGCACTAAATTCAATAATTGTCAATTTCCCTATTGTAGTAATTTAATCAGTAAAACAGGGAATCAAAGAATTCAACTTTATTTATAACTAATTCAGGACAATGCTGTTGATTAAAAAAATACTCCATTCTGGGACCTTTTGTTTTCCAAATAATTAATTTTACCAATAATTGATAAGTTCCAGGTCGACAGGTTCACACAGAAAGAGTTTGAAAGCAGAGAAAACTGTGTATCTTATAATCGGCATGACTTTATCAAATGGCAATACCAATACTAAAATAAGGCTTACGCATAGTTATATACTTTAATTCACAGTCACAGACCCATGATATAACGGGTGTGTTCTAGTGTATACTAAGTTTCAAGTTGATTGGACTTCAACTTCATCAAAAACTACCTTGACCAAAAACTTTAACCTGAAATTTGCACTGTCATTTTCTATGTTCAGTGAACTGTGAAATTGGGGTTAAAACTCTATTTTGGCATTAAAATTAGAAAGATCATATCATAGGGAACATGTGTACTAAGTTTCAAGTTGATTAGAACGAACGAACTGACCCACAGACCAGAAAACATAATGCCCCTCTACTATCGTAGGTGGGGCATAAAAATTAAAGGTACTTACATTAGCTCAGGAAAATTTGCTATTTCTGCTAGTTCTCCATTGTCAATAAAATAATATGTCCCTTATAAATAAACTCATCATAGATACCAGGACTGAAATTTTGTATATACGCCAGACGCGTGTTTCGTCTACAAAAGACTCATCAGTGACGCTCGAATCCAAAAAAGTAAAAAAGGCCAAATAAAGTACGAAGTTGTAGAGCATTGAGGACCAAAATTCCTAAAAGTTTTGCCAAATACAGCTAAGGTAATAAGGGAGACAACTAAAAATGGGATTTATAAATACAAGGTCAATTATGGGAATTGGCAAATACCCGTTAGACTATTGCCACTTTGAATGTAGGTTGTTGTGGTAATTCAAAGTCCATTGTTATTTGGCATACAGATTTAATGTCAGCATTTTTTTTTAATTTGAATGTAAGATACATTTTGGTTTACAAAATAGACTTTAAGAATGATTTTTCTTTAAACTAATTTTGTATATCCAGGTGAATGCAGTTCAGAGGAATGTTTAGGAGTTACTTGTCAGAATGGCGGTTTATGTACAGCTACCTCAGCAGATAAGCATGTATGTTTATGTCTCTTGGGTTGGACAGGAGAGCTGTGTCAACAAAGTGAGTAATCATACCAACAGAAATAATATGCAAATAACATAAAATAACTACTGATGTGCCACATTACGAGGAAAGTCTTGTTGTAATGTTACAAGTAAAATGATTGATTGATTAATCTTATAATTGAGTAGTTTTGAATTTTGCATTGTATTAAACATGCAGTTAAATTTTTAAAGTTCATTTTAAAGAATGTATGCTTAATATTTTAAAAGCCTGTAATGTTGCTTTTAAAATATAAATTCAGAATTCTTGCCAATTTTTTTTTTTAAATAAAGAGTAAGTTTTAAATGCATCATCATATATTTGGCTACACTAATCTTTTTAAAACAGGCTGTTTTGTTGGTCGCATGTTTGACAGAATTTAATAGTGTTTGTTTTGTAGGAATTGAGATACACGTTCCATATTTTGGTGGCCATTCTTTTGTTAGACACCCAGGTCTAGAAAGATCTTCTTTATCCTTCACTGAGATTGAGATGGTGTTCAAACCAATCAGTTGGGAGGGGCTGATATTGTATAATGGCTACACTAATGACAGAAAGGGAGACTTTATTTCCTTAGCCATGAGGGAAGGACATCTAGAATTCAAATTTGATCTGGGTACTGGACCAGGAGTACTAAGGTAAAAAAGGGAGTATTTTTAGTAAAACCACTCTGAATTTGTATTGAAGAATTGAATGCTTTTTTTTTAAAAAGATAATGGGGTGTCAAAGTTGTAAGATATGGATCTAGGAATTTGAAAAGGGGGATAGCTAGGCAATGTTACGAGTGAGACATCTAGTTTCTTTCTTAACTTCTGCTTATGTTCTTTTAGATTTCCTTTTACAATTAACATGGGGTTTCCTTTTTAGTTGGTGTCCGTCCATCGTTGTTGTTAACCTTTACGAAAATCTTCTTCTCTGAAACTCCTGGGCCAAACTTAACCAATCTTGGCCAGAATCATCATTGGAGTATCTAGTTCAAAAAATGTTCCCGGTGACCCGGCCAGCCAATCAAGATGGCTACCATGGCTAAAAATAGAACATAGGGGTAAAATGTAGATTTTGGCTTATAACTCTGAAACTAAAGAATTTAGAGCAAATCTGACCGAAGGTCCACGTGAGATTTTCTCATCACTTTGCGTCTGGCGTCATCTGTCGTCATTGTTGTCGTCCGTCGTTAGCTTTTACAAAATTCTTCTCTGAAACTATTGGGCCAAATTAAACCAAACTTGGCCACAATCATCATTGGGGTATCTAGTTTAAAAATGTGTGGCGTGATCCGGCCAAACAAACCAAGATAGCTGCCATGGCTAAAAATAGAATATAGGGGTAAAATGTAGATTTTGGCTTATAACTCTGAAACTAAAGCATTTAGAGCAAATCTGACATGGTGTCAAATTGTTAATCAGGTAAAGATCTATCTGCCCTGAAATTTTCAGACAAATCGAACAACCAGTTGTTGGGTTGCTGCCCCTGAAATGGCAATTTTAAGGAAATTATGCTTTTTCGTAATTTTTTCTTATCTTTTACAAAAATCTTCTCCTCTAAAACTACTGGGCCAAACTTAACCATACTTGGCCATAATCATCATTGAGGTATCTTGTTTAAAAAATGTGTGCGATGACCCAGCTGCCAACCAATCAAGATGGCCACCATGGCTAAAAATATAATATAGGAGTAAAATGTAGATTTTGGCTTATAACTCTGAAACCAAAGCAATTTAAACATTGGGTTAAATTGTTTTGCAAGTCAAGATCTATTTGCTCTGAAATTTTCAGATGAATCCAACAACTGGTTGTTGGGTTGCTGCCCCTTAATTGGAAATTTTTAAGGAAATTTTTCTTTTTTGGTTATTATCTTGGTTATTATCTTGAATTTTATTATAGATAGAGATAAACTGGTAACAGCTGTAAATTTTGTAAATTTTTGTAAATTTTAACAAAATATTCTCTCTGTAACTAAGGGCCAAGTTCATTATAAATTGAGATAATTGTAAGAAGCAAGAATGTTCAGTAAAGTAAGATCTACAAACACATCACCATCACCAAAACACAATTTTGTCATGAATCCTCCATCTGTGCCCTTTGTTTATGATATGCACATAGACCAAGGTGAGCGACACAGAGCCTGTAGTTTAAAAGTATATGCATACAAATTTTTTTTAATAAACTTATATTTTATATGGTTTAAAGATGCTCAAATGACATTGACTTGACAATAAATGTTTGCTCAAGTGAAGAAAATTTTTAACATGACATTAGAAAAAAACTAAATCTAAGTGTTACTACTTTAAGTTTCTTTTTTTTTTAATTCAAATTCCTCATGAAAGAGAGATTGTCACATTTTGTATGAATACTTTCTCTCTTAAAAAGCCACTTCCAAATAACTGAAATATAATATAAAGACTGCTATTCATTTTATATACAACTTATTTAAAAAAATCCTTGTTTATGATTATTCAGGAGTATTCAGCACGTTACATTAAATGAGTGGCACCATGTTAAAGTTACCAGAACAGGATTACAAGGTATAATGGAGATAGACAACCAACTGAGAGTAGAGGGGAATGCTGAAGGTGGCTTCACACAACTGACATTGTTACAGGATCTCTACATTGGTGGACATGAAAACTTTGATCAGATATCTAAACTAGCCAATCTGACTTCATCATACACTGGCTGTATACAAAAGGTAATATCTGAACTAGCCAATCTGACTTCATCATACACTGGCTGTATACAAAAGGTAATATCTAAACTAGCCAATCTGACGTCATCATACACTGGCTGTATACAAAAGGTAATATCTAAACTAGCCAATCTGACTTCATCATACACTGGCTGTATACAAAAGGTAATATCTAAACTAGCCAATCTGACGTCATCATACACTGGCTGTATACAAAAGGTTATATCTAAACTAGCCAATCTGACTTCATCATACACTGGCTGTATACAAAAGGTAATATCTAAACTAGCCAATCTGACGTCATCATACACTGGCTGTATACAAAAGGTAATATCTAAACTAGCCAATCTGACGTCATCATACACTGGCTGTATACAAAAGGTAATATCTAAACTAGCCAATCTGACGTCATCATACACTGGCTGTATACAAAAGGTTATATCTAAACTAGCCAATCTGACTTCATCATACACTGGCTGTATACAAAAGGTAATATCTAAACTAGCCAATCTGACTTCATCATACACTGGCTGTATACAAAAGGTAATATCTAAACTAGCCAATCTGACTTCATCATACACTGGCTGTATACAAAAGGTAATATCTAAACTAGCCAATCTGACTTCATCATACACTGGCTGTATACAAAAGGTAATATCTAAACTAGCCAATCTGACTTCATCATACACTGGCTGTATACAAAAGGTAATATCTAAACTAGCCAATCTGACTTCATCATACACTGGCTGTATACAAAAGGTATTAGAGTTATGCCCCTTACAAATGGCAAATTGCTGAATTTTTCGTTTCTGTTCTTTTATTTTAGTTTGCCTCAATATCAAAACTCAAATCAAGTATAAATTTGGGAAGCACCACTTTTACAGTTCTTGAGTTATGCCCGTTTATAAAGTTATATGCAAGTGGGGGGCATCATCTGTGTCCCATGAGGGGCCTTGGTGGCTGAGTGGTCTAAGTAGTTACTACTGTAATCACTAGCCAGTCAACAATGAGGTGAGTTTGAACCCCCCCCCCTTGTGCAGGTGCACTCGACTCTAATCTTAATTGACTAGGATTGTCAGTTTTCTTATCTAAGGTCTGTGGTTTTCTCTGGGCACTCCGGCTTCTCAACCAATAAAAACTGACTGCCAGGAAAAAGCCTTAAATGCAGTGCTTAAAAGTGGTGTTAAAACACAAAAAATCAAAATCAATGTGTCCCATGAAACACATTTCCCATTTATTTGTTTCAAATGATTGTTAATGATAAAAATAATTCAACCTTTGAAAGGAAAGGCTGTCACCAAATTTGCATTGGTCAACCCTCTTTATATATGTAACACTTAGAAAGGTGTTTTAAAAAAGATGGGAAGTCAATTCTGGTGAAAAAAAGACATGCAATATTTGGATCGATATAAAAGGCATCAATGGAGTTTATTAGTACAAAATAATTTACATAGTAAACAATTAATTCAACAGTACAAGAATTATATGTATGTTTGCTTTAAATGTGAATGAAATACTTGCAACTGGACAATAATCGATTTCAGTCAAAAGTCAATTCATATTTTACAAATTAAGTTTGCAATATTTTTCTTATGCTAATCATTCACAACTGGCATTGAACAAACTTCAAATGACCACTTCCTCAACTGAGTCTCCCATCATAGAATTGCTGTTAACATTATTGATTTTGGATGGCCATGCATGTATTATCGCTAAAATATGTGAGGGTTTTGGCGTGTAATAATGGACACGTTTAGGGATCATGAAATTGGACACATTTAGGGAATATTTAATATAATGGACATGTTTGGGGAGAATGGACACGTTTGGGGGAGTAGGACACGTTTGGAAGTGTTGCATATATATAATTTCAAGTTATAATTAATGGCCCACATCCTCCGATACAATTTGGGATAAGAGAAGTATAAACATTAATTCAAAATGTAATATTTATATTTGTAGATGATAATTAATGGTCGTCCATTAGAGGTAGTGTCAGACGCAAGAGAGGGTATAAACATTGACAACTGTGACCATCCTTGTGTAGATCAGCCGTGTTTAAATGCTGGCGAATGTCAACCTGATAAAGGAGAATATAATTGTTATTGCCCTCTGGGATATCATGGCTCAGATTGCGAGGATAGT
The DNA here is from genome assembly GCF_963676685.1 of Mytilus edulis. Classification (NCBI taxonomy): domain Eukaryota; kingdom Metazoa; phylum Mollusca; class Bivalvia; order Mytilida; family Mytilidae; genus Mytilus; species Mytilus edulis. The sequence continues at coordinate 116,917,614 of NC_092344.1, read as the reverse complement.
AAGTAAAGACAGATATATATGTTATTGCCTTCTGAGGTATCATGGCACACATTGTAAGCATAGTAAGAAAAACATATACCGATAAATCAGCATGTGCAATACTGATGACATTGCCCTGTTTATATAAATCAAGAGTAAATATTGCTTTTTGGACAGGGCCAATACAGAAAAAGCCAATTTGGCCAATGGCTTAGTAAGGGATGTTCACCTCTGGTTTAAATTTTCATACACCTAAGCTTTCTTAACTCTGGATGTATTTTTATGCATGAAAGACATTTGCATCACATTTTTAACTTCATATCATAAAAAAAAAGTTTAGTAATTATGTTGGTGTATGACTTTGATTGTTATCATACATTTTTTTCCATTTATCAATCATCACAACGGAGACGATTTAAGGGTAAAAATAGATAAACCGTCTGATTTATTTCTCCCAGCTACTTTTTATTTGCTAGATAAGATGAATCGAGACAATACAGCTAACCTTCAATCTATAACAATACAGAAACAGCCAGTTAATAACACTGGTATATTTATCTCTTTTTCTGTATCCTGGGATATCATTACACACTTTCAATGATGCTGTAGTATGTTTAGATAGCACCATGACTTGCTCTGGTTATGATAATGTCAAAGCACTGTAGTATGTTCAGATAGCACCATGACTTGCTCTGGTTATGAAAATGTCAAAGCATGAGGATGTCTTGCATTGAATTGATTTGAAATGTTTGTGTGGAATGATATACTGTAGTAAAATCCTTCAGAATATGGAAAGGCTATAATTTTTTCGTAATTTTGAATTTTAGTTATAGAAGAGAAAATAGATGCTGCACATTTTAGTGGACATAGTTACCTCAAGTATTCAGAAAAGGATATTATTGAAAGGTTGGTAATATTATACAATTACTGTCTTTTGATAAGAATAATGCGTGGTTTTATTGACTTTCGAAAAACTGGTATTTCAAAAGTCAATAAAACCACATATTTACCGAAAACAAGACAGTAATTGTTTTATTCCATATTCAGAGAGTAATTTATGTAATGGAGAATATTTACCAAAATCAATTGTACATTAAACGTTTTTTTACCAAAATTATACATGTAAAAGCATGTGACGTGTTGCGCAATGAATATACTTTTCCGCAGGTGAATATGCTTATTTATTCATATGTCACAATAATTTCCCTTTGAATAGTATCTTAGTAGGTTACCAGATATCATGTTGATTTGAGTTGGAAAATTAACATGTACATTAGGCATTGAAATATACATGTATAAAGCATACAGAGAAATAAAGTAATGTTAACTATATTTAAAATTTTAATGTATATAGAAAAAGGAGTTTTAGCAGTAGTTTACTGTCTACGTCTGGCACAGTTTATAAAGTGAAAGATAAAATTAACAGATACAAATTTGATTTAAATCATCATGATCCATCATCGAATAAAAAGATGTATTTACAATATCGCTGAAATAAATATTATTTGAAAATTCAAACTGTTCATTTTATTTGTTACTTTTTTACTTTTTGTTTTTATAAAAAGCGGCCTTTTTGTTTGTTAAAGGACTTATTAGTTGGTTTAATGAATGAGTTAAACAGGTACCATGCACAGATTAATAAATGTTTATTTTTTACAGAGCACAACATTTTAATCTTTAGTCTGTATTAAGGTATATGAATTTATCATTTCAATGATGATTTTTTTTGGTTGACCATTATGGAATGTTTATTTAACAAATGTTTATAGACATGCTCCCGTTGTCGTAAATTTCAACTTGATTAAGACAAGTCATTGGTCGAAAATGTACAGTACTGCATTGTTTTCTATTTGCACAAAATTTGCAATAGATTTGGAAACAACATAAATTCGCCATAGATTAGGACATTACACAACTTGCCATAGATTAGGTTGTAAAAAATCTTGCCATAGATTTGGGATGACATGACGTCACATTTACCATAGATTAGGAATCTGCCATAGATTTGGAACCAACCATAGATTTGAGTCCTACATATACATGAATAGTTTTAGTAATATTACTGACATTTGTAAACTTAGTCCCAGATTACTCTGACGTCCAACGGCTGTTTTGCCAGACAAGCTGGGGCCGTAGGACTTCAGAGCTCGTCCCATATCAAAAAGTGGATATTTGCCCAACCAAAATAGATGCGCTGCTTCATTGCTTCTGGTGCCGACTGACGGCCTTGTAATTATATAAATTGGGCAGCAATCTGTTCATTATTAGCTCACCTGGCCCGAAGGGCCAAGTAAGCTTTCCCATCACTTTGCGTCCGGCGTCATCCGTCGTCGTTAACTTTTACAAAAATCTTCTCCTCTAAAACTACTGGGCCAAATTTAATCAAACTTGGTCACAATCATCATTGCAGCCAACCAACCAAGATGGCCACCATGGCTAAAATAGAACATAGGGGTAAAATGCAGTTTTTGGCTTATAACTCAAAAACCAAAGCATTTAGAGCAAATCTGACATGGGGTAAAATTGTTTATCAGGTTAAGATCTATCTGCCCTGAAATTTTCAGATAAATCGGACAACCCGTAGTTGGGTTGCTGCCCCTGAATTGGTAATTTTTATGGAAATTTTGCTGTTTTTGGTTATTATCTTGAATATTATTATTTATCGCTATTTTGTGCATTTTTCCTTTGATCTTTTTTTGTGATAATTTTCATATCATGCTACTCGCTTGAGATGGAAAAATTATCGCTAGAAACTAAGGACGCCACGTGCGTTGTTAACGAAATTGACATTGAAATTGACAACGTCGTCATAGGTAAAATAGCGATAAACAGATTATCATTGGTCATCTCAACTCGATTGCTTTTCTCACTTTCGCTGTTCCAGCTCAAGCGAGAAAATCATTCTTGTTGAGATAATCAACGATAATCTATAAAGATGGAGATAAACTGTAAACAGCAATAATGTTCAGCAAAGTAAGATCTACAAATAAGTCAACATGACCGAAATGGTCAGTTGACCCCTTAAGGAGTTATTGCCCTTTATAGTCAATTTTTAACCCTTTTTAGCTCACCTGACCTGAAAGGTCAAGTGAGCTTTTCTCATCACTTGGCGTCCGTCGTCCGTCGTCTGTAAACTTTTACAAAAATCTTCTCCTCTGAAACTACTGGGCCAAATTCTACCAAACTTGGCCACAATCATCCTTGGGGTATCTAGTTTAAAAAGTGTGTGGCGTGACCCGTCAAACCAACCAAGATGGCCGCCATGGCTAAAAATAGAACATAGGGGTAAAATGCAGTTTTTGGCTTATAACTCAAAAACCAAAGCATTTAGAGCAAATCTGACATGGGGTAAAATGGTTGATCAGGTGAAGATCTATCTGCCCTGAAATTTTCAGACGAATAGGACAACCTGTTATACTATTATAGATAGAGATAAACTGTAAACAGCAATAATGTTCAGCAAAGTAAGACCTACAAATAAGTCAACATGACCAAAATTGTCAGTTGACCCCTTAAGGAGTTATTGCCCTTTATAGTCAATTTTTAACAACTTTTCGTCATTTTTTGTAACTTTTCTAAAAATCTTCTTCTCCAAAACTACTTTGCCAAATTTAACCAAACTTGGCCACAATTATCATTGTGGTTTATAGTTTAAAAAATGTCCGATGACCCAGCCTACCAAACAAAATGGCCGACATTGCTAAAATTAGAACATAGTGGTAAAATGCAGTTTTTGCTTTATATCTTTGAAACTAAGACATTTAGGGCAAATCTTTCAAGATTTAAATGTCCATCAGAATAAGATATATCCCCTCACAAATTTTGAGTTGAATCGGACAACCTGTTGTTGGGTTGCTGCCCTAAAATTGGTGATTTTAAGGAAATTTTGCAGTTTTTGGTTATTATCTTAAATACTATTATAGATAGAGATAAACTGTAAACAGCAATAATGTTCAGCAAAGTAAGATCTACAAATAAGTCAGCATGATCAAAATTGTTAGAGGACCCCTTAAGGAGTTATTGCCCTTTATAGTCAATATTGAACAACTTTTCGTCATTTTTGTAACTTGTATAAAAATCTTTTCGCAAACGACTTGGCCAAATTTAACCAAACTTGGCTACAATCATAATACTAGGGTATCTATTTTTAAAAAAAGTGTCTAATGACCCCGCCTACCAACGAAGATGGCCGACATCAGTAAACACATTAACAGGTGAGCGACACAGGCTCTTGAGAGCCTCTAGTTCGTAAATCTTAGTAATCTTTTACAAAAATCTTCTCCTCTGAAACTACTGGGCTAAATTAATCCAAACTTGGCCACAATCATCTTTGGGGTATGTAGTTTAAAAAATATGTCCGGTGACCCGGCCATCCAACCAAGATGGCCGCCACGGCTAAATATAGAACATAGGGGTAAAATGCAGTTTTTGGCTTATAACTCAAAAATCAAAGCATTTAGAGCAAATCTGACTAAGTTAAATTGTTTATCATGTCAAGATCTATCTGCCCTGAAATTTTTAGATTGACCCGACAATCGGTTGTTGGGTTGCTGCCCCTAAATTGGTAATTTTAAGGAAATTTTGCCGTTTTTTGTTATTATCTTGAATATTATTATAGATAGAGATAAACTGTAAACAGCAATAATGTACAGCAAAGTAAGAACTCAAAATAAGTAAACATGACCAAAATGGTCAATTGACCCCCTAAGGAGTTATTGTCCTTTATAGTAAATTTTTAACAATTTTCATAAAATTTGTAAATTTTTACTAACATTTTCCACTGAAACTACTTTGCCAAGATCATTATAGATAGAGATAATTGTAAGCAGCAAGAATGTTCAGTAAAGTAAGATGTACAAGCACATCACCATCACCAAAACACAATTTTGTCATGAATCCATCTGCTTCCTTTGTTTAATATTCACATATACCAAGGTGAGCGACACAGGCTCTTTAGAGCCTCTAGTTCATTTATCTCTTCATTTATGTAAGTTTCACCTACCTGCCAACCTTTATTTTTAGCTCACCTGGCCCAAAGGACATAGTAAGCTTTTCTCATCACTTGGCATCCGTTGTTGTTGTCGTCCATTGTTGTTAACTTTTACAAAAATCTTCTCCTCTGAAACTACAGGGCCAAATTTAACCAAACTTGGCCACAATCATCATTGGGGTATCTAGTTTAAAAAATGTGTGGCGTGACCCGGCCAACCAACCAAGATGGCCGCCATGGCTAAAAATAGAACATAGGGGTAAAATGCAGTTTTTGGCTTATAACTCAAAAACCAAAGCATTTAGAGCACATCTGACATGGGGTTAAATTGTTTATCAGGTCAACATCTATCTGCTCTGAAATTCTTCAGATGATTCGGACAACCCGTTGTTGGGTTGCTGCCCCTAAATTGGTAATTTTAAGGAAATTTTACTGTTTTTGGTTATTATCTTGAATATTATTTTAGATAAAGATAAACTGTAAATAGCAATAATGTTCAGCAAAGTAAGATTACAAATAAGTCAACATGACCCCTTTAGGAGTTATTGCCCTTTATAGTAAATTTTTAACAATTTTTGTAAATTTTTGTAAATTTTTAGAATATATTTTCCACTGTAATTACTGGGACAAATTCATTATAGATAGAGATAATTGTAGCAAGAAGAATGTCTAGTAAAGTAAGATCTACAAACACGTCGTGATAACCAAAACACAATTTTGTCATGAATTTATCTGTGTCTATTGTTTAATATGCACATAGACCAAGGTGAGCGACACAGGCTCTTGAGAGCCTCTAGTTCCATATTTTAACAGTTTTCACAGACACCCATCTATTGCTGCATTTATCCTTTCATTTTCAAAGATAATCATGTGACCACGAGAAAACAGTGATGATTTATGCAAATGACCATAATGTAACACCTCGTTCATTTACGATATAAAAAAGAAGATGTGGTATGATTGCCAATGAGACAACTATCCACAAAAGACCAAAATGACATAGACATTAACAACTATAGGATGCAAGTTATCTAAATGTCTGAGAGCTTCCAATTGTTATCGTGGTCGGAACTTAATGCTTAATACCGTTCTCCTGTAAAGGAGGTGATAAATCGTGGTTGGCTACTAAATGTTAAACATCGATCTCCTATAAAGGAGGTGAAAAAATATAAATATTTCCATATTTGAGTCTCGAGGCCACGAACTCTCTCGTAACTTGACGTCTATTTGAAAGTGAAAGTCAAAATGCAGAAATCGATGGGTCTCCGTGAAAACTGTTAAAATATGGAAAAATAAAGGTTGGCAGGTAGGTGAAACTTACATAAATGAAGAGATAAATGAAAAATGAACAGATTGATGCCCGATTTATATAATTACAAGGCTGTCAGTCGGCACCAGAAGCGATGAAGCAGCGCATCTATTTTTAGTGGGCAAATATCCACTTTTTGATATGGGACGAGCTCTGATATCCCACAGCCCCAGCTTGTCTGGCAAAACAGCCGTTGGATGTCAGAGTAATCTCGAACTATTGTAAACTATGGTTGTTCTCTAGAAAAAATATATGTAGTTAACTCCCTGTAACCAGTAAAATATATGTAGTTAACTCCCTGTAACCAGTAAAATATATGTAGTTAACTCCCTGTAACCAGTAAAATATATGTAGTTAACTCCCTGTAACCAGTAAGAATATAAGTAACCAGTAAAATATATGTAGTTAACTCCCTGTAACCAGTAAAAATATATGTAGTTAACTACATGTAACCAGTAAAATATATGTAGTTAACTCCCTGTAACCAGTAAAATATATGTAGTTAACTCCCTGTAACCAGTAAAATATATGTAGTTAACTCCCTGTAACCAGTAAAATATATGTATTTAACTCCCTGTAACCAGTAAAATATATGTAGTTAACTACATGTAACCAGTAAAATTGGAACTTTATGTGTTTTATTGACATGTAATTAGAATATTTGATCATTTACCACAAAAATGAGTTTTTTCCAGGATAAGAATCTAACTTTAAATACTCTTGAAGTGTATTATGTATCATCTTTGATAAAACATTTTTGCAAAACAAACACCATTTTTATTTATGAATACATATATATATCATGAGGTTTTTGTCTTTTAATTTCTCAGAATATTCATCTGAGAAATGATTAGGGATAAAGAGAGGTTGAAAATCTGTTATATGTTAATGATTGGAAATTGTCGGCAATTATATTTGAGGAAATGTGAATACAACAACTTGGGCACAATTTGCAATGTTTACCGTAGTTTCATAGAGATAACGTAATGACAAAATGTTGAAAACCATAAATCTGTGAAATAAATAGCAAATTCAGACGTATTTGTCATTGACTGCCCTCATTTTTGATATAGAAAATAACAAAATCGGCAGCCATATTGTTGATCATATTTACATCTTGTACGTAATGTTTATAATCCTCCAAAGAAGGAGCATACTGAAAATAAAGAAAGATAACTCAATCTGATTTTTATGCCCCACCTACGATAGTAGAGGGGCATTATGTTTTCTGGTCTGTGCGTCCGTTCGTTCGTCCGTTCGTTCGTCCATTCGTTCGTTCGTTCGTCCGTCTGTCCCGCTTCAGGTTAAAGTTTTTGGTCGAGGTAGTTTTTGATGAAGTTGAAGTCCAATCGACTTCAAACTTGGTACACATGTTCCCTATGATATGATCTTTCTAATTTTAATGCCAAATTAGAGATTTTACCCCAATTTCACGGTCCACTGAACATAGAAAATGATAGTGCGAGTGGGGCATTCGTGTACTGAGGACACATTCTTGTTTTCCTAGCATCGAGAAACCCACTTAACATATTCTAAAATATGTCTACATACTTCTTGCTTAAGAATATATATGTTTAGGTATTTTGAGTTATGGGAAAAGTTAAAGAGGGTCTTAGTAGCAGTGTTAATAGGGTGCCTTGGTCATCTATTTCTGTATTCTTTATTTTTAATACAAATTTTCACTGTTGCTATATCCTAACATTGTGCATTTATTGAACACAGCTGTTTTGTGGCTGTTTTGCCATTAAGCACAGCCATGACAGCAGAGGTAGAAAAGTGAAACTGGTAAAGTGTGTCAGACCATAGAAACAGAATGAAGCAGGACACCTTTCAAAACATGCTGCATATAAAGCTTAACTGTGCCAAGTAATGATTTAAAAACTTGTGTGACAAGCTGCTTGACAAGTTTTACAGCCTAAAAATAAAAAGATAGAGTTCTATATGGGCTAATGATGTTGTTCTTGTATAACCAGTGATTTCAACGAATAAACACAATGTTTGATAAATATCTTTATTAAAACATGCCCTTTTCATATTATCATATCACACGTTAAATTCCCTGTTTTGAGATTGGCACCCTGCTCTTTTGAAATCCTATCTGAAACACTGTATTTTATCCCGGAAAACAGATGGAAGATCTTCATGTTAATATATAAATTTTATCATGTCATTTATTCTTTTAATCAGGGTAAATGGAAATAAAATTGATGTACAGATGAAAATAAAACCCGAAACTAAAGATGGGCTGCTATTTTGGAGTGGAAAACATTATCCATTGACTTCATCTAGTGACTTTTTTGCTTTAGGATTTACTAATGGTGCTTTAATATTACGATACAATCTTGGAGGTGGTGAAGTCAAAATAACATATAATTCCACTAATTTATTTGATGGGAAATGGCATGATATAAGAGTTCAAAGGTGAGTGGAGCCAACTTGTTTTTAAAATTAATGTATAAAATTGAGAATGGAAATGGGGAATGTGTCAAAGCGACAACAACCCGACCATAGAGCAGACAACAGTCAAAGGCATAAATGATGAACATTTTTGTCCTGCATTTTTGTACTAAATGTGGGCATAAATAATCTATTCCAGCATTAGGGGCTGTAGGGGGTTCCAGTACCTTTAGAATAATTCAGTTTAAGGCTGTGATAAATTTCTTTAAATGCCTTTCCTATAAAGATTAAAATTCGTTAAAGTTGAAATTGATATCTAAAATATATAAAAGTGCAGATAATATGCATTTTGATTGTATTTATTATTTAAAAAAGCCTTTCCCATTAAGTTAAAGCCACCTATAAAGATTAAAATTCCTTAAAGTTGAAATTGATATCTAAAATATATAAAAGTGCAGATAATATGCATTTTGATTGTATTTATTATTTAAAAAAGCCTTTCCCATGAAGATAAAGCCACCTATAAAGATTAAAATTCCTTAAAGTTAAAATTGATATCTAAAATATATAAAAGTGCAGATAATATGCATTTTGATTGTATTTATTATTTAAAAAAGCCTTTCCCATGAAGATAAAGCCACCTATAAAGATTAAAATTCCTTAAAGTTGAAATTGATATCTAAAATATATAAATTCATATTTAACAAAGTGCAGATAACATACATTTTGATTGTATTTATCATTAAAAAAAATGCGTTTGCCATAAAGAGAAGAAAACAAAACATATTTTTAACTGATTTGTAGTTAAATGTTTGCTGCATTACCATATACTTTATTAGTTTTTATATGACACTGAGTATCAAGATTTGCTTTCTATTTTTTAGTTGCAAATAGTTGCACTCATGTAACCTGGTTAAATTGTTATCATTTCTGTCATTTATAGCTCACCTGATCCTGAGCTTTTCTCATCACTTAGCCTCCGTCGTCCATCGTCGTTAAATTTTACAAAAATCTTTTCCTCTGAAACTACTAAAATTGTTAATCAAGTCAAGATCTATCTGCCCTGAAATTTTCAGATGAATCGGACACACCATTGTTTGGTTGCTGCCCCTGAATTTGTAATTTTAAGGAAATTTTGCTGTTTTTGGTTATTATCTTGAATATTATTATAGATAGAGATAAACTGTAAAAAAATGTTCAGCAAAGTAAGATTAACAAATAAGTCAAGATGACCAAAATGGTCAGTTGACCCCTTTAGGAGTTATTGCCCTTTATAGTCAATTTTTAACCATTTTTCGTAAATCTTAGTAATCTTTTAGAAAAATCTTCTCCTCTGAAACTACAGGGCCAAATTGAACCAAACTTGGTCACAATCATCATTGAGGTATCTAGTTTAAAAAATGTGTCCAGTGGCTCGGCCAACCAACCAAGATGGCCGCCATGGCTAAAAATAGAACATAGGGGTAATATGCAGTTTTTGGCTTATAACTCAAAAAACAAAGCATTTAGAGCAAATTTGACAGAAGGTGAAATTGATCATCAGGTGAAGATCTGGCTGCCCTAGAATTTTCAGATGAGTCGGATAACCGGTTGTTAGGTTGCTGCCCCTGAATTGGTAATTTTAAGGAAATGTTTTTTTATTATTTTAAATATTATTATAGTTAGAGATAAACTGTAAACAGCAATAATGTACAGAAAAGTAAGACATTAAAATAAGTCAAAATTATCAAAATGATCAATTGACCCCCTAAGGAGTTATTGCCCTTTATAGTCAATTTTTAACAATTTTCATAAAATTCGTAAATTTTCACTAACATTTTCCACTGAAACTACTGGTCCAAGTTCATTATAGATAGAGATAATTGTAAGCAGCAAGAATGTTTAGTAAAGTAAGATCTACAAACACATCACCATCACCAAAACACAATTTTTCATGTGTCCTTTGTTTAATATTCACATAAACCAAGGTGAGTGACACAGGCTCTTTAGAGCCTCTAGTTTTAAATTGTCTTAGTTGTCTTCCCTTGTGCATCTTGTCAATGTTCAATTTTTTAAAATATAGATTAGTTGGTCAAGGACACAGAAAATCTTGGATAGTATTTAAAAATACATTGTAGTTTAATTTAGTTTGTGACCCTGAAAAAAAATAAGTGCAGCTATATATTTATAGATGTCAGATATTCAAGTAAAGCAATGAGACACGTTTGTGATTTAAAAAAATATGTAAAACTTTTATTATAATTTTGGTTGACTGAAAAGAGATGAAGTGATTAAATTTATAAAGTGAAAAAAATAAAAGTTTTGAGTATTAAATTAAGAAGATTAAGTTTTATTCAAATAAACAGACAAATAGGTCACATTTTCAGTATTGAATGACATTTTATTTTTTTGGTGATATCAGTATTCACTCAAAGTACAAAAAAGGTCAATGAATCCAGAGATTCCAACTACAAGTGCTATGTCTGTATAAAATTTGAAATTAGTATTCAGTGTTCTAAAAAGAAAAGATCGGGAAATAATTTATTTAATGGCAGGTGGAAAAGGTAACATTTGCTTTAACTCCATTGCCCATCTCAATAACTTGAATATAAATAAGAAATGTTTTCATTTAAGTGACACAAATTTTGAGCAATTTTGAAATCCAAAAGGCCATCTTAATAGGTCATTTCTGGAATCATGTCTTTCACCGGAAAAGATCGTCAATTTTGCACACGTTTATGACGTCATTTACCAGATTGAAGGCGCGCCTGTATCCCTGCTCTATTAAAAGTTTCCAGCACTTTTATAATTATCATTCTGTAGGGTAGTATAGAACTAATTAATGTTCCGTAAGAACACAATCGTGATTGCCGTATGACTGAGGGAGGATGATCATCCTTTTAGATTTTAATTTCCCAAATATTTTGTGTAGTACAAAATAAAACCTTTTCACCCGTTTGCTCAACATGTGTTGGTAATTTCTATGCATACATTTTTGTCATGTGTTGATACATGTAGAAGTCACATGGCAGATTTGTCTGAAACCATATCCTGGAACTGGCCTATAATAGTTTTACCCTTGTCCATCATTCCGCAATGAACAATCACACAGACTTTTTTTCTAAATCCTTTCACATTTTGTGCAGAATTTTAGTATGATGAGTCACAGATAGAGTTTAGGTTTGGTTCCATCCACTCTGCTGATTTTTACCAAAATAACAGAATTTATACCATAAAAATAAGTTACACATAGACATTTTTGTGCCTCTTCTGCAGCGTAGGGGCATTACCTGTTACCCTTGCCCATCAAACCGTCAAACCACACAACAGAATTTTATGAAACTGTGTAGATAATAAGTACATACTATGTAGATGTGCATATTGACAGGAAATTATGATTCAATTTTTTTTCTTTAATACACTTATTTTATTTCTCCAATGACAATGTGGGGTATGTGAGCTCGCTCACTAAGGTTCTTTAATATTAATTAAGATTTATTTAATGACATGGATACATATGATATCATGTGTAACATATTTTTAAAAGAACTGTAACAAAGTCTGTCTTAGTATCTGGACAAATGTAGAACATGAACAAGTACATGTATTATGATAAGCAAAATTTGTATACTTGAAAAAAATAAAGGGATGTTCTGTTGTATTTTTAAAATTAAATTCTTCATATCGTAAAACACTGAAATCAGGAATTAGCTGTATCTTAAATGATATATATGTTTATAAACAGGATATAACTACAAGTGCAGATTGTTGAAGTGTGATTAACAAGAGGTCTATCTTTCCAAGAAACATATCTCTGATTAAATGTCCTTTTGTATCCTGAATTGATTAAATGAAAATTTTTCTACCTGATTAAAATTTGAATTTTAGTGTACCGCATTAAAAAATTGCACATTAGACACTAGGACTAGAAGGGGTTAGATGTCAAAGGCAATTGATGATGTAGGAATCAGTATTTTTTTTACACTTTAAAAGATTGTGTTTTTTAAAACTTTAAAAGATTGACAAATTTTACTTCTTTATTGATTTGCCTCATCTTCGCTAGCCAAGGGTTACGATCCACTCCCACTCTGTCCACCCTTGGCGGATTGAGTTGAAATTTTGGAGACACAATGTACAGATTTTTAGCTCACCTGGCCTAAAAGGCCAAGTGAGCTTTTCTCATCACTTGGCGTCCGGCGTCCGGTGTCGTCGTTAACTTTTACAAAAATCTTCTCCTCTGAAACTACTGGGCCAAATTAAACCAAACTTGGCCACAATTATCATTGGGGTATCTAGTTTAAAAAATGTGTCCGGTGACCCGGCCAACCATCCAAGATGGCCGCCATGGCTAAAAATAGAACATAGGGGTAAAATGCAGTTTTTGGCTTATAACTCAAAAACCAAAGCATTTAGAGCAAATCTGACATGGGGTAGAATTGTTCAACAGGTGAAAATCTATCTGCCCTGAAATTTTCAGATGAATCGGATAACCCGTTGTTGGGTTGCTGCCCCTGAATTAGTAATTTTAAGGAAATTTTGCTGTTTTTGGTTATTATCTTGAATATTATTATAGATAGAGATAAACAGTAAACAGCAATAATGTTCAGCAAAGTAAGATTTACAAATAAGTCCACATGACTGAAATGGTCAGTTGACCTCTTTAGGAGTTATTGCCCTTTATAGTCAATTTTTAACCATTTTTTGTAAATCTTAGTAATCTTTTAGAAAAATCTTCTCCTCTGAAACTACTGGGCCAAATTTAACCAAACTTGGCCATAATCATCATTGGGGTATCTAGTTTAAAAAATGTGTCCGGTGACCCGGCCAACCAACCAAGATGGCCGCCATGGCTAAAAATAGAACATAGGGGTAAAATGCAGTTTTTGGCTTATAACTCAAAAATCAAAGCATTTAGAGCAAAGCTGTAAGGGTAAAACTGTTCATTAGGTCAAGATCTATCTGCCCTGAAATTTTCAGATGAATCGGACATTCCGTTGTTGGGTTACTGACCCTGAAATAGTAATTTTAAGGAAATTTTGCTGTTTTTGGTTATTATCTTGAATATTATTATAGATAGAGATAAACTTTAAACAGCAATAATGTTCAGCAAAGTAAGATCTACAAATAAGTCAACATGACCAAAACTTTAGGAGTTATTGCCCTTTATAGTCAATTTTTAACCTTTTTTCGTAAATCTTAATTATCTTTTAGAAAAATCTTCTCCTCTGAAACTACTGGGCCAAATTTAACCAAACTTAGCCATAATCATCATTAGGGTATCTAGTTAAAAAAATGTGTCCGGTAACTCGGCCAACAAACCAAGATGGCCACCATGGCTAAAAATAGAACATGGGGGTAAAATGCAGTTTTTGGCTTATAACTCAAAAACCAAAGCATTAAGAGCAAATCTGACAGGAAGTAAAATTGTTGATCAGGTCATGATCTATCTGCCCTGGAATTTTCAGATGAATCGGATAATCGGTTGTTAGGTTGCTGCCCCTGAATTGGTAATTATGAGGAAATTTTGCTGGTTTTTTTGTTATCTTGAATATTATTATAGATAGAGATAAACTGTAAACAGCAATAATGTACAGCAAAGTAAGAACTAAAAATAAGTCACTATGACCAAAATAGTCAATTGACCCCCTAAGGAGTTATTGCCCTTCATAGTCAATTTTTAACAATTTTCTTAAAATTTGAAGATTTTCAATAACATTTTCCACAGAAAGTACTGTTATAGATAGAGATAATTGTAAGCAGCAAGAATGTTTAGTAAAGCAAGATCTACAAACATCACCATCACCAAAACACAATTTTGTCATGAATCCATCTGTGTCCATTGTTTAATATTCACATAGACCAAGGTGAGCGACACAGGCTCTTTAGAGCCTCTAGTTATTGGTTGCAGTCGGAAACTCGCTTCATCCAATCAAAAGTCACCTATAACATGATCACGTGTAAATGTAGAAAGTGTTTGTAAACAATTGCCACATGTTTATTGTGCCACAAGTCTTTACATCTCTAAACATAGGACCATATTCAGTGAAAATTTTAATAATTTTAATTGACTAACAGAAGTTTCTTTGTATATGTCTTGCACAAATGCATGAATGTTGATGTATATTTTCGTTTCCGGCTTTACCAAGTGTGTAGAATCTAGACTCTACCGTGTTTTTACCTCCAATTGAATAGTAAAAGTGCTACCATTGGTCAAGAATAATGTATTCGGAATGGGCGTGACTTTAATCTTCCAATAGATGGTGCAACATTGTAATCACAAATGTTGGCTTAATCGGCCAAGGGTGTAGAGAGCGGGAGTGGATCATAACCCTTGGCTAGCGAAGATGGTTTTGCCTCTGATTGCAGTTTCAGAATGTATAATTGTATTGTTGAATTTGTTGTATATGTCCAACTTAAACTTATGTATACTAATCACTGAGGATGTTAACATTCTATTATATGAAAATAAGGAGATTTGGTATGATTGCCAATCAGACAATTTTCCACCAGAAACTGAATGAATGGTCAATTTACACTTAACAACAGACCAATACCACATAGTAAGCTATAAAATGCTTAAGCTGGACAAAATGTGGAACAATTCAAAAATTAAAAACAGTCTGCTTTCTGCTGAAAACAAATATGGTAGATAGCAAACAAAGAAAACCACTGTATTACAGGCTCTTAACTTGACAAGCACATAAAAAAGGCAGAGTGGTTAAACATATTTGTTGGGTTCAATCCTTCCCTAAACTAATTCATACTTGTATAAAGACTTTGATCTCAAAGTCTAAAGATTCAAGTAGATTCAATTAAGCAGGCACGTATGGGTTTTAATCATTGTTGAGGGCTGTACAGTGACTTTGATTGTTAATTTCTGTGTCATTTGCTCTCTTGTGGCATTCATACATCATATTTTTTATTTTTATAGGACCTAAAAGTGTCCTTTTATTAACAAAAATGTTGATTTTTGATATATAATCTGTAAAAGCTCTTTTAAGAAACAAATGACAACAATTATGGTCTAAACACAGTACAAATGAATGAGTTATAATTTATTCTCAAACAGAATATTGAATGTTGAATTTCTATGCAAACAACAATACATACCTTTTAAAACTTTTAAACCCTCTGAATTTGTTTGTAACCGTCCTAAGTCAGGAATCTCATGTTTAGTAGTTGTCATTGTTGATGTGGTTCATAAGTGGTTTTACATTCATTATTTTTGGGGCCCTATATAGCTTGCTGTTCAGTGTGAGCCAAGGCTCCGTGTTGAAGACTGTTCTTTGAGTCTTTGACCTATAATGGTTTACTTTTACCAATTGTGATTTGGATGGAGAGTTGTCTCTTTGGATCTCATACCACATCTTCTTGTATTTATGTAGTATTTATCTGTGTATTTTATATTGTAGAGATAAAACAGACAGTTTTATTATGGTAGACAATTCTCAGGTTGTAGAGGGTAGCTCCCCTGGTAGATATACAATCTTAAACACCAACCAAAGGCTATTTATAGGTAAGTTTATAATGGTAGACAACTCTCATTTCCTAAATAATTATACAATCTTAAACACCAACCAAAGGCTATATATAGGTAAGTTTATAATGGTAGACAATTCTCATGTTGTAGAGGTTAGCTCTTCTGGTAGTTATACAATCTTAAACACCAACCAAAGGCTATATATAGGTAAGTTTATGATGGTAGACAATTCTCAGGTTGTAGAGGTTAGCTCCCTTGGTAGTTATACAATCTTAAACACCATCCAAAGGCTATATATAGGTAAGTTTATAAAGGCAGACAACTCTCATTTCCTAGATAATTATACAATCTTAAACACCAACCAAAGGCTATTTATAGGTAAGTTTATAAAGGCAGACAACTCTCATTTCCTAGATAATTATACAGTCTTAAACACCAACCAAAGGCTCTATATAGGTAAGTTTATAAAGGCAGACAACTCTCATTTCCTAGATAATTATACAATCTTAAACACCAACCAAAGGCTCTATATAGGTAAGTTTATAAAGGGAGAAAACTCCCATTTTAAAGTTTCCTAGCTAGTTGTATGATAATTTTACAATCAGATGTTTGGTTCGGGAATGTCATGTGTAGTAGTGTGATAATGAATAAAATAAAGGATTTATATCATACAAACTCAAGTGTTTGGACCTATATACATTGTCATAGACGGTAAGACCACCGCACAACAGCATCCGTCCTTGAACATGTCAGGGTCATTCAGATACATATAAAGTTTTACCAGAAAGTCCTTTAATGGTAAACTAATTCCAACACAATCTATTCAGAAATTCTCTAATGAGGTCCTTTAATTGTGACCTATCTTTCACACAATCTATTCAGAAGTTTTCTTGTTTAAACTCCATTATTCCTCTACAATGACATAAGATATAACAATGACGACAATTTTTTATTTGCAGGTGGAATGCCTGAGGTGTCCCAGAATTCTTTGAATAAGTTCACGTCGGGTTTTCATGGTTGTATAAAAGATTTGATGTTAGCAGAGGACTATCTGTTTAACCTTGTAGACCATGCAGAAAGTGGTAGAAATGTTCATTCTTGTCAGACGCTATAATTGGGGAATATTTGGGAGAGAGATTCTAAAGAATAGAATAATTTTAATTGACTGTCTGCAGAGTTCCATTTAAACATTGAAATCATTATATATGCATTGCCTGATACCTAGTCATAAACTCATAATAAGATTTAAGTTCTTTGTATGAATATAAATTAGGTTGTATTATAGTAATTATCTATGACAGGTTAAAATGTAGGTTAATTAGGCAGCAACCATTTGATTTTCTGGGGGGGGGGGCTATGGTTTTTTTCTTCTGTGCAAACTTTTTTTTTCGCCTGCGGCGAAAAACAATCTATTTTTTTCGCAACAAGTCGAAAACAATTTTTTTCTTTCAATTTTAGCATTACATATAGTGGCAGCTGAGGGTGAAACAAACAATTTTTTTTTCTCAGAATCAAAAACAAATTATTTTTTTCTCCAAAAACTGGAAACAAACTTTTTTTTCCAAAAAAAACCATAGCCCCCCCCCCCCCCCCCCCCCCAGAAAATCAAATGGTTGCTGCCTTAGAGAAATTGCAGATCTATACATTTAGTTGAATACTGTGAATTGAAAAATAGTAAATTTCATGGAAAACTATTTTGTCACTTCCTTCTTGTAAACTTTCTAAATAAATTGAATGACATATAAATTATTGTGACAATGGAGTGTCTCAAATATATATTTGTGACCCATATGTTGACCTAGATGACCTATATTTTAACCTGGATCAGATGTAAAAAAAAATCTATAGAAAATAGAACCTGTTTTAATTAGACTTAGCATTGTTCATTGAAATATAATAATATCTTTTTTATACTGGGTTAAGGATACAGTTTTGGTGCAATAGGGCAAAGTAATTTATAGTAGAATTTTTATATATTTATATTACTTGAAATTTTTAAGCTTTAAAGGTTAAATCAAACTATGCATAAACATAATGAGGGTAAATATATTTTTAATATTTGAGATATGCTGGGTATTGTCCCCTCTAATCAAACTCTAAAAACAAATGGCTGTGTATGCTTCCTAAGTACATAGTAGGAGCTTAACACATCTGTTTGATAAAAGTTGTAACCCTTGAGACTGACATCTCATTTAAAATGTCCATATGTTATGTTTTTAATAAATATTTTGTCTATCTGCAAAAAAGTTGCCAGAGGTTGGACTTACATGTTGTTATTGACCACTTATTTTAAATTTCCGAGTTAATTTATTTCAGAATAACCATTGATATAGGTCAGACTGTTTTATATGTGTTCATAATTACTTACATTAGATGTATGTTTCATTATAATATGTTATTCTGATTGGCTACACTGCAATCTCATGTTATTCCTTAATCAACTTCATTACACAATAAAATGTATCATTCATGATGATTGATGACACAGGGTCCCACAATAAAGTGCACAGGTAAATTAAATAAAAACTTAATAAAAATCATGTTTTCATGATCCTAGCTAAAAACATATAATTATAAGTATTGAATGCGTCTTTTTGTAACTTCATAGGGTTGTAAAAGTATTGATTGTGCACACATTTTTAGAATGAATGGTCAGTGATATACCTTAAAGGAAGAGACTGACTAGTGTTTGTAAAAACTAATTTTAGGATACTGTTTCCAACCATCTTGTAGGGTACCTCATTAAAGAGAAGTACAGCGTTGCATTATAGTCAAACCTGCAGGAGACACAAGTCTTTTTTAACATATATGTAGTGCATAATAAGGAAACATGATTTACAAGTGTTACCTCATTATTAAATGTCATATACCTGTACAAGTTTAGTGTGAATGTAGTTAATTCAATATATGCAACTATCCATAAGTAAAACTGTAAACAATTGGATTTCTTGATCTGTAAAACTTGACTTTCAATGTGTCTAGATTATCTCAAATTTATTAGTGCATTTAATGACAGAATCACCATACAAGGTTACCTTCAAGGACATGCACATTTTAATAACTTGTTATTACTTTTTTTTACATTCACCAGCCCATGCAAAATTTGTAGTCACTAAAAATATAAATGTACCAGCTAGCACTCTCTTTAAGTACACAGTATTTAAAGTATAAAAAAAGTGTTTCTACATTCCATGATTCCAGTATAATACTGCTTGCCCTTCTATGGTTGTGAAAACTTTTACAGTATAAAAAAACTTGCAAGTACATTTCCTTAGTTTAATACTCCAATCCTTTAGAACCCTTTAGTCCCTAAAGCAACAGTTAGATATTTACTGATACATACTGGATCTCCGCTGTAATTGTACATGGTATGTCAGTAAGTTCAATAGAACTTTGGATTTTAAGTGGTTTATGTAGATCTAAACATTACGTAAGTCCAAACAACTACAATATAGGTTCCAGAGTGGTAAACAAAAATTAAAAAGTGCACTAAATCTAGTGATGTATGACAGTTTTATAACAAACATCAGTTACTTACCCATGTTGCACTTTTAAAGCTTTCTTTACTAATTGATCACAATTACACGACATAAAATGTTAAAAATAAAACCCACTAGACACCTCCACAGGAGATGAATGAATCTTTATTGTAAAGCTGTTTGCAAAAAGACCGTTGACCTATACATATACACAATTCATTGCAATTTATATTTATTTCACCAAAATAGTTTAATGGTGCATGCACACTTTCTGTGTTGAAAATGTACTTGAAATATTGAGATAACAGTCCATATGATTTGTAAAATGGTTACTTTTACCATTAGGCCTTATACCCTTTGGAAAAGAACCAATCAGAGTTGATAATTAAATATCCAACTGTCTGACTGCTAAGTTTTTTTTGCATTAATGACTATGTGGTGGCTTTACTCATTGTTGAAGGTCTTACAGTGACATATATATGATAATTTTTGTGTCGTTTGGTCTCTTTTGGTGAGTTGTCTCATTAAAATTATAACACATCTTTTTTTTATTTTGAATGTGTAAGATTTTTTGAAACATTCCAGTATAAAGCAGCTTGCCTTTTGAATGGTTGTGAGAACTTGCTTTTACAGTATTTGGTTGTGATATACAATGTATATATATATATATATATATTAAATTTTATGATATTTTTTCCCTTTA
Source organism: Mytilus edulis (assembly GCF_963676685.1). Lineage (NCBI taxonomy): Eukaryota > Metazoa > Mollusca > Bivalvia > Mytilida > Mytilidae > Mytilus > Mytilus edulis. Next base: position 116,897,298 of record NC_092344.1, on the reverse strand, counting down.
TATGTACTGAGAACATATCTAACATATTTGAAGGTTTTGTGTTTTTGATTTAGTAATATTCCTAATGAATATATTTTACTTGATTCCTGAAATGGTCCACTTAATTATTAGCAACAGTACTTTCCTGAACTTTCAAACCGATCAACCACAACAACTTAAAACCTTATTCTCATTTGAGAAGAAAAAACAGCTGCCAGGAAACAGTGAACAATTATTCATCATGAACTGCCACGTCTATTGGAAGATTGATCTTAATATGTGTGAAATATTTGCCACTGGACATCAAGGAAATTGTTGGTCATTGAGTGTTTATTGTATTTTAAGATTTTTTTTATTGTAGCTTTACTGAGTATGGTTGTGATCATATTTTCTACGTTATTTACTAATGTATGGTTGTGCTTATCAAATAACTCCTATCTTATATTGTTGTTGTTGATTTATTGAGTCAGCTACTTATGATTGAATGGTTTTTATGAAGGATAAAAAAAAAAAATTGCAGGTATTTTAGTTTTTTAATGTGAAACGCAAAGTAAGATTCATTTTTATGCACCTTGCATTTTCAGCTTGTCATTGTCTTTAATAAACTTTTCCTTTAGAAAACAATTATTCAGTTTGAATTTAAAGCTGACCAGAAATTGCTGTTGGTGTGTAAAGTTTGAAAATAACATCCATGAAAGACAATTTTTTTAAAATCACAGATTTTTTTCCAACCATTCTTTTCATACTCAGCCAATATTTGATGAAGAGTTAACACAATTTTATTCTTTTGACAAACTCTTGATCTAATTACCTCCCTTGGACAAATAAAATATGTTAACTTTATTTTTAAGACAACAGCCAAACAATTTTAATAAAAGCTACAGCTATTGGCATGTATATAGAATCAAGGTTGAATATTTGTGCTTAAATAAGTTTTTTTTAAATATTTAAAATAACTCAGGGATTATTTTTACAACTGATGATCAACACAAATTTTAAACTAATTCATGTTTGTAGTACGCACTTGAGAATATGTTGTAAGTCATGATATAATAAGTTGGGTTTTTATAACTCCAGGGGGTGTAATTGTATTTATTAATTTTCTACCTTTATGAATAAATTCTTATTTATAAATTTGATTATTTATATACTGGTAGTGTTTTAAATGTTCATATGGATACATAGACTAAACAAATATCAAATTTTACATAATAAAGTAATCAATATGTGGTCCAGTATTTCTATCTTTGAACTAGTTTACGGACATGTACTGGACACTAAACATAAATAAAAGTGTTTTTTTCTATAAGAATGAAAATGAAGCAAGTAAAAATGTTTTTATAATAATGAATTTGTTCTTTTGTCTCCTTGTATTAGCTTTTATTATTTAATGTCAATATTTAGGACAAAGGAAAGTTCTGAAAAGTGTATTTAAAGAACCAGTCAAGCGAGATTATTTGACATGTTAATTTGTACTGTTTTTTAAACCTACAATCAAACAAATGTTTTATTTTTATACATGCTTTAATCTTTTAACAATTAGCTGAATTTCAAAATCAGTAACCGACTTATGGGATTGTCAATGAAATTTTAAATCTCAAGCTTTAATTTAGAACATGTTACTGTTTATTTGTCTGTATTATATAAGTAATACTAATAAGATACTAACACCTAATAGTGTTCTAAATTATAACTTGAGATTTAAGATTTCATCGACAATCCATAACTTTAAACAAATAAGGAATTGTGATATAGTGCATGGTTTATTCCACCTATATGTTGAACTGACCATGATATAAACCATTGATAAACATTTCATTTTTTTTTAAATATCAAAGAATTTCTTGTCTGATATTTGGCTTTCTTAAAGCTTAACTGAACAGAAATGATATGATAAATCATACATACTTAACAGTGACGGATCTAAAAAAAAAAATTATAGGGGGGGGGGGGGGGGGCACTGACTGCCTAAGAGGGGCCTGCTTCAGTTATGTTTCAGTGATTATCTATATAATAAACCAATTTTTTCCTTCAAAAGGGGTGTCAGGGCCTCTGAAAATCCCTCTAAATCTGCCTCTAGTTAATTCCTTAAATATCATAAGAAAACGGTTCAGATTGCCTCCTGTTAACCATATATAGTTTTAATTGCATTGATAAGACTTCTAGTTCACTATCACAGGTTTTGTTCATGTGGGACATGTGCTGCCCCTGCATATCATTTATTTTAACATCTTGAAAACCGTTCATATCTCTTACACTTAACCGTATATATTCTGAATTGTCATGACAATAGCTTTATAATACACCATAGATTTTTTCTAGGGGTCATGCCCTCTCCTTTATTTTCATTAATTGTGGAATATTTTTCGAACTCTTCAAATGCCTACCCGTAAAACATATACAGTGGAACCTTGTTGTGTCAAACTCAAGTGTTTCCTAAAATTCCAATAAGTTGAGATAAAATTTCTGTTTGTAGGATGTATTTTTAAACCTGATAAGTCAAAATCAAGTGATTCAAAATCTGATAAATTAATGCTAGAAAGTATAAATATATCATTTTAATCAAACTAAATAGTAACAAAGAAACAGAAACATAACAATCACAGTTAAATAAAATAGAATGTTGACTGATCCAAAGGTTCAGTCGACCATTCAATGACCATTCAATAAGAATTAAATCATTACAGAGTAAACTGGATACTACCTGTTCAATGGGAAAAGTACAGGTCATAACATTCGTAGGATTAAATACTTGAAATTTTCCATTAACAAATATTTATATCTGATGAAAATGACTGATGTATATTAGTATATACAATTGTAGTTTACAATTGACAGTGTTGTATTGTGAAAACATTTATATTGTAATATCTAACCATGCAGATTCCATTGAGCACTCGTGATTATGTAAATGTATCAATAAGTATTTGTCAACTGTATTTTATTGCACATACTATTTAACAGCAAACAAGGCTGTTATAGATGTTTAATCACTAATGTATATAATACAGAATAAGTAATAACTCCAGTAAAATATTTTATTGTACGGTGTTACCTGAACATAGATGTTGTTAGTACTTTATGTAATTGTTGTTTGAAGCAGGGACAGTCAGAACTGGGTCCTTCATGTAATTGTTGTTTGAAGCAGGGACAGTAAGAACTGGTTTCTTGTTGTTACTCCTTCATGTAATTGTTGTTTGAAGCAGGGACAGTCAGAACTGGGTCCTTCGTGTAATTGTTGTTTGAAGCAGGGACAGTCAGAACTGGGTCCTTCGTGTAATTGTTGTTTGAAGCAGGGGCAGTCAGAACTGGTTTCTTGTTGTTAATACTTCATTTTATTGTTGTTTGAAGCAGGGACAGTCAGAACTGGTTTCTTGTTTCATTTAGACCTTAGACTTGCCTGTCAAAGAATTAATTTTTGTTATATTTGCTTCGATAACTATAGAAATTTTTAAGTCTGTTAATATTGTCATTTTTATAGCTAGTATTATTAAAATTTTGTTTTCTTAATGTTTTTGCTTATATATGTTTTAAATAAAACTTGCTGAATATTCTTTGTGTTATCTTCTTCAGTGAAATGCTATTTTATTTTCTACATTACAGATTGGGCATTTAGTTATTAATCAATCTACATTATATATATATGTATATATATATATGGGTTGATGTTTAGACGAGTTGTATATAAATCTACAACAAAATTTGTTTTACATGCACACATATAAAAATTGCGGTTTTTATCCAACGCAATCATAGGTTTGAACGTAGTTTTCTATTTAGACTCGTGTATATATAATAAAAACACAAATTCCCATACCTTTCAGCCATTATGGCCTTCTTAATTGGAATAAATTACAACATTGAAACAACAATTACATTGCTTGGATACATTACGTTATAATAACTTCTATGACGTTCATTTGCCGCGTTTTTCGCTTTTTTAATATAAATATTTTTATTATTGTTCATACATTGTGTTGAGTCCTTCAGGTTCTAAAGTTTTTAATTTTTTTATCCAAAAGGCTTCTTTGGTTTTTCTGTAAGTTTCTGTCCCAAATACTCTTTCTATGGCGGTAACTTTTAAATTTGTCATTGAATGATTGTTCTGAATGAAATGGTTGGCTACTGGATCTTCTGTTTTCTGTGTTCGTATTTTTGAAAAGTTCAATAGCATTCGTTGATATAGTGTATCACCCGTTTGTCCTACATATATAACTTTTTCACATTTTGTACAATTAATTGCATATACCACGCCTACGGTTTTACAATTTATTTGTCCCTGAATGGTATATTCTTTGCCGGTGTTGTCACAAAATACCTTGGTTTCATTTATATGTGAGCATAATGCACAATGTTGACCACATGGTCCACATCCATTAGTTAGTTTATAAAATAGTAAATTATGCTTTTTGTGCACTAAGATGTCTTTTGTGTTGTTATCACGTTTAAATGCCACGATAGGCAGATCGGGGAATATTTTCTTTAGTCTTTCGGATTGATGGAGAATTTTAAGATTTTTTCTAAGAATTGAATGTACATTTGATATATATATATATATATAAAATGACTGAATAAATAGTCAACGATTAATCTTACAGGGCAATGGATCATGTAATATGATTCTGTACACTACAAAATATAATACATAACAAGTCAGAAAGGGTACAACATCACCATTAAATAACTATAAAATGATAAAAATATTAGATATTTCGGATAACAGATATCCTTCTTCAATAATAGCACTATGTCAAATGAATTATGTCAATATATTCAAACTGAGAGACTATCAACATCTTGAAATTTATACAATTTAAGCGGACACCACAGACGCTGGTACAATTTTAAAATTTCCAAACACGGCGCAAAGATTACAAAGATATGCCAAATAAAAATAGTCATTTGCGAAGTGAACTGGCACAACTCTAAATTTCCAAAGGTTGTGACAGTTTAGATGTTATAACTGCATGGAGGGCAGTCCTCAAACAAAAAAAATCAAAAATGCCCTTACTGGTCCATTATATTTGTTATATATCTAATATTTGTTCATTTTATAGTTATTTAATGGTGATGTTATTGTACCCTTTCTGACTTTGTATATATATATATGTGTATGTCTGATTGTATTTCTTTATTTACAGTTATATACAGTTATTACATATTAAGTCAGAACAAAAACTTTTGATTGTGAGATACAGCATATCACACCAGTGATTTGCTCCTAATATAGTACAGACTTTATCTTCACATATCTGATTTTATCTGTTTGTTGTTCTCAAGTTACATAATGACCAGTTAATAGTCCTTGTAGGGTTGTTAAAAAGTACACATCACAGTTTGTGAAGTCATCCTTGTGCTGCTTGATGTTGCCAAAACAGCTGATTTAATGGAAATATATATATGTCTAAATATGTTACAACTCTATGACTTTCTTATATCATTTACTTCATCTGAAATTTAGAAACGAAAATATAGTTCGAATATCTACCAGAGAGCAGATAAAAGGGAGGATAACAACTATAGGCCACTGTATAGTTAAATTGGTCTGGTAGTCTAAGGCTGAGGTCACAGTGCAGACCAGGTTGCCACTATGTCACAATGATGTGTGCGTCTGTCCATCCGTTTGTCCCAAGTTTTGGTTAAAGTTTTTGGTCGATGTAGTTTTTTATAAAGTTGAAGTCTGATCAACTTGAAACTTACTTAACATGTTCCCTATGATATGATCTTTTTAATTGTAATGCCAAATTAGAGATTTTATCCCATTGTCAGGGTCCACTGAACATAAAAAATAATAGTGTGGATGGGGCCACCAGGTACTTGGGACACATTCTTATTTTTTTTGTGTTTTTTTTTTTTTTTTAATTTCCCAAAATTGACCACCTTATGGTAGATTCATCAGGAACCAATGGCTGTCTATTATCATTCTCTTTTTTTTGTTTCTATACAGTGCTTCATTTCTACACCCATCTCAAATGAAGAAAAAATGGATGAACAGTGGCGGATCCAAAAAGGGGGGGGGGGGGGTCCGGGGGTTTGAACCAATTAGACAACTCACCATCCAAGTCACAAATTATAAAAGTAAACCATTATAGGTCGAGGTACGGTCTTCAACACGGCTGATGTTACAATCATTCTATACATCAAATATTATTAACTGTTGCTTATTGAATCGGACAATAAGACCAAATTAAGCAAAATCAACATTTACCAATGAACCATGAAAATAAGTTCAAGGTAAGTCCAAATATAATAGTTAACCTATTGTATCTGAGTTCGAGGTCAGGTGAATCCTGTGTAACGGACATGCTATTAACCTTTAACGGAACCAATATGCTTAATATCATTATCATGTTTCTCATAGGATCCAGGGCCGTGCCCCCCCTTTTTTAGTTGGAAAAATGTTGTTGATCATTTAGAGAATCACCAAATCATGACTGGAGGGGGCCCTCTTAGGGCATTCGGTGCCCCCTCACCCTTTTAATGAAAGTTTCTGGATCTACCGCTGTCGGACTAAATCAGTACATGTGAGTTAAAAGCAACAAGCTATTTTATTTCTTAAAATTCAATGTTTTAAACAATCGTTTACGCCGCCGCCATATAGTAATGCCTATCTCTCACAAAGGCGAGACTGGACGAAATTTAAATAGAAGGCATGGCTAAATAGAATGTGGAAGCCAATGCTCATATACAAAACAAATCGTATGGTTAGTGTATCTTAACGTAAGCCTGTGGCAAGTGTCGCTTGTCATATTGAGAGTATTTGTCCATATAGAAGCTAGACTCAGACGTGCATACACATCTATGAAACATTTAAACCATATCGCAAATGGCCTTTTGTTAAAAGAACTGTGAAACATAACTTACAAGAATGAAGCTAGACAATTAAATAGAGTTTACACATACATGAATTTAAAATCATTGAAAATTCTAATACTCTTAAATAGCAACACCAAAACATGTCTCTATGAATCTTTTTAAACCCGGTGATTTTATACTGAGACCGGCGTTTTGCATTTGCGCCGATTTTTTTCTTTCCTTTGCGCCGATTTTTTTTTCATTTGCGCCGATTTTTTTACAGGTAAATTACAGGTGAATAGATATAAGAAGATGTGGTACGAGTGCCAATGAGACAACTCTCTAACAAAGTCATGTTATTTTTCATTTATTATTATAGACGTCTTCGGTTAGCCACTTGTACAAATGAAATGAATTGTCAATCATAACATGTATATATATATAACTGTTGTCGTACCCGTAGTTCATAGCCTCTGACTTCGGTCATCTGCCACATGGTTATGTTCGTTTTGTGTTTTGATAATAGTCAGACTGTCAGAATCCGTGGTGACTGGATTTAGACGATTGTATGGTTCATTAGTTAGATATGTTTTAGGACACTGACCTTCCTATATGCATGATCGTCGCTGATTAAAGAATTGACTCCTCAGCTTAGTTTTAATGTGCAATATGTCCATCATGTTACAACGAAGTTCCAGAACAATATGAATCAAAATTAACTAATTAAACATTAGTGAACAACATTTATAACCAGATTTTACCAATGGTATAGTACATGTACAAGTATTAACTTACCTGTAAATCTAATTAGGAGCAAATATAAAATCTGCGCAAATGAAAACATGAAATCGGCGCAAATGAAAGAATGAAAATTTCCAAAATCGGCGCAAATGTCATACGCCCACTGAGACTACTATTATGCCTTTGTAACACTATGTGTTATAGTACTGTCTCAGTTTTATAGTAGGATTATGTTACAATGAAAGTTCTTAAGACATGAGGTGATGAAAAGACTAATGTAAGCAAAAATGGCACCGTAATTTCAGCGACAATATAAAGTTCTAGATTTCTAATAGTGCAGTGTAGAACTGTTCAGCATAAAATTTCAATAAAAATTAAAAAAAAAAAGATATTGATTAATTGTTCATTTCAGACTTATTGCAATTTGGATATGTTTCAGTATGTTATAAAACAAATATGAGAATTTGAGTCAAATCAATGAATATGAATTTGACAAACAAGGATATTTGCACTTCTTGTTTTTTGGCTTTTTGTCAGATATTTAAAATCCTCTAGATTTACTATATAATGCCAATAAATTAAATGCCCGCTGATTCCTAGTTTTCGTTTCATTATTTCATTGCACATATAGTTTAGGAGAAGCCGTTTTGAAAATCTTATAAAATCCTTGTTATTTTTTTTAATGAAAAATCTAAAGAGATAAATTTCCCGCAAATTTTTCAATTGCTTATATTTCTCAACAAAAACACTGACCCTTATTTTTTTCTGCTCGTTAAGTTCCGATATTCATATACTTTCAATTTATCACAATCTTCTTAAAAGCTTAAAACATTTTAAACCAAAGCAGGGAACATCCTTAACATTATTATTATTTTTACTCTGAGCTATTTTCATCATTTGTGAGAGTCATTAAAATTAGAATTGATCACACGAACCTCAGCTGTTTTAGCTAACTTTGCTCTATTCGATTTATCTGGTTATAAATCATATAACCAACGTTTTTCTAGGAAAATACTGGTGATTCCATACTTCCTCCTCAGTTATAACACGAGTACAATGTACAAATAGGCCATCACGGTAAGGCTATTCTCTTAAGCTCAGTTTAAACAATCACAATTTCAAGTGCTTAAATGTATAATATTTTGCGCCTTCCTTCTTAAAACAACTCTCAATATACCAATATGATGAACATTATTGTTTTTCCTGTTTTATCATTAAAATTAGGAAGCCTATAGAAAAAGGCCATGTGAGCTTTTGTTATCCGTTTGAGTGCGTCGTCTGGTTTATTTTGTTTTCACAGCACTTCAAAATACATGACCACCATTGCATACATAGGGGTAAAATACAGTTGTTGGCTTATATCTATAAACACGTAAAGTAGTTAGAGCAAATCTAAAATAGGTAAAAATAAATTATCCAAATGTCAAGGTCTATCTCCTGAAAATTTTCAGAATGTCTCTGAAATATGTTTTTGTTTAATTTCCTAGTTTTTTGCTTATTTCAAGTTAGAGCAATTCTGACATGAAGTACAATGGGTTAAAACGATCACCAAGGTCAAGTTTTTTTTATCTACGGAATTTACAGAAAAATCAGAATACCTAATTTGGAGTTATTGCCCCTGAAATATCAATTTTAGCAAATTTCACAGTTTCTGGTAAGTTTCGTGTGAATAATAACAGATTAAGATACATTTTGAACAGTAAAAATGTTTGATTTTCAATACTGTTCAACAAAGTATAATCTATAAAGAAGTCAACAAGGATGAATAGTCGATTGATCCCGAATAGAAGTTATTGTCCTTAAAAGGCTAATTACACATTTGTGTTGCCTTTGTCGCAGATAACGAATAAAGAGAAATTGTAAAAGCAAAAGTATTAAGCAAAAATAAAGTCTACAAACAAGTAAACTTTTCTGAAATCGTCAATTAACCGCCTATTATTTATGAATGCCCTCGAAAGAGTTTTTTTATACATTTTTTATGCCCCACCTACGACAGTAGAGGGGCATTATGTTTGATATGTGCCTTCGTCCGTTCGTCCCGCTTCAGGTTAAAGTTTTTGGTCAAGGAAGTTTTTGATGAAGTTGAAGTCTAATCAACTTGAAACCTACTACACATGTTCCTTATGATATGATCTTTCTTATTTCAAAGCTAAATTAGACTTTTGACTCCAGTTTCACGGTCCACTTAACATAGAAAATAAAAGTGCGAGTTTCAGGTTGAAGTTTTTGTCAAGGTAAATTTTGATGAAGTTGAAGTCCAATCAATTTGAAACTTAGTACACATATTCCTTATGGTATGATCTTTCTATTTTTAATGTCAAATTAGATTTTTATGCCCCACCTACGATAGTAGAGGGGAATTTTGTTTTCTGGTCTGTGCCTCCGTTCGTCTGTTCGTTCGTCCGTCCGTTCGTTCGTCTGTGCGTCCGTTCGCCCCACCTTCAGGTTAAAGTTTTTGGTCAAGGTAGTTTTTGATGAAGCTGAAGTCCAATCAACTTGAAACTTAGTACACTTGTTGCTTATGATATGATCTTTCTAATTTTTAAACCAAATTAGACTTTTGACCCCAATTTCACAGTCCACTGAACATAGAAAATGAAAGTGGGAGTTTCAGGTTAAAGTTTTTGGTCACGGTAGTTTTTGATGAAGTTGAAGACCAAACAACTTGAAACTTAGTACACATGTTCCCTATATGGTATGATCTTTCTAATTTTAATGCCAAGTTAGACTTTTTATCCAATTTCACGATCCATTGAACATAGAAAATGATAGTGCGAGTGGGGCATCCGTGTACTTAGGACACATTCTTGTTTACCCAATTTCACGATTCATTGAACATGGAAAATGATAGTGTGAGTGGGGCATCCGTGTACTTTAGACACATTCTTGTTTTCATTTTTTCTGCAAAAACTATTAGATTGAGATTGACTTGTTATAAGAACAGATGTTAAGCACAATAAGTTCTGAAAATAACATGGCCATAATTGTCGACTGTCCCCCTTTATGAGTTATTAACCCTGAATGACAGATTTACCCATTTGTAGATTTTTTGCTAATTGTATAGAGAAAATATATATAATCTTCACTATATACAAATCAGTCATCTTGTCCAAAACTTTAAACTGACTACTTATGAATGTTATGTCCCCTGAATGATGATTAGTATCCTTAATTTGCAGTTTTTCAATATTTTAAATCTGAATTTAGAGATAAACTTTTAAAATGTAGCGAAAAATAATGGTCAAATTAAGACCTACAGAAATTCACAATGGTCAAATCATTACAATAGTAGAAGTAACCGCCTTCATATTTCAAAAACTTTAAAATATGGGTATGAACCGTAACCAATAAAGATGATCAGTACAAGACGAACGTAATTGCTACAAAATTAAATCTACAAATAAGTTAGCATAACTAGTTGTGATAAATTTAAAATATATCAGAATGGTATATATATATTTACCAGATTATCAGAACGGACCATTTGGAGCCTCTTGTTGAATTTACTTTGATGGTATTTTTGTTAATACTTTTTTGTGATACGCGATAGTAGCATTTTGACAAACGAATGTGAACACAACATTGTGCCTGACACAAAAATGAGCTAGACACACGTTTCTTATTTCTTTGACTTTTTTTTGTAACATGTATACAGGTTGTTCTTATTGTCCTATTTGATGTAGATTCCTTGAGATTTCTATTATTATTATAGCTGCTCTTTTGAGATCTAAACTCTAACGGAATATACTAGCACACAAAAAAAAAATCAACAATATAAGACAAAACAAAAATCTCCCGTCCTTCTCTTAAAAACCAATCCATGTTTGACTTCGATTATTCTTATATATAAAAAAGAAAAAAATAAGCTGTGGTATGATTGCCAGGAAACATATCTTCATTATAGACCAAAGGGCATTTTGTAAACAAGTGGCCCTTAACAATGAACCAAAGCCATATGGTATATATAAATAAGATGTGGTATGAGTACCCATGAAACAACTCCCCATCAAAGTAAAAAAAAATAAACAGTTATAGGTTAAAGTACGACCTGCAACATGGATTTTTGGCTCACATCGAACAAGCTTCAAGAGGCCGAAATCGTACAGTACCTTTTTTTTAAGAAAAGGTTTCGACATGACAACACATTGGTTCATTCAAGAGAGAAAACAAACTGCCTGATTTATAATACAAAAAGAAGGAACACAGAGACAGTAACAAACTACAACTACGTCCATGACGGCGTTTAACAATACCCTAGCTTTGAGCAGTGGGTGAACAAAACGACACGAGAGTGGCATGATTACGTTTCACTCGCGCAATAGTGGTTCTGACCACGCCAAGTGTTTCTGTGTTAGGCGACGTCATAGACGGCACTAACAACCATGGAGTGACAGCTACAAGATAAACTGAAGAGAAGTTTTCCATGACAAAAATATCAGTGCGTAAGAAAGATGAAACGAAGGGTTAAGAAGAGGAAATCAAAGGGAATGGAATTGCAAGTAACCGGAAAGAGAACAACTGACATGATAAAAAAGTGTATATGTGCTTCCAGTTTAATCCACATCAGTATGTTAGAAGTCAAGGCTACCATGTGTAAATTGCTACGACATATTTTCGTGGAACTTAAACCAATTTATTTCTGGCCATACCTTCTTGGTCTGTTTTTAATTTATTTTATAATCAACCTTAATATAGCAGACTACTTCATGTTCTTAATGTATGGACCAGTGAAAAAGGGACGAAGAGAAACTAGAGCACCATTGTTTTTCCGAAGAACAAGACGAGGAACAATTTATGGAGCAGGATATTAAAACTTTACTGAAGCTACTGATTGTTCATAGACATTTATACTATGGTTACATGTTTACATCTCTGTATTTCGTTTAATTATCAGTTACATAAATCGTAAATGTTTCAACGTTCGTGTTTTATTTGCATCTTCTATTAGTCTAATTTCTTGTTGAGTTGCAAGCTTATAATGTTAAGACATTGTGACGGATAGGCGGGGATTGTTAGACAATGTGAAGGATAGGCGGCGGGGTTTGTTCAAACAAAATTAACAGAGGGCAGTCATATATTATGTTTCCATATCCGCCTTCAGTACAGTTTTCAAACTATATATAATTTTTTGATTATGCATTATATATTTTCCCACGTATTGCAGAAATTGTATAAAAAATCTACATTTTGTAGCTAAGCTACTACTCCTACAATTTTAATTCGAACGCAGACAAAATTTGATAATGAAATTCTTGATGTGAACTTTAAATATATGGAAAAGCTTAACTATTATCCGTTCTTCTGTGCTTCGGTGCGTGGGTTTTCAAGGCCATCAATACATTTTATACACAGTGGAAAACTACTGAAAAAAGAAACGTCGTAATTTGGCTTTTGATTATATTCAAATTGCATAATTGATCAACATCCAGTGTTATAGTATTAGTCTGTGCAATTGGATCAACCATGTTTTATGCCCAATTTATGGGCATTATGTTTTCTGGTCTGTGCGTCCGTTCGTCTGTTCGTCCGTCCGCCCGTCTGTCCCGCTTCATGTGAAAGTTTTTGGTCAAGGTAGGTTTCGATGAAGTTGAAGTCCTATAAACTTGAAACATTGTACTCATGTTCCGTATGATAAGATCTTTCTGATTGTAATGCCAAATTAGAGTTTTGTCCCCAATTTCACGGCCACTTGAACATGGAAAATGATAGTGCAATTGCTACATCTGTATAATATGGACACATTCTTGTTTAGGTCTGTAGGTATATAACGAAGTCAACACAAGTTCATATAATTTAGGCTTTGCACCCAAACAGTGCTTTTCTTATATTATAATTGTTTTGTCGGTTTCATTTCAAAGAACAAAATCATAACATTGCGTAGGTCTAATTCCCTTTCATATGTGTAAAAGCGTAGGCCAACAGCACTTTTGAAAGATATACTTGATTCTACCACTTGAGATGAAGCTTCCGATCACATTCAGGATCCTGCATGTTGTAGTAAGTGTCTTGTTTTCCGATATTGAGGTGTATTTTTGTTTATGTAAGTGCCTTAGTGTGTTGTCGATAAGAAACTAGTGTGCTTGTAGACCACATCCAGGAAGCGTCTGAGCTAGGGTTGTATGTTGTCGATAAGAAACTAGTGTGCTTGTAGACCACATCCGGGAAGCGTCTAAGCTATTGTTGTATTTTCGAAAGCAATTTTATTGGACAGAATTAAGCTAGTGTGCCTGTAAACCACATCGTCTTTTTACTGTTGTGTTTATTAATGCCCTGTAATTGGACAAAAGATAGCGTGATAATTTACCACGTCCTAGGAGACTTCATCTATAATACTAAAATTACGAGGTCCAATTTGTCAGCCGTCATCACGTAAAAACGACGAATCAAAGAATTCAACTTTATATATAACTAATATAGTACAAAGGTGTAGATTAAAAATAACACCACTCCAGGCCCTTTTGTTTTCCACGTAATTAATATTGCCAATAATTAAGAAGTTCCGGATCGAGTCCGATACCGATACCAATAATATATTCACCTGTTACCTATTACCACATCTGTACGTTCCGCATCTGACAGGCGCACCACCAAACGGTGTATTCAGGATTAATATGCAATATACACGGGTCATAATCACAGGATTGACACTACTGAATTGTAGTATTTTAATCAGTAAGACTTTCTAAGATAACAATACGAATACTAAACATCTGGACTAAAAATAAGGCGTATAGAGATAAAGGCAGATGTGGTGTGAGTGCCAATGAGACAACTCTCCATCCAAATAACAATTTAAAAAAGTAAACCATTATAGGTTAAAGTACGGCCTTCAACACGGAGCCTTGGCTCACACCGAACAACAAGCTATAAAGGGCCCCAAAATTACTAGTATAAAACCATTCAAAGTACAGTTTTCAATTTGTTAGCGGGCATGACTTAAAACAGTGAATCGAAGAATTCAACTTTATTTATAACTAATATAGGACAATGCTGTTGATTAAAAAATACTCCATTCCAGGACCTTTTGTTTTCCAAATAATTAATATTACCAATAATTGATAAGTTCCAGTTCGACGGGTTCAAACAGAAAGATTTGAAAACAGAGAAAACTGTGTATCTTATAATCGGCATGACTTTATCAGATGACAATACTAATACTAAAATAAGGCTTGCCCAAAGTTATATACTTTAATTCAGTCACGGACCCGCGATATCACGGGTGTGTTCTAGTGTACTTAATTAATATAGACAAGTACATCTTCACTGGGGTAAAGCTGATGACCGTAACTGCATTCACGGTCATCCCAAGATGTCGGATGAAAAATTAGGTCAGTATCTGTATTGTCTGTTACAGTGTTTCTATATCATTTTCTTTACAAAGTATACATTGATACGATGTAAATTTATAAAAGATTCACACAGAAATCACAAATTACTACCGAAAAATGTTCAGGAAACGCGAAATTCAATTTGAAAAAATCGCTAAGATGTCCGTAAATCATTATCAAAATATTTTCAAGATGACCGTAACATAAAACAAGGATGACCGTGATTGGTAAACAGATGACCGTAACTTGTAAAAGATGACCGTAATTTGTAAAGAATGACTGTAATTTATAAAGGATGATCGTAACTTTTAAATGATGACCCTCAATTCTAAGAATATCCGTATTTGTATTCATATCTTTTTGTTGTGTTTGTCTCAATAGGGGCTTAGATAGCGGATATAAACATGTTACAACAATTTTATTTTTAACTATTTGCCGTATTTTGAGTTCATGACAATGATAGTAAATTGCAAATTTCTCGTAAACAATGAAATATTTATTGATAACGACTTTAAAATTTTAATACAAATTGACAGAGATACGACGAAAAGTTGAAGAAACAAGAATGTGTCCCTCTGAGGTGTCTCTAGTACATGCCTCATCTACACTATAATTTTCTATGTTCAGTGGACCGTTAAAATGGGGGGAAAAACTGTAATTTGGCATTATGATAAAAAAAGATCATATCATAGAAAACATGTGTATTTTAAAAGTTTCAAGTTGATTGGACTTCAACGTCATCAAAAACCTCCTCGACCAAAAACTTTAACCTGAGGTGGGACAGACGGAAGAACGAGCAGACGAACGGACGAACAAACGAACGGACGCACAGACCAGAAAACATAATGCCCATGAATGGAGCATAACAAACACTAATCAAACATATGAATATCCGGTAATCGAGCCTGTGTGTATTGTTCCAGAGGAAGCAGATTACTGAAATCTTAGTTTGTCTTTTATATGAATAACATTGCTGTATATACAAATTGACAAGGTTCCCCTCAGTGGTGGATTAAAGGGGGGTCCGGGGTTGGAACCCCCTTTTTATTTACCGATCAGTGCATTTGAATGGGGACACATAGTTTGAATCCCTTTACCCTGGGTTGGGACCCCCCTTTTTTTTAAATGGCTTAATCCGCCCCTGCCCCTTGTGATACGCTATACGCACAAGACTATTTTAAGGATCTATTTTGCTGGAGCTCGCCTTCACTAGTTTAGTCGTAGTATTTTAAAAACAGGTTCTGTTATTTTACTTGCAGGACAAAATAGAAGACAATCAAAGACGATATATTAATATCAATGGGTGTACATCCATTGGCATTTTTAAAAACATGCATTTATTATATGTCTTTACAAGGAATTCCAGAAATAACAAAACATCTTTTGGCTTTTAGTTGGAGGCTGTACAGCACACTTTTTTTTTTTACTATACTTGTAAGGTGTCATTTAATCGCGCTTTTGTTGCATGTTTTCCCCACTTTTTCATGTGCATGTCTTGTTGCATGTTCATTTTAAAAATTATACCCTCTTCCGTAAAAAAAAAGATATATATGGTGAACTTTGTATTTAAAGCACGTCTTATTTTCTCCTACCTATAGGATAATACTCTCATATAAATACGTTTTATATTAACACCATTAATCATTTGATACAAAAAAGGTAGTTATACAAATACGGATATTTTTTAGAATTGACGATCAATCTTTAAAAGTTACGGTCATCATTTAGAAATTACGGTCATCCTTTATACATTACGGTCATCTTTTAGACAATTACGGTCACTCTTGTTATGAATTGCAGATTCTGTTACGGTCATCTTAGCGATTTTTTAAAATCGAATTTCCTGTTTCATGCTCATTTCTCGGAAGTAATTTGTGATTTCCGTATGAATCTTTAATAAATTTACATCGTATCAATGTCTCCTTTGTAAAAAAAATTATATAGAAACACTGTAACAGACAATACAGATACTGGCCTAATTTTTCATCCGACATCTTGGGATGACCGTGGGATGTAAAAGCGTTGGCCGAAGTACATTTTGTATGAAGCGCTTCCGCTTCATAAAACATGACCAAGTATTGCCTAACTAATTTAGAACATATTCACACTTTCGAGTGACCTTACAAAATTATCCTTTCCCATTGTAATATTCAAACCTAATTAAGAGTTCACTTTTATAATTAACTAAATGTAAAACATAGGTTATCATCATTTCAATGGATGGAATGAAAAGGCTCGGACATAGTTTGTGAGGACCGAATGGATAAATTGGTTTTTTTCTGCTTCAGATAAAATTTATTACTTATATATCTTGAGATTTTGTTACTTCAAAAAGCAACACAATGTTATATAAATCTCCTTTTTTGAAATTTGACTTTTTCTATAAATATAAAACTCTCTGTGTAAATATTTAAATTCAGACCATTCAACGTTAATGCTCACTTTTTATTGATAAATTTACATGTATTGTGTTTTTTTCCGAAAAAAAATCTTTGTCTGGCATTGTTTTCTTGATAGAAAAAAAATCATTAGTGCAGTTATTAAGAGTTCACTTTCATAATTAACTGACAATGAAAAGTCATTCATGAATAGCATTTCATAGTGCATGGAAAACAATGTGCTTTGAAAATTAGAGGGGGGAAAACTGACTTTCCATTGGACGAGAAGGGCCGGGTGAGTATGTTCTAAGTATTATTAATTGAGTATGTTATTTTGTTTTACTCCACATGATCCAAATTGGATATTTACAAATTTTTTATTTATCCCATTATCAATATAACTTCTAACACTACTATAACCAAGGATTTTACTATACAAATCCTTGCTATAACAAATGTGTTATAGTAGTCTCAGCTTATATTATATGTCTCTGTCGGTATATATTATCAAGGATTTGGATACTATTTAAAGATGTTACTAAACAAAACGTCGATTACAGCCACATATCATGAGACTTTTTTTTTTTGAAAGTCACTATGACAAATGACATCGAAAAGTTGTTATCTTAAAATTATTTGATTTCGGGAATTGTATGGTTTTAAATAACAAGAAACAATTGGATGTTTGTGTGTAGTATATTTTTCATATTCCTCGACATCCGCCCTTGCAATATAACAGATTAATCGTATATCTATTTACATGATGCATGTACTCTTATGGTATTGTTAATCTATGCGGTAATTCTATTAATTGTCCCTCCAAACAACCTGGATAACGGTCATGTGTAAATAATCCGTAGACCATGTATACAGATTATTGTCAAGACTCATTGCTTTCCGAAATATGAATTAAATTGAGAAAAAAATAAGCATAGTCATTTTAAGTACAGTCGTAGCCTTGAGGTCGTAAGGTCAAGACAAATGACAAGGCAATATAGTTACGAAACGTGCAACTTGTCACCTGTTCTCACGTGTCTTGATTTTGGAGGCGTGTCCGTATATTGCATTTACATTGGTCAATCCACGGAGGTGTGTCGGGAAAATCCATAAGTGAACATGGATATATATAATAAGAATAACAGTGAATATATTATTATCGAGGAAACGTCAGCCAGGTAAGTTCATCTGGACTGATGTAGAATCAATATTAGTGTATTAGGGTTATACTTGTTTTCACGGCACAATGAGAACTAAATTATCTCATTCGCAAGGGATTTACCATTTGAATATTTAAATTTAAATTTGATATTGATATACTGGATGTTAAGGAAGTAAAGATAATGATTTTGCAGAAAAAACTCTCCAACCCTCCCCCATTTTAAACGATATTTCAAGTAATGAGTAGGATGAATTTGTTTTGGGTTGAGGTTTTGGGACATCTGTTTCGATAGATGAAGATTATATAAATGTTCTATGATAATATAACCCAAACGTTCCAAAGCGTTAAAGCAAGTATAAAGCTGAACATAATGCCAATAACCAAAAATTAAATTAAAAAAAAAAGGGGGGGGGGGTTAATTAATAGATACATGTATCTTCAATCTTCAACTCAATGTATAACAAGTTTTGTAAGTATATGTGTTTTAGCATATTTCTTAATTTTTTTTGCATTTTATAAAGGACTTCATTGATATATATCAATTGGACACAGTCTGTTTATATAGTGATGCTACACCAATATCCTAGGTTAGTGGAGGCTTGAGTGCACACAAACATGTTTAACCACCCACATAATGGCATATTTCTTATTTGCATGTCCCAAGTTAAAGGTAAATCAAGGAAAGTACTTATTTGGCTTGAAATTGATAATGAGTTTTAATTTTTTAGAAGCAAGATATTCAGTGGGTCTTCTTAATATGTAGTTACTTTATGTCTGTCATATTTTTTTTATGAAATTGTATTGTTATAAATAAGGCTGTTAGTTTTCATGTCTGAATTCTTCCACATTTCATGTCAGGACCTTTTATAGCTGACTAAGCAGTATTGGTTTGTCTCATTGTTTACGATCTTTTAAGGCCTATTATTGCTTATATCCACTTCGTTGGAACTTTGGTGAATAATTATCTCATTTGGAATCATACTGCATCTTCTTATATTTATATTAGGTATAATTATATTTATAAGGTATGTTTCTTGTCAAAAGATATTTTATTGAAATAAAAAAAAGGGAGATATTTGGCAAGACCTTTTATAGATTTGTTGTGTTGTTGGAATTCTTTCTCATAGATCACACCAACTTTTATTCATAGATATAATTAGATATATATTTTTACAATTTCTAATATAGATGAAGCACTTGATATCCTAGCTGTTTAAATTGATTGAAGTGGCTCATGATTAAAATTGAGAATTGAAATGATATTTATTTACATTCCTGATATTTTATTAACAGGTGCTGCGTCTTGTTTCATTTACATCGCCGTAAGCCTTAAAGGGAGATAACAATGAAAACTTCAGTACTTACAGGAAAAGAGAATTTTCAGTCTTTAAAACCACCAGATTTATCTTGTTGTACTAAACAGTAAGTAGATTAAAAGATTTAAAGACACAACAATAAAAAAAACGATTGCCTTTTTGGGCAATTGGTCAGAAGTTGGTTTAAACATTAAGATACTGATCACAAGTGAGAAGTGGCACGCCAAACTTTTCACTGTCAATTCATCTGATCTACCAAGATATATATGCAGAATTGGAAAGCATTAGAAACTCTGAAAAATGTAAACATCAAACACAAAAGTAGAATTTGTTCTGAATTTAAGATAATGCATGGTCAAGATTTGATGTTTTTATCAGAATACACAACAGCCTCAGGCATGGTTGCATTCATCAAATTCTGAAAGCTGTTACACTGGTTTTATAAGATAAGGCAAATCAAATGTACAATTGAACAAAGAAGAAATGAGAACAAGCAAACTACACAAGATTTATCAAAACACAAACAATGAAAGTTGAAATATATATAAGAAAAATAAACAAACATTATTGCTGGAAAACAAGAGTAGTTTTTGTCAATAAGCAATTTGTCCATCTTATGTGTTAATGAAATTGCTTTGAAACCTTTGTCATCATTTGAACACCAGTATTCTGTGAAACCTCAGGTTGATAATAATAGTAAAAATCCTCATTCAATTAGATACCATTTTGAGGTATATGACACAATTGAAACATGATAAACATGGCAAAATTCATATAGATGTACAGAAAAAAATTGGTTATGTTACTCCCAATGATGTTAACTTTCAAAATTAAACTGAAAGCAGATTTTGTAAAATTCAACATTTTAAAATTCGAAAAATGCAGCACTATATTAAGCATGAATCACTTTTGAACTATGTCATTGCCTAAACTTATAAAATCTGTTTGCAGTTTATATTCAGGCTCCATTTACTTGCCTTTTTTTTAAACACCATGAAAACCAATATCTGAGATCTTTGACCTTACTGTGGATTAATTATTACTCGTTGGATGCCATTTTTCATGGATTTCGTGGGTATAAGTGAATAATGAAAATAAATGTTCTACGAATGACAAATTTTCTAAAGGCTTGTTTGAAGACTTAGACAAAACCATGAAATTAAATGTCCACGAACATACAAGTTTTCGTTCATCCACGAAAATTGGTACCCATGAAAATAAATGAGTCCACAGTATTTAGAAATTTGTATGCAAGCATTTTAATGGAAACCATATTTCAGACAGTTGCAAGACTATTTTGAGAACAGTTATGAGCTGAACGAGAGTCTGTTTTTATCTCTGAAAGGTAATTGTATCCATAGCATGTCTATTTTTTCTCTGAAAGGTATTTGTATCCAAACTTTGTCTGTTTTTATCACTAAAAGGTAATTGTATCCAAACTTTTTTGTTTTTATCTTTGAAAGGTAATTGTATCCAATATCTGTCTGTTTTCATCCCAGAAAGTCCTATTTGTATCCAAACTTTGTCTGTTTTTATTTCTGAAAGGCAATTACATATGTATATCCAAACTTTGTATGTTTCCATCTCTGAAAGGTAATTGTAGCCAAACTTTGTCTGATTTTATCTCTCAAAGGGAATTGTAGCCAAACCTTGTCTGCTTTTATCACTGAAAGGTAATTTTATCCAAACTTTGTCTGCTTTTATCACTGAAAGGTAATTTTATCCAAACTTTGTATGTTTTATCTCTGGAAGCTAATTATCCAAACTTTGTCTATCATCATCTCATTACAGGAATTGTACCCAAACTTTATTTATATCTAAGCTCACCTGGCCTATAGGGCCAAGTGAGCTTTTCTCATCATTTGACATCCGTTGTCCATCGTCGTCTATCATCGTCGTTAACTTTTACGAAAATCTTCTCCTCTGAAACTACTGGGTCAAATTTAACCAAACTTGGCCACAATCATCATTGGGGTATCTTGTTAAAAAAATGTGTCTGGTGACCCGGCACACCATCCAAGATAGCTGCCATGGCTAAAAATAGAACATAGGGGTAAAATGTAGATTTTTGCTTATATCTCTGAAACCAAAGCATTAAGAGCAAATCTGACAAGGGGTAATATTGTTTATCAGGTCAAGATCTATCTGCAGTGACATATCAGATGAATCAGACAACTGTTTGTTAGGTTGCTGCCCCTGAATTTGTAATTTTAAGAAAATTTTGCAGCTTTTGGTTATTATCTTGGATATTATTATAGATAGAGATAAACTGTAAACAGCAATAATGTACAGCAAAGTAAGACCTAAAAATTAGTCAACATGACTAACATGGTCAATTGAGCCCTTAAGGAGTTATTGCCCTTAATAGTCAATTTTTTACAATTTTCATAAATTCAGTTTTTTTTTACAAAATATTTCCCACTGTAACTACTGGTCCAAGTTCATTATAGAAAGAGATAATTGTAAGCACCAAGAATGTTCAGTAAAGTAAGATCTACAAACATATCACCATCACCAAACACAATTTTGTCGTGAATTCATCTGTGTCCTTTGTTCAATATGCACATAGGTGAGCGACATAGGCTCTTTAGAGCCTCTAGTTTTATCTCTACAAGGTAGTTGTATAAATAGTATGCAGTGTGTATGTTTTCAAAATTGCTTGATTATCTAGTCTAAGAAAAAGAGATAATTTTAGGCCTAGTACGTAAAAGAAACTTTTCTTGATTGGAATTAAACCTTGTGGGGTGAAGTGAAAGATGCCATAATAAAAGGTTGAAATTAAAATAAATTTAATCTGTATAAGAGCAGCACCATTATATGAAAAGCATGCACAGGGAGTCAAAATCAATATCCAATACATTTTCAAATGCATATAAAATTTTCTTTAAAATTAATTTTTTTTTCATTGTTTTTTACATTTTGTTACATATTGTTGTCAATACTTTGTTCAGAAAGGCAATAATGGGAGATAACTCTAAATTAAAAAAAGTCACTTTGACATCAATGGTTCAAACATCTACAGAAAATAGAGTCTGTCCACAAGGCATTATTTAATATGGTTAGAGTGGCTTTAGACACATTTTATTAGTAAATCTTTATCTCATTATGAATTTTTGTCCTGTACTTTAAGAATCTTATCCATGTGTACTAGATAGAGGATCAATATTAAGTTATTTGGACCTTGAAGTCTTATCATACCTAGCTACCACATGTCACAAGTTAAATATCTGGTACATTTTAATGTAACATAGATCACACGCACTGATACAAACATTCACTGTATCATTTTGTATGTTCATAGTATATTCTCCTGTTGAATTGACATATGAAAAATTTATCTGTTTTTCAATTTGCATTATTTTCCCCCTGAAAATCCTGTATATTGTTACATAGTGCAAGATGTCCATTACTAGCCCTATGAAAGCAAAACATTTAAGCTAATGGCCAAAAAAAGAGAATAAAGGGCAAACAAATAAAGAATCAAGTAAAATAGAAAAAAATAGAGAATAATAGGATTCTACATATAAAGAATTGCTTACAGTAGGGTTCTAAATGACAATTTTTTATTTGTAACTAGTATAAATTAGACTGTATTTGACACAATTCAATATATATTTCAGAGGACGACATTTTCTACAAATGTCCAGATCGCCTACGACTACCATTGATTTTCTACTTCTGTCATACATCAGTTGTATACGTCAACAAGCTGGTTCTAAGTGGACTATTGAAGGTATATCTCTTACATGACTAAGGACTAGAGTTGTATTATCACAAATAGGAAAACAGTAAAAATGCATCTAGAAAAATATTAAGTCAACTGTTCTGTTACATTAATAATAGGTAAAGAACCACTAATGCTGCTGGGTCAGAAACAGCATACAAGAAAGTACCTGGTAGTACATATTTTAAACAAATTAGTTCCTACATATAGCTGTAATTTTGTTAATAAGTAAAATATTGTTTAATAAGCTTAAGGACTTTGGATTACTGTAGAACCCTTGAACATTTCTTTGAAAATAAAAAAAATAATATATGAAATTCAAAAAGGTAGTCATATTTGCCCTGATGCTCAGATCAGAAGAACCTGTTTTTGTATTAACCACATTTTAGGAATCAGTGCGTTCACATATGCAATTAAAGATATGTTTATTTTTTTCTGCGAAAGTCATGATAAAGAACATAACACAAACTTGCTATGAAGTTGCAGAATTTAATACTGAAAGCTATGGCACTATGAATATGAAAAAGTTAACATAGAATTTGAAACTATGCTTGAGGCAGGTGATGATGTATTTTTATCTTTTTTTGGAAAGAGTTAACTTAGAAATTGAGACAATGTTTTGGACGGGTTATGATGTTTTTTTTATCTTTTCAGGAGAGAGTTAACTTAGAATTTGAGACAATGTTTGAGACCGGTGTTGATGAGATGTCTTGGGATGACACTGTAAGTTCTATTTACAGAAAAATGCATCGAGTTTGTAGGTAAAGGTAATATCCTTGTCTAGCTTGCTTGCTAGCTGAACCATGAAGTCATAATTAGGTAAAGTATACTATCCTCCTTTCCCAGTACTCTAGTGCTACAGACATATAGATTGGTTATCTGTCGGACTAGTCTTCTCTTAAAGGTACATGTATACTTAACCTTATAAGGACTTCAAGGTTCAGCTAGTAAGCAAGCTAGACAAAGGTATTACTTTTACCTACATAATCAATGCATTTTGCTGTAATTTAATCTTCCATGTTTTAATTGCTTAATGTTGACAATAGTATATCAAGCTTTAAGAATTTATAGACATTTTATTGTCCCCAGATGGTGAGTTGGAGGGATCAGAAGCAGAGATTTTTATCAATAGATCAATAGTGTAGGCGTTTCTCCTTCACAATAAACTGGTCAGTAAAGAAAACCTTTCAAACATTTGCTAGATAGTTTTCGTAAACTTATTTAGAACAAAGGTTATTTAGAGCTTGCTATCATTTTAAAACCATTGTGATGTCCAGGTCTGGTCATTTTCTTTTAGTACACATGTTCCTAATAATATGATATTTCTAATTTTAAAGCCAAATTAGAATTTTGACCCAAATTTCACAGTCAACTGAACATAGGAAATGGAAGTGCCAGTTTCAGGTTAAAGTTTTTGGTCAAGGTAGTTTTTGATAAAGTTGAAGTCCAATCAACTTGAAACAATTTTAATGCCAAATTAGAGTTTTTACCCCATTTTCACGGTCCACTGAACTTAGAAAATAATAGTGCGGATGGGGCATCTGTTTACTAGGGACACATTCTTGTTTTGGGTATTCATTTTCATAGTGTTTTACTGTTTTATCTCATTTGAATAGTTGTGTTTCAATGGGCTTTGTTCATACAAATCTAATGTTAAAATGTTTTTTGCTTTTTCTTTACAGGAGAATTATCGTATGGGTGGGAGTTATAAATGGCCATCAGTAAATGAAGTTATGGACTATCGTAGAACTGTAAGGAATATCATCATCAAAATGATACAAGACACACCACTTGTGCTGCCTATAACAAAGGAGAGTCCATGGGTAGGTTTATATTTGGCTAAATAAAGGGAGGTACTATATTTATGAAATATGAGCATTAAAATGACATACTTTTTGTGCTGCCTATCTCAAAGGAGAGTCCTTGGGTATGTTAATATTTAACATATTAAAGGGAGACAACTAGTGAACAAAAAGTTACAACATAGCATGTTTTGTCACTACACATAAAAGAATTTAAAAGAAAGAACAAATAAAGGGAGGTAATTTTAAGAAGATGGAGTAAGGTAAATACAAAGTTTATGGGTAAGTTTTAATTTAAGTTTTATATTTCAGTGGGGACTATTGATGGGGATGGAACATGAAAGGATACATTTAGAAACATCTTCTGTTCTGATCCGTCAACTGCCTGTTGATATGGTAACTAAACCAGATGGATGGGTATATGGACCAATGAAATATAGTAATTATTAAAATTAATTTTAAATTTTTAATACATTAAACCTGCAGAGCATGTTATTAAGAAATTGATTTATATATTCTTCTGGGAATAAACATAGATTACACAAAATTTTCATTAAATATTTTTTTATATACATGTACTGTATCATTTTTGTACCTTTTCCAGCTTATGAAGCTTATCATTGAACATGCTTTAACATTTTATGTTTTCTCAAAAACAAAGTAATATCATTTTAGGAAAACATTCTTGCATCAGAATTTACATAAAAAAGCAGCTTTCTGAATCAATAAAAAAATAGTTTACAAAGGAATAATCATTTAAATATTGAGTTTTTGATTTGTTAAATATAGGGTTATATATCTTTCTTAAGTATTTGTAAAACCAAAACTTTTGTTCTATACTTATTAAGAAGTTATGTTTTGAATTAAAAAGGACACCAGTTTACAATAGTATTTTGATTTAGATGTTTTAGCCATGGTAACAAACAAAATCTTAGCCATTCTTGTCTTCTTTAATTGAGTTCCCTCCCTTATTTTGAATTTTACAATAGAAATGGAAGAAAATTGTTAATTTGATGTGTTTGTTATTTCTTAGGTGAACCAGTGATGTCCAATCCAATGATCCGAGTTGAGGAAAGGGAGGTAACTTATGGGAAACCAGATGATTTTCCCTCTTATGGATGGGATAATGAATATGGAGAAGAAACTTCAAGGTTTGTAAAAGTGTAGCCATCTGTACAAGATAATTGTTTCTTCTAAAACGCTTTTTATAATGGTGAATTCAATGATTTATATGTTTTATTTACCCTAATATCTGTATTAAGGCATTAAAGATTTTCATATTTTTGATAAATCAATAATAATTTCTTCATCGTACATAATGCACATTTACTTTTTCTGCATTTGCATCAATAATTTCATTAAGGGGGGGGGGGGGGGGGGGGGGGGTGAGTCAATAGGCAACAGAGTAGTGTAATATTTTTTTCTGTCTATGAAGAAATATCAAAAAATGTGGTACATAATGAATAACCGGCGTAGCTGGGTTATTTTAAAGTGACGTCAGCCAATCAGGAGATGTGATGCATCTTAAAATAAATGGTTTTGAAATATTATATAAATTAAGTACTAGATATAACAGTCCCCTGTTTTAGCTTTTCTACCATCAGTTGTAATACACACTTTTGATTTATATATAGAGTCAATAGGCAACAGAGTAGTGTTATATTTTTTTCTGTCTATGAAGAAATATCAAAAAATGTGGTACATAATGAATAACCGGCGTAGCTGGGTTATTTTAAAGTGACGTCAGCCAATCAGGAGATGTGATGCATCTTAAAATAAATGGTTTTGAAATATTATATAAATTAAGTACTAGATATAACAGTCCCCTGTTTTAGCTTTTCTACCATCAGTTGTAATACACACTTTTGATTTATATATAGAGTTCCAGCATTTGAGGCATCCAAATATTTAGTGACCAACAGGGAATATTTAGAATTCGTACACGATGAAGGCTACAGTAAGAAAAATCTGTGGACAGAAGAAGGATGGGGCTGGAAACTATATAGACATGCTGAGCATCCAGCATTCTGGGTGTGTGATAATGGTACGTAAAGTTTTCAGAACGGCTCTGTTTCCAGCTTACCAGTATTTGTTTGGTGTCAGTGTTGGTAAAGTTGGGTTTTTTTTACCAGATGAGTAATGGTTGAAAAATTTTCTCACAACTCTCAATCTATCTTAGTTTTTGTTTATACATTGAAGATGTGTACCTCATTTTATGTAAATGTTTGGAGAATGATTTGTCTGCTTTAGCTTATTAATCTAGAGATACTAGTTTTTCTCAGTTTAGCTTATTTTTTTTAGAAATAATGAATATCATATTCCTTAGGGGAAAAAACTGGTGTAATATGATTTACATGACACTAACCACTATCTTACTTGCTATTTCGACCATATTTGAATTATATACCGGTATATTAATTGAATTCAAACTCTGTTGAATTATGTTTTTCTACTTCTATGTTTAGGTTGTAAAGGTGGTTGTGGAGCTGCTCTGTCTTCATATTCACATTGTCACTTCAATACTGAACTGACAACCACTAATGGAGTGACCAATGGACAGAGCAATAGAGTGACCAATGGACAAAGCAATGGACTTACCAATGGACAAAACAATGGAGTGACCAATGGACAAAATAATGGAGTGACCAATGGACAAAGCAATGGAGTGACCAATGGGCAAAGCAATGGAGTGACCAATGGACACACCAATGGTTTTAATCGTGGAGGAACAGTGTACAAGTATGTAACTGAAAGAAGACATCTTAATATATAAATGGGTCAAAGACTCAATTTGATTGGTTAAAATACATCAATATCTCTAAATTAACAAAATGAGGGAAAATACTATCTGCTTAGACATAAGGTTGACAGATAATGCTATAAGAGTTGGTCTTTGAGAATCCCTGAAAGTTCACTAAACTTCTCTGTCTCAAATATATGCAAATATCTTCTTCTATATACTTGAAGCCCTGTTTACATCTTCAATGTTAGTATAAAAAATATAGATTCTTTAATTCTTTAATTGATATGATTTGAAGGCTTACTGAGAA
The DNA here is from genome assembly GCF_963676685.1 of Mytilus edulis. Classification (NCBI taxonomy): domain Eukaryota; kingdom Metazoa; phylum Mollusca; class Bivalvia; order Mytilida; family Mytilidae; genus Mytilus; species Mytilus edulis. Next base: position 116,869,026 of record NC_092344.1, on the reverse strand, counting down.
TAAAAAATTCCCGAGGCACATAAGTATAACGGGAATTGATTGTCTTCTTGCGCATGTGTAATACATGTACATGTAGGCGTAGGAATTTTTGGCGCCAAAAAATTAGGTTGTAAAGTGACTGTTTTATATAGTTTAATTCTAGCCTGTACTTCGTACTGTGAACATCGTATTTTTAAGGGTTTTTTAAGGAAAAAAGCTTTGCATAATTTTGTATTTGATAAATATATTGATTTTTATGTAGGTTGATTGGCTATACAAACGTAATCGTATTTAGACTTTTGTACCAAAAATTTTCATAGCCCTTGAGTCCTAATGACTCGCTTTTTTTTCTATTTCGATATTTACAAACAAAATTATGTTTTTCTTTTTCTCATTTGATAAGTGAGGTCCAACACTTAGAGTTCCGTTGGCATGGACAAAAGGACACAGGTTTCCTAAAAGGGTTTTTCCTGGGCGGCCACGAAACATTCATTTATTCAGTTATTTTAATACAAAAGGTCAACATTGATGAGTATATATTTTTGTTGAACAATGATGTTATTGTTTTCACATTGTATAGTGTATGATATGTTTATATAGATCATTTGGTCCGAGACCACCATTGTCGTCCCTTGATTTTCGTTGTTCACAAATATAGTCCCTAGTGTTGACAGTGGGTTACTTGCCATTAATTTTTATACCCCTTCCAAATTTATTTCTCCATGTTCACTGCCTCAAATTGCAAGAAGGGGGTTGAAATTACACTGTAAAAAAATTTGGGTCCAGAATTTTAAAGGAAAGTAGTGATTTGGTCCAGCTGAAAAAGGTTGAAAATGAGCACTTCGGAAGCTGTCAAAAGATTTCAAGACGCCCTAAACATAAAATTGGCCATATTTTGAGTTAGAGGCGATGAAGTTTTCTATAAATTTGATATAATTTGTCCCAAAAGTAGTACAACACACTGTAAAAGTTTCTTTGAGAAAGCGCAGGTGGGATTTTTTTTATTTTCATTTATGTTCTAAAAGAAATGCACTACGAATTAATTGTGTTCTCGGACCTAAGAGGTGAAATCTGTAAATATAGAATTTGTACTCTGGCAACTTCCCTAAATGATTTGATGGTGTCAACTTGTCAAATAGCATGAAACTAAAGGATTTAAACTTTTATTTTATAGAATTTCTGCCAAAACGACCAATTTTGACATTTTATGGTCAAAATAGGCATTTTATAACTTTTTCAATATTGATGCATAAATGGCATCCTGACTTTCTATCTGACAGGTTTTTATGTGTCAATATTTGTGTTTCTATGCCTTTACCTGCTTCTTTTACTTATTTATGAACTCTGAATCTACAGAAAAGAAGTTTATCTCAGATAAAATGTGCAAAATGTGTTGTATGAATGACCCTTGTCTAACGCCTTGTTTGGATGAAGGCAATAGTGGGGAGCTTGGTATATAAAATTTGATGTCCATATTAGAGACTTCACTAAATTTGTATCAAATGCACTTTACAATGTCTATTGTACCTGTTCCATTTCACATACTATATTTCTTTTCTTCTGTAGGATAGCAAGTGGTTTAAATATAAGCCTGTTGAGAATAAATTGCATGAAAGTTTTTCCCTAAAAAGGCAAAAATCTTTGTTTCAGCCCATACTGCTTGTAAGAAAAGTTATTTGCAAGAGTCTTTTTGTGCTCAGATTTGTTGTATCATGTCACATGAGTATAGAAATGATAAAAAAGACACACATTTTTATTTTTTATAGCCTCAATATGCATTTTTAAATGTAAATATGTGGCACGGCCTTAATTGACCCTAAATTTTTTCCAGTCTTACTTGGCCTAAGACCCTTTTAAACTAATATGATATGTTATTTGTAACTTTTCTTTCCATTTAAAGTACTTTAAATACATATGTAAGGATTATTTATAACCAAAAAGCTTCACAAATTTAAAATTGCTGGAAAATATTACATCTTCATGTAAGGCTCCACTTCATTGAAAAACCTGAATTTTTAGGCGCAGGCTCATATAAATTTGACTTATGAATAATTATGCCAAGTCTGATAAATCAAATGAGTACTCTATTGCTTTTAGTACATGATAAGTTATATATTAAGGCATTTAACAAGTATTTTTTTGCAATATTTAAATTTTTAAAGCCCCAAATGTTGATAGTTGAAATTTTTCAATTTTAACGTCAAAATTTTACACGCAAAGATGAGTATAGAACTAAACTTAATGTCTATAATATACATCCTATTGTCATGAAACTTTGTAAGTAGTGTTATAATACATTAAGCTTTGTTCATACCAAGTTTTTTTAAGATTTGTCTACTCTTTCTACCCTATTAGGTCCGAGACCACCATTGTCGTCCCTTGATTTTCGTTGTTCACAAATATAGTCCCTAGTGTTGACAGTGGGTTACTTGCCATTAATTTTTATACCCCTTCCAAATTTATTTCTCCATGTTCACTGCCTCAAATTGCAAGAAGGGGGTTGAAATTACACTGTAAAAAAATTTGGGTCCAGAATTTTAAAGGAAAGTAGTGATTTGGTCCAGCTGAAAAAGGTTGAAAATGAGCACTTCGGAAGCTGTCAAAAGATTTCAAGACGCCCTAAACATAAAATTGGCCATATTTTGAGTTAGAGGCGATGAAGTTTTCTATAAATTTGATATAATTTGTCCCAAAAGTAGTACAACACACTGTAAAAGTTTCTTTGAGAAAGCGCAGGTGGGATTTTTTTTATTTTCATTTATGTTCTAAAAGAAATGCACTACGAATTAATTGTGTTCTCGGACCATTTGTCTTATTAAATCGGCAGCTCACAATATGCAGTACTCGAGCTAGTCAACAACATAAGTTTGTGTTGTGTTTTTCTTTAAATAGTTTAGATGTATTAAGTGGAAAGAAGACGTTGATTATAACACTACTCTTTAATATCTAACATTAGCAATTCTAGTCACTACTTGTAATCTTTGTCCTTGTTCTAATCATACAGCAAACAAGAAGTATAAGCTTAAATACAAGAAAAAATATACAAGCTGTCAACCAATCAAAACTCAGCACACTTGTACAAATTTTTATTAAAAGGAGAATGAAATAACATTTTTAATCATTTTTTTTATTGTCAAAATGCCAGGTCAAATCAGTTTGACTTTGCAAAGCCACGAAGCAACAATTTTAGTACAGACTCTTCTGTATACTCCTTCATCTACTTATTTTATCCCTACAGATACAGAGCCATGTTTGATGTATTGGACATGCCATTAGACTGGCCAGTAGAGGTAAACTATCATGAAGCTCATGCTTTCTGTTCATGGAAGGGCAGTGGTAATCGACTACTTACTGAAGCTGAGATGAACGTTATAAGAGATGATCAATTTCCACCAAGCGACGGCCCAAAAAGTGATGTTATCTACCAAGACAATATAGATTTGAACCTCAACTTAAAATTTGGATCGTCTACTGTGAGTTTAGTTGTCTTTTTGTTATCTTTGTGTATTGTGAAAAAAATGTAGATGTTATAATAAAAAAGTATTAATTGAAAATATGCCTTCATTAAAAACCAAAAGGAAATTTATTGGAGAGAGAAGCTTTTAACTTGTATTTATACCTGATGACCTTCTATTTTTATCTGATGACCTTGTATTTTTATCTGATGACCTTGTATTATACATGATGACCTTGTATTTATACCTTATGACCTTTCTTTTGTGTTTGTTTTACAGCCTGTGAATATGTTCCCAGCAACAGAAGCAGGATTCCATGATGTTTATGGGAATGTCTGGCACTGGACAGAGGACCATTTCAATGGACTGTATGACTATAGGTCTCATTACCTCTATGATGATTTTTCCTCACCTTGTTTTGATGGGAGACATAACATCATTCTTGTATGTTTTATTTTTTATTTTTAAGATAAGAAAAATGCTTATGTCTTTTTATTGAATCTGCAGACCAAATCATTCATAAAAAAGTATATGAAGCTGCAAAGTATTAGTTTGATTTTAAGAATTCTGTTTCAGCAAAAGAGAGACTTAAATAATAGTTTTAAAAGATGTCTTGAACAGTAAAAGTGTTGCTATGCTGAATTTCAGTTTGGCTCTTTTCTAGTTTTGAAAGATGATTAATAAAAAACATATAGGTCAGTCATATGAGAAACAGGTTTCAGTACCAACATTTTGTGTTTCTTTAGGTACCAGTTGGCTATTTTATACACTTATTGTACAGACTGTTGTTAACATATATATTTCTTTATATACAGGGGGGTTCCTGGATATCGACTGGTGATGAAGCTTCAAGATTTGCTAGATATGCCTTCAGAAGACATTTTATTCAGCATGCTGGCTTTAGATTAGCTAGATCTCTGGAAACAGCAGAATTACCAGCTAGACTGATAGACTCCGAAGTATTTGTCCTGGGTATTGGTGTGCAGGGTAAATAAATAACTACTAGTTTGATTGAATTTTATATATTCTTGTCAAAGGTCAAAGAAATATTTGTCAATATTTTAAGAAACTAAACGAGCCAAATTAATTTTAGTCAAGGTATGGTACCACCTAAACTGTAAAAATGTAAAATAGTTTTAAATGTATATGTAGTAGTTTCCAATCCTTCTGAATAAAAGTTATTGTGACAATTATTTCTCATCTAATGTTGTATTTACTGTGACTATTGTTCTCTGGCAGACTTTTTGGGATATAATTATTTTTACATTATAAGAAGTACTGATAAATGATAGAATTCAAAATTCCAGAATAAAGTCAATATGTATGGAGAAAAGATGAAATAACTCCGAATATGAAATCTGTTGGTTATATGAACGTGAATTCTGGGTGACAGTTATACATTTTAAAGTCTGATAACATAAAATACAGTCATTGTAATTAGTTTATATGTTTTTGATAACACTTGTAGACTTAATACCAAATGTTCTTTTAGAAAACCCATATGTAATTGAAGAGGAAGGACACAAAGTGATGAAAGTTCCAACAACCAATAAACAATATGGATATGATGAAAAGCATCAGTTATATGGGATCCTCGAGCAGGAATTTGGCTACCGTGATCCATTGCCACTAGCCATTGCCAGACTCTGTAAAGAATACAAAACTGAAAGTGGAAACGAATCACTGTGCTGGATTGGTTGTGGAACAGGAATAGGACCAATGCATCTACACAATGTCTTTCAAAATGTATGTTTTTAACTCACAAATTATTTGTTTAGATATAATGATTTTTTTTCGTACATTCACAAAAAATTTTTGTAAAGAAGTTTTGATAATTCAGTTCATTCTAAATAAGATGGGAAACAACTCATTTGATAAACTGTAATAATTCAGAAACTGATTGACCTGTAATATTAATTTTAAGTTTTTATATATATGTCGTTACAGATTTTGGCAATAGATTATGGTGGTCGATTTATTGACACAGCTTTAAAACTTCAGAAAGGAGAACAAGTAGAATACACAAAGTCAAATGGTCAACAGGCCGTAGCAATGTTTGATGGCGTGGGATATGACAATGTTGTTTTCAAACAGGTAAATATAGACCATAGCCACATTTCACAGAAGGTAGATTACATAATGTTGTTTTCAAACTTGAAGCTTTATATAATTTAATAGTATTCTGGCTTAAATCTGTTTCAACTACAAAAGATACAAAGGTACTATATTTCAAACAAGCATTAAGAAATCAGAACCAGTAATACCAAATTTTAAAAAATCAATGGCTTAGCTATGACCGCTAAAACTTGAAGTGGTATTATAAATGTTATAGTCATTTTTTATATGTAGAGTCTCTATAATGAGTTTTTCACAATACTTTTGTTTTTCCCTTAAAAATTCTGAATCAAGTAATAGACTTCAGAAGTAAATACTCAAATAAATCCTGTATTGTGTTTTTTTTGTTGTTGCCTTGTTTTAAAGATGTTTAATTCATGTAACTTATTAATATCTTTTAACTTACTTTTTTTTAGTTAACATGGTTACCAAATGAAGTGAACAGCCATAGTATGACGGTTGTAACCTTCTTGGACAGAACACTCAATCCTAAAGGTAACTTAGAATTGTTTGTATTAAATGTAAAGAATCAGTGAAATAAAGTGAAAGAAGCTGATTAAACAATAAATTGAAAATCACCATTTCAGAATCTAAAGCATTGTGTGTTCCTTCGCAGGAAATTAATATCTTTCGTTGAATATGAATGTTAAGGATGTTATAAGCAAATCACAACATTGTGGTGTATGCATTTGAAAATATTACTTAGAATGCATTAGATTCTTAAACAGTAAATTCCAAACTATGATTTTTTTTGTCAAATATTTTCTAAAGATTGTAAAAAAAGAGAATTACGTTTTCAAATCAGTTCAGATTTATTAAAACAGTTGTTTTATTGTTATCAATATTTAAAGTCTCTGAAAATTGATAGAACGGGCTATATGTATTTGTTTGAATATTTGACAGCATGGTTGGCTCGACTGTGGGAAGTTACAAAGGAAGGAGGACTTGTCCTAATTGTGTCTGATTGGGAAAGTGAAAAACTACAAGTCAGCTTGCAAAGACAGTAAGTAAATTATAGAATGACATTTTATAATGTAAACTACTGCTACTGTATAGGATGTTGATTAAATCCTTTTCAATGCTGGTTATCCCTTTTTTCCAGTACCAGTCTTAATTTTTGGTCTTTCATCCATTTTGACCAACTTTGCAAACCTTCCTAAAGCATTACTTTGTACTCTTCCTGAATATGCATCACACATTTGCCACTTGATATTTAGCATTTAAAAATCAAAAAATCAATATATAATAAGCACCTTTAACTTTTAAGAACACCACTTTAAACTGCCTTCAAGAATTGTAAATTATCAACAGTTTTTCAAAAGAGAGAGTGTTTAACCTAAAAGGAGTAGGTCCAGTAAGACCCCTTTTTGGCCCCAAAATATAGCAGTTTTACAAAATTGTTAAAACGTAAACTTTTAGTTATTTATTGGACAGTAGAATGCTTCTGCTACATAAATATGGGCTGTTTTTGACAATACAATGCACATATATTGGGTACTAGCATCATAAAGTCATGCTAAATTACTGAGATCTTCACAATTCTAGCATTTTAGTTAAATCTTAGACGGTTTTCATGTAAAACAAAAGTGGCCGCATTCGTGTCCTTGATAATGAAATGAAAGTTGTATTTTATTATAATACATGACATATATAAAGGTTGAGGATGAACACTGATGCGGCCACTTTCATTTTTGACAAAAAAACATCTGAAAAGTGACATTTTTCAGCATATTTGATAGATTTTTCATATTTGAGCTTGAATCGGATTGTTTTTAATGACTTAATCAGTTAAAATCTTTCACATAAACTGATTGATTCAAATGAAATAGACACTTAAGTGTTTAAAAAGTGGTCAAAATATTTCGTCAGATGAACCTGAAATTTGAGGCCAAAATCGGTCCTTACCTACTCCTATTGAGGTATAGCCAAGAAACATAGTTTGAAAAACCATTGATGATTTGTTTCTCACTATTTTTCTAGGCATTGTTAATGACATAATTCCCTGACATCATACATTCTCTTTCTAAACCATATTACAAATACAACTTGTCACCAGATTTTAACTTGTGATGACCAGCAGCCATTCTAATATTAGAGTAGGGAAGCATTTATCATTCAGAAGCTTCTGGTTTCAGCTCCAGTTTCTTACATTTTTTCTATGGTCTTCTTAAATTTATGACTTTCATTTGGGCCAGTATATCTTTTTTTTTTTTTTATTTTACCAAAGTTGGTTATGCAACAACAAAAATTGCTTCATATATCTTTTTTTTTATTATTACATGTTATCCATATTCTATTTTGATATTTCAGTATGGTTTACATTGGAAAAAGAGAGTTGTCATACCAAGATGGAAATGCTTTTGCAATGATGACCATTTGGAAAAGAATCTGAATTTGTTGACTCAATTTTTATTGTCGGAGACAATATGTTACTACTTTTTTTATATTTTATTTACACAACTATTAATTGTACATTTTATATTGTTTTATTATTATTATTTTGATGATACATGTATTTCCTAATAACTTGTTTATTTATTAGTCCTCAAGTCATTATATAGTGCTGATAGTAATGTGTTCCTTACATGATGGCCTTTGCTGTTCAAATATTGGTATATGTAGTTTTTGTACATTGTTATTCTTTTTTTTTAATGTGGAACATAACAGTGTAATGTTTACATATGTATAATATTATATTGGTTTAATTTTCAATTGTTTTAAATTGATCAGGATAAAGATTGTTGTGTCAAACATTTCTTTTACATTGATAATTCACTGTTTTTTGTTTTTTTATTTAGAAATCAAAATGTTACTTTATGTGTTATTAATTGTGATGAAAAAATCCCCTTTTCTTAATAAAGTGTTTTGAATTTTATTAATCATTGTCTGTTTATGTATATGATAAACTTGTTTTACTGGCTTTTAATATGATGGTCCCAATGGGTACTCTTTTTTTGTAACTAATCCAAATTGTTTTCTAAGATCTATAAAGACATATTTCCTTTGTATAAAAATACCAAGAAAGTATGGTATAATTGCCATTGAGAAAACTATCCACTATAGACCATATGAGGAAGATATAGATGTCAGTTAATTAAAATTCCCTATCTGTTCAACCAAATTTTGCAATTTGCATAGCTTTCTAAATGTTTACCTTTAGATAAACTCAATAGAAACCAGGTATATCCTGAATTGTACATGTATCACCTTTCGTTGTGTCTATTTTCAACCTACCTTTAAAGTCTTATAAGAAAAATCTGACCTTAGGAACACAGGTACTACCAAAGTAACTCCTGGTTTTCTGGAAATCTTAGATTAGTATATACTATGAAGTGCATTAATCCTGAATTTTTAATGCAAACTCATAGACAAGTAAATTTTAGCTCAAAATGGTTAAATGTATTTCTCTTTCACTAAAAGTTTCATTTTGTTGGTTACTTTAAGTAAACAAGGACATCAAAAGCACTAATGTGTGTCAGAGTATGGCTATACTTTTACATATGTTCTAAATTGGAGGGAGTAATTGGTGGTCTGACACCTAAAAGCAACTAATGATATAATAGGTAGTTAATTAAAAATAGTAGTTAGTGTCTCTGTTGTGTCGTAGTTCTCTTATATTTGATATGTTTCCCTCAGTTTTAGTTTGTATCTGGATTTGTTTTTCCTCTATCGATTTATGAATTTTGAACAGCGGTATACTACTGTTGCCTTTATTTGAAATTGTTTCTTCAATCAAAATATTTACTTGACCTGAAATATACCAAACTCCTGTTAAAGAGCCACTAACCATATTAATATTAGAAGTGTAAATGAATGAAATGTTAAAACGAAAGAGATCTGCTTTCCCTTCAAAATACTTGAACTAAAGACTGGCAACAGTGTTTTTTCACATTCTACTTAAAAAGAGTATTTACATCAAGTCTGGTCTACTACAGTGCCTTCCATATGACTTCATTTACATTTCATGTACAGAATAAAAGTATAATTGAACAATTGAGTTCTGGTAAAAAAAACAAACAATAATAAACAAGAGGCTCTAAAGAGTCTATGTCAACTCACCTGGTTATATTTATAAATAAGATGGGGTATGAGTGCCAATGAAACAACTGTCTATCAAATTTACAATTAGTAAAAAGAACAATTATATGTCAACATTGAGTTCAAAATGGTTGTATCAAAAGCACTACCTACTAGCTATATTAGACACATCAACGATTCCACGATCATGTTTTGAGATCTGGTCTATTTCAAGAGGGCTACTGCTGAATGAGTAAAGAATGGGTTTCATGATTTATCTATTGCTGAATTCATTTTACAAAGAAAGGTTGTTAATGGGAGTACATTTTTAAATCACATGAATTCTCTCTTAAGGTCAAGGATCAGTAAATAAACTAGTCCATAGATTTTTTTAAAATTTAGAACTAAATTAGATATTGAAAATATATATCAGAAAATGTAAAAAAAAGTATATGTCACCGACTTCGTTTTCAAGAAAAATCTATTTTTAAAATGGTCAGAGAGGGAACTAAATTACATTGAATATATAGGGTAAATCTATATTTTTCTTCTACAATTTTTGGTTTCTGGTATAAATCACGAGAACCGCTCCATAGATTTTTTTTTTAAATTGATATGTTTTTCCTCTTTGTCTTACGAATTAGATGATATTAAAAGAAAATATGGTCACCGACTTCGTTTTCCCTGTAGAAGCGACGCAAACCCAACATTTTGGCAAAAAAACCCATTAAAATTCGTGACGTCGTAATTTTTATTACATAACGTCAAGTTATCTTGCTAATAATTTCCAACATTCTTTGTGTTGATTATGCACGACAGCACGATGATTATGTGTTTCGTATTGACAGATTCTTTTTATCATAAGAGTCTGGATAATTATCATAAATTTTTATTTAGTATTGCCAATATTCTTTATTCTTTATATTTTAGCACCTCATTATACACTTTTTCTTTTTTTTTCTTTCTTTTTTGCATTTTATTCTGCAATTTTTGCCCATTATTCTGTATTCTGTAAACCCCAATCAGACCCTCTTTTATGGAACATTTTAAAAAGAAATTTTACGTTGTAAAAATATGATACATGTATGTTCATTATCAATATACATATCTAAAACAATTACTAATTCAGACAAAAATACGTTGTAGGTACATGAACGCAAAAATTGTAAAAACTTAAAAATAGAAATCATCAGGGTTACTGTCTACAAGTTGACGCAATAAAAGATGTAATTGAAGCTATATTTCTTATGCCCTCAATTACCTCTGTCCGTCTGTCCGTCCGTCATTCCGTCTGGCCGTCCGTCCTTCCGTCCGTCCGTCTGTCCCCTTTATAGTTTATAGTTATTCCGCAAAACATCTACAGTTTGAATCATATAACGTACTTTGCTGTCTGTTTGCATGTGGTCAAGGTTTTGATCTTTATTACTATTTGCTCTAATGAGAGATAGTTGAATTTTGTCATTTTTGGGTAACGAATTCATAAATCTCTTAGACTATCTTGTAAGTCATCTGTTTACACTTTTTCTCCGTTCCGATATATGATTTGGACACTTTTGAAAAAAACCCGGGTTTTTTTAGCAGCGGAACATGTAATAGCTTGTGTTTTGGTACTATATCACGACAGAACGTGTTCTGTCCATATACTGCTGCTTAACATCGCATATATAAACAAACATTATATCAATGATTCTACAAATTCTTGAAAGAGTGTCGTGTGGTTATTTATACATCTTCAAGTTAACAAGTAAAACACGCAGACAAACTGACATCTTTGTTGATATCTTTTTTGTTCTGTATAAAATTTATTGTGTACAAGTCTACAAAAACGTTTTAAAAAGTTTACTAAATGGTTATTATTCCATAAGTGTACATATGTATGCTCAAAGTATATATGGAATCAGTACATGATACACAACATGCGACAAATAAGGAAGGGGGGGGGTAGTAATGACAGGAAACTAAATTAAACTAAGGCTTTGGTGGATGTAAACTTTAATAAAACTGGAAGTTACATAAGGGGAACAGGAAAATAAGAATATATTGCATCACTTACAACAACCTTTAAATTGACCAGTGATTTTTTTAATTCATTACTGACCAGCAACACCGAGATAATCCAACGATGTTTAAGGGTCCATATGAAGTGTGGACCTAAATGTTCTTTATCTTTAAATATAACGCTTATTCTGTAAAATCTTCAATTAACGATTTTGTAAAATTCTTCTATCATTACATGATTTCTTAATTCTGTACATGGTCTACACTATTATATTAAATAATTATTTTATTTTCCGTTGTTATTCTATATATTTTTGCAAACTTTTTTGTTCAATTTTTGACATTCGCCAGTATCTGTTATTCTGCAACTCCCTTTGAGATCTAATTATATGAGACAATAAATTAATGTGCTTCTCTCTTTGAATTTCGCTTTCTCTCAAGACATTGCACAGTCTTTGTAGTACAGTTTATTTTCCAAAAAATACATCATGTAAAAACATTTCCGAGGAAACCAAATATACGGAGGTTGAGATATGACATAAAAGCAGATGTACATATTTATGTTTAATATGCCTACAAAAATACCCCCCCCCCTTTTCACCCAAACCGAAAAAAAACAAGAAAAAAACAATCGCACACAAGCTGAGACATGACTTGTAATATTGTGTTTTGTTATATAGTCCATCTACACAAATGAGGGGGGACTCCGGGATCGGGTGGTTTTAAGCACGGGATTTCGGGAGCGATACTTTCTGGATCCGGCTATTCTTTTTTCGAATTTCGGGATGGCGGGATTGAAATTTCTATAAATTCGGAACCTCGGGATTTCATGTTTTAAAGTCCGGGATTTCGGGATCAGGACCCCTGCCCCCTCTCCCCGACAACTGCATATCATAAGATGTCTTTTCCTTTTTAATTTTTCTTTTGGCCTTCTGTTGTTGTCTGGTTGCTGTCTTATTGAAGTACTGACTACTTACGGGATTTACATTGAACTTTAGGTACTGAAAGTCTGTGACCCTGTGCATATTTTTCAGTCGGTATATATAGTAGTACTATGATATAGAGGTGATCGATATAATCTCGTTCTCAATTTTCAAGTTTTATGAGTGAAATAGAACTGAGAACAGTTTGTATATTTGAGATGCTACTTTCAGCTAGGGCACATTTTTTTTATTCGGTTAATTTTTACCCATATGTATATATATATATATATATATATATATATTGTCACTGACTCAGACGTACTTATAAATATAATTATTTTCTGTGACTGTATATTACATTAATTTGTAGGATCCTTTACTATAGATAATTTAGCTGATCTGTAACAATAACATCTTCATGCCTTATATATCATGTACTGTAGTACGCCGCTAGATTAAAACTGACGAGGAAAGGTAACACACGGCCAGCGAAAGCTCTTTTTTTGAGAGCCCAGGTGGTCGTGTGGTCTAGCGGGACGGCTGCAGTGCAGGCGATTTGGTGTCACGATATCACAGTAGCATGGGTTCGAATCCCGGCGAGGGAAGAACCAAAAATTTGCGAAAGCAAATTTACAGATCTAACATTGTTGGGTTGATGTTTAGACGAGTTGTATATATATATATAATATATATATAACAATTTCCTTTGAGAAGACAACCATACGAATCAATACTATAAATACAATTTCGATGTTAAAAATAGAACACAAATCTTTAAATAGATACATGTATAAATAGTATATGGTTTGAAGATTTATACATGGCTTAGTATCCTAATAGTATTGATTCGCATGGTTGTCTTCTCAAAGGAAATTGTTATATATATATTATATATATATATACAACTCGTCTAAACTTAAAACCATATACTATTTATACATGTATCTATTTAAAGATTTGTGTTCTATTTTTAACATCGAAATTGCGGACGTGAAAGAAAACACCATTACAAAAAAACAACGTTAGAATACAAAATGTAGCGATGGATTAATGATCGTGAAACATCATTTTTGTTTATTTTTAATTTGTTATAGTCTAAAAACTGTGTATGAATATTAAACTATTGTTCCAGCCGTGAACAAGGTTAATTAATTTAAGTATATTATCATAGTTTAGTGCCATCTATGACTGACTGACAGCATCGGCGAATTTATGACCAGTATTAGTTTATGTAGTTCTTTTCCTTTTCTCTAATTTGAAAATATTTTTACTTGTTACGACTGGTGTGATAATTTTCAAAATATGGGATATATAGTCTTACCGTACAAAATACAAAGTTTTTAAAACTTTAGTATTAATGTCCCAAACTTGCACCCCTTCTGCTTATTTTCTGCTAGCCTAGACGATGTCTTTTCCCAGTTAATATAGGGTTTTTTAAAGGACAGTTTTGAAATACTACATATAGAATACTTCCGAGACCACACTGTTTTTTCTCATCCCAATTATGTAGCAAAAGTAGTGAGCAACAGTTTTCACACTTGTTTTAACTGATCGGCAGATATACAAACTCTACCACCCTAGGCTACGTCCTGATTTTCATTTTGAAGATCGTCTTCAGGACTGTTTTCATATTCATTTTCAATCTTTAATTTTAGAAAAACAAGTTCATTTTCCTAGAAGTAACATACTTTCAGTCAAATTTACCGTCGACGTTGTCCCATCGAAAAGTCGCCAAATCTGGTCAAAGGGACGTAATTCGTACTAAACGTCGCAATATTTCGCGGAATCCGCTAGACGGCGTTCATTTACTGTTACTTGACCTTAATTAAGTCACCTTTGCTCTACCATTTGCTTCTACAGAGAAGGGTGTTTTGTTTTATCAATCCTATATGCTTTTATATTACCAATACCTATGTTAATGATTGGTTTAATACTGAAAGATTATTATTTTTTTCTCTTTTAAAATGAAATATAGCAGTTCACTTTGTCGACTGTTTGTGTTATTTAAGAATTTGTTATAAATCATCAACAATGTAGCTGGTGTAAATTACATAAAAAGGGTCTTTATTTCTGTCTTTTTTTTTAAATCAACCTGTACATCTAACTGATCAGCTAGTTGGCTTATTAAGGGACCTTTCCTTTTGAAATTTCGTTGGAGTTCGGTATTTTTGCTATCTTTAATTTTTAGGTTTTTTTTCAAATATGTGCTTAGTAGTGGTTGTTATTCAATAAAAGATTCGTTTTGGTGTGGATCGAATTTCTGACGTTCCTTATTTGTTGCGACAGCCAGGCTGGTATATATCTATTTGGTGGATCTTTTGGTCTGAATGGTCATCTTCTTGTGGACGACACTATACATAGATTCAAAGGATAGTAAAGCACATCTTGACCATCTTGAAACTAATTTTTGTTAGTTCTACCTCTAATTATGTTATACTATAGACAGCAAAACTGTTGTTACTTTCTTATTATTGGATTGATTAGTTTATCCATTTTGGATGTTCAGAGTTTGCGAAGGAATGTCCAAATGAGCAAATGAAATGCAGCGCATTATAATGCAGAGTCTGTATCTATTATGTTGTTTTTATTATTTAATATTTATGTCATATATCTTACACTATAGACAAGATAACTGTTAACCTATCCAATGTAATGGTTAAATTATAATTACAAGCCATGCTGAAACTGTATCTATACGGACGATTTTATCATTTTTTATGTTTGTCACATAGGTTCCACAAGAATAAGTCGACTAGTAGGAGAACATTCTATAGGCATATTAATCTGATTTCCTTACCATTCAATTGGTAATATGCATATTCATAATATGTTACTGTGTTTATTCGAGGGATATTCAAACTGATAAATAAACTAATAATGCAATGGCATAAAAACGAAAAACGACAAAAGACAAACAGTACGCAAACACAACAATGGGCTAAAATATTTCTCCAAGCTGCAGTTTGGAATCATATTGCTAATTGATAAAAGAAAGAAGAAATTAAGCCTTTTGTTAGAGAAAGGTTGCCAGTAAGAAGCAAGTGCACTGTAAAAAGTAAAATCATAAAAATTCTAAAGATGTTATCTTTAAAAAAGAAAAAATGCATTTAACTTTTATATATCTAGTTGATACCAGGCCTTAAAACATTTCCAACTGGACAGGTAAGTATGTACTCAACGTAGATTAAGAGGTGTAAATACAGCCATTTGTTATGGTGATCCTTAAAAATATAACATGAAAACTGTTTAAAAAAAGTTTAATTACGTAAATACTGAACTCCGAGGAAAATTCAAAATGGAAAGTCCTTAATCAAACGGCAAAATCAAAAGCTCAAACACATAAAAAAAATTCGATAACTGTCATATTCCTGACTTGGTACAGACATGTTCTAGTGTACGAAAGAGTGGATTAAATCTAATTTTAAAGCTAGCCAAACCTCTCTCTTGTATGACAGTCGCATCAAATTCCATTACATTGCCAACGATGTGTAAACGAAACAGTTGTTTCTTTTTTTTAGTTAGGACTTATGGATTCAACAGATGGTTAATGATGATAAAGAACACTGTTTTTATAACAATTATGACAATTATGACATGGCTATTAAAATATGAGCATGTGTTTTCTAAACTTAAAATGAAAACCGAAGGCTTTAGATTTTAAGTATAACTGGAACAAAAAACAAAAAGTCTGGAGAAAAATTCATCAAACAAAACACGATGAGACATTTATTCAGACAATTCAAAATATGTTGTTACATTTGCTATCAAGTAATAAAAACAAACATAGGTTTATCAAGAAACACAATAAATAATGTCACGATGTAATCGTATATATGACGATACATATGGTAAACAGCGCAGGCACATCGTCATGTACGTAAGGATCATTTAAAAAAAATCATTGGCACAATATGCTGAATTTTTTTGATTGAAACGTTCTATCGCTTTTTCTTGGTCAATGCTGTCGATATCAGAGCTTCGAATGTCGTCTTGTATGTTTGGCGGTATAAAATCTATATATGGTTCGCTTGGAGCCAACCCACTGTCAGAGACTGTACTCTCTGTTGCTTCGTTGAAACCTGTCAGAAAATGTCGCGCATCAATACATTCTATCTCTGGATAAATTGTTTTCAGCCATGCCTGCTTTGTTGTCAATGCACTATCTGGATTATAATCCATCGCTTCGTTAAACGCCTTCATAAAGTTCCTACCTTCTTTAGACGTACGAATATTAATACCAGGTTGGTCGCAAAACTGGTTAAAATCGTCCTCCCATGGATGACAATCATTAATATGACATAAAAATTCATAAAACTGCTTTACTAGCAGATACTGATGTTTGTTGCAAAGATCAAAGGGAACCTGCATATTTTTACTATGCCCAAACTGGACAAGAACGGTCCTTTTTGATATGTCAGAATTACCAATTGAACTATTCAATACAGTTTCAATGCATTTCATAAAAACACTGTCACAATGTTGTCTATATGCCGACTCTACCCACTGTGAATACTGATTAACTGAACATTTTGATAAAATGAATACAATATGATCTGATTTATTCACGGCATTGTCGATCCAGAGATTTTTATTCTTAGTCTGTGACCAGGGAAAGAAAAAAACATTGAGTTTACACGATTCTTGAAGGAACATAACCAAAGACTTCACCAATGTGTTATGTCGATCGTCATCATCTGCCGCTACAACGGCAACTATCCTTGACCTTTTATTTAAGGCTGAAAAAAAAAATACAATTATCAATTTTCACTTTAATTGAGAAAATTATTAACATATTTATCCTGTCATTATATTTCCAATCTTCGTTAAGGGGGAGAAGCTGGTATGGTATACTGTTCGTTATCTCAGTATACTATGTTCAGGGGAGATAGTCAGGAGGTTAGACTGTTATAGATACACAGTATACTCTGCTTAGGGGAGGTAGCCAGGAGAATACACTGTAAATTATCGTAATTATCATTGATTGATTACATTTTTAAAGCCATCCTGAAAATCTCTATTTGTAATATTAAATAATAATTGACCATAATTATTGTTGAGTTGATGTGTTATTTACGTTCACCCAATGTCTCGTTTTATAAATAGTAATCAATACGAGGCGCAGAATTAGTCGCACTTTTGTATTTTATATTCAAGTATATCTGGAAACATTTCAGAACCTCCATATTTGAAGTAAAGGATAAACAACTCATACCTTTATCTTTACCTTTAACATCTGTATTATTGATATTAACATCATTGTTAGAATTTCTGTGTTCTGAAAAATAATTAATATGCAACATATTATAAGTTATAACATGTTCTACATCAACCCCTGGTATTCAGTTAAATAATAATTTGCTAGCAGGGTGATAGAAGATATTACTGTAAGTGAGAAAGCAGGGTTTTACTGTTCGAAAAGTTAAATTAAGAATAGTAAAGGAAGACTGCATGCTCTAAAAAAAATAAACGTTTTCAACAGAGGATTATCATTTCTACCCCAAACAATATGTAAGTCGTTGCATTTTCCTGCCATAAATAAATTTGATAGTTTAGTCACTTAAATTAAGTGCCTTGATGCTGAATTGACAATTCTAATCATCCTTTTTAGTTTGATGTCTTTTTTTTTGTTGCATTCATTTACACTAGAAACAGTTTGTCCCTTGTTTACATTGTTCGTTTTCTGTTGGTTTGTGGTTTGGATGCTTTTCTGTCCAAATTTACGTTCATATTCATGACTTACCTTTATAGAGTTTGTAACATCCAACGATTACAATTATTGCTAAGAGGAACGTAATAAACCCGAGAACGCTAGGTAAAATATGCTGATTAGGTGTTTTACTTATATCAGGGCTTAAAACTGCTCGAATTGGGTCTGGTGAAGTTCGTTGTAGTCTGTCAGTTCTTCTTGTTAAAGGCATGTCACCTTTGAAGGGAAAAGTCTCACATTAAACACTAAAAATTAAGTTTAATAAACAGTCCCTTGTATTGCCAACACCTTTCGATTTCTAACTTATAATTTTCCGAACATTTAGCAAATGACATATTATCACGAAAATTGCTACAATTCGAGAATTGGAGTCATACCAGTAGACAATGATCGTTTTTCCTAATTTATATATTTGTCAAGTAATGGTAACGGTAGGACATATTATTTATTTTAGTGCATGAAATGAACTAGTATAAATCCGTCTTGAACAGTTTTATAAGGAATGATATTTAAAAGAAAGTATTTAAATTAAACTTGTCAATTCTAGAGTATACCAAATATTTATTTTTTGGGGTTAAATTTGACGAATATTTGACTTTAAAACCTTTTTTAAGTTTAGACCTGCTTGATATGCACAAAAAAGTGTCAATATTTTTACCTGTCGTCGGCACAATAATAACAGAAGTTCTTGTACGTATACACTGTCCACAATAGTTTCTTTTTGATTTACAAGTGCAGTTGTCATCAAATGGCTGAACCTTAAATATATCATTCGTTATGTCTAATGATTTGTATCTTTATTTTAAGAGATAAAGCCATTTCAGTTTTTATGTTTTTATTACATTCCTACATATAAAATATCATAAATTTCGGTAAAGGCGAGCGGAAGTATAGGATACAATATTTAGGGGTTGACGGGATACACAGTATCATAGGTACTTATCAATTTTGTGTTTGTTTGATACATTTCACGCGACTCTATACCTTTACATCACATCATTATGTTATTGTGGTATTGTAAATTTTATATTCTTGTCTTTCATTTTTGCTTATATGCCTTGTCTGTATGATTTGTGCTTCCTTGTTACATATTTGTTTGTTTTATAGAGATTTTAATACAAATTTGACTGCTGTATACCTATTTGTGAAAGTTTTACCTATTGTGTCTGTTTGTTTTGTTCACACATCGTTGACAATATAATGTTGTTTGATGCGACATTCATACAAGTCAGAGGTTTGGCTAGCTTTAAACCAGGTTTAATCCACCTTTTTCTTCTTAAAAATTCCCTGTACCAAGTCAGAACTTATACAAGTCAGAGGTTTGGCTAGCTTTAAACCAGGTTTAATCCACCTTTTTCTTCATAAAAATTGCCTGTACCAAGTCAGAAATATGACAGCTGTGAGGTTTTGATTTTGCCATTTCATTACGGATTTTCCTTTTTAAATTTTTATCAGAGTTCAGTATTTTTGTGATTTTACTTTTGCATGCATATTAAACAAAATATGGCTCAGTTGAAGTGTTTTGACATTTTCACTTTACAATAGCCTTATTTCTCCGAACAGATTTCTTATGCAGGATTCTGAATATACTTGTTTGACCGTAAGCAAGACAACTTGATTTTTTAACATTGCAAAACAAAAATCAATACTATATAATGTCGTTAAATGATAATGAAGGTAATTGTGAGGGAATGCTCATGATGTTCAACTCGACCACTCCAATAATAAACTGTAAGAAATTCGATGTTCGATTAAATTTTCCATATCAAACAAATGTTTTAAATGTTTGAACAACTTTTTGGAATTGTTGGTCCTCAATGCTCCTCAAAGGAGTAGGTTCAGTAAGACCCCTTTTTGGCCCAAGAATTAAGCAGTTTTGCAAAATTGTGAAAATGTAATCTGTTAGCTATTTTTTTGAAAGTAGAATGCTTCTGCTACATAAATATGTGCTGTTTTTGACAATACAATGCACATATATCGTGTACTAGCATCATAAAGTCATGCTAAATTACTGAAATCTTCACAATTATAGCAATTTAGTTAAATTTTAGACGGTTTCCGTCTTAAATGAAAGTGGCCGCATTCGTGTTCATTCATAATATTGAAATGTAAGTTGTATTTGCTAATCGAATCAATTGAAATAGACACTTAAGTGTTTAAAAAGTGTCCTAAATATCTCGTTATAACTATTTTGATATGAGCTTCACTGATGAGTCTTATATAGACGAAATGGCGTATTATTAAATTACAATCCTAGTACCTTTGATAACTATTAAAACAAATTATGCTATATGATTCAGGAAGAAAACGACTGTAAGGATCGTGTTTATAATACGATGATTTACAAAACTGACAGTATATAATGATATATCGAAAAGGAAGTAAGAGACAGTTTGAACAGCTTAATATCAAACTTTTTATCGAGTTAACCAACATTATTAACTAAAACCTACCAAAATTCTGTATCGTCCGGGTTTCACATTTAGAAAAGTGTAGTCTACCTGAAAATATAATTTCTAATTAGATATTTGTGCCTGAAAATACATTAAGATACATAAATAAACAGAAACATTTAAAAAGATTTTTAAAATGTGTTTAAAAAGGGAAAATCTGAAAACTACAGTCGTACGGTTATCAAATAGTATAAACAAAAAGTCAGGATAATACGAACAGCATATGATGTACTCTGATACAATCCTCTGTCAATATATATGAAAAGAGAAATTAACTATTTGGAAATGGAGATTGCGGTCACTTTAGACTGATGTTCGTTGAATTGACCGTTTGCTAGTGTTATTCCTTAATTCCAGGCTTATTCGAAAAGTTTGGATATACATATAATTTCTTTAATAAATAGCGAAATATAAAACTTTTACCTTGGATACCCTAGTCTCTTCTGTAACGTTTCTATCTTCGAAATCTGTTTCTTCTCCTGACTTGATTTGTTCTAACGAAACAATATACTGTGAGAATTTGTATTCCACAGGAGCGGCAACAAACCAGATCCTTATGTACATATCATCGATATTATTGAAGTAAGAAATAGTCGTTATCCAGTCCGATGATGCGTTCGTCAAACCTATTATTTAACAAGCAACAATTATAATACAATTTCTTTCTGAAACATCCACTTATTAGGAGTAACATTTCAACACTGAATAATCTAAGCAGGAAGTCTAAGTCTATTTAAGGACAGGTCTAATTAGATTCATATATCTTATCTTTTTTTTTGTCATTTTTTTGGGGGTAATCTTTTTTGGGGGTCTATTGTTCTCCGATCATTTGTTTCTCACGATTATGATCTTGAAGTATTCTTGAATAAAGGAACAGTTGTATACCGTTGTTCGAAAACCATAAATCGATTGAGAGAAAAAAATCCGGGTTACATACTAAAACTGAGGGAAACACATCAAATATAAGGGGAGAACAACGAAACAATTGAAACACCAAAGTGCAACAAAAAAAAACACCCCAGCAATGCAAAATACACAGAAACGAAATATAAGATAACAATTGTCATATGATTACGAAAGATACCAAAGGGACGGTCAAACTCATAAATCGAAAATAAACTGACAACGCCATGGCTAAAAATGAAAAAGACAAACAGACAAACAATAGTACACATGATACAACATAGAAAACTAAAGAATAAACAACACGAACCCCACCAAAAACTAGGGGTGATCTCAGGTGCTCCGGAAGGGTAAGCAGATCCTGCTCCACATGTGGCACCCGTCGTGTTGCTTATGTGATAACAAATCAGGTAAGTAGTCTTATTCGGTAGGTCACATTTATGAAAGGGAAGGGGATTGTAGTTACGACGTACGGAACATATCCGATATAATTTGTGAAACGGTTATTCCATAACGGTCAACGAACTAATGATGGCGTCCGTAAAATTTACGAAGGGATGATTTCAACTTCACCATTTGGAACTCTTGGTTAAATAGATTCATTGTGAGCAGCAACCCTCTTTCAAGGAAATCATGATAGGAAATGTAAGCACGGGAATATCGTATCAATTGGGAGATATATACCCCGTATGCAGGTGCTGCTGGAATGTTGCTTCTTAAAAATGGAAAGTTCACAATTGGAAAGCTGAACTCATCTCTTTTATCGTAAAGTCTTGTTTTCAACCGACCCTCATTGTCAATTTCTAGATGTAAATCAAGAGATGAGGCCGACTTAACTGTATCTGTAGTATCCTTTATCTCTAGCTCGATGGGATAGAAGAGGGACGAAAGATACCAAAGGGACAGTCAAACTCATAAATCTAAAACAAACTGACAACGCCATGGCTAAAAATAAAAAAGACAAACAGAAGAACAATAGTACACACGACACAACATAGAAAACTAAAGAATAAACAACACGAACCCCACCAAAAACTAGGGGTGATCTCAGGTGCTCCGGAAGGGTAAGCAGATCCTGCTCCACATGTGGCACCCGTCGTGTTGCTTAAGTGATTACAAATCCGGTAAATAGTCTAATTCGGTAGGTCATATTCATGAAAGGGAAGAGTTCCACATAGTCACCATATTTTGAATTATTTAGTTAACGAACATCATCTATATAGCGGAAAGTAGAGTTAAAGGATATCGCGAACTTCTTATCTATCTTCCTAAGAAGTTCCTGCATGAAGTCAGCCACATAATAACAAAGAAACAAGTCCTTGTACACGTTATGTGCTTGTTGCTTTAAAATCGTTTTTCATATCCTAATGAATAAAATATGTTTAAAAATCAAATAAAGCTACCAATTATTATCTATCTCCGTTCCTTTATTGGTGGATATATGTGGCAGCTAATTGTCTTATTGACAATAATGCCATATCTCCTTATTTTTATACAGGGATTTTGTGTCATGAATCAATACAGCATTTTCTTATTCTTCAACTACTCACAAACTTGACCTACCCCATTTCCATTTTCCAGTTCTACCATTTCTTATCAAATTTGTATCGAGTTCGCTCTCAGGTGGTTTTGGGAGTGTCCATGATGTAATGAGAAAATCTTTATCTCCATTCAGAGGCCATAATTTGATTTTAAATTTCAAACCATACTGAAAATAGAAAGAATTGAATTAAACATATTTCAGCAGTAATAAGGTTATTGATGTAAGTGAAAAACATATTAAATTTTTTAGCTAATGACCAACACACCAGGAGTTTCTCCGATATCTAAGCGATGTATAGCAAGTTTATATAGTTGCACGATATATAGGATTTTGGATGCATTCGAACTCGTTGACCAAAACCTCTCTAAAAAAAAGATATGCATGTATGTAACGTTAACAGAACAAAAATTCCAACAATTGAAAGTAGCGACATAGGACTTAACATTTACTAGTACAAAATACGTCAAAAAAAAATAAAAAGTAAAATCACAAAAATACTGAACCTAGAGGAAGATCAATTGGGAAAGTCCATAATCACATGGCAAAATCAAATAACAAAACGCATCAAAAACGAATGGACAAGACATGTCATATTCCTGACTTGGTACAGGCATTTTCAAAAGCGTCGAAAAAAAAATAAGCAGCTTTCACTTTAAATTGCGTTTTCTCGCATTCTACTACATTGGTTAATTACATCTATTTTCGAGTGGTCTAATGTAACATAAGTTATTACAGTAAAATGTCATGATTCAAGTCAGGAATATGGCAGTTGTTACCACATTTTTTCTTTTCTATGCATAGTGGCGTTTGTTTTTGTAGACGTTTAGTGGTGTTTTTTTTCTTCATCCCATTTATTTTCCTCATGTTTTTGATGAATTCACCTCGGTTTTATTTATGACCCAGATTTGTTTTCATTGTTTCCGCTGACTTGATTTGTGACATTTATGCCTTTATTTATGTTGTCTATGTAAAAATGGTTAATAGATAATGTTTCATTAGAACTTTTATATTTCAATCTCCATGAGTGTTGTCTAAGGTAAAAATGGTTATTACAAAATGAGTACTGTTTTGCTTTGATCAACATACATGTTGTCAAGGTGAAATTGATAACTGTTCAGGTTACACTAAACCATTAGATTTTATGGGCACAGTTATTTTAAGAGCATAACATGGTATTCAGAATTAAGAGTATAGCTAATCCTGATTGGTTGATATGTGCGCTCGTTATTTTTTGTTATTACAGACTTCGTGCATTCTGTATTATACCAACGGCCAAATAAATTATTCTATTTAGCCTTAACGGAACCGAGATGTCTTTTAAACGCTAGGTCCTAATAATTTTTCTTTCATTCTAGCAAGGTTTCGTTGAAAAACTCAACTTTTTAAAGTCTGTATCTCGAAAAAGGCTATCATTGTCGCCTATGGGGAAATTAATTGTTTATTTCAATCTGCAATTGTACTTTGATATTTACATGTCTAAGGTAACACTATTTATTACAATAACAGTACAGTTTTGCTTTGATTAACAAATATGTTGTAATGGTGAAATTGGTTATCAGATAACAGTACAATTGTACTTCGATATTTATATCTCTATAAGTGTGGCTATTACAATAACAATATAGTCTTGCTTTTATTAACAAACATGGTGTCCATGTAAAAATTGTTATAAATAAAAGTACAATTGTATTTCGATATTTACATCTCTTGAATCTATAAGTGTCTAAGGTAACATTGGCTATGACAATAACAATATAGTTTTGCTACGATTAACAAAATATTTGTCTTGGTAAAATTGGTTATTAGATACCGATTCAATTGTACTTCGATACTTACATCCCTATGAATGTGGTCTAAGGTACAATTGGTTTTGATAATAACTACTGTTTTGCTTTGAGTCACACACATGATATCTTGGTAAAATTTGTTATTAGAACAAGGTACAACTTAAATCTCTTTGAGTGCGGTCTAAAGTAGTGGTTATTAATTAACAAAACATGTTGTCTGTGTAGCTATAAATTATCGTTGATCTTCTCAACGAGATTGATTTCCTCGCTTGAGCCAGTACGGCGAAAGTGAGAAAAGCAATTGAGTTGAGATAACTAACGGTAATTCGCTATTTTACATTTGACGACGTTGTTAATTTTTTTGACAACGTGCACGTGCGCCCTTAATTTCTGGCGATAATTTTCCAAATCACTCTACTGTGCTGAGAAAAGAAAATATCGAGAGTAAAAATTAAGGAAATTTCATAAAATAGCGATAAAATTGGTTATCAGATAACGTTACAATAGTACTGTGATACTTACATCCCTATGAGTGTGGTCTAAGGTAGCATTGTCGATTACAATAATGATACATTTTCTCAGGTTTGTGTCCAAATCTTCGTAAAATAAGTGGAATCCTCTGACATTTTGTATACCTTAGAACAAAGACAACCAGTGCAAACGTTATTGACTAAAAACTAACTATTTATTATGGAGTGTTATTTTATTCAAGCTCAAAAAGAAAGAAAAATATGACAAAAAAAGGAAAAATCAGAATAAAGTGGCACTTTTTCCAGAATTTTCTACGTGAATGAGGGTATATCAGAAATATTTCATAACGGAAACAATCTTCATTACTTTTATTATCTAACTATAAGAAAAGTTAAAAAGTTACTGCATACTCCAAGTCCACAGTTTTGGTGGGGTTCGTGTTGCTAATTCTTTGGTTTTATATATTGTGTCATATATTGTTTCTCTGTTTTTCACTTTAAACCATGGCATGGTCATTTTGTTTTCGATTTATGAGTTTGACTGTCCCTTTGACACAATTTTACAAACTGACTTTAACATAACTAAAGCGATAATTTTTTTGTTAAATAAGGAAACAGGATGCTATTAACTGAAATACCCGCAATTAAGTTACATGTTTTAAGATTGGACCTCGATGACGCTTGTTAATTTTTCTTACTTGAAATTATTCAATCTGACTTATTCTATCTCACTATTTAAACAATATACCTGTTCTAGGAGGTTGAACTACTACTAGAAATCCAGGATAGAATAGAGTTGTATTTAGGTACTCTTCTTGTATTGGTATTAACTGCAAGTCATGTGGTTTTGCTGCCCAATATTTTTGTCCATATAGATCTCCATATATAGTTGACAGGACATTGTCTCTGCAGTCTGATAAATGAGAATAATTATGTCATTAAATGAAAGCTAAATGGACATTTTTGATAGTTTAGAAATCCAAACAGATATTATACAACATTCAATTTCAAAAATTCTGATTGATTTTTATGTGCAGTATCACATTATGCTTAACATTTTCAATTATTCTTAATTTTTGTTTGGGTTGATTTGTGTGTTTATTGAGCGGTAAACTGTCTTAGAAAATTTAATGTGCGTTTGGTTCTTTTCCTGCAGCTATCTATATGCATATTTATGTATATTTTGATTTATAACGAAGTTTTATTATAGCTTTTTTACCTTTCTGGTATCTCGATAACAGGTATTTTTGTTTACGTCCGAATTCCGCAAAATTAACCTTACAAAACAAGATCACTAAACTGAATAATTGCGTGGTTTTCCTCTATTATCTCGAATCAAATTTCATTGCATTCATTTAATATGATGGGATCGGCATAAAAAAATGGAGTCACTTTTCAAGGAAATTTGAAGCTACTATGAATATTGAATAATAAGTATATGATTTATATAACATCAATTTATGAATGATAAAAATAAAAACACGTGAAAAAACTACTGCATTTGAAAACAAAAATGAATAACTGTCAAAACATAAAGTTGCTACATATCTTATAATGTGACATCAGTAGTTGTCCATTTGTGGAATTTGACCAAAAAAAATAATCGAAAATATCATTCTTTCATGAGGAACACGACGGTTGATACATGTGGAGCAGGATCTACTTTCCCTTCCGTAGCACATAAGATCACACTTTGTTTTGGCGGGATTCTAATAGTTCTTTAGTTTAAATTGTTGTGTTTTGTATACAGTTATTTGTCTCTACCTTTCTGTCAGTTTATTTTCGATTTTTTTGTAATTTTCGCCTCTATTTTTTATTAAAAAAAAATGATAATGAACTAATCCATAAAAATGGAAAATGATTTATTTATTGTTTATATGGAAAATACCTACTTTCTTTTTCGTACTTTGTGGCTGTGCATTTGACTTTAAAGGCCTAAAATAAATTAAAGATTCAATATAAGAATAAAGGTGAATATATTTTAACAATACCAAGCAATAGTACACCCATTTCATTTGAACTATGGGAAATAGTGGTATCATTGACTTTCATACCAAATCTTCTTATTTTCATATAATAGTTAGAGTATATTTGTAGACCTGAATATGTCAATATGTCATTTTTACTATCTTTCTAAAATTATTGTTTAGTGCTGAATCAAAGCAAAATATATATGTGTTATTACTACTGCTTGGTAAATAAATCGACATATCTTTTAAAAATAAAATGAACAGAAAAGTGTAAAGACCAATATATAATCCATCAAATGTATAAAAAAAAACGTCTTGGATAATCGAAATGTGAAACTTTTGTCAAAATTTTGTTGAATTAAAGAGCATTTTGTGCTCCCTTGGCATTGAAATGTGATCATTTAAAAGATGCATACACGTGCATCTATCATGACGTTATATAGATATAGACAAAAATGCATCAGAGAACAACCAACTAGTTTATAAGATTAAAATATAAAGAATATATGACTTACTGAACTGTCTAGATGTGATTCACATGCCAATTTGAAGCAACTTGTATATGGTATACACGACAACAAGAATAATATACTGATGTACCACATGTCTTCATTGCAGCTAGGTATTCCGAGTGGCATGTCCACATCCCATAATGTCAAATTTAATAAATTGTAATTCTATACTTCATCATATCATTGACGAAAAAAAAATCCGTTTTGCTTGAATAAACAGTAACTTTTATTTAAAATTCACAATTGCTTTCACACAACTTTCAGATCAAAATGATATATAGGATGACATTTCATTGCGTTTGAGCACCTAGTTCAGTAAATATTTAAGAGAATAAAAGTACATCGTAACATCACAATAATTTGAAACCAAATATTTTTTCACGGGTATTGGGTTCAAGATTTAACCATTCACAATAGTATGTATCTGAACAAGTACAACAGAGAAAATAGTTATTATTGATGCATAGATAATGTTAAAGGTCATGTATGTCAGAAAAACTCTGAATTTGATACTTGTGCGCATAAAAAACTTTGTTTAATGCACGTTTTATTATCTTATTCTTGCCTTTATAAATATATTGAACATTATTTAATTTTTTTTCCTTTTCTTAAACATTATATTTCATGTGATTATTATTGAGAAAACTCAACTATTTATTTCAAATATGATTAATTTAAGGTTAATCAAAATAGGAATTCCTAAGAAATAATATCCAGCAGCATAAAACCTTAGTTTTAAAGACTTGAATAACTCCAAGTCAGTTCAAAGACTTGCCACATTTATTCTATCACATATTACACCGGGGATCTCTTCGTGCATATAGTGTGTGCTCAAGACCTTTCATAATTTGTGAAATTGTGTGCAGTAGTAATAAGTAGTTAACCTATGCTAAAAAGCCGCAAATCACTTTCGAATGGACTGATATTAAAACAACTGAAGGAATCACATAAATTTCAAACAGAACGAGAACTGGTGCATCGAAAAGAAGTCATACCCAGTCAGTGATCTGTCTGGAGGACGACAATGATAATCTCCCATTTTTTTTTATTGTATGCCAAGCATTAATTATGCTATATTATAGATGTATATAATTGGATTAAAATGTTCCAACTTTTCAATGTTTTTTCCAATGAAAATTTGCGACAAAGTCGTCTTCAACTGTAGTGTTAACTATAAGTTAATTAGAATCCAAAGGATTCATTGCAATATTGCCAAGTATGAGACTTTAAGTTAAGTTTAAGGAATTTTGGTCCTCAATGCTCTTCAACTTCGTACTTTATTTGGCCTTTTTAACTTTTTTGGATTCGAGCGTCACTGATGAGTCTTTTTTGTAGACGAAACTCGCGTCTGGCGTACGTACAAAATTTAGTCCTGGTATCTATGATGAGTTTATTTGTAATATTCGCACTTTCACCTTTTATTTAGTTTACACTTCAATGTATGTTTCAATTTACTTCTAAGAAACTAAAACTTCGCATAATGTTGAAATTTGATAAGGAAGTATGCATTTTTGTTATGGTTGATATCAGAAGTTACTTTGTCTGAGAAACAGTACAAGGAGTATATCTTATAAATAAAGGCAACAGTAGTATACCAGTGTTCAAAATTCATAAATCGATAGAGAAAAAACAAATCCGGGTTACAAACTAAAACTGAGGGAAACGTATCAAATATAAGAGAACTACGACACAACAGAGACACAACACCGAAACGTAACACATACAGAAACGAACTATAATGTAACAATGTCCATTTTTCTGACTTGGTACAGGGCATTTTATGAAAAGAAAATGGTGGGTTGAATCTGGTTTTGTGGCATGC
This sequence comes from Mytilus edulis, assembly GCF_963676685.1. Lineage (NCBI taxonomy): Eukaryota > Metazoa > Mollusca > Bivalvia > Mytilida > Mytilidae > Mytilus > Mytilus edulis. Next base: position 116,839,372 of record NC_092344.1, on the reverse strand, counting down.
CAACCATCCCGCTGTAATGGCAGTGTTAATTATAACATTAAAATGACAACATTACACGACAGGGTTACAATAAATAAACAGATCAATGGGAGAAAATATAGGACAGACAAACAAACGAATAATAGCCATCAAAAGGTAACAGGTTAAAAACATATTTTTATACGCCAGACGCGCGCTACGTCCATACAAAACTATGCTCAGATGTAAAAAGTTTGAAAGCCATAAGAACTACAAAGTTGAAGATCGCCGAGGACCAAAAGTTCCAAAAAGTTGTGAGGCCTTGGTTATCCGCCTTGGACAAAAACATCATTATTATCAAGAATAATACATAGCTTTGCAAACAGTAAATTTTATAAAATGACTATATAATAGATATACATGATTTAACTGAAGTGGTGGCTAGCTATAGAATAAAAACGAATACATACATTACAAAATCACAGCCCTGTTAGCCATAGTCAATGCAACGCCCAAAGTGACGTCACATATAAATTTCTAAAACGTGTTCCGAAAATTAAGAAAGAATTTAGATGAAATTTTTGAACATCGATATACTACTGTTGCCTTTATTCATGTACCGTTATTTGTCTTTTCGTTGTTTTTAGTTTTTGCAATGACATTGTCAGGATGTTTAGATTTATGACCGTTTGTCGAAAAGTTGTCTTATTTACAATCATACTACTTCTTCTTATCTTCCTTTTTGATAAACGTTCCATAAAGAAACTAAATGAATTAGCCAGAGTGGTAATGAATTCTGGATTAACCTTCGTGAGGCAACACACACAAAATGATTTGAAAGACAAACTTCAGAAGTACTAACTTTCAACATCACATAATGTAAAACAGTATTAGAAAAAAACTCCAAGGTAAATTAAAAAAGGGAGGTCCATAAAAATTAAAAAGCTTTAGATTTTATTATTTTGACAGCCACAATAGTCACTTTAAGTCAAGATGGCCAACCTTACATTTGGCATAGCAGGTGAGGAATCAAATCTACGAATAAATAAAACTATGTCGCTTCTCTTGTGGATGGTCATTGATTTTCTACAGTCAACCAACAATGTAATCAACAAAATTTAAAATTACATGACATTTGCTTTTTCTAACACCAAATTATTTTGCTACATACTATTTTATTATATTCTTTTATTTTATAATTATAAGTTCTTCTATAAAATTCTCTAATAGCCAATAGCTTGGATTCTTTAACTGGATTTTTTCATTTACCGATCCCAAGATAATTGCCCGTCCTAAAGACACAATATAACTTTACCATCATTGTCCTTGAAAACAGTTTTTGCATTACCGTCAAGGGTTTAAGAATATCTATAAATCCGATTTTGAAGCTTTAACACTGAATATGACTCATTGATGTATTTTATCATGAGTAACACGATGAGAGACACGATTAAAGCAGGAACTTTTTATCATTCCCTTCTAAGTCATACTCCTATTCTTTTGTGATTTTCCTTTGTAATGTCTTTCGTTTTCAATTTAGTTTTTTATGGAACTTGTGTTTGTCAAATCGCTGTTTTTTATTTGTTGTTGCTATAATGCCGTTAGTATTTATTGACTTTTTTAATTGCTCTCCTCAGTACTTTCTCCCTTTGATACTCTATGGAATCAAAGTTAAAAAGTCTGTTAATATGTATGTTTCCCCGTTGTTATTATTTTATTTATTTTCGTATCTTTCCTTGTTTCCATGGTTGTTCTTCCTTTTTTTCTGACAAAGTCTAAACAGCGTATCATTGTTTATAGTATAAGAAATGTATAAACCGTTTTTGTCAAAATTGAATTGTTTGCAATCGGTCGAGTCTGATCTTTTACTTTTAATCTGACATGTGCTGAAAATACAAATTTATTTAAAATAGAGTGAAGATATTCGGTTTGAATGAACAATATTAATATCAAACCAAACACTCAGCATTCTCTTTTCTAGCTTTGGTAAGTCTTACATGAAACATGTTTTTATACTCAAAGAAAAGAAATATAAATTCACACACAGATGAATTTGAATTTTTTGACGTTCGTGTACGAATACTTAAAACAATTTGTTTAACATGCTTTGATATTTCTAAACAAGGTGTTGAAAAGTCTAAATTCTTTCTGTTTATTTCGTGATCTTTTTATCTCTTTTTCTTTCCTGATGTAAACACACTGATGATAATTGATGAATTGTTTTAAGTTGTAATATAATGCAAAACTCTGGAGGTAATTTGAAATAGTGATTATCATCAGAAAATAACGATGGTTCATACAAAAATTGGAAACAAATAAATTTTTCAACATGGGACAATTCTCCTGCTGGTAGTACCAAGTTGATTCAAATCCATCAAGAAATACCAAACATTTATTTCTTGAAAGTAACGTGGTTTTATATGAAAGGTTTAGAGATTAGTCGCAAGTGGCGAATGCTGATGTCCATCCATTGTAGATGCAATCAAATAAGAAGATGCGCACTAATATACACTAAGTCTTAATAATCGGTCATTATTGCAATTTGTGTAAGCATGTTCCATATTCAGTGAAATCGTTCTAAGTTCTAATTTGAATATATTTTGATATTATCGTTTTTAACTTATTTTATTGTTTAATAGAATTGATATCAAACTGCATACTTCGAGCGAAGACTTAGCATTTATTATGAAACACAAAGTCCACAATGTAAAAACTGTTGTTTATGACAATATGACTTATATATACGTATCTTAGTTTTCACATACGAATAAGACTAGATACTAAAATTGATTGCTAAACATAAATTCACCATAAAGCACAAAATAGATTTTGTACATAAATTGTTCATAGTTGTGGTACGATATCTTTATTCATTTGACGTGTATCATAACAAGTATTCTGCAGTTAATACTCCGACCATCAAGAAGACAGAGGAAGAAGAATTTCGGACAAAAGCCGTCTCTTGAAAAGTTCTTTCTCGTAGAAGTATCGCTGGTATTATAACAGTAAATAATAAATGATAAACATCTGTTTTCGTTGTATAACATCATGAATAATAATGATGATTATAATGATATTAGAAATGATATAGCTAAGGCCGATATATAAAGTGTAATCACAGATTAGCAAGATACGACGTTTTCTCATGGTTGTCATGTTTAGTTTGTTGATAATGTTTTCAGCATCGTAATAATGATGAACATGACCAGATATCTCTATGGACATCATTTATTATTGTCATTTGATTGTTGTTCATCAATACGCTCAGTGACTAAGACTTGGTGTCTTATTGTTATCATTACCAGGTAGAAACTCTTTATCAAAATCACGGACCTGATCCATCAGAATACTAAAATTGAGATCCTCACTTCGACTCTCTGGAGTTGGAGGAAAAAATTCAATTGATACTATAGATACTTCATCGCTTGTTGGATTTTCTGGACTATTGTCAATGGTTGGGACATTATTTGGAGTAATAATTGACATGTACACAGTAGGTTCAGGTTGAGGTTTTGGCTGATCTAAATGAAATAAAAGAAAACATGTATAAATTCTAAACTGAAATAATCGTCGTCATTAAGAACTTCAGAGAAGTGTGAGCTTTTGCTCAGGGCTGAAGGTCCAATCAAGAATGTAATGTTGAGATGATTAAAAGCAATAATAGGTTTTGTCTACTGTTTTCCTTGTAGGGATTTGTGTTATGAATTTATAAAACATATTTCTTTCTTTGTTCATTTTATACGCCATATCAATATACACAACTTGACCAAGCTGTGTTATAGCTTCTTTCTAAAAACTGTTGTAAAACACTTGTGGAAAATCATAACCAAGCAGCGGATGCCAAAAAGTATCCGTGCATTTACTAATGAACCGTTCACCAAAGACTTTAAAATGTTAATGTTTAAACATTGAAAAAATCATCGTGGTTCGAATATCTCTTAAAATTGCGTCGTAGACTTTAACATGATATTATCAAAATATGTAAAAATAAGAAACAGGCCACACACACAAACACTATTGCATCTATATATACTAATATTATTAATTCGTATATTTTAACAAATTTGATTCGTTTAGGGATAGTCACATGTTAAACTATATTTTCGAAGGTAGAGAGAAAATGGCGGATAGCAAAACGCATATTGACCGGCAAAAAGCATATCGCACGGTTATTTTTTAAAATATCTAAAAACCGATATACTTTGTGATGTCATGTAATGAATTTCAGGATATTGTTTAACGTTTTGAAACACATGATATCTGTGATCGATTATTTGACCCAAAAAAATCTTCAAATACATAAGATGTCAAAAAAAAAGTAAATGAAATAACAACTAATATGTTGTTATTGTCAAGGAGACAATGTAGTAGCTATAAAATTCCAACAAACCTAAATGACGATTTTGATACAAATATGGTCGGAAATTAATAATATAACAAATATAGCCTTTGTGTGAGGTCAATACAGGATATATATTCGTCCTCAGTCAATATACTTCTTTAAGGTCAATATATCCTTGTATCGACCTCATACAAAGGCTATATTGGTATAATACTACAACAACAAATGACATCAATTCTATCTCTTTGGCGGATATAGCAACAAATGTTTTTCCCTTTAACTCTATTTAGAATATAACAACACTTGTGCTTACCATATCTCTATGAAGAATATAACAACACATGTTCTTACCTCCATCTCTGTAAAGAATATACCAACTCATGTTTTGCTTTTTTTTTCGAGGACAAATACAACAACAAATATTCTTACCTCTTTCTCTACGAAGAAATAAAACTAACATATGTTTTTACCTCTTTCTGTATGAAGAATACAACAACAAATGGTCCTACCTCTTCCTTAATAAAGATTACAACAACCGATGGTCTTATCTCTATCTGAACAAAACCAGGTTCAACCCACCATTTTTTTTCTTAAAATGACCTGTACCAAGTCAGGAAAATGGCCATTGTTATGTTATAGTTCGTTTCTGTGTGTGATATATTTCTATGTTGTGTTTCTGTTATGTCGTTGTACTCCTGTTATATTTGATGCGTTTCCCTGAGCTTTAGTTTGGTTTTTTTCTCTATCGATTTATGAGTTTCGAACAGCGGTATACTACTGTTGCCTTTATCTATGAAGAATACAATATTAAATGGTCTTATCTCTATCTCTATAAAGATTACAACAACCAATGGTCGCACCGCTTTCTCTATAAAGAATACAACAACAGATTGTCGTACCAATTTCTCTTTAAAGAATACAACAAACAAATGGTATTATCTCTATTGCTATAAAGAATATAAAAACACCTCTGTCTCTATAAAGAATACAACAAAAAAATGGTCTTACCGCTATTGCTATAAAGAATATAACAATAAATAGTCCTACCTCTTTATCTTTAAATATACAACATCAAATGTTATTACCTCTATGTCTGTGCAGAATACAATAACTTAATGTCTTACCTCTATCTTTGTGAAGAAGATAACAACCAACAATTATTACTACTACAAACAAAAAAGCAACAAAACCAAGAACGCTCGGTAAAGCATGGTTGATTGTTTGGTCAGTTTCCGCCGCCGTTTTTTGTGGTTGTGAAGTTGTTGCTGTTGATGACTGTAGCTCAGTAGTCATCACTACAGCTTCACCTAAATATAACATCATTATATTTAGAACAAATGTGGATTAATAAAATCATGTCTGCTTCAAATATGCGGCATTTCATATTTAAAAAAAAGTTTGTGAAAACATTTATAAATTGACATTTCTTATTTAGCAAAATTTTCGGACAATATAACTAAAATTATCAAGCTCTTTCACTGTTTCGTATATTGTAGTGATTGTACATCCCTGACTTTCAAATATTTAACTTTTTGATGTTCCCCAATGACGGTAAATCCAGAGAAGCATCTCAGACGCATGTAATTAAATAGTTTTGTTATCACTTTTTAATGCATTATTGTATTAATAAATCATATATGGTTATAACTAATATAGAAACGCAGATCAAACTATCCCCCATTCTCTCTGTTTCTTTCTAGCATTTTCAGTACACGCCATATCCTCATAGTCGGATGTAAAACAAAAGTGAACTTTAAACACTCATGTTGTAAAAAGGTTAATGTGATTGAATAAAATGAAATAGGTATATGTTAGGTTAATAGGTACTTCTAGGTACAACTATGACGGCTGTCATTGTTTTAACACATTGTGTACATCCTCCTCCTTTCTTACATCTACAATCATTCAGCGAGTCCAATTTATCGTCATAGGCCTGAACCTTGAATTAAACAAAATGTTAAGAATATGTTATTGTCAGTATTGGTATCTATCGAGAGTTTTCAGTCAAAATAAATAACATAATTGTACTTCACTATTTCAAACGTACAAAGTGTATGAAATCAAATTTCCTTTAAATTCATTATATAATTTTGCATGATATTTTAGATGGCTGTTTCTTTCATATTTATAATGTTTCGTCCATCAAATTTTTTTTACATAGGTTCCTACCATTCGTCAGTGTGAAGTGTTTAAAAGGATTACAGCTGTTAAGCTCTAAATGACTAATAAAATCATAATATTATCAATATCAGTTTTTAAATCCAATTTCAAAAGTTATCTTTTTGAAAGACTTTATTTTGAATTTAAATACATTTCAAGCTTTCAGAAAATATTTTCCAGGTTGGACGCTTAATATATTGAAATAACCGTCATGGAAATGTATGGTTATAGGCAACAGTAGCTTAACGATGTTCAAATCCCGTTCATCAATTTTGAAGATGAATCAAAGTAACAAACAAAGTTATGTAATCTCATGAACTCAATAAGGAGCAATGGAGGCCGTGTGCTTCAAAGGGGTAAGCGTGAGCTACGATGCACGCATCATACGCCATGCTAATCCACACTCGAAATGTCGCAATACAGGACATGTATGTAATGGTAAAAGTTATACTTTGATCTCGTATCAATATCTAACATTTCATAATGACACTGCATATACTATCACAGCAAATGTGTCTACACTGCAACACAGGACAAATATCACCATCAAGGAAATGAAAATTAGAACTAGGCCAGAACAATATTTTATGTACAAAATTGTAAGTGTTATACTTAAATTTTCAAATTCAGAAAAAGACAATTATTGCTGTTTATAATATATGTATGACAATGAATTATCTGCCGATTAATTCAATCTGATTAAAACTAAAGTTCATTTAATCTTAAAAGTAATTCGTTCAATGTGAAATGTTCCTTTAAAAGTTCTTTGCTAAAGCAATTCCTGATAAGGAAATAAAATATCTTTATCTTATTTTATCTTTTCTTCATTCCTAAAATCATATGGGAAAAAGTAAAATCACAAAAATACTGAACTCTAAGGAAAATTCAAAAAGGAAAGTCCCCAATCAAATGGCAAAATCAAAAGTTCAAACACATCAAACGAAGGGATAACAACTGTCATATTCCTGCCTTGGTACAGGCATTTTGTTATGTAGACAATAGTGGATTAAACCTGGTTTTATAGCTACCTAAACCTTTCACTTGTATTACAGTCGCATCAAATTCCATTATATTGTCACCGATGCGTGAACAAAACAAAAGACACAATAGGTAAAAATGTCAATAAATTGGGGTACAGCAGTCAACATTGTGTTATCATCTTAATCACTATAAAAACAACAAATGTAACGAAGAAGCACAAAAAGGCATACATCAAAATAACGTCCCATTTTATATGACGAGGAATCAAAAAAATATTTCAGAATTGTTATCAGATTTGGTAAAACAACTTTAAAATGAAATTCTTAAAGGTAGAGGTGATATAATTTAAAAAATACAGAATTAACTATTGTCTTTGAATATATGGTTTCGTTTTGTCTAGTAAACTATAAGTTTAGTCATAAAGTTTGTATCTAAGATCTTTTATTGTTCTATTGATGATTCTGATTGCGTAAACACTTTACTTACAAATACTCTGTATCTTCCTTGTTTGACATTTAAGAATGTGTAATCTGCCTGAAAGAAGAATAGAATGGTCATCAATCTAAATGCTGCAGTATACAATATACTTATTTGATGTCTAGCTATTTTCTATCTATCGCATTTTTTCGTCAACTTCGTACTAAATTTCGAGTGTCGATGGTGAGCCGTTTGTAGATAAATTAAGGCAACAGTAGTATACCGCTGTTCAAAACTCATAAATCCATGGACAAAAAATAAAATCGGGTTAGCAAACTAAAACCGAGGGAAACGCATTAAATATAAGAGGAGAACAACGACACAACACTAAAATGTAACACACACAGAAACGGACCAAACATCAGACAAAATCCCCCGAGAATAACAAATATAACATCAAAACCAAATACATGAATTTGGGATAGACAAGTACCGTGACACGTCTTATCGCAATAGAAATTACACTCAAAAATAAGAGAAAACAAACGACGCAACGTTAAAATGTAACACACGCAGAAACGAACAATAAAATAACAATGGCCATATTCCTGACTTGGTACAGGACATTTTTAAAGGAAAAAATGGTGGGTTGAACCTGGTTTTGTGGCATGCCAAACCTCGCACTTTAATGGCTATGTTAAATATAACATTGAAATGACAACATAATATTACAGGACTATAATACAAATAAATAGGAGAACGTATTAGAAAAAGAAACACATGATTAATGGATAACAAAAAACATCAGGTTTAAAATATAATACGCCAAAAACGCGCCTCGTCCACACAAGACTCACCAGTGACGCCCAGATAAAACGCCTGTTTGTAATCTCAAACTTTAATTCTGGTGATAATCTGATATAGTTGACAAGACAGACTCAAGACACTTACTATCACCAGCCCAGTAGTCAACACATCGGTGTTGACATGAATATCAATAATGTGGTCATTTTAATAAATTTCCTGTTACAAAACTTTGAATTTTTCGAAAAACTAAGGATTTTCTTTTCCCAGGCATAGATTACCTTAGTCGTATTTGGCACAACTTTTTGGAATTTTGGATCCTCAATGCTCTTCAACTTTGTACTTGTTTGGCTTTATAAATATTTTGAGCGTCACTGATGAGTCTTATGAAGACGAAACACGCGTCTGGCGTACTAAATTATAATCCTTGTACCTCTGATAACTAATTAGTGATAACAAATCTAGCTATCTATCTAATTCCCGAACAAATCATTGTTCCCAACAACTTGTTATAATCTTTTATCCGAGCTTTACACGGTCTCCAGATACTCATCATATATCAATTAAATCTCCATGCCTTATATATCATGTAATGTCTTATAACTGTAGACTCTACTGAAAGTACCTATTATCAGGCTGTCTGCATATAATTATTGTAAAATACTACCTGTAAGTCACAATATGAAGGCTTTGTCGAGTGAGCGTGTTATTATTGTGTCATACATCCTTAAATTCTTTTGACCTGTTGTTTGATATTATGTGGTTAAATCGATAACCTGATAATCGATTTTGAAAGTTTTTTCTTTGTTTTACCAGCAAACCGAAAGATGACTTGATAAGTTCGGGTGAACGTCATCCTCGTCGGTTCAAACATTATGACGTCGCTGATATGTCCGGATCAAAGTTTTTAAGACCGGGTCAACGTATTTGACGTCACAAAGCCGAGATATGTAATTTTATTTAGAGCTGAGCAGGGTAATAAAGACAGTGGGACAAACAATAAGGAAATGTAACCTTCAAAATGCTTAATGTTTTATTCATTCCAGGTAGCCGAGTAGTCCAGAGCGCTAGACACATTACAGGCGACGTTGGGTCGGTATCCAAATAGCATGAGTTCAAACCACTGCCAAGGAAGAACACAAATATGCTTTCGCAATTTATTAGAGATATATATATCCGATACCGAACCCAGTGTGGACTCCAGTTACTCGATATCTGTTCAGTACGAACGACAGACACATTTTGGAGTGATCATCATCATCTATAGACATTCACGAGGAAGTGAATTGTTAATTTAATTCTGATAAAATATTTTGCTGGATGAAATTCAACATAAACTGCCCAACATACACCTTTAAGGTAATACAATGTATGATAACCGTGACTGTGTAGGTGTAATACCTCCAAATCATGGTACGTCACATCCGGTTGTATACGAAAATAGGTCGAAGAAAATATTCCATTGAATTTACAGTTGTTTGAAATTAATCCTACATTTTATTGCAGTAAAACATTTCTGTTTCATAAACATATGTCTTAGGTATTTCAAATCACTATTATCTTTTCATTTAAGAGTTTTTATAGAATATTTTGTAAACTTGAGATAACATAGTTCCTAAATCTTGTACACTGGTTAGATAAGGGGAGAAATTTGATTGGTTAACTCCCAATGATGGTTATTTTCTTGTAAAAAGTAAAATCACAAAAATACTGAACTTAGAGGAAGATCAATTGGGAAAGTCCATAATCACATGGCAAAATCAAATAACAAAACGCATCAAAAACAAATGGACAAAAACTGTCATATTCCTGACTTGGTACAGGCATTTTCAAATGTAGAAAATGGTGGATTAAATTCTTGTAAGCAATGAAATGTTATGTGAAATTTTTGTCTATAGTACTGCACAGGATAAAACTTTACTCATGCCAAGTATTTCTTTATTTGAAACAAAGATAACTTCTGCAGATTTTTTTGAAAAGTGCAAATTTAACAAAGACTAATAGGGGAAAATCAATGGTGGTATTACACCTTTAATAATCTGCAATCATACTTATACTTGTTTATGATTTCCAGGACCATTTTTGATTTTGAAAAAAATGTACTTACTTTTGAAATCCTTAATTCTTCAGTTTTATTTCGATGTTCTTCGCTTGTATCTTCTCCCGTTAGTATCATTTCTAATGTGACTAAATATTTAGAAAATAGATATTCATTTGGTGCTTGAACAAACCAAATTCTTATGTATCTGTTATTTACATCGTTATGGTAGGAAATGGTAGTAATCCAATCAGCAGGGTCATCTGTCAAAGCTGTTGTTTATAAAGTAAAAAGCAAAGAGTTTATATTCGCAATAAAAACAAAATACAGAATAAGAATATAAAAGTTTACGTTTGTGTGGTTTTATTCATTTCTGATTTAGTTATTTGTTTACGATATAAAAACATATGTTTTACTGGATCGTCACGTTAGAAGTGACATATTTATTTTAATACATGCTAGGAAATACTGAATGCTGAATATACAGAAATAGTTTATCGCTTCACATTATTAAAAAGCAACTTGAGCACTAATATGCTAGTCAGCATATATATTTTGTTTTTAATTTGAAGTTATCTACATGCAATATAAATCTATCTTGACTACAAATTTCTTGCCAATATTTGATAAGGGTTTTTTTCATCAATTAACTACAGATTAAAAATATAAAGTGCAGTTAAAAAAGATTAGTAAAAGATATTAAACTCTTTTGTGGTATATTTGATATACTGATGGTACAGTTACTGTTTATTTGGATCTGTATGTGTAGAGAACACATGCAATCACAAAAAGACACAAAATACTAACCCAAACCATATTTGCCAGTTTTTCCATATCTTGTTTGATTTCCACCGGATTCATCTTCGGGCGGCTTAGGAAGACTCCATGCTGTAAAAAGGAAGTTTTTCCCTCCATGCATAGGCCATAGTTTTACAACTAATTTCAGGTTATCCTGCAAGACGTATTTACAATTAAAGTTTAACTACTGTCAGGATATCTAATTTTCAGTGATGATGCAGTATAAACTATAAACAACAAGCATTTAGTTATGTTGATTTTGTGGAAGGTATTATACTACTTTTGAATTACTGACAAATATCTTTTATTTAGGAAATAATAACAAGAAATGTATATTGAAACACGTTGCATTACACTTGTGTTGACTACAGAAAATGCGGTATGCATAGCATCAAATCTGTAAATCTTGAACTACTGAATCTGTGGTATGCATTTTTCATATTTGTTAATACGGTACTACAATGGCATTGCGTCACATTTTAAAATATAAGACTACACAGGTTGTTGTTGTTGGTATTTGTCATAATTGTAAATCTGGTACTTCATGGGTTGTGGCATGCATTACTTAACAGTTTATGATATAGGACTACAGGGACTGCGTAGTGATTAGTTCACATTTGATAATAAAGGACTACACTTTCATCGATATTACAGCAATATGGTATTCATGATAATAAAACACAACAAAAAAATTTGTCACAAAATATTACAGATTAATCATAAGAGTAAAGCATAATCAATATGAATGCAGTAAAGTAATCATTCAAATAATACCCAATAAATGTCAATAACAGGACCACTTACCTCCCTATGGTTGTGATCTAGACTGGCATTAGAAAGGATAATTATGACACATTTCTTCACATTTCCCTCTTCTTGATAATTAAATTGAAATCCTTTAACATCCTTAATAGAAGCTGAAAAATGTTTATAGTAAACAACTTATTTGATTCCTTACCATCAAAATCAATTTATAATTATTTTATAAATATTAAATGAAATCATTGATATTATTATACCTTATATATATTACAAACAATTTTATTGGGCAATACGTTATCACGTGACATGGAATAATTCAATTAATTTTCATTCAATTGTAAGGAAGGACGAATAACCCTAAAAATTTACACCAGCGTTGAATAGTAGTTATCAAAGGTACTAGGATTATAATTTAGTACGCTAGACGCTCGTTTCGTCTACATAAGACTCATCAGTGACACTCATATCAAAATATTTATACAGCCAAACAAGTACAAAGTTGAAGAGCATTGAGGATCAAAAATTCCAAAAAGTTGTGCCAAATACGGCTCAGGTAATCTATGCCTGGAATAAGAAAATCCTTAGTTTTTCGAAAAAATTCAACCCTATTATTCTCCGGAGAATAACCTTTTTTGTTTCTTGATTTGCACCCATGAAAACGACGTCACAGACGTAAAATAAACAAGATGGCAACGTTCAAATTACAGGAAGTCCATTGATTGAGAGAAGAGGAAATAAGGCATTGGACGTGAATCTTGTTCCGATGATATATCTAATAAACGGTCCTTTTCAGGGACATTAATATCTTACAAAAAGAAACTATCTTTGTTGTACATACGAGAATCCTAAGACAAAAATGACGTATTTCTTATTGTCAACTTGTGTTTGTTACTGACTTAAGTAAGGTTAAGTGCTTTTACAATGAGTCAAAATCCCCTTCCACTGTTAGTTTGGTATAATAACACAATTGTGGCCCATTGAGTCGGTGATTATCCAAAATTGTCAACCCGAGCAAGAGTTATTCCTCTCGAGCTAAAGCCCTCGTGGAATAACCCTGACTCGGGTTGACAATTTTGGACAATAAACTCCTCAGCGGACCATAATTATATAATGATACTATCTAAATGATTTTATGATTTGGAAAATTTGTTGTTTATAAGACCGCTATAGATCTACTGGCTATCTGTATTGGTAGAATGCTTAAAGTAAACAACTTTAATAATAAGTATTGTTATTACCACGTCACGTCAAAACAGAATTTTGTTTCAATGTTATCAAATGTGCTAATAGACCATCAAAGTACATCAAACATTAAGGATTTTTCATACAATAGCTCAAAGTTTAAATTGAATTACCTGATCGAGGCGGCTTTATTTCTACAAAAAAACCAGGATACAGGTTATTACTATCACGATACTCTGACTGTATGGGTTTCAACATCAAATCATCTGGTTTTTCAGACCAGTATAACTGCTCATACAGATCTTCATATTGTCCAAAAAGAAATGAGTCACTACAATCTAAAAAAGAAACTCATGATTACCATAATTTACTTTTGGAATGATAATCATATGATATGATAATGTTTATAATTTTGAAACTAACGGAGATAGCAAATTGAAAAAAAGTTCTTTAAAGACCATCAAACCACATCAGAAGATATAATGGATTGAAGTACCAGAAGGAAACGAATATCCCCAGTTTGGAAATTTGGCAAGGTTCCTGATAAAATTTGTAACGTCAGGGCGTGTCACATCTACATATATCTAAGACTCATCAGTGGCGTTCCAACCAAAAAAGGTTGAGGAACATTACCACCTTATTCATAAACAATTATGTTAAATACAGCTGAGGTAATCAATGTCTGTGGGAAGAAAATACTATCCAGTAACTTAACATAGTATAAACAGTAAATTTGTAAGAAGAAAAAAACATTCCATGATTTTTCAAGTTCATTTTTCAAAACAAAAATGTGAACAAGGATGGTGATACCCTCAATGATTAAATGTCTACCAGCAGTAGCATTGATTCAAAAACTGAGTGGTGACAACTTGGCTTGTAATACACTGGAGGATTAAATGTCCACCAGAAGTAGCATTTGATTCATAAAAAAGTGTGAACAGCTAATATAAAAAATTTAGATGTGGTATGATTGCCAATGAGACAACTGTCCACACGTAAACAAAATTAAGCTGGTGATACCCTCGAGGATTTAAAGTCCATCAGCAGTAGCATTGATCCACTAATAGTAAATAATCATTAAAGAAACCAAAATTATAAAGCATAAACACTGCATTCAGTTCAATATAATCAAATACTGCATTTGGAATGCCTCACACAATCCAAATAAAGAAATTGTATGAAACTTTTAATGTAATTAAATCATTGTTATATAAGAGCAAGCATAATGTTTATAATAATTTAAAGGAGTAGGTCCAGTAAGACCCCAAAATATAGAAGTTTTACAAAATTGTTAAAATGTAAACTTTTAGTTATTTATTGGAAAGTAGACTGCTTCTGCTACATAAATATATGCTGTTTTTGACAATACAATGCGCATATATCGGGTACTAGCATCATTAAGTCATGCTAAATTACTGAAATCTTCACAATTTTAGCATTTTAGTTTAATTTAAGACGGTTTCCATCTGAAATTTGAGGCCAAAATCGGCCCTTGCCGGACCTACTCCTTTGACAACAAATGGAAAAGACAGAATACTGACCGTGCGAGGGCTGTATAGTTAAAGGGTCAACTATTTGAACAATAAAAACCCATTTCGACCCCATTAATGCACAGCTGTCATCTATCGTTAGGGGTAAGATAAAAACGAAACTTCAAATTACTCTCTTGTTAAGTAGTTGGATATAAAATGCTTCTGTTATAAAAACTGAACAAGATTGTACTGCAATAAAACAATAAATA
Source organism: Mytilus edulis (assembly GCF_963676685.1). Taxonomy (NCBI): domain Eukaryota; kingdom Metazoa; phylum Mollusca; class Bivalvia; order Mytilida; family Mytilidae; genus Mytilus; species Mytilus edulis. The sequence continues at coordinate 116,824,189 of NC_092344.1, read as the reverse complement.
AGTATGACAATATAAAATCGAGGATTTCTATAAACAAACATGTGTAGCTTCAGAAGAAAAGCAATTGATTTTCCATTCTACTAAAAAAATCTAATTTAATTATTTGAATCACAGTAGATTTAAAAGATTAAAACAATCAAACCTTTCTTTGATAAAATTATCAAATTTTGTCATTTCTTTCGTATCCAACTTATCTCATCAAATGTGATGGTGGGTATTATCAGAAGTCTATAACTGGTGCCTTATTAACTTTTAAAAACTCGAATCGGTGTAAGAATACTTATAACACAAACTGTTTAGCTCGTAACAATATCTTTATACATTCAGAAAGCAGTTGGTTTGGCTAAATGGCATTTCCAATATTTCAATAGTTTGCCAAAAGAAAAGACTTGTTTTTTTTAGCCATCCAACCACTCCCTCGTTCCTTTCTAATAGAGAACACATGAATATCATTCACATTTCATATATATATATTAACTGTTAACAAAACTTTGAATGTTTGAAATATTAAGGTTTTTCTACATCAGGAATAGATTACCGTAGCTGTTTTTAGCAAAACTTTTAGTAATATTTGGATCTCAATGGTCTTCAACTTCGTACTTTACTTGGCCTTTTTAACATTTTTTTATTCGAGCGTCACTAATGAGTACTTTGTAGACGAAACGCGCGTCTAGAGTAAATATAAAATTTCAATCCTGGTATCTATGATGAGTTTATTTCCTGAATGCTTAATGACCCCCTAATATTATCTTAAAAGTAAAGTTGGACTTTCTATGGAAATCAAATGGTATGCTTCTATTAGAACTTAAAACCATCACTTTATACCATCTAATGTGCTCTTCTGAATTTTCCTTCATCAGGTACTCTATAAAGAAACATACTTGAAAGCCTTGAATGTATAACTACATTAAAGCGTTAGGAACTATATCACCTTATGTACCTTAAAGGGATATCAAAATTCAAATGATGTCCTATTCAATATTAAAGACATAAACATCTGTGCATCTTTTTTTAATTATTCTTTTGCATTTTACAGTAAAGAATTTCCTATCGTGAACTTCGGATGTGTTGTGACAGTACAGGTACACCGAGTTAGCCGACAAAAAAAACCTTCCAGTATGTCAACCACTACCTGTACTTACCTTTCTATCAAACAGGTAGAATACTCGTACTTACTTTCTCCTGCATATATGGTAGCAGTACAATTTACAGCGTAATCCTACAAAATAACATGGGATTTAAACCAGGTTTATAAGAGCATATAATTTACAAAACAATGCCGAATAAGAGAGAAAGAATGTTTTTTATAATTAATCCTCAATATTAGTCAACTTCCTTTATTTTCTAATATAAGTCATTATTCAATATCATGTAATTAAAAAGCTTTTGAAAATATTTTCTTTTTTACACAAATTTGAATACTCACTGAATTATCTTGTTCCGAATGGCATGGTAGGCAGTTTTGGTTGTGTATACACAGAAAAGAGACTATGAACACACACAAATAGGTCTTCATATCTTTGAAGTAAAATATTCGCCAGCTCTTTGCAGTGCATTTTTTTACTTAAGCATTTTCTTAATCCTTGATAATAATGATGATCTCACTGTGAATTTTTCGATAGACATTTCTATTTAAGGAAAACCGTAAAAATTGTCAAGAATTCGATCCTTGCTGTAAAAGCTGTTTAGTTTATAACATAGCAATTTATACCGGGTATGATGTAGGTCAACAATGAGAAATTGTATACTACACAGGTACAAACATTTAAGTTTATGCGTAAATAAGTGTAGCAAACAATTTATTTTCATTGTGTGATGCACGAATGACCGTGTGGTCAGATTTCAGAATTTACCATGATTATTTATATATATATATGACGTATACTACTATTTTGAAGAGCGATCTGATTATAATATGCAAGCGAAAAAGGAATGATCTTGTTTTACTTTTGTTAAATTTGAAAAGTAATTTGTCAACTTTATTACGATTATTTGTTTGAGTAGAAAATGTAGTATGATTGCCAATAAAAGAGGGACGAAAGATACCAAAGGGACAGTCAAACTCATAAATCTAAAACAAACTGACAACGCCATAGCTAAAAATAAAAAAGACAAACAGAAAAACAATAGTACACATGACACAACATAGAAAACTAAAGAATAAACAACACGAACCCCACCAAAACTAGGGGTGATCTCAGGTGCTCCGGAAGGGTAAGCAGATCCTGCTCCACATGTGGCACCCGTCGTGTTGGTTATGTGATTATAATCCGGTAAATAGTCTAATTTGGTAGGTCACATTCATGAAAGGGAAGGGGATTGTAGTTACGACGTAAGTAACAATAGGACAACCATAACACAATTAAAGATGTCTGCAATAACAAGTCAACGCATTGTGATATATCTTTCTGTAAATTTTCAGTACATTTTGAGCATTGTCAAAAGTTTCACATTTCTTCTGTTTCCATGGCAACGGCAGCCATTTTGAAAATTCCAAAGTCAAAAGTCTCATCTATACCTGCCAGTTAACAATAATATTAAGTTTGATTAAGTTTGGAGCATTTTGAAAATATTTGACATTTCTGCAGTTTCCATGGCAACGATGGCCATTTTGGAAATTCCAACTTCAAAAGTCTCATGCAGACTTGACAGTCAACAAATATATGAAGTTTCATAAATTTTGGAGCATTTTGAAATTTTTGAAATTTTTGACATTTTGGCTGGTTTCTATGGTAACAGGTACCATTCCAAATTTCTAATTTTTTGAAATTCCAACGCCAAATTGCACATCTACCAATGTTGCTCATCGTTACTGTGGAGTTTTTATTAAATTTGGAGCATTTTGATATTTTGGAAATTTTTGGTGTAGTTTCCATGGCAACATGATAGTTCCAATGATTGCCAAAACCAGTATATGCCCGGCACCTACATTGTATAAAAATATGATGATTCTGAGTTTAAGCATCTCCAAATTATTCACCAAAACCAAAAACTTGAATTTTTCACAATTGTTCTGTTTCCATGGTAACGGCAGCCATTTTTTATGGTGTTAGACCCTACTGCAACCCGAAATTTTGTGTTCCACCTTAGTGAACTATCATAAAGATTGGTTCTATTTCGCTTCAAAAAACCTGCAGGACAAAATAGGTGGAAGTATAATAATAATAATAATAATAATACAGAAAAAGAAACAGAGGAAAAGCAATATGTCACCCGACATTGTCGATCGGGTGATATAAAAGTTATAAGCGTAAATAGGTTATATATAATATTTCTCAGGAAAATGTAAATCACTACATATATCACGTTTTTTAAGTGATTTAATGTAAAGATGCTATGTATCTGCCTTCTGAGAAAATCAAAAGTAAATAGCAATACTTTACAATAAGAAGATGTGGCATGGTTGCCGATTAGAGTTCTAATGAAGTGGAAATAAGCAATTATAGGTAACCATTCACATTGAGAAACGTACATACACTATAGTCAGCTATAAAAGGCCCGATATAAAACAAATGTGAAACAATTCAAACGAGAATTCTGAATTTCTGATACATAATTACAGTATACTAAAACAAATTTGAAAGATATGAACCAATGACAAACATCAATAAATTTCAGAATCCTGTCAATTTGAGACAGGTACATACACAACGTTTATGCGAGTTCAACATTACATAGACAATAACTGTTTAGTGTCTTTAAATATCAGCTGTATTTGTACGATGCTAGGAAACAAGGTGTATGCGAGCTTTTAGCGAGTTATTACACCTGTTTCGAGCCGAGTACAAATACAGCTGATATTTAAAGAAACTAAACAGTTATTGTCTTTATCCTGCAATTAATTCTGTATATTATTTGTGCTTATTAAGACACAAAAACTCATGTTTTGCATTTGTTTTCGATTTGATCCCTTGAGGCCCATGTAGTAATACGATACAGTAATTACACATTCAGCTGAAGGCGGGTTCGCAAAAAAGAATCTCGAATGGTCAACAATAATACATTGCTCAAGGTGAATAATTATCTATTTTAACGCAACAACTAATTTCAACAGTAAAAACAAATAACAAAACATTGTCCAATTTGAAACAGGAGTGTACGAGTTGTCCTACGCTTCAGACTCGACATTCACTAAACATGCATGCTGAAATTGACATGGTTGTTTTTGTTACACAATCATACACATTCAAGTTTTGAAATCGATAGTTGAAATCGTAGAAAAGACTGCTGTTCATGTGTGTATGTTATCAGAAAATTGGTGTGATTTTTATTGCTCTAAAGAAATGTTTGAAAACAGAACGTATAAAAGTAATCGTTAATTCGCAATTGATACGTCATTGGAATGCGACTGCAAATTCAATACACATTCTGAGATTCACACAGGTTCATACAATACTCAGTCCGGCAGTGGGCGGAGCTTTTAAGCGATGTCTGTATAGTATACAGATACAGCATAGCGATATATGTCGGGCTGTATCTGTATAGTAGAACACCCACTTGCAGGATGAAACATTAGAACAAACTGTAAAAATAATCTGTAATAAGCTTAACTTGTGCTAGTCTACATATTGACATACATTTGTCATTTACTTACACGATATAAAAATTGGAAAGCTTAAAGTCATAAGAAACCTCAAATTAAAAAATTCATGCATATGTTTTTTTTATAACTAAATGGATAGTTTTCATTATACAACTTATGTACATATACTTTTTTCTGAGGAAAATTCTTTAATGTGTCCACATTTACAAGAAGTTTATTTGTTTTTAATTGCTTGCTTCCAGGAAGCAATTCGCCGACGTATTTTCCGTATGCATAGTGACCTGAGCGTAACCCTCCTCCTAAAAATCCGGCGATCGCAATATGCATGGATCTGTCATTAAAATAAACAATGATCTGATTGTACATGTTAAACACGTGCTCAATACCCATGCTTTTTGTCATTTATTTACTATAAGGTGACAATCGGTAAACTTCGGCTTTAAAACACGGCATTTAATGAGCAGCCATATTTGTTAAATCATAACAGACAGAGAGAAAAAAAATCGACGATTATACGCTATATTTGCGTAAAAAATGAAAAAATCGTGCACAGAGCTCTAAGTTTATGATATAAACATGCATTGGTTCAAGAATTGGATAAACATTATTTTTCACCACTCACTGGTTTCATATGACTTTAACGGTGGTGTATTGTCACCAGTCGGGATATTCTGATTTCGATTTCACTTTTCTCTGGTTTTTCCGTTCTTTATGCTTGGGCTGTTAAATTAAGACGCAGGTCGAAAGTCAACATATATGTTGTTTGTGTCAAGTCATTGTTGACTTATTCTATTTTTTCCGTATTATTACTTCATCATACCAAATGCAGTGATTTCTTTTATCTTTCATCCGGGATAATTATTTTGTATTAAATGACATCTAGCCCCTATCTTATCGCAATCGACATCTATAATTTTAAAAGAAAGTTTTTTCCGACTTGTTTAACGTCCTTGAAGTTGATCTGCACTGATGTGCTAGGTATTTTTGAGTCTAGATGAAATCTGATATTTCGGTTAGACTAAGTGAACTTTATATATTTTCACATGATATTCATACAAAAAATAGCATTTTAAAACAAGCTGAAAAAATATATAACTGACTTTACTACGACGATAACTCTAATCTGATTTTCTTAGGGTGCAATTATAGATGCTTAATATGATATTAAAACAATGTGTCTAAAATGAAAGTTTGTTTCTCCTTTGTGCAAAGCTCTGATTTCTTGACCAGTTTTGGCTATATTTTTTGTCCTTTTCTGTTTATAGCTCTATATCCTTTTAATAAGCTTCGGATTTTCAAATATTTTGGGCTCTATCATCACTGTTCAAAGAGACATTGATTGTCGAGATGCGCATCTGTTGCAGAAAACAATGGTATCGTTTATGTTATTTTAAAAAGCTTTCGTTGAATGCTATTTTCAGAATTTTATCTGCAACAGGTAGGAAATATACCCAATATATTCGAGTAGAAATTTGCTTAATTAATTACTTGTACTTGATTTTGCTGAAGTTCTGTCTAAAGAATGAATACTTGGAAACAATAAAAAACCTTTCTTTTATATAAAAAGACTAGAAAAAGAAAAGTGTGAAAATCAATTACATGGTAGTTTTTATAAATTTCCTGTTAAAAAAACTAAGATTTAAAAAAAAACTAAGGATCTTATTATCCCAGGCATAGATTAGCTTATCCGTATTTGGCACAACCTTTTGGAATTTTTGGTCCTCCATGCTCCTCAACTTTGTACTTGTTTGGCTTTATAACTTTTTTGATATAAGGGTCACTGATGAGTCTTGTGTAGACGAAACGTGCGTCTGGCGTACTAAATTATAACCCTGGTACCTTTGACAACTATTATTAGAAAGAACTTGGAAAACCAACAAAAGGGCATTGAGACCTTTTCTTTTTGTTCACCATATTTGTATGAACTGTATGTATGTATGTAGTTAAATAAAATTATTTAGACATCGTTAAACTAATTGGTTGAACAATTCGATGTGTCAGTATATCTCAAATATCGAGAGATATGTTTTTACGGCTTTTCTACCCCAGGAATAGATTACCTTAGCTGTATTTGACAAAACTCTTATGAATTTTTGGTCCTCAATGCTCTTAAACTTCGTTATTTGTTAGACCTTTTCATTTTTTATTATTCGAGTGTCAGTTGTGAAACCATTGTAGCTGAAACGCGCGTTTATGATAGAAAATATCCGACCTGTAATCTTTACTGTTATTATAGAGTGTATTTGACCTATAATATGTACTGTTAAAATAGAAAATATGTGATCTATTATCTGTATTGTTATCATAGAGGATATCCAACCTGTTCATCTGTACTGTTTAAATATAGGGTATCTAACCAATAATCTGTAATCTTATAATAAAGGATATCTAACCTTTGATTTGTACTGCTATAATAGATGATATCTGACCTATAATCTGTGCTATTATGATAGTGTATATCTTACTAATATTTTGTACTATTGTGATGAATACAGTAATGATAGAGGGTATCTCTCCTATTATCTGTACTGTACTGTTATCATATATACATTTTGTACAGCAATGTTAGATGATATATAACCTATAATTCGTATTATTTTTATAAAAGTATGTAAGATATTTGAGGATGTTATATGTAAATACTTTACAAGATGAACGTGTTTTTATCCTTCATTTAAGTGCAGGTGTCCAGGTTTCAAGGGTCTAACTAAAACCTCATATTACAATAAAATACAATTGTTTACTTATTTGCACACTTAAAATTCAATTTAACGTGTATTTTTTTCTGTTCATCACGTTTAAACCCTGTATAAGATGTCACATGAAAGTATATCGCAATGTAAGTGGAATGTGGTCGTTTTATGTAAAGCAACATATCTATGTTTAACGAATAGGTAAACTAACATAAGAGATACTTATAACAAGCTGTAGACTTGTTACAGCATATATACAAGGGAGATATTGTTGCGTTAAAAAAAAACCTACAGAAAACATATCTATTTTTTCAATATACAGTAACACCATAAATTACTTTAATAATTTTCATTGAACGACAACAAATAGCAAGCCTTTTTGGTTTTCTACGCCTAAACACCTTGCTGTACAACCTTAATAATGTTTTAAACTTTGTTACAATAGGAAATACGCGTGGACGACATGGAAAAAAGACAACACATGTGTTATTAAAACACAAAGCACTTTAAGATAAACATGCCTTTGTTTGACTTGATAAGACTCAATTTATCAAAAACCATACCCAAAAGTGTATCAAATGATTTATGATGTTCAAAACCATTTCCTTTGTCGAACCTTCATATGGTCAAACAGAAGTATTATTTGAAAAAGAGTCTCTAATTACGACGTTGGTATACTTCTTTCAACTGTCAATTCTGGGTTCTGTGGCGTAACAGCACAACATAAAATCAAACAGTTGAAAAGGCTTACTTCATAAGATCGACACAAAGCAAAAAGGTATCAAAACGACAAAAGACCGAAGTACCTATCTATAAGAATTCTCGTAGTTACTGAAAAAAAGAGGCAGCCGCATCTAATGCCAAAGGGATATTTAACCTCTTGAGTTGCACGCAGAGTGGTGATGGCTGTTTTTATATCCTTTTGTTTATACAGTTCTTCAACTGTTTTAGTTCTTATACATCCTTGGCTTTTCAAATAGTTGGCGTTGAGCGTTCGGTTGAAGGTAAATCCCATTAGTATAGCTTTCATCTTTGCCAGAGAACCGTCGTGATGCTCATGCAGGTATAACATATGTGATAAGTCTAATTCGATGATATCACATTTGAAGAAAAGATGATTGGATTGTGGTTACGACAATTGGACAATTGGACATATTTTGCTTTATCTGTGCGTAGTCTATAACGGGCTTCCATCTCGTGGTAATGTTCATGAATCTATTTAAATTCCTTTAGAGAAAACTAGTTCAAAGTCCATTACAAATCAACAAAGTGTCAAAGTGGACTTAGGACATAAAACAAAACCACTCGTGTCAGTACACCATTCGGTTTATAGAACGATGTAAATCGTAAGCTGATTTGCCTTAAAAGGGTGTATGTAGTTTTTATTAAGGTGACGCGAAGTTGTTTTATCCTTTTCAATTTGTCTTTTTGGCTAGTTTTTTGCATTGTTAGTTATATCACTTCTCCGTTTTTTTCCTTATTTGACTCTATCACTACATGAATGACCTGGATCTTATTTAAACATAATGAATGCACTTAAACATGATATGATGAATTGTGTATTTGATACTTTTGGTAACATACACGCTGAAAGTATTGGGCCATGTAATGAGTTTTACGACGGCACAAAACCTAGACTTAATTCAACAGGTATAAAAACCTGAAACCTTTTTTGATAACCCATTATCATAGACATTTCTGTTTGAGAAATAGATATAGTAAAAAAATTAAGGACACAATTAAAAAATCAGGTTTTGCTAATGAAAGAATGCATTTCTTCGGGTAATTTCACTTACTCTTCCCTAATATTGAAAGTGATCGTGACTGTTTTGCGTGATGTAGCTATAGTTTTGCTATACACTTTTGAAATCCTACAACAAACAAAAGTATTTGACATGGTGGTCCATAAAAATTGTGCAAATTAAACTCTTTAAAAAGTTTCAGTGAAATCACGGTGAAGATTTTGTCTCTTCATAAACTATAACTGTTAGTATACCATTGAGTATTATAACATACCTGGATATGACAAATGTGCCCTGCATGGATTCGATAACGTTATATTAATCCGACGAAATTATCTTGTTATTAAATTGGATCACTATTTTCAAAATATTTTTTTTTATAAATTAAGGAATGTATCTCCCTCATGCAAAGCTCTGATTCCTTTCACGGATTTGGCTATACTTTTTGGAACTTTTAGATTATAGCTCTTCATCTTTTATATAAGAGAGAGGGACGAAAGATACCAAAGGGACAGCCAAACTCATAAATCTAAAACAAACTGACAACGCCATGGCTAAAAATATAAAAGACAAACAGAAAAACAATAGTACACACGACACAACATAGAAAACTAAAGAATAAACAACACGAACCCCACCAAAAACTAGGGGTGATCTCAGGTGCTCCGGAAGGGTAAGCAGATCCTGCTCCACATGTGGCACCCGTCGTGTTGCTTAAGTGATTACAAATCCGGTAAATAGTCTAATTCGGTACGTCATATTCATGAAAGGGAAGGGGATTGTAGTTACGACGTAAGGAACATATCCGATATCATTTGTGAAACGGTTATTCCATAACGGTCAACCAACTCGTGATGGCGTCCGTAAAATTTACGAAGGGATGATTTCAACTTCACCATTTGGAACTCTTGGTTTAATAGCTTCCTTGTGAGCAGCAAACCTCTATCAAGAAAATCATGATAGGAAATGCAAGCACGGGAATATCGTATCAATTGGGAGATATATACCCCGTATGCAGGTGCTGCTGGAATGTTGCTACTTAGAAATGGAAAGTTCACAATTGGAAAGCTAAAATCATCTCTTTTGTCGTAAAGTTTTGTTTTCAACCGACCCTCATTGTCAATTTCTAGATGTAAGTCAAGATATGAAGCCGACTTAACTGTATCTGTAGTATCCTTTATCTCTAGTTCGATTGGATAGATGCGTTCCACATAGTCACCAAATTTTGAATTGTTTAGTGAAAGAACATCATCTATATAGCGGAAAGTAGAGTTAAAGGATATTGCTAACTTCTTATCTTTCTTCCTAAGAAGTTCCTGCATGAAGTCAGCCTCATAATAATAAAGAAACAAGTCGGCGAGTAGAGGGGCACAGTTTGTTCCCATTGGAATGCCGACAGTCTGTTGAAAAACACGTCCTCCGAACGTAACAAATATGTTGTCAATCAAGAAATCAAGCATCTTGATAATATCAGTTTCAGAGAATTTTTTGTTTGAATCAGAGTGATTCTTTACAAAGTAGGATTTATCCCTCCCTAAGACAAGATACTTGTATCTACGTTGGTCATTCTTTTTTATGAAGCAAAGTAATATCAACTCTTTCAATTTGTTTTTTAGTTTGGAATGTGGAATACTAGTGTACAGGGTAGAAAAGTCAAATGTTTTAATACTGTTACAAGATGAAAGAGAGTTAGATTGTATGTACTCTAAAAGATTTTTTGAATTTTTAAGTATCCACATCTGATTCACGCCACCTCTAGAATAGGCAGTTTCACAATAACTTTGAAGCCCGTCTTTGATTGCTGATAAAATAGATGTTAATAATTTAGAAAGAGGTTTCGTGGAGCACCTGGAAGACCCAGCAATATACCGTTGTTTGTAAGGACACTTATGTAGTTTAGGTATCCAATACAGTGATGGAAGATCCAGTTCTTCATCTTTGGTTGAAATTCCAAAGGAACATAGAACAGACCTATGATTATCCAGGATTTCCTCTTTGGTAAGTGTCGTGAGGGTATATAAGCTTTGGATTTTACATATTTTGGCCACGAGCATCACTGAAGAGACATGTATTGTCGAAATGCGCATCTGGTGCACAAAAATTGGTACCGTTTATGTTATTAACATGTATAATATAATAATTATTGTTAAAAATAAAAATTGAGAATGGAAACCGCCACAACTGGGTCTTTAACACAGCAAGAAAATCCTGCACTGTAAAGCGGGCTTCAGCTGACACCTTCACACATATGTGTATTCATGTTCAGTAACAATGGACGTGACATTTAACTCGGGAACATATAAATGAACTAAAATTAAAAAACAAACAAACATACAAGACATACAAAGGCCAGATGCTCCTGAATTGGGACAAGCGAAAAATACTGCGGGGTTAAACAGATGTTGCTAGATCTCAGCCTTCTCCATACCTCTAGTGTATGTAGAGTAAACAAACACACAGTAATACGGACTTCAATTTTGTAGAATTGTTTTTCTCTTCGAATTTTGGATTTTTATTATCTACAAGTTCTAAATATACACAATGAACAATGATACGAAGTTATGCTATTTTCCTTTTTTATATTTGGGTAGATTGGTTTGGACAAAATTTGAAACATTACTGAAAAGCATCAGTTGACTGTCCACATCTCCAGATTTGATTGTTTGTAGTCAGATTGATGATTATTATCTTTCACTTTATATCAAGTGTAAGTACTTTCTAAAAGTTATTTTATTTAGGGTACAACCCCAACATTTTAAGTTTCTTGAGATAACTCTTGATCTGCAGTAATTGCACTTGTAATATTCTATTTCCATCTATTCTAAGTAGTCTCATATGATAATTATACACCAAACATAATGAGAAAATCAACATATGACATTCAATATGAATAAGAAGATGTGGTATGATAGCCAATGAGACAAGTATCCATCGAAGTCACAATGTATATAAAAGTTAACAATTATTGATCAAAGTATGGAATTCAGCACAGATCCTTACCTCAAATCTAACAAATATAAAGGGTTGAAAAGAGGAAAAACAATGCTATAATCTGTATGAAAAAAAAGAAACCAGAAACATCATGAACCTAACAATCAAACGCAAATAACTGAACAAGAGGCTCCTGGAGTAGAACGGGTTTTAAAGTTTGAACATGTGGCAACCTCCACCCTAACCTGAATTAGTAATGCAACATTACAACAACAAAAAAACACACTAAAAATATTAACTGAAATGATTTTACACGATAAAAAAGAATACAAACAAAAAAAAGTAAACATACACTGAACGAAAAAGTTTGATCTTTTACACAATAAAAAGATATTGGAAGTGAAACATTATCTTCGTACTAAAAACAAAAAATCAAAGGTGGTACATATTAAAAATAGTGAAAAGAGATATAACACAAAATAAATAAACATTGAATTACGGATGTAAGGTCGTATCACGATCGTGGTGAGGTCTTCAAGATCGTGATGAGCGTGGCCAACTTTGAACATGTTCAAAACAATCGTGGTGCGGTCGTGGCGAAATCAGGTAGTAGTAGAAGCATAGTGAGAGCGCATTAAGGTAGTAGAAAGATCACAAAGGTCGCTGTACCATCGTAGCGAGAGCGTAGCGAAAACGTGATTCTATTCGGAGAGACTGTAGTTCGATCCCACAGCGACGTTATAACCACATCACTACGACCATCACGTTCTCACTGCGACCCAACTACGCTTCCACTACGAATATACCACGTTTACACCACGCTGTTCAAGACTATAGCACGATTCTAGCACGCTCTTGTCGTCCTCATCACGCTCTTCTTACGTCCTGACCACGTTCATACTACGACCATCATACTCATTGTCATTTTCACATAAAATATATTATATATCTCCAGGTTTTGTTTGTCTGTATGTAGTTCTTGTCCATTTTCTCTAACGGCTCAACCATGCTTCTCGTTTATATAGATTAGACCGTTGGTTTTCCCGTTTGAATTGTTTTACATTAGTAATTTTTGGGGCCCTTTATAGCTTGCTGTTCGGTGTGAGCCAAGGCTCCGTGTTGAAGGCCGTACCTTGGCCTATAAAGGTTTACCTTTATAAATTGTTACTTAGATGGAGAGTTGTCTCATGGCACTCATAACACATCTTCCTATATCTATTGACACATTTGTGCCATCTCTGCTATCGTTCACTAAAATATCGTCAATAAGCTTTATGGACCAGCAAAAGGTAATTAAGGATGGATTGGTCGGTCCGAAATCTCTGCTTGATCAGGATTCGTTACTATCAGAGCTCCCTCTGCCTCTACTTCAACCCCTACCACCACGCCCGCGTGTTCTAGAAGATTTTGGTGGCATAACTGTATTGTTTCCGAGCAATCTATGTATTAATCAGAAATAGAAGAATTGTATTGATATGGAACACGGTGTTTACGTTATTACTTATTACTGATAACGTAGTAAGATCGCGGTATGAACGTAGTATAATCGTGGTAAGAACGTACTATAATCGCAGTAAAAGCTTGGTAAGATCGTGTTGCAATCGAATAACTCGTGGTATGGTCGTAGTGAGAACGTGATATGCGTAGAACAATCTTGATAAGCACAGAGAGGTCGCAGAATAAGCGCGTTGAAAACGTGGCATAATCGTAGCAGGATCGTTGTAGAAGCGTAATGAGGACGTAGACGAATCGCGAAAGCAACGAAATTTACATTTTCATGCTACTCATACCGCGACCTAACCACGTTCTGAATATATTTTAGATCGCGGTGATCGTAGTGCGATCGTGGTCTAGTGGGACTGGGGCTTTAGGAAATAACAAGTATATTTTTTAAAAGTAAGGATATCCAGATTATTTAATGTATTAAAAATGGGATTTTTGTATTAGGTTGTGAATAAATATTTTAACAAATTAAATCATTTATCAATATTTAATTCTTAATTTATAATGATTCACAACAATTCCATGCATTTAAGAGAGAAAAACAACTTTTAGTGGAAATACTGTAATGTTTTTATAGGTCCAATGGCGAACTAGTTACCTGCTCTTGGACCATTGGTAGCATGTAGTCATCTACATCTTGACTGCACACTTCTGTTTCTTCTATGGTATTTATCTGGGTTAACTGGCTCAAACTATACGAAACATCTGCCAGAGATGAAACCTATAACAGTATAGCATTTTTTTAAATAGGTAAACAGCGAGTGCCAAACAAATAAACAAACAATAAAACAATGTACCAAGACATTTATAAAATAATTAAAACCTTGACAAAAAGCAAACATTTGTGAGTAACTGCCCTCACACTGCCGATGTGAAATTAGTTTTAAGGTACATACACTGTATGGTTTTACGTAATTAAGGTGTTGTTTCTAAGTAAAGAAAAAACAAATATGAAATTTAGTGCGAATTCGACGAGCTTAAATTTCAGTTTCACAGAATGGTTTAATCATGATATTTTTCAGTAATTTACTTGATTTTTAGACGATAAGTTGCAGCGAATGATAATTAATAGGCATTAACAAAAATGCTCATAACGACATTGACTCCAGAATTGAAGTGCTGACACCTGTTGGCTACGAATGTATAAAGTACAACAGAATTTGAGTCAGTTACTCATACAAATAAACCAAAAAACTTTCGTCATGTTAAAATATACTTATCGAATTTGATGCGTGACAAAATCGATCACTCTGCGTCAGGCGGCATGAAGATGGAATCGATTGCAGATTAGTACATCTGAACAAATAGCAACTCTACGACAGATCGACCCATTGAATCACAAGCGATGGTGATACAATGCTGAACACATATTTTCAGTCAAACTTACAATATTCAAAGAAAATCTGAATATTTACTAGCACCACAAACGAGGGTTAAAGCGCGGACTCCTACGACTGCATCGCCTATATTTTACTTTCCTTATATTAATCAAACATATTTCATATGGTTGGATATGCACAAAGGGATACAAAAAAAAAACCAAGTATAAAACACATAAAAGCTTCTACCACAACAATACACCACACATTTATTACTTTTAAATATGCCTTTATTGCTTATCCAAGACTGATTAGTGGTGGATATTTGTACAATTTATGTTGTGTATGTGTGTAATCAAAATATATTAAAAGCTCTAAAGTGTATATGCTCTTATTCTTTTAAATGTGTCTTGACATGCAATAGTATTTCTTATTTGGTTCAACTGGCCGAAAAAGAAAAAGAATTTCCTATCGATGTTTTGATATTTAAAACTAAATTTACTCACCCTTTCTTTTTTTCGTTGGCAAGTACAATGGTTTCTAATTGTTTTATTACTGAAGATGATAAGACATAAACAAGTGACCGACACAAGTAAAAGTATGACACCTATCACTGCTAAAGCTACATAAATAGTCACCGACTGACAAGAGCTTTCGGAAAATTGAATTGACCCGATTGGACATTTGTCGTAACATCTGTTGTTGTATATCAAGCCTTTACAGCTATATCTAAAAACACATCTTGTGCCATCTTCCAGGTAATCATCCGGACACTGTTTATAGCATTTTACATTTGATTTGCGATAAGTGAACTCTTTGTAACTAAATGGATATGATGACGGACACGAATCAAAACACTCAGCACCTGCAACCACTTTTTCGGGTGGACATTCTTTTAAACAGTTCGTTCCGTCAAGAAAAAAATTCTGTGAACATCTATTTGTGCATCTTCTACCAATTAATGAATGTTCTATGTATTTTTCATAAGGACATTTTCGAATTTGCTTGCACACACTGTCGACAATTAAACCATTTGAACAACTTTTCACACATTGTTTATTCCTCTCTTGTAATAACAAATGATGCGGACATTTGTCGTGACATTTTTTCCCTTGATCAGTAACTTCAATTACTGCTTCATACGTGTTACACCGTTGGACGCATCTCTGGTTTTCTATATTCATTGCATCGCTTGGACACCTTTTAGAGCATGTATGGTTGTTTTTTAAAACTAGATGTCTAGGACATTTGCTTACACATGTTTGTAACGTCGCGTCGGTGAATGGGTGTGAGACAGGGCATATATTAAAACATTTTAACGCGTGTCCTTTCATACCCCCAGGACACTTTTGAAAACAAGTATGAATTGAAAAAAATGTCTGTTTTGGACAATGCTTTACACATTCATAGACACCGAATTCTTCTTTATTCTTCGTGTAATTAAGTGGATGTGACGATGGACAATTATATACACATTTGAATTTAAATCTGAAAGTTTCTTTTGGACACGATTTCAGACATGATGTATCATTGAAGAGAAAAGTACTTTGCGGACATGTTTTCATACAATGCCATTTAGATCCATCAAAGAATTCATATGCTCTTTCACTGTTACATTTGCTTGCACACGAATTGTCATAATGATATTTTGCGTCTTGTGGACAATCCGGAACACACTCAGACATGTTGTATAGAAATGTACCGGAGAAGCAGGTTTTCAAGCATTGATACATTGGTGGATTGATATAAGAATTATAATAAGCATAAGGGACATCATTATCACATGTTTTTAAACATGTCCATTTATATTGAAATTTCGCATCTTGTGGGCAAACATATACACATGTTTTATTAACAATCAGACTTTTGCAACGTTCAACACATTTATATGTGTTACGAGTTGTTAATTCTTTGTATGGGTTTTCTTTGGGACAATCTCCTGCGCAGGAACCCGACACTTCAAATGGTCTTTCCTCTGGACATTTTTTCAGACATGTGTTATTGAAAATCAAGGGAGTCAAACACTTATTGACACAGATACTATGTCTACCTTCTTGGATATTAAACAAGTGTGTATCTGGACATTGATCATAACAAATACCATTCAACTCGAAAGTCATGTCTGAAGGACAAGACAAAACACATTTCGAGTTGTTGTATTGGAATGTTCTTCTAGGACATGATGCTACGCAGCGATGATTTTGTTCATATTTGATATTCAAATACCAGCCATAAGTCTTTTTCTTTTTTAGTTCATCGTACTGAAATGGTAATTTATCTTCGCATTCATTAACACACGAAGAATTGTATTTGTATTTTGCTTCAGGTGGACAGACTGACACACATCTGTTTTTATGATTTAATTGTTTGCAGCTTTTTACACACTTCATATCTCCATTTGTATGTTGCATGAAAGGATATTCATCTGGGCACGAAGCCAAACATGATCTATTGAATTCATATTTTGCATGCGTTGGACAATGAGAATAACAGGTTTTGTTATACTCTAGTTCTTCAAACTTACATGTTTTACTACATCTTCGTGGGATCGTTGGTTCTATAAACTGATAGTCGTTGGGACACGAAGATACACACGTTCCATTAAATGCAAATTGTGCATAAATTGGACATATTGATACACATTTCCGATTAAACTGCAAATGTTTACACCTATTGACACATTTTACAAAGCGTCCTTTTGTTTCGATGTACGGATGATTTATAGGACATGAAAATAAACAGTTACCATTAAATTCAAATTTTGCATTTGTTGGGCATTTATCTACGCATAAAATGCCATATGCCATTTTTAAAGAGCAGTTGTTCACACACATAAATTCTGCGAAATCATTATTGTATGAAGTTGAAATTTTCGCTTTCGGGTACAGGTACTTATGCATTGCAGGACATTCAGTTAAACATGTATTGTTGAAAAAATATTTTCCCTTCGGACACGATTTCACGCATCTCATTTTGTCATACACGGTATGCACAGGGCATTTTTTCACACAATAATATATTTCGTTGTAATCTGATTTAACCATTGAAAAATAAGGTGCTGAGTCCGGACATGTATCATAACACGTGTTATTATATAAAAATGGTTTTGAAGGTAGACAGTATAAACTGCAACTCTTATTTTCTGATAGTTCTTGCGTAAACCATGGACAATGTTTGAGACATCTCATTAAAACATCTGATCGAAAAACAAAGGGATGAGTTTCTGGACATGATGTGGAACACGATTTATTACCACTTGCACAAATACCACCACAATCGTAGAACGTTAGATAAGGCACACTTTCTGGACATTTCATAAAGCATGTTCTGTTGTACTCGACTGTATATTCAGGGCATGCTCTTAAACAATCCATCATGTAGCAAATCGGATACTCGGCACCGCAAAGTGTTGTCTGACACGACAATTCGTATTGAAAATGGCAAAATTTTGCAAGACCCGAATCTAGTTTGACAGAGTGAACAGGACACGTTGATACACACTTTTTGTCAAATATGAATGTATCATATGGACAAGTTTCTCTACATATTTTTGAACCCGGTATTGACACCTCAGAGGGTAAACAGACCTTCAGAGCCACCTACAAATAATAAGGTTATGTTTATGAAAAAGAACAATATTTAAAAAAAAACTTAAAAAAAACTTTTTGTATATACAAACGTGCTCTTTTACAGTGCATAACGATTAAGTTGAGTTTTCTTTTTATGGAGAAAAATATAATTACCATAGAATTGTTTGTTCCAATATTTAAAATAAAATAAAATTTCGACAACGCGAAATATTTCATTCCTCAGGGGGTGTCCTTGTAATGTGTGTAGCTTCACCAACTACCATAGTGAAATCATCAGTATAACGCGTGTCTCTGAGGTAAGCTAGGACCCTTTGACGACTAATTTTCCTCCCGTGAATATGATGATATCAAGTTGTAAATTTGTTGTATTTCATCCAAAATCAACGATACATTTACAAGACATTATTCTTTTACTAGTAAAGAGTGGTATTTCGCATCCAGCTTTCAACGGTAATATTGTTTATGAACTAATGAAGTAACTTGTATGTTTTTTTTTCAATCATTTTTCTAGTAGTTTTTAGTTGGTTGATTAAAAACCAATGCGCTGATTTACACAAGAAAAAAAAATCTGTATAGTTTAGAGAAAGGAAACGGGGTATGAGCTAAGAGACAACGACTCGACCAACGGTATAGCTTCTTTTATTTATTGCACGTCATGTCTTCCTTTAAATTGTATGTAAAAAAATTAAGAAGACCAAACACTGACATTTGTTGTAGGACAAGCATTATGTCAATGTAAGCAGTTGAAGAAATTTGCGTGTTTTTCTTTCTCAGGCAATGCAAGGAATCTTTCTATGATGCTTCTACAATCTAATATTTCTTAGAACTTAAAGTTCAAATAAGTTAAATTGGTTCTTTTACGTCTTTTCCGAAAACTATCGCTACTGAAATGAAATAACTTTCTATGTTTCTCTGTTGTTAAAGTAATAAATTAGTTAGAAATCAAATGTAAACACTGTCGTGTAAAAATATTATTGGGGGGGGGGGGGGGGGGGCATGGGCCTTCTGCTGAGATATTGTTTTTCATTTTTAAAATTTAGACTTTTTTTAATTAAAAATAATGGTTTCAAAGTGTGTTTGATGAAGGTAAGACTCCAATATAACCGTCATCATTTACAATAAAAAATTACCGATATTTTAGTCGAAATATTATTCAATAAGATATATAATATTTCTCTGTTCTGAATGTTCTTGCATTTTTTTTACCGTAGTTTAGTCATGTAATGTTGTTATTTTAGTTTTATATTTAAATATAAAATTGTCATTACAGCGCGAGGTTTGGCTAGCCGTAAAACCAAGTTCAACCCACCATTGTTTCTTAAAATGTCCTGTATCAAGTCAAGAAAATGGCCATTGTTATTTTATAGTTCGTTTCAGAGTGTGTTGCATTTTAGTGTTTCTGTTGTTATGTTGTTCTCCTCTTATATTTGATGTGTTTACCTCAGTTATTGTATGTAACCCGGATCCGTTTTTTCTCAATCGATTTACGAATTTCGAACAGCGTTATACTACTGTTGCCTTTATATATAATGTCATCAAAAAATAAAGAAAAACAAAAAAAAGGAAAATACTTGTAATAAAAATACCAAACTCAGAGGAATATTCAAAACAGAAAGTCATGTATCAAATGGCAAAATTAAAATGTCAAACACATCAAATGAATGAAAGACAACTGTCATATTCTTGATTTGTTACAGGCATTTCCTCATGAATTAAACATGAAAGTATGGTTTGCTAAACCTCTCATTCGTATGACAGTCGCATAAAATTAAATTATTTTAACAACAATTTGCGATCAAAACAACAGATATAATAGGTTGAATTGTAAAAATAAAATACAGCAATCAACATAATCCATTGTGTTATAATCTTAATCAATACTAGAGCACAACCACTCGGTTCCGTGACTGAATTAAAATACGTACGCCTGATTTTTTTTATATTGTCATCTGATAAATCATGCTGATTACATATCGCATAGTTTTCAAAATATTTCTGTTTTAAACTGTTTTTTGGTTTTCTTACTACAACCAGAAAATACTTGGAGATATGTTGGTTTTTTATATCAATAACTGAATTTAGTAGTGTAAATACCTGCGTAATCACAAAGTTCATGTATTAAAATTACCCTTGTATATAGCAAATCACTAGAACACGTTATTAGGATGACACCCAACGTCTAGTTCTGTAGGATAGATATGGAACTCAATTAGAAAAGCTTGGATTTTTAAAAGAAAAGAACATCATCATTATATCTGATTATAGTTATCAAAGGTACCAGTATTATAATTTAGTACGCCAGACGCGCGTTTCGTCTACATAAGACTCATTAGTGGCGCTCACATCAAAATATTTATGAAGCCAAACAAGTACAAAGTTGAAGAGCATTGAGGATCCAAAATTCCAAACAGTGGTGCCAAATACGGCTATGGTAATATATGCCTGGGATAAGAAAATCCTTAGTTTTTTTTTCGAAAAATGCAAAGTTTTGTAAACAGGATATTTATAAAAATGACCACATTATTGATATTCATGTCAATACCGAAGTGTTGACTACTTGGCTAGTGATACCCTCTGGGACGAAACGTCCACTAGCAGTGGTATCGACCCAGTGGTGAAAATAGTTATCAAAGGTACCAGGATTATAATTTAGTACGCCAGACTCGCGTTTCGGCTTCATAAGATTCATCAGTGACGCTCACATCAGAATATTTATAAAGCCAAACAAGTACAAAGTTGAAGAGCATTGAGGCTTCTCTGCTCATCTTGTTTTGACAAGTGTCAGAAGAAATCTGACTAATACGAAAATAAGAAATGGCCGACAACGAGAGGCGCAAAGTTCCTTTAGGAATGCCAATAATTTATTGAAAGGGTCTACCGCAACATTCAACAAATATTTTGTCAATAAGAAACCTCAACATACTGATCACTTGTTCCTCTACGCAACATGTTTTATCTTTTCGTTCACAATCAAACAAAATATGCCGTATGGTATCTCAAAGCAGTAAACAAATAACATATGCTACCATTTTTATATTGAAAAGCAATGTGGAATATTTTTTGTAGACGATTGTTCATTTTCACACGGGATATGGTGTACAGGTTTGAAAAATCAAAAGTTTTGATAGAAATAATTTCAGAGAAAAATTGCGATTTAAAATTATTAAGAAGTGCTTTAGAGTTTTGTTGAATCCACAAATGGTTAATACCACTGCGCGCGCGAGTAAACAGAACAGTTTTAAACAGTATTTCTAAAGACCTTCTTTCACTGCGGACATAGTATTTGTCAATCTTATGAACACTACCTTTATAATTAAAACATGCAAAAGAGCCGGTAATGTACCGTTGTTTGTACTATATTTAGTGAACCTCAGATATCCAATTGAAACAAAATAAGTCCTCAACATTTTTTACAAGATACTCGTTGTAGTAAGATTTAAATACGAAACAATTTTAATTGAAAATTAGTCCACAGGAAAAACAACATATGTATCTCGTGAAGAGATAATAGACACTCCACAGCTTTGTCTCTGAAAATGGACATTGGTCGTTCATTTATACAGTTTTTCAACTTTTGACTTTGAAGTTTTATCATAGACCTGATTATTTTGATCCTGATTCTCTGTCGTACTCCTTAATCGAATCATATTTCATGTTGAATTTATGGTTCAAATTTATGTGTTGGGGTTCTCTGAACTTAGGATCATGCGATTTTCACATTTCGAGTATGTTCATGTTGAATTTTATTTAAAAAAAAAAGAAGATGTTATATGATTGCTAATAAGACAACTCTTCACAAAAGACAAATCACACAGAAATTACTAACAATCGGTAACCGTACAGCCTTTAACAATGTGAACAAATTCCATACTTCAAAGTCAGCATTAACCTAACATGGGGCAGTGGTGTAACAAAACAACATAAGAGCAAAAACAAAAATCAAATGAAAAAAGTTTAACTCATCAGAGAGATGAAATACATCTGACATAAGCACACAGTGGACTAGCTAGGTTCTTGTATATCCTAACAACAAAAAGTACAGATCTGTGAGTACTCGAAGTTACTGACAGCTTGTTCAAAGACAATAAGCACTAATAAAAAATAAATAATGTATTCAAAACTAAATTATCAATCAGTACTCATTCAACATTCAATTAATTTAATGTAGAGTCATAAACAGGCAGAGAAAACATGACCTTGTGCAATGCCAAGATACAGGTATCGACAAATTGTAGAGCCATGCTTATGGATATGTATAGAACAATGATATTTCGTTACCTTCTAATTTACTGATAACAAAATCAATATTAATCCAATAAAAATAATATTCAAATAGTTATCAAAAGTATCAGGATTATAATTTAGTACGCCAGACGCGCGTTTCGTCTACATAAGACTCATCAGTGACGCTCAAATCGAAATATTTATAAAGCCAAACTAGTACATAGTTGAAGAGCATTGAGGATCCAAAATTCAAAAAGTTTTGCCAAATACGGCTAAGGTAATTTATGCCTGGAATAAGAAAATCCTTAGTTTTTCGAAAAATTTAAAGTTTTGTAAACAGGAAATTTATAAAAATGACCACATGATCGATATTCATGTCAACACCGAAATGTTGACTACTGGGCTGGTGATACCCTCTGGGACGAAAGATCTTATTACAGTATTGAACTTTTAGCCTTAAAGAATAAGTCTGTTTAATATGAATACCGTAAGATGGCGCCAAAAGAACTTCACCATCTAAAAAGGAAAATAAACATTACGGAACGAAAAAAAATCCCTTTTGTCGTAAATTATAGTGTTGCGTTTCGTGTATAAACCTGTAATCTCTTATATAGGTAAGGACAGTTATTCTTAAAGAAATAATTCATGGGGCTTGAATATATCGTGATTTTACCATAGTTTGGCCCTTTATGACAAATATTTTACTCTGTGTGATAGCAACGGGTAAAATATAAGCATAAAGGCAAAACCCGTGGTAAACTTACGGTAGATTGAAGCCCACTATGAATTATTTCTATTCTAAAAGATCAAATACGGCAAACGCACTATCAAATTGACGTAAAAGAACAGAGCAAACTGAATAAGTGACATGCTAAAACTATTTACAATACGTATTTAGATAGGTTTTGATGAATCTAAATGATAATCGTACTTATATGTCTTATATGTATACAAAAAAAGGCTTATACAACACATTTTAGCATCGTTTGTTTACGTTTTTTTGTGATGATTTTTTGTTTTCACAAGCTGGTAATTTCCTGTAAAATGCTTATATTCTTACGTCATCGTTCTATGACGTCGGGTAGCTCATTCATCAAAAACATATGACGTGGGAGTACGATCGGAACAGCCCAGGCAATATATTCACATTTTAATATGACGTGCTTCTTTCGCTTTGTAAACAGCACCGTGATAAAATTCTTGATATATCTATACTTAGCGCAGACTCAAAGATATACATAATAATGGCTATTACAATATATACCTTCCACGTAAATCCACATGTATTGGAACCTATTTGCAAGCCCTTTGCCGGTTTGATTGTTTTAAAAATAGCAATTAAAACGAAAAAATAACTTGTATTCTTATTCGGGTGCATAATAAAAAGAAGTAATGCACAAGAGCTCGAAGAAATCAACAAAATAAAAATAAATTAAAATTCCGCGAAATCTATTACTTTTTTTGACGCATTTAGGTCATTTCAAAACATGACGTCATACAATGAAAAAGCTAAAGTTGAGAGTTTTCTATTACCTGAGCCATTCAAATACGTATACTATTGTATTTAAATTGATTTTTGAGGTAAGTTTTGTTTAATTTCCTATTGTATTGCATTATTCGCATATTACTGATTTCAGCAAGTCAACATGGCGGCTCCTTAGTTGCCAAATGACATCTTTGGATTTGACGGTAGCTAACGAGAAAAAACATGTTAATTAAAAATGGCAAATATTGGGTTGGAGAATTAAAAGAATCAAACAGATTTTTTTTAGCGGTTATTCACGAAATAATCCATGCAATCTATAGATTTATTAGAATGCTTAAACTTTATCTAACGTGTAGCTAAAACAAACAGCCACACACACAGCATACCCACTATCGCTTCGAATTTTTGAATTTTATGCATTTTTAATGCATTTTTATTTTTATGTTTATAATTTTTTAACTTCTCTGTAACCTTTGTATTTGCATGGTTTTATGAGAATAAACTATCTATCTTCAGTTTTTTAATTATTTCTCCTATTAGAAGCGAAATAATGCCTGGAAGCCATAGATTGTTGCTAACGCTCAGGATAAAATTCGAATAGCACGGACCAGGCCATGTGTAAATTTCCAACAATCTATGGCTTCCATGAATTATTACTTAATTTTACCACGGGTGTGTATTCAAAGCGTTTGAAGGACGTCATGTTAGAAAAAAGTAAAATCACAAATATACTGAGCTCAGAGAAAAATCAAATCGGAAAGTCCCTTATCACATTGCAAAATCAAATGACAAAACACATCAAAAACGAATGGACAACAACTGTCATATTCCTGATTAGGTACAGCATTTTCAAATGTAGAAAATGGTGGATTATACCTGGTTAGAATACTGTTTATAATCATTAATTTAAATTAAGCCATTTTGGTTCAATTTCGGCGGTATATGTTTAGATCCCCAGTAATAACATGATCAAAGAGACTGTACATAAAAGACGAGAGGGAACAGTCCCATATT
This sequence comes from Mytilus edulis, assembly GCF_963676685.1. Lineage (NCBI taxonomy): Eukaryota > Metazoa > Mollusca > Bivalvia > Mytilida > Mytilidae > Mytilus > Mytilus edulis. Next base: position 116,799,144 of record NC_092344.1, on the reverse strand, counting down.
TAAAGGTGTTTTTATATATATATTCTTCTTAGTCAAAGTCCTGCAATGCTCTCTTAAAGTTGAAAAACTTATTTGCAAAAATTTTAGTGAAACTGTAGGATAGAAAATTAACAGACTGATTTTAAACATAAAAGTGGAATTTCCGATTTTACCTCTTTGTGATGAAGAATGTTGCTGATTATGTTAACTCGTACGGATAAGAGCAATATCCGTCTATTTATTGGAGAAAATGTATGTATGCATCACTTGCGAAGAACATAGTCTCTGAAACATTTTAGAAAATTAACAGGCAGTAAAAAGGTTGTTTTTTATTAATTGTAATCCAAGTAAATGATGAAGATGATTAAGAAGGTTATCAAAGCCCCCAAAAGGGCGTTTTACATTTAGGATTTTTTTTTGCATTAGGCTGATGATAATGCTTTACCCATTACTTTATCCATGAACGACATTGTCCATTGAACAGTCCAGAAGCTAAACAAATTTTGTATATAAGCTTTTCATGTTCAGTAATTGATGAAATCTGGAGAACTGATTAACAAATTCCATTTCTCTAATTTTTGTGCTATTTTCACATTAAAATATTTATTACATTGGTTGCAATGAATTACATTGATTTCCCAGCTAGATAAAAACCGATAATTTCACATGTGAAATAAACGTGGTTATTTCACTCTCTGACGTCATACAACAATAGGCGTTGTTAAGACGTCGATAACGTCAGATCAAAACAAATTGTCAATGCGTAGGAAAAAGATATAGTTCCTTACATTTTCTACATTAATTTCATAAAAAAAAGCCATTTGCCAATGTAATAAAAAGAATAACTAATCGCCGTATTTGAATATCAAAATTAAGACAACTTGTGAACGAACACCGCTATGGATTAAATTCGTGCTGCGCACTCGTTTAATCCATGCGTCGTTCGGTCACGCGTTGTCTTATTTTTGATATTCAAATACGGCGATTAGTTATACTATAATTCTCCTCACTAGTAAAAAATTGTTCTCGGCAAATGATTAGTCGGAATTTAATTATGACGTTTAAATGTTTTGTTTTCTTCTGAATTTTCCTATTGTGACGTCATGAAAAAAGACGACAATGCCTGATGACGTGGCATATAAAGAACACAAGTTTCTGAAAATCTTTGAAAAAGAAGGATAAAAATCATTAGAGAAACAGATTCCGACACTATAACTCGTGTATTACGATATTTCTCCACTCTCGACAATTAAATTTTAGTTATTTAAAGGGCTCGGCAAGCCTCGTTCTTTAAATAATAAAATTTAACTGTCTCGAGTGGAGAAATATCGTAATACACTTGTCGCAGTGTAGGAATCTATATGTCTCTCTTCTTTCCTTTTTTATGTTGACAAGTAGAAATGATAGGAGTCTGTACACTAGTAACAGGTGTTTTTAAACAGTCGAAAATATTAACAGTTTTAATTTTTTTTTAAAGTATCGGAGTTATAAAAGAAATGATACATTCTGGCTGCATGAGTCAAATCAGGGATATTCCGAGAGATGTTCCTTGGAACACACAAATCAAATGATACAGTGTTCCGTGTAGTAAAAGATGACCTCGATAACCTGGGAAACTTCATAGTAGGTTTGGTTTTTGTATTATTATTTTTATTTTTGTTCATGCATTAAGCTACTTAGTTAATGATGCCCTTGGGAAATAACCCAACAGCAGTTAAGTTTCTTAATAAAAATGACAAAACCAAAAGCTCAAACACATCAACATGCTACACAGAGGAACATGTGATCCGTATGAAACAGTTTCTTATTGACAGCATATTTGTTGAAATTGGCGATGTGAATTCAAGAAACCTCAAAAGATCTTCTTGATATTTTCAAATCGCCATCTTTTTCTGAAACTTTTTTATGAAAACTTTTGATTTTTTAAACCTGTATACCACCATACCCCGTGTGAAATTGAACAATCGTCTGAGAGATATATTCCACATTGCTTTTCAATATACAAATGGTAGCATATAAGATTTGTTTATTGCTTTGGGATACTATTCAGCATATTTTGTTATTTTGAGTAAAAAAATAAAACATGCTACACAGAGGAATAAGTGATCAGTATGTTGAGGTTTCTTATTGAGAAAATAATTGTTGAATTTGGAGGTAGACTTTTTAAACAAATTGTTGACATTCCTATGTGAGCGAACTGTGCGCGTCTCCTTGTCGACCGTTTATTATTTTCATATGAGTCGGAGTTCCTACAGAAACTTGTCAAAACCAGAAGATCAAAGAAGCCAGATCATTTAAATACACATTCAGATATATTGATGATGTTCTTTCCATTTACTTTTCTGATTGCGTTCCATTAATATATCCTCCAGAACTAGAAATTAGAGAAACAGAGGACACGGATTTCTCATTTTTAGACTTATACCTTGAATGTGATATAAGCGTTCATATCAGTACCAGAATCTTTGACAAACTAGACGATTTTAGTTTTAAAATTATCGCTCGAATCTAATTAGTAAAAAGATTAGCATTAAAACACAAATTTCCGAAAATTGTGGCGAATACGAATAAGTGAACGAAACAGTTATCTCCGTTACTAATTGTAGGAGTGCAGAAGGTCAACGAACTAGTGATCAGACGGCATATGCACCATTTATTTATCAATAAGGCATAGAGCAAGCCTTAAGAATAGTAATGCCTGTACACCTTGTTTTTTCCATGCAATTCATGATATCCAAACCAAGTAACATATAATTTGATATTTCTATAATAAGTGCTTAGAGTTTATTATCATGACCTGGTTAATGATATTACAATGAAACATATCAGTTTGAATTTATTTTCCTTTGAAAAGTTATAAATAATACAAAATAAACATCTCCTTTTATCATGTAAATTATATAAAGAAGAAGTATATTTTGGCACATTTTGTAACCCAAAAATGCTCAAATACAACAAAGTGAAAGCTTCGGATATATTAGTATTTTTGGAGCTTATATGTTTAAAATGCAAAGACCTAAACTAACCAAAACCACTTAAGGCAAAATTCACTTGCAAAATTGAAATCTTTTTATCTGAATAATTTTCTAATTTATTCACTAAAAATGTAAGGAACATATTTTATCAAATCATTTTAGCGGCGAAGCATTGACTACTTTACTGATGACATTCACAGGAACGGAAGGTCCACCAGTAGCTATATGAATCGAGTTCTATAAATGAAAATAACGCCTTATAAATTACCTGCGTCTGTAGTATTTTTTCTGGATCAACCTTCAGTAGGAGTTCATAAAAAAAAAATAAAAAAATTTCAAGCAGGATCTGTTAGAAAACCTGCAGATATATTATGACCATTGATGAACTGGCATTACAAATATGACCGCGATGTTGGCAATGATTTAAGATATATTTCTAAAATTTAAATGTGCAATATGTAACAATGAACAGAAATACAGACACATTAATATTTAAACTATAGCACTTACCGTCACATTACTAAATAAAAACACAATTCTAAAAAGCAGTGTCATTGTGAGTACTTTCGGTTTTGCTGTGCTACGTCATAATATATAATTGATCTATGTCATCTCCATGTAAATGTTTTGAAGATCAATAACAGTCATGCGTTCTGATACAGACGACCATTCTGGATAAAGGTACATCAAAGAAAGATATAGGATTGTATTCTGGGATTTAACATTTACCACGTATGTCGTACCAAAATGTGAAAAAAAAATTCATTTAGAACCATACACATAAAACTAATCAAGAAATTAATAACTCCAATAATTAGTCTATAGGATTCCATTTTGTGTTTTGGAGATTTAGTATTCTTGATATGCAAAAAGTAAGTATATTCCATACAGATTATGCTAGCTTTCAACCTATCATTTTCACTTTATTACCCATAGTAAGCATGGTTGATTTTGCTTTAAAGTAAAGTATATATTTTATCTGAAATAGCTGAATGATCAATACAGTTTGAAAGAATTCTGTATACGTGTATTTGCATTAAATTTTCTATTTTCACGTTCATGCCTTACTGAATAGGATCTTTCTTAGGACAATTTGATATGACATGTCTATCATTTGAATTGTAGATATGTTTAAGAATATATGACGTCGAACATTTACGATCTAATAATTATAATCAAGCAATCAAAAAACATCATTATTAAAGTAGTTTGGCGACATTGTATGATTTTCAACAAGCAAAACAAGTTTGAAGATTATGATTATTGTTGTCATGCCGCGAAATATCCCTGTTCGATTTATTAACCCTTAAATATAACCTGTTTCAATCTGTCACAGAATTCAGAACTATAAATGTTACATGTAATGGCTAAGTTAGTTAAAATATATCATTTTCATATAGATATGCAATAACAGCAAATCTAGTATAATAGCATAATTGTACATATTTAAAACCTTGGCTATTTGACTTGTTCATGTTTAGAAATATACCATGGCTTAAAGAGATAAAACAATCAGCATATGTTTTGTTCGCCTTTTAGCTGACACAAATTCTTATGAGCGACGGTTGTGCTTTGTGTATTAAAATATCCTAAATGTAAGTGCAATGACTAGTTCAATGCCAATAACAATTTTGTATAACTAAGTTCTGTTCATCTATTCTAAAGTATTATTTGTACGAATTAAGTTAAAACACGTCATAAATAGTCCGATATAAGCATGACCCTGATGTTTGTTCTTTTCTTTTTTGGTGATTACTGGTCCTTTGTCACGAGTTTTATATTTAAGTTTGTCTAGACTATTGATCTTTTCGTCGCATTTTTGACATTTTTTCAGTATTGGGAGTGTCTAGGTGTTTTCGACTCCGATTTGTTGTCTCTTTTTCGTAAAAACATTTGTGTGTGTCTGACGAATTTATACAAAAATGTTATCTTAATAATAGGTCTTGATCCCTATTTACATTAACTTCATATTATATCATAATTTTATCCATTTCAGTAAATTCGTAAGGAAAAAGAACACAAGAAGTTTGCATAGACGAGAAAAAATTGTTTTCGAATATGTCAAAAGATGAATGTACATTTTTAGAGAGCGCTACCTTATTGTCGATTGAAAACAAATCACCGTTTTTAGATGAAAATCCGAATAACTTTGGCATAGAAATCGATCAGCATATGTCTGACAACAACCAGCAAAATACTGACATAACTACATGTTCTACCAGTACTCTTTTAGACTTTACCAATATTACAGTCAACATAGATGAAAACTTTCGTGACCTTCCTCCGGGAATGAAGTACCATTTCTATGTTTCCTATTCTTCCGACGACAGTTCAATAGTTAACAAAATTATTGAAGAACTTGAGGAAAGGTTTTTCTTTAAATGTTTGAACTTTGAAAGGGATTTCACTCCTGGCAGGAGAATAGATCAACTTATTAACGAGGAAATGAACCAAAGTGAGGCTGTATTGATTATTTTAAGCCACACTTACACTGAAAAACTATGGTGTTTAACAGAAGCCCAACTAGCTTTTGAAATGTCATTCAAAACTAATAATAAAATAAAAGTGATCCCGATTCTCATCCATCCACTAACCGAGGAATTACCAACAGTACTAAAATCTATCCGATACATAGATGCTGAAAAAGAAGAAGATGTTGCTGCTAGAATACATGAAATATACAGAAACCCTGGTTAGTAAATATATAAAAAAAGATGTGGTGTTATTTTCAATAAGACAGCTCTTCAAGCATGTTTTCCATAATATATTCATAAATTCAATGTCCGTTAACTAACATAAAAACGAAAATCATCCGATTAACTTTTGGAAACATCCTCCGGTTGTGTTTGTTATATCATGTTAGTACCAAAGTACTGACTACTGAGTTGATGATACCCTCGGGTCCACCAGCAGAGGTATCGACCCAGTGAAAATTCGACAATCAGGGATAGCGCACAATCCTTAAAGTAACAGATTTGACGACTATTCTTAAATGTCAGTTGAAACCAATGAAGTTCTATAAGAACATTTGTAATATGGTTTTATGACCGTTGAGTCATTCTATACTGCACTCGATTTTCTTTCAAATTGCTTGATCTGCTAACGAGTTTTATTCAGTATTTTAACAGTATTTCAACAATTGTGTTTGAAGAAATTGAGAAATGGGGAATGTGTCAAATAGACAACAACCCGACCATAAAACAGACAACAGTAGAAGGTCACCAACAGGTCTTCAATGTAGCGAGACATTGCCGCACCCGGAGGCGTCCTTTAGCTGGCCCCTTAACAAATATATATACTAGTTGAGTGATAATAAACGCCATACTAAAGGAAGGATCGTTATACCTAATTCTTTCATATTATTGATTAGCCCTGAGTTAACTAATTGATGTAGTTAAACACGATGCCAAAAAATAATTTACGCGTGACAAGACGAACTAGCACTATATTCTTTATTTGGATTGACAAAGAGGGCATCCAAAACAACTATAAAGGGCCCCAAAATGACTAGTATAAAACAATTAAAACAGGAAAACTAACTGTCTAATCAAATGTAGAGGTTTGAAAAGTTTTAACAGGCGCCAATCATAACCCATATCTGAAACAGTAGTGTAACATTACAACATAGAAATTAACTCATCATAGATACCAGATTTAATTTTTGTAATTGCACTAGACGCGCGTTTCGTCTTGAAAAGACTCATAAATGACGCTCGAACCAAAAAAAAGTTAAAAAGGCTAATTAAAGTACGAAGTTGAAGAGCATTGAGGACCAAAAATTCCTATGTATTTCCCAAATACAGCTACGGTAATGTGTTTTTGAGGTAGAAAAGCCTTAGTAATTCAAAAATTCAAAGTGTTGTAAACAGTTAATTTATAATTATGACCATATCAATGATTAAACATGTCAACACAGAAGTGGTGACTTCTGGGCTGGTGATACCCTCGGAAAAGACCCACCAGAGTGGCATTGACCCAGTGGTTGTAAAAAAACTCATCGTTGATACTAGGATTGAAATTTTGTATTTGCACCAGACGCGTGTTTCGTCTACAAAAGACACATCAGTGACGCTCGAACCAAAAAAGTTAAAAAGGCCAAATAAAGCACGAAGTTAAAGAGCATTGAGGACCAACATTCCTAAAAGATTGCCAAAATACAGCTAAGATAATCTATTACTGAGGTAGAAAAGCTTTTGTATTTCAAAAATTCAAAGTTTTGTTAACAGTTAGTTTATAATGATGACCATATTATATTTTGTTGTTTCGTCGTTTTTTCTTTCTTCTTATAGTTGATGTGTTACCTCGGTTTTAGCTTGTAACCTGGATTAGTTTTTTCTTAATCGATGTTTGACTGTTGAACAGCGGTAAACTACTGTTGCCTTAATATATAGGTTGCAGTTCTGTAAATATAAACAATGCATTTTCTACCTCAGGCATAGATTACCTTAGCTGTATTTGGCAACACTTTTAGGAATTTTGGATCTCAATGCTCTTCAACTTCGTACTTTATTTGCCTTTTTTTTTTTTTTTTTTTTTTAACTTTTTTGGATTCGAGCGTCACTAATGAGTCTTTTGTAGACGAAACGCGCGTCTGGTGTATATATAAAATTTAGTCCTGGTATCTATAATGAGTTTATTCCCATAGGAACTCCCTTTACGGCTAAAACTGGGTCATTTTTACCGTGAAGTTTCTAACTTCTAAGAGTTAAAAACTATACTTTAATTCTACCTCCCTTCACTTTGGGTCTTCCTCAGAATTGAATTTAGCCACTTACCATGTATTTATAATAGTAACAATCCCAAAGTTCCATTATGAGTTGAATCTGGGAGCAAGTACGTAAACATTTTTTTTTATCTATGAACATTATGTATCTCCAAAAATAAGCGTGATTTGTGAGACAGCTGTATTTACAAAGTGCAACCTATATATGTATTAACAAGTTTTATTTAAATTACAACGTTTTATAATCAAAAAACAAAAAACTAAACAAAACAGTTACGCGTGGTATTAGTACTTCATTATTCTGTTAAATAGTATCATGATCATCTTCCAACCGAGCTTTTGTACACAAAAATGAAAGTTTGGAAGTCTTTTCGGCTAGTCTACAAGAAAATATTCCATTGGGTTTCAAATTTAAATTGTAAATATACACACAGCAGTTATTCATAAAATAAATTATTCAAAAATGTATTATACCATTAAATCCAATCACAACGTTCATAAGTTGACTTCATTCACCTGCTTTGGGTACACACAAGTAAATCATGTAGAAATAAATACAGTTCTTGGCATTAATTACTTTATTTGCATTACACAAAGTAAAATTACAAAAACTAATGAACTCCGATAAAGTTAAAAAGGCCAAATGAAGTACGAAGTTAAAGAGCATTGAGGACCAGAATTCCTAAAAGATTTGCCAAATACAGCTAAGATAATTTATTACTGAGGTAGAAAAGCTTTTGTATTTCAAAAATTCAAAGTTTTGTTAACAGTTAGCACATAATGATGACCATATTATATTTTCTTGCTTCGTCGATTTTTTTTTACCTATTTGTACGTTTTACTTAATAATTGATCAATAAGGTTAAAGGTCAACGATCATAAAGTTTTAATCTTTAGAAACAAAACCGGACAAAACTGTACACTTTCCGTAATTATGAAACAATATAGTTTGTAAAATGTATGTAATAACCATGAACTGTAAAACTAACAAACTATGATCTTATATATTAATTCACTGAATAAATTCCCTGGTTATCCAGTGACTAATTCACAGGGATACTCGGCCAACTGCTGTAGGTCGAGTAATTTGTTACAACAGCAAAGAAAAGTGCAATAAAGACATTATTTTATTAAAAAAAAAAACAAAAAAAACTTAATAATTGATGAACACATCTGTCCCACTAGACTTGAACAAAAGGATACAACAAATACATTTAAACCTGCATTATATTTTGACATACACCAAGAAATTCACAAAATCTGTCTGTTTGTTGAGAACAAAACTCTGAGGTGTTTGGCTGGCTATGGGACTGTGTTTGGTCCACCATTTTCAACGTGAGAAAATGCCCGTGCCAAGTCGAAAATGTTACAGTTGTATATATGTTTAATGTGTTTGGGCTTTTAGTTCTGCCATTCATTACGGACTTTCATTGCATTACTGACTTTCCTTTTTGGATTTTCTTCAGAGATCAGCATTTTAATTATTTTACTTTTTACAACAAAATAGATTTTCAGGTTTACTATTTTAAAACTTTGCAACAAACTGTTATAAATCATGTCAGTAACGACACTCTAAACACAGAGAAAATAAATGAAAATAACCCTTAACGTCACTATACGAAAATTGATCTGAGAAGATGCGGAATGATTGCCATTGAGACAACTCTCCTCAAGAGACCAACATAACATAGATATTAACAACCATGAATCACCGTACGGTCTTCATACTGCATAGTCGGCTATAAAAAAAACCCGAAATGACAATGATAAAATAATTCAAATGAGAAAACTAGAACCTTATTTATGGACAAAATAATAAACGAATAACAACTATGATATACGGCAACACATTACACCAACTGAATTACAAGCTCATGACTTGGAAAAGGTACGTATGTAATGCGGCGGGGTTTAACTAATTTGAAGGCGCCTATCCTCGTCCTAATTTGGACAGTTGTGTAACAGTATTAATTTAAGAACACATTATAAAAGCAGTGGAAAAAGGCTTTACTCATCAGATCGATACAAATAACTACATCTTACAAAAACTTAGACCGAATCTGACAGGGTACTTTTACATTTTCACAACAAAAGACACTAACGATCTGAGAGTACTCGCAATTACTAGATCAAATTAAATAACAAATAATATAAAAAAGAATCATGCATCTAAGACTAAAATATCAATCGGTGCATTTTCAACATCCAATGAATTGAGTGTAAAGCCGTCATTAATAGTCAGAGAAAACCATGACATTATGCAATGCCAAGATACAGATACTGACATTGAGCCATAAATCGGCATAAGTACATAAAAATGATATAGGATTTATATTAATCAACTGATAATTTACCGTGCACCAAATTTGCATCAAAGTTGCCACAACCCATCCCCTCCCCTTCACCCACAAAAAAAACCCAGCTAAAATCTAACAAGTTATCAAAGCGACTAAACAACATGTATTTCTTTAATTTCCAACTATAACATTGTCTTTTAACATAGTTAAATAAATTGAAATATACACAAAAAAGAATTGAAACGAAAAATCAAACTTATAAAAATAAGCACTTAAAAAAATGTCACAGACATTCGTTTCTTATATTAAAAATGAATAAATAAGCATTGATTGGTGTCAAGTTGTCAAAAAATATAAGGAAATATAAAACAAAAGTACTCGATTATGACTGTCAGAAAGATTTCGATCCAGGCATGAATGCAATAGTATTCATAATAACCAAATCTAAGTTGTTTGGAAGTCAGTTCAAACCCATTTCTTCCTTATGTCGTAACTAAAATCCCGTTCCTTTTCACGAATGTGACCTACCCAATTAGACTATTTATCGGTGTTATAGCAATTCTTCCCCCATGCCAGTTTTCCCCCGGGGAAAAAACTGTAATGATCCAAGTTTCCCCCTGGGGAATTTTGGATCATTGCATTTCTTCCCCCGCCGAAATTTGGCAATACGTATACATATAGTCACTTTTCCCCAATGCCAATCTTTCCCCCACATGATATATTTCATTATGATTATATAAGTCTGAAAATTAATTCCAACAGAGTTAGAAGTTAATTTTTATGCTGACAAATACTTATTGTCAATTTACATTTAAATTAAACAAATGTTCGTCAGTCTGTGTATGTGTTCACTAGTCTTGACTTTATTTTCACCAGTCGTTCTAATAGTCCTCTAGTTGTCTACATTCTCCACAGTCTGGCTATTTGTCCACAAGTCTGTCTACATGGTTTCTAGTTTGTATATGTCCACTAGTCCGTCTATATTTTCTATGTATTCATTAGTCTTTCTTCAATTTTATTTCTTCTTGATTAATGGTCTGACTTCATATTCAGTAGGTCGTCTTTATGTGTACTATTCTGTCTACATGTCCACCATGCCTGCCTTACCAGCTGGTGTATTTCTACCATACAGTGCCTACATGTACATCAGTCCGTCTATTTTTTTCCCGTTTTTAATTACTTTGTTGTGTTGTTTTTTCTGATCGTCCGAATCTTCAACATGATGACATTTACATGCATTCTTTTGACATATCAAATTACTACATGTAGGTATATACTCCATACTAATACCCTCGTGCTTTGAAATACCAAACGGGTTTTGTTGGGGTCGATTATCACACAAGGAAGATTTATTAATATGTTTCGCCACAACAATTCACGTTGCAGGTTTAGTTATTCTAACGACAGGCTAGTATGACGAGTAAACTTGTATTTCAATGATGCAAGTAAAGCTTCAAAAGTAAATTTTCTTATCTATCTCCGGTTGAAAAACATGTTTTCACAGTTAATGTCTGTCGCTGCGTGCTTTTTTTATGAACTCTAGCATCGTCTCATACATAAAAAAAGTCGTTCGTAGTTATTTCGTTATCAAAGAACAACCAGTCTGAGGTTGCCGAGGTAATATTATAAGTAGAAGAATTAGCTTCGCGTTCTATAAGGGGGAAATTGGCCTGATCCTGGTCCCCCCGGAAAAGATGGATCAAGCCATTTTTTCCGGGGGGGGGATCGGATCAATCCATTTGTTCCTCCGGAAAAAAAATGGCCTGGAGGAGAACAGCTATTGTCGGCTTTGTAATAACATTAGTAACATTACGGGTGTCACATGTTGAGTAGGATGTGCTTACCTTCCGGGGCACGTGAGATCACCCAAGTTTTTGATTGGTTGGTGTTGCTGTTGTTCCTCTATTTGAGTGATTTTTACCTATTGTGTCTGTTTGTTTTGTTTACACATCGTCGTCAATATAATGGAATTTGATGCGACTGTCATACAAGTGAAAGGTTTAGCTAGCTTTAAAATCAGATGTAATCCACCATATAAGAAAATGCCTGTACCAAGTCAGATATATGACAGTTATTATCCATTCGTTTGATGTGTTTTACCATTTCATTAAGTACTTGCCAATTTGAATTTTCCTCGGAGTTCAGTATTTTTGTGATTTTACTTTGTCTATAATTTGGTATGGAATAAACACACACACACACACAAAAAATAAAAAAAAAAAAATAAAGCATCGATAACATAATTCTTAGCGATGGAAAACGCAAATAATCTAATAAACCATTATTTGACTTTGTTCTTTTTATTTCAGCTGTAATGAATGTTCACTGCGTAGAGCGAACAGGTAATTACTTTTAATTACATTTTAAGTCACCAACAGGAATGTCCTTAAACAGAGAAAGAACAACTGAAATCGACAATACGCAGGTTTACGAATCCAACCTAAATTTCTTTTCTAATACAATGTGTACGTGTCTGATCCCATCAACAAAATGTTTTCATGGTCTCACATTCTTTCAAGAAGTCTAATCTGTAGATTTACTGATTGTGTATAATTCCCGGTTTTTCATTGTAAAAGAAATCTGTCCAGTTGAATGCATAGTAGGAAATGCTTTCCCTTTCGACCCAATCGGTCTCCTTCTTTTGTTAAAAAAGAGGCACGAAAGTTACCAAAGGGACAGTCAAACTCATAAATCGAAAATAAACTGACAACGCAATGGCTTAAAATAAAAAAGACAAACAGACAAACAATAGTACGCATGACACGACATAGAAAAGAAAAATAAACAACACCAACCCCACCAAAAACTAGGGGTGATCTCAGGTGCTCCGGAAGGGTAAGCAGATCCTGCTCCACATGTGGCGCCCGCCTTGTTGCTTATGTGATTACAAATCCGGTAAATAGTCTTATTCGGTAGGTCACATTCATGAAAGGGAAGGGGATTGTAGTTACGACGTGAGGAACATATCCGATATCATTTGTGAAAAGGTTATTCCATAACGGTCAACCAACTCGTGATGGCGTCCGTAAAATTTACGAAGGGATGATTTCAACTTCACCATTTGGAATTTTTGGTTTAATAGCTTCCTTGTGAGCAGCAACACTATATCAAGAAAATCATGATAGAAAATGCAAGCACGGGAATATCGTATCAATTGGGAGATATATACCCCGTATGCAGGTACTGCTGGAATGTTGCTACTTAGAAATGGAAAGTTCACAATTGGAAAGCTGAAATCATCTCTTTTGTCGTAAAATTTTGTTAGATATTATCATCTCCCTCATTTTTTTTACTCGATTATTTTTTTTTAATGGATCTATGACTACATGTAATTGCTTTATATTCTTGAAGTGAATTTGCTACTGCAAGTGTATGTAAGGATCAAAATATGTAGAAAATAAATTTAAGGTTGTTCTTTCGGTAATTTGTATGTACATTGATCTATTTTGTGATATTTTGAGAGAACTATCAGAAAGGTGAGTTTACCTATGAACTTTATTAGGAATTTCTTTTACTCATGTTTAAATGGTACCATGTTGTCTTCAATAATGATCGTAGGATACACTCATGGGACATTCTTCCTGGATATTTGAGAATGCTTTAATCGTGATATCAGTTAAAAGTATAAGCATTCAATCAGATATTATTTAAATTGTATAATATATATTGGCTGAGCTCTGACTTTTGAAAGTGATCAAGGATTTTCAAACTAGATAAAATACCTAAGGATTAGGATTATCAACTCTGAAGATGACCTATTTGCGTTCATTTGGTATAGTTTATAATCTTCAAAATGTATTTATATTTTGTAAATATTGTTTTTAATCTAGCTGATGAAAGCACACAAAATGGTGCAAGTATATGGACATTAGACGCAAAATTACATTCGCATTGTGGATTGATTTATATTTCCAACTTTCAAGAACTTACTCACGAAAATAAAGAAAAACTTAACTCCTTTGGTGATAATGTGAGTTATTTATTTAAGTTAAAACGATATTAGAAGGTGAGATTTAATTTAGAAAAGAGTAAAAGATGAAAAATCCCAAACTCCAAGGAAAATTAAAAACAGAAAGTTCCTTATCAAACAGCAAAATCAAAAGCTCAAACTTAATTCCTGACTTGAAGTTTAATCGACAAATGCATGCGTCTAATGAGGTTTTTACTTTTTTACTTTAACTCATAAGACCCCCTGGTGAAGTAATTTTTTTTCATTTAAATATTTAATTTTGAGAAAATGCTTGTTAAAATGCTTCTGATAACAAATTTGAAAATTTCACAAAAAATGAACATAGTCGCGTCAATTGAATACGTTGATTATGATCATTGTTCTGAAGAAGTCGAAAAGGATAAGCGTACTAGTGACACACCTTCTGTTCCTCTTTTTTTTAGCAAGGGATTAATAATATATATCAGACAATTTCGACCGTTATTGAATCAGGGCTTGGTTGTTTTGTTCTAACCATTACACGTCTCTAAAAATAATAATAACACACACATCAATGCATGTAAACTTTTTTAAAATTAACACTTGACTTAAAGCTTTGAGTACGGACACAAGAACCTTTTTATACTTGGAGAGAGGGTGACATGTGTTTAAATGTTACACAATATTGCGTGTAGCATGAATATTCATAGGCATATTGGGGTTTTAAAACTCATATAAAAAATGTAGCAAGCCGGATAAGATATACATTGTGAACTATTTTTTTGCACCCGGATATTCAGACTGTTGCATTGTCGTTTGTTTTTGTGGCACTTCATGAAGCCATAAACAAGGTTTAATATTTGTGTATTTTTATGGAAAGAGCATCTTCCATAGATTTGATTTCAAATAGTTATAATGGTGAAATGTGATCTCTTTTTGGTGTAACCATGGAAACAATCTGAACTTATTTGATACAAAATATTACAGAAATAGGATTGAAAATGTCACAAAAGTCTCAAAAATTTGGTCTAAAGGAGAATTTTAATCCATTATAGTGATATCTTTCGTGAAACCATAGACATTTATCTACTAAGGGTTAAAAAAAATCATATGCATTTCTCTTCGTTTTTTCAGGAAAGATCGAGGGTGAAATCTTTGTTGAAAAAAACTGCAATAATTGCTGGACCTATGGGCGGTGATGACTGGAAAATATCGACTGTCAAACAGAAAAAAACACCATATAAAACATGTTAAAAACAATCTAATTGTTCATATAAACCTACTTTGAAGCTTATATTATTCTTCAACTATCTAAAAATCAATTTTATTGTAAAAAAAACTTTCATATTAAAAAAAATCATTATGGCCAAAATGCGAAACTTAATTTCTAACTGTGTTTGCTACCTCAGTGTTTCTGTTGTTTCGTTGTTTTTCTCTTATAATTGATGTGTTGCTCTCTATTTTAGTTTGTAACCCAGGTTAATTTTCACTCAATAGATTTATGACTTTTAAACAGCGGTATACTACTGTTGCCTTTTTAAAAGTCAAACGGAACGAATTTATGTCGTTAGTTGATGTCACATCAACGTCTTTACCCATATTTATAAACGAATGTATGTGAAAAAGTGTACAGTTAGAAGAATTAATACCATATCAAAAATTATGTTTAATATAATATGTTTTGGATGATGAAAAGATCTCTAATCGTTTCTTATACTTCATCTTTTTTTCTATGATGTTTTTAATTCAGTTACACAATAACATTAAGGGTGCCAACGTATGTCATTTGTTCTCTTGTGGATAACTGTCGCATAGGCAATCGTACCACATCTGCCTATTTATTTTATTTCATATATCAAGTATTTAAATCGAATGAATATGCAACAGTTCTTATGGGAGTGTTGGGTTATTTTCTTTTGCTTTACAGGTTGACTTTATTTTCAGTGTGCAGATCAAGTCCATGCTGTAATGTCATATGTGAATAGCCATATACTCACGAGAGTTTTAGCACTACTTAGGTGTGGACGTCAATCAGCTTGTGTGTTGTTCCTAATATTTTTCATTTTCGTCGGTGTGGTATTAGCATTTGGCTCTTTAATAACAATTTTGAAAGGATTTACAGAACGATATAACAGTATAATTTGGATTTCATTTAGTGCCTTTGGTATTGGTTTCACAGTCAGTATGATTTCTGCTGTATTTGGATTAATACTGAGGAGGAAGGTAAGAACAACTTAATTAAATATAAACCCATTTTATAATTCAAATTCAGTGTAATATTGTGGTCTCTCTCCTGCTCCAAAACAAATTCGGTTTTGTAACAAAGAAGCGAAAAAATGTGTTGAGATATAGTCTCGCTTTAGATGTAAGTATCATGTAAATGGGTATGAAAGAAAACATGCAAAAATGTAGTCTGAATGTGAAGCAACATCCATAGCAAACAAAAGTCATTCTTTATTCTGAAAATCCAAGAGTAGAAATTAGTTTTTTCAACGCCTGCAAACATATAGCAAATCTTACTTTATGTAGAGGGGTGGGGTGTTTTCGAGGTTATAATTTTCACATTTCTCTTGGTCTCTACTTTTTTTTATACAGCAAATTTACGCTAAGGGGATATTTTTGCTATTCCATGTAATTCTCAAATCAACAAACTTAAACCTTTCGCGAAAATTTTATACCCAATTATTAAATTGCTCTGTAGAAAAATATACTTGAAGATAGGGTAAAATGTATATTGATGTTTTGTTAAACATTACTGTGTATTTACATAACTCTAGAATAACAAACCATAAAATTCTCAAAATTAATATCTTCATTCTCCAATCTCAACAACAGTTGTAGTTTCACAAAAGCATAATAGAGCTAGACCATGATATTTGAAAAATACAATTTCTATATCTGCAGCTTTAAGTTTCATCACTCTGAAACGACTTAACTGATTTTTTTCAACTCTAACGGTCTGGTATGTTCATTTATTTCAACAGTTATGTAAAAGTTTTCTAATAAATCCAAGAAAAACCAAAGTTACGATGGGTGAATAAAAGTATCGTAGACATCAATAAATACGCAACCTATTATTTATTAAAATCATATTTTCCAAAAACCCATTATACATATTTTCTTAAAAATTGGTTGATTGATTGTTAGTTTATAGAGGTATTTTCAGTAAACTGGGCTTCATAAGGGCGACTAATTTGTACTGGTGGAGGAAGCTAGAATACATGAAAAAAAGCCGACAATCGGCAGGACAACATGCATGCTAGTCAATTCATATCGAAATTGAATGCAACGATATCATGCCATGTGAGGGGTTCATTGGCACAAGTGATCATTTTCGATGTACTATTTAGACTTCTTGGCCAGCAAAATCCCTCTTGAGGATTTACACATCTCAGGAGCCCAACATTTGTAGAATAAACTATTTTTTCTAAATCCAACTTTTGGATTTATATGACCTAATCATTAGGAGGTGCACTTCTTTTTTTCATATTTTTCATATTCTTTATCATGAAAAAAATCACTTACGTTCACAATAGATGAAATGGACTAATCTGAATTTAAAAAACCCACTATAGGTTGGTGTTAATTTTAAAAAGTTAATAAAAAAATGTTTCTTTTTCGTATCATAAAGATGATGCTGTATTTTTTTTATTTTTTTTTAAATTTTTCTATCTGTCTTATAACGAACGAATACTATTCAGCTTCTTTGTTATCTTGTTCCCTCATCCATTTTCTCGGTATTTTGACTGTTAAACTGACCGGATGATTTGAATACTTTTATAACTTAAAAACTACCTTTTGTTAGTACACATTTTTCTTCTAGATTTAAGTTTGCTTACAATGATTTTATTTTTAAAATTCATTAATAGTTTCTATTTGTATCACATTTTAAAAATAATTCCCAAACTAGATTTCGACAGTACTGAAAAATCACAAGAATACATCTTAAATATGGATTAGCTGTCACGTCATGCTTTTTTCTATAAAATTATTTTATAATCAGCGACATCGGTTTTTTTTGCTGATCCATTAGGTAGGCCTGTTGTTTTCATTAGTGCCTGGGGAACTTTAAACATGGAAAGTATTGTGAAATAAAAATGTTTTTATGACATTAAAAGAATACTTATGCCTGCAACATAGTTTGCGTATACACTTAGATTAAGGCGTCAGTAATTTACCGATGTTCCAATTGTAAATCGATTATGAAGAGACAGATCAAGGTAACGAACATAAACTGTATTCTCGTGAAAACAAAAGGAGCGAGACCAGGGTGTTGACAGACTACGCGGTTTCTGCAATACATGCATTGAAGGTCCAAATAACCAATACCAATATGTATACTCAGATTTTTGTCATGCACGTCCGGTTAGATTTGACACAGGAAACGGTTCAAAAAGTTTTGAACTAGAGTGAGTTACGGAATCGCTTGAGACTTTGTATGGGGTCTTAAATTCTAGCGTTTATTCCATGTAAATGTATTTTTTAAGCGTAGAAATTATTTGAAATGTTCCATACATAGATGCCTTTCATCAGCATCCGTGATTGTTCAATCATGCAAAGATGTCGGTAATACAATTCGATTATTTCGTTAAAGAATGTTGTAAATCTTTGCTGTTTGTTCATCTCTAACAAACACAAGGTGATTAGTTCTTTGATATCGCTATAGTCATATGTCATTATACTTATAGTGAATTCAATGACAAACTGAACGTCATAAAGGATTAGGGTTGAGGGTATGAGTCGCCTTTCATATTTCGTCCAATTCGATTTCATTCACTACGGATTTGTTGATAAAGAAATTAACATCATTTTCACCTACGTTTTCAATAATTCCGAGTTGGAAGCATCAATATGTATTCAACTATATTGTCTATCCCCTACAATACTTTATTATGTGTAAGACTGAAGACGAAATCACCACCTTTGATACCTAGATGCATACGGGGTTTGCTCCATGTATATATATGTTCAAACGGTTTAACATGACAGAAATGAGACGGTCCTCGGTATGTTTGACAATACCTAAATTCAACAGAAGTTACCGATCTTCTGACATAAAACTCTACATGATCGTCTTCCTGCAAATACAAAATGCACCTAAACCTAGGAATACTGTCATAGACTTTTTCGGATCGATATATAATATAACGATATCGATACGTCATTGAAAAAAAACACATATTCTTCACACTGCTGAATCTAAACGAAATCTGTTTCTATGTAAGTGAGTTGCAGCATATGAATAATTCAGCGGAATTGTCTTCAACGTTGTTTGGACAGGTATAACTAATGTTGTTGGTTACTTGGATATTCTTATCCAATTCATTTGGCTATCGGTAGCCTTCAAATGAACCACTATGTCTTTTTGACGCTATGGCATACACTATTTTTGTTTCTATATTCATAGAGAAAAGTCCGATAATTATAATTGTTGCTTCTCAACTACACATTATGGGTCTTGGTCATCATACTGTTGATTCAACATTATTTGTTGAACACCAATTATTGTGGAATTCGTAGATACAGATGAACCACTAATTTCAATGTTTAACGAAGTAAATAAAATGTATTAACTTGTACGCAGACTTTGTTAATACCACAAAATCTAATCTAAAATTTAGACGAACGAAAACAAATGAATACACATTATTACACTTTGGTATATCTGTCTATCCATCATTGACGTAATCTATTCCATTAATAATGTCAACGGAAAACATGCTGCCAACAAGAAGTTTGAACTAACCATAGTCGGTTGTTTTGGCATCCATGTTAGGATTTTTTTTTATCACTGTCGCAGTCCACGCCTTAAGATTTAATCGGCTCATCATTTCTTATTTGAATAAGCCACGACACACTTTCTTGAAATATCCTATTTTATTGCATTTTTAGCATGTTTGATTTTTTGAGTGGAATTGCTTGTCTTTCTATGGAAACGGACCCCACTACGAGTACCAGTGTTTTCCGTGTTTTAATCATTTCTGTCTCACTATAGCCTCGGTTTATATCACGTCAGCGGCTAAGTTGTCTCAGTATTCACAGTTTCTTTTCTTTTTATATATCATTTTTTGTTTTTAGCAAGATTTTACTATCATGATAGGTTGAGGGTACTTTGGAACGGTGTACTTGATACAGCCGAGGTTTTTAGCGTCATTTTAAAGAGCAGTTTGGACAAATTTGATTTGGAAAATTTACAGCATGGTCAGATAATCCAAAATATCGATTAGGAGTAAGCTGAGGACACAAGTCGAACTGAAATTTTGAAAGAGACATAGTGCGACTGAAAGAAGAAAACCTAAATTTAACGAACACCACAAATCAATTAACAATGGATTTGAAATATGCTGAGATGCAAGTCTGTGAACTGAATAAATGATTCACGAACGAAATTAGAATACTCAAAAAAGAAAATTCTAACTGTAAACGTGAAAATTAAAAGATACTAATTGAACTGTTAATAGCAGGGGAAAGGTGTGTACAAACTATTCACTCATTTTGCAACAACGTCAACGACAAGTAGAATACCTGCAACGATAATCGATGTGGTCTTGTTTCAAATTAGGAATCTTGGAGACCGAGTCGAGGTGAGGTGGTTGTGAATATAAACAGGAGAGATTTGGACAGATTTAGTTAATAGTAGCCGAAAAAACTCGCGGTCGTTTTAGACATGTTTTCAGTTATTTCTGGAATTTCGTTATTATTTGCAAACAAATTCGTCGTTGGTAATGATTTGTGTCCTTGTTTTCTCTTTTGTTGCAAACAATGTGCAAGGCAGCAAATCGACAATTGTACAATGTATATAACTGATTTTTTGGGGGGATTGACAGATTTAGATGTGCAATCAAATGGTCTATGCTCAACATTATTTATTAGTAAATGCTATGCTAAAGACAGTTTGGCAGAAAAAACTACAGGGAAACTGATGGTCTCTTTATATGAAACATTTATTAATATACTATCAATTTATATTAGTCGTTTATAAAACTTGTAATTTGAAACAGAGTTGTAAACAACCGTAACCTACTTATTGAAAATTGACAGAAAAAAGTTATCGACAACCGATCAACTACACTCCAAGATGTTTAGCGAACTACCAGGCAGTTTCCAACATAGTCAATTCTTAAACGTCTATCGTGGTCAGCATGGACACATCAGAAATCAACAGTGACCCAGTTAGCATTGGTATTATGAAGAGCATTAAATTCCCAACCATAATGAGATCCTACTTTCAACTTGTAAAAACTCTATCACACATTACTGCTATACCACCGGTCTTTGAACGAAGAGATGTGAACCTGGTCATTGTAAAACCAGAGGTAGAAAAGAAAGATCGTTTCAGCCGAGGAATAGACAGATTCCTTCAGATTTGCAACTGACGACTTCATCCAGCACTTTAACACTAGGTTCAGAGAGATTTTCGCGACCAAATTGATCAAAATATATCTGGACAAATTTTGACACATTACTTTGCTTTCAAATAGTCGGCTTTAAACGTTCCTGATGAAGGTAAATCCAAAAATCGCTTCAGCTTCGGATGCATAAAACTGTTTTTTACAGCACTGGGTCGATACCACTGCTAGTGAACTATCATTCCCCAAAATTATCATTAGCTCAGTGGTCCGAACTTAAACACTGACGTGTTTTATAACAAAAATTTCTTAAATTGTCTATATATAAATGCAGAAACTATCGACAAAATAAGATTTCAAATCCTACACTCTTTCTTAGTAAAAAGGGGGGGGGGGAATCTACGTCATCACGCAGGGTGTCGGCGATTGAAATTGGACCACCATCTTGTCGCTTCAAGGTAAGAATTTTACTTATTATGCCAGTTATATGAGGGTTATGATTATACAAAATAGTCCACCAAAGACTATATAAAGTAGGAAAATAAATGAGCCATCGCTCAATATTATTGGTTATCTCAATTTTGCAAACACTTCAATACCAGTTTTAGGAATTAGGTCAACATGCAGGATATCGGCAAAATTGTTCATAACAACATCTTGATTATCAAGAACCGCCCACTTGATCAACAATAAAATTAACGGTATCAATTTTCTTGCACCAGATGCGCATTTCGACAATACATGTCTCTTCAGTGATGCTCGTGGCCAAAATATTTGAAATCCAAAGCTTATATAAAAGATGAAGAGCTATAATCCAAAAGGTCCAAAAAGTATAGCCAAATCCGTGAAAGGAATCAGAGCTTTGCATGAGGGAGATACATTCCTTAATTTATTATAATTTCTATCATTTTGTAACAGAAAATTTTAATAACACAAAAAATCCGTATTTTCATGCCAGTAGCCAAGTACTGGCTACTGGGCTGGTGATACCCTCGGGGACTTATAGTCCACCAGCAGAGGCATCGACCCAGTGATAGTAATAAAATTAACGGTATCAATTTTCTTGCACCAGATGCGCATTTCGACAATACATGTCTCTTCAGTGATGCTCGTGGCCAAAATATTTGAAATTCAAAGCTTATATAAAAGATGAAGCGCTATAATCCAAAAGGTCCAAAAAGTATAGCCAAATCCGTGAAAGGAATCAGAGCTTTGCATGAGGGAGATACATTCCTTAATTTATTATAATAATTTTAATAACACAAAAAATCCGTATTTTCATGCCAGTAGCCAAGTACTGGCTACTGGGCTGGTGATACCCTCGGGGACTTATAGTCCACCAGCAGAGGCATCGACCCAGTGATAGTAATAAAATTAACGGTATCAATTTTCTTGCACCAGATGCGCATTTCGACAATACATGTCTCTTCAGTGATGCTCGTGGCCAAAATATTTGAAATCCAAAGCTTATATAAAAGATGAAGAGCTATAATCCAAAAGGTCCAAAAAGTATAGCCCAATCCGTGAAAGGAAAAGCTTTGCATGAGGGAGATACATTCCTTAATTTATTATAATTTCTATCATTTTGTAACAGCAAATTTTAATAACACAAAAAAATCCGTATTTTCATGCCAGTACCCAAGTACTGGCTACTGGGCTGGTGATGAACATGTCCGAATTCTTTATTGTACTCGGGAAAATACTTGTTACTAACAAATATCCGTCATTATGGTCGAAAAACGTCTTATTTTTAATAAAAAGAAAAAAGGATATCGGCACCACATCGAATATCGAAGGATGTCGGGGACACACTAATATATACTATTTTTAACACATATGTTATTCAACATGTGACTAGATCGAATTTAAAACTAATGGTCATGACAATACGCAAATCAAACTTAAATTTGTACAGGCGGAAACGATCGCGAATACAATCTGATGTTGAAGTCCCGTTGAACAGTCCACTAAATCGCCATCCGTAAAAAAATCAAAACTATGCAAATCCTCATTTGTCATAAAAATAAAAACGCCTGGCAAAAATATTAAGTTTCCCCAATGTCAATTACTGAAGAAATTTCAACAAAACCGTCAGTAGACTTGAGCAAATATCACAATAGAGGACCAACAGGGCCATGCATACGATTGTTTGCAGATCAACTTCAAAACGACATGTTACATGAAATGGAACATGAAATAAAGGATCCCCCAAAAAATGACAAACTGCAAGAATTGATAGCACTTCCTCCTGCAGTTCAGTTCCGTATTTCAGTTCAGTATGTGTGGTTGAACCACGTGTAGTTAAATAAGGTTGTTTTTTTAATCTGGTGTCTGGGATGACATTGCATAGTTGTCTGGGTGGAATGTCTTTACCAGCATAGTTTCCCATGAGATCTTTTTGTACTGTAGAGACATGAAAGTTCGATTAAAAAGCCAAATTAACTACGGTATCATCTGCAAGTAAACATGTAACGAAACGCACGTATGGCGTATAGAAATTTAAACATGATACTTTTTGTTAGCTATTATTAGAGTATTTCTCTGTCCTATATTTTCTCCCATTTTTTTTGTAATGTAACCCTGTCACGTAATATTGTCATTTTAATGTTAAATTTATCATTGCCATTAAAGAGGAAAGTTTGGCATGTCAAAAAACCAGGTTCAATCAACCAATTTTTTTTTCTTAAAATGTCCTGTACCAAGTCAGGAAAATTGCCATTGTTATATAATAGTTCGTTTCTGTGTTTGTTACATTTTAATGTTGTATTTCTGTTGTGTCGTAGTTTTCCTCTTATATTTTATGCGTTTCCCTAAGTTTTAGTTTGTAACCCGGATTTGTTTTTATTGCTCGATTTATGAATTTCGAACTGCGGTATACTACTGTTGCATTTACTAAACACCCGGTAGAGGTAGGGCCAGATGAAATGTCATATATATATAGTATAAAATAAACTCATCATAGATACCAGGATTAAATTTAATATATACGTCAGACGCGCGTTTCGTCTACAAAAGACCCATCAGTGCCGCTCGAATCCAAAAAATGTTTTTAAAAAGCCAAATAAAGTACGAAGTTGAAGAGGATTGAGATCCAAAATTCCTAAAAGTGTTGCCAAATACAGCTAAGGTAATCTATGGCTGAGGTAGAAAAGCCTTAGTATTTCAAAAAATTCAAAATTTTGTAAACAGTTAATTCTTAAATAAAAAGACTTGGTCCAATAATTGACCCCTGTGGGACCCCTGGCTTAACTGAAACGAAATCTGATTTTCACCTTCTAAAATTTGTTTTTTTCTCGAATATTTACAAAAATTGAATCCTGAAATTAAATGCATGAAATGGAAGCAATCGTATCTTTATTATGGTCGATATAATCAAAGGACACTTACATTGTTAATATATTAGTGTGTCCCCGACATCCTTCGATATTCGATGTGTTTCCGACATCCTTTTTCCATTTTTTTTTTAAAAAAGACGTTTTTATACGCCCGTCAAAATTTTGACGGGACGTATTATGGTATACAAATGTCCGGTGTCCGTCCGTCTGTCTGTCCGTCCGTCTGTCCGTCCGTCTGTCTGTCCGTCCGTCTGTCCGTCCGTCTGTCTGTCCGTCCGTCTGTCCGTCCGTCTGTGTGTCCGTCTGTCTGTCCGGCGTAAACATGTCGCACCGTAACTTGAGAACGACTTATCCAAATTTCATGAAACTTAACATAGTTGTTTCTTATGATGGTCAAATGATCTGTATACTTTTTGGTGAAAATAAGATTAAAACTTTTTGAGTTACGGCACTTTGTAACTAAAACAGGGGTGTGTTTTTTTCACATGTCGCACCGTATCTCAAAAACAATTCTTGATTATGGCTTAACACTTTAAACACTTCTTAGTTATATTAATTTTAATATCTGTATACTTTTTGATGATGATTCAAAATTTTATTTTTGAGTTATTGAGTATTTTGTAAAAAAGGGGGAGGTTTTTTTTACATGTCGCACCATATCTCATAAACCATTTATGATTATTGCTTAAAACTTTACACATGTCTTTGTTTAATTAATCTAAAGATCTGTATACTTTTTGGTGATGATTCAAAATTTCATTTTTGAGTTATTGAGTATTTTGTAAAAAAGGGGGAGGGTTTTTTTTACATGTTGTGCCGTATCTCAAAAACAATTTATGATTATTGCTTAAAATTTACACACTTCTTTGTTATATTAATCTAAAGATCTGTATACTTTTTGTTGATGATTCAAAACTTTATTTTGGAGTTATTGAGTATTTTGTTAAACAGGGGAGGTTTTTTTTTACATGTCGCGCCGTATCTCAAAAATAATTTATGATTATTGCTTAAAACTTTACACTATTCTTTGTTATATTAATCTAAAAATCTGTATACTTTTTGGTTTTGATTCAAAATTTTATTTTAGTGATATTTAGTTTTTCGAAAAAAAAACAGGGTTGGGGGTTTCACATGTCCCGCGGTGTCTCAAAAACAATTTTTACCTTGAAGCGACAAGATGGTGGTCCTATTTCAATCGCCAACACCCTGCGTGATGACGTAGATTCCCACACTTGTAGTACAGCTGAGGTTGAAATGGTAATCCTTAAGGATATTCTGACAAAGACAAGCAACATTTAACAGTATTTCAGAAGTTATTCCGTTCTCTACTAAATGGATTTAAGACGAATCTATAAATGAGTTTGGCTATTACCTAAAGTTCATAACAAAATGGGAATAAGTTTGCTATTGATATGTAAAAGGCACAATTGGTGCTACACCTATAACTTGTCGGAAACTTTATTTCTAAAACGTACATACTAAAAGTTACTGTTGTCAAGATAAAAGTTTGCAGAAAACACGACTCAGACATTATCTATGAGATGAAGGATATCTTCTTGTCACTGTGAAGGTTGATTCAAATAAATAGCATAAAATTGAGAATGAAAATGGGGAATGTTCCAAAGAGACAACAACCCGACCATAGAAAAAAAAACAACAGCAGAAGGTCACCAACAGGTCTTCAATGTAGCGAGAAATTCCCGCACCCGGAGGCGTCCTTCAGCTGGCCCCTAAACAAATATATACTAGTTCAGTGATAATGAACGCCATACTAATTTCCAAATTGTACACAAGAAACTAAAATTAAAATAATACAAGACTAACAAAGACCAGAGGCTCCTGACTTAAGACAGGCGCACAAATGCGGCGGGGTTAAACATGTTTGTGAGATCTCAACCCTCCCCTATACCTCTAGCCAATGTAGAAAAGTAAACGCATAGCAATACGCACATTAAAATTCAGTTCAAGAGACGTCCGAGTCTGATGTCAGAAGATGTAACCAAAGAAAATAAACAAAATGACAATGATACATAAATAACAACAGACAACTAGCAGTTAACTGACATGCCAGCTCCAGACTTCAATTAAACTGACTGAAAGATTATGATTTCATCATATGAACATCAGGCACAATCCTTCCCGTTAGGGGTTTAGTATCATATTATCATAACATATATGAAAAGAACATAACCCATGTCATGCCAACAACTGGTTTTTGAATAAATGTGTTTAGTTCCGATGCAAAGACCCTATAAGTGAATCAATATTAACGCCAAAATATGCAATCTTTAATGACCTGACAACAGTATCGTAACTATATCCCTTCTTAATAAGTCTATTCAAAGGTTTTGTTAGTTTTTGAGGTGAATACTGACACCTTTGTGCTTTATAAAGAATATTTCAATAAAAAATTGGATTTGAAATACCTGAACGTATAAGAAGTCTGCATGTTGATCTATATTTACGAATGATGTCTTTATACCGATGATAAAATTTAGTAAATGTTTTGACTAGTTTGTGATATCGAAAACCCTGGTGTAATAATTTTTCAGTAATACATAAATTTCTCTCGTTAAAATCTAAAAAATTGTTACATACACGAGCGAATCGTACAAGTTGAGATATATAAACACCGTTAGATGGTGACAAGGGAACGTCAACATCTTAAACTGGATAAGTAACGATAGGAAATGAAAAATCATCTCTTTTACCATAAATTTTAGTATTCAGCTTTCCGTTAGTGATATAGATATCAAGATCGAGGAAAGGGCAGTGGTCATTGTTAGTATTAGCTTTATTTAAAAGTTAGTTCAACAGGATAAATTTCATTAATATAAATACTGAAGTCGTCATTATTGAGAGCCAAAATATCATCCAAATATCTAAAAGTATTATCAAATTTGTTTATCTGATGTTGTTTCGATGGGTCTTTGCTTATTTTTGTCATAAATTGTAACTCATAGCAATACAAAAACAGGTCCGCAATAAGTGGTACACAGTTAGTCCCCATTGGAATTCCGATAATCTGACGATATACGGGATCCCCAAAGTGAACAAAAATGTTATCTAGTAAAAATTCAAGGGCATATATAGTATCAAAGCATGTCCAATTGACATAGTTTTTTTGTTTATTGCTACTAAAAAATGACCTAAAAGAGTTTGAACATATATATTCACATTCTGATTTTTTAAATGCCCATTTAATTAGGTGTGTGAATTTTTTCTTAATGAGAATGTGAGGCAATGTGGTATACAGAGTAGAACAATGACTTTTAACTTTGCAACCGATACATCTGGTCTGAGACCGAGTACACAGTAATCGCACGGATATAACCCCTAACGTGGACAGTGTGTTACTTGCAGAGTTTTTTTTATACCCCTTTAAAATGTATTTCTTCGTGTTTTATTCCTCAAATAGCAAGTAGGTGGATAAAATTACACTGTTAGAAAAATATGGGTCATGAAGTTATAGTGAAGTTTTGATTTGGTCCAGTTGTAAAAGGTTGAAAATTAGGCTGTCGAAAGATTGCAAGACCCACTTAACATAAAATTTTCCATATTTTGAGTTAGAGCCGATGAATTTTTCTATATTTTTGATATAATTTGTCCGAAAGTAGTACAACACACTGTCAAAAGATTTTGAGAAAGCGCAGGTGGGTTGTTTTTATTTTCAATTATTGTCTAAAAGAAATGTACTACGAAATAACTGTACTCGGACCATCTATTATAGAGCCCAAAATTAGCAAAACACAACATAATTGCAAAAAAGTCAGTGAACTGATTTTTATATGTTTTTCTTCAGCATCTGGATGACCAATTTCCAAAGACTGTATTCACACATGCACATGACTTAAATGAAAATCTTTCTATTTACAGCTTGCTATTCACATTCGCACTGGGATATGGAACATTAACAGTCAATACTATGAATCCAGCAATTGCCTGATTGAATTTCTTGACTATAATAATGGACCCATCGTATCCTTTGGAAAAAAAGAACCAAACAGTCAAGGATATCCTTTATAGCTTTAAATACTATAATTCATGCGTCTTCTTTATCAGTCAACTTATTAATTCATAAACACTTTTAAATTGTGTTTCCGTTGAAAAAGAGATTAATACCACTATTGGCCAATTCTCAACAGTCGTATCAAACTATACAGGGAAGTTCAGACACAAAGAAATAATTAATATGAAGCAACGACTGACACTTTTTAATCACTTCAAAAATAAGGAGATAGTATAATAACTTCCGAAATATAAACAATTAGCGATCAGACTAGAGCTTTTAACAACGATATAAATTCATAGAGTACAGCAGCTATAAAAGGACATGAAATTAGAACTCGCAGTTACTAAAAGCTAGTTCAAAGCCAAATATAGTCAGAAAATAACAATATAGCAATCAGAACATAGCCAACGAGTTTAGTGTAAATGTGTAAAATAATTATTATCGGACTGAGAAATGCATCAACATGCACCAATATGTGCAATGTCAAATAAAAATATCACCATTTTAAATTGATAACTATTAAATAATAAGTAATTTAATTCAAAAGATCCATGAAATTTTCTGTTTTAAAAAGAATTTGAGGTACAGCCAAGCTTCATTACCAAATATTTGTTTTAAACTTTGAAAGAATTTGGTGAATTTTTGATAACTTTTCAGTTATACATAAACTTTATTCACTTTAATCTAAACCTCGACTACAGTCACGAGAAATAGATACAAAGTAAGAAGGGATTAATGGGAACATCAAAGACAAAAGGTGAAAATTAACAATATTGAAAGAAAAATTGTTTCATTTGACTTAATTATTGTATAACGTTGTCATTGCGTAACTGAAATAACCTAAAGACAAATGTTATTGTATGTATGAGATTTATTTTGAGTAAGTTCTCTTGGGTAAATTTCAAAAGTAAAATGTAGAAATTCTTGATTATTTAAAGCAAATATATCATCAAGGTTATGGAAACTGTTTTTAAATTTGTCAATTAAATGTGATTTAGAGTTTGGCGAAAATTCTGGGATTCATAACAGTAAAGGAGCAAGTTTACTATTCGTTAGTGCCCATAGAAATGCATACAATATGTCCAAACGTACACATGCGTTGTTAAGAAGATTATTTCAATCATTGTTTTATTTTTATATTTTTAAATCTTTTTTTAATTGAAGTTTGGTTTTTCAATAAAAATACAAATATGGAAATTGATATACATTGACTTATTAAAACCCACCTATTGACAAAGTGTGACTACGAACTCTTATTTCGGATTGTAATATGGACCCAGTTAGAGTAATTTACAATAAACATTGCCATTCTTTTTCAATACAATCTTCGAGGCCATTATTCCTACCGACGATCGGTTGTTCTCTCCGGATACTCCGGCTTCATGCACCAATTTAAACTGACCGCCACAAAATAGGCAATAGTGGTTAAAGTGGAATGTAACACTAATCGACCAAACAATGAATCATTGCCATAGTTGATTCAAAGGAAACGTAAATCAAAATATAATCCTTAACTTAATTGAGATATCCGTTGTTAGATATGACACATCGAAATGTAAGGTATGATATTATTTTTTTTTAATTTGGAACCTAATCATCTTATGAATATTTTAAATGTAAATAAAGACAACAGTAGTATACCTCTGTATAATATTCATAAATCGATTAAGCGAAAACAAATAAAAGGTCACAAACCAAAAGCGAAGATGACACATCAACTATAAGAGGAAACCATTGAAGTGGAATTAAGAAAGCAAACTGACATCACCAAATTCATAAAGCATCGGTCATCTTAATTTTTTGCATGACAAAGGACAGACAAGAGTGTAATTGGTTTTGAGGATGTTCGCTTCTTAGTTTCAAAATTATTAACTTTTCAAAACACTAGTTTATATTGAAAGGGGATAAATAAAGGAATTAAAAGAGGGAAAAAAATAGATATAGGTCAATGTGCTTGTTTTCGAGATATTAACCATTGAAATTTTGGCGGGAAAATATTCAGTCTCTTGACTTTTCATAGCTTTATTAGTTATCAAAGAAACCAGGATTCTAATATAGTACGCCAGCCGCGCGTTTCGTCTCCATAAGACTCATCAATGACGCTCATATCAAAATATTTATAAAGCCAAACAAGTACAAAGTTGAAGAGCATTGAGGATCCAAAATTCCAAAAAAGTTGTGCAAAATACGACTAAGGTCATCTTTGCCTGGCATAAGAAAATCCTTAGTTTTTTCGAAAATATCAAAGTTTTGTAAACAGGAAATTTATAAAAATGACCACAATATTGATATTCATGTCAACACCGAAGTCGGGGACGAAACTCCAACAGCAGTGGCATCGACCTAGTGGTGTTAATGGTGTCCAAGATACCAGGATTATAATTTAGTACGCCAGACGCGCGTTTCGTCTTCATAAGACTCATCAGTGAACTGTGATGCTCATATCAAAATATTTATAAAACTTTAGTTCTCAAAAAATATTAAAATAATTTAAATTTTATAAGAATTATACAGATGGCTTATCAATATACGTGTAAAAGATTTATAAAAAGAAAAATTGGGGTCAATGGGCAAATTTTTTTTAGGCATTCAAATGGATCCGAAAATCTGACAAAGTCCCTAAACATGACAAGCGAACTTCCTTAACATCATAACTAGAACTAAAATTAAGGAAGCAACAGACCTGGCCTCCTCTGCCTCAAATTTGAGACATATACCACGAAATTGACATAAATGGTCATCTCAGTACCAAAATCGATGACAAACAAGAGAATCGTAATTTTGAAATTATCAATTTTCCCCATCTAAATGGCAATATACCAACTTCACCTGCTTATGTTTCCCATCTCACTGGTTTTCAAGACCTTGCAGCTGCTACTCAGACATTGTAAAACGTCACCAGTGTCTAACAGGGGTATGTTAGAGAACGTCTCGTCCTTTTTCCTAAAAAGAAAGTTCATCGTAAAAAAGCAATACCTTGTTGACATATCTTCCGTATCAACTTCACAAATAATACAGGATGGTCTTGAAGTATAGATTTTAGGTACTGACGTTGGTTATCATTTTAATAATGTGTTATAGTATTCTTTTATTTGTCTTTGTAAATATGGCTGTTATTCCAGGAGAATGCTTCGAAACACGATATTAAATGTACTTTCATAGACCCATTTAATCTTTATATGGTCTTGGTACTCAATGTATAAGATTTGAGGTGGAATGAAATGCAAAAAAGCGTCGGAATTTGAATATCGCTATTTTTTTCTTCTTATTCATTTAACAACCATAACAGACTTTGTTTACCTGCTAGTTGATTAAAAAAAATATAATTAAATGCATATTTAAAGGACAAAAACAATAGATTATGCATCAATAAACCATTTATATCTTGGTACACTGTTATCCTACATATCTTTATTTTATCATGTCCTATGCACATCCCCTTTTCTCAATATAATCTAGTTATTAGTTCATTTTTATGTATGTAAAATATAAAATAAGGTTATTTTCTGGATTTCAAGTAATTAATTTTCATACATTCAAAGTCATTGCTATGGAAGTCTGATCTACCTTTCAATTCTGTATAAGTGATTCAAACAAACCTGCAATTTTGCAAATAAAGTGACATTGTAAAATAATGTTAAATTTACACAGCGCACAAGATATATCATGCGTTGTACATGTGAATATTGAATGAAATGTAAATGATTTGTATAAAACCACTTTATGAATGATATGAATAAAAACACGTACAAAAACTACTACATTTGAAAACAAAAATGAAGAACTGTCAAAACTTAAAGTTGCTGCATATCTTATCATGTGACATTTTATAAATATCACATATCTGTGAGGGTGATATAGCAGATTGTTACCTCCGAGAAAACATTGTCAACCGCGGCGAAGCTAAGATTGACAATGCTTTTTCGAGGGGTACTAATCTGCTCTATCACCCTCTCAGCTTTGTGTTATTTTATTTATGATAATGAATGTCCTACCATTATTGTCTTTAACAGATTATTTGTAATTTAAAAGTATTTTCTATGACGTCACGTACATAACAACCGTGTGACGGGTATTATAAAAAAAAGAAAAAGTTAAGCAAAATGTTTTTTGGGTTTTATTTTACAGTCAAATAATAAACTCTGAGAAGAAAAAAACGTAGAACTTAAGCATTGTATTTAACTACTTGTTGTAAATTCGATTCATTTTCCATTGAAATGTCAATTTTTGATTGGTCTAGACGAAACTGTAACATTCAAAAATTTGTCACCCTCTCAGCCATGTGATAGAGTAAATTAACACCCAATCAAAATATGACATTTTGACGTGAAGTATAATAACAGCATTTGTGGTACTTGACAACAACAAAAATGGGAAAAATCAACATGCTATTATCTTTAAAGAACTCAGTTACTTTATTGTCTTAAAATTCAAATTACAAAGAATATTATAATGCAACAACTTTCCTACATTTCATTCCTACAAGGATGTATTTTATATTGTAGGAATATTTATGTGTGTTATTAGAGAGAAGGTCTACGAGTTATGATGAGGAAGATAGAAAAGTATGTTTATCATAATAAAAGAGGGACGAAAGATACCAAAGGGACAGTCAAACTCATAAATCTAAAACAAACTGACAACGCCATGGCTAAAAATGAAAAAGACAAACAGAAAAACAATAGTACACACGACACAACATAGAAAACTAAAGAATAAACAACACGAACCCCACCAAAAACTAGGGGTGATCTCATGTGCTCCGGAAGGGTAAGCAGATCCTGCTCCACATGTGGCACCCGTCGTGTTGCTTATGTGATTACAAATCCGGTAAATAGTCTAATTCGGTAGTTAGAACAAAAAAGACGAAAACTATACTCTCTTATTAACACACACATTCTCAGATATAACTACAACCGATAGTTAGTCTACTATATTTGCTACAGATTGTTTATATTGTATAGATAGGAAATCGAGAATTATCGCAAATATTAGACCAAACCAGCCACCAAAAACCAACTTCTCCGAGAAAATATATATATTTAGACGTTCAACTGAATTTCGTACAACACATTGTCAAAAAAGTGTGATTTGGTACAGGCACACAATAGGGTTATCAAACCAGGTTTACATAACTCAAACCTAGTGTACAGTACTCCATAAAACAATCAGAGGTTCGTTCGACAAGAAGACCACAATTTTAAACAAAACAAAAAAGACGAAAATATTTGGGAATGCAGGGACAACATGTGCTCTTACTAACGTATTTAGGGTAGCCACAGCTGCCGCTTAAGAAATAAAAATCCCTACAGATTTTATTTAAGTCATTAAATTAAAAACAGATCGGCCGTATATTTAAGAGGTCAGTAATTATCTTAAAACATTAGAACATGACACAAAGTTTGCTTTTAGAGGTGAATGAACTATCGCCAGTAAGATATATCCTCACATGCGTCAATATTGTTGCGATTATCAAAATTCTTGACACGCACGAGAACAATCGTGAATTCACGAAAATAAAATAATTGTTTACTCAAAGTATTGTAACTTACCGTCAAGTTTATATATATATAAAAAAAAGACTCGAATAATAATATTAATAGTAGTCAGGAGGTTAAATTTTAATACACAAAACGTACATTTATGTGTGTTTGGATTTCTATACTATTACTTTCAAAGGAACCGGGTAGGAATGTATGAATCATAACTGCTTTGTTCTTCACTGGAATTATACATGAAATATCAACTCGTTTACACAATAGTATCGAAATTTATTCACAAAATCAAATGCAAAAGTACGGTTTTATAGTTGATACTTTCTTTACAGACCAGATTATAAACTGGTTATAACAGTTGCAATAATTCAACAGTTCCTTATTTATAACTTTTCCGTTTCCATTGAGCAATTAATACAGTTCGAGCTAGCCAGAATTCATTGAAATATTATTATGTAATTATGAATGTCCAGCAAAAAAGAAGGAACATTTAAAAATGTATAAGAAGATCAATCATATACTTTTTGATCACAATATACATCATAGAGTCAAATGTGTGAAAATCATTTATAAAATATTCGAAATTAAAGAACATTTTGGGAGACTGTTAACAAAATTTTATAGGACAAATCATAATCGACAAATAGAGGTATTTATTATTAATCTTTGAATTTTGAAAACCAGGTACTCTTTTTGTTGATAAATATATCATGTAATAGAATAATAATAAAAAAAAAAAAAGGAAAAACAAAAGCTATAAATTTCATGCGTCCGAATTGCTTCTCTGAATTTACCGTCATCAGGAACGCTCAATGATGATTTTTTGAAAACCAAGGATGTAATAAGGATCCAAAACATCGAAATCTTTTAATCAAATATAACCTAATCAAATTGCCAAATTTGTTTAAGGCCAATTTTACCTGAGTGAGTTGAAATTAGTTTCTGTATAATTTCAAAATTTAATAACGGGCAATTTTAGATTGTTTTAATCATGTCAGTTTCAAAGTACCGACTTCTGAGTTGGTGATACCCTCGGGGACTGATAGTCCACCAGAAGAGGAATAGCCTTTGTGCTGTAAAATAAATTAAAACAACATGTTATCAATTTCATGTACCCGAAACAGTTTTCTTGGATTATCCTTATTAGGAACGCTCAAAGCCAAAATCCAAGAATGAATAAGCACCGACAAAGTTAAAGAGCTATTAATCAAAAGTTACTTTAAAAAATTGCCAATGTTTTAACTCATTTTATTTAAGTAAAATTAATTTTCGATTGATTTGATATTTATTTTTAGTCCTTTTTCGTCATATAGATCTTCGAATGTTTTGGTTCTTATACATCCTTGGTTGTCCGTCTTTTCTTTGAGCATTCCTGGTGATGTTTTTATTACAAAAAAGCGAGTGGAAGTAGGAAAAATATAATGCGTTGCTTTCGTATTAGGCTTTTGAAAAATTGAAATGCCAATCGGTATTATTAAACAACACATGTTCTATTTCCGTAATAGTTTTTGTGCACAAACATTAAACTGCAATGGAAGGTCTGATCGATACCTCTTATTCTTTTTTTTTAAGGAGTTAGTTCACAATCTGATCGAAGAAAAGCTTAAAGAATTACAGATCGCATTATTCTGTAACTGGTCGACAATGGAGGAATCCTACTTTAACGTACATAACACATGGAAAAACAGGAAATGTCTTTGTCAAATCCTTGAAAAACGTCTGCCTTCTACAAAAGAAATATCGGAACATTGAAAGCCATGAAGTATTTCCAGAAGAAGCAATTAAACGTAAATGCAATTGTCATAAAACCAGGTTAAGCCCATCATTTTCTGCAGAAAATAGATATTCCAAGTTAGCAATATGACAGTTGTTTTTTACTCGTTTCGTTGATTGATAACGAGTGATTTTGTCAGTTTTGTGACTTCCCCATTTTTAATTTAACGTGGAGTTCGGTATTTATGATATACCTGTTTGTCTTATAAGACTCAGAGCTCCGTGGTATATTATGTATTTGTTTGATTAAGTTTATCTAATGCCACGTAAAATAACAAGTCAAAATAATGAAATGATCTAGAAAATAAAGCATCTATAGCAAATGTTAGTCTTTCAAATTTATGCTTGTTTGGAGTGATATCAATATCATGTTTTCATCGGAAAGAATTTGTCGGATAGATACATATTAATCTACTTTCATGAGCCAGATAACAAATCCATAAATACACTATTGAATATAAAATAAGTGTAGATGTGATGTAATTGCAAGTAAGGGAACTTTCCAACACAAACCAAATGACGTATCAGCATAAATAGGTCACTTTACGGCATTCGAGAATAAGCAAAACACATACCGCGTAGCAAGCTATATTTCTGTGAAACATTGTTTCATTATAGGTGTTTAAAGCATATTTTACTTTTTACCTTTCAAAGCCTCCTATGGTAAACATACCATTTTTAATGGAAAAAGTCTATAGTTGCTGTCTTTTTTTAGGATTCTATAAGTTCAATATCTGCATTTGTTAAGGAACGTTCCGTTTTGAATTTTTCTTGGAGTTCCATATTTCATAACTGAAAATGAGATGATGAATGATTCTGATCGAATTATGTCACTTTGAACGACCTTCAACAATGAGAAAATCTCATACCAGATCGTAATCTAAAAATGGCCTTACAACGAATACAAAAATTTAACAAATTTAACAAGAAAACCAACAACCTGTTGAATCCTAAACAATAAAAACAAAACAAAAATGACAAATAACAACAAACGACAATTACTAAGTAACTGACTCTTGATTTTGGACAGATACATACAAATTGCAGCGGATAAAATATGTTTTTGATTGAGCAAAACTACTCTTTGTAACAGTACAACATAAGAAACTGTATTAAAATAGTTGAAAAGGGCTCACCTTATTAGATCAACACAATGCAAAATATTTTTAAAAAAAAACACAAAAGTGCCTATCAGAAAGTACAAGCAGTTACTGAATGATGAGAGGCAGATAATAAGAAAGAGATATTTAAACTCTAAAGTCGGATCCAGACGGATTGATGTGGCTATTTTAACGTCATTTTGGTCATACAGATCTTCAACGGTTTCGTCATTTGCTCTCAAAATATTCAGCTTTGATGTTTTGTGATGAATTCAGAAAAGTGTTTAGAACGCATGCCATTTATACAGTGATGCTTTCACATTTCACAGCACTCGATCGATGCATCTGCTTGTGAACTATCAGTCCCATATGGTGTCATCAGCTCTGTAGTCAGTATTTCGGTAGACAATACGAGCGTCTGGTTTTCCATTTTTTCTAGAAATCTAATTATCTTTTAATCTTAACCATAGGCACTCGTCTAAGAATTTTTTTTCCTATAAACCTTTATATAACACAAGGTACTTAACTCGCGATTTAGAAAAATGTCAGGCGGTGACGAAATTCCGTTATATGCCGATTTCTTGGCTGTCAACCCCACTAAAACTTGTTATGTCGTAAATCTTATTTGATTTATCTTCACAACGGTGTATAACACGCCTTTTTTTGTTGTGGGAATAATCCGTAACAGTCCTACCCAAGTATGTCAATCGTAATTATTTCGTCTACCTACACAAAATTGGCAATAAACGTCACGCAGTAAATGATTAATTATAAAAACTGTTTCAGAAATAACTATTATTTTTTGTCTGAATAGAACTTATCCCCGAGTTAGTAAAATTGTATAAGATAACTTGAAAAAAAAACCTCACAAGCGTTATTTTTGGTATGTCTAATAAGTTACGAGTTTCCTTTTTTAGATACAAATTTTCCCATGAGGTCAATGTCACTCTCTTGACTTTACGTATGAAAATGAAACAAGATCAGATAACTCCGATAATCAGTTAGACTTTCCCATAAAATTGAACAATCGGAAAACCAGATATATAAGGAGACGTGACGCGTTTATTGCCAATTATTCAGCGATTGGCAAAATTATAACGATTGACATACTTGGGTAGGATTGCTTCGGATGATTCCAACAACAAATGTAGGCATGTTATACACCATTGTAAAGATAAATCAATTTAAATTCACGATATAACCAGTTTTAGTGGGGTTGACGGACAAGAAAGCGGCATATAACAGAACTTCGTCACCGCCTGAAATTTTTCTAAATCGCGAGTTAAGTACCTTGTGTTATATAAAGGTATGTAGGATTTTTTTTCTGAGACGAGTGCCTGTGATCTTAACCTGTATTAAGTCACATCTAGTTAACATATATCGATCAAACACTGGAATTTGATGAGACTGTCATCAAAGTGAGAGGTTAAACGCTATAAAACCAGGTTTAATCAACCATTTTCTACATTTGAAAATGCCTGTACCAAGTCAGGAATATGACAGTTCTTGTCTATTCATTTTTGATGTGTTTCGGCATTTGATTTAGCCATGTGATTATGGACTTTCTGATTAGATTGTCCTCTGAGTTCAGTATTTTTGTGATTTTACTTTTTATCAATGAATTATAATGTAATGCACAGTATTACAATGTATCGATTATATTTGCCATGGTGGTCCTCTAAAAATTGAACAAATCAAGACCTTTTCTGAAATGAAAATTTGACCTGCATTGATTCTTTTGTAACGTTTTTGATTTTTTAACAGTATAATCTTGTCTCTCAAATTGGGTCAATATGACCCAATATGTCTGTTGTTAAAATATTCACATTTGTCTTTTGTTTCAATATTTGAAGTTCAAAGACTAAAATTATATGAAAAACTCCGAAAAATTTATCAATTCTAATTGGAAAACTGTCGACAAAGAACCCAAATTATTTTAGAGATTTTCAGATCAGTTCAATGATATTAATGTAATGTAGATCATATGATGCTTCTGTAATAATGATAATGTATTGTTCTGCAAAAAATAGTGTGATTCGAATCCTGGTATTCAAACATCATTAAAACCGATAATGAAGATAACAAAAGGTGTTTAAAACTTAAGTCAAAGAAAGCCAAACAAACATTGGCAAAACAAATCAACTTAAAACAACAAAAAGTCAAACAAAAGGATTATTCTGATATTAAAACATAAGCAATCCATTGAGAATTGCAACCGACAAAGTTTTTTAAGTAACGCATAAATAAGTATTTCAGACACTTATACCATCAGAATTGTCAGAATTTTCACAGAGTTTTGGTATATCTTTGTCATCGCTGATTTTGTAACTGGGAAAATAACAATCATTTAGATGACCATGTTGGTCATTCGCATTATAGTCTATTGTACCTGCATGACGACTGTACTGATTAACCATAGGATTATTACGACTGGTTAAATGTTGTAAATTATTATAATGTAGATGTTCATGGGAATCTCTACCAATGCAGATATGATTTATGTTAGTAGAACCATACATATTTTTATCATTGAACTCCTTTATTTCAACCTGTAGGTCACTGATATTGATATCCCCACTTTGATCTTCTGTTAATCTCGGCGGAATAAAATATATGTCTGAAGAATTTATAAAGTCATCTCTATCCAGTGTCTTACATGATCTTACTGACCCTATTGGCGTTGTTGTTTCATCATGGAAACCACTATCAACAGATTTCAACCACTGATAATTTCGCACAGCGTTATCTGAATTGACATTCAAACATTCACTTATAATTTCCAGATTTTGATCAGACGGAAACACTTCTTGTATATGATCGAGAAAATCTTTAAGCTGCTTTGTTAGCAAAAATTGTTTCATATTATTAAGGTCTCGTGGAATTTGTATATATTTTGGATTTTCGAATGAAACAATAATAAACTTGTTCGAAATATGAGGATGTTGAATAGATCGATTTAAAGCCGCATTGAGCGCTGTCATAAAAAAGGTCCGACAATGTTGATAACCTTCCTCTTTCCATAACATATACTGGTTGACTGCCGATTCAGATAGCACAAACACAATATAATCTGCCGAGTGTAAAGTATTACTAATCCACTGGTCTTTGTTCTCTGTCGGGGTCCAGGGATGAAACAATATGTTGAGTTGACATGCTTCACGCAGAAATGTTGCAAATGTATTGACCAATTTGTCATGTTTGTCATCATCATCTGTCGTAACAATTCCAATAGTTCTGGAACAAACTAGAAATAGATAAAACTCTTTTTTTCAGCTTCAGATACTTTATTTCATTATTATAGTTGTTAACTGATAGATAAAACTCTTGATTAAAGTTTTTACATGAAAAAGGAATTCTGACAATCTACCACCTTAACAAGGGGAGTACGACTGGGGATTTTCCGATCAAGAGCTAAATTGTGGCATAACTTTCTTATGAGTCTTATGTAGACGAAACGCGCGTCTGGTGTACTAAATTATAATCCTGGTTCTTTTGATAACTATTTATTAACATGTTCTATTTGTAATATAAAAAAAGTGTAAAGCCTAAAACGATTAAACACTCGAATCATGGAAAATCCCCTTTAAGAGAGCCGTGGTGTAGTGGTTAATGCATTGGACTACGTAATAAAGATTAAAAAAAAAGTGCATTGGACTACTAACACAAATGTTCCTGGTTCGATTCCCATTCGGGATGAAAATTTCAGGGACTGAATTTTCGGCTCTCCCTTGACACCATTTGCGAGTACGGTGTTGAGGAAACGATGATAGTCCGTCGGGAGGGGACGATAAATGGCTGACCCGTTTTAAGAGTGAGCCATATCTCTTGCACGTTGAAGACACCCTTGTAGATTTCGAAATAGAGCAGGCTAATGCCGCAACAAGACAGCACTCGCACCCGCAAAGTGGAAAGGGATTAATATAAGTTGCAAAACTTGTTTCCCAATCCACTATGAATAAATATGTTTAAACTAAAATAAAGCCCGTGTTGTTTCATTTAAGCGTTATACTTGGTCAATTGACTTTTTTTTTTTGCGTTTTTACATTTAATACGTTGAATATTTACTGTTTGATTTCTTAAAATTTGGGAAAACAATATTTGTTTGTAGGATGTTACTAGCCTCAATTTTACTGTATGTTTTGGTGTTGTGCTGTCATACCCCTGTCCCAGGTTAAGGCAGGATTCGGTGCTCAAAAAACATGTTAAAGTCCCAACCCAGCTGTTATCCAGTGGTTGTCGTTGTTCGCTGTGTTTCTTATTTGTTTGTTTGTTGTTTTAACAGAAATCAGGCCGTTGGTTTTTCAATTTGAATTGTTTCACTGTTTTCTTGCCGTGCCATTATTTTAGCTTACTGTATGGTACGTAATTTCTCCCTTCAGAAAGCCTCGCAATGACCTATTGTTGCTTACATCCACAGCCTGATGGTCTCTAAACCCATCATACAATCTCCTTATCTGTGTCTGGTGGATTTTCTACTGAACTTACATATTTGATTTATGTGATGACGAATATTTTAGCATGAATAGACTATGCATTTCTTCAAACAAAAGAAGATATGGGGTCTAAACCAATAAAACAACAACCAAACAAAATTTAAAAACACAGTAGAAATTAGTCATTATTACTATCCTCTGCTATGTGTAAATGAAGTATATTTCTTACAAATTAATTATAAAAACAATTGCTTTTAATATATAAACATGGACAGAATAAACTCATGGAAGAGCAATATGTGTATTAGACCAAAGAGTCGTACACATACCTTGGGCCAATACAAAATAAATGGGGATGTTTCAATGGGACACAGATGTTGTCCCTGCTTGCTTATCATATAAAGTTATAAAGGGACAACACTGAAGGTTAAAAGATACGCTATCCAAGTTTTATGGTAATAAGTACTGTGTTTAAGTTTCATAACATTTGGTTGAGGCAAACTTAGGTAAGGGAACAGAAACGAAACATTCAACATTTTTTTTTCAATTTGTAAAGGAGCATAACTCTAAACAGGTAAAGTGACACCATCATAATTTTAACTTGATCTGTGTTTTGTGGTAATAAGCAGTTTGTATAAGTTTCATAATATTTGACGGTGGCAAACTTAAGTTCGAGAACGGAAACAAAATATTCAGCATTTTTCTATTTGTAAAGGGACTTAACTCTAGAACGGTTAAAGGGACATCAACAAAATTCAAACTTGATCTGGGAAATTGTGTTGAAGCAAACTAAAGTGAGAGAACGGATACCAACTTTGGGACGTACATACAGACGGGCAAGGTTAAAAACTTATTTGTTCTCTCCGCAAAGGCGGAGCATAAAAAGTCGCTTCATAGAAACGATTCGTAATACTAGTATCGTAACTAACAATTATATACCTTTCATTTGAATGTGGTCTTTTGGTAAAACAAATTTATCTTTTTTGTTACCTAAAACTACAAATATTCTATAATTAAACAACAAATTATTATCTTTGAAAAACAAACAAACTTGTGTATAGGAATATTAACTCAAATCAATTATTGTCTCTGTTATGTATTGAATCTAATGTGTAGAGTAGTAATGAATACAAGCTTATCATTATCACGACAGTATTTTAACATACGCGATGGTCCGGTTCATTTGAGTATGCTTATATTGTCCGATTCGACTGTCTATCTGGCTTACAATATCTCATATTTATGTTCGTCCTATTGATAACATTTAACATACAGAAAATTCCAATATGAGATGTGTGAATTATTCATTTTGACATCTTCTACATTAACAAAAATTAAAATATCGAAGACCATGCATGTTTGAATATATGGGAATGAACATTTTAAATTTCATATATTTATCTTCAGCTATCACGCTGACCTTATATACATTTTCTAATTGTTTTTATATCCCTTTTTGTCATAAAGCTCATAAATCTTCCGCCTGTATACACATTACAGGCTTACATATGTTTATATTTGAGAATTCGGGATGAAGGTGAATCTAGAATACCAGTTCGTACGCATGAAATTTATAAAGCGTTATTTTTATTCAATATGAACTTCCATACTGAAAGCTATTAGAAAGATTAGCGAAATTAGTCATCATAATTATTAATGACTTATGTATGTATTTACCTCTATCTCTGTAAAGTTTGTAGCATACAACTACAATTACAATGACGAAAATGAAGGCAACAAAACTTAAAACACTGGATAGAATTTGTTTGTTTGTTGCCTGATCAGAGTTTCCTGCGGATCCTGGTGTAGCATTCGAGGTTTGTGGTGGCTCTGTTGAAGTAAGTCGTATTGTCGTTGTTGCTGGAATGTCTGTAAAATAATTATAACAGAGACTGTCTAGCTTTTTGCTTTTGAATATATAATGTATTTCTGTTGTCGAGAGTCCTATGTTTTATGCAATTTGAAGAGGCAACAGGAATTTACCGATGTTCAAATCTTTTTTATTTATATTTTGAATCAACAGATCAAGTGAAAATAAAAACAGAACGAATCGCAATGACCGAGACCGTGTGCTTTTTTATAGGATAAACGTCTTATGCTATGCGTTTATAAGTCGTGATTCAAATCATGAAAAAGAAAATCACGATTACTGTTTTTCATTGAACAATTATTTTTTTAGGGAATACTTTAAAACCCTTACCTGCTGGGACAATTATAACATCTGTTTTAGTTGATATACACTGTTTACATGTCTCTCCCTTGGTTTTGCATTTACAATCATTCAGTGTGTTAAATTTGTCATCATATGGCTGAACCTGAAAAGAACTATCTAGTGTAAGGTTTAAAACGAATTCGTATTATTTTACAGATCTTAGTTTCTTTTACTTTGGACAAAAAATATAGCTGAATGATAATTTTTAGCAAGTTATTTGGTAGCGACATTTGAATGGAACCTGCAATTGATTGTAAATTTAAGATCTAAATGAAAAAAAAATTTGAAAAAAAAGTTATATTTCAAAATGTGCCACATGCGCTCCCTTACTGTTTGTGTTCCTGCTTTAGTGTTACTTCGATAAATATAGCGTGGCTCTGTGCTATTGTAAAACATCGTCTTTCATTTTTGCTATGTGCTTTGTTTACAGGTATATGGCTTTTTATGTTTCATTGATACATAAGGCGTGGATCTGTATGCATCTATATGTTGTGTACAAGTTATCATTTTGTACAAATTATAATTTGTACAAAAATATTGTACAAATTATAATTTGTATTTTGACTTTGTACAAATTGTAATTTGTACAAAAAGTGCTTGTACAAATTACAATTTGTACAAAAATGGACAAAAATTCACTTATAACTTGTACAACTATTTATCATATGGATTTTGGTGAAAAAAGCATCCGATTCGATACACATTATTGAAATGCTATTAAATGACCACACAGTACACCTAAGTTACAAAATCAAATATTAGTTCTTTATCATTCGTTTGAGCAGTTAATCTAGTGATTTATGGAATCAGGTATTACAAACCATCTTTTGACTTTCAAATCGATGACGACCTGTTTTACTGACATTTTAACTGCTTCACATAGCGAACGCTGAAGCTCAAGAACCGTTGCTGTGAATAAACATGTGTATTTCACTGCTTCAGTTGGACTTTTAGACAAATAAATATCCAAGAAAGAAAGCGAGATTAAACACCCCATTTGGTTAAAAGGAATATGACTATGCTAAAGTCAGGAATATGTCAGTTGTTTTTCTGCCGTTTTTTTATCAATGTTTTTTTTCTTCAACAAGGATCTTTGTTTTATAAATATCAAATCAGTTGAGACAATCTAAGCTTGAAAAAACAACATTAAACGTATGCAGAACAGACAGACAAGACAGACTTTTATTTTATAGTTGGTGTAGTATTATAAAATCATCAGACCCAATGGCATTGAACCATCAATCTTTTCACAAACAAAAGTGAAGCTGAATAAGTCATATACATCCAATCTT
Organism: Mytilus edulis; assembly: GCF_963676685.1. Classification (NCBI taxonomy): domain Eukaryota; kingdom Metazoa; phylum Mollusca; class Bivalvia; order Mytilida; family Mytilidae; genus Mytilus; species Mytilus edulis. The sequence continues at coordinate 116,754,241 of NC_092344.1, read as the reverse complement.
TTGATGTACCAATTACAAATATAAACTATAACTTGTTTAAAGAAAGATTTGATTGTTTTCATGGACTTTTTGAAATAACGAATAAGTGGCAACATATCTTTTGAGATCCTTTTCACGATCATCAAAATGCTATACACGATCTTTCACGATACAAAATATCAAATTTTACAACTATAATCGTTTTTGCAAACTTTCTAAATAAAACAAAAATCCTCAAAATAACGATAAGAACTAATCAAGCAGTACTATTGAATGATCTCCTTTTTTTTTTTAAAAGAAAAAGTAGTTTATGTATTAAAAATTTGTATAAAAATCCTATTTGTTTACTTTTTCTCTCTCAAAAATTTCGAAGATCAATCTGCCTTTTGTATTTTGTACAAATTGTAATTTGTACAGGCACGTTTTGTACAAATTATAATTTGTACAAAGTCAAAATACAAATTATAATTTGTACAATATTTTTGTACAAATTATAATTTGTACAAAATGATAACTTGTACACAACATCCCGTCATTGTGATATTGTATTATATTAAATTTGTCTATTCTTTGCTAAAATGCTTGTTCTATAATACCATTTTGTGCTTCTATGTTACATATTTGTTTGTTTTTAAGTGATTTAGATTATAACAAAATGTTTACTGCTGTACCCCTAATTTTGACATATTTACCTACTAGTATTATATCTGTTTGTTTTGTTCACGCACCGTTGTCAATATAATGGAATTTGATGCGACTGTCATACAAGTGAGAGGTTTAGCTAGCTATAAAACAAGGTTCTTTCCACCCTTTTCTACATAGAAAATGCCTGTACCAAGTCAGGAATATAACAGTTGTTTGATGTGTTTGAGCTTTTCATTTTGCAATTTGATTAGGGACATTCCTTATTGAATTTTCCTAAGTTCAGTATTTTTGTGACTTTACTTTTTGATCCATTCAATATGGATGTTTTATATGGTATTCCCATTTTATATAATAAAACAGGAAAGAAAATTAAGTTATCGCACAACTGCTCGACCGCGACACATTTCATTCATTATATTTCTATAAAAATAAGACGGAAGATGCCAAAGTGACATTTAAAGGTAGATAGTCACAGAAAAATCGAAAACATCATGGCAAAACACGAAGACGAAAATCAGAAGAGTCCACAAAACATTGAATAAATGCAACAGAGGTATACCGCTGTATAATAGTCACTAATCGAATAATCCTGGTTACAAACCAAAACCAGGTAAAACACATCATTATATGGGGAAAACAACGGAATAAAAGAAATACTGTTTTCAGATTTAAAACTGCTACACAAATAAAGGACAAATGAAAGATTGAGCATGATGAACGCCATCAAAACCTATGGATGTTCTCGGGTGCTCCGAAAAGGTAAGCAAATTGTGTTCTACTAGTGACACTCGTCGCGTTGTTCACGGTAAGTATATATTTTATTTGTACCAATAAATCACGCAGAATATGACATACATCGAATAAAAAAGACTCGCCTTTTCCTTTTTGTTGATTGAATGTTTTTAAAAAATACTCGATCATCCATAAATTTTAATTTCACTCTTTAGCAGCTTAGTTTTAAATAATACTCATTTTTCATAACGGTAGTCAAGTTTGACTCACGGTAGACTCCGATTGCCAAGTATGAAATCATTATTAAGTCCGATACATTTTACAGGTTTTCCTGTTTTTTGTACAGGCGCCAACATTCAAAAAGAAATTCGGGAAAACATAATGATGATTACTCTATTGAATTTGGAGTCTACATCTTGACTTTACAAAATACTGGAGAGCTTACAATGCAAACATTAGAAAAGCAGATAGACGGTCCATACGAACCAAAAACAGCAAAGAAAATGTAATTTAATTGATTTGCTACGTGCCTTATTTTATATGATTTATTAAATTCATTTGCATGAGTGTTGAGCAGTTGTGTACAATATCTAGACTTTGGATCTTTCTTGTGGTGTGAAAAGTAACAGTACATGGAAAACATGTATAAATGACAATAAAATAATAGGAAAAGATGGAATTCTTAAAAAAAATCTATGATTAAAGCAAACAAATAAAGGCAACAGTAGTATAGCGCTGTTCAAACTCAAAAACCCATGGACAAAAAACAAAATCGGGGTAACAAACTAAAACTGAGGGAAACGCATAAATATAAGAGGAGAACAACGACACAACACTACAATGTAACACACACAGAAACGGACCAAGCATCAGACAAAATCCCACGATAATAACAAATATAACATCAAAACCAAATACATAAATTTGGGATAGACAAGTACCGTGACACGTCTTATCGCAATGTCAATTTACTCTCAAAAATAAGAGAAAACAAACGACGCAACGTTAAATTGTAACACACATAGAAACGAACTATAATATAACAATGGCCATATTCCTGACTTGCTACAGGACATTTTTGAAGGAAAAAATGGTGGGTTGAACCTGGTTTTGTGGCATGCCAAACCTCGCACTTTAATGGCAGTGTTAAATACAACATTGAAATGACAACATAATATTACAGGACTACGATACAAATAAATAGGAGAACGTATTAGACAAGGAAACACATGATTAATGAATAACAAAAAGCATCAGGTTTAAAATTCAATACGCCAAAAACGCGCCTCGTCCACACAAGACTCACCAGTGACGCCCAGATATAAAAGATCGAAAGCGAAAAAAAGTACAAAGATGTACAGCACTAAACTATGAATAAAAAGGGGGTTTAGGCCTTAATCTTGTGTGACAATTTTGGACAAAACTGACTTATTGGGTTGTTCTGTTTAGACTTATTTGTTAGTTTTTTTTTAATATGTTTTTTTATCATTTTCCTTCGTATCATATATATATAAACAAACATGTAAAATACCAGACACCCGTTATTGTTTTTATCGATATCTTTCCTGATTTATGTCAAACTTACCAAAGTCCTGTATCTTCCAGGTTTCACGTTAATAAAAGTATAATTTGTCTGCAAAAGATTGTATCATTCTTTTAATATATTGTATTACATTCAATATATCTTGGGTGTATCTAGAAGAAAATACATCAAAACAACATTTTATTCATGTCATGAGTCCAAAGAGGTTTTCTACAATTAAACTTCATCAGGAACGCTTAAATCATATATTTCAAAACTAATGAAGTGTAAGAACCGAAACAGTTAGAGACCTATAAAAAAAAGACCAACAGATATCTAAGCTTTTATAGATTTACCTTGAAAATCAAGGCTAAAAAGCCGATTATCTAAAAGCAAAGGTGTATAAGGACGGAAAGAATTAAAGAACTATATTTCTAAAAGACATAAAGATAATAACCAAAATTTTCTGAGGTCATTTTTGCATGATAGAGTCGAAACCGTGGTCTCTAAATAATGTCTTTATTTATAAGGGGGGAAATTTAATAAATGTTTATTATCAATTAAGTTAGTACCAAATCACTGAGCTAGTGAACCTATCGAAGACTGATAGTCCACTAGAAGCAATATCGACCAAGTGCTGTAAAGAAATGAAAACAACGATTTTGGGATAACATGCGTCCAAAGTGCAATACTGGATTTACACAACTAGGTACTCTCAAAGCCGAACACTTTCAGGCCAAGTATTTCAGAGATTTGAATCAGTTGAAGAGCTATAGGGCCGAATAAATTGAAAGTAAACTCTGCATGACGAAGTTGGAATCTTTGTTTCTTAATAATTTCCCAATTTATAAACGAACACTTCAAGAAAGGTATGTTATTAATCATGTCATTACTGAGTCGATGCATGATACAGGGGATAGATAGTCCACCAACATCGTTATCGTCCCATAGCTGGGGCTCAAAATGGCTATCTGAAGGTTGATCTATAAAAATATGCATATATTATTTCCAAGGTTTTTGAGAATTTTCATTCAATAATCGTGCAAACTTAAGTGGATCACTAATGAAAATGTTAAAACGAAGTTCTCTTCTAAGTTTAACGCCAATGGTGGATTCGTTTTGTATGGGGTACCTGTGAAATCTTGTTCCGTTCTACTTCATCTCTGTCTTCAAAGGATGTTCCTTCTCCGGATCTGATTATTTCTAATTTGACTGTATATTCTAAAAAACGATATTCCACTGGTGCTTTAACAAACCAAATCCTGATGTATTTTTTCCCTATATCATTGTGATATGAAATTGTGGTTAACCAGTCTGATTGTGCGTCTGTCAAACCTTAAACGAGAATTCAAACTTTTTTCTTCAGAAATGGTAAGTCTTGTTATTGTAAGATGTTTGTTTTCTTTCAAGCACGGTACTTAAACATAATTATACACTTTGAGCCTCGAGCAATTTACATACAATTCCTTACATCTCAACCGATCTGACCCTTTTCTTTCTACATAAAGTATATTTTTCATTTTTGTCCCTTGTACTAAATTAACTACATCTGGTAATCAAATAGTCCGGATAGTCTCCCATATGTTTAAGGATTACAATTAACGCGTTGTTTATTCTTCCTTAAAATGTAGGATAACAAAAATCTTGATATTTCTGTTTATACATAATTGAGTCTCTATGCAAACAGTTTTTATTTACATGTGTATGGTTCATACTCTTATCCTCTAGTTGATATTGCGAATTTTTTCAATATTACTATTAACATCGATAACTTTGAAACCGAATTAACGATTTAACTCGTCAAAACTGAATTACCGTTTTGCAGAAGTGTACTTTTTTTTTAAATTACAGGACGTATTTTACAAGTAATGTATTATTAAACTTACTCATCTGATATTTCCCTGTCCTACCATATCTTATAAGACATGTATCATTTTCATTCGCAGGGGGTTTCGGAAGACTCCATGCCGTAAACTGGTAGTTCATCTCGCCAAGCGTTGGCCACAGTTTCACAACTATTCGTAAGTTATTCTGTAATTCAAATACTTGATGGAAAAAAAATCTAGTTCAATAACTTTTTAAAAGCAATTCCGTGAGCGAAGACCACAATTTAATGATCGTTTGTTAAAAATCACAAAAGAAAACTAAACTACTTATTCAAAGACAGCATTTTATATAGAGTCTTTTTTCTAAAAGCTTCCAGACAGAATGTCATTTATTAATTGATAACAGATATTTGAATAGTTTAAATTGCAAGCGCTTATCTTATCATATGCCTATTCATAAACCAATTACAACTTTGAAATTAAAAGTTAAAAAAAAACTTACATCTCTATGGTTATGATCCATAGTAGCATTTTTAATAAGTATGATGATACACTTTTGAGTATTAGTATCTAACTCTTCGTAGTTGATTTGAAATCCCTGTACATCTCGGATGCCTAGAAAAATAAAATTAAACTCAATATTAAAATGCAGGGTAAATCTAGTGAAAGTAATTTTCTGTTTGTTACGTTGACATCTGAAAAGCAAGCATATTCAATATTTACAAGAAATTTGGAATACATGAAATATTCTTAAAAAGTAAAATAACAAAAATACCGAAAGCCGAGGAAAATTCAAAACGTAAAGTATACTTAATCAAATGGCAAAATTAAAAGCAAAAACACATCAAACGAATGGAAAACAACTTTTATATATCTTACTTGGTACAGGCATTTTCTTATGTGGAAAACGGTGGATTAAATCTGGTTTTATAGCTAACTAAACCTCTCACTTATATGCGATTTGATTTGATTTGATTTTTGGTATTTTAACGCCACTTTAAGCACAGCTTTTGGGCTATTTCGTGGCGGCCAGTTTGTGTTGGTAGAGCAATCTCACTTATATGAGATAAAAGCTTGCTCTATACATGCATTAAAGGGTTAGTTATATATGTAACATTTTGATGGGCATAGGTATGATATCGACAATACGTAATTTTAACGCACCTGAGCGAGGAGGTTTGAGCACTACCAAAAATCCAGGATAAAATAAATTTGTATTTTTATACTCTGGTTGTATTGGTTCGAGCGTCAAATCATCTGGTTTTACAGGCCAGTCTTTTTGTCCATAAAGATCTCCATACTGTCCAGATAGAAATGAGTCACTGCAGTCTACAAAGACAATGTGATATGGTCTACATAAAATATACTGACTGATGTTGCACTCCGTGCTATTTGTAGTATATCAATACTCTTAAATCTGAAATAAACAATAGAACGAAAGTAATCACTTCCTGTCGACCGTTAACGTTAAAAACTTCGATAGAGGCTAAACATATGACTAATTTATAACCGATGAATAAGTTGGCTTCTCACATCATAATCTCTAAGAAAACAATGTTTCTGAAATTAATAGTCCTTTTGAAATCAAATTAATATTTTAATTCAAATATCTGAGTGTAATTGTCATTGATAGAATTAAACGTGTTCGTTTTATTAGAATTTTATAACACTTTTATAACACTTTTATATCTGTTATTTTTATTTTATTTGTACAATAAATAATTCCGTTTATCTTATTAAACAATTACCACTTAACAATGAGAATGATAAAACGGGTATGTTAGTATTAAAATTGGAACATTAGTTATCTTGGTGTAATCAGGGGTGTACAGAATTTACACCGTTGTTGAAAATTCATACACCCTAAGGCGCAGCCGAATGGGTGTATGAATTTTCAACAACGGTGTAAAATTCCGTACACCCCTGATTACACCAAGATAACGAATTTATTATTTAATTCTATTACTCATTTTTAAACCAGGATGTAATAACTGAAAAATGGTCATGAAAAATTTCCAGTTTAACAATATTTTAATGGCGAACTTGCTGTGCATTGTCAACTACTTTTTTTCTTTATTTTAGGGAAAATTCCGAATTGTTTTTTGTCTCTTGAATTCTTGGGGGAAACAAAAAATTAAAAATATTTAAAAAAAAAAAAAAGTTATTTTCTCTTAATTTTTTTTTTTTTTTTGACTTTTTTTTTGACTTTTTTTTTTTATGTGGCAAAATTTAAATTTTTTAATTTTTATGGCAAATTTTCATTTTTTTATTTTTTTGGCAAAATTAACAGACATTAGTCAAGATTGACAATAGGCATCATTTAAATGGAAAACACCTCATATCTTGACTTGTACTGTTACACCACTGTTCAATGTTAAGGAGGAATACCGCTAACAAGTTTAACTCCGTCACATTCTGTATGTATGTATGTGTCTGTCCCAAGTCAGGATATTGTAGTTCAGTGGTTTTCGTTTTTGTTTGTTCAAAATATATGTGTTTTCGTTCATGTGTTTTTGTTGATTCATTAGGCCGTAAGTTTTTTCGTTTGAGTTGTTTTACATTTGTGATATCGGGGCCTTTTGAAGCTGACTATGCGGTATGTATTTGCTCATTATTGAAAGCTGTACAGTGACCTATAACTGTTAATTTCTGTGTCATTTTGGTCTCTTGTTTAGAGTTGTATCATTGGAAATCATACCACATCTTTTTTTATATAAATTTGCATCCAGAAATTGACAATTAGAGTCGGTTGGAAAACAAAACAAATCAACTAAAGAGAAGATTTCAGCTTCAAAATAGCGAACTTTCCATTTCTATGTATCAATATTCCAGTAGCACATGTATACGGAATGTATACCATATTTCCAAGCTTGTATTTCCTATCATGATATCCTTGATAAAGGGTTACTGTTCACAAGGGAGCTATTAAACCAAAAGTTTGAAGTACAAAAGGTGAAATCCTCTCCTTAGAATAGCTGTTATATACTAGAAGATGATATCGGATATGTTTCTTAAATTATGACATAACTACAATACCGTTCCCTTTTCACGAATGTGACCTCCCGAATTATACTTTTTATCTTTATTTATGACATTTTTACCTATTGTGTCTGTTTGTTTTGTTCACGCATCATTATGAATATTATTAAATTTGATGCAACTGTCGTACAAGTGAATGGTTTAGCGCTAGAAAACCAGGTTCAATCCACCATTTTCTACATTTGAAAATGCCTGTACCAAGTCAGGAATATGACAGTTCTTGTCCATTCGTTTTTGATGTGTTTTGTCATTTGGTTTTGCCATGTGATTATGGACTTTCCGATTAGATTTTCCTCTGAATTCAGTATTTTTGTGATTTTACTTTTTTCGTAAATTTTACGGAAGCCATCGCGAGTTTGCTAACCAGTTACGGAATATCTGTTTCACAGATGACGACAGATATCTTCAAATTGTCCAACAACACTCCTGAATGTAACCTACAGAATTACAATTATCGTCGGGTGTTACTAACATGAGAAACACTTCTGGTGCCACATTTAGATAAGGATCTGCCTACCCTTACGGAGCACCTGAGATCAACCCAAATGTAGTGTTGCTCAATCGTTCTTTACATATGTTATGTTTCATGTACTGTTCGTTTGTTTGTATGTTTTGCTATTGCGTTGTCAGTTCGTTATTGGCTTACAAATATGAATATCCATATGGTAAATCTCGCCTCTCTCACACATTGTTTTATCATAGACGAGTGCATGCGGAAACATCCGTATAACATGCATGGAACATACGTGAATTACAGATTAAACGTATCAAATTAAGATATACTAGTCCCATATTTTATTAGATTCCTATTTTAGTTTTCACATCGTTCATAATATGTAATAAGTCATCAAGCTTTTTGTACGTAAACTCCCGTACTTTTGATGTTCGTATTAAAATGTACGTTGTCCGTGGAATGAATAACAGTAAAACGAAGGCTGCTATTTTTTCTTGTGTACAGATATAGAGATAAGAGTGCCAATGAGACAACCCATCATCCAAGTCACAAAATATAAAAGTAAACCATTATAGGTCAAAGTACGGTCTTCAACACAGAGCCCTGGCTCACAACGACCAGTAACCTATAAAGGGCCAAAATTACTAGTGTGACAATACCGACCGTGCAAGGGCTATATAGCCAGTCAATGTCGTTAAAAACTTCCATGTGTTGTGTAGAACCATTCAAACGGGAAAATTAACGGTTTAATCTATATAAAAAACGGAGAAACGAAAAACACTTATGAATCACATCAACAAACGACAACTACTAAACATCAGATTCCTGACTTAGGACAGGTGCAAACAATTGCAGCGGGTTTATACGTTTTAATGGTACCAAACCTTCATCCTTATCTGAAACAATAGTGTAACATCACAACATAAAAACATAGTTACACTGAACGAATAAATTTGAAATATGATACTATGTAAATACAAAATCAATAAAACAAGGGATGAATAATTAGAGTAACAGTGAAAAGTTAAATATTTTCAGAAATAAACAACAATAAGCTTGAACAATAATTCGCTATTTACAATACTATTCTACACAGGTATAATTTTCTTGTTGGGTATACAGTCCATATTGAGAAAGGAAATATTTTTATAAAAATAATTCTGATGTTCATAGTACGAAAATTCATAGCTTTACCAAATACTTCTCAAAGCTGGTATATAAACCAGATATTACCATGAATAGGTAAACATTAAATAACAAAAAAGCATTACAATAAGTATCAATAGGTCAAATTAACAAGAACGTACGATTAGACATGATTGTTGAAAAATTGTCATTGAGATACAGCTGATAAAAGCAGAAAAACGAATAATAAAAAAATTGAAATGTTACAAAACTTAAAACTATAAAGCGTTTTCAGATAGTTTTTTTAATAAGCAAAATCTTGTCGATGAACCACACACACAAATAAAATTATAAACAGGCAAAATGCACTCACTATTTCTTTCGTATCTGATCGCAGTACAGTTCACAGCATATTTCTACAATTGCAAATAATACTTCATTTATATGAAATTTCAAATCGTCAGATTACACGACTCAAGATATATGTGGTATGCATCATTTGTTAAAACAAATTGACATTGCTTCCTGACATTTGTATCATAATTCTATATTTTTATTCGGACAGATTCATAGACGTACTTGAACACTTTTTGTTGTACATGATATCATAGTTATTAAAGTAAAAATGTAGGATTCAGCTTGCCTTCGTTTAAAAATGATACTTTTACTTTTAAAAATATAATATAATTATTAAGATAATACTAACCGGATTATCTTGCTCCGATTGACATGGTAAAAGTAGCAAACATCTTGTGTGTGGCAAACATAAAATAACAAATGTTAACGCACACCAATCCTGCATATCTACATCACTCAGTCCACCGCTTTAATGTCAACAAATCGTGACATTAAAGGAAAATGAATCCACACTTCCCTAATCGAAATTGATATAATCTCCGAAGTATTATCATATCTAACTGCACATATTGTCTTCAAATCTTATCTTTAAAATTTAGTTCCTGGGCTTAAATATTGTAATATTGTCAGCTATTTGTCAAAACGTATCTTTTTCTTCACAACTTATCATTGCAACAGTTATTAAGTCGTATATCCATAAAACAGTAAAGTAGGGTACTTTAAGTTAACAAAACGAAATATAACACCAGGTATATTATACCGGCATTTATATCTAAAGTTTACAAATAATCATCGGTTCAGTTTTATGGACGAGTGAACAGATGGTCATAATTCTGGTTTTAATCCTTATTTCAATCCAGATTTCTGCAAACATGTAAAGAAAAGTAAATATTAAATCGGTGATTGTTTGCTGAGTCACGGCATTGTTTTTCTGTGATGCATTTCTCACAGCTATTCTATCCATGGAGTTGTCAAATGTCATATTGCAAATGCCACATTTGAACACGTATAGGCGGGCCGAATTTGGTTCATGGTGAAACTGCCACCATACCTCTCTGTATTGTGTTCCATATCTATATCGAGCTTGATTCCTTTTATATATGCATATCCAATAAATATGAAATAATATATAGTTGACACTGATGGTAGACAGTCTTGATCTGGCACCACTTTTTGGAATGTTGGGTCCTCAATGCTTTTCAACTTTATACGTGTTTGGCTTCTAACTATTTTGATCTGAGGGTCACTGATGAGTCTTACATAGACGAAACGTGCGTCTGTCGTATCAAATTATACGCCTGGTACCTATTTTCATTTGGTGTTTATTTTTGTGTCGAGGCAATTTCGGCTTCCTATTTTGTCGTCCGTTATTCTTCTAAACTTAATTATTATCTAATAACATCTTATTATTTACAATTTAAAAATTCTGCAAATATAAGTACTACGATAGTTCATAGTTCAAATTTACTGTGTATCTGCTGTGCCAGGTCAGGAATAGGACAATAGTTATCCAATCGTTTGATGTGTTAGGAGCTTTTGACTTGGCCATTTGATTATGGACGTTTTGAATATCGTTACTTTACTTTCTACTCTCTCTCAGTTACATCTGTGTTGATTATGGAGTTTACCACAACCATATGTATTTTTATTAGGCTATCCCAAAACATTTTCCCCCTGAGCTTTCTTCTTTCAAATTGTATTTTTCCTTATTTTTGTCATATTGCTCTTGAAATGTTTCTGTTCATATACATGGTCTGAAATATTCGGCTTTGGGGGTTAATGATGAAACTAAATCCAGAACAGCTTTGGGAGGCATGAAATTTATAACGTGTTATTGTCATTATTTACATCACTATGTCGATGATTCTACTAGTCAACTACTAGTCCCGATGTTTTCATCTATATATATATAATTATATCTTCAACTGTTTCGGTTCTTATAAAAAAAAAGAATACTTGCTGAGTTAAGAGGATGTATATTTCAGCAGTCAGGTATTCCAATAGGTTCTTACTGTGCACTACGACTTTCGTCATCTTAAAGATGTATTGACGATCTGCTTAAATATCATATCACCCAGTGAACTTGAGATTAAGGATATTACCAAAACTATAGATTTGCACGTTATCTTGATTTTTTCGTCGATATTGACCAAGATGGAGAAGAAAAAATGACAAATTTTCAATTTATCAACAATAACATTTACACGTTGTGAGGCGTTTATAAGTTCACACTTTATAAAAGAGGGACGAAAGACTTTGTTTATAGAGGAGTTCGACTTTCATAACAAACTGCTCCAACAGCTATGAAAATGAAAAAGTACAATTGGCACTTCATAAGTTTTACAGTCAAAATCACAAATTAAAAAAAAACAGTACGATATGTCATTCATAACTCAATAGCAAGCATGTTTTAGTGATCTTATATTTTAACCATGAGAATAGTTGTCTTAGATCTAACTGCAATTCTTAAGAGATTTGGGAATATTGGACTGAATATTAAATTTCTAGTGGATGGTACACACAGATGTAGATATAGTGGATATACACACAGATACGGATGTTCAACCTGTCGACGCAACCGGTCTGGCGTTTTATTGGGGTTCATGAAATTCACACAGGTTTTTTGTTTTCTCCTTTTTTTTAGTAGTATTGACATTCTAGGAATGTTGGTCATCGATTACATTCTTTTTGAGAGCATTGTAATCACTGTAGGATTAACTTTATACAATTAAGCCAGTATCAACATGGTACAATCAATAATCAACATCAGATTGTTTTATCGTTTTGTACCACAGACTGTCAGTGCAATAAAATATATATATCTGTTATCTAAGAGACCAATAAATGATTGATTGATTGTTTGTGTTTTACGTCCAAATGAACAACAAAGTTTTAATGGGGCATTCTAAATAAAATTGATTATATGAGGGGAACTATTGATCATTTTTTTCTATTTTTGTCGTTGGGTTGCTTTCTTATTGAATAATACCCTAGATCGTCTTTTATTCATATGGATATCCATACCAAAAGATATGTTAATCAAATTTTGTTCGTCACAAGGAATAAAGGAATTTAGTCTTTTTTGCAACTGAAAGATGCATGTTATGATTTATTTGTAACTTGCATGAACACTTGTTTCTATTCAAACATGTCACCCATTATGAATTTCGGTCAGGCTTTCCGGCATTAACCTGACTACATAAGGACAAGGGCGTCTCTATTTGACATCTTGAAACGCAATGTAATGTTTTACGCGTGTAGCGACTGGTCGCGCCCGGTTTTGTTTAGATCTTAGACAGAAAATACATTGAAATATTTAGATCCTCATAAGATTCCTGCACGCCTGGTGACATTCCTTCTCAAATATGTTTATCCAGAGTATCTTCTGATATAAAAATGACTACGTTTATGGCGTTTTGCCAAAATCTAGAAGGAACAAGATAATTCATCATCTTTTATTAAATTATACTACATCAATAAGTACTGATATAAGTTCAGATGAGACAAGAGTTATAAGTTTCGTCAGTAACGAGGACGTATCTCTTTATTTGAATGATAAGAAAAGCCTTTACATTATGTTGGATCATCTTATATGATTCAATTTTGTGACCTTACATTAAGCCAAGTCATGACTTCCTTAAAGCAATGATCTTCACTTTGGTTGTTTTCGACATGCCTAGTATATAAACTTACATCGCCAGATATTATTTAAAACATGCCTCTTTTCAGAATTTTAATATATGTGTCTGCCTAATACTTGTAAATCTTATAAAGTGAATAATTAGAATTGCGTTTAAAAAAGAAAGTATAATAGGTTTGCTAAAGAATAATAAATTCATTGAGATACATTTCGTATTTTACAAACATTATATGTGAATACTAGTAAACTAGGAAATAAATATGGCTGAGCTAGAATGTAATATTAATTCATGAGTCATTCTTCTATGATATGGTTCTAAAATAAATACTAAGTAAATCCAAAGTTAAAAAACAATTCAAATAATATATATATATAATTTCTCTAAATAATGTCAAATCGGAGCTTCCTTCGACGGAATTCGAACTCTATTGAGATATCGTGGTATCAAATCGCCTTGCACTATGTCTGACGCGCTAAAAAAACTCGACATCTTAGGCTTGATAAAAAGAATACCTACCAGGTACGAACAAAAAATTGCCTCTGCAAATTTACAGATCTGATATTTTAAGCCTTGTATCACCCTCACTGATGGATAAAATATGTAGTAGAGTTGTCACTGGTTTAGATGTTCTTATAATATAATTATTTCTGTGACTGTACATAAATCCACGATAGATAACTCAGCTGATATGTAATATTCCAACTTTATGCCTTATATATTAAGTACTGTGTTACGACGCTACATAAAAACTGGCAAGGAAATGCAAAATCCTGAAAACCGAAATCTTGATTTTTGTCGAGCCTAGGTGGTCGAGCGGTCTAGCGCGCCGGGCATAGTACAAAGCGATTTGGTGCAACGATATCTAAGTAGCAGTAGCATGAGTTCGAATCCTAGGAAGGGAAGAACAAAATTCGCATCCTAAAAATTTACAGATCAAACATTGAATTATATATACAGAATGTGTTTTCAGTCTTGTATCACCATCACTGGTGATCCGATGAATAAAATCTTTCGTAGAGTTGTCATTGATTTAGACTTTGTTGTAAATATTTCTTTGACTGAATCCCAGATTAATTTGTAAGATAGATACGATAGATAATTAAGCTGTTATTTTCGATCTTCATGTCTATATATAATGTACTGTGTTACGACACTAGATAAAAACTGACGAGGCATGGTAACATCGAAAGCTTGATTTTTGTTGAACCTAAGTGGTCGAGTGTCTAGCGTGCTGGGCATAGTGCAAGGCGATATGGTGCCACGATATTTCAGTAGCATGAGTTCGAATTCCGGCCCATGAAGAACATAAAACTGATTTCGCAAATTTACAGATCTAACAGTATTGGGCTCTTATTTAGATAAATTATAAATATACCATGAGTTTTCTATTCCATAATTATTATGATTAATGTATATCAATTAATATGAAATATATTTAGGCCCCTCTCCAACGAAATTTGTTTTACAGGCACACGTATAAAAAAATGCTGTTTTAACCAACGCAATCGTAGGTTTGAACGTTGTTTTCAATTTATACTTGTGATATAAGCTGATATATATTAATTATAATAATTATGGAATTGATAACAAATGGATGTTATAATCTTTGAATGTCAAATATATGGCAAAATCAAGATAGAATCTCAAGACACTGGAATTAAGCATTGAACAAAGTTAAATGATCAGTTTACCTTTGATAACTATTTAGATATGAATAGCTTTGTAAACTACTCACATCGACGATGAATTCCATTATCTAATATCCTATCCTAATTTAGAAAAAGGATGATATAAATATTTACCCCACTATTATTGTACAAATGTATATATTCTTAATTTTAATAACATTTTTACTACAGTTAATATTGTCTTATTAGATAAATTTTGAAAAAAGCAATAAATTATTTATCAGTTACAGTCTGTATTCGTGGTTAAAGTACATTCATTAATGAATATTTCACACATGCAAAATGTGTTGTATTGTACATATTTTCATCTCTGTAAAAAGTAAAATTAGAAAGAAAAAAAACACCGAGCTCCAATGAAATATCAAAAGGAGAGTCCCATGTCAAATGGAAAAACCAAAAGCTCAAAAACATCAAACAAATGGATAATAACTGTCATATTCCTGACTTGTATGACAGTTTCATTAAATTTCATTATATTGGTAACGATAGGTGAAAAAAACAGACACAATAGTAAAAAATGTCAAAAATAGGGGCACAGCAGTCAACAATATGTTATAATTTTAATCACTATAAAAACAAACAAATATGTAACAAAGAAGCACAATAGCAAAACAATAATTCAAGACTCTAAAAAATGTACCATAGCATAATAACACATTAACGGTATGTTTAAGTACAGGACCACGTCATTTGTATCAGAGCCGTGGTGTAGTGGTTAGTGCATCGGACTACTAACACAAAAGTTCCTGATTCGATTCACGTTCGGGATGAAAATTTCAGAAACTCAATGGTCGGCTTTCCCTTGACACCATTTGCGAGTATGGTCTTCAGGAAACGATGATAGTCCGTCGGAAAGGGACGATAAATGGGTGTTAAGAGAGAGCCATATCTCTTGCACGTTAAAGACACCCTTGTAGATTTCGAAAAAGAGTAGGCTAATGCTGCTACAAGGCAGCACTCGCGCCCTCAAAGTGGAAAGGGATTAATATAAGTTGCAAAACTTGTTTCCCAATCCACTATAAATAAATATGTTTAAACTAATTTGTATCAGAAAAAAAAGGCACATAGACAAACCACATTGGCGAACATGAAAACAAAGAACACACAAAAAATTCCAAAGGACAAAAGATGATAAACAACGTCAGTACCTAGAATTTATACTTCAAGACCGTCGTGTATTATTTATCAAGTTGATACGGAATATATATATCAACAAGTTCTTAGTACGTTCCAATGAACTTGGTGAGAAAAGAACGAGACGTTCTTTAACATACCTCCATACGCATAAACTGTCTGGTCAGACACTGTTGTGATGTTACAGATTCTGAGTAGGAGCTGCAAGCTCTTGAATACCGAATAAGTTTGGAAATGTATATCCCATAGGCAGGTGAAGTTGGTATATTGCAACTTAAGCGGGGGGGAGTTGATAATTTCAAAATCAAAATTGTCTCCTTTGTTTTAGATTCTGGTACTGAGATGCCCGTATATATCAAATTCGATGCTAAAAATGAGGTGAAGGGAGACGTGTCTGTTCATTCTTTAATTTCTAGTTCTGGGGGATATATTAATGGAACTCAATTAAAAGTTTGGATTGTTTATGGAAGAACATGTGTGTAAATGAACTCCGATTCAAATGAAAATCAGAAGAGGTCGGAAAGGAGAGGCACACAGTTCATTCTAATAGGAATGCCGACAATTTGTTGAAAAGGTCTACCTCCAAACTCAACAAAAATGTTGTCAATAAGAAACTCCAGCATACTGATCACTTGTTCCTCTGTGAAGCTTTTAAACCTTTTTTGTTCACTATTAACAAAATATGCCTTATGGTATATCAAAGTTATAAATTTATAGCGTATGCTACCATTTTTATGTTAAAAGCGTCGTGGATTATTTTTTTAAAACGATTTATCAATTTGTATGCAGGGTTGAAAATCAAAAGTTTTGATAGAACTCCATTTCAGAAAAAGATCGAGATTTCTAAGTTTCTTTTAGTCTTTTTAGAATCCACATATGGTTAATACCACTACGCAAGTAAACAGTTCCTGTGTTATTCAGGATCTAATTAGAACTCAAAGTCGGATTTTGAGAAAATCCGATGTCTTTGTACGGAGAATGTCAAGTACGTTTATTAAACCTATTAATTTCTGTTCTATGGACGATATCCTGTTTGCCATTGACAGTCTTAATTTCCTGCTCTCTTCTCCAGGTTCACCAGCCTTGCAAAAGTAGCATTTTATAAAGGTTCTGTTCTGCAGATGAATGACAAATTGTCACCGGGGAAAATATGAATAGACACAAGCTCTTATTTTCATAGTATATACCTTTCTATACACTATTCAATTTAAGCACATACTTACAACTTTTCGTCCAATCAAATTGCTTGAATTTGTCTTCTAACTTTCATAGAACATACTTTTTCGTGTACTAAGTTACTACGCATGAATGACCACAAGGTTAAGATTTCATTGTATCGTAACCAAAATATTGAAATACAAATTGCGACTGGCTATTTTGAAAAAAATGTTGTGTTCCAAATTAAGCTAAATAGTTTGTAATTATTTTCAAATTAATTTTTAAACATCCCACTATTTAATCTTTGGATCAAAAAATGTTTTTGACAATTAAAAGTTTCTTTCAATTAAATAAAGAGTAACCGATATTCATTGTAGTACATTCTAACTTGATTAGAGTACAATGCCATCTCAAATTGTATTCATTTATTTTATCTCCCATGTAATTACTTGTACACAAAAATAGAGTGAACCATGAAACCTTGTAAAGGGAAATAAAAGCAATTTGATATATTTCGTCATGAATGGATTGATTATTGGTTGCTTAATGTCCAGTGACAGATATTTCATGCATGTAAAAAATAAAATCACAAAATACTGAACTTAGAGGAAAATCAATTCGGAAAAACCATAATCACATGGCAAAATCAAATAACAAAACGCATCAAAAACGAATGGACAAGAACTGTCATATTCCCGACTTGGTACAGGCTTTTTCAAATGTAGAAAATGGTGGATTAAACCTAGTTCTATAGCGCTAACCCTCTCATTTTAGACTATTCACTAGACTACCTATGGGTACATAACAGGGGCAGATCCATCCATTTTTAAAGGAGTTCCAACCTAAAATAAAGGGGGAGGGGTTCAACTCAGTGGCGGATCCAGAACTTTTCATAAGTGGGGGCCCACTGACTGACTTAAGAGGGGGCCCGCTCCAGTCACGCTTCAGTGATTCCCTATATAAGCAACCAAACTTTTTCCTCAAAGGGGTGGGGCGGGCCCCCTGGTCCCCCCTAAATCCGCCTCTGCAACTGTATGTTCTTATTCAAAGCATTGATCACACACACACCCAAAAAAAATAAGCGTTTATCACCACCCTCTTTTGGGATCTGACACTGCAAACTATCTATATGTTTTGAAATTTATTATGTATAGTAAAACACAGCTTTATACAAATAAACCAATAAACATACTTACACCAGCAACTACAATCTTTTCATTCTGAATTCAATATCTTACAATGAAAACAGTGAGTAGATTTACAAAACTATGTAAATGAGCTACAGCTAGCCAGCCAAACATATCAATAGACTAATTACAGGATTACACAAGTTGTAAATATGTGCTAACATTGCTTATCCCTATTTCGATCTTTTCTTAATGAGACAACCACTCTTTCACGTTCCTTTTTTATTTGTCGCTATTAAATACCCCCATAAGGATAACAATATAAGAATAAGGAGATTTTTAATAGTGATCAGTTCAAATGAATGAATTTAATCAATTAAAAGATGTAATCACTAGCTACTTGTTCAGACGTGTTTATTTTATAAAACAAAATATCCATAGAAACGGTAAATATTGGTCTCTTTCTCCCTAAATCTATTCGGTTTGGCGGTTCTAGGGTAGACATTTATACATAGAGGCCGAACCAACATAGAAGATGTGGTATGATTGCCAATGAGACAACTATCCACAAAAGACCAAAATGACACAAACATTAACATTTATAGGTCACCGTACGGCCTTCAACAATGAACAAAGCCCATACCGCATATAGTCAGCTATAAAAAGCCCCGATAAGACAATGTAAAACAATTCAAGCGAGAAAACTAACGGCCTTATTTATGTAAAAAAATGAACGAAAAACAAATATGTAACACATAAACAAACGGCAACCACTGAATTAAAGGCTCCTGACTTGGGACAGGCACATACATAAATAATGTGACGGGGTTAAGCATGTTAGCAGGATCCCAACCCTCCCCCTAACCTGGGACAGTGGTAGAACAGTACAACATAAGAACGAACTATAAAAATCAGTTGAAAAAGGCTTAACTCATCAGATAGACAAAAAATAAAAGTGGACGTGGCCGGGTACTTATACATCCCGACACAAAAAGACACAATGAACAGATCTGAGAGTACTCGCAGTTATCTGACAGCTAGTTCAAAGCCATTAACAACTAATAAAATTGTCATGCCTCTAAGACTAAGCAATCAATCCGTACACATCTAACATACAATGGATTTAGTGTAAAGACGTCATAAACAGCCAGAGAAAAACATGACTTTGTGCAATGCCAAGTTACAGGTATCGACAGATTGTAGATCCATGAAAATGTATATGTATATAACATACTAGTAATATTTAGTTAGCTTTTAATCTACTTATAACAAAGTCAATATTTATACCAATAAAAACAATATTCAATGATCTTATCACAGTGTTGAATAGGTAACCTTTAAGAATAAGTTTATTTAAAGGAGCAACAAGTTTACATGGATCATTTCTAAATTTCCGGGCACGGTTAACAACATTTCCGTAAAAATGAGGATGTGCTATCCCATTTGAAATACGTTTTCTACAGGTACAACCAAACTTCAAAACCAATAATTTATATCTATGGAAAAAATTTAGTAAAGGTTTTAAGTAATTTATGGTAACGATATCCCTGGTTTAATAATTTACCAGTAATACATAGGTTGCGTTCGTTAAAATCAAAAACGTCACAACAGACACGGGCATAGCGAACAAGTTGTGAAATATAAACACCGTAAGATGGTGCCAAAGGAACATCACCATCTAAAAAAGGAAAATTAACAATAGGGAACGAAAAATCGTCTCTTTTGTCGTAAATTTTAGTGTGTAGTTTCCCGTTTAAAACCGAAATATCTAAATCCAGGAAAGGACAGTTATTACCGAATACATTTGATTTATTTAAAGTAAGTTCCTTGGGGTAAATTTCAGCAGTATATTGAGAAAATTCTTGATTATTTAACGAAAAAATATCATCAAGATAACGGTAAGTGTAGGTTAACATTTTAATACAATTCATAAAACGTTTAGATGATATAAGAGGAAAAGTTTCTTTTTTATGTTTAACTCTTACATTTAGTTGATATTGTCTTTGATTAATTGCAATGTGATCTACATATTTCAAAGTAACATGTATAACAATAAATCTGAAAGATTTTTATTGTTTTAACAAACGGTTTTTTAAAGGTCTAGACATACTGTAAACGACAATGTTGCGTGATTATTGCAAATTTTCCATGTGATCTGAAAGGAATAGAATGAACATGCTACCACCCTCAGGAATTGTTTTTTGAAATGGTCTATTTTTTCAGTCTTTTTATTCTTTTTTGCGTTTTATATGGCCTTATCAATTTGTATTGTTTTCTCTTTTGTTGAAGCTATGTTTTTCGAGATCTGAATACTGTAGAAATATTCTGTCTAGCACTTTCTTATTTCAAAGACTTCGTTAAATTTTCGTTGCAAGTGTTTGCTCTTTTATCATTGGTAACACAGGGTCTTCATTTTCACTCAAGACTTTAAGTTCCGTTGCTTCTAAATCATCTGTCTGTGTTAACTGCCTCCATGATACATCAGCCCTGGTTGAAGCCTGAAACAGTACAGGAATCAAATAAAAGGACATGGAAAAAATAGCATATACATTAATAAATCATAAGCAGATAACAAATGTAGTATGGTGATAGAATGCAAACAAGTAGTTATACTTATTAAACTGTTTTAACACTGGAAAAAACCCGTTTTATTCTTAAAGTATAGGTTGGTTATTGGAACAATATTTACTGCGAGCAATTCGCCCGAGTACTTAATAGTGTATGGATTTACTCGATTAGCAAATTTAGCACAGTGATCATTTTATTGCTCAAATGATAGTCAACCAGTTGATTCTACTTTGGTTTTTATTATTTTTTGAGCCAGAACTATAACTTCCTTCAACTCAATCCGGAAATTTTCAAATTATTGTTCTGTGCGTATCTGATGTTTTTAGTACTACCCCATAGCTGAAGTTTTTTCCCTTTTTTTCTGACCATCTAATCTGATTTTTTTTTATTATTACTATTTACTCCCATTTTGAATGCCAGTGCTTAATACTTTATTACGTATTTGTATGTCTTTCAGTAATTGAAGTGTTTTGTGATATTTCATTGATTGCTGTTATACTAAGTTGTTGCACATAGAGGCGTTTCCCAGATGGCATTTACTGAGGAGATTAAGAAATCAAGAGTGATATATTTTATATTTATTGGCATTTTCCGTTCTGAGATAGTCGGGTACAGCGATCACTAGACCTCGTGCTATGATTGTTATTGTGCAAATATACGCTGTCTTTATGAAATAGTACTGATTAATACTTGTATGTACTTTTAATAGATGTGTGTAAATAGAAGCCAAAGAAAAAGGTTTGAGTATATTTCAACAACTGTAAATGAATCTCTAGGTTTGTAAAATCTTCTCTTCAGTATCATAACTTGTTTTCGTGTGCATGTAACGACAGATCTAATTAAGTTAACTGTCGAATCTGGTGTGTTGCAAGATCAACTAAAGGGACACAAGTCATTTTACTTTATAAGAACAATTTTCTAGCAGAAAAATCTTGTTATAGACCAGTATTTGTTCTACCAATTTTTCTAAGTAATCTGAAAATAGATTAGTAACCCAACTGTCAGGCATTTTTACAACATTTTCAATCAATACTCGTGTGCAATAAGGCGAGGTTGTTTAGTGCGACCAGGCATGTCACTGATGTTAGACCACAATACTAAGACACTAGAGGTTTGGAGATAGTCCCTTTATACAAAATCATTACAAAATTAATATGCATTTTAAATAGACTCTCAGAGGTTTTAAATGCTTAGCTCGTGAAATTTTTACTGACATACAATTCCTTGATGGTGTTGTTTTCACTCAGTGTCACTTTTCAAATTATATTTATCAAATAGAAAACAAAAAGAAAGAAATTTGCAACATACGTATTTGTTGGGTTGATTTGAGTAGGGTTTGATACATGTTTATATTTTTGAACCTCTTTTGTTAAATGTATTTTTTTTTAATTATTTTATTAAGCATAGCTCATTGTATAAAAACACATAACAATTCTTTTATCCTGATTTTTACAATCTAAAGATAAAGATTAGAAAATGGATACAAACAAGTGGTATACACAAGAGACCAAATGACACAGAAATTAACAACTATAGGTACGGCCTTCAACGATGAGCAAAGCTCATACCGCATGGTCAGCAATAAAAGGCTTCAAAATGACAAATGTAAAGTAATCCAAAGGAGAAAACTAACGGCATAATTTATGAACAGAAAATAAACGAAAAAGAATATGGGACACATCAACAAGCGACAACCACTTAATTAGAGACTCCTGACTTGAGACAGGCACATACATACAGAATGTGGTGGGCTTAAACATGTTAGCGGAATCCCAACTCTCTACCTAACCTGGGACAATGGTTTACCAGTACAACATTAGAACGAACTATAAAAATCAGTTGAAAAAGGCTTTACTCATCAGATGGATACAAATAGAAATACATCTAACAAAAACACATAGTGGACGTCACCGTGTACTTGTATATCCCAAACACAAAAAGATAAAAAGTTGATATTAAAGTACTGATCTGAGAGAACTCGCAATTGCTGACTGCTAGTTCAAATTCACTAACAACTAATAAACAAAATCATGCAACTAAGACTAAATTATCAATCAGTACACATCCAACATCCAATGGATTTAGGTTAAAGACGTAATAAACAGTCAAAGAAAAACATGACATTTACCAGATATACTGGTTTAAAATTAGTATAATTACCCGTGATTTTAGTGACCAAGAGATGCACTTCAGGACTTTCCGTTTAGAAAATATTTCTCAGAGTTTGGTATTTTTTTTAACTTTTTGCCACCTCGTATACTGATTATTATTGTCCAACTGTTCAAAAATTTTAAAAATCTAAGATAAGCCTGTTCGAAATCTGTAATTTAAGTTGTTGCATAATTGCATTCAGTTGTATGTTTTAAATGTACATGGTGCTTTGTAGGTTTTTTTTACGTTTTTAAATTTGTTGAAAAGCTCACCGAGTAAACTTTCATGCATGTTTTATACTATGCCTAATTAAAATTTGTTTTCCTGTGTCTATTGGGTCGTATAACAGTACTTTATATGTCGAAGTATGTAGATGATGAACCTTGCAAATCAGCAGTTTTTTAATGTCGTAAATCAGAATTATACTTACCATGCGGTCACATTGTTATATTATAAGCACATCATAGATACCAGGATTAAATTTTGTATTTACGCCAGACGCGCGTTTCGTCTACAAAAGACGCATCAATCCAAAAAAAAGTTAAAAGGCCAATTAAAATACGAAGTTGATATACGTGTACATATGCGACAACTCTACGATAGACTTCTGTATGAAATTCAATATATTTCGACTTATATATATTTGTGATATTATGAAGTTCTAATATTTAATGAGAACCTACTCACCCGATCTTTTTTACCTCTCAAAGTACATTTGTTTCTCAATATTTTATTACTGAAGATGATCAGACTCAAACATACAACTGATAGAAGTATTATAATTACACTTGTTACTGCTAAAACTCCATAAATAGTCACCGATTGACATTTGTGTTTAGAAACTTGAACTGTTCCAGTTGGACAATTTTCGTTACATCTATTGTCGTATATTATGTTATTGCAGCTATACTTAGAAATACATGTTGTGCCATTTACAACATGACCATCCGGACACTGTTTATAGCATTTTACCTGTGATTGGCGATAAGTATACTCCTTGTAACTGAATGGATATGATGGCGGACATATATCTAAACATTCAGCACCTGCAATCACTTTTTCGGGAGGACATTCTTTTAAACAGTTCGTTCCATCTAGAAAAAAATTCAGTGAGCATCTATGTGTGCATCTTTTACCAATCTTTGAATGTTCTATGTATTTTTCGTAAGGACATTTACGAATTTGCTTGCAAACACTGTCGACAATTAAACCACTTGGACAACTTTTTACACATTGATTACTCATCTCTTGTAATAGCAAGTGAACCGGACATGTTTCATGACACGTTTTTCCTTTAGCAGTATCTTCAATGACTGCTTCATGTTTGTTACAACGTGGAACGCATCTATGGTTTTCTATATACCGTGCATCATATGGACATTTTTTCACACATCGATTATTTGTCTCTTGTAATAGCAAGTGAATCGGACATCTTTCATGACACATTATGCCTTGTGCAGTATCTTCATTGAATGCTTCATATTTGTTACAACGTTGAACGCATTTATTGTTTTCTATAAACTGTGCACTTCTTGGACATTCTTTCGAACATACATGGTCGTTTTTTAAAACTAAATGTGCTGGACATTTGCTTAAACATGTTTGTAATTTTTCGTCTATGAAATGATGGGATTCGGGGCATTCTTTTAAACATTTTGACACATGGCCTTTCATATCACCGGGGCATTGTTGAAAGCATGTACCATTTAATAAAAACGTTTGGTCAGGACAATCTTTTACACATTCATAGGTGCCAAATGTGTCTGTGTAGTTAAGTGGGTGTGATGAAGGACAACTATATATACAACCAAATTTAAATTTGAAAGTCTCTACTGGACAGGATTTAAGACATGACGTACTATTGAAGAGGTATGTATTTGAGGGACATGTTCTCAAACAGATCCATTTTAATCCATCAAAGAACTCATACGGTCTATCAATATCACAAGTACTTGCACATGTAATATTCATTTGAAATTTTGCGTCTTTAGGACATTTCGGAACACACTCTGTATTATTGTACAAAAATGTACCTGAGAAACATTTTTTTAAACAATGGTACATATTAGGAGATACAAACGTATTGTAATAGGCATAAGGAAGATCACTTTCACATTTCTCAAGACATGTCCATTTATACTTAAATTTTGCACTTGGAGGGCAAGTATCCACACATGTATCGTTTATTTCCAGACTTCTGCAAAGATCAACACATTTATATGTTTTACGACTTGTAAGTTCCTTAAATGATTTTTCTTTCGGACAATCTTCTGCACAGGAACCTAGCAATTCAAACTGTCTTTCCTTCGGACACCTCTTTAGACAGGTGGAATTGTATGTTAATGGAGTTGAGCATTTATCAACACATTTATATGTTTTACGACTTGTAAGTTCCTTAAATGGTTTTTCTTTCGGACAATCTTCTGCACAGGAACCTAACAATTCAAACTGTCTTTCCTTCGGACACCTTTTCAGACAGGTGGAATTGTATGTTAATGGAGTTGAGCATTTATTGACACAGCTTATATGTTTACCTTGTTGTTGTGTATACAAATGTGTATCCGGACATTGATCATAGCAAATACCATTGAATTCGAAATTCTGGTCTAAAGGACAAGACAAAACACATTTTGAGTTATTGTACTGGAATGTTCTTGTGGGACATAATGTTACGCATTTGTAATTATGCTCATATTTGATAGGTGTATACCATGCAGGCCAGTTATACGACTTCTTCTTTACTAGTTCATCGTAATGAAATGGTAATTCATCCCCACATTCGTTTACGCATGACGAGTTGTACTTATATTTTGCTTCAGGTGGACAGATTCCCACACATCTATTTTTATAATGTAATAGTTTGCAGCTTTTAACGCACTCTACGTTTCTTTGTGTAGACTCCATGAAAGGAAATTTATCAGGACAAGAAGCCAAACATGATCCGTTGAATTCATATTTTGCATTTGTAGGACAAATATAATAACAGTTTTGTTTATGCAATATGTCTTTCTCTTTGCATGTTTTAACACATATGAGGCCACTTTGATCTATTAACGGATGATCGTTTGGACAAGTAGATACACACGACCCATTGAATGTGTATTGAGCATTTCCTGAACAAAAAGTCACACACGTTTGATTAAACTGCAGCCGTTTACACCTACTAACACATTTCAAACGCAGTCCTCTGTTTGTTTCAATAAAAGGGTTATCTTTAGGACATTCCGTTAAACAGTTACCTTTAAATTCAAATTCAGCACTGGGTGGACATTTATCAACACACAATGTGCCATAAGTAATTTTTGGAGAGCAGTCGTTCACGCACACGAATTCTGCAAAATCAAAATTTGTGTTCAAAGTTTTCGCTTTAGGGTACACATATTTATGAGTTGCGGGACATTCAAGTAAACATGAATTGTTAAAAAAATATTTCCCTTTCGGACACGACTCTACACATCTTCTGTTGTCATAGACTGTATGTACAGGACACTTTTCCACACATAGATATATTTCATTGAACTCTGATTTTGCTATTGATGAATAAGGTGCGGTGTCTGGACATGTAACATAACACGTGTTATTGTATAAAAACGGTTTTAATGTTGGACAGTATAGTTTACAACTTTTTTTTTCTGATATTAATTCCGTAAACCATGGACAATGTTTAAGACAGCGCATTAAAAATTCTGATCGAAAAACATATGAATGTGTTTCAGGGCACAATGTTGAGCACGATTTATTCCCTCTAGTACAAATACCGTCGCAATCATAAAATGTAAGATAAGGCGCCTTTTCCGGACATTTTATTAAACATGTATTGTTGTATTCAACTGTATACTCAGGACATTTTTTCAGACAATCCATTCTGTAACAATTCGGATATTCGTCAGTACAAAGTGAAGTCTGACACGACAGTTCGTTTTTAAAATGGCAAAATCTCGCCAGCCCCGTTTCTAGTTTTTTGGAGCGAAACGGACAAGTTGTTACACACTGTTTGTCAAAGATAAATGTTCCTGATGGACACATTTCTGTACACTTTTTGGTGTCCGGAATTAAAACTTCAGACGGTAAACACATCATGAAAACTACCTAGAGAAAAATATTACAAAAAAAAAATGATATCAATAAGAATTCTTCCATGTCTGCGATAAACAACTGCATTTACCATGTGCAATGGTAAAGTTATGTTTGTTGGATTAAGAAGAAAAAATTGTAGATTAAAACAGGATTTTATTGCATAAACAAATAAAGATCCCAGGAAATCTGATATACTACAGAAGCGTTCAAGTTTTCTATATTTACATTAGTAACTACCAAATAAGAAGACGTAATGTCATTATAGTATCATCATGGATTGACCGTACTTTCAATATTTATAATCATTAAATTCGGAATTATATCTTTTTTTGTTTGTTCTAGTGTTAGAGCGATATTAATAATCTGAAAATAAACTGACAAAGCCATGGTTAAAGAAGCAAACGACAATACTTAAAATACAACATCTGAAAATACAAATGAAGAGAAGCAATCAAACTACAACAATAAAGTCAATTAACAGTGATTAACGAAACAAACAAGCTTTTAACTGCTTGGTCATAGTGTTGATTATTCTAACAGTTGTATCAATTAATATGTTTATACTTTTGCTATCGACAAAGCCAATACATAATACTCTAATGACAACTGCTGATTGCGTTCCCAACTTTGGACAAAAGGGGATGAAATGTTTTTGAACACCTAAACCCTATTAAAATTTGTTCCATAAAATTCAAAAGATCAAACAAGCATCTTGCGAAATTTAGGAATGTTCATTTGTGACCTCTGACCTTGGTTAAACCATAAAAAAATGCCCCATACTAATCATTATCGACCGGAAGAAACAGACAATAAGCTTTCCAATGATATATAATATAGCCGTATGTAAGGTGTGTGCATTTAACACTGTGTATCATCGCCACCGGAAATTGGGTACTAACGAAGCGGAGAGAAATAGAAAAAAAAGTGAACAAGTTAAGAATTTATTCAATTTAAAACCTTTCCACTCATTTGATGAAGGTGCCGCTTAAGAAATGATTTTCTGATATATAATTCTTTAAATTATTAGGCCGATAAGTACAAAATTAAAACAAAATTTTGTGTAATACGCCAAAACTTGCCACTTAATACCGGAAAATTTTGAGGTCTATCGTCCTCTGTTGCCCCATTCTCAAGATATTGAACTGTTTTTCATTATTTTTCCAGACACGTTTTTAGATTATTATAGTGTGGCATCATATTTACTGAAATTTGTTGTCAAAAAGATGTATTTTAAAGAATATACACCATAAAAAATAAAGTCTAGGGTACGGCAACTTGCTCGTGTTGACAAATTTACTGTATGGCAACTTGTTTTCAACTGTATGGCAACTTGCTAATTTTAGAATAGTTATTTACCGTCCTTTAAAGAAAATAAAGTATTAAGTTCAAATATCTAAGGGTTTTTTGATTGATTTTTTTTTTTTTGGGGGGGGGGGGGGGTACCTTTTTATGTTTAACTGTTTTTGTCCAAGGTTTAAACAACTTGTTTAAAACTGTTATTTGACTGATAAATTTTAAAAACTGTTAACTTGTTTCGACCCACTGTCTGTAATCTGTTTTGTTAAAATTTGCAATGTTGTTAACTGTTTATTAGAAATTGAGATTCCTGTTATCTGTTACTTAATACTTAAAGTGTTCACTGTTTTTGACATTATTTTCTCTGTTAACTCATCTTAACAGTTATTTACAAGAACCACATTAAAATTTGCTATCCATCTCTTTCTTTACGCTGCTTCCGCAAAGGAGTAACATAAACAGCATATATGTAACTGTACATGTCTTTAAAAAATCTTTGAGTATAGTAAATCCTTGATAAAATTGAGAATGGAAATGAGGAAAATGTCAAAGAAACAGAAGGCCGACCAAATAGAAGAAACAACCCAACGCAGCGAGAAAATTATGCACTAGGGTGGGGTGTCATTTCATAGATAGGAAAAAACTTAGAATTGACACTCATAATTTTTAAACACCCTCTTTCCCTTCCTTCCTAATAAATAAGGCTTAATATTTGAGTTATGCATGTGTATATTTATGGAAAGAGAATCGTCTATAGATTTGATTTCCAATAGTAATAATGGTGAAATATAATCTTTTTTTTTGTGTGTGACCATGGCAACAATCAGCATTTATTTGATACCAAATATTGCAAAATAGGGGGTTGAACATGGTCCAAAGGAAAATTTCAATCAATAAAAGTGATACCTTTCCTGAAACCATAGACATATATCTATCAAGAGGTAAAAAAAATCATATGCATTTCTGCTGTTTTTCCATAAAATTGAATTGAAAAGATCGAGCATTAAGTCTTTGTTGACAAACAATACAAAATTTCTAAATCTATGGCGGTACGGATAGGAACGTATGGACGGTCAAACTGAAAAATGGCTTATAAAACATGCTGAAAACAATCTAAACGTTCATATAAACCCACTAGGAAGGCTATATTGTAATTCAACTATCTAAAAATCAATTCAATTGTACAAAAACTTTCATATTTAGAAAATTCACCATGGCTATTATGCCGAACTAAACTTGTAACTGTGTATTGGTATACCTGAAGCTGTCTCCTAAGTGAGCAATCATTTTACAACAAAAAGGGGGTAGAAGTTCAATGTTTATTTCTTGAAACATATAAATGAACCAAAATTTAAAAAATGAAATAAATACAAGACTTTATAGCAAAGGTTACGGACTCAAGTTGGGTCATGCAGGTGCAACAAATGCGGCAGTATTAAACATGTTAAGGGATATCTCATGCCCCTCTTTATACGTCTAATTAATGTAGTTATTTCTGGCTTATAATTGTAATGTATCCAAAACGTGAAAAGGAAAGGCCACTTCTTATCCAGCTAAAACCCTGGTCAGTCCTATGATGAAAATAATTCAGATGTATATGGAATGTTTGATAAGTTATATTGACCAAAAGTACCTAGACGGAATTTTCAAAAATAAAGTACCTTTTCAATTTGCAATGCGTAAAATAACTGAACAGTGTGGCCTGGTAGACTAGGCCGAAAAATGAGGACTTGGTTCTCAAATTGATGTCAAATTTGCTAGTCTAAGACTTCAGAAATGTAAAGATGGACCAAGGCTTTTTTATATCAGCTCAGAGTTCTTAATTGGTGCTTCAACTTGTGACACCTTACATGTCACTTTCTGATTTATACACTGGTTTTGATGATTTAAAAAAAGAATAGTAAACGTTCGTAATTCCTTTTAATAAAATCATGTAAGCAATGAGTCGTATGAATACCCTGACTGAGATGTAACCATAATTTATGAGAGCCCCCGCCATAAAAGAAAATAATGTTCGTGCCCTATAGTATTTACTCATTCTATCTGTTTGTTACACTTTCCTACGCCATGACGATAACCCAAGTTTGCTACGACTGATTGACATAAAACATTTACTCAACAATATACATAACCAGAAGAAGCAAGCATTTTCGATTATTTATGACATAGTCCCTTTTCTTGGAGTCAATCACTCCGTCTGATTTTCCATCCGTTCAATTTTCTGTCCATGTGTCAATAAAAAAATTTATCTGCGTTTTTGTACAGTGGTTTTCAAATTTTTTAATACATTGAAGATATGCACTTCCCCTTTTCATTGCTTTCGGGTTCGTTTGGAAAAAATGGTAAATTAAAGTTGCTGTTAACTCTTATCAGTATTTAAAATTTGTTGTTAACTGTTTTTGCCGAAATCGATGTGTTGTTAACATGTTACCAGCCCCCCTACCCCTTCTAATTATGCATTAGATAAAATGCATTAGATAGAAATACCATTTGCTTGACAGCATTTAAGATGTATACAAATTATATATTTTCAAAAAGAAACTGACAAGAAAATTAATTCGAAATGCAATTCACGATTTGTTTCTCCTTACTTTCGGTGAAAACAAAGTATTTTCTTAATTTTTCTTTTTACAAATGAATCATTTCAGAAATTAAATAATTAAACAATTTTATGTGTCTGTCCGAATTCTCGATCCTGTGGTTGTCGTTGCTTTGTCTCTATCTTATTTGTTGTTTTCATAAATTGTTTTGTTATGAGTTAGGCCTTTAGTTTTCTTCCACATCTTCGGTCGGTGCTTTTTATAGCCGACTATAAGGTACGAGTTTTCTTTGTTGAAGGCCGTACGATAGCATATAATTGCTTACATACACTATATTTGGTTCTGATGGATAGTTATCTTATTTGCTATCATACCACATCTCCACTGTTTTTATCTAAAAACAGCTAGTACCAACAAAAGATGAATAGACGGTTTATTTTATTAAACTTACAAAATTTCACCCTAACAACAAATAAGACAACAGTCGTTAGTAGTATAACGATCTATGGATGTATTTAGGATAATATGGTCGAAGAAAAACTTTTTGTACAAAATCGAAAAGCGGTACTCAAAGAGGCCTTCTGAACTGAATTAACGGCATATATTTAATAATATTTGATAAGTAAGACATTTTGTATATTTGTAAGCCTGTAAAGCTTTGATATCAACAAAATATCGTCACTTGATATTATCTAAACAGTGATTAATTTCCTCTTAAAATTATAATATATTGCTAGACGCCGTACAGACAAAAGTTGTTATTTTGCAATTCGCCGTACAACGTCCTGCAATTCGCCGTACAACAAACAAACAATGTTTTTGTCCATATTCTTTAAAAAACATGTTTTTGAAAACAAATTTCGGTAAATATGATGCCACACTATAATAATCTAAAAACGTGTCTGGAAAAATAATGAAAAACAGTTCAATATCTTGAGAATGGGACGACAGAGGACGATCGACCTCGAAATTTTCCGGTACTAAGTGGCAAGTTTTGGAGTATTACACAAAATCTTGTATTAATTTTGTACTTATCGGCCCAATAATTTGAAGAATTATATATCAGAAAATCATTTTTAAGCGGCACCTTCATCAAATGAGTAGAAATGCTTTAAATTGAATGAATTCTTAACTTGTTTACTTTTTTTTTTTCTATTTCTCTCCGCTTCGTTAGTACCCAATTTCCGGTGGCGATGATACACAGTGTTTTTAAAAGTAGTTATCTGAGCGTCTTTATGAAAAATTTCCGTCTGCTCAAATGAGTAAACTATTAAGAACATAAAACACAACCCCATCATCTCGTCTGGTCATTACACTACCGCTGCGAAAATTAAACAAGAGAAACTATTGTATTTAATTAATAGTAATATAAGTCTTATGTACGGAAGCGTATTAGGGACATAGAAAAAATAAAAGTAGGAGTGAACTTTTTTTTCAAAGTCGAAATTTTGACATTTCAAATCTTAAAATTTCGACTTTAACTCGAAATTTTAACTTTTCTTATCTTGAAATTTTGACTTTCTAAAATCTTGAAATTTCGACTTTTCAAAGAGTCGAAATTTTGACTTTTTTAGAATTCGAAATGTTGCCTTTATAAAAAGTCGAAATTTCGACTTAAACTCAAAATTTCGACCTTTTTTAAAACTGGAAATTTCGTTTTTTTCTAAACTCGAAATTTCGACTTCTTTTTAACTCAAAATTTCGACTTGTTTTAAACTCAAAATTTCGACTTGTTTTAAACTCAAAATTTCGAATTTTCCTATATACATCATCAACTTAATAAGCACATTTTAATAAACTAAACCATTTTAAAGAGGTTATTTTAGATAGAAAATCTTGTTCTTGCCGAAGAATAAATAAAATATGTTTCACGTTCAAATACATATTTCAAGTCTGGACTTCAGATATGTGTATCAAAACAACCCCGTTATTCCGATACACCCATGTTACGACTTATTTTTATTCAACAGTCTGATATATAAAGACAAGGGTTAATAGTTGTGTCATAAGAATGTCAACTTGTAGAGTTTAATCAATATTCCAGAAAAAAGAACCATTTATGTATTTCAAAATTCCAAAACTAGAAAACCGAGCTGCTCAGTTGTCGTTCTGAATATGCATGGCATTTTTGGCTACTTGATTTACCATTGTTTAAACAAGGCAAAGTCAGTGACTTGCTATTGGGAAACCAAACAGGCCTTTGAAACTGCGATGCTATATGTTCTCAGATATGACGATTCTATGACAGTGTCGTGGGAACTAAAACATGGAACAAAACCTATTTCAAAATATAAATTGCCAAAATGTGTTGATGACGCTTTAATAATTTGCGTCCATGTCTACTCCTTCTAAAATTGTAATAACTGTGTTTGAATACTAACATCAAAGTTTTAAAAGAGGTCAAAGTCGAAATTTCGATTGTAAAAAAAAATTGAAATTTTGAGTTTAAAATAAGTTGAAATTTCGAGTTTAAAATAAGTCAAAATTTCGAGTTTTAAAAAAGTCGAAATTTTGAGTTTACAAAAAGTCGAAATTTTGAGTTTACAAAAAGTCGAAATTTTGAATTTAAAAAAAGGTGAAATTTCGAGTTTAAAATAAGTCAAAATTTCGAGTTTTAAAAAAGTTGAAATTTTGAATTTAAAATAAGTCGAAATTTTGAGTTTTATAAAAGTCGAAATTTTGAGTTTAAAAAAGTAGAAATTTCGAGTTTAAAGTTAAAATATCGACTTTTCATAAGTCAACATTTCGAGTTTCAAAAAAGTCAATATTTCGACTTTTCAAAAAGTCGAAATTTCAAGATTTTTGAAAGTCAAAATTTCAAGTTTATGTCAAAATTTCGGGATTTGAAAAGTCAAAATTTCAAGTTAAAGTCAAAATTTCGACTTTGAAAAAAAAGTTCACTGCCAATTTTATTTTTTCTATGTCCCTAATACGCTTCCGTACTTATCTAACCAATTTTTCGAATACATTTAACACCATCTTTAGTGTAAATATCTTTAAAAGTTGTGCTTTTTAAAATTGACGAACTTAAAAAAATAAATAAATAAATACTCTTTATTCCGTTTACTTATATTCATGAGAGTCCTCAAAATAATAGTAAAAAAAACAATATACCTAAAGTACATATAATATTATAATGATATCATACGAATAGAGTTGCCCATTTCAGAAATGTGAAAATCATGTAATGCGATATGGCAATATGTACATTTGAAGCTAGTTATAAAGAGGTGCAATGTGATTTTGACCACTATTCCAAGAGTGAATACATATTTGTATTTTTGTAAAGAGTCTATTGAACATCAAAGAGAAAAAAACAATTCTGAAAAGGACTGACAATATGAACAACGCCATCATTTGCAGATAAACATCAACATTACCAGCTTTTACAACTAGCACACAATTATGATTGTTTGTCTTTTTCATTTGTGAAAGTTTTTAAACAAATGTCTTTTCCTTGAAAATAATTCCATGTTTTGCGAAAAACGTTCTAATCAAGATTAATTGAAAAAGCAAGGCACCAGCCCTCTGCTGTCAGAGTACATCATGACATGCGATTTTAAGAAATTACCCAATGATTTAAACTAATAACGGTATGAAACCAAAACTGCAGCTCTGATAACATTTTACGAGGACAAGGAAATAACAGCCGTTTGCTCCATGTGCTCAACACTTTTTGGGTTTTATACCCAAATTTTGTCATAATTATAACTACACTTGCTTTTGATTAAGGACTTTACGATTGAATTTTCCTCAGAGTTCAGTAATTTTGTGATTTTACTTTTTGCTTGAGATGTGGAGTAATCTCCAAGTTGACACGAACTTACCGAGCTTGTATTTTCTAACACGTTGTTCTTAATGGATGGTTGTTGCTTACATGGACCAAGGGTACCAAATTGGGGAAGTTGGAATCAACCCTTCTAATATTGAACCATCACCATCACAAGTTAACTGAAGGCTAATTGATCTGTTTCTCAGAGGACAACGAATATGTTCGAATTTTTGTTAATAAAATTCTGTCCTCTTTTCAGTGATTGTGACATCGAGGAATTTGAACTATCACGATAAAAATGATCAATTCAACTTAATGTAGCTGTGAAAATTTAGTGGTGGATGAGTACTATAGCTTTCGACGCTCAAGATTTTCATATTTTTTTTAATTGAACTCGTCCATAGGGTTATTTTACTTGTTCAATAGTTCCAAAAAATAACACCATTTTTTTCAGAATCATCTCTTTTGTTTATCATTTATTCTCATTGTCAATTTCAGATGTTAAGTAAGATATGAAGCAAGCGAAATCGTTTCTGTTTCTATATTCTTTATTTCACGCTGTAAACATATTGATACTGATTGATGATTCAGTCTTAGATACATGATTGTTTAGTTGTTATAGGCTTTGAACTAGCTGTAAGTGATTGTGAGTACTCTCAGATCTGTACTTAGTGTCTTTTTTGTTGTTGGAATTTATACAAGGATCTGGTCACGTCCACTCTGTGTTTTTGCTATATGTATTTCTATACGTGTCTATCTCATGAGTGAATCCTTTTTTAACTGACTGTTATAGTTCGTTATTATGTTGTGTTGTTTCACTACGGTCTCAGGTTAGGTGAGGGTGTCCTATATGTTCTCCCATTTATTTGTATTGTAGTCCTGTCATGTAATATTGTCATTTTACTGTTGCCTTTGGTATCCCTTTAGCAAGTTTAACCCCGACTCATTATATTAAAAATGACAAATGTAAAATAAT
This sequence comes from Mytilus edulis, assembly GCF_963676685.1. Taxonomy (NCBI): domain Eukaryota; kingdom Metazoa; phylum Mollusca; class Bivalvia; order Mytilida; family Mytilidae; genus Mytilus; species Mytilus edulis. The sequence goes on along the minus strand of NC_092344.1, from coordinate 116,718,434 downwards.
TCAAACGATAAATCTAAAGCTTAATTTATGTCCAAAAATTAAGGAAAAACAAATATGTGTCACATCAACAAACCACTGAATTACAGGCTCCTGACTGTTGACAGGCACATACATACAGAATGTGGCGAGGTTAAACATGTTAGCTGGATCCAATCCCTCGCCAACCTGGGATAGTGGTGTAACATTACAACATAAGAACGAATTATAATAAAAATCAGTTGAAAAAGGCTTAATTCATCAGATGGATACAAACAGAAATACTACACAGAGTGGACGTGGCCGGGTACTTGTATATCACAACAGCAAAAACAAAACCACTTAGTACAGATCTGAGAGAACTTGCAGTTACTGACAGCTAGTTCAAAGCAAGTAACAACTAATAATAAAATTCATGCATCGAAGACTCAGTTATTAATCAGTACACATCCAATATCCAATGGATCCAGTGTCAAGACGTCATAAACAGTCAGAGAAAAACATAACCTTGTGCAATGCCAAGACGCAGGTATCGACCGATTGTATATCCATGAATGTCTGTATATAGTTTACTTTTAATTTAATGATTACAAAAATCAATATTAATACCAATAAAAACAATCTTCAATGATCTAAAATCTACAATGTTAAATTGGTAACCTTTTAGAATTAGTTGATTTAAAGGATTGATAAGTTCATCATGATCGTTTCTTAATTTCCGGACACGATAAATAACATTTCCTTAAAACATTGAAGATGTGATATCCCGTTTGATATAAGTTTTCTACAGGTACAAACAAACTTCAATACCAAATCTTATATTTATGGAAGAATTAAGTAAAGGTTTTAAGAAATTTGTGGTAACGAAATCCCTGACTTAATAATTTACCAGTAATATCTAGATAACGTTCGTTTAAATAAAAAACGTCACAACATACTAGGGCATAGCGAACTTGTTGTAAAATATAGACACCGTAAGATGGTGCCATACGAACATCACTCTCCAAAAAAGTGACAATTAACAATAGGGAACGAAAAATCGTCCCCTTTGTCGTAACTTTTTAGTGTGGAGTTTCTCGTGTAAAACCGAAATATCTTAATCTAGAAAAGGATAGTTAAAACAGTTAAAATTTGATTAATTTAAAGAGATCTCCTTTGGGTAAATTTGGGCAGTATATTTAGAAAAGTCTTTGATTAATTAACGACAAAATATCATCAAGATAACAATAAGTATTGTTGAATTTATCAATTAACTGCAATTTAGACGGGTCTTTACTGAGTGTGGTATTAAAGGGGCGCCATTAGTGCACATCGAAATACATAAACAACCTGTCGATAAACTTTATTGCCGAAACGTACATACATATATTATCAAGAAGAGAGTTAACAGCTTCAATCATCTCATCGCACCTCCAGTAAGTATATCTAGCATATTTACCTTTTTCAGTAGAGAAAAAAGCTTTAAATGATTTGCAGCAAATATATATACATTCAGATTATGTATGTTTGAGCCTGTCCGAAGCCAGGAGCCAGTAAATCAGTTGATGTCGTCTGTTGCTGTGTTTCATATTTGTTTTTCGTTAATTTATTTTGGTACAATAATTAGGCTTTTTTTCTCTCGTTTGAATTGTTTTATATTTGTTATATTTGTTATTTCGTGGTCTCTTATAAGTGACTAAGCGGTATGGGCTTTGCTAATTGGTGAAGGCCGTACGGTGACCTATTACTGTTAACTTATTTGTTAAATTGTGGAGAGTTGTATCATTGACAAACATACCAAATTTCCTTTTTAATCTACAGCCTTCACCAATGAGCAAAGCCCATTACTTATGTACAGAAAGGAAAAAGCAGTAAACCACTATTAAAAAGATATGAATCGGTAAAGAGACAACAAAGGTTACAGACCTAAACTGAGAAACAACACAACTATAAGATGAAAACAAAGGTACAAAAGGAACACTGAAACAAAACACAGACGCCAACATACTTAGAAACGAACTATTTAATAACAATTGCCATGTTCCTGAATGTTAAAATTATTGCCAATATGACAACACTACGTGCCATAAATACAACACAAACACACGTTAAAGAGAAACACAGAAACAAATAACATAAAATTCGACACAAGTTGCAAACCGCAGAACAATGACTATTATGAAACTAAGGTTTCAACTCCCTCAGTCAAAGTTGGCTTTTGATGAATTTGGCCATTTATTTGAGGTCTTTTTGACATATAGCTCTTCATCGATTTTCGGAACTTATCTATCTTCGGATTTCAAATGTTTGGCTTGGAGCGTTCCTGATGAAGGTAAATTCAGAAAATGCAAGAAATTATTAAACGAGTTTTTTCTAACATCTTCCATCAACAGACAATACATACAGTGACGCGCTTATCAAACAAATATGTAATATTGAACTATATACAATTATTTTCACAATGCTAGTCCAAACAATTATCATAACAATGACGATATCGAAAATCCATTTTATAATAATTTGGACTACAAACGATTGGAAATAACACATATTCCAACGTTCTTGTTGTTTATGTTTCCCAGTTAAAAGTTTTTTTCTACCTTTATTTAAGATAGTTTTAAGGTTAATAAGCAAAAATGAAACAAATCGGTAAGATAAACATTAAAAGACAGTTTTAGGTTTACATTTAGTTATGTTGGGGCCTTTTTATAGCCTGTGAGCAAATATTCTGTGTTGAAGACTGTACTTTGACCTATGATTGTTTACTTTTATACATGGTGACTTGGCTGGAGATATTTCTGTAAATTCATGATTTTTCGTTGGATACGAATTTTCGTGCATCTCATGGGAACAAGTGACCCACGAATTTAAATATTCAACGAATTACAAATTGTCCATAGACTTGTGTGGAAATTAAATGTGCAAAATTTGTTCAATCCACAAAAAATGGTACCCACGAAAATAAATGAATCAACAGTATTTTGGCACTCATATTACATCTTCTTATTTATATTAGTATATAAATTTTATCAAAGTTTTGAAAAAATCTGGTAAAAATTCAAAAGAAATGGAACAGTTTGTCATAAGGGTGATGATAATTGCGATAAGACGTTGTCTGACAGCTTTTGATGGAAAGATATTAGATAAAATTCAACGTTTAGGGTACTATGTCTGTGTCAGATTTTCATCTATTTTTATCGCACCGCGGGTAAATTATCACGTTGTGATTGGTTAAACGCCGTCACGTGGTGACCCCCTATGAGACCGTAGGGGGTTAGTAGATTTTCATAGGGGGTTGATGACGCGTTAATCGTGACGTCATCTATAAATTTGTTGTGTTTTGTTGTTTATTTTTTCAACAACACGAAACAGAAAAGTCCTGCGTGCGATAAATTCGTTATACGGTTAACTACTGACCCCCTACGGACCCATAGAGGGTGAATAAAATCAATAGGGGATTCGGCCTCCGGCCTCACCCCCTATGGATTTTACTAACCCTCTATGGATCCGTAGGGGGTCAGTAGCGAACCATATAACTTACAATAGAAGTTAACAAATAATCGTGTAAAAATGCAACTTATTCCTTGTTCTTTTTGTTTAGCCATGTCGGCCATGTAAGTTTGCAGTTAACTCATTGGACGCATTTTTTAGACCAAATATCCAAACAGTGGTTATAGCTAAGTTTGGTTTCAATTGGTCAATTTAATTTCGGAAAATATTTTTGTAAAGGGTAGTGATGACGATGAGAGACGACGGTTGTCCTAGTGTTTTGAAATGCATTCGTTACCATTCGGTGATCTCTAAATCATATTAAAATAATTTATCTGTGCCTGAGAGAGAAAGGAACTTCGTTTCTGTATAACTTCCTTGTTCATCAAAGAAAAATATAGGAAATGACTGTTCTTTATTATGTCAGTTGAGAATGATTAATCTTTTCTGAATTATGCTTAGTTAGGAACGAAAAAGCCTAAACATTTGAATCCCAGGGATGTTGAAATAGTTAAGGAGACCATCATATGCAATATGCCTTTATGAATAAAAATACAATTACATTATTAATTCACTTACCGTCACATGACTGAATAGATATAAAGTTTTAAAAATTAGTTTCATTTTTCCTTTTGGTTGTATTACGTCATTATGAACATGAATCTATAGCGTCTCCATGTAAATATTTTGAAGATCAATATCCGTCATGCGTTTTAAAATAAAAGATCATACTGTAATAAGTTCAGACACATTGAGGTAAGATTTAAAATATTTTATGCATTATATTGTATGTGTTAGATAATTCAAAACAAATCATAAAATGCATAAAGCAACATATCACCAATGAGGTCTATACTTTTTTAAAATATAATAATTAATATTTGATGATTCAATTTTTGTTCCTGTTTGTGCAGAATGGAGACTTTTATCTGCTTCGATTCGTTGATGCTATTTATAACAAGTCGTGACCAGGATATATTCTTGCTAAAACGTAAGGTACATGTTTCCTTTTAATAGCTGAAAACAATTATCACTACAATCAAAAAAGACCTTCTTTATATAGATTCAAATACTAAAAATGTACAATAGATTTCCATTTGAATGTTTAAATCGATTGATGTCTACAGTGGTATACTACTATTGCCTTTTTTCATGCCTCATTGAATGAAGTCTTTTTAAAGTGCATTTCAGTACACACTGACTATTGTTATTTAAAGTGCAGGTGGCCTATGTTTAAAAATTATAAACTTTTCATATTACAATAATTCTAATATAGGATGTAGTGTCTTCATAGATGAAGTTTGATAACATCAAATGCTATCAATCAATAAAATTTTAAACTATCGTCCATTCATATAACTTAATGGATTTACAATTACACGTGGCGTCCTTATATGTAGGGAAACGTTAAAAATGTTTCATATCTTAAAAGATAGCATAAATTGTCAAAGACAATAAAAACTGCCATATGAAAAACAAGAATAACGAAACCCACTGTACACGTTTGCATAAGGACACAGATTTATACTGGATTATGAAGGGTAAACAGATCCTGCTCCTTATTTGGCACCCGTCGTGTTGCTTATGTTATTAAAACCCGGTAAATAGTCTAATTTGGTAGGTCATATTCGTGAAAAGGGTGGGGGATTGTAGTTACGACATAAGGAACATATCCGATTTCATCTTCGAAACGGTTATTCCATAACGGTCAGCCAACTCGTGATAGCGTCTGTAAAATTTACGATGGGATGATTTCAACTTCACCATTTTGAACTCTTGGTTTAATAGCTTCCTTGTGAGAAGCGACCCTCTATCAAGAAAATCAAAATAGGGCATACAAACCCGTGCATATCGTATCAATTGGGAAATACAAACTCCTTATGCAGGCGCTGCTTGAATGTTGCTACATAGAATTGGAAAGTTCACAATTTGAAAGCTTAAACCATCTCTTTTGTCGTAAAGTTTAGTTTTCAACCGACCGTCATTATCAATTTTTAGATGTAAGTCAAGATATAAGACTACATTAACTGTATCTGTTGTATCCTTTATCTCTAGTTCGATGGGATAGATGCGTTCAATTGAGTCACCAAAAATATGTTAACTGTATCAGATGTTTTGAATATACTGTGTGACAAAAATAGGAATACGCATCAATCAATTTTCTCTTATCGAAAGGAGTGTAACGGTACAATAGAGATTTCCAACAACATAACATACACACGTAACTCAGCCTACAGTTCTAATGAAAGGGGTTATTATCAACCATGGAATATGGTTAAATTCGTCGCATATTAAAATCATACCCTGATATTTTCGTCCATATCAAATAATGTTTAAGTGATCGAAAAATGAAAGAAATAGGGTATTTTTCTATTTATCATGTGATTCTCTACATTGCCGCCTTACTTTTCACATACATAATATCACATGTAAACACATATCTCTTACCTTTTATAAGATGGAATTGAGTTAATATGTTTCATGGTTTTGATTATAACAACTTATTTGTTTACTATACTTTGCAGAAGACAGTTCCATTATTTTATATTTTAAATGTTTATTTTTTTTCTTTATCAATTGTTCTGTCTTCTTTTTTTTTTATCTATTTCTTTAAATATCTTATCATCATAAACCTCAATATCATTATTGTCGGCCCGTACACTAATTCGAAGAAATTTTCCTATATGAAGTGACCTTAACAATTAGTCAAAGTAGGGTATTCAATACGGAGCTTTGTTTTCGTCCTCTGTTGTTTTTTCTTTGTTTCTTTTTTTTTCCATCTATCCATCTTTTGTCATTGACTTTAGTTCCCCTTAAACAGAGACTATATCAAGTCATAAGCATAACATTTGCAATAAAACACATACAAACACTCACATTTAGACAGTTCAAAGTAACAAAGAAACATAAAAATAGACAAATTATGATTGTCGTTAATGACCAGCGATTAATCGATATGAGAGTATACATGTAATGTTTATGTTCTGGACCATATGAGTATTTGGATCAGACGCGGATGGTCATGACCATTTTCATTTATATTCATATGGTCCGACCAATGTATATGTCGATTTTTTTTTTAAATTACTTCGAAAAATATCTAAATGAACTGTTAAACTATTTATCAATTGCATAACTTACAGGCACTTTTGTAGTTTTGTCTTCATATAGTTCGTATTCAAAAGTGTCACAGGATAGAAGTGCTGCTATGCATTCTAGAACTAGAGATGATAGGCTGTCCATATAGGCACTAAACTTAATTAGATTTATGATTATGACATTTCTGCAGAATTCATTTCTACAATCAAGAATAAAATCACTTGAGCAAAGTACAGTTCTAAAACGTTTCAGAACAGTTTCCCGCATTTTTCACAGAATTGTTTTCCCACTTCCTTACTTACAATAGCACAAAAGTCAATGATGGACTTTGCAGCTACCCTTTAATTTGGGTATCTCTTTGCAATTATCCATGCTTTATGCAACTTATGTATGGAAAGATAAGTTTGAAAAAGTTGAAATCGATTACGCTTACAATCCTTTTTAACAACTGCAATTTTTCTAATGTGATTTTTTAGAGATTTTAATGTTCCAGATATGTTTTGATGGAAACGTTCCTAGTTCATTAAAATCAAAAATATATTGCAAGAGTTATAAAGTAATAAAACCAAGCTAATTATCCACACTTTTGTATTTAGATTCAAGCAGTCTGACCAAATTTTCTGCTTTGATAGATGAGCTCAATCCAGTCTACATTTGCCAAAGAACAAAAGTTTCCATTTGAAAACATAACACTCAGGATAGAGCAATCCAAGACGAATGATACACTTGTCTGATCTTGACCTGATTCATGACGAAAAGATTTATATAAACCCGACTTTGTACTACACCGACACACTGGTTCAAATACGTTATAGTGATAGTTAACTATGTCTGCAGGAAAATATGTTAACCTACCTTGACACACTATTCTGACTCTGGACAGACTCCTAAAAATAAGATTGAGAATAAAATAATGTATAAGTTAATAGTACAACCAATAGGATTGTTACTAAATAAACAAATACAAAACAAATACAAAACAAATACAAAACAAATACAAAACAAATACAAAACAAAACAAACAAACAAACAGACAGACAGACATATTAATGAAAAAACGATAGACATTAAAAAATACAATGCTGGTATTTTTACCGACCATTCTGTTAAAGAACAAATTCCTGGATATTTTGATAATACTGAGCTCCCTCTTATTTGTTATATTTACAAGAAATCTATCCGGAAATTTGTGTTTAATTATAGTCAATTGTGTAAAGATGTTAATATTAGTCAAAATACACCTACTTCACGTAATTGCAGTAATTCCGAATACATTTATGGACCAATTTCTCATGTTATAACAGGAGATCTTAACATCGTTCTAGACCGAGAGTTAAAATCATTCCTCAGTAAAGGACCTAAATATCGTTCCCCGTCAATTATCTATTTTGGAATAAGTGTCGTAATATCATCCACGACTCACTCCGTACTTACTGTTTGAAATGAATAAAACGGGAAAAAGCTGACAAAAAATCTTTGGACTCTTTTTTTTTAATTCAGTAATGAACATAGTTGATATAATTAATCACCATTTTAAAGAACATTTTACTCTTAACAATAACCACAATAAATCTATTTCTCGTATCAAACATAAACTAAAAGAACTAGCCAAGGAATTTGCTTTTGTCCCGGCCGATAAAGCTGCTAATAATATTATTATTGTTTGACGTAAATTTTACATTGAGGTTCTACAAAAAGAAATCACCAATTCACCTACATTCCAACTGACTCCATTTTCAGAAAACGACATCTGTAACAAACATAAACTTTTTAGCTACCGTTTAACAAGCAGAACCAAAAACAATGAAAGTCCCAACTATGTATTGGCTTCCAAAGCTACACAAAACACATATATAGATTTATTTCGTCTTCAAGCCATTGTTCTACTACTATCTATTCTTCTTACCAGTGCACTTGGTACAATCAAAAACCTGATAATAAATTGTTCAAATAAGGCCTTCGAAAATAGTGGAATTAATTACTTTTGGGGTGTCAAAAACTCGTTGGAAGTACTTGATAAATTGCATGCTTATATTGGTGATTTTGAATCTGCTCAAAGTTTTGATTTTTTTCTACATAATATACCACATTGGCTCACATTCTCATTAAGAAAAAATTCACACACCTAATTAAATGGGCATTTAAAAAGTCAGAATGTGAATATATATGTTCAAACTCTTTTAGGTCATTTTTTAGTAGCAATAAACAAAAAAACTATGTCAATTGGAGATGCTTTGATTCTATATCTTCCCTTGAATTTTTACTAGATAACATTTTTGTTCGCTTTGTAGATTCCGTATATCGTCAGGTTATCGGGATTCCAATGGGGACTAACTGTGCACCACTTATTGCGGAACTGTATTTGTATTGAGTTACAATTTATGACAAAAATCAGCAAAGACCCATCGAAACAACATCTGATACACAAATTTAATAGTACTTTTAGATATTTGGATGATATTTTGGCTCTCAATAATTACGACTTCAGTATGTATACTAAAGAAATTTATCCTGATGATAAAATTGAGAATGGAAATGGGGAATGTGTCAAAGAGACAACAACCCGACCAAATAAAAAACAACAGCAGAGGGTCACCAACAGGTCTTCAATGTAGCGAGAAATTCCCGCACCCGGAGGCGTCCTTCAGCTGGCCCCTAAACAAATATATACTAGTCCAGTGATAATGAACGCCATACTAATTTCCAAATTGTACACAAGAAACTAAAATAAAAATAATACAAGACTAACAAAGGCCAGAGGCTCCTGACTTGGGACAGGCGCAAAAATGCGGCGGGGTTAAACATGTTTGTGAGATCTCAACCCTCCCCCTATACCTCTAATCAATGTAGTAAAGTAAACGCATAACAATACGCACATTAAAATTCAGTTAAAGAGAAATCCGAGTCTGATATCAGAAGATGTAACCAAAGAAAATAAACAAAATGACAATAATACATAAATAACAACAGACTACTAGCAGTTAACTGACATGCCAGCTCCAGACTTCAATTAAACTGACGGAAAGATTATGATTTCATCATATGAACATCAGGCACAATCCTTCCCGTTAGGGGTTTAGTATCATACCATCATAACATATATGAGAAGAACATAACCCGTGTCATTCCAACAACTGTTTTTAGAATAAATGTGTTTAGTTCCGATGCAAAGACCTTATCAGTGACTCAATATTAACGCCAAAATATGCAATCTTTAATGACTTGACAACAGTATCGTAACTATATCCCTTCTTAATAAGTCTATTCAAAGGTTTTGTAAGTTTCTGAGGTGAATACTGACACCTTTGTGCTTTATAAAGAATATTACCATAAAAAATTGGATGTGAAATACCTGAACGTATTAGAAGTCTGCATGTTGAGCTATATTTACGAATGATGTCTTTATACCGATGATAAAATTTAGTAAATGTTTTGACTAGTTTGTGATATCGAAAACCCTGGTGTAATAATTTTTCAGTAATACATAAATTTCTCTCGTTAAAATCTAAAACATTGTTACATACACGAGCGAATCGTACAAGTTGAGATATATAAACACCGTAAGATGGTGACAAGGGAACGTCACCATCTAAAAACGGATAATTAACGATAGGAAATGAAAAATCATCCCTTTTATCATACATTTTAGTATTCAACTTTCCATTAGTGATATAGATATCAAGATCGAGAAAAGGGCAGTGGTCATTGTTAGTATTAGCTTTATTTAAAGTAAGTTCAACAGGATAAATTTCATTAATATACATACTGAAGTCGTCATTATTGAGAGCCAAAATGTCATCCAAATATCTAAAAGTATTATTAAATTTGTTTATCAGATGTTGTTTCGATGGGTCTTTGCTTATTTTTGTCATAAATTGTAACTCATAACAATACAAAAACAGGTCCGCAATAAGTGGTGCACAGTTAGTCCCCATTGGAATTCCGATAATCTGACGATATACGGAATCCCCAAAGCGAACAAAAATGTTATCTAGTAAAAATTCAAGGGCATATATAGTATCAAAGCATTTCCAATTAACATAGTTTTTTTGTTTATTGCTACTAAAAAATGACCTAAAAGAGTTTGAACATATATATTCACATTCTGATTTTTTGAATGCCCATTTAATTAGGTGTGTGAATTTTTTCTAGATAACATTTTTGTTCGCTTTGTAGATTCCGTATATCGTCAGGTTATCGGGATTCCAATGGGGACTAACTGTGCACCACTTATTGCGGAACTGTATTTGTATTGAGTTACAATTTATGACAAAAATCAGCAAAGACCCATCGAAACAACATCTGATACACAAATTTAATAGTACTTTTAGATATTTGGATGATATTTTGGCTCTCAATAATTACGACTTCAGTATGTATACTAAAGAAATTTATCCTGATGATAAAATTGAGAATGGAAATGGGGAATGTGTCAAAGAGACAACAACCCGACCAAATAAAAAACAACAGCAGAGGGTCACCAACAGGTCTTCAATGTAGCGAGAAATTCCCGCACCCGGAGGCGTCCTTCAGCTGGCCCCTAAACAAATATATACTAGTCCAGTGATAATGAACGCCATACTAATTTCCAAATTGTACACAAGAAACTAAAATAAAAATAATACAAGACTAACAAAGGCCAGAGGCTCCTGACTTGGGACAGGCGCAAAAATGCGGCGGGGTTAAACATGTTTGTGAGATCTCAACCCTCCCCCTATACCTCTAACCAATGTAGTAAAGTAAACGCATAACAATACGCACATTAAAATTCAGTTAAAGAGAAATCCGAGTCTGATATCAGAAGATGTAACCAAAGAAAATAAACAAAATGACAATAATACATAAATAACAACAGACTACTAGCAGTTAACTGACATGCCAGCTCCAGACTTCAATTAAACTGACGGAAAGATTATGATTTCATCATATGAACATCAGGCACAATCCTTCCCGTTAGGGGTTTAGTATCATACCATCATAACATATATGAGAAGAACATAACCCGTGTCATTCCAACAACTGTTTTTAGAATAAATGTGTTTAGTTCCGATGCAAAGACCTTATCAGTGACTCAATATTAACGCCAAAATATGCAATCTTTAATGACTTGACAACAGTATCGTAACTATATCCCTTCTTAATAAGTCTATTCAAAGGTTTTGTAAGTTTCTGAGGTGAATACTGACACCTTTGTGCTTTATAAAGAATATTACCATAAAAAATTGGATGTGAAATACCTGAACGTATTAGAAGTCTGCATGTTGAGCTATATTTACGAATGATGTCTTTATACCGATGATAAAATTTTCACATCCAATATTTTATGGAAATATTCTTTATAAAGCACAAAAATGTCAGTATTCACCCCAGAAGCTAACAAAACCTTTATATATACTTATTAAGGAGGATTATAGTTACGATAATGTTGTCAGGTCATTAAAGATTGCATATTTTTGCGGTAATATTGATTCACTTATAGGGTCTTTGCATGGGAACTAAAAACATTTATTCAAAAACCAGTTTTTCGCATGACACGGGTTATGTTCTTCTCATATATGTTATGATGGTATGATACTAAACCCCCTCACGGGGAGGATTGTGCCTGATATCCATATGATGAAGACATAATTTTTCGATCAGTTTAATTGAAGTCTGGAGCTGGCATGTCAGTTAACTGCTAGCAGTCTGATGTTATATATGTATTATTGTCATTTTGTTTATTTTCTTTGGTTACATCTTCTGACATCAGACTCGGACTTCTCTTGAACTGTATTTGAATGTGCGTATTGTTATGCGTTTACTTTTCTGCATTGGCTAGAGGTAAAGGGGGAGGGTTGAGATCTCACAAACAATTTAACCCCGCCGCATTTTTGCGCCTGTCCCAAGTCAGGAGCCTCTGGCCTTTGTTAGTCTTGTATTATTTTAACTTTTAGTTTCTTGTGTACAATTTGGAGTTTAGTATGGCGTTCATTATCTCTGAACTAGTATATATATGTGTTAAGGGGCCAACTGAAGGACACCTTCGGATGCGGGAATTTCTCGCTGCATTGAAGACCTGTTGGTGACCTTCTGCTGTTGTCTACTCTATGGTCGGGTTGTTGTATCTTTGACACATTCCCCATTTCCATTCTCAATTTTAAACATGTAGCATTGAAAGAAAAAGAAAGTATGCCTCCTTTATAAAATTATCAGTTCAAATATTATGATTACATATAACATTATAAGTTAAGCTACGAATCACACACACTTGACATTATAATTGTTTCTGACATTACACATTTCACTTATATTAATAAGTAAAATATCACATTCTTCACAAGAAAATATAAAATCAAATTGTTTTCTTTACTCATTGAATTAAAACTGGGGACAATACTAGAAATTTCATTAAACATTTTGATCCTAGTTTTATTATTTTCTGTACATGTTATGATAAAATAGAATCCATCTTCCACCACTGTATGGCATAAAGGACATATTCTATTTTCCAAGGCTGTTTTGTTGTATCTACCGCGTTCAACGGAAATACATTATTTGGCATAACTTTTTGTAACATTTTATCTTAATTCAGTAAAAGGTATTTGTCTAGTTCATACTTTACTTTTTCTGTATGTTCTGTATGTTCTCAGTTCTTTCCTTTTATTGAATTTTCATCATTAAAGAGACAATTTTTCAAAAATATAATGTAATTTTCATAGAGCTTTTTCACTAGGGCTAAAAGTCATCGTTTTTTAGAAAAGGTACATTTGCATGATTTTCCCAAACATAAGTGAAATTCAATTTTGATAGTAGCATTTAAATTTTTGAAGCAAATCCATCATTTAACTGCTTGTTTACTTTATAAATACTAGAACATTTAGAGCTTGATTGAAAGTATGAAAACTGTTGTAGGATAATTTTTTGTAAAATTCCATGATTTTCGCGTTTCTGTAAACATAAAATTCGAACATACGTAAATTATACATAAAGTGTATTTTCTATAAACTATCAATTCCAATTTTCTTCTCCAAGGTGATAACTGCTATATTTTATAGAGAGTCTTTATATTTTATAGGAGTATAACCATAGTATACATGCAGAATAACGCGAAAATAATTGTCCTGTCCCCGAGTAATTATGAAAATTATGCTTAAAGGTTAAAAACCGGAAGTCTTGTTTATTACTTAAAAGTCGGTCTGATGACGAAAACAATATCCGGACGATTTTTTTTTTCGATTTCTCCCAAAAAAAAAACCAAACTGAATAATCATAAGAATGGATGACAAATGCGACTATGCATGATACATATAGGACACAGAGGCATGATCATAAATCTATTGCGGAAGGAATAGAAGCGACACACAAAATGAGGTCTTCTCGTTTAATAGTTATAGATTATCGTTGATCATCTTAACGAGATTGATATTCTCGCTTGAGCTGGTACAGCGAAAGTGAGAAAAGCAATCGAGTTGAGATGACCAATGATAATCTGTTTATCGCTATTTTACCTATGACGATGTTGTCAATTTCATGTCAATTTCATTAGCAACGCCACGTGGCCTCCTTAGTTTCTAGCGATAATTTTTCCATCTCAAGCGAGAAGCATGATATGAAAATTATCACAAAAAAAGATCAAAGGAAACATACATAAAATAGCGATAATATATGTTATATAATAAAGACTCATTTTCATTTGAATTAAAAATATGTAACTAAAATCCTACAGAAGACTTAAGGGACGGTATACCAATAGTGTACATTCCCAATTCCTAATATGACAGACTCCTAAACATCGCGAACTTTTAGAGGGTTTATATATTTATTTGAACCGGGCGAGTATCGAACAAAATAACTCCCGAACTCGACTAGCACGCTTTACTTGACATATTATAAGAGGCGGTAATAAATATGGAAGCTACAAATTCTTGTACATGCATATCCAAACAACAATATGAAGCCTTAAGAAAACCATGCCCCTCACATTATCACTAACCGATGTTCTGAGAACAAAACAATCGGGTCAAACTCTAATTTGGTATACTAGTATTTAATACATAAATGATCTGAATTTATATCTCTGACAAAGGTATTTTGAATGCGACTTAAAAAAAATAAGACAACATAGTTGGCGTATGTAGGTTTGATACCCATCCTGAGCATTCATTGATATCGGCTGATGCATAGCGTTGTCAAGTTTTGCTTTCTTCCTTTTTTATTTTCTTTCCGAAGTTCAATTAAAACAAAAGCATGGTATAATTAAAAACCAATTGTTCAGAGAACAATTGAACGTCTTTCCACTAGTAAAGGTCTATTTTGATATTGAAATATGAAAAATCAGTTTTAAATGTTAGTTCCTATGGCTTTATAATGTATTTATATGAATTTAAAGCAAAGGTCAAAATCTAGAACGTCCTTTTAACCTATGACCTTGACCTAAATTTCAAGGTCACACACCAAGGACCTTAAATCATAATACCCTAGGTCTTTAATAATATTAAACATATTAAATATGTTTGGTTAATGAGTAATACCACTTTACGCGTAATTCTAAATGTAAGATGGACAAAAACTCCAATTTATTGTATGCGCACACTTTCAACCAAAATATACAAGTAAGGACATGTCGCAACTAACAATTTAGGAAAAAATATTTGTCGATATGTCATACAGTATTTGAAAATAAGTGAAAATAAGCCACAATCAAATTTTAGAATATGATCTTGACCTTTGACCTTGACATTATTTTCATTTTTTTGGACCAAGGATTTCAAATCAAGAGACCCTAGGTCTCTATCACTTATGGTTTACCAGTTAGAAACGCATATCACCTATATCAAATACATAAGGGGGAATAACTTTCATATGGAGTCTCTGGATAGCTTCGGTCAAAATTAAAATCCTAATCCTGAAGATGTAACGAGCAATTTGGTAAAATAATTTTGTCGTAGTCTTTTACGGTTGCGAAGGAGTAGTGGCCACAAGAAAAACAGTGTTTGGGGAGATAACTCTTACAACGTAAAGTATTGGGTTACGCCGTTGTCAGTATAAAAAGCGTATAAACTATATGATATCATATTCCAAATATCTAAGTGACATCTTTTGAAACATCAATATTACGCAAGAAAAAAATTAGGCGGAAGAAAAAAAAAAATAATTAAAAACCAATTGTTCAAAGAACAATTGAAGGTCTTTCCACAGGTAAAGATCTATTTTATTATCAAAATACTAAAAATCAATCTAAAATGTCAGTTCATATGACTTTATAATGTATAAATATGAATTTAAAGCAAAGGTCAAAATATAGAACATCCTATTATCCTTTGACCTTGACCTCAATTTCAAGGTCACCAACCAAGGACCTCAAACAAAAAGACCCTAGGTCTGTAATATGTATGGTTAATGAGTTATATCACTATAAGCATGATTTTAAATATAAGATGGGCGAAAACTCTCATTTGTTGTTTACGCACCCTTCCAACCAAAATTTATAAGTTACAACATGTCGCAACTCACAATTTAGTAAAAAGAATTTGTCAATATCTTTCACGGTTGTTGAAAATAAGAGAAAATAAGCCAAAATCAAAATCTAGAATATGACCTTGACCTTTGACCTTGACCTTATTTTCATTTTTTTGGACCAAGGACCTCAAATCTAAAGACCCTATGTCTTTATCACTTATGGTTTACCATTTAGAAATGCATATCACTTAATTAAATGGAAAAGGGGGAATAACTCTCATATGGAGTCTCCGTAAAGCTTCGGTCCAAATGAATATCCTAATCCTGAAGATGTAACGAGCAATTTGGTAAAATAAATTTGTCTTAATCTTTAACGGTTGCGAAGGAGTAGTGGCCACAAGAAAAACAGTGTTTGGGGAGATAACTCTTACAACGTAAAGTATTTTGTTATGCAGTTGTAAATTTTTAAAGCGTATAAACTATACGATACCATATTCCAAATATCTAAGCGACATCTTTTGAAACATTAATAATACGCAAGAAAAAAAATTAGGCGGAAGAAAAAAAAAAAAAAAAAAATAATAATAATTAAAAACCAATTGTTCAGAGAACAATTGTAGGTCTTTCCACTAGAAAAGATCTTTTTTGATATTGAAATATTAAAAATCAGTTTAAAATGTTAGTTCCTATGGCTGTATGATGTATTTATATGAATTTAAAGCAAAGGTCAAAATCTAGAACGTCATATTAACCTATGACCTTGACCTCAATTTCAAGTTCACAAACCAAGGACCTTAAATCAAAAGACCCAAGGTCTTTAATATGTTTGGTTTATTAGTAATATCACTTTACGCGTGATTCTAAATGTAAGATGGGCAAAAACTCCTATTTATTGTCTGCGCACCCTTTCAATCAAAATATACAAGTAAGGACATGTCGCAACTAACAATTTATGAAAAATTATTTGTCGATATGTCATAAGGTATTTGAAAATAAATGAAAATAAGCCAAAATCAAAATTTAGAATATGACCTTGACCTTTGACCTTGACCTCATTTTTATTATTTTCGACCAAGGACCCCAAATCTAAAGACCCTATGTCTTTATCACTTATGGTTTACCATTTAGAAATGCATATCACTTAATTTAAGGGAAAAGGGGGAATAACTCTCATATGGAGTCTCCGTAAAGCTTAGGTCCAAATGAATATCCTAATCCTGAAGATGTAACGAGCAATTTGGTAAAATAAATTTGTCGTAATCTTTAACGGTTGCGAAGGAGTAGTGGCCACAAGAAAAACAGTGTTTGGGGAGATAACTCTTACAACGTAAAGTATTTTGTTACACAGTTGTAAATTTTTAAAGCGTATAAACTATACGATATTATATTCCAAATATCTAAGCGACATCTTTTGAAACATCAATAATACGCAAGAAAAAAAATTAGGCGGAAGAAAAAAAAAAAAAAAAATAATAATAATAATAATAATAATCAGAACAAATTCAATAGGTCTTTCCACGGAAAGGTGGAAAGACCTAATAATCAGAACAAATTCAATAGGTCTTTCCACGGAAAGGTGGAAAGACCTAATAATCAGAACAAAACCTATAGGTCTTTCAACCGAAAAGGTTGAAAGACCTAATTATGAAAATCATATTAATAGATAACTATGGTTAGTATTTTATGTTACTGAGATGTCAAGCTATACTTACCAAGAGTTTTTCAGCATGTCCAGATCGTCACACTCTTTCTGAACGAAGCATTATATTCAACATCCTCATTCTGACTGGACCATCTTGGTAAATGAATTGAAGAAAAAATTACATCAAATTTGTTATTGAAATAAACTTAGCTATTCAAAACAGTGTGCGTCTTTACTAGAAAAGGAAAGCGTCCACACATTGAATAGATCCAGCTTCAGGTATTTCCAGGGAGGTATTAGGTAATGCACTTACGTTTTGAATTGCATTATAATAAAATATTGTCGATTTCAAAGTTCAAAATGTAGAATAATATAGTCATATGACGATATTGTGATTACTGTGGTCGTTATTTTTTTTAAACAAAAGAAAACATTGTTTGCATGTGTGAATAATTTCATATAATCTATTTGAAGGGTAGCTATTTTGATACTAATTAAAATCAACTTGATATTATCTGTCTTATTGTTTTTCAGTTGATTCAAAAGAAAGAAAACATGAACGCTTGTAAATTGCAGAACCAAAGACAACAAGAGGTTTATGAAGACAATGAAATATTGCATATTCATCAGACAAACGAAGATAGTACATTTTCAGAAAGTACTGCCTTATTGCCGATTGAAAATATTTCACCGTTAGAAGCAGAAAACACACAACTATTTTGTATAGAAAGCGATACCCTTATAACCGAAAACAATCAACAACATATTGATACCCATTCATTAACTTGCAATAAAACTGATGATATTTCCAACATTACAGCAATCGTAGAGGAAAACTGTCGTGATCTTCCTGTTGGAATAAAATATCATTTCTATGTTTCGTATTCTTCCGACGACATTTCAGTAGTAAACAAGCTTATCGAACAACTTGAGGGAAGATTTTTCTTTAAATGTTTGAATTATGAAAGGGATTTTACTGCTGGTAGGAGGATTGATGAACTTATTAACGAGGGAATGAACCAAAGTGAAGCTATATTGATTGTTTACAGCCAATCATTTATTGCAAAAATGTGGTGTATGACAGAAGCCACCCAGGCAATCGAATTGTCTTTCAAATCTAACAACAAATTAAAGGTCATACCTATTCGTATTAATTCAATAACCGATGAATTACCAACAGTACTAAAGTCTATCCGATACATAGATGCAGAAAAAGAAGAAGATGTTGCAGCAAGAATAAATGAAGTATACAATAATCCTGGTAAGTAAAACATTCATTCAAATCCTGTACCAAAGTCAGGTATATGCCAGTTGTTGTCCATTCGTTTGATATGTTTAAGCTTTCGATTATGTTTAATAATATCCCTAATTCTGAAAGGTTTGACAATGAGGGTCGGTTGAAAACAAAAATTTACGACATCAGAGATGACTTCAGCTTTCCAATTGTGAACTTTCCATTTCTAAGTAGAAAAATTCCAGCACCTGCATACGGGGTATATATTTCCCAATTGATACGATATTCCCGTTCTTGCATTTCCTATCATGATTTTCTTGATAGAGTGTTGCTGCTCACAAGGAAGCTATTAAACCAAGAATTCCAAATGGTGAAGTTGAAATCATCCCTTCGTAAATTTTACGGACGACATCACGAGTTGGTTGGCAATTATGGAATAATCGTTACACAAATGATATGGTATTTGTTCCTTACATCGTATCTACAATCCCCTTCCCTATCACGAATGCGACCTACCGAATTAGACTATTTACCGGCTTTATTATCACATGAGCAACACGACGGGTGCCACATGTGGAGCAGGATCTGCTTACCCTTCCAAAACACCTGAGATCACCCCTATTTTTTGTTGGGTTCGTGTAGCTTATTCTTTAGTTTTCTATGTTGTGCCATGTGTACTATTGTTTGTCTGTTTGTCTTTTTTTTCATTTTTAGCCATGTCGTTGTCAGTTTATTTTTGATTTATGAGTTTGACTGTCCCTCTGGTATTTTTCGTCCCTCTTTTAAGCTTAGTACTAGTGGGATAATAATGAAACAATTATGTACTAGCAAAATACCTGGTGAAAGTGGAAATACAACACATCAAAATGTTTTTCTCTGGATTAAGTAGATTAATAAACATCAATTTCCATTATCATTAACAGTGAACATACATTTTGTTGGATGCGATATTTTAGATAAGCAAAGTTAATATAAAAAAAATACCAAACACAAGCATCCCTCTCAAACACTCCTTATCCTTGGACCCAACCACTGACCTTTCCCTCACAAACGTCTTAATCAACACAACGCTTCCTTCAGAGTGAAACATGCATTGATACATCAAGATTCTCCTGGTTTGTAGCCATAATGATCAATAAACATTACAATACAAAAGACATAAAATACTAAAAAAAAAGAAAAAAAAAGCCAAAATAATCATTTTTCAAATAATTTTCCGAGTTTGATATTATTCTTTGTACAAATTCCCTTAGTCTTCTATAGTTAACCCCTATATTTTATATTTCTAGCCTTGGCAGTCATGTTGGTTTGACGACAGGGTCTCGGGTACATTTTTCAAGTAGGGTATCCTATTCCCAATTCTATTGTGCCCAGTAGATTAAAAGAGGGACGGAAGATACCAAAGGGATAGTCAAACTCATAAATCTAAAACAAACTGACAACGTGATGGCTAAAAATGAAAAAGACAAACAGAAAAACAATAGTACACATGACACAACATAGAAAACTAAAGAATAAACAACACGAACCCCTCTAAAAACTAGGGGTGATCTCAGGTGCTCCGGAAGTGTAAGCAGATCCTGCTCCACATGTGGCACCCTTCGTGTTGCTTATGTGATTACAAATCCGGTAAATAGTATAATTCGGTAGGTCACATTCATGAAAGGGAAGGGGATTGTAGTTACGACGTAAGGAACATATCCAATATCATTTGTGAAATGGTTATTCCATAACGGTCAACCAACTCGTGATGGCGTCCGTAAAATTTACGAAGGGATGATTTCAACTTCACCATTTGGAACTCTTGGTTTAATAGCTTCCTTGTAAGCAGCAACCCTTTATCAAGAAAATCATGATAGGAAATGCAAGCACGGGAATATCGTATCAATTGGGAGATATATACCCCGTATGCAGGTGCTGCTGGAATGTTGCTACTTAGAAATGGAAAGTTCACAATTGGAAAGCTGAAATCATCTCTTTTGTCGTAAAGTTTTGTTTTCAACCGACCCTCATTGTCAATTTCTAGATGTAAGTCAAGACATGAAGCCGACTTAACTGTATCTGTAGTATCCTTTATCTCTAGTTCGATGGGATAGATGCGTTCCACATAGTCACCAAATTTTGAGGGGAGAAGATTTTTGTAAAAATTTACGAAAAATTTACTATAAGATCAGTAACTCCTTAAGGGGTCAATTGAAAATTTTAGTTATAATGACATATATTTTTGAAAAACCCTGTTCTGCTTTTATTTTTGAATAATTTCGTTCTTGGTGGTCTGTTTAATTTCAGTTTGCTGAAATGTTTATTATGTTTTTATCATTTGCTTTTGGTGTATTATCATCGAATCCTAGTACGTCACATCTGTTTAAATCCATCATTGTCTACATAAGAAAATGCCTGTATCAAGTCAGGAATATATGACGGCCTGTTTACTATTTGTTAGATGTGTTTGATCTTTTGATTTTACCATTTTATTACGGACTTTCCGTTTTGAATTTTCCTCGTAGTTGGGTATTTTTTGTTATTTTACTGATTGCATACCAAAAAAGGTTGAAAAAATAATATTTTCTTGAACTGACAGTTGTAGGCAATTAATTCTACATACATTTTCCTGCAGTAAAAAAATATTCTGAGTCATAAACATATATCTAGGTTGTTTGAAAGGACCACTCTTTTTTATTAAGTGTTTTTTAGAATATTTTGGAAACTTGGGGTTACAAATTTACTAAAGCTTGTATACAGGAGAAAAAGGGGTGACAATTTAATTAGGTAACTGCCAATGATGGTTATTATTTTATATGCCATAAAATGATGTGTGAAATTTTGACTACTGGACGGGATAACACTTCACTCTTGCCAAGTATTACTTTATTTGAAGCAAAGTTAAATTCGGCAAAAAAGTTTGAAAAGTGCAAATTCAACAAAGACTAAAAAAGAAAAAAACAATGATGGTATTACACCTATTTGTCATGTAGTTGACCTCATCTTTTTGAAATGTGATCTATGATAAACACATTCCATTTTTTTATTTCCCTTAAAAGAAACAATCCGAATGATCGCAAAACGAAAAAGAAAAAAAAAGTGAATTGCCGACGCAAACTTAAAACTCTGTTAAACTGTTTCAGGAGGAGAAGACGATATTCTTGTGATATTGTATGTTGAAGCAAATGATTCTGTGTTAAAATTACTGAACTATCATGGGTGGAAACAATTTAGGTGCTGTGCATATCGGGTCATATGTTGAAAGTATTAAATTACTTAACTTCACCATACTTTTATTTTATGGTGACTACAAATGGTCAAGGTTGATTATGCGTTGGTTCCTTTTTTTATATATATAATAGAACAGTATAAATACTCATTTAAATTAGTGAACATTTTGTCTTTTTATGTCCATCTAACGTCTTGTATATAAATTTCAAATTTTCATTTGTATGTATTAACTTTCTATGTCAGTATCAGTGGAAATAAAAACAATCTATCAATAAACCAATTAACAGTTAATTCCTATTATTGGTTACCTAAGTGATTGCATCCAGATCTATTTCAACCGAAATAGAAAAAGAAAATGAGCAACAAAAAATAATACTGAAACCGAAACAAAATATGAAAAACAATAGAGCCTCGGTATTTCAGATCCTAAATTTTATGGTACAATTGTGCTAAAAGCGCGAAATTCACTGTGTGATCCGTGTAACTCGTCGGACCTTTAAACAAATTCATAAGAAAAGGTTATCTTACAAATGTTATAATTAGATCTTTGAATAAAGTTTACATTGACATACCACGTCCACTTGTATTTTTTGTCTATCTGATGAGTTGAGCCTTTTTCAACTGATTTTTATAGTTTGTTCTTATGTTGTACTGTTATACCACTGTCCCAGGTTAGGGGGGGGGGGGGTTGGAATCCCGCTAACATGTTTAACCCCGCCACATTATTTATGTATGTGCCTGTCCCAAGTCAGGAGCCTGCAATTCAGTGGTTGTCGTTTGTTTATGTGTGACACATTTGTTTTTCGTTCATTTTTTTTACATAAATAAGGCCGTTAATTTTCTCGTTTGAATTTTTTTACATTGTCTTATCGGGGCCTTTTATAGCTGACTATATGCGGTATGGGCTTTGCTCATTGTTGAAGGCCGTACGGTGACCTATAGTTGTTAATGTTTGTGTTATTTTGGTCTTTTGTGGATATTTGTCTCATTGGCAATCATACCACATCTTCTTTTTTATATACATATAGATTTTGTCATCAGCATATTAAACATAACTAAATTTTCAAGCGTGATGTATAAATAAAGGCAACAGTAGTATATCACTGTTCAAAACTCGTAAATCGATCGACAAAAAACGAAATCGGGGTAACAATCTAAAACTGAGGGAAACGCATTAAATGTAAGAGGAGAACAACGACACAACATTAAAATGAAACACACAGAGAAACGGACTACACATCCACATTCATTGTGTTCTATATGGAGGTTAAAACTCTTAACTATCCCACAGCCTGTCGATGATTTTATTTTTGGCATTGCATAAGTCATAAAATTGAGAATGGAAATGGGGAATGTGTCAAAGAGAAAACAACCCGACCAAATAAAAAACAACGGCAGAAGGTCACCAACAGGTCTTCAATGTAGCGAGAAATTCCCGCACCCGGAGGCGTCCTTCAGCTGGCCCCTAAACAAATATATACTAGTCCAGTGATAATGAACGCCATACTAATTTCCAAATTGTACACAAGAAACTAAAATTAAAATAATACAAGACTAACAAAGGCCAGAGGCTCCTGACTTGGGACAGGCGCAAAAATGCGGCGGGGTTAAACATGTTTGTGAGATCTCAACCCTCCCCCTATACCTCTAACCAATGTAGAAAAGTAAACGCATAACAATACGCACATTAAAATTCAGTTCAAGAGAAGTCCGAGTCTGATGTCAGAAGATGTAACCAAAGAAAATAAACAAAATGACAATAATACACAAATAACAACAGACTACTAGCAGTTAACTGACATGTAGCTTTTTTTGACTATCCATTACGTTAAAATACTAAATTCCTGGGGTGTATTTTGATTTATGCTGATGCATGATTTTTTTTAATTATTAAATAATTTTGACCTTTGACTATCTTTCATTAACTGAGAGTACTCTCAAATCGTACTTTCATGTTAATTTGACCTGTTGATACAATTATAATATTTTTTTTGTTAATTAATGTTTCTATATTTTCAATATATACAGTGAATTCATTTATTTTCGTGGGTATCAATCTTCGTGGATTGAGGAAAACTTGCATTTTCGTGTATATTTGATTTCGTGGTTTAGCAGTCTCCGTATACAAAACCCATTTCATATTTGTAATTCGTTAAACAGTTGATCTCGTGGTTGACCTGTACCCACGAAACCCACAAAAATTGGTATCCAACGAATTAAAATGAACCCACAGTACCAGCTTTGAAAAGTGTTTATTATGACTATAAATGTTCACTTCTGTTTCTCGTAGTATTTACGTTTTACATTATACTGTAAACCTTACAACAAAATTATTTTCTTTTAGCTGTTTACAATATTCTATAAGCGGCAAGGTTATTTGTTCAAGGTTGCGGTTTAATTTCTGTAATTATTTAGTATTTCACAGCTGTATACTACTGTTGCCTTCATTCATTGACCCCTTATTTTATTTCTTATGTATTATAATTGTGTCATAGATCAAATTTATTCTTTCAGTTTATGTTCACTTATCTTTATAGTCTCTTGGTTCAAATGATATTTTATACTTTATCTTTCTATGTTGTATTGTTACACTATTGAGGATGGTACCTATTAATACGTTTGAAACCGCTGTTTGCACTTGTCCTTAGACAGGAACCTGATGTTCAGTAGTTGTTGTTTGCTGATGTGGTTTATAACTAAACTCATCTTAGATACCAGGACTAAATTTAGTATATATGCCAGACGCGCGTTTCGTCTTCAAAAGACTAATCAGTGACGCTCGAATCCAAAAAAGTTAAAAAGGCCAAATAAAGTACGAAGTTGAAGAGCATTGAGGACCAAAATTTCTAAAGGTTTTGCCAAATACAGCTTAGGAAATATATGCCTGAAGTAGAAAAGCCTTAGTATTTCAAAATTATATGTGTTATGTTTCTCGTTCTATTATGTAGAATAGACCGTTGATTATCCCATTTGAATGGTTTTTGGCCAATCATTTTTGGGGGCCTTTTATTGCCAATTTTCCGGTGTGAGCAAAAGCTCCGTGTTGAATACCGTACTTTGACCTTTTTCTAATATCAAATCAATAATATATTAAGATATAAAACTCAGGGATCAACCATAAACGTTGAGAGCCATGGTGTAGTGGTTAGTGCATCGGACATTTAACAAAATGTTCCTGGTTCGATTCCCGATCCTGGATGAAAGTTTCAGAGACTGCATTTTTGGCTCTCCTTTGACACCATTTGTGAGTATGGTATTAAAGAAACGATGATAGTCCATCGGAAGGGGACGATAAACGAATGAACCTTGTTAAGAGAGAGCCATATCTTTTGCAGTAAAATACACCCATGTAGATTTCGTAAAAGAGCAGGTTAATCTCGCTACAAGGCAGCACTAGCACCCGCAAAATGAAAAGGGATAAATATAAGTTGCAATAACTAGTTTCTCAATCCACTATGAATAGATATGTTTTAACTCATTATAAAAGTGCACATTTTAAAGCGTTTCATTTTTATAGAGGAATTTTAATTAACAATTATAGTGTTTTCTTATCTATTTCAGCTGTAATGAAAATGCAAAGCGTAGAGCGAACAGGTATTTATTTTTAATTACACATTTAGTTAATTTTCTTTACGTTTCGTATGGAAAACGTTCTTATAGTTATTATATTCTTTCACGTACTTCCTTTAATTTTATAGTGTGATGTCCATCTTTCATGTTCTATCTCATGAAATTATATTAAAAATATGTACTCTGACAATACATTTATTTCAATAAACGAAATTAGACTTCGTACATGTGAAGGAAACATAAAGGATAATGAAAATATTTTTTTATGACAGGTTTCAATTGTTTGAATTCGTACAGAATAACTATGACTTCCAACATATGTAGCTCGAATTCTTTTTTCTCATATTATAAGATTTGGATCTATCCCATAACCCCTTTTAAACATTTCAAAAATAAAAATATGCAAATCAAACCTTTGTAACTTCAATTCACGGGAACGTCGGGGCTAAATTTATTCGTGTTTAGTTGTCATTAAATATAAGTATGATTTGCATCAAATTCCTTAAGAACTACCGTTTTACATAATTGAAATTTATTCTTTAACATCTACAAAAATATCCTGGTATAAATTAAACAAACCCAATCGAGTTAAAATCTTCAAGGGTTCATATATAATAAATAGAGCGAAAAAATATCCTGCGTTAGTGAACTGAAATTTTTAAAATGAAGTTTGCTTTTATGATGTTTTGTAATTAGCTAGTTTGGAGTGAACTCGTACACCGTAATCAAATTTAATTTAGCATCTTTTATGGATCGAATCGGTCGAGGAAATGTTTATTTTCATAGTGGATCCTTTGTTTTACTTTTCAATGTTGACATCATTTTCTTTATGATAACTGAACACGCATGTGTAACCCATCTTCGGCTTAGGTTCAAGTTAGGGCGATATGAAAACGGGCTCAACTGAAACTGAATTAGGCTTTCTTTGAGGGCAATGTTTAAACTATAGTTCAATAACAAATTTACGATGTTTTCGATCTTTTGTTCAAATTGAACCAAACTGACGTCTGAAAGCGAAATTTTGTTTCTTTATATCGCTTTTGTAAACGATTAACACAAAACAAAGCGAATTTTCATTATTTTTTGTGTGTGTCTAAATGACACCAAATTTTTTTCAATTATTCAAAATTATGCTCTTTTTTATGGTAACAGTGGCCATTTTAAAACTTCCAATGTCAAACTGCTTATAGTGATTATCATTATACTTGAGTATTTTCAACATCGGTCCAATAATATTGATCTTGCAGTTCTAGGTGGTTTGGAATTCCTCGGTTTCTTTATCCTTCTTGTTAATTTATATCAAAGAACGAATACCAGTATCGGTTACATAATGTGGTATCACATTTCGTTTTTTTTTTATTATTACTAATATTTATTATTCATAACTAGCAAAAGCCAGTAGTCACATTGCTTTTCCTAATATAATTGCGTTTTCTTCTTGTTTGTCTGAGCCAGTTCTTGGTGATTATTGAGCTGATGTTGACGAAACTTCAGTATAATAATAATCACTGTATCCAATAAACTTTACACAGAAAATTTTCCAAAACTTAATGAAACTTTACATGAATTTCATCGGTCTTGTGAAGATAGGAAATCTAACGAAAGGCTGCAGAAATGAGAAAACGTAATAATTTTCCAATCTTTATGAAACTTTACAGTAATTTGACTTGTCATGTGGATATGTGTCATCTGACTTCAGATTTTTCAAAATTGCTACTATTGCCAATTTTTGCCTCATATTTTAATTATAGGTATGCCACTTCGAACGAATGACATATTTCTATTTAACTGTTTCTTTGTAACTATTGTAGCATCTTGACCGAAAATCGAATGACATTGTTCGGGTTTTTTTTAATGTCATACTAAACTGTACGTTTCTTTATCCTTTTTGTCGACAATCTATGACCGCGCTAGTTCTTTGGAAGGAATGAAGCAATGTTGATAACACTAACCGTCATGAAATTGAATCATCCTTTCAAGCAGATGAATTGAATAATTTACATACAAGGTAAAAAAAAACCTGAATGTTAAATTTAATTGGTTATCAAAGGTACCAGGCATATTTTTTTTTTAAAAACAGATGAAACTATGAAATCAATTTCTAGGCTAGAAAACCAGGTTCAATCCACCATTTTCTATATGGTTTTGCCATGTGATTATGAGCATTTCAAATTGATTTTCCTCTAAGTTCAGTATTTTTGTGACTTTACGTTTTTCTAGGCTAGAAACCTTCAAAACAAATAACCTAGATGTTGCTGGCTCAATTTTCCTTTAGATACAAGTAGGAGCTAAAGCAACATATATAACATTCTTAATTCACTTAAAAATTATTGAAGGTGTTTTCCCAGAAAATGTAAATATAGCTACATTGTATATGTGCAGATTTGGCAAAACGACTGATGTTACCATGGAAACAATGCAAAAAAGGTCAAAATGACACAAAACCTAAAAGTAGCATTCCCTCTATACACCTTATCGCTATTAGCCTACTCGGCCGGCTGACCAGGCTGCTCGACCTTTTGACGCATACATCAATCACTTTTCCATTGTGGCGTCAGATAATTTGTTTTATGACGTCAACATTTTACGGGAACCTGTGTGATATCCAGTAATGGCGGACAAATAGCGATAAGGTGTATTAAAGTGGAAGGTCAATTCAATTGAAACTTTGATAGAGTAAAATGGATGGCGATAAGTGGCAATGGAGAAACGTAAACAACCGCTATAGCAATTATAGCTATTATTCTTATTATTTTTCACATTTTCTATATTTCTATTGTTCATCAAGGTCACGCATGTAAACTTCGACACAATCACCTAAAAGTTAATTAAAAGCTAAAGTTTTTGAAAAACAATCAATGAATGATTTTTTTGTCGATTATACCTTACAAAACTGTGAAAATGTTAGTATTCAGAAAGACATAGTTTAGTGTATATTCTTGGATTGATTGAATAATTTGTTATTATAATCACCAGCAACTCGTTTCATATGACTTTAAAATGATTAGAAATATATGTTGTTATATATATGTTACAGTAAATAGATGATATTAGGAATGACACGTAGTTCCTAAAACTGCCAAGTTATAGCCAGTAATTACTAATTTTTGAATGAATTTTTACACCTATTTACTTACTGATAAAACAATTTTACATTGTATGATCAGCTGAACAAAAGTAAGGGCAATAATAGTATTATTACAAAGTGATCATCATAAAATATATCTTAAAAATGTTAAACTGTCTGAGCATATTGGCTAAAAAGGAACGATGCTAAAGAATAAATATTCACTGAGACGTTGTTCAAGTTGTACAATGAATATATGTGATAGAGTCTTAATACCAAACAAACCATAATCAGCAGATTGAACATGACAAAAGAAAAAAACAAGAAAAGAGGTAATCACAATATTATCTCAAGACAAGTATAAAAAAAGGAAGATGTGATATGATTGCCAGTGAGACAACTATTCCATAGCGACCACATGACTTATAAATTAATAGCTACAGGTCACCGTGTGGCCTTTTACAATGAACAAAGCCCATATCGCATAGTCAACGATAAATGGTCCCAAAATCACATGTGTAAAACACTTTAAACGAGAAAAACAGCGGCCTAATTACTATACCAAAAAACAAACGAAACAAATAATATCACACAGCAATGCAACAAACGACAATTGCTATAATATTTTTTTAAGACTCTGTTGTATTTCAAATAATCCAACAGATAAAAGCTATTTTAACAGCCCTAATTATTGAATTAATGGCTGCAATTAAGAGCGGGTGATTAATGTGCAACTCTTGCTTTGTCTTGCTTTGTCAACCCCTATCAGGTTTCTTTCCTGGACCCCCTTTGGAGCCTTAAATCTAGACTTAGGACAGGCATATGTAATATGCGGCGGGGTTTAACTAATTTTGTCATGCCCCTCTACTCTACCATCTATGTTTGTGATTAATGATGTAAATATTAAAAACAGTCGTATGCACATTGTCAAATTTTTACCAGAAAGCTCCAAATATACCCAGAAATTATAATTTTCCTCTGCGTTTGTCTGTTCGCAATCCAGGACTAGATGTTTTGTAAGGATAAGTGCCATTGGCTCCAAATCGGACACTCTCAGTACGTCAATAGTTAGCCTACTAAACATTTAATAAACGGGTATTAATTTTTGATACAGAAAAGGTTGGGTGAGTGCGATACGACAGTATAATACAATTTTGTTGCAATCATTAAGGGCAGGTTACGGTCGTAAATAGTCTATGTTAAAGATTTTTTTAATTGACACACACCTTTGGCTTGTTTACGTGTATCTGCTAATCCAAAAACATTATGCATTTATTTCTTTTTATCGGAAATTTATATAAAAAAAAATTCAATTTCAAAACCCTAACTGTTATTTAAAAAGAGCATGCAGCCTTGAAATACCTTTGATTTTTATCCCAAAAGCAAGCCTTCCAATCCCTTCTACTTTCTTGTTTGGTGTCTTAAATTATGT
The DNA here is from genome assembly GCF_963676685.1 of Mytilus edulis. Lineage (NCBI taxonomy): Eukaryota > Metazoa > Mollusca > Bivalvia > Mytilida > Mytilidae > Mytilus > Mytilus edulis. The sequence goes on along the minus strand of NC_092344.1, from coordinate 116,688,295 downwards.
CTCAAAAGAGGGACGAAAGATACCAGAGGGACAGTCCAACTCATTAATCGAAATTAAACTGAAAAACGCCAGGGCTAAAAATGAAAAGAACAAACAGACTAACAATAGTACACATGACACAGCATAGAAAACTAAAGAATAAACAACACGAACCCCACCAAAAACTAGGGATGATGTCAGGTGCTTCGGAATGGTAAGCAGATCCTGCTGCACATGTGGCACCCGTCGTGTTGTTTATGAGATAACGAATCCTGTAAATAGTCTAATTCGGAAGGTAACATTCATGAAAGGAAAGGGGATGTAGTTACGACGTAAGGAACATATCCGATATCATTTGGGAAACGGGTATTCCATAACGGTCAACCAACTCGAAATGGCGTCCGTAAAATTTACGAAGAGGTGATTTCAACTTCACCATTTGGAACTCTTGATTTAATAGCTTCCTTGTAAGCAGCAACCCTCTATCAAGAAAATCATGATAAGAAATGCAAGCGCTGGAATATCGTATCCATTGGGAGATATATACACCGTATGCATTTGCCGTTGGAACGTTGCTACTTAGAAATAGAAAGTTCACAATTGGAAAGCTGAAATCATCTCTTGTGTCGTAAAGTTTTGTTTTCAATCGACCCTCGTTGTCAATTTCTAGATGTAAGTCAAATTTTGAAACAAAAATATCAAGTTAGTAGATAGCTGTACAAATTACTAAAAAAAAATTAGTGGTTACCTGTACCTACTGAAACAATTAGTAAATACATGTAATTACTAATTCCACTAGTAATAACAGGTATTTACTGAATTGTTTAGTTACTGTGGATTCATTGATATTCGTTGTATACCAATTTTCGTTGGTTTCGTGGTTACAGGTGAGCCACGAATTTAAATGTCTAAAAATATCATATTTTCAATAGGTATTGTATACAGAGTTTGGCAAATCTACGAAATCAAATATCCACGAATATGCAAGTTTTTAGCAATCCACGAAAATTGATACCCACGAAAATAAATGAATCCACAGTATTTCGTTTAATTCATATTTTCACTTATTTACTGTAACATATATGTGAATTCATGCATTAAAGGTTTGTAAATGCCGCCTGTGACCATGTAACTGTGACTTTGTAGATACTGTGAACTAGATGAAACAGAAACAGACATGTTCATTATAATCAGATTTGAGATGTGACTTTTTACTTGAATGCGTTAAATATATTGAAAATTTAAACAGTAAAATTTTAAATGATCAATTTGTTAATATCATGAACTGCGAAGAAATACAGCAGTATTTTTGTAACAGTCTGCATAAATTATTTTTACGTCGAAAAACTTTTCACTTTCGACTAGTGATAAAACATGATAAAGGTTAATCTGATTTTGGCTTCAATTTGTTAACAGATAACGTGTTTATAAGAATTTAGTGTAAATACATAGTCTTAAACGTGTCTCATTAGTCAATTTTATGGCTGGATATTGATTGAATGTTTTATGTGATGATAGATATATTGTGTACTTAATTATGCCAATCAATATGTGAATACATTTATCTCATCTTATCATGTAAACTGCCAGATCGTTTCACTTGCAATTGTTATTTTAATTATTTTAATTATGTCAACCTGTAAGAAATTCGGGTGACATTGTTTTGAACGTATTTTTATGCCCCACCTACGATAGTAGAGGGGCATTATGTTTTCTGGTCTGTGCCTCCGTTCGTCCGTCTGTGCGTCCGTGCGTCCGTACGTCCGTTCGCTTCAGGTTAAAGTTTTTGGTCAAGGTAGATTTTAAAGAAGTTGAAGTCCAATCAACTTTAAACTTAGTACACATGTTCCCCATGATATGATCTTTCTAATTTTAATGCCAAATTATAGTTTTGACCTCAATTTTATGGTCCACTGAACATAGAAAATGATAGAGTGAAGTTCAGGTTTAAGTTTTTGGTCAAGGTAGTTTTTGATGAAGTTAAAGTCCAATCAACTTGAAACTTTTTTTTTGTAATATATATTTTATTATTTTCATATCATTTTCAAATCTCATCTACAAATAAAGATGCACAAACAAATTATTCTGCTATAAATCCTAAACATATAGTTAACCATACTTGTTACAAATTATAAAATACAAAGTCAGTAATAGATTACAGAGTACATCTGCATTGAGCTCTATTTCTTAATAATATTATCAATGCTTGACCATTTTTCTTTTAATCTTATTGCTTTACTGGTAGAGCACAAATTCATAGAGACCATGTCAACCCTATAATAATAGTTAAGCCATTCAATTGCTTCAGCAACAGATGGGACTGTAAATCTAACTCTACATAAATAAACATATCTTTTCAATATCAGAATACATGTATTAAGAATATCTTTAAATAGATGATGTTTAACACCCAAGATTATACTTGATAAGGTTGGGAGAAAGCTTACATTACATACATCTTCTAACTTTTGAAAAAAATTAAGCCAGGATGTTCGAACATAACTACATTCAAAAAAGAGGTGTATGTATGTTTCTTTAGTTTCGGTACAAAAAGTGCACAGTTCTGTTTCACTATATTTACACTTCATAAGTAAAGTATTTGTTCCTAGAATTCTATGGAGTAATCTATATTGAAATGCCCTTAAAGTGGGATCTTCAGTTATAAGTAAAGGAAGACTAAAAAAATAATTCCATTCTTCGGCCACAATATCTATTCTCAATTTCATTTTCCATTTCTCTTGTATGCGTGATGGGGTTTCCTTTATTTTATCTAGAAAAAATTTATAAAAATGTTTTGATACTTTATCAACTGTTTTTATGGCGGTAACATTTTTGTGACTGACAGTATTTAGTTTGATAAATACTTGAGAATGAATAACATTCTTCCATTCCTTTGGCAGTGCCAAGATTAGTCCATAGAAATCTAAGAAAGTTGTTTTTATATTATAATTTCTAATAAATTCATCATAATTGTAAAATTCTCCATTTTCCTTAATGAGATCATTTATGAAAAATACATTATTCTGTATCCATTTTTTGTAAAAAGCTGTTTTTCCATCAATCATAATATTTTCATTTAAAAACAATGGTTGAGACAAAATATCACTTGGGGCTGTGGTCAGAGGTTCACACAATGAGGTCCATGATGAAATTACATTTTGCCAAAAAGGGTTAAATTCTTTTTTAATTTCATTGAGTGCTGATTTTGATAAATGCCACATGTTTTCACCACCATTCATTTCAAGGTGATCTGCCAATAGAACCTTCCATGAGGAATAATTTGTGGGGTCTAAAACTTTTTTAACCCAGGATAACTTAAGTGATTTTATAAATGATTCAATATGTGGCATTTTTACACCACCATCCTCGTAATTTGAGATAAGTATATTTCTTTTAATTTTGTCCCCTTTACCATCCCACACAAATCTGTATAGCATAGATTGTAACTGCTTTAATATATCTGGGGATGGATCTGGTAAAACAGTAAAACATTGAATTAGAATTGGTAGGGCGAGAGTTTTCACAACTACAATTTTCCCATATATAGTAATATTTCTAAATGACCAGTCACTTAAAAGATTTTTAACTTTTTGAATTTTTTCTAAATAATTATCAACACATATATCAACTTTTGACAAACAATATTGAATGCCTAGGAGTTTGAAATTTCCTGAATGGTTCCATATTATTGTTTTATTTGTGTTTAGCTCCTCACCACAGCCCCTTTTTGCCCCAATCCATATTACTTGGGTTTTTTCAAAATTAGCCTTCAAACCAGAGCAGGAGTAAAACAAGTCTATCTTATCTAAAGCACTGTTGAGAGATTCTTCACTATCATCCAGGATCAAAGTCGAATCATCAGCATACTGACTGAGTAAAAATTCAGAATTCTTAATCTTTATACCATTTATGTTGTTGTCATATTTTATTGATGCACTAAGCAGTTCCAAACATAAAATAAAAAGATAGGGAGACAATGGATCCCCTTGTCGTACCCCCCTCTCTATTACAAAAAAATCAGAGAGATAACCGTTATTTTGAATGCAGCTTTTTGAATTATAGTAAAGGGTTGTGAACCATTTCACTATTGTGTCCCCAAAACCTAGAAATTTCAAGGTTTCACATATAAAGTTCCACTCAAGAGAGTTGAAGGCTTTTTCAAAGTCCAACAAGACAAGCAAGCCAGGAATATCTTCGTCATCTACTTTTTTCAAGAGGTCATATATTAGTCTTGTACACTCACCAATATATCTGCCTTTCATAAAGCCAGTTTGAGTTTCACTAATCAGGTGATCAAGGACTTTTTTAATTCTATTTGCAATACATGTTGATACTATTTTATAGTCTACATTAAGCAGTGAAATAGGTCGCCAATTTTTTAGAAAATGTTTTGGTTTACCATCTTTGGGTAGACAGGTGATAACACCTTGTGTTTGTGAAATTGATAATTTACCTTCTTGAAATGATTCTTTGAAAGAACGCAGTAGGAAAGGATTAATGTCGTGCCAAAAAAATTTATAAAACTCAGTTGTAAAACCATCCAGACCAGGAGATTTTCCATTTTTCATATTTTTTAATGCATTATGAATTTCTGAGCTTTTTAGTTCCCCCTCTAAATTAATATTTTGTTCATCAGAGAGAATTTTGATAAATGGGTTTTCAAGAGAAAAGAAATTAGCTCTGTGTGTATTATTTATAATTGTTTTCTTAGATGAATATAGATTCTCATAATATAACTTTTATTCCGCACGAATTTTTGCTTGATCAGTGATGCATTCACCATTATCTAAAGTTAATTTTTGTATTACTTTGTCAATATAATTTCTTTTCTCTAGATTACAGAAATATTTTGTACTTTTCTCCCCTTCAATTTGCCATTTAGCTTTTGCTCTCATTATTGCCCCTTTTATTCTAGATTCTCTTAACGACCTTAACTGAAGTTCAATACGTGTAATTTCTTCCCTTTTATCATTGATATTTTCATTATTGTTCAAATTGTTCAATTGACTTTCTAGTTCTTGTTCTTCCCTACTGCGTTCTTTCTTTTTAAAAGATGAATAAGAAATTGTTTTTCCTCGTATCATCAGTTTTAAAGTTTCCCAAAACAGTTGGTCGGAAATGGAAAATTCTATTTCTTCCCTATTTTCAGAATCAACTATTTTATATTGATCAATACAATCAGCAATACAAGTTTTAGTATTAGTAATAAATTCTTTGTCGTATAATAAAGCATTGTTAAATTTCCACGTCCCTTTGCCTTTTTCATTTGTATTAAATTGAATGGACAGAGATACGGGTGAGTGATCAGACCTATATGCAACACCAATATCACACGAGGTTATCAGTGGTTGAAAATCAGATGAGACAAGGAAGTAGTCCAGTCTTGCCTGCTTCTTGTTAGGTCCTCTCCAGGAAAACCTCTTTTTCTCTGGGTATAATTCCCTATAAACATCAACCAGATCTATTTCTGACATCATTTCATTAACCTTTTTTTGAGCTTTATGATTATTTTTATGCAAATAGTTTAAAGTATCCATATCATAATTTTGTGGTAAATTCCAATCACCCCCCACTATTACTGAAGTATTACCAAAATTTTCAATATCTCTTTGGAGTATTTCATAAAAATCTGGTTTGTCCTCATTGGGTCCATATACCACTGCTATTGTCATTCTATGATTGAAAATTTTTATATCTAGAATTGCATAGTTCCCGTTTTGATCCACTTTCTGTCCAAAAATTTCAAAAGAAAACGTGCTTCTAAACAAGATAGCCACGCCTCTACTGCTCGTGGTATGCGACCCAAATATTATTTTATAACCCCATTCTGCCTGCCAATACTTTTCAAGTTCTTTTTTACAGTGAGTATCTACCAAGAAGACCATATCATAATTTTCTCTACATTTACTAAATATATCTCTTCTTTTAATTTTATCAGAAGACAGGCCTCTACAATTTATGCAACCAATTTTCAAACTACCCATATTTTATATCAATTACAATTGTAACAGATGAATGATCTAAAATTATACAGTCAATCAACATATTCAGAGCAATACAAAAAAATAAAGTACAAATAAGTAGAGAGAAATGAAAGTGACATAAAAATGTTTTTTTCGAACCGTTTAACCCACAACAACCTGAGGTCTCCCGTTTCATGGTAATACAATTCTAATTAAGTAAATTAATTAACTAAAATACAGTGGGTGTCTCTCTTCCCCATCCCTTTATATATAAAAACAAAATATAGTTTTTATAACAAAAACAAAAAAAACAAAAACAAAAATAACTGTTTTCCCCTTTCTTTATACCTCTGGAAAAAAAAGATTATGGTGCAAATCTCTGTAAGTCTTTTCCCATTTCAAGTTTTGTAATGTTTTTAATTTTGAGGATCAGAAGTTCAACTGTTTATTATTGTTGTCCGGGGTGCCCCCTTTTTGCTGAAAGCAGATAATTCTGCTTTTATTTGAGAATGACATGTCTCTCAGATTGTTTAGTTGTTTTTTAAAGGTGATACAGTTTTGAACAACTGTTAAGTGACATTCTATTTATATGTGGGGTTCTTTACATAAAAGTAGACAGTATGAGGAATTATAGCCATGTGCGTTTTATATGATGGACCGCTAGTGATTAAGGTAGATTTATGGTATACCGCCATCTTGGATTGAACAATCACAGTAAAAAATCGGTCTAGTTATTTGCCTTAATCTGCAAATTTGGAGACAGATTTGCAATTTGATGGTTAGACAGTTTAATAATATAAAGAAAACTTGGCAATTTATTGTATAATTCAAAATAATTAAACAAATATCATTTTATTTTGCTTTTTAAATCATTTTTTTTCAAATGAGCCATTTAAGGGAAGAAAACTCTTTTAGTAAAAAATTTATACTGGACAGAATGGGAATTTTTTTCTTTTTACTTGTAGCAAGAAAACAAGTTCGGTGACACCATTTTTTCTTCTTATTTTCTTAAAACATATTACAAAACCTATCTTTTCACAATTTATTTCAAAATTCTATCTCATAGATTATATTTTATGCACACAATTGTGTTTTTCCATTAACAATCTAACCAAATTTAGGCAATTTTCAACGACTCATAGCTTGAAAAATAGCACGGTGACCCCTACTTTTTATTATATTTTTGAAAAGAGCATATTAAAATCTTCATTCTGGCTAAGTATAAGAAAATTCTGTCTCAAAAAAGATTTACTTATGATCTACCTTAAGTCTGACCACGTTTAAAACTTAATAAAAACTATTAACACCTACTAGACGAGTTCAATAAGGGTGTATATTTGGAATAAAGTTTACCTACGTACTCTTGAAAGGCACATATAATGTATTTCTTTAGTTTAGAGAGGGTTTTATTATTCTCCGTGTTTTTGTCTGTATCATGAGCCAAAACATCCGGTTTACGTTGCGCATGCCCACCTGAGCAATCTAATATGCAAATTAGCCATGTGCGGATGAGCCAGGACATACAATTTATCAACATAGAAAAAAAAACGCGAACAATTAGAGAGAGTTTTAGAATACACAATGTAGAATAAAAACAACCCAAAAAACAGGAACGTAGTAATAAAATACAATAATAATAAACAGAATGTTACTGTGAGTGTTCCAATGCAATTTGTTTAAATATTTTTTTTGTTTAAATCAGTTAAAAGTTATTTATTTTACATGAGAAGGTCTGCTGAAGGGTCTATGATGATCTCTTCTTTTTTAGCATGACAAACGGATACTCTTTAATGTATACAAGATGGACTTTCCTCTGTTCAGATGAAGACAGTGCACGTCTTTCATTTAAAAGATTAAATCGAAGTTTGGCAACAGACGGCGGCACATCGGGCACAACACTATACCCACTTCCACGTTGAAGCTTCATCCCAGCGGCCAGAACGTCGTCTCGATCTATCAGACTATTAAAGCGCACAATAATCTTTCTCTTCTCTTTGTCTCCCTCTTTTCCTGGTAGCCTATGCACGGCCTGGAACAGCATTTTTTCGATGCGCTCCTTGGGTATTTCTAAAGTTTTTTCAAAGAAGTGTCGGACATACACATCAGTTGCTTTAGGCATCTCGGCCAAGGGGGTTCCTCTCACACCACTTACCACCAGGTTCCATTTTCTGCCCCAATACTCTAGCTTTAGTCTTTCTTTTTCTTCTGTTGATATTTTTTCCTCAATATCAGGAAGGAGAGTGTTATGTATGTCTTTAATACTGTCATCCATGAGTTTAGCATGAGATTCAAGGTTTTCTACATTGTCCTTTAGTACCTTGACCTCTTTTTTCAGAAATTCAACATCCCCCTCTAATCTGAGGTGCAAACTTGCAAAGCATTCGGACACAGATTTAGATTCGTACATTTTTTTTAATGTCTCATACCTTTCTTGTTCCCTGGGGTCCATGGTTATCAGTTGTCTCCGTATATTTCCGTCAAAATGTACTTTAAGTAACGATTATCGATTCTGACTCCGACCACTGACCTGACCTCTGTTTACACGAATAACGAAGTTCGGTCCACTCGAATAATATTTCCAAGATAATATTTGTAACAATTAAAGACTTTTGTATCAGGTTTATGTCATTAAAAACTTGCTAGAGTTTTTGTGGATCATCTATTGTTTTTAGTTTACGACCTTCACATAACTCACATACATTTACTAACTGGTTTTTCAATAAAAAAAGGCGGAGAGTAGAAAAACACCACTTCATGCAATCGCCATGCTACCGGAAGCTATCAACTTGAAACTTAGTACACATGTTTCCTATGATATGATCTTTCTAATTTTAATTCAAAATTAAAGTTTTGACCCCAATTTCACGGTCTACTGAACATAGGAAATGATAGTGCGAGTGGGGCATCCGTGTACTATGGACACATTCTTGTTTTAGCCTGTTTTACGTCCACACTTTTTTACTTGTTATCATTTTAAAATAAAATATGCAAACCCCTTAAAGGGTTGAATTCCAAACTCTGCCCTTAACAAATATATAAATACTCGAAAATGACTTCGATCCCCAGCTTAAACATACATTTTCTCATGTTTGAGTCCAGTACATTGGTGCGGTGAGTCCATATTGGCCAAACCTTTCCCTGCCTTTTCAAATATTTAAATGTTATTGAAATAGTTGAAATACAAAACCCAAAACTGGTTTTTTGTTTTTGCATTCTTAGCTTTCTTCGGTACATTTATAAGACTTAATAATCCTTTATATTGTTTTTTTAATCTAGCTTGTGAAAACGGACAAAATGGTGCAAGTATATGGATGTTAGAGTCAAAAATTCAGATACATTATGGAATCTTGTATACTTGTAATTTTCCAGCACTTACTGAGGATAATAAAGTATCTCTTAACTCCCTTGGTACTAATGTAAGTTATTTAAGTTTAGTGAAAATGAGTGAGGTCTTGGAAACTGATGTTTTATTATTCTTGTGCTTTTCTAGTTCCAGTAAAATTACAAATATACTGAACTCCGAGAAAATTCTAAACTGAAAATCTCTAATCAAATCGCAAAATCAAAAGGTAAAACACATCAAACGAATGATAATAATAATAATGTTGTACGACTGTCATACAAGTAAGAGGTTTAGTAAACTATAAAACTAGGTTCAATGCACTATTTTCTACATCAGAATATTCCGGTATCAAGTCAGGAATATGAAAGTTGCTATCTATTCGTTTGATATTAGGTCATGATTTTGCGATTTGATTATGGACTTTCCGTTTTAAAATAACCTTGATTATCGTTTCTATTGTTATTTAACTGTTTTATTACACATAGTCTTATATTGAAGTCAATAAATCCAAAATATGTTATCTGTATGGTGGTCAATGGCAGATAATATACACAGGTCATTAATAGAAAATGACTAATAGTTCCTTCAAATGACAACCCTGTAAAGAAATTATAAGAATTTATTAATTAGAAGTAAAATTGAGAATGGAAATGGGGAATGTGTCAAAGAGACAACAACCCGACCATAGAGCAGACAACAGCCGAAGGTCACCAATTGGTATTAGGTTTTTGAAGATAGCATGAAACGTAAACGGTTATGATACATATTCAAATTCATTTCTGAATAGTAAAAAAAAGTACTCCAGTTACCTGTGAATGTAGATTTTTTGGCAGTGTTAGAAAGTGGTGAAAATTCTAAAAAGGCTTTCATTATCCCTTATGGGCCAGGAAATACTATCGTGCCACCTTTAAAATAGTTGAAATCATCACTTCGTAAAATTTTACGCACGCCATCACAAGTTGGTTGACCGTTATGGAATAACCGTTTCACAAATGATATCGGATATGTTCCCTACGTCGTAACAACAGACTCCTTTCCTTTCATGAATGTGACCTACCGAATTAGACTATTTACCGGATATGTTATCACATAAGCAACACGACGGGTGCCACATGTGGAGCACGATATGCTTAAAGTTCCGGAACACCTGAGATCAACCCTAGTTTTTGGTAGGGTTCTTGTTGTTTATTAATTATTTTTATATGTTATGTCATATGTACTATTGTTTGTCTGTTTGTCTTTTTTGTTTTAGCCATGGCGTTTTCAGTTTATTTTTGATTTATGAGTTGGACTGTCCCTCTTGTATCTTTCGTTCTTCCTTTAAACGTGTGTAAATATTATTAGTTTATTCACAATGTAATTTTATTTGTCAGCAATCTAACTCAACAATTAATATGTATCGTATGGGATAAAGACCAAATGCATTATACAGTCACTAGAAATAAGTATATTATAAAAACAAGTCTCGCTTAGCCTCTTGTCCAACGCTTTAGACCATATCAACTTTGTACTTGTTCGGCTTTATAAATATTTTTATATGAGCGTCACTGATGAGTCTTATGTAGACGAAACACGCGTCTGGCGTACTAAATTATTACCCTGGTCCCTTTGATAACTATATGCAAAATGACTGAATAAAAGCCAACGATAAATCTAACGGCGCGATGAATTATATAATTATGATACAGTACACTTCAAAATATAATATATAACCAGTCTAAAATGGTACATCACCAAAAAAAATATTTCAAGCGTCAAAATAGGATGAACGGATTATATAAACCGTGGGAATACATAAAACAAGCCTATGATTGCGCTGGATAATAACCGCAATTTTTATACGCATGCACACGTATAAAAATTGCGGTTTTTATCCAACTCAATCATAGGTTTGAACGTAGTTTTCAATTTAGACTCGTTTATATTTTTTCGTTTGGGCTTGTATCATATTTTCCCTCCGGTTTGTATGATCCGTTCATCCTATATTGACTCTTAAAATTCAAAAGTCTGTCTGGAATTGAGGGTAAATTAAATGGCCTTCCAAATACCGTTTCGACCCCTAACATCACTGTCAGAAGAGTCATGTATTGTCGAAATCTGGATCTGGTGTCCAAAAAAAATAGACACTTTGTGTTTGTGGCATAACATCTTGGCCACAAGTTTATCGTTTTCTGTTTAGTATTAAATTTATATTAAGATCCATTTTGTTACATCTTAAATTGTTACATGTCGAACATGACGTCCTTCAAACGCTTTGAGTACACACCCGTGGTAAAATATGAATATTTTGCTTAGGCTGTTCCGATCATACTCCTTCGTCACATGCTTTTTTATGAATGAGGTAATTTAAGCATTTACGGGCATTTACGAGAAAATACACTCTTGTAAAACCGAAAATCATCAACACAAGGAAACGTAAACAAACGATGCTATCGCTCAGAGGTACAATATTTGTCATAAAGGGCCAACCCGTGGTAAAATCACGATGTATTCCATCCCCCATGAATTATTTCTTAATTGTACCACTCAAAACTTAAGAATTGAAGAAAAGTAACAAAAGATACAAAAGACACATTCCAGTCGAAAACACAGCGACAATGCCATGGCCAAATACGAAAACCGACGAAAGGGAAAACAACAGTACACGATCCAATACATCATAATTGATTAATACATATGCAGTTTATATGTGCAACTAGAGTACGATTCTTAATCGATGGTCGAATAATTGCGTCTGTAATCTAGGTCTTTTTTCAACTCTCAATTTTACTTACAGCTCTTTATTAAGATTTCATGATTTTGTGGCACTTTAAATTAAATGTTATTGAATTGAATGTTTTATGTCAATTAAGATTTTCATTTTTCATCATCGAGGTAAACAGGTTAATGCTATACAACATATCCTTGTTACAGCCTTGGGAATTTCAGTTATTTCTATCACTAAACTATTTCAATGTCCCAAATAAAGAACTGCTGTCAGCAGATGTCGTATGTCACATCTGAATAGTTTTCGATAGTTGGAGAAAATCGGGTTATTTGGCCCTACTTCTGTATTCATTGCTTTTTTAAAATAAAGAGTTCGACATTTTATATAATCAGCTGTCTGATTATGAAGTAAATGCAAAAGCAATTTTAAAGTCAATAAAATATTTCGAATTAAGGTAATGAATTTATTTATTTAAATTCACTGTTTCAATTACTGGTCGATGACAATATTGACCGATTCACTCAAGAGCTTATCCATTCATAAAAGGAAAATATTTTGGTGCAGACCTCATCTATATAAAATAACTGGTTTATAAAAACATGTCTTTAAATTGAGGTCAACCATTTTAATTGATATGTCATAGTGTATTTCTTTGTTGTGATGTTACACTATTGTTTCATGTAAGGGTGAAAGTTGGTACCTATAAAAGCGTTTACACCCGCTGCACTTGTTTGCATCTGCCCTAAGTCAAGAACCTTATGTTCAGTGGTTGTCGTTTGTTGATGTGGTTCATAAGTGTTCTTCGTTTCTCGTTTGTTTTATATAGATTAGGCCGTTGCTTTTCCCGTTTGAATGGTTTTCACTAGTGATTGTGGGGCTCTTTGTAACTTGCTACTAGTATTCGATTTGAGCCAAGGCTCCGTGTTGAAGACGTTGAACTTTAATTATTTTTGTCTGAGTGCCTTTTTGAGTTTCTTTCTTGTATGTGACGTGGCTCTGTACTTTTACATCCTATCATTGTGTTATTGTGTCATGGTAAAAGTTTGTTTAAATATCTGCTTGTTTTGTATAGTGATTAAGATATTAACACAACGTTGAAGTACTGTACCTCTATTTTTTTACATTTACACCTTTTATGTCTGTTTGTTTTGTTCACACATCGTTGTCAATACGTTTGCATTTTATACAACTGTCGTACAAGGTTTAGCAGCTAGCTATAAAACCAGGTTTAATCCACCATTTTATATAAAGAAAGGGGCTGTACCAGGTCAGGAATATGACTGTCGTTGTCCGTTCGTTTAATGTGTTTGAGCTTTTAATTTTGCCATTCGATAAGGGACTTTCCATTTTGAATTTGCCTCGGAGTTCAGAATTTTTGTGATTTTATTTTTCCTTTTTACATATTATGACTTGAATGAAATGTCTCATTGGCACTCATACCACATCATTTTATATCTATGTAAAACGTTTTTGTTATTAAATCAACAAGCAGAACCTATATACAGTAAAACGAAACGCCCGTCTAGCGTACGTAATTTAAAGGATGGTATCTATGTTAATTTTACTTAAATACAGCAACTTGCTATTCTTTTAAATTGCGGAGCCCAATTCACGAACTCCCGATTGAAAAAGAAAAAAAATCTACAGTTTCATTTCTGTATTTAGTTTATCGTGAGATAGCATCATAAATTCTTTTGTTGTTAAAGTTAGAAAAACATCGAATAGGTAACAATGTTTTACTACATGTTGGGGTTTTTTCTATTGCATTTAATGTTTTTCTCTTTTTTTCAGTGTGAAGATCAAACCCATGCTGTAATATCATATGTAAATAGCCATAAACTCATGAATTTCTTTGGAGTAATGAAAGAAGGAAAAGCTGCATTTTGTGCTTGTTTCTTAATATTGATAATATTCGTGTGCGTAACATTAGCACTGGGGTCTTTAATCATAGTTTTGAAAAGATCTTCGGAAGGGGATTCTAGTTTTCTTTGGATGTCAATAGGTGCCGTGTTTGTGGGTCTTTTTTTCACTGGTGTGTTCATAGGAATATATTTTAAGCTGAAACAAAATGTGAGTATACAACTGTAATAATGTGATATAAGGGTTTAAACGAATGATTGAAAATAACAAAACGATAAGTCACCGAGATTGCTTTCAGCAGCATGATGATAAAAATTATAAAATTGGAGCTAATAGACAGGTATTATATCCGTCACGCAAAACAGACAGGAACATAATTGTATAGCCTTGCTACAAAACTATTTGGAGATTATCTATTTAATTGATAAAAATATTTCTATCATTTTATTTTTACTCAAATATAACATACTGCTTTTGAATCGTTTCGTTTTTCTTACTTTCAAAGAAAAATGAGTTAAATGTTTCAAAAAATACCGACTATAAGTTTAATTATTGTGGTCCAGAAAGGTTCTTTATATAAGTTTTCAACATTTAGAAGACCGTCGATTATATGTGAATCACAAATATTTATGGAAAGAGCATGCAATTGAACAAAACATTTATTTGAACATTCACCATTGATCCATGTTTTATTTAAGGAATTACTGTAATATTTTTCTGTCTATGAAGAAATAACATAAAAAATGTGGTGCACACTGAATAATCCGCGAAGCGGGTTATTTTTAAGTGTTCATCACATGTTTTATGTTATTGCGAATAGACAGAAAAATATTACAGTCATTTCTAATAATTTAATTCTTAATTCCATTTTTAAAAAACGTATGGATGTTGACATACTATAATTTGAAAAAAACGTCTATGACGTCACGATCATATGACTAAATTATGTCTATGAGCTGATAAACAAAACCACGTCAGCCAATCAGAAGACGTTTTATATCCAAAATATATTTAGATGATGAATACCGAAATTTTAAGAATCGAAAGTTCCAAGTTCGGACAACACCCCTAAAATTTATTTGGCTGTTATTTTGTCCCTTTTGTGTATTTTAGCTCTTTATGTGTCTGAGTCGTTAAAACCTTTGCTTTTAAATGAGTGTCTGAGGTACAGAAAAGAAATCAAGAACATCACTTCAGACGAAAATAAATAAGTAAAGTGTTTCTATCCAATTGTTACCATTTAAGTTGGAATACACTCCTGATATTTGATACTTTTCAGATAATATTATCTAATAGTAGATAATTCATTCACATCTGGACGAATGTTGGCGTATGTAACCCTTGCCTTTTTTCTTTTTGTAATTTAATTTATGCCTCAATGTATATAACTTGTATCCCCTTTTAATCATACAAAATCTAACCAGATAATGTGCGTCGAAAAGGTACTAGTAAGAGTCTCCTGCTATGCATGCATCATATGCCATGCGCAGAAACTTTCTGTAAGCTAAAGCTCCGAGACTGAAAACATGTCGCCAGTGCTTTGAGACATTGTCATATCGTATCGTTCAGCCAATTCCTGAAGGTGACGTATCAATTTTAGTTGTTTTTCCTCATACTACTTATTCGGTGGAAGCATTTGTTTATGTGAACATCACACGATGGGTACGAGGTTATTTAAGTTGAGAAATGGAGAGCTAACAATGGGAATATTGCAATCATCACGTTTGTTAAAGTAAGTTCTACTTTTTACATCAAGACTAGATCCTATAAGTGAAGCCCTTAAATCCAAAATTCAATAATACAAACTCCAATTACCATGTTGACACATCAAGTTTTGCGATAACCTTCTCTAAATAGATTCAGATGCAATTAAAAAACAGAACTCTGCCTTTCTATATAAACCCAGACTACAGACGAATTCAGACAGAAATGAATCTCATACAATAACTATAAAACTAAGCTGTGTTTACACCTTAGTTGGAACGACTGCGACATAAAATCAATTGAATAACATGACTTTCTAATTTACTGCAAGGCTTATGGGAGATATCTTTTTATTGTGATTTTTCATACTAAATTTTTATTAGATGCCAGATCATTTCATTTATTCTGCACTGGATTTCGTATGCATGTAAACACACATGTAACTTTTTTACAGTTCGTCATGAGCATTCGGACAGGGATATGGAATATCAACAGTAAATATTATGAGACCAGTAAATGCCTAATAGAGTTTTACCGTTATGATGCTGGACCTATCGTATCCTTTGAAAATAAGAACGAAGATTAAAAGAATTCCTCTATAGTTTAAATACTAGTTAACGATAATATATTGTTTTGTTTGGGGCATTAGATAAGAATTATATCAACACAAAACAAAAATTATTAACATTTATAAAAGCAAGTATATAAATTTTCGCATAAGTTAAAGACAGACACCCGTGATCCAGAATTTTAGTTTATGCAGATTAAAAAGAAATATCCTATCTGACAGTCGGAAGATTAAAAACAACTTTCAGTTTGCTTGGGATGCTAATTAGGGTTCATAGATTTTTTGGCAAAATGTAATCTGAGTACAAATAAAAATGTGCATAATTCTAGACCCAAGTTAATAAAATTCAAATGATTTTGAATTTATGTTTTAGAAAATTAAAAACTTAACTGGATTTTAATACATTTTTCAACTTAACAATAATTGAGGAAAACAGGATATGTTGTAAAAATTGATTGAATAATACATCTTCTTCATATTTCATTAATATCCAGCTTCTGATGGGTTTGTGTTGCTCAATTTTTATGTATGTCTGTTGTTTTTTTCTTTGGTATTGTTTACCTTTTGGTCGTGTTTAGTTTTTTTGCCATTATCGTTCGCAATTTATGTATGCGTTTGAATTATTTTTACGTTTTCGTCTTCTTTTAAAATTATTTTACTTAAAGTTAAAAAAAAACCCAGTTTTGATGACTATTTACATCACTTGGTCGATGCCACTGCTGATGCACGTTTCATCTCCGAGGGTGTCACTAGCCCAGTAGTCAGCATTTCGTTGTTGACATGAATATCAATTAGGTGTCCATTTTATAAATTTCCTGTTTACAAAATTATGAATTTTTCGAAACACTTAGTATTTCTTTTCTTATCCCAGGCATAGATTACCTGAGCTGTATTTGGCACACCTTTTTAAAAAGTTTGGTCTGTTGTATGTAATTATAGTCCTGGTACCTATAATTATTTGAAAATCAAGCAATTTTATGAGAAAAATCAAATATGGATTACTTGTTTTAATCCAGATTGAATGAAATGTTAGAAATCAAGGGCGAAATTCTGTTAAACAATGCTAAAATTGAGGTGAAATTAGTCGAAAAGAAACTATTTTAAACCATTTTAAAAACGAACATCTACCAAAAGAAAAACAACAGTACACAATACTTTATACTGAAAACGCTGTGAAACACGAACACTATATTGTAAAATAACATTTCGCTAAAACCAGGAACATATATATTGTTCGATATACTGTTCCCAGCTAAAACAAATGTCTCCATATGAGCACAAAATCGTTGTATTGCAAAACAATAATTTAACTCGTTAGCATTACTACGTGTACTGTTAAGTCAGTATTTTGAGATATTCTTTTGAAGTGACTCTGTGGTTATGTAAAACATCATACTTTGAACGACAAAATTATTTCATTTACTAATATTACTTTTACGTATGGATCTTGACATACTATGAATGACAAAACTATTTCATTCAATAATACTACTTTTTCTGTTAAGTCTGTTTTTATGCCCCACCTACGATAGTAGAGGGTCATTATGTTTTCTGGTCTGTGCGACCGTTCGTCCGTCCGTCTGTCTGTCCGTCCGTTCGTTCGTCCGTCCGTCCGTTCGTCCGTCTGTCCCTCTTCAGGTTAAAGTTTTTGGTCAAGGTAGTTTTAGATGAAGCTGAAGTCCAATCAACTTTAAACTTAGTACATATGTTCCTTATGATGTGATCTTTCTAATTTTCAAGACAAATTAAACTTTTGGCCCCAATTTCATGGTCCACTGAACATAGAAAATGAAAGTGCGAGTTTCAGGTTAAAGTTTTTGGTCAAGGTAGTTTTTGATGAAGTTGAAGTCCAATCAACATGAAACTTAGTACACATGTTCCCTATGATATGTTCTTTCTAATTTTAATGCCTAATTATATTTTTTACCCATTTTTCATGGTCAATTGAACATGGAAAATGATAGTGCGAGTGGGGCATCCGTGTACTTTGGACACATTCTTGTTTATGATATACATTAGACGTGAAACTGTACTTATGTATCCCGTCATACTTTGAACCACACAATTATTTTATTTATTATTATTACTTTTACTGTTAAATCTGTTTTTTGTTATATCTACTTTACGTGACTCTGCATGTATGTATGCCGTCATACTTTGAACGAAAAAAATATTTTTATGTCTACCTGTACGAATTTCAAACGCGCAATTTTACACCAGTACTGAAAACCTTCCATCCTTTACGGGTAGACTTTACATACATAAATTAAGTCGTATAAGAAAAACAAAATGAGCAGTTAAATTTGATGTATGCCTTTTTGTGCTTCTTCGTTACATTTGTTGTTTTTATAGTGATATTAAGATGATAACACATTATTGACTGCTGTACCCCTATTTTTGTCATTTTTACTCTTTGAGTATGTTTGTTTTGTTCATTCATCGTTGACAATGTAATGGAATTTGATGCGACTGTCATTAAAGTGAGAGGTTTAGCTAGCTATAAAACCAGGTTCAATCCACCATTTTCTACATTAGAAAATGCCTGTACCAAGTCAGGAATATGACAGTTGTTATCCATTCGTTTGATGTGTTTGGACTTTGATTTGATTTTGCCTTTTGATTTTCCTTTTTGAATTTTCCTCGGAGTTTAGTATTTTTTGTGTTTTTACTTTTTCTACAATCATGCAACCTTCAATTAAACCTGTAAATGAAAAAGCTACACATAAACTACTGATTTTGTAAGGTATTAGAAAGGAACATATGTAAGTAATGAAAAGTGACAGAAGTTAGCCACTGAGAAGATCTCTCTCGTTGACTGATTCTGCCAAAATATAATCATTCAAGTAAAGGCATATGAAGAATTTACATATTTTAATCATTGACATAATTATGTAACCTTAACATGATATAGCTGTCACTTGTTAGATATGACACATCAAAATGCAAGGTATGGTTTCTTAATTTTTTTTTATTTGCAACTTAAATTTGTCTTAACAATAAGCTCTATAGAATATTTCGTCTCAAATACCGTTGATAAAGTCATAAATCGATTTAGCGAAGACTAAAACCAAGGGAATCAAATCAACTATAAGAGGAAAAACAGAAACACTTAACTTCAACAAAAACAAAAGTCATCATAAATAGAAACGAAACAACTACATTATAATGTGAATGTGTCGATGATTAAAAATTGATATTAAAATATAAATTGTTATAATGCATTATCAAAACGCATACATTGCATGACGATTTTTTTTCTATTTCCTGTTAATTTGATATGAGATATTTTGTTGAAAATAGCATGTTTTATGTCAAAATTATTGGTTTCTAGTAAGATTAATAAAAGTTAAAGGTTGCTTTTGGTTCTTTCATCAAATTCAGAAAGTGTATGAAAATTGAAGAAATGTAATGGCAATGTGTGTCACACTCCCTTTGTAAAAATGGGCAAAAGTAGTGTAATGCTGTTCAGTAGTCGATAAGAGTATAAAAAAGTAATAATAAAACACAATTAATAAGTTACATGAATTCTTGGATTGAAGGATGTTCGCACCTCTTGTTTTTGAATTTTCGCCAGATATTGAGAATCCCTTGGTTTTGTCTATGTTGTGCCAGTAAAAACAAATCACCGCTTACCTCTACTTTTCTTTTCATAATATTTTTACATAAAGTTTAAAAGGTCATATTTGAAAATTCAATAAAATTCTAGTTTTTTTTATAATTTTTCAATGAAAAGTGTTAACTTTTATAAAGTCTAGAATGCATAATTTCCAGCCAAATTTTCAATTGCTCGTATTTCTTTAAACAAGCACACGGACCCTTCATTTTTTCTGAGTTTTTGTCGAGCCTGCAACTTTTGTTGCAGAAAGCTCGACATAGGGATAGTGATCCGGCGGCGGCTACGGCGGCGGCGGCGGCCTTAGCTAACTTTTTAAAAGCTTTATATTTTAGAAGGTGGAAGTCCTGGCTGCTTCATACTTTGTATATAGATGCCTCATGTTACGAAGTTTCCGTCAGTCACATGTCCAATGTCCTTGACCTCGTTTTCATGGTTCAGTGACCACTTGAAAAAAAAGTTTAGATTTTTTGTAATGTTGAATTCTCTCTTATTATAAGTAATAGGATTATTATATTGGGTATGTGCGTACCTTGCTAGGTCCTCATGCCTGTCAGACAGTTTTCATTTGACCTCGACCTCATTTCATGGATCAGTGAACAAGGTTAAGTTTTGATGGTCAAGTCCATATCTCAGATACTATAAGCAATAGGGTTAGTATATTCGGCGTATGGAAGGACTGTAAGGTGTACATGTCCAACTGGCAGGTGTCATCTGACCTTGACCTCATTTTCATGGTTCAGTGGTTATAGTTGAGTTTTTGTGTTTTGGTCTGTTTCTCTTATACTTTATGCAATGGGTCTACTATATTTGTTGTATGGAATGCTTGTAAGGTGTACATGTCTAGCGGGCAGATGTCATTTGACCTTGACCTCATTTTCATGGTTCAGTGGTTATAGTTAAGTTTTTGTGTTTTGGTCTGTTTTTCTTATACTCTATGCAATAGGTCAACTATATTTGTTGTATGGAATGATTGTAAGGTGTATATGTCTAGCGGGCAGATGTCATTTGACCTTGACCTCATTTTCATGGTTCAGTGGTTATAGTTAAGTTTTTGAGTTTTGGTCTTTTTATCTAATATTATATGCCAAAGGTCAACTATATTTGGTGTATGGAAATATTTTCTGATCTATATGTCAGTCCCACACTTTTTATTTGACCATGACCTTAATTTCACGGTTCATTGCACAGTGTTAAGTTTTTATGTTTTGGTATATTTTTCTTGAACTATAAGTAATAGGTCAACTATATTTAATGTGTGGAAGCATTGTTAGCTGTACATGTCTGCCTGGCATGGTTCATCAGACCTTGACCTCATTTTCATGGTTCATTGGTCTTTGTTTAACTATGCTAAGTTTATGTGACTATCAACATACTATCAATGATTACTAAAGAAGGCGAGACATTTCAGTGTGTGCACTCTTGTTCTTTTAAAGTTCCTTTATTTATATACTTTCAGTTTATAACAGTCTTTTAGAAAGCTTGTTGTTTTAAAACTTATTTACTAACATCCTTAATTTAGAAAACATATTTTAGAATCTGAGCACGGAAATAATAGACGCGTTTTTTTTTTTAGTTCAAACGTGAAATGCACAAAATTGTCTATTTTAGTTTTATGAAGCATATATTTCTTATGTTTTTGGAGATATTGGTAAACGTAATTGAGAACCAACCTAAAGACGCAAGTTACCAAAAGACATCAAGAAGTCAATATACAGTCTTCAAATTATGTCAAGTTTTAAATCGAAATCGCCCAGTTTGAAGAAATTGTGTAAACATATTTTAGCAATTATGTAACATTCGAAAACCGGGATGGCCACATAATGAGTTTTAATCGTTAAAACACGCTTAAGAAAACTTATCAGACTAATAGGGTAATTCTAGTTTCCCTTTTATTATGAATTTATAAACTATTTAATCAAACCAGTGCATAATGTATCTCATACAATGAAATGAAGGGTCGGTTTTGAATTAAACCATTTTTTGTTTTTTTTAGACAAAAGAAACCTTATTTTAAATGATATAGTTCAGCGAATGTAATTATCTTACTTTGTAGGAATACTTATGCATGTTATTAGAAAGAAGGCCGAATTATGACGAAGAAAAGAGAAAGGTATGTATGTTGTAACGATACCACTTAAAACACGCTTTGTGCGAATTTAACCGATAACTCCTAGGATATATATATATATATATATATATCTTATATATATATATATCTTACACATTATTGACATTAATAGTATTACAAGAAATATAATAAAAATATCATACAATACAATTTAACACACTTCTTAGATGGGAACACACCTGGCACAAATACAAAATTTCAATCCCGTTATTAGTGATCAGTTTATTTTGACCTATTTATACCAATTACCATTCTCAATTTCATTGTAGTCATCCCTTACATACGAGGTAGTGTAGATGTTAAAAAACGAATGCATGCCTAATTCATATACATAGTTTATTCACACACACAGTTGGTGCATCTTCAGCAAATGGAAAACCTTACACTGTATGGTCACAAGTTGCAACTGAACCCTATTCTTTAGTCATACATAAACACAACACAAATCTCTGAATTTTCCCTTGAAGATAAAACTTAATGAGGTTTGTGAATCTTGCATAGAGTAGTTCAAAGCTGTTTTCCTATTTCTAAATGTGATATTTCCTATTCTATAAGTATTTGAATGCTTAGTATAGACCATTCTCTATTGTTTAAGAAACAAAGCATTTGAGTCATTGATTTATTTTTCCGGTAACTCATACTCAAATTCATTCAAGTTCATCGTTACATCGAGCGAAAGGTGAATACTTATAGAAAGTGTTTGATTATGTAGTTGACGATATTATAATCTCTGCAAAAGAGGGACGAAAGATACCAAAGGGACAGTCAAACTTATAAAAGTAAAACAAACTGACAACGCCATGAAAAAGACAAACAGACAAACAATAGTACATATGACACAACATAGAAAACTAAAGAATAAACAACACGAACCCCACATGTTCATCTGCAACGTAAATAAGCTGATTTAATCCGTCATTTCAGATCGTTCTTTTCTTCCAACTTTTAGTCTATTAAGCAAATTTTACTTTATCTTAAGAGACATAACCATTAGTAGGTGTACTTTGCAATGGTAAATTAGTGCAAACACCTTTCAGGTCTTCGCTTAATTATTTTGGATTTGTCGTTTTGAATTTTAAACTTTTGAAATACTAAGGCTTTTCTTCCTCAGGAATAGATTACCTTAGCTGTATTTGGCAAAACTTTTAGCAACTTTGGTCCTCAATGCTGTTCAACTTAATACTTTATTTGGCCTTTTAAATAAAGACAACAGTAGTATACCGCTGTTCAAAACTCGTAAATCTATGGACAAAAAACAAAATTGGGGTAACAAACTAAAACTGAGGGAAACGCAATAAATATAAGAGGAGAACAACGACACAACATTAAAATGAAACACACACAGAAACGGACTAAGCATTAGACAAAATCCGATGAGAAAAACGACACAACATTAAAATGAAACACACACAGAAACGGACTATGCCTTAGACCAAATCCGATGAGAATAACAAATATAACCTCAAAACCAAATACATGAATTTGGGATAGAAAAGTACCTTGACACGTCTTATAGTAATGTGAATTCACACACAAATATAAGAGAAACCAAACGACACAACGGAAACACAACGTTAAAATGTTACACACACAGAAACTAACTATGATATAACAGTGGCCATTTTAAACTTTTTTAGATTCGAGCGTCACTGGTGAGTCTTTTGTAGACGAAATGCGTGTTTGACGTAAATGCAAAATTTAATCCTGGTATCTATGATGAGTTTATTCATATCAATACAGTTCTGATATCGTTCTGTTTCCTTGAAAACAATATCCGTTACGGTTTTTTGTCAACAATAAGGATGTTACAACATGCATTAATTTCTTAAAAGGTACAACTTTTCTGACTTAAATTCGCACTCCTTTGGTGAGTGTTAAGTTTACGAAAAAACGTGTATGGTATAACAAATTATAAACAAGATATCTTTTATGGGGTTTTATACCCATATGTCAGTGTTATTTTTTTTACATCCAATTTTAAAGGGATTGTTATCCTTGTTAGATAGATAAAGGCAACAGTAGTTTACCGCTTTTCAATTGTCATAACTCGATTAAGCAAAAAACAAATCTGGGTAACAAACAAATATTGAGGGAAATACATTAACTACAAGAGAACAGCAACGGAATAACAGAAACACTGAACTACAACGGAAACAACGTCAACAAACATAGAAACGAACTGTAAATAACAACAACAATATTCCAGACATGGTACATGACATTTAAAAAAAAGACCTTGATATCGGTAACATTCTAATAAGAGTGTTTACAAAAAGACGGGACTACTTTTGTTTTCAATTAGTGATTATTCTATAGTGTGAAATGTATATACTTTATTGGATTGATGCGCGTATTGACAGTGACATCTCAATATTTAATAAGAATCTACAATACTTAAGAAACGAATTTGCATAACCTTTTTGTATTTATATACAAATGCATTTTATATTATAGAAATTAAATTATCCTAGCCTTCCAAGTTTTCTGTAATACTTGAATTTAGAAATGTCTTTATACTTAGTTGTAAAATCTTATTTAGATGTGTTTTATTGTTGTATAGTCTATATTTACATCCATCAATGGTTATCGGTTTCTCTTTTATTAGTATTCTTGACAATGAACAAATATTGATTTTCCCCGATACAGTAAGTATTTACCCTTTGTGGGAAGTGCGTGATATTTTAGTTGATTCTTACACATTCAACTTCAATTAAAAAATTGTATCAATTACATGCCTTTTTATATTACAGGAGTTAGTTGACACCCTTATTGAAGAAAAGCTTCAACAATTTCAGATTTCATTGTTCCGTAACTGGTTGACGATAGAGGAATCATACTTAAACGTTCATAACACATGGAAAAACAGGAAATGTCTTTGTCAAATGCTTGAAAAACGCCTGCCTTGTTCTTGAGAAAAGTCGGCAAATTAGTAGACACGAAGTATTTACAGAGGCACAATATATATATTATTTATTATTTCACAACCTGTATAACAACAGATAAGATTATTAAAAAAAAGTGCATATTCACTTTCATTGATTTCATTGATTCAAATATCGTTTTCAAT
Source organism: Mytilus edulis (assembly GCF_963676685.1). Taxonomy (NCBI): domain Eukaryota; kingdom Metazoa; phylum Mollusca; class Bivalvia; order Mytilida; family Mytilidae; genus Mytilus; species Mytilus edulis. The sequence continues at coordinate 116,663,360 of NC_092344.1, read as the reverse complement.
AATTACAATATAATTTTGTACGACCTTTACACAAGTGAGAGGTTTAGCTAGTTATAAAACCAGGTTTAATCTATCATTTTCTACTTAAAAAAATGTCTGTACAAAGTCAGAAATACGACATAGTTGTCCATTCGTTTAATGTGTTTGAGCTGTTCAAATGCCATTTGACAAGGGACTTTCAGTTTTGAATTTTCCTTAGAGTTCAGTATTTTTGTGATTTTACTTCTTAGGCCACACCAATTTGATCCCTTGTTCGACGGACCCGCCCGCACCTATTTTTTTCAAAACAGATTTTTTTTATTTTTTTTATATTCCCGCTTCCCGCATTCGGAATTGAAATCATGTCCATTTCCCGCACCGTTTTTTTTTTATAAGTATTATAAAAAGATATCAACATTTGTTAAAGGAAGTCACAGTCTAACCTGTATATAACGATTTTAAACATAAAAGCACCCCACCACACTGTGTAAATATCTGTGAGAATATTTGTTTCAGCATGAAACCTGGAGAGCTCCGATAAAAAGTTATAACAGCGGGTATTTCCGTGAAGAACAAAAAATTCGTTTCTTTCCCCCTACTTATATTCCCTATCAACAAATGTTCAACTGCAATTATATTGTATGCTGGCGAAACAAAACTATCCATAGCCGCTGCATGTTTATGCACCTGTCCTGATTGATTCAGGAGCATGTCGTTCAGCAGTTATCGTTTGTTGATGTTGTTCATTGGTATTTTCCCGTTTGGATATATAAATTAGATCGTTGGTTTTCCTGTTCGAATTGTGTACGCTAATAGTTTTGTGGTCCTTTATAGCTTGCTGTTTGATCTGTATCAAAGCCCTGTGTAAAAGGCCGTTCTTTGACCTGTGTTTGTTATTATCCGGTTGAGAACAACCCTCCCTCAGACAAGGGGTCATTTTACTGATGTAGAAAAGAAAATAGAAATACCAAGGATTTGTATAGTTCTTCTATACAAAACCTTTGAACACTTAGAATTTTGTATTCAAAAAGAGGAGAGTTACATCATATTTTAAACATTTTTTTCTAAAAGAGGGGTCCACTTATTTTGAATAATATTAAACTGTTAAAGTAAATGTGTTAACATGGTTAAAGTCCAGGAATATTACTAAATTCTTGGACATGTTTTGACCATTTAATACCAGATAGATATATAGTTCTATGAGAAAATATGAGCCCATTTGTACAAACAAATATATTATTGATCCCTCATACAACATGTAAAAGGAATATTTATAACATTAAGGGGTTGCCCCCAAACTGATTATGATTTGGATGGAGAATTGTCTCATTGTCAGTCACACATACATAGACCAGATTTAATTATTTCTTGGTGAACAGGGAAAAAATACTTCAGAAATTTCAAAGTACAAGTGATAAATCAAGTTTTAATATTGTCAAAACCTATTATTTTATGTTTACAAAAAAAAATTATAATCGCTCGCCTTTACTTTTCAAGCTTCGCCTCAAAAATTTGCAAATTAAATATTTTTTTAATAAAATTTTCAAATCGCTCGCTCGCCCCAAATTTTGGAGTCCAAAAATCCGTAGAACAAGAAATTAAATTGGTGTGGCCTTAATACCAATACTGAAAGTTTGACTTAGAACATTTTTCCCTTTAAGCCAAACACTAAATACCTGACTCAGCAAGGATGAAAAACACTGCAGTATATGCTCCAGACATTCGACATCAGCACCAAAGTAGGACACTCTGAAAAATTAATCATAAACAGAGAAATAAAAAGTTGATTGTACATTTTGATTAATACTCCAATTGTCGATAAGCTAAGTGGTACATGTAATACAAATAATACTGTAGTCGTGATATATCACTATAGGGTTCTGTAAAATTAGCCTAAATACAAAACTTAACTAAAGACAATAAAGCATGATATGTACGTCATTTTTGTGAAAAGCAGACCCCCATAGACATAATTATCTTGGGTAACATTCGTAAGATAAATATCAAGATAGTCTACGTTGCTGTTGCTTATATTTGAGATACGAGATTAATAAGTTGATAGTACAGTTTGGTCGATTATCCATTCAAGACGATTAGCAAATTATGTTTAATCTTTGGATCTATTGAAATGTGTAGAACCTATCTTAACAGTTTAATTGATTTAGTTGCTTTATTTACACTAGACAATATGCTATCAAAATATTATATTTCATTGTAATATTGACACCTGTTGCTGTTCTCCCTGTGATAATTAAAAGGTCACTATTTTCAAAGTCTCTAAACAAAGACTAATGCGTTTACAATATAAATCTTATTCAAGAGGGGGGAAAAAAACTCACAGCACTGAAGGTTGACTTGAAAGAGAATGTTCTGTGATGGTGATCAATGAAAATACGTAAACAAATATGAAAATGATCATTTTCCCCCGGACTATATTACCTTAGCTGTATTTGGCAACACTTTTAAGAATTGTGGGTCCTCAATGCAATTACACTTCATACGTAATCTCTCACAAACATCAAATTTCATACTTTAAAATATCTCAAAAACATCAAATATTTTGACTTGAATCAGTCAAAACCTCTTCAATCCATATTATTTCAAATAACAGCAGATAATACATGCCATTTGTGACATCTGATTTTTTGCTTAAATGGGAAGTTACTATCAAGCCAAATAAACAAACCTAAGATGAAGACTACTTTCAGTATATCATTGTACTTTCTACTTATTTGATCAGTTGAAAAGTCGATCCCCTGATAATAATTGGTGAGTAAATGTTGATAAGTATTTCGTATCAACTTCATAAATAATACACAATGGGTCTTGAAGTATAGATTCTGGGTACTGACGTCTGTTTTGGTGATATCCATTTGACGTGACTTCCTATTGTGGTTATGTCTTTCTTTGATACAAAATGATATGGCTCTGTTCTAATGCATCCGTCATTATGTTATTGCACTATTGTAAATTTTTGTATTCTTGTCTTTTATTTTGGCTAACGTGCATTGTCTATAATATATGCCTTTTTGTGCTTCTTTGTTACATATTTGTTGGTTTTTATTGTGATTAAGATTATAATACAATGTTGACTGCTGTATCCCTATTTTTTACATTTTTACCTACTATGTATAAAAAAGAAGATGTGGTATGATTGCCAATGAGACAACTATCGACAAAAGACCAAAATGACACAAACAATAACAACTATATGTGTTTGTTTTATTCACACATCATTGTCAATACAATGGAATTTGATGTGACTTTTATACAAGTGAGAGGTTTAGTTAGCTATAAAACCAGGTTTAATCCACCATTCTCTACATATGAAAATTCATGTACTAAGTCAGTTATATCTTGATAATGATGATGTTTTTGTCTCAGGCGGATAGCCCTGGCATCACAACTTTTTGGAATTTTTGGTCCTCGGCGATCATCAACTTTGAAGTTGTTATGGCTTTCAAATTGTTTACATCAGATCATCGTTTTTTGAGGACTTAGCGCACGTCTTGCGTATAAAAATATTTTTTAACCTTTTACCTTTTGATGGCTATTATTCGTTTGTTTCTCTATCCTATAATTTCTCCCATTTATCTGTTTATTTATTGTAAAACTGTCACATAATGTTGTCATTTTAATGTTATAATTAACACTGCCATTAAAGCGGGAGGTTTGGCATGCCACAAAACCAGGTTCAACCCACCATTTTTTCATAAAATGCCCTGTACCAAGTCCGGAAATTGGCCATTGTTACACTATAGTTCGTTTCTGTGTGTGTTACATTTCGCTGTTGTGTCTATGTTGTGTCGTAGTTCTCTTATATTTGATACGTTACATTCATTTTTGGTTTGTAGCCCGGATTTGTTTTTTCTCTATCGATTTATGAATTTTGAACAGCGGTATACTACTGTTGCCTTTATATATGACACTTGTTGTTCATTCTTTTGATATGTTTGAAATTTCGATTTTTCCATTAGATAAGGAACATTCCAATTTGATTTTTACTCGGAGTTCAGTATTTTTGTGATATTACTTTTTCAGTTTTAAAGAAAGACTAAAGATAAAATTAAACAAGTTTATTTACATTTAACACATAGCAGCGACACTTTACTGTACAGCAAGAATGAAACATTCATGAAATAATACCAATGGTAGGCTGGTATAGTAAGTCTATTTTTGGTTATGGTTATATTTGAAAACACCTAGGCGGGCCACATTTTGTTCATGGTCAAACTGTCGTCATATCTCTCTGTATTGTTTTCCATATCTATATATTGATTCTTTTTAGAAATGCATACCCAATAAATACAGCAGGAGACTTTAGAAAACCACAAAAACGTCCATTTCTATTTTTGACTAAACATTAGAAATGACCCTAAAAATATGTCGTCCTTATACTAGATATCTAAAACTTCTTATAAAAAATGATATACTTAGTTTCCAGATCGTCATGCTTGACTAAACATGTTTCTAAAGTTCTTACAACCATTAAGATGACTTTCACAAATTATAGAGGTAGATGTAATTTAACAGTGGCGTCAAAAATTCTACCAATCTACTCTTAAATCTTAATTTATAACCTTTACAATTTTGCAGTTACATCAAAACGTTTGATTTTTTTCTATGGCCAATTTAAGGTTATTACATTCAATCGTCTAAATTTGTTCAAATTCTAGAAAATGAACTCGTAGATGTCAATTCCTCTGTTCAGGTTTTGAAATTTTTGACTTTGTAAACAAAATCCCTGATTTCAACAACAAATACACCGAATATGAACTCATCAAAATGCTGGCTGTGCTATCGACAACATATTTGCTGAGTTTTGTGGATGGATATTTCAACAGTCAGGTATTACAACGGGTTCAAACTGTGCACTCATACTTGTGGACTTTTCTTCCACTTAAAGATATAATGACGATTTGCTTAAATATCATATTACCCAGTGAACTTGAGATTAAGGATATTACCCAAAACAATAAATGTGCACAATATCTTGATCTTTCCGTCGATATTGACCCAGATGGAGAAGAAAAAATTACAAACATTCATTTTTTCATCAAAAACATTCACCGGGGTAAAGCTGATGACCGTAACTGCATTCACGGTCATCCCAAGATGTCGGATGAAAAATTAGGTCAGTTTCTGTATTGTCTGTTAAAGTGTTTCTATATCATTTTCTTTACAAATCATACATTGAAACGATGTAAATTTATAAAAGAATCACTCGGAAATCACTAATTACTTCTGAGAAATGTGCATGAAACGGGAAATTCGATTTGAAAAAATCGCCAAGATGACCGTAAATCACAATCGAGATGACCGTAACAGAATCAGCGATTCATAACAAGGCTGACCGTAACTGCTTTTAAGATGACCGTAATTTGTAAATGATGACCGTAACTTTTAAAGGATGACCCTCAATTCTAAGAAATATCCGTATTTATATAACTATCTTTTTGTATCAAATGATTAATCGTGTTGGTATACACATATTAATATGAGAGTTTTATCCTATAGGTAGAAGAAAATAAGAAGTGCTTCAAATGCAAAGATTACCATATGTATCTTTTTTACAGTAGAGGGTTTAATTTTTAAAATGAATTTGCCAAAAGACATGCAAATGAACAGGAAGGGAAAACATGCTACAAAAGCGCGATAAAATGACACCTTACAAGCATAATGAAAAAAATGCGGTGCACAGCCTTCAACTGCTCGACAAAAGATTTTTTGTGTGTTTCTGGGATTCCTTTTAATGACATATAATAAATACACATTTTTAAAAATTCCAAAAAATTGCGTGTACACCCATTGATATTATATCGTCTTTCATTTTGTCGTGCAAATAAAATAACAGAAATATTTTGAAAATATCATTCAAATAAACTAGTTAAGGTGAGCTCCAGCAAAGTAGATCCTTAAAATAGTATTGTACGAAAAGCGTATCACAAGGCGGAACGTTGTCAATTTGTATATATACAGAAATGTTATTCATACAGTCAGGATTCTACTTCTTCAAAATTATCTCCCCATTACGCCAGTTCATGCTCACAATCGTAGAAATGGAAGCCATTGTAGGGATGACGCTCTGCCAATTTTGCTCTTGAAAAGTGATAAATTTACCCACATGTCAGTTATATTTTAAAAGACAAATGTATCTACTAGCTAATGAGCATTAGTTAATGATCTTGTCTGCATTGATTCAACTTTCAAATATTCAAAAATAGTGTCTGTTCGGATGTCAGATGGAATTTTTGAAAATAATTAAGCATTTAAAAAAATTCTAATTAAATATTTCGTGGAAGGGCAGACTAAACATTTTCAGTGGTTGAAGATTTATAAACCCTAGTTATCACACACAAGAAAATCAAATTTTTTTGAAGATATCCATTTTCATCATCCAAATTAAAAGACTGTCGTCAAGTACTTTTAGAAAAAAAATAGCTATTCGAACACACCTACTCTGTTTTTGTGATTCATTAGATAGGTATTTCACTTGACCCATATATTTCATCTTTTCGTACTGTCATTTTTTTACGTTATAAAATCAACCTGTAGCTTTGATATATAATACTGATAGAATCTGAAGCGAGATGCTATATAAAATACTCTTGCTTTGTACGTTTTAAAGACAAAATATACACCCCAAACATGCCCTAACATAAAAAGGTGCACTCGATTTTTCTCTTTTCGATACAATCGAAAATACCTGTTTTGGGGATTTTTTTCTTGATTCACATAATGGAAGGGCAGACACGAAAATTTCTGAACTAAAAGATTGATATGTTCTCCGTCCGTGATAAAAAAAAATCGGAGGTTATGCATTTTCTACATCCAACTTATAGATACTATATATAAAAAAGAAGATGTGGTATTATTGCCAATGAGACAACTATCCAGAAAAGACCAAAATGACACAAACATTAACAACTATAGGTAACCGTAAGGCCTTCGACAATGAGCAAAGCCTATACCGCATAGTCAGCTATAAAAGGCCCCGATAAGAACCATGTCGTCGACTTGATATCTTATTGTTTTGCATTACTATGTAATAGATACATTGAAAACTTATGCAAATGGTGTTTTTAAAATAAGAAAATTGTCGTTTTATTTGTTTCTATTAACTTTTTAAAATTTTGTTACTATATCAAACATTACAGTTAACATTTATCGCTTTCTCGATAAACACAAAAGCTTCTCGATAAACACAGAGCTTAGATTCTTTTGTTCTATTTCATAAGTGTTTCCGCCTGCATATATCAAGACAAATTAAGATTTTAATCTGCTTCCTCTGGAACCATACACATGGGCTCGATTACCAAATATTTGTATGTATTATTAATGTTTTTAATGCTCCATTTATTGGCATTATGTTTTTCTGGTCTGTGCGTACCTTCGTCCGTTCGTCTGTTTGTTTGTCCGTTTGTCCAGCTTCAAGTTAAATAAAATTGAAACTTAGTACACATTTTCCCTATGGTATGATCTTTTTAATTCTAATGCCAAATTACAGTTTTATCCCATTTTCATAGTCCACTAAACATAGAAAATGAAAGCGTAGATGAGGCATCCGTGTACTAGGGACACATTCATTTTTCTTCAAATTTTCGTAGTATCGCTGTCAATTTGTGTTAAAATTTTAACGTCGATATCAATAAATATTTCATTGTTTACGAGAAATATGCAATTTACTATCATTGTTATAAATCCTAAATATGGCCAATTATATTATAGTTTAAAAAAAGAAATTTATGAAACATATTTATATACGCTAACCGAGCCCCTATTGAGATCGACAAACTCAACAAAAAAGCTTCGAATACAATACGGATATTTCTTAGAATTGATGGTCATTCTGTAAAAGTTACGGTCGTCCTATATAAATTACAGTTAGTCTTTACAAATTGCGGTCATCCTTTACAAGTTACGGTCATCTTTTTACCAATCACGGTCATCCTTGTTTTATGTTACGGTCATCTTGAAAATATTTCGATTATGATTTACGGTCATCTTAACGATTTTTTCAAATCGAATTTCCCGTTTAATGCACATTTCTCGGAAGTAATTAGTGATTTTCGAGTGATTCTTTTATAAATTTACATCGTTTCAATGTATGATTTGTAAAGAAAATGATATAGAAACACTTTAACAGACAATACAGAAACTGACCTAATTTTTCATCCGACATCTTGGGATGACCGTGAATGCAGTTACGGTCATCAGCTTTACCCCAGTGAACATTTACACGTCGTTAGGCGTTTATAAGTTCACACTATACGGACTTTGTAAAGGAGGAGTTCGCCATACATAACAAACTGCTCCAACAGAGTTATGAAAACGAAATACCTCAATTGGCACTTCATAAGTTTTACAGTCAAAACCACAAATTGAAACACCGGTACGATAAGTCATTCTCAACTAAATAATGTGTTGGCAATCTTATATTTTTATCTTCGAGAGTAGTTGTTTGATCTGTAACTTTGAAGATTTTGGAGTATTGAACTGAGCATTGAATTTAAAGAGGGTGGCACCCACAGAATGATGGTTGGATCAAGTTTTGTTCGTCACAAGGAATATAAAGGATTTTAGTCTTTTTTGCAACTAAAATATGCGTGTTAAGATTTATTTATAACTTGCATGAACATATGTTTCTTTTCAAACATGTCACCAATTATGGATGTCAGTCAGGCTTTCCGTCATTTACCTGACTACATAAGGACAGAGACGTTTTTATTTGAAATCTTAAACGCAATTAAATGTTCTAAGGGTTTAACGACTGGTCGTGCCCTGTTTTGTTTAGATCTGAGACAGAAAATACATTGAAATATTTAGATCAACAAGACCAACAAGATTCACGCACGCCTGGTGACATTCCTTCTTAAGGATGTTCGCTTGTCATGTTTGGGAATTTTTGTCAGATTTTCGGAATCCTATAGTGTTATCCATTTGAATGCCTTAAACGTTTTGCCCATTGACCCCCATTTTTTCTTTTATAAATCTTTTACATGTTTAATTATAAGCCATCTGTAAAAGTCTTTTAATAGTTTTTGAGAACTCAAATAGACAAAGATAAGTCTATGAAAAATCAAGAGAGAATAGTTTCCCGCCAAAATTTCAATGGCTGAAATCTCGAAAACAAGCACATTGACCTATATATATTTTTTTTTGCTATTTTGGTTCCTTTATAAATTCCCTATTAATATATACTAGTTTTATGAAAAGCTTGTTGTTTCGAAACTGAGTAGTGAACTTCCTTAAGTATTATCCCGCTGCAATTGTTTGTACCTGTCCTAAGTCAGGAATCTGATTTTCAGTGGTTGTCGTCTGTTGATGTGGTTCATAAGTGTTTCTCGTTTCTCGTTTTTATATAGATTAGACCGTTGTTTTCTCCATTTGAATGGTTTTACACTAGTAATGTTTGGGGACCTTTATAGCTTGCTGTTCGGTGTGAGCCAAGGCTCTATGTTGAAGGCCGTACCTTGACATATAATGGTTTACTTTTATAAATTGTTACTTGGATATAAAGTTGTTCCATTGGCACTCATACCACATCTTCCTATATCTATATATTATCCAAAGTATCTACTGATATAAAAATTAGTACGTTTATGATGTGTTGCCAAAATCTAGAAGGAACAAGATAATTCATCATCTTTTATTAAATTATAATTAAGTACTGATATAAGTTCATATAAGACAAGAGTTATAAGTTTCGTTAGTAATGAGGACATATCTCTTTATTTGAATGATAAGAAAAGCCTTTACATTATGTTGGATCATTCTATATGATACAATTGTGTGACATTACATTAAGCCAAGTCATGACTTCCTTAAAGCAATGATTTCACTCTGGTTGTTATAGAAATGCCTTATGTTCTACCTCGCTATGCACGTCCGAACATAATTTATTTTTCATTCTATATAAAGAAACAACAAAAACTAAGATGACAGGAGGTACACACCAAACAGTACCTCCTGTAAAGTTGTCAAACAAGTTTGGTGTGTGAAATCTCGATGAAATGAAAAGGGTGCGTAAAACAGTATATAAAGTCCGAAAACGGAAAAAGTTTGAATAAGTGTGTCTGCCTTATACTTGTAAATTATCATATAAAGGGAATATTTAAATTTCATTTAGAAACGAAGATGGAATAGGTTTGCGAAAAAAAATAATAATAAATTTGCTGAAATAAATAGCGTATTTTTTAGCCTTAACATATGTTAAAAAGGGAACGTTTTCATCACAAGGACAGCTCCCTCAATAATTTACAAAGCGGACAATTCCCCATAACCAAGAATCCTGAAAGTTTTCGTGGAATACTGTATAGCGGGTTATTTTCGCGAGGTGCAGATTTTCGCTTAATTTCGCGGATAGAACAAAATCGCCAAAATAAATTCCGTTAAATTAAAGGTGTACATACAAAAGTTTAATCCGCCAAAATAATAACCGCCAAAATATTTCGTATACCTTGTTCAATGAAAATCGAGTAATTTAACACCCGCGAAAATAACCCGCTATACGGTATATTGTAGCTAACTTATGGAAAAATTTACACAATATTACTAAATGTCAAATTTTTACTCTTGTAATTACAATGAAGTTTGTTTGATTTCGATTCTGTGAAAGTCTATTTTTTTTAAACCTTTTGATTGCAACTCCAGCAATAATGATAAGGATAACAATGCCTCCAACATAAGCCAGATAGGTAACTGCTGTCGCTATTGATTCTGCAGATGTCTTCTGGTTATAAATCTGTTCACTTTCCAACGGTTGCGAACAGTTAAATGACTCGCAGATATAGAAATACTCAAATGTCAGTCTATTGGTAGTGTTTGGTATATCTTTCCTCTGAATGCGCTCTAAAATTTGTCTTACCTCATCTGATACGTTTTGGGGAACAGAATTTTGGTCGTTTAAGTCATATTTAGATTTTGAAGTTATTATTATACTGACGTTCCATATCACATTGTTCGTCATCGTTTGAACCGGAAGCCCTTCAACAAAGGCATAACAAGATATCCCAGTCTCCTGCCATTTCATTTCCCTAGAGATGAATTTCGTTACTTTTTTTGAAATATCGTATTTATCAGATACTGTTGGTTCAAACTTGTTGGAAAAAAATCGCTTTTGGTTGACCTGATATTTCATAAGTTCTAATGTATCAGGTTTGTACATATGCTTTTCACAAGATAAAATTGCCGTTAACAAATTAGATAAACTGTAGTAGTTTATTGCATTGTCTCCAATATTTTCGTGTAGAGTCCAAAACAAAGACCACAGATCTTCACTGGTTATATTGCATATCGATGGCAGTCCTATGCCAGGAACGTTAAGGCATTGATACTGAGACTGCAGCTCTCGTAAGGTTATCGTGTTGCATGTTGCTTTCATCCATGGTCGAAGAAATGGAACAAGTTTTGATTGTAGACATTTTCTAACACCATTCAACCATTTCCCCCCTTCCAGTGAAAACCGTTGGTAGTGGAATGAATATGCTTGGCATACCTTTTGTGTAAATTCCATTGCATCTGATTTCCCTAAATATCCAGTGCATCTGTAACGTTTCTGAAAATGAAAAAAACAGTTATTTGTCGAAAGTTTATTGTTCCATTTTTCTCTTTGCTGGTAGCAAACAATAGTTGGTGTATTGTGTTTTACCGATGTTGTGCATATTCCTCTTGCATCTCTCTTGTTCGCTATACAATATATTTAAAACGAAGATAATTCCAAATAGGACCCAAAATCAAACTTTGAATTTTTATAAGCTTTATAATCAGTTGCCATTAATCAGATGGTTTACTTCACGAGTTCATTCATCTCAAATTAGTTTACTATAAACTATGGTTTATAAAAGAAGCACAAACTATAATGCGGAGATCATGCAATTTTGGTATACTTTGTGTAATTTCACTTCACGTCTGTCGATTAATTTAAGACAACGTACACATTTTAAACAGTTTGTTGTCCATTTTTATATTTCATTAAACGCGTACAAATTTGATTATAGGATTTCACTTTTATTTCAGGAGATGGAAAGCGATTTCTATGTTATTGAAATATGTTTTCTTTTCTAAAATTCTCAGGGAAGTGGGGCGGGGAGTTGTAACTGCACGGTTTGGTTTGATAAAAATAAAGGTAAGAGTAGTATAACAATTGTTCAATAGACAAAAATCGATTAAGAGATCTATTTAACATGTAGTTTCATAGAGTTTAAAACAATATTGAAATTTTCACAGGTAAGTAATACACCTACGAAATACTTCTCTCACGCCATGCCCATGCTAATTCAAACATGGGTAGGCATTATATTCACGGCCGACACTCGGCTAACCGAGAGATTGGTCGGTTAATCTATATTGAGTATGTGGCTATATCGGCGGTGGGTCTGTTAATCGGGTTGGCTAAAGTCTGTTAATCAGGTGTTATCGAGAAAATCATTGAAAATTCAGCATGTTTCATTGTATAACTTTTTAAATATATGTTTATCCTAAAAAATATTCATGTCTAACAAAACAATTCAATGTACTGAATCCAGTGGTGTAATTGTTATTTTTCTGGCTTCGATGTACGATCTATAAAATGAAAAGGCGTTTTACTCGTCAATAAATTTATACACATTTTACACACACAAAATGTACACAAAATGACACGTTGGTTGATTTTACTTGCATGCAATATTTTGAACATCGAAAAAAGACAGGCATTATGTTTTTTAACCAAATTGATATCTATGTGTGAAAAATCTACACAAAAATCTGTATTTTGGTGAAATAAATCATTTTTTATTTAAAACCTGGTCTGTTAATGGGTCGGATGTATAAAACCCGGTCTGTTAATTGGTCTGTTAAGAGTTATGAATGGCAATAAAAGTATAACTTTATTGCTATATGGGGTGTAATCGGATCAAATGGGTAAGCTCAAGACGAGTGGCTAAAATATACGGAAACAACACATAAACAATGAAACATAATATACAGTGGCGGATCCAAGGGGGGGGGGGTGTTTCAGGGGGTTGGAACCCCCTTTTTTGGCCGATCAATGCATTTGAATGGGGAGATATAGTTGGAACCCCCCCCATTTGTCCTGGGTTGGGACCTCCTTTTTAAAATGACTGTACCTCCCCTGATTTATACGGAAACACTGACATGAACAATGAACAATTTAGGCAATGAATATTGAAAATTGATAAAAAAAAAAGTGTAATATTATAGTATTATCAAATATTTGTTACGAATACTTTGGGTTTTGCAATAACCTCAAAATTGCCCGGGGCAAAAAAAGAGTATATTGTGCCCTTATTCGTAATGACGTGACGTCATTGTGTCCTTCACGTCAATGGCGAACAATGACGGTGTTCGTTTCATCACAGTGGAGGAAGGCGATAGGGCAGACTTTTTTTAGCAAATGCCATATTCCGAAATAAGTGGAAATGTGTCAATACATTTCTGTGCAGTAAATGATAATCTTTCAATCAGTTCAATTGAGGTCTGGAGTTGGCATGTCGGCTAGCTGCTAGTAGTCTGTTGTTATTTATGTATTATTGTCATTTTATTTCATATCGGTTAAGAATAAGATTCTCTTATTGGATTAAAAGGGGTCACATGACATTCATTATTCTTCAGTAATAAATTCCATCGGTCATTAACAGAAAAAAACGGACCAGAAAACCGGTCGTTAACGAACTTTTGCATGATAATGACCGGTGGGGCGTGGTTTCCGTCTGATAATGACCGTTGGGGCGTGGTTTCCGTCTGATAATGACCGCTGGGGCGTGATTTTTCTGTGAATGACCGGTGGGGCGTGGTTTCTCTGTTTAGAGAGATGTACCTTTTATAAAACATGTTCCTGTTTTTAATATAAGTTTAAGTTGTTGAATTGTTTATTATATGTTTTCATTAATTATAAAATTAAAGATAACTTGATTAAGTATTTATATACTGAAAAATTGCACTAAAATGAATGGCAGTATTACTACGACTGGTCTTCACTCTTTGCCATAGAAATCGTACAACTACTCGAGTTCGCTGTAGGCATTTTGAATTTATGAGAATTTTCAAAAACATGGTTTCTCAATGAAATAAACATAATAGTTCTTGAAAAACTGGTCATTATCGTGATACATGAACTGCCCGTAGGACAATGGTATTGACTGCGACAGCGATAATGACCTCGCCTTCGGCTCAGTCATTATCACTATCTTAGTCAATACCACTGTCCTGTGGGCAGTCCATATATCACGATAATGACCAGTTTTTCAAGAACTATTATATAATTATTTATTTTCTTTTGTCACATCTTCTGACATCGGACTCGGACTTCTCTTGAACTGAATTGCAATGTGCGTATTGTTATGCGTTTACTTTTCTACATTGGCTAGAGGGGTAAATTCAGTAAAAAATCTACCATTGACTTTAATGCTAATCTATGTGTGGAAATAAATTTATACCTGATTTACCTTTAGAAATTAAAAACTTTCATATATCATTCATGAAAGTACAAATGTAGCCCTATTCTTTGCAACAATAAAAGCATAGGGTCATGCGGCATTTTTGGGCATTCACATGGCCTTGTTTACAAACAATGTAGATTCGCACTGAATTCCTATACTGACCCCATTACTTTTCAACCCTGTAGGGAAAAAAATTATTAAATTCAGCATTTTTTTTTTTCAACTCTAGTTTTGATCCATCTACCAAAAAATATTTATTACAAACAATATCTACCAATCAGAAGAGCACACGACTTCACTTTTAGGCAGAAAGCTCTCCTCCAAATGGGCGGTCCGTGATGACGTATATTTATTTACTGAACTTCTACCCCTATAGATATAAGGGGAGGGTTGAGATCTCAAAAACATGTTTTACCCCGCCGCAATGTTGCGTCTGCCCTAAGACAGGAACCTCTGGCCTTTGTTAGTCTTATGCGATTTTCTAATTTTAGTTTATTGAGTATAATTCGGAGTTAAGTATGATGTCAATTATCACTGTACTAGTATGCATATTTTTTAAGGGGACAGCTGAAGCTTTTGATTACATTTGCGCGCATATTTTTGACAGGTAAACTCAGGGAAACTCACGTAAAATACAGGTAATAATACTTATTTGTTTATATATTTGTTTAATTATTTAGCTGAAGGACGCCTCCGGGTGCGGGAGTTTCTCGTTACATTGAAGACCCATTGGTGGCCTTCGGCTCATGCTGCTCTATGGTCGGGTTGTTGTCGCTTTGACACATTCTCAATTTCCGTTCTCCATTTTATAACATATCTTTTCCATTTTTGCTCTGGTATCATCCCTCGGCCCATATCGGCCCTCGGCTAAAGCCTCGTGGCCGATATAGGAGTTTCGGGATGACATTAGGACCACTATGGAAAAGGGCATGTTATAAGCTATACATATTTATTTCATTCAAGAATGGTCGCTTACATCATGTGGATTCTGTTTTATTGTCACGAATGACACCAATTTGTCATCTACATTGGTAACCAGTTTATAAATCAAGAATAAACGTCGTAATAGAGAATTTTAAGTTTTTGACGTACTTAAACGTAACAAACCTTAATATTTCAAAAATATGTTCATTGTTATCTCCCGTTGACCATTTAACTTCTGAATTAAACAAAAATCGTACATTTTGACGTACGTAATACACCTTAACTTGGTCGTTGTAAAATTGTGTTTGTCTCCCTTCCTCCGTTTAGTTCAAATTTATTTAATATAGTGTATTCCACGAGCGAGACTCAGAGTATACACTTGTCTTATACAAAAAGGCCAAAGTTTGTTCGCATGGGCCACAGGTATATACTTTGAAATTTTCTGGCTTGAATAATGATAATTTGCGGGCGAGAATTTGAAGGACGTCGAATAATTATTTTTAATGCATTTCTTATGGGAAAATTGGAAAATGGGGGGGGGGGAGGGGGATGGTCACTGCGGCTCTCGATATATACAGTTACAAATGTTTCATGTTTTCGTGCAAAACGAGTTTTTGTGGTCAACCAAATTGTTACAAGTTCAGTAAATTAGGTGAATATATATACATGAAGGTTGTAATGTTTTTCTAATATTTGAGCATATTAAAATACCATGATTATCTGATTATCAGATCGTTCTGGGAGTTATTTTATTTGATTGCCTTTAAAATGAGTAAGGGCTTTACTTTTTTTTTGTCTTATTGATAACCCAGCTTTTCTTTTTTTCAATGAATGATCTTTGTTGTGTGTGCCATAACCTATCAAGAAAAGTAGTTTGAAAACTTGGCCAGCTGAAGGACGCCTCCGTGTGGGGGAGTTTCTCGCTGCATTGAAGACCAATTGATGGCATTCGGCTGTTGTCTGCTCTATGGTTGGGTTGTTTTTTCTTTGGCACATTTTAAATTTCCATTCCCAATTTTGTTTTCCTTGGAAAGTTCATTATGGAAAGTGAAAAAAAACATATCGTTGTGTTATACATTTGCCATGTTTCATGTTTAGAATTCCTTGAAGGATGTAGGTTCAAGAGTGCCAACAGGAGTGTTACGAACGGACAGACCGACGGACAGACAGAGGGATTGAAGTTATCATTATGTTACTATTACCCCTCGAAGCATTTCTGGGGACAGGTAATTACTCTGAAAAAAAGAAGGCTGTCTCTTGAAGAGAAAAGTTCGGCGTTTCGACAAAAAAATCCAAGCCGACATGTATGTTATCAAATACAAGATACGGTATCAAATAACGCAGAATGGGTTATAATGTCTCTAACATTTATGTCAACGAAGCTTTTGATGTTGGACCCTTTTTCCACGATCAGCCCATAAACTTTCGAAATTGACTGTTACATGGCATTATTGTAAAAGCTAAACTGTCAATCAAACAGATACATAATGATTACTATGACGGGTGAACCATGCCGAGTAAGTTTTTTGGAAATAGTAATCTTTATATTTTTTTTCCTGATGCATTGCCTTAAATATTGGAACTAAGTTATGCATAAATGACAACCAAAGCTGCATAAAGCAGCATATTTGATTTGTTTAAAATTACTGTTGTTTTAATTTGGATAGCTATCAGACTAGTCTTATATGCATGATTATTTTATTAGTTGTTAGTGGCCTTGAACTAGCCGCCAGTACTCTTAGATCTGTTATCTGTTCCTAGTGTCTTTTTGTTGTTGGGATGTACAAGTACCCGACTACATCCACTTGTATTTTTGTCCATCTGATGAGTTTATATTTTTTCAAGTGATTTTTATAGTTCGTTCTTATGTTGTACTGTTATACCACTGTCCCAGGTTAGGGGAGGGTTATGATCCCGCTAACTTGAATTGTTTAACCCCGCCATTATGTATGTATGTACGCGTACGGTGCCTGTTCTTAGCCAGGAGCCTGTAATTCAGTGGTTGTCGTTTGTTTATGTGTTTCATATTTGTTTTTCGTTCATGTTTTATTATATAAATAAGACCGTAAGTTTTTGCGTTTGGATTGCTTTACATTTTCATTTCGAGGCCTTTTATAGCTGACTATGCGGTATGGGCTTTGTTCATTTTTGAAGGCTGTACAGTGACCTATAGTTGTTAATTTCTGTGTCATTTGGGTCTTTTGTGGAGAGTTGTCTCATTTGCAATCATACCACATCTTCTTTTTCATAAATCTGCTTCATGATCATACAGACTACAAGAAACTTTGATATATAGCAAAATCGTGGTTCTATGGCGGTAGATAAGTAAAAGGGGCGGATCCAGAAATTTCAAAAAGAGGGGTTCCAAAATAAAAAGGAAAAAAAAAACAGTTGTTGTCTCCTTTTCTGTAATCTTCCCGTAATCTTTCGAATTTTCCGAAGAAAAAAAATATCCAATCACAGACCCGCACCCCTCGTACAGCCACTGAGTAAATTA
The DNA here is from genome assembly GCF_963676685.1 of Mytilus edulis. Taxonomy (NCBI): domain Eukaryota; kingdom Metazoa; phylum Mollusca; class Bivalvia; order Mytilida; family Mytilidae; genus Mytilus; species Mytilus edulis. The sequence continues at coordinate 116,645,519 of NC_092344.1, read as the reverse complement.
TTTGTAATTTTTTATCTGTTGTACATAGTAAGCTTGGATGGTCTGCATGCAGGCAAACTACCGAGTATGACATACGATATTTGACTTTCTTCTGTTCAACTGAAATTGATGCGCAGAATTCCATGACCCAGACCTTTGACATTTTTAGGTTTTAGGTTTATTTTCTTTTCTGAGTCATATAATTTTTTTTTTATAGATAATACATATCATTAATGTTCAGTATATATTTTTTCTCGATGTATCTAACAATAATTGTGTTTCAAGTCATTATAATCATGAGACAAAGGTTTAAGTTATGTAACTTGTTTATTCTAAATTAAACTTGGTGCACATAAATGTTTTCGTAGTGACGACGTGAAACTTGCCACTAATTATTAATAATCAGACTGAAACGACCAAATCGAACTGAAAAGTTTAGATTTTTCAGTTTATACAGTCCTTGCTGTTATGTATATCAGTTGAGTCTGTTTAAGTCTCACTCACCTACACGAGTTGGTATAACAAAAAAATGAAAAGGACCCGTCCTTACGTAATTAACCACAAGGACTGTAATTTGAAAAATGGACAAAAAAGGTTTTTAAATATTGACAATTTTATCTTTTAAGCACGAAATTTAAACAAATCTTGACTTTATTCTGCAACCGTAGGAACATCTTGTTCTTCATCAGGATCATTTATAAATCCAGCCCTTCCCTTTGCAAGTCAAACACATAACTCAACTTCACACGATGTTTAACCTTTACACTTGTCAACCTGTCGACCTATGCATTTATCGAATTTTAAACATGTCGACCTTAACACTTGTCAACATTGTGGACCTTTTTAGAGTCAACCTGTCAACCTTTCTAGTGTCAACCTGTCGGCCTGTTACTTTGTCAACTTATGAACTGTAACATATAAACCGATTTACTTCCTAAGTTAAACCGATTTACTCCTCCTATTTCCCGATGGAACCTGTCAACCTTTCTAGTGTCAACCTGTCGGCCTGTTACTTTGTCAACTTATGAACTGTAACATATAAACCGATTTACTTCCTAAGTTAAACCGATTTACTCCTACGATTTCCCGATGGAACTACAGTATCGTCTATCTTACTTGACCTGACCTTATGAGGTATAGTCAGACAGTTAAACAGCTTTCTGCACATTTCGAAGCAGACCTATAAATTGTGTATAGTGAGGTCGATAATTCCCTCAGTCCCGAGAAAACGGAAGACGGATAAAAAAATATTGACTTTCAAAAACAAAGAATACCAAAAAAACTTTGTGGTAAACCTTTTTTCTGTAAATGTGTTATATTCTTACTTTTGTACACATTTTACGTTCGTTCAGCTAAATGCATGTCCATGTTTTTGATAAGGGTACATGGATAAATTTGTTTTATTTCTAATATTTTTGGAGAAATTTCGATTGAGCCTATTTTGTCATTGCTTGCCTGCGTGATTTTTTCTATATTCCAAACAACATGTTGTGCAGCCATTTCTGATTTTGTTAATCGATCATTTAATTTTTCGGGGGAAGGGGGAGAGATATTGATTCGGAATATTTTTTTTGAAAATTATCTAATGGGCAGAAATATCTTCTTTTTAAATTCACAGCACGACCCCCTCCCCTAATATCGAACGGTCCTTGCTTAGTACATGAATGTTATTTAGAATGAAAAGAATATTATCCGACTGAAATTTCACATGCTGAAACCGGCGAAGGGAGACAACCACAAGATAATTTATGTCTTATAAGTCCGTATAATTGTAAGCATAAGTCACTTGCGTTTACGTACGTTAGTTTCGTTTGAAACGTAAAATTCTCTAATGTAACTAAACATCAGTAAGTAAAATATATTGGGATGCTAAAAATAAAGAATAATGAGTAATGCGGGGTTCACACATTGCCGATTATTACTCCCGTTTGAGATCAGACAGCGATACGACACGAAAAGTGAAAAAGTCGAATTAGTATCCTCAATTATCTGGAATGTCCTATTATTGTCTGAACGCAGTCGTTTTAGTTCGTAACAGATTCCTACTGGTCGGGAAGGGTCCGAATAGTTCGGCAAAGCACACCGACAGTTAAGCTGGGGTCACACATTCACGATTTTTTACTGCCGTCCTTGACAGGACCATTCCCGATTAAAATTTGTCAAAAGTCTGATCAAGATCGTGTGAATCGTGGATGGAAATTCGATTTGTATCTTTCGCCAGGTAAAATTCGACCGAGTCTGTCACGACTGCGTCCCGATTCTACCGAATGTAATCAGACAGAGATCAGATAGTGACAAGACAGTGAACCGACGCTGACGGAAGTTATCCGTTCGAAAACTGTCGGCATAATCGGGATGATCGGGTACTGTCGGAACGTAATCCTATCACGGTCCGCTCTATCGCATTGAAAACGGCTTTGTCTGGTCTCAGTCGTATTGTATTCTGTTATTGTCGGGACTTCTCCAGATCATTCCCGTTCCACAGGACACCGTCCCGAATACACAGAACATTGTTAGGAATTCGATCCGATACAGCAGAATCTGTCACGACATAGGCACGATTGTAATCCGACTAGAAAAAATCGGCTGAGTTTCCCCGAATGTTACGGGACGCACCTAACTGTCGGGGTGCTTTGCCGAACTATTCGGACCCTTCCCGACCAGTAGGAATCTGTTACGAACTAAAACGACTGCGTTCAGACAATAATAGGACATTCCAGATAATTGAGGATACTAATCCGACTTTTTCACTTTTCGTGTCGTATCGCTGTCTGATCTCAAACGGGAGCAATAATCGGCAATGTGTGAACCCCGCATTAGGTGCGTCCCGTAACATTCGGGGAAACCCAGCCGATTTTGTCTAGTCGTATTACAATCGTGCCTATGTCGTGACAGATTCTGCTGTACCGGATCGAATTCCTAACAATGTTTTGTGTATTCGGGACGGTGTCCTGTGGAACTGGAATGATCTGGATAAATTTGTTCGAACGGATAACTTCCGTCAGCGTCGGTTCACTCACTGTCTTGTCACTATCTGATCTCTGTCGGATTACATTCGGTAGAATCGGGACGCAGTCGTGACAGACTCGGTCGAATTTTACCTGGCGAAAGATAAAAATCGGATTAGAAGCGGATTTAGAACGGGATTATCGGGATAAATTCGCTTGGAAACGGTTGAATATCGACGCTTCCTGAACAATATCTGATTGTTGTCGTGATTAAATTTTTAAAGTTTGAATTTACATCCACGATTCATAGGATCTTGATCAGACTTTTGATAAATTTTAATCGGGAATGGTCCTGTCAAGGACGGCAGTAAAAATCGTGAATGTGTGACCCCAGCTTAAGATCAATAAGATGTAGAGAAAAATAACATAACAATTTGAAGAATATAGACATAAACAACACCCCAATTTGGCAAATCTGGACCCTCATGGTATACACGAGAATCTGGATGTAGACATAGAATATAGAATTATAGATGAGGACAGTAGAGAGTGATGCATTGCTAAAATGATAGAAAAAAATAATAATTGTTTAAGAATAAAGACATGAAACACCCATGGGGTTGAAACAGTTACGGATTGCTATGTACTCATATTGGTGACAAATGCTAGAAGTTTAAATGGGGACGACTGCAGTTCCCCTCTGCACTTATGTAGAAAGGAACTAAACGGAATAAAATGAATAAAAGCCTTATATAACCAAATGTAACTACATTCGCTCCTTTCTATTTACTTCTTTATAATGATCTGAAAACAACAGATGATTAAGTAATAGAGGAAAAGAACCAAGTTGATGATGCTGACGACATGTAGTTGAACGTCCAGTGACAAATATCATGTGCATATGTGAACGACAACACCTTATAGGTATTCTGTGTTGTATTAGAAAGACACTTTCGGTCGGATTTGAGAATGTGCTATTTTGAACAGACATAAAAATTAAGGCTGATTGAAAACGTTAACAATAAATCCATGCATATGTCAGCAAGCAATCCATATCACGCTATATTGAAGTGACACACCCTTTAATAAAATGCAAAGAAAGTCAAAATAAAAATGCACTTACTAGAAGGATACTGTTGCAGCGTATTGTATTTTTTTTTTACTCAAGAATATCTCATACTTAACTTTTTCAATGGGAAAATATAAAGGTAGCAAAACTATTGTCGTGGCTAAATAACTCTTAACTGACACAATTCCAATTGTCCAACCCATTAACAGACTTTATTCCTATAAATTTCACTAAAACGTGGCATTTCTCACGTTATATTACAATTATAAAATATTTACCATTGTCAATTTATATTTTAGAACCAAAGAAAGATTTGTGTCCTTTAAATGATATCTAAAATTGTTTGTTTCACCTTTTATTACAAAAAATGCTATGCGTATAAGCATAAATACTACATACTTGCGCGACGCCTTTTGGTTTTACTGAAAACTGCGCAGACTATGAAATGTTTTTACAAGTGGTAAATGTTCTATGATATATATCATTTTGTCAGACACTTTTCGTTTGTGATTTGGTTCTTGTAATATAACAAAAATCTGTATATTTAATAGAAATTAACATTTAAATTGTGCGTTTTACTCTTAACAGACTTTAGCCAACCCGATTAACAGACCCACTGCCGATATAGCCGCATACTCAATATAGATTAACCGACCTATCTCTCGGTTAGCCGAGTGTCGGCCGTGATATTGGTCAACAATTTACACCGCGCTTACTTTCGGTCTAAAGATATTGATAAATATAATGCCTTCGCATGTCAAAATGGTCTAATGTTTATGACATTACTTACCTGTAGACATTCCCCAATCCATCTACAATCATCAAGGGATGGACTCAGACACCAGGAAGGCAAATCAGTTTGTATCGAGATGTTGTGCTTGGTCAACTCATTACAGCTACAGTCCTGCGTCACTTGTCCTTCGAAAAAAATAAAGTTTATAGAATGTATATTTTTATTTACATTGAATGAATGTTTAATAATGTTGATATCGATATTACTATGTCTTAATGTTGTCTCGTTGTTTGATAAAAGCGTTAAAAGCAGATCTCAGTTAAGTTTCGTATCACTCTGTCTCGATTGAGGTCAATAACAATTTTGGAGCAAAATCTATGCTTATCAAAGCTGAAAGTAGTGCATAAACAAGAATGTGTCCAAAGTACACGGATGCCCCATCCGCAATATCATTTCCATGTTCAGTGGACCGTGAAAATGGGATAAAATCTCTAATTTGGTATTAAAATTAGAAAGATCATGTCATAGGAAACATGTTTACTAAGTTTCAAGTTGATTGGACTTCAACTTCCATCAATAACTACCTCGACCAAAACATTTAACCTGAAGCGGGACAGACGGACGAACGGACGGACGCACAGACCAGAAAACAAAATACAGAACTTCAATCAGGGGAAGTCCATAAAAACTAGTTAAATCAAACGTTATAAATCAAGGGAATCTTATTCATAGTTCTAATATACGCTGTTATTTATAAACTAAAATCAATCATCTGTAAAAGTAAGTGCTATATATACTTTAGTGTTATTGATATATTTACTAGACGGGAAATATTTGCTGAAAAGAAAAAAAAGTGTTCTCTTCATTTCCTTTTAATTTTGAAATATTCATACCATCATTCATTCCGTGCAACTCCACCATACACTGGTAATAACAATATTTGGTCTGTCTATCCTCACATTTTATGGTTCCAAATGAATTAGACTGTATATAATCATCTGTTAAACAAGTTGCCCATTGCTTCCCAATGTAACCGTTCAATCGAACACATTCTGGTTCGCCGACTGGACCGTTGTTGCGATCACAAATACACAAGACTTTTGAAAAACCCGCAATGAGAAGTACAGTTCCTAAAGGAGTCATCTCCAATGATCAACTAGGATTAGATTTGAAATATTTATATCGAAAACAATCTACGTAAAAGTTTTAACCATCTAGCTTAGTAGGTTTTCGTAAGAATAAAGTGGGTCGTTCATCCCCGGTTATATTGCAGTCAAGTACAAGATACGGAAGTGTTTAGGATAGTATTGGTATTATAACAAACAAGTACATTTACAAAATAGGAAGGAATGATAAAACATTATTCTTTATTTTTATTTTTACAACCCAGAGTTATTATTATTATCATTATTTGTTATTATTATTCATTTTTTTTAATTTTTTATTTTGCAGCTACCAATAATTATAATTATACTGCAAACATAAACCATCGCACATTTACTACGTAAATTGAAAAGGATAGACAAGGATTATCAAATATATGTCATCATAGCTATTTAACAGTAAGTACTGGTTTCCTTTATAAAGTTAGGAGTACGTATTTTATAACTGTAAACAAAATTGAACTTTTACCCTGGAAATCATCTGAAACTGACATAACAGATCATATTCCTTTTAAAAGAGGGACAAAAGCTACAAAAGAGATATTCAAACTCATCCTGCTACATCAATAACACGGTCAATTTTTGAAGGGATGATTTCGCCTTCATCACTTAGATATTTGTTGTCAATCAATCGTCTTGTCGATTTCAAAGAATTTTTTGTTTGAATCAGAGGGATTTGTACAAAGTATGATTTATCCCTTCTATCTAGGTTGGCCAATTTCGTATGAAAAAAAAAGCGAAAGAACTGATTCTTTTAATTTGCCTTTAATTTAATTTGTAATAGGGAATTCTTGTGTTAGGAAAAAGATCTGTGATGTATTTTGTATGTACCCTAACAGATCTTTAAAATTTAAATATTCAATTAGGAGTCATGCCGTCTGCTGATACAATTTATTTTTATGCTTATAATTAAGAAAGAGTTTTCGTTGAGCACTTAGATGACCAAGCACTATCACGATTTTTGTAAGAACATATCGTATACAGTGAAGATTCAGTTCTTTGTCAGTCATTGAAATTCCAAAGTAACCTAGAACAGACCTGACTTTTCAGGACGTGTCGTTGGAGTATATGTTGAGTTGTTTAGTGACTATTCAATACCTAATTCATTTATCAAGTAGTTATTGTAAAGTGATTTACACAAAAAGTATGATTTTCGGACTTTATCTGCATGGACAACACCATGTTTGTAGGACAGATTCATATCATCTTTGGTTGTCGATCGATGTAGTGGGTGTAATAATTGACCCATTCAATTTTTCTCATTGACATCATCAGCCCATTCGGACTGGGTATATATGTCATCTTTTCCGCATTTAGCCAATTGTCTGGCATAATCCTCGACTAAATCCATTAGTATTTTGAAGTTGCGTTTCTAATTGGTGAATTTACGGAAATGATATTTCGGGTTTTTAAATAACACAATATGAAGAGAACTGTTATTGACAATGCCGTGGTCGCCCGTAATAACGTGACCAACCTGATTACATAGGGAACTAGCATGGGTGCAACGAGGAGATTTAGACTTGAATTCGTCAATATTCAGATCCCACAACTTTTGTTTCTAATGGAAAAATTGGTTGCATTGTTTTGGTATAGGTACAACAGATGATAGGTACATACTGATCTTTAAAAGTGGGACGAAAGATACCAGAGGGACAGTCAAACTCACAAATCGAAAATAAACCCACAACGCCATGGCCAAAAATGAAAAGGACAAACAGACAAACAATAGTACACATGACACAACACAGAAAACTAAAGAATAAACAACACGAACCCCCCCCCAAAAAAAAAAAACAACAAAAAAAACTACAGGTGATCTCAGGTGCTCCGGAAGGGTAAGCAGATCCTGCTCCACATGTGGCACCCGTCGTGTTGCTTATGAGATAACAAATCCGTTAAATAGTCTAATTCGGTAGGTCACATTTATGAAAGGGAAGGGGTTTGTAGTTACGATGTAAGGAACATATCCGATATCATTTGTGAAACAGTTATTCCGTAACTGTCAACCAACTCGTGATGGCGTCCATAAAATTTACGAAGAGATGATTTCAACTTCACGATTTGAAACTCTTGATTTAATAGCTTCCTTGTGAGCAGCAACCCTCTAACAAGAAAATCATATTAGGAAATGCAAGCACTTTTAATTAGAGAGTTATTCTCAACTGTACTGTTTTGTGATGAAGGATATTTCCAAGTTAATAGCAACAAGACCTTTGTTTGCAAAAGAAAAGTCAAAAGGAATTTTCATCTTTTCCATTGCAAACCTTAAAAGCCTTAGACTGGCAGTATCCGATATAGTAGCTGTAAAATTGTTTTAGTTTTAATGATGTTTGTTACAGTGGTTGTACAGGCAAAAAATAGTTTTGAAAAGGGTATCGAGTAAAGCTTTGTGTGAATGTGTTTGACAAATAGATACTGAATTGATAGAATATACTTCAATATATTTTATACTCAACTATTGACATATTTTATGTATCAACTCCCATGTGACAGCTTTCCATTAAAGACTAAATCAACAAGAAATGTATTATCCTACCCATCTACAGGTTGCACTTCTGTTAATATAGACAATGCAATGTCCCATACAAACTCCTTTTACAACTTAAATTGTAACACTTTTACTATGAAGTGTTGTAAAAAATATCCCTGATTTATATCAAACTTGGACAGAAGCTTGTTCATGATCAGAAAGCTCATATGTACTGTTAAAGCACTCAGAAGGACATCAATAAGTATAAATGCTTTTTAAAAATGACTATAATTGACCATTAACAGGAAGAGACTCACTCCTACTGGAAGTGATTAACTGTTGGAACATAATACAGAGTTATCTCTCTTTATAAAGTCCATGTAACATAAGATTAACATGTACTACTATTTTTTGCAAAAGACAAAATATAGGGCTGTGTGTCATATATTCAACTTTATATGGCCTGAACTTCTAAGAGTTTAAACTTATAATAAAACTCTGTACTACAACTCCCTTCAATTTGGCCGCTATTCATGTGTATTTATTAGGGAGCTACCATTTGATTTTTATGGGGGGGCTAGGATGAAATTTGAAAAAAATAGGCAGGACAGGAGTTTTGAGTAAAAAAAAAGGCAGGATGAGACACTTTGCAAAAAAAAAAGGCAGGATGACAATTTAGGTAAAAAAAGTCAGGATAAACTTATAAAAAAAAAGGCAGGACCGAATAGAGTGAAAAATAAAAAGGCAGGACAGAGATTACAACTAAAAAAAAATGCAGGACAAAATTTTTCATCCTAGCCCCCCCATAAAAATCAAATGGTAGCTCCCTTAGTGTTGTCAACGGTTAACCGGTTAACCGGTTAATCGATCGAACGACCGAATACCGAATACCAAAAACGCTAACCGGTTAATCGGACTTTATTTCAATTTTGATAGATTTGATATAAATTTGTATTGAAATCATAAAATAGTGAGGTTTTTTATTTAAAAATTGTCGTGGTGGTAATTAATTTGACAGATCAATTGTCCAGTAAATTAATTGCTATTGTTAATCCTATAAACATAAAATTAATTAGAACTTGTCTCTCAGCTCGGGGCAGGATGTTAAAGAAACATAATTAGTATACATGTTGTTTTAACAGTAACTGTAAATCAGTAATGCGATTAAATTTTACGGTTTACTTCATTATTTCGTTTCTGTCCTAATATTGTGTAAACCTACACCTAAATGTGCAACCTCCGTCGTGTAAGGATTAGTCTTATTTTAAACGAAATGCTAACTCAAAAATTGTGAAATGCAAACCAATGTGAATGTACTCGATGTATACGTGATAGTACGAGTAACATGCAAACAAAGTAAAGAAACAGGCCGTACGGTGACCTATAGTTGTTAATTTCTATGTCATTTTGATCTCTTGTGGAGAATTGTCTCATTGGTAATCATACCACATCTTCTTTTTAATAATTGATCTTTCAAATTGAAACGCGCCACATCGGAGACAACAAGTGAAAAGGAAAGAATAATCGGTTTCAGACTTATTCAATTCTACGAGATCAAGAAGTTTTTTTTATTTTTCAATCTGAAGTTGGTACAAACGCTATTGCGTTGATTCGGTGTAGTTGATTATTAAAAGTCAAACTTCGCCAGGAATCCTCACAGACAAGCCTTATAATGCCAGAGTACAAACTTCAATTCTAAAAGCGTAAATTTGGGACGGATGAAAGGTTGTCAAATGGACACTCATACCACATCTTATATCTATGTGTAGGGTACTATTGATGAGGCTTTCAAGACCAACTCAAACTACCGGTTAACCGGTTAATCGGTCGAACGATTATCCGAGTAACCGGTTAGGCAAAAGTGTACGATTTGACAACACTAGTATTTATACTGGTAACATTAAAAAGTTATTCTCTACAAGATGAAACATAGAAATCATATCTGGGAGCCAGTAGGTGAACAAAATTATATCTATGAATATTTTATATCTTCCTAAAAGAGTAGTGGTTTGTAAAACAGCTGAATTTACAAAAGTGCAACCTTCAGGTAAAACAATGCAAGCAATGTGACAAACTAAAAAAAGACATGTGGCACCCTTATTATAAGGTTTGTAACCAGTGGACTAGAAATTTACAAAATAAAACTTTGATGAAAGAAAAACCATTGTGAACCATAACTAGAGGCTCTAAAGTGTCGCTCACCTTGGTATATGTGAATTAAACAAAGGAAGCAGACAGTTCATGACAAAATTGTGTTTAGGTGATTGTGATGTGTTTGAACATCTTACTTTACTGAACATTCTTGCTGCTTACAATTATCTCTATCTATAATGAACTTGTCCGTGTAGTTTCAGTGGAAAATGTTAGTAAAAATTTACAAATTTTATGAAAATTGTTAAAAATTGATTATAAAGGACAATAATTTCTCAGGGGGTCAATTGCATTTTGGTCATTTTGACTTATTTTTGAGACTTAAATTGCTGTACATTATTGCTGTTTACAGTTTATCTCTATCTATAATAATATTCAAGATAATAACCCAAAACAGCAAAATTTCCTTAAAATTACCAATTTAGGGGCAGCAACCTAACAACGAGTTGTCTGATTCATCTAAAAATTTTAGGGCAGATAGATCTTGACCAGATAAACAATTTTATACCTTGTCAGATTTGCTCTAAATGCTTTGGTTTTTGAGTTATAAGCCAAAAACTGCATTTTACCCTTATGTTCTATTTTTAGCCATAGTGGCCATCTTGGTTGGTTTGCCCGGTCACAAAACACAATTTCTAATCTAGATAGACTAATAATGATTCTGGCTATGTTTGGTAAAATTTGGCCCAGTAGTTTCAGAGGAGAAGATTTTTGTAAAAGTTAACTAAGACTTACGAAAAACGGTTAAAAATTGACTATTAAGGGCAATAACTCCTAAAGGGGTCAACTGACCATTTTGGTCATGTTGACTAATTTGTAAATCTTACTTTGCTGAACATTTTCGCTGTTTACAGTTTATCTCTATCCATAATAATATTCAAGATAATATCCAAAAACAGCAAAATTTCCTTAAAATTACCAATTCAGGGGCAGCAACCCAACAACAGGTTGTCCCATTCATCTTAAAATTTCAGGGCAGATAGATCCTGACCTGATAAACAATTTTACCCCTCGTCAGATTTGCTCTAAATGCTTTGGTTTTTGAGTAATAACCAAAAACTGCATTTAACCTCCATGTTCTATTTTTAGCCGTGGCGGCCATCTTGGTTGGTTGGCCGGGTCAAAAAACACAAATTTTAAACTAAATACATCAATGATGATTGTGGTCAAGTTTGGATTAATTTGGCCCGGTAGTTTCAGAGGAGAAGATTTTTGTAAAAGATCATGGAGATTTACGAAAAATGGTTAAAAATTGACTATAAAGGGCAATTACTCCTAAAGGGGTCAACTGACCATTTTGGTCATGTTGACTTATTTGTAAATCTTACTTTGCTGAACATTATTGCTGTTTACAGTTTATCTCCATCTATAATAATATTCAAGATAATATCCAAAAACAGCAAAATTTCCTTAAAATTACCAATTTAGGGGCAGCAACCCAACAATGGGTTGTCTGATTCATCTGAAAATTTCAGGGCAGATAGATCTTGACCTGATAAACAATTTTACCCCTGTCAGATTTGCTCTAAATGCTTTGGTTTTTGAGTTATAAGCCAAAAACTGCATTTTACCCCTATGTTCTATTTTTAGCCATGGCGGCCATCTTGGTTGGTTGGCCGGGTCAAAAAACACAAATTTTAAACTAGATACATCAATGATGATTGTGGCCAAGTTTGGTTAAATTTGGCACAGTAGTTTCAGAGGAGAAGATTTTTGTAAAAGTTAACGACGGACGACGGACGCCAAGTGATGAGAAAAGCTCACGTGGCCTTTTAGGCCAGGTGAGCTAAAAATGAAGAGAATGGTGACTATAAAAATCAGCAGGAAAATCAGCATGTGGGCTTTGAACTACCACAGTTGGTGCCAAGTCTCAACAAGATTGTAAAATATTGACCAACACTAATGTGCGATGGACATACTCAACCATTTAAAAACATGGTATCTCTGATGAGGTTTGTTACACCAATTCATTTTATTTACCGATAGTTACTGAGAAACTGATTCACTTACTAAAAATTAGATTTGACTTGAGTGTAATTCAACAATGACAATGAAGTACATTTCACCATATTTTAGATGAAAACATCATACAACAGGCAATCTTTATGCTTTTTTTCCTCTTTAAATAAAAAGCCTTTTATCAAAATATAACACTGTTCCAGCTGCTGGATTGTCATAAATGTCTTGCCTGTTGTTACTTTCATCACAGGCAAGACAAAAATATGCTTTGTTAGCAATTTTTCAAAGAAAATAGGCATGTTATGGTCAATTTTTAATTCAGGTAAAAAGATTTCAAGTGTGTATTTATTCAAATATAACAATGATAGCTTACACTTATTGCAGTGGATACAAAAATGTCAATGTATTTATTTAACCATTCAGTTTGAGGCTATATATATAACACCATTATTGTCTGCATAATAGACTTTAGCCATCAGAAATGATCTTTATTGATTTATGTGATCAGTCTTAAGTTGATCCCATGAAAATACAAGGCAGATAACTCCTGTTTTAAAGAAAGACTGAAGATAAAATTAAACAAGTTTATTTACATTTAACACAAAGCAGCAACAATACAGTAAGAATGAAACATTCATGAAATAATACCTAGAATAGGCTTGTATTGTAAGTTTATTTATAAAGCTGCCATAAAACTGTTCCAATTTCTATTAGTGAAAAACATAAGACATTTTTTTTATATAATTATGTCATGTACTATTAATAGCTTCAGAAAAGAAAGATCAGAACTTAATAGTTATTCCTGTTAAAGAAAGACATCTTTTCCCCTCCTCTAAATATAGCTGACATATATAAGTCATATTAAAGTATTAATGTATTCAATATTTTCACAAATCAGCATATTTATTGTTGGCATTAGTTTAAAGGAACACACTTTATAATACCAAACTTTGGCAAAAAAATAGAGAGCCTTACATATTTCTAAAAATAACTAATGAAACCTACTAAAGTAAAAAAAAATATTTCTAGAAAAAGATTGACTACCCAGGAAAGTTCATAAAACATTTAGAATTCTTTTTCACAAAATGAAACAAACACAAAAATATGAAATGTTATGTAATTTTATACAAAAATGGTGTGAAATAATAGATGAACATATAGGAATTCTACTGATTACAGGTAATAAATCAAAAAATAAATCTGACATGATTCTTAATAATCCTAAAATACCCACTGTTTGTGTTGATAATAAAAACCATTATATAATATGCACTTAATTTTCATTTCTTTTTCTACTAAAAATATTTCTTAAAAATATTCAGGTTTAATACTAAAGCTCCAAATGCTTTGTGGTGTAAAATTCAAAGTTATATAAAATACCTAACAAAATATGTCAAAACTCTATAAGAAATCAAATCACATGATTGCTTTCCACTGTTTTCACTATCATTAACAAGAACTCTTTGTATATACACACACAATATTTATCATAAACTTAAATATTCTGACAAAGGACACCTTTAGGCTTTATGAAATTAAACGGTTCTCAGACAGGCTTCTTGGAACAATTGTGAAAGAAAATATGTTCTTGTCTTATGCATTCAGTTGCCACTCATTTAAGCTGACTGATTCATATAATTTGTTTACTTTTAACTGTTTTTGACTGTCATTTTCTAACTCGTGCCCAACATATTTAAGTCTCTGAACTAGACTGCATTGGAAAGTAATTTTCATCTGATTATTTTTTTCATCATTTGTGGAAATATATCATTCAGACATGTTCTGATTAGTTTTTGTATCAGTTTTAAACCACACCTCTCATGATTAAATGCCAATAAACCCCGCTGCTTTCGAAATAAAATAAAATTACTACCAATAGTAAGAAGAGAGTTAATTCAAGCTTCAAAATTAGAAGGAATTTGAACAAGCTGTTTATTTTTCGTTTTTATCATAAAAAAAGTTAACAGATTTATTTTTTTCTGGTGTCTGAAAACCAAATAATTTCACTTACAAGTTCTTTATAATTGTAATTCATTTATCACTGAAACAGTGTAACCATTACCGTCTTATTATTTACAATTTTTCCAGCAGAACTATTTATACAGTATAACTTATGTTTAATTGTAGTTATTTGGCCATGCCCTAATTTCTATGTACAAGTTAAAGGTAATGTACATTTCTTGATAGTAATTCATTGATCCATTTATGGTTGTCCATGCATGGAACAACTCTCTCTGTGTTTCTTTCCCAGCTTATACCTTTCCTCAGCAAAACTAAAATACAAAATTATGACATATGTATATATAAATCTTGTATCAAAGAAATCAAAAGAGAAAAGTATCATGTGAAAGACTTCTTTAACAACTACACAATGACTTTGACTTGTAAAAATATGAATGCACTGTAGTGCGATGATAGATCAATATTGTAATAATTTTGATTTCGAGGCCTAACTAATAGTGACTTTATGATGTTTATTTCTTTTCTGATAAAAAATTAAACCAACTGCAATGTTACAGGGGATTCCAGAATCCTAAATTGATGAATAGCATATCTTTATTGACTACAGTCTGCAAGAAATTTAAAAGTGTTCAAATAACTTCCCTTTTGTATTGCTCACTATTTAAGAAAAATCCATGTGAAATAACATTCTGATCAAAGTGTTACAAAAAGTACATTAAATGTGCAGATAAAATGAAGCTGAAATGTGAGCTATAACTCACTTATGATTCCCTACTATAAGTATTTGGCGAACAGGAGGTTGATAAGCAACATGTGAAAACGCATACATGGTATGGCATTGTGATATAAAGCTTTCTTCTATATTTCAGGAAGTTGATGAGCAATGAATGTAAAAAACACATCCCACAGTATAGGATGATCAACTGAGATAGATACCAAATTTCAGGAAGCTCTGATCAATGAAACTAGAGGCTCTCAAGTGCCTGTGTCGCTCACCTTGGTCTATGTGCATATTAAACAATGGACACAGATAAATTCATGACAAAATTGTGTTTTGGTGATATGTTTGTAGATCTTACTTTACTGAACATTCTTGTTGCTACAAGTATCTCTATCTATAATGAACTTGGCACAGTAATTACAGTGGAAAATATGTTGTAAAAATGTACAAAAATTTATGAAAACTGTAAAAAATTGACTATAAAGGGCAATAACTCCTTAAGGGGTCAATTGACAATTTTGGTCATGTTGACTTATTTGTAGATCTTACTTTGCTGAACATAACTGTTGAATAAAGTTGATCTCTATCTATTATAATATTCAAGATAATAACCAAAATCTGCAAAATTCCCTTAAAATTACTAATTCGGGGGCAGCAACCCAACAACGGGTTGTTCAATTTGTCTGATAATTTCAGGGCAGATAGATCTTAACCTGATTAACAATTTAACCCCACGTCAGATTTCCTATAAGGGTGTTTTTCAATAAAAACGTATTTTCTTGTCCTAACCACTTTAAAAAAAATGTGTTTGATCCTTGCAAGTAATTTTATGTACAGTCAGTACATTGAATTAGATTTAACATTTTTAAGCAAAGAAACAGTTTATTTTTTAGAGGGATTGATAAAATATTGACTCCTGAATGGTCCAAAACAACCAAAATGGCATGTCCCTAGACCGCCTGTTCAACATTCATACTCTAAAATATCGTAAAAAAAATAAGAAATTTATTAAGTTCTTTAATAATTCAAAAGTATGTTCAGAGCCAACATATTCTAATAAACAGCTTTCAATATAGGTTTTTTTAATTTCAGAAGGTGTGTCCCTCACAAATTGTCCACTACGAAACGAAGTCATTAAAATTTGCCAATAAACAGTTTTATAAAATCAATGTAATTTTTGTTTGCAAGAGATATAAACATTAGGGTCTTACAAAAGAAGTGATGCTTTTATAATGGCAATTAAATTGTTGGTAAGAAAAATTGAGCACATCAAATGGACCAGAGTGATACCGTATTTTTGATAATGTCCCCTACGAAACGGGTCAAATCTCCTTCAGTATCTGGTTTTAAAATTATGCAAAAAAATCAGTGTACAGCTTGATAAATGCTTTGATGAATACAATCAGTCTTGTTACTATTGCAATATAGGGTTTGTGGGGAAAAAATAAAGCATGCGAATACGTCCCTTACGAAACAAGTATGGGAGAAAAACGTTTCGTAGTGGACACTACCACTACCATGGTGTCTTTTTTTAATCTTTTTTCAATTATATTCGTGCAAAACAAATAACAAGGGTTAGTTTCATGTAATTTTTATTATGTTTTTATTAACATATAATAGGGTTGATGTCAACTACGAAACTTTTTGTCCACTACGAAACGGTTTTGTCCACTACGAAACGCATCAAAATGTCCACTACGTAACAAGAGTTGAACCTTCATATGTGAAGTACTGTCTAATCTTTATCGATAAAAATGATTTTCTAATTCAGAAAAAAATGATATTTTTCTAGTATTTAAAGTAAACAAACTGGAATGTCTATAGGAAACATTTAAAATTGCAAAAAATATGTGTGTTTAGAAGAAGTTTCGTAGGGGACAAAAGTCCCCTACGAAACAGTACACAAATTATGAAAATAATATCATTTTAAAGAATATTTAAGATTGCAATTTTTGTTTACAAATAGGTCTATTATAGAAGTATTCAAAATAACTCTTGAAATTAAATTTTAGACAAGTTGATTTTCCATTTTTTTTAGGTCTGAAATTTACGCTTTTATTGAAAAACGCCCATAAATGCTTTGGTTTCAGAACTATAAGCAAAAATCTACATTTTACCCCAATGATAATTATGGCCAAGTTTGGTTAAATTTGGCCCAGTTGTTTCAGAGAAGATTTTTTTAAAAGATTACTAAAATTTTAGAAAAATTATTAAAAATTGACTATAAAGGGCAAAAACTCCTTTAGGGGTCAGCTGACAATTTTGGTCATGCCGACTTATTTGTAGATCTTACTTTGCTGAACATTATTGCTGTTTACAGTTTATCTCTATCTATAATAATATTCAAGATAATAACCGTAAACAGCAAAATTTCCTTAAAATTGCTAATTTGGGGGCAGCTATCCAACAACGGGTTGTTCAATTTGGCTGAAAATTTCAGAGCAGATAGATCTTAACCTGATTAACAATTTAACCCCCCACCCCCCCATCAGATTTGCTCTAAATGCTTTGGTTTCAGAGACATAAGCCAAAATCTACATTTTACCCCTATGTTTTATTTTTAGCCATGGCAGCCATCTTGGTTGGTTGGCCAGGTCATCTAACACATTTTTTAAATTAGATACCCCAATGATGATTGTGGCTAAGTTTGATTAAAATTTGGCCCAGTAGTTTCAGAGGAGAAGATTTTTGTAAAAGTTAATGACGAAGGACGCCAAGTAATGAGAAAAGCTCACTTGGCCCGAGCTAAAAATGGATAAAACTTTCCTGAGTTTGACAGACAGATAGATAGAGAGGGGTAAACCATTATATCTCTCCATTGGAGCAAGGGTATAATGAAGTTTATTTGGTGTTATATCTATTACCTTCCATCTGTTACCACATTCCATACAGAACACAAATGTTGTCATAGGTTCATCAGCACTTCTTGTCTGCATCTGAAAGGAAACAAATAGACAATAACATCTAGTTAATGTTTTCTATCATCTGACAAATAAAATATACACTGTTATCTGCTCTTAGGTTCCATTGTTGTCTCTTTGACACATTCCCCATTTCCATTCTCAATTTTGATTAAGATGAAAAGATTCTTCAGTAAACCCTCTCATTGAAGATTGTAATAACTTATATAATGAAAAGTGTAAATTTTGACAATTTTGTTTAAATGGCACAACAGTAAAGGCATAGTTATAAAAGTTAGCATATCTGAAGTTGAATGCATGAATAGGCATAGAATTAGCCATAGTTATAAAAGTTAGCATATCTGAAGTTGAATGCATGAATTTATCTATTATAATGGGAAACTGCAGAAACTTATTTACAAAAGAAAATTGATAAATTTGTAACGCCCATCTGGAAAAAAAAAAAAGGCAATAAAATGATTAGTCTTGAAATCCTTATAATGTTATGAATACATTTTACACTCCATAAACAATAAATACAGTTAACATTTTGTTTACTTTTGTAACACTGATCAAAAGTTATTTTCAAACTACTTATGTATTATTACACAATTACCAGTTAAAAGGTTTTAATTTAAACAAGAACTGCCTGCAGAGCAGGATAAAGTCCACCTACTTTCACTTTTCATTAGTCACAAATAGCTATTTTATTTTATCCATTTTTTAAATTATGTTAGGCATGTTAATGTCGATTTCAATTTTAATGTTTTTATTATTTCTAATAGTAACAAATATTCCTATGTGAAATGGCCAGAAGTCTGATAATTTAACGAAATAGAATGCGCTATATTTATTTATTTCACACAAAACTGATGTTAGCTTCTATTCTCAATGTAAAGTCATATTCAAGAAAAGATATCATATGACAACCATGCTTTATTTGTTTTAATTATCCCTACGTTGAATACCATACCTGACTATATGTACACTTATTTTTTCCACATTTTCCACATTTAAACAAATCTGTCGTTGTCCCTTCTGTTTTTGCCATCTGATGATCATCTATAGATTCTTTTGTGTATTTGGCTCTTAACTCTTTCATCTTATCGCAGGCCATATCCTGCAGTGATAAAAACAAACACTATATGTCTGCAGACAAAACTTGTTTACTTCCTATACACATGTATTTTATAGAAGTTGGTATAATAAAGGTATTGTTTTTGTAAATGATGTGATTAGTAATAGTGGAAAGTTTCTCTCCTATGGGGAAATAAAAGACAAATTTGATATTTCTGGGAATATAATGATGTATAATAGTATCATTTCAGCATTAAATAAGACTAAGAAGCTGTATTCAAGGGGAGATAATAAGCTCACAGAACCTTTTACTCCCTCTTTTGTTCAAACCATTTTAAAAAGAAAAAAGGGAACTAAAGATATATATTGGATGTTAATACCTAAAGTGGTTCCTAATGGGGAGAAAAAGTGGAATAAAATTTTGAAACTTAATGACTTGGAATGGAGAGAAATTTTCAAACTTCCTTTTGCAGTTACTAATAACACAAAATTACAATGGTTACAGTTTAGAGTAAATCATAGAATATTAGCTACAAACAAATTTTTGTGTAAAATTAATGTCATAAATAGTCAGCTATGTAATTTTTGTAAGGAAGAAATAGAAACTATAGAACATGTACTATGGAATTGTG
Organism: Mytilus edulis; assembly: GCF_963676685.1. Classification (NCBI taxonomy): domain Eukaryota; kingdom Metazoa; phylum Mollusca; class Bivalvia; order Mytilida; family Mytilidae; genus Mytilus; species Mytilus edulis. The sequence goes on along the minus strand of NC_092344.1, from coordinate 116,625,752 downwards.
AAAATGTCCAGAATTTATTAGAAGAAATAGATATATGGTTTTTATCTAATGGTATAAGTATTTCATTCACCAAAAAGAATTTTTTGTTTGGTGATGTCTCACATGTATACAAGGGTGAAATTTCAAACCTGATTTTTCTGTGTCTTAAACAATATATTTATAATACAAGATATTTCCAGAAAGTTTTATCAATTCATGCTGTGAAGAAAGTTCTAAAAGATCTTTATAATTTAGAGAAGTGTATAGCAGTGAGAAACAATAAGCTTGAGAGTTTCAATAAATTGTGGATTCAATTTACTCATTTGTTCGATTGTAATTAAAGTCCTATTATAATGCATATGTGAAAAACATGATAGAATGTTAATTTGTGAACTAACAAAAAAGTTACATCAAAAATATTCATCAGAAAATTATATTTATATTTATTTTCATTTTTTTATTATTTTAAATTTTATTTAACTTATTTTTCCTCAAAATTTCCATTCTTAAAAAAACTATAAAAACTTAGAATATCTGTATGTTTGTTAAACAATTATTCTAATATGATGAATACATTTATTTGTGGTCCTTATTTTTGAACTTTTATTATGTTATTTTTTAATGCAAAAAAAAAAAATGCGATATATTATATTGTAACTACAGCTGATATATTTTTTTGTAAAGTGAACTAACAAATACTAACACATATATATTTGCATGATCTATTACTAACATTAACGAGGCCGGGATAAGGTACCGGTATTCGATGTTTTCATTACTAACAAATGTACAGATTTCAATAAAAAATGAAAATTATAAAAAAAAAAAACTTCCTATACACTTGTAATAATTTCTATATTATTATGCAAACTTTACTTATTAGGCTTACCTTAAAAGCATCGATCAACTGAGTTCTAAATAGTTTATTTTCTGATTTTTTATGATAATAATATCAATAAGTTTTAACTTCAAACAACATTAAAGCAGTCATGGGAATTATAACAGCAAGATATGTTCCCTTCAGTCATGGCATTTTATTAAATAAGTGTTGTCTGCTTCATTCATGGGAATTATAAAAGTAATACATGTTCCCTTAAAGACAGGGTTGGCAAAAACCCGGGTTTTATGAGTATTGCCCAGCCCAGTGGGAAATACTGGGAAAACCCGGGTTTTACTGGGTTTTAGTGGGTAATACTGGGCAATACTGGGTAATATAAAATATTTGTCTGAATTTTAAAGAGGATTCAGTGATAAAAACAAATGCAATACATTTAATAAGATAGTTATACCCTATTTTGTTTGTTTAGCATTTGTCTAGATTGGCAAACTGTAAATAGAAAGCAAGTAAATCATTTCTTTTCAAATGAATATAGCTCCTATTAAGAACTAACAATTACATGTATTAAAGAAACATCACATTTAAATAAAGTATATGTACTGTCACTAATTAATAAGTAATTATTCAGATTAGAATACAGATTTGTTTATGTACCAATAATCAGTCCTTTCAATTTTAAAAGTGTTAATGGCATGACCCTGTAGTGTGTTTATTTAGCAATATGAATGTATAACAATTATAATTAACAATTCACTTAAACACTGCAATAAAATGCTTTTTCAAAGTTTGGAATATTGAAACAATACTTGGTAATTAAAAGGTATCTTTAAACGTGCAAATCTTGTATTCTGCCTACATATAAAATTAATAGAGAAGAGAATGAAATTGAATTTTCTAGAATGACTGTCAATGGTTATCTGTATAAAAAGTATAGATTTAGCTGTTAGAAACTATAATAAGTTTTTACTATTTTGTGTTAAAATAAGGTTAAAAAATCATATTGCCCAGTAATGCCCACTTTTACCCATTTCTGGGAGTATTGTCCAGCCCGGGAAAACCCGGGTTTTCCCGCCCGGGAATTCCCGGGTGGTTAATACTTTGCCAACCCTGCTTAAAGAGCCACTAGCTGTCATATTCATGTTCATCGATTTTGCAAACTATCAAAAGTCTAAAATAAACAATTTGCAGGACATGGTCTCAATAACATTTAGATTCGATTCGTGTGTATTTTAGTGTAGATGCCATCTAATTAACTATTGAGTTGACCTTTTATGACCATATAAGCGATGTAAACATAAACATAGATATAAATAGATTAAGCAACCTGTACAATTGGATTTTTATAGGTCTGTTAAATTTTGTATCACAGATTAAAAATATATGTTTATCATCGTTTTTCCTTATAAGAATGATTTTTTTGTGGATAGAATCAGTCGATCAAATAATTTACCTTTGTTTCACTTTCAATGTTGACGACATTCTTTTCCTTTAAATAACTGTACACATACAATGCATGCATTATTCTATCTCTTTCTTAGGGATTAAATTGGAGTTCACATGAATACGGATTTATTGAGGTCGAATCATTCACTTGCAAGTGAATAATTCATTATCAATATTTCTTAGCTTAATTTGACAAAATTGAACCATTTTAGCAGCTAAAAGCGAATTATAATTTCACTTTTTCTCTTTCATTAATGATTGAACAAAAAAAATCATACTTTAGACTTTTAATTTATCTCGTAGCTAGGGCCCCTTTAAGTCATGGGAATTTTAAAAGCAAGAAATGTCACCTTAAGTCATGGGAATTTTAAAAAAAGAAATGCCCCCTTCACTCATAGGAGTTATAAATGTAACTGGAGAGCATAGTTTTTATCAGAAAATCACATTGTCTCCTCCAGGACTTGAACTTGGGACCTCCGTGTTACAAGGCAGGGTTCTAACTAATTCATATGTACCATGATAGATAAAAATTCAGTCAAACTTTACAACTGAACATTTTGAAACCTAAGGTAACCCTAAAAATTAGATATATTCAATACTTTATATGTTGCACATGTTCTGTATCTCAGCAGTTGGAGCCAATTATTGCTCAAATTCAGTAGCAGAAGGTAAACTGCTAGTGTGAACATTGTCCATTAACTTATTCTTAGAATAGAAATCATCCTAAATAATTGTATCAGACATTTGTTAGCAGTAAAATCCTAATGTGATTTTAAGTCTTTCAATTTAGCTTACCTCTGTTGGCATGCTGGCTATTCTTTCAGTAGAAACTAAACCACACAGCACATTTTCTCTTAGTTTGGGATTTCTAACATCTTTCAAGTTAGCTATTCTACTTCTAACCCGTGCCTTATATTTGCTATCTGTATTGTTAAATTCTTGAAAAATGTCTAAATACAGTTAAGGAAAAAAGTCATAATACATAATCTGTGTACTTTTTTTTGTTTGTTATGATTTGAGGTTATTGTCTCATAGAAACATGCCCCTCTCTTACTTCTCCTTAGTTCGTATGTATTGTGATAGATAAGTTTTTAGTAAAATGTTACAACTGAACATTAAGAAACCTACAGGACCCCTAAAAAGTAGATAAATTCCATATTTTTGATGTAGTACATGTACTGTATATCAGCTGTTGCAGCCAGTTATTGCTCAAATTCAGTAGGAGTAAGAAAACTGGTAGTGTAAAGGTTGACCATGAACGTAATCTTAGAATAGAAATCAACCTGGATAATTGTATCAGACATTTGTTAGAAGTAAAGGTCTGAATGCAATTGTTACCAATATTGAGCATTCATGATATACGTTAAAGCCTGTACATATATATTATATGACTGAATAAAAGGATACATTCCTCAACATGGGCAGCAAGATCGTCAGGACTTGATGAAGAAACAACATTACCTACAATAAAATAGGGTTGTTCAAAAGATATAGATGGCATGTATAAAACAAGAGGCTCTCAAGAGCCTGAATCGCTCACCTTCATTCTTTTGGTTAAATCTCTCATCAATGATTATTTTGGCTTTTCAATTTATTTAAATGTTTTTTGGATCGTCCTATTTTCTTCAAAAGCCAAAAAAAATAATCATTTTCTCCTATGTTCTATTTTAGCCATAGGAGCTATGTTTCTTGACATACAAGGAAATAAAATATAAAATTTATACTAAATACTCTGAAACTCATTTAGCCTAAGTTTGGCTGAAATTGATACAGCAGTTTCAAAGGAGAAGATTTTTTAAAGTAAGTCAACATGATGAACAAATTGTGAAAAAAGTCTTTAAAGGGCAATAACTCCTTAAGTGGTCAATTGACAATTTTGGTCAATTTGACTTAATTGAAGATCTTACTTTGCTGAACATTATTGCTGTTTACAGTTTATTTCTATCTATAATTATATTCAAGATAATAAACAAAAACAGCAAAATTTCCTTAAAATTATCAATTCAGGGGCAGCAACCCAACAACAGGTTGTCTGATTCATCTAAAAATTTCAGGGCAGATAGATCTTGACCTGATAAACAATATTACCCAACGTCAGATTTGCTCTAAATGCTTTGGTTTTTGAGTTATAAGCCAAAAACTGCATTTGACCCCTATGTTCTATTTTTAGCAATGGCGACCATGTTTGTTGATAGATCATAACTTCGGATACAATTTACAAACTAGATACCCTAAGGAACATTCAGTTAAAGTTTGGAAGTATTTGGCCCAGTAGTTTCAGAGGAGTAGATTTTTGTAAAAGATTACTAAGATTTACGAAAAATGGTTAAAAATTGACTATAAAGGGCAATAACTCCTAAAGGGGTCAACTGACCATTTCCGTCATGCTGACTTATTTGTAGATCTTACTTTGCTGAACATTATTCCTGTTTACAGTTTATCTCTATCTATAATAATATTCAAGATAATAACCAAAAACAGCAAAATTTCCTTAAAATTACCAATTCAGGGGCAGCAACCCAACAACGGGTTGTCTGATTCATCTGAAAATTTCAGGGCAGATAGATCTTGACCTGATAAACAATATTACCCCATGTCAGATTTGCTCTAAATGCTTTGGTTTTTGAGTTATAAGCCAAAAACTGCATTTGACCCCTATGTTCTATTTTTAGCAATGGCGACCATGTTTGTAAATAGATCATAACTTCGGATACAATTTACAAACTAGATACCCTAAGGAACATTCAATTAAAGTTTGGAAGTATTTGGCCCAGTAGTTTCAGAGGAGAAGATTTTTGTAAAAGATTACTAAGATTTACGAAAAATGGTTAAAAATTGACTATAAAGGGCAATAACTCCTAAAGGGGTCAACTGACCATTTCCGTCATGCTGACTTATTTGTAAATCTTACTTTGCTGAACATTATTCCTGTTTACAGTTTATCTCTATCTATAATAATATTCAAGATAATAAACAAAAACAGCAAAATTTCCTTAAAATTACCAATTCAGGGGCAGCAACCCAACAACGGGTTGTCTGATTCATCTGAAAATTTCAGGGCAGATAGATCTTGACCTGATAAACAATATTACCCCATGTCAGATTTGCTCTAAATGCTTTGGTTTTTGAGTTATAAGCCAAAAACTGCATTTGACCCCTATGTTCTATTTTTAGCAATGGCGACCATGTTTGTTGATAGATCAAAACTTCGGATACAATTTATTAAATAGATACCCTAAGGAACATTCAGTTAAAGTTTGAAAGTATTTGGTCCAATAGTTTCAGAGGAGAAGATTCTTGAAATAGTTTACGACGACAGACGACGGACGCCAAGTGATGGCATAAGCTCACTAAGGGACAGGTGAGCTAATAAAAAAAGCTTACTTTGCAATTGGAAAATATAAAACATGTATGTTATAGAATATATCCATTATTTGAAACAATATGTTCACAATCACTAAAGTAAAATAAATATTAATAAAATGTAGTCAAATAGTACTTTGAAGATTGATAGTTTGCACCCTATAAAAGTATTTACAGAGGTAACATATATATAAAGTAACTTACATTCTATTTTTAATGCATTAGCTAATAATTCTCTACATTTTATTCGTACAGGATCATGTGTAGAGGGCGCTGTGATATCTACAGGCGTTGTTGGTTCTTTTGTCTCCTGCTTTTCCTCAGACTTTTCTTCAGAATTATCAACTGATTCCTGTGATTCCAACATTTCTGAATCTTGTGAATTTTCAGGAGAATTTGATGTTGATTTTTTGGTTTCCCCATTTTTATTATTTGACTGTGTATTTTCTTAAATAAAAATTAGAAAATGGTATTATTCAAACATGTGAAAACTATCAACATTTCAAATATAAAAATAAACAGCTGCGCCATGAGCGCATGATACGCCCGACGTCTTGTGTTGAAGTTTTATGCAATAATCATAAATAGTTTCTGAGAAAGTTTTAAGCAATTACCATTTATTGCTTTTGAGACACGGCGGGACATGTGAAACCCCCCCCCCCCCCCCCCACACCCTGTTTTTTTTTAACAAATATCACTAAAATAAAATTTTGAATCAAACCAAAAAGTATACAGATCTTTAGATTAATATAACAAAGAAGTTTTTGTGTACAGTTTCAAGCAATAATCATAAATTGTTTTGAGATACAGCGAGACATGTAAAAAAAAACCTCCCCTTTTTTACAAAATACTCAATAACTCAAAAATAAAATTTTGAGTCATCACCAAAAAGTATACAGATCTTTAGATTAATATAACAAAGAAGTGTGTAAAGTTTTAAGCAATAATCATAAATCGTTTATGAGATACGGCACGACATGTAAAAACCCCTCCCCCTTTTTTACAAAATACTCAATAACTCAAAAATGAAATTTTGAGTCATCACCAAAAAGTATACAGATCTTTAGATTAATATAACAAAGAAGTGTGTAAAGTTTTAAGCAATAATCATAAATCGTTTTTGAGATACGGCGCGACATGTAAAAAACCCTCCCCCTTTTTTACAAAATACTCAATAACTCAAAAATGAAATTTTGAATCATCACCAAAAAGTATACAGATATTAAGATTAATATAACTAAGAAGTGTGTAAAGGTGTGTAAAGTTTTAAACAATAATCAAGAATCGTTTTTTGAGATACGGTGCGACATGTGAAAAAAACCACACCCCTGTTTTAGTTACAAAGTGCCATAACACAAAAAGTTTAAATCTTATTTTCACCAAAAGTATACAGATCATTTGACCATCATAAAAAACAACTATATTAAGTTTCATAAAATTTAGATAAGTCGTTCTCAAGTTACGTTGCGACATGTTTACGCCTGACAGACAGACAGACGGACGGACACCGGACATTTGTATACCATAATACGTCCCGTCAAAATAAAAAATTATACAGTTATATTTCTCGTCATTTCACAAACAAACACTTAACAGAAATTTGTATATATGTAAACAATTCTAGTTTTCAGTGAAGATTGCACGGCCAAATTAAGTTATGAGCAAAATTTGCTTAAAGTCCAACTGAACAAAAATTAAAATGGCTATGACATTAACTTGCTGTAGGAAGGTGTTTCAGAAAAAAAAAATAGCCTTTCAAGTTAAAAGCATGGTTGTAACCATTTTTGTCTTTAACAGAAATGAACTGACTTCAATTCTTATTTATTGTTCTTGAACAATGTTTTTCTTCACCTGGCCCAAGGCAACAACTACATGCTCATGACTTGGGACAGACACATAATGAATGTGACGGGCGTATGACATTAGCGCCGATTTTTAAAATTGTCATTCTTTCATTTGCGCCGATTTCATTTTTTCATTTGCGCCAATTTTATGTTTGCTGCTAATTGCATTTACAGTTTAACACAGGTGAGTAAATACTTGTACATGTACTATATACCTTGAATGTATATATTGGTAACATTTGGTTAAACGTTCAATGGCATAGCTTGCATGTATGCTCAGATGCTCAAGCATCCACATCATTTTGACCAAATTTTTTTTTTTAAAATAGATTACCGGTAATGTATAATTGCATGTGTTCGCAGCAGAAACACACAGATGTACTAGTATCTAAACGTAACAATAGTGAGGATATGAAAATAGCGTTCAACTTTTTCCGAAGCAGTACACGTGGTCTTTCCTTTAGGCTCATTTAGTTAATGGATAAATCACTGATAAGTGCATCGTCGGCTACGGCAAGCGCAGAAGATGATCATGATACGCAGATCTGCGGACATGTTTGGTCTGAAATTGAGCCAAGCAGAGCCATGACATAACAAAACTAGAGGCTCTAAAGAGCCTGTGTCGCTCACCTTGGTCTATGTGCATATTAAACAAAGGACACAAATGGATTCATGACAAAATTGTATTTTGGTGATGGTGATGTGTTTGAAGTTCTTACTTTACTGAACGATTTTGCTTCTTACAATTATATCTATCATGAACTTTGCCCATTAGTAACAGAGAACTATATTTGGTAAAAATTTACATAAATTTACCAAATTAATGAAAATTGTTAAAAATTGACTATAAAGGGCAATAACTCCTTAAGGGGTCAATTGACCATTTAGGTCATGTTGACTTATTTGTAGATCTTACTTTGCTGAACATTATTGCTGTTTACAGTTTATCGCTATCTATAATAGTATTCAAGATAACCAAAAACGGCAAAATTTCTTTAAAAATTACCAATTGGAGGGCAGCAACCCAACAACCAGTTGTCCAATTCATCTGAAAAATTCAGGGCAGATAGATATTGATTTGATTAACAATTTAACTTCTTGTCAGATTTGCTCTAGATGCTTTGGTTTCATAGTTATAAGCAAAAAACTGCATTTTACCCCTATGTTCTATTTTTAGCCGTGGCGGCCATCTTGGTTGAATGGCCAGGTCATCGGACACATTTTTCAAACTAGATACCCCAAAGATGATTGTGGCCTAGTAGTTTCAGTGGAGATTTTGTAAAAGATTTCTTAAGATTTATGAAAAATGGTTAAAGATTGACTATAAAGGGCAATAACTCCTAAAGGGGTCAACTGACCATTTTGGTCATGTTGACTTATTTGTAGATCTTACTTTGCTGAACATTATTGCTGTTTAAAATTTATCTCTATCTATAATAATATTCAAGATAATAACCAAAAACAGCAAAATTTCCTCAAAATTACCAATTCAGGGGCAGCAACCCAACAACCGATTGACCGATTCATCTGAAAATTTCAGGGCAGATAGTTCTTGACCTGATAAACATTTTTATCCCATGTCAGATTTCCTCAAAATGCTTTGGTTTTTGAGTTATAAGCCAAAAACTGCATTTTACCCCTATGTTCTATTTTTAGCGGTGGCGGCCATCTTGGTTGGTTGACCAGGTCACGCCACACATTTTTTAAACTAGATACCCCAAAGATGATTGTGGCCAAGTTTGGATTAATTTGGCCAAGTAGTTTCAGAGGAGAAGATTTTTGTAAAAGATTACTTTAATTTACGAAAAATGGTTAAAAATTGACTATAAAGGGCAATAACTCCTAAACGGGTCAACTGACCATTTTGGTCTTGTTGACTTATTTGTAGATCTTACTTTGCTGAACATTATTGCTGTTTACAGTTTATCTCTATCTATAATAATATTCAAGATAATAACCAAAAACAGCAAAATTTCCTCAAAATTACCAATTCAGGGGCAGCAACCCAATAACCGATTGACCGATTCATCTGAAAATTTTAGGGCAGATAGATCTTGACCTGATAAACATTTTTATCCCATGTCAGATTTCCTCAAAATGCTTTGGTTTTTGAGTTATAAGCCAAAAACTGCATTTTACCCCTTTGTTCTATTTTTAGCCGTGGCGGCCATCTTGGTTGGTTGACCAGATCACGCCACACATTTTTTAAACTAGATACCCCAAAGATGATTGTGGCCAAGTTTGGATTAATTTGGCCAAGTAGTTTCAGAGGAGAAGATTTTTGTAAAAGATTACTTTAATTTACGAAAAATGGTTAAAAATTGACTATAAAGGGCAATAACTCCTAAACGGGTCAACTGACCATTTTGGTCATGTTGACTTATTTGTAGATCTTACTTTGCTGAACATTATTGCTGTTTACAGTTTATCTCTATCTATAATAATATTCAAGATAATAACCAAAAACAGCAAAATTTCCTCAAAATTACCAATTCAGGGGCAGCAACCCAACAACCGATTGACCGATTCATCTGAAAATTTTAGGGCAGATAGATCTTGACCTGATAAACATTTTTATCCCATGTCAGATTTCCTCAAAATGCTTTGGTTTTTGAGTTATAAGCCAAAAACTGCATTTTACCCCTTTGTTCTATTTTTAGCCGTGGCGGCCATCTTGGTTGGTTGACCAGGTCACGCCACACATTTTTTAAACTAGATACCCCAAAGATGATTGTGGCCAAGTTTGGATTAATTTGGCCAAGTAGTTTCAGAGGAGAAGATTTTTGTAAAAGATTACTTTAATTAACGAAAAATGGTTAAAAATTGACTATAAAGGGCAATAACTCCTAAACGGGTCAACTGACCATTTTGGTCATGTTGACTTATTTGTAGATCTTACTTTGCTGAACATTATTGCTGTTTACAGTTTATCTCTAACTATAATGATATTCAAGATAATAACCAAAAACAGCAAAATTTCTTCAAAATTACCAATTCAGGGGCAGCAACCCAACAACCGATTGACCGATTCATCTGAAAATTTCAGGGCAGATAGATCTTGACCTGATAAACATTTTTACCCCATGTCAGATTTGCTCTAAATGCTTTGGTTTTTGAGTTATAAGCCAAAAACTGCATTTTACCCCTATGTTCTATTTTTAGCCGTGGCGGCCATCTTGGTTGGTTGACCGGGTCACGCCACACATTTTTTAAACTAGATACCCCAATGATGATTGTGGCCAAGTTTGGTTTGATTTGGCCCAGTAGTTTCAGAGGAGAAGATTTTTGTAAAAGTTAACGACGGACGACGGACGCCAAGTGATGAGAAAAGCTCACTTGGCCCTTCGGGCCAGGTGAGCTAAAAATACAACGTTATTAGTTAACAACTAATCAATCATATCCTGATATCGTTTCCTGGGACATGAAACACGACTAGTATTTATAATGGAGTTTGATAATTCCTGGACTTATAAATTCCCTTTTCCATCTAGGTACAAATATTAATTTTATTTTCAATAAAAGAACAATAAATGTCCCCGCATTGTTCATATTTTATCTATCCAAGATACAAGTGAAATAACAAAAAAAGCATTTTTTTTATTTTTTTATTAATATCTTGAGAGAAATAAAAGCTTCAGGCCAAATGCAGTGGGATTTCCGTTATAATTCATATTTCAAAGGTATTACAGTGAGTTGACTGTTAGTGTTGCTCTCCACCAATTGCAACTCATTCAAAATTTTGACCCAATTGCAATTTGTTTTATTAAACCAAATTGTTCAACTGGTCAGAATATTGAACAAATTGTTCAGTCAAAATGTGAAAGTGCAAGGTGATAAAATAAAACATACTTACAATCCTATAAGACTTTAACTCCACTTTAATGATGTTGTGACAAAATTAGTTTATCAGTTTGTATAGATATATTATATTTATTTCTATTCCGTTATATTTGGAATTTCCCTATTCTATTTCTATCTTTAGACTTGTGGTACAAGTTTGGCTAGTATGTAAATCAGAAGTGGTCTGATGTTACTGTTGTTTTCTGCACGAATATTTCGAGGGCGGTAGTACGGGTGGGGTTTTATAGACATATATAAGTCCTGATTACGTTTGATTATTATCGATGTGCTCGAGTAACTTTGATAGACGAAGTTAACGTTAAGCTCTGCATAATATATTACAGTTATCATGGTTATGTTTGTATTGATATGTATTTAGAGGACATTGTGAATGTATATAGATGGAATTGTGGTATATTTTTGTAAATTGTAAAATGTTCACAAGATATTAAATGTTGTTTCGCTGAGAAAATAAGAAAGTTACTGCGAGCAAACAAACCTAAATTATGACTTGTCTCTTATTTAGCCATGTATTTAGTATAGAAATGTTTTAAATTCGGACGAATTCATGAGGGAGAATTTAAAGTCATTTCCATGCTGAAGAGGAATCTCCCCTGAATTCTTATCAATAGCATATTGTTATTTCACACATATTTTACTGAATATATGATGTTTTATTTAAAATGATATCTGATTCTTATAAATATAGAATACTTTTAGAAAGAAAAAAAACTATATGAAAGCTTAGTTTGGACAATTTTATAGCAATTCAAAATAAACAGTTCCCCTTCAGCATGGAAATTAATATAATATAACTATACAAACTGATAAACTAATTTTGTCACAACATCATTAAAGTGGAGTAAAAGTCTTATAGGATTGTAAGTATGTTTTATTTTATCACCTTGCACTTTCATCACTTGTCTGTGGTTTTCTACAGTAGTTGGTTCAAATTTCTGACCAGTTGAACAATTTGATTTTATAAAACAAATTGCAATTGGGTCAAAATTTTGAATGAATTGCAATTGGTGGAGAGCAACACTAACAGTCAACTCACTGTAATTGGTTAAAATATTCGATCAGGACTTATTATCGCACGAGTCAAAAATATTGCTGATGATATAAATATCACAAAAATATGGCAAGAATTGTACACATGACAGGGCTAACAAGTCCGTCCACGGACGGACGTCCGATATTTCCATGTCCCCTGCAACGCGTTAAGAAAAGTAATCAAAAACCTCATTTGGAGGGTCAAATTTCAACGAAAGGGAGTCAATTCGGATCCTTCGAGAAACATATATATTGGTGGGTATTTTGAAATTAAACAAAAATCTAGCCAGTGTCGGATTGTAGGGGCGTACACATGCATACAGGGAAAATGTCAAAAAAAATATAATTTTCTGCATAAAATGGTCCCAATTTTTTTGGCGACAGTTTCGCATCCACATCATATGAACCCTGGCTACGCCACTGACGTTGTTTACTTATGTTTAAGTTATGAAAATCTAGGCCATTGCGTCTGTTAAAATGCTAACTCTAGAAATGCCTGCATCAGTACATAAGTCAGAAAAGATAAACTTCGTTATAGACAATAACGACAAAAGGCCACAGACCACAATTAAATTCTCTATTAGTTCTTTATAACGTTTTGTTTCATTAAAAAAATTGCACCTAATCGTTTTGTCAATTTTTTTGTGTGTGTAAAGTACAGTTCTAATCCAAAACTATATCCAAAATTCAGAAAGATTGCTCCTCTGTATTTTACAAATTCAGCCAATACACATCCATACCCCTATGGACAAGTCAAAAGATGTTCCGAAAACTGTAAATATCACCTTTTTGCACCTGGCCTAATCACTCTTTCCATATCAAAATCAGTTAAAATAAAACATCCAACAGTTTATTTTACCTCTCTTCTTTCATTTCCACCCCAGAAAAGCTAAGAAATGTATGAGAAAGGGAAAGAAAAAAAATTAAGAAAAAATACACTATAATTAAAGGGAACTATATTCGTGGACAACGAAAAGTGGGATCATTAATTGTGGTCTTGGGCCAAAAGAAGAGACGAATTCACAGTCATATGCATGTTATGATTGACAATTCATATCATTTGTACAACTGGCTAATGGAAGAGGTCAATGATGATAAATGAAATATAACATTCACCTGTAATTTACCTGTCAAAAAATCGACGCAAATGAAAAGAAAAATCGGCGCAAATGAAAGAAAACATCAGCGCAAATGAAATGCAGATTGGCGCAAATGAAAGAAAACATCAGCGCAAATGAAATGCAGATTGGCGCAAATGCAAAACGCCGAATGTGACAGGGTTAGACATGCTTGAGAGTACTCAACCTTCCAAGAATTTTAAAATGAATACATTTTACTAGTCTTTGTTTCCATACCTGCAGGTAACAGTTTTTTCCAACTCTTAATCAGACTTTTAGCCAGGGATATAACTTCATCATTTCTTGATCCTTTCCTAAAATTATTTACTGTCATCCCAATTCTGGTTTTCTAAAATAAAAGTCACCAAATAAAATGTTTTACATTCATATGTTTTATTAAATATATCTGCTTATTCTTATATAGTGTGTGGTACAGACAAAATTTTATAAAGAAGACATAAGTTCAAGTAACAATTGTACAAACACACAATCAAATTTGACACTAAAGGGCAAAGATTGGTTTCATTTTACAATCAAATATTGAAAACGATTAAGCAATGGAAGCTATTTTGATTTGGACTTATCTTCCATTGTTTACATTGGAGTTACACTTGATTCTAAAAAATCATACACCATGCACAACTTATGTAAGTTTTAGTACAGTTATACACCTACATATATATATCATCTTATAACTTTAATATATGAGTATATATTAATTAACTGCTTGCCATGTTCACCTCACTGCACTCTGATGTTCTAAAAGGAAGAGATGAGACATGGACGATCTAGCCATCTGGCCAGTGACAATACAGTTTGGATTGAAGATCTAGCCATCTGGCCAGTGACAATACAGTTTTGATTGAAGATCTAGCCATCTGGCCAGTGACAATACAGTTTGGATTGAAGATCTAGCCATCTGGCCAGTGACAATACAGTTTGGATTGAAGATCTAGCCATCTGGCCAGTGACAATACAGTTTGGATTGAAGATCTAGCCATCTGGCCAGTGACAATACAGTTTGGATTGAAGATCTAGCCATCTGGCCAGTGACAATACAGTTTGGATTGAAGATCTAGCCATCTGGCCAGTGACAATACAGTTTGGATTGAAGATCTAGCCATCTGGCCAGTGACAATACAGTTTGGATTGAAGATCTAGCCATCTGGCCAGTGACAATACAGTTTGGATTGAAGATCTAGCCATCTGGCCAGTGACAATACAGTTTGGATTGAAGATCTAGCCATCTGGCCAGTGACAATACAGTTTGGATTGAATTTAATTGAATCTTTATCCAAAACACAATGATGTTATTACTGAAATAAAAACTTTCTTCAAGGCGATTTCCAGCTTTTTAAAATGCAAAATTTCTTGCCAAACATTTTCTACAATAGGTAATTAGCGACTTTTTCTTAGCTTACTAAAGAAATCATAAATCACAGATTGTGTTCCCCTGTGGATGCAGGTTTCTTCCTCATAACCAAAATTCTATTTGAAACTTTGTTATAAACTATGCAATTATATTCTGTTCCTGTTTGAATAAATCATGTATATGTAACACTCCAACACGTGTCCTTTCCCCCAAACATGTCTAATAACCCCAAGCATGTCCGTAATATTAAATGTTGCCCAAATGTGTCCGATTTCATAACCCCCAAATGTGTCTGATAATTGTTATTGGCCAAAACGTGTCCACTATTAAAGGCCGGAACGTCTCGCGTCTTTAAGCGCTTATACATGTACTATATGAAATCAATATCGTTTACTGCAATTCTACAATGGGGGGCACAGTTGATTAAGTGGTCATTTGTTAGCATTAGTTTGTTCAATGCCGGTTGTTAATGATTAGTATTAAAAGATATTGAAAATTTAACATATGAATTGACTTTTGACTGCAAATGATTATTGTCCAATTGCAAGTATTTTAGAGCAAACATACATATGATTCTTATACTGTTGATATTGTAAAAGCTCTGAAACTGGTTATCAGGTTGTTTTTTTACAAATTTTAGGTTTTGAGCATCACTAACGACACACGAACAAGAGACATACATTGACATAACATCCAGTGCCAAATATTTCATGACTTATTTGAACGACATCATGTTATCAATAAATCACTGTACAGGTTTTATTATCATATCAGAGGAGTTTTATTATTGCACCTAAATTTTTATGGTATTTCGGGATAAACATTACTAGTTTGGACTTTAATCTAAAAACAAATGTAAGAGCGAGTAAAGACTGATTTTTTTATGATTTCAGTAAGAAACTGTTCCAATCTTTGTTATGTGATAGAGCCCGTTTTAAATAAAAGTTGCGGAAATTTAAAAAAAAAGTTGCCTTCCAAAATAAAACTAATATCACCATGAAACAATGAATTGCTTCAAAGGTCTTTTAAAATGCCCAGAGAAAGGTACATTCTCCCTACACGAGGTATCTAATTTAATATCTACAATTTAACTGAGTATGACTGCTTACATTTACATCAAACATAGCCAAACTTACACCCCCATTTTACCCAGGTTATACTTCTACTTTAAAAAAAAACATTTATATTGACTAATTTTAAATGAAATAGTAAAATGAGTATATGCTAATAAAAAAAGGCAGTAACCAGACAAACCTATGTACTTATAATATGGACGAGAATGATAGTTCCAGTAAAAGAAAAAAAAAATAACCTTGACATGGACAAGTTTGGGGGATTGGACACGTTTGGGCGTTTACACAAATGACTAGCTTTTGCGCCCTTTTACAACTACACATGTTTTGCAGTTCAGTGACGTCGATTTGGACACGTTTGGGGGAATTGGACACGTTTGAGGGGAAGGACACATTTCTGAGTGTTACATATATATTCTGTACTCTTTACTCTATCAGGAACAAAGGTAAATTTATATACCCCGGTAAGTTCGTGAAATTTATAAGTATGCCTTAAAAAACAAACCTGTAACACATTTAAATTCAGTTTCTTTTCCTGTAATGATTTCAGTAAGTCTAGAGAACTGGAGTGTTCCTGAAATAGACAAAAAGAAATCCGTTAAAAAGGCTTAATCTTTCAAAAATTGTTTTTTACAAATCATAGTCAGGTTGAACCAAAATATGTGTGTTTTGGTTCTCCTCCCATAAAAAATTGTGTAATAACCTGTAGATTGAACCTTTTTAGTTTTACTCAATTTCAGGCATGGTTTTCATATGGCAGCACCACCCAACAAAATAAATACAATTGTATTACACCATAATGTTTACTTTGTTGGGTGCTATGATTATGTAATTACCATCTGAAATTTGTAAAAATTCATCATTATCCAAATGAATTAAGTTATATCATGTATATAAACAGTCAGTAGGTGTCTAGTATGCCTGAATGTGCTAACACCTCATCGCTGTCTAGCGGCTGTTAAAAAATGAATTCATTCTGTTGAGCAGTTCACTAGTTTCTGAAAAAAGTGTGCCATAAATAATTGTTTTCATTAAGATGTTGAAAAATTTGAAGCATAAGCAATCCAGAAGTAAGCTTAACACAGATCCAAAAAGCACTCTGAACTTACAACTCGTCATTGTCAAGCTGCTGACCCAAAATGAGGTCACCAACAGGCTGCATGATGATATGCCCGGAGACTAGGAATACTAATGCACAACAGATCATACAGAGAGGGAGACATCTAAATATTCCCAGAAATGAGAGATACTGCTCTATATGTAATTCTGGTCAAATTGAAAATGAAAAACATTTTCTTTTACATTGTGAAAAATACTCAACTAAAAGGGCCATATTTTACCATAAAGTTTCAAATATAATCGTTGATCCTACAAAATTTCAAAAACATGAAAATAATATAATCTTTTTATTAAATAATAATTCATACACAATCCTAAAATTGACTTCCTCTTTCATCTCAGACAGTTTGAACCTGCGTAAAGCAGAACAAACTCTATATAAAATTGTCAATATATCTAATTCATAATCATTGTTTATAATATAACATATTAATATAGTCATTATTTGCAATACTTATTATGTTTGACCAATTATGTAATTGATATATGTACCATGAGCCTTAACCATTTATTGTTGATGAGTTTGTGCTAATAAAATATTTATTTATTTATTTATTTACAGATCATCTGTTTAAAATAGTTGCTAAGGCAAGGATTAAACAAATTTGTCAGTTTAATTAAGTAAATTTCTTTAACTCTGATATTGTTTTGTGGTGAGTTGGAAAACACCCCCCTCCCCCTTATAAAAAGGATTTCTATTTTACAACTTATTTTGGAAAACTTAAAAAAAAAAAAATATTTCAATACATCATCACAAATTATATGAACTATATGACTAGCCAGAATCTGTATTATATGAAAGCCATTTCAAAATTAGTGTGAAGTTTCTTTTTCTTCCTTTATTTTCCCTTTTTTTAATCTTTATTTTACCAAAGTTGCTTCTTTTGCTTCCGCCATGCTAGCTATGCCACTGGTATCTGCCTAGTTATATTGCGACTACATTCTTACATGCATTGTTTTCATATTTTACTTTTTATTTGTAGATTGCATTTCAAGATATCAATAACTAATATAGGCACAAAGTTGTAAAACTGAGTTATTTTATATTAAAAATATGTGGTATGATATCACATGATGATTGCCAATGAGACAACAATTTTGCATGTATTTATAATAATAAACCCTATGTCTATGACAAAATTTTTTAATGTGTGAATTATCAAAGCTTGAGTTACTGATATATTTTCTTAAGAAAGCTCTAAAAGACTAGATTTAATTCAAATTAAGAGGTAGACGTCTAAGACGAGTTTTTATCTCGACTTTGTGTGTGTGATGACAAATATTCCCTTTGCCTTCGTGGATCTAAACAATAATAAAAATAAAATATTCTTTATTTTAACAAATAATTTGTTGATCATTTTATTCTTTGAAACTTTGTATTATAAGATACGGACATGGCATAGCTTACACGAGGACGCCAAAATGGGAAGAAAAAAAACGCGAAGCGAAAGTGTAACGGAGTATTCGACACTTACCACCGTTTCGCTCGTAATCATTTTCTCGAGCTTCTTCCCTATTTTTAATACTTCATCTTCTAGACTCATGTTGTATTTTGATTTTTAATGGGTTGGCAACAATGGCAAGTTTATTAATTTGGACAAGTATTAGGGGTTTTGTTTTCTTGGGATGCGGCGAAACCGGAAGTTGAATTATATATGCTTGAAAATGGCGGTCAATGAAGAAGTACCTAGAAGACAGTTGGCAAACCCGAACATTAAATTAACTCTGTAATAATTTTTACGAACATAGTCAATATAGTGGGTCCTAGGGTTTAACGTAAAGTTATGTCGGAAATCACATTATTTGAGTGGGTATTTGTTTGCGTAAGATTGACATCGGACATAAAAGAGACTGTGGCGAAATATATCCATAAATGGGAAAAATTCAGTTTGTAAGACCTGAGACTACTATAACATAATAATAATGGAAAAAGGCCCCTGTATATTGATGTATGTAAATTCAAAACTGAAACTGACAGATCAGTTTTCAGTTAATTTTAACTCAGTGCCCGTTCCCTAAAATTAAAAGGGGCGTTATACCAACATAGAAAAAAGTAAACGCATTTGCTTATCCGGCTGTAATGGACAAGAAATTAAGTACCATTTCTCAGTCTCAGTCTGCCCATGCTATATACCATTGAATGATACTTATATATACAAAATATTAATAACAAGAATGTGTCCCCACTACACGGATGCTCCATCCGCACTATCATTTTCTATGTTCAGTGGACCGTGAACCGGTTGGGGTGGGAAATCTCTAATTTGGCATTAAAATTAGAAGGATCATATCATAGGAAACATGTGTACTAAGTTTTAAGTTGATTAGACTTCAACTTTATCAAAAAATACCTCATCCAAAAACTTTAGCCTGAAAGATCAAACGGGACAGACGGACGAACGGACGCACAAACCAGAAAACATAATGCCCATAAATGGGGCAAAACAATCTTAACTTCAATTTATTAAATTGCATTCAGCTTTAACACTGAGTCATATGACCACTCTTTTAAATAGCAGTCTGTCCAATCTATCTACATATGTAGTATAACGTAATCAGAGTTCAATATTTTAATTAGATTGATATTTTAATTAGAATGCAGTCTGTCAGTCATTATAAAAAATCCCCATAAAGTATATTAATGATTTTTTTTTTATTGAGAACATCTGTATACTTTATATTTCTTTTAATATGTATCCTAATTTATTTTAATTTTTACCTGTCGATACACACATATTTATAGTCTCTTAATTTTTATCCCTGTAAATACCACTGTCACTCTAATATAACTATAGTCGATTTAACTATTGTCAGTCATGTCTCAATACTGTATGCCATAGCCATTAAATGTAAATGTGTTTGTGCTAATAAATAGTGTCTATTGTCTATGATACCAAAAGGGACATTCAAACTAATTAGCCAGAAATAAACAGACAACGCAATAGCTAAAAGACAGACAAACAACAGAACACAAAACACAACATTTTTACAAAGCTGGAATACAGCTTTAGAAGAATGTAACAAACTTTGTATTTATAAACGATATAACTGACTAGTATTTGGTTTTGAAAATACTTTGATTTTCATTGTAATGTATCGATATTAACAAAACTGCGTGGCGGCACACTTAGATTAAATGTTGAAGTTGGTCGTTATCTCAATACTCAAAGAGAAAACAGAATTTGTATATGTTGTAATATGAATGTTTTAGAGGACGAATATCATTTTGTTTTATCATGTCCAGCGTATAGATCTGTGCGTATAGAATTTTTACCTTTATTCTACTGTTATAGGCCAAATCGGCACAAGTTAGATAAGCTATTACAAGCCGCGTCATTCTAAATCTCTAACAGTAAAACTATGTAATTATTTAAATGCAGCTTGGAAAATTAGATCAAATATATTGTCATAATATTATTGACTCTTAAAATTCAACAGTCTGTCTAAAATTGAAGGTAAATTATATGGCATTCCAAATACCGATTGTGCTGTATTTAGACCCTTCTACAACGAAATTTGTTTTACTTGCATACGTATAAAAATTGCGGTTTTTATCCAACGCAATCATAGGTTTGAACGTAGTTTTCAATTTAGACTCGGTCATAATATTATTGTATACTCTGTAACTACTGTTCTCTGCTGTCTTTTGTTTGTCATATATTGTATATATGTTCGTTTGCCATAGCATGTATGCTTCTTGCAAATAAAGTATTCATTCATTCATTCATTCATTCATTCAAATTAATATACCATGAGCCTTAACCATTTGTTTGTGCTAGTAAAATATTTGTATTTGTATTTGTATTCAACATAGAAAATTAAAAACTGAGTAACACGAACACAACTCGTGTGCGGCAACCCTCAGTATCAATTAAATCATGATAGGAAATGTGACAAGCCATGGAACATCGCATCAACTTTGAGTCATGATATGTACTCCGTTTGCAGTCGCTGCTGGAATTTTGCTACATAGAAAGGGAAATTTTAGTTCACACTGATTTGGGGAAAAATAAAAACACTTTTATTGTACAGTTAAACTGTCATTTCTCTCTTAAAAAGCGGTCTACTTGCAGTCAACAAAAAAATCACGGTAATAGTGGAAGAAAAATAAAATTTCATACAATGCAGTTAAGATGTTTGACAACATTAATACTTATTTGTAAATATTGCTTACGACATAGGCAAAGGTACCAATTTTGCAGAAAAAAACAAACCACAGCATTTTGAAAGTTAAAGCTAACGTACAACATGATAAAAAATGATTTTAAACCTAAACATACTGACACTGTAGACAAACTGGTTAAACGAATCAATATAAAAAAAGCTATTGGAGTAAATCAGCTATCATCTTAGTAATTGCGAGCTGGTGCACTAGTGATTAACAAAACATATAACAACACTTATGAATAATACAATAGGATCAATTGAATTTCCAAACAGACGTGCAAAAAAGAACTACACAAAGAAAAATGACCAACTTGATAAAAAGAACCACAGACCTGTGAGCATTAAATACCAACAATTTCAAAAGTATATGAAATTGTAATGTCTGATCAGTTAACATAATTGTTATGCCCTACATACGATAGTAGAGGGGCATTATGTTTTCTGGTCTGTGCGTCTGTGCGTCCGTCTGTTCGTCCGTCCGTCCGTCTGTTCGTCCGTCCGTCCGTTCGCCCCGCTTTAGGTTAAAATTTGGTCATGGTAGTTTTTGATGAAGCTGAAGTCCAATCAACTTGAAACGTAGTACACATGTTCCTTATAATATTTTTATGATCTTTCTAATTTTAAAGCCAAATTAGATTTTTAACCCCAATTTCACGGTCAAGTGACCACTGAACATAGAAAATGAAAGTGTGAGTTTCAGGTTAAAGTTTTGGGTCAAGGTAGTTTTTAATAAAGCTGAGGTCCAATCAACTTGAAACTTGGTACACGTGTTTCTTATGATATGATCTTTCTAATTTTAAAGCCAAATTAGATTTTTGACCCCAATTTCACGATCCACTGAACATAGAAAATGAAAGTGCGAGTTTCAGGTTAAAGTTTTTGGTCAAGGTAGTTTTTGATGAAGCTGAAGTCAAATCAACTTGAAACTTAGTACACATGTTCCTAATAGTATGATATTTCTATTTTAAAGCCAAATTAGACTTTTGACCGCAATTCAACGGTACCTTGAACATAGAAAATGAATGTGCGAGTTTCAGGTTAAAGTTTTTGGTCAAGGTAGTTTTTCATGAAGTTAAAGTCCAATCAACTTGAAACTTGGTACACATGTTCCCTATTGTATGATCTTTCTACTTTCAATGGCAAATTAGATTATTTACCCTATTTCACGGTCCATTGAACATGGAAAATGATAATGCGAGTGGGGCATCCGTGTACTTTGGACACATTCTTGTTTGGATATATTTTTGCATGCTTTATTATGTGCATTTAGAAAAGGTCATGGGTGTCAGACAATTTTGCTGAGACTCATTGAGGATTGGAAAACATATCTGGATAAAATATGTATATGACAGCAATACTTATTGATCTTTCGAAAGCTTTTGACCGTCTACCACATGATATTGTTGTGAATTAGTTATATGATTTTCGTCCTTCTTCAAAATCAGTGAAATTAGTTCAAAATTATTTTACAGATCGTAGGCAACAAAACAAACTTCAGTGATACTTATGCAGCTGGGCATACATCATCAGTATTAACTACCGGGAAACATTGTAAATTCAGTGCACTTCAGTAGACTCTTTCAAATCGTCAATTTCGAAGCATCAATATCAACTCAATTATATTATATATTTGACAATAACTCAAAAATGGTTAGAACAATAGCCATGAAAATTAAGTGAATTATCAATATATATTGCCATACGTTCCCTTTCGATTTCTAACAATTTCTGATTCTAAGTTTTCCGCCGGGAGGACTTTATTCATAATACTAAGTTGTATATTGACTGGAAACCTTTCGATTTCTCGCGATCGTATCTAACAGTTTTGATTCTTGTCAAGTTGTCTATTTATCTAAAATGACTTCCATTGTTCATTTAGTCATTAAGTTGCCTGCCATAGAATCTTATTTTTTCAGCGACCAGGATACAAAATCACTGTTTTAGCAAATTCCGCATATTTCATTCCAGCTACGGTTTTAAATTTAATGACTCGATACAAACTTCCTGTCATACAAAAACAGAAATGTTTTGGAAAAAAACTAGCAAATCTTCTCAACACAATGTAAGTCAACAATTTTACAATAGTGCATTAGTTCAGGTAAGTATTATCCTTATGATAGGTGCTGTAAAAACTACCAGAATAGTCCTAATGTCGTAATGATCCATGATCCCCACCCATATTTTTACCTGTTTTAGTGTTTACCGTGAAAATCTTACTATCTTATGAAATATATCATTTAATAAATAAACATAAAAATATTTAAAGCTATCTGGTGCAATGTTTAAAGATGTATTAAGGATAAAACTTTCCAACGAGAGATGACTTGCCGACCTCCCTACATAGTCGTCAAATAGTCATGAGAGCAGGGCTTCCAAAACGGTCATATATTCCGGTCATTTGTATAATGTCCGGTAAAAGTCCGGCTGGGCAAAGCATGAAACGGTCATATACTTTTTAGTTTTCAAGGCTTTTTCGGTCATTTTTACATAATTCACGATCTGTTTGACCCAACCTTTTGCCTTTAACATCAACACATCTTTCATATTATGTGACATGATGATTAATTACTATCAAAACAACACCTACTTCAATACTTTCTAATTTAAATCAAGGCTAATTAGTAGTTGGACAGCTGAAATCTACCTGTTCAGGTGATAGGTGAACTATGTTCAGTACCGGACATCGTATAAATTGATCGGTTTATTCACAATTATTTTCTTACATTTCAGCAGTTTGTATCTAATTGATTTAGTCCAAAAGATTAAAATTATTAGAAATTAGTTTATCAACATGATTTGATGAAAATTTTTAAAAGGTTTTAAATAAAAAAATCGTCAGAACTACGTCGTATGAACTTGAACACGTGTGCGCATGTGCACAGGTGGGAAATTTAATAATGCATCCTACATTTCTTTAAAAATGCTAAAATTATCATTGATACCTGTATCTTACGTTCAATTCAAGTATTTTGTTGAAGAAATCACGTGGAAAGAGCTTCTTCTCTCAGTCGTGCTTTGTAAACGTACACAGATTTTACGTATCCGTTTATGGTCCATGTTTTACCATTGTCAAGTCAACATCTGGTTGAAAACGAAAGTAAAGTTTTTGACAATGTCATTTTGCACAAATAAAAAGTCTAAGGCAGATAGGAGCACGCTGATGTGCACACTTTGAATGATGCACTGCCAATTTAACAGTAACATCCGAACATCAAATTCATATCATATCAAACTAAAGTTTAAAATCTTTTTTTTTAATGTAATGTCAATCATTGGATTGGAATGGCCATCTGCTTACCATAATTGCCTTTTGTGACTAAGTCTTAAGGGATTAAAATTGGGATCAGATATGAAATGTCCGGCTGGCTCAAATATGTTTTGGAAGCCCTGCATGAGAGGTCTATAGCCTCTAGACACGTTTAAGCTGAAAAGTTACAAAATCAATATCAGTAACAACAACTAGGGTTTGTCAAGGGCTGACAGAGCTGCTAAGGTAGGTTTTTTCATAAGGAATTCCGAAATAAAGGACAGTTTTCCCATTAACAGAAAAACATACATGTATGTACATGATAGAATTAACGACACGGCTTCCGAAATTCACGCTTGTGTGAAACTCAACTACTTTCCTTCATACAAGAATTATCAGAAACAGACATTAAAAATATTCAAACAGATTCAATTATTATGGATTTTGCTAAGGCATTTGATAAAGTTCCACACCAAAGACTTCTCTATAAATTACAGTATTACAGCATCTCTGGACAAACACTAAAATGCTAAACTGGATAAAAGCATTTCTTTCGACCTGTACACAAACTGTTGTCGTAGATGGAAAGTCATCATCCACTGTCCCTGTCATTTCTGGTGTTCCGCAAGGTACTGTATTGGGCCCCGTCATGTTTCTGGTCTACATTAGTGACCTGCTAGACTACTTGACCCACAGCAAGCTCAGGCTATTTGCAGATGATAGCATAATATACAGACCGATCAAATCCCAGAAAGACTGTGATAAACTCCAAGTAGATCTAGATGCAGCAGCTAGTTGGGAGAGGGACTGGCTGATGGCTTTCCATCCAGATAAATGTACTGTGCTACATTTATCTGTCACCAAAAAAAAAAAAACCTATACAGCACAACTACATTTTAAAAGGTCATACACTTGAATCAGTAACATCTGCTAAGTAACTTGGTGTCACAATACAGTCAAACCTCAAGTGGGACAAACATATAAATGACTTTACATCCAAAGGTAACAAATCCCTGGGTTTTCTAAAACGAAATTTAAAAACAACAAACCCACACATAAAATCCCAGGCATACCAAGCACTTGTCAGATCCAAAATTGTATATTTTTTGCTTTGTTTGAGACCCTCACACAACCAAATCGGTATCAAAAATTGAGATGGTCCAACGATCTGCTTGGTATGTCTGCAATAAATACCTGGTCAAGTAGTGTTACAAACATCCTTACTACATTATTAACATAAAATTTACCATCACTTGCAGAATGTAGGCTACGCACAAGAATGGTAAAGATGTACAAAATATCATACCATCTTGTTGCTTCTCCATCAGTCATACTCATAAAAGCAGACTCAAGAACAAGAAAAAAAATATCCACTCTCATATGTAGGCATATCCATATATCAAAAGACTCCTAGACATTCAAACTTTCCGTACACAATATACCACAG
Source organism: Mytilus edulis (assembly GCF_963676685.1). Taxonomy (NCBI): domain Eukaryota; kingdom Metazoa; phylum Mollusca; class Bivalvia; order Mytilida; family Mytilidae; genus Mytilus; species Mytilus edulis. The sequence continues at coordinate 116,599,849 of NC_092344.1, read as the reverse complement.
TGGAACCAGCTCCCTGTGGTACAAGTTCAGGCACCATCCATTGATAGCTTCAGGGAACAACTCACTTCAGCTGTTCTCTGTTCTATAAATTAAAAGCATTGATTTAAATTGTACAAAGTTTTAATCACAAATTTGATATTTTCATTGCACTTTAATTACATTTATTTTAAATTGGGGTAAAATTTTTGTAAATAGTCCAATGGATGCGAACAGTATGTTAACTTATCATAGGATGTAGATGGAATATTGTACACCAAAAGAAGAAGAAGAGTCCCTACCATTACTTGTTTCTAGTAACTGTGGCTTCAGTACAGGTCTCTTATAGTTTTAAGTTATTTATTCCTCCTCCCAAACATCAATATTGAAAAATTTACCAGAATATTGATTTGTGATAATTTGTGTAATGATCAAATTTACTATTACAGTGTGACCACCACATGTCAAGATACAAATGTAAGAACCATTTGACATCTTAGTGATGAAGGATATTAGTTATCCAAAATATTTAATTTACACATGTGTGTTCATGATTTTTTTTTTCGATTTTTTTGGTGATGTTGTACCCTTTTAGACTGGCTTATTATATATTATATTTTGTAGCGTACTGTATAATAGTAATATGATCAATTGCCCCGTAAGATTTATTGTTGGCTGTTATTCAGATATTTTATATATACATATATCGCCGCAATATCCTCATGTTGAAACAATGCAAGTATAACACAACAGGGTAGAACTGTCATTAACTCCAGTATTTATTGTTTTAGGGAAACCCAGGCACAGACAGTAGGAAAGATGGTCGTTTTACACCTGACAAAGTCTTATTGCAGAAAATGTCATTTGATGTGTATTTCCTTGGAATGGTAGAGGAAGCAAATATGGGTAACTCTATAAAACGTGACACCGAGGCTCAATTAGTGGATCATGTAGAGGAGGCTCAGGTAAGTGTGTAATTCTAGAAAATTTGGCATAAAGGCTTAATAAGAAGGTAATGTTGATGATGCACAAATGAGAGATAAAATGCCAAAAGACATGACTAATTGGCTTAAGTATATTATATAGAGGTGGCACATTTGAAAATAAAATATGAATCTGAAGCCTTATTAAGTAGATCATGTTGAAGATGCTCAGTTTAAAAACTGCAGTGGAGAATTTTTTGCTGTTTTTGAATATAAAAAAAAAATGTTATTATGAACCTCAAGAGACAGAATTTTTACTTAACCAATATAACATGAAATTTTATTTTATTTTCAGATAGAAGGCAGGTTGCCAGTATCGGTTATAGAAGAAAATAGAGTGACTATGTGTATTTCTAGGCATGGATTAAAAATAGTTGATCAAGGGAAACAGGTGATTATTTACACACATAACATTGAGTTTGTAAAGTGGTATATATGATTTAAACCATCATCATCATCCATAATCAATGTGGAAGGGTTATTTTTTTTTTTTGTGAACTCTCAACCCTCCCCTATACCTGTAGCAAATGTAGAATGAACAAACACACTACACATACATGTATATAAACAGTACTAGTCAGATGAATTATCTAATTGTGTCACACTGTCACCTGACTGTGTTCAGCTGCACATAGGGATCACTCCTTTAAGTCCTGATGTCTATCATTGTCTTCTGTGCAGATGCTTCTGTGTCAGATTTTGTGTTGGATTAAAACTCCTCGAAAACAGCATGACAAAGTTCATTTAAAATTGGATACAGCATTTAGTTGTACACATTTAAAATTTTGATCTGATAATAAGGTCATAGAATTTGCAAGCCAGAAACATGTCTACATAATGTCATCAGTGATGCTTGAATAAAAAAAGGTAAAATGGCCAAATAAAGTACAAAGTTAAAAGAATAGACAATTTTCATCTTATAAACTTTTAACTCTAGAGCTTATACTACAGGTAGGACATCATGGTACTCAGTCAAGTAAGAGCAACATTAAGAAGTAAAATCAAGCTAATGATTGCTACAAATTAAGGGGGGGGATTAATTGTTTGTTTTCTTCTGAAATCAGTGAACTTTCCCCTAAAATTGTGCAGATTATATGTTTGATTTCACTTTTTTTGGTTGCTAACCAAGTACAAGGATATCCCACCGTAGAGAAGGTAACCTGTTAAAAATGATAAAATCTGGTGTCAAAAAATGATGATATGAAAAAGTCTATTGAGGACCCAAAATACCTCAGAAGCCTAAAAACATTTATCTTATTATCAACTTTTGATACGAGGGATAAAACTCACGTTAATTTAGTAAAATTCCACTTTTTTAATTTCTAGGAAGTAAAACAGAGACACCCTCTTCAAACATTAGCACAAGTTATACAGTATGAAGATGGATCAGGGAAACCAAATATTGTTGTGAAAATTGGACAGTTGCAAAGTCAACATGGTGGATTTCAGTGTTATGTGTATCAGTGCAAAACAGATGAACAAGCTCATGAAATTTGTCAATACATAAGAAAAATTTTTGATGCTATATCCAATAAATCATGACGAATGTAGATAGCTTTTCCTTTTATACTTCAGGGTATTATCAAATATTTTGAATATTAAGATATATTTAGATAATTTTTTCAGTATTACATGGAATCTAAAATTAGAGGCATAAAGAGCCTTGGTAACTCACCTTGGTCTATATGCATATTCAACAAAGGAAACTCTCAAACATAGCAGATGAGAATAGAACTCATGACAAACTTGTCTGGGTTTTTTAGCTCACCTGGCCCAAAGGGCCAAGTGAGCTTTTCTCATCACTTTGCGTCCGTCGTCCGTCGTCGTCCGGCGTTAGCTTTTACAAAAATCTTCTCCTCTAAAACTACTGGGCCAAATCAAACCAAACTTGGCCACAATCATCATTGGGGTATCTAGTTTAAAAAATATGTGGCGTGACCCGGTCAACCAACCAAGATGGCCGCCACGGCTAAAAATAGAACATAGGGGTAAAATGCAGTTTTTGGCTTATAACTCAAAAACCAAAGCATTTAGAGCAAATCTGACATGGGGTAAAAATGTTTATCAGGTCAAGATCTATCTGCCCTGAAATTTTCAGATGAATCGGTCAATCGGTTGTTGGGTTGCTGCCCCTGAATTGGAAATTTTGCTGTTTTTGGTTATTATCTTGAATATTATTATAGATAGAGATAAACTGTAAACAGCAATAATGTTCAGCAAAGTAAGATCTACAAATAAGTCAACATGACCAAAATGGTCAGTTGACCCGTTTAGGAGTTATTGCCCTTTATAGTCAATTTTTAACCATTTTTCGTTAATTAAAGTAATCTTTTACAAAAATCTTCTCCTCTGAAACTACTGGGCCAAATTAATCCAAACTTGGCCACAATCATCTTTGGGGTATCTAGTTTAAAAAATGTGTGGCGTGACCTGGTCAACCAACCAAGATGGCCGCCACCGCTAAAAATAGAACATAGGGGTAAAATGCATTTTTTGGCTTATAACTCAAAAACCAAAGCATTTTGAGGAAATCTGACATGGGATAAAAATGTTTATCAGGTCAAGATCTATCTGCCCTGAAATTTTCAGATGAATTGGTCAATCGGTTGTTGGGTTGCTGCCCCTGAATTGGTAATTTTGAGGAAATTTTGCTGTTTTTGGTTATTATCTTGAATATTATTATAGATAGAGATAAATTGTAAACAGCAATAATGTTCAGCAAAGTAAGATCTACAAATAAGTCAACATGACCAAAATGGTCAGTTGACCCCTTTAGGAGTTATTGCCCTTTATAGTCAATCTTTAACCATTTTTCATAAATCTAAGTAATCTTTTACAAAATCTCCACTGAAACTACTAGGCCACAATCATCTTTGGGATATCTAGTAAAAAAATCTAGGAAAAAATGTGTCCGATGACCTGGCCATTCAACCAAGATGGCCGCCACGGCTAAAAATAGAACATAGGGGTAAAATGCAGTTTTTGGCTTATAACTATGAAACCAAAGCATCTAGAGCAAATCTGACAAGAAGTTAAATTGTTAATCAAGTCAATATCTATCTGCCCTGAATTTTTCAGATGAATTGGACAACTGGTTGTTGGGTTGCTGCCCTCCAATTGGTAATTTTTAAAGAAATTTTGCCGTTTTTGGTTATCTTGAATACTATTATAGATAGCGATAAACTGTAAACAGCAATAATGTTCAGCAAAGTAAGATCTACAAATAAGTCAACATGACCTAAATGGTCAATTGACCCCTTAAGGAGTTATTGCCCTTTATAGTCAATTTTTAACAATTTTCATTAATTTGGTAAATTTATGTAAATTTTTACCAAATATAGTTCTCTGTTACTAATGGGCAAAGTTCATTATAGATATAATTGTAAGAAGCAAAATCGTTCAGTAAAGTAAGAACTTCAAACACATCACCATCACCAAAATACAATTTTGTCATGAATCCATTTGTGTCCTTTGTTTAATATGCACATAGACCAAGGTGAGCGACACAGGCTCTTTAGAGCCTCTAGTTTTATCTTGTATTGCTGATCATTTAGTCTGTCTCTCTTTATCTGTTTTAGTTTTTGTTTGAAACACAAAATAGGGTAAAAAAATAAAGAGATGCAATTTAATAACTATATCAGCAACATTTGACTTGTTTGTAGATCTTGCCTTGCTGGTAATTTTTTTTGTGATTTAAAGTGTCTATTTATCATACAAGTCAAAATGCAAAAAAAAAGAGAGTAAAAATCGCAATAGCTCCAATAAGGAGATGTTGAACAAGTTCCTCTATATACTCTTAACTATATATCTGGTCTTAATGATCATGTTATCTATTTTAAGTTTCTATCTATGTTTTATAACTTTTAAGATATAAGACAAGGCAAACATGTAGAAAATTAGTAAAAATCTTCATCAAAGGGCAATTACTATAATACGGATTCCATTGACGATTTCGAAGATGCAGACTTATTTGTATATCTTGATTTGATGATCCTTTGTGCATTTTGGACGAAGACGACAGACCCCAAGTGATGAGAAAAGCTCATTTGGGCAAGGTGAGCAAAAACTAGCAAAAAGATGTATGTTTTATGGAGGAGTTGATATTTTACTTTGTTTATTAGGATAAAACCTAAAAACAAATTGATATATATATTTGTGTTTTGAAACCATCCTGAAGTAGACTTGATATAGCCTCTGTGTGTAACCAAGAAAACAGTGGAAAATATTGACCCTGATTCCATATCTTGTGACATTTAAGAACTTTGACAAATTAGGTAGTATTGATTTTTGCTAAGTGGTGTAATGAGGCAGTTCATATCTAACTGAGTGTGCAAAAAAATGAGGTTTAAACCAAATCAAGACACTACAGATACAGTGATATGTACAGTATATGGTTGACCATTAACCACCATACAGTCACAATTTTAAACAGTCACCAATTTCATATAGATAATGAGTTTAAAGCACATAATAAAATTTATTGCTGTTCTGCATAACAATAAATTAAATTTTAATACATGATATTTACAAAATCACAATCAGCTTCATATTAATAAAAAAAATAACAAGTTTAAATAAAATTATAGTCTCTTTTCAAAACATACAAACCAGTAAAAAGATATTTGCAATGTGTGTAAATACATACAGAGTAAACTGACAAAAATCTCTAAGCAGAAAAAATATGTATTAAGTTTTTACAGAAGTCTAATTCATCTTTTTAAGCCCATGTTTTGTATGCAGTCACAAGGCAAAGGTCAGATCCATTCACTTTGCAAGCATGACAAAAGGAGGAAAAAGGTCAAGTTTGATTTGAATTTACACAAAGGTTTTAAAGAAGAGATTGGATCTAATATTACTGATGATAAGGATATAGGCAGACGGTAACCTATGAACCAATGAAAGTTCTTCTATTTTTGGCTTAAAAGTAACGTGACTTTTCAAAAAAATCACAAGGGGGAACAATCACGTGATGGATGTGGTCACAACAGCGCTTTTCCGACACAAAAAACAAAAGTGTCCGAATATACCCAGTCTTCCCCTATATATTATATAATCAAATTCTCTTAGATAATAATTAATATACATGTATGCTAACAGTTACAATAAGATAAAAGCCAACAACTTACAACCTTTTAGTCATGTGACTGTTGATGAAAATTCCATTTATCGTATCTGGATGAGCATCATATGTAAAGACATTTGAGAATGTCCCTTGTAAACTATATGAATGCAAAACAAAAGATCATATTCAACTTACCGGTATATGCAATATAAATGGTGAAAGTAATACTAATGCCTAATATGATTTTAAAAATATAATAAACAAGAATGTTTCCATAGTACATCCGCACCACCATTTTCTATGTTTAGTGAACCATGAAATTTTGGCCAAAACTCTCATTTGGAATTGAAATAAGAAAGATATCATGGGGAACATGTGTACTAAGTTTCAAGTTGACTGTCTTCAACTTCATCATCAAAACTACCTTGACCAAAAACATTAACCTGAAGCGGGACAGACAGACAAATGGAGAAACTTAAGAAGGGATGCACAGACCAAAAACATTAAAAGGGAAATATTTACAAACTTCAGTAAGTGTTGAGAAAAAAAATCGACTTTGCTCTAAATACTTGAAATCATTGCATGGAAGAAGAAAAGCTTGTGTTAAATTATAATATTTTGATTTCAAAACAAAATTTAAAACTGACAATCTCAAAGGGAAATACAGGAAATGTTGTCCAATAGAAATGAAAATTTTGGTGAAATAAAATTTTAGCCTTCATTATTTTACATGTACAGCTGTTCATAATTTTTACAACAAACATTTTTTTGCAATAAATTTAAGAAAATAAACGTATACTTTCTCCAAATTAAGAATAATCCTTTAAAAGTGATCCAGAAACAATAAAATAAATACAGCATTGCATATCAGTAAATGTACAATTATTCATGAAGAACTATCGTGTATCATTGTTGTCAGTATAAATATAGGAATTATTTACATCGCCAACACTAGCGTCCATTTTCTCCAATTCTACAGATAAACGTTCCAACACATGATCAAGATCACTGGCATTCATTGTTGATACATCACTTTGAGACCTCCTATAAAACAAAGACATATAGACTTTTTTTATAATAATAATCATGAATTATTATTTTATTATATATATATTTTCAAAAGCTATACAGGGAAATACCTATTGAGAAAGTTTAAAAGATATATTAAATATCAAATGACATGGGGATGGAAATCAGCAACTGTATTATGTTTCTATCAAAACTTTAAAATGTCACAGGATTTATAAAAATGAATATTTTAAAACTTTTATAAACAATAAAGATACTACTTGCTATTGCCCATGGACAATTATTTATCCCAAATAACCTTATTGCTAGACCTGTTTATCCTTTTCTTATTTTACAAGCTGTTTATGTCTTTTCATTTCATAAGAACATTATTTAACAAATTAAAATCAGGGTCAGAACATCAACAATTAAAAATATGTTTAAAAGTTTAGTGCTCAAAGTTTGATAAGAGACAAGTAAACAAGATCAAAATCCTAGACTATATATTATAGTGAAAAATAGAAAAGGTTAAAACGCAAGTGTATCAAGAAAACTAATAAAATCCCAAATTAAATGTGTGGATATGGTGGAAGGTACCCATATATGTAAAAGCATCAAGTGTAATAATGAATGAAATATATGGCAGTAACTGCAACCATGGTGTCTGAGGGATGGTAATAAGGGAGTTTTTTTTTTATCTTTGTGAACAAAGTGAAATGGAGTAAATACAAGCAGCTGTGTTCCCTTTAATCTCCACTCCTGGTTTATATATCTTTTTGTCTTTTGAGATAAGGGATTTGCTAGGATAACATAACAAGAAAGCTAAAATATAAAATTGACATTTAAAAGATTTTGTAAATTTGATCTACCCGGTATGCTTCTGATCAAAATTATTAAGCATGTACTGTAAAAAAAATCCATGATAGTTTTTCCTACCCAGCTTGCCTACACAAAGACACAAAAGTATAGCTAACTTTTCTTAGCAATTTCCACTATTTTTTTAATACTGCAGATTGAAAGACAGCATATTTAAAGCTGGCTAAAAAGCTTATATAGCTTAAAAATAATGTTAAATATACTCCTTAGTGTTGGATTCAAATAAAAATTTGACCATTTAGGAAGAGCAATAACTAAGCCTATATCTATCTATCTATCATTTGACATTATAATTAAGGTGCTTAGAAATCCCTGGATTTGTTCAAAAGGCATCTATGGTAAATACATATGTTAATTTTTTACATCTTCTCTTCTGAAACTTTTCAGGCAATATAAATAAACTGTTACCACAGAGATATGTCTTGCCTTTTTGTAATTTTGATAATGCAATGTTGAAATGAAAATAGTAATACTTTGTCATGTAAGTTATGCAAATATTCAAAGTCAATGAACCCTGACAGAAGGTACATGGCTAAACAATCTCCATGGTAATGAGATGAGTCAATGCTTATCTCCATAGAAATTATGCTTGCAAATGGTAATAAATTTGAAAACCAAATATCATTGACTTAAAATAATCAGTTCATATTTGACTGAACTAATCACAAACTAATTTATATATAAACTAAGCAAAATTTTCAAAGTCAAAAGACCATGATTAAGAGGGTGTCCATGGAAATGAGATGAGCCAATGCTCATACAACTGCATACCAAATATCATTGACCTACCACTTGACGTTCACCATAAACTAGATCTAATCACAAACTTATACAATTGTTGCTGCTGCCACTAAAACAGCATTTCTATGTCTTGCTTTTGGACTCCAGTGGCAGAATCAGCCATTTTTAAAAGGGGGGTTCTAACTATATTTCCCCATCCATTTGCATTGATCGTCCAAAAACAAGGAGTTCCAACCCCTTGATGGTAATGTATGTGTCTATGGTTCATTAGAAGAAGTTCCGATGTATGTATGGACACTAAAATGATGGTAAAATAGATCTAATCCTGCTTTTTCTCCTTCGACTAAGAATAAATGTAGACGTAAATTCTTTATTGATAATCTTTATATTAAAAGTAAAAAAAAAAAAGAAAATTACAAAGCAAATCTTCTCCCAGATAAAACTTGGTATACTAATACGCTCAAAACTTTAATTAGTGTTCCATACTAAAATCTGTAGTTTTACTTTTTTCCATATCAATAGACTGCAGAAAAAGTGAAGTATTACATTAAATTAAAGAAACTAAGTTGTTATTTACAGATAAAAGGTGTACAATTCCCAAACAAAAACATTATATACAATAAAACTGCAATAGAGTTTATATATAGCCACAAGTTGTGTAGTGACCCTGTATTATTAGTTGTCTAACAGTCTAGGGTTTTTGCTGGTCTTACCTTCGCTGTAGTTATGTTTCCTATATGTTATAAGAAAATGACATCAAGTTTAATGCCATCAAACAAAATGCCTTATTTCAGTGATGAGTTACAAAAAAGCTGTTATGCATTCAAAACTAAAAAAATCAAATCTGCTCACTTACAATTAAAATTTATAAAAGGTTGTACAGAATACTGCTGTTGCTACTTTCAGTATTTGTTAACTGTCAAAAACTAAGTACATGTATCAATAAAATAAGGAAAAATTTATTTTTATAAACCTTACAGTAATCTTATTCATGATGTTTCCTGACAGGTGCCTCATGTGGAGCAGGATCTGCTTACCCTTCCGGAGCACCTGAGATCAGCCCCAGTTTTTATTAACATTTATTTGTGTCCAGGCAATATCACAAGAACCATAACTGATGAACAGTGAGAGTGAAAATCGTCAATATCAAATTTGACCTGCATTTTGTCATCAGTATCAACATATTAAAATTTGAAAAGCTTTGGTTGAACAGTTCATGAGTAAATGCAACAACAAAAATGGAAACGCCATTTTTTGATCTTTCAAGAACCATAACTCCTGAACGGTAAAAGTCAAAATAGTCATTCTTGAACTTGACCTCCATTTTTCATTAGTAACAACATATTAAAATTTGGGAAGCTTTGGTTGAACAGTTCATGCGTAAATGCACGGACACGACTGGAAACGCCATTTTTCAATCTTTCAAGAACCATAACTCCTGAACGGTAAAAGTCAAAATAGTCATTCTTGAACTTGACCTCCATTTTTCATTAGTAACAACATATTAAAATTTGGGAAGCTTTTATTGAACAGTTCATGCGTAAATGCAAGGACAAGACTGGAAACACCATTTTTCAATCTTTCAAGAACCATAACTCCTGAACGGTAAAAGTCAAAATCGTCATTCTTGAACTTGACCTCCATTTTTCATTAGTAACAACATATTGAAATTTGGGAAGCTTTGGTTGAACAGTTCATGTGTAAATGCACGGACAAGACTGGAAACGCCATTTTTCAATCTTTCAAGAACCATAACTCCTGAACGGTAAAAGTCAAAATCGTCATTCTTGAACATGAGCTTCATTTTGTTGTCAGTAACAACTATTATAATTTTAAAAGCTTTGGATGAATGGTTCATAAGTAAATGCAGGACAACATTTGTTTACTGCCCAACCGCCCAACTGCCCGCCGTACATCCCCAAGTCAATAACCAACACTTTTGTCACAAAAATCCAGTTAATTAAATGCTTTGCTGAAACCAGCATTCCCTTCTTTTGCGCAATACTGTGCATTTTAATATTTCTTCTTGAAACTTTACAAAGAATTTGAAATTCGAAGGAAAAAAAATATTTATGAACCCCTTAAAAAAAACCTGTTTGGACCCCCTTCCTCCTTTTTGGAGCAAGTATCCACAAACTCAACCCCAGCCTTCCCTTTGTAGAATGGAACCTTTTCGTACAATTTTAGAGAGATCCATACAATTAAACACAAGTTTTTGTCTGGAAACTAGAAAAATGCTTGTTTTTGGCCCCTTTTTTGCCCCTGATTCCTACATGTTGGGGGCAATTACCCCCAAACTAAATCACAGCCTTCCCTTTGTGATATGGAAAGTTGTGGTACAATGTCCGAGAAATCCATACACTTACACACAAGTTTTTGTCAAGAAACTACATAAATTGCTTGTTTTTGGGCCCTAATTCCTATACTGTTAGTATCTTAACCTCCAAAATCAATCCCAACTTTCCTTTTGTGGTATTGAACCTTCTGGTAAAATTTCATAGAGATCCATTTATCTTAACTAAAGTTATAGTCTGGAAACCAAATGTGTCTTCAGTCGACGACGACATCATAGCATTATACATTAAACATACAAAATATTTGCGGTTGTATAAAAATGTTTTCTAATCTTTGCACAGTTTTTAAAGAAATGAAATTTTTCCATTAGTCATTAAATGTCCTTTTTGTGATACAATATATTCACACAAAAAAAGTATTTCTGTGTATACCAATTACACCTGAACAGAATCTTAACCATATTGACAGATTTTAAACAATTATTGGTGGTTCTATCTTAGTTTTCTGTTTTCCTATTCTTTAAAAAGTTCTTCATTGTGTGAAATTGTGCTTTTTTTTTACAGGCATAAATATGTGCAAATGTTTGTTTTTCTGTGCAAATAAATAAAATGTTCATGCATAATTAGGACAAGTACATGCAAATGTAAAGCACCACTTTGAAAATAAAAAAAGACATGTATTATTTTGTATTAACAAAAAGTTAAACTGAATTGAATTTATCAGCCAAAATCCAAACAAAAACAAATAGACTTTGAACAGTGTATTTCAACTTGTATGACAATTTGTAAAAACACACATTTTTTAGTGGTAAAAAGTTTTGTCAATTATGTTGAAAGCAAAGCTAAAAATACAAAGTATAGACACACTCTATAAAGGATAATATCACTGATTAATATCAATAAAAAGTTTTCATGCAAAAAAAGTTTTCACCAAATGTATTTATTAAACACATTGAATTGAAAATAGGCGAGTTTGTTGTGTGATACTTACGTGTATATTCTGTTATAACTGTGACTACTTGACATGGTGCTGTGTCCATTCTCTGATACACTTATTTTTTTGTCCTTCAGGAATCTCTCAAAGTATTGATAATGCTTACTGGGAATAAAGGGACATAACTCTAGAAAGGAAATTATTAAACTTATTAATCTTTGTAATAATAAAAAAACGTTTATGCATATTTTGTGTAGTGTAAAAGTATTGCCATTGAAATTGAACTATGGCTTTAAAATCATGTGCAAATGGAATAAAAGTATACAACTTATAGGTTATCCTTACACACTTCTGGCAACCTAACTGAGTGTAGTTGAGAAAATGCCTACTTTTCTTAAGCATTCCTGATCATTTATTGATTCTTTGGTTATAAAAATGCGGTTGCTCATACAAGTGAAGGTAATTTTGAAAATCTAATATTGGTAATTTTACAATGAAATTCAGTAGTTTTTTCTGTTTAAATGTTATCATAGTTTTCTGATCAATATAATTTATACATTTTTATTGGATGTTCTTTCCTGGTCACTAAAGATAGCAGATAACTCTGTCAAATGATCTTTTCCCAATGTTAATAAATTGACTTGTTATTAGATGTTCTCTCTTTAGTCAATAAAGTCAGTGAATTTATCTGTCATCAAATGTTCTCTCTTTGGTCCATACATTCAATGAATTTACCTTCTATAAGATATTCTCTCTTTGGTCAAAACAATCAATGAATTTACTTGCCATAAGATGTTCTCTCTTTGGTCTTTACAATTAATTAATTTACCTGCCATAAGATGTTCTCTCTTTGGTATGCTGTTTATGAACTTACCTGCCATAAGATGTTCTCTCTTTGGTCAAAACAATCAATGAATTTACTTGCCATAAGATGTTCTCTCTTTGGTCTTTACAATTAATTAATTTACCTGCCATAAGATGTTCTCTCTTTGGTATGCTGTTTATGAATTTACCTGCCATAAGATGTTCTCTCTTTGGTCAAAACAATCAATGAATTTACCTGCCATAAGATGTTCTCTCTTTGGTCCATACATTCAATGAATTTACTTGCCATAAGATGTTCTCTCTTTGGTCCATACATTCAATGAATTTACTTGCCATAAGATGTTCTCTCTTTGGTCCATACATTCAATGAATTTACCTGCCATAAGATGTTCTCTATTTGGTCCATACATTCAATGAATTTACCTGCCATAAGATGTTCTCTCTTTGGTCAAAATAATCAATGATTTTACCTGACATAAGATGTTATCTCTTTGGTCAAACAATCAATGAATTTACCTGCCATAAGATGTTCTCTATTTGGTCCATACATTCAATGAATTTACCTGCCATAAGATGTTCTCTATTTGGTCCATACAGTTTAAACATTTTATCACATATCTCTGAGATGTCTGTATTGGAGGGATCATTCAAGGCTTGAAACAAAGTACCGAACTGTTTCAACTCATCATAATTTGTAAAAATATTAGGAAGCTGTAAAAATAATTCCATGCAAATTAAAAGTCACAAATACAATATAGTTCATTAAATATAAAAATAATAAATTTCTGATGATAAATGTCATTTCTGGGAACAAAACATATGAAATTGTATGTACGGTAAGGTATGAGTTATTGCTAGAGTTTCACTTACCGGTATATATGTATAGGAAGATTAATTTTAAACAAAAATATTCTGTGTTTCTATATGTATGTTGAATTCATATTTAAATTATGTGCTTCTTTTAAAGATTGTATATAATTTGATTGAAACTGACACCATTTGTGTTGCATATACAAGCACATGTTTATAATAAATTTCAAAGATTGTAACCACAGCTGTTAGTCTCTAAAATGTTGTGTCTTTATCAAATACAGAAATAACTGCATTGTCAGTCACATAATTAAGACATACCTATTCATTTTTACCTGTGTATTCCCAAAGATTAAATTTTCACAACTCTCACCACAATTGTTCAAGGGCTACATCTGGTTTTAAACCATATCATCTACTACTAATTTGTTTTACTTGACTGTTTACGTGTCACCTAAGATTTTCTTTTTATACATTGTATATTTATATCTATAATAATATCACCTTGTTCATATATTCCTTGACCAGTAATGCATGATGACCAATACTACTTGTTTCACTTTTTTCACCAACACTGCGAGTCCTATGTTTTCTTGGTTTAGTTTCTTCTTGATCTGATGTGGATAAACTAAATAAGAGAGATTATTTTGTCAGTTAAACTACTTTCCAAATTCGAAAAATTGAAGAAGAAAAAAGGTTAGACAAAAGTATCACGGTTGATCAGGTTAGCATGAACACTTGTATTTTAGACCTGAGATAGAAGGACTAATATTTAGCCTAAGTACTAAGATACAAAATTTATGCACCTGACATGAATTTAACAAGGTTTTAATATTAGGAGGGTCAATGCCCAAAGTCAAGGTCAGAGTGACAAATTGCCACTCCTTGATGCAAATAGCATACCAAGTTTGCTTGAGCTTAATTTTACAGAACATAGTTTTGCACTGGACACAAAGAGGGGTGGATGGACAGACAGACAGACATGGCCATTCCTATAAACACCCCAAAAATTTGTTTGCCAGGGGTATATTAATAAATCAAAGCGTCTTGGATGTTGTGATTCAGCCAATTTTATAGATAGTCTGATATTTTTTTCTGACTATATTTCTTTCAAATTTTGTTTTGCTCTTTTCATTTCCATAAGCTTATTGTAAAATTTCTATGCTATTGTCCAAAGATGGGAAAGATTGGAAATTTTGCAATAATGATGCAAATATTTATTTTGATATTTTAATTTCAGACATATTTGCAATTTTAATGATTTTGAGAAGAATTAAAAATGAAATGATTATACAATTATATATCGTATATTTGTATATGCCATTAACAATAATTGACTTAAAATTTTTCCAGAAAGAGGCATTCTTCTTCTTAATGCAGATTCCTCCAGCGTTGAAGCACACACAGCTAGCTGTATTCCTTTAACAAATTAGTTTTAAAATGTTAAAGTATTCACAAAAAGTTATTCCAAATTTAAGATGTTGAGAAGAAATCCTCGACCAGGTAGTTACACATGCACAAAATTTATTTACAGAAATGTACATAATATACACGATAAACTTATATGTCGCCAGGATATAGGAAATTAAAAGCAATGTCTAGCTTAACAAAATCTATGAACGATAGGCACTAGTTTAACTGTTAGAGAAATTGGATAGAGTTTATGTGTTAAAAGACATCACTCAATAAAAGTCAAGTATAGTAAGTCTAAAAGTCTACTTTCTGGAGATGTTAAAGATAGATGTTTGCTAGCTATGCTGATTGGTCTGTTAAACCAGATGCTCTGCAGGGCGCAGCTTTATACGACCACAAGGTCGAACATTGAACAGTTGGGGCAAGTATGGACAGAACATTTAAGCTTGATACAGGTCTGAATTTGGATTGTGATAGAATAGTTTACTCAGCATAGGTTTCTAACACAGAATGAATGTGGTCAAATGAACTTAAAATTATTTTTTTTTGCTTTTGAGCAATACACTATGCCTTTTGACTATCAATCCCCTAAAAAAAAACATTTGAAGAAATTTTCTTTTTAATTTCTGAAATCTGAAATGAGAAAAATTGTACAATGATCCCCATCCCCTATTTTTTTTCACCTACCACTTCCCCTTATTCCAAAAATAATCTCAATTCAAATTTCTAATGGAGCTTGCAACAATAACTACGGTACTCATTTAAATACATCATTAAATATTGAAATATAAAATGACATAGTCATGGTTAAAATTAATATTGATTAAAAGTAATTTCTAAAAATAAATTTATATCTAATCATCTCAAGACAATCATCATTTCTTAATACATTATTTTTCAAGCAGTGTAAACATACATATATAACAGTAGTCTTTAAATGGAATTTATATTGGACTAACTACCTTACACTGCTTTTAAACTGTCTAAATTGTCCTTTAACCAGAGATATTTATACACTTAAACACAAGTTATTGCCTGGAAACTACAAAAAAATGCTTATTTGGGCCCCTTTTTTTGGCCCCTAATTCCTAAACCTTTCGGACCATAACCCCCATAATCATTCCAAGCATTCCCTTTGTTATATGGAACTTTGTGATACAATGACAGAGAGATCCATACAATTACACACAAGTTATTGTCCTTAAACTAGAAAAATGCTAGTTTTTGCCCCTTTTTGGCCCTTAAATCCTAGACTGTTTGCCCCATAACCCTTAAAATAAATCCCAACCTTCTACTTATGGTATTCAACATTGTGGCACAATTACAGAGCAATTGAAATACTAATACAAAACTTATTGACTGAAAGCTACAAAAATGCTTATTTGGGCCCCTTTTTTTGCCCCTAATTCCTAAACCTTTGGGACCATAACCCAAAGTAATCAATCCAAGCCTTCCCTTTGTTATATGGAATCTTGAGGTACAATGTTAGAGAGATCCATACAGTTACACACAAGTTATTGTCTTAAAACTAGAACAAGAGGCTGTCACAAAAACGACAGCAAACCGGATTTATTAATATTTATTTGTGTCCTGGCAATATCACAAGAACCATTACTGATGAATGGTGAAAGTGAAAATTGTCAATGGGTGCAATCAACAGTTTTTTACGTGACGTCATTCTGTAACAGGGCATGTAATAGTGGACCCATCATGCAGAAGTCAGATTTCATAGTTATATAGATATCTATACATCAATGGAAAGATAATTCTATGAACTTTCTGAATAAATAAAAAAAAATCCAACATCTCTTGTTTAAACATGCAAATTGGTACAAGTTATCAGCTGGAAATTAGGCATTTTCCCCCTAAAAAACCTTAAAAACAGACCACCTTTGGACACACGGATCAGTAACCTGTGCATATATTTGAGATTTCTTATAATATGCATTTCGAAGAGCTTATCCGGCTGATTTAAGAAAATGTAGTTTCAGCCTACGTTCGCCTGCTCCAAAAGGAGCTATCTTACCTGACAAATCAAAGTGCTTTTTGCAACAGGTGAAAATCAGCTGTTTATGGAGTTGCCTCCCATATAGTAGGAAGTCACAAAAACATTTTTTCTTTTAAAATCTTGACAAAAGTGGCATTTTAATTGAACTTCAATATATGTTTTTCACATTGAACATAAAAAACAATCAACTTTTTCATTTAGTGGTATATAAATAGCAGGGAATTCCATCAGTATGTAAATCTCACTGGGGAAATACCTCTAGTTTTTAGTACGAAACTGTTTATAGCACCCTTAAGCAAAACCTTGTATGCAATATATAAAAAATTCTCAGCTTTTCTGAATCTGTACACTATACCGATTAAAATGATGTCTTACTTTAAGGATTGTGACCACAAATAGTGAAACAACAGCTCTTTTTTTATGTCGCGCTGTAGTGGCATATTGGCCAGTGGCAAACAGTTTAACTGGCAAATCCCAAACATTTCCTGTATCCCATTTTCATCAGTTTTACAAAGAAAATAAATCATGAAATAGGGTTTCTTTTGAATAAATAGAATAAAAACTATGAAATAGGCATGAATAAAGTTACTTTAAATAGATTTTGTCCCTAGTACTATATGAACTAAGTTATAGCTGAGTTGAGAAAATATTGAAATAGTGTTTTTCTTAGGAATGGCATGTGTACCTTTTTGACTATAAAAAGTACCAAATATATATTATAATGAATAAAACTTTATGTAACACTGATCAGGAGTAAAAGTCAAAGTAGAAAAAATCTACACTTTTCATATGCAACTTTTGGTTCCAAATATATGAGAGATTGAATAAAAATATCATGACGTCGCAAAAAATTTAAAAACTTCAATATTTACAGAGTCTGGTTTTCCTATATCTGGTTGCTATGTACAAATCTGTAATATTTGCATTAAATATACCAAACTGATGCTTTTAAATTAATGTATACATGCCGTACAATATTTTTCAGAATTATTTTACTCCATTCGCAAACACATTTCTATGCTAAAACATCACTATATTTTGTATTTGTCTCTTAAGGGTGCAATCAACAGTTTTTTACGTGACGTCATTCTGTAACAGGGCATGTAATAGTGGACCCATCATGCAGAAGTCAGATTTCATAGTTATATAGATATCTATACATCAATGGAAAGATAATTCTATGAACTTTCTGAATAAATAAAAAAAAATCCAACATCTCTTGTTTAAACATGCAAATTGGTACAAGTTATCAGCTGGAAATTAGGCATTTTCCCCCTAAAAAACCTTAAAAACAGACCACCTTTGGACACACGGATCAGTAACCTGTGCATATATTTGAGATTTCTTATAATATGCATTTCGAAGAGCTTACCCGGCTGATTTAAGAAAATGTAGTTTCAGCCTACGTTCGCCTGCTCTGAAAGGAGCTATCTTACCTGACAAATCAAAGTGCTTTTTGCAACAGGTGAAAATCAGCTGTTTATGGAGTTGCCTCCCATATAGTAGGAAGTCACAAAAACATTTTTTTTTTTTAAATCTTGACAAAAGTGGCATTTTAATTGAACTTCAATATATGTTTTTCACATTGAACATAAAAAACAATCAACTTTTTCATTTAGTGGTATATAAATAGCAGGGAATTCCATCAGTATGTAAATCTCACTGGGGAAATACCCCTAGTTTTTAGTACGAAACTGTTTATTGCACCCAATATCAAATTTGACCTCCATTTTGTCATCAGTATCAACATATTAAAATTTGAAAAGCTTAGATTGAATGGTTCATGAGTAAATGCAACAACGTGAATGGAAACGCCATTTTACAATCTTTCAAGAACCATAACGCCTGAACGGTAAAAGTCAAAATCATCATTATTGAACTTGACCTCTATTTTGTCATCAGTAACAACATACAAAAATTTCAAAAGCTTTGGTTAAATGGTTCATGAGAAAATGCACGGACACGACTGGAAACACCATTTTTCAATCTTTCAAGAACCATAACTCCTGAAAGGTAAAAGTCAAAATCGTCATTATTTAACTTGACCTCTATTTTTTCAACAGTAACAACATATTAAATTTGGGAAGCTTTGGTAGAACAGTTCATGCGTAAATGCACGGACACGACTGGAAACTCCATTTTTCAATCTTTCAAGAACCATAACTCCTGAACGGTAAAAGTCAAAATCGCCATTATTGAACTTGACCTTCATTTAGTTGTCAGTAACAACATATTAAAATTTTAAAAGCTTTGGTTGAACGGTTCATGAGTAAATGCACGGACAACATTTGATTGCCGCCCGCCTGACCGCCCGCCCGCCGTACATCCCCAAATCAATAACCGACATTTTTGTCACAAAAATCCGGTTAAAAATGCCTGTCTTGGCCCCTTTTTGGCCCTTAATTCCTGGACTGTTTGCCCCATAACCCTTAAAATAAATCCAAATCTTCTACTTATGGTATTAAAAATTGTGGTACAATTTCAGAGGAATTGAAATACTTATACACAACTTATTGTCCTCAGACTAGATAAATGCTTGTTTTGGGCCCAAGCTTCCTTTTGTGGTTAATAACATTGTGTTAAAATTTTATTCATTTCTATTTACTTATACTTAAGTTATTATCCGGAAACCATCTGTCTTCGGATGCAACGCTGAAGCCATGATACCAATATACGACCGCAAAAATTTTGCGGTTGTATATTGCAGTCGTATAACAATCATATATTTTTGTGTTGTAAAAGTTAGTTTTACTCAGATTTTAAAAGTCTAGTTATACACACATTTAGGCTTTTCTTTGTTGTATATTAGAAACTAGCAAGCAGATATTATTACTGCTGATAGTTAAGCATATATATACCAGTAGTTCACACTAAAATTTTAACAGCTACTATTTTACTATTGGTAATATATATCACACAGGCACATGGTGGTTAATATTATCATTGATGTTTTAATTGGGAGCTGAGAGACCCAGAGGAACTTTTTATCTCCGTGGATAATCTCATTTTGTGAATTTCATTACATTAGTATCTTCTGGGCATGATTTCAATCTTTCATAGAATTTCAACAACAAAAATAACAAAAATAACAAAAAATAAAACCAAACTATTTTTTTATCAAAATTGGTGTTCCTTCTTCATTTTGAAAAAATATATTTCCTATATATTTAAGAGGGTGTCCATGGAAAACCAGGCAGTGTATGGCACATGACATATTTTGTTTTCAAAATTTTTTCATCTATTTCATATCACAAATTCATTCTTTCTTTAAAGGGAAATTCCGTGATTTTTTACTTATCATCTAATTATGTTCATCTTAACATAAAAAACACATTTGCAAAGTTTTAAATTTATATTCCTTCTAATAACGGAGAAAATCAAGTATTTGTAATTTTTTTTGGTTGAATTCTTAAGTGGGTCGTGACGTATTAGCCCGATTTACTGAATTCTGGGAAAAAATAAAATCTGTTTAACTCTTATAGCTTATCGACAATATACGTAATTAAAAGCGCACAGCTGACGAATGGTCGAAGTTATTAACCACAATATAAGAATGAACGAATATGAATATGCATATACCGTTTTGTATTGATTGAATTAAACTCCTATAAAATTATCTCTAGTAAATGTTTTTGAATAAATTTAATTAATTATTGTTGAGATTTTTTTCATAAAATATTTATTGAACATTTTTACTGATATTGAACTGAAAATATTTCAGTTCTATTTACCGTTATTGTTTTGATAATCATTTCAATGCAACTAATGTGTGAGCAGAGTGTGTATATTATTTTGTAAAGGTCACTGTATATTTCTCGGCTTGAGGTCAATTCGTTTACCTTGTAGCTATTTAGCCGCAGGTGTGAGTTCAAGCGTACACAGGTATAAATGTTGTTATTTGGATAGGATAAACAGAAAGGATTAGAAAGAGTATGCTGTCACGATGTTAATACACTAAGATTTAATACACGATGAGAATAAAGATACAATAATTAAATTGTGTAAATTAATTGAAAATAAAATTCAGATTCGTAATTCCGAAAGTGTATAAAAATAAAAGGAAACAATTTTTGATTACTTTCTTAGCGGCAATTGGCGTAAAGATTCAAATATGAAGCAAACAATAGTAGTTTTAATCTTTTATAAAAACTAAATGCAATATTACCCAATTTGTATACCATTGTACATCTGTTTGATATCATTGACTTTACCGGAATTTCTTAACTTGTATTCAAATCTGGCTGTGTTTAAATGCTAATAAAACTATTGCAATTTTAAAGTTTTTAATTGACAAAAAAATACAACATACAACATGCATGATTTTTTTTAGTTTCTTTTTAACATTTTATTCTTACATAATTAAATTCATTTGACAATCATTTACACGAACTTTTTGTGAAAAGAATATCAATTATCTTTTAAGTTAAATTTTGTTTTTTTATTTACTGCAACAAATAAAGAAAAAAATATACATAGAAAGCACTGAAAATTCATTGAAAAGGGGAGATAACTCTTCATTTTGTACAAAATTTTGTTGCATTGTTAGTGAACTTTAGAATCATTTTTGAGCAATCCACTGTTGATTCAAAAATATCTTTGACATATATATCCTTTGTATGATATAAACATTGCATTGGAACAAAATCTCAGTGGGAAAAAAATTATGTTGTGCCACCCATATCATAGGATTTGCCTGATATTTACTTGGACAGCCTCTTAAATATATATGTACAAATAACTATTGCTGAGATATATCCATTTACTGTTAAATAGCAATATAATGGGATATAAAAAGAGAATAAACAAATAAATTTTATTGCAGAATATGCTCAAGTAAGAGTTATGCAATTTTGTTTATTATTTCAACTAAATTACTGAAAATTGTTTATTACTTACTCGCTACTTAATGACCTATGACAGATGATAATGACATTGATTTAACAAGTGAAATAAAATCTATGTGAATTTTTATGCACATTTTTAAAAACTTTTGCGTGTCAATTCTTTGAAAACAACCCAACATCTGATTAATAATTCAGCTTTCTTACAAAAATAAACAAATAATTTAATGTAGTGTAGATCAAAATAAATAATACATTTGTAGGTTTACAAATGAGATAAAAAAAAGTTGTGTATTCAGTTAGGTGTGTACTAAAATGTGTCTATTCGATCATGTAACAGGCCATAAGATATCAACTGTTGAGAATTAAGAATGGAGTTGATTCCAACTTATACTTACACCTTTGAGTGAAATTGATTGAAAATCATGACAGTTGATAATCATACTGACTCTTACTTGCCTAAGAAACAATTGGAGCGATAGCAAAACAAGAATGTGTCCATAGTAGAATCGCTTTCATTGTTCCATTTAGTTATTCTATTTGCAGCTGCACTGTGCAGATTGTAATTGGTTTTTTTTAACACAATCTGGTTGAGAAAGGCAAATGGTGGAGATTTGTTAACCTAACCAGTATGTGCATGTATCAAGTCAGGCCTTGTTGTTCATTGTTGTCTATGTATGTCTACTGGAGTGTAGGAGTTAGGTTTTTCTGGGCTCTGTTGTACTGTCCAATATTCTTTTTACTTCCTGTTATCAATTTCATGTTATTATATAACGGTCTGTACCTGATGTGACAGGCTTAATTTTCACAAATTGGTATAAAATATATACTCACAATGAATGTTGATTAAGGTCATTAATAGTTGTACTAGAACCTAAAGTAATAAAAACAAAATAACAAACAAAAATGCCCTTTTTTCAAAAAGTTTTATTCATTCTAGATAAATGACATCAACAAACTTGTATTGATAGTTTTATACCTCATAAAATATCTTATCAATTTTTCTAAAATCATTCAAGAAAGATTTATGGACTGCAACAGTTTAAAATTGAAATGATGAAATCCTGATGCTATAAATTTTCTAGTTTTAAATGTCTAAGATTCTTTGACCTTGTGTGTCTGAAATCAGTCTCTATGAATTTCTAAATGTTACAGAAGATACTTTTTTCTTTCTGATTTTTTAAGAAATACTTCTTTCTTTGATTATGCGATGCTTGAAACTATAAAATGTTTCGATGTCTAATGGCCTATCCCCCATTATCTTACAATTAATACTACACTTTTTATTGTTCTCTTTCTGATGATACAAACTTTTAAGATAAGTCTGACAATATTTAACCAGGTGCTCTGCAGGGCACAGCTGTATACGACCGCAGAGGTTGAACCCTGAACAGTTGGGGCAAGTATAGACACAACATTCAAGCTTGATACAGCTCTGAATTTGGATTGTGATCAAATTCTTGACATAATATGAGTTTCTGACACAAAACAAATGTCAAGATCTTACAAATCTATTATGCAATATTGTGCAATTAAAGATTTCTTCTTCAAACTTTTTAATCATTTGGAATTTAAGAAAATTTGGAGAAAAAAAGATTGAAAAATACTACCCCCCCCCCCCCTTCTTCCGAACATACCACACATTGTATGTTATTGTGTTAACTGTTATAGAATTACCTTCCTTACACTGCTTTTAAATTGTCTTAATTGTCCGTTGACCAGAAAACCCTAGTTTCCCCCCTTTTTTTGCCCCAAATTCCCCTTTTTTTTACCCTAATTCCAAAACATTTAAAGCCATGACCCAAAAAGTCATTACTAACCATCACTTCATCGTCTGGAAACTTGTGGAATAATTTCAGAGAGATTCATACACTTAAACACAAGTAATTGTTTGAAAACTACAAAAATGCTTATTTTGGGCCCCCTTTTTGGCCCCTAATTCCTAAACTATTGGAACCATAACCCCCAAAATCAATCCCAAACTTCCTTTAGTGGTGTAAAACCTTCTGGCAAAAATTTATAGAGATCCATTCACTAAATCTTAAGTTATTGTCTGGAAACTAAATGTGTCTTCAGACGACAACAACGATAACATGATACCATTATACGACTCAAAATTTTTTTTTGCAGTCGTATAAAAAAAAACCAGGTAAGTCATCAAATTGTTTATTCCTCATACCTTCTGATGATGCTATAGAAGATCTATCTTTTTCAGCTTGCCTGATGGTTTCCTGTAGTAATTCAATAGTGGCCTCCTGGTAAGCCCGCTGGAAACACTGGCCTACAGCAGCGCAAATAGTGTCTGCCTGAGACTATAATTAAATATAAATAAGAAGATGTGGTATGAGTGCCAATGAGACAACTCTCCATCCATGCCACAATGTAAACAGTAAACCAATATAGGTCAAAGAATGGCCTTCTACATGCATGTTGTTAAATCTGTTATTTCTTTATATGTATAAAAGAGAAGATAAGGTGTGATTGCCAGTAAGAGAACTCTTCACAAGAGACCAAATGACACAGAAACTAACAACTGTAGGTCAGATGTGCCTGTTCGTAGATTCTAGATATCTTGTTTAAAAAATTGTGTGCGATATTATCCTACCCATACTTTTGGTGTTTTTTATGTTTTAAAAAAAAATTGTGACTGATGGAAGGATAAAGTGAAATCTAAAGGACACTACCTGACCAACATGTATGATGCAGGACCCAAATAATGAGTTCTACTCAAGGTAAGGATATACCCTAGTATGCAAATCTCTATACAAAATATAAACAAAATAATGACACTAACCTGATTTTTACAATACAGTACTGCTAAATCACATTTGTCTGGAATTCCTGTAAAAAAAACTATCAAGTATTAAACTTTTGATGTCAAGTATTTTTTTATTATTTCAGGTTTAATTTATGTCTTCTTTTGTTTTATCTTTCAGTATTTCTTTATCAAAACAAATAAAGAACTGGAATACATGTATACAGAAAATCACTGAATATCAGGACGGTTGTAACGCTAATGAAATTTCGTTGGTCTATCAGGTCATTGATGACTTTCATTTGTCACTACAGACTACTTTTCCCGAGTGGTAACTTAGATTTTTTTATTATAACTGGAATATTGAAATCAAATAATAGTCTAGTTGATATTAAGAGATAACCTATTCTCACTCATTATTAACCCTTTAAGAATTAATATAAAATTTGTAATGCTAAAGTTGTATTTCCATTGGTTTTGCATAACAATACCCCCATAATAACCACTAGTTTACATACCATATTTTATAGCTAGAATGTGAAGACCATCATCTTTAATATAACATAAAGCTGCTATTACATGGATAGGAATATCAAGTGTCTACAAAGAATTAAAATTACAGTTAAATGGACTGATATCATTTCTTCATATATAACCAGTATTTCTAACTGAAATGTTCTTGGTAAAGCTGCAATAAAATTTCCAAATACTTTCAGAACAGTTTCATTAATTTCAGTGTTTTTCCAAGTTTTTACTAATATAGATTATCCTGATACTTTATTATTTGGATTTGATTGTATAGTATCCCCCAATTAAGAATCTTTAAATTAGCTTAGATTTGTTACACATAAAGGAAATCTATTAGCTTGGTCTGAGTGGGTAAAAAAAATCCCTTTGCCCCCAGCATATTCCTCAATTCCTTTCAAATCTGGCCTATTCAAATAATCTTAAAAAGGTCAAAAGTCTGCATTTATACATAAATATAGTAACCTATATATAATTCTATTGACAAATTTTAGTTTGTGTTTTTTTAGGTTATATATACAAAGCAGATCTAAGTACTTCAATTATGTTTTATACTTTCATTATTCATACCTCATAATCTTGTTTGTGGATCCTTATATTGCTTTTACTGAGACTGAAACCAGCATCAGGATCTGGAGAAAGCTGCAGGGGAACTAACTCTTCTCTCTGTAAGACATAAATTATCAGTGTACAAATAATGTTATACACATTTTGCTTTTTTCATGGTTAAATTTAGATAGAAAAATAAACATTGTTAGGCTATCCTATATTTCATACAGATGTTTACTATTACATGTAATACTTTAAAACATACCTTTTCTCCCTTAAAACTAAGGGAAAATCCAAATTATACTGTGCATGTATTGTTACAGAACAAAGACTTCAAATATGTTTTACAAAGGCATAAAATGCAATGTGCCACAATATCAGTACTTTTATTACATATCAAATAATCAAATATCTATTTGCTGTAACATTTTATGAACCATGGCCAGTAATCAGGGTCTGTTGTATTTTACAGAATCAGGACGAGTATCTGAGCTTACAGCAAGGCTACACAACCTACATTGCAACAAATATAATGCAAATTATCACTTAAGATATCTTTGAGGTTAACTAAAAGATATGGCATTTATATATTTGTTTAGGGGTATGTAAATTTAACCCATGCTTTTAACCTTGACATTCCAACTTGACTTGTGACTTTCCTCTAATGATAGAATACAAATAATATCAAGTATCATTTTCGTCCTTTAATACATTTAAAAAAATTTGAAAACAATTTGCACCAGTAGACAAAATGTTTCCTGCATATACCTCCCAAAAAAATTTCTACATGAGGTTATCCAAATTTATCTTGCTGGGGAACATTGCTTGTTTATACCTTGCCACGATCGATGATTCGTAATACATCCGTTCTGTTAGTTACATCTACTTCTACAGGAACACCTGGTATAAGGCCGGCATACTGAAATTAGATCATTCTGTCACTGACTATATCCTATAATACTTGGTAAAATGTAGTTATTGACAAAGAAAACCATGCAATCAATATGAAATTTGAAGGAATAGGAATTTTTATATCTTCTTCTTTATGTCCAAAACAACACAATTTACAATCAAAATAGTTTCCTCTGAATAGTTTTATGTTTTAGCTGTTCCAGTATCAAAGCTAGGAGAAGCTATACATACACATTGTCTTTGATATAACTATATGATATATAATCTTAATGAAACAGGATAGACAATAGATAAGGAAATATGAAATAATACCCAAAGTAAACAAATTTCAGAATGAGGCAATGAGCAGGATAAAGACAATAATGTACACACCCACACATCACTTTCTATATAATCTTTCTTCATCAATAGATCACCCATCAGATAATCGGGTGAGGGGTCTGTTACTTTGTGTTGTTTGGTTTCTCTTGATAGTGACATCAACTAAAATTAAATTAAAACATATTTCAGGCATAGTACAAAAAAATGTAGTATGAAATGTATTGAAATGAAATTTGAAAACATAATTTTAAGTTGCAAAAGTACAAACAGAAAAGTTTTTCTCTTTTTGTCTTATTTTTATCATCCATGTTAGTTTTATGTTAGTTTTGTACTTTGAAAAGTTTTTCCATTCTTCTAACCATTCAAAACTAACCTACATCATTGCTCATATGAGCTTTTTCAAAATGACATGCCCAGTCATGTACTTCCTGTAAATTCAAATTCATGAAAAGCATGCAATAAATGGAGGTAGATGGATATGGAAAATGTCCTATATTGTGCTATTTGAAGAAAGGCATTGTTGAAATCTGATAAAACCAGTGTGGCTGTGGTTAATTATTTGTAAGTTATCATTTCTATTTCATTATTTTCATTTTTGTGTCAGATTTTGAAATATATTACAATTTTAAGTCCTTTATTGGAATATATATAGAGGTTGCTTCAAAATGAGTACTACATGTATATCATGCGAAACTCAACTCATCGAATTCATAGATGATATCACGCAAAACCTGGACGAAGGAAAGCAAACTGATTGCTTAATCATGGACTTCTCCAAGGCTTTTGACAAAGTAAGCCATTCACTACTGATCCATAAACTACATAGATACGGGATTGATGGAAAAACCAACAGATGGATCCAGAGTTTCCTAAGTGGTAGACAACAGTCAATAGTGGTTGAAGGTGTAAGCTCTGGCTTCATTGATGTAGAATCAGGTGTACCACAAGGTTCAGTCCTTGGACCAGCACTCTTCCTCTACTACATTAATGATATGCCAGAGGGGGTTCGATCTAGAACACGATTGTTTGCCGACGACACAATCATCTATCTAACAATAACATCAGATGCAGATACAACAACACTGCAAGAGGATCTGAACAAATTATCAGACTGGGAACAACAATGGCTCATGAAATTCAACGCAGACAAATGCAATGTCATGACCATCAGCAAGAAAAGAAATCCAATCTCAAAAGATTATATCCTTCATGGCCATGTACTGGAGAGAGTATCGGATGCAAAATATCTTGGAGTTACAATCAGCTCAGATTTAAATTGGAGTACTCATGTACATAACATCTGCCAAAAAGCAAATAAAACTATTTGGTTCTTAAAAAGAAATCTAAACATCAGTAACAAACAACTGAAAGAAAATGCATACAAGTCATTAGTCAGACCAACACTTGAATATGCAAGCGCAGTTTGGGACCCCCATCAACAGAACAACAAGAAAAAAATTGAGATGGTACAACGCAGAGGGGCTAGGTATGTTAACAACAAATACCGTAACACATCATCAGTAGACACCATGATAAATCAACTCGAGTGGCAACAACTAGAAGAGAGGAGATCAACAACAAGGATGTGCATGATGTACAAAATAACTAACTGCCTAGTTAATATAGATGCAACATCTAGGCTTATTCCAACAAACCGAGCATCAAGAACAACTCGGACTGGATGTTTCCAGGTTCCTCTTTGTAGAACAGATATAAGGAAAATGTCATTCTATCCAAAATCAATACGGGAATGGAATGCCTTACCACTTTCCACTATCACCGCCCCGAGTCTTGAATGCTTCAAGGCTCGGCTAACAAAATAGACATAAACACTTGTTTTTAATGAGCACCTGTATATAGGATTTTAACTTTCACAAAATGTAAATATAACTAAATTTTCTTTGGACTTTCATGCGCAACACACAGTGGCAGAATAATCAGACAGTTGATTGCGGCCGCTTAACTGGAAGAAGAAGAAGAAGATTTTTCCTTTTTAAACTTTTTGATATACAGTACTTATTAATCAAAGACATTCATTGTGTACTAAACTTGCAAGTCCCTCTATTAGTTTTATAATGTAATGTTATGTTTTTAGTCATGATCATGATTATTGTTTAAATAAAAAAAAAAAAATGATATGAAAATCATAATTAACTGACAATAATTAAAGAATAACTCTTTTAACATGATATATCAGTTATTTTATTTTCAACTGAATTATTTAAGATTTTCATTTAAATTTGAAAAATATTCCTTTTTTAAAGCAGCCATTTTGTTTTGGTCAACTATAATATTCACGTGTGCAACATGTGAGCAACTGCTGATATGAGCAATCTAATAAAATGCACATGTGAAACAAAAGCTCATATGAGCAGTTGCACGTGGGGTTTTTAACATGCAAATTAGGTTAGTTTCATATGTGCAATTTTTTTGCTCACAAAATGCTCACCTAATTTGCATGTTAAAAAACTCGTGTGCAATCATGTTAGTTTCTAACGTGAGCATCTTATGTGCAACTTATGTGCAACATGTTAGCACTTTTTGGTAAGGGATGTAATGCGTGAGATTTTGCCAAAATTGTAAACATCAAAGAGGGGGGGGGGGGGGGGAAAGATCAAAGGAAAAAACCTACACATAAG
The DNA here is from genome assembly GCF_963676685.1 of Mytilus edulis. Lineage (NCBI taxonomy): Eukaryota > Metazoa > Mollusca > Bivalvia > Mytilida > Mytilidae > Mytilus > Mytilus edulis. The sequence goes on along the minus strand of NC_092344.1, from coordinate 116,570,377 downwards.
CATGAAAGTAAATGAGTCTTATGTTTTTATCATTAAATTTGGCAGCCCTGCACTTACAATGTACATTAACCATGCTCTGAAAGGAAGTAGGAAAAACCAGTTGTAAATAATTTTAATTGTATATTTTTGCGAACGTTTTAAATGTAATTTGTAAATAGCCAAGAGAAATCTTTCTGTGTTGCCCGACACTGCGTAAAGTTTTCATGCGGAACCATTAACATTCAGCATTGAATCCCGTTCCTTACCTGGAAGAAGAAGAAGAACCAAACTATATGTATATTCCTATCAAACATTTATTTGTCTTGTTTCTGATGTCAGATCAGTCTTCTTGTTCTGTTGATGATATCATATAGTAATTATACCGCAAAACTAAATAATAATACGATATGTTGTAAATCAAACTGAACCTTAGGCAATTTTCGTTGAACAGCCTCCAGATAATGAATTGTGACATTGAGACAGACTACCTTATGCAGTCATTCAGTTATATTTACCAATTTCAAACCACAAATCCTCAAAACTGCAGAGTTAAATAATATAATAAAGCAAAACCGTACCTTTCTTTCTTTAAATTCAGACCTATCCATTGCTCTGACAGTTGCATCTTGAACCTGATCCAGTAAAACCAGAGTTCAGTTTTTTTTCTACTTTTTTTTTTTGTTGACTTCCAAAGACAACTTCCGGTTGATGATTCACCTGAAAACCAAAAATAGGTCACGTAAAGGTATGGTAAGTTACTTTATTTGCTTCAAAAATGGCATGTCTTTGACAATATATTGTCCCTACGTTTATGCATCAATATAAATAGATTTTATTTCGACTAAAATCATACAAGATGGATATGAAAGAAGTTATCGAGAAAATAAATTCTGGTAATTCCGTCACCGAGAAATGTTTTAGAATCTCCAAGGAAAAATTATTCAGGAATGGTAATGATAATTTTAATTTTATATCTCTAATCTATGCTTTCTTGCAGTCACATGTTAAATTTGTATTACAATATTTAGTGTAGTAAAGTTAACATTCTTCCACATCAAAACCTGCAATAGTGAAGTGTTTTGATCTCAGTGACAGTGTATTACTGAAAAACACACCCAGGTCTGAAACATGCAAGCAATTTGGCTAATTTTACCTCATTTTTACTCAAAATTTACATAGTTAGCAAAGAAATCTATTAAGAAATGGAATAAACAAAAATTAAGTTTTCAACAACAGACGGAGTATGGTGGGCCTGAACAATGTGGGACGCGACATCTATACTGAGGGGGGGATAGGAGGGATCCTGATCCCGAAATCCCGGGCTTAAAATCACAAAATCCTGAAATCCGGGGCTTTAAAACATGAAATCCCGAGGTCCCGAAACTCGAAAAAAGAATTCCCGGATCTTGAAAGGGTCAATCCCGAAATCCCGAGCTTAAAAACACCCGATCCCGGAGTCCCGATAAAGGTCCTATCCCCCCTCTATACTGGCATTAGCCATTTATACTGCCATGTCATATGATGTATTGTCCATACCTTAAAAGGGGGTCTCATTAGGGGGTTCTGATCCCGGAACCCACCTACTGTTTTGTCAGATTCCTGTATCCCGCATACACTATGTAATTCTTATTTTTTTGGTTATTTCCTGTGTCCCTTAAGACTTCTTTTTCCCATTTTCACGGCACAGTAATTTGACTTTAATGTGTCATGCTTACAAAATATCAACATTCCCACGACACACTTAGACCCCAATGCATACCTGTCAACCTGTGACGATGAAAATGCAGGTCATGACCTGCATTGAAGAATCAAATCTCAGGTCATAACGCGTACAAACTTTTTCGAGCTGAATTTCAGTATTTATGGTACATTTTCTTATAATGTATATCAAAGATACCAAAACATCAATGCATGTTCACTTGGTTAAGTCATTTTAAATCTTATTTATTATTATTTCATTACACTTTTAAATATTTTTATTAACTTGTGTATCACAGTCTTATGTCCTTTACTTTTGTCACCATCTAAAATTTATTTTTCAAATGTATTTTTAAAATGAGTCTTCTAGCCTTTAAACATACCATGTAGAGGTATTACATGAATGAACATTCATCTCTCAATTAACAAGGAAATTAGACTATCATAAAATATAGTAATACAGTTAAAGGAAGTATATATGTAAAAAATAATTTTCAACTTTTTTTTAAAAATTGTATAAAGGTATAAAAATAATGAAAAGTTATTTTTTAATATGTATTTGAAATTTTATATTATTATGATTTAATCTTTTTCACCCATAAAACGTAAATATATGGAATAATTTTGAATGGTGACAAATAAGGGGAAGTAACTCTTAGTTGAAATATCTTTGTAAAACAACAGGGCAATTTATTTACGACCTAAAGCTAAAGTAATTGGTGTTAATCAACAGTGTGTTTGACACCAAAGCTGTCAAGTGAAGCCATGCACTTAATGGGTCACTTAATTTGACAGTTTACATAGCTAGATGAACTGCATGTTCATGGAAGAATTACGAATTTGCCGGTATTTCAAAGGAATATTACTTATGTCATGAAAATCAATCTCAAGGCTAAGAAATACGGGTGAAATCGGGTCATTTTCGGAATTTCCGGGTTATTTCAATGACCCGGCGGGTGCTCCGGGTGATCCCTCAGAATTGTGAAAATCTCGGGTCACACCCGCAGAATCCGGGTCAGTTGACAGGTATGCCCCAATGAGACCCACTTGAAAAGATGTATCAATAGATTAACCTTGTCCAACTTTGAAAAGGTGAATCAGCCATACAGACACCATAAAAGTGCATGTAATTGAAATGTAATTGAAATGTAATTGAAAAGTAATTAAGGATTACATGCTATTATGTTGTAATTAATTAAGTTATTACATGTAATTAAAAAAAATGCTCAATTACACATTAAATTCAACATGTTCAATTTCATGGAAAATTGTAATGCATTACACTTAATTACAATTACATTTTCAATAACCCCATCCCTGCAGCCATAGAACATTGTCCATGCTTTGTGAAGACACTTCTTCCATGCTTTTTTTTTTTCAGATATAAATTATGTTTATAAAGTATTGTGATTTATACATCTGTACATGAGAGTGTTATATTATAACTTGTAAATATAGTAACTATTATGCTGTAGTAACATTATTTGTAATGTTTTTATGTGTGAATATATTTTATACTCCTGGAAAATAGCATTATATATATCGAATATAAATGTGCTTTATCTAATAAAACATTGATGTTAATTTTTTAATCAATTTTAAATATAAAGTCTAAATCTACATGTATACTGACGGTTTCAATTCTTCAAACTTGTACATATTACATGTAACAATGAGATTGAAGTTCTTACAATATTTATCATTATATGATAACCTTATTTATTTTCATATACTTAAATTAAGTTTTATCTTTCCTCTGTTTCAGATGTGTAGTTTATAAAGAAATAAAGGTAAGAATAATTTAATGAAGAAATATTGATGATCCTGTTTTTCCATCATACAAAATTAACCTACATGTATCATCCCAGGTCATTAAAGCCTTAACCCATAGAATCCTGAAAAATAACAGATTTCAACCATTCAGTTGACTTTTGATATATATATATATGATGGTGTTTATTGCAATATTTCAAACACATACTTATTAAATTGAGAATGGAAATGGGGAATGTGTCAAAGAGACAACAACCCGACCAAATAAAAAACAACAGCAGAGGGTCACCAACAGGTCTTCAATGTAGCGAGAAATTCCCGCACCCGGAGGCGTCCTTCAGCTGGCCCCTAAACAAATATATACTAGTCCAGTGATAATGAACGCCATACTAATTTCCAAATTGTACACAAGAAACTAAAATTAAAATAATACAAGACTTACAAAGGCCAGAGGCTCCTGACTTGGGACAGGCGCAAAAATGCGGCGGGGTTAAACATGTTTGTGAGATCTCAACCCTCCCCCTATACCTCTAACCAATGTAGAAAAGTAAACGCATAACAATACGCACATTAAAATTCAGTTCAAGAGAAGTCCGAGTCTGATGTCAGAAGATGTAACCAAAGAAAATAAACAAAATGACAATAATACATAAATAACAACAGACTACTAGCAGTTAACTGACATGCCAGCTCCAGACTTCAATTAAACTGACTGAAAGATTATGATTTCATCATATGAACATCAGGCACATATTCCTTCCCGTTAGGGGTTTAGTATCACACATACTTATACATGTATTATGATCTTGCACCACATGTAATGTTGATGGTTATTTTAGGATCCTGTTCAAACTTTCTTAATAAAAACAAAGGAAACGGTCTGTCTATCACTGTCTATGAATATCCTCATTTGGTTTTGATTTTATGTCTTTCATTATGATACCAATATTAAAAGCATAGGTACTGTGTGCAAGAGCATTTAATTTCTTTTTTTTATAAGCTGACCTGAAGAGCCAGCGTAAGTCATTTGATCTCTACCATATGTCACTGTCTGTATCTAAAATTTAAAAAATACATCTAAAACCACCAGGTTAATTGTAGCCAATATTCAATGGGAACAATCATAGTAAGGGTGTGTAGTTTCAGATTTTTTTCTTGTGTTCATGCTGATCGACCAGCATGATTATTAGTGATATTGTAAAGCAAAATTATTTCCGGGCGAAATTTGATCTGGTGGAAAAAATGTCACAGTAATTTTTATTTTTTTATCTGGAGGAAACCATTTCCCTATGATATTTGTTCCTTTACCGTGAAATTGTAACTAGGTAGTTAAACTATTGAATAGTTATTAAAAAAAACTCAATATCCTAAAATATTCAAGTAAATATTCTTTTAAAAAGACAATTATCATAAAACATATGAAAGAAAACCAGAAGTTATTTCAAAGATCATAATTGTGAAATAATATCATGATTAATTTAATATATATAAATCATATATGAATCATAGCATATCACTATATTGGAACAAAAGCAATTTCAACAACTGGATAGTATTTACATGTGAAATATTTTCTGAATTATTAAATCATGTTTTAAGTCATCTTTTTATACAAATGAATATAAAAAATAAGATTCAAGAAAAAAAATCACTATGAACTAGATTCAGGAATATAATATTTATATCTTTAACATACAAATTGCTCATAATAACCTCCCTTTGATTGATAAATTATGCAAATTTATTCTACCTTTGTGAAACATTTATAATTATGGTCAGGTATGCGAGTAACATACATAGTAGTTAATGGGACTCTATTTCACAAGGTTCTGTGAAATATGGAATGAAAAATATATACTGGTACATACTATCCGTATTCACAGGTAAATTTTCACTCCTCTGGAAAAAATCTACCTGTGAAATACCATGTCTGGAAAAAAATTACCCCATGATAATATATCACAGAGGAAGAAATAAACATAGATTAAAAAAAGTATACTTTAAATTCAGAAATTATTTAGATTTTTTTTGGGCAACCATCAAATTTCCAGATTATATCACTACTTTGATATACACAAGTCACTGAAATATATACTCATGATACTCAAATTACAAAAAGATGTGTATGTGTAGAACAATACTCGTCAAGAAAGTTATATAAATTGTGCATGTTGCATGAATCTAGAATCTTCTAAAAATATCAGTGATGTCATTGTTTAAGAAATATTTAAAATTAGAGTTATCTTCCTTTATACATTTCTATACGACCGCAAAAATTGAAAAATTTGAAAAAATTTTGGTCATATATTGGTATCACGTTGGCGTTGTCGTCATCGTCATCCGAAGACATTTGGTTTTTGCACTATAACTTTAGAAAATAATAGAAATGTATGAAATTTTAACACAAGGTTTATGACCACAAAAGGAAGGTTGGGATTGATTTTGGGAGTTTTGGTCCCAACAGTTTAGGAATTAGGGACCAAAAAGGGTCCAAATAAGCATTTTCTTGGTTTTCGCACTATAACTTTAGTTTAAGTAAATAGAAATCTATGAAATTTTGACACAAGGTTTATGAACACAAAAGGAAGGTTGGGATTGATTTTGGGAGTTTTGGTTCCAACAGTTTAGGAATTAGGGGCCAAAAGAGGGCCCAAATGAGCATTATTCTTGGTTTTCGCACAATAACTTTAGTATAAGTAAATAGTAATCAATGAAATTTAAACACAAGGTTTATGACCACAAAAGGAAGGTTGGGATTGATTTTGGGAGTTTTGGTCCCATAAGTTTAGGAATAAGGAGCCCAAAGGGTCCAAAATTAAACTTTGTTTGATTTCATCAAAAATTGAATAATTGGGGTTCTTTTGCCAAATCTAAACATGTACTTAGATTTTTGATTATGGGCCCAGTTTTCAAGTTGTCCAAATCAGGATCCAAAATTATTATATTAAGTATTGTGCAATAGCAAGAAATTTTTAATTGCACAGTATTCAGCAATAGCAAGAAATCTTCAATTGCACAGTATTGCGCAATAGCAAGAAATCTTCAATTGCACAGTACTGTGCAATAGCAAGTATTTTCAATTGCACAGTATTGCACAATAGCAAGAAATATCTAATTGCACAATATTGTGCAATAGCAAGAAATTTTCAATTGGAGTTATCTTTCTTTGTCCAGAATAGTAGTTCAATCAACTTAAATCATTGTTTTATACAATATACAATGTATATTCACTTTTACTACCAACTGATAAATTAAAACAATCTTTACCATTTGATAACAAGCACTTTTTTTACATTTTAATATATGATGTATTTAAATGAGTAGTTATTGTTGCAAACTCCATTAGAAATTTGAATTGAGATCAGTTTTGGAATAAGGGAAACGGGGATGTGAAAAAAAATGGTGGGGGGGGGGTGGGGGGGGGGGGGGGGGGGGGTTTCAATTTTTCTCATTTCAGATTTCATAAATAAGAATCCAGCTTGAATGTTGTGTCCATACTTGCCCCAACCGTTCAGGGTTCAAGCTCTGCGGTCGTATAAAGCTGCACCCTGTGGAGCATCTTGTTGTAGTTGACACAACCTCACTGCAATGCATGATACATGAAAATGTTTTATTTTAAGTTTCCACTGCAAAATGAATCTTTACCATCCACTGCTCTGAAGCACTTTGATTATTAATGCAAATTGTGTGACTGGGACAATGGCAATTTAATAGGAATTTACATTTTGATATCTGATACACATATTTCCATGCTGCATCTCACTCAAATCTCAATAATTAAGGCTCCACCTAGAGGTGGGTTGCCCTATGCTATAGTGATCATGATGTTTGTCTGTAACAAATTGTGTTAGCTTTATATTTAGAGATCTGTTATGATTTTCATACTTTATACTTGACATGTATATTAACCAACACCAGAGGGTGATTCATAATGTTTGTACAACTTCCTAGGTCAAAGTTCCAGGTAAAAACTTTGGTTTTAGTTGACAACCCTATGTCCTACAATGTAAAGATTGTATCCGCTCTTTATCTTGAGAACCATTATGATTTCAAAGTCTATTCTTGACATGTAAAATAACCATTACCAGAGAGTGTTATAATGAATGTACAACTTTCTAGGTCAAAGGTCTTGGTTAAAAACTTTGGTTCTAGTTGACAACCCCATGTCCTATGGTAAAGATCATGTCTGCTCATATCTTGAGAACCATTATGATTGCAAAGTCTATTCTTGACATGTAAAATAACCATTACCAGAGAGTGTCATAATGTATGTACAACTTCCTAGGTCAAAGGTCTAGGTCAAAAACTTTGGTTCTAGTTAACAACCCCATGTCCTACAATGTAAAGATTGTATCCGCTCTTTATCTTGAGAACCATTATGATTTTAAAGTCTATTCTTGACATGTAAAATAACCATTGCCAGAGAGTGTTATAATATATGTACAACTTTCAAGGTAAGAGGTCAAGGTCAATAACTTCGGTTCTAGTTGACAACCCCATGTCCTATGGTAAAGATCATGTCTCTATATCTTGAGTACTGTTCTGATTTCAAAGTTTATACTTGACATGTACACACGAGGGATGTCATGATGTATGTATAACTTCCTAGGTCAAAGGTCAAGGTCAATTGTTTTAGTTTCAGTTGACAACCACATGTCCTATATATAGTAAAGAAATAAATCGTTTTCCTCACATCATTAAAAGTAGCCTAATGTCTAGTTAATCTTGCATTTTTGTTTATTATTTGAAAAGGGAAATGATAAATGCATGCAATAATTTCTAGATTTACAGTATTTGCAGTTACTAAAAGTTCTATAACAAGCAGACTTGCTCCTCTGAATATATAACAATCCTTGTTTATAGATATAGGAAGATGTGGTATGAGTGCCAATGAGACACAGATACTCTTACAATCCTAGATATAAATTACCAAAATGAGAAAGATCTAAATTTATGGTACAGTTTTGTTAATCTAATCATAAAAAATATTTTCTGTGTATCTTTCTGTTTCCAATCTGTTTTAATGGCAGACATATCACACTTTAACATTTACAAAATGTCCATCAATTTTTTTCTATTCTGTAACTTTAGTTTGCCTCATCCAAATCATATACACAATGCATATTACCATAAAACTCTAACAAGTTTGAATTTAGAAGGGATCACTTTAACTGTTCTAGGATAGTGCCCTTTTATGGTTTTACATATATATATGCAAGTGGTGGCATCTTCTGTGTCCCGTGGACACATTCCCCATTTATTTCTTCTAAAGTTGCACTGTCACTTATAGTTTTTAACCTCCCAATAAAAGTTCACCCAGTATATACTTAAACTTCAGCTAGGGAGCTCTTTGAAAATTGGGAGATGAAAATCTGTTAATGAGTTACATTAAAGGGTATATGTGGCATATATGCAAGGTGCCTTAATACTGTGAAAATTATAAAAAAAAAGTTGCATAAGCTTTTCTTTATTATTCAATATATCTTTATACAGGGAAATTGTATGGTGAAGAGGAAATATTAAGCTTTTATTACTTTGTTACTAGACCTTTTGGAAAGTTTACTAGGTCACTGAAAGAGTTTTAAGGTAGTTAGACTTTATTTTAATAATTTAAATTTTGTTTGTTCCTTGATATATATATAAATTGTGATATTGATCTAGGATTATGGATCATCTATGTATGACTGAGCTACTTTTAACTTTATAACAGATTAGTTTGGATATGGGCTCCAGTATAACTATTACTGTATTTTTGCAGTTTTAATAGCCTTAGGGTATAAATCTCTAGATTTTTAGAGAGGCAGCTCTTTGTGGATGTTAATATTAATTTTTAGGCAATTTCTTAAATTTTAATAGATTTCTTTTAAAAGTGTTTGAACATAAAAGTTATGTAATAAGAAATTTTGATTCAAATATTTTCTAATTTCTAGAAGATAGTCAGATGTGTGCATAACTTGAACCCCCTAAAATTTAGTATTTAAACTTTTGTCCATTATTTTTATGAATTGGTTTCCAAGAAGTATTCTTAATGCATGTGCTGATGTAAAGTATAAAAAGAAAATACTCTTCTAACTACCAAAGAATCTCAGCCTTTTTTCATAAACTTCATTCAATACAGTGTATTAACTGTATGTATAGATGTGAGTTTCACATGCTTTTGAACAATTGAAACCCTAGTTTTAGCCAGCGACTTTTGTTGTAAAAGCGAGACACAGCAATCCTTCATTCCGTCATCGGCGGCATACACAGATAATCACTCTGTTGTTAAAAGTTTTTGAAATTTTAATAACTTTCTTAAACTATCCTGGATTTGTAACAAACTTGGACAGAAGCTTGTTTATGATCTCAAGATAGTATTGGATAATCCAGAAGTAAATTTTGTAAAAAAAACAACTGTTTTTCCATATTTTATTCATAAATGGACTTAGTTTTTCTGCCAGTTAACATTACATTATATCAGTGGTTAAAGTTTTTAAAATTTTAATAACTTTTTTTTACTATCCTTGATTTGTACCAAACTTGGAAGTAAGCTTGTTTATGATCAAAAGTGAGTACCAAGAAGGAAATTTTGTAAAAATTATTTCCGGTTGTTTACATATATTTCTTATAAATGGACTTATTCTTTCTTCCAATTAACATTACACACATGTACAGTCTGCAGTTAAAGTTTTTAAAAACATTTTTTAGATTCATAAACCATCCTGGATTTTTACCAAACTTGGACAGAAGCTTCTTACAATCAAAAGATAGTTTCTAAATGAAGATTTTTATGGCCCCGCAATGAAGTTGTCGGTGCCATATAGTTTTACCCTTGTCGGAAATTGCGATATTCCGTAATTCCGTCATTCGGTCATTCCGCAACAAACCTTTATACAGAGTTTTTTTCTAAACGCCTTCAGATATTGGGCTGATTTTTGGTATGTGAGTTAAACATGATGAGTTACAGATCAAGTTTAAGTTGAGTTCCGCTCCACTAATTTTTGCGGAAATTACGGGCTTTGGACTTCGAAAAATTGTTGAAAATCACAGTTATACAGACTTTTTTTCAAAACGCCTTCAGATATTTGGCTGATTTTTGGTATGTGAGTTAACCATGATAAGTTACAGATCAAGTTCAAGTTTCGTTCTGCTCCACTCATTTTTGCAGAAATTACGGGCTTTGGACTTTGAGAATTTGTTGAAAATCGTTGAAAGTCACAGTTATACAGACTTTTTTCTAAACGCCTTCAGATATTGGGCTGATTTTTTATATGTGAGTTAACCATGATGAGTTACATATCAAGTTTAAGTTTCGTTTCGCTCCACTAATTTTTGCCGAAATTACGGTCTTTGGACTTTGAGAATTTGTTGAAAATCTTTTTTTCTATACGCCTCCAGATTTTGAGCTGGTGTTTGATATGTGAGACTACCATCATGTTTGTGTCCACATGTGTTTATATTGAAATTGCAGATTTTTTGTGTCGCTTTGACACATCTAGTTATTATTTTTTCCCTATTTTTGTTGAGCCAGCAACAGCAAAAGTAGGTGAGACACTAGGTTCCGTGGAACCCTTCAAATTTTTCATAATTTCAGAGATTCAGTATTGCATTGTTCTTATGAAAGTCCAGATAAGAAAGTAGAGTGTCCTCATAGATTTATTTTGGTTTAGTGACACAATGACTGATTTCGTATATTTGTCTACCTGATTAAATACAACAGGTAAATTTTTATAAGTTATCATTTTATGAAATATGAGATGATTATCATAAACACCCAAGGTGTGATATTGATACTGATATATGCTTATTAAATTGTCATATTGTAATTATATTTAATTCTTGTTATTCTATAAGCACTAGTTCTATTGAACTGTAACAAAGATCAAGTTATTCAAATCAAATTCTTCCGTATATTGGAAGTCTGTTTGAGGCTTCTTCTTGTCAGTTAGATAATAGATATATTAAGTTTCTATAATTGTATTTTTTTACATCTTTATTATTTAGAACAGCAATAAAAGAAAAGTTTTAGAATTTTATAATAATTTAGCAATGTCACAGTTTTGAAGCCTACAGCAAAAGTTAAATGTGATCAATATACATGTACATTAATGTAGCAATTAAAGATTAGTCTTTTGTCTGATTCAGTTGAGAAATATAATAAAATTTAAAATCCATGACATAATTCTTTTTTTATTGCCATATAAAGGTTCATGTTTTAAAATAGAGACATCTTTAAATAATTTACTAAACATTTAAATTTGAATGCTTTTGTGCAGATTTAATGAATGAAAAAAGTCATAATAATTGTTTACATGCATATGACACCTATATTAGGATAATTACAGGTAAACGAAAACAAATCAATACGGCTAGTCCTTTGTTATGACTTTTTTTCATAATTTATTCAGTGGAATAGAACGCGTGTAATAGTATCGATCTGAACCATGTGTTGTATTTTAGAGGAAAACATGGTCTTATGTGATAATGTCCTAATATGTCATAATTTGGGATTTGTCATCAACTAATTGATCTTGTGTTTGGAGTGATTTTTTTCACCTTGGACCATTAGGCCGAGGGCCATTGTGATGTTATCATTAGTGTGAAAGAAAGTTATAATTTTAGCCTACATTTGTGATAATTATGTTGTTGATTTTGTTTAAATGGATTGTATTTGATGTGAAGACCAAAGATGACCACAGGTCACCTAGATTATAAGATATGATCTTTTTTAACAACTAAATGACAAACATCAGTGAGAAATCTTGTCCCCTCCTAGGAGTGGGACTACCGCACCTTGTTTATTTGACACATGAAGGGACTTTGTCCAATGTTTGTGTGATTGGGTCCAAGGATTCGGACCAGGAGTATTCAGATCTAAATTGGTGGGATTCTTGTTGTTGTGGAAGAATTTCTAAAAATATGAAATTAACTCATGCAAAAGGGATATCTAAAAGGTTGTCTGGGGTAAGCTCACTCATTTATTATCTAGAAACATAAACAGAACATTTGATTTTAACAACAACTATTTAATTATGTCAGAGATTTTTTGAACAGCTGACATAAACAATTAACTCTCTTCAATTTTTATGTACTAAAACATGTCCTTCTAAATGAGCAAATATGGCTGTTATACATCTTTATTAGTTGAAATATTCCATATGATTATTATGATAAGAATTCTCAGCCACTAGAAAAGGAAACTACCAATTGCAAAAATCAGTTCCAGAAACATAATTTTAAATATCTAATATTATCAAAGCAAATCTTTTCCCTTTCTAGGGAGGTATGCTTATTAATTGCAGCAATGGAGAGTTATTATTAAAAATAAAAATAGAATTAATACAAATGTTTCCAGTTGTTAATATGGACATATGAATATTATGGGAGCAAAATAAAACATTAGGTAGTTCTGATCATTAGTTCTGAAACTCATATACACCAATCATGTTCAGAGATTAAAAAGCTGTTATTCTTAAATCTTTATTTCCATTCTACCCTGCAAGAGTTATTCTATGCAAATGTAATAACTTGTGCCAGATATAATTGTAGTTGGATTGATAATTGTCGTTTTGACAGCATGCTGTGTATAATTTTCCCTTTAGATTTCACTTTTATACTAAAGAGTTTAAAGACATGTCTAAATTAGTTTTGAAAATGTCTTTTGTTGAAATAATAAATGCATATAGTGGAAATAACTATTTAAAATCATTGATTTTTGGAATTATGGAACATTTGTATACATTCTTAAAATTACTGATCAATTGACCATATGACATTTGTACCAGATAAAATTGGCTTTTTGGTTTCCAATATAAATATGTGTGATTTATACAGAAATTTTACTTTAAGATTTACAAATTCATGCATTGAATATTACATGTCAAAATAATCCATAACCTGTACTTCTTAAGTAAAATGTTCTATAGTTACAGAAACTGTCTGTTTAATTTAACAGTCTATTCCAATTATTCTAGCTATTCATAAATTATTTCCTGTACATCAACTTACATATATCTAGATGTACCCCATGGTTGTCTGATGTTTGTTTTGTTTCTGTATTTTACACTTACAATGAGATTGTTTGGCAATGTATGACAGTGTTTGTTGATTTGTTTGTCTGTCATAATTTGTAATTTGTTCATATAACCTGGTATATTCAATATACAGATGCAAGGTTACCGAAACTGAAGCAAATTTTCTTATTGAGTCTAATACCTCTTAGACTTCTAGTATTTAATCTAAGAAAGCAATTCTTTGTGAAGAAATAGAAACACAGTAGGTTAATGAGCAAACCCCTTTAAGATCATGCAATGTTTGGAGTGTAAAAGGCTGGAAGACCACACCTAATGTGGAGTTGCCATAAATCAATTTTTGTTGGAAACCAAATTTGTAATTTTTTTCCCCCATACAGAAATGAATAATAATATTTCCATTGACTTTGTTATAAGACGATATAATTTTAATGAAAAACTTTGTACTGCATTGTAGTCAAAAATGAATGATTCAAAGAATATAAACTGAAGTCAGTGAAGATGTGGTTGTTCTATTGTCTCGTCAGCAGTATATCATATTTCAGTTTCCTCTCAGACAGCCGTTTGATTATATCATTTTTCTATTTTTATTCAATAGGCTGGATGCATATAAATTTTCATATAAAATAATGACACAACAAAGAACAACATTTATACTGAATCATTTTCTTCTATGATTGCCTCACCGAACATCTGTGATCCGACATTTTAGAAAAGAAATTTGAATATAATTTAGAAAATGGTATTCATCTTTAAAAAATCATTAAAACTTCATTGATTGCTGTTTGATGTAGAACATGTAAAAACCATTACTATTGATTTTAGATAGCACACCTGTCTTCCATTGTCCAAAAAACCTTTGTCCATTTAATTTGTCAATAGATAATTGATCAATACAGATTATCTCCCCTGGGGTGTGGACAAGAGTGCACCTTTTCTTTGATTGGTTTTGTCTCTTGAGGAAGTGAGATTTCTTATATCTATGATGATTAGTATGGCCTGAGGAAGACATTTCCTGTTGATGACAGATCTTCAATACCAAATATCAGCATCATTATATTCCAGGACATCTGTCTTGCCTTCAGGTGTATTCTATTAATGGGAATTGTATATGTATCGTTGTATACCATTTATTTACCAATATAGTTTCTCAACTTTTCAGGAAATGAAACTAATATTCTGAAATTCTGTGTAAGATGTGTGTTGGAAGAAGCCTAAATAATTAGAGCAAAACAACTTTTTTAATACTTTTTTTTCTTAAGTAATAAACAATGCATTATGAATACAATGTAATAGTAATACATATCTGTTTTAAGCTTAAACTTAACATTTGATATTATTTGAACCTTCGTCTTTTCCATCTCTACGAGCTATCTTGAGAATTTTTTCACGATTTAGCCTAAAATTGGCCTTTTCACCTATTCTCCTCATCGACTAATAGTGCAGAATATACGTACTTAAAAAATAAATAAATATAGTGTTTAATTTAAGTTTCTTTTATATATTTGGGAGTTTAGTATGACATCCATTATCACTGAACTAGTATACATTTTTGTTTAGGGGCCAGCTGAAGCACGCCTACAGGTTGAGATTTTCTCGCTGCATTGAAGACCCATTGGTTGCCTTCAGCCATTATCTGCTCTTTGGTCAGGTTGTTGTCTCTTTGACACATTCCCCATTTCCATTCTCAAATTTATTTCTTTAGTTGGAGACCTTCAAAAGCTATTTTATTTGTACCTTTATTTTGTTACATTTTAATTAAGGCGTCCTTTTTTGATAAAGAAAAATACAGATGGTTGTGCATATAAAGAAACCCTCTTAGTTTTATCTGTACAAGTTTCCTTTGATAAAAGAAGTCTAGCTTTCTATCACTGCATCTGACATAAATTTGGAGTGTGATCTTTACACAGAGAACTATTTGTTTTGTATACAGTATCGACTATAAACTCTGCCCTGTATTTATTCTTTATTGAATATTGATAATATGATATAGGTTGGTCCCATCCTTTATACCATTAATTCTAAAGTGCACTACAGTTAAGGGAAGTTATCACGGGCGGTTGTTTGATCAATAGCATGCACAAAAGAATTGTCAGATTTTCCTTGTCTACTGCAGCTATCAGATGTTAGACACGGGTTTCCTTTGTTTCGGTTTGTCAAATGCAGAGTCGATTTTGCATACTGCATTTTCCAGATGAATTCATATGAATATTGCTGCATATTAGTTTCCTGTTGTTAATAAACAATTGCACAATAGTTAATAAAGTTTGTGATGCAATCTCTGTAGACATGCAATCGGCAAGAAATATTATGTAATTCGGTTAATTGTGAATATTTGAATGATCAGAGTAAACTGTGTAGAAATATAAAAAAGAATATTCATAAATTGTTTAATATAGGTCACTGCAACTATGATATGATAATGAGTTCCCTTGAAAAGAAGATATATACAAATAAGGCATCTTGAAAAATTTTCATAAAATAGTTAATTTTAATTTACGAGGAACACCTATTGACTAAATAAAAAGAAGGTATGAACCGAAAAATATTAAGTCAGGTATTAGATTTCATCTCTCTTTCAATGTTTTATCTATCTTGGTTTTTTTCTGGTTCTCAATTCAGACCCAATTAAATGACTTAGTTTAGTCCTCCAACCAATCGATTTGGAGACAAAAACATACTATTCTTTATTAAACAATTTGTCTTGTTTCATCTAGGTATATAATATTTGAATTGGACACTACCTATCTGTAAACAGGGACTGTTGACTATTGCTGTTTGAAGAAAAGATTTGTTTTTTAAGCTGAAAGAAAAGAAGTGAAGCATTATCAGACTTATATCTACTTATATATATAATTAGGGTCTTTTAGATAGTATTGAAGAGTAAAGACCAGACAAAATTTGAAGATATTAAAATTTTGAATTATAACTAAAATAAACAAAAAAGTAAATAAATGTATGTAATTCTTCGAACCTTATTGGAAATCGTTATATATATGATTGTAAAGTTTGTCATTGTACAGGTTTTACGACATTCTGACATAACTTGATTGACAATTGATAGATAACATATACCAAATAATCTAACATTGTGGTCATCAGTAATGACCACTGGTCATTGTTTATGTTTGTACTGAAAAGTTCAAAATAACCATGTACAAAAGATTTCCTAACATAAACTCACAGTGTGGTGTAAAGATGGATATAGCTTACCCTTATAATGAGATATTTTGTGGACTTTTAAGTACGCTTTAAAAGATGAAGAGTTTATTCTGTTTATATACCATGTGATCAAATGTAATGACCATTGGGTTTTTAACTTGTGATGTGATAGATATATATAGTATATATCCTAGATTTCTTTGTATGGCAAATGAGATGAAGTTGTAACATTTTATTAACCTACACAGATGGAATTTTATATTTTGAAGTTGTTGGACTAGTGTGATGATTTTGGATTTCTAGTTTATACATCATAGAATTGGAGGCCTAAAACGTGAACAAATGTACTTGTATCTTCAAACATTTATAGATAAACCTTATCAATTGATCAGATATCTATTACTATTATCATTTGACTATATTTATACTATTGTACAAGTAAATTAAGTTCAGTACTTTTTGTTTTATATGGATATATAATTTCTTGAGGATTTGTGATTAAATTTTGTGTAGCAGTTCTTTTTCAAGGAAAATAAGCCATTGTGAGCAAATTTAGTCCAGGGCTTTGTGCATGTGGGATGTATCAATTCCAAGGATTTTAGTCTAAATTTAGTCCTCTACTTTCTGTTCGTGTTGTTTTCCACTTGTGCTCATCCTGAACAAAATCCTTATAAAAACGAAGACAATTACGTTTCACCAGTCGTTTTGTTTAATTTCCAACAGGATACTAATAAGATCTAATAAGATAATTATGATGGGATTTATTAAAACATTTAATCACTTCCTTCACCAACATAAAAAAAATATAGCAATCATGGAGAGGTCGCCATCGTGGATTTATCGGGAAAATTACCAAAATGTTTCTGAATACAATGAAGAAGATATGGAGGAGTATATCAGAGATGTCATGACTGGTTACCTGCATGATGGAGTCATTTATGATAGAACTCAGGTAAAGATCTGGTTCCATGTTATAGTTGGTTCACTCTGGATTTAATACTTACAACAGATCAGGAGGATTTTCACACAAAGTGTCTTTTTGATAGACCTAAAGATATGTTTGTATGCTTTATACTTATTGCTTCCTTCAAACAGTTTAACAAATTAAAAAAAAAATTGTTTCCAGAACCAAAGCCATCATTTGTATTCCTCTTGCAGTAAACTAGTAGTGAATAGTTAACCTCTGCTATTGATAGTTAAAGTGTTCTGCTCAAGGTTCTGCTGCCCACTCATGTGGCAGGAATCTTAGTTAAAATTTAAGTTTAAAATAGTTGAAAGCACAAAATGAGGTCCTGTCCTACTTTTGAAAGCTTCAAGTCAGACAGTAAATGGTTGCATCATAATCACTTGTAGTATTCTGACCACATATATTATCTTTTCCAAATATTCAGTATTGGAAATTATTACATTTATGAACATTAATTACATATACATTGTACCAAGTTCTGTTTATTTAAACTCAGTTCCACAATTTATTGCTTTTTTTCTGCCAATGACGAATCAATATCTAACCACAAATAACAACTTTTAATTCAATACTCAGATGCATTTCAATTAAGGTGAGTGAAAACCACAGAAAAATGTTAATTGACCATAAAAAAGGCATTTAATGTTTTAGGAAGTGAGATTATTAACCTTAATCTTTTAAAACTTTTAACAAATACAGTCACATGACAGCTTATAGGATTAGTCGGATTCATTCATGTAGAAAAGACTTTGTTCAGCTGTTTACCACTTTCACTTCCCAATTATTTGTATATTATTAAAAAAGTATAATTTAAACATAAATCATTAGCATAATTTTTACCCAATACATTTCATGACAAATTTCTATAGTTAATTCTACCACAGTTTATAGGCATTTTTCTACCTCCTAATATATAGTTGGATGCCTTTTTGTTTGCCCCTATTCAAGGTAGATAGATATTGAATGTACTATAAGATATGTAATAATTTAAATTAGCCAAATCATGCTGTTGAAACATCAACATTTCCCCCCAGAGAAATAGCCCTTGAGCTGTTAGGAATATCTAAGGAGATTTACCAATAAGGAATATCTTAGGATAATCACCTATCATGAATATCTTAGGATAATGACCCATCAGGAATATCTTAGGATAATGACTTATTAGGGATATCTTAGGATAATGACCCATTAAGGATATCTTAGGATAATGACCAATTAGGGATATCTGAGGATATCGACCTTTTAGGAATATCTTAGGATAATGACCCATCAGGAATATCTTAGGATAAAGATCCATTAGAAATATCTTAGGATAATGACCCATTAAGGATATCTTAGGATATTGACCTATTAGGAATATTTTAGGATAATCAGAGGCGGATTTAGGCGGCAGGATGCACTTTGGAAGAGGAGACTGCACTTGATTTTGGGGTGATTGGTTAAGGTTGCAGTAGCTATTAATAGTCTGATCTTTTAGCAAAATTTTGAACCATATGTCCAACTTTTAGCAAACTTGGTAAGAAATTAATACTCCATAGGGCCAGGAAGATAAAGCCCCAAGTAATAGAATGAAATGCGGGCAATTTGTTTTCCATTAGATGTTACTTCAATACTTGTCAGCAGATTTTTATACAGTCCTCAATTTACTTGACAAAAACTATGCTGGTCTGCTACCCATCCATACTAAAGATTGCAATTTGGCTAATGCAGCTGCTGTGCTTCTGTGGTAGTCACCCATGTTTGATTATAGGTCAACTCATTAAAGATAGATTATTATATTGGTTGTATTTTTAAATGTAGGTTATTGTAACCATATTTCGGTACAGTTTTAGGGTTAGCTTTAAATTCTGCAGCAAAGAAATAAGGTTAATTGGTCAAATGTTAATTTGATTGTGGGATGATGGTATGTTGTCTTGTTTATCAGATCATGTTTGTTTTGTAAGGTAATCAACACATATCATACACAAACTTTTGTTTTTGGCAACTGTTAAATAGACTTTATCAAAACTTTATCAGACAATACAAGTTTAATCACTGACCTCTGTGATACTGCCACTTCAGGTATCAGAGGTTTTTAGGGGATTATTTGTCTCTCTGTTTCAATTTTGATTTCCTTATTTTATTTCTGACATCTTCAGGTTCAATGGCTACAACTATTAAAAGTCTCTGTCATCTTGTAACTTTTCATTATCAGTATTATGTATTGTTAAATTGTTTCTTTGCTAACACTTCTCTGGATAACTTTTTGTATAAAATTTTGCAGAGCCAAAAGTTTGGACAGACAATAAAGTATTAAAAACTTTTAAGAGTTAAACAATAGGAGGATTTATAAAGGAAGATTAATATTTGCTATGTCTTTTAAAAAAAGTTGATGAATTTTATCACTGTTTAAGAAGGTCCAAATATTCTAAATTTTGAAGTAATATCAACTTTGATCTACAGTAAATTCCTCATTATATTTATAGATTATCGTTGATCCTTTCAACGAGATTGATTTTCTTGCTTGAGCCAGTTTGGCCAAAGTGAGAAAAGCAATTAATTGAGTTGAGATGACCAATGATAATCTGTTTATCTCTGTTTTACCTATGACAACGTTGTCAATTTCATGTCCATTTCATTGACAACACCAGGTACCGACTTGGTTTCTAGCAATCATTTTTCATATCACTCAACTCTCCTGAGAACAGAAATTATCAGTCAGCAAGATCAAAAAGAAATGATCAATTAATCCACTTTAGGAAGAATATGTTTTATACAATGGTAGGATATTCTTTTTATCACTTGACAATTGACCAAATTGCAACTAAAAAATAATGACCAAGAAATTTAAAGAATGTATTGACTTATTATAAGAAAGAAATGTAGATTTGTGTTAAAAAAAAACAGATTTATTTAAAGACCACCTACACACTGTAAGTCCATAAAGCTTGGTGACCCAAGCTGACGAGAGTCCCATGAAGGGCACCTGTAGTGGGGCATCCCATTATACCATGTCCATCATTACTCTCCTTATATAATGGATTATCATGCAATAGGCTGTATCATGCTGTCCTTTGGGTAATTGGTTAATTAATATAAGGGGCTCAATACAGGAATACAAATAAGCAGAAGTGTACAGGGAATTTAAGTGTATGGGAAATTTCTTACATTTGTAGTGTACAGTGACCTTTTGGTCTGGCATTGATTTGTTTATTTATCTGTCACTGATTGCATTGACAACTTTTTCTAACCCTGTTGACAAAAAAATGTCAAAAATCCAATACAACATGAATATGGTTCACTTGTATTTTTAAGATACTTGAATTTTATGGATACTGAAAGTATCCATTTACAGTAATAAAAAATTTCAACATATATTTGTCTGAATCAAAATAAATTATATATGAATTGACTGATATGTTTATTTTCTAATTAGATCATGTCAAACCCAATTCTAAATTTTAACCTGTCAAGAAAGGAAATAGCTATAAATAAATTACAAACCTACACAACTGTCACCTTATATCTTGTCAAATTATTCATACAATTCATTCATAATTTGTGTGTGATAGTAATCCTCTATGTATTTCTATTGAATTATCTCAAGTACACAACACACTGCAGGTTTAATATCCCTTTGTGAACCTCGTATTTAGTTACAGATGAGTTGCACATGCATTATTACTTATTGACAGTAAGTTAGGATATATACAAACAAGACAAATGGGTGAGTGACCTCTTTTATGTAATTACTTTTAACTTTAAAATGATATCAAATTCTGAAAAAATTATTTAAATTTAGTATTTAATGTATATGATAAATGATTCATGTCTGATCTGAGAAACGTGGGTTTTGAATGAGGGAGGTTGATTATTATTTTCTACCTGTTTAATAATATGAGATGATGGTTGATTAGACGTGATATTTATCAGCTTATGTTTGATGTAAGATAGAAAATACTTAACCCCTCACTGATTTCAGTGCAGTTGTGTACAATCAATAATTCTTTTCATGGTAACTGCATATTTCAAATTATTTGTTGTTGTTTTGAGGGGCATACTATCTGTTCAGGAGGGAATGTAATTTGTAGGAATGTGAAATGATAAACAGTACAGATTCACTTTGTTTGGGATATTTCCTCGTATTTTTCCAGTGTTAAGTAAGTTTTGATTTATTAGTGTTATTGTCACTTTGTCAGGTCGACCTTAAAGATCTTATGGAATGCTTATTAATGGTCAATTATAAAGTACAACATAATACCTTAGTCTAATCACAGACACATGTGTGAAATTACAATATTACTGAGTTAGTGTGTGAAAAATGCTAGTTAGTTATTGTAGTAATTTTAGGGGGTAGACAAATTTGTTTAGTGTATAGAAATGGACGATTTTTTTTGTGGATCTGAATGTATGATTGGGATAGAATAATTGACAAATAAACTATAGTTTTTAGTATAAAAATGACTACAGCAGTAATTCATAGGAGTCAGTTCATGCTGCTGGGGTTAAGCCAAGTAATTATAACAGAAAAAAGGATAGTAGACTCCTGGCTGCTGGGGTTAAGCCAAGTAATTATAACAGAAAAAAGGATAGTAGACTCCTGGCTGCTGGGGTTAAGCCAAGTAATTATAACAGAAAAAAGGATAGTAGACTCCTGGCTGCTGGGGTTAAGCCAAGTAATTATAATATAGCTGGAAGGTTGCTGTCCTTGTTTCATATAGCATTTCTGTGTCCATTTAGATGTCAGTAAACATTGAAATACTTGTAGAAGATGTCATGACTATCAAATTGTATTACAGTTATATTCGTCTTAATGTTATAATCACTAGATTTGAACTTTAATGTCAAACCTGAGTGTCAAATGTTTTTATTAATGAAGAGACGAGACAACAGTATAATGAAGTGATTGTAGGTGTTAAATAGGCTAGGTGAGAAAAGTATGAAGGTAAACTTTAATAGACCTAAAAGTTAGCGTCAGCAATTCATCGCATGATTAGAGAGAGAGAGAGAGAGAGAAAGGTAGTGAGAGAAAGAAAATATTAAGGTAGCAAATAAAACATGCATTTTCTGGATGGGAAATTCAGTGGAAGGTGCTGAACTATTTGGAAGGACATTTCTTTTTCCAACATCTCTATATGACAAGACTAGGTTTGTGTACTCATGAAGGATGCTTTTAGTGTTTAAAGGTTCATGTACTAATGTAGGATGTTTATGGTGTTAAATGTCAACATTTTTTATTTTGATTCTGTAGTCTATTTTCACTGAACTAGTACACATTTTTGTTAATAGGCTATTTGAAACCGGACTCTGGATGCAGGATTTTCTCCCTGTGTTAGAGACCCCTTTGTTGGCCATCGGCTGTTATCTGCTCTTTGGTCAGGCTGTTGTCTCTTTGACACATTCCCCATTTCCCTCCTCAATTTTACAGTCAATATTCTTATTAAGATCACATTTAGACAGATTTGTTATGGCAGGAACATGTGAGAAAAATATTCTTTTCTTTATTACAAGTATTGACTTGCAATTAGATGATGAATTGCCATGTGAAAATGTGTTTTTTCTTCATCAATTATTGTGTTTATTATATTTACTAATGAAGAATTGTGGATAAGTTACTTTTACTAATTTATCAAATAACTGTGGTAATTTTTGTGTGTACCCACTGAATCATCATAATTGTTGTTCGGTCAGTGGCCATTATTACTGACATTGATAAAACAGAAGCTAACCAGTATCGACATAGTTTATTGTGAGTAATCAGCTTCACTCATTTTATAAACATTTTAAGTAGAATACCACTTGAGTTTTATAAAAGAAAATATTGGTAATTGTTTTGAAGGTCATATAGTGAGACAGGAAATCATAAACAGTTCAGGCTTTGATCTTGTTGTAGTCAGATTCTTGTATCAAAATACTGATTCCACTGCACCAGCAAATGAGATACATGTACCAGTTCAATGGTTGTATGTTTTCATTAGAGCTACGCCCCTTGAAAAAACTTTAAAAGGTTCAACTGCACAGTTCAGGCTGATGGATTACTATCATTACTGGCATATAGACTTACTATAAGGTTAAAGTTTATTCTGTTTTCATTGGAGTTATGCCCCTTAAAAAATGTCAGTTTTAAAAGGTTCAACTGTACAGTTCAGGCTGATAGATACTATCATTACTGGCATATAGACTTACTATAAGGTTAAAATTTATTCTGCTTTGATCAGCATGATCAGACAAGATATCGCCTCAAATCTTTATTTTTTTATTTTTTTAAGAAATAAAATGTAAAATATGTGGTTTATTTTAAACAGCTGAGTGTATGTTATGTAATTGTTAATTCATATGATATATCATAGTTGTATAGGAACATGCAATACACATGCACAGAACTAATTCTGACATCTGGATAGGTGGATTCTAGATTAACAAGCCTTTTATCAATTTCAACAATTTCACTGTTTCATCAGATCTGGGATCTGTTATGTTTTTAATGAATTTATACTTGAAATACTTTGAATGGATTGCATCTGACGATATGAAATTTAGATAACTAATTATATGATGTAAAATTAAAGACGTTGCCACACCCTTCAGTAGTAATAGCTGAGCTGCTGAAGACTTAAGATAATGTTTTGATAGAGCAAACCTACTCCCAATACGGCAAAATATGGCAAAATCTGATATATGGGAAAACCCAAATCATGAGAAAAATAAATGAGAGGCCCTCCTCAGTATGCTCAGATTCTAATTGATTGGTGCTTAATGCCACTTTCAGTTCTATTGTGTTATTTTGTGGCGGTCAGTTTTATTGGTTGAAACCAGATTGCCTGTAGAGAACTACTGACCTTCGATAGGAAAACTGAGAAACCTAGTTAATTAAAATTAGAGTCAAGTGCACCTGCCACGTGCTGGATTCAGACTCACATCCTAGTTAATTAAGATTAGAGTCAAGTGCACCTGCCACGTGCTGGATTCAGACTCACATCCTAGTTAATTAAGATTAGAGTCAAGTGCACCTGCCACGTGCTGGATTCAGACTCACATCCTAGTTAATTAAGATTAGAGTCAAGTGCACCTGCCACGTGCTGGATTCAGACTCACATCCTAGTTAATTAAGATAAGAGTCAAGTGCACCTGCCACGTGCTGGATTCAGACTCACATCCTCAGTGTTGACAGGCTAGTGGTATAGTATTAGGACCATTTAGACCACTGGACCACTGAGACACCAGTTCAGGTTCTAAAGTTTCTGTAAAATGTTTTATTAATATCCAGTCAGTGGACCACTGACTGGATATTAATAAAACATTTTACCGAAACTTTAGAACCTGAACTGAGGTCTTGGTCACCAAATGGTCTAGGATGATCTGAGAATAAAGAATGTGTATAAACAAATAAATTTAAAATTTCAAGGAATATTGTAAAGTTATACCATTTGAACCAAAGATTTGTTTTTTACATCAACAAAATTGTTTTTGTCAAGCCTGCAACTTTTGTTGCAGAAAGCTCGACATAGGGATAGTGATCCGGCGGCGGCGGCGGCGGCAGTGTTAGCTCACTTCTTAAAAGCTATATATTTTAGAAGGTGGAAGACCTGGATGCTTCATATTTTGTATATAGATGCCTCATGTCACGAAGTTTCTGTCAGTCACATGTCCATTGTCCTTGACCTCATTTTCATGGTTCAGTGACCACTTGAAAAAAAAGTTCAGATTTTTTGTAATGTTAAATTCTCTCTTACTGTAAGTAATAGGATAACTGTATTTAGTATGTCTGTACCTTGCAAGGTCCTCATGCCCGTCAGACAGTTTTCACTTGACCTCGACCTCATTTCAAGGATCAGTGAACAAGGTTAAGTTTTGGTGGTCAAGTCCATATCTCAGATACTATAAGCAATAGGTCTAGTATATTTAGTGTATGGAAGGACTGTAAGGTGTACATGTCCAACTGGCAGGTGTCATCTGACCTTGACCTCATTTTTATGGTTCAGTGGTTATAGTTAAGTTTTTGTGTTTTGGTCTGTTTTTCTCATACTTTATGCAATAGGTTTACTATATTTGTTGTATGGAATGATTGTAAGGTGTACATGTCAAGCGGGCAGATGTCATCTGACCTTGACCTCATTTTTATGGTTCAGTGGTTATAGTTAAGTTTTTGTGTTTTGGTCTGTTTTTCTCACACTTTATGCAATAGGTTTACTATATTTGTTGTATGGAATGATTGTGAAGTGTACATGTCTAGTGGGCAGATGTCATCTGACCTTGACCTCATTTTCATGGTTCAGTGGTCAAAATTAAGTTTTTGAGTTTTGGTCTTTTTATCAAATACTATATGTCATAGGTCAACTATATTTGGTATATGGAAATATTTTATGATCTATATGTCAGTCGTGCAGGTTTTATTTGACCTTGACCTGGTTTTCACAGTTCATTACTCAGGGTTAAGTTTTTGTGTTTTGGTCTATTTTTTAAAACTATGAGCAATAGGTCAACTATATTTGTTGTATGGAAGCATTGTTAGCTGTACATGTCTGCCTGGCATATGGTTCAACTGACCATGACCTCATTTTCATGGTTCATGTTAAGTTTATGTGACAGTCGTAATAAAGCTTTATATTTAGGAGTATCAACATAATATCAATGATTAGTAAAGAAGGCGAGACATTTCAGTGTGTGCACTCTTGTTTGATTTTACAATTGCACTTTGCTTTCCTAATAGTTAACTTAAGTGGTTTAACACTGTTAATAACTTCTTGTCTTTCCAGAAGAACTAGCAAGTTGTGTTGGTTTTTCAATTTTTACCTGATAGTATTTTCAGTTTTATCTGTATGGTTTGAATGTTTCAATGAATATAAAAGATACAAAAGTTTATAATCTGGTTACAAGCACAGAAGAATCAAGGTGTTAATTATAGTGAAGAACACAATCAGGATATAAAAAGGGTTTATGAAATGGTAAACATACAGGCTCACAAATCCATGATCAAGCTGGAAAATTATATATATTCTTAAAATAATAGTTTGATATATATACAGAATGGCAGTTTGACACATGTATTACATGTAAATGACGGGTCATGTCCCTAATAATATCTATATATCTTAATAGTGGAAAGGTCAAAAGTTAAACAGTACTGCTTCCAAAAGGTCATAAGTCAAATAGTAAATTTCCATCTTGATATATAGATTAATAAGTTTCACACAATACTATACATGCTATAAGGGTTTAAAGGTCTTTATATCCAAATCGGGTGCCTAAAATGGCTAAGTTAAAAAGTTAAGGGAAGATCTCTTATTCAGGCAACAGTTGTTTACCATTGTTTAAATCTCATAAATCGATAAAGAAAATACAAATCTGAGGGCATGGCATGAACACGAAAAGATACCAGACCTGATGCGCCAATATAAAGGGTGTTGATTCACCAATTTAGTTTCCACATACAGATGGTAGGGAATGTGTACATTGCAAGGATGAGATCTCAAGTGATAGTTTATTCCATCTTTCACATATTAGTAAGGATAATATCTTTGGGAGGAACAGCATGAATTATATGTCATATGAAAAGATAGTTGCAGAATCTGTAACCAACAGAGTGATCATTATTAAGATGTCCCCTGGGGCTATTCCCCTCCCACTTATACATGTTTACAACATTGGGTGGAACAGTATTGTTGGATAACTATGAAGATAGCAGTGGTTTCTACAGGTGTATATTTTGTAGTGATGTCCCAAGGGAACAGATTAATCATTTACATGTAATGTTCTTACTGTGTTAGTAGGATAGGATTTTTTTACCTAGTAGTACAATGTTTGTTTACTATCAGACCATTCATGACATTAATGGTAGTTTTAATATGAAAATGAAATTTAAATTGGATACTTAAAATATGATTAAGTAAGTATAAATAATACACATATCCTGTATATTGTTATTATCTTCTACGGACATCAAATTTGGAATAAATAGCTGCTAATTAACTTTATTATAGTTGTATAAAGAAACACAGGATAGGAGGTTTAATGACCTGTGTATGTGAACAATTTTATTCACCCACAGTTAACAAGTAAATTTTAAATGCTATAGATTTTTGTAGAAAAAATTGTTCAACCATAGTTAACAAGTAAATTTGAAGTCTTTAGAATTTAGAATTCCCAATTTTTGTTTCATTCATCAAAATGTTTGATTTTAATATACATGTACTAAAATACAGTAAGATAATCTTTCTCAAAAGAAGTTTTAAGATGTGTGAAATATCAGTAGTCTGTTTCTTAATTACCCTTGACTTTTATCTCCTTCTTGTATTTAATTGAATTTGTTTTGTTTTTTCAGATTGCACGATGGAGTCGTTTATGGAAGTTAATACAAGATGGTGAATGTGAAGCATGCTCGGATCTTGTGATTGACCCACTTGGGGAACACAGTGATAATCAATTTGATCAAAAAGTTAAAAAATTCCTGATGGATAGATCAATTCTCAAAGTTCACCTCCCTAATGGAGGATTTAATATGGTCAAATATGGGGATGCCACAGATGTCAAAGTAAGTGAATCTCTAGTCATATCTGTTATGACTATGTATTGCTATGAGGCAAGACGGAAATACTTATTCTAATCCTGCTTGGGGTGACAAGGATGTTAATTATTGGTAATATGTTATATTAAACTTCAGAATCTATATTGGGTATAGAAATGGCTTTATGTCTGAAGTTTCAGTCTGAAATATGCCAGTTGTCCTTGACCTCATTTTCTGGGTGATTTTCAAAGATTTTGTCAATTTGTATGTTCAGGCCCGTAGACAGGAATTTCTAAAGTGTGTGTGTGGGGGGGGGGGGGGGGGGGGGGGGGGGGGGGATATTTGGACTCACCAACTTAACTTTTCAAACAAATAGTCACAATGC
Source organism: Mytilus edulis (assembly GCF_963676685.1). Classification (NCBI taxonomy): domain Eukaryota; kingdom Metazoa; phylum Mollusca; class Bivalvia; order Mytilida; family Mytilidae; genus Mytilus; species Mytilus edulis. The sequence continues at coordinate 116,541,920 of NC_092344.1, read as the reverse complement.
AAACAGAATGTTGACTTTAACAGAGTCAGTGCTTATTTTTTCAAGGGGGTTGGGGGTTTGAACCCTCAAACCCTCCCCCACTGGCTACTGTAATGATGTTACTAAGTAATATGGCTCTGACATGGTCAAATCTGACCTATTATCTTATGGGGTTTGATGGGGGACATTTGCAATCTAACTGCTAACAGCTTATGTTTAATTAGAGTTTTTACCTAGATTTCAAACTTCACTTAAGAAATTTGAAAACTTAGTTCACATTTTCATTACTGTAAATTCAGAAATTATTGCGATGTTTTAATTATTGCTCAAAATATGACAGGGTCATAATCAAAAAAATTTAAACTTGCATTTTGAAATTTTGAATTAAACAGGATTTTCCTTAATATTGCAAAAATTAAATTCACATTTTAGAGTGAAATGTCAAAATCGCTATAATAAATGCAGGCAATAATTTCTGAATTTACAGTATTAATTGAATTGTTGAATATTTATGTTTTTTACGAACTGATCAAGAAAAGAATATATAATTATTTTAAAAAATGACAGATTTGATTTCAATGCACACAATTGTTTCTTTAATAGACTTCTTATGTTCACTCAAGACCTTAAGTTTGGAACATACAAACATATTAAATGTTTGAGTGCATTAAACACAAAAGTGTTGTAACAGAACAACAAAAAACTGTCCAAATTCAACTTAACTTGATGATGTTGACTAATAGCACCCTTAAGGATTATTTTTTATCAGCAGCAGTACTAAAGCATTTCATTGTAGCCTTGGGGACTGATTGTCTAATAGTAGTAGTAATGAATGAGTGGTAGTTCAAAATAATTGATTGATTTCAGTACAACACATATTTCATGAATGACCTTCATCAAGTAAGCTTATCTTCAAATGTTTGAGAGCATAATTGTAAAAGATTACCAAAATAGAAAGGCCAAATTTGCCTGAGAGAGTTTCAAGTTTATTTTTAGAAGAAATTTATAATTTTAAAAACTGAAAATTTATAAAGAAAGGTATTATTCCAGTACCAAGTCCCTAGGAATCAACGAGGAATGATTAAATCCTAGTTGCAGTTACAAAAGATATGATAGGCCTCACTTGAAGCCTTCAGACAAAATTTATCCTTTAAATCAGGCCAATTCTTAATCCATTGGCTTCTTTGACTGATATATAATACACCATCAGTAGTAACCAACACATTAATGTATGTATGAATATTTCTCCCAACAGTTCTGTAAAAGTACTATTTTCTATTTTCAGGACATCATTCAATTGGTTGTTGGTCGGTTGGCTGCTGGTGAGAGATACTTTGCAAAGTGCTACGCATTAAAACTTGTACATATTATTACCCGAAAATCTTACTGGCTACATAATAATTTATCCATGTACCAAGTACGACAAAAATATGAATCTTCACATCCACCAGAGGAATGGAGGTAATTATTGAGATATAAACAAATATTTCTGCTCACTTCATAAAACATGCAATACTGTAAATTTAGAAATTACTTTGAGGTTTTTACTATTGCAAATTTTGTGACTGGGTGAGTATCACAATAATAAGAACTGGAATTTTGAAATCTCTCAAATATATTTGTATTCCTGTAATCCCAATATATATCCTCAAATTTTAGTCTTTCATGTTGAAATCGAAATGATAAATGCATGCAATAATTTCTGAATTTTACCATATATATTTTAATTTTTTCAGGTATGAACTGAGAGTTCGATTTTTACCAAAGAGTTTCCAAGAATTATTCCAGCGAGATAAAGTGACATTTTTCTATTTATATGATCAGGTAACTATTACTTTGGTCTCTGACATATCTTCTTCTTTTATTTGGACCTCAGTCTGTTATTGTCAACAACAGTTAAGAATATATCCTCATAATTAATTTGATTTCCAAGCATTGGAAAATATAGAAGGGCTGCTATAATTTTTAAATTTAAGTTATGAAGAAGTTATCCCTGTTCAATTATAAAAAAGTGAGGATATTGTAAATTTATTATGATTTTATGAACACTACAACCATCAATACGATCTGATTATGATGATTTATCATTATGTATATTGTCTCTTGTTGCACATGTGTCCTAGTTATAAATAAAGTAATATGTTATGATATGAGAAAGGAGTATGTTCGATAAGGTCCTAAAATGGCCCCCTTTTTTAGCGTAAATTTCAAATTCGGATTTATTTACCAATATTACGATAAATTAAAGCTAATACATTGACTATATAGGATATAAGCCATTTTATTGAAAATTTTACGTTTCTGCGTTTCATTATGACGTCACAAGTTGTACTCATATTGATTTTTCACGAAAAAATCAATGAAAAGGTGTAAATTTCTATAGATTATTGGACAGGAAACATAGAGCGCATACGTCGACAACAAAGATCTTTTAAAATAATGTTTGTGAAGACATTTCACATGTCTTATTTGAATATTAAGCTTGTCGACGCCTGCGCTCTATGTTTCCTGGTGCTTTATTTGGTTGAAATCCAGCTGATTTTGTCAAATTTCACAAAAATCTCTTATCTTGACCTTTTTGGGGATGTAAAAATCAACGTGTTAGAATTAAACTTTGACAAATACAGTTCTGTTTAACTTTCTCACATGTCTTTAAGGCAACTTAAAGCATTTATTGTCTTGTAACTACGAACTTTATAATTGGGGCCAAATATGGCCCTTACCGAACTTACTCCTTTGTCAACATAATGAAATTTAATGATTATAATATTTGATGACAAATTAGCTAAATACCCACCAAAAAATGACAATCAACGATCAGAAAAACAATATTGATAAAATTCATGAAATAAGATATACTTTTTGATGATACATAAAAAACAATATTCTGACAGTTAAATTATTTGTTTTGCAGATAAGGAATGATTATATGCGTGATATAGCAGAGACTATTGACCAAGAAGTTGCCATCAGACTAGGATGCATAGAAATGAGGTTAGTGTCAACACCTCTTGTTTAATATTTTGAAAAATCTACTTGTTGTCTTGCAAAATGCTTTTCTATTTCGAAAATTATATTTAAAAAAAAAATATTGTATGATTGCCAATGAGACAACTCTCCACCAAAAACGATATTCTAAATTCATTTTATGAATAGCATCCATGTAAAATTTCCAGTATTTCTATCAGCATGATCAAATATAATTGTTACATATTGGACATTGGTTATTGTCGACCTATCTTATATTTGCTTGTTTCGAAAAAAAAAGATTTTGTACTGAACTACAAGTCACTATTTTTGTAACTCTAGCAGCCTTATGTTAAAGAATTGAAACAACATGTAAAATAATTTCATGCGTTGAAAGAGCTTTTCTGGATTTACCTTCATCAGGAATGCCCAAAGTAGGATATTTGAAAACCAAGGATATTTAAGAATCTAAAACCTGAACTGATTAATGTTACACTTTGTATTACAGAGTATAAGAAGAATATCAGTTCAGTTTCGTATATGTAAAGTCAATCTGTTTAGTAATATATGGTCATTGCCGGAAAACAATTATTGTGTTGTCTGCTGGGAAAACATGTAGATATCAGTTATAAATCACACTGTTGTTATATTTCAGGCGATTCTTTAAAGACATGCCACAAGTTGCCATAGATAAAAAGTCCAACTTTGAATATTTAGAAAAAGAGGTTGGATTAAAACGTTTCCTACCCCGATCTGTGATAGATTCTACAAAGGTAACATTTTTTTTACCAGTAGTAATAAAAATACCAAACTTCAAGGTAAATTCGAGAACTAGGTACCATAAAACCTGACACATTAATATTTAAAAATAAGTGGAAAGTAAGCTGAAGAATTTTGTCTAGTCCAAATATGTGCAAAGTGAACATTAGATAATGTTATTTTTAGAATATATGTTAATATGATGTAGTTTATAAATACATGCATGCATGCATAAGTATTTCAAAGTATACATACAAGAGGAAATGAAGGTTGATTGTTGACAAGAATAATGTCGATAAAAGAGTCCCTAAACATTTTACCAAAAGAGATGGCTTGCAATGTAAAACTGTATAATGGTTTAAACATCTGTTACAATTATATTCCATATTTATGCTGCTTTTCAATTTAAAAATACAAAACAGGGTTCAAAATTAGACTTAATCATTGTTTTAAATACTTAGTACACCACTTCACCAAGAAATAATTTTCATCGGTTCATTAGTGTATGCTACATTACTTTCTTGTGTTTATACATGTACAATTGATTTTTCCTCTCTTTTCAGTCCAAAACATTACGGAAGTTGATACAACTCCATTTTAAACAGTATGCTCAGTTTGCTGAACATGAATGTGTATATAAATTTTTTGATACGTTGAAAACTGTGTGTAAATTTGAACAAGAAAGATTTAGATGTGCATTAGGGGTAAGTACAAACGAGTAAAAATATTCAGCTGTGCATTAAGGATAATTGAGGATAATCAACTACTTGGATTTACCTCATTTTATATTTGAATAAAGAACTGCAGAACCAATGCCACCTAAATTTTATGTTGGTCATGTTTCCTTATATATTTTTTATTGCTAGTAATTAGTCATCTTAGATCTAGTTCATTAATGTCTACCTGTACAGATTACTTGAGCTTTTTAGTCCAATTTTAGCGTTTCAGATCATGGTCTACTCATGAACAATTTAGACAATATGTTGTAGATATTTCTCATTCATGTTCTAAAAATTAGCCAGTGTTACCTCAGCTTGTAAAAGTAATAGCCATTTAATTGTAAACACAAAGTTTATACCTATTTTGTTGTCTTTACAAAAGAAAAGTATACACTTCATTGAAAATAAAGTGTCAGAAGAAGATACAACATGATCAATAATATTTAAAAAAAAATACATCTTCATCAAACATATACTCTATATTCCTGATGCTTTGTGTTTGTTAATTTAATAGTATATTTATTCTTTTTAGTCATCTGGTTGGAGTATATCAATGGAACTAGTTATAGGACCTGATGTTGGAATAAGTTACCTAACAGAAAAAGCTTCATCTGTATGTATGCTGTAAATGATAAATAATGATTTTTCAAAGTCTTTAACCATATAAATGAATTAATCAAATTTTTAGCTCACCTGGCCCAAAGGGCCAAGTGAGCTTTTCCCATCACTTTGCGTCCGTTGTCGTTAACTTTTACAAAAATCTTCTTCTCTTAAACTATTGGGCCAAATTAAACCAAACTTGGCCACAATCATCATTGGGGTATCTAGTTTAAAAAGTGTGTCAGGTGACCCAGCCAACCAACCAAGATGGCCGCCATGGCTAAAAATAGAACATAGGGGTAAAATGCTGTTTTTGGCTTAAAAACTCAAAAACCAAAGCATTTAGAGCAAATCTGACACGAGGTCAAATTGTTAATCAGATGAAGATCTATCTGCCCTGAAATTTTCAGATGAATTGGACAACCTGTTGGGTTACTGCCGCTGAATTGGTAATTTTAAGGAAATTTTTCTGTTTTTCGTTATTATCTTGAATATTATTATAGATATAGATAAACTGTAAACAGTAATAATGTTCAGCAAAGTAAGATTTACAAATAAGTCAAGTGAATGGACTGGTCAGTTGACCCCTTTAGGAGTTATTGCCCTTTATAGTCAATTTTTAACCATTTTTCGTAAATCTTAGTTATCTTTTACAAAAATCTCCTCTGAAACTACTAGGCCAAATGAATCCAAACTTGACCACAATCATCTTTGGGGTATCTAGTTTAAAAAATGTGTTGAGTGATCCAGTCATCAAATCAAGATGGCCACCACGACTAAAAATAGAACATAGGGGTAAAATGCAGTTTTTGGCTTATAACTAAAAAACCAAAGCATTTAGAGCAAGTCAGACATGGGCTGAACATGTTTATTAGGTCAAGATCTATCTGCCTTGTAATTTTCAGATGAATCTGACAACCCGTTGTTGGGTTGCTGCCCCTGAATCGATAATTTTAAGGAAATTTTGCTTTTTTTCGTTATTATCTTTAATATTATTATAGATAGAGATAACTGTTAACAGCAATAATGTTCAGCAAAGTAAGATTAACAAATAATTCAACATGACTGAAATGGTCAATTGACCCCCTAAGGTGTTATTGTCCTTTATAGTCAATTTTTTGTCGAGCCTGCAACTTTTGTTGCAGAAAGCTCGACATAGGGATAGTGATCCAGCGGCGGCGTTAGCTAACTTCTTAAAAGTTTTATATTTTAGAAGGTGAAAGACCTGGATGCTTCATACTTTGTATATAGATGCCTCATGTTACGAAGTTTCAGTCAGTCACATGTCCAATATCCTTGACCTCATTTTTATGGTTCAGTGACCACTTGAAAAAAAAGTTCAAAATTTTTGTAATGTTGAATTCTCTCTTATTATAAGTAATAGGATAACTATATTTGGTATGTGCGTACCTTGCAAGGTCATCATGCCCGTCCGACAGTTTTCACTTGACCACGACCTCATTTCATGGATCAGTGAACAAGGTTAAGTTTTGGTGGTCAAGTCCATATCTCAGATACTATAAGTAATAGGGCTAGTATATTTGGTGTATGGAAGGACTGGAAGGTGTACATGTCCAACTGGCAGGTGTCATCTGACCTTGACCTCATTTTCATGGTTCAATGATTATAGTTAAGTTTTTGTGTTTTGGTCTGTTTTTCTCATACTTTATGCAATAGGTCTACTATATTTGTTGTATGGAATGGTTGTAAGGTGTACATGTCTATCGGACAGATGTCATCTGACCTTGACCTCATTTTCATGGTTCAGTGGTCAAAGTTAAGTTTTTAAGTTTTGGTCTTTTTATCTAATATTATATGCCAAAGGTCAACTATATTTGGTGTATGGAAATATATTAGGATCTATATGTCAGTCCCGCAGGTTTTATTTGACCTTGACCTGGTTTTCACAGTTCATTACTCAGGGTTAAGTTTTTGTGTTTTGGTCTATTTTTTAAAACTATGAGCAATAGGTCAACTATATTTGTTGTATGGAAGCTTTGTTAGCTGTACATGTCTGCCTGGCATGGTTAATCTGAACTTGACCTCATTTTCATGGTTCATTGGTCTTTGTTTAGCTATCTTGGTTAATGTTAAGTTTATGTGACAGTTGTAATCAAGCTTTATACTTAGGACTATCCACATAATATAAAGAAGGCGAGACATTTCAGTGTGTGTACTCTTGTAACAATTTCATAAAATTTGTAAATTTTTATTAACATTTTCCACTGAAACTACTGGGCCAAATTCATTATAGATAGAGATAATTGTAGTAAAGTAAGATGTACAAACACATCACCATCACCAAAACACAATTTTGTCATGAATCCATCTGCTTCCTTTGTTTAATATTCACATAGACCAAGGTGAGCGACACAGGCTCTTTAGAGCCTCTAGTTATTAAATTTATAGACAATGCATATGACCACTAAACACAGATAAAGTTTGAATTTTCTGGGGGCTTCACTTTCACAGTTCTCGAGGTATTTCCCTTTATAAATTGAAAAATTGCAGAATTTACCCTATATTTACAAGTTGGGGCATTTGTGTCCAATGGACACAATCTTTATTTATTTTCAAATTCATATGCCTGCGAAAATGCAGCAAATGCTGACAATTCAACAAGTATTTTATCTAATGGTGTCTTCAAATGTAAAATAAAAATTTCTTTCGTCTTTGGAAACTATGTTTTTATTTTGATATCGATTATTTTAATTTTTTTTACAGCCAACACACATGGCCGACTTCAACCAAGTTCAATCCATACAAACTTCAGTGTCAGAAAACAAAGGACTTCTACAAATAAAAGTGGCAGGAGCCACAGAGCCACTAACAATAACATGTTCCTCTGTTGATGAGGCTGAAGATATGGCTGATTTAATTGATGGATATTGTCGTTTAGTACATGACATCAGTACTTCAGTATGGAGCAAAAAAGGTACCTAATCATAGATTTAACTTACAATCAATAGAAATTACCCTGTAGAAACTGAATTAAGATTTAGAAATTTAATTTATGTAAACCTTTAAAGACCCTATTGTTTAGTGTAGATTATTAATTTTTAACCTTGTTGTATCTATATAAATCATTGGGAGTTTTCCTGTTACTAAAACAGTATTAAAAAAATAAATTGACTTCAAAGATTTTCCTTCTAACACTCCAAATCTTTTGAAAATTATCTCTTGAATGAGAATTAGTTGTCCAATTATGTCCCTTTATAAATGGAAGAAATGCATAAAACCAGAACAAGTAAATGCACACTTTTTTCAAATTTTTATGCTGTAGATTAAAAGTAAACAAAAAAATCTTCTAATAAAACATTCTAAATGATTTCCCCTTTTGGGCTGAGGATGTTGTTGGAAATAGATAATAACTGGTTTACACAGGTATTTAAAGAAGAAGTTTACAACGTTCTGAATATTCAGTTTAGACAGGTTTAGCACACTGGTGGATAGATATTTCATTGGCATTGATACCACATTTCCTCATATTTATGAGAATTGTTCAAATATTTCAAACTCAAATTCTATTTAGAGATGTAAAAGAAATTTCTACATATTTAAAAAAAAAAAAGCACTAATACACATAGACCTATTAACATGGTATCTAATTCTTTATCAAGCTGGCATAGAATGGGTCCCACTGAATGACACAAAACCAAGTCGGAAAGGTTGGTTATGCATGACAGATTTTTGTTCACTGTCTGTGATGAGTATACTCCAATACACAAAAATTATCTATTTGGTGTTGGCCTAGTTATCCAATATCAGTAATAATGCATGTTTTTTTTTATTAAAAAAATCAGTTCAAATTTAGTAGGACAAAATTTAATGATAGATTTATAATGGCACTGAAACTGAATTCTTTGAGGTTTTATTTTTGTCATGAAACTGTTTTGTTGATTATTTGTTATATTTTTGTTGTTTGTTTACTTTTGATAACAAAGATTTCAGTTTCTGTGCCATTATTTGTAGTGTATTTCTTCACAGACTATTGTTACCTTGACAATTAATGCACTTTTCACCAAGTTGTTCTCCCTTGATGCTATATGTGCACCATGCACCCCTTCCCCACTTCATCCTATATTTGTTTTAAGTTTTCCTTACAAATGTAAAAATTCCCAAATTCAGTTTAATATTCACCATTTATCCATAGAGCGAGCCTTCATAGTATCCTTGATAAATTATCTACCATTACGCAATATCTTTTGTGTACAGACATGTTTATAAATTATATTAATTTCAGCACTAATTGTAAAAGCCTAGAAGAAAAGAAAAAAAAGATGGCTTTAGAAATGACACATTACAGATGTGATACAACTGCTTTCTTAGAATAATTATCTTCCCTTTTATAGCTATAGTATCATATATGTTCACCATTTTCCATATGATTGTGTTAACTGTTTTAAGGCTCAAATATATTTCTTTTTTTCGAAAAGTTGGTGCATTTCTGCTTCTTCTTTTTTGTTGATTTTCTGTTTGTTTTAAGCTTGGTTTTAACTAATATGATATTTATAGCAGATAAGTTATTGGAAAGTTATATTTAAAAGATTGTTTAATTAGATATATGAGAATAAAAGAAAGAAAAATGTTGGAGGATGTTTCCTTTCTTTATTTTCCAGATGAGAAAATACCAAGAACTCCAAAGTCCAGGTAAGATCTTACATCAGCATGATTAGTACAAAAGTCAAAATATTAAACAAATTAAACAAAAGTGAAGCAACACCTTGTAAATCTTCTGTCAGTAGATCCATAAAGTGAATACCTCGGGTATGCAGTGTTGTTACGATAAAAACATAAAATGAAGAAGGTCCTTTACGGAATGCTTCAGTTATATTGAGATTGACATGTTTCAGTGGCTAGGCCACCATCATCCAGATAGAAAACAGTACATTTCGGGCTAATTTTGTACATCAGCATGATTTTATGTATTGTTTTCGATCATGATTACAGTGGCCTAGCCACCGAAACATGTTGATCTCAATAAATTACTGGAGCATTCCTTAAAGTGGTGTTGCTATAGGAACTTCTACAAAAGTAAAAATAGTATCAGGATAGACTTCTTTGGACAAACCAAATTACAAAACATCATTATTTTTTAAAAAGGTACAAGTTTTGAAAAATGAACAGTGTTAGAATTAATTTTTACCATTTTGTCTGGAGGGCAAGTACAAGAAAAAAAATTAGGTTGCTTCTAAAAGAATACATCTATCATTTTCTTAAAAAAATGGCTGGGCACTTAAGAGATATACAGAATAATTTTTATGAGAAAGAATTGTATTGATATTTTTCCTTCAGTCTTTGAAATTGCACTCGCTATAATATATTGTCTGCCTCTAACTGGTAACAAACAGTAGAGCCATCTGATACCAGAAACAAAGTTAAAATTGCAATTCATAAGTTTACTTTGTATGGTATGGCTCCACTTCTGTTAAATAACTTTTGCAAGCTAGCCACATGAATTGTCATTTCTTTACTGACTACCATTGTCTGGTGATTATTCTGAATTCACAATCTTATTTGTAATGTTCCAGTAATTATTATCACAAAAGAATATCATTTACAGTAACTCAAAAATGTTTTACATAATCCTTTAAGGAAACTTAATTAAAGTTCTACATTATGTGTGAGGGGAACTTATAAAAATTCTGCATAGTACAATGTATATGAAGAATTTTTTTTAAAGATTTTTAATTCTCAGATTTTTAAACTGCATTCTATTCTATTCAGATATTAAGGAAGTTTTTGCTTTTAATTATACCAATAAAGTTAAAGGGGGAATAATTAATTCAGTTTTTTTTTGCAAATTCTGTCCAACGTATAATTTGTTAATATAATCAAGGAGGTTATATTAGAAGGAGAGAGGACGAAAGACGATAATTACACATAAAATGTTACCGACTTTTCTGTAAGTGGGTGTTAATTACTTGATCGACTCTGTCACAGAGGGAGATTTTGTCCTAATTACATACCCGAGTAAGAACGGAAACACCTGAGGTGTCATAAACTGACCGGAAATATAATTATTGACATATTAATACGATTTTTTGTGATATTTTTTATTAAGTAATTAAAAATTAAAATTTTATGTTAAAAGTTAACTTCTAACCAATAGAAATGAAACGAATATCTGTCTCATTGCCGTCAATGTTAATACCAACAGAAAGCACTTTTACGTTGTTCCTGATAAATTTCTCTATGTTTCAATTGCAAATATTCTATCCGGTGGTTACCGGTCACTGTAACTAAAGTACTTTGCATATTCGTATATTTTCTATAATTATTACCTGCCAATTCTCATCAACAGGAATTGACAGGAGAAGCGAAAATCTTTGTTTAAAGCAATGTAGTGTTGAATAAAAATCGCACACCAACTTTCCTTTAAACCCTCATAACTTTGTCATTTCTTTATCTTTTTTCACGGTAGACAGACGATTGATTTTGAAATTGCGCGTCCAATCTTTTTCCATATCATAAACACCTATACACTGCATTGTTACCAAAAATACACCTGAACTCTAATGACCCACTCACTGATAACAACCACGTGACATATGCGATTTATCTATTAGCCCGAACTGCTCGCGGTAACAGCCCAGTACATCAGAGGGCCATGTCAAGTGGGTGATAAACATGTCGGTTTCTTTATATTTTTATCATTTTTCTCTGATCGAACTGCTATCCTGGGGATGTTAATTTTGTATCAAGCAGAGTGTTCACTCTCCTTCTAATATAACCTCCTTGATATAATAAAGTAAAAGGGTATTATTATCATTATAGAGCCAGAAGATTAGATAGTTATGGTAAATCAGAACAGAGAAATGGCCATGACAGTAAGTCGCAGAATCTTTGATAGTCACATATTTTTTTTTAATTTAGTTGTATAATCCATGACTGATAGCACCATTTATACAGCCATGATAGTTAGGCACATGATCAGTGAATGGTCACATTAATTAATGATAATTATATTAATCACAGAATCAATATCTCACTTATATATTGTGTCACTTGTAGTTTTACATAGATTTTATTCTCTGCATATATATTGTTATCAATATGAATTTACTTATTTTTTTGTTTTCTGATCAAGAATATGAAGTATCAGAATTCTATGAAAAAAAAAAAAAAAATCTTTTCTGAAATTATGTAAGTAATTTATAGATTGTTTTGAAAAGACTAACACTTAATATGACTAATGTGAGGCTGCACAAGTACATTTGATTTTGTTGTGATTGTATAACCAACATTGTATGCTCTACAGGATGTACTTCTGACTATGCTGAGATTGTTGAAGAAGAAGGGGACTACAGTACTCCTATGAGTAAGTTTTTAACCTCACAATTTAGAGGAGATTCAAAGGAAATTCTCAGTGTAAACTTAATAGCTAACCGTAATGCTTATGTTATTTTTGAAGAAACAGTGTTTGACAAATTATTTACAATAATAAAAAACTTATGAAAAATAGAAATTAACCTTGCATCAGTCATTGCTATACTCAGAAGCAATTTAAACTTTTTTTCGTGAAAAAATGCCTAATAAAGTTTATTGCAATTTAAGACCATTCTATATTTCTTTTATTTTCATTCCTTTAGATTTGTTTAGTCATCATCATATTTTATATACAAAAAAGACCTTTTCATGAATGAAAGTCAATAACATATATTAAAAAAATTCTTCAAATGGTAAAATATAAATAGTGACCTTTCGATTATTTGAAAGGATACAGTTTTAAAAGTAGTTTTGTAACATATTAAATCCATATAATCACTTAGGCGAAGGTGGCAGCAGACGAAGGAAGCGGAAGTGTGAGTTACAATGCATTATGGGAGGATGCATGCTCCATAAATCTCATCACTAAATCTGTATAAGGGGATATATGAGATTACTAATATAATTCCAATGACCAATTTCTCAAAACTTTAGAATTCAGTCAGAACTTTTTTTCAGATTTTATCTTAGATATACTATCTTGTCATTCCTTGTTAATTTGAATTAGTATTTGTAAGACATCCAGCATTTTGTGTTTTGCTAGCAGTGAAATTTCTTGAATGAGAAATGCATGTCTTTAGTGCACCACCTTGTGCATTTTCCTTCAGTAATTTACTGACCTTTGTAGTTTGTCCATTTTTCTCTTCCAGATAACTAAACATTTGATGAACATTTACAGTTTTTGAAAAGTTTTCACTCTTACTTCCTTGGACATATAGAATAAGATATGCATTTGTTATATTTCATTATTTACAGAAAAGGAAATAGTTTTCTACTTCAAGCAAAATTGAAATATAAGTATTCCCACATATCTTAAATGAAATCTCTCTATTTCATGGTCATTTGGTTAGACATTAAGAATATAGTGTATTATATTGACTATGAAATGCATGCAGCTTTATAAAGTTATGGCTATGCATGATGCAATAATGACTAATATTTATTTAAAAGAACAGTCTTTTTGTAAAAATTGTATTTCATATTCAGAGGTCTTTGTCAGAAGTCTTGTTTTCAAAATTGTTAATGAAATGTGTAATTGTGTAGCTCTTGGATAGTTTGTTTATGCATTTTTTGTCAGAAAGTTTGTTGGATATTTATAGAGTGATATTAATGTTTGTAATTATATGAATCACTGTTGTGTATTTCAACGGCTAATGTATGTCTGTACTTGCGTAAATGAAATGATTATTTGTGTATTATTTGCAGCCAAGGACTATGAATTAAGAAGAGATCTTGTACAGTTATTTGAAGTTTTAGGAGAAGGACAGTTTGGTGATGTCTATAAAGGTGTATGGACAGATAAGGTATATAGACATTTATCTTTAAAATCAGACTTTTTTTCAAATAGGGTTATTTTCAAGTATGTCACACCATCTGCGAGTATGGTCTTGGGGAAATGAGGATAGTCTGTCCGAAGGGGACGATAAATGGCTGATCCATGTTTAGAGAGAGCCATATCTCTTGCTTGTAAAGACACCCTTGTAGATTTCGAAAAAGAGTAGGCTTATGCTGCTACAAGGCAGAACTTGCACCCGCAAAGTGGAAAGGGATTAATATAAGTTGCAAAACTTGTTTCCAATCCACTATAAATAAATATGTTTAAACTAAGTATGTCCAAGGGAGTTTTATTGTGAACATATCTATATCTCTAGATGCCATATAATTAAATGTAGTGATAATTATGATCTTGTTTCCTGCAGAAGAAAATAATGTCTTCATACTGAACCTAACACATTTTTTCGAAGGATGAAGTACACTTTTAAGGCTCATTTAGCATTGTGAATTAGAGAAGGGGGATATTGTTTGATATCTTTCTCATAATGTTAATATTGTTAGTGTTGATGGTAGATGGCAGTAGTGTTTTTTTCTAGGATGTTTTTAAACTTTTGAAATGTAATTAAATGAAAAAATAAGACAAATATTGTAAAATGGATCAAATAAGATATATGTCTATTTTATAGGATTCAGAAGTTCATCCTGTGGCTGTGAAGACATGTAAAGAAGAAAACGAAGAAACCATGACAGAAAAATTCTTAGAGGAAGCATGTGAGTTTGTTATATTTACACTCAGGGAAACTTACACATCCAAATATTAGAAAACTAAATATGTATTTACCAAACTTAACTTAGCTTTATTGCTAGTAACTTTGTCATGAAAGATTTCAGTTTAAAGAAGTATATTTGAATTTTTGAGGTAAGGGAGATAACTCTACTCATCAGAGTTTGTAAAAGGCATATCATAGGATAATGCTATAAAGAAGAGTAAGGGAAGAGATACCATGGAGCAATTAAAAAAAAATATGAAGAAAAGCAGACTAATTTGTATGAAGGATTGGTCACTTTGATTCACCTTTCTATTGAGTTAGGTGTCTTACAATGATTTTAAAGATGGCTGACAACACTAGAACTTTCAACATATAAGAAAAAACAGAGATAAATGTTTGAAATAGGATTTCATGGTATTTCTGAAATCTTTATCCAATGCACATGATGACCAATTTTCCTGTCACTGGATGAAAACATAACTTTTTTTTGACACCTTATATAAATTTCTGTCATATTTTAGACCAGTTTGAAATACTTACTTTATAAGAAAGATTAATTTTATATAATTTGTGTTTTCAGTTGTCATGCAGCAGTTTGATCACCCCCACATCATACATTTGATTGGTATATGTTCTGAAACTCGACCAGTTTGGATTGTCATGGAATTGGCAAAGCATGGAGAAGTATGATTTATTTTTTACATACCTTTCATATCAGTTCTCACTTTAGAAAGACTATCATGAAATGCAGTAAAGCATCAAGTGTTTTAACAGTGCTAATAATTTGATATAGCTATGAAAAAATTAAAAAATCATTTTATAATATTACATCGTAATCAGATTATGTAGACATTCATACATCAAAATTAACATGATGTTTGTTGTGTTTTTCAAAAGCTGTCAAATTTATTTTCAAAATAATGAGGTTTTTTTTCTGTATATTGATATTTCTTTATGTTCATTTAAGTTGAAAATTAAAAGTATATTTTATACTCAATAAATTGTATGTATCTTTTATTTCAGATGAGAGCATATCTTCAAAACAACCGTCCTCGTTTAGATTTATGTACACTATTAGTATATACTTGTCAACTAAGTACAGCTTTGTCATATTTGGAAAGTAAAAAGTTTGTACATAGGTAAGATTATATTTTTTCACAGTTATTATTTTGATTGTTTACTCAAACATTTTGGAAAGAGAGTTAAGAGTTAGATACTCTCCTATCATAATTCAGACTAGTATTTAGTATACGTAAAACATAAAGTGCTTACTTTGTGTACTCCCTATATATTCTAATGTTGGATAGAAGACTTGACCTCATACCTTTATTATAATTAGCCCTAACATTTAAAGTTTATGATATCTTTAATACTCCTTTCAAGATAATTTTATAAACTTTTCAATTTAAATTCTGCAGAAGTAATTTTCAATTTGGATTTTGGTCAGTTTTCACCCGTATCTTGTTGGATTGCAAATACAATCCAGGTCCGGAAAGATTCAATCATTGCAAATGTTTACGCATAAATTAACACTTTTAGCTTAGATAATATTTTATTAAATTCATTGTGTTTATTTTTTCACAGAGATATAGCTGCCAGGAATGTTTTGGTTTCATCTCATGATTGTGTAAAACTGGCTGACTTTGGTTTATCCAGAGTTGTTGAGGAACAGAGTTATTATAAAGGTAAATATCCAGTAAAACTCGTCTGGAGAAGAGTAAGAAGGATTTTTAATATGTAAATATAAAAGATGAGTTTTTATTATCTCCCTTTCCTCTACTCAGCAATTTAATTATAAAATGATTGCTTTTGTGAAAGCGATGTTAGAATTTTTACAGCTTATGTGTTGTGTCCATGACTTCTTACAACTCAACATTGGATGTTTTCTTGCTTCATTCTGGCCGGGTTAACAGGGATAATTTGTTTTAAATAGTCCAAAATGTTTTGTATGTCGTTTTAATATCACAAGCACATATTTTTTTTATATATCACTTAGCTGACCCAGTCCTTCCTTCAAGATAGGTTGACTTTTAGATTGATGTAAATCATACAAGTTTAAGATTTTTTTTTAGGAAAATTTAACGGGAACGAATATGAATAAGGGTATAAATATTGTATGAATAGCATTATCATTAGTTAATTTTCTTTCATGCAGAGATCCTCTATTCAAGTCAATCTTTGACACTTTGTAGTTTTTTTAGTTTTGAAGTAATTGAAGTTGCTCTGTTCATAGTTATTCCTTTGAATATGAAGTATTCATCTCTATGCACAATGTATGGCACTGTTATCAAATTCCTATTTCAAATTTTTGGAAAAGCAAGCCAAACATATTTGTTTGTCAATACTATTTTGGTATTTTTAATGCTTGTAGATGTTAATCAAGATCTGTGAAATAATTTGGTAATATATATTTCAGTCTTGTTGCTTACAGTTAAATCATCAGTTTGGATTGGCTTTTGAATTTATGTAAATCATACATGTTAAAGATTTTTTAATGATAAATGGAATGGATATTAATAGGGGTATATACTTTGTATAGAAAACATTATCAATGGTAATTTTTTTTTCACACAGTATATATTCTAATCATATATATGTACCAGTAGCTTTTAAGCCGTTCAATCACTGACTCAATTTTATAGTTTTGAAGTAAATGAAGTTACTCTGTTCATTGTTATTTTTCTTTGAAGTTGAAGTATTCCTCTCTATGCACAATGTATGGCACAGTAATCAAATTTTGAATTTTAGAATTTGTTTCTAATTTTGGGTAGAAACAAGCAAGCCAGCCAGACATATTTTATTGGTTCCCTTAGTGTTTGTAGATGTTTTTCATGATTAGTGAAATAATTTAGTTTTTTATGTCAGTCTTGTTACGCACAGTTAAATCTATGATATCACCAATTCTTATGTGTACTACTTTATATTTTCTAGCATCCAAAGGAAAACTGCCAATAAAATGGATGGCGCCAGAATCTATAAACTTTAGAAGATTTACTACAGCCAGTGATGTGTGGATGTTTGGTAAGTCTAGATTCAATTATCTACAGCCTTAAATAACAGTATGTTAACCTGTTGATGACTTTTATGATTGTCTCATTTGGGTTGCTTTATAAAAAAGGAAAACATAATTTACCAAATATACTGTACAACAGAATACACCAACCACCAACACCTGACTTCTTATTTTAAGATGTACCAAAATTTATATGTAGGACTCGGAACCGCGATGGTACTCCGAACCGCGATGGTCACGCTGAAGTGCGATGGTCTACGCTGAAGTGCGATGGTTAACACGCTGAAGTGCGATGGTAACATTGTGACGTTAACTTGTTGATATTTACGCTGAAGTGCGATGGTGGTTACGCTGTAGTGCGATGGCCAACTTAAGACTTTGAGTAAAAGCAAAATGCACATGGGCTTTTGTAATAAAATAACGCCATTAATATTTGGCTGCTAGCCTCTTATTTGGAAGATGTTTTAACTTCTGTTTGGATCAAACCAAAGACTTTAATTTTATTTTTTTTTTTAATCTAATTTTCCAAGTCCCAATTATTCTTTTAGCACGCAAGAGTATGGAATTAAATTTTCAGGCCATTCATTAGGAGGCGGTACCCGGTACTTTTACCCTCCTATGCTATTGACAAGTACCGCCTAAATGTAGGAATTTTTATATAAGATATTCATGGAATAAATTGAAAAGTACCAACTAGAAACGTGGAAAGTACCAGTCAACATGAAAGATAATGAAACCCCTTGGAATAAGGTGTTCAAAGCAGAAATGAAAAAAAAAGATTTAACGTGTTGGTCTTTATAATAGTACTAAGAAGTGTCCATCTCATTTACTTAAATATTATGATAAACAATTTATATTTACATGTTTTACCTTGAATGTCGGAACAGTATCAACGAAGTAAAAATACAGACAAGTAAATTTATGCTTTACTAATAGCGAAGCTTGTCAATTATTTCACGAAAAACAAAAATGAGGATGATAAATTGGGAAGTACACGTAGGATTTAGTGAGGTTAATTTCTGTCTGACAGTTTTAGACTGAAACCATAAAAAACTAAGAGCAACGGTGTTCTTTCAAAACAAAACAAACATATCTTGGGTATAAAACAACATTATATGAACTTGATATAGCAAAATCATTGAAACATTGCTAATAATATCATATTTTTTTTTTAATTTTTAAATTGCCCACATAAAATCATGTGACGCTTACCGTAAGATAAATTAAGATTAATATTTAGATTAGTATACTGTATTTATGGTACAAAAAGTCTGCGGCATAATTCAGAATACTGGTTAGCCCATTTGGTGACCAAGTTCATCTTTCAGCCACTTTGCTGCCTAAAATGGTTTAACATATTTTTTTATACGACCGCAAATTTTGAAAAAATTTTCGTCGTATATTGCTATCACGTTGGCGTCGTCGTCGTCGTCGTCGTCGTCGTCGTCGTCGTCCGGCGTCCGAATACTTTTAGTTTTCGCACTCTAACTTTAGTAAAAGTGAATGGAAATCTATGAAATTTTAACACAAGGTTTATGACCACAAAAGGAAGGTTGGTATTGATTTTGGGAGTTTTGGTCCCAACATTTTAGGAATTAGGGGCCAAAAAGGGCCCAAATAAGCATTTTCTTGGTTTTCGCACTATAACTTTAGTTTAAGTTAATAGAAATCTATGAAATTTTGACACAAGGTTTATGACCACAAAAGAACGGTTGGGATTGATTTTGGGAGTTTTGGTCTCAACAGTTTAGGAATTAGGGGCCAAAAAAGGGCCCAAATAAGCATTATTCTTGGTTTTCGCACAATAACATTAGTTTAAGTAAATAGAAATCAATGAAATTTAAACACAATGTTAATGACCACAAAAGGAAGGTTGGTATTGATTTTTGGAGTTTAGGTCCCAACAGTTTAGGAATTAGGGGCCAAAAAGGGACCCAAATAAGCATTTTTCTTGGTTTTCGCACCATAACGTTAGTATAAGTAAATAGAAATCTATGAAATTTAAACACAAGGTTTATGACCATAAAAGAAAGGTTGGGTTTGATTTTGGGAGTTTTGGTCCCAACATAATAAGGGGCCCAAAGGGTCCAAAATTAAACTTTTGTTTGATTTCATCAAAATTGAATAATTGGGGTTCTTTGATATGCTGAATCTAACTGTCATGACTGTGTATGTAGATTCTTAACTTTTGGTCCCGTTTTCAAATTGGTCTACATTAAGGTCCAAAGGGTCCAAAATTAAACTTAGTTTGATTTTGACAAAAAATGAATCAGTTAGGTTCTTTGATATGCTGAATCTAAAAATGTACTTTGATTCTTGATTATTGGCCCAGTTTTCAAGTTGGTCCAAATCGGGGTCCAAAATTAAACTTTGTTTGATTTCATCAAAAATTGAATAAATGGGGTTCTTTGATATACCAAATCTAACTGTGTATGTAGATTCTTCATTTTTGGTCCTGTTTTCAAATTGGTCTACACTAAAGTCCAAAGGGTCCAAAATTAAACTTAGTCTGATTTTAACAAAAATTGAAATCTTGAAGTTCTTTGATATGCTGAATCCAAAAATGTACTTAGATTTTTTATTATGGGCCCAGTTTTCAAGTTGGTCCAAATCAGGATCTAAAATTATTATATTAAGTATTGTGCAATAGCAAGTCTTTTCAATTGCACAGTATTGAGCAATGGCAAGAAATATCTAATTGCACAATATTGTGAAATATCAAATTTTTTTTTAATTAGAGTTATCTTTCTTTGTCCAGAATAGTAAGCAAGAAATATCTAATTGCAAAATATTGTGCAATAGCAAGATTTTTTTTTAATTGGAGTTATCTTTCTTTGTCCAGAATCAACTTAAATCTTTGTTATATACAATATACAATGTATATTCACTTTTTACTACCAACTGATAAATTGAAATAATCTTTACCATTCAGTGATAACAAGCAGTTTTTTTACATCTTAATATTTTATGATGTATTTAAATGAGTAGTTATTGTTGCAAACTCCATTAGAAATTTTAATTGAGATTAGTTTTGGAATAAGGGAAAGAGGGATGTGATTAAAAAAATTGGGTTCAATTTTTCTCATTTGAAATTTCATAATAAAAAAGAAAATTTCTTCAAACATTTTTTTGAGAGGATTAATATTCAACAGCATAGTGAATTGCTCTAAGAGAAACAAAAATTTTAAGTTCATTAGAACACATTCATTCTGTGTCAGAAACCTATGCTGTGTCAACTATTTAATCACAATCCAAATTTAGAGCTGAATCCAGCTTGAATGTTGTGTCCATACTTGCCCTAACCGTTCAGGGTTCAACCTCTGCGGTCGTATAAAGCTACGCCCTGCGGAGCATCTGGTTATAACCTCAACATGTAATGCTTAAAACTGTTCGGGACTTGAATTGTTTGTTTCTTTCTTATTTCCTTGCTTTTCTTTGTTAATATGAAACCTTCATCTACAAAACCCTATTCTCCTGCTTGCGAATCCATGGTGTATTTTGAAAACGTCATATTATTCAAACGTCACACACAAAACCATCGCACTTCAGCGAAAGGACCATCGTACTTCGGCGTAGACCATCGCACTTCAGCGTGACCATCGCACTTCAGCGTCCCCATCGCACCTCCAAGTCCTACATATATATATGTGCATGGTAATGTCTAAAATTGTATGCTATCTGAAGAAATTTGTATTTAATGTATAGAATGTTTTCACAACACATCTATAATTCAGATATTGTTTTGTTTTGCAGGTGTATGTATATGGGAGATACTTATGTATGGAATTAAACCATTCCAAGGTGTAAAGAATAATGATGTGATAGGTAAAATAGAGAATGGTGAGCGCCTTCCATTGCCACCTGGTTGTCCTCCAGCCATGTATAATCTGATGTGTGCCTGCTGGTCTTATGAACCCACTAATCGACCATCATTTGCTGATACCAAGGGTCGCCTTTCGTAAGTAAAATGGCATTTCTATTACTGTATACAAACAAATTTTGAGAAATTTTATGTGCACGACCAAAAAACTACCTCAAGATTGTTATAAAGAAGTAATTGTAAGTTATAGCTATTTGCAGTATTTCAGTTGACTAAAAACTATAATAGTATTGAAATAAACAAATCAAATGTTCCTTGCTCTTGCATGAAAATTAGCCTTCCCATAGATCCCCCTGTGATTGAATCTTGCTTTGTGTGGTATTAAATGAATAGTATACAGTACTCACCTTAATTGTCCCACCTGAAGGCATTATGTATTCCGGTCTGGTTAATTCGTCTGCCCATTTGTCCATCTGTCGGTCTTCCCCCCTCAGGTTAAAGTCGACTTCAAGTTGCTTTTTGTTGAAGTTGAAGTCCAATCAACTTAACTTAAAACACATCTTCCCTATTACATGATCATTCTAATTATACCCCCGCTTTAAAAATACCCCCGCTTTAAAAAAGGGGGGGTATACTGTTTTACCTCTGTCTGTCAGTCCGTCCGTCCATCAGTCCGTCAGTCAGTCCGTCCCATGAAACTTTCGTCACATTTTTCTCAGGAACTACACATCCACCCTTTCTGTAATTTGGTATCAACATTTATGTATGTCAGCCATACCGTGTGATGCGTTTTCAGATTCATCACTTGACAACTTCCTGTTTACCAAACACTTGTCTGATTTTACACATGATAGCCAAGTTGAAAATTTTTGTCACATTTTTCTCAGGAACTACAATACAAGGATTTCTGAAATTTGGTTTCAGGATTTTTCTAAGTCAGCTATACTGTGTGATGCGTTTTCAGATTCATCACTCGACAACTTCCTGTTAACCGAACACTTGTATGATTTTACACATGATAACCAAGTTGAAAATTTTCGTCACATTTTTCTCAGGAACTACAATACAAGGATTTTTGAAATTTGGTTTCAGGATTTTTATAAGTCAGCTATACCGTGTGATGCGTTTTCAGATTCATCACTCGACAACTTCCTGTTTACCGAACACTTGCATATTTTTACACTATTAATATTATCCACTTGCGGCGGGGGTATCATCAGTGAGCAGTAGCTCGCAGTTTCACTTGTTTTAATGCCAATGTGGACAAATTGTAGTTTTGACCCCAATTTAATATATATTGTGCATTGTCTAATAAATGAACTCACAACAGTTTAATGCATATATTTTATTGCAATCTGAAACAAGTTGTCAAGATATTAGGACCAAGACCATTCAATAATGAGAAAATTCATGTGTCCATAGTAATTACCTACATGTAAGAGAGATAGTTGTAATCCCATAAGAAAGTGACACTTTTAAAAGATTTGATAAAAGATCATTTTTTGTTTTGGTTACCCATAAGCTGTTAAATAATCTCACTTGGTTGTAGTTGACTTGGAAACCAGTTCTGCAATAACTATGCTACCTTTGTTTGATGGCAACAAGTACCTATTTTTTCCCTTTGAACCCCACAGTATCTTGTTTGTAGTTGAATATGCTTGCTAATCAACACTTGTTTTGCAGACATTGCCTCTAATGTTCTTGAATGAGGGAGGTCATGTAATTGCAATCATTATTAAATATTGAGAATTAAATCAACTATTTTTCAGTTTATATAACTTATTTCATGAAAATGATTATATATGACTAAGTAAACGTTGGCAAACATAAAGATAGAATGTGTATCTTTTGACCACTGTCAAACTCATTTTGTTGTTTGTCTCTTTGTCTTTCTGCCAGGTTAAAGTTTTTGGTCGAGGTAGTTTTTGATGAAATTGAATTCAAATCAACTTGAAACTTAGTACACATTTTCCCTATAGTATAATCTTTCTTATTTTAATGCCAAATTAGATTTTTACCCTATTTCACAGTCCATGGAACATGGAAAATGATTGAGTGGGGCATCCGTGTACTTTGGACACATTCTTGTTTTTTTCAATGATTTAAAAAAAAAACATTGAATTGAAAAATGACAGATTTAAATCTAAAGTCATAAGTGATACATTTTATTTTTGTTGGCTAATCCTTTGATGTGAAGTAGAATTAAATGTTATAATTAAGATGAAAAAATCATTTGGTTTGTAGTGAGATTTTAGAAGAAGAAAGATTCCGACAGGAAGAAGAGATGAGAAGAGATAACCGGAGGATACAAGATATAAATTGGAGTATGTATAATAAATAGGTCAAGTGGTCAAATAGACCAGAGATAGGTTTGAGATGTTGAAGTTCTCTACTAGTTAATGAAACCTGTACCTTTATAATGTATTATTATTAATAGATGTCTGTATGCTGTACTCATTGACTCTACCAACATTTTTAATTAAGTACAATACTGAATACAAAACAAAATGTTCATATTTTTTTCAATTAAAATTTTTTTTAAAAGAGTACTTTAACACTAAACTTCCAAGTAAGCTGTTCTAAGCAATTGTTTTAGGTGCTCTGTGTTTAGAATGCTTTTTGTGTCAAATTCTCCTTCATCCCTAAAAATAACCAACCAATCATTTAAATTATACTGACTCTGCTTTTTCTTAAATTCTTAAATATTCTTTATAAATAATGCCTGTAACTGATTTTTAGAAATAATGAAAAAAAAAAAATTATTTGTGAATAAAGTTTTGAGCTACTTTTTATGTAATTTAACAAAAACATTACTCAATTTGCTTTCGCAGTTTCTGAATTAGACAGTTTTGATGCAAGGCTTATTATAAACACATATACAATATGATGGTTTCTATGAAAGAACAAAAGGAGTGTTTTGTATATCTATGATCAGTGATGATTATTGTATTTTACTAAGAATGTGACCCTCTCCCAGCAGCCCCTTGTTTCAGGTATTTATTTGTTGACTTACATCATTATTTGACATGTTTACCCCCTATTAAAAACTTTTCTTCCTGTAAGGAAGTTAGTACTTATTGGGATTACATGCAAATTATTTAAATTGTTTCAAATTTTAGGAAGGAAATTAAATAATTGTCCAATTGATTTTGTTTGTGAAGGAGATCAATACCTGGCTGACAAGATACACAAATCTTCATTGAGTGTTTTTAGTTTTGTGGCTTTTGTTCGAACTGACTCCATTATCATGCAGACAAACTTCATCGACTCGAAAACGCTGATAAATATTGGTTTCCCTGTCTTGGGCCTCATCATGTGAAGTTCATTTAAGTTTGTTGAAGAGATTTTTGTTTTTACAAATTCTCAAAATGAGTTTCAAGCGAGCTGGTTTGAGATTGTCTGCAAAATTTAAAAGGAATTCGGACAAGGAAAACAGTAAATATAGTGTTGGAATTTATAGAAAGACTTTTTGGGATTGAAATGTGATTGTTGTTGTTGATATTGAATTAATTGTGTTTGGAAAAAATAATTATCATTTCAGTCAAAAATGTTATTTAAAACTAACGAGACTGTTTGATTGAAATCTATAATGAAAATGTTTAAAAAGATCACTAGATATGGGAAAAATAATGGATGGATAACCTGATATAGAAAACATTGATGAAAAAAGTAGCAGGTGCTATGGATTAAAAAATAATTGTTACCAATTGAAGTTAATTGATACTTACTTGTTAATAATTATTTTTATTGTAGACTGATTATAGTGCAATGATACACAGGGTAGTTATCATACTTGTTTCTTGTAATACTTTCGTGGTTTCAACTATGAGATAAAAACTGGAACAATTTCATTCAGCAATGCTAATGCTATATATTCTCTTATGACAAAATGTTATTAAGAGAATATATTAAGTTGTATTATCCAGGTATTATAAAGTTTTCATGTGATTAACAAAATTGTTTTAATTTCAGGATCAAGTGGATCTGATATTGAGGAACCACCTCCCAAGCCAGCACGACCCCAGTACCCTGCCATGTCACCCACGGGTTCCACACCCAATCTGGCAATCAACCACAGCATAGCATCTCTACCACACCACTGGAACAGTACAACAAACCTGCCCATAGGACATAGTACCCCATCAGGACCTAGTCCACAACACCCTCCTCCAGGAACCATTCCAAGGATGTCAGAGCAGAAAGTGAATGATCTTGGTCCAAGGGAGATAAATCTCCAACATTACTTTCCGTCATCATCAGGATATACTGCTGTATCATCAGTCCCTCCTATCCATCAGGATAATCATAATGACTTTGTGCAAGGACACTCTCAAATACCTGGGGAAAGAGGTCTGGTGTACCCTCGGTACCAAGTTCCTCGTAATCCCCAGGAATGTGCTGAGATATTTGGTGGACATTATGAATCCACTTCCCCTCGGGGTTCAGCTGTGATAAATGACAATTATACTCAGGAAGGCCAATCAGAAATGCCAGTAAGTTTTTTAGTCATCTTATATCTCAACTATTTAATATGTATGCTTCTCTCAAGAACGTAGAAAGAAACAAATAATAACTCTGGTCTGTTTGTTTTTATGTTCGTAAGTCTTAATTTAGTCTTTTTTGCATATAATATCTTGTAACTATATCAGACGCACTTTACTTCCAGTATTTTAGATTTATTTTATATGGTAAAACAAATTTAAACAATTTCAAAAATTTAACAGTTATTGCTCTAATGCCTACAAAAAAGAATATTCCTCTAATGAAACTTTCTTTGACTAGTTTGTTTCAGTATTAATTAAGTAAGTTTGTGTAATTTAAGGGGGCTCGCGGGTCTAAATCAAATTTTTTATTTAATATAGGATTTCTCTATATTTTTCTATAGATGAACTTTATCTTATACTTATAAAAAAAAATGGGGTCACTGTTCATTTACGATCACAATCTGCCTTTGAAAGAAGCATACGTTTTTGTTAATGTCCTTTTTTTCTGTTGAACTAATAGGAGAAATAGCGGTAATATCGAAATAAAAAAAGAATTAAATTACAGAAATCGCTTAAATTTTACAATTATTTAGTTTATGTACAGCTTATTCAAAAACAACAATAAAAAATATAGGTCACCGATGAGTTAAAAAAGATATTTCAATTTTAATGCCAAAAAATGGCATTTTTGCACCAAAGGGAGATAATTTGGAGCTTTTTCAATGATATATACATTTTAAAAGTCACCCTGGGCCAACACAAATTGATTTTTTGGAATGATTTTTGTACCATATTATAAAGTAACAACTACTAAAGGTAATAAATAGAATTTGTAATGAAAAATTTAAGTTTAATTTTTTTTCTGAAAATCTTATACCCGCGAGCCTCCTTAATAACATCAAGAGGGAGGTTAATAGAACATCATTCTTTTAATCTGTTATTTTAAATGACAAAATGATAGAATCTGAAAATTTGAATGTAAATCTTTTTAGGACTGGGAATTCCGTGAACCATTAGTGCTAAATAATAATCACCATGATGAATCTGATCCAAATGTGATAGAACAGCGATTACAACAGCAACAACAACAGTTAGAAGAAGATGCAAGATGGCTTCAGGCCTCGGAGAAAAATCTGGTAAGAATTATTAATAAAGAGATAAAAATGAAAATATTGTTAGTGAACGATGACAAAACTATGAATATTTGAAAGTGGTGTTGAGCTTAGGCCATAGGTCAAAGTTTCACAAACTACTTCCATGACATAAAACACAACATTTTTGGGATGTTGATTTAACATTCAGTTCGATGTTCCCCCTTTTACTCTTATTCCTTTTATTTGTTATTCTATGACAAATTTTTTAAAAGAAGCTTACCATAAAGCAGCATCAATTTACTGTAAATTCAGAATTTATTGCGATGTTTTATTATTGAGAAAACTGCGACAGGGTTATAATCTCAAAAGTTGAAACTCACATTTTGAAATAATCTATATGAATTAAACATGATTGTTCTAAATATCCCAAAAATTTAAATTGCATTTTTGTCTAAAATGACAAATTGCAATAATAAATGCATGCAATAATTTCTAGATTTACAGTAGTTATATCATTATAATTTTGCAATATGTAATTCCATGCTATCTTTTATTTGAAAATTGAAAACCTAACTTTTTTAAAGGGCAGAGATAAATATGCTGTTCCTGTTAAACCTAAAAACAGAGAATCTACAAAAGAAAATGCTCCACCAGTGCAAATGGTAGAAACAAGACCAACAATAACAATCCAGAATAGAATTTCAGGTATGTAATTATATAGTAGAATTTATACAAAAGCACTGTTGTACTTAAACTACATCTAATTTTTATCTACAAACGGTAAGTGCAGAATAAGCAAAGTATGTTTATATTAAATGGGAATGTGTTGTGCATTTTTAGCTCACCTGTCCCGAAGGGACAAGTGAGCTTATGCCATCACTTGGCATCCGTCGTCGTCCGTCGTCTGTCGTCCGTCGTCTGTCGTCGTAAACTATTTCAAGAATCTTCTCCTCTGAAACTACTGGGCCAAATACTTTCAAACTTTAACTGAATGTTCCTTAGGGTATCTAATTTATAAATTGTATCCGAAGTTTTGATCTATCAACAAACATGGTCGCCATTGCTAAAAAAAGAACATAGGGGTCAAATGCAGTTTTTGGCTTATAACTCAAAAACCAAAGCATTTAGAGCAAATCTGACATGGTGTAATATTGTTTATCAGGTCAAGATCTATCTGCCCTGAAATTTTCAGATGAATCAGACAACCCGTTGTTGGGTTGCTGCCCCTGAATTGGTAATTTTAAGGAAATTTTGCTGTTTTTGGTTATTATTTTGAATATTATTATAGATAGAGATAAACTGTAAACAGAAATAATGTTCAGCAAAGTAAGATTTACAAATAAGTCAACATGACGGAAATGGTCAGTTGACCCCTTTAGGAGTTATTGCCCTTTATAGTCAATTTTTAACCATTTTTCGTAAATCTTAGTAATCTTTTACAAAAATCTTCTCCTCTGAAACTACTGGGCCAAATACTTCCAAACTTTAACTGAATGTTCCTTAGGGTATCTAGTTTGTAAATTGTATCCGAAGTTGTGATCTATCAACAAACATGGTCGCCATTGCTAAAAATAGAACATAGGGGTCAAATGCAGTTTTTGGCTTATAACTCAAAAACCAAAGCATTTAGAGCAAATCTGACAGGGATAATATTGTTTATCAGGTCAAGATCTATCTGCCCTGAAATTTTCAGATGAATCAGACAACCTGTTGTTGGGTTACTGCCCCTGAATTGGTAATTTTAAAGAAATTTTGCTGTTTTTGGTTATTATCTTGAATATTATTATAGATAGAGATAAACTGTAAACAGCAATAATGTTCAGCAAAGTAAGATTTACAAACAAGTCAACATGACGGAAATGGTCAGTTGACCCCTTTAGGAGTTATTGCCCTTTATAGTCAATTTTTAACCATTTTTCGTAAATCTTAGTAATCTTTTACAAAAATCTTCTCCTCTGAAACTGCTGGGCCAAATACTTCCAAACTTTAACTGAATGTTCCTTAGGGTATCTAGTTTGTAAATTGTATCTGAAGTTATGATCTATCAACAAACATGGTCGCCATTGCTAAAAATAGAACATGGGGGTCAAATGCAGTTTTTGGCTTATAACTCAAAAACCAAAGCATTTAGAGCAAATCTGACGTTGGGTAATATTGTTTATCAGGTCAAGATCTATCTGCCCTGAAATTTTCAGATGAATCAGACAACCTGTTGTTGGGTTGCTGCCCCTGAATTGATAATTTTAAGGAAATTTTGCTGTTTTTGTTTATTATCTTGAATATAATTATAGATAGAAATAAACTGTAAACAGCAATAATGTTCAGCAAAGTAAGATCTTCAATTAAGTCAATTTGACCAAAATTGTCAATTGACCCCTTAAGGAGTTATTGCCCTTTAAAGACTTTTTTCACAATTTGTTCATCATGTTGACTTACTTTAAAAAATCTTCTCCTTTGAAACTGCTGTATCAATTTCAGCCAAACTTAGGCTAAATGAGTTTCAGAGTATCTAGTATAAATTTTATATTTTATTTCTTTGTATGTCAAGAAACATAGCTCCTATGGCTAAAATAGAACATAGGAGAAAATGATTATTTTTTTTTGGCTTTTGAAGAAGATAGGACGATCCAAAAAACATTTAAATAAATTGAAAAGCCAAAATAATCATTGATGAGAGATTTAACCAAAAGAATTAAGGTGAGCGATTCAGGCTCTTGAGAGCCTCTTGTACTTAGAGTGATGGGAATTTGAAATATGCAATAAAAGTGTTGTTTCTTTGTCTGGTCTTGTCAAGTGTGTGGTGATTTTGTGTCATTATTGCCATTGAGAGACTTTCACCAAAAGGATAAGGATGAACAAATATTACAGGTCACTGTTTGGTCTCTCATATAGACAACTCAGGGTTGGAATGTTGGTTTTTTTTCAAATTGAAACTAAAGGCAGGAGTCCCTCAAGGGTCAATCTTGGGCACTTTTCTTTTTTTCCTGTTTGTAAATGACATAATAGATGAACAACCAAATAAAACTGTTTGAAGGCGATACATGTTAATATTGTGTTTTAGACGGTGAGAAATCAGCAGCAGAATTCTTAGGGCAAGATCTAGAGTCATTAAATCAGTTGGCAGAAGATTTGGGTGTAACATGCAATGCAGATAAAACTAAATCTATGTCCTTTACGAGAAAAAGTAATGTTGATGTGACAGCATTATGCATGAATATAATACACCTCTAGAAAATATATCAGAACATAAACATCTTGGCATAACTCTATCATATAATGTCAGATGGGCACGTCAAATACAGAGTATTATACAAAAGCTTGTAGACGTCTTAATATCATTATACCAAAAAAATAAAATTGATGGATATTCTCTAGAAAGACTTTACATTGCCTTTATTAGACTATTTTTTTGGAATATGGGAATATAATTTGGAATAACTGTACAAAAGAAGGATTTGATCTAATTGAGTCTGTACAATTAGATGCTGCTAGAGTTGTATCTGGGCTTCGAAAAGGAACACCTAGATAGAAACTATATAAGGAATTAGTTTGGGGTTCTCTCTAGAATAGGCGACAGAAAAACAACTTATTGTTTCTTTATAAAACAATTTATGGCGATGTTCCTTATTAAATTGCCGGAGATGTCTTGTCATATGCAAACCCTTAAGTTCAATTCAAAATGATTCTCTGTGTCAGAACTTTTGGTTGCCCACCATTTATGAAAACGTCCATTGAGCGGCAGCATCCTTTTGCGTCAATTACTGTTTTTCATGGGTATCATTTGCGCCAAATTTTGTTTTCCAAATGTATCAATTACGCCAATATTCGGAACAGTTCAACTCATTTGCGCCAATTTACCTGTACACATATCTATCATAAATATTAACTATTAATATATATTTATTCTTATCTTGGCTTAAAAAGTATCATATGTTCGAAGATATTTCACCAAGAAGATGAGAATCTGGAGAGAAATGACTTAACATGCATTAGAAGGTCAATGTACAGAGAGAGAATAAAACTTAAAATTATTGATTTGATGAATATTTAATAAAGATATACCAAAAGAGAAGAAAATAGAAGCTTTTCCTGATTATGTTTTAGCCACATATGTAGATGAC
The DNA here is from genome assembly GCF_963676685.1 of Mytilus edulis. NCBI lineage: Eukaryota > Metazoa > Mollusca > Bivalvia > Mytilida > Mytilidae > Mytilus > Mytilus edulis. The sequence continues at coordinate 116,510,831 of NC_092344.1, read as the reverse complement.
ACAGTGCTTTGTTCCCACCATGCATATTGGCTTTATCATTATTAGGAATTATTATGAACTGTTTTTTTGTATTTCAACCTTTCTTTGTTTATGCTTTTGGACAATAAAGTGAAGTTACAAGCTACTACATACATTTAATTGGAAGTACCCATGCAGCAGCAGTAAGAAGATATGTTTCAGAAAAGAAAACATTTGCTGTGTAAACTGCCGGTTCCAACTACACATAATGGTGTAGGGAAGTCGTTTTTCTTCTAATTGGTGCAATCATATGTTTTATATTGGCGCAAATGATACCATGTAATTTGTGGCGCAAACATAGCATTGGAGAAAAAAAGTTGTGGCGCAAAAGGACGCATTTTTGGCGCAAACGGATCTCTTCCCATTGAACTACATGTCATAGTTCTTAGATTTTATTTATACAAATATTAATCGAGAACACATCTTGAATTAATTGCTAGTGTCAAAGTTTATGACATTTACTTTGCATGTATCAGTCTCTTTGCCTCTTATGAACTATAGTCTATAGTCAATAGTCTATGAACTATCACAAATATATTATCTACTATCAATTTAATCCGTTTTATATGAGAGAGCTTTGTATACTCTTTGTCTTTTGTCCAATCTTTTTGTTTAAATGTACGTTTGATATTTGAACAATAAACAATAAAATGTTTGAAATTGAAATGACTGTAACCAATTGGCCTTCTACTATGAGCAAAACTTCTAGGAGTTCTTAAAAAAAATATTGAAAAAATACAACTTAAATGAAAGCCAGTTATAACATAAGGGAATCAAAGACAAAACTGGACTACAAGCTCCTAGTTTGGGAGAGATACATAAAGAATTTGGCATGTTAAACATACTAAACCCTACCCTATACCAAAATAGTGGTGTAACATCACATCACAAAACAAACTGTAAAATCAGTTGGAAATGGCTTGATTATTTCAAAACACAAAAACTGTAACCAGAAACACAGGAGGACACAAAGTATTATCTAAGAATAATCTCATTCACTATAATATACGCTATTTCAAAGCCAGACTAAAATATTAATCAGTACCCCTTCAACAGCTTTAGTGTGTGGACAACATGTGCAGTCGTAGAATATTGTATGATAAACAAATATTATTATTATATTACTAAGCATCTGATATAAAACTTTAAAAACATATCTCTTGTCGAAATAATTTTAATAAAACTATTTGACCAAAAAATATAAGAATATAAAATGCAACCTTTCTTCTTTAACATTGAGTCATAAGTTCATGTACAATTTGTTTTATTTTCAGGAGGGAGTCGTAGCAGTAGTACTAGTGGGTCAGATGGTCTTATATCTCCTAAATTGGTAAGAATCAACTGAAACATAAAGTATTCAGATCTTATAGTTTATATATATTTTTTTAATCTCACTAGCTGTCAAATTCATGTTCACCGATTTGACTCAAATTCTCATTTTTTGGTATAAATGAAGAAAACTGCTTAATGAATGCAGTTTTCTGTCTATATTTTCTGTGTGGAACCATGATGTTAGCCAAGACACAACAAAATAATTATAGGGAAAAGTCTCACCAATTATAACGTATTTTATTGTGTTTGCACGTACTTTTCCAATACATAAAAGTTGATGTAAAACAAGAAAAATAAAGAAAATTTACAACATATGCAGATTTCTTCAGTGGTAAATAGTAATATATTTTTTTTTTATAATTTTTTTTTTTAGCACCTTTTAGCTCAGTATTGTTAGGAAAAATTAAAAACATATATAGTAACTTTTCAATTTGCATTAATATTTGGGCCAAATAAGCGCCATTACCGACCAATCCCTTTTAATTTTCAGTACAATACTACAATTTTTACATAAACATTGTTTACAAAGGAAATTAAATGTGTATGTACTTTTTCAGCCTGAACCCCCACCATCACCTGGAATTGATCGGACTAATGATCCAGTTTATGATAATACCACAAATGTTGTGAGAGCTGTTATGACATTTACAAAGGGACTTAACTCCATGAAACCAGAATTATACATTGACCATATCAAGGTTTGTAAGAAAGTACAAATTCTACCACTGCATTCTAAAGAATATTTAATTAAATAAACTAGATAAAATGTGTTAGTGTTTATAAAAAGTTAACTTTGAATATTTGAGAAATTTTCCATTTTTCTTTGGATGCAATTTTGGTGTAAATGTAAATGTCATTAGATTTGTTTATTGTGTCTTTAATATTGACTTATATAATAAAATATATTAAGGGATAGTTTTCAGTATAGTATATATTTTTTTTTGAAATTTTATTCTTGACACATTACAGGATATTGGACTTCAACTTCGGGGTTTGTTAGCCTGTGTAGATGATTTTTTACAACAAGTTCGTCAAAAAGAATTTGAAGAGGTAATTTGTTTTTTATCATACTGCTAGAAAAAGGCTATTATTTCAACTTGGAATTATTTTTAATTGTGGAATTTGCATAATTTCTTGTGCTTGAAAATTTTTAATAAATTCCATGTTTATTCTGTATTATAAAGTTCTGTGTGGCGCACCAGAAAACACAAGAACCAAGCCAAATAAAAGTGTTTCTGAAAAAAAAATAAATGGTTCTTCATACAAAAGAATCATATGGAATAACCATGTACTGTCTCAGACTAATTTTTATGAGGACAAGACTGAAGTAGCCAAGTTTGCTGAAAGTCATATCTTTTCTGCCTAAATGATAAATCTGTCAATTTTCAAGTGCTATTGAAATGTTCATAATCAAGGACAGTTACTCAACTTTTCATAAATGGTTATAAAATCTTATTTAGCAAGTTAAGTTCCCTTTGTATGTGTTAGTAAATCGATGCTTTGGCACAGTAAACAGGAAAATAAGCCACTGAAATGTACACAATAATGTATTTTTTCATTTGAATATTTTTTAATCTTCCATTTGCTACACTCTGTAGGTTCAGATGTCACAAAAGGTATTATCCACAGACATGGCTGCTTTAATAAGTTCAATGAAACTCGCCCAACAGTATGCCTTGACCACTGTGGATGCTGAATACAGAAAAGGAATGCTCAAAGCTGCCCATGTATTGGCTGTTGACTCCAAAAATTTATTAGATGTTATTGATAAAACTAGATTGAAAAAAAGCTGATAGCTCAAATATCTGGGTATTGTTTGAAAACTAATGACTTCATTATTTCACATTATAATATAGAATGTTATTATGCTGATTTTACTAAATATTTTCATACTGAATTCTTATAATTAAAGTTAGAAATTTTCCATTTGAATTGTGCTCAAATTTTGATGAGATTTTGATCTTGCCTTAGCATATATGTACCATGTAAACATTGGTCATTTTATTGCATGTCTCCAGTCTCATATTTCTAATTTTACAGTTTTGAAAAACATGTCAACGGTATGAAAAGGTACTGATTTTACCAATATTTTTAAACAATCTAGTGTCATGTTTTGTTAACGTTTTACAAGAAAACATCAAATGTCTATCTGCAATTCATGATATTAAATTTAATTGTTTACAAAATAACTATTTGATTTTCTAGCAATGTACAAATTTATTTATTTGTTCTTGAAATCTGTATTTTAGCTTGACTTTTTAAAAACAATATTTATTTTATGTACAAAAACACTATGGTGCTATTGTGTTTTGTTTGTCTTTTAGACATATCCCTGAGAGAAAACACTCCACAGCCTTTGCTTACTGTCCATGTCTACAAAGAAAGAAACAATTATTATTTGGTTGTGAAATGGAATAAGTGTCCTTGTTTTAGTATTATGTTGAGGCCAAGTTTCTTTAAGGGGGTTTTGAGGATTTACACACTGTTTTTATAAGACTTTGAGAATCAAATTTTGATAGACTGTAGCTTTTTTTAATGTTCAAGATGTGTATTGTTAGCATCAAATTCTTCAATGCTATGAATTGTTAAACCATTTTAGGAAATTTGCTAGTCATTTGCAGAAACTCATTAATCCATGGTAATATTTAAGATACAAATATTTGTGATTATTATTGAATTCTTGTCCAATGTTGCTGTGTTATTTCTAGTTTGAAGTTGGAATGGTCTCAGGCTGGTGTACATAATGACATAATCCTTTAGATTCTCAAATGGTAAAGCAATCTGTGTTATAATAACAAAATTTACAAATCTGCTCTTGTATTCTGTTCACATTGCAAAAATAAAACTGCTTGAATCTGTGTAAGATATTTTTTCTAAATGACTTTCACATTTCTTGAGTTTCAAGTACACAGGATTTGGTACACATGGTAAAATTTGAAACTTCTTAGCTGCTTCACAAGTCAAATAGTAATCTAGTTTATTTCTTTACCAGTTTAGTTAGTTAAATAGAAATGCATTAGCATCTTCCTTTTTCACAAAGTTTTGAATGAACGAAGAGAATTGATTGAATGTGATATAAAAGTATATGTTAACAGATACACCTTGTTTTAATATGTAAATATTGCTTGTAAAAGATATATAAATGTGGATGTGTGCAATATTTAGGTGATCTATATCATTATTGAGTGTGATTGATGTATAGAGAATAACTGATCTACTACAAAATAATATAACTACTCCATGACATACACATATACATATTTAAAGCAATTTAAAGCTTGCCTCTATTATATATATTGCGGTCATCTCCAGTTGAATTGTAATATTAAATTATAAAGACCAAAGCATTTGTGAGTTTAAACCTTTGATAGTATTTGTATATTTAGTTTATCTTGTTAAAGAGAAAGTAGATTTACTCTCATAAAAGAAGTGAACCCATTGCAATAAAGTTACTTCTTTATCTTTTGATTAGGTGACACTAAATTGAACAAGTTTATGTAACAAATAGCCATTTTGTAATATTCAGACAAAATAAGTTTATAATATCATGCAAACAATATAATTACATTGTCGTCTTGTTCATTCCTATGTTTCAGTTTACATATATATAGGTTAATTAAAATTAAATACATATATTTCAGAAAAAATAGGTTTTTAATTGAAGGGTGTCATTGTGTATCTGATGGTGTCATCTTTTTAATTCCATATGAGTGTACATATCTTTAAATAATTCTATTTATAAAGTACCATTATTCCCACCAGTATTGTGTTTGTATCATGTAAATATCCATCTTGTAAACTTCTCATATGTCTCATCATTAAATAAAACTCACAAGAACAGCCATAAACTAGTTTGTTATTTTATTTAGTGGTCTTGCCATTGAGCATAACCGTTATCCTTTATATTGACATTCCACAACAAACATTAATGCATTCTTCTAAGACACTTTCATTTTTATCCAGCCTGTGACATCTATGTCACGAAAGTAAGTCTTGGCAATCCAGGATTCTGTCTTTGGCAGTGTCAACCTATTTTATAATATTTGTACAGAGGCTTGTTAAAGACCAAAATACAGTATCCAAAACATAATATTTTCGTTTACCAGTATTTTACTGATAAATGGACTTTTTTAGTTTTTTTAGTAGATAATGACTGAAGCAAACTGTTTTTTTTCATTTTCAGTATTTTTCTGATTGATGAACTTGTGTTTTACAGTCAAAATTTACAGGCAGTCTGAGATTTAATTTTTGACATGATAAATTTTTAAACCTTCATGGATTGTTTAAAATTTGGAAAGAGCTAATCTTCAATTCCAAGAAAAAGTTTCTAAAAAAAAAGCTTGATTTTTTTTTTAATTCCATATTTTACCGATAAATAAACTCATCATAGATTGAAATTTTATATTTGCAATAGACTTGCGCTTCGTCTACAAAATACTCAACAGTAATGTTCGAATAAAAAAATGATAAAATAGGCAAATAAAGTAAGAAGTTTACAAGCATTGAGGACCAAAAATTCAAAGTTATGTAAACAGTTAATTTATAAATATGACCATATCAATGATAATTCACTTTAACACAGAAGTGGTCACATTTTAAGTCAACATTACACTTTTACAAAGGCACTGGCAATCGTAGGGGAAACAGAGGGTTCCCCTAACCGATTTACAAATTTTTATTATGTGAGTCTACTATGATGAGTTACAGAAAGAATTTAGGTTTAGTTCTGTTTATATGAATGTTACTGAAATTACAGGTTTTGGAAAACTATTTTCTAAACGCCTTCACATGTTGAACTGAATTAACAAAGTAACAGTCAACAAAATATAACATATAAAACTGAAAAACTTAGCAACTTAAAACCCACAAAAGACTTGGGATGATCTCCTGCTTCTCATGTGGCAGTCTTTCTGCTGCTCCTGAAAGTACAAATGCTATGAAAAATCTAATTCAGTGATGTTCTTATTCAAGGAACTGAGATTTGGACTGGATTTATCCAGCAGATAGTGTTTATTGGCCACCCATCTTGTAAAATTTTCATCCATCAGCATTACCTAAAACGAAATTGAAAACTAGTATAGACAGATTTTTTTTTCAGGATTAATGCCTTTGAAATATAAGTGTGACTTTCCCAATAAGGTTTCTGGTTTAAATATTATATGCCAAACCAGACTTGTATTAAATTAATCTCATTGACACTTTCTCATTGCTTTGGAAATAGGCTTGGCCCCCTTGGTTGAAACCTCTGCTGGGTGGACTATTCCCTGGAGGTATCATCAGCTCAGTAGTCATACTTTGATACTGGCATGATGTATAACAAACTTTTCTAAAATTATCTGTTTCGTAATTTTAAAATCATATAGACACTTAGGTTTCAAGTGAATTTGTTTGTACACAGGGCAAAGTTTACCTTAGATGAATTAGGCTAATTTTTGAAAAGTCTTTAAGTTTAGTCAATTATCAGGCTAATTTTGTCATTTTTAGCTCACCTCACCTGAAAGGTCAAGTGAGCTTTTATCATCACTTGGCGTCCATCGTCATCATCTGTTTACTTTTACAAAAATCTTCACTGAAACTACCGGACCAAATTTAACCAAACTTAGCCACAATCATCACTAGGGTGTCTAGTTTTAAAATATGTCTGTTGACCCTGCCTGCTAACCAACATGGCCGTCATGTCTAAAAAAAGAACATAGGAGTAAAATGCAGTTTTTGGCTTACATCTCTGAAACTAAAGCATTTAGAGCAAATATGACATGGGGGTAAAAATGTTCATCAGGTTAAGATCTATCCGCCCTCAAATTTTCAGATGAATCTGACAACCTGTTATTGGGTTGCTGCCCCTGAATTGGTAATTTTAAGGAAATTTTGCAGTTTTTGGTTATTATCTTGAATACTATTATAGATAGAGATCAACTGTATACAAAAATAATGTTCAGTAAAATAGATCTACAAATAATATTGCCCTTAATAGTCAATTTTTTACTTTTTTGGTAAATTTTTGTAATCTTTAACAAAAATTTTCTCTGAAATTACTGAAAAAAAATTAACCACACTTGGCCATAACCACCATTAGGGTATCTAGTTATACCCCCGCTTTAAAAAAGGGGGGGTATACTGTTTTACCTCTAACTGTCCGTCCATCAGTCCGTCCGTCCGTCAGTCAGTCCGTCCCATGAAACTTTCGTCACATTTTTCTCAGGAACTACACATCCACCCTTTCTGTAATTTGGTATCAACTTTTATATATGTCAGCCATACCGTGTGATGCGTTTTCAGATTCATCACTTGACAACTTCCTGTTAACCGAACACTTGTCTGATTTTACACATGATAGCCAAGTTGAAAATTTTCGTCACATTTTTCTCAGGAACTACAATACAAGGATTTCTGAAATTTGGTTTCAGGATTTATATAAGTCAGCTATACCGTGTGATGCGTTTTCAGATTCATCACTCGACAACTTCCTGTTTACCGAACACTTGTATGATTTTACACATGATAACCAAGTTGAAAATTTTCGTCACATTTTTCTCAGGAACTGCAATACAAGGATTTCTGAAATTTGGTTTCAGGATTTATATAAGTCAGCTATACCGTGTGATGCGTTTTCAGATTCATCACTCGACAACTTCCTGTTTACCGAACACTTGTATGATTTTACACATGATAACCAAGTTGAAAATTTTCGTCACATTTTTCTCAGGAACTACAATACAAGGATTTCTGAAATTTGGTTTCAGGATTTTTATAAGTCAGCTATACCGTGTGATGCGTTTTCAGATTCATCACTCGACAACTTCCTGTTTACCGACCACTTGCATATTTTTACACCATTAATATTATCCACTTGCGGCGGGGGTATCATCAGTGAGCAGTAGCTCGCAGTTTCACTTGTTTAAAATATGTGTCTGATCATCCTGCCATCCAACCAACAGAACATAGGGGTAAAATCCATTTTTTTGTCGAGCCTGCGACTTTTGTCCCAAAAAGCTGGACATAGGGATAATGATCTGCCAGCAGAGCCGGCGGCATTAGCTTACTTCTTAAAAGCTTTATATTTTAGAAGGTGGAAAACCTGGATGCTTCATACTTTGTATATGGATGCCTCATGTTACCAAGTTTCCGTCATTCACATGTCCAATGTCCTTGACCTCATTTTCATGGTTCAGTGACTAGTTGAAAAAAAAGTTAAGATTTTTTGTAATGTTAAATTCTCTCTTATTATAAGTAATAAGTAATAAGATAACTATATTTGGTATGTGCATGTCTTGCAAGGTCCTCATGCCCGTCAGACAGTTTTCACTTGACCTCAACCTCATTTCACGGACCAAGGTTAAGTTTTGGTGGTCAAGACCATATCTTGGATACTATAAGTAATAGGTCTAGAATATTGGGTGTATGGAAGGACTGTAAGGTGTACATGCTCAACTTGCAGGTTTCATCTGACCTTGACCTTATTTCATGGTTCAGTGGTTATAGTTAAGTTTTTGTGTTTTGGTCTGTTTTTCTTATACTGTATGCAATAGGTCTACTATATTTGGTGTGTGGGATGATTGTAAGGTGTACATGTCTAGCTGGCAGATGTCATTTGACCTTGACCTCATTTTCATGGTTCAATGGTCAAGTTAAGTTTTTGATTTTTTGTCTTTTTTTCTAATACTATATGCAATAGGTCAACTATATTTGCTGTATGGAAATATTTTATGATCTATATGTAGGTCATGCAGGTTTTATTTGACCTTGACCTCATTTTCACGGTTCATTACTCTGTTCACTTTTTGTGTTTTGGTCTATTTTTCTGAAACTATTAACAGTGGGTCAACTATATTTGTTGTATGGAAGAATTGTTAGCTGTACATGCCTGCCTGGCATGGTTCATCTGATATTGACCTCATTTTCATGGTTCATTGGTCAATGTTTAATTTTCTTGGTTAATGTTAAGTTTATGTGACAGTTGTAATAAAGCTTTATATTTAGGACTATCTACATAATATCAATAATGATTAGTAAAGAAGGCGAGACATTTCAGCGTGTGCACTCTGGTGGTTTATATCTCTGAAACTAAAGCATTTAGAGCCAATCTGATGGGTGGCAAAAATGTTCATCAGCCCTCAAATTTTCAGATGAATCTGACAACCTGTAAATTTTAAAGAGGGGGGGCAAGGGGGGTCCCAATAACAGCAAAACAGCAAATTGATTTGGCTCATAACAGATAACAAGGAATTAGAATGGACAAAAACAGATAACAGTAAATGAAATATTAAAATTATTCGGTCTTTGACAAATCAGTATTTCTTATTATGGATATAATCCTTTGTAATGCATTCCATTTTTTATGACTATGTTTTTAGTATTAATTTATGTATCTAGAATGTGTTTAAATTACTACTCAATATATTATAATATTTTTATACGCTCGTTTACGGAACGTATTATGGTATACTGTTGTCCGTCTGTTGTCAACATGTCGGACATTAACTCAAAAACTCTTTAACCATTTGCATTAAACTTTGGGAAATTGTTTATATCTATTGACGTGAGCTCCCTTTTTCTTCTTCTTTTTTTTTTGTATAAATTTTAGATTTTAAGTTTCTGGGTAATGGGTTTTTATTCAATAAAATTGATGTTTTTTTCAATTTTCTGATAATATCTCAAAAATGCTTTCACAAAGCAAGGAATTTTGGTGAATTGTTTATATCTATTAACATGAGGTAACTTTCAATTTTTATAAATTTAAGATTTTACGTTTCCGAGTGAACGGGTTTTATTAATTAAAAAGGGGTGATTTTCCAGTTTTCAAACATTAACACAAAAAAATGTTCAGCAGTTCTCATGAAACGTTGGTGTATTGTTTATATATTGACTGAAGCTTCATTTGTTGCTAATCAAAAAGTGACCTAAAAGAGTTTGAATATTCTGACTTTTTCTAAATGACCATTTAATGAGGTGTGTGATTTTTTCTTAATAAAACTATGAGGCAAAGTGGTATATAGGGTAGAAAAATCAAAAGCACCAATTATAAGCATGCAATTTATCAAGTACTTTTTGACACTCTTAAAGCAATTTATTCCACTATTTTCAACGGCCTTATTTTAACAATTTTTTTATCAGCTGAGGTTTTTGATTGTACCAAGTGTACTAGTAAGTAGAATACATAGTTTAGTAGGGAAACAATGGCTTGAAACGAAATAAATCTTTGTTTGTAATGAGTTAAGTGCAGCTTCGGACCCAAGTTCATGGTTGGAACTTTCATTGTACAATGCATTTGGTTTGCTTTGAAAAGAATTACAGAGATGAGTCTATGCACCATATTATATAAAAGGTTAAGCGGTTGTTAGGACCTAGTCCTTAATTGAGATCCTTGTCAGATATTCCTGGCCATATGTTTTCCTTTTTGTCATATTAAGAATTGTTTTAATTTAATATGTTCGTACGGAAAACAAGGAACATTATTCTCATACAAAAAATTAAGATAATTCTAAATACACATTCATAAAAAAAATGGAATTTATTACAAAGGATTATAAATCATAAAATATACTTGAATTGTCCTAGCTGGACCACACTTCTGTGATGGGTACATGTTAATGGAATCCTTCTCTGAATACGGGACAAACATATCAGTAGCGGTAGACCCCAATGGCCAATGATCTTCAATTTATACCGAATATTGACTGTCAAAAAAAATGCTAACATTCCAATTTTCAATAACAGTTAACAGCTAATACATTATCACAATAACAGATAACAAAAAAATCAAAAGCCCAATAACAGCTAACAAAGAATAAGACAATACAATGTAACAGCTAACAGCAAATATATTTTCAAAATAACAGATAACAAAGAATAAAATTGCCCAATAACAGCATAACAGTTAAACCCCTTGCCCCCCCCCCCCCCCCCTCTTTAAAGTAATTTTACCGAATTTTTGATGGATTGATTGTTGTTTGCTTTACGTCACATTAGCACGTTATATCGCAGCGAGAGCTAATTCGATTGGACATTTTTCAGTCTTTATATGACAGCAAAAATTTTTGAGGTTGTATATTGGTATTATGTCGTCATAGGCGTCGCAGTTGTCAGAGTCAGCGTCGTCCGAAGACAACTGGTTTCCGGATCATAACTTTATAAGTAAACCGAAATCAAAATTTTTTTAACACAATGTTTATAACCACAAAAGGAAACTTGGGATTAATTTTGGGGGTTATGATCCCTAAGGTTTAGGAATTAGGGGCCTAAAGGCGCCCAAAACAAACAATTATCTAGTTTCAGGACAATAAGTTGTGTATAAGTATTTCAACTGTTCTGAAATTGTACCACAATGTTTAATACCATAAGTAGAAGGTTAGGATATATTTTAAGGGTAATGGGGCAAACAGTCTAGGAATAAAGGGCCAAAAACAAGAATTTTTGTAATTTCAAGTCAATGAATTGGAGTTATCTTTCTTTGTCCAGAATGGTTGTTAAATCACCTAAAACCAATGCTCTATGAAATTTTCTTTTTCAGCTTCAATGGTGTGTCCATACTTGCCCCGACCGTTCAGGGTTCGACCTTTGCGGTCGTATAAAGCTGCGCCCTGCGGAGCATCTGGTTTATTATTATCTTAGATATCATTATAGTACTAGTATCTTATATCTTATACTATTAATTATGTTTTAACCTATGTGTACATGATTTCCAAGCATCAGTAAATGCAGGCGAGCGACACAGGCTCTTGGCAGCCTCTAGTTTTATTAGGCAAGAGTAAGGATACAATACCAGTTTGATTTACATCTGAAATGATCACACAACAATCAGAAACAAAGTGGGCTTTGATTATAATGTGTGCAAAATGGTCAATTTATTTAATTTAGTCAAATATCAGCAACGATCAGCAACGAGTCATTGAGACGTTTTACGACAAATATTCTATAATGTGTTGTTTTCATACTTTAATCCCAGTATAATTACTTTTGGAACCTATAATTTAGTCAAATATAATGGTATTATGCCTTAACGCTGGTTATTTCTCTAAAAGTCTTTTATACAATTTTCATTCGAACCAAAAGGACAAAGCATACATATACTTTGTAAATTAATATGAACAAACAAATAATCATATTCTTTTTAGCTCTCTAATGGCAATGTTGAATTTATTTTTGGTACGACTATATGACTTCTGCTCTGTAAATTTGTTTCAATTTCAACTTTTCGGATTAAATAGTCATCTCTAACTTTCAGTTTATCAAATTTCTCAATGAAGGTAGATATATGTATATATGGATGTTTTTAACGCCCTTTGACTGGCTAAGGTAGATAGGGTGTCTTCCTCTCTTTTGGATTTAAAAATACCAGAAAACAATCGGTCTAGATCTTTAATAAAATGTGCAAATTTTGATAGTAGTAGGTAATCCATGTATAAGAATTTCATTTTAATATAGAAAATGACATGTTTTATCATATTTATGGTTGTATTTTACAAACTTGAAAGCAGAATACTTTTGTGAGCTTCCTGTATAACTAATCTATAACACAAACATTTCATTGAAATCTGGAATATCATCTACCACATCTTATGTTACTGACATCGATTCTGTATACGACTGTTTACAGCTTCATTTTGGTTTTTTTTAAACTATGCAGAAACCATAACATCCTGTTTGTTGCCATACAGTATTATTGGTAATCTTGGTAAACTATTAGAGTTTACACTAGATGAATCCAATTTACAATTCATATCAAAGACAAGTTACAGTCTACTAATGCAGACATCCTTTTATGACATGTTGTGTCTAGTCGCCTTGCTGTGGTAAGAACATACGTTAATGGACTGTTTTCTGTACAGTACTTTCTACCTATTTAGAAATCGTCAAAATTTCCGTCACAACCCTTTTCGGTGCAATTACCTTTAAGCTACGAACAAGCTGGTTTGTCTTTAGTTGACGGAGTACTCTACTAGCATAAAGAACAACTTACTTGTGTTCAAAGCGGTTTAAAGTTCGTGTTTCCTGTCTATATGAAATTCAAACGGTTTATAGACTGTATAATGACTGATTGATTTGCGTAATTCTCATTAAGAATGACAAAAGCCCTCTATTCTAATTCTACACAGTTCCATTCAATTTTGAGGGTTTTTTTTTATTTCTTTTTTCGTATGACTTCTTTTTGGTGTTTCGGGTGGTGTTCATGTAATTTCTTTATCCGATATCGATGTTTAACGGTGTGGTTCTATTTCTGTTTTAGATACAGCGTAACCAACATATTTAAAACTGACCATAAAGAAAGAACATTGACCATGGGAAATAAGTATCCCGCTTCTTGAATTCACTAAAAGCCTTTCTGTAATCTATCTACATGTTCCTCGTTTATGAATCATTATACAGGGAATTATTAACATGATAGATCAAGCTCATGTTCATGTAACGGTCATTAAGTATCTCTTCTGTCCTTCCGACGGTCCGCTGGTATCCTGCTGGACTGCTGAACATCCCGAATCTAGACGGATCAACAGCAAACACATTGCGTTCTTTGTGGTTAATTCATTTTCTACCCCAGTGTTCCTGTCGAACGTATGTTGTTCTTTCCTTGCGTTTTTTTATTTGGCTTCTTTAGCAAATAAAAAACTGACTGCCATGAAAAAGTCAATAGTCCTGAAATTAACATTAAACATCAAGAAATAAAAATGTCTATCTATCCATCTCTATCTGATGATAACCACTTAAAGTCTTTTCATATCGATGACACTGCGATATTTATTTTTCGCCGGTTATCTCGGAAGGGTCTGGTAGTCATTTCTTGTACACTCGTTGAGTTGACGAAAATCGATACACAATCGCAGTTTTCCTTTTTTTTACTAAAGAGATCGAGGTGTATATGATTTCTTTATAACTTAATATGTTATTGTTTAAGCTTGTAACATTGATATCTTTTTATGGATATGCAAGCAATTGCCAAACTAGTTCAGTTCTACGTAGTTGACATTATGATATTGCTATTTTCTTGGGCATCTTTTAAACGATACCCAAAACATCATGCCTTCCATAGTTGACGTTATCTTAGTTATGTGTAACTAGATATACTATCGGCTTGTGCGCTGTGGTTACTAACATAACGGTATGTGGTCCGAAGTTTCTTAGTCTTTCATTTTCTATGTTGTGTCTTGTGTACTATTATTTGTCTGTTAACTTTTTATTTTAGCCATGGCGTTGTCAGTTTATTTTCGATCTAGGAGTTTGACTCTGCTCCCCCCCCCCCCCCCCCCCAAATGATATCTTTCGCCCCTCTTCTTTTGTTGCATGAATTTAAAGTATCATATAAATAATGACAACAGTAACATACCGCTGTTCGAAAGTCATAAATTGACGGAGAGAAACCAAATCCGAGTTACAAACTAAAACCGAGCGAAACACATCAACTATAAGAGGAAAACAACGAAACAGCAGAAACACTGAGGTGCAACAAAAAACAAAAGACGGCTCCTTAAGCACACTTGTTTTCCGTTTATAGGTAATACTAGTAGTTAGTCTAAAATTGAAATTGTATGGAAGGTCTCAATTCATACAGAATAAATTAAGACACAGAGCCAACATCATTAAAGCAGGAACCATACAATACAAGTAAATAATATTATTAGAGGATATATAAGCGCCCGCACCGTATGGCTAATCAGAATCAAGGCCAAATAAGCTGTGAATAGGAATGAATTACAAGAGTCGACAAAATATTTTGACGTGCATTTTATATGTCGTAGTGACGATCTTAGATAAAGCTTTGTGTTTTATAAATACAACCAAACTAAACAATAATGTTGTAATCTTTTATTTATGTCTTATTTAAAGAGGGAAACGTTTATTTTTCTCAATCTTTTGTTATGTCGGTTACGTAATCATAAGAACAGTATAAATTGCCAGCTTGCAAGTATAAGATGTACATTAGTATTTTAGTCCTAATCCTTTCATAAGAAGTGCAATACGTTCGTCACATGTATTTGGTAAACTGATCAGTTTAGGCAAGATAATTTACATGTATTATGTAACGTACGATGCAGTTGAGATTTTTTTTGTATCAAATATTGTTTTTGTGTATGTGTTTTTCACACAGATTTGATGTTTAACTATGATTTGGATACTTATGTCACAGCCTTGCGAATATATACAGATTTTTTTTTTTTTAAGTTTTGTCATCGAATATGTGAATGTGACTGAGTGCACGTAGTATGTAGTGCTTTTACAGAAGTAAGTGATACTTGCTTATACATATGTTGTTAAAACTGAGGAGTTATATTTATATATGTAAAACTTATGTAATATGGATATACTTTCTTATTTGTATCATTATGCTCATGAGGTGAGTACAAAGTTGAATCGAAAGTATTAAATGTGCTGTCATGTTTTCCACCAATAATTCTTAGTTGAATCTTTGGTCATGATTCTCTCTCTTTCTATCTCTCTCTCTCTCCCTACTATCATGGAAACTCGCCCTATTAATAACATACCGTAAATCATTTATATGCAAAGTACCTCAATCTGCTGGACTCTATTTGTGTTGAAGTGCATATCAATTTGATGATGTGTAAACTGTATGTCGACAGACCGAAACAAATCTGTTGATTATCTAGTGAATAGGCAATCACAATGGTGTCCCATGTGTAGCCCCTAAATGGTTTAACATCAAAAGACATACATCAGTCAAAAAGTAATAACCAACAGAAAGTTACATCATGACGCGTATAACTGCACAAAGATCAATATTTCAGTACGTGTAGTTTCATATTTTTATCATGGATTACATGTAGACAATCTAAATTCGATGAAAATGGTCCACTATGATCTTGGTTTCAAAATGCAAGCATCAATTATGTTGTTTCAGCACCACTGATGATGATCTTCATGGTGTTGGTGATTTTATTCCTTGGCATCTATAAAACAAAAGGTTGGTCGGATGTTGACAGAATCTAATCCAAATTCAAATTGTTCACTGCATTTGAGGTTCTGTGTAGAATCCTCTTCAAACATACTTCGCAAGGACACTCAGTGTACACGCAAATTGCACCACAAGTTCTATCTGTCAAGAAGTTATTGGTGCAGGTATTTTGCCAGCAAATTTTTAAATAGGCAGATGTGTCTATTTTGATGCAGAAAGTATACTGCAAAATGGCGTTAACATTTTTGGACTTTTATATACCAAAGGTAAATATTTTTATTTTGTATGCGTACAGTACCAAAGATTACGTCAACATTGACCTGATTGACCAATAGTTTGCACAAATAAACAAAAACAACCGATCATATGTATAACACATATATGTTAATTACAAGGCATTATTACAAAAAAGTCGAAAATTGGTTCAGGTTTCTTTGCACTTTGCATGATTTGGCATTTCCAACTTGAAATCATTTTGTCAATAAAATATTGCTGTGCTTTCTAAAACATACAACTGAAAAAAATGTTGTGTCGCGACCTTTTATCATTAATTGAATTAGATAATGGAGGGGCTAATCTTTACATTTTGTTTCATAGATACCTAATAGTGCATTCTTCATTCTTTGTCTTTGATTATTTTGAACACATTTTATTTTTTTAATGCATCTTTTGTTTTTTTATGAATCTTTCGTCATGATTAAGAGACATTAGGTGAAATCATTTTGAACTTACAATCATTCTGTTGACCACAACATCATGCCTTTCTTATATGTGCTGCTATGTCTGTTGCTTTGACATCTTTCCCGTCTCAGAAAAGTAGTGCGAATCTAAAACTATATTGTCAATGCTTTCCTGTCTTGCTAAGAGACACACAGTATGCACAATTATTTCAGTATGCAAATAAGAAAGCTCATTCTGAGCAGAATGATCGTTATTAGATAAATAATATACAATAATTCAAACTTGATAAAGCGAATATTGCATTAGTAAGTTTTACTATACAAATCCTTGGTAACACAACAACGCATCGTTTTACCAATTGTAAAATGAATATAAACATTGGATCCAAATAACTGAGCTCATGCCAGTGCAGTGCATGCATATAGTGTTTTATACCTGTGCTTTTCATTTTTTATTTCTGTGGGTCAATTTGATCTGTTGTTTTTTTCTTTTCATTGCTGTTATCTGCTGTGCTTATCATTCTAACGTATTGCTTTCTTTTAAGATATTCTTTCCTTTGCATAATATATGGTTTTAACTTTTATATATCATCTATGGTATCTTAATGTGCGCTGCATGTTTAAAATTGTGTTGTTTTTATTACTTTTGTATGTGTGTATACATTTTGTTATTCAGTCGATTTAAAACCTCATCAGTACGGGGCGCCGAATGGGACTCCTGTGGTTTTGTACAAAATTCAATTCTGTCACAACAAAATCATGTTTGTCTTACAAAACTATGTGATACAGACTTGTTTAATGAAAACTTCAATTTTGTAATGACAAAATTCATTTTTGTAGACAAAATTCATTTTTGTAGACAAAATTCATTTTTGTAGACAAAATTCATTTTTGTAGACAAAATTCATTTTTGTAGACAAAATTCATTTTTGTAGACAAAATTCATTTTTGTCATGACAAAAGTCAATTTTGTTAAAAAGGTATGCACATATAAACTTATTTGCATACAAAATTGACTTTTGTTACCTGATATGGAAATTAAATCACAAAAGTCAATTGTGTTAGACAAAATTTTTTGTCTCACAAATGTCAATTTTGTCTCACAAATGTCAATTTTGTCTCACAAAAGTCACTTTTTGTCTCACAAAAGTCAATTTTGTCTCACAAAAGTCAATTTTGTGTTACAAAAGTCGATTTTGTATGCAAATTAGTTCACCGTCAAATCCAAACTTAACAAATTTGCATACAAAATTGACTTTTGTCGCCCAATTTTCAAATTAGGTAGCAAAAGAAAAGTCTGTGTTACAAAAATTAATTTTGTCATGACAAAAGTAACTTTTGTCCACTGAAAGATAATTTTGTATGACAAAATTTTAAATTTGTAGTATGCTACAAATTTTGTTAAACTGAACTCATTTTTGTTAAACAAAACTCACTTTTGTCCGTACAAAATTGAATTTCGAGTACAAAATTACAAGAGTCCCATTCAGCGCCCCGTAATCAGAGCTTGTGTTTATGTAGTTTATTGAATATCGAAATAAAACTTTGAATTGAATTGAATTGAAGGCGGACTTAGAGGGGACCAAGGGTGCCCGGCCCTCCCCTTTTGATGGGAAAAACTGGTTGATTACAAAGGGGCTCACTGAAGCATGAGTGGAGTGCCCCTCTCTTAAGCAATCAGTGGGCCGCACATTTACGACAATTTCTGGATCCACCACTGAAAAGCAACTGGATAATAATTATAAATACGATTGTTTTAACATATAAGCAAAGTTTGATACAATGCATGTAAAATATAAATCATGATATAATGAAACTCTAGCTGTTGCATCTGTAAAGAAAACACTGACACTTTTACTTAGACCTAACCAACTTCGGAACTATAATTATCATAATATGCTTGTATGCAAGATCTTTTTAATAGCTGCTATATATTCATATTCATATTCATATTCATATTCATATTCATATTCATATTCATATTCATATTCATATTCATATTCATATTCATATTCATTCAATCAGACGAACGTGTTCTCGTCATTCATTTTCTTTCCTAGATGGACATTTCAAAAACTTCTCAAGCATCCTGACATAACTTACATATACTGTTTCAATTTTGATAAAATGGTCACTTTTACAAATTAAGATAATACGCATTTGTTTAGCTCACTATTTCCAATGACGCCGTGAGATAAATCAAACGCACAAATTCAAATCAAATCTAAATGTTCTATATGTTCTTCATTTGTTGTTACAATTTGATTTGAGCATTTCTCATTACTTAAGTTAAATATCCTGATTGTTATGAATGTGTTTTGGTTAAACTTTCATTATTGTATAAACTGGCTTTCAAGTTTTCAATGGTTTTTTTTCCAGAAATTATTCCTATTTCAAATATCTAAAAATTTCTTGATAAAGGCATACCATGAATCTTTTTCGTTAATACATTTTTTTTGGGTAAAAACCATATAACAGAATAGTCATTTTGACACCTTTTAAAGTATATGACACCGATATTTCACAAGGTCTAAAAATATTGAATGAATAATTCATGGAAGTAGGGTAACTAACAGGTTTACCTCCGACTCCTAAATTTAAAAACTGGTGTATGAAGTTTCCCTGGTAATGTTGATATGTTTTTCATTTCTTTATTGATACAATTTTCTATATAATGTGTGTGAAAAAAAATAACCATAGATTTCAGATGCAATACGTAAGTCAGGTATTATGTTATTATTAGAATTGTAATAATGGTTTTGTTTGCATTATGAGAGGCAAGTGTAAAAATATTGCTTCACTTGAAAAAAAAGTGTCCCGGTCTTTTTTCAGGAGCTGTTGTGTATATCTACATAAAATTCAAGAAACTAAATACCACACCTAAGTATTTGTACTGACATTAATATATAGAAAATGTACAAACACATTTGTTAAAATCTAAAACTTATGTTTTCTTTAACATGTTTAAATTCACGATCAATTTTCTTTGACTTTTCTTGTGTGATTGAAAATATGGTTTACGTGTGCTGACTGTCCTGACTAGATAGATATTCTGATTGTCTTTTTAAATTTACACATATTTTTTTGCTAAATTCTAATATATCGACATACGGTTATATATTCCTTGGCTTTTATGAACAAATAAGCATAATTGTCTGCTCGTCAAATAACACACGGTGAAATTGGTTATTGTAATCATATGAGAGAAAATATCGCAATGTTTGCTCTAAAAGCGGACAATTATTTAAAAGAGCTACTTCCTGCATCATTTGTTATTGTAATTATTCTGACATTCATAATTCACAGATAAATCGTTTCATTTAGTTGTTAGCCCCATTATCTTTCTTAAAACAACAAATGACGTGAAATCAAATGAATGCCTGGTAAGAAATGTGAATTAATACTGCAGATGTATTGGTTGAGTGTTTTAAATGTCTATCCGCCTGTTTAGAGGACACGACGAGTCACGTATACATGTAGTCCTCTCTCCTCAGGATTGGGCCGAGTTGTTAGGTACGAATTACTGACAAAACATTTTTATCGCTGAAGAAAAATAATATTTTTTGTGCATAATTTTATTTTTCACATTTCAGAACAAAACTTTAAGATAAAATAAAAGACAACGAATAACTAACAATTGCAATATTCCTGACTTTGGACACACACGTGAACATTTTGCGGGGTCAAGTTCTCTAGGTTTTTTTTTATTTATCCATCCTTTTTTTCACCAAAAAAATCGCACAGATTCCAAATTCGCCTGCATGGAAAATAATAACAGAGGATCGACAATTATAAACTTTTTTATTTGTCCCCTACCGACGAAGTCGAGAGGGACTGTAGGTTTGCAGGTCGTCCGTCCGTCTGTCCATCTGTCAGTCCGGCAAATCAGTTTTCCAGGATATTTTTCTTCATGCTTGAAGATATTGATTTGATATTTTGTTAATTGATTCATTACGACAAGTTACAGGTCAAGTTCAATTTTCGAGATTTTAGCTTTTCTCTTAGTTCAGTTAAAACCTTTTCCCTAGAATTAAATTTTTGATAAAACCCTTATTAATTAGCAGATTTCTGTTCAAAGAGATTAATGTATTCTTTAAAAGATTTTTAAAACAAAATGACCTTTTTGAATTGTTTTCCTTTTCTTTGGTAAGTTGATTGAAGAATTTGGCTGTAATGACTGTAATATCCGGCGTATGAAAAAATAAGCATAAACTAAATAAGAGAAAATATTTAAACTAGCTAATACAGAATAATAGATTTAAAGAAAGAAATACAAAAACAAAATATTATAGCCGAATAAGGAGGGTTATTCCCCAAATGCCTGTGATTTTGAAACGGATTTCATGATATAACAAAACTTGATACCCGTTTTTTTTTTTAACTTTAATTATATCTAATATTGGCCAGAATCTATTTGCGCCAATGAAAGTTTTAAAAGGTATCAATTGCGCCACTTTCTTTTTTTCTGATGTCATTAATTGCGCCAATTATTGAAATCATACTGCGCCTCATTTACCTGTACATCACCAGTATTTTAAAAAATATTTAAAAAAGATCTTACGCGAGATAATGTATCACTGTTTTTTGCTTTATACGTTTTCAAGATAGAATAGTCACTTGAACCACACCCGATTATAAAAGAATGCAATCAAGTATCTCTTTTTTGATAATTTTTTGGCCCATTTTTTTTAATTTTTCCCCACTGAACAACTGTTGCCGGGGGCAGAAATGCAAATGGTCAATTTATTTATTTCTTTGGATGTTTTCAGCTCAATCTATGCCATTATGCTAAAGAAGATCCACTTGTAGTTGCACCTACATTAATCGAGGCTTTTTTTTTTATGAAAATGTGTCTATGATTTAAAAGTGTACTACAATCTCGAATCTTCAAACTATGATTTGACTAAAACACATCTATACGATGAATAAAATTCTCAATTATGCAACCTTTATTCAACGTATGAAGCCTATAGAAATTGATGTAAAAAATCAAATATAACTATTTGGCATTTTTACCTTCTCTAACAAAGATTTCTGTTTCTACTGAATTGTATTATATGTATCTGGTTTAACAGAGACAACGGCAGTCTGTGTGCAGGATTTTCTCTTGCGCTGTGTTGAAGACCCATTGGTGGCATTGTTCTGCTGCCCCCGGTATGGTCGGGTTATTGTCTCTATGACACAGTCCTCGTTTCCATTCTCAATTTTATCGTTTTAACCATGTATAGTGAACGTTTTGATTCTTCTTCTCTTCTTCTTCCGAATTTCAGAAAACTTGACCATCGACATACTGATGGTTTTTCCCGGTGCATGCCTGTATAGAGACATATTATATATGTCTCTCCTGTAGAGACATATTATATATGTCTTTGATGCCTGTGATATACCTGACTTAGGTTTGGGGGACTAAAGACGAAGTATATATATTGCAAATAAAAAGAAGAACTTTCATATTATGATCCTTTACTTTGGATTCAAACGCCAAAAGATAATATAATTTACTAAATTTATAATTTATTAAATAGTTATACTGTTAAATATAGATTGTCAAATGTTTGTAATCCATATTTTTGTTAAGTTGAATATTTGTTCAATTTTTTTAATTTTTTTTAGATTTTTTCGTTTTTATTCAATCGTCACAAGTTTTTCCAATATTTCATTTTTGATTTTATTTAAGATAAAAACAGGGATGTCTGATTACTTCAGGTGTGGATTCGGCATATTATAATCTTATACAACAACAACAACAACATTTTTTATTTGTCAATCAAGACGCCTTAGTTTAAATTAAAGTGTACAAATAATAGATCATAATATTGTCACCGGGTGATTTTTTTCATTGAACTATTTGAAATTACAATACATGACTGACATGACTGGCAATAAAACTAAAACTATATAAGAGAAGGGAGACAACAAATACAGTATATTTCTCAAAGATAATGATGAACACAATCAGAACCGTTGTATAGTGAGAAGAAGGGTAACTGATAGATCTACTATATCATCTATTTAAAATGGTAAAGCATTTAACAAAATCATGTATTTAAAATCATCTGAGCAAGCTGTGTCCTCTACGTTCAATTCTATTATCAAGACAGAAAAATCATGTACTTTAATATTCCAAAATATTTATTCTGTTTTAATACTTTTTTTATATAGGATCTTTAAATTGATTTATGATATGAGTCTCTGATGATATACATGACGATTATTGGTGACGAATATAGCGAACGGGCCGAGTTAACTAAACAACTAAATGTAAATCTCGCATCACGCGAGAATATTTGAGTGCGAGATTTTTATGACCTTCTGAAAATATGGCCTCTCCGCTCTGCAGAGTGGGATACAACGTGCTTAAAAGGGCTTTCTTACCTTTAGCAAGGCCATTGTCAACCACTGCCTGTCGTAGGGATAATGAACTCGGTCACTGGAGTATGCAATTTTCATATTTTACCCTCAAATCACATACGATGCTGTTGTTACAGCAAACATCCCTATAGTAGCGGAAATTCTATAATTTTGTCATACAATCACCAAAATACTACAACCGGTACTTTTTAATCATCGAACCATACATTGGTGAAGCAACCGGACGGTTTCTGTTCAATCCACAGACGGTTCGAGTAAACCGTAGGATATTTATAAAGATCATATATTTGACAGGAATCTTTGTCATTGCCAATAATTTTTTCAACTTTCAAGGTGAAAATAAGACATAAAATATGAAGACAATAACTAGAAATATTTACATGTAATGAATATACAGCATATAAACAGGTTGGGGACAACCCTCCAAATGGGGTTCCAACTAATCCACAAATGAGTAACCAATCCCTTATTTGAGTATTACATTGTAGTCTTGATCATTTGAAAATGAAAGAGCATATTCTTAAATAATATGAGGCAGGCTTTATTTGTGAAAGGGGACGAAATCTGTATGAACTATTTCTTTTATAACTTCAAAATTTGTTAAAAAAGAAACGGAATACTGTAACGTTTGCGATTTTGGTTCTGTTGTTAGGGATTTTACTTATGACGTTTTTAAGTTATGACGTCTTGTTCAATGTTAACAAAAAAACACGAATATCAGGTAAAGTTTATTCATTTCAAAACTATTATTAAAAATGAAATTGGTATTATGTACCTTTAGGAATACTCAGTCTCGTGACTATGAGACCAGAAGAAGGGAGTAGATTTCTGCGTTCTGCGCAAATGCTGGAATAAAAAAAAGTTAACGATTTTGAGTTTATAAGTACAATGAAAATTTCCCTATTTTTATATAAATTTTATAATTTTTTTTTAATTGTTAAAATCATCACCAATTATTAGAAAATGTAACAACTTCTTCCAAGAACAATATGTTTATTATGAGTTTTTGAAAGTTAGTAGCCTTGAAAATTGTCAATTTTTCGAAGGGTTCACAGGCGTGTAACTTCTCAGTAAGATAGGTCTATTTATTGTTGGAAAATTTGCTGCATTTTTTATGACTATGTGCCATTTTAGAAAAAAAAAAGACAATCAAGAAAACGAGGAATACATGTACTTCATTTTCTTGAATCTTGTCTTTCACCAGAAAAAATTGTCAATTCCGCACACCTTTATAATGTCATCCACCTGATAGAACTTAGGAAGGGGTGCCTGTATCCCTGCTCTATTAACATTTATATAAAAGTTTCCAGCACTTTCAGAATCATCCATATTCTGTAGGGTAGTATAGAAATGATTTATGTAAGTGCGCTCATGGCGCAGCTGTTCATTTTAACAAAAGCTACTGCAATTATTCATATCATATACACATATTTAAATTTCCTCCACATTTAGGATATACAACACAACATTTCAATTTTCAGTTTTGCACTGTAACAGTCATTACAGTATTCCAGTAATATTTTATTATTAATACTGGCAATTTTTTGATTATTTGTACATGTCAATGAAATTTTTTATCTCAAATTCTTTGATCATACTTGTTGTCCAGGACAATTATCTCTTTAAAGTATACTCTCAGTTGTGAGGAAGATAGCTCTTAAATTTGAAATCAGTAGGTTGTGAAGACTTAGTCCCAGGTATCTGAAATCATTCATGGAAGTTTTGTTATGCACAGTTCTTTTAACTACTAGAACATTGAGAAATTTATTTCATGTTTATTAACGACATCAGAACTTCAGATCTGTTAAATCATATTGTTAATGACAATATATCATTGGTATTCTCAATTGTAACCATAATTAGCCAAATTTTATTTTATTCTTGACAGTGTTATTCATGTGTCATATGTATTTTATTTAAATAATACATTTGTGTTATATTTTTATTTTTAACGCAGCAGGAACAGTTAATACCATGGAGTCCAGTGTACTGTTGAATGATGTTATTTGTGTTAATTTTCTCTTCTAGGCAAAAAGGAAAAAAAGATACCTGATACAATATCAGTAGATGATAGTATAAAAATTGTTGAAGGAGCAGAAAAATTTGACCTTATTGGTAGTGCTGCAGGGATTGATGTAAGTAAATGAAACCTAAAATGCTCAGAGAACAGAAACAAATTTAATTTATGGTAGAGTAGGATTTCAGCCAGAATGTCTAAAATCACTACTGAATTAGTTTTACAATAAAATTGAGAATGGAAATGGGGAATGTGTCAAAGAGACAACAACCCGCCCAAATAAAAAACAACAGCAGAGGGTCACCAACAGGTCTTCAATGTAGCGAGAAATTCCCAAACATGATAAATTTAAAAATGTTCATGTTCAGCAGGGAATCAGAACCACAGGGAGAAGTGACTTCTCCTTTTTAAATCGAAATCAAACGTCTGTTCATGCGTGTTCAATGCATGAAAATTTTGACCAAAGGCAAAACAAGATATTTCTATTTAAGGTTACTTGACTGACCCTAAATCATTTTATTTTCGTCATAAAGTGAAAGAATTACTGAACTAGTATCAAAATCAAAGTTTGAGTTGCCAAACAAAATTTATTAACAATGATGTATGAACAAAAAAAATTGTTTTTGAAGATTTTTAATTGTCTGATTGGAATTCCATGCTAGCAATTTTTTAAATAATTGAGCATTTTCTATTTTTCTAATTTGTGCTAAATTATATAATTGAATTTAATAATTACAGGATCCATTTGAGCCAGCCATGATGGAACAGGCTTTAGAATTGGGAACATTTGCTTGTCCAAATTTAGTCCCATCTACAGATGAATGGCGAATAGTTGGGTGTTTATGTAAGTAATATATGCAGTGATTTTGCTAGCGCTTGTCATTTTCGTAATTTATGAAATGATTTTCGCATTGACGAATGTATTTCAAAGCAATTTCGTCGCTTAAATTTTGAAATTGTAAAAATATTTTCGCAAATTAAAATATTATAAATTTACCTGTCTTTATGTTTTTGACAATTTTATGACCCCCAGATAATTAACATTTGCAACAGGTGTTACAAGTTGTGATTACAACTAATCAGCTTATCGCCATCCGATGGGTCACTAATTCGTTAATTATTAATAAACCTCTTAACTGACTATAATAATTATTTTCCTGAGGAAAATCAGTCATTCTGCATTTCAACATCCAGTTTACAAAAACTTTTGACAGTTCACATTTAAAATATAGAACTTTATTCAAAACTTTAATGTTTTCAAGAGTCAAACAGGTGCTTCCTGTACAGTATGCTACGCATGCGTGGAAGTATCCCTATGACTATTTATAGACACCAAAAACGTAAAATACGAAATCATTTAGTATCAATCAAAGGGAGAGACAAATATTTATCCCTTACTAAAGGAATTTAAATAAAAAAATGACAATTTCTTTATGAATCTGGACTCGCTTTGAATTTATTATCCACATGTCACTTCCCGTTTTCATTTCATTTTAAAACCGAAAGTAGAAAACGTGATTTATTGATTGTTCTTGATTTGTTTACAACCTCCATACAGTCATTGAAATCGTTCCAAAAAGGATTTTATACAGTTCCAACTTCATAGGATTGTTATCAAAATATCAACTTAGACGTTTTATAAGGAAAATGATTATGCAGTGATATAATCATTGCAAGTTAATTTCTGCTGTGATTCCTTTTTTAAAAACGATGGAATCCAACTTTTGTTGATCAGGAATATCCCCTAGAACAAACTGAATAGAAATTGTGAACTAAATCTCCAGATCCCATGTCAGAATCTTTCATAACAAGGGCCATTACTGTCAAATCATACAATAACTGACAATCATGCCTATGTCCTTTTAACATGTTAAAATCTGACAAAGTCAAAGATGAAGCTAGTAATATATATCCTTGGTCCCTTGCTATTACACAAAAATAGGTTAAATTTAATAGCGCACAAAAGTGACTAAAGCCCTCCAAATCCTAGCTGAAACCCTGATCATATGGAACACAGCTGTTATGTCCCTTTTAACCTACCAGGGTGAACTTTTGCCATCACTTTGTGTCCATCTTTCTTATAACTTTTTACATTTTAATCTTTTCGTTTGAAACCATTGAACTCCACATTATTTGTAATTTTAGTTCTGAATAATCAACATGACTATCAGGTCAGTTATGTGTTCTGATTGGTTGAAATTTAAAAATATTTTGTTTTTATGTTCCATTCATGGGCATTATGTTTTCTGGTCTGTTCGTTTGTCAGTCTGTGCATCTGTCCCCCTTCTGATTAAAGTTTTTGGTTGAGGTAGTTTTTGATGAAGTTGAAGTCCAATCAATTTTATTGACAAATTAGTAATTTTACCCCATTTTCATGGTCCACTGAACTTAGAAAATTATAGTGAGGATGGGGCATCAGTGTACTAGGGACACATTCTTGTTTTGTATGTTTTTAGCCTGTTATCTTAAAAACCTTATAGATTAGAGATGAAATGTTTTAATACAGAAATTATTACCATATTTACTGAATGATATGTGCCATTAATCTTTAAGATGATAAAAACAATCAAAATCAAGAAAAAATAATCAAATCAAAATCAATAGGTTTTCCTTTTAAAAAGAGAATTTATTCATGAATTATGTTCTAGTCTATAATGTTGGCTTGTGGCTCTTGTTGAAGATGCACATATATATATGGGTGAGTTTTAAGACTTCATCTTTATAACTGTATCATCTCAATTGGGATGTAATATGGTGATGGAGATGTCTGTGTGTCACACATTTTGTCTCCTGAAAAATGATTTGTACTGTTTGATAATTTTTAGTCCCTTTAGGCCTTACCAATAAAGTTGAATATTTTTTTATAAAGTTTTTGCCATGACAAGTTATAGATCAAGTTAGTATTTTGTTCAAGACCAATGAATTTTTAACCGGTAGGTAACAATTAATTGCAATGCATTACTCTCAGAATGCTTGTTCAATTGATGTCATAATAACATTGAATTTTAATACTATCGCTTTTACCTTTGATTATTATTACAATGCTAGTTATTACATTTTGAATTTCTGCAATACATATCTGAATAAAAGACACTACAGTTCCAATACTTTTATAAAAGATATTATATGTAACCATAGATACAAATAGATTTTTATGCCACACCTACGATACATGTAGTAGAGGGGCTTTATGTTTCCTTTTATGCCCCCATCTTCGATAGTAGAGGGGTATTATCATTTCTGGTCGTACCGTCCGTCTGTCCCGCTTCAGGTTAAAGTTTTTGGTTGGTAGTTTTTGATGAAGTTGAAGTCCAATAAACTTTAAACTTAGTCCATAGGTTCCCTATGATATGATCTTTCTAATTTCATGTCAAATTAGAGTGTTTAGTTTATCCCACGTTCACGGTCCACCGAACGTAGAAAATGATAGCGCGAGTTGGGCATCTGTGTACTATGGACACATTCTTGTTTACAATTATTTACATATGCTTACATTTGCCCACAAATTGTTTTAATCATTCACATTTGTATATGCAACAGAAATTAAAAAAAAAATTAAATTAAACTTTATGTACCAGGTAGCTGATTAATTTCGACCAACTACTCTATTTGAATCTCAATTTTATTATATGGTTTACTGGATAAATAAAAATAAAGCAAAACGATTTGAAACATGTTATTTATGTGAGTAAAGAAATGACTGTGTTATGTTATTTTACTTTATCAATTACAAAACTGTTGAAATTAGTAATACATGTAGTAACATTTTTCAAATTTTTTTACAAAAGTTTAAATAAAGATTTCATGAATACTTTTTTTCAAAATCACATCAAGATTAAGCTTTTTCTGGATCCAAGACAGAGTTTTTGTTTTACCATTCATTTTTTCTCTTCAGGTGATGAAGATGCTGTAGAAATTAAGTACACAATTCTTAACAAAGGAGAAAAGAAGCAGTGTGATTGTGGAAAATGGTTTCAATTAGTTCCTGTAGAATTGCAAGACATGTGATGATGAATTTTGACTTAGACATTTATTTTACATGCATTTGATATCCAATTTAATAAAACAGCAGGAAGACTATTTTAATTGAAATAGGAAAAGAAGTTGAAAAATTGTAATAATTAAAAGATGGTTGACTAGAAAAATGTTATTTGTGTGAGTAAAGAAATGACTGTGTTATGTTATTTTACTTTAAATTGGGGGAAAATAGTAGGGCACTCATGATTATAGTTTGTGCCAAATTAAAAAAAAATAACTCATTATATAGATTATGCAGTTAAAATCCAGTTTTGGGTCCAAACATCTAGAAAATTGGTTTTGCTGACTTCTGCTGAACACAGCATGTTTTAAGTAAAAAGAAAGGCTGGTCAGTTCTGAGTCAGAATAAAGTGTTTCTTCCTGCAAACTGTCAGTTAAAATTCTGGCTCAGTCTATTTGTCATTGCATAGCAGGGCCTATATCCATGTTGTCATCTTGATATGCATGGTATAATTGCCACTGGATCTTAGGCATCATTCCAATAGAGGTGTAATTAGGTATAAAAACATTGGTATTTCTAGCTCAACAGAAGTTGAAATGTTCACACTTAGGCAAGCTATGAGTATTATTAAGAACAAATAGGGAATAAATCTTTTGAAAAAAATATTTTATTAATCTTTGCTAGCATTGAGTATATGAAATTCTCTGTTATTCATAATTTCATTGTGTTAATACCACCATAGAACGTCACACCTGGTTTCACACAAAGAAGGGTATACAAAATTGTTCCTTTGAAATTGACAGTTGGAACATTTCATTGAAGAAACAAATTTATGAGTCAAAAACATATATCTTCAAGGAACCATTCTTTTTAGCTCACACTGCCCAATGCCATCACTTGGCATCTGTTGTCGTCATCCATTTACTTTTACAAGAGTCTTCTCTGAAACTACTTGGCCAAATTTAACCAAACTTGGGTACAATCATCATTACAATCATTTGTTCAGTTCAAGCCTTTTCCCTAGAATTAAATTTTTGATGAAAAACTCCTTAATTAGTAGATTTATGTTCAAATGGAAATAATTATGAAAAAAAGGACAAAGACAAATTGACGGATTTTTTCCTTGTCTTTGGTAAATTGTTTGAAGAATTTAGTTTTATTTTGTCATTCTTGAAGATATTGATTTGATAATTAGTATATAGTTTTATCATAAGTTACAGATTCAGTTGAGAGTTTGTTCTGTTTTGATGATTTTGTGCAGAGTTATGGTTTAACTCTAAACAGCAATGATGTTCATCAAAGTAAGATCTACAAAATGGAATAGGTAAACATGACCAAAATTGTCAATCCTCCGCTTCAGGAGCAATTGCCCTTTAAAGTAAATGTTTGTAATGTTTAATTTCTGAAATTTCTGAAATAACTGATACAACCTGCCGATTGTGACACTGTCCAAAAGAGTCCAGACAACTCAGGGAAAACTGTAGTTGGATACAAGTGATCAGGTCACGAGTTATAAAGGTGGAAAATTTCAGACAGACCATACATCCAAAATTTGGAGTTATTGCACCTGAAATAATATTTTATATGAAATTTATGTTTTTGTTTGTCATCTTCAAAACTATTATATGTACCAGCTAAACTGGTTTGAAAGCAGGTGGCTCAACTTTGCGGTTCATTGTCCACAAACTCTTCCCAGATGAGTATTTATGAAAATATGACAAATTGGAATGCCTTCCATAATTACTGGACTGTCACACTCACTGGACTGCTACAATCACTTGTCTTCAATAATTACAGGACAGTAACAATCACTGGTCTTCTATAACAACTGGACTGTCACAATCACGTGTCTGCTACAATTAGTGAACAGTTACAATCTCTGGTCTGTCACAATTACTGTACTGTTACAATCACTGGTTTTCAATAATTACTGAACTGTCCCAATCGCTAGTCTTTCAAATTTTCTAGACTCTAACAATCACTGGTCGTCAATAATTACTGGACTGTCACAATTACTGGTCGTCCATAATTACTAGATTGTCACAATCACCGTTCTTCCACAATTACTGGACTTACAATCACTGGTCATCCATAATTACTGGACTGTCACAATCACTGGTCGTCCATAATTACTGGATTGTCAATCACCGTTCTACCACAATTACTGGACTGTTACAATCACTGGTAATTAATAATAACTGGTCTGTTCAAATCACTCGTCATCCATAATTACTCGACTGTCACAATCACTGGTCTTTCACAGCTACTGGACTGTCAAAATCACTGGTCTTCAATAATTACTGGAGTGTTACAATCACTCGTCTTCAACAATTACCGGATGGTCACAATCACTAGTCTTCCTTTATTACTTGACTGTCACAATCACTTACCTTCAATAATTACTGGACTGTTACAATCACTGGTCTTCCATAACTACTGAACTGTGACAATTACAGGTCTCCAATAAATACTGGACTGTTACAATCACTGGTCATCCATAATTACTTGATTGTCACCATCACTGGTCGTCTAATAACTGGACTCAAAATCAATGGTCTTCCATAATTACTGAACTGTTACAATCAATGGTCATCCATGATTACTGGACTGTCACAATCACTGGTCTTCCATGATTACTGGACTATCTCTATCACTGGTCTTCCATAATTACTGGTCTGTCACAATCGCTGGTCTTCCATAATTACTGGTCTGTTACAAGCACTGGTCATCTATAATTACTTGATTGTCACAATCACTGGTCTGCCACAATTACTGAAGTCACAATCACTGGTCTTCCACAGCTACTGGACTGTCAAAATCACTGGTCTTCAATAATTAATGGAGTGTTACAATCACTCGTCTTCAACAATTACCGGATGGTCACAATCACTAGTCTTCCTTTATTAATTGACTGTCACAATCGCTTACCTTCAATAATTACTGGACTGTTACAATCACTGGTCTTCCATAACTACTGGACTGTGACAATTACAGGTCTCCAATAAATACTGGACTGTTACAATCACTGGTCATCCATAATTACCTGATTGTCATAATCACTGGTGGTCCATAATAACTGGACTCAAAATCACTGTTCTTCCACAATTGCTGGACTGTTACAATCACTGGTCATCCATAATTACTGGACTGTTACAATCACTCGTCATCCATAATTACTGGAATGTCGCATCACTGGTCTGCCACAATTACTGGACTGTATCACTGGTCTTCAATAATTACTGGACTGTTACAATCACTGGTCTTCCATTATTACTGGACTGTCACAATCACTGGTCTTCCATTGTTACTGGACTGTCACAATCACTGGTATTCCATAATTACTGAAATGTCACAATCACTGGTATTCCATAATTACTGGACTGTCACAATCACTGGTATTTCATAATTACTGGACTGTCACAGTTACTGGTCTTCATTAATTACTGGACTGTCACAATCACTTGTCTTCAATAATTACTGGACTGTCACAATCTCTTGTCTTCTATAATAAGTGGACTGTTACAAACACTTGTATTCAATAA
Organism: Mytilus edulis; assembly: GCF_963676685.1. NCBI lineage: Eukaryota > Metazoa > Mollusca > Bivalvia > Mytilida > Mytilidae > Mytilus > Mytilus edulis. The sequence continues at coordinate 116,477,986 of NC_092344.1, read as the reverse complement.
CTACTGGACTGTCACAACCACTTGTCTTCTACAATAACTAGATTGTCACAATCACTGGTCTTTTACAATGACTACTGTCACAATCAATGGTCTTTCATAATTACTGGACTGTCACAAACACTTGTCTTCAATAATAACTGGTCTTCTATGATTACTGGACTGTCACTGCCACTTGTCTTCGATATTTAATGGACAGATACAATCCCTGGTCTTCTAAAATAATTGGACTGTCATAATCACTGGTCTCCAACAATTACTGGGCAGTCAAAATCACTGGTCTTCTATGATTACTGGACTGTCAAAATCACTGGGCTTGCACAACTACTGGACTGTCACAAACACTGCCACAACTAGTGAACAGTCACAATCGCTTTTCTTCGACAATAACTGGCACAATAATAACTAGTCTGCCACATTCACTGAACTGTCACAAACACTGATCTGCCACCATTCCTGGACTGTCGCAATCACTGGTCTTCCATAATTACTGAACAGTCGCAATCACTTGTGTCTCATAATTACTGGACTGACACAATCACTGGTCTTCTATATTTCTGGACTGTCACAATCACTGGTCTTCGATAATTACTGGACAGTTACAATAACTAGTCTTCCAGAATTACTGGACTGTCACAAACACTGGTCTTCTACAATTATGGGACAGTCACAATCTCTGCTCTGTCACTTTTACTGAACTGTCACAATCACTAGGCTTCCACAATTACTGGATTGTCACAATGGCTGGACAGTTACAATCTGTGATCTTCCACAATTACTGAACTGTCACTTGTCTGCAACAATTACTGGACAGTCACAATCACTTGTCTGTCACAATTACTGAACTGTTACAAATAAATACAAGTCTGTCACTTGTCTTCCACAATAACCGGACTGTAAGAAACACTGGTCTGTCAAAATTACTGGTCTATCATAATCACTAGTCTGCCACAATTACTGAACTGTCATAATCACTTGTGTGCAACAATGACTGGACTGTCACAACTACTGGACTGTCATAAATACTGGTCTCCAACAATTACTACAACTGTCACAATCATTTGTTTTCAACAATTACTTGGCTGTCATAATCACTAGTGAGTAACAATTACTTGACTGTTATAAATAATTAAAAGTCTGACAAAATTACTTGGCAGTCACAATAACAATAACAAATAAAGGATATTCAAAATCACTGGTCTTCAACAAGCACTGGACTCTCACAATAACAAGTCTATCACAATTACTGAACTGTCATAATCACTGGTCTGCCACAATAACTGGACAGTCACAATCACTGGTCTGTGAAAATTACTGGACTGTCACAATCACTGGTCTTCACCAATTACTGGACAGTCACAATCACTAGTCTGCAACAATTACTGGACAGTAACAATCACTGGTCTGCAACGATTATTGGATAGTCAAAAACACTGGTCTGCCACATTTACTGGACTATCATAATCACTGGTCTGTCATAATTACTAGACTGTCACAATCACTGGTCTTCCACAATGACTCGACTGTCACAACCACTGGTATTGTAACAATTACTGGACAGTCATAATTAGTTTTCTTTCATAATTACCGGACTGTCACAATTACTGGAATGTTCCAATTACTTGTCTGCAACAATTTCTGTCAGAATCACTTGTATTCCACTATTAATGTCATAATCACTAGTGTGTCACAATTACTGGACTGTTATAAATAATTAAAAGTCTTATTTATTGGACTGTTTTCAATAATTTCAAGTCTGCCTCAATAACTGAACTGTCATAATCATTATTTTGTTCATAATTACTGGACTGTCATAAATGATAACTAGTCTGTCACATTACTGGACAGTGACAAGCACTGGTCTGACACAATTACTGAACAGCAACACTCTAGTCTGTCACAATTACTGGACAGTAACACTCTCTAGTCTTGTTACACTTACTGGGCAGTCACTATTACTGGTCTATCATAATTACTGGATAGTAACAATCACTAGTCTTGTTACAAATACTGGAAAGTCACAATAACTGGTCAGTCACAATCATTGGTCTATCACAATTACTGGACAGTCACACTCACCTCCGTGATGTTCATTGTTGTTTAGACACTTTTTTGGGGGGAAAGTTTACCTCCGTGATGTTCATTGTTGTTTAGCCACTTTTTTGGGGGGAAAGTTTACCCCAGTGATGTTCACTGTTGTTTGCACACTTTAGTAACAGTGTGGTGTTGGTGGGTGGTATGGTCTGTTGTACTGTTCAGTAGTTTTGGTAAATCATGTAATCTTTTTCACACAGTATTGCTTTGTATTGTCTAGAAAGGGAAAAAGCAATCGAACATAATGTCGCCATACTATAGTACTATCGTCGGCGTCGTCAAAATTTAGCTTCAGTTTTGGGTTATTTAGTACAATGTAGGAAATTAATAACTTTGTCAAACCTTTACAGAATTTGGAATTGTTTGAAACGTGTACAGACAAAAGCTTATTTATTCTGAAGAGCATATGAGGCAAAATTAGTAAGTTTTCCTTAATTTCTTTAATTTTCAGTATTTTACTATAAACATTTAAATATAGTGGGGTTGAAATATTTTATACATCCCTAACATTCTCAAACCTTCATGGAATTTCACAAGTCTTGGACAGTGTATTCTACATTATCAAGAGATAGCAAAACATTATTTATGGACAGTCGACAGAACACTTTTAGCCCGTTAGGGATCGACCATTTAACTTCAAAGGGACGGGGACGTATGTTGTTTTATTTCTTTCTAAAAGATATTCCGATAAGCAATTTGATGGAGAAAAAAATATTCTGGTCAATTAGATGAAAAAAATCTGAATCCAGACTTTTTCCAATACCTCACTGTTTGTAGTATTAAAAAATTGAAAAAAATAATTTGATTTCAAAATTGACCGCGGATTTTAGGTCCTTCATTCCTGTAGTCTTTATTTTTTTCCGCTCATTATTCTTTATATTTAAAAATGATGGCTTTTTTAAAATGCCGACTTAATTAACAGTATCATTTCATATTGTTCTGTTGCAGTATATTTTACCCAATTCTTTAATTTTTACAGATATTCTTTATAGTTTAGCAGCTCTAGACATATTTGTGTATATTTTCTTTATTCTTTATTTTGTACGCGTTTTCGCTTTTCTTTACCCCCCTCCACCAAACACCACCACCAATTATTCTCTATTCTGCAAACTCCCTAACCCTCTTATATCTTATATCTGTTTTTTAAACTATAATTTACTGCTCTGACACAGGCGCTTCCGTATCCATGGGAAGGTCGACTATTCTGTACATATGAATAGGCGACCTTCCTATGGATAAAAACAAGTGCCTGTGAGCTCTGACTATGATTTTTATTTTCTAAAATATTTTAACATGTCAATGTTTAAACAAACTGTTTTGTATTTATGGACCAGTTTTGTACGGTGGCAGAATGCGGCCATGAAAGAAAAAAAAATTATGTTGTTCCCTCAAGGTACTATGTCGTTCCCTCAAGATGCTATGTCGTTCCCACAAGATAGTTATCTCGTTCCCTCAAGATACTATGTCGTTCCCTCAAGATAGTTATCTCGTTCCCTCAAGATACTATGTCGTTCCCTCAAGATAGTTATCTCGTTCCCTCAAGATACTATGTCGTTCCCTCAAGATACTATGTCGTTCCCTCAAGATGTTATGTTGTTCCCTCAAGATAGTTATCTCGTTCCCTCAAGATACTATGTCGTTCCCTCAAGATACTATGTCCTTCCCTCAAGATGTTATGTTGTTTCCTAAAGATAGTTATCTCGTTCCCTCAAGATACTATGTCGTTCCCTCAAGATGTTATGTTTTCCCTCAAGATAGTTATCTCGTTCCCTCAAGATACTATGTCGTTCCCTCAAGATGATATCTCGTTCCCTCAAGATAGTTATCGAAATGAATCATATATCAATACAATTTTAAAATCTTGAGGGAACGAGATAACTATCTTTAGGGAACAACATAGTATCTTGAGGGAACAACATAATTTTTTTTTCTTTCATGGCCGCATTCAGCCACCGTAGTTTTGAGTCCTCGAGTTTTAGTCTGAAATAAAACTTATCAACTTAGCTTATATAATTATATACTAGTAGTATCTATGAATTGTTTATTTAAACAGAGACATATAAAACATGTATTATTATATGTCTCTGATTTGAATATTATATAATTCCTTAGTAGTTTACTAGAAATCTAAGTAGTACCAGAGACATATCTGGTAGTACATATAAAGGAAAGCGCGGGGAAAACTAATTTATTGTTAGAGTTATCTCCCTCCGTCGAGTTCTTCAGGAATGACATATTTGTAAACATACAAGACGTCTGATCTTCACATGAATTTGCATACTTTTACCTGGAAAATATGTAAAGTTTAGACCAAAAGAATACAAGATACTATGCCAGACTTTACACTTGTAACGAAAGGTAACAAAATTGCTTATTTATGGTGATTTTATTACCACGAAGAGTAAAAAAAATAACATCCGTAAAAACCAAAAAACGTAAACAAAGCCTTTGAACCTGAACAACATAAAAGAATTTATGGTGCAATCGATTAAAGTGATGTCATTTATAAACTTGAAAGTAATGTCTATTCTAGAAAATATGATTTATTTTTGAAATTATGACGTGTCTTCCTTATAACTTTGTCAAATGAAAGTAGAATTGATTCTGTATGTGAAATTGTCACAGTGACACAATCATGACAATGGTCATTGTAAAGTTTCACTGTGGATTTTAACACATTACACACATTACCTTCCGAAGCAAAACAATAGATTGTAAGTTGCATTTATATCTTTCAACTGTTCTCTTTTTTGAATGACCTTCACTGGCTTCAGTTAAAATTTGTTACATAATAAAAAACATTTTGTGAAAGGTGCTAAGTATCGAGCAAGGAAAAGTCTACTCATCTAGAGTTCACCTTGGTTTAAAGTGGAATTCATATTGCTGAATTGTTTGGAAAATTTGTATGATGAAATCTTATCACAGAATTATTATCCGTTTCTAAAAGATCATTCATATGGTTTTGGACTGTATGCCTTTTCCCTCGATTAGGAACTTTAAAACAAGTGAAATATGTTAGAAATTGAATTGCCACTATGGATAATTTCATATTCCTGCATTACATATTTTCCAATGGATGGATGGTCTTGGCTGGTTAACAGCTACATGTAGTGGTAAATTAAATTCATTTTATGTACATTGTACATGTATGGAAACACATTACTGTGATAAGAACATGAACCTTGCTTTGTACTAAACAGACACACTGAGCCATACTTTAAATCTGCTTATATGTAGTTCACAAGGTAACAGTCTGCCTGACATTATGTCACCCTACTCACACACATTATTTTGTCTCCAGCCGACCATTAGAGGATCAGGAAATACATTTAGTACCAATTTCACAGTATTTGGTTTGATCAGACCTGGGTTGGAACCCACAGCCTTACACACTCGAGGCGAATGCTCTGCAATGGACCAAAAAGGTGTATATGTTTATGTCCTTGTCCTTAAGCCTTTGATGGATAGATGTCTTGATATGAGCGTCACTGATGAGTCTTATGTAGACGAAACGCGTGTCTGGGGTACTAAATTATAATCCTGGTACCTTTGATAACTATTTAAACCACTGTGTCGATGCCACTGCTGGTGGACGTTTCGTCCCCGAGGGTATTACCAGCCCAGTAGTCAACATTTTGGTGTTGCCATGAATATCAATAATGTGGTCATTTTTATAAATTTCCTGTTTACAAAACTTTGAATTTTTCGAAAAACTAAGGATTTTCTTATTCCAGGCATAGATTACCTTAGCCATATTTGGCACAACTTTTTGAAATTTTGAATCCTCAATGCTCTTCAACTTTGTACTTGTTTGGCTTAATAAATATTTCGATATGAGCGTCACTGATGAGTCTTATGTAGACAATATGCGCGTTTGGCATACAAAATTATAATCCTGGTACCTTTGATAACTATTATCAACATGATCAATATGTGCTGTATTTTTTTACTTCCTTGTCCTTCAGCCTTTGGTGGATAGATGTCTTATCAATGTGTACTTTTTTACATCCTTGTCCTTTGGTGGAGAGATGTCTTGTAGTCTATGTGTCCTGTACTTGTTAACATCATTGTCCTTTGATCTTTGGTGGATAAATGTTTTATCAATCTGGTATTTCCTTTTCCTTTTGTGGATAGATGTCTTATCAATGTGTTCTGTATTGGTGGAGAGATGTCTTATCAATGTGTTCTGTATTGGTGAAGAGATGTCTTGTAGTAAATTTGTTCTGTATTGGTGGATAGATGTCTTATCAATGTGTTCTGTATTGTGGAGAGGAGATGTCTTGTAGTAAATGTGTTCTGTATTGGTGGATAGATGTCTTATCAATATGTTCTGTATTGGTGGAGAGATGTCTTATCAATGTGTTCTGTATTGATGGAGAGATTTCTTGTAGTAAATGTGTTCTGTATTGGTGGAGAGATGTCTAGTAGTAAATGTGTTCTGTATTAGTGGATAGATGTCTTATCAATGTGTTCTGTATTGGTGGAGAGATGTCTTATCAATGTGTTCTGTATTGGTGGAGAGATGTCTTGTAGTAAATGTGTTCTGTATTGGTGGAGAGATGTCTTGTAGTAAATGTGTTCTGTATTGGTGGAGAGATGTCTTGTAGTAAATGTGTTCTGTATTGGTGGAGAGATGTCTTGTAGTAAATGTGTTCTGTATTGGTGATGAGATGTCTTGTAGTAAATGTGTTCTGTATTGGTGGAGAGATGTCTTGTAGTAATGTGTTCTGTATTGGTGGAGAGATGTCTTGTAGTAATGTGTTCTGTATTGGTGGAGAGATGTCTTGTAGTAAATGTGTTCTGTATTGGTGATGAGATGTCTTGTAGTAAATGTGTTCTGTATTGGTTGAGAGATGTCTTGTAGTAAATGTGTTCTGTATTGGTGGAGAGATGTCTTGTAGTAAATGTGTTCTGTATTGGTGGAGAGATGTCTTGTAGTAAATGTGTTCTGTATTGGTTGAGAGATGTCTTGTAGTAAATGTGTTTTGTATTGGTGGAGAGATGTCTTGTAGTAAATGTGTTCTGTATTGGTGGAGAGATGTCTTGTAGTAAATGTGTTCTGTATTGGTGATGAGATGTCTTGTAGTAAATGTGTTCTGTATTGGTGGAGAGATGTCTTGTAGTAATGTGTTCTGTATTGGTGGAGAGATGTCTTGTAGTAATGTGTTCTGTATTGGTGGAGAGATGTCTTGTAGTAAATGTGTTCTGTATTGGTGATGAGATGTCTTGTAGTAAATGTGTTCTGTATTGGTTGAGAGATGTCTTGTAGTAAATGTGTTCTGTATTGGTGGAGAGATGTCTTGTAGTAAATGTGTTCTGTATTGGTGGAGAGATGTCTTGTAGTAAATGTGTTCTGTATTGGTTGAGAGATGTCTTGTAGTAAATGTGTTTTGTATTGGTGGAGAGATGTCTTGTAGTAAATGTGTTCTGTATTGGTGGAGAGATGTCTTGTAGTAAATGTGTTCTGTATTGGTGGAGAGATGTCTTGTAGTAAATGTGTTCTGTATTGGTGGAGAGATGTCTTGTAGTAAATGTGTTCTGTATTGGTGGAGAGATGTCTTGTAGTAAATGTGTTCTGTATTGGAGGAGAGATGTCTTGTAGTAAATGTGTTCTGTATTGGTGATGAGATGTCTTGTAGTAAATGTGTTCTGTATTGGTGGAGAGATGTCTTGTAGTAAATGTGTTCTGTATTGGTGGAGAGATGTCTTGTAGTAAATGTGTTCTGTATTGGTGGAGAGATGTCTTGTAGTAAATGTGTTCTGTATTGGTGGAGAGATGTCTTGTAGTAAATGTGTTCTGTATTGGTGAAGAGATGTCTTGTAGTAAATGTGTTCTGTATTGGTGATGAGATGTCTTGTAGTAAATGTGTTCTGTTCTGTATTGGTGGAGAGATGTCTTGTAGTAAATGTGTTCTGTATTGGTGGAGAGATGTCTTGTAGTAAATGTGTTCTGTATTGGTGATGAGATGTCTTGTAGTAAATGTGTTCTGTATTGGTTGAGAGATGTCTTGTAGTAAATGTGTTCTGTATTGGTGGAGAGATGTCTTGTAGTAAATGTGTTCTGTATTGGTGGAGAGATGTCTTGTAGTAAATGTGTTCTGTATTGGTTGAGAGATGTCTTGTAGTAAATGTGTTTTGTATTGGTGGAGAGATGTCTTGTAGTAAATGTGTTCTGTATTGGTGGAGAGATGTCTTGTAGTAAATGTGTTCTGTATTGGTGGAGAGATGTCTTGTAGTAAATGTGTTCTGTATTGGTGGAGAGATGTCTTGTAGTAAATGTGTTCTGTATTGGTGGAGAGATGTCTTGTAGTAAATGTGTTCTGTATTGGAGGAGAGATGTCTTGTAGTAAATGTGTTCTGTATTGGTGATGAGATGTCTTGTAGTAAATGTGTTCTGTATTGGTGGAGAGATGTCTTGTAGTAAATGTGTTCTGTATTGGTGGAGAGATGTCTTGTAGTAAATGTGTTCTGTATTTGTGGAGAGATGTCTTGTAGTAAATGTGTTCTGTATTGGTGGAGAGATGTCTTGTAGTAAATGTGTTCTGTATTGGTGGAGAGATGTCTTGTAGTAAATGTGTTCTGTATTGGTGGAGAGATGTCTTGTAGTAAATGTGTTCTGTATTGGTGGAGAGATGTCTTGTAGTAAATGTGTTCTGTATTGGTGAAGAGATGTCTTGTAGTAAATGTGTTCTGTATTGGTGATGAGATGTCTTGTAGTAAATGTGTTCTGTTCTGTATTGGTGGAGAGATGTCTTGTAGTAAATGTGTTCTGTATTGGTGGAGAGATGTCTTGTAGTAAATGTGTTCTGTATTGGTGATGAGATGTCTTGTAGTAAATGTGTTCTGTATTGGTGGAGAGATGTCTTGTAGTAAATGTGTTCTGTATTGGTGGAGAGATGTCTTGTAGTAAATGTGTTCTGTATTGATGGAGAGATGTCTTGTAGTAAATGTGTTCTGTATTGGTGGAGAGATGTCTTGTAGTAAATGTGTTCTGTATTGGTGGAGAGATGTCTTGTAGTAAATGTGTTCTGTATTGGTGATGAGATGTCTTGTAGTAAATGTGTTCTGTATTGGTGGAGAGATGTCTTGTAGTAAATGTGTTCTGTATTGGTGATGAGATGTCTTGTAGTAAATGTGTTCTGTATTGGTGATGAGATGTCTTGTAGTAAATGTGTTCTGTATTTGTTACCATCCTTGTACTTTGGTCTGTGATGGATAGATATCTTGTAGAGAATGTGTGCTGTTATTTTTTAACATCTTTGTTTTTTCATCTTGGTGGCTAGTTTTCTCATTGTCAATCATACCTTATATCATCATAATTGTCAATGACTAACTTGTATATTTTTATTTTAGTTTTGAATCTTGTTGTTCTGTTTAGATATGGCTACATGTTTTTTTACAATATTTTTTTTAAATATTGAAGATGTTGATATCATTTCCATTGAGAAAGCGCACATGTGTATGTATAATTTTGTTATAACATTTATTGTTACATTTTTTGTACATTGTAAGGATGATAAAAGTTCAAAAATGTATTACACAATACACACACACTAAAACATTTATGAATCTAGTTTTAAGTTTGATTATAAGCTTGGGATATTTTAGGAGAAGTGCATCTAGTTTTAGATTTGTTTATAAGCTTGGGATATTTTAGGAGAATTACATCTGAAGTATTGAGAAATAAAAAGCTACCATGTTGTATGTGTTCCATGTCGACACAGGGACTATGATGACATTTGACATGAAACTGGCAATGGAAAGGTATGTCTAGATACAGTAAACTATGAACACAAAATATTGATGATTTCTTAAATAAGCTAAGAAAGTAGAAATCCATATTATTTATTGAAATTTGTTTGTGTTTAAATACATATAATTTTATTTTGGATGTAAACTGTCTTCTGATTGGCTGACATTGTTTTGTTTATCAGCTCATAGACATAATTCACATGACATCATCAACGTTTTTTCATGACTTACTCCGGTTTAAAAACGGAATTAAAAATTATAAGAAATGACTGTAATATTTTTTCTGCCTATTTGAAATAACATAAAAATGTGGTGCACACTTTAAAATAACCCTCTTCATGGGTTATTCAGTGTGCACTACATTTTTGATGATATTTCTTCATAGACAGAAAAAATATTACAGTCATTCCTTAAGGATGTACTTAGGTGAGGTTAGGTGAAAATTAATAAATTAAGAAGTTAAAATTGATACTATAAGCTGGTAGAGCATCAATTAAGGATAAAAATAAGCTAAAAATATTGATAGGTCATGGACCTCTTTTTCGAGATATTTGAGATTTAAAATATGGCGGGAAAAGGCTGACTCGGGCTTTTACCTTATATTTGCATTGGTATTATTAGGTCTCAAAGCAAAAGAAAGAAAATTAAGAATCTTCTAAAATTTTGGTAAATGACCTTTCATGAGCTATTAAGTCTTATATGAAAAAATAAATAGGTGTTATGGGGCAAAATATTTTACATTGTATTGTATGGAAAAACACCAAGGAGTCCAAACATTTGACACAAATTCCAAAACCTCACCTAAGTACATCCTTAAGTAGAAACATTCATTAAAAATAAGGATTTATGGTATTTTATAAACCTGTGTTTGCACTTATGTAGAATGTGTATATGTATGCTTGTGTCAGTTCTTGAAAAAAAGTGTATAAATAAACATAAAACAAAAGTGTGTACATAATTAAATAATGTCTCTTTATTGTTAAAATAAATAAAATAAACTTTGGATAAGAAAACAGGAGGATACTGTATGACTTTTGAATAAATGTCACAAAGAAATTTAATTTAGATGGAGTAAAATGAAAAAATAATTAAATTTCATGAGTTAAATTGAAAAGTTAAAGTGATTTCAATAAAGATGATTATTTCAGTGTGGCAAACTTGCAGCATGCAATTGCCAGAGAATATCCCATTCCAGAGGAAAAGCAAGTGTTGTTAATAAGTGGAGGAGAGAGTTTAGATCCTGTTTCCACAGTTGGAAAATATCATGCTGGAACAGTAAGTTCTACCTTTTAAATAGAAGTCATATATAAATTATATGTGATGTATTCATGTATTCATGTATTTAGTTAATGATTCAGTAATCTGTAAATTATACTGTTTTTAAATAAATCAATAGTTTTGATAATTAAGTTTTTATAAGATATGATAAATATTTAATGACTTATATAATGGTAAAGATTAAGTTCAAATTATTTTTATTAGATCAGTTAGTGTTTTTTTATGTGACAGTCAACCATGTATATTACTTTTTGTAAGAATGTATGTAGATCTTCCATCAAAAGTAGGTCTGTCTGGTCTTCATTTAATGCTTCATTAGTTTTACATGCTACATTTGTAGTCTGTTAAAAGCAATTATGTATCTTATAGTTACGTAATCTAATTCAGTGACACATCAAGTCAAAACTAATTATGACAAATATTTCCATTTCCTAGACATTGGTTCAATTTACCTTTAAACTATTTTCTTATTAGTTTCAAGACAACTGTTGAGCATGTACCTATGTACTATGAGGAATTTACTTTACAATAAAAAAAAAAGCACTGTTTGTACAGGTCTGTTTTTGCTCATCATTGCTGTAATATTAAGCTGTTTTAACTTTTTAGGGATCATCAAATATGCAGAAGGCATCAAGAAATGGAAAAAAAATAGTTACACAATGTATTATTTATTTCAGGATACAAATCCAATTTTTCTGTTCAGTAAGACAACAATAGAATCACTGCATCCTCCATCACCAAGTGTACACTATGGTTCAGGTATGAAAACTACTATCATTTGACAGTACTGTGGATTCATTATAATTTGTTAAATACATGTACTTATTGGTTAGAGGTATAGGGGGAGGGTTGAGATCTCACAAACATGTTTAACCCCGCCGCATTTTTGCGCCTGTCCCAAGTCAGGAGCCTCTGGCCTTTGTTAGTCTTGTATTATTTTAATTTTAGTTTCTTGTGTACAATTTGGAAATTAGTATGGCGTTCATTATCACTGGACTAGTATATATTTGTTTAGGGGCCAGCTGAAGGACACCTCCGGGTGCGGGAATTTCTCGCTACATTGAAGACCTGTTGGTGACCCTCTGCTGTTGTTTTTTGTTTGGTCGGGTTGTTGTCTCTTTGACACATTCCCCATTTCCATTCTCAATTTTACTTATTAACCAACTTACTACAATATGTATAGAAATGCCCATGCTTTATAAAAGGAAAATTTCGACATCTGGTCATTATGAATGGAGAAATTGCTTCAGCCAGTCATTACGAAATCTCAGTCATGCATTACCAAATCACACCCGTGCATTACCAAATCACAGTCATGCATTATGAACAGATGAAACGGGACATCCGGACATCGATTAAATCAAAATGTTTATTTCTTTAAAAAAGTGTGACATTTTTTTTTTAAAACTTAATATCATAAAAACAAGTTTCAATGATGTTAAGTGTTTTGTAACGACTTGAAACGGAAATATTTCACAGCCTTTTTCGAGTATGACTTTCGATTATTATCACTGTTTCATTTCCGTTGTTCAATCCTCAAAATGCAGACTTTAAGAATAGTTAAACTGTCTGATTTATTTTTCCCAGCTACTTTATATTTGCTAGATGAAATGAATTTTAATAGCATAAAATTAAGTACTTGGATGAGAAATCAGAAATTACATCTGACAGTCACAATGTTGACCAAAATTCCATTGTAAATGCGAAAAGACAAGTTGAAGTTCAGCTATGAAATTCCTGTATCTTCTTCACAGTAAGTTTCTTACTCTTTGTTTAATCGAAGAATTTAAACCATTTAATAAAAATGTTATAAAACTGGCTTTTTCTGTATTGGTCCTGTTGTAGATTTGTGGATAGCTGTATAATTTTGGATCTGAGACTCGAAGACTGTTCTTGAATGAAGTTGCCTTAGTTGGTTAATAAAAGTATCAATATATGGACTTTTTCATATTGGCCCTGTAACATGCCCTTGATATTAATAATGGCCTTGGACAGTTGTAATGGCTGAGGCCATTACAACCATCCTTGGCCATTATTAATACCTCGGGCATGTTACAGGGCCAATATGAAAAAGTCCATACATTAATACTATATTAATTTGGTGGATTTCGTGGGTACAAGTTAAACATGAAACTATTAATACTCAACGAAAAGCAAATTTTCTATAGACTTGTATGCAGACTTCGGTAAAACCACGAAATTAAATATTCACAAACATTTAAGTTTTCCCTCATCAATGAAAATTAGTACATGTACTCACGAAAATAAATGAATCGACAATATACCAGTAAACAAGTTTGTTCTATACCCTGACTGTTCACCAGTATAAACTATTTGGTTCCCAATTCTGATCTATGATCATTTCTAATTCATACATACATGTAAATTTTAAAAGCACAAAATCCCACTATAATGTATATATTCATTCAAAATACATAACCTAGAAAGTTAGACCACAAGTTCACTGAGAAAAAAGGTCTTTGATGTAAGCAGGATTTTTGTTATTAGAATAACGAATTATTCTTGAATACTTAAATGTACATGTATTTTTTTTATGTCTGTTATAATCTTACTCAATTTGCTGTATTAGTAGGTTTGAATAATTTTTTTTTTTTTTTTTATAGATGTAGATATACAGAGTCAAGTAGAAGGATCTCTTCTGATGCCCCCAGCATATGGAACAGTTGTTTCCAGAGCACAGTTATCTTTGGTAAGACCCCAAAATTGGTTTCCGTTCTTAAACGATTCTTTACTTAAGTTTGCCTCAACCAAATGTTATAATAATTTAATGATTTAATACACCAGATGAGCGTTTTGTCTACATGAGACTCATCAGTGATGCTCAGATCAATATAGTTATAAAGCTAAACAAGTACAAAGTTGAAGAGTCATAAAACTTATACTATACATTATGCTTATTACCACAAAACACAGATCAAGTTTTAAATTTGGTTGCATTTCTTTTTCTGTTCATGAGTTATACCCCTTGATAGCTATGAAAATTACTGAATTTTTCGTTTCTGTTTTCTAGCATTAGTTTGCCTCAACTTTTACACAATGCTTGTTACCACTAAACACATATCAAGTTCACTTTTACGATTAGTACATTGACTCATTCATATCAACAAGCAGGGGCATCTGTGACCTATACAGACATTCTCAACTAATTTACATTTGAGATGCTTTTTGAGTTGAAGACACAGGGTTTTAGTTTTGTATTTGATAACATAATTTCAATTTTTTGTTCAGATTTAAAGAAATGTTTTGACATTTATTGCCTTGATTTTTTGGTATGCAGTTGAATTATGTATCAAGTTTTTAAGATGGAAAGAACATTGAAATTAATCAAGCAATCAGTAGTTGACCCATTTTTGTACAACTGCACAATTGATATGAACAGCAATCATTTTGCCTATTAATGCATTAGTTACTTTACATGAATTAGATAAGTAAATAAATAGTTTCAGTATGTAAAATTATCTCTTTATCACAGCAAATACATGAAGTAGATCATGAAGAATTGAAAGCCTGTGAACAGCTTGTTCATGATCAACATCTTCAACAGCAAGGCTGGGCAGCAGTCGTGGCTAATTTAGAGGACATCACAAGGTCAGTGTTTACATCAGAGATTGTCAATTTATCTATTTTCAAGTGCAAGATCAATAATATAATGTATGTAGCTAACATTTCAAGGTCATACATATATATTATATACCTCATACAATATTGTGAAATGTAGTTTTGTTGCTCATTTCATGCCTATTTTACAGACAACAGGACAGAGGTGCAATGTTACTCATGTAGAGGATACATCAAAGTAATTATAAATTTCTTATATATAGATTGGTATGTTTTTATTTCAGTGCTCTACGACATAGATCAGAAATATTTACTGAGTCGTACAATGAATACTTAGAACCAAGAGATGATTACTTGAAAGTTCTGTCAAGGTAAGTGATGATTTTAAAAATATATTCCCACAATGCATTTTACTGAAGCCTTCAAATAATTTATGCCATCTTATCTGTGAAGTTACAGTTTGGATTGTCATATTGTTGACATAACTAGTTTTATCTTACTTAGGCCAGGTTTTTTAATTTGTTGGTTTACAGATTTTCCCCATGAAAAAGTCGGGTTGGTCGGTCGGGGAAAAAAAGAAAAAAAATATCTTTCAAGACAGAAAAATATGCAAAATAAATATATATTTCACCTTTCTAACAATATGTTTGTTATTTATGCTATTTTGTCATCATTTTTTAGATTTTAGTTCTATAAAATTTTATTGCTCAGCAGGCATAAACATCTCATGACATTCTAATAATTTCCCGTAAAAAAGGGGGGGTGTGCACGGACAAAGACGAAATTAAATCGTCATTTCACAAACAAGAAAAACAGATTCGCGAAGCTCTTAATCAATTCCAGAAAACTTGGTGAATTATGATCTTCAAGAACAAAAACTGATAAAGAAAAATAATGTAAAAACGTCGTACGAAAATAAGTTTCAACACACGTGTTAAAAACGTAATAGACTCGTCCACTGGAAAAATGAAAATATCAGGTTAATCTGTTGTCATGCATTCCCGTTTTTTATCCAAATGGACGATATTTTTTTATTATCATGAAACAAGAAAATTCCAAATGATTATTAAATATTCAGTACTTTAACTTGATGTCTTCCACCTGTCCACATTTGGACAAGTCTATTTCTATAAGATGATGCATCTTACGGACTGATGACAAATACGGGAAACGAACTTATTGTGTATTTGGGTTTAAACACAGGTTTCGTTTTCGCAAAATTATTTGCGCAAACGGCATTTCAAGGTCAGTTATAATTGATTTGTCTATTTTTAGAAACGTAAAGTGGAAGTTTTATTTTTTCACTACAGAAAATGTTATCAATTTTGTTAGTGATTAATGCATTTCATTTCATAAAAAAAGAGTATTTTAATTATTTTCCAGGGATAATGCATTTGTTACGGTCGGCGGGAATACAAAAAACATGAAAATTCAATTTTATTTTTATTCTGGAAATTGGCAAAATCGGGTCGGCGGATCCGTAAACCAACAAATTAAAAAATACTGGCCTTATTTTCTTGAGATTGTTAGAAACTGGTTTCAATGATATAGCATTAAAACAGAACTAAGAAAAAGCTAAATATTCTTCTATAAGTTAGGAACACTCCTCGTACCTTTAAACTGAGATACCAGTTGTACAGAACATAAGAACAAACATAGTCCAAATAAAAATGACGTCTTGAAAGGGTATTTTCTCTTTTTCTTTGACGCCTATCTGCAGAGATACCAGTTTTGGTTCTTCAGAATAAAATATTAAATGTATGTTTTCTATTTTAGTGTGGAACACTCCCTGCAGCTCCTGGCAAAGATACCAGTTCTACCTTGCCTTATAACACAATCTTCAACTGAGCTTTATGACAAATCTTCATCCTCCTCATCATCTGGTTCATCAACATCAAGTAAAAGTCTTTTTGATTGGATCAGTTCTCAGGTTAGTGAGGTCAAATTTCAGATCAGTGAAAGTTTGTTTTGTTGGATTATTAATTATGAATGTATTGCAGAACATTTAGATTAGATCAGTTGTCATATAAAAATTATAGTACCAGTAAAACCCATTTATTATTTGACCAGTTCTTAGTGATTATATGATACAGCAATTTTTTTTTGGTATTGTTTTCCACTAGAATTATTACACCTCTTATATTGAGAAAAAAACAACATTTTGGTACATAAAATAAACTTGATTTCAAAAATGCAAATTCTTAGTAAAGGTATGAGTATTGATATTGAACACAAGTTTACAAATGAACAATGAGACCAACTTAAAGGAACAAGCATTGATAAAAACAGTTCTTAGAAACACTTTACTATTTCATATTTTAGGATCCCTCACATAGTCTTCATGATATGGTTGTCAAGTGTATTAAAGCAACAGAACAATTAGATGATCGAGTCCTGAATACACTTACCAAAGAAGTCCAAGAAATGTTCACACAAGTAGATAATCCTAGCATGAAAGAAGTGAAAGGTATTGAGGACCGATTGTATGGCCTTGACCAAATATTGAGTTCTGGGAAGAGGGTTGTTCAGGAACAAGGTGATATGGCTCAGGTTAGTATAAAATGGCATGAATGATCAAGTTAATGACTGGGGCTAAGTTTATAAATCAGTTGTCTGTATGAGATTTGTATCAATTTATAGAGACAGTACTGTGATCATGAAAATAATTGAGTTCTAGGAAAACGTCTATAAAAACTAAAAAAGTATACAAGAATATATACCAGTCAATTTATTATGATAATGAACAGTCTACCTATGTATATAAGTATACCATTTAATTATTATTTCAGGGATTTGTACAGAATCAGAATCGAGTGAGTGCACTGAAGGATAAGTCTATACTACCAGATCTGTGTTCTAGTCATAAAAAACAGCTCCTTGTTATGGTCAACAATCATAAGAAAATACAGGAAACTAAAAAGAAATGTAAAATGGCCAAAGAGGAGCTAGCAATAAATCTGCATGCAAGACTAAGGTAATGTTAACTGTACCAGACACACAGTCATAGAAATTGGGGTTTGCCATTTACAGGACCGAATTGAATACTCTTAAAATTTTTCTTTGGAATGTATTACAAAATTACCGAAAAATCAACAGTTCTATCTGTCCTGTACTAATTTGAGGACTGGACACAAGAATTTCATGTCATCTGCACATACTAACAAACTTAGGGGAAAATGTATAGTTGGTAATTGGATGTTTGAGGGGTTTCAGTTCACAATAAAAAAAATGGCTTCAAATTCAATGACCTTGTAATACGTCTTTTTTCCCGGAATTGATTTAAGATAGCAAACCAACATTATATGTCTATTTCAGGCTCGGCACAACAAGTCATTGATATAACTTACAATTCGGGTTCAGATAATATGATAGTTTCAGACTTTTTTCTTACTTTGTTATGGAATACATCAGTAATATGATTTACTGTTTCTGTGTATTATGACAATCTATAATATTTATAATTATATGTTTAAATATTTACAAAGTCCTACAACAAACTATTTTGTGATAACTTGCAGACATACATTTGTGAACTTTATGTTTTTGTTTCAGATGGGTTATGTTGGTTGAGAAGAGAATATGTGATATAGATGGTAAACTGATAATATACCATGAGAATCTGAAGAGACTGAGAAAGAGACTAGAAGTTCTTAAACAGATTCATGATGCTCCTAATATATATGCCTGTCTTGTTGTAGAGGTAGTCAGACGTAGGAGATTCTCGTCTACATTTACAGAGGTAATATTTTCAGTAAATTCAAGGTTTTGGAAAATGGAAAAACCTAACAATCACAATCATTATTGAGAGCTAAAATTAACAATTTCCCATAATGTGCACGAAACGAGATGTGGATATCATTTGTCGTAAGTTCCCTTTCCATGTTGGTGAATTTTAGATTTTATATTTCTGAGCTATGGGAATTTATTTATCAAAAAAAGGGGGATTTTCCAGTTTAGGGACAACAACTGAAATGTGCTTTGAGCAGATCTTATGAGGCTTAGTTGATTGGTTTATATCTATTTAAATAACTCTCTTTAGTTTTGTTTATGACATTGATAAGTAAGTGAACTTTATTCCTCAATAAAATGGAGGGGTGTATCATGTGCTCATGGCGAGGCTCTTTATTGTAATATAATGGTACATATGTATAACTAGATTCAGTCATTATTTCCTACTTCTGTTATAAAATGAATTAAAATTAAGCATCCACAGAAAAGAAAATTCACAGAAAAATATTCTTTATTATCTTAGTGGGCTAGCAGTGTAGCAGAAGAATCCACACAAATCCATTCAGAAGAATATAAAAGAAGGGAAGCTTTCATCAGTCAAGTTGGTAAGTGTTGAGACATGTGTTAAAGGAAACAAAACAGAAAATAGAATACTGGCATTAATTGATAATCAATAGATGTGGGTGTGTTGACTTCCGCTCAAGTAGATGATTGAGAACCACCACAACTTTATGTTCATGAAATTCATTTATCTCCCATGAGAGAGATGCATTGATAACACATATTTATGAAAGTAGAAGATAGGATTTAGATCACTGAGAATAACACTTCCTTTGGAACACTCATTGTGCTCTATATTACAACATGTCACAAAGTGGCTACTATCATCCTGAGCTATCATCAGTCTAAAAAAAATGTTTTATTGCACGACGTCTTTAACAGTACACTATTTATAAAAAATTACACAAAAAAAACACTATGGTAAGCAATAATTTGTTTACTGCTAACTGGTCCAGTATAAGTGGACATATTGCTCTATTGGAAAACACCAGTGATTGCTTTCTATTTAGTTACAATTCCAACTCTTCAGTCTCATAATTTGTTTTTTTTTAAAAGTGACGTGAGTCATCACAAATGTTTATCTTACAGGTCGGCATTTCTTACAGACATTATTTACTGGTTTGGATCCATTTTCATCCAATTTTGCAGTAAGTTTATTATCATGCTCAAAATGACACATAGTGGTAACATGTTACTATGCTGAAACCATCTCCTTTGATTGTATAAATATTTCATATCACTTTAAACCTAAAATGTTTAAGTATCCCTAATATTTACTTCAAAACTTAATCAGTTTGTTAGTTAGTTGAGTAGTCCCTGTCATAAGTTTCCAAAGATTTAAATAGGTCAAACAATAAAGTATATGTTGCTCTAAATAGATGAGAAATAATCTGTTTTTACTTTTTCTATTGGAAAAATCAATGAGGAGTGCTCAGTATATAAGATAACTTGTTTAACCAGTGGAACATATTTCACAGACAAGGAACTTATTTCACCAAATGAGGAACAAATCTCACAGATCCAGAACTTTTTTCACCAAGTAAGGAACAAATCTCACAAAGCCAGAACTTATTTCACTAGGTCAGGAACAAATTTCACAAACCCAGAACTTATTTCACCAGGTAAAGTGTGGAACTTATTTCATAGATATGGAACAAATTATATAGAAATTTTCTGTGAAAAAAGTTCCAGAACATATTTCCTGTGAAATTAGTTCCACTGGACCTTTTTTCACAGGAACAAATTTTGGCTCTCATGTACACATTGTTTAACTTAAATTTATTTCTACCATAGGTAGAGCCACCAGCAGCAATAGACCAGGAACTTCCAGCTATCACAGAAGATGATATAGAAATGTTGAAACATTCTGTTCCTGAACTATCAGAACTCTTAGTGTAAGTGGTTATAGATATAGGAAGATGTGGTATTAGTGCCAATGAGACAACTCTCCATCCAAGTAATTAAAAGTAAACCATTATAGGTCAATGATTGGATTCATGTGTTTTCTCCTAGAGAAAGTCATCTTTATTTGCTGATATTTTCATTCAAGTCAATCCATAAAACTGTTCCCAAAGACACTTATATTTTGGTGGATACTTTTTGGTTTTGACAAATTCTGATGCAACTCAATATGAAATTAGTGTTTTTCTTAAACACTCAACCAATTCTAACTTGCCTTCATGTAGCATGTGTCAAAACCATAATAAACAATTTGATTCATGTCTTTTTTTGCATTGACTGCTCACCTAAAACAAAACATTTACTTATGATTATAGAATTTTAACATATTTTGCTTAAAAGTGGTCAATGTAATGCTATTTTAATAATAATAATTTATATTTTAGGGTACTGTACTTGTGTCACACTACAGGGTGTGCACTATTCTCATATTTAGCAAGGATTATACATAGAAAAAGCAGAAAAATGTGGTTGAATCATAGAACTTCTGAATTCTGGAAGATATTTTTTTCAAATAAAATAACAATAAATGGGATGAATTAACAGTACATTTTTTTGTAAAACTGACTTAACTCATTTCATAAAGCAAAAATGTTCTGTTCTTGAAAACTTTTGTTTATAATCTTCAAATAAATAGCCTCTCTATGTTGATTTCAGTAAAACACTAAATGATCATGTGCATCTATTTAGGATCAAAGATGTAGAAATTTGCTCAAAGAAAAAAAAACTTGGTTCAATAGTAAATATATTTGACTTAATGTGCTTCCAATTTTTTCAGGGTTCCAAAAGAGAGCCATAAGATTATGAAGAGTCACTGGGGAGTATTAACATGTACAACCAACAAACCACAAACACCAAAACCATCATCACTAGCCACATCAGAAATAGAGATTATACATAGTTATGATGATCGATTCTATACAGCTGATCACACAGAACTATCCTTAGGTGATCAGGTCGCAAGTAGTGAACTCACTTCTAACTTATTAACAAAATCTGATATAGGGGTCACAAGCCCTACAGAAAGAACAGAATTTATAATGCCCAAAAGTCTTTCAGAAGAATTAACAAAGGAAATGCAAGAAACAAGTCGTAAGAAATTGTTGGAAGAAAGCAATATGGCTAGTGGTTCTAAAAAAACTAGGGAGGTTCATAGAACAGTTGTGCCTTCAGGTACAGGGGAGGTGTCTGGAACTTCCACATCATCCGGTGAGCAGATAAAATCAACAGAAAGTGAATCCTCCTCATGTGCTCCAGATAGAAGTACATCAAGTTCACATTCAGGGAAGAAAAAGTCTGGTGTGCCATGTACTTCTCCAGACCTTGGAACGTCCCAGGAATTTACAACTGCAGACTTCTATATAGAAGATTCTATGCCTTCTTCTATGGGAGGTTCTCCTTCTAGTGCTAACATAGAGGACAAGTCTGAAAAACAATTGGAGGATAAAATAGAGGAACCTGAACTATCTGTTTATAAGACAAAATTAGCTTTAACAGAAACAAAACTGAAAAATTTAAGAGATTTTGTTTCTAATTGTTTTCCAGACTTGAAGCAAAGATTTAAAGATTTTGAAACAAGCATTAACTGTGATAGATCTAAATTCTCTGAGGATTTAGAGAAAACAAAAGAAAAAGTAATTGAAATTCTTCATATATTTGACATACAGCAACAGAATATTAGCAAGTCAAATGTGGAGAAGCTTGGACAAAATCATTCTGAAGAGACAAATAAACTTCAGCAAGAAATCACTGAACTGAAAAATAAAAATTCAGAAATTGGACAGTTGTTAGTTGAAGCAAAGCAAAGTTCTCTTATGGAAAAGGAAGGTATACAACAGAGATCGGATGGTTTGCATAAAACAATTCAGGAAATGAAAGGTCAGTTAGAGTTGGCTAAATCAACTGAACATAAATTACAAAGTGATGTGCAAAGCTTGACAGAGACATTAGAAAGTCATGATTCAGAATTCAAATCAAAACAAAAAGAGACTGAAATAAAATACATGGAAATGGAAGCTAAATATAAACAGGAACTTACTGAAATGTCTCAGCAGAACTCTCTAGAAATGGAGGTAGAATTAGACAAAGTGAGGTCTGATTTAAAGGATCAGATGGACCAGTTAGAGACTGAAGCCAAAGCTCATGAGGAAGAAACACAGAAACTTCAAAATGATCTTTTATTGGCTGAAAAGGAAAGAATGAAATTAGAAGAAACTTTAGCAACTCAATATCAGACAGAAAAAGACAGTATTAAGTTGATACTGACTGAAGAATTTACTGAAAAATTAACAAAAGAGAAAGAACAGTTCTCACAAAACATGAACGAATTCACAGAAAAACTAGAAAAAGCTCATGAAATTAAAATGATTGAATTAAAGGATCAACTTGTGAAGAATAGTGCAGAAGAAATTAACAAAATTCAAGAAGAAATGAAAGAAACTTTTGACACTTCTTTGACAGATTTAAAAGAAAATTATGATAATGAAAAGATGACTTTGGCTGAGCAACATAAGAAAAAAATAGTGGAACTGGAAGATTTGCATAGTATTGACCTGATGAAATTAAATGAAGAATTCAATAAATGTAAGTTGGAACTTGAGGAACAATTAAGATTTTACACAGACAAGGAGTTGAGAGAGGAAGAAGTTCAAACAAACCCGGTAGATAAAGTTGATTGTGCCATTGTAACTGACGTGTTATCTAGTAGGTCTGTGGCTTTACAAACAGAACCTACCATGTTAAATAGTTTGACAGAAAGTCAATGTCAAACAGAGTTTACTGCAATCAGTATAAAGACACAGACTGAAAGTACATTGAAACCTGGTGAAACTCAAACTGAATCAAGGAAGCTAATCCCAGGTTCAACACAAACTGATCTAAGGGAGGTAATTCAGGTAGAGATGCAGACAGATAGTTGGGTTGGTGTGTTAGGTGTCAGTTCTACAGAGGTGGAGGAGAAGAGTGTTCAGACAGAGATAATGGAATGTGTTCAGTCAGATTGTCAGACAGAGAGACAGGAAACATGTGATCAGGAATGTCAGATTATGGATGACACACAATCAAAGGTTAGTTTCTAACAATTTATTTATTGATTATTGTTGCCTTTACTTTTATACATCAGCACTTTCTATCCACAATGCCTATTTGAAATCATAGATTGGATTTTAATGAACCATTAAGAGTATTTAAATAATTTATGGGTTATTGTAGTTTCTTACAACAAAACATGGACCATGTGACCATCTTTTGAATGGGTAGGCATTACATATTTTCAATGCTCTCCATAATTACTTACTGGATTTCAGTAAAGCTTTCACAGAAACTCTCTGAAATAATGCACAATATTTAATTTTGTTGATCTAAACCTTTTGTTCTTTTGAGTCAAATTACTAATATTTGATATCTTTCTCTTTAGTCTTGATGAGTTCTGGATAAAAGTTAAAATACAAACCATTGTCACAATAAATACATATCTGAAAAGAACAGATATGATTAATATTTAAATAAGATGTGGTATGATTGTTAATAGGACAATAGAGACGTGATGTATTTGTTTCTTATTTCAGAAAATAGCTGAGATTCAGGAAGAACATCAAATGGAGATAAATAAGTTAGTCAGTAAATTAGAGAAAGACAAGGAAGAATCATGTATGTCAATGAAGACAAGTTTGATAGCAGAAAGACAGGTAAGGTGTATAGGAGGTATAAACAATTTGTGTTCTGCACTATGATAAGTGAACACAGAGAACAAGTAAGGGTCATATTACACTTACCTTGTCCATCCTTCTTTCACTTGTCCTTCTGTTTCCACTTGTCCTTCTGTCTTCCACTTGTCCTTCTGTCTTCCACTTGTCCTTCTGTCTTCCACTTGTCCATCTGTTTTTCACTTGTCCTTCTGTCTTCCACTTGTCCTTCTGTCTTCCACTTGTCCATCTGTCTTCCACTTGTCCTTCTGTTTTCCACTTGTCCATCTGTCTTCCACTTGTCCTTCTGTCTTCCACTTGTCCATCTGTCTTCCACTTGTCCATCTGTCTTCCACTTGTCCATCTGTCTTCCACTTGTCCTTCTGTCTTCCACTTGTCCATCTGTCTTCCACTTGTCCATCTGTCTTCCACTTGTCCTTCTGTTTTCCACTTGTCCATCTGTCTTCCACTTGTCCTTCTGTCTTCCACTTGTCCTTCTGTCTTCCACTTGTCCATCTGTCTTCCACTTGTCCATCTGTCTTCCACTTGTCCTTCTGTCTTCCACTTGTCCATCTGTCTTCCACTTGTCCTTCTGTCTTCCACTTGTCCTGTCTTCCACTTGTCCTTTTGTCTTCCACTTGTCCTTCTGTCTTCCACTTGTCCATCTGTCTTCCACTTGTCCTTTTGTCTTCCACTTGTCCATCTGTCTTCCACTTGTCCTTCTGTCTTCCACTTGTCCATCTGTCTTCCACTTGTCCTTATGTCTTCCACTTGTCCATTTGTCTTCCACTTGTTCATCTGTCTTCCACTTGTCCTTCTGTCTTCCACTTGTCCTTCTGTCCAAAACACCAAACACCAAACTTAAACATTCTTCAAGTAGAATGGACAAATCTATTAGTAATTTTTCTAAAACTAGTATAAGTGATTTGAACAAGATAAATGCAATCATCAGTATGACTAATGCTGGAAATTTTACAGTGAATGACAATCTTTGTGTAGCCGTTACAGAATCTGATAATGTTACTTATGAATCTAATGATGAGGTAATTAATTTGCAATGTACTGATATGAATGTTTTATGCAATCCCCCTGAGGCCTTATCACCTGTTGATCTAAAGCTTTGTTTTTCTTTTGGATTAAGTGTATTATTGATAGCATGTTTATATGCCTTATTTAATAATAATTGTTATGAATTATTACCTAATTTACAAGAAACATCTGAAGAAAAGGATAATGTTTATGACTTTTCTTCAACAAAGGGTATAAAAATATGTTCACATAATGTCAACAG
This sequence comes from Mytilus edulis, assembly GCF_963676685.1. Classification (NCBI taxonomy): domain Eukaryota; kingdom Metazoa; phylum Mollusca; class Bivalvia; order Mytilida; family Mytilidae; genus Mytilus; species Mytilus edulis. Next base: position 116,452,564 of record NC_092344.1, on the reverse strand, counting down.
ACTTGAACACAAGCTGGATGAAATCAAATACAATTTAATGTTTTCTGAAAATCCTCCTGACATATACTGTTGTTGTGAAACATTTTCGGACATTAACACCCAGGATAATTTTATACAAATTCCTGGGTTCATTTTAAACAGAAAAGATAGACTATTACGAGGTGGAGGTGGTTTGGTTGCTTATTTTTCAGAAAAAGTAACATTTAATAGAAAAGCTGAATTTGAAATAAGTGACATTGAAACAATGTGGTTTGAAATAAAACCAGTTCACAAAAAATCATTTTTATTATGTTCAGTATACAGACCTCCTAATTCACTAATTAATTGGATTGATGAATTTGAAAATGAAATTACAACTGCTATTAATCATAATTCAGATATTATTTTAGTTGGTGATTTTAATATAGATTTTTTAAAACCTAATAAACAACCACAAAAATGGCTAAGTTTATTAGAAACCTACAACCTCAACCAGATAATTCAAGAGGCAACAAGAGTTACACCTGATTCTAGTACACTAATTGATCATGTTTATGTCACCAATAAAGATTTGATACTAGAATCACATGTTACTAAATTTTCAATAAGTGATCATTATCCAGTTTGTTTAACTAGAAAAGAAAAAAATTCCACTTATATCAAAAAAGATATTCATACTACCATTTCTTACAGAAATTTTAAAAATTTCAATGAGGCTAATTTTCTAAGTGACTTAGCTATTGCACCTTTTGATAAAATTGAACATGAAAGTCACCCAAATACATGTATTCAGATGTGGTATGACATATTTAATGCAGTTCTAGATAAGCATGCACCAATTGTTACTAAACGAGTAAAAAGAGACAGACAACCTGAATGGTTCAATAATGAAATTGCATATGCCAGAAAAATGAGAGAAAAATACCATAAATTAGAAATGTGGTCCGAGTTCAAATTTTGGCGAAACAGGACAAAGCACATAATCGATGAATCAAAAAGAAATTTTTATTCAAAGATGGTAAAAGATTCAAAAGCATCTAAAGATTTGTGGAAATGTATTCACAGTCTTAACCCATCCCAACAAGAAAAGCCATATGAACTTTTAAATGAAGATGGTATTAAAACTAATAATGTCAGGGACATTTGTAATGTTTTTAATAAGTTTTTTACATCTTGTGTTGAAAACCTGAGGACTGACAGATGTATGAGCAAAAATAATGATTATGCAAAATTAAATAATTTTGTACAAAAGAAATTTACTAAGTCAGAACAAGTAAAATTTTCAATTCCACCAGTCACAACAAATGGTCTATTTAATGAGATGATCAAACTTGACATTAATAAATCCACCGGATCTGATAACATAGGACCAAAAATTTTAAAATTGGGTGCTCCTTTCATAACTTCATCTTTAACTTACATTTTTAACAGAATAATAGATACAAGTACATTTCCCTGTGTTTTAAAGAATGCAAGAGTAACCCCTGTTTTTAAAGCTGGTGAAAAATTCATGGCAACAAATTATAGACCAATTTCTGTACTTCCAGTTTTATCAAAACTTTTAGAAAAGCATGTTTCAAAACATTTGTTTGACTATCTTAAAAGATTAGATCTTTTACACCCAGCACAGTCTGGGTTTCGACAAGAACACTCTTGCCAAACTGCCCTTATCAATATCATAGATAAATGGATACAGGATATGAATGATGGTAATATCAACTTAGCAGTCCTGTTGGATTTTAAGAAAGCTTTTGATGTAGTAGATCATGATATCCTCTGTAAAAAACTTGAAATTTATGGATTTGATAATACTGCTGTTTCTTTTTTTCAATCGTATTTGAATGAAAGAACTCAACAAGTACAAATTGGTAATGCTCATTCTGAAAAACTTCATATCAAGTATGGTGTTCCCCAAGGCTCCATATTAGGCCCCCTTCTGTTTATATTATACATCAACGACCTTCCTATTTATATGAAAAATTGTTGCACTGATTTATATGCCGATGATTCAACCTTGCATCTTTCTGGTAATTGTTATCAAACTCTTCAGTCAAAGGTACAAGAAGATTTACATGGTGTAGAGGCATGGTGCAATGATAACAATATGTTCATCAATAAAAATAAAACAAATTATATGATTATTGGAACGAAGCAAAGAGCAATGCCACATTACAATGAGAGTTGTTTAACTATTAACAATCAAGTGATACAATCTTCCACATGCGAAAGTCTTTTAGGCATTAAAATTGACCCTTCCCTCACATGGACAACCCAAATTGACTTGATCTGCTCAAAAATATCATCTAGACTATATCTACTATTAAAGATTAAAAAATTTCTAAATCTAGACTGCAGAAAATTATTCTATAATGGTTATATCTTGCCACTTATTGATTATTGTTGTATAGTGTGGAGTAGTTGTAGCAGTGAGGGTTTAAAAAGGATATTAAAATTACAAAAGAGGGCTGCTAGATTAATACTAGAAACAGACCCATTCGCTCCTTCTGCACCCTTATTCAAACACTTAAACTGGATGACAGTTGAACAGAGAATAAAATATCATAAGTTAGTGATGACATTTAAGTGTATTAATAATGATGCCCCATCATATCTTACTAACAAGTTTCATTATGTTTCAGACAGAAATCCGTACCCCTTGAGAAATGCTGTTCAAGGAAACCTCATACTCCCTAAACCAAAAACAGAATTATTCAAAAAATCTTTTATGTATTCTGGACCATTCTTGTGGAATAATTTGCCAATACCGTTAAGAAATATTACAAATATTAATTCTTTCAAATACAAAATAACAGATCATTTATTGAAATCAACCTAGCTGTATAAATAATATAAAAAACTGATCATGTCATCATGTTTATTTTTTCATCACATTTTATCAAGTTGTATTGAACATTATTATCACACTTGACTTTTTATGCTAATGTATGTATGCAATGTACTAGTATATGTTTGTGTTTTGTTTGATTTTTCATTACGAGGGCCTCAGGGAAGATTAGTTATATAGCTAACTGTGTAACCCTCTTAAAATAAAGTATTGTTGTTGTTGTTGTTGTTGTCTTCCACTTGTCCATCTGTCTTCCACTTGTCCACCTGTCTTCCACTTGTCCTTCTGTCTTCCACTTGTCCTTCTGTCTTCCACTTGTCCTTTTCAGGTATTGCTGATAAGAATACTACTCTTTGGTCAGAACCTCAAATGTGATGTACTTTCTGATCTCACCTACATACTGATTGCCAAGTTTTTCAATATGTTGAATGTATCTAAACTTTTTAGTCACTCATTTCTCTGGCAAGGCTGAACAGAATTACTTCATTTTTAGTTAACAGTTGAACAGTGATGAGTTGTAACATATGGGCACTTTTAGAATGTGTCAGAAAACTACTTTCTATTTATATATATTCTGACCAACAAGTAGAGTACATGCATAGCATAAAATAAAGAAATATACATGTCAGCAAGATTTTAAATGAAACCAAAGTTGATAACTGGTCAGAGACCACAATTGTTGTACTTTGATTTTCGTTGTCCACGAATGTAGTCCCTAGTGTGTACAGTGTGTTACTTGCCAATTTTTTTTATACCCCTTCCAAATGTATTTCTCTATGTTTTATACCTCAAGTAGTAAGTCAAGGGATGAAATGAAACTGTCAAAAAATTTGGGTAATGAATTTTAATGTAAAGTAGTGATTTGGTCCAGTTGAAAAAGGTTAAAAATTAGCACTTCGGAAGCTGTCAAAAGATTTCAAGACCCCCTTAACATAAAATTGTCCATATTTTGAGTTAGAGCCGATAAAGTTTTCTATAATTTTGATATAATTTGTCCCAAAAGTAGTACAACACTCTAAAATTTTTATTGAGAAAGCGCAGGTGGGATTTTTTTAATTTGCGTTTATTGTCAAAAAGAAATGCACTTCTAAATAATTGTGGTCTCAGACCTACTATGTCCCTATGGGTAGTCAATAGTAGATATTGAGCAAGTTAAGGTAGCAGAAATATTTGTGGGTACTTGGTTCTCTTAAATTAAAGTAATTTAAAGTAATTGTATGGATATTCTATGTGTATTGCAGGTATCATTTAATGAGGCTGTCAACAAAGTCTCCAGTGGAAAAGATTCTATAATATTGGAACTAAGAGAGAAAGACGCATCTTCAACTGAGAAACTGAGAGTAGCTCAAGGTTAGTGTAAAATTGATTGTAGGAAACTTTCATGTCTTTCAAATGGATAATGTAGTTTTTATGAAATTAGGAGTTATCCTGATATAAAATGGTAAACTTTGCTTGAACAAAACATTTACAAACAATTAAAAAACAAACCTGTCATGTAAAATGAGTTTAAAGTTTAATTTCATTTTCTTTGTGATTTGAAAAGTTATGAACACATGCCAACAGAAAAAAATATGATGTAACTGTAGAAATTATCAAACTTGTATTCATCAGTCAATTATGGGTAGTATTAAAAGTGACTGTTCAAGAGAAGTGACCTTTCAAATGACATGAATGAGGTTCCCAAAAATAATCTGATTTCATCTTCGCACATGGCTTGGCCTGGGGGAATTATTTACATATATTCAATCGGTAGAGTTATTGCTTTTGCTAGCAGACAAATAAATAATGGTTGATTCTAATGCTCTAAATTTGAAGAAATCTTTGCAAACAGGTTCTGATACTTATTTTGATCTCGATACTGAATACATATATCTTCAGTCATGATTATATTTTGATTGTTAAAAACAAAAAAATTACTGTACCAGGTAGTTAAAAGTTGAAATGCCAATTTCATGTGAAAATTAAGCAACAACTTACCATGTTAGACAGGTCACTGATGAATGATCACTTAAGGTTTGACTGTACAGGTATGATGTTCATGTAAAATATGGTTCAATTTTAGAAACAATAGATAAACTTATTGAAGAAAAGAGTAAAGTTGAAGACATAAAGACACGTGCAATGGCTCATCTCAGTGACAAAGAAAGGGAATTTACGTAAGTATCTAAGCATAATACACTCACACATAGTTGATCAAGAAAAAAATGGGTTAAACACCAAACTGGCTTTACACAAACTATTAAATACACACAAACTAATAGGGATAGATGAAAACAACAGCTAAAGCTCAGTCAGTATTGTATGACATAAAGTATGATTCCCTTTCATTTGTAAGTTGTCCTCTGAGTAATTAGAAGGAAAGAAGCAGTTACAATAATGTCTGTTGTATAACTGGTTATCTTAAAATAAAAAGCAAAAACAGTTCAAAGAAAAAGAGTTGAATGTATCAAAACAGGGTGCATTATTGCATTTTTCATCATTGTTTTTTTTATAGGAAAAGTAACATACATTTCTTTAATATTTTGCACTGCAAGATTTACTCTTCATATTGTGTGTCACATGCCCTTTTTATTGACAAGTTAATATTTTGAAATTGTGAAATTTTAGTGCTTCCAAAAGATCACTTGAAGATGATGTGGCGATGTTAAAACAACAGCTAGTTCAATATCAGCAGCAAATACAATCCATGTCTTTGTCATCAGCACCTTCAGTTATGGAAATTAGGTAATTAAATAAGTTATAAGTGAAAATATGTTCATGCAAAATAATACTTTTAATTTTTTGTTTATGGTATTATAATGCTTCATTTTCATATGAAAGGGAAGAAAAAAATCTGTATTTGTTAAAAACATACTGCATTTTTTACAAATAAACATTCAACTGGCAATTTTTTGCTACTGAAATAAAGTGAACATTTTCAGCTTCATCATACCTGTCAACCTATGACAATGAAAATGCAGGTCATGACCTGCATTGAAGAATGAAATCTCAAGTCATAACACGTACTGAATTTCGAGCTGAATTTCAGTATTTAGGGGACATTTTTCTTATAATTCAAAGTTTCCAAAGCATGTTCACTTGGTTAGGTAATCTAAAATTTTATTAATTATTATTTCATTGCACTTTTAAAATTTGTGTAACACTGCCTCAATCCTTTTCTTATTGATCCCCATACAATTAAAACATATGATTATCATTACATGCATAATATCAACTTCATTACTAATTTCATTTTCTATAATTGGAACTTTTTAATATTTTTAATTTTTTATATTTCAAACTATAATTGTAACTATGTGAATTACTTGACTGGCTTTTCAGCCCTTAACCATCTTGTGTAATAACTAGTTATTGAAATTAGAGTAAAGTAAAATAAAGTTAAACAACTATTTATTTTATTATTGTATTACAGTGAGTTGACTGTTAGTGTTGCTCTCCACCAATTGCAACTCATTCAAAATTTTGACCAAATTGCAATTTGTTTTACCGTGAGTTGCTTATAGGTGTTACTGTAAAACTTTACCTATAGCTCAACCTGTTTTTAAAATTGACAATACAATAGGGACATTTAAATTGACCAGTTGGTATTGTTAGATTTAAATCTACCTTGATGCTACCTGTAAAAAAATTTATTCACCCAACCCAAAGTTTCAGCATGCTTTTTTCCTGAACTTTTTCTTACCTAGGATTATTCTATTGAGAGATTTTTATTTTACTGTCATTCAAAATATTAGGAGTTATCAAGCCAAACAAGAATGACTATATCATATATGTTATTTTCTTGCAGTTTATTTAAAATTGCACTACATTTCATCTTAATGTTTGCATAGCCACTACTAGCAGTGTTTAACCCTTTCAACGCTACACAAAAAAATAAATTTTTTTTGTGTTCATTCATTAGAACAGTATATTCCTTTTCAGACTGCTGTATCTTTTTTATTATAAGAGATACAGAAAAAGTTATTGCATGAAAAATGCTCAGTAGAGTATGAACTGTAATGTTATGCAGTTATTTCAGTAAAAATTTTATCAGGTTACCTGCATTTTCAGGTAATTAACAGGTAAAAGGTGTAATTTGTTACATTTGTGTTGAATTTTGAATAAAAACTACTTTTCGTCTTCATCTATTTTGTTTTTTTATCTGCCATATAATAAAGAAGACACTAATTGCTCGATTCCGTAGCGTATTGCACCATACACAACGTATTATGTAATTATGGCACAAATCAGTGGCTCCGTCCTCAAAATTTTCAGTCAACCTCCGTTTTCCCCCCTTTTTCTACGTCTCGTAATGATCGATCAAATCATATTTCCCACACGAATTGAATGTAATAAACACATTGAGATAACAAGAAACCTTTTAACTAATCCTCGTCATCAGTTTCACAATAGAAATGCTGAAATATTTCCATATTTACAGCTTCGTTTTCGATTTCCGCCATTTGCATTTGTCAAAATATTTGTTTTTATTTTCCTTCTACTGCATGATTTTACAATAAAAATTGCCGGGATTTCAAGCGCAAATGAGACCTTGCATATCCTCGATTCATACAAGGAAAAATTAGAGAGGACCCCAATGAAAACCGAATGGTTTAAGTGTCCTTATGAAAAATCTGTTGTCATCGCGGCATATGCCGCGAATAGCAGTGGCGGACGGCGTATGTCATCGCGGCATATGCCGTGTATAGCGTTGAAAGGGTTAATACCCTAAATAATTCAGTCGTAATATTTCACTCACTTTTATGAAACATCAAAATCATATTTGAATAAACAATTTCATTTATTTTTTTACACTGATATTTGACATCTCATCCAGAATTCCAAAGTTTTTAAATAATTCCCAATTTTATTCATTTTTCACTACTTCACTAGATTTTTTTCTAAATCCATAGTATAAATTCTGATTAACTTCCCATGATATACATCCTAATTTAACAGGTGCAGAATCTATACATAATTCAGAATCTTGTAAATTTTTTTTTTCATTTCCATTACTATATTCCAAATAGTTATCCTCACTTTACAAATATTTTGTAAGATTTTATTTATATTTTTACTATATATCACTTGATTTTTCTATATCCACAGTAAACATTTTATTTCATTTCCTATTATAAATTTCCAAATCAAACAATATTTGATCCAGAATTTTATAATGACTATTTCCAATTTCACATTCACTTAAAACATTTCCCCACGTTAGGAATATTTTAGAATATTTTACTTTCATTTTTCACTTTATCACTAGATTAGACTATATCCACTGCATTAACAAATTAACTGCAATTCAACATTTTATTTCATTTCCCAGATCCCATTTAAATGGTAAATCATCTTAAGTTTGTAATAGATCCCAAATTAATACTGAATGTTTTTAAAATCACATTTAAAGCCACAGAAACATGTTGGATGAACTCACACTATATCTCCTACTTGAATTCCAGTTTTGAAATTTTTTAATCTTTAACATAACTAAATCCCATCGTATGAACATTTGAATTTCCTTGAGCAAACACAGCATTTTATGCACAAAAGCCCCACTAATATTATAATAGATTTCAAAGAAAAAACACAGCAAGGTATACTCCAAACTTATTTTCGAATTTTACATGTACAACATCATATGTAAGCCCCACAAAACAGTTTGAATGAATTATTTCCTCCTTGATGTCCATCATGACAATAAAATCTTGAAAAAAACACATCACATTTTAAGAAGCAAAATTGCTATAAAAAATCTAAGAAGTGAATTCAAATAAAATAAATCCAATATTGTATGCACAATGACACCAAAAGATTTCAAACATTGCAAATAATAATCAAAAATGAGAATCTTGAAGGGATATGTGAAGAAATGAACAACATATCCATCTGAAAATTTAAACTGTAAACACCTGAACAGCTATTTCTTGTTTCACTGGCAGCTGGACAATATTATACTATATATAAGGGTTAGAATTTTAAAGAAGCATTTAGTGTGTAAAAACAGTTTAATTTTCAAACATAGTAATACATATTTAATTTAATCTTTTACTGATTTAGAATTTTAGGTAAAAAATAGATAAATTATATATATCAGGGATTTAAAACAATGAAAACCAAAACTATTTTCTTCCCTATCAATTTTTTAATAGAATAATCCTAGGTAAGAAAAAGTTCAGGAAAAAAGCATGCTGAAACTTTGGGTTAGGTGAATAAAAATCTTTACAGGTAGCATCAAGGTAGATTTAAATCTAACAATACCAACTGGTCAATTTAAATGTCCCTATTGTGTTGTCAATTTTAAAAACAGGTTGAGCTATAGGTCAAGTTTTACAGTAACACCTATAAGCAACTCACTGTATTAAACCAAATTGTTCAACTGGTCAGAATATTGAACAAATTGTTCAGTCAAAATGTGAACGTGCAAGGTGATAAAATAAAATATACTTACAATCCTATAAGACTTTAACTCAACTTTAATGATGTTGTGACAAAATTAGTTTATCAGTTTGTATAGTTATATTATAGTCATTTCCATTCTGAAGTGGAACTGTTTATTTTGAATTGCTATAAAATTGTCCAAACTAAGCTTTCATATAGTTTTTCTTTCTAAAAGTATTCTATATTTATAAGAATCAGATATCATTTTAAATAAAACATCATATATTCAGTAAAATATGTGTGAAATAACAATATGCTATTGATAAGTTTTCAGGGGAGATAACCTAAAATATTATTCTTTTTAATAAAGACTTTTTGAAAGAAAAGTTATTATCTCCCCCATGGAAACTTCCTACAAACATATATTGCAATTTTACACATATTTTACTGAATATGAAATGTTTTAATTCACTTAATGTCTGATTCTTATAAATAATCATCATTAAAGTGGAGTTAAAGTTTTATAGGATTGTAAGTATGTTTTATTTTATCACCTTGCACTTTCATGACTTGGCTGTGGTTTTCTACAGCAGTTGGTTCAAATTTCTGACCAGTTGAACAATTTGATTTTATAAAACAAATTGCAATTTGGTCAAAATTTTGAATGATTTGCAATTGGTGGAGAGCAACACTAACAGTCAACTCACTGTAAGGTATGAAAATGATGAAAATTAATATTTCAATATGTATTTCAATTCTATTTGTACGAGATTTAATCTTTTTTACCCCCAACAATATTATTTACGACCTAAAGCGAGCCTAAAGCTAAGGTAATTGGTGATAATTAATAGTGTGTTTGACACCAAAGCTGTCAAGTGAAGCCATGCACTTAATGGGTCACTAAATTTGACAGTTTACACAGCTAGCTCAACTTCCTGTTCATGAAAGAATTACGAATTTGCCGATATTTCAAAGGAAAATCACTAATGAAATCAAGGCTAAGAAATTCAGGTCAAAACGGGTTATTTTTCGGAATTCCTGGGTTATTCAATGACCCGGCAGGTGTCCCAGATGATCCCTCAGAATTTCGAAAATCTCGGTCACACCCGCAGAATACCGGTCAGTTGACAGGTATGGCTTCATATGTCTCTTGCAAGCTGGTATTTAAGGAGAATCAGAAATTGTTAAATACTTGATAAATACTTCAATAAACACAGTCATAAATTCTGGAGAGTGGTATTTGGATTTAAAACCACTTGTTGCAATACCATTTGATGCCAAAATCAAGAGTTATCAAAAGTGGTCATTTCAATTAATTAAGAGGAAACAAACTTTTTAAATGCATAAAATGTTGATATAGCCTTCAAATTTCTGTAAATGTCCTTGAAATATAATTGATATTTTCACATTTACAAACATTTCATGTTAATTTGTTCATTGTACATACAGTAATAAAGCTTGTGTTATATTACAGTACACTAGAGGAAATAGAATCTAAGTCAAAAATATCCATGTTGGAAGAGGTGAGAATATGTTTCACACAAATTTTATTCTAAATCATAGTTCAGGTCTCTCATTTGTTATAATCAATCTGTTGGTTCAGAAAAAGACATGAACACATTAATTGTTTCAAATTTTTCATATCAGGGCCTTTTATAATCGATTATACAGTATGTTTGTTGTGCCCCACTTAGGGGGAATATGTTTGTTTGGTCTGTGTGTTTGTTCATCCCGATTCAGTTTAAAGTTTTTCAAGGAATATTTTGATGAAGTTGATGTTCAATCAACATAAGACTTATTACACATGTTCCCTTTGATATGAGCTTTCTAATTTTAATGCAAAATTCTAGTTTTTACCCCAATTTCACAGTCTACTTAACATAGAAAATGATACTTTGAGTAGGGCATCTGTGTACTATAGACACTTTTATTTTCCTTTTAAAGGACATATGGTTGCCTATGATTGCTTACATCCACTTCATTTGAACTCTTGTGCCTAGTTGTCTCATTGTCCTTATTTTTAATATGAAACTGTATTTTGTTTATGTTACCAATTTGTTGCAGATATTTCAAAAAGAAATGAGCAATTTTAAAATGTGAAAACACCCTTTCTTTAGAATAAGATAATCAGATGTAATTTCTATATAAAGTTAAGGAATGTGATATGATTGCCAATGAAAGAACAATAAATCATTGAACAACTATAAGTCACTGTACAATTAGTAAAACCCATTACCTTTTCGTAAGCTATAAAAGGCTGTGACTTTGACAAAATACAAAACAAATCAAAGAAAACCAATGGCATGATTAATGTACAAAAAAATGAAAATCATTATTGATACACAGCAACTGATGACAACCACTGAATAACAGACTCCTAACTAAGGACAGGAATGTACAGAATGTGATGGTGTTAAACATGTTGGTGAACACTCAACCCTTCCTCTTACCCAAAAACAGTGGTATGAGAGTTCAACATAAAATCACATAAGAACAAATTGCAAAATATATGTATAAATGATATTTGGTAAAGCTGTTAATGTTTGAACATTTCATCAAGCCAGCTGATGTTGAAATTACTATATTATAACAGGAAGTAAAACTTAAGGAAGAAGAGATTTCTAGAATGGAACAGAAATTGGTTAGTAGCTAATATTATATATATAAAAAAAATACTTCCTACACTTTAAACAATGCAATCATAATGATTTGCATGTTTAAAATCTAAATCATTTCATTAACATTAAAAATTATTGAATTTTAGTAATTTATTTAAAACATTGTATATTTTAAAACATTTTATATTACATTTTGTATTTTGCATTGATTAAAACACTTTTTGACAGATTTATGGTAAACTAAATATGTTATCCCATATATGATATCCCGAGGTCATGTTATTTTATAATTTATACTGTTTAAAATGAATTAATTAAAATTTGTAGGTCTTGAAGGTTACTAGTGCAAATGTTGCAAATATTAATAACTCCATATGCATTATGTTTTACAGTCTGAAATTACCATGACAGCAAGTACTAGGTCTGTTGTTCAAGACAAAGTATCTATTACTAGGTATGTTTTATGTTACAATTATTCAAAAAGTGTTCATTAGGCCATATTGAAGAACATATGATGTATAGAAAAATGTATAAGGATATTTAGGTATGATTGTATTTTATCATGTGTAGTTGACCATACTATACAGTTATTAATTTAGATAGTTAATTCCAGAGTTATACTATTTAGTTTTGATAGACGTTATTAGACTTTGACCGTTTTTTGGACCATCATAATACATAACACCATGTGAAACGATAGTTATCAAAGGTACCAGGCTTATAGTATAATACGCGAGACATGCTTTTTATGTACATAAGACTCATCAGTGACACTCAGATATAAATAGTTATAAAGGCAAACAAGAAAAAAGTTGACGAGCAATCCAGAAAGTTGTGCCAAATACAGCTAATGTAATCTATGCCTGGGATAAGAAAATCCTTAGTATTTTGAAATATTCAAACATTTGAAAACTATATTCAATGATTATTGACCAAAAGCTTTCATGATTTTGAAGGATGTTTTTTATCATGCACTTGACCTTACTTCATCATTATTTTATTGGAATCACAACATTTGTCTGGCTTATTGTAACACAATAATACTTTGTGAACACAACTCTGATACAGTTTTGAATAGCATAGCTCATCTTAGAATTTTATTATGAAATTATACTGAAAATACAAAAAAAAACCCAGAAAAATCACAAAAGTGTGAGACCAAATACAGGCCTTTGATTCCATGTCCATTGTATACAAGTGTATATTATCTGAACTTTGAAATAAATCATCGTTGTTTTGTTTACTGATTAATGGTAACAGCATCCATAAGATATAACGAAGAGTGATGTATAAACACACATGCTAAAAGATTCAGTCCTAATATGTTTCAGTTTGTCAGATTTCCCTGAATTTTGATCAGTATGTTATTTTATTATAGTTGCAGCACTGGTGATCTGGCCCTGTTCTGTTTGGATGAACGACATGACCAGTATGTTGTGTTTACAATTGGCAGCACACTTCACTTTCTACACAGTGATTGTATAGAACCCTTAGGTTTACAAGCAAGTAAGTACAGTTATTTAAAAGTTCTATAAATGAAGTTGATTGGTTTCTTTTTTTAGCTGTTTTGCATTTTGTCATGTTGAAGTCTTGTATAGAATACTATATGTTATTAGTTGAAGGCTTTACAGTATCCCTTAGTCAATTACATCTCTGTCCTTTTGTCAATGGTTGATAATTGTCTCATTGGCAATCATACCATATCTCCTGAAAAGTTCGCAGTCTTGAACCCTTCAAATTCCATTTATTGTCCTTCCCTATGCCAATATCACCCTGCTCTGTCGCTCTGTAATTCTCTTGTCAAGGCTTCAAAAGCGACCAGGCATTATCAGCAACGTCACAATGTGAAAGGAGAAGTTATCAGCGATATCACAATGTGAGAGGAGGCGTTATCAAGCTAGCATTCGTCAAGCATAAAACTGTCATAGGAAGAAGGAAACGACCAGTTCTAGAACGATAAACAGATAATCGGGTTTTCTTTGTATAGATATTGTAAATTATCAGTCGCTCGACACAATGTGAACCTTTTTAGCTCGTTCGCTGAGCTCACTCTCCAAAAAGATTCACATTGTGGCTCACGGCTGATATTTTACGATATCAATGTGTAGAAAACCCGATAATCTATGCTTATTAATAGATCAATAGACAATTTTAGCATTTTTGTTCACTTATAAGTTGACATCCAAACATTGTATACAGCTCATGGTGCTTCTTTGTTCGAAAACATGAAAATCTTACATTGAGTGCAGAATGGTTTTATTCCAGTTTAGTTTCCATGACAAAAGTTCTTCAAAAATAGGATTGTCTTAGAGGGTAAAAATTGTATCTTTATGGTAACTTAAATTCTTTGTAAAAGAAAGAAGTTTTCAGCTGGTCACTTTGTCACTTCATTAATGTATATAATGGATGTCAGGTCATTTTTGGCAGATTTTTTTTAAACCCAAACTTTTAAGTAATAGGGGTATAGTTTTAGACCTGTTTGTCTATTGATGCTGATAATATTTTGGACAGAATAGGGGAACTAATATTTCTATTCAGTTTTCCAAATATGTTTACAGATCCCAGTGAAAATAGGAAATCTTGGGTGTTGGCAGAAATAACAGATAAAGAGTATTGTCAGGCAAAAAAGGTAAATTAAGCTATGATATAAAGCTATTATATAGACTTTCAGAAGATAATCTTTTTGATTGATGCAAAATCTGTTTCCATGAACTCTGCTCATATTGTAAAGTCAAAATTGCTCACTTACCAAATACCATAAACAATATTCTGGATGACACTGAATTCAAATTTGTACGGTAACAAATACTTGAACTCAATTAAGTATGTGTTATACAGTTTATCTATTAAAAAAATAATCATGAAAAATCAAAAGTTATAGGGGCTTAGGTGGACGAGTTATCTTAAGACGATCTAGTGTATCACTAGCCAGTCAACAATGAGGTTGTGAGTTCGAATTAAGCATGTGGCATGTGCGCTAACTCCAATCTTAATTGACTAGAACTGTCAGTTTTCTTACCGAAGGTCCTTGGTTATGTCTGGGCACTACAGCATTCTCATCAATAAAAACTGACCCCCACAAAATAGCACAATGGTGTAGAAAGTGGCATTAAACACCAATCAATCAATCAATTAAAAGTTATTTAGGCAAAGGAAACATTGTTCTAATGATCTTTGATTTAAAACACAGTGTAGGATGTTTTGTTTTACTTCAATTGTCTTCTTTTTATACTTAAATTGTAATGCTTCAATTGTATTTTTTAGTCCCAGAATAGATTCAAAGTTCCTATAGGTACCAAGTTTTATCGAGTAAAGGCAAAACCATGGGCAAGAGATTCATCACCAAGAAAGGGAGATTTACTGCCTGGAACTTTATCACCAAGAAAAGGGGACTCAGCATCTGCATCTTCATCACCAAGAAAAGGGGACCCTGCTTCTGGATCGTCATGACAACAGCTTAACTATAGAATTCATTAGTTATAAAAATCAAGTGTTCATAAATTAAGGGATTTAAAAATCCCTGACTTTTAAAGAATACAAAGACTTTCATCTTTTGTATATTGGGCTAATTCTGCTATAACAATCGTATATTTCTGTGTTTGACTAACAATCTATTATGTCAGGTAAATCATTTATTTGACTTACATCTTTACAAGTAGAATTGAATTTAAATTTATTAACTGCTTATGAAACTTTTCATCAGAATGACATTTATTGTTTTGAAATATGTATGAACTTGACAACAACTTCAAAATTTTTCATGCTTATTTACCATCATACTAGTTATAAGTTCAACTTCTATTTTTGGAATTTCCCAGTTTGATGTGAATATGATGTGACCATCTTAACACACTAATTTGTGCACTGCTATGTGAATTTTTCAATATAGATTTTATTATTCCTTGCTGTAACTTAAAAATAAAATGATGGCATTCATTCATTATAGTGAATTGATGACCACTGAAAAAATGGTGGAATAAATCAAAGTGATTCATGTTAAGCAACCACTAAAAATGTTTTTTTAATGTGATATACTTACAATTTTATATGTTCATCAGTAACAAATATTTGTGAACACTTGATTGATAAAATTTCCATATCTGTGATGGCATTAAAACACAAAGAGTTGTAATCGCTACACTTTGGTTGTTGAATGAATGATTTATTTTTTGTTTACTTGTTTGTTAAGTTTTTTATTTGTTTCATTGTCTTGTGTTGTTTTTTTGTTTTTTAGTTTATGCACATTACCCAGGGATGTTAATTGATATAAGTGTGAATTTTACCATATTAATCATAGTTACATCATTACATGTTACATGTTCTTTGTCATAAAACTTTAATGATGATAAGATCTTGAAGTGGTCTCAACATGAACCATGATATGGAGATATTTACACTTTTCTTTTTAATGTGAAAGTTCGAAAAAATATGCATGAACTACAAACATGTATTTGATAAAAAAAAATTAGAAAAGCGTTTTAAGAAAAATATAAAACTTTTGATGCAATATTCCCTTTAAGAACCTCTCGTAACAGTGGCAGATCTAAGGGGAGGGTTCCTGGGGTTGAAACCCCCTCATTTTTTTCTGACGATCATTGAATTTGAAAGGGGACATATAGTTGGAACTTGGAACCCTCTCTTTGTCCTGGGTTAGGAATTTTACCTTTTATAAATGTCTGGATCTGCCACTGTGTAACTACAAGTTTACTTGCAGTTAAAGTTGCATAGTGACTGGTCAAGTACTTTCATGAAGAAAAACACAACAAATTATAGTCTTTTTATCCGTGACTCATATGTATATTTCCATTATTTATTGAAGTGAATGTGCATCAAGGTTTGAATATTCTAGAAAAATTATGTGTAATGTTAAAAAAAAATAATCAGTAATTGTCAGTTTTTAGACATTAAGCATGCATGGTGTGCTGTATTACAAGGGAATGTTGGTATACCTTATTAATGGGAAAACAATTTGGGAAAAGCTTTAAGTTTTTTTTTGTTTTTTGTATACAAAGCTTCCTTTATTAATTTTATAAAATTGTCAGTGATTGCTTAATACAAAAATGGCTATACATTTTACATTTTTAGTGCAGATATATAACAACTTTTTTGTCTTTCAATAGCTATCCATATCTCATTAATCTATTATTTTTGACATAAAGAGATGGTTTTATTAACCACAGACAATTCTACACCGATAGTCACAGTGTGCATCACTGGAATTGATAATTACAACATTTGTTTTACTGACGTGAAGGGCTTCAATGTTCAAACATTAGGACCTTAAAAATCACTGCTTTGTAAAGATCAACAGACACACTCTGCTGAAATATACTTTCTTTCCATATATACTTTGTTGTAGATTCTGCAAACAACTAGGAGAATGGTTAAGAAACAGAAAATGTTGTCTTGTCCTTCAATAATTTTCTGTTAAATAATTGAAATCTGACATATTATACAAAACTTATATTTTGCTTGAGAAAAAGTGTTGTAGTGTTCACTATCATTGATGCAGATATCAAGATATGAAAGGTCAATGTTAAGAAAATGTTGATTAAAAATACTATTTTCAAATAAAGATCATTAAAAATTTATCTGCATTCACTAATTAAAATTGTTTTGAATTTTATAAATTATATATATATATCTTATATTGTGATTAGAGTAATTACCCAGTTGTGTTCCTTATTTTCAGTGAAAACTAAAGCTCCTCTCATAAGAATGATTTCACTAAGATGTAAGGTCTCACCATAAATTAAATTTTTATGTTTTTATGTCTTTGAATTTTTGGATAAAAAAAAATATAAGGGAAAGTTGTTGTTAATGACAGGGGGTTACTGTAACAACATATTTCCCTTGATATTAAGATGTCTTTCAGTATGAATTGGGTGTGATAGGGCTTTTATTTTAGTTCATTGCTGTGTATAAAGTGCTTCCAAAATCAGTTATGATATCAAATAATTTATGTATACTAGTTGTAATGTTCTAGGATATAATAAAACTCATATTATGACACATTGTTGTATGATGTATATATTTCAAAATAAAGTATAAGAAAGTTTACTATTAGATTATTGGCATGTAACAGCAAGGTAAATTCCATTTGGTTCAAAAACTGAACAAGAGGCTCTCAAGAGCCTGAATCGCTCACCTGGTAAACAATGCCTTATTAACTAAATTAATAAATTAATGTTTGTTGTAAATTAAACAGAGTAACAAAGGCCATGTACTATCCTGGAAATACCTTTTAAAGCCTCTTAGGAACCTCTGGAAAGAAATGGGCATGAGTTCACCCTACACTTGATTAAGATACAGTCTAGGTCAATCTGATGATTCAAAATACAATTGCTATTAACAGTTTATCTGTATATTTAATAATATTCAAGATAATAACCAAACACTGCAAAATTTCTTTAAAATCATCAATTCAGGGGCATTATACCTGAAAAACCAGTTACCCAATTCGGCTAAAAATTTCAGGACAGGTAGACCTTGACCTAATAAATACTTTAACTTCTTGTCTTATTTGCTCTAAATGCTGGAGTTTTTGAGATATAAGCCAAAAACTGCATTTTACCCTGTGTTCTATTTTTAGCCATGACGGCCATGTTTTTTTGAAGAAATAGAAAATAAAACACAAACTTTATTTTATACACCCTACTGATCATTCAGTTGAAGTTTGGTTGAATTTGGTTGAGTAGTTTTAGAGGAGAAGATTTTTTAAAGTTAGCAAATATGATGAACAAATTGTGAAAAATTGTCATTAAAGGACAATAACCCCGTAAGGGGTCAATTGACAATTTTTGTCATATTAACTTATTTGTAGATCTTACTTTGCTGATCATTTTTGCTGTTTACAGTTTATCTTTATTTTTATAACCCGTTGTTGGGTTGCTGCCCCTGAATTGGTAATTTTAAGGAAATTTTGCTGTTTTTGGTTATTATCTTGAATATTATTATAGATAGAGATAAACTGTAAACAGGAATAATGTTCAGCAAAGTAAGATTTACAAATAAGTCAACATGACGGAAATGGTCAGTTGACCCCTTTAGGAGTTATTGCCCTTTATAGTCAATTTTTAACCATTTTTCGTAAATCTTAGTAATCTTTTACAAAAATCTTCTCCTCTGAAACTACTGGGCCAAATACTTCCAAACTTTAACTGAATGTTCCTTAGGGTATCTAGTTTGTAAATTGTATCCCAAGTTATGATCTATCAACAAACATGGTCGCCATTGCTAAAAATAGAACATAGGGGTCAAATGCAGTTTTTGGCTTATAACTCAAAAACCAAAGCATTTAGAGCAAATCTGACGTTGGGTAATATTGTTTATCAGGTCAAGATCTATCTGCCCTGAAATTTTCAGATGAATCAGACAACCTGTTGTTGGGTTGCTGCCCCTGAATTGGTAATTTTAAGGAAATTTTGCTGTTTTTGGTTATTATCTTGAATATTATTATAGATAGAGATAAACTGTAAACAGCAATAATGTTCAGCAAAGTAAGATTTACAAATAAGTCAACATGACGGAAATGGTCAGTTGACCCCTTTAGGAGTTATTGCCCTTTATAGTCAATTTTTAACCATTTTTCGTAAATCTTAGTAATCTTTTACAAAAATCTTCTCCTCTGAAACTACTGGGCCAAATACTTCCAAACTTTAACTGAATGTTCCTTAGGGTATCTAGTTTGTAAATTGTATCCCAAGTTATGATCTATCAACAAACATGGTCGCCATTGCTAAAAATAGAACATAGGGGTCAAATGCAGTTTTTGGCTTATAACTCAAAAACCAAAGCATTTAGAGCAAATCTGACGTGGGTTATATTGTTTATCAGGTCAAGATCTATCTGCCCTGAAATTTTCAGATGAATCAGACAACCTGTTGTTGGGTTGCTGCCCCTGAATTGATAATTGAAAATAGGACGATCCAAAAAACATTTAAATAAATTGAAAAGCCAAAATAATCATTGATGAGAGATTTAACCAAAAGAATTAAGGTGAGCGATTCAGGCTCTTGAGAGTCTCTTGTTTGCAATGGGAAACAAATGAGTATAATAATGACAGAAAGATTCCAAGGTTTTGTAAAGTCACCAGATAATGAGCTGTTGGAGATGACAAGTGTACACCAGGACATTCTACTTTCTATTCTGCTGATTAGTACATTTACAGCCTGAATTAAGAGATTTTAAATAAGGTATTCATTGAATAACTAAACACATTTATTAAAAAAACAGTTAATGGCATGACACAGGTTATGTTCTTCTCATATATGTTATGATACTAAACCCCTAACAGGAAGGATTTTGTCTGATATTCATATGATGAAATCATAATCTTTCAATCAGTTTAATTGAAGTCTGGAGCTGGCATGTCAGTTAACTGCTATCTATAGTAGTCTGTTGTTATTTATGTATTATTGTCATTTTGTTTATTTTCTTTGGTTACATCTTCTGACATCAGACTCGGACTTCTCTTGAACTGAATTTTAATGTGTGTATTGTTATGCGTTTACTTTTCTACATTTGCTAGAGGTATAGGGGAGGGTTAAGATCTCATAAACATGTTTAACCCCGCCACATTTTTGTGCCTGACCCAAGTCAGGAGCCTTTGGCCTTTGTTAGTCTTGTATTATTTTAATTTTAGTTTCTTGTTTACAATTTGGAGTTTAGTATGGCGTTCATTATCCCAGAACTAGTATATATTTGTTTAGGGGCCAGCTGAAGGACGCCTCTGGGTGCGGGAATTTCTCGCTACATTGAAGACCTGTTGGTGATCTTCTGCTGTTGTTTTTTCTATGGTCGGGTTGTTGTCTCTTTGAAACATTCCCCATTTCCATTCTCAATTTTAATATATTGAAAAGTACCATTTACAAATAGGAAAGTAAGTCTGCATGGAATATAATGACATCCTTGTAACATGTACCAACAGAAAAGGGTAGAAAGAGTTTGTTATAATAATTTTAGTAATTGTTATAGCTAAACAATTTTTTTTGCACCAGTTGGGTTGCCTTTGAATTTCTTAATGGATCTTTAGAACATTTTCAGTCCCATTCAATTGATTTTAAAATGCATTTTTATGTTTTGCAGTTAAACCTTTGTCATATACTAGGGGAGGGTTGGCACACTCCTCCCACAAACATTGCCAGATTCAGTATGTGCCTGTCCTTCAGTGGTTGTTATTTGTTGCTGTTTAAAGTATTTGTTTTGTACATAAATCAGGCTGTTGATTTTCTTGTTCAACTTGTATTACTTTTGCGTGTTTGCTCATTGTTGAGGGCCAAATGTTGACCTATAGTTGCTAACTTTCTACATCATTTAGTCTCTGGTGGTAGTCATGGAATAGCCAATAATGACACATCTTCTAACTTCCATAACATTAGAATGAAATTTCTTTGGAAAAAAGGATTCCTGGATGCTTAATTGAAGACTACAAATGAATTGCAATCTTACTTTCTAGAAGCTCATTCTGAAAGCCCAAACCTGTTTTTGTAATAACACTTTAATATATTAAAATGTATCCTTTGTTGGGAAGTTTACTGGTATAAATACTGGTTAGCTGCAGTGCAATGTAAAGGTGAAAAGTAGAATAGAAAACAATGTGTAACTTTGAATTTACAAACATTTCCTGCTTTATAATCAGCATGATTGAGAGTATGTTGGAAGACAAAATACCGTTGATAATAAAAAAAACAAATTTCATCTTTTAAAGCAACAGAGGATAAAACCTAACAATTGTTGACTTCATTGTCTCAAATCAGTTCTACTTTCCAAAAATGGGATAAGATAAGCAACAAAAACTCAAGATTCCAGGCCTCACGGTCATAAAACTTTCGAGCATGTTTTTTTGTACTCAGACTCGAAAATCAACCAATCAAATTGCTGGATTTCATGTTTCGAGCATGATTTTTGTGCTCCGAGCACTGAGCAAAGTTTTATGCCTTCAAGGCCAGGGCTATATTATAGAAAAACAAAGGATACAATATATCCATCAATGTCACAAGATCAGTACATGCACAGCTAAATACCCCACTCACTGCCAGTTTTTGAAGACCACTAGCATCGGTTTAAGGGGAATTCTTTGCAAACTGAGATAATTTAGGTGGTCTTTTAGGGTAAAGATTAAATGAAATGCAATCAAATTCATATGGCACCAAAATCAAATATAAATCATCCAAGGTTGATCACTACTTTGGAGATACAAAAATAGTGCATTGATCATAACATTCTAAACATCCTATCAATGAACATTTCCAGAAATTTATCAATGAAATTACTCAGATATTCAAGTTCCAAAATGATATTATACTTGTGAAGATAATTATATAACTTGTGCAAGGGTCAGGAAACTAGTACATGTTCTCAAAATATCAATGATGCCATTGTTAAAACAATCTTTAAATTGGAGTTATTTTCCTTTGTCCATAATTGTAGTTGAATAAACTACAACCAGTGCTTTATCATGTTTATACAATGCAATGTTTAATTTTTCTTCCCCTTACCACTGATAAATTAACGCAATCTTTATCATTCAGTGATTACAAGCACTTTGATTATGATGTAACACCACCAAATTGTGCCAGGTCAAAACAAAAAAATTCCCCACTTAATTGTAAATATCAAAATGTGTAGAATATATTTTGGTCATTTAGGTATCGAATGAATGAATGCATTTTAAATTGAGGGCATATATTGCCTGTTTCTCAGATATGAAGTACCTGGTTTGGTATAGCCAAAGTTCCAGTAACCAGTACAGTCCATGTAAATTAAAAGGGTTGGTCAAGAATAGGTGATGTGCACTTTACTGAAATTTTAATACAAAACCTGGCCTACAATTGCAAGAATGATGTGGCATGCACACATAAGAGAAATTATCTCAAAAACAAATAAACCACAACTTTAACTAGATGTGTCAAAGCAACAGGAATGGCCCTGTCCCAAAAAGTTGAAAAATCTGCAAATTTTGATAACACATGTGGACAAAACATGATGGTAGTCTCACATTGATGTGTTCATAATTATAAATTAACTGTTAACAAAACTCAGCTCAAAATGTGGAGGCCTATAGAAAAAAAGTCTGTATAACTGTGATTTTTAACAATTTTCAAAGTTGTAAACCCTTAATTTTGGCAAAAGTTAATGCAGAGGAACAAAACTTAAACGATCTGTAACTCATCATGAGTAACTCGCATACCAAAAATCAGCCCAATATCTGAAAGTGTTTAGAAAAAAATTCTGTATAACTGTTATTTTCACCAATTTATCAAAGTCCAAAGCCTGTAATTTTGGCAAAAATTAGCGAAGCGGAACAAAACTTAAACTTGCCCTGTATCTCATCATGGTTACCTCACATACCAAAAATCAGCCCAATATCTGAAAGCGTGTAGAAAAAAAGTCTGTATAACTGTGATTTTCAACAATTTTCAAAGTTGTAAACCCTTAATTTTGGCAAAAATTAATGGAGAGGAACAAAACTTAAACTTGATCTGTAACTCATCATGGTTAACTCACATACCAAAAATCAGCCCAATATCTGAAGGGGTTTAGAAAAAAACTATGTATAACTGTGATTTTCAACAATTTATCAAAGTCCAAAGCCCGTAATTTCAGCAAAAATTAGCCGAGCAGAACGAAACTTAAACTTGATCTGTAACTCATCATGGTGAACTCACAAACCCAAAATCAGCCCAATATCTGAAGGTGTTTAGAAAAAAATTCTGTATAATGGTTTGTTGTGGAATTTCGGAAAGATGAAATTTCTGAAAGACGAACTTTCGGAATAGGGTAAAACTATATGGCACTAACAACTGCGTTGCGGGGCCATAAAAATACAGAAGAGCCTACACATAAAGCATAGGGAAACTTTCAGCACAGAGCGAGAACACATGGTTACATATAATGAGGGGAGTATTCCTATTGATTTTGAGGGCAACAAATCAAAAGTCATGGTCAAAGCTACATTAAAACTGAAATGAGTTCGAAAAGATGTTTCTGGGATTGTAACTACCTTGGATATATGGTTAAATATAATATTGATTTTGAATCATAGGTTATAAGACAATTGTATGCCAAGCTATTGCAATAAATCACATGGACCTTTAACCCTGAGCTAATAAGCCAGATATGATCAACAGAGATGATTTATTTTGTGTTATCCACCATTTTCTAACTTTGAAAATGCCTGTACCAAGTCAGGAATATGACAGCTGTTGTCCATTTGTTTGATGTGTTTTGTCATTTGATTTTGCCATGTGATCAGGGACTTTCCGATTGAATTTTCCTTGGAGTTCAGTATTTTTGTGATTTTAATATTTTAATAGAAATTTTAAAAGATAAAGGTACATTTTGCCAATGTATTAAAAACACAACACAAAATACTGGTACTTAAACTGAATTCAACAATTTATTATTCAACATAGTTTTCAGAAACATAACAAATATACTGTAAATTCAGAAATTATTGCATGCATTTATCATTCCAATTTTGTTGTTTTTGACTATAATCTGATTTTAATTTTTGCGATATACAGAAAAACCCTGTTTAAATCTTATAATTTGTTTTAATAGAGAGTTTGATTTATTGCAATTACAACCCTGTCAAATGTTTTCACAATAATAAAAACATTGCAATAATTTCTGAATTTGCAGTTAATAAAACTTGGAGAATAAAAATCAACAGCATTAAACCTTTCTTTGGTTCTAAAAATCTTCATCACATGTCATGAACAAAAAAACAGTCATATACATTTTTTCATCAGTTTTACACAACTCAATTTTTTCTTATTTCAGATATTTCATTTTGGTTTTCTCACTTCCAATGCAGAAAGAAAAAAATTGACACTTAGAACATTAACAATCTGAATGCAAAGTTGGGTTTTGCTTCATTCTATGCGCATTGCATATTAAAATTAGATAGCAAGATTTTCAATGTTACAAAATGGATGCAAGTCTTGGAAAATAAAGTGATACATTTTTTAAAGAATATAGTCATGGCCATACACTATCTAAACAAATAAAGGGTGTCTAATTATGGCTTGCATTTACTTTTATTACTAATTATATGACCAGAAAAAAGTATCTGTGTTAAAATTAGAACAAATGTGATTTTTTTTTATAATTACATATTATTCATCACATTGTGAATTATAAAACGCTTAAAAATCTTTAATTCTTAATTTTACAAGTATTTACAGATGAACCTTACAAACATATTTAAAGCATAATCTGAAATACTGTTACAACATTTCTATGACATATCTTCAACTTTTTACAGATAAATATTCATCTATTCATAGGAGAATATTCAATAGGTTAATTGTGAAAGTAAATATCCATGATTACTGTCATCAACAGAATATTGTCTGTAAATTTCTCTTCATATGATACAATTCTTCTTTTTGCTGAAATAAAGATTGGACATTATCAAGTTCAGCAATGATATAAAAAGTGCAATTCCTTTTACCAATAAATTGAAGTTTTTTTCTTCAATTTATGGACAGACAAAGTGATTCTTGTATAACTCTGAACTTTGTTGGAGTTGACATAAAACACAATTGATTAAATTCATTGGCCATACAGTCATTTAAAGGTTGTTTCCTTTCTACAAAATTGTAATTTTTAATTTAGTATTTACAAAGGAAACAGTTACTACCACATATAAGACACAACTATGTTCTCTAAAAATTTGTATACTTTTCTCCTTTTCTCAATTTTAGAAATTAAATATAACATACCGATTCTAACAAAAGCTTCTTCTGCAATGAAGACAGATCTTCTCTTAATTTTGATTTTACCATCACCTAAAATCCAAGAAACAAATTGACATGTGAATTTATTGATCTGTTTTAGTTCATAACCATTTACAATTGGATATAAAACTAGAGGCTCTAAAGAGCCTGTGTCGCTCACCTTGGTCTATGTGCATATTAAACAAAGGACACAAATGGATTCATGACAAAATTGTATTTTGGTGATGGTGATGTGTTTGAAGTTCTTACTTTACTGAACATTCTTGCTTCTTACAATTATATCTATAATGAACTTTGCCCATTAGTAACAGAGAAAAATATTTGGTAAAAATTTACATAAATTTACCAAATTAATGAAAATTGTTAAAAATTGACTATAAAGGGCAATAACTCCTAAAGGGGTCAACTGACCATTTCGGTCATGTTGACTTACTTGTAAATCTAACTTTGCCGAACATTATTGCTGTTTACAGTTTATCTCTATCTATAATAATATTCAAGATAATAACCAAAAACAGCAAAATTTCCTCAAAATGACCAATTCAGGGGCAGCAACCCAACAACGGGTTGACTGATTCATCTGAAAATTTCAGGGCAGATAGATCTTGACCTGATAAACATATTAACTCCATGTCAGATTTCCTCTAAATGTTTTGGTTTTTGAGTTATAAGCCAAAAACTGCATTTTACCCCTATGTTCTATTTTTAGCCGTGGTGGCCATCTTGGTTGGTTGACCGGGTCACGCCACACATTTTTTAAACTAGATACCCCAAAGATGATTGTGGCCAACTCTGGTTTAATTTGGCCCATTAGTTTCAGAGGAGAAGAGTTTTGTAAAAGATTACTTAGATTTATGAAAAATGGTTAAAAATTCACTATAAAGGGCAATAACTCCTTAAGGGGTCAACTGACCATTTCGGTCATGTTGACTTATTTGTAAATCTAACTTTGCTGAACATTATTGCTGTTTACAGTTTATCTCTATCTATAATAATATTCAAGATAATAACCAAAAACGGCAAAATTTCCTCAAAATTACCAATTCAGGGGCAGCAACCCAACAACAGGTTGACCGATTCATCTGAAAATTTCAGGGCAGATAGATCTTGACCTGATAAACATTTTTACCCCAATCAGATTTGCTCTAAATGCTTTGGTTTTTGAGTTATAAGCCAAAAACTGCATTTTACCCCTATGTTCTATTTTTAGCCGTGGCGGCCATCTTGGTTGGTTGACCGGGTCACGCCACACATTTTTTAAACTAGATACCCCAAAGATGATTGTGGTTAAGTTTGGATTAATTTGGCCCAGTAGTTTCAGAGGAGAAGAGTTTTGTAAAAGATTACTTAGATTTATGAAAAATGGTTAAAAATTGACTATAAAGGGCAATAACTCCTAAAGGGGTCAACTGACCATTTCGGTCATGTTGACTTACTTGTAAATCTAACTTTGCCGAACATTATTGCTGTTTACAGTTTATCTCTATCTATAATAATATTCAAGATAATAACCAAAAACAGCAAAATTTCCTCAAAATGACCAATTCAGGGGCAGCAACCCAACAACGGGTTGACCGATTCATCTGAAAATTTCAGGGCAGATAGATCTTGACCTGATAAACATATTTACCCCATGTCAGATTTCCTCTAAATGCTTTGGTTTTTGAGTTATAAGCCAAAAACTGCATTTTACCCCTATGTTCTATTTTTAGCCGTGGCGGCCATCTTGGTTGGTTGGCAAAGTCACGCCACTCATTTTTTTTAAAACTAGATACCCCAATGATGATTGTGGCAAAGTTTGGTTAAATTTGGCCTAGTAGTTTCAGAGGAGAAGAGTTTTGTAAAAGATTACTTAGATTTATGAAAAATGGTTAAAAATTGACTATAAAGGGCAATAACTCCTAAAGGGGTCAACTAACCATTTCGGTCATGTTGACTTACTTGTAAATCTAACTTTGCCGAACATTATTGCTGTTTACAGTTTATCTCTATCTATAATAATATTCAAGATAATAACCAAAAACAGCAAAATTTCCTCAAAATGACCAATTCAGGGGCAGCAACCCAACAACAGGTTGACTGATTCATCTGAAAATTTCAGGGCAGATAGATCTTGACCTGATAAACATATTTACCCCATGTCAGATTTCCTCTAAATGCTTTGGTTTTTGAGTTATAAGCCAAAAACTGCATTTTACCCCTATGTTCTATTTTTAGCCGTGGCGGCCATCTTGGTTGGTTGACCGGGTCACGCCACACATTTTTTAAACTAGATACCCCAATGATGATTGTGGCCAAGTTTGGTTCAATTTGGCCCATTAGTTTCAGAGGAGAAGATTTTTGTAAAAGTTAACGACGACGGACGACGCCGGACGCCGCCGGACGCCGGACGCAAAGTGATGGGAAAAGCTCACTTGGCCCTTCGGGCCAGGTGAGCTAAAAAACTCATGAGCAGAACACACATGGTGTGTCCCTTCCCTGTTTGTAAAGATATAATTCAGCAAGTTTAGGAACATGGAAACCAAACAACATTTGAAATTTAGCGCATTTAAGAAGATTATTCTAATGTCACTCACTGCTGATGCACATATTTTATTTGATCAAGGGCAAATACTGCAAACAAAATTGTTATGGTTCTTTTTCATAAATATCCTAGGCATGAGATAACTAACATTGTTTTCTTGATAATTTGTATTTGCAACATGCATAATTCCTATAAAAATAGTTGATTGACACAGATTTATAAACTCATTTTATATTAGGTCAATGACAACTAGCAAGGTTATGATGGACTTCTTTTCCTCCTAGGAAAACTGTTGTTTATAACAGCTAAAAGGGAGTCATTTTCGGCAAATTTCGGCAGAAGAAGATTTAAGAGAAACAGGTATAACAATTCCTGAGCATTAAATATTGCTTGATATCAATTCATTATTTTAAGTTTTGTTTATCATAGCGACATTAAACAAGAATGTGTCCATAGTACATGGATGCCCCACTCGCACTATCATTGTCTATGTTTAGTGAACCCTTAAATAGGGGTAAAAACTATAATTTGGCATTTAAATTAGAAAGATCATATCATAGAAACCATGCATGTATACTAAGTTTCAAGTTGATTGGACTTCAACTTCATCAAAAACTACCTTGACCAAAAACTTTAACCTGAAATTTGCACTATCATTTTCTATGTTCAGTGAACCGTAAAATTGAGGTTAAAACTCTAATTTGGCATTTAAATTAAAAAGATCATATCATAGGGAACATGTACACTAAGTTTCAAGTTCATTGGACTTCAACTTCATCAAAAACTACCTTGACCAAAAACTTTAACCTGAAATTTGCACTATCATTTTTCTATGTTCAGTGAACCGTGAAATTGGGGTTAAAACTCTAATTTGGCATTAAAATTAGAAAGATCATATCATAGGAAACATGTATACTAAGTTTCAAGTTGATTGGATTTCAACTTCATCAAAAACTACCTTGACCAAAAACTTTAATCTGAAATTTGCACTATCATTTTCTATGTTCAGCGAACCGTGAAATTTGGGTTAAAACTCTAATTTGGCATTAAAATTAGAAAGGTCATATCATATAGGACACATGTGTACTAAGTTTCAAGCTGATTGGACTTCAACTTCATCAAAAACTACCTTGACCAAAAACTTTAACCTGAACGAACGGACGGACGCACAGACCAGAAAACATAATGCCCCTTTACTATCATAAGTGGGGCATAAAAACTTGAGTTAATAAGAAGAGATGTCCACATCTCCCTCTACCAAACCTTAAACTATAAATAATTCACATTATTTAGCAGCTTAATCTTTCAATATGGTACAAACAATACACATAAAACTGACTGTCAGGATACAACTTACATGTTGATGTGTTGACTGATTCTCTACTTCCTTCATTTCTTCTTCAAGATCTTGTTGTGCCTCACATAGATTGGACAATCTGTAGAAGAAACAAGATTAAAGAACAATACATGTTAGTTGATCGATGAATGACAAAGTGACTAGGTGATGGTTGAATGTTACAAAATAAGTCATTACTTAATAGACAACTTTCGAGTTCGATGCATTTCCGTCAAAAACTGAACATCACTTGTGTGTTTAGGGGCCTCGTCACTTCCATTCCCATGTTGAGCAAGTGGTTGGAAAACTATGATGCTATATTGCACGAATTATTTTCGGCAAATTGAATTCTAATAATTGACAATCAGCACTTGTGTCATTAGGGAATTGTGATAAGTACTTACAGAATAAAAATTATTGCTGGTTTATCCTGCACCATGATGATCAGTAAGATGCTTGATGAACGTTAATAGTGCAGGGATACAGGCAATCCCCTCTATCTGGTAAATGATGTCACAAAGGTGTGCATAATTGATGAGTTTTTCCCGGTAATGGATGAACTGGAAAGTGGTCTAGAACCAGGGAACTCAATTTTGATAATAATAAAACAAGTCCAAAGCCCCAACACAGGCTCTATTCCAAAGACAGCTTATATTATCATCATAAAACAATTTATTATTGAGTTCAAGATATCCAAGATCATAACTCTAGAAATCTAATTGCTACACCAGCAAAAATTAAACTTGTTGTGCATTCCATTGCAGCAGTAAGATTGGAAAGTTGTATGATCATATCTGAAGTACCATGTAGGGAACGGAAGTTGTAACAGTGGAAATCAAACTACAGCTGTGTTTCCAAGCATGTAGTATCAATGCAAGGGCCTATACAAGAGAAAAATATTTATCGCCAATAAACTTTTTTCCAAAGGAATACAGAGAGTAACTTTATGCTCCAACAAATATTTAATAGTACATAAAAGTTGAATATTTCTGTTAAAGTTTACGGTACTAAAAGATTATAACTGAACCAAAACAATTTGTGTATGTTAATAGTTTCCCCAGAAGGTTAACATTCACAGAATTTTTTTAACTTATACTATATCATTTGACATGTTTCAATGGTCAAAATATGTAAAATTTTGTAAAATAGAGTTATGAAATACCTTTTCTCTTGTTCTGTTCTAAACTGGTGGAGATGCTTCATTTGTTGTTTGAACAATGTCTGAAATGAGAGTCATTTTTAAGAAAATCAAAATTCTCCCACATGAAAAATTAGGATAAATCATTATTAACAAATTTATGAAAAAAATGATAATTAAAACAAGAGCTGCCCAATGAAAAAAAATAATACAGGCTTTAAAATTGCTGCTGTGAAATTTAGTACTGAGACAATGATTAACAAGAGGCTGTCACAACGACAGCAAACACGATTTATTAACATTTATTTGTATCCTGCCAATATCACAAGAACCATAACTGATGAACGGTGAAAGTGAAAATAGTCAATATCAAATTTGACCTCCATTTTGTCATCAGTATCAACATATTAAAATTTGAAAAGCTTAGGTTGAATGGTTCATGAGCACTGTGCTTAAACGGCTGTGGGTAACTTAAGTTACCCACAGCCCAAGATGGAGCCGCCTTGCGTCGGTTAGATACTTTTCTTCTATAGAATAACAATACCACGAATGCATCAATTAAACAACTGAATTTAAAAGTTGTATTAATCGTTTAGGGAAACCCTTAAACTGGAAAGGTGATTAAATTCTACAAAATAAACGATCACAGCACGATTTTAAAAAACACTTAGGCTGTCCGTAACTTCAAAACAACTTGTCCGTAACTTTTTTCATCATACCAATAGAGATGTCCGTAACTTTCAAAGAATCGACATACGCGGATGTAATGTTTAAACTGATGATAGAGATTGCATCGAATACATATTCACAAAACGAAGTAGATGTCTAGTATGATATAATTCATTGTATCGATGGAACTTCAAGGCAAAATTGGGAAAAATATGAAAAAAATCACGATAAATCCGCAAAACTCGGGTCTCATTTTGTATAACGACGGGGTACCCGAATCGCCTAGTTCGGAGGGTTGTTTCCGATCATAGCAGATAAACTGTTGAAACATCATTGTTCGTTTTTATTTTTGAACAAGTAGACTACACAAGTATTTTTTACACATACATGTAGCATGTATACACTTACTGATTTTCTGCCAGCAACGACAAGGGTATCGTGAATCCGGGATTTTGGAGGGGAACCCAAATTGCCCAGGCATGCAGTGGATAGACTATACGAGACTTAAGTGCACAAACTTTTCCCGTCTTTTTGAAAAAGCCAAAAACACTTTTCTCTCATCCCCACAAAAACAAATCCCATCAGCATTGACAGTAAAATAAAAGGGGTGTCAATCTGGACACACTGGGACGTTGCGCACGGCGATATTGCGGCACCCTGGCCAAGATTTACAGTAAATGGGAAAACTTCAAAAAGGACATTTTGTATAAATGAATAAACCTAGTTTTACAGCTAGCTGCATATTTCATTTGTATGCAAGTTGCATTAAATCTCATTAAACTGAATAAAACTAAAAGACACAATAGGTAAAAGTCAGTGACAATAAAAGGAAAAGAGCAGTCAACATAGTGTAACAATTCGACATAGTATATAAAAATATAAATAACTACGTAGGACATCAGGGTAATTTAATTATAGTCTAACAACCCCTGATAACATACAAAGAGAGAAAAAAAACATACTAGGAAACATATTCAAAAAATCATAACACTATAACTAACTGGTGGGATGTATAAATACCGAGCCGCGTCAAAGAGTATTCATCAAAATACACATAGAAAGAAACAGAGGTGAAGGTAAATCGCAAACATATGATTAAACTCAAAACATTAAAGAGTATGGAAAATCCTTGGTCTGACAAGCGAAAAACGTCGATAAGACGCACATCAGTAAATAAAAGTTCAAACCATAACCAGGATGGAGTACCACAATTCAAACCCCATATAAAACTTCTGTGGTGTAAGTATGATGCGTTAATAAAATCACATTTGGTGGTGAATGAGTAGTATAAACGGCCGCGAAGGTTACAAATATGATGTTAATTGTCTTATAATTGTTGAAATTATAATTCTTAAAATTTTAAATCAAAAGTTACCCACATCTAAAAATAAAGTTACGGACAGTCTGCTTAGTTTCGATAAAAAAGTTACGGACATCTTATGCATTTTTTAAAGTTGACCTTGCGCTTTAGTGAACTCTATATTAACAAATTCATGGTAATTGTTAGTCATTTTTTTATTCAATAATCCTATAAATATTTACATTCTGCATGAAAAACGTCGCAAAAGGTACATTTTGTATGAATTAAATATCAACGAGTTTAGAGTCCGCCATCTTTGGCTGTGGGTAACTTAAGTTACCCACAGCCGTTTAAGCACAGTGATGAGTAAATGCACGGACACGACTGGAAAAGCCATTTTTCAATCTTTCAAGAACCATAACTCCTGAACGGTAAAAGTCAAAATCGTCATTATTGCACTTGACCTCCATTTTGTCATCAGTAACAACATATTAAAAGGAGTATGTCCGGTAAGACCCCTTTTTGGCCCCAAAATATAGCAGTTTTACAAAATTGTTAAAATGTAAACTTTTAAATATATATTGGACAGTAGAATGCTTCTGCTACATAAATATTGGTTGTTTTTGGCAATACAATGCACATATATCGAGTACTTGCACCATTAAGTCACGCTAAATTACTGAAATCTTCACAATTCTATCATTTTAGCTAAATTTCAGACGGTTTTCGTGTAAAACGAAAGTGGCCGCATTCGTGTTCATCCTTAATATTGAAATGTAAGTTGTATTTTATGGTAATACATAACATATATAAAGATTTTGGATGAACACGGATGCGGCCACTTTCATTTTTGACAAAAACTATCTAAAAAGTGACAATTTTCAACATATTTGGTAGATTTTTCATATTTGAGCTTGAATCGGATCGTTTTCAATGACTAAATCAGTTAAAATCTTTCACATAAACTAATTGATTCAATTGAAATAGACACCTAAGTGTTTAAAGAGAGGTCAAATTCATTCGTCAGATGAACTTGAAATTTGAGGCCAAAATTGATCCTTACCGGACCTACTCCTTTGGGAAGCTTTGGTTGAACAGTTTATGCGTAAATGCACAGACGACGACTGGAAATGCCACTTTTCAATCTTTCAAGAACCATAACTCCTGAACGGTAAAAGTCAAAATCGTCATTATTGAACTTGACCTCCATTTTGTCATCAGTAACAACATATTAAAATTTGAAAAGCTTTGGTTGAACAGTTCATGAGTAAATGCACGGACATGACTGGAAAAGCCATTTTTCAATCTTTCAAGAACCATAACTCCTGAATGGTAAAAGTCAAAATCGTCAATATTGAACTTGACCTTCATTTTGTCATCAGTAGCAACATTTTAAAATTTGGGAAGCTTTGGTTGAACAGTTCATGTGTAAATGCACGGACACGACTGGGAATGCCATTTTTCAATCTTTCAAGAACCACAACTCCTGAACGGTAAAAGTCAAAATCGTCATTATTGAACTTGACCTTTATTTTGTTGTCTGTAACAACATATTAAAATTTGAAAAGCTTTGGTTGAACGGTTCATGAGTAAATGCATGCACGGACAACATTTGGCCTTACATCCCCAAATCAATAACCTACATTTTTGTCACAAAAATCCGGTTAATAAAATGATATTTAAATCAAATAAATTCCAGAAAAAAGTAGGGTTAGAAAAAGACAATTAAATCTAAAAAATTTCAGGGTCATTACATCAATATATTCTATAAATACACTTTGAATTAAAATCTATAATTTCCAAATTTAATCCTAGAACTGTGATCCAATGTTCCTTGCAAGTAATCTGATAACTTTTTCATTAATATCCTCTGATTGCTTCAAAATTAATTTTTCCCAGTTGCAAAAATAGTTTTTCATTTTTTATTAAGTAGTAATAATGCCCCTTGGCAATTTGATTATATGCTTCTCAAGCTGACATTTCTAGTAAGATGTTTATTTCCCCCTGAACCTTTGGTGGTAATTGATTATTTCTGAGGGTGGAGGAAAATAATAATAAAGATATAACTTAAAACAATCACTGATGAGGTTTTTTGCTTGGGACAGCATTTTTGGTTGGATGCTAGGATGGGTAGAAACTAAAGTGAACAGGTTTGTACTTACCAAGGCATTATCCTCTGCTTCCTTTAAGACTGATACATCTTTTTCTAGTGCCATGAGCTCCTTCAGCATGTTACCCTGATATTTATTCAAAATGGATGACCTATAAGATAGTTTTTTCAATTGATTTTTTAATGTATTGAAAATTAGATGCATGATTTTTTTTTATAATTTGTTAGTGGCTTTGAACTAGCTTTCAGTAACTGTGAGTACTCTAAGATCAGTACTTAGTGTCTTTATATTGTTGGGATGTACAAGTACCCTGCCAGGTCTACTGTTTTTGTTATAGTATTTTTACTCTGTATCCATCTGATAGGTTAAGCCCTTTTCAACTGATTTTTATTTTATAGTTTGTTCTAATGTTGTACTGTTACACCACTGTCCCAGGATAGGGGGAGGATTGGCACTTTCAAACTAGTTTAACCCCACCACATTCTGAATGTGCCTGTCCCAAGTCAGGAGCCTGTAATTCATTGGTTTTTCATTTGTTGCTGTATATCATAGTATGAAATTCAAAACAGTGTAGCTGTGGCCATTGATTGACCCATCAAAATCATCCATTGACTGGGACAATTTACGTGAACGTTTGTCTGTAACAACCACTGTTCATGACGTACCTACGATAGACATTTAAACTGTGGGGTCAACAAAGGTTTCTTAACGCCTTTAATTATAAAATAATTCGAAAAATTAATCAGGAATAACCTTTGTGTTTTGATTTATATAATCGATATAAATCAAAATATCGTGTTATTTCTGATTAATTTTTCGAATTACTTTATTTAGGTGTTGAGAACCTTTGGTGACCCCATAGTTTAAGTGTATTTAAAAAGTACATAGTGAGCATTGGTCGTTACATACAAAAGAGGGACGAACGTTCACCTAAATTGTCCCAGTCAATGAATG
Source organism: Mytilus edulis (assembly GCF_963676685.1). Classification (NCBI taxonomy): domain Eukaryota; kingdom Metazoa; phylum Mollusca; class Bivalvia; order Mytilida; family Mytilidae; genus Mytilus; species Mytilus edulis. Next base: position 116,416,982 of record NC_092344.1, on the reverse strand, counting down.
ATTTTAATGTGTCAATCAATGGCCACAGCTACACTGTTTTGAATTTCATACTAATTTGTTTTTCGTTCATAATTCATGCAGTTACTTTTCTCATTTGAATTGATTTACATTTGTCATTTTGGGGTCTTTTTATGGCTGACTATACATTATGGGTTTTACTCATTGTTGAAGGCAGCAGGGTGACCAATTGATGTTGATTTCTTCTCATCTTTATATATTTAAGATTTATTCAACGAAAGTTAAATAATTTTCATATCTAAATGAAGTAACTAGTCTTTGGGATAAAACCCAAGAATCAGATTGTTTCGGGAATTTTGAAGCCATGTAATGAGGAAAAAACATGCAATTAGACCTATAGAAAATTAACAAAAACTCAGGTACAGAGAAAATTTATTTTAATTAATATAAAATTTTGTTGTTTAAAAATCCTGTCTAAACAAAAAATTACTATTAGAAGTTCAATAACTTATCTATTGTATACACTAGAACACACCCGTGATATCGCGGGTCCGTGACTGAATTAAAGTATATAACTATGTGCAAGCCTTATCTTAGTATAAGTACTGTCATCTGATAAAGTCATGCCGATTATAAGATACACAATTTTCTCTGCTTTCAAATCTTTCTGTTTGAACCCGTCGAACTGGACCTTATCAATTATTGGTAATATTAATTATTTGGAAAATAAAAGGTCCTGGAATAGAGTATTTTTTAATCAACAGCATTGTCCTATATTAGTTATAAATAAAGTTGAATTCTTTGATTCACTGTTTTACGTCATGCCCGCTAACAAATTGAAACTTATTTTTAGTCAAGATTTTTAGTATTCGTATTGTTATCTTAGAAAGTCTTACGGATTAAAATACTACAATAGTATATAGTACAAATTAGTAGGTAACAATTTGACAATTTAGTAGTGTCAACCCTGTGATTATGACCCGTGTATATAGCATATTAATCCTGACTACACCGTTTGGTGGTGCGCCTGTCAGATGCGGAACGTACATATAAGGTAATAGGTAACAGGTGATTATACTATTGGTATCGGTATCGGAATCGACCCGGAACTTCGTAATTATTGGCAATATTAATTACGTGGAAAACAAAAGGGCCTGGAGTGGTGTAATTTCTAATCTACACCTTTGTACTATATTAGTTGTATATAAAGTTGAATTCTTTGATTCGTCGTTTTTACGTGATGACGGCTGACAAATTGGACCTCTTAATTTTAGTATTATAGATGTATTGCATCATTAGTTCTGTTGTATAACATATGCTTAAATTGATGTATTTATTCTGACCAGTAATATTAGATATATGCACTCCCTATCAAAACCAGTGACAATACCTTTACTTTTGAAATGAAGGTATAATCTAAGCTAATTTTTGTGTGCATCTAGATACTTGTTGACACCCCTTTTTTATATGACTTATTTAAAAAAGAATTCAGGATTAAAACAAATCCAGGCAAGTCAATGGGAGAGGTGGTGCCTTGCCAATAATGGGGGTTAAAATTTAGAAAAGAAGGGTAAGATACAAATATTTTATTAATCAGGAATTTGATTATACCTTTTCCTTTGCTGCATTGTCCAAACTGTATTCATTTGTTTTTGTGTTGACTTCAAAACAGACTTTGTAAGCGAATCCAAATGATGTCTTTTTTCCTGTCAAAGTAACAATACAATTGAATAAAAAACAAATCTTTGATTGAATGAAAAAGAAGAGACGATGAAATAGTAATACTACACAACCAAAAAGACATAAAGAGGTTAAATTACAAAGTCCTGGATTAATGCAAATTTTATAAGCAAAATGAAGCTCATCCTCAATAATATTGAAGAGCATAAGTTAAGGAACAAAATAATATAAATATAGTATTTATTGGTAGGTTATAGAACTTCTTTTTGCAATATGATTTGGACTTTTACCTTATATTTAGCATTGGCATTATTTGGGTCTCAAATCGTAAGAAAAGATATCTAGAATCTGCTTAAATTTTGGTAATGTCCTTTTATGAGCTTTTGAAGTCTTATATGAAAAGAAAAGTGGGCAATATGTGGCAAACTATTTAACCCTGTTTTGAAAGGAAAAACCAAGGAGTCTGAACATCTGACAAAAATTCCTAAAGCTGACTTAAGTTTGATAAGTTATGCCAATTTCTAATTATCACAAGATATGATTGGACCAACAGATAGACAATAGTATACCATGTTACTTCTAGTCTTTAATGAATGTGAAAAAAACCAGTTAAATTCAACTATATAAGAGATGCGTTGCACGATACACATTGAAACAACTAAGCAATTACATGCTATGAAACTGAAGTTCTTACACCTATATGTCTTTGAACATCTATGCCAAAAGCTTTGAGTAAAGTGGAGACCTCTGTTGTAGGATCTACATCTAACAGTATCTCACTACTTCTATCTGATACCATATCACTTGAATACATTTGTTCTTCCACCATATATTTCTGCTCTGGAATAATAGAAAGACCCACATTTATTAAAGCAAGCTTTGATATAACTGTGTTTGAAAAAGTTATCTTAAATCAAGGTAGTCAAAAAGTAATGTTTTTTTCCCAAAAAAAAATCCAATAAGACACAAAAAAGTTTAAAAAATGAAATAAAATTATTTGTCTGAAGATAATGAATAGTAGTAGGCTATATTTAAGGAATGTGCCTGTATATTGCATGAAATGTAAAATGACAGTAACAGGTCATAAACCAATTTATTTAAACTCATACATATTATGCAATGTACTTGTCTGACATATTTTGGTTTTGTGTTACCTGACAAACTATTTTTATTTTTCTAAAGAAGTTAAGACAATATTTGCCTCTCCAAAATGAAGTATTTGTTGTGTCTTCAAGTTTCTATGTTTTACTCTTTAGTTCACTAACCATTTGGAACCTCAATTTTCATAATCTTAACTTCATTACTAATATAATGAACAAACCTCTGAATAACTTTCTTGGAATGTAGGCTTTATCTAGATCATCATCATCCTGAGAACTTTCTAGATCTGAGGTCATAATAGCCTGTTACTAGTTAAGGAAATAATTCATAAAGCTCTTAAAATAAGATTACAGACCCTCATATGAGAGCATTCTTCATAAACACAACAGTCAAACCTATTTTTTCTTTAAATTTGGATAGTCAAATTACTATTTGTTCAATGCCTTCTTTTTAACCCTGATGAGTCAAACTCAGTTGATTTGAAATCTGTTATCTTAACAAACTCCGACACATTGCAATAGTAAAGATGCCATGTTGACATTATAATTGCAAATCATCATGATGAAAATCACAACTTTGCCTTATTTTTTGGCTAAGTTTTTTTAGTTCTTGCTTCAAATGACATTAGCATCATTGGCATGAGTCATCATATTTTTTCTCTAAGGATGCATATTCAACCTATATACATCTTAGTAACAAAGTGTGGCCAATTTTTTTTTCAGATCGACAGATCTTAAAATTGAATTTAAATATGAAATAGGAATACAGCACTTTTAATTTGATACTTTATAAGTTCTCAACCATGAATAAAACAAGCAACAGACAGACAAGATGTTTCTAAATTTGAATATTTTAGATTGTCAATCATGGTTATCAGGTATAGTACAATCTCCATTTTAGGAGAAATTTCAGCCTTACTCATTTATTGATTTGTTCTGCATAGTGAGAACACAAAATTAAGGACTGAAAATTGGACTGCCACTTGGGAACCAGGGTTCGAAGGATGGAGGCAGGCATTAAACCTTGCAACAGGCCATCTTAAAAATAGCAGTCCAAAAGAAGATTTTTTTCATACTTCAAGCAAACCAGAACTCTTAATTCTAAATTCAAGATGTTTAGTACAGATTTAGCTAATACCAATGTTTGATACACTAGGCTAAAGATTAAGTCAATCCTGCACACACATTTGTAGAAATTAAATTTATAAATAATATGAAAACACAAGGGCGTTTACAATGAGTCAGAAAGCATTTTCTCATGTTGTTACAATGATCTACAAAATCAAATCAATAGGATGTCCCTACACAATAAAAAGTATAGAAAAGAAACAAAATTCAGAGATAAGGGACCTTCAATGTTTTTTTTCTTTTTCCTTTTTACATAAAAGGATACACTATATTTTCTTTTCAATGATGATTTTGACGGCCTGATAGTAGTGGATGGACCTGCAAACATAATATTAAAACATATCTAATCTAACTATCATATCAGCTTTCCTGATAATTGGCTGTGATGCATTTAATATTTTTTGGTCAAGTGTTGTCATCTATTATAAATCAAAAATAGGTAAATATATAAATAGAAACAATTAGTTAAAAGCAGCCTTTTGTTATAACTATTACTGTTTTTCTCTTGTAATTAAGGTGAATTGTACATTAAGAATAGTCTCCAGATAATTATTCTAAATTTGTTTTTTTATTAAATATCAGACAACAGCCAGTCAGTCACATAAATATTTGCTTAAACCATGCTTACAAACAATACTAACCTGAAATTAATCCACCTGATTTTAGTATTTTCTTTTTGTTCCTGTTTATCTCCTCTATCTGGAATTCCTGAGAATCCTGTAATACATGGAATTACAAAAATACTGCATCATTGTAAATTAATTCATTGTGTACTTTACATCTTATATTGATGTGCAACATTTTCTACTAATCAATATATACATGTACAAACTGAAATGAACAACATAGATATAGGGTCACACTTACTCAATAAAATTATTACCAGTCATGCCTAGCTGATTTTTTTGCCCAGAATGAAAAATATTTATATATACATTTATACACGATATATCTTAAAAAAAAAGAATTCTGAATAAATCAATCTTATACCTTTAAACTTGTTTTTTTTTTATTCATCAGACAAGGATTTCATTTAAGCCTTTGAAAAAATTCCAATTATATATCACAATTGAGCTAAATCTTCAGAAGTATCAATTAAAACTAATATGGTTACTGTATACATGTTCCTGTTTCACAATTACATCAGTAAAGATGATAAAATTGAGGCCAAAGAACTGATAGCAATAAGTTAGTTCTCATTTTTAAGTTTAAAGATCACTTAAAATACAATAACTGTACCTCTAGAGACAATGTTGGATTCTCATCTGCTGTGTCTAATGCTGAAAAATTTATAACACAATTAGTTTCCTGTTATTGGATATTTTAAAAAGCCTTAAAGCAAAAGAAAATAGCTATTCATTCATAAAAAAAAATTTCACCCTTTTCTCAAACAAAAATACACCACATTCAAGTTAAAAAAAACCAAAACCTGTCAACAACAGAAAATACATAAACATAAACAATACTACCCCCACTTACAGAACAAGATGGTACCTTTATGTAAACATAGGAAAACAGGGAGTCAATGAAGGACGGATTTGACAACCCATCCCAAAGTATAACATGCTAACATGAAGCTTAAGACCAAATTTCCTGTCCACTGATCCATAGGCAACCAGCTTGTTAAATTGCTTTCAGGCTTATAAACAATTTAAAATCCATTAATTATCATCCTCAATCTAATTTTATTGTTTTACAATATTTATGTTTTTTTTGTTGTCTCAAATTGTATTGATCACTATAAGGTTCAAATAAATTATTTAAACGCTTGAAAAGGCAAATATGTCATTAAACACCCCCTAGTAGTATGGGCTATGTATTCAAAAATTATTGTGGAGACAAAACTTCAGAAAGCTGAAATGGGCAGTTCCTGAGGAAAATGTAACAACAAATTAATGCATGACCATGATATGTTTAAATATACAAGTATTTGGTAAACAGGATGTTTAGGAACAATGAATGTGAATGTATAGTATGGTATCATATTCTCACAAGAAGCTTAATGTCGTATTTCAGAAAGCTGAGAACAGCTCCTAATAAAAAAGATTAAAATTTTCAAATGTAAAATTAAGCATGCAAATATTGCTTACAAAAAAAAACATCATAACAAATTTAAGAAAGCTCTGATTTTGAAGTTACTGAAAAAATGCAACAGAAAATGTGCAGAACATAACAGGAATCACCTTACATGGGATTTTTTTTGGTTTTAATTGGAGTTGTAAAAGCTATTCAACAGTAACAAATTCATTATAAAAACTCACCTTCCTTTTCATTCAAGTCAAAGGATGCCAGACTTCTTGATAGTATTTTACTTATAGCTGAAGAAGGGCTATATGTTACCTAAAAAGAAGAAGTGAGTGTCAAAATCTTTTACTTTTTATCCTAACATAAATGTTAACCATTTTCTCCCATTAGGTCAATTTATTTGAATTTTGTTTGGAGTTCCACAGCTCTGTTATTGTTTGCAAGAATGTAGGCTTGTTTTGGCACAGCTTCAATGACTTGATATACTACTCCAAATTAGTGATGCTACAAATTTTGATAATGTAAAATGCAACAGTAGTAAATTCACCAACTGGATATCTCCAATTAATCTGAGAATTTATTATGTTTCTTGATTCTTACAAAGGCTAGCCTTTATTATACCTCATGCTTCTCATTTTCATTCTTCTTATCCTTTTTCTTTGTACGACCCTTTTTGTTGACTTCCTTGTTTCTAAAAGACAAATGATAGTACAAAATGTATGTTGATGTTTCAGATGTGTGAAAATTCTATCATAGAAAGAACAAATGGGGAATGTGTTCATGGGACACAGATGATGCCCCCGCTTGCATATTATATGAATCTATACTGGGACATAACTGAAGAATGGTAAATATGACGATACCCAAATGTGTACTTGATCAGAATGTTGTTGTAATAATTATTGTGTATATGTTTTATAATATTTGGTTGAGGCAAACTAAAGTTAGAGAACAGAAACAAAAATATTCATCAATTTTCCATTTGTAAAGGGGCATTACTCTAGAATAGTTGAAGTGGTGCAACCAAAATTCAAACTTGATCTGTATTTTGTGTACTCGAGTATCCCATACCAAAATGATACTTAACTAGTTGGTTTTCTGTTAGAATCTTGCTGCCTTCTTAAAGAAATAACACTTGATTAAAAGTGCCTCATGGGAAATTAAATATTAATCAAAATATGTTTCTAAACTTACATTTTCAATTCTTCTTCCTTTTCATCGCCAGAATCCTAAAAAAAAAAGCAAATTTCTCATGTATAAATAGCTGATTTGATAATATCTTATGTAGCTGTTTTTCCAATACATATCAAGAAAAAGTTACCTTAATCAATGTCAAATGGTATCTTTCAGAAATGGCATTAATCTCTTGACACATATGTGCTAAATTTAAATGGTAAACTTGTACAGTAAGAATGCATTTACTCCTGCAAAAATCTGCAAATTAAAGATACATAATAACATGGAACTTAACAAGATGGTCAAATGCCCATTAAAATGTGAGTTGCCTGACAAATGAAATTGTAAGGGGAGTTCTCAAGGTATCAAACTCTGTAGCAAGCACATGAAGAGTTTTAGGACCATAATTGTTGTGCTAAAAGGTCTTTAAAGTCTTAATAATTTTCATAGTATCAAAAGACATTACTCAGTAAATTTGTGTTAAGAATAATTTCTCTTAGCTAGATTTATTACTTTTCTACTTACCATCAAAAACGACTTCTGAGAAGAAAATATTCCTGATAAATCTAGAGGGATTTGATCTGAAAAGTCAATAACTTCTTATCAATAGTAATGACATTTTTAACAACTTAAAACAAGAGGCTCTCAAGAGCCTGAATCGCTCACCTTAATTCTTTTGGTTAAATCTCTCATCAATGATTATTTTGGCTTTTCAATTTATTTAAATGTTTTTTGGATCGTCCTATTTTCTTCAAAAGTCAAAAAAAATAATCATTTTCTCCTATGTTCTATTTTAGCCATAGGAGCTATGTTTCTTGACATACAAGGAAATAAAATATAAAATTTATACTAGATACTCTGAAACTCATTTAGCCTAAGTTTGGCTGAAATTGATACAGCAGTTTCAAAGGAGATTTTTTTAAAGTAAGTCAACATGATGAACAAATTGTGAAAAAAGTCTTTAAAGGGCAATAACTCCTTAAGGGGTCAATTGACAATTATGGTCAAATTGACTTAATTGAAGATCTTACTTTGCTGAACATTATTGCTGTTTACAGTTTATTTCTATCTATAATTATATTCAAGATAATAAACAAAAACAGCAAAATTTCCTTAAAATTATCAATTCAGGGGCAGCAACCCAACAACAGGTTGTCTGATTCATCTGAAAATTTCAGGGCAGATAGATCTTGACCTGATAAACAATATTACCCAACGTCAGATTTGCTCTAGATGCTTTGGTTTTTGAGTTATAAGCCAAAAACTGCATTTGACCCCTATGTTCTATTTTTAGCAATGGCGACCATGTTTGTTGATAGATCATAACTTCGGATACAATTTACAAACTAGATACCCTAAGGAACATTCAATTAAAGTTTGGAAGTATTTGGCCCAGTAGTTTCAGAGGAGAAGATTTTTGCAAAAGATTACTAAGATTTACGAAAAATGGTTAAAAATTGACTATAAAGGGCAATAACTCCTAAAGGGGTCAACTGACCATTTCCGTCATGTTGACTTATTTGTAAATCTTACTTTGCTGAGCATTATTCCTGTTTACAGTTTATCTCTATCTATAATAATATTCAAGATAATAACCAAAAACAGCAAAATTTCCTTAAAATTACCAATTCAGGGGCAGCAACCCAACAACAGGTTGTCTGATTCATCTGTAAATTTCAGGGCAGATAGATCTTGACCTGATAAACAATATTACCCCATGTCAGATTTGCTCTAAATGCTTTGGTTTTTGAGTTATAAGCCAAAAACTGCATTTGACCCCTATGTTCTATTTTTAGCAATGGCGACCATGTTTGTTGATAGATCAAAATTTCGGATACAATTTATAAATTAGATACCCTAAGGAACATTCAGTTAAAGTTTGAAAGTATTTGGCCCAGTAGTTTCAGAGGAGAAGATTCTTGAAATAGTTTACGACGACAGACGACGGACGACAGACGACGGACTTCAAGTGATGGCATAAGCTCACTTGTCCCTTCGGGACAGGTGAGCTAACAAATCTGTTAACATTAACAAATACAACTATTATCAGTATCAACCACTTACTGTAAAAAATGCATCTAAAAGAAGAATGTACTGCAATGAGAAAGAAAACAGCAGTTCAATGTGCAGAATACAACCATGAGAAGCAATTATAAGTGTAAAAAAGACTAATGTAAAATTGACTAAACATGAGACAAGTAGATGCCATCAAGAAAATATCAGCATTCAGATATAGGTTAAATTAATACCCATGTCACTGTAGACAGAAGCAGGAGTCTTTGGAGTTTGTATAACTGAGATATCCAAAGATCTGTACAACTTTCTAATATTTCCAGGAGTGGTTGGTGTTTTCTGAGATTTTCTTGTCAAAACATATGGAGTTTCCTTCCCAATCTAAAAAATAGTTATAGCAGATAGTATTACAATTCATTAAATTCAACAACAACAAAAAAGAAAAAAGATTGAATATATTAATTTTCAATGGAAGGACCCCTCTCCCTTTTCCCACTAAAATTACAACAACAATTACAGCCAGTTTTTCAATATGAATACACATATAGCTATAGATGACTTTTTTTTAAACAGAATACAATGTTTGAAAGGCATTAGATAAAAGACAAGGTGCTTCAAAGCTTACTATATTAAAATCAAAAGCCTTAACAAAGTTTAATTTGATTATAAGATAAACTCTTCTCTACTACAAATAAATCACATAAGAATGAAATTGGATGATTGTATACTCTCTAATTGACTTCACAAGTCTACATTCTCAGTCTTAACAGGCTTCATAAAATGGAAAATAAAAAGCTAGCATCTGACATTGTAAAAGATACCTTAGTAGCAAGATTACTCTTCTTTAGCACTTCAGCTTCTTTACTGTAATATCAAAAAGGATTTTAATCAATAAGCTATGTAAATGATTGTCAGTACAAAGAAACTACATTGAAAGTTATTGAAAATTAATATCCTTTAATTGTCATCATTTGTTCATATTCATAGAATGCTCTTTTGTTCAAGATATATCAGGATCCCTAGGTTTTGACATGATATTACACACCTTAAGAAATTTATAGGCAGTATTTTAATCGGCTGATGTGATGTTTCAGAACAGAAACTAGAACCAGATCCTTGTAAGCATAGCATGGAATTTAGATCCGTGTTTCCATTAGATTGTGTCATTATCATCATCATAAGCAGTACAATTACACACATGAAATATTGTATTTATCACAGGACAAAACAAGAATGTGTCTATAGAACACTGATGCCCCACTCACACTACAGTTTTCTATGTTCAGTGGACCATGAAATGGGGTAAAAAATCTAATAAGGCATTGACATTAGAAAGATCATATAATAGGGAACATGTGTACTAAGTTTCAAGTTGATTGGACTTCAACTTCATCAATATCTTTAACCTGAAGTGGGACAGATTGATGGACGAATGGACAGACGGACCAGAAAAAATATTGCCCATTAATGGGACATAAAATTTTGATTATAGTAACAAACAGAAACAAACCAGCTGATTGAGGACAGAGGAAGATTCAAAGCTGTTAAAAAATTTATAGACATCTTTCTATTGTTTATTTTTTCTTATATACCTCCCACTTCCTTTCTTTAATAGATTTTATTAATTCCCAATACCTATAATACAATTATGTTACTTGACAATTCTATATTTCTTGCATAGAGTATAACCCCTTTTAAAAAAAAGTAAAAGAAAGTGTTTATACAATAAAGGAAAACAAATTAACTTATTTCAGAAGCAGCAATAATCATGATTTCAGATATGACAAAATATTTTCCTAATTTAGGAATAACAAGTGAAACTGCGAGCTACTGCTCACTGATGATACCCCCGCCGCAAGTGGATAATATTAATAGTGTAAAAATATGCAAGTATTCGGTAAACAGGAAGTTGTTGAGTGATGAATCTGAAAACGCATCACAGGGTATAGCTGACTTATATTGACCCTTAAACCAAATTTCAGAAATCCTTGTATTGTAGTTCCTGAGAAAAATGTGACGAAAATTTTCAACTTGGCTATCATGTGTAAAATCATACAAGTGTTTGGTAAACAGGAAGTTGTTGAGTGATGAATCTGAAAACGCATCACACGGTATAGCTGACTTATATCAAGCCTGAAATCAAATTTCAGAAATCCTGGTAGTGTAGTTCCTGAGAAAAATGTGACGAAAAATTTTCAACTTGGCTATCAGGTGTAAAAATGATACAAGTGTTCGGTAAACAGGAAGTTGTCGAGTGATGAATCTGAAAATGCATCACACGGTATAGCTGACTTATATCAAGCCTGAAACCAAATATCAGAAATCCTGGTAGTGCAGTTCCTGAGAAAAATGTGACGAAAATTTTTCAACTTGGCTATCAGGTGTAAAAATGATACAAGTGTTCGGTAAACAGGAAGTTGTCGAGTGATGAATCTGAAAATGCATCACACAGTATAGCTGACTTATATCAAGCCTGAAACCAAATTTCAGAAATCCTGGTAATGCAGTTCCTGAGAAAAATGTGACGAAAAATATTCATGGGACGGACGACCGACGGAAGGACAGACAGAGGTAAAACAGTATACCCCCCTTTTTTTCAAAGCGGGGGTATAATTATATTTCATCAACACTAAGAGGAACCTAAGACTATATTAATTGCATAAAAAGACACATGCCTATTGTAACAGTTGTCTTCTTCTTCTTCCTCTTGATCTTTGTTGCTCTCAACTATTTTCTGGAAAGATAAAGTTAGTCATTATCTAAATAGCAAGAAACTACATTTGTGAAGGTTTTTTTTGCTCAAGGAAAAATCAAGTAGCCATATCATCATAATTTATAATGTGATGTGCCAAAATGAAGTTATTTTGTATTAATATTTTCCCTACAACTGCTGTGGATTAATAATTATTCCTTGGATACCAATTTTTATGGTTTTCGTGGATACAGGTGAACAACAAAATTAAATATTCAACAAATTATAAATTTACTATCACTTTGTATGCAGAATATGGCAAAACAAAGAAATCACGTATCCACAAAAAGACAAGTTTTCGGCAATCCACAAAAATTGGAACCCACAAAAATAAATGAATCCACAGTATTTTGTTTTAAAATATATAGTTGGCCAGATTGAGAAAAAAAAAAATCTTTGGCCAATTTGACCCATCATGAACATATACTTTATCAGCAATTATTAACAAATAATAATAACAGAATAATTACCTTACAAATACTGCTAAAATTCTCAAGAATAGAATTTGTTTCCTTTGTTGGTCCACTTGTCAAAACCGCACTGAAAAAAAAAAACGCAATATAATTCACACATAAAAAATGTAATGGAAAAAAAACCCGATAGTTGTGTTGTTAATTTTAGGTATTCACAAATTTGTTCATGAATATTCTGAGCAAGGTCAAGGAGCATTGTTCACCTTATAATCTTTAGTTCATAGTTTTCTGAGACTTTGATGGTCATCACTGACATCAGATAACATTTTTTATCATTAAATCTAATATCCCATTTTGCTAATGATTCAAGGTCCCTTTGTAATAGATTGTGGTTCTGGTGTGTTTGAATTTTCCTATGGAAAAGAGTTTTCACTTGTCAAGACTTAAAAATGGATATCACAAATAAATTAGAATTCTATTTATACAAATAAACTTGCCTGTTTTTCCCATGTACTGGTAGAATTGATATGAAATCAATGCACTGAACTCTCAATTCTATGAACAATGCTTTGTTGCATACAATTGATTGATGTTAACATTTGTACTGAAGCATAACAGATAAAAACAAGAATGTGTCCACAGTACACGGATGCCCCACTCGCACTATCATTTTCTATGTTTAGTGGACCGTGAAATTGGAATAAATTCTCTAATTTGGCATTAAAATTAGAATGATCTTATCAAAGGGAACATGTATACTAAGTTTCAAGTTGATTGGACTTCTACTTTATCAAAAACTACCTTGACCAAAAACTTTAACCTGAAATTTGCACTATCATTTTCTATGTTCAGTGAACCGTAAAATTGGGGTCAAAACTATAATTTGGCATTTAAATTAGAAAGATCATATCATAGGGCACATGTATACTAAGTTTCAAGTTGATTGGACTTCAACTTCATCAAAAACTACCTTGACCAAAAACTTTAACCTGAAATTTGCACTATCATTTTCTATGTTCAGTGAACCGTAAAATTGGGGTCAAAACTATAATTTGGCATTTAAATTAGAAAGATCATATCATAAGGCACATGTATACTAAGTTTCAAGTTGATTGGACTTCAACTTCATCAAAAACTACCTTGACCAAAAACTTTAACCTGAAGCGGGACAGACGGACGAACGAACGAACAGACGGACGGACGAACGGACCAGAAAACATAATGCCCCTCTACTGTCGTAGGTGGGGCATAAAAATCTTCCAATTGGATATAAAAACAAGAATGTGTCCATAGTACACGCATGCCCCATCTGCACTATCATTTTCTATGTTCAATGGGCCATGAAAATGGAGGAAAATCTCTAATTTGGCATTAAAATTAGAAAGATCACATCATAAGGAACATGTATACTAAGTTTCAAGTTGATTGGACTTCAACTTCATCAAAAACTACCTCGACCAAAAACTTTAACCTGAAGCGGGACGAACGAACAAACAAAGAAACAGACGGACACACAGACCAGAAAACATAAAACCCATAAATGGGGCACAAAAACAGGAAATGCATGACAACTGAAGAACCTGATATCCTTGTTTTTCCAGTGGACGAGTCTATTACGTTTTTGACAAAAATGTTGAAACTTATTTTCGTATGACATTTCTTTATTAGTATTCGTGCTTGAAGACCATTATTCACCAAGTTTACTGAAATTGAGAAAGAGCTACGCAGATCTTGATTTTTTTTTCTTGTTTCTGAAATGACGATCTTATTTGGTCTTTGTCTGAGGACACAACCCCCCTTTTTGGAAATTATAAGACGATGTCATGCGATGTTTTAAATGACAGCTGAGCAATGATATTTCATCGAACTAAATTTTAAGAAATGATACCAAAATAGCATACCAAACATATTGTTTATAGAAAGGTTAAATATATTTTTTAAGGATATTTTCTGTCTTGAAAGATTTTCTTTTCTTTTCTTTTTTTCCCCGACCAACCTGACTTTTTCATGGTGAAAATCTGTAAACCAACAAATTAAAAAACCCTGGCCTAAACTGTTGGGACCATAACCCCCAAAATCAATCCAAACCTTCCTTTATAGTTTGAAACCGCATGTTTAAATTTGAAAGATTTCTATTAACTTAAATATTAAAGTTATTGTCAGGAAACCAAATGTCTTCAGATGATGCTAACATGATACCAATATACAACTGCAAATTGTTTTTGCGGTCATATAAAAACACTAACTTGTCAATTTCTTCATCAGAACAAACTTCTACTTTCTTTTTTCTACTCTGAAATAGAAAAAAACAAATGGAAATGTGTCAATGGGACACAAATAATGCCCTCACTCGCATATCATATAAAGTTATAAGGGACATTAAAAGTGTTGCTACCACAATTTGTACTTGGTCTTATTTTTGTGGTAATCAAAGCGCTGTAAGCACTGTAGGCAGTTAACCAAAAACCAAGGCAAACATAATTATGAAAACTGTGGCAATGTTGCTTCAACATTTTTTAAAGATTTAAAAGAACAAACATTAAACATTTATATATAATTGTACATTTATGTTCATTTAATGAATTAATCATTAAGGCAAATAATTTATATTTTATCAAGGTTTTCAATAGCAACACACATGACCACGTTGGTCAAGAGTCTTTCATGAGTCAGCAGTTGTACAAATTTGCAATGATTGCAGTTCTTTTAGTTGATCGCAATTGTTCGTATTAGTTGACTGTTAGTAGTTCAAGTTGACTTTAGTACGAGCTTGTAAAAGTATGAATGGACTTGCTTCCCTGGAAAGAAAACTGAGTTTGTGTTGTACAGTACAAAAGTTATGAGACACAAATCAGACAAATGTTTACTACTACAGGGATCAATGGTGAGGTCTGACTGACCTGTCCATAGTAAATGTAAATGACTCCCACCTTCACCCTAAGTCCATTATGTCTATGTTTTGGAATAAAATGACAGGTGTTAGGGTCTAGCAAAGTGATATGCATA
This sequence comes from Mytilus edulis, assembly GCF_963676685.1. NCBI lineage: Eukaryota > Metazoa > Mollusca > Bivalvia > Mytilida > Mytilidae > Mytilus > Mytilus edulis. The sequence continues at coordinate 116,401,731 of NC_092344.1, read as the reverse complement.
TGTGTCGCCTATGAGATTGACCTTGTATGTCATTTAATCTTTTTTGAAATGACAAGCAGGAATGAATATGGTTTATGCATTGGTATCTTAATCTTTTACAAGTTCTCAAAACACACACAAGAGGGTGTGGGTGACCTTAGGGACTACCCCTATTTTTCATTTGACTTTTTATATTGTCCCATACATGAATATATATGGTTTATGGGTGGGGATCTCGACCGTTACCAAGTTCTCAAACAGGAGGGATGGGGTGACCCCCAGGGATTCCCCTATATTTCATTTGATTATATATATATTGTCGACTGTTTCCAAGTTCTAAAATATGAGTGGGTGGGGTGACCCTAAGGACTTCCCCTATATTTCATTTGATTAGTTATTTAGTCTCATACATGAATGTATTTGGTTGAGGGCTGGGGATCTCATCCATTTCAAAGTTATCAAGCAGGAGGAGGTAGAGTGGCCCAATGGACTCCACCTATATATCAAATGATTTGCTTTCATTCAGGTATCATATAATATAGTTGCACTATTTGTGCCTGTCCCAAGTCAGGAGCCTGTAATTCAGTGGTTGTCGTTTGCTTTTTGTGTTACATATTTGTTTTTTTTATAAATTTTTTATATAAATAGGGCCGTTAGTTTTCTCGTTTGAATTGTTTTACATTGTCTTATCAGGGCCTTTTATAGCTGACTATGTGTTATGGGCTTTGCTCATTGTTGAAGGGTGTACAATGACCTATTGTTGTTAATGTCTGTGTCATTTTGGTCTCTTGTGGATAGAGTCTCATTGGCAATCATACCACATCTTTTTTTTTATATAAGAAACTTCCAGCTATTTTAACTGACCTATCAAAATTGAGAAGAACAAAATACCCTTGAAATTGCAGTAATATGTTTAACTTGAAAAGCATCTAACATGCATTACCAACATTTATCACTGATAAAGAAAATTTATACTGTTACCAGGAACACATATATTGTTAGATAAACTGTTCCCAACTGTCACGTTGTACATGTATTTTCACATTAAAATTGGTGTACAAAATATTTTCTGCTTTTTCTTTCTTTTACATATATCTTTTGGTTTTCAATTCTAGTGTTTATATTTATTTACCATGCATAGATGTATTTTGTCACCTGTCTGGATTTTTTTAATTGGTATCCAAAACCCGGGATTACCCTTATCCGCTTCCGGAATCGTATCCGATATTGTAAATTGTCTTCTCGCGGCAGCCATTTTGTTTTCAATGTTGTTTTTGACAGATAGTGAGATACGATTTTACTCGGATTTACACATTATTTGTCGGCGATTTTCTGTATAAAGCTAGCGGTTGAACAAATTGAACATCGCTGTCATGAATAGTAATGATGAAAATAAGTTTGAGATCGTTTATTAATAGGAAACTTTGGTAAAAATGTTTGCAAAGTTATTTTTTTATTTTCTTTCAAGGTCCGTCGGGCATGTCGGCCGTAGGTAGTAACCAAGTAGAAAGTCCGACTGCAAAAGTGGAAGGTCGCACATCTCGGACCACCGCTAACTTGAAACCCTGCCTCCAAATTGAAAAGATACGAAAATTTCGTCTTCTAATTCAAAATTGCCGCCAACAGCGTGATCAGTTGAACTTATATTAATAGACTACTGACGTAGTTGACTACGTATGGACAACAAACAATATTCCTACGACTTTTACAATTTGGGAAATCTTAACTACTTGTCTTTAGAGATTTTAGGCGATTAAATATCTCATACATTTGTTCTTTGACATCTTAGCCAAAAGTTCAGGGGTGAATTAACTACATAAGGATTCCTAATGTGCTCTACTTCCTATGTGCAACTTCAAAACTTTTGGGAAAATCGACGATCATTTAAGGTTTTTCTGGTCATATTTTTTTGTAATCAAGAATGAAAAGTATGAAAAAACTGTCCAATAATTTATAAATAATATAGTAGCCAGCTAGATGATAACAATGGCACGTATTTCAGCATTTATTGGGTAGCACACAAATCCAGGGTGCTCGCATAAGGCAGCTTAACTGCCTAATAAGTATTGTGTATAAGTTGGACTTTCATAAGATTTGGTCGAGGCAAACTAGAGTAAGGGAACCAAAACAAAAAATTCAGCAATTTTTATGTTCATAAAAGGCATTACTCAAGAACAGTAAATGTGACCACCAAAATTCAATCTTATTAATCTGTTTTTTTGTGGTAATAAGCATTGCACATTAGTTTCATAACATTTGTTGAGGCAAACTTAGGTTAAAAAGCAGAATCGAAAAATTCAGCAATTTTTATATTTAAAAAGGGGCATAACTCAAAAACAGTAAAAGTGTCCACCCAATTTCGATCTTGATTTGCAGTATTTGGTAATAAGCATTGTGTATAAATTTCTTTATATTTGGTTGAAGCAACCTAAAGTTAGAGATTAGAAACAATAAAGGGCTGCGCTTTAGCGCATGATACGCCTGTTGCTCTTTTAACTTATCTTTTATGCTTTCAACTAGAAATATATATACAAATCAAAAGGGATGTTACATTAATATATTCACCAAAGTGTCATAAAATCCCCCTTTTTTAAGTATAAAAATTCATTACTTAAGAAAACGTAAAATCTAAAATTTATTAAAATGGAAAGGGAGCTTATGTCAATAGATATAAACAATTTATCAAAGTTGCATAAAATTTTGTGAAAGTGTTAGTTATTGTCCCAAATTGGAAAATCCCACCTTTTTTAAGCATAAAAATTCATAACACGGAAATGTAAAATCTGAAATTTATAAAAATTGAAAGGGAGCTTACATCAATAGATATAAACAATTCACCAAAGTTTCATGGACATTGGTGAAAGCCTTTTTGAGTTATTGTCCAAAGTGTTGAAAATCCCCCTTTTTTTATGAATAAAGCCCCATAAATCCAAAACTTAAAATCTGAAATTTATAAAAATTGAAAGGGAGCTTACATCAATAGATATAAACAATTCACCAAAACTTCATGGACATTGGTGAAAGCCTTTTTGAGTTATTGTCCGAAGTGTTGAAAATCCCCCCTTTTTTATGAATAAAGCCCCATAAATCCAAAACTTAAAATCTGAAATTTATAAAAATTGAAAGGGAGCTTACATCAATAGATATAAACAATTCACTAAAGTTTCATGGACATTGGTGAAAGCCTTTTTAGTTATTGTCCGAAGTGTTGAAAATCCCCCCTTTTTTATGAATAAAGCCCCATAAATCCAAAACTTAAAATCTGAAATTTAAAAAAAAACGAAATGGAGCTTACGTCAATAGATATAAACAATTCGCTTAAGTTTCATGGAAATTGGCAGAAGTGTTTTTGAGTTATTGTCCGAAGTGTGGACGACGGACGGACGGACGGACAACGGTATACCATAATACAGACGAGCGTATAAAAATTCAATAATTTTGTAAAGGGGCATTACTCTAGAACGGTTAAAGTGATGCCACCAAAATTCAACCTAGATGTGTGTTTTGTGGTAATAAGCATTTATGGGCGTTTTTCAATAAAAGCGTTCCTTTCAGACCTAAAAAAAATGGAAAATCAACTAGTCTAAAATTTATTTTCAAGAGTTATTTTGAATACCTCTATTATAGACCCGTTTGTAAACAAAAAGTGAAATCTTAAATACTCTATAAAATGATATTATTTTCATAATTTGTGTACTGTTTCGTAGGGGACTTTTGTCCCCTACGAAACTGCTTCTAAACACACATATTTTTGCAATTTTAAATGTTTCCTATAGACATTCCAGTTTGTTTACCTTATATACTAGAAAAATCTCATTTTTTTCTGAATAGAACCATTTTTTATCGATAAAGATTAGACAGTACTTCACATATGAAGGTACAACTCATGTTACGTAGTGGACATTTTGATGCGTTTCGTAGTTGACATCAACCCTATTTTATGTTAATAAAAACATAATAAAACTTACATGAAACTAACCTTTGTTATTTGCTTTGCACGAATATAATTGAAAAAAAGAGTAAAAAAGACTGCATGGTAGTGGTAGTGTCCACTACAAAATGTTTTTCTCCCAAACTTGTTTCGTAGGGGACCGTTTCGTAGGGGACGTATTCACATGTTTTATTTTTTTCTCACAACCCAAATATTGCAATAGTAACAAGACTGACTGTATTCATCAAAGCGTTACTAAACTGTACACTGATATTTTTTTCATAATTTTACAACCAGTTACTGAAGGAGATTTGACCCGTTTCGTAGTGGACATTTACAAAAATATGGCATCACCATGGTCCATTTGATGTGCTCAATTTTTCTTACCAACAGTTTAATTGCCGATATAAAAGCATCACTTCTTTTGTAAGACCCTAATGTTTATATCTCTTGCAAACAAAAAATTACATTGATTTTATAAAACTGTTTATAAGCAAGTTTTAATGACTTCGTTTCGTAGTGGACATTGTGTTAGGGACACACCTTCTAAAATAAAAAATCCTATGTTAAAAGCTGTTTATTAAAATATGTTAGCTCTAAACCTACTTTTGAATTATTAAAGAACTTACATTAAGTAAAATTAATATTTATTTCTACATTTTTTTACGATATTTGAGAGTATGAATGTTGAACAGGCGGTCTAGGGACATGCCATTTTGGTTGTTTTGGACCATTCAGGAATCAATATCTTATCAATCCCTCTAAAAACTAAACTGTTTCTTTGCTTAAAAATGTAATAACTTATTTAATGTACTGACTGCACAAAAAATTACTTGCAAAGATCAAACACATGTTTTTTAAAGGGGCTGGGACAAGAAAGTACGTTTTTATTGAAAAACGCCCTTATATGTATAAGTTTCATAACATTTAGTTGTGGAAAACTGAAGTTAAAGAACAGACACCAACTTTGGGACGTTTAGACGAACATGGGTAAAACTTTTTATTTAAATCAAATTGCATTACTATGTACTTTTTGTTACAACTTTTAATCTGAAATTTGTTTTAAATTTGTATTTGCAACCTTCAGCATCATGTGGTGATAAATGTTTTGTTAAAACCAATACTGAAATATATGTATTCATATGTTTGGTCAACATAAATGTATATTACTTCTACATCAAGTAATTGAATCAATGTAATTTAAGAACAGACTGAACTAAACATTTTCTTTGTTTTTTCATCAGGAGGGGGGGGGGGGGGGGGGGTTAATAAAAAAAATAGTGTAGCAACATTCTAAGTGTCTCAGTTCCAAAACTATTATTCCTATCTTAAATTTATAATCACTTGAACAAAACATACTACTGAAAATTTAGTGAAATTCATTAGAGCACTTAAATCATTTGTTTAGAAAGGGTTTCTTTTCAAATAATAATATGGTCATAAAGTTGGGTATTTTTTCAGAAGAGACTCATTCACATTTTACTTGGACTTACCTCCTTTTTTTTCTTTCTGCGGGAGTCTTTCAATTGGATATGCACAGGTGATTGTGAATCTAATGAGCCAGCTGGTTCTACACCTATGTTTATATCTATTGGCATACTTGTACAATTTGACTTCAGTTTTGATTGTTGATTTAAAATTTCTTGTGAATCAGAGGAATCCTCATTATCTAATTCCTTGGTTGCTTTACTCTTGTCATCTGATGTCATGTTTGACAGACGTTTGGATATTTTTCTGAGACTGACTTCATCAAAAACTACAGACTGCAAATTTGTAGGGTCTAACTGATCAGAATCAATAGTCTCTTCAATATCTCCTGGATAACAGTCAAATTCTTTTTGCATCTTTCGTTGCTTCTTATCATCATCACATTCATCTTTGAATGAAACTGAGTTGTTGAGTTTACATTTCTTTGAATCTTTCTTTTCTTTGTATAATTTTTGTTTATTATTATGACCTTTTGATCTCTTTTTCGGTGCTTTTGTTGCTTTCATTTGGTATGTATCTATCTCATCATTAAACAAAGGAAAATCAGGCGACAGCCCTTCCCCATTATAGACATGATTAGATTTGTCATGTATATTTTTTTTAGTTGTTTTTTCTATCATACTATCATCATTAAATAATGTCAATGGTGTTTGTTCTACATGCTCAAGCAAATTTCTACTTCTCTCTTTCAGCTTTTTACTATTATCATCCTTAACTTTTTTTATTGACATTTGTTGTTTTGATTTTACAGTCCCTTTTTTCTGTAGAACTTTGCTTGATTTCAAGCCTTTCTGTCTGTTGCATTCAGCTTCAAAGTCATAAGGATCAGAACCAGCATCTCCTTTTTCACATGGTAACAAAGTATCTGACTGGGAGTAAGACATCAACAACAACAAACTTCTTTTGGAATTCTGGGACTTATCAGTTCTATGGTCATCTCTGGGACTTTCAAATCCAAAACAAGAGGAAGAATCTATTTTCTGGACTGTAGTTGTAGTGTAGTGTCGACTGTTCTTTGTCTGTGACAATGAATTTGAATGAAAAAACTTTCTTTTTTGTGTTATTGCACAATCACTTTTTCTTTTGTTTGGCCCATACTGCTTAGGTTGATCAAACAAACTGACAGTCTTATCTTTATTTTCAAGAATTTCAAAGGTTGTGTGTTTGTCTTTATTGTTTGGAGTATAACTTGTTATATCATCAGGAGATGGAGTATAATTTGTTATTTCATCAGGAGTTGGAGTATAATTTGTTATATTATCAGGAGTTAACTGTAATTGTTCATTTACTCTATTGCTATTTGAACTTTGTGTACTTGATATTTCCTCTTCAGAATCTGAGATTTTGTATGCTTCCTTTAATTTCTCCTTGTTTCTTTTTCTAAGTGAATATTTTCCTATTTTACTCATTCTGTCACTTCTTGCTTTATCAGATATTGGCACGTTTTTATTGTTTACTGTTTCTTGAACTTTTGTTTCCTCCATAGTAGTTTCTATCAAAAGGTGACTAGGAACAGGGCTATCATCCTTTTCAACATCTTCATGTAATTCTTCAGCAACGTAAAGCTTTGATACAGTTGGTCTTTTTTCGGTTTTATGTTTCTCATCATCATCACTGTTCTCTACATTTAATTCCTCACCTTTACAGATGTTGAAATCAAATTCCTCATTGTTGATTGGTTTTCCCTTTGACCTTTTCTTTACTTTATCTTTAACACATTTGGTTTCAACTTCATTATTTGATGGTAGACCTTCTGTTAAACTGTCAGGAATGGTTACCTCTAGAGTTTCATCATCCACATTTATTCCACTATCTTCAAAAGCTGTAAACTTAGGAAGTTTCTTACAAGTGAATTTGTATGATGAATTAGCTTTCACGTCATTATCAGACTCTTCATCTTCAACCATAATTTTGGGATCAATATTTTTCTTTCTATTCAATTTTTCCTTCTGAATGCCTTTCTTTTTCTGTTTATATTTTTCCTTTTTCATTGTATCCTTCGTACCAATATCAGAACTATCATGACTATCTTTACCACTTTTTTTCCTAATTTTGCTTCCCTTGGGTTCTTTCCCGGTCTTATTTACACTAGTTAACTTTGGTTTATCTTGTTCTATTTTATTTACTATATGTGGAACTTCATCATCTTGATCACTGAACTCAAAGTCTGGACTTTCTACTTTCTCTATTTGTTTACATTTTTTATTGCTATTACATACTACTTTGTATTTTTCAGGCATTACAAATTCAACTTGTTTTGGAAACTTGTTGTCATCTTCAATCACAAGTTCATATTCATCATATTCTTCAAATTTTTTAGAGATATTATTTTTCACTGCTGTACTACTGTCATGTATTTCAATATGTTCCATATCATCATCATCATCAAATTCTTGCATTTCTGGAAGGTTAAATGTTTCTTCTTTCTTATTTTTTGCCTGCTTTTTAATGTCTGGGGCATTAAAAGAAAGTTCCTCATTCCATGAAGAATGAAGCTGTTCTGCAGTTACAGAATTCTCAGGAAATGAATTATCTTTAAATGTAACACATGTTAGGTCATCACTAGATTTATCATGTCTCAATTTTGATGAACTTGTTTCAAGATCTTTATTTAATTCTGGCTCTTTTCCAATCAAACCTTTGATTCTTTTTTTATTGCTTGAAGCTTTTTCTCCAATTTTGCTCTCAATTCTCTCTTCATAATGCTTATTATTTTTCTTTTCCAGACAATCTTCTAAATCAACACTTACAAAAGAGTTTGTTGCATGCTCAAAAGCTTCACTAAGTCCATCTTTTGATTCAACCTTTCTTGTCTTTTTATTTAGTTTAGAAGATATTTTTGGTTCTTTTCCACCTTTTTTAGTGCCTTTGGTTTTAGAAGTTACAATTTCTATAACATTAACATCAATGTTCTCTTTTCCAGAATTTGAATAAAAGTCACAATCTGATTCATCTCTTTGTTCATGCTTATCTTTCAACAACTTATACTCAATACTATTTTTTTGTTTTTTCTGGCATTTTCCCTTATTTTTTGTAGATTTCTTATTTGGTTCTGGAAAAGATTCTTGGACTTGAATGTCATCATTAAAGTCAAAATTACGCTCTGCATCATCAATATCAATGTTTATAATAACAGGCTTTGGTGATACAAGATTATATCCATTTTCTTTAGTAACAGCATTTTTTGTACTTTTGTGTTTTCCTTTTTTTGTATCATAGTTATTATCAGTCATTTCTAATTTCGTTTGATTTTCAGCAGCTCTACATTTTCCATTGATTTTACTTTGTTTATCCTGTCCTATAGAAATATTTGTTTCTATATTGGACAACTTCTTTTCACACTGTTCAAGTTTAAGCATTTTCTCTTTATCATTATTTGTAAGTATTTTCCGACTTTCTTCTTTTTGAAGAACAGAATTTTTTGTTTTATTTTTTGTGGATCTTTTCTGTGCTTCATGAAAAGATTCTAGAACTTGGAAATCATCAGTATCATCTATATGTAATTCTTCATTATTTATAACTTGGTTAATGGTGTCATACTCTTGTGAAAGCAGATTACAATACTCTTCTTTTGAGTTGGATGTTTTCGGAGTTATACTTTTTCCTGTCTTTTCTGGTTTAGATACAGAAAGATTAAAACCTTGTTTCAATTCCTTTTGTGTTTCTTTCTTGGTATTTTTTTTATTAATATGTTCATCAGAATTAATACTTGGTTCTTCGTCATGTGTTGTGTGTATATCAACTACTTCATTTGAGGAGAGTGGATACTGAAAAGAGAATTATTTACATAAGATGCATAATGGCATAAAATGACAAAATAATTTTCTAACTTTTTTCTATACTGTTAATCAATAATATATAGAACATTTTAAAAAATGTTAATTAGTACACAAAAATGTTTTAATCAGGAGCCTGTAGTTCAGTGGTTGTTGCAATTGGTTAATGTTTGTCATATTCATTTTTTTGGGAAATTGTTTCATTATCAATAAGCTGCTAAATTTATCAATTTATCAAATGTTTTTTTCTTTATGTCAGGCCTTTCATAGCCAACTATACAGTATGCAGTTTTTTCATTGTTGAACGCCATACAGTTGCTTATAATTGCTTATATACATCCACTTCATTTGAACTTTGGTGGATAGTTGTCTCATAGGCAATCATACTACATCTCTATATCAACTATCTTTAATATAATATAGTACATTTTTCATTTATTTTCCACATACAAGGGAAATGAATTAATCTGTTGGAAAAGCAAGGTTTCCAAATTAAAATTCAATCACCTGAAAATCTTCTAGTCAATTTCTTGTAATATAGATCTGTAAATAAGTACTTTATCACCTAATATAAGATTGAGAGCAAGTATCAGCAGGGCTAAATTTGAGAACTTCCTTAATCAACACTTTGTGGAAGTTCGCTGCTCAGTTTCAAAATAAATAACTTTCCATAAAACTAGTATATATTGATAGGGGATTAATTGAGGAATGAAAAAAAAGAAAAAAATATATAGGGGTCAATGTGCTAGTTTCGAAATATTAGCCATTGGAATTTTGGCTGGAAAATGTTCTCTCTTGATTTTTCATAACTTTATCATTGACCACTTAAAGTTCTCAAAAACTATTAAAAAATAAATAAAATTTTATAAAACTTTTACATATGGCTTATAATTATACATGTAAAAGATTTATAAAAAGAAAAATAGGGGTTCATGGGCCAAAATTTTTAAGGCATTTAAATGGATAAAACCAGAGGATTTCGAAAATCTGACAAATATTCCAAAACATGACAAGCAAACATCATTAAATGCTGATTAATGTTTTATAGACCAATGGCCAGACAGATGCTCAAATCTGCAATCTAGCAGGGCATTCCATTGAAGCCGGTAGCCGGCGGAAATCCGCCGCTTACGGTGCTTTTAAGTGCCGGCTACTTCACTGCCAAAAATATAAATTCAAAAAGAAAAAAATATCTTTTTCAAATGTTTACAGGCAGCGGAGAGACGTATATTGTCGCAAAGTCGTGGTCACGATAAACAAGGATGAAAAGTCAATGTTTACCTTGGGCTAAATATAGTTCACATGAATTCAGGTCACTGATTGGTTGTCTATTTAAAGTCAGAATGCATCGTTTCTTTTCAAAGATAACAAGAGAGACGTTCCGGTGGTCATTGAAGGATAACAATAGAGACGCTCCGATGGTCATTAACTCGTTAGCTTTTTTTGGCTTTTAAAACGTGAAGACAATCAGATAGGATAACAATCTTATGTTATGGAATAATATTAGTCAAATTAAAGAAAGTGTAGTAGATCATATTGTTCAGAATCTGGAAAACAGTATCTTTTGAAGTTCATTTTTTCAAAGCCCACGTGGTGTTCAGAGAATCAAGGTCAAAAACGAAAGTAGAATATTGTCGACTCGACCTCAAATAAATAACATTTCCAAATGATTTATGTATCCTACTTATTGAACAGTTTACAAAAAAAAAGAGAAAATCAGAGGATATATCAATTTTCTGTCAATGCTTGAGAAATAATTGTATGATTTAAATACGCGTAACAGTCTTTAGAGAGAAAAGGGGGGTCATTTGTTTACAAATGCACTTAGTTATGCAAAATAAATCGATCAAGATTTGTAACAAACCGGATGATTATTGAAATAAAACTCCTTTAAAAGTAAATGAATTTTAAGCATAAGGTATTAATGAAAATAAAAAACTGACATAAAAAAAAAAATTAAATTTCTTTGAGTTTTTTTTTTTTTTCTTTCTTTAATTTCCTACATAAAAAATGGTCATTTGAAAGATTAAATTAGGTGCCAGGAGATTGCGAGAATGCAGGATTTTGCTCTATTTATGCCAGACCCCCTGCCGTAAGGCACCAAGCTTACAGCTTGGTGGGCGTCCGGCTTCGCCGAACGCATGTTATAGCCGCCTATAATTTTAATTCAGCCTTCTACTTCCATTTCAATGGAAAGCCCTGATCTAGTCAGGAGCGTAGCTTACATTGAGGCAACCGAGGCAGTTGCCTCGTTAAAAAAAAATAAAAAAATTCCTTCACTGTATTTTCTTTTAAATGATTATTGCAGCAAACTGGCTACTAAACAATAATCTAGCAACTTGTTATGTCTTGTTGGCCCGGTTATTGATTCATACCCTTTATGAATTATTCAAGACTTATGGGAACATTTGAATTAATTTTCCCTTCTCTACTTGGAAATACCCTTTACGGTAGTTTTCTGTAATTCAAGTTTGTCAGAGTAAAAGGAAATCGACAACAGATTTATTTTGTCCTACCCCATTGCAAGCGAAAACAGTGAGTCAAATAGATGAGGATGCAACTCACGAGTCACCCCATCAAATCACTTTACCATTGAATCAGGTCAATTAGTTAATTTTGTGTCAGAATAATTTCTAGTATATGAGAGCCTGGTTGAGGTTTTAAGAAAACAGAAAAATCGGCCCTGAAATTAATTTAAATTTACAAGAATATGGATATAAAATGGTGCTAAATTATAAAATAAAGGAAAATCAAATTATAGGCGACAATGATTAAAAAATAAATATTTGATAATCCCATTCTAAGCATTCAAACCCTCATTTATAACCGTTGACATGTTCCCCTACAACTATGTTCATTGACTTTGGTACTAATCAAAACAAAATATGCATTTATATATTATAGTGCACAGAAAACAATTTATATGTTGTGGTTCTCAAGTTTTATTCTTGCTATTTTAAATTCATAGTACGTTTTCACAAGCAGGGAATTTAAAATATTTAAAGGAATCACTAATTCCAGAGAAATATGTCTGTTAGTTAATACATAATGTCAGTATATATATATAAAAAAAATCAACCAAATACTCTTCATTTATAATGAAGACTTCAGAATAAAGTAAATGTTATTCGCCAGTTGTCATGTTCATTGTGAATGAAAAAAAAGTAAAAATCATTCAATATGTAATTTCAAGACCTTCGAAGGAATACACCACTAAAACAAGTGCCGTTCTACACTTTACATGTAGCATATGTTTTTCTTCTATGGTAGCAATACACAGTTAGGAAAAAAACTTAAAATTGACACTCATAATTTTTAAACACCCTCTTTCCCCCCCCTGTCTAACAAAGAAGGCTTTATATGTGTGTTATGCATGTATATACTTATAGAAAGAGAATCTTCCATAGATTTGATTTCTAATGGTCATAAGGGTGAAATATAATCCCTCTTGGGTGTAACCATGGCAACAATCTGCATTTCTTAGATACAAAATATAGCAAAAAAGGGGGGTGAACATGTCACAAAAGTCTCAAAAATTTGGTCTAAAGGAAAATTTCAATCAATTACAGTAATACCTTTCCTGAATCAAGTGGTCCCAAAAAAATCATATGCTTATCTGCTCGTTTTTCCATAAAATTGAATTGAAAAGATCGAGCGCAAAATCTTTGTTGATAAACAATACAATAATGTATGGACCTATGAACGGTACGGATAGGAAAATACGGACTGTCAATCATATAAATGGCCTATAAAACATGTTAAAAACAATCTTAATGTTCATATAAACCCACTAAGAAGGCTATATTATTCTTCAATTATCTAAAAATCAATTTTATTGTACAAAAACTTTCATATTTAAAAAATTCACAGGGGCCATAATGCGAAACTAAACTTCTAACTGTGTATTGCTACCTTAAGGATTAACATTTTTTTTCCCAATTCCACTTTAAATGGATTTCTGTTTTCTACTAGCAAAACATGCAAATTGGCATGCTAGTTTTGAAAATCGGTTCAGAAATAAATATTTTATGAAGGTTAGCAGTTGACACTGAAATGCAACAAAAAAGTGATTTTATGAAACATGCCATGTCAAAGTGCATTTTCTCCTTTTTTAGTCAAATTTCTAAAACTATACCTTCTAAGACTGTCTTTTCTTGTTTAAAAACTTAAATTAACCTTAACAGTAGACAAATTTTACAAGTTAAAGCTATTTTAAAGCTCTAGAATGTCAATTTTGTTGTGTATTACCATACCAAAGCCTTGGTTAAAATTTAGTGAATACTGAATTCATTTATAATAGCGGGAAAATATTTAGGCTTAATTCATGCTAAATTGTGACTTTTTACTTGCTAAAATAATAAATTTGATTTAGTCACATGAAAAAATATAAAGCGTTCCCTTCTAAGGTTTCTACATAACGCGCAATCTTCTTTTCCAAGGGGTAGCCAATAAAGTTTCAATTTATGACGGAACCAAGTCTTTGTGTCAAAATGTCTATATTGGTTGCTAAGGACAATAAACAACAAAACTAACATATATTGTCATTCTAAAGGTTGTTTCTCCCTCAGAATTGTATCTATAACCTAGTTATCAATAGATTTGTGGTATGATTTGTCTAAAAAAAAGCAATTCTTTGCTTTGTCAAATGCCATAAGGTAGCAATACACAGTTAGGAAAAAAACTTAAAATTGACACTCATAATTTTTAAACACCCTCTTCCCCCCCCTGTCTAACAAAGAAGGCTTTATATGTGCAGTGATCGGGAAGGACGTGCGCCCTGCGCCTATAGCGCATATTGACAAGAAATGGCGCATACAGTGACAAATGTAAGCGCCCACGTGGCGCACGATATTTTTCACTTCGTTTCGAAATGTTTAGCCATGATATCGTCAAATGAATTTCTGATCGTCTTCCGTGCCGCCATGTGTGTGTACACAACTGTGTAATGTTCCTCCAATAATAGGAGCACCTATATATTTTTGGGACGTCTCGGGGGTTTCCCTATCATAATAGAACCATGCGATTTAACGTCTCAGTGTTTTCCTATTGTAATAATAGAACCTTGCGGTCTAACTGATAACCCGAAAAACGTAATTAACCATCATTCATGATATATTTGTTTATAAGACTGTCTTTTCTTGTTTAAAAACTTAAATTAACCTTAACAGTAGACAAATTTTACAAGTTAAAGCTATTTTAAAGCTCTAGAATGTCAATTTTGTTGTGTATTACCATACCAAAGCCTTGGTTAAAATTTAGTGAATACTGAATTCATTTATAATAGCGGGAAAATATTTAGGCTTAATTCATGCTAAATTGTGACTTTTTACTTGCTAAAATAATAAATTTGATTTAGTCACATGAAAAAATATAAAGCGTTCCCTTCTAAGGTTTCTACATAACGCGCAATCTTCTTTTCCAAGGGGTAGCCAATAAAGTTTCAATTTATGACGGAACCAAGTCTTTGTGTCAAAATGTCTATATTGGTTGCTAAGGACAATAAACAACAAAACTAACATATATTGTCATTCTAAAGGTTGTTTCTCCCTCAGAATTGTATCTATAACCTAGTTATCAATAGATTTGTGGTATGATTTGTCTAAAAAAAAGCAATTCTTTGCTTTGTCAAATGCCATAAGGTAGCAATACACAGTTAGGAAAAAAACTTAAAATTGACACTCATAATTTTTAAACACCCTCTTCCCCCCCCTGTCTAACAAAGAAGGCTTTATATGTGCAGTGATCGGGAAGGACGTGCGCCCTGCGCCTATAGCGCATATTGACAAGAAATGGCGCATACAGTGACAAATGTAAGCGCCCACGTGGCGCACGATATTTTTCACTTCGTTTCGAAATGTTTAGCCATGATATCGTCAAATGAATTTCTGATCGTCTTCCGTGCCGCCATGTGTGTGTACACAACTGTGTAATGTTCCTCCAATAATAGGAGCACCTATATATTTTTGGGACGTCTCGGGGGTTTCCCTATCATAATAGAACCATGCGATTTAACGTCTCAGTGTTTTCCTATTGTAATAATAGAACCTTGCGGTCTAACTGATAACCCGAAAAACGTAATTAACCATCATTCATGATATATTTGTTTATAAGACTGTCTTTTCTTGTTTAAAAACTTAAATTAACCTTAACAGTAGACAAATTTTACAAGTTAAAGCTATTTTAAAGCTCTAGAATGTCAATTTTGTTGTGTATTACCATACCAAAGCCTTGGTTAAAATTTAGTGAATACTGAATTCATTTATAATAGCGGGAAAATATTTAGGCTTAATTCATGCTAAATTGTGACTTTTTACTTGCTAAAATAATAAATTTGATTTAGTCACATGAAAAAATATAAAGCGTTCCCTTCTAAGGTTTCTACATAACGCGCAATCTTCTTTTCCAAGGGGTAGCCAATAAAGTTTCAATTTATGACGGAACCAAGTCTTTGTGTCAAAATGTCTATATTGGTTGCTAAGGACAATAAACAACAAAACTAACATATATTGTCATTCTAAAGGTTGTTTCTCCCTCAGAATTGTATCTATAACCTAGTTATCAATAGATTTGTGGTATGATTTGTCTAAAAAAAAGCAATTCTTTGCTTTGTCAAATGCCATAAGGTAGCAATACACAGTTAGGAAAAAAACTTAAAATTGACACTCATAATTTTTAAACACCCTCTTCCCCCCCCTGTCTAACAAAGAAGGCTTTATATGTGCAGTGATCGGGAAGGACGTGCGCCCTGCGCCTATAGCGCATATTGACAAGAAATGGCGCATACAGTGACAAATGTAAGCGCCCACGTGGCGCACGATATTTTTCACTTCGTTTCGAAATGTTTAGCCATGATATCGTCAAATGAATTTCTGATCGTCTTCCGTGCCGCCATGTGTGTGTACACAACTGTGTAATGTTCCTCCAATAATAGGAGCACCTATATATTTTTGGGACGTCTCGGGGGTTTCCCTATCATAATAGAACCATGCGATTTAACGTCTCAGTGTTTTCCTATTGTAATAATAGAACCTTGCGGTCTAACTGATAACCCGAAAAACGTAATTAACCATCATTCATGATATATTTGTCACGTCTGTGATGAAGTTATAATAATACAAGAAGTGCAGAGGAAATGCCTGAAATGTCCTCTGATACGGAACGTCTAGAATAAGTATGGTATCGACGAAGACCCTAATTTAATGTACAAAAAAAAAATCATGAACATGAACAAGGCAACAGTACCAGTTTAAACATTGTAAATAAAGGTTGACTTAAATATTGTTTGGGTTGGAAGAAGTTATTGTATATTCATTGAAATTGAAATTATAAAATCACAGGAACAATATCCATGATTAAATTTAAAATCATAAAGGTAAGTATCAACACCTCTTTGCCAAAATATACTGATAATTTTTTTTTACAGAAGTCAATTAAAATGGCCCACTCATTTGACAACATGGCCCATTATTTTTAAAAATGGCCCATTGAATTTATTTTTGAGGGGCCCTGGGCCCATAGCGAAAAAAACCTTCCAGATCACTGTATGTGTGTTATGCATGTATATACTTATAGAAAGAGAATCTTCCATAGATTTGATTTCTAATGGTCATAAGTGTGAAATATAATCCCTCTTGGGTGTAACCATGGCAACAATCTGCATTTCTTAGATACAAAATATAGCAAAAAAGGGGGGTGAACATGTCACAAAAGTCTCAAAAATTTGGTCTAAAGGAAAATTTCAATCAATTACAGTAATACCTTTCCTGAATCCATAGGTTTATATCTATCAAGTGGTCCCAAAAAAATCATATGCTTATCTGCTCGTTTTTCCATAAAATTGAATTGAAAAGATCGAGCGCAAAATCTTTGTTGATAAACACTACAATAATGTATGGACCTATGAACGGTACGGATAGGAAAATACGGACTGTCAATCATATAAATGGCCTATAAAACATGTTAAAAACAATCTTAATGTTCATATAAACCCACTAAGAAGGATATATTATTCTTCAATTATCTAAAAATCAATTTTATTGTACAAAAACTTTCATATTTAAAAAATTCACAGGGGCCATAATGCGAAACTAAACTTCTAACTGTGTATTGCTACCTATAGTTTATCCTGAAATTTGTTTGTTCAATCCAGCTGTCATTTTGTGGTGATTATCTATAATTCGTTGATTCGTGACCTACGACAAAATAAATGATCATCACAAAACTTATTACAAACCTTAATATTTGCATTTGGTTTTTTTCTGTATTGAACATTTTGTACAGGAATCTTCTATCCACCAAGCAAGGTCATGATTTATTGTGATATGATGTGTGAGGTACAGCCAACTATATTAGAGTGTACTACGGCTTGGAAATATATTGGGAGCCATTAGGCATTTGAGCTGGCTTTCTGCTGGGAACAGACTCAGTATGTCAATATATATATATATGTTCCTGCTTTCTGTAACTGCTAGCAAGTCAGGAAACTGACTTTTCATTGGTTGTCTAATGTAATACCTTCACGTATTTTGTTATTTTTATAGCTTGGAGTATCGATAGTAAGGCATATAATTAACATTATTATGATGAAATAACATTGAACAGCAACTATTTTTGACGATTTTTTCTTGTTCAAATTGTAAAAACCTCTGTAGCTTATGCCCCCCCCCCTTGACCCCCTGCCTCGGTATAAACAGAAGGCAAGCTACGCCACTGCTAGTCATCGTAGTAAGGACAAAATTAAGTATTTATTCCAGATTTTTATTGTGTTTTTTTTTTTAATAAAACTATATTACACTAAAAAACTTTCAAATACCTTTTCATCATCTTTTTCTTCTACTGATTGAACAGACATTCCTATCCTGGCATCAACACTACAGTAAGTAAGTGATTATGTTAGTAATCAAAAATTATTTTTCAAATCCTTTAAAAAATAACAATAAAATGAATAAAATGAATATGAACTCTCTCGAAAAAAAAATTCTTGGCAAATATATATTGCATATTTAGGATGAAATCTTCTAATAACTAGGTTTTAGGTGTATAATTGTGTCAATGCAACCAGCATTTGATTAGAATTTACAAACACAAAATTTAAAATCATAATAAATATAAGATCTTAATATTGTACAGGTCCACATAATAATTCCATGTAAAAATAATTTTAAATCATTCATACAAATACAGTTTAAACATAACAGGTGTTTAGGTAGGGCAATTATGACAAGACCCTCAAATAAATTGAAAATAACCTAAAAATTAAGGCTTGTTTACCTACAACCTTATTCTAAGTTGTTTAGATTTTAAACGGGTAATGATGGAAATATTATTGAGGCAAACTCTGTCTTCAGTAGAGTCAAAAGTAATTTTCAGTAGAGTCAATGTAATTTTAAATATATTGTAACAGTATAACTTTATTGATCTTATGTTTAAAAATTAATATGAGCAGAGGACTCTAGAAAAACGTTTTCAGCATGGAAATATGGTGTCTGGCAATGGTGAGTATATTAAAATTTCAAGTTAGAGATTTCTTATTAAAGGTACATTAAAATTCAGACACCAACAAACACACTAGTTTAACGCAAATATAAGGTCTTACTTACTCCTGAGATGTCTCTAAGCTTACAGATTTCCCATCTTCCACAGGACAAGAATCTGGAATACTTTCAACATCAACATTGGAAGACTGGATAGGAAGTTCTGAAATTTGATCATAGATTGTTATACAGTTAAACATAGGATACAAAATAACACCTTCCATCAGGCACACCTTCGTCCAAAATGTTTGGAAGTCAAGACAAAACAAAATTATTTGTGAACATCAAATATATGTATTTTATATCATAAAAGTAGTTGTCCCACAGATCACTTATTCTATATTTAACAACTACAATTACCAATATGTGAGGTTGAATGATCTGGGTTGAAAATAACAGGTATTAATACAAAATTGATACAGCCTTTTAAAAGTTTTAGGAGAAAAAAATAATGTTCCATATTCTCAGTTGAAAACTTATTTCACAAAATTGATACTCACATTCCATGCCCACCTAGCATCACCCTACTTAACTTTAACCAAGGTTTACACTTTGTACATACTTGCCATTGAGATTTAAATTTCATCTTAGTTTCACCTCTAATTGGAGCTCATCTGATGTCATTAACATTTTTACATTTCAAAGTAAAGAGAAACAAATGATTGCATTCTTATTTTTTAACAAGAGTTTTCCCTTATTTAGCGTTTATTTACACTATGCATTTAAAACATACTCTTTGAATCTGTTTGTAATTCCTTATGTACCTGGAAGAGAAGCCTTTCTGTTATTTGATGCTTGAGTTTTGTCATCTTTCAACCCAACGTTCATTCTTTTTTCATCAACCTCTGCTGTTGGTACTGTTGATGTTTTCTTTTTAGACTTTGATGGGGGTGTAACAGTTACTACTGGTGTCTTAACTCTTTGCTTTGGTTTGTTAGCAGGAACTGTAGGAGTCTGGAATACTAGATTATATATAAATGTAGTAATAAAAGAAATATTAAAATGGCCCATTATTCTAAAAATATATCAAGTTTTCCTTCGAAATAAGATATATGAGTTCAACTAAAAACAAGATTTGTAAAAAGGTGAGACAAAATAACTTTTTCAGTATCAATCACTTACTGTACCGTGTGTAACAATAGCATAAACAACAGGCATATATTACAATGAGACAGAAAACAAGAATTCAATGTGCAGAATACAACCATACCAAACAATTTTAAGTGTAATAAAATACTTTAATGTTTAAGGTCATATCCACAAAACTCGGGGAAAAAAATAGTCATTACTTTGGCTTTGTTTTGAAATTGAAGCCTAAAATTCATTGATAATAATAAAAGGGAAATCTATATTTACCTTTCTCTGCTTTAGATTTGCTGGTATTTGCAGATGGAGTTTTAGAAAAGTTGATTCTTATGGCAGATACTGGTTCTGATATTTTAGAAGAAATTGAACAAGCAGGAGATAGCAAGACAGGCATAGAAACATCAGGAACAGATACTTTTCTTCTATAGACTGAAGAAACTGGGGTACAAGGTATCTCTTCATCTTGTAGTTCCTGTGAAGAAAGAATATAATTAAATCTGATTAGCCCAAATTTTATATCATTTGATTATTAGAGAATATAATGTCTTCAGGTTCATACTTATTGTCAATAAAAACAAGTTAAACATTGACATTTACATCATTTGATCCAGTAAAATGACTAAAGATATCATAATATGTGTGTAAGCTTGTAATGACCAATAAAACAAGAATGTGCCCCATCCGCATTATTTTTATCTATGTTCAGTGGACCGTGAAAATGGGATAAAATCTCTAATTTGGCAATAAAATTAGAAAGATCATATCATAGGGTACATGTTTATTAAGTTTCAAGTTGATTGGACTTCAACTTCATCAAAAACTACCTTGACCAAAAACTTTAACCTGGGATGAACGGACAAACAGACGGACAAATAGATGTACAGACCATAAAACATAATGCCCATAAATGGGGCATAATAAAAATGAAAGTCATGTAAATCACTGGTGAAAAGATTTTAAGGGTTGTGTTCATATTTCAAAACATATTTTTTGTTCCATCGAGGTATGAATAAAATTGCATACCAGATTTTCCCATTAGTTGAAACTACCAATACTCAATATTTACCTGCTGATCAACATAGAAGACATTATCTCTTAACATTTATTTCATATGAATAAATAAGCCCCACCCCCTTATCTTATCTTTCAGTTCTAACTATATCTCTAAAAAAAAATATACCTGACTATTTTCATCTTTGTTTATAACAAGTGGTGTAGAAGCAGACGAAACTTTCTGTATAGTCTGAAAATGGAAATAATTGAGTATGGAATTTTTAATTTTTTTTTATGTACAATAAGCATACAAGTTTAGAATAAACTCTCAATATGCATGGCAACTCTGATTAAAGTGCATAAACTATGAATCAAATTCATTTGCGGTTACAAAGTTTTCAATTTACAAAAATAAATTCTGCTAAAGACAATTTCACCAAATTATTTTTTTATATTTAATTCAAAATCTTGAAGTCAGTTCTATCAACAGTAATTAACTGTAGCTGAATGAATGAAGGAATCTAGTAACTTTAAATAATTAACTCAATTATGTCTTTATTTACAAATCTTTAGTTTGCGATTCAAACCTTTTTTGCAGAAGTACTATGCAAAACTTTAATGACTCACTGTAAGTATGCAGAAACCTTAAAGGTAGATACAGCAGAGTTGCGAAGTTTACAGAAGTTATATTGTGCTCAAGACTTAAAAATACTTTATCATCTTTAAATATGATTACCCTGTCTGACCCAAATGTTGATTCCAGGGCATTTTCTACATGACAATCAGCATCAAACTGTAATCTAACACTCCGTCCACTCACATCCTGTTGACTAGGATAAATATCAGATACCATTTTGGAGAATAAAATGTTCACAACTTTTACTTCCTTTATTTCTAAAAATAAAAGTATTTAGTATATTTAAATTTAAAAATTATGGAACTCTCCATCCATTTTGCTGTTAATATAAAAGTATAACAGTGACCTCCAAATAAATAAGTCCACTTTAAAATAAATTGTAGAGATGAATTAAAAAAACAAAAAATTGGCTTAGGGTGCTATCACTTCATTATGAAAAACCTGCAAAATTTTCTTGAACTACAATAAAGATACGTGAAAGGTTGTTGTTTTGAAAACTTAACCATATTCTGTTTTTGAATGTTAAAAAAAACATTCAAAAAAACTTTTTTGATCTCTATTTTGTTCTAGATTATCAGCTACTGGCCAAGTTTGGTAAAACTTTATTATGATTTGACAAAGTAACGATGTCTTAAAGAACATTAACAATAGATAAAACCTAAATGTTCTTAAAATAAAATACCAAATCAAGGAATTTCCTTTTTGCTAGACAATTTTGAATTATTCAGGTCACCCCAACTTTATTTTGATATTGTATAAAGGAATCTGGATGTTTATGTTTCTGATTACTTAACTTACTTTTTACATTAAATGATTGTACATCATCCTTCCAAACTGTTAATGTCTCCCACATATCCTCACTTGATATCTGAAATAAAATATATCAATAATAAAAAAGATACATGTTTTTCCAGCAATTACTGTGTTCACATGTAAAATCCAGAATGTGATATTATATAAATAACACATAGCTGAGAGGGTGATAGAGCAGATTGTTACCCCGAGAAAACATTGTTTTGCTGCGGTTGACAATGCTTTTTCAAGGGGTACCAATCTGCTCTATCACCATCTCAGCTATGTGGTAATTAATTTATTATAATGAATGTCCTATCTTTATTGTATCCTACATATTATTGTATTTAAAAGTATTTTCTATGACATCACATACATAACAACATAACAGGTATTAGAAAAATCAACAGAAGTGAAGCAAAATGGTTTTTTTTTATTGAGCCAAAACGTAGAACTTAAGCATTATCTTTAATTACTTGATGTAAATTCAACCCATTGTCCTTTGAATCTTGATTTTTTATTGGTCTGGTCGAGATCGTGACATTCAAAAAAATTGTCACCCGCTCAGCCATGTGATAAATTAACACTCTCCTATTAGCCAATCAAAATATGGCATTTTAACGTGATGTATAATAATATAAAAATACACATGTAAAATCAAGAATGTAATGTTATGCAATTTAGATAGGCACAATTTTAATCCGTAGATTTTGACAAATTTGGACGATTGTTATCAATTTATGTAAAACTATTCCTTTACAGCCGAATTTAAGTCAATCTTAATTACAGTGTCTGAGCAAACAACTAAACTAAGTTAGCAAGCAAGACATTTAAACTCTTGATTTGCATGCTTTATTATTTCAACTGTAACAAATCTCTTTTTCAACATTATCATTACTTGTTTTACAATATTTCTTACCTCTGAACTATTGTAAGATCCACAGAAGACAGTAAGCCTCTCACTGCCAGCATTGAAGTCTACCCAGAATGTCTCATAATTTGGATCATCAGGCTTGTGCAACTACAACAACAAGTTGCTCATAAAATTAGGTCTCAGTTATATTATATGGGAAAGTTGGCAAGAGGTGTGAGATTGCTTACAATGTGATTTTCAATATAATTTATAACTTATTTCCAAGGGGAAAAACTCTTTAAAAAAAAAGATGTATCAGCACCAATTTTCAAACTCACTCACGACATTGCTGAAATTAACCTATGAAATAAATTTTATAGTTATTGGTAAAAAAAATACAAATTAGAGTGCTTACAATACAATTTTCTATAAAATTTATATTTCTAAGGGACATAGCACCTGTAAAAATAATTGATTCAAATTGTCCCATACATTGCTAGCATAAACTTTCCATATATTTTTTTTAATATTCTTACAAGAAAAGTAGGCTGGTGAGCAATTATAATGCAATTTTTCATAAAATATATATTTTGTAAGGGCATTATTCCTAAACAAGAGGCTCTAAATAGCCTTTGTCGCTCACCTTTGTTTATTTGCATGTTAAACAAAGGACACTTCAAAATTGTTGACAAAAAAGACTTCTTGTCTTAAAATCTCTATTTTGTTGATCTTGTATAACTGATCTTTAAGTCTGTTTAAGTGATCTATGTTTTCTTTAATTTTTGCTCAAACACCAAAGGCAGTAAAAAAATTCTCATTTAAGGGCAATCACTCCTAAAGAAGTGTGACAGTCTACTAACTATATCAGCAAAATTTGTATTTCAAAAGATACAGGTGCTTGTTTCTTTTCGATCTTTGGTCTATGCTTTTTAATTAAATATATACCTCTTTATCTCCAAGCCAAGCTTTGTTACATGGTACTGAAAACACTCTAAAAATGAAATATATGAATGATTGATTATTTATACAGACAAACCATTGAACCTGAAATGTTCATAGTCTTAAGTAAAAATATAAAATAAAATAAAAAGGTGACTGATAAGAAGAAATAAATTATAACCAATGCATGTATCTATTGAAGGAGTGATTTTGTTTTCAATTCCTTGCAGAACTTTGTTAAATGCACCAATTTATTATTTTTCAATTTGACTCTTTTGTTATTTATAACATATCATTTTCTACTAATTTGTTGTGATACTTTTCACTGCAAGGAGATATAATAAAACAGGAAATTCTTGTTCATTTCCATTATGCACTCCTTTCACACAAATCTTTATATTCCAGAAAAATGAGGAATATTTCATAGATTTTACTTTGGAAATGTGAGTTGCTATAGGCTCTCTGGTCTAAATTTATGTTTTTGTGGATGCCAAGATGACCATGATGACGACCATAGAACAATTAGTTCTGAAAAAAATTTATTTACAATAGTTCTTCAAATAATCCTCCTCATATGTCTCCTTAACGTTTTTCAACAATAGCTTGTTCATATATTGTACTTTTACACCATCCGCTAACCTTTTTAATAATTTCAGAGCCTTTAATAGCTGACTATGCAGTAAGGGTTTAAATTATTGTTGAAGGATGTACGGTACCCTATAGTTGTTACTTTCTGTGTCATGTTGTCTCATTGGCAATCATACCACATCATCTTATTTTAACTTCATACCTATTGCTTTTCTTCAATGAAGCATTCAACTTGTTTAAAAATATTCTGCAATCCTACAAGATTGAAATAAGTAATTATCATTAACTGTAGTACATACACTATTTAAGGATGATCAGAAACATTAAAATAATATATAGGAAATCAATAATTGATTACTGTAATTGTACTTTTTTTCGCGGGTACTTATTTTTCGCAAATTGTGTATTTCAAACAAGTTCGCAGGTAATTATTTTTGTGATTTTTTCTCGAAAATAAAAAAAAAAAATGTTTTATAGTTATTATTTTTGCCTCATGTGTAAATCTGAACTGTATTTAAAATAAAATCGTAAAGTGCCATCGGTAAATGAAAAATTGTAGTAACTTTGGTTATATGTAAATAATCTTCGTGTGTATTTATTTGTGCTTGTTTTATTTTCATAAAATCTAATTAGGTCTTTCAACCTTTCTGTTGAAAGACCTATTGTATTTGTTCTGATTATTATTATTATTATTATTATTAGGTCTTTCAACCTTTCAGGTGAAAGACCTATAGGGTTTGTTCTGATTATTAGGTCTTTCAACCTTTCTGTTGAAAGACCTATTGTATTCGTTCTGATTATTATTATTAGGTCTTTCAACCTTTCAGTTGAAAGACCTATAGGGTTTGTTCTGATTATTATTATTATTATTATTAGGTCTTTCAACCTTTCTGTTGAAAGACCTATTGTATTTGTTCTGATTATTAGGTCTTTCAACCTTTCAGGTGAAAGACCTATAGGGTTTGTTCTGATTATTAGGTCTTTCAACCTTTCTGTTGAAAGACCTATTGTATTTGTTCTGATTATTATTATTATTATTATTATTATTATTATTTTTATTTTTTTTCTTCCGCCAACTTTTTTTTCCTTCACTGTTTTTTTGTTTCACAAGATGTCGCTTAGATATATGGTATATGATATCGAACAGTTAATACGCTTCTGAAACTGACACCGCGTAACAAAAAACTTTACCTTGTAAGAGTTATCTCCCCGAACACTG
The DNA here is from genome assembly GCF_963676685.1 of Mytilus edulis. NCBI lineage: Eukaryota > Metazoa > Mollusca > Bivalvia > Mytilida > Mytilidae > Mytilus > Mytilus edulis. The sequence continues at coordinate 116,375,917 of NC_092344.1, read as the reverse complement.
TTTTTCTTGTGTCCTCTAAGGCTTAGCAACCGTATAAGAAACCGACAAATTTATTTTTCAAAATTGCTCGTTATATCCTCGGGATGTTCTGTTTCATTTTGACCGAAGCTATCCGGAGACTCCATATGAGAGTTATCCCCCCTTTTATATATGATATAAGTGATATGCATTTCTAGCTGGTAAACCATAAGTGATAGAGACCTAGGGTCTTTTGATTTAAGATCCTTGGTCCAAAAAAATGAAAATAAGGTCAAGGTCAAAGGTCAAGGTCAAATTCTAAATTTTGATTTTGGCTTATTTTCACTTATTTTCATTAACTTTATAAGATTTCGACAAATTATTTTTACTAAATTGTTAATTGCGACATGTCGTAACTTATAAATTTTGATTGGAAGGGTGCGTAGACAAAAAATGGGAGTTTTTGCCCAACTTATATTTAGAATTATGCGTAAAGTGATATTACTCATGAACCATACATAATACAAACCTAGGGTCTGTTGTTTTTGGGTTCTTGGTTTATGACCTTGAAATTGAGGTCAAGGTCATAGGTTAATTGGACGTTCTAGATTTTGACCTTTGCTCCAAATTCATATTTTTATATCATAAAGCCATAGCAACTGACATTTTCAACTGAATCTTAATATTTCATATCAAAATAGATCCTTATTGGTTGAAAGACCTTCAATTGTTCTTTGAACAATTGGTTTTTAATTATTATTATTTTTTTTTTTTTTCTTCCGCCAACTTTTTTTTCCTTCGCTGTTTTTTTGTTTCACAAGATATCGCTTAGATATAAGGTAAATGATATCGAACAGTTAATACGCTTCTGAAACCGACACCGCGCAACAAAAAACTTTACCTTGTAAGAGTTATCTCCCAGAACACTTTTTTTCTTGTGGCCACTACTCCTTCGCAACCGTATAAGAAACCGACAAATTTATTTTTCCAAATTCCTCGTTATATCCTTAGGATGTTCTGTTTCATTTCAACCGAAGCTATCCGGAGACTCCATATGATAGTTATCCCCCCTTTTATATATGATATCAGTGATATGCATTTCTAACTGGTAAACTATAAGTGATAGAGACCTAGGGTCTTTTGATTTAAGATCCTTGGTCCAAAAAAATGAAAATTAGGTCAAGGTCAAAGGTCAAGGTCAAAATCTAAATTTTGATTTTGGCTTATTTTCACTCTTTTTCAATAACCTTATAAGATATCAACAAATTATGTTTACTTAATTGTTAGTTGCGACATGTCGTAACTTAAAATTTTTGATTGGAAGGGTACGTAGACCATAAACGGGAGTTTTTGCCCCTCTTATATTTAGAATTATGCGTAAAGTGATATTACTCATGAACCATACATACTACTGACCTAGGGTCTTTTGATTTGGGATCCTTGGTTTATGACCTTGAAATTGGGGTCAAGGTCATAGGTAAATTGGACGTTCTAGATTTTGACCTTTGCTCCAAATTCATATTTTCATATCATAAAGCCATAGCAACTGACATTTTCAACTGAATCTTAATATTTTCATATCAAAATAGATCCTTATTGGTTGAAAGACCTTCAATTGTTCTTTGAACAATTGGTTTTTAATTATTATTATTATTATTATTATTTTTATTTTTTTTCTTCCGCCAACTTTTTTTTCCTTCGCTGTTTTTTTGTTTCACAAGATGTCGCTTAGATATTTGGTATATTATATCGAACAGTTAATGCGCTTCTGAAACTGACACCGCGTAACAAAAAACTTTACCTTGTAAGAGTTATCTCCCCAAACACTGTTTTGATTGTGGCCACTAAGGCTTCGCAACCGTATAAGAAACCGACAAATTTATTTTTCCAAATTGCTCGTTATATCCTCAGGATGTTCTGTTTCATTTTGACCGAAGCTATCCGGAGACTCCATAGGAGAGTTATCCCCCCTTTTATATATGATATAAGTGATTTGCATTTCTAACTGGTAAACCATAAGTGATAGAGACCTAGGGTCTTTTGATTTAAGATCCTTGGTCCAAAAAAATGAAAATTAGGTCAAGGTCAAAGGTCAAGGTCAAATTTTAAATTTTGATTTTGGCTTATTTTCACTTACTTCATTAACTTTATAAGATTTCGACAAATTATTTTTACTAAATTGTTAGTTGCGACATGTCGTTACTTATAAATTTTGGTTACAAGGGTGCGTAAACAATAAATGGGAGTTTTCGCCCCTCTAATATTTAGAATTATGCGTAAAGTGATATTACTCATGAACCATACATAATACAGACCTAGGGTCTTTTGATTTGGGATCCTATGTTTATGACCTTGAAATTGAGGTCAAGGTCATAGGTAAATTGGACGTTCTAGATTTTGACCTTTGGTCGAAATTCATTTTTATACATCATAAAGCCATAGGAACTGACATTTTCAACTGAATCTTTATATTTTCATATCAAAATACATCCGTATTGGTTGAAAGACCTTCAATTGTTCTTTGAACAATTGGTTTTTAATTTTTTTTTTTTTCTTCCGCCAACTTTTTTTTCCTTCGCTGTTTTTTTGTTTCACAAGATATCGCTTAGATATAAGGTAAATGATATCGAACAGTTAATACGCTTCTGAAACTGACACCGCGTAACAAAAAACTGTACCTTGTAAGAGTTATCTCCCCAAAAACTGTTTTTCTTGTGGCCACTACTCCTTCGCAACCGTATAAGAAACCGACAAATTTATTTTTCCAAATTGCTCGTTATATCCTTAGGATGTTCTGTTTCATTTCAACCGAAGCTATCCGGAGACTCCATATGAGAGTTATCCCCCCTTTTATATATGATATCAGTGATATGCATTTCTAACTGGTAAACTATAAGTGATAGAGACCTAGGGTCTTTTGATTTAAAATCCTTGGTCCAAAAAAATGAAAATTAGGTCAAGGTCAAAGGTCAAGGTCAAATTCTAAATTTTGATTTTGTCTTATTTTCAACTTTTTTCATTAACCTTATAAGATATCGACAATTTTTTTTTGCTAAATTGTTAGTTGTGACATGTCGTAACTTATAAATTTTGGTTGCAAGGGTGCGTAAACAATAAAAGGGAGTTTTCGCCCCTCTTATATTAAGAATTAAGCGTAAAGCGATTTTACTCATGAACCATACATATTAAGGAACTAGTGTCTTTTTATTTGAGATGTTTAGTCTATGACCTTGAAATTGAGGTCAAGGTCATAGGTTAATTGGACGTTCTAGATTTTGACCTTTGCTTAAAATTCATAGTTATACATCATGAAGCTATAGGAACTGACATTTTCAACTGAATTTTAATATTTTCATATCTAAATAGATCCTTATTGGTTGAAAGACCTTCAATTGTTCTCTGAACAATTGGTTTTTAATTAGGTCTTTCAACCTTTCAGTTGAAAGACCTATAGGGTTTGTTCTGATTATTATTATTATTATTTTTTTTTTTTTTTTTCTTCCGCCAACTTTTTTTTCCTTCGCTGTTTTTTTGTTTCACAAGATATAACTTAGATATAAGGTAAATGATATCGAACAGTTAATACGCTTCTGAAACTGACACCGCGTAACAAAAAACTGTACCTTGTAAGAGTTATCTCCCCAAACACTGTTTTTCTTGTGGCCACTACTCCTTCGCAACCGTATAAGAAACCCACAAATTTATTTTTCCAAATTGCTCGTTATATTCTTAGGATGTTCTGTTTCATTTCAACCGAAGCTATCCGGAGACTCCATATGAGAGTTATCCCCCCTTTTATATATGATATCAGTGATATGCATTTCTAACTGGTAAACTATAAGTGATAGAGACCTAGGGTCTTTTGATTTAAGATCCTTGGTCCAAAAAAATGAAAATTAGGTCAAGGTCAAAGGTCAAGGTCAAATTCTTAATTTTGATTTTGGCTTATTTTCACCTTTTTTCATTAACCTTATAAGATATGGACAATTTTTGTTTTCTAAATTGTTAGTTGCGACATGTCGTAACTGATAAATTTTGGTTGCAAGGGTGCGTAAACAATAAAAGGGAGTTTTCACCCCTCTTATATTAGGAATTATGCGTAAAGTGATTTTACTCATGAACCATACATATTAAGGAACTAGTGTCTTTTTATTTGAGATGTTTAGTCTATCACCTTGAAATTGAGGTCAAGGTCATAGGTTAATTGGACGTTCTAGATTTTGACCTTTGCTTAAAATTCATATTTATACATCATTAAGCCATAGGAACTGACATTTTCAACTGAATTTTAATATTTTCATATCTAAATAGATCCTTATTGGTTGAAAGACCTTCAATTGTTCTTTGAACAATTGGTTTTTAATTAGGTCTTTCAACCTTTCAGGTGAAAGACCTATAGGGTTTGTTCTGATTATTATTATTATTATTTTTTTTTTTTTTTTTCTTCCGCCAACTTTTTTTTCCTTCGCTGTTTTTTTGTTTCACAAGATATCGCTTAGATATAAGGTAAATGATATCGAGCAGTTAATACGCTTCTGAAACTGACACCGCGTAACAAAAAACTTTACCTTGTAAGAGTTATCTCCCCGAACACTGTTTTTCTTGTGGCCACTACTCCTTTGCGACCGTATAAGAAACCGACAAATTTATTTATCCAAATTGCTCGTTATATCCTTAGGATGTTCTGTTTCATTTCAACCGAAGCTATCCGGAGACTCCATATGAGAGTTATCCCCCCTTTTATATATGATATCAGTGATATGCATTTCTAACTGGTAAACTATAAGTGATAGAGACCTAGGGTCTTTTGATTTACGATCCTTGGTCCAAAAAAATGACAATTAGGTCAAGGTCAAAGGTCAAGGTCAAATTCTAAATTTAGATTTTGGCTTATTTTCACTTATTCTCATTAACTTTATAAGATTTCGACAAATTCTTTTTACTAAATTGTTAGTTGCGACATGTCGTAACTTAAAATTTTTGATTGGAAGTGTGCGTAGACAATAAAAGGGAGTTTTTGCCCCTCTTATATTTAGAATTATGCGTAAAGTGATATTACTCACGAACCATACATACTAATGACCTAGGGTCTTTTAATTTGGGATCCTTGGTTTATGACCTTGAAATTGGGGTCAAGGTCATAGGTTAATTGGACGTTCTAGATTTTGACCTTTGCTCCAAATTCATATTTTCATATCATAAAGCCACAGCAACTGACATTTTCAACTGAATCTTAATATTTTCATATCAAAATAGATCCTTATTGGTTGAAAGACCTTCAATTGTTCTTTGAACAATTGGTTTTTAATTAGGTCTTTCAACCTTTCAGTTGAAAGACCTATAGGGTTTGTTCTGATTATTATTAGGTCTTTCAACCTTTCAGTTGAAAGACCTATAGGGTTTGTTCTGATTATTATTATTATTATTATTATTTTTATTTTTTTTCTTCCGCCAACTTTTTTTTCCTTTGCTGTTTTTTTGTTTCACAAGATATCGCTTAGATATAAGGTAAATGATATCGAACAGTTAATACGCTTCTGAAACTGACACCGCGTAACAAAAAACTGTACCTTGTAAGAGTTATCTCCCCGAACACTGTTTTTCTTGTGGCCACTACTCCTTCGCCACCGTATAAGAAACCGACAAATTTATTTTTCCAAATTGCTCGTTATATCCTTAGGATGTTCTGTTTCATTTCAACCGAAGCTATCCGGAGACTCCATATGAGAGTTATCCCCCCTTTTATATATGATATCAGTGATATGCATTTCTAACTGGTAAACTATAAGTGATAGAGACCTAGGGTCTTTTGATTTAAGATCCTTGGTCCAAAAAAATGAAAATTAGGTCAAGGTCAAAGGTCAAGGTCAAATTCTAAATTTTGATTTTGGCTTATTTTCACCTTTTTTCATTAACCTTATAAGATATCGACAATTTTTGTTTACTAAATTGTTAGTTGCGACATGTCGTAACTTATAAATTTTGGTTGCAAGGGTGCGTAAACAATAAAAGGGAGTTTTCGCCCCTCTTATATTAAGAATTATGCGTACAGTGATTTTACTCATGAACCATACATATTAAGGAACTAGTGTCTTTTTATTTGAGATGTTTAGTCTATGACCTTGAAATTGAGGTCAAGGTCATAGGTTAATTGGACGTTCTAGATTTTGACCTTTGCTTAAAATTCATATTTATACATCATTAAGCCATAGGAACTGACATTTTCAACTGAATTTTAATATTTTCATATCTAAATAGATCCTTATTGGTTGAAAGACCTTCAATTGTTCTTTGAACAATTGGTTTTTAATTATTATTATTATTATTATTTTTTTTTTTTTTTTTCTTCCGCCAACTTTTTTTTCCTTCGCTGTTTTTTTGTTTCACAAGATGTCGCTTAGATATTTGGTATATGATATCGAACAGTTAATGCGCTTCTGAAACTGACACCGCGTAACAAAAACCTTTACCTTGTAAGAGTTATCTCCCCAAACACTGTTTTTCTTGTGGCCACTACTACTTCGCAACCGTATAAGAAACCGACAAATTTATTTTTCCAAATTGCTCGTTATATCCTTAGGATGTTCTGTTTCATTTCAACGGAAGCTATCCGGAGACTCCATATGAGAGTTATCCCCCCTTTTATATATAATATCAGTGATATGCATTTCTAACTGGTAAACTATAAGTGATAGAGACCTAGGGTCTTTTGATTTAAGATCCTTGGTCCAAAAAAATGAAAATTAGGTCAAGGTCAAAGGTCAAGGTCAAATCCTTAATTTTGATTTTGGCTTATTTTCACCTTTTTTCATTAACCTTATAAGATATCGACAACTTTTTTTTACTAAATTGTTAGTTGCGACTTGTCGTAACTTATAAATTTTGGTTGCGAGGGTGCGTAAACAATAAAAGGGAGTTTTCGCCCCTCTTATATTAAGAATTATGCGTAAAGTGATTTTACTCATGAACCATACATATTAAGGAACTAGTATCTTTTTATTTGAGATGTTTAGTCTATGACCTTGAAATTGAGGTCAAGGTCATAGGTTAATTGGACGTTCTAGATTTTGACCTTTGCTTAAATTTCATATTTATACATCATTAAGCCATAGAAACTGACATTTTCAACTGAATTTTAATAGTTTCATATCTAAATAGATCCTTATTGGTTGAAAGACCTTCAATTGTTCTTTGAACAATTGGTTTTTAATTATTATTATTTTTTTTTTTTTTCTTCCGCCAACTTTTTTTTCCTTCACTGTTTTTTTGTTTCACAAGATGTCGCTTAGATATTTGGTATATGATATCGAACAGTTAATGGGCTTCTGAAACTGACACCGCGTAACAAAAACCTTTACCTTATAAAAGTTATCTCCCCGAACACTGTTTTTCTTGTGGCCACTAAGGCTTCGCAACCGTAAAAGAAACCGACACATTTATTTTTCCAAATTGCTCGTTATATCCTCAGGATGATCTGTTTCATTTTGACCGAAGCTATCCGGAGACTCCATATGAGAGTTATCCCCCCTTTTATATATGATATAAGTGATTTGCATTTCTAACTGGTAAACCATAAGTGATAGAGACCCAGGGTCTTTTGATTTAAGATGCTTGGTCCAAAAAAATGAAAATTAGGTCAAGGTCAAAGGTCAAGGTCAAATTCTAAATTTTGATATTGGCTTATTTTCACTTTTCATTAACCTTATAAGATATCGACAAATTATTTTTACTAAATTGTTAGTTGCGACATGTCGTAACTTATAAATTTTGGTTGCAAGGGTGCATAGACAATAAATGGGAGTTTTCGCCCCTCTTATATTTAGAATTATGCGTAAAGTGATATTACTCATAACCCATACATAATACAGAACTAGGGTCTTTTGATTTGGGATCCTTGGTTTATGACCTTGAAATTGAGGTCAAGGTCATAGGTAAATTGGACGTTCTAGATTTTGACCTTTGCTCGAAATTCATATTTCTACATCATAAAGCCATAGGAACTGACATTTTCAACTGAATTTTAATATTTTCATATCAAAATAGATCCTTTTTGGTTGAAAGACCTTCAATTGTTCTCTGAACAATTGGTTTTTAATTAGGTCTTTCAACCTTTCGGATGAAAGACCTATTGTTTTTGTTCTGATTATTATTATTATTATTATTTTTTTTTTTTTTCTTCCGCCAACTTTTTTTTCCTTCGCTGTTTTTTTGTTTCACAAGATATCGCTTAGATATAAGGTAAATGATATCGACCAGTTAATACGCTTCTGAAACTGACACCGCGTAACAAAAAACTGTACCTTGTAAGAGTTATCTCCCCGTACACTGTTTTTCTTGTGGCCACTACTCCTTCGCAACCGTATAAGAAACCGACAAATTTATTGTTCCAAATTGCTCGTTATATCCTTCGGATGTTCTGTTTCATTTCAACCGAAGTTATCCGGAGACTCCATATGAGAGTAATCCCCCCTTTTATATATGATATCAGTGATATGCATTTCTAACTGGTAAACTATAAGTGATAGAGACCTAGGGTCTTTTGATTTAAGATCCTTGGTCCAAAAAAATGAAAATTAGGTCAAGGTCAAAGGTCAAGGTCAAATTCTAAATTTTGATTTTGGCTTATTTTCACCTTTTTTTCATTAACCTTATAAGATATCGACATTTTTTTTTTACTTAATTGTTAGTTGCGACATGTCGTAACTTATAAATTTTGGTTGCAAGGGTGCGTAAACCAAAAAAGGGAGTTTTCGCCCCTCTTATATTAAGAATTATGCGTAAAGTGATTTTACTCATGAACCATACATATTAAGGAACTAGTGTCTTTTTATTTGAGATGTTTAGTCTATGACCTTGAAATTGAGGTCAAGGTCATAGGTTAATTGGACGTTCTAGATTTTGACCTTTGCTTAAAATTCATAGTTATACATCATTAAGCCATAGGAACTGACATTTTCAACTGAATTTTAATATTTTCATATCTAAATAGATCCTTATTGGTTGAAAGACCTTCAATTGTTCTTTGAACAATTGGTTTTTAATTATTATTATTATTTTTATTTTTTTTCTTCCGCCAACTTTTTTTTCCTTTGCTGTTTTTTTGTTTCACAAGATGTCGCTTAGATATTTGGTATATTATATCGAACAGTTAATGCGCTTCTGAAACTGACACCGCGTAACAAAAACCTTTACCTTGTAAGAGTTATCTCCCCGAAAACTGTTTTTCTTGTGGCCACTAAGGCTTCGCAACCGTATAAGAAACCAACAAATTTATTTTTCCAAATTGCTCGTTATATCCTCAGGATGTTCTGTTTCATTTTGACCAAAGCTATCCGGAGACTCCATATGAGAGTTATCCCCCCTTTTATATATGATATAAGTGATATGCATTTCTAACTGGTAAACCATAAGTGATAGAGACCTAGGGTCTTTTGATTTTAGATGCTTGGTCCAAAAAAATGAAAATTAGGTCAAGGTCAAAGGTCAAGGTCAAATTTTAAATTTTGATTTTTGCTTATTTTCACTTATTTTCAATTACTTAATAAGATTTCGACTAATTATTTTTACTAAATTGTTAGTTGCGACATGTCGTTCCTTATAAATTTTGGTTACAAGGGTGCGTAGACAATAAATGGGAGTTTTCGCCCCTCTTATATTTAGAATTATGCGTAAAGTGATATTACTCATGAACCATACATAATACAGACCTAAGGTCTTTTGATTTGGGATCCTATGTTTATGACCTTGAAATTGAGGTCAAGGTCATAGGTAAATTGGACGTTCTAGATTTTGACCTTTGGTCGAAATTCATTTTTATACATCATAAAGCCATAGGAACTGACATTTTCAACTGAATCTTTATATTTTCATATCAAAATACACCCTTATTGGTTGAAAGACCTTCAATTGTTCTTTGAACAATTGGTTTTTAATTATTATTATTATTAGGTCTTTCCACCTTTCTTGTGGAAAGACCTATTGAATTTGTTCTGATTATTATTATTATTATTATTATTTTTTTTTTTTTTTTTTTTTCTTCCGCCAACTTTTTTTTGCTTCACTGTTTTTTTGTTTCCCAAGATGTCGCTTAGATATATGGTATATGATATCAAACAGTTAATACGCTTCTGAAACTGACACCGCGTAACAGAAAACTTTACCTTGTAAGAGTTATCTCCCTGAACACTGTTTTTCTTGTGGCCGCTACTCCTTCGCAACCGTAAAAGATTACGACAAATTTATTTTACCAAATTGCTCGTTATATCCTCAGGATGTTCTGTTAAATTTTGACCGAAGCTATCCGGAGACTCCATATGAGAGTTATCCCTCCTTTTGTATATGATATAAGTGATATGCATTTCTAACTGGTAAACCATAAGTGATAGAGACCTAGGGTCTTTTGATTTAAGATCCTTGGTCCAAAAAAATGAAAATTAGGTCAAGGTCAAAGGTCAAGGTCAAAATCTAAATTTTGATTTTGGCTTATTTTCACTCTTTTTCAATAACCTTATAAGATATCAACAAATTATGTTTACTTAATTGTTAGTTGCAACTTGTGGTTACTTATAAATTTTGGTTAAAAGGATGCATAAACAAAAATTGGAGTTTTCGCCCCTCTTATATTCAGAATTATGCGTAAAGTGATATTACTCATTAACCATATATTTTATTCTGTCATCATTCTCTACTTTTTATAATGTTAACCTACTTCCACTCCCTTATAGCTATACAATATTTGTTCAGCTGGAACAGCAATTATAACATCAATAAAAATAGACAAAAGACAAAAGGACATTCAATATAAGGTACGAAATAGAAGAGGTACGAACGGGACCTCATACCCAGACAAGGTACGAATCCGGGTCCGTCCGCCCTGATTCTGGTTCGCCCTAGTTTCTGTTCGCCCTAATACCTGTTTGCGAACGAACCCAGGGCGAACGGACTATCAGGGCGAACAAACTCAGTGCGAACGAACCTAGGGCGAACATGTAATCAGGGCGAGCGATCCCGATACCACAAGGTACGAACTCACCTCCTACCATTTCCGGTGCATGTTGTACTTGAGATTCTTTCGTTCATGATATTGATATTTATATTGAAAAGTGTTGGATGGTAGACTTCGAGTTGTTTTGAATAGAATTTTCTGGTATATACCACGTATTTAAATAAAACAGACTGAGAGTATCGTCATTTGTCGTTCAACAGTGTCACTGACCAGGTAAACATACATGTACACATAATTTGCCATAATTTGACAAAATAATTTGTAAACATGACTTCACTAAAGAAGGATAAACACAATAAATTTGAGAATGGAAATGGGGAATGTGCCGAAGAGACAACAAGCCGACCATAGAGCAACAGCAGAAGGTCACGGACAGGTCTTCAATGCAACGAGAAATAATTTCCCGTACCTGGAGTCGTCCTTCAGCGGGCCCACAAACAAATATATACTAGTTCAGTGATAATGAACGCCATACTAAACTCCAAATTGTACACAAGAAACTAAAAGTTAAAATAATACAAGACTAACAAAGGCCAGAGGCTCCTGACTTGGTACAGGTGCAAAAAATGCGGCCCGGTTAAACATGTTAATTTGGGAGGTCGCACTACAATGTATCTGTATTGAAAAAAAGTGCCTGTCTCATTGTGAGTTTTGATCCCAAAACCCAGTTGCTGTTTTGTCAGATTCCTGTATCCAGCTTACACCATGAATACTATGTACATGATGTACTACATAAGCAATTCTCATTGTTTTGTTATTTCCCGTGTCCCGCTCGACTTGCTAAATACCAATTTCACAGCATAATAATTTGACTTTCACGTGTCACGCTTACAAAAAAATCAACTATCCCACGTCACGCTTAGACCCAAATGAGACCCTTTGTGAGGCTAAATTATTTGACCAGATATTTCATAAATTATTTCTGGTCACCGCCACTGAAATTATAATTTACCTTTTATAGTTGCCATAGGTCTGTACATGTATGTCTGAGTCAGTCAAAACTATTATTACCTGATTTGAACCCTGTACAGGTGTACAAACATGATCACACAATTATGTTTGTTTTCATTCCTGTTACTCTTAGTACATAATAGATTTTGTTTATTTTTAACTTGGCATGAACTAGATTGTCGGAAGAAATGCAAATCATTATGACGTCTAGAAAGGCTATTAATATTTATACTTTTTTTCCTTGACGCCTACCTTAAATTGACGTCAAAACACCAATCTCATATTTTCAGTTGGAATTTCAGAGTGAAATATATTAAAATGTTTAGCTGATTTCTCTGTAATATGCCTCCTGTAAGGAGGCACAGTAAGGGGGTATATGTACAAAAGAACATGAAATAAGATTGCCATTTCACGATGAATTAACAATTAAACATGTCTTGCACGTAGAAATTTATACGTATTTCACAAAAATACAGTCATGACAGTGAATAATGGACTGCTGCACATGAAATAAAAATGACAAAACACGTTACAGGAATTAATCCTTAATTTGTAACCACCCTCTTATCGCAATATAAAATATATTTTTTGCATTAAACTCAGTAAAATTTGACGGAACTTTCCAAATAAAATAAAAGGGACATTCTGCAAAATTTGGCATGTTTAATTTGGGTCTGTCAAATCAGAGTTTGTTGCAAACATTTATTTTTATGTTCTCCTAAAAAGAAATCAGATGACATGGACATGATGGATATAAATGTTTTTAAAATAGCAGGAAACTTTGAATCGTTGGCCTCGTATGGAATTGTAACTTATTTTTTCATTACAAGAGGGATTTTGATTTTTTTGATTATTATCTTGAATATATACTATTATAGATAGAGATAAACTGTAAACAGCAATAATATTCAGCATAGTAAGATTTACAAATAAGTCAACATGACCGAAATGGTCAGTTGACCCCTTTAGGAGTCATTGCCCTTTATAGTAAATTTTTTACCATTTTTCATACATGTACATGTCATAAATCTTAGTAATCTTTTACAAAAATCTTCTCCTCTAAAACTACTGGGCCAAATCAATCCAAACTTGGCCACAATCATCTTTGGGGTAACTAGTTTAAAAAATGTGTCTGGTGATCCGGCAATCCAACCCAGATGGCGGCCACAGCTAAAAATAGAACATAGGGGTAAAATGCAGTTTTTTGCTTATAACTCAAAGACCAAAGCATTTAGAGCAAATCTGACTGGGTTTAATGTTTATCAGACCAAGATCTATCTGCCCTGAAATTTTAAGATTGATCTGACAACCTGTTGTTAGGTTGCTGCCCCTACATTTGTAATATTAAGGAAATTTTGCCGTTTTTAGCTCACCTGACCTGAAAGGTCAAGTGAGCTTTTCTCATCACTTGGCGTCCGTCGTCCTGCGTCCGTCGTCGGTCGTCTGTAAACTTTTACAAAAATCTTCTCCTCTGAAACTACTGGGCCAAATTCTACCAAACTTGGCCACAATCATCCTTGGGGTATCTAGTTTAAAAATGTGTGGCGTGACCCGTCAAACCAACCAAGATGGCCGCCATGGCTAAAAATAGAACATAGGGGTAAAATGCAGTTTTTGGCTTATAACTCAAAAACCAAAGCATTTAGAGCAAATCTGACATGGGGTTAAATGGTTGATCAGGTCAAGATCTATCTGCTTTGAAATTTTCAGACGAATAGGACAACCTGTTGTTGGGTTGCTGCCTGTGAAATGGTTATTTTAAGGAAATTTTGCAGTTTTTGGTTATTATCTTGAATACTATTATAGATAGAGATAAACTGTAAACAGCAATAATGTTCAGCAAAGTAAGACCTACAAATAAGTCAACATGACCAAAATTGTCAGTTGACCCCTTAAGGAGTTATTGCCCTTTATAGCCAATTTTTAACAACTTTTCGTCATTTTTTGTAACTTTTCTAAAAATCTTCTTCTCCAAAACTACTTTGCCAAATTTAACCAAACTTGGCCACAATTATCATTGTAGTTTATAGTTTAAAAAATGTGTCCGATGACCCAGCCTGCCAAACAAAATGGCCGACATGGCTAAAATTAGAACATAGTGGTAAAATGCAGTTTTTGCTTTATATCTTTGAAACTAAGACATTTAGGGCAAATCTTTCAAGATTTAAATGTCCATCAGAATAAGATATATCCCCTCACAAATTTTGAGTTGAATCGGACAACCTGTTGTTGGGTTGCTGCCCTAAAATTGGTGATTTTAAGGAAATTTTGCAGTTTTTGGTTATTATCTTGAATACTATTATAGATAGAGATAAGCTGTAAACAGCAGTAATGTTCAGCAAAAAGATCTACAAATAAGTCAGCATGATCAAAATTGTTAGAGGACCCCTTAAGGAGTTATTGCCCTTTATAGTCAATATTGAACAACTTTTCGTCATTTTTGTAACTTGTATAAAAATCTTTTCTAAAACGACTTGGCCAAATTTAACCAAACTTGGCCACAATCATAATACTAGGGTATCTATTTAAAAAAAAAGTGTCTAATGACCCCGCCTACCAACGAAGATGGCCGACATCAGTAAACACATTAACAGGTGAGCGACACAGGCTCTTGAGAGCCTCTGGTTTGTTATTATCTTGAATATTATAATAGATAGAGATAAACTGTAAACAGTAATAATGTACAGCAAAGTAAGACCTAAAGATAAGTCAACATAACCAAAATAGTCAATTGACCCTCAAAAAAGTTATTGTCCTTTATAGTCAATTTTCATTAAATTTGTAAATTTTTACTAACATTTTCCACTGAAACTCCTGGGCCAAGTTCATTATAGATAGAGATAAGTGTAAGCAGCAAGAATGTTCAGTAAAGAAAGATGTACAAAAATGACAAACACATCAACAAAACACAATTTTGTCAAGAATCCATCTGTTTCCTTTGTTTAATATTCACATTGACCAAGGTGACCGACACAGGCTCTTTGAAAGATAATGTCATACATCAATACAGTAGTCAGCTACTGGAAATTTAGTTACATGTCTATAATCTGATCATCTCTCATGACTCTGCAATCCATTTACATTTTGTAAATCCCAAGGTCATGTTTTGACGTACATGACATACATTGTATGTGTACACATAGTTCAAGATAGATAATGAATTTTAAATGTTTTGTTAAACTTGGGACCGTAAAATTAGTCATTGGGAGTCAAAATACAAATATATTTTTATGCCACCTTGCAAAAGCTTGACTAAGTTTGAATTTTGGTGGCGTCACATTAGCTGTTTTAGAGTTATGCCCCTTTATTAATGTAAAAATTACAAAATTTTAAGTTTCTGTTTTCTAACTTAAGTTAAATCTAGCTGTAACACTGAGTTTGCCTCAACCAAATGTTATCAAACTTATACATGAGGCATATTACCACAAAACACAAATCTAGTATGAATTTTGGTGGCGTCACTTAAACTGTTCAGTTCTAGAGTTTAGTCCCTTTATAAATTGAAAATTGTATATTTTTTAGTTCTCCTCAACCAAATACAGGCAACTGACTGTAATGATAACACTTCTATTTGCAGGCAATACTTTGAGTGACATCAGTTTTCAATTAAATTTGACGCTGACCGTTAAAGCTGGTTTATTTGATTTTGGAACATATATAGTAAGCATTGGTAAGTAAATATATTTTTTCAGATATGAAAGCACTGAAGGTATATCTTCTGCCTTTTTGGATTGTAAAATAGCGAAATAGGGTTTGTCTAGAATTTGATATAACATCCATTGTGTGAGTATTGCATGGCAATACATACATTGTAGTCCACTTCTGGTTAAAAATTCAATTTTTGGAACAAAATTCTAATTTGAGCTAAAACATCAAACATGATGTAAAAGAGGGGAAAAAGATACCAGATGAACTAATAAATTGAAAAATAAACTGACAACTATATGTACACTATATTAAACAAATATCAAATCAATATCTTCTAGCAAGATGAAAAATTATTGTGAAAACTGATTATTTCAGTATATTTTCTTTAGTCCAAGCACCATAACTCTGCACAAAATCTGCAACTTGTCATGATAAAACTATTAACCAATTATCAAATCAATATCTTTAAGCATAACAAAAAAAAAGGGGAAAAACTGATTATTTTAGCAAATATTTAAGGACCATAATTTTGTCCTGAAAAATTTGAAATTACATTGAATAATGCAGGCGAGATACACCAGCGTGTGTGCTCTTGTTTTATACAGTAATTGTTATGATTTTGTGTTAAAATAATTCGGAATAAGCCATTGAACTAAAGCCAGGAATACAATATATTTGTTTTTATCTCAAGTTATGTTAAGGCTATGTAATAAAAGATTTGGTTTATACATCAATGTAAAAAATGATAAACATGTTATGTTGCTGTTAACACTGCTACATGTTTTAATACTATTTACAGGTATTTCATCAGTTTGTGTTGTTGGAGTGGCAAAGGCTCTTGACTATATTTTGACTACATTTGAAGCTGAAAGTAAAGCTGGTTACCTTCATTTTGTAACATATAGTTAACATTGTGGTAAGCTTATTAAGATTTCAAAGCACTTAACCCCCATATCTGGTCCATGACCATGTTAACTAAAGAAATTTCATCCTTATAATTTGAAAATTGGTTATAAAAAATATGGGTGCATAAACTCACCATATGTCATGTAAGTTCAAGCAACCCAGAAATTTAATTTAAAGGTCCTCATTAGCAGATTTTATTTTTAGGTGTGTGGTACAGGCTCAAGTACTAGTGAGTCTCATGTTTTAAACAGTAATTGTTATAGATGTTAAAAAAAAGAAAAAAATCAAATAAAAGTTAATTGATTTTTTTAAAATCTTGGTTGAAAATAATAAAATTAGAAAAAGATAAAACATGATAAAGTAAAGTACTGTGTAATGATAACACCTATTTTTACAGGTATTTCTTCAGTTCTAACTTGTTGGAGTGACAGAGGTTTTTGCTTACATTTGAATCCAACTATAAAAGATTATTTGTATCAAGAACTGATATAGTTGTGGTAAGTTAATACAGCTTTTTCAGATGTTGAAGGAACATTTGATTTAGTAATATAGTTGACAAAAATTCAAATACAATTATCTGTTTGTTTCAAAACTTTCTAAAAGTGAAATTGTGAAATACTCATTGTTAGCAGTCAGTTTTGATATTAATTTGTAAATAATCTTAAAAACATAAAAAACGATTACATACATTTTCATTTATTAATATTATGACATGAAATTGTCAATTTACTTGCACCATGTGCTTGCTGTGTATCATGTGAATTGATATTTATGTTTACATCTTGATGGATTTGCTATACAATTCTTTGAAGATAGTCTTGAATTGTCAATTTACTTGCACCATGTGCTTGCTGTGTATCATGTGAATTGATATTTATGTTTACATCTTGATGGATTTGCTATACAATTCTTTGAAGATAGTCTTGAAGTTACTTCTATGGTGTCTATTCTATTTATATATACTTTATTCTGATAAACCGCTTGATCATTCATAACTCTAATAAAATTGCACAAATTTTCATAGCTTAGGTTGTTCAGATGTACTCATAAGTTCCCTGAACTTAAGAATATTACAATGGTTCGTGAATTTTTTATCTAAGTATTTATTGCTTTCTGTTGTTAAAAAGTTGCATTTAAGGAGATGATACTAATGATAATAAAGTGTCCAAATAATACTGAATTAATAATTTCTACTGAAACAATAAAACTAAATCCATCAATCAAATGATATCTGAAATTCACACTGAATATTGATGTTATTTTATCACATGCTTAGTACCAAATACAGAATTTTTGTATGTTTAATAAAGGTTCCTTTCTCCTGTCTGTACTCTGTATCCCATAGCTCAAAGACATATGAAAATGTGGTACTATTGCCAATTAGACAACTCTACATCCAATTTACAATGTCTAAAAATTAAACTATTACAGGTAAAAGTGTTCCTTTAACACACAAAACCTTGGCTATGATTGTTACAAAGGTATGCTTGGTGAATTTTCCTATGGCATTATTTTTTTGCTTGTTAGATTATACAATGAATTGATATTCCAGGAATTTTACTCTATTTTATTCATTCTAATTCTCTAATAGTTGATGTCAAGGTTTTTGACTTTGGTTTTTGTTTTATTTTTTAGACAATGCCACGTAGAGGTAAAAACAAAAGTGATTTGACAAAAAGGAGAGAGAAAAGAGATAGAATGAGAGAGAGAAGAGTTAAGCAGACTGATGACAAGAACCTCATCTCCACGGTCAATCAGAGCGGCACCTCTCTAAACTGTCTGATACATAATGATCAGAGCGTCATCTCTCAAAACTGTCCTATCAATAATGATCAGAGCGTCATCTCTCAAAACTGTCCTATACATAATGATCAGAGCGTCAACTCTTTAAACTGTCCTATACAACAAGATCAGAGCGTCAACTCTATAAACTGTCCTATAGAACAAGATCAGAGCGTCAACTCTATAAACTGTCCTACTAACAAAGATCAGAGTGTCAACTCTATAAACTGTCCTATAGAACAAGATCAGAGCGTCAACTCTATAAACTGTCCTATAGATCAAGATCAGAGTGTCAACTCTATAAACTGTCCTACTAACAAAGATCAGAGCGTCAACTCTATAAACTGTCCTATCGAACAAGATCAGAGCGTCAACTCTATAAACTGTCCTATAGAACAAGATCAGAGCGTCAACTCTATAAACTGTCCTATCGAACAAGATCAGAGCGTCAACTCTATAAACTGTCCTATAGAACAAGATCAGAGCGTCAACTCTATAAACTGTCCTATAGAACAAGATCATAGCGTCAACTCTATAAACTGTCCTATAGAACAAGATCAGAGCGTTAACTCTATAAACTGTCCTACAAACAATGATCAGAGCGTCAACTCTATAAACTGTTCTACAAACATTGATCAGAGTGTCAACTCTATAAACTGTCCTTTTGATACTGAAACAATCAAATTAAATCCATCAAACAAATCAGAATCAAATCAATCAATCAAATCTGAATCAACTATATCAATAAAATTAAACCAAAAAGCTAAATCAATCAAACTTAATAAATCAATGAAATCAAAAGTAGATCCTGAATCATTTACACCAAAACTAGATTATGAATCAGTTGAAAAAAATCTGGATTATGAATCAATTAAAAATAATCTGGATAACGAATCAGTTAGAATAAATCTGGATTTTGAATCTGTTGAAACAAATTATGCTATTGAATCAAATGGAACAAATGTGGATTATGAAGCGGTTAATAGAGTTCTGGATAATGAAAAGGTTAAAACAAATCCGGGCTATGAATCAAGGAAATCAAAACACAGTTCTAAAAGCACATACAATTTAAAAGAAAAAATGGTTTCAAATTTAAATGATACAATCCAATTGGGTACTAACTTGGGAAAAAAATCAAGTGATTCAGAAAATGAACACACAAATAGACTTGAATTCTTAAAGAAGATTGGGAGCATAATTAATGAAAAAGAAAACATACAGATGGATTTTAACGATTGTTTAGAATTTGAACAAGATGACAATTTGCTGAAACTGTATAGTCAAAGGAACAAAAGAACAATACCTGAAAACAGTATAGAGGCTCGTAGATCACTTTTTGATAATTTAGTAGTTCAAGGTAGTTTTCATCAAGGAGATATCAGATTTGGAATTAACAGTGGGAAGCAATGTGTTGCAAACTGTTTATCAGCTCTGGCCCATAGTAAACTTAAAGATCTAAATGATTGGAACCAGATTTATTTAGACAATGTTTTGATAGACGGAAACAAAATATATAGCCGTATTCATGGTGATAATATTCATTTACTTGTATCAGACCTACCAGACATGATTGACATGTCAGGAACATTACTGAAAATATTAAGAAAAGAATCAATTACAGCTGTTGTAGATACTTCTGGGACTATAGATTTTAGTGAATTTGGAAATTCTTTACCTTTAGACCAAGCTTTACAAGAGTCTCTCATAGACTATGATGCTTGCTTCATATGTGCATATGACACTACTTTTTTAGCCTTGAAACATAATCAAGATTTATTTTTGTTTGATTCTCATGCACGAAATAAGCTTGGCTTCAAGGACAGCGATGGTAAAAGTTTACTTTTAAAGTTAAGCAATCTTGATCACCTATACCAGTACTGTTGCAACATGATGGCTGGTGCAAGTCATAATCAATGGTTTGAAGTGACAGGAGTCAGTATTTGTATTTTTGGACAAGAACCTAAGATCAAAACTAACGATGAACTTTCCGAAAGGCATAAACCATTAATCACCAGTGAATTTAGATTGTCTGAAATTTTAGAAACTGTAAACAAAGATGAGATTCCTAAAAGTCAAGAATATATTACTCAGATCAGCAATATATCACCAGAAATACTCCAGTTTAACATTAGCAGTAATGACATTGAGAACGTTAACGAAGTACACATTAATGAGGTTATTGATGATGATGAATCTGATATTGAGATATTATCTACAGCAGAATGTTTTTATGATTTCATACCCTTGAATACACTTTTAAAGAGGAAGCTTTGTAAATTTGTTAATATACCAATCAAGAAAATATCCAAACAGAAATCTACAAATTTTTATAACATAGGCCAACCAACTGCTTGCAAGACTATCACAGGTGATGGAAATTGCTTATTTCGAGCCATTTCATATTCACTCTCTAATAGACAAGAATATTTTGGAGACATACGAAGGGCAATAGTTGATCATTTGTTAAGAAATGCAGAAGTTTTCAAGTCATTTTTACAGCCAAGATTTAAAACTGTAGAAGAGCATATACAAACTCTCAGAATGAAAGAAAATAATGTATGGGGAACTGAACTGGAAATAGTAGCTTGTGCTGACCTCCTTAAAACAGACATTTATACTTTTTTTAATGGTACATGGATTAGATATTCTTCATCTCAAATAAACAGCAATAATTGTGTCAATGATCAAGCAATTTATCTTCAACATAATGGTGATGTCAATCATTATGAAGTTGTCACAGCTGTAATACAAAAGACTATATCACCAAATGGATTACAATCTAGACAAGAACATGAATATGACATATCAAGGAAATCTGAGGTATCAACAAAGAAAATGAAAATTGACGAAAATCAAAAAGATGACTTTCTCAACAATACTGAATCAATAATCTTAAAAAATGAAAAAGAAAGGATCAGGTACATGACAGATGATAAATTTAGAGCTAGAAAGATAGACAATTCTAAAAGAAAATATCAGGAGAATGAAGGAATACGTTCAAAAAAAATATGTTCAGGTATTAAAAAATATGAAGAAAATGAAACATACAGAGAGAATTTGATACAAGCAGGTATTCAGAAATATAAAGAAGATGAAACATACAGAGAGAATTTGATACAAGCAGGTATTCAGAAATACAAAGAAGATGAAACATACAGAGAGAATTTGATACAAGCAGGTATTCAGAAATATAAAGAAGATGAAACATACAGAGAGAATTTGATACAAGTAGGTATTCAGAAATATGAAGAAGATGAAGATTACAGAAATATCTTAATACAAGCAGGAATAGAGAAATATAAAGATGACAATGAGTACAGGGAAAAGCTGAAACAAGCTAGTATACACAAGTATAAAGCAAATGAAAAGCACAAGGAACATGTAATACAAGAAAGTATACACAAGTATAAAACAGATGAAAAGCACAAGGAACATGTCAAACAAGAAAGTATACACAAATATAAAACAGATGAAAAGCACAAGGAACACGTGAAGCAAGAAAGTATACACAAGTATAAAACGGATGAAAATCACAAGGAACATGTGAAACAAGAAAGTATATACAAGTATAAGACGGACGAAAAGCATAAGGAACATGTCAAACAAGAAAGTATACACAGGTATAAAACAGATGAAAAGCACAAGGAACATGTGAAACAAGCAAGTATACACAAGTATGCAAATGATGATGCACACAGAATTAAGATTAAACAACAAACATCAGTACGTCGTGAAAATCTTCAGGTAGAAAACAAGCAAATAAATGAGGTTATAAGAAAATTTAAAGTTGAAGTTACCAAAGGTCCAGAATGTGTTTGTGCTTGTTGTTTGAGGTTGTTTTTTGAAAAACAGGTTCAGATCTGCAAGAAAGAGAATTATGAAAATTCCATTTTTGATTTAGTTACAACAGATAAATACCAACACAAATGTACAGATGATTGTAAGACAAATTGTGCTTTTGAAGGAACATGTAGAACAAGTCTGTGGATCTGTTATACTTGTCATCGTAAAATGTTGAAAGGTAAAATACCAGCAGACTCCTTTTCAAATAGTCTATTACTAGAAGATGTTCCAGTAGAGTTAAAACAGCTTAATTCAATCGAGCAACAACTTATCGCCCAGAACATTCCTTTTATGAAAATAATGGCTTATGGCAGATTTTACAATAAGAAGGAATTATTGTTTTTTGTATCCATCAAAAAAGCAATTGCTGAAACTGTGAAACAGACTGTGTAATGGAGTAATGCATTATGTTATTGAATAAAATGTGTCTTTCTGAGTAAATAAAAATAAAAATTACTCTGTGTTTGTGTTTTATGTTAGAATTAGAGGGTTTTCAATTTCAAAATATTGGACATGGAATAGACATCATGACCTACTTTACTGACATCCAGCTTATTTGGAGTGGAATTTTGAAGTATTATTTATAAGTGGAGCCTAATAACATGGACTTATATTTTAATAAAAAGTCTTCTTTTGTGTTTTAATCATAACTTTAAGGCAGATTTTTATTGGTAAAGGCTAAAAAAGGTAATTTAATAATATTGTTGCTAACGTCACGTCTTTTCCGTCCATTGTGGTATGTCACGATCGCAATTTTCTTGTTAGTTCTCAGACAGCCCATTGTAGTTATTTTTATCCCGGGTTTTATAAATAATTGAAAATAGCAATCATATTAAATTTGGATGACGTAAGGGGGTCAAAGGACTTGAGGAATCAATATCATTGGCTGTTTTATTTTTTGCGAACGTTACTGTTCGAGGTTTCCGTCCAAATCAGTGTCACGTGAGCAACATATATTTATATCTGTAACTCTCCTGTATAGGAGTTACGATATCGCCCTTTGCAGAAATAGATTCGGAGTCAGTTCCTTCACATGATGGGGAAGCAAAGAAGGTAAGTTGTATGTAATATCGTTACAAGAGGACCTTAAATGTATTCCGTCCATCAAAAAGACGTTCGCAACAAAACATAATGTCATGATAGTAGATGTTGCTAATGTTACTATTACGAATTGGTTTCTTGTGTATTCATTTGATATAAAGTACACCTGCAAATGACATTCTGTATATTTAGAAATTCTAAACCAGACTGTACAATTTTATTACTCCAGGCATATTTTAAACATCACTGTGTGCATACATTTTAACTTTTAAAGATGTTGTTGCTCATGTGACATGTCCAAATGTCGCTAACGTTACTAATTTTTGTCTCCGTCACATTAGCAACATGAAAGTAGGAGACAGAACACAATACTGTAAAATCTGCCTTTACCAAAAGGAGGACAAAAAGGGGTTCACGGACCTGTAGTATGTGTGCCATCTGATTTGAAAAAAGTAACTTCTATATTACCCCGATCTGAAAATGAAAGTCTATTACTGAAAGTTAAGTTAAAGAGAAAGCTTAGCTACAAAGGATATGACAAATATCAATTTGTAAGACCAAACCATTTAGAGCAAGCACTTTTGTATTTAAAGGATCAAAACATATGGTATAAAGAAGTGGCTATCAACAAAGAATGGATGAATCCAATTCCTGAAGTAAATGATGATCAAGAAGTAAATGATGAATCAGAATCTGATGATGCTGAGCTAGTGAGTGAAAACAAAAAAAGAGGAAGAAAAAACTAAAACAACGTCCTCTACAACAGGCAATAAAAAAGATATTGAAAGCGAACCTGTTAGCTACATTGACGATAGATTACGTGGTGTTCAGTTAGATACTTGTTTACAACCTGCTGATATTGGACAAGAGGCTTTAGATTTATGCTTTGACCAAGTTTTTAACATTGCTCCAGCAGAAAATAATAGTCCTCTTAGTGTTCTCCAAGAATCAGGAATTGAAGCTAAAACTTTTCCTGTACATTTTCCAACCGGTAAAAATACATTTGATGAAATCCGTGATGAAAAACTGACAATTGGAAGGTACTTTAATCTTCGATTGATGAGTGTTGAAAATAGATTTGCAAGGGATACATCCTACATATTTTTCAGTCAATATTTAACGGAACTCAACAGTGTGATTTCAAATGTACAGATATCTCTCAGAAAACAATGCCCTTTTTCTAAAGAGGGAAATAAAATTACTGGAGAAATGCTGTGCAATAAGGAAACCTTGAAAGAGTTGTTTAAAAAAGATGAAGCCATAAAATATTTAAAACCTATTAGAGGAACTCCCCCATACTGGCAAAGCTCACAGAAAGATATATTTGCAATGATCAGACAGTTAGGTGTGCCAACATTCTTCTGTTCTTTTTCTTCAGCAGACTTCAGATGGTCTGAAATTGTTAATACAATTTTAAAACAACAGGGTGACATGAGAAATACTGAAAATATGACATGGGATGAAAAATGTAAAGTTCTTTGTAGCAATCCTGTTACAGCAGCAAGAATGTTTAATAAAAGATTCAATACATTTCTAAAGGATGTTATCATGTCAGAAGCTGAACCAATCGGGAAAATAATTGACTATTTTTACAGAGTTGAATTTCAACAAAGAGGTTCTCCTCACACCCATTGTTTGTTTTGGGTTGAAAATGCTCCAAAATATGGTGAAGATGACAATGAAGAAGTTATGAGTTTTATTGACAAGTATGTTACATGCGAGATACCAGATGAAAAGGTAGATAAAGAATTACATGACATTGTAATGGCAGTACACCAACACAGCAAAAATCATTCAAAAACCTGTAAGAAAAAAGGAACAGTATGTCGTTTTAATTTCCCAAGACCTCCTTCGACTAAAACATTCATCTCTGAACCAAGTAAACCAGATAAGGATACTAAAAAAGACGAAAAAGTAGCAAAAGAAATATTGTCTGGATTGTGGAAAGTTATAAAAGAGCATGAAAATGAAAACTTAGATGTATCTGAAATTTTCAATAAGTCAGGTCTTACTCAAGAAAGCTTTGAAAAGTATTTTCGTTTCATCACCAATCGAAACACAGTAGTTCTTAAACGTGAGCCAAATGAAATTTACACCAATCAGTATAATCCACATCTATTAAGGGCTTGGAATGCAAACATGGACATACAATATATTTTGGATGCATTTTCCTGTGTTGTATACATTATAAGTTATATAAGTAAATCTGAGCGAGAGCTAGGATTACTCCTCCAACAAACCAAAAATGAAGCTGAAGAAGGAAATTTAAATGCACAACAGACTATGAAAAAAATTGGAACTTCATACCTTCATCATAGAGAGGTTAGTGCACAAGAAGCTGTTTTTAGAGTTACTGGATTAAGATTAAGAGAATGTTCTAGGAAAGTAGAATTTATACCTGTTGGTGAAAACCCATGTAGAATGAGCATTCCTCTAAAAGACATTGAGAAACAACAAAGTTATAAATCTTCCAACAGGAAAAGGAGTAACAATGACAATGAAGATGAAAATGATGATGAAAATAAAATTTGGATGAACAATTTAGTTGATAGGTATAAAGGTAGACCACACATTGCTATGTTTATCAAAATGTGCCTTGCAAGTTTTGGTTCAGAATACAGTGTGTTACTAGAGTCACAGTTACCCCAGAAAATTAATGAAGAAACAACCTTCAAACTTGATGGCAACCTTGGACATATTAGAAAGCGCACAAGAACCTCACCTGCAGTTATCAAATATCCACGTTTCTCACAGGAAACTTCTCCTGAGAAATACTTCCAAAGCATATTGCAACTATTTTTACCATACAGGCATGATGAACAGTTAAAACCTCCACTATTTAATACATATGAAAATTTCTTCACTTGTGGTAGAGTTAAGTTTACAGGGGATAATACTTTGACTTCTGTAAAGGAAATTGTTATCAAAAACATGGCAGATTTTGTGAAAACTGGTCAAGAGTTAGAGGATGCAGAAAATCAATTGCATGAAACAGATCCAAAAGAAGATGCATGGTGTGAATTATGTCCAGAATCAGAACTGAACAGAAGAGAATGTATTGATGAAGGGAAAGAAACAAGTGTAATTGAAGAAGATTTGTCAGAAGCAACAATACCAGATTTGAATAATGCAAAAATCTCATCATCTGTTGGAACTAATCTGCTGTCAGTTTCCCTCACAAAAAATGAAATTATTCCAAGACTCAGAAGTTTGAATGTGAAACAGAGACGAATTCTCTATAAAGTGAGAGATTGGTGCATTCAGAAAGCAACTGGAAAAATACCAAAGCCTTTACATGTATTCATAACAGGAGGAGCTGGAACGGGTAAAAGTCACTTGATCAAGTGTATACAATATGAAGCAACTCGAATATTAGCACAAACTTCAGAGAATCCAGATGATCTAACAGTATTGTTAACAGCTCCAACTGGTACAGCAGCATTTAATATTCATGGATTGACGATTCACAGTGCTCTTGGAATTTTCAAATCACTTTCAGCTGATCATGCAACTCTAAGTGAAGACAAAATAAATTCACTCAGAACAAAGTTAGAAAATTTGCAAATCCTGATCATCGATGAAATTTCAATGGTCAACAAGAAATTATTGTTTTTCATTCATGAGCGGCTTAGACAAGTGAAAAAAAGACCAGATAATTGTTTATTTGGAGGTGTTTCAATAATTGCTGTTGGCGATTTTTATCAGCTGCCACCAGTAAGAACAAAACGGGTAGACAAATTATATGTAAACGACCCCTCTAATCCCTCAAATCACCTTTGGAATGATTTATTTGAAATTACTGAGTTGGATGAAATTATGCGTCAACGCGAGGATAGCTTGTTTGCAGAACTTTTAAACAGGTTACGTGTTAAACAAAAAAATGAAAAATTGACTTCTTTTGATATGAGAACTTTAATAAGATGTTTAGATGATGGACACGATGAAGCCTTGCACATATACTCTACAAATGCAGAGGTTGATACTTTTAACAAGGAGATGATATTGAAATTATGTTCAGAACCAAAACTAATTGAAGCAGAAGACTATGAAAAAAACAAAACATCAGGAAAATTGACCCTGAAAAAAGTCCATTGTACAAAGTCAGACGTCTGTCTTCCAATATCTATTCTTTTAGCTGAGGGAGCAAGAGTAATGCTTATCAAGAATGAAGACACAACAGATGGTTTAGTAAATGGAGTAATGGGAACAGTAATTTCTATAAAAGACTACTCAGTTAATTCACTCCCAAGTGCCATATTTGTTTTCTTTGACAATGAAAGAGTTGGAAAAAATGCAAAGTTACAAAAAATCATCTGTGGAAAACGCTGTGTTGGTTTAAAGCCTTCAAGTGAAGACATTCCCTTAAGCACCTGTGTACGTAAACAGTTCCCATTGAAACTAGCCTGGGCTTGCACTATTCATAAAGTTCAAGGATTGACAGTTGAAGAATGTGTTGTTGATTTAAATAAATGTTTCACTTATGGTCAAGCATACGTTGCCCTTAGCAGAGTTACCTCAAAATCAGGTCTTCATATGAAAAGCATAGAATCTGAAAAACTTGACAAGAAAATTTTCTGTGATCCTGATATTGTAAAGGGTGTTGCAGAAATGACTAGATTTTTACCTGAAGTTGAGGATGAAAGAGAGGAACAGAAAGATATTGTCCAGATAATGTATCACAATATTCAAGGTTTGCAGGCTCATGCAGAAGATCTTAAACAAAATCCAGACTTTATTGGTGTCGATTTCATTTGTCTTACTGAAACCTGGGCTAATCAGGAATTTGCTTGCTTTGAAATGATTGGATATGATGGTTTTCATTTGCCGCGATCTCAAGCTTTTGAAAATGACAACTCTTACTATTCATCTTTAAAGGAAATGCAGCATGGTGGTGTGTGTGTATTTTATAAGCATTCATCAGAAACTGAACTATGCAACTTGACCTCAAACTTGGAATGTATAGTTTTCAAGATAAAAACTGAAAATATTTTAGTTGCTACGATCTACAGAACTCAGAAGTATAATGTCGGAAAATTTTTGGAGAACTTGGAGACATTAATCTGTAAGATGCAAGAATTATCAGAAAAAATTGTAATTATTGGTGATTTTAATCAAGATATTTTAAAAGGATATTATACAGTATTAAATTTCATGCAATCAAAAGGTTTCAACCAGCTTGTCAATAGTCCAACAACAGAGGGTGGTACACTTATTGATCATGTGTATGTCAGAGGATGTCCTGATATATCAGTTGCAATAATTCCCACATATTACAGCTACCATGAGGCACTTAGAATAGTACTTAAAAGTTGAAGACCCAACAAAGATTTGAACATGAAAATGTTTAAAGAAAAACAGTTTGTTTTAATTTCGATTTCAAATAGTTAAAATAAATGTTTTAATTTTGATTTCAAACACAGAAAAAATATAAAAATAATGCCTCCTAAAGTCCAACCCTTCGTCCCCGTCGTAGGAGGCGGATATCAGCACTAACGCATAATTTAGTGCTGATAACAAACAGGGCCCTGGCAGTGAACAGTGTTTGGTATTGCTGAATGTGCATGAAATATTTGCAACAGCATGTTTAGCAGACAATCAGTGTAGGTGTTCTATTTATTAATTCAATGTTTTTTCATAATGCTGTGCTTTAGTCTCACCTTTTCAATCAATGACTCAAATTTGAGGAATAAAAAATGTTGAACTTTCAATAATGATAATAAGCATCAGCATATCATTTTTTTTAAAAGTGGAAAAAAGTTCTAATGAATATCATAATTTTTTTCAGAATAAAAATCAACATTTCTAAGACAGTTTTTCTTAGCAGTGAGGTGAGAGATTTAAATCTCCATTGTTTCAGCTCTTGTGCATTGTTTTATATATAAAAGTGCAAATGCCAGGAGATGAAATAGTTGAAAATTATTAGTCAGCAAAGAATAAAAATGTGAATCAGGTGTTTTAAGAGAATTGTTAGTTGTGGCAGGTTTTTAAATTTAAGCTGAAAAGGTACATAGACATTTTATGTTTTTTTTTTGGGTGGAAAGACCTACAATTGTTCTCTGAACAATTGGTTTTTAATTATTATTATTATTATTTTTTTATTTTTTTTTCTTCCGCCAACTTTTTTTTCCTTTGCTGTTTTTTTGTTTCACAAGATGTCGCTTAGATATTTGGTATATGATATCGAACAGTTAATGCGCTTCTGAAACTGACACCGCGTAACAAAAACCTTTACCTTGTAAGAGTTATCTCCCCAAACACTGTTTTTCTTGTGGCCACTACTACTACGCAACCGTATAAGAAACCGACAAATTTATTTTTCCAAATTGCTCGTTATATCCTTAGGATGTTCTGTTTCATTTCAACGGAAGCTATCCGGAGACTCAATATTAGAGTTATCCCCCCTTTTATTTATGATATCAGTGATATGCATTTCTAACTGGTAAACTATAAGTGATAGAGACCTAGGGTCTTTTGATTTAAGATCCTTGGTCCAAAAAAATGAAAATTAGGTCAAGGTCAAAGGTCAAGGTCAAATTCTAAATTTTGATATTGGCTTATTTTCACTTATTTTCATTAACCTTACAAGATATCGACAAATTATTTTTACTAAATTGTTAGTTGCGACATGTCGTAACTTATAAATTTTGGTTGCAAGGGTGCGTAGACAATAAATGGGAGTTTTCGCCCCTCTTATATTTAGAATTATGCGTAAAGTGATATTACTCATAACCCATACATAATACAGACCTAGGGTCTTTTGATTTGGGGTCCTTGGTTTATGACCTTGAAATTGAGGTCAAGGTCAAAGGTTAATTGGACGTTCTAGATTTTGACCTTTGCTCGAAATTCATATTTCTACATCATAAAGCCATAGGAACTGACATTTTCAACTGAATTTTAATATTTTCATATCAAAATAGATCCTCTTTGGTTGAAAGACCTTCAATTGTTCTCTGAACAATTGGTTTTTAATTATATATAATTTTGTTTGTTATCAAATGATTACAGTAAAGCTTTCAAAAACATTGTCTGCTACTATACACACATGTTTGTAAATCAATCGATAATCATGTGGTTCAAGGTAATCTTGAGTCATTATTGTTTCTTTGATCTTTAATTGGTTTTTAATTGTCACCTATTGATATTAATCTAGTTTGTTTATCAATCGGATTAACAGGGTTGTAAACATGTTATGTCATCACTGTGAGGTCAAGTTTACATGCATAGATGAACAGTAAGTTTTCAGTTAAAAAGTTGGATTTAGATTCGTGTGTATTTTTTTCCTCGAAATTTGTAAAAATAAGTACAATTACAGTACTTCAAAATAAAACTTAAAGATGACAACCACTATAAATTATCGAAAAAAAAACATAATTGCTATAAAACTGACATAAGAAAGTGTATTTCTTTTCTCCTTATGTTATCTTATGTCATGACTGTTATGTTTTTTTATATTATTCAGGGCTCACGCTACCAGGCGACTTGGGCGAAGAAGTCGCTTTCCCGACTGTCACTTCGCTTTCCCCGACCCCCAAAAGTGAAAACAAGTCGCCCTGTTCTTGACGATACTCACTTTCAGTCGCTTCCTTCATCGGACTTTTTCAATTTTTACCAAGTTAATGAAACATCAATTATTTATTGATAATTAAAGAAATTTAGACATAAACGATTCATTATCTTAAGAAAAGAGGTTGAAGCATTGTCTTTGCAGTGTGTAGCAGGTTATTTGATAAAAATACAACTTTTTATCACTTCGCGCATTTCCGCAAGTTCTGGTGCTTGTTACTCGAAAACGTACATCAACTTAAATTTTGGCGGCAAAATAAGTTTGTTACTTCATTTAAACGTGATAAAAGTTGCCCCCAGTAAATGTAATCCATTTATTGCATTAAAAACGTCATGTTCCTTTCCAAATAACTTGTCAAACATCGTTTATTTTTGTAAATTTTCTTGCATTCGTCTGCCATTGACCAATTTCTAAACTACGGATCTGAACCGCACCAGCTAGGACCGAAATCCGTACTTTTACAATTACAATTATTACTACGGACGCACGGATGGAACAGCTGACAGAAGAATATTGATCCCCAGGCGCGGATCCAGAGGGGGGGGGTTCCGGGGGTTGGAATCCCTTCTTTTTTTTTGGCCGATCAATGTATTTGAATGGGAGCATATAGCTGGAACCCCCCCCTTTACTCTGGGTTGGGAACCCCCCTTTTTAAAATGGCTGGATCCGCCCCTGATCCCAAAGGGAAAAATTACGTATTCCACACGCATTAAGAAACTTTTAGTTACATCTATGATTGGTGTATATAATTCCCTATATTTTTTATGGATTGTTTCAAAGTTGCTTAACTCTGAGACTATTAATTATATTATGGCCCAGCTCAATAACTTTTATATTTTTTGATGAGAAACACTGAATTTCATACACAAGATAGATTTGAATTAAATTGTAATTGATATATTATAATTTCTTTACATTTTTTTAAAATAAAAAAATATTTTTTTTAGTGCTAGATATTAAATATTTAGTTGGTAGTTTCTGACAAGAACCTTAGTAAAACTTAAACAACTTTTAATTTGAAATGTTACTTTAATTGTATACTCAGATATGAATTGAATAATACAAAAAGAAACATTATTTACACATACTTGCCAAGTTTTGAAAGTGCCCATGGGGGTTTTAGTGTGCGACAACAATTTCAAAGGTTACAATTCTTTGCGACGACTATTTTGCTTGTGCTGTTTTGTGCACTAGAAAAAGTGTCTTATTTGTAAGATGAGCTTACATGCCTTTTTCTAAAGTTCATTTGCATGATTCTAGTTATTATATATCAGTAGAAAAGATGAACATGTAGCTGCAAGACCAGGAATTAATTTCATGTGTAAGGATATTAAATAATTGTTGACTTTTCCAATTCAAAATTATGCACAAAGATAGACCTTTATCAGGTTGGGAACAACACCTAGGGGTATCCCCTCAATGTAAGGACATTAAAAACCACTTTTTAAGTAAAAATTAGCACATATTCTGATATTCATATTATTTGAAGAAACTTTTCCCAAAGAATTATACATCATATGATCTATCTGGTATGATATGGTCAACACATGTCCAAGAATTTTGGTATGTTCTTGGCCTAATATATCATGGATATCTTCTTTATTTTTCAAAATAATTGGACCCTGCATTTAGAAAAGTAGTTCTATATATAATGTCAGAATTCCCAATTTTTAAGTTAAATAAAAATCTACATTTTTCCTTTTTATTTTTCACAGAAGTAAAATGACCCCTTGACCATGTTGTCTAAGGGAAGTCCCTCATTTAAGGGATTCCTCGTGTGGTTTTTCTTTGTTTTGTCCATGTGAAAAATAAAGAATAGTACAGTAAATGATTTGGAATTTTAATTAAATACATATTATTCATTACAGCAAGTGTAATATCAATAAATTAGTGAATAAACTGCTATTTATTATCTTCATGGTAGTACTGCATCATTGAAGTTTGTCAATCAGCCATGCTTTTATTCTTATTCTGAGTAAGAACCTCTTTGCAGGTGAAAAACCATTTGCCATGTTCACGATTTTAAAAAACAGAGGAAATCAACACAAGTTCAAAATCTAGGATGTTAGAATTATCTTGAGAGAAAACATTTTTGATTGGCTGATGAATTTGATCATGAGAAACATAGAATTTGATTGGCTGAATATAAATGACTTCCTTGGACACAGTTCAAAATCGGGAACCATCATATTTTTCGTGTAGATTTTAACAAAATCGTGTTTCAGAGGGTTTTTCACGATCACGATCGTGCAATCGTGACAAAGGGTCAAAATCGTGTAATACACGCCTAAATCGTGAAAGTTGGCAGGTATGTTTACATATGACCCTTTATACTATAGTAAAATCCAAACATTGTAGCGCACCGCACGAATGAGCACTTCTCTTTCAAATCTCACAACTTCTCCCTATCAGTTTTAAAAAGAGAAGTCACTTCTCCCTATAATTCTGAAGTAGTGTGAGCCCTGTTATTATCTTCGTATGTTGTCATGAAATAGAAGTTCCCTCATGATATAAGTTCCAAGTAAAACAATTGTTCGGGTAAAATCCTTTCTACTGGAACAAATATTACAGTATTTGTTTCTTACAGAATCAAGATATTATGACATTGTTTAAAACAAAGTTTCTAGTGAAACTTGTTAAGCATGTAATAGATGTGCCTTGATATGCCTAGGTTAATTCCCCTTAATTTGGACAGATTAATTATTTAGTATTTAAATGTTTATTTTAGGTTTGATTTGGTTTAAATATAGTAGGATAAAAGTAAAGATTGTTAATTTAACTGTTTCATTGTTTAACTTCTGATGCTTTTATCATATTTTTATGAATATTCATTTATTTAACTTTTCTTCAGTACCTTTTCTGTTAAAGTTAGCCTGATTAATGACAAGTTTAGGATATCATTTGATATTCAGTCGGAGTCGACCTTGCACAGGCCTCCAAATACTCGCCGGACTCATCAGCCCACCCGAATTCAGAGTTAGCCACCACTTCGGTGCAGTTCGCCAGAGTTAGTCACCCCTTTTTGGTGCAATTTTACTACTTTAAAACACAACGCGAAGCAAATTTACTTTATTTTACTTAAAAGACTAACTCTGGGAACACTCTATTTGTCATTTTTACATTTGAAATTACTTTATTTTTTAACTTCAGTTTAGAAAGTTTTCTGACTCCTGTTTATTTCCGACTTTGTTTAAATTCATGCAATTATTGTACATTTGTAAATAAATTATAGTTTCATTTGATTTATTGTCTGTTATTCAGCCATAATCTGATATCAGGTATCCCGATGGTCGAATAGGGACGAAGTACTGGCCACTACACGTCCCGGGAGGTGTTGTCACCGACCCCCTCCGTTACAAATGGTGCCGTGACTAGGATACCTGATCCCTCAGTTTTGGTATGAATATTTTTAGTTGCATTTATTTTTGATATTGTTTAAATTTTTGATTTTCAAAATGATCAAGTTTGAACAGAAACCTTGTACTTTTGACGGTGTTAGTGCCGATGTACAAGATTATTTTATTCAATTTGAAGCAGTTAGTCTGTGGAATAACTGGAATTTTTCTGAAATGGCTCTTCAGTTAGTAATAAACTTAAGAGAAGAAGCACGAACTATTTTACGTCTTCCTACTTCTGTTCAGTTGCAAAGCTATGATTTTTTGAAAAGTTTATTAATGCAACGCTTTAATCCTAAGGAAAGGATAGCTTTTTATAAATTTCAACTGAATAGTTGTTTAATTTTGTCAGATGAATCTGTGTTCGATTTTGGACATAGATTCAAACTTTTATGTCATCGTGCATATCCAGATAATTTTCAAAGTATGCAAACTTATTTTATTGATCTTTTTATTGGAAAGTTAGAGAAGGAAATGGGAAAGTTTGTCCATTTTAAGCATCCTGCAACTTTTGACGATGGTATATTTTTGGCTACAGGGTTTGAGTCTTTTAATTTGACAGTTGAACCTGTTGAATATGAAATTAAGGAAAGTGAAGAAAACTGTGATTTTAGTTGTTTGAAGTCTGGTTTTGATCAAATTGTCAAAGTTCTTAAAAAGCTGGTTTATAAGAAGTTTAAAGTTAAAACATGTTTCAATTGTTTGGTGGTTGGACATATCAGAGCTAATTGTCCCAATAAAGTTTGTAAAAGTGTCAATTCTGTTCATGTTGTTGAACCAGAAAAACCAGTTTCTACTTCAGTTCATAAGAATGTGAAAAAATCATGCAAAATTGTCAACAAAGTTCAAAGTTTATTTTCATCTGAATTGCAAAGCTGTTTATCCGATTATTTGATTTCTAGCATGGATGAGTTTTCTTGTTTGAAGGATAAGCCAGTTAAAGTTTTCATATAGTATGTTTTATGAGTTTTAGTTTGTATATTTAGTATTTTACTTATTTTGTCAGTTTATATTATTGTTTAGTAGGTATGGTTTCAAAGTTTTCATTGGATTTTGTTGTTTTTCTTGGTCACGTTAATGAGCCGGTTTTGCTTTCTAAACCACTCCCAAAAACGTTGTTTGATTTGATTGTGTTTTCTTTAGATGTTGGTTTTTTTAGATAGTTGCTTAGTTTTTTGTTTGAATAGGTTTATTTATGAGTTTGCTCATTTATTTGGATTTTTAACCTTCCTGAACAAGTTTTATTGTTTTAAATTTGTTTAGTTTGGTTATGGTTTTCCTTTTGTGACTTTTATAAGTCATGGCAGAAATCTATTGAGTGGCAGAAAGTTTATGTGTGAAGACAACCAGCTGATAAAGTATAAGCAGTTCTTGTTATCAAGAACACCTTTCTTACTTTTTGTACAACGTTTGAACTTTGATCATCTTGAACCCGGAATCACATGTTATACGTGATTCCGTGAGATCTACAATGGTGGACTTAACCTGGTACAACGATGGACTTTTTAGAACCCGAAAACACATGTTTAAAGTGTTTTCGTGAGAACAACAATTGGTGGACTATACCTGGTACAACTTGGAACATGCAGATTATCCGTATTAACATTCCGTTTTCGTTTGAAGAACTGTGTTTTATTGAATGCTGTATAACTGTGTCCGTTTACATTTATATTCTATGGACCGTACTTTATAATTTGTGTTTACCACCTATTCCTGGACGTTTATACTGTGTGAAACTTTTCCTATGGTTGGACCGTGTGATTATTTGACATTTTTGTGACATTTATTGACATTTTATGTGCATTGATTTATATTTTTGTTTATTGTTTTCAACACATCTATTTTAAATAATTCTTTTCCCAAATATTAATTTCTTTAATATTTGTCCTAAGGGGGGCGGATTGTAATAGATGTGCCTTGATATGCCTAGGTTAATTCCCCTTAATTTGGACAGATTAATTATTTAGTATTTAAATGTTTATTTTAGGTTTGATTTGGTTTAAATATAGTAGGATAAAAGTAAAGATTGTTAATTTAACTGTTTCATTGTTTAACTTCTGATGCTTTTATCATATTTTTATGAATATTCATTTATTTAACTTTTCTTCAGTACCTTTTCTGTTAAAGTTAGCCTGATTAATGACAAGTTTAGGATATCATTTGATATTCAGTCGGAGTCGACCTTGCACAGGCCTCCAAATACTCGCCGGACTCATCAGCCCACCCGAATTCAGAGTTAGCCACCACTTCGGTGCAGTTCGCCAGAGTTAGTCACCCCTTTTTGGTGCAATTTTACTACTTTAAAACACAACGCGAAGCAAATTTACTTTACTTTACTTAAAAGACTAACTCTGGGAACACTCTATTTTTCATTTTTACATTTGAAATTACTTTATTTTTTAACTTCAGTTAAGAAAGTTTTCTGACTCCTGTTTATTTCTGACTTTGTTTAAATTCATGCAATTATTGTACATTTGTAAATAAATTATAGTTTCATTTGATTTATTGTCTGTTATTCAGCCATAATCTGATATCAGGTATCCCGATGATCGAATAGGGACGAAGTACTGGCCACTACACGTCCCGGGAGGTGTTGTCACCGACCCCCTCCGTTACAAGCAGAACAATTATACTTTTACAAACTTAATATTTGCTTGGTATTTGAATGCATTTAATATTTGTTCGGTATTTGAATTAATTCAAAATGTATGTAGTCATGAAATAGAAGTTCCCTCATGATATAAGTTCCAAGTAAAACAATTATTCGGTAAAATCCTTTCTACTGGAACAAATATTACAGTATTTGTTCCTTACAGAATCAAGATATTATGACATTGTTTATAACAAAGTTTCTAGTGAAACTTGTTAGGCAGAACATTTATACTTTTACAAACTTAATATTTGCTTGGTATTTGAAAGCATTTAATATTTGTTTGGTATTTGAATTAATTCAAAATGTCCTACTCACAAGTATGTCAAAATATGCAGTAGCCATGCACTGGCCTTTGTTAGTCTTGTATGATTTTTAACTTTAGTTCATTTTCATGATTTCAAATATGTTGTCCCTTTTCACTGAACTGGTACACATGTTTGTTTATGGGCCAGCTGAAGCCCACTTTCCAGGAGCAGGGTTTTCTCCGTGTGTTGAAAAACTGTTGGTGGACTTCAGCAGTTTTCTTCTTTTTGGTCGAGTTGTTGTCTCTTTGACACACTCCCCATTTCCATACTCCATTTTAGTTTTTGTCTTTTTTTGTAGAAACTCATTTATCCTATCTTTGGACCACAAAATCTTGGTAAATTTTCAACACTTTTTGTGTATATTCAGATGGTTGATAGCGTAATTATAAAAATTAAACAAGAATCACAATCATATGGAATGCAAAATATATCAGAACTTACAGTTTCAAATTCATTGTCTCTAATGGCAAGAAAGTCTTTTCTTCTGGCTTGGTTTTTGAAAACAATAGATATTGTCTGGTCTCGCATCTTTTTTGGTATAATTCTAAATAAGCATTCAGAAATACAAACTTGAAATTCATAATCTAAAATGAAAGAGAACAAATGAGCACAAGTCAATACAAATTTGAATTCATGTCAGACATTTCAGCTATGTATTATGGAGCCTGTCATTCAGTGGCTGATATTGGTTGCTATATATATTTGGTCATTTTGAGCAAAAAAGAGGCCATTGTTTTTTTTCCTTTGAATTGTTTTACACTTTGACATTTTATACCTCACTATACTTTTGCAATCTTACCAGTGGCGGATCTAGAAATTTTCATAAGTGGGGGCCCACTGACTGCATAAGAGGGGGGCTGCTCTTGTCACGTTTTAGTGATTCTCTATATAATCATCCAAAATTTTTCCTCAAAAGAGGGGGCCTGGGCCCCCTGGGCCTCCCCCTTAATCCACCTCTGCTTACAACATCTCCTTTAAACCAGATTTGACCACAACTTCATGCTGTGGTGAAATACCTAAACTTTAACCTGATCGGTGAATTGCAAAATCTAGGTGAAAACCATAATTTTGCAAACATATTTAAAAGTTTACATCATTAAGATTATTTCTGAAAATTCAAGTTCATTAGACTTTCTTCATGTCAAACTATATTAAACAAAAATCTAAAATTAGAAAAGTGATTGATTTATGGGTGTTGCTAACTACTATTGTAAGTTGGCCATAACAACCTGAACTTCATTCTATGACAATATATCTTTTCCTACATTTTTATTTCACTAGTGTGATTTTCAAAATTATGATTTTATTAATATATACCATAACCCTTTATAACAGTTCATTCATTCATTCTATTTACATATAAAATGTACCTCCGATTTCATTCAGCAAGGTTGATAACTTCTTGCTGCAAAACAATAGCATAAAACTTAAGCATCACAAAAAAAGTTGAATATGTTGTGTTAAGCAAGTCTTAAGTATAAAAAAAAACAGAAAGTTTGTTCTGACCGATCGAAAACACTCACAAGATACATATAATCCTTGTAGATTAACATTACAGAACATAGTTATTTCGTTTATTGTGAATTTCTACTTTTCCACATTTTGATGCAATAATTTCCTCTGTATAAACATAAATTAAACAGTTCTACTATACTGATAGTTACATTTTTTTTATTTATCTATTTGTTTATGTTGTTTGCTTATGTTTGCCTTCCGCTATTCTGAAACTCTAGTAATTAAAAGATATTTCCATTGAATAATCAAAACAAACTTACAGACTAGGTTTAATAAACTGACTAGACAGTAGAGCTTCTTTAACACTGCATGGTGCATCTTCCAATAAAACATTCAATGACCTGAGAATCTAGATGAAGCAGAAGAAATGACATGCTGTGATAAAAAGGAAGAATTACACTTAAAAATGTTTGTAGTACAAGCTGGAACCAAAGCCAAAAAACAATTATTTAATTTGTCAAAGTCACAATTTTTGTTACTGTTGAATTACCTGAATGAAAGTTGAAGATGTGAATAAAATGTACACAACATACATTGAAATGCTTGTTGCAAAAATAACTATACTAGAATTGCACAACAAAACTAGAAACAAATGTTCATATAAACATTTCTAAATACAGACAAAATGACAAAAGAAACTAAATATGTCAAAACAACATGAATGGTAAAATCTCACAAAAAAGCTTGAACTCCATTTTTAGTAGTGAATTGTTTTCAAAGTCAAAAGCCCTTAATTTGGCAATTCAGCTCAATATGTGAAGGCATTTAGACGTCAGTACAACTGTTATTTTCGAAGTTCAAAGCCTGGAAATTTGATAAAAGCTGAACCAAACTTTAAATCAATCTGTACCTCATCAAAAAAGACTCACAAACAAAATATTAGCTAAATATGTGAAGGCATTTAAATAGAAACATGAATGTGTCTAAAGTACATGGATGCCCCAATCACACTATCATTTGTTATGTTCAGTGGACCGTGAAATTGGGGTCAAAACTCTAATTTGGCATTATAATTAAAAATATCATTTCTTAGGGAACATGTGTACTAAGTTTCAAGTAGATTGGACTTCAACTTCATCAATACTACCTTGACCAAAAACTTTAACCTAAAGTGGGGCGGACGAATGAACTGACTCACAGACCAGAAAACATAATGCCAGTTAATGGGGCATAAAAAGTCTGTACAACTGTTAGTTGCAGGATGACAGAATGGGGTAAATATAAATTCAAGATTTTTTTCTTGGTAATGAATAAAATTTTCTTCCAAATCTTTCTTTCGTCATGACAAGTTACATTAAAACATATTTAGAAACACACAGTAAATCATTGAACACATTGAAAAACAAAAGCTATTCTCTATTCATGCATTCCTTACACAATAAAATTGATTATTCTTCTTTGAATTCTTAATTTTGTGGTTTGCTGTGACCCATAAATTGATCCACCATGAATATAAATAAGCATAATTATTGTACTTACTTCTAATCTATGTCTAAAGTCTGCTGCTTCATTTTGTAGTAGTGAATCTAAATAAAGTTGACAAAATGTCTGCACAAGTGAAGCTTTGGCTACAAATAAACATATGAAATAAACTGTAATAATTATTATAATTCCTGCCCCAGTACTCTTTAAATATAACACTTTTGGGTTGTTTAATTGTATTATAGTGACCACCATTAAATATTTTGTATTTTAATATAGCAGCACACAACCAGTCTAGTTCTTAGCTTAAATCTGCAAACTTTAAGACAGAATGCCAATTCAAGTACAAGACAGTTAATATAAAGACAAGAGTGCACACGCTGAAATGTCTTGCCTATTTTACTGACATTTATTTATGTTAAAGGTAAAAAAGATGAAAGTTTTACTAAAAGCATTACAGAAACTTAATTAGCATTTTAAAGCTCTATGAAAATGATGTTTAAGTAAAATTATACCTGCCAGACAGAGATATACACCTCACAATTATTTATACACAAGTAGACATTGTTAGAAACCTATATACCAAACATAGGTATCTTATTACTCATAATAAGTGAAAAATTCACATGGCCAAAATTCTCATTTTTTCAAGCAGTTACTAAACCATGAAAAAGAGGCCAAGAACAATGGACATTTGACAAGACAATACTTGGTAACATAAGGTATCTACATACAATACATGCAGCATCCAGGTTTTCTTCCTTCTGAATGTTAAGCTTTATACAAATAGTTAAAGTCGCTGCCAGATAGTAATACCTATGTTTCATTAGGAAAGACAAAAAACAAGTAATTTATTGTATTATCAATTTTTTTTAAAAATACCACATTTTTGTTTTTGTTCGGTTCAATTTTTTTAACTTAGCTATATAAGGTAAGGAAATATAACTCTTACAGTGATTTTGTTATACAGGAATGTGAATGAAATTTTGATATCTTACCTCGTAAGCTATGAGCTCCAGATAAGAATTAACAAATTGGGGTTTTTACCGACTATTTTTTTATGCAATTGGGTAATAAAGTTTTTTAAATGCATTATCAATTCCAATTCACCCCTCAAGCAAATATCAAATTGGGTTTTTCAACACCAAGCTCCTTAATGTATTGGGTTTTTTCAACAACACAATATTGAATATTTAGGCATATTATAATCACATTATATCAGGCATGTTAATATAATCACATTATATCAACCCCAGATGTGTTTCCATCTTAAATGTGTTTCTGTCTTTGTATATGTGCTAGCTGTTTAATTTGGTTTATTCACTTACGAACAATTGTACCTTTAATTTGTGTCCTGTTTTAAACATTCTGTCAGTTTTGTATTTTCTCAAAACTTATGTAAACTGCAGCTGGTGTCACTAGTTGGACAGTAATAATTGCCTTTCTTGATCCAATATGATCCCCTACAGTTTATAGTTGGGGTAGGCTTGGCTAAGTGTTTAGATTTTGAAGTAATATATGTGAAATTTAGGTGCTGTAAGAAAGTTTTGCCAGTCCTTTCACCTATTTGCCAGATCTACTTTTTAATAAAAATAAAAAGTACTTCCCAGATTTAAGATATACCACAAAACCTTGCGGTTTATAGGGTGGTTTAATGACAGAGACCACATTCAACTTAAATTTACAAATAATTCTGCAACATCAAGTAAATAAATGACAATGTTATACTGCACTTGCCAATAAGACAACTACCTTTAGCATCCAGAGCAGTTAAACGAAAACAAAGAAAGTGTCAAGCTGCATTGACGTAAAAAACGGATATGTGTATTCACTCATCAACTAAAACAAAAATAATCTGGGTTAAGTTGTCCCTTATCAGAACTTTTCGTTTCCAATGCTTTCCAACTACATGATTTGGCCTTTCACTATTTCCAACTGATTTTGTTTTTGACATGTTTATCGTTCTAGCAATGTTCTCGTTAAGGTACGCAAACACGCCCGTGTGTTCAGCTATCAAAAAAAAGTCGATAAACATGCTTCTATTCAACATTTTTACCAGACATTTACTTTGGTTTTAATTCATTGTATGTTATGATAAATTTGAAAAAATATGACAGCATGTCACACCCTTATTGGATAAACGCTGAGAAGATCGAAATGTTTTCATAAACACGTGTACCTTTTGAGCAATGGAAAATTCCAACAGGGACCCATTACAGCTACTCGATGCAGGGCTCTATTTTTAGAACAAAAGGACATTTAAAATTATAAATATTATAAAAAATAGATTTACGCTACGACTGTAATCAGATAAGGGTAAATAATGCAAACGATAGCAAATAAAAGCGTTAAGAACTCATGGTTTTGGCATATAATTGGGTTATTGAACCCTGCAATGGGCAATTGCATTGGGTTTTTTATTATTTGTATTGCGTGATCACGCAAATA
The DNA here is from genome assembly GCF_963676685.1 of Mytilus edulis. Classification (NCBI taxonomy): domain Eukaryota; kingdom Metazoa; phylum Mollusca; class Bivalvia; order Mytilida; family Mytilidae; genus Mytilus; species Mytilus edulis. The sequence goes on along the minus strand of NC_092344.1, from coordinate 116,333,478 downwards.
TGCAGCATAGATGCCAACCCCCTTTTGACACAATCAGTAACAAACTATCAAATTTTCCGTATTTTTGAAAAGTTTTCAGTAATCATTTATAAACGTGCATTTACCAATCAAAATTACTGACGAGTGGTTGCAAAGTGATGTACACTTAAATTTGTCATTTAACATGTTGTCTGTAGTATGTATTCCATTCAGGCCAAAATAAAAAGATTGTATGTTTGCCCAAACGCGACCGACCCAAAATAAACCCGACGACTCAAATTCTTTTTTTGACGTTTTTTGGAAGAATTTTTTTTTTTCAGATTTTTTTTGGGTCCGCACCGTCATCGTACAAAACTTAATGTTTGTCGTCTTTGCGTTTTAAAGTAATTGTGAATAAGATTAAAAGAAAGCGTATAAGAGACGCAGTTAATCGATATTCGATGCTCTCTGTATTTATCTTCTGATTTAACGAACATAAAGAAGTAAAACAAGTGAAGTGGCACAGTTTTTTTACGCTGTAGTTGTTTGTACTACCAAACCCTTACCTATATGCTCAATGTTAATTTCATCGTGTTATCGAATATCTGATAAGAATATTCAGGTAGATTTGTTCAAAACCATGTGCAATCGAATATTTTCAATGTTATTCTGACAGGAAATGGATCCGGAAGTTGCGAATTTACAATCTTGCAAGAAGATTTTGTTTTTACTGAATAAAAAGGAATTATTTCTTGATAAATTGTTGTCTTTAATTATAATCTTCCTTTATCATGTAAATTAGATGTCCTTTTATTCAAATAGTTCAAATTTACAAGTCTCATTAGACAGTCAGTACGTTGCTGTTTGGGAGAATTTGATAAAACTATAATTGCTCACAGAATCAGAAATATAATCTTAACTGAATGTAACTCCTTCTGAATAATTTATTGCAATATAAATATAAATCCCTTTTTACAAGAGAAATCTGACTTTTGTCAGAAATATTTTTCCACATGTGCAAAAGTAAAAACATGTTATGGACGCCATATTGGATTTTTATACAATTTGTGAGGAAGCCCCTAGAACCATGACCTAAAAATAAAGTCTTCAGAAAACGTTAACTTTATGCAATTACATTTTATCAATAATGATTATTTTCAAAAATTTAAACTTGATTATTTAAAGAAATAAAATTATAAAAATACGTTTTTAGTTTGGAGATTCTACAGAACATGCTTTGATCTATTTATAGCCAAATTAGTTTACCTGTGTGATAATGTAAAATATAAATTTGTTTTCAAAACATAAAAAAGACACAAACTAAGGATGGTAGATAATAATTCATATAAATATTTTAGGACATTTAATCTATTTTAATAGAAATAGGATTTAAAAACTGCAAACTAATTTAATCATTACATAATCAGCTTAATTTTTTTTTACACAAACATCGTGTTGATGGAACTGTTGAAAATCACTTAACAAATCCAACAGCCCTTTCACACAGTTAGCAATTGTCAGGGTTATAAACATCTCAGGAAACAAATCATATAGTAGACTAATTTATTTATAGAGGTTTTAAATTCATGGCTATTGGTTGTCTCTACAAAGGTTTGACAGAGAAAAAAAAGATATACTGTTTTAAGATCTTTTAATATTTTCATGCAAATTCGGATAAAAAAAAAAAAAAGAATTTGCCTACCTACCTACCCACACCCAGTCATCATGGGTCGGGTTTGGGCAAACTGAAATATTTTTAATTGTGGCCTCATTAATTGTTCAGATGTTCTCGACTCAAACATTTTTGTTTTGTCAAGGAGAAGTAGAGAAAGGGAAAAAGCTACTTAATAAAATGCAAGTTTGACTCTTTGGAAGTCAATTAGTTACCCAACAATAGGTTGATAACTCCCGAGAAACCGGAAGCATTAGATTGGCGTTTCCTAAATACTGGACCCGGACGGAAAAGTAATGATGAAAATCCGCATTTTACAAAACTGAACGTCGATGATTGGGAATCCGTAACTATTCGACTTTGACCGTAATAGCGTAGTTTATATCGCAAAATCGGAAAAACTACGGAAAAATCGTAATAGCTGGCATCTATGACGCAGCTTATCTGGAGCTCTGCTGTGGCACTTTTTAATTTTTTTACTTTGACTTTATCATTTTTTTGGAAAAAAACTTGGTAAAATTAATTTTGGAAAGGTACATGAAAATTAGTTCTGGGGAAATATTTAGTGGTAATTCACCTTAACATCACATCTAACTTCAAAAGAAAAGAGGTCAATTTAATCAGCAGATGACCAGGTCTCAAAAATACTGTTTTTCGAATGTTTTTCCACCATATTATCTAACATTACAAATTAGGTCATACTTTCAAAAAGATGAAGGACCAACAAAATTTTGTGTTTGACAGAAAAGTTTCAACACTTTAATAAAATTCTTATTGATGATGAAACTGGAGTTAATTCTAAATTAACAGTATTGTTCAGTAATATTCTTATTTTTACCTCAACTTTTTATCTTAATCAGTTATTTGTTACCCTTTGTATACAATTACCTTCAGCTGAAGATTCACTTAATATCTGAAATAATACAAAATGTAATTTTAAACAGCTAGTAAGAAAAAGAATCTAAAAATTTAGCAAAGTCAACTAAAAATTCTCAGACATGGGCAAAGTTCTTAACAAGTTGAAAATCATTGAAAGAATATGACAGTGCAAATTGGTTAGACTTTAAGAGTCAAGCGTGTTACAATGTTGCTATTTCGTCATTTGTGTCCTTTTTATTTCATACTGACATTACTGTTTTGTTTTGAACAAAAGATTTACCTACCCAAAATATAATAGGATCTGATGAGTCAAGCCATTTCCAACTGTTTTTTGTTTGTTTTTATGTTGTGCTGTTACTTGACTGTCTGAGGATATGTTGAGGGTTGGGTACTCATTCATCAACATGTTCTACCACACAATACTACATTAGTCAGGAGCCTGTAACACTGTGTTTGTCATTGGCTGCAGTCGGTTATATTTTTTTTTTTTTTCAATTATTGTTTTGTCATAAATCCTACCTTTGTTTTTTTGTATGAATTTTTCATATTTTGTTGTGTTGGTGCCCTTCATAGGGGAGTATACAATGTGGGTTTTGATCATTGTTGATTATTGTAGAGTGACCTATAGTTGCTTAAATCCATGACATTTGGGTAAATAAACCCAAAAGACAAAAACAATTGCATATTTAACATTGACGCACAACAATCATCAATGTGCAAATTTGATTGGCCTGATATCTATTCTGTTGGTTTGATTGCTTTAAAAAGACCAAAACATAATGACAAGAAAAAAATAGCACTTTAAAAACGCACACAAACTAAAATCCAGGCAAGAGTGAATATCCTATAGGCTAATATTAACAGCCAAAAGGAAGTAACTAAAACAAATTTAGAAAAGTCAGCATCGTAATTACTACATTTTGTGCAAAAACATAACATTTCTATATCTTATACTTGAAAATAAGAATGTGATTGTGTTTCAGTTACTCACATTTATGGCATCAAAAAACTGTTCCATTAACACATACATTTCATCACTTTTCTCTGTTTTACATTCTTGCTTCAAGTATTGAACTGCTTCCTGGACCTATAAAAGAAATTCTGTATATAATAAATACATTTGAAGCTATAATTTTTTTTTTTTAAACTTATGTTTATATATTATATATTATTATAAGATGACTATATCTTAACTAATCTGCATTCAATTTAGAATTAAGATTTTATCTATTGAGAATTATGTTCATTTTTTTACCATAAATGAGAGCAATAAATTGATTTCAAGACAATATTCATGTATAAGTATATGAGCAAAAATATAAAGCAATATCTAAACATCTTTTTTAATTACAAAATTTAGTAATCTTTGCAGTTAATGCTTTATTTACTAAATAAAATTTTCTATATACAAATGGACATGTATGTTTGAAAAGATTAATATGATATAAAAACTTATCATCTGCAGAAATTCTTCACTAATAATGAATTCAGTGAAAGCTACACCAGCTCTACCAATAACTTGAAGTATGAGCAGCAAGTCCTGTAAATCTTCATGCTGAAATGGTCCTTCAAGAATGTGCAAGCTTACAGCCTATGAAAATATATAATACAAGAGAACAAAGATCAACATAATAAAATTATGCATTAATGTTCAACATACTAGTACATGTTGATTTTATTTCATTTAAAGACACAGTAATTTAACATCTGGATTTTGATGGTAAGCATTATCATTATTTCACTGCACTTAATACTGCATAATAATAACCTTTGTCTGTAGAAATGAGTTTAATATTTCACCAGTTGATCAGTTTGTTTTAAGGTGTTTCAAACTGTAATTTCGCAAACCTTTTTTAGTAATTGGTATTGTAATATGGTATAGCCTACTAAATATCCACATTAAAAGATTTCATAAAGGCAAGATGATGAATGAGTGTAATATTTTTTTTAAACACATGAACATCATTACATGTTTGTTTATATGGTTGTAATTATTACTTTACAAACAGCTGTCTTTGTATTCAAGTCACTGCAAATGACATCATCTGAATCCACCCAATTCTTCAAGTCAACTATTTCTTTCAACATTTTGTTGTTCTATCTTTTTGTCTATTTATGACTTGTATTTAGACCTATTTAAATAAAAATACATGTTGTTGTTTAGATTACATATGCATTGTGCAATGAAATTACATAGAAAAATACTAACTAAAAATTGATAATCAGAGCTGATTGCTCTGAGGTGGCAGAAGGTGAATAAAAGGTAACTTGAATTACCATAAAAGCAGCCCCACTAACCCAGCCTGCTTTGTTCCATTATCGTTATGACATATTTTTTTTCTTCAAACAAGAATGTGTCATAAGTACATGGATTTCCCATCCGTACAATCATTTTCTATGTTCAGTGGACCATGAAAATTAGGTAAAATCTTTAATTTGGCAGTAAAATTAGAAAGATAATATCATAAAGAACACATGTGTACTAAGTTTCAAGTTGATTGGACTTCAACTTCATCAAAAACTACCTCGACCATAAACTTTAACCTGAAGCAGGACGGACGGACAGACCAGAAAACATAATGCCCATAAATGGGGCATAATAATAGTAAGACTTGTTACATACCTGCCAACTTTTGAAATTTCCCATAGGTTTTTTTTAGTGTGCAACAACGATTTTAAAGGTTGCAATTTTTAGCGAAGTATTTTGCAAGATCTGGATTGTCTAGAAATAGTGTCATATTTGTATGATGAGCTTACATGCCTTTTTCTATAGTCTGTTTGCATGATTCTAGTTATTAAATCAGTAGAAAAGTTGAGCATATAGCTAGCAGACCAGGATTATTTTCTTGTGTTAGGATATTAAATGCTTGTTGAAATTTCCAATTTTGAATTATTCACAAAGATGGACCTTTAACATGTTGGGAACAACACTCCGAATGAGGGGAAACACTCATTGGAAGAACATTACAACCCACTGTAAAAATGAGCACCTTTATATTCATATTATTTGATGAAACTTTTCCCCAAGAACTATGCATCTATCAAGTATTAAATGGTCAAAATATGTCAAAAGAATTTTGTGATGTTTCTAAACTTATATCTTCTTTATTAATTTGACCCCTCAATCCTCATTTAGAAAAGTTGTTCCCACTTTTGAGTTAAAAATCTTAAAAAAATTTCTTTCTTTTATCATGTTTATTTAAACAGTAAAATGACCCCTTGTTTTAGGGACTGTCCCTCATTTAAGGGACACCACTCATAATTGGGGGGGAGGGGGTCCCAACCTGTTTGTTGGTCTTTGTGACAAAAAGAATAGTACATTGTGCTTTAAATTATTTAATTGAATACAAAAATAACATATGTTACAACAAGTATTATGTCAATAAATTAGTGAAAAAACTACTATTTATTAACTTTATGGTAGTACTGCATCATTGAATTTTGTCAATCAGCCATGCTTTTATCCTTAAGCTGTGTAAGAACCTCCTTGCAGATTGTTTATACATGTATATCTCAATTCGTAAGATTCACTCGTATATGTAACGTTTTAGATTTTAACGAGAGAAATTTATTTATTACAGAAAAATTATTACACCAGGATTTTCGATATCACAAACCAGTCAAAACATTTACTAAATTTTATCATCCCTTCAAGAACATCATTTGTAAATATAACTCAACATGCAGACTTATATGTTCAGGTATTTCACATCCAATCTTTTATAGTAATATTCTTTACAAAGCACAAAAATGTCAGTATTCAACTCAGTTCTAAGCTTACAAAACCTTTAAACAGACTTATTAAGAAGGGATATAGTTACGATACTGTTGTCAGGTCATTAGAGATTACATATTTTGGTTTTAATATTGATTCACTTATAGGGTCTTTGCATTGGAATTAAACATGTTTAATTACAAACCAGTTGTTCGCATGACACAGGTTATGTTCTTTTCATATAACTTATGATGGTATAATAGGAAACCCCTAATGGGAGGGATTGTGCCCGATATTCATATGATGAAGACATAATCTTTTAATCAGTTTAATTGACGTCTGGAGCTGGCATGTCAGTAAATGCTAGTAGTCTGTTGTTATTTATGTATTATTGTCATTTTGTTTATTTTCTTTTGTTACCTCTTCTGACATCGGACTTCTCTTGATCTGATTTTTACTGTGCGTATTGTTATGCATTAACCTTCTACACTGGCTAGAGGTATAGGGGGAGGGTTGAGATCTCAAAAAACATGTTTAACCCTGCCACATTTTTGTGCCTGTCCCAAGTCAGTAGCCTCTGGCCTTTGTAAGACTTGTGTGATTTTTAATTTTAGCTTCTTGTGTATAATTTGGAGTTTAGTAGGACATTCATTTTCACTGAACTAGTATATTTATTTGTTTAGTAGCCAGCTGAAGGATGCCTCTGGGCGCATGAGTTTCTCGCTGCATTGAAAACCTATTGGTGACCTTCTGCTGTTGTCTGTTCTATGGTCCCATTAAATGAGGGATATCCCTTAAACTAGGACTGTCTCTCAGACAATTTGTTTTTGGATTTTTTTGCTGTTGAAGCCTTTTAAAGTTCATTTGGACCCTGTGGCTAAAATGGCTGCGTTTTCACCTCAAAATTACAGTCAAACCTGTGCATCTGGAAAAGTTTTAACGCATAGCATGCCTTAAATAAATAAATTTCAAATATGTTTTATGTTTTAGAAAAATAAAAACTGAACAGGATTTTGCAGAGCTCTTTTTTTCATATCTCCAGAAGGTGCCAAAATAAAATAAGTTAGGTTTGAGAACTTCCCAACAGGTAATAATTGAAGTGAGCTGTATTGATTGACATGGAAAATAGATGGACAATAGATACATGACAGCATTTGAGGTTTAATCTGTGTACCAGAGGCAGAGTGGACCATACATGTATCAGGTGAAACTCAAATGTTAGTTAATTTTATTATCTTTTGCAGGGAAGGAAAAAAGTGTACTGCAAAATCCAGGGAAGATCTGAATTATCTAAAACACACAATGCATTTGAATTTTATTTATCTAGGGCATGCTATGCCTTAATTAAATTTTTTCCAGATGCAGAAGTTTGTCTGTACTCTTTTTCGAGGTGAAAACGCAGCCATTTTAGCCTAGGCTAAGGCAAAAGGTCCACATGAACCCTAACTTCAAAGACAAAAAGGAGGGAATCATTAAATATATATAATTCGTATTTAAAATAAGTATTTTAAAAGAGGCTGAGGCTTAAGAGGTGTTCTCTTATCTTCAATAACAAAGATTGAATTCATAGTTGTGTTTTGTCAATATAATCGGAGACATATAAATAGTATTCAGAGGCGGATTAGGGGGGTGGGGCTCCCCTTTTGGGGAAAAAATCTGGTTGATTATATAGGGAATCACTGAAGCGCGACTGGAGCGGGCCCCCACTTATGAAAATTTCTGGATCCGCCACTGGTATACATGTCTGGATATAATATTAATACCAGATAGACATTCTTTTTTGGGAAAAGTTTCTGCAAATTAATGTAAATATACATGACATGTCATGTGTGTCCTTTCAACATTTTACCATAGGCTGATACAGGGTCCCACCTTTTAATGGGGAAAATTTGGTTGATTATATAGGGATTCACTAAATCACTGAAGCAGCACTCCCCCCCCTTTTTTTAAATGAAAAAATCTGTTTTACCCCACCGGGAGTCATTACTTTGAAGGGTTATCCCTCATTATATTATAAAGAGGTTGTTCACAACTTGTTAAAAAGATGTCGATCTTATACGTCTTCAATTTTTTGTTATGGTTTGGTCGCCAAACAGGAGTGAATGTTCTTGAATCGCCCTTTTTACTACTATTTTTTTTTTTAGAATGGAGCTCGATCTATTCTGTTGCAAACAATTTTTATCAGGTCCGGTGAACATTGTCATGCTTTGTTAGAAAACTTTTAACAATTGTATAATGTTTCATCAAACAATCCCATACATCTCCGTTGACGTTCTTTCGTATCAATAACACGTTTTCCCAACGGCAAATCGCATTGTTTTCATTCAGCAGACGACTTCTTTATTCCACTAGGTGGCGACCTCTAACCTTTGTGACGTCATATGGCGGGAACCTGTCATCTGTCAACAAAAGCATGTGCTCGCCAGATGTAAACACGACAATGAACGATACTGTTGTGCATTTGCATCCATTATACATGCGATTTTTTTAATTTTATAGATATTTTATGAATTTATTGTTTCGTTTTACTTTGATTTATACATGCTTAAAAAAAAGAGATAAAACTAGTTCATTTTGGTAAGAATTACATTGACAGCAAACTGCAGAAATTGCACATGCTTTGTTTAATATATTTATAAATTTTTATTTTAAAGTAACTTTTTTGTATATCTTACAATGATATATTACTATTTTGTAATGATAAAACGTTACCTTAATTTGTTTTTTTAATCTTATTTAGCGAAATGTGCCACCTCCTTGGATGAAAATAAGTAGTTGGTATGCACACATTACAAGTTTCTTTTTCCCGCTTGCAAATTGAACATTAAATAGGACGCGTTGCTATTGTTACAATTCACCAGCGCCACCAGGTGTCAATAGTGTGCAGAAGTGCATGCAAAGGCGGGTTACTCTAATCATTTTGCATGGCAAATTTCATGCAACTATATAGATGGTATGTGAACCGGCGTTATGAGCTAAATATTAATAAAATAAATTTGTGTGAATATTTAATCCAATAAACTTGCTTTATATCACACTTTTATGGCTAATTATTTGAAATGCAGTCGTTTGTGCATCAAAAAACTGCGTAGGAGATTTTCTAAGATAGTTTACTTCACCTGGTATTTTGAGGGATTTGTATTATTATGTCGACAGATTGCTCATTTTGATTTGATTTCTGTTCTTTATATTTTAATTTCAAGCTAGCTTAATTATTTTGAAGCTGAATAATCTGCATATTGTGCCTCATAACTTATAAGATGATTGCAGCTGTGTAACATGTTAGTACAAAATTTTACTTCTTCAAGTTTTTCGTGTTCATGTATTTCTTTTGTTATATCTTTTCGAAAATTTCTTGCGTAAAATGTCGATTATCTTTGGTAATTATTATAGAATAATAGGCAAAAATCTAGGCAGACTGTTGTTTTATTGTCAGAAGGTGACGCCATGCACATTGATGTAGAAAAGAGCCTGTTTGGCAGGTGAGATGAATAAACAAAGACATAACGGGATCGAATTAAAAGAACTGTACACAGAAGAAACGCTACATGTTCACCCTATCAGATGATTTATTGCTTCTTAAGAGTCCATACAATATGAAGATGTATTGCCAATGAAAAAGACATCGTAAATTTTAACAAAATGCTGCATGTAAATGGAGGGGTGTCATTCAAATGATGGCGTAGAGTTGAGTTACAAGAAAGATCGTTTGCAAAGTATTACGAAACCAATGATATCATTTGCATCATAGACTATCCGAAATCTCGTTCGTTGCCTGCAGCTGTCGGCACCTGGACTCTTTAAGCATCAGATATGTTGAAGAAATTGCAACCCGCATCCAAGTTTCTCCATCTTCAAAAAATAAGTTGACGTGTGTAATACATGCGTCTAACCCGCAGGAGACGAATTGCTTCCATGTAATTCAAGAGACTACTAGAAATGGTACTTGTTATTATTACAAAGGGACCAGCAAGAGGGAAATAAACCTCTAATTAATACTAATCTTATTGAGATGCAAGGACACAGTTCCAAACTTTACAAAGACTTCTTTAGTCATGACGGATTCTCATCTTCACGCTCCTTTTCAATTAATTGTAAAAACAAACTGATTACGTATTAATATGAGCTAATTTTGAATAATTTGAAATTAAATCACAGCTACTTATTAAAACGAATGCGTTTTCGTTCTTCTCTTACGCAAAAATCAACATACGGAGTGTGGCTTAATACCATATGTTAGAATATATGGACCAAAACAGACGATGGAAGCATATTGTCAGGACGACTTGATACTGTCTGACATGCGGTCAACACTTTATGTCAAGAAAACACAATAAGATAGCAACTGACAGATTATAATATCACCTCCTCAATATGCTAATAAGGAGACAATATCAAGAATACAGTTTATATTTTTCCTTGCAAATTTGCAAGCATGTCTAATGCAACAGTGTCATGCAACCAGGCAAAATATATTTAAACCCTCAAAAGTCTATCATTGTTTAACAGAGTGGAAAATAATCCGTAAAGATTACATGACAATTTCTCATTATAAAATTAATAAATTGTCATCCCATTCAGTGAAAATTACTATTCAGAAATAATGACAGGCACTCTTAAACTTCACCGTGAAATATTTTGACCATCTTTAATGAGGTTAAAATCTCGTTAGAGGCTATCATAACTCAAGATCTGTTGACTGGTCTATTATACAGACATGTCAGTGACCCTCTTCGGGACAAATTGTCATACAAATTAGTTCCTTAAAAACTTTCTTTCATAGAGCTCAGTCAGTCACTGTATATTACCTCCAACTTCTTTTTTTGGATGTTTTCATGTAATGTATGGTTTCATGATAAGTATCAGACATTTATTTTGTGTCATATGTTTTATTGGAACTAAAGTCTTGTTAATCTTATAGATTTCTGGCATCATCTGCATCTTTAACATAATTAACATATTAAAATTACGAATTTACATCACTATCAATAATGTAACAGAAACAGATAAAACAGGGGATGGAATTCATTGATGTAACAAAACCTGATCTGTATTCAAATTTCTGCTCTCTGTTTATTTTTTAACACACCAGTATGAATAAAAAACTAAGTTAACCTTCGTTTTAAAACATCTGCTTTGATTACAAAATAACTAATATCTTTTAAAAAGTCAGTAAAAAGAGCACATGTTACTGGAAAAAGTTACAAGGCGATTAGGTTTCAAACTCCGAGAAATGCATTAAGTCTGCTTAACTTTGAAACGCAAATAAATTTCCTCTAGTTTTTCTCCAAGGACATAATATTCAACGGGAATTTATAATATATAATTGGCATAACATTTGCATATGTTATGCTCATTTTTTATCATGTGTGAGAGGTTTAAAAAATGCATTGAAATATAAAACACTTTATTAGTTATATGTTAATGGAGATACATAATCATAAATTCACTGTACATTATCAATGCAATTCTAAAATTTCCATTAGAATAATAAAACCTTTTCAAATAAGAGAACACAAATAAACCACAATGAAAATAACAGTGCATGTGCAAACAACTATGAGATATTCAAGAACAACAAAAATAAAACCAATCATCATAAGGGCACCTTTAAATATATACAACTCGGTAGTCACACATTACAATGTGTTATCAACATAGTTCATTAATTCAATAGAAAAATAAATATAGCAGTGATTTCCCGTCTTCCTTGAATACAAAATAAAACCGTAATCATAAGAGAACAAATTATGACAGTGACTTTTATACCACTCTAAAATCATCAGTAACAATCGAACGAAATTTAAACTAATATTTACAGCAATTTGTCTCGCATTTTTCAAGAATATCTCCAATTCTTCTCTTTTCCATAGGATTAGTGTCTTTATATTTACAGTTTCATTAGCTGTTGTAAATTAGCGTAAACCTCTCAGAGACCATTGTATACCAAATTACTATAGATGTCAACTCTTGGATATATAGAATTGCCGAAAGTAGAATTTTATATGTAGAAACAGCTGGTTTTATTGATGAAAGAAAAGATGACACCGTTATTATAATTATTTATCTCCTTTTTAAATAATGATAACGGTGTTATTGTAACTTTCTATCGCCGGATTTGAATATATTACTGTTAAATCTATTATATATTTTCATCTGACAGCTAATCAGCTATTGTTTGCCCTTAACTCACTTTTATAAAGGTTGACAATTTTTTAAGAAAAATAAAGAAAAAATTTCACGATACAATACTACGTCTATTGGAATTCTTACTGGTAGATAATTCCAGTTTAATCCCAGTGTTGACATGGTCACCTGGATTTCTCCATCTGGCAACCAAACCGTTACTGAAAAGGAACGGACGTGTTTGGTTCTGCATTATTTTAAGTCGCGTCCGGTCGGAATAGGAGAGTGAATGATTGAGTTCCTCAAGTTTAATTATACAAAACAGATTTCGAGGTCCATAGCTGGTCTGCTGCAAAGCAGTATTCCATCATTCCCTTTTCCATCATTTTACTGTATCAGTCAATATTATCGAAGTATTCGTTATCTCGGTCTACCAACGTATTGCTCCACTGGTTGTATTATGTCGAGAAGCTGATCAGAAGTATCAACCCGATGATAAATCATATTGGCAGTTTCATAAACGGGACCCGGAGAACGAAATTATGTCTACTGTAAATAGTTATCAAAGGTTCCAGGATTATAATTTAGTACGCCAGACGCGCGTTTCGTCTACATACGACTCATCAGTGACGCTCATATCGGGATATATGTGTCACCATTTACGACATACATATATTCTGTCATGAACGGTCAACCGAGATATAATGGCGTATGTAAACGTTTTCGTAGAGATGACTTCCACTGTACCATTATGAACAGTGACGTGTGTAACATGCTCTTTTGTATAAACGAATTTCTTTAAAATCAAATCAATCCAAATCATAGATCGATTTAATTTTGAAATGCTACCAAGACAAACATAACAATATTTACGAACATAAAAAATTCAAAGTTAACAAACATTTATATAGAACTCAGTTGGAAAAAAATAGTGAAGGGTCAAAATTTATAAACAACTATATAAGAGATGGAACATTTGAATAAGATAGAATATCACTTGATATTTATTAATAACCAATAAATTAAAACACAAAAACACAAATTTAGAAAAAAGGGGATTTATTTGATAAGCGCCTGCATATGATTTTTTCCTCACCAGGCATTTTGTTGAAAGATTGGACTATACAGTCTTTGTCTACGTTTTTTTTTCTCAAATTTGACATTTTAAAGCAATTGAAATTCATCTCCAACCGTGCAATTTTACAGAGGGGGACATAAACTTTTTCAGGGGTTTATTTACGGTGTCAATGGGTAGAATACTATCTTTTAATCTTAATTTTTCCCTTACGAAATCACTTTTACTTAACGCGACACTTGCTACGAGATACATACCAAATTTAATTTTATGAATTTTTTTTGTTCAATCATAATTCGATATTAGCAGCCAGTATAATTCAATTTTGTGAAAATAAGGTAAGACACATCGATGATGAATTATTCACATGCAAGTGAATAATTCGACCTAATTGAATCCATATTCATATGATCTTCAATGTAATCCCTTAGCTATATAGAGACGGATTATGCACGGTTGATGCGTTTTAGACTATTAAAATAAAAGAATGTTAACATTGACAGTGAAACAAAGGTAAATCATTTAGTTGACTGATTCAATCCACAAAAAATAATTCTTATACAGGTAACATTGAAAATTAACTTATTTTTTAACCTTAAAATTGAAATCAAACAGACATAGACATATCCATTTGCACGAGGTCCATATATCTATCTATATTTTTGTATATGTTTATATCGTGTTATGTGACCGTCGGTTGTTTTCGGGATCATCTCGATAGTGATTTAGATGGAGTCTAGACTAAAATACAGACGAAACGAAGCTACATATTATCAATCCCAAGCCATGTAAATTGTTTATTTGAGACTTTTTATAATTGGGATAAATGTTTTACATTGTTATAAATCTTATATGAGAATTTGAGTCGGTGAACATCAATTTGACAGCTAGTGCCTTTTTAATTTTATATTTATAAAATAATGTATAGTGTATCGGTCTACATTTATCAATATAAAAAAATCAAGTTATTTTTTGTACGTTCTTAGTTTAGTGTAAACAATATTTTATTCAGAAACAGATAAATAAATACAATACATGGATTGGAAAACAAATGGCATGTCACTTACACAATTCCTCGTCTTACGTTCTAAGTTTGTTTCCTTTCGGTTTATTTTGGTAATTAAAAAAGAAATTTCTCAAAAAATCTATAAATGTTTCATCTAATTTAATACCTGCACCATTTTAATCAGTCGGTTTTTAAACAGTATTTTTATATTTTACACAAGAAATCAGAAGTGCCAGGCATGCACATTTGATTGTCTCATTCAACTTGTGGAATAAATCAACAAACTTAATGTGTAATAACTATGCTCATTTTCAAACGAAATCCTAATACAAGCTCTGTTGAAAGGCATTAATCTGTACCTGGCAATCAATTCCCATGGACCTTTTCAATTGTAAACTTAAACTATAGAATAGAGAATGAAATCGGAGGATGTGTCAAAAACTACAACTCTGTCGACCAAAAAGCAGATAACAGCCGAAGGCCACCAAAGTGTTTTTTTCACGTAACCAGAAAATCCCGCACTGGGATTGTTTATACACAACTTTTCTACCTTATTAAAATAATCTTCATCTCAATAGTAAATTTAAAAATTCTTAGCTAATAGTTGACTCCTTTGCTACTGACAAGTACTTAATCGACTATGAATCTGCCAACCATTAACGGAAACTGACAACACCTGTTAACTATCTTTACCTTCTTAGTGGGTTTAAGCTATATCAACTTTCACGAGCGGAATGTCTACCATGTTAAGAAGGAAAATGAAAAGGCTCTTATTTGACAAAATCGGAAAACATATAAACATTTTTTTCAATTCAAAATGGTGACATGCCGTATATAATAACTATAATTATGTCTTAACAGTTTAGATTACAGTACATTATTAATTGAAGATGCATGAAAAAGCTAGCATTGCGATCTTTTTAATAAAATTAACAATACTTACAGCATTTACCATAGATAATTTAATAATAGTTCTCAAAGGTAACAGGGTTTTGATTTAGTACACCAGACGCGCGTTTCGTCTACATGAGACTCATCAGTGACGCTCAGATCAATAAGATGCACGAAAAACTAAATGTTGATATTAATAATTTGCATTTTTGTCATTCCCTTCGCCTATCCCAACCTGCTATATATATATATCTTTATTCTCACAAACCAAATTACAAAGGTATAGAGATAATTATACATATTTCAATACAATTACATAAATAAATAATGTACGAAAGTAGATAGAGGCGTTCACAATTGTTCACCCAGAAAAGTTCAATTTGTTATTTACAATAAGTTTACATAGTTTATTCAGTTCTGTACATTTTTTTAGAATTCATTAATTCATAAAACTTCAATAAGTTTGGTCTATTTCTATAGTAAAATGCAATACATTGTTTTCTACAATTATCAAAAGCTGAACAATTAAAAATGTAATGGTATTCATCACCAATGGCATCTGAATTACATAATAAACATTTTCTGTTTTCTCTTTCTATGTTTTGCCATCTTTCAGTTTCTATTGGAAATTTCATGTTTAAAGTTCGAAATTTAAGAAATAATGATATCTGCATGTCATCCAAAATATTTAAATATTTCTCAAACTCCAAAGTATCTTTAAATAAACGATAATTTAATGCTTTTGGAGATTCCTGTAGGCTTGCTAGCCATTTTTGTTTAAATTGATCTATCAAATTCTGTTTGATGGTTACATGTAGCCATGCTCAATCGCTCAGTAATTCTCGTATCATGGCTTTGGGGAGTAAGCAGAAATTATTAACGACTACTGGGACTTCACGTGTCTCTGAAAAAATACCTATATACTATAATATAACAGAATGTACTTAACTCATATTTTTAAGGAATGTCAACCGGTCGCAAAATTCCGATATATTTGGATTCTTCTATTGTCTATCCAATTGACAACTATGGTATATTAAAGTATATCTTCATTGCCATAAAAGCGGGAGGTTAAGCTAGCCACAAAACCAGGTTCAACTCACCGTTTTTTCTTAAAATGTCCTGTACCAAGTCAGGAAAATGGCCATTGTTATATTATAGTTCGTTACTGTGTGTGTTACTTTTTAGTGTTGTGTTTCTGTTGTGTCGTAGTTCTCCTCTTATACTTGATGTGTTTCCCTCAGTTTAAGTTTGTTACCCGGATTTGCTTTTTTCTCAATCGATTTATGAATTTCGAACAGCGGTATACCACTGTTGCCTTTATTTATATATGTTTATAAGTGTCAGTGGTATATATTAATCATAAGATAACAGCCGCTCAACACAATGTGAAGTGTTTGCTAGTTCGCTGCGCTTACTCACTCCAAAGGTTCACATTATGGCAATCCTGATAATTTATACTAATCAAACCAAACGTCAATACATGTTCCTTGACGAAAGATGAAAGAGACCCTTTGCATAAAGCCTATATGATAAGCTGTATCATCCATTACATTTTTTTCATGGACTGCATATAACCCCGTATATTACCTGCGTAATTATCACATATTTGGTAAAGATATCGATAGTTCTGTTAACATTTACAGAAACACCGCAATACTATCTTGAATCAGTTTGAATTGAAATGTCAGATCTTTTAGAGTAATTCACATGTTACGACTTTTATTTATGATACACACAAATACTAGTAAGTGAGGAATAAACTACGTACACTTTCCTAAATCTGGTCTGTTACTATCCCTCAGTTGTTATTTACACCAGGACTAAAGTACGCTGACAGATATCGAGATCTTGGGATAATATCAGGGCAAATATGGAAAATAGCAGGTATTTTCAAATCTTCAAATATTCTCGCTTGAAAGCCGCTAAATAGGCTTATTGTTATAGATAAAATTTGTTTATTGCTATTTTGAAGACACCATACTCGTCTTTGTGTCACAAGCAAGTTCTTACCGTTTTCTTTTCTTTTCATTTTATTAAGTTTATGGTCTTTTGGAGCGTCTATTTTTTAGCGATCACTATTGAAATTGCGATGACTCAATAAAATTAACAATATCTTAAACTGCAGCATCCTACATCGAATATATTATCGAGTAAAAGTCTGTAAAGTTGTGTGTTTATACTTCCGGTGAATGAACGAAACGGAATCATGTGAGTGTTAAAATCTACTTTTGAATTCCTCAGATGTTCATATATTAAACAGAACTGTAACAAAAGTGAATGTATAATTGTATTACATTGCTGTTAAACACGATTTTCCTAAAAAAATCATTTTTGAAATTGTAATTAATTCTTCGAGTTGGTCCACAAATGTGAGAGCATTGCATCCGAAAATAAATGTGCTCTAACACAGAGCTGTAAACATAAAGACCCTTCTTTGATTTCAATATTCAATTTTAAAGGGTTTTTTGTAAAGTGTATTTGCCAGCGATTGAAATATAACCTGGAAATATAATATTGCCGCATACCAATTGGATAAGTATCAATTTATGACAATTCCAAATTTAAAAGGCACTTTGATAATACTTGATAACCAGATGTTTCTTTATTGGAATAATTAGAATGAGGATCAACGTTTTTGAAAACCTAACATTTTTTTGTGAGAGGTCATTTGAACCTCGATTGACTTTTGAAAGAGTTTACTTTTTAGTCGAGTACCTATTCGTTTTGTAAACGGGTTAGAAAATTACCAATAACACTGCAATATCTATGAATAGGATCTTTTAATTATATTGCGGACATTAACATTTTTTGTTAACAGTCACAATAGTTTTTGTTAATCTCACAATAAATTCTTTTACTGGATAGAGTAATACTCGTCATGATTCGTAGATCATACCGGTCAAAAACAATTATTGGCAATTTTAAAGTGATAGACGAAGTCTACTGACACTATTTTGGAAACAGTTTAAACAAACGGGTAACGTCGTCCATAGTCTTGACTTCATTTACTTTATGAATATTTATTTTGATCAGTTATCATAAAGACTTATATATAGGAAATATTACAATATTATATAATCTGCAGCATGATACTTTATTATTTATGGTTGATTGACGATAGCCTTTACAGTTCAGTTGAATGATTATCAGCATTTGATATTACTTCAGTTTGAATTGTAGTTACTTTAATAATACATAAATAATGCACATTCAGCACACTACATTTTGAACAAATTGCCATGATTCATTTATCGTCAAAGTTGATGCGCAAAGTCTTAAGCCTTGTAAATATAATTCCTGTTGTAATGATAAAAGACATCAGCAACATATTGAAAAACGAATCAATTAATGAAAGAACCATATTTTATGCTTAAATTATGTAAAAGGAAGTTGTCTGATATGATTATCTGCTTGCTGCTTTGTTGTGCATTTTTGTAACCATCCAAGTGGGATATTTGTTCGTAAACATGACATGATATGATTGCCAATGAAACAATTCCCTATCATACACTAAATAATGTAGAAGTTAACAACGTTATGTCACCGTATGACCTTTAACAATGAACAAAACCCATACCGCAAATGAGCTATTACAGACACCGAAATAGCAAATTTAAAACGAGAAAACTACAAATTAAAGAAAAACAAATAGGAGCTAAAACATAAAAACAAAACAGATCTGATATCACTCGCAATCACTGAAAGCTATGACAAAACAATTTAAAAAAAAAGGTTGAATATGTTTTATATACTAGTATTTGAAAGTTTTACTATAAAAGAAGTGGACTTTCTTGTAACAGAAAATCCTTTTATTATCTAAATCTTCTTAAAAATAATGCTATTGAATAATTGTCTTTCTGTTCACTAATTGGCAGATATTTTTCAGTATGAAGTTACATTAACTACGAGACCTCTCGTTAGGGACTTCGGTCACAGCACAGCGTAAGTCCGAGGGAAAACATGATGAAAGAATACAACCAAGAGTGCATTGGAAGGTAAATACATGTAGTAGTAACTCGTTCTTAAAGGGGCATAAGCTGTCAAGTTCATGTTTACTAATTTAACTCAAATTTTCATATTTGATTTATAGCATACTAAAACGTCTATCCAAATCACAATCAGTCTGAAAGACAATAACAACCAAAACTAAGAAGTAAACAAAGACTCACAAAACCAAAGGACATTTACATAAACAGTTATAAATAATTATTATGAAACAACACGAACTCCACTTCAAACGAAAACGACCACTAACAATGCATGTTATCGATAATATATATGATAATTGTGTGTTTATTTTAGTCTAGACGCCATCTATTTAATTTTCTAGATGACATTCTAAGACTGCAGACTGTCACACAACCAGATATAAACATGAACATAATTATAAATAGATAGCGATCTTGTGCAATTGGTGATTTTTTTTGGTGGACCGAACCAGTCAATGAAATGGTTTACCTACATTTTACTTTCAATGTTGACATTATTATCCCTTTAAAAGCTGAATACGACTAATTCATGCATAACCAATCTCTAGATTATGACTTCAATTGCCGGTCATATGAATACGGATTCAATGATGCCGAATTATTCACTTGCAAGTCAATACTTCATCAGCAATGACAAACTTGAACCAAATTGGCTGCCAAAAGCGAATTCTTATTTCATTGTTCCATTTTTATTTATAATTGAACCAAACAAAATCATATTATATTTTTTTTCATATCTCATACCCAACGTCCCTTTAAGGAACATAGTTAATACAACAAATCATTTAACAATGTTAAGGAAAAGTTTAATTAACAAATGAGAAGGCATGGAAAATATATGATAAAAATATCATGGCTCTAACAATTCAATTATTTGTCACATTCTCCACATTTATTTCACAATCCAGAAATATTCGACAACAAACTCGAAAGTTAATTTGCTTGCTATGAACAATCACTTAATGAAATATTATTTGTCGAAAATGCGTTAAAGATTCGCAATGCACAAAAAAAAACATTAAAAGAAAACCGCGCATACAGGTCATGCAATGATTTACTAAAAATGTCTAGAAACTCGTTCCATATGACTTTATTGTAGGACCGTGAATGTACAAATGTATGAAACAATAATATTTAGTTGGGGTTCAATATCTTGATAACATTATTCATATCTATTTCGAAAAAAGCAATATTCAAAGTTCTAATTACAATGTTGAAGTAGTAACCTTTTAGACAAACTTATTTAACGGATCGATAAGTTTATCCTGATAGTACCCAAAATTAACGGGCTCGTAAATCAACATCACCATAAAATTAGGATGTGCTTTATCCCGTTTGTAATTAGTTTTCACGGGTACAGCCAAACTTCCAAACCAAATCTTTGTAGCTATGAAGGAATTTAGTAACGATATTGAGTAATTTGGGTAACGATACCCTTGGATGAATAATGTATCATTAATACATAGATTACGTTCATTGAAATCTTAAACGTTACTCCAGACAGACATAGCGAACGATTGAGGTAACGAATACCCATATAAGATGGTGCTGAAGATCATCACCCGAAAAAAATGGAAAAAACAAACAATTGGGAAAGAAAAATCGATCCTTTTCTTAATATATTGTTTGTTTTTTTTTTTTGTTTTTTTTATAGTTTCCCGTATTCAACTGAAATTTCTACATATAGGAAAGGACAGTTCATATAAGATTCATTTAAAGTAAGCTCCTTTGGGTAAATTTCAGCAGTATAGTTGGAGAACTTTTAATTATTTGACGAAAAAAACCCAAAGAGGTGTTGAATTGATCGATTAAATGGAAATTAAACGGGCCTTTATTGAGTTTGGCCATAAAATGTGATTCATAACAATACAAGAACAAGTCGTCTTTTAAATGGGCGAGATTGGTACTCAACCTGTCGATAAACTTTTTAGCCGAAAAGTATAATAATAATGTCAAGAATTAATTTAAAGATTTAATCACTTTATCACATATGCAGTAAGTATATCTTCAATATTTGCTGTTTTCAAGAAGAAGACTTTCTATGTCAACTGGCCACTCGTGGAAACTGTCTCATTGGAAGAATATTATAACGGCGTCATTATCATACGCAATAAATGTATTGATATGTTAATTACATGGATCCTTTTCCCTTTCACAAAGATTAGAATTTAAATGTCGGTCTAAAAGAACGTTTAATATTATATTATTTTTTATATCCCAAATGGGCGATGATATCCAGTTGGGTATAATAATTTACTGGGGCAAAACAAGTTTTTATAATCAAACGAAAAGTAATTACAAAGTGCAAATGATTATATAAAAGGCAACAACTTTTGGTTAACAACTTTTCTAAATACCTGGTTGTTTATTAATTTGATCCCTAAGAAGATGCTGTTTTTCAGAGTGATCAATCGAGTAACTTGTTTAATTTCTAGAAAAGTCGCGCACCAAAAGTTATTAAAAAAAATCATGCATCAAAAACTAAATCAACTAAAACATAACACAGGGATTCAGTGTTTCAACGTCATGGACAGTCAAAGAATATATGACTTGTGCAATGCAAAACTATAAATATCGACAAGCAGTAGGATAGTTTGGATTTAACCGTTTATTAACTATGTATAATGTTATATACAGATAAAGTAATCTCTTTATAAAAAATGAACGTGGATGTGTATACAACCTTTTGAAAAGAATACTAATTTAGTGATGTTTTAATTTGCTGATGACAAAATCGGCATTTGTGCCAATGTAAACAATATTCAAATAAAGGCAGCAGTAGTATACCGCTGTTCAAAAGTCATAAATCGATTGACAGAAAACAAATCCGGGTTACAAACTAAAACCGAGGGAAACACACCAACTGTAAGAGGAAAACAACGATACAACAGAAACACTAAAGTGCAACAAAAAACAAACGAAAACGCAATACATATAGAAACGAACTATAAGATTACAACTGCCATTTTCCTGACTTGGTACAGGACATTTAAAGAAAAGATGGTGGGTTGAACCTGGTTTTGTGGCAAGCCAAAAATCTAATTACAACATTGATAAGATAAACTATACTTATAAGTTTGTTTAAAGGTTCGATGAGTTTCTTAAACTCACATAGTGATTTTTCTGCGCATCTTGTACGATATCATCGTAAAATTTAGGAAATTAGTACGGTTTTTGAAAAGGAACAACCAAATTTAATAACACAGTCTTTGATCTATAAAAGAATTTAGTAAACGTTTAAAATAAGTTATGTTCACGAAATCCCTGACTTAATAATTTACCAATAATGCATTGATTATATTCGTTCAAATCTATGACATCACTTCACACACTGTTAAACGAAAGAGTTGGGATATGTAAACACCGTATGATGGAACATCGCCGTCTAAAAACAAAATTAACAATAAGGAATGAAAAATCGTCACTTTTGTCGTAAATTTATGTTTGGAGTTTCCCTTTAGAAACTGAAATGTATAAACCTAGAAAACTACTGCTGTTTATATTAGATTTATTTTAAGTGAGTTCCTTTGCAGAAATTTTGGTAGTATATTTAGAGAACTCTTGATTATTTAACGACAAAATATCATTAAGATAACGGTAGGTATTGTTGAATGTATCAACCAAATGTAACAATGACTTGTCTTTACTGAGATTGGTCATAAACATAGCAATAGCAATACAAAACTAAATATGCGATTAAAGGGGGGCAAAATGTGGCCATGGGCATACTTATTACTGTCGATACACTTAAGTAAGTGTATCTCGCATACTTCCTTTTAATTATTTCTTTAACCATATCTATAGTTTTTGGGTCCCTTTAAGTACAAAATTGCTTTATAGCTCTACTTTACTTCAGTTTTATAGTATCTTCAGATTTGTTGTGGGTCCACTAAAGTAAAAGAAGGCATTACATATCTACTTTATTTAAGGGGACTACATTGGAAAATTTAAAGAAATTAAATCTGTATTACGATATACATATTGACAATATTATATAACTGAATATGTTACCAAACAGATCTATTAAATGAATTCATATTTTTATATGTAAAAAAGATGAAAAAATATATTTACGAACACAGTCCCTTAAAGTAAAATCGAGGAATGTCGAGTCTCCTAACGTTAAAGAAGTCCAAACGTTATACAGCAAATCCCAATTATTCGAGATTGAAACAAATTATAATAATTTGTTTTAATTGAAGAATATCATTTTGTGCACTTTTTGTTTGATGATTTCTTATATTAATAATGTAAAAAGAAATACGAAATCTTACATATCAGTGCTATTCGTCATTATAATGCATTTAACTTATTCTTTCACAAAATTTGTATAATTTTAAATCATATGATGGTGTATAAAAAAATGTGTCCTTCTAGAACGCGATATTCATAGGTTGCAATTGGTAAATACAACTGTTTCAAAAACTACGCTTCTTTTTGCGGAGATAACATTCATAGATATTTTGTTTTGTTTACGTACTGGTTCTAAGACACGATCTTTAAGTTTCATTTAATAGAAACATAACTTAAGAATATAACCAGTATTAATAAACCCGAATAGAGGACAAATTGAATTCTGAGGAAAACCCAGAGTGAAGGAAGGGGTAGTATAGAATTTACTTGAAGTTTTTTAACTCTTCGAAGTTCGGGGTATATGAATGTTCAAAATATGCCGCACAGCCCTATAAATTGACATTTGAAAAAAACATAGTAGTGCATAAGAGCTTTCCATTCTAGGATATGATTATTTACGAAACTTCCCAGTAAAAGAGGTACTGTTTTAGCCGTAAAAGGAGTTCCTGTTGGAAATTGCATTGTCTATATTTACAGAAGTGCTACCTTATGAGTCTTTTGATGAGGAAATGGGCGTCTTGTGTAGACAATTTCAATCCTGGAATTTCGTATGAGTTTATTTATTAGACTGTGTTCTGATTTTTAAATCATTTAAATTATATCTACAGACTAATTCTTGCATATCAATGCTTAGTCCGTTTCTGTGTGTGTTACATTTTAATGTTGTGTCGTTGTTCTCCTCTTATATTAAATGCGTTTCCCTCAGTTTTTGTTTGTTACCCCGATTTTTTTTCTCTCATGGATTTATGAGTTTTGAACAGCGGTATACTACTGTTGCCTTTATTTTATATTGCCCCTGAAAATTCTTCTACATTTGTTAACTTAGTGACTAGCAATGACTGCATATCAATAATACATCTTCAACTTATTATGTTAGAATTCATTACATGAATAGCAACAAATGTAATCATTATTGCTCTTTTTACATATTTCATTTTACAAGATTATGTAAGAAATATGTTTGTTTTTGGCTTTTAAGAAAATCTATAAAAATAATACCTATGAGCTATTTGAATTTCAATATTTTTTTTTATTATTTCATACGAATATTTTATCGCATTTCACTTTACGATAATTGAACTATTCGACAAATTCATGTAAAATATTGAAAACAACACGTTATTAATCATGTAACATTCGTTCAACCTCTCTGTTCTTTGGACAACATATCTCGTTAATTTAAAGGAATCGTTAACATGGATTAATGTCCGGTTTACTATTAGTTATAACTAGTGTCTTTAATTCCCTTTAATTATCCATAAATTAAAACACGAATTCCATTCATTTTGACAGATCGAGCATTTAACCGAAATAATATTATCATCTTCTTTTTCTTTAACAAAACATCGAAGACAGATATTTAAATCTTCAGTGCAGAATAACACACGTCGAATTACAATCATATACGGGTCCCGCAGAATCTACTAGTAAACATTGAATAACCCACGACTGCGAGTTCCAATCACGATCGGCGCTCAAATTCATCAATTTCCCTAATTTAGACCCCTACTCGTGACAGGGCTACGGAAAATTGATCCTAGTTCATTTGATAATAGATTTTATAGATGGAGTCGACCTTTTTAATATGGTTACACAACACTGTGACAATTACAGACGTATGCCCCAAGAATTGATAAGAATTGATAGGATGGCAGGTAGTCTTTGTTGATTAGTGGCTAACACGTGGAAATTGCCGGAAAATCGCTAAATCCATAAACAGTAAACTTAAAATCTGAACATCTTCATTATTTGGAATTGAAGACTATTATCTATTGTATAATGTTCAGTAATGCGTTAAATATTCAAAATAAAAACAGCAATAAAACACAGGTAGCCATTGATTTAACAGTTGAAATCATGCTGAATAAATCACACGAATTTGAATAAATGGACGAATTATTTAAATTATTCATAT
Organism: Mytilus edulis; assembly: GCF_963676685.1. NCBI lineage: Eukaryota > Metazoa > Mollusca > Bivalvia > Mytilida > Mytilidae > Mytilus > Mytilus edulis. Next base: position 116,307,896 of record NC_092344.1, on the reverse strand, counting down.
TTTCTCAAAATTGAATAGAATGATGGATAAGGATTTATCTTTTAAGACTAACGACGTTGGTCAGTGTTTAATAGGTTGTCTAATAAATGAGGATATTAACGATTATACAAACGGAACTATTCTCCGACAACTATCTAGAGCATCTTGTTACAGATGGTTTACTAAACTGTCGAAGTTCCTGCCTATATTTGTGAAAGTTTTTTAAATCTCAATAATGACAAGAAAAGTAATTCAGTATATTTTTCTACCAATTTTTCTCTCTGTAAAAAAAATAACATATGCGTTTAACTTTTACATAAAGATTATTTTTTTAGATTGTGTACAAATATTAAGTAAAAGGTACATGAAAACTGGACTTATAAAACCAAACAAACAGATCGTTATTTACAATCATCACTGTTATTACATAATAATCAATATATTCCATTTATAAACACTTAAACAGAGTTTACGTAAGTTTAATTTGGCTCGACGCTCTTCTAACACTATAATTATCAGAGTTTATATCCCCAGCCGAATTATTCCTAGAGCACAAAGGACACTATTACCAAACAAGCACAGAAAGGTTCCAGTTGGAATATTTGAAAGGCAGTTGTGTATAAAATGTATGAAATGCGTATGAACAATTTTAACAAGTTTAAGATATTCTGTTCAAGTAAAAACATAAAAAGCATAACATACAAAAAGATATATAATGATGAAAATAAATTGTTTCATAAAAATCACGTTAAACGTTTGTATATTTGGATTGGGTTCGTGTTGCTAAGTCTTAAGCTTTCTATATTGAGTTTTAGAGACGGTTGATTGTCTTTCGTCCTTTTAATAGATTAATGAGATTCCTTTAATTCTTTACGGAGTTAAATTTTTTTCGGTAAACAACTATGGACTCCAATTTAGTATTGACAATTCTGAAGCGTTAATGTTGATTGATTGGTTGGCATTTGCTTTGTGCCGTCTTAGCACAAAAGGGCTATATCGCGGATTATTCAAATATTTTTAGTTTTTTAGAATCAGACAAAGTTAATTCTGTTTATCAAAAATCAGATTTAAAGCGAAATTACTTATTTACAAATAAAACTTTTCATATGAATTTTTGACCATTTATACAATGAATATATAGTTATCAAAGGTACCAGGATTATAATTTAGTACGCCAGACGCGCGTTTCGTCTACAATAGACTCATCAGTGACGCTCATATCAAAATATATATAAAGCCAAACAATTACAAAGTTGAAGAGCATTGAGGATCCAAAATTCCAAAAAGTTGTGCCAATTACGGCTAAGGAAATCTATACGTTATTGATTCATTTTGGTCTAATTTTGATATTGACTTATGATATTAAGGTAGCATACACTGATTATCTATACCAGATTTTGAGATGACAGAGGAAGGTATGTTTTCTTTAATATATGTCCCAAAACCACTGAAATACGCTGAAATCATCACAATCCTGTGAGTGAAATCTACGTAATAAGTCATGACATTCTCTCCAGATGACACTCTCATTGCATAATTTCTACCACAGTTGCACCAGAGGTAATCTAATAACACGCATATATATTCTTTGTGCCTTTGAACTGATTTAAAAAATGAACTTATATTATGGTCCAGACGTTTGTAAAACTATAGATAAGTAAACATTTATCGCACATATTATTAAAGAGTGTTTGGCAATAAAATTTGTTTTGAGGGGGTGCAATATAATTTTACTGTTGATTTTGTTTAATGGTAAGCTTTAAAAAAAACTAATGAATCTTGAGATTATTGATTTTTTTCGTAGTAAGTCCATCACATACATACTTGCCAATATTTTCATACAGAATTACTAGATGTAACGTCATTGCCCTTTTTTATCTTTCACTTTTTTCCCTAAAAAGTTCAATGTCTTATTTCTAACAGTACCATATGACATCATATTGTACAACAGAATCATTATTTTTCTTTGTTTGTTTTAGTAATTGCACTTCTCCTTTTTGTTTGTCTTCTAATGACATTAAATGCTATCAATTTCCTTATCTTCTATATTCAATTTACATATCTTATTTACTAAATATAAGCAAAACAAATGAGAGACAAATCAATCGTGACGTCTTCATCGTGTCAACATGCTCGGCGTTCATGTCTGTTCAGAAAAATATGGCAAATATGATTCGAAACATTAGTAATCTTTCCACACAAACGAATACAGCCGCAGTACAAATATACCCAATATAGGCATTTTCTTTATTTTATTTATCTTAACAGAGTATGAAATGTAAAGTTCATTCCATCCTTCAAATTTTTCAAAAATTAATTTTTATACAACAGTTATTTAAGATTTGTGTTTTAAAGGGGGCACTTGCTACGAGATATATGAAAAATCTAATAATATTTTTTTTTGCTCAATCATTAATGAAATGCAAATAGTGAAATAATAATTCCCTTTTAGCAGCCAGTGTGAACTTCAATTTAACCCCATAGCTTCAGATGGATAACACGTGAATCATATGTGTAAAGTTATTTAAAGGAAAAGAATGTCAACATTGAAAGTGAAACAAACGTAAATCATTTGATTGACTGATTCGATCCACAAAAATCATTCTCACAAGGTAAAAAAACGATGATAAACATTTATTTTTCATCTATAATATAAAATTAAATAGACCTTGAAAAATCCAACTGCACGAGTTTGCCTAATCTATTTATATCTATATTTATGTTAACATTGCTTATATGGTCATCGGATGACTTTAGAGGTCAACTCGATGGTTAATTAAATGGCGTCTGCACACGAAACGAAGCTACGTATTTTCATGCCAGTGCCCTGCTTATTGTTTATTTTAGACTTTTAATAGTTCCCTCAGTTTTAGTTTGTTACCCCAATTTTTTCTGTCCATAGATTTAAGAGTTTTGAACAGCGGTATACTACTGTTGCCTTTATTTGGATAAATGTTTTACATTGTTATATATCAAATATGAGAATTTGATTAAAATCGGTGAACATGAATTTGACAGCTAGTGCCCTTTAATTAATTATGAATACTTTTCATGTTTCAAAACCTAATCAAAATGTGACGGAGGCCATATAAACCTATGTATGATGACTTGTAACTTCTTTTTTTGAAAGAAAGAAATATTCATAAAATATGTAATTATTGGGATTTTTTTTCAAATTGACAAGAAAGCTTACTTGGAGGAAAATACAGACTGTGCTTACATTTTTTCATAGAAAACGATTATTAATATATTGACACTTAATTCAATCGATTATTATTTAATAAAAACACAGAACTTGTTAACGGGAATCTGGAAGTTGCAAGCTATCCTTTTCTGCACATACATTGATCTGCCGGTAGCCAAAATAGGTACTTTTTAAAATCTGTTTATAAAAATCAGCAGAACAAAAATAGTAAATAGACTTTTAAAATAAATATTATAACTAACGCCAAATCGAAATTTGAAGACGTAGAAATATCCCGAAATAAAAAATATCAACATTACAGGATTAATCTTCATTTTCCAATAAGATTTACATTTTCAGATAGTTTCTCAGCATCATTGAAGACAGATTTATGATCGAAATGTGCAGAAACATTGGTAGCATTAATGTTATTACTTCAATAATACTAGAATTATATGACAATTTTATTGTGAGCTTAAAGTGAAGATTCAATTGCGTTTTATAAAACTGTATACAAATTAAAGAACCCGATATCACCGAATACACTATACGGAATAACTAGATAAAGTGTGTACATTTTGATCAGTAAACATATTGATATATCCAATAATATGTCTTCTAACTGATCTTCATGGTTTATCAAATATGATATATCGAATGTACATAATCTGATAAATAACTTACCTTTTAGCAAATATGTGTTTGATCTCAAACTGAAACTATATAGTTTATCGTGTAAAGAGGGTTTTGCCTGGAGGGTACTCAGAATGTAACAGAAAGACTCGTAGTATGCTCTCCTGTGCTACTTAGTCAATTATAACTGGAAATTGGAAATGATATTTATAACAAAAGCTGTATCTTTCTGTGTCGTCTATTTTTCAGAATTAGAATATTAACTAAAAGAGGGGCGAACGATGCATGAGGGACACCAAACTCATAATCCAAAATAAACTGACAACGCCATGGCTAAAAAAAAGACAAACAGACAATGTGGTAATCAAATAAATACACATTTATTTCTCGAATAAAACTCATATACATTTATGTATTTATGTAAAGAACAAGGATGTATAGCATTGAATCATATAAAATATTTCTTTCTTTTCAGATTGATCTTATTTGGATGCAAGTTGCCATTTGTTATTTGTATATCGCAGTGTGCCGAGGACTGAACTGGGTGAATATGATTTTTAAAGTTAACATTAAATCAACCATTAGAAGTAGAAGTATTGCATGCAGTGTGTGTTAATTTTAAATAAGTTTTAAGTATTATGTGACTTATATGATAGACCTTAAAAATACTCTTACAGTATCTAAACGATTAACATAACAAATACAGTCGATTTTGCTGCAAATAATTCAATTACACTTTCAAACTTTCGAAACCGGAAATATAAAATGTATCATTTCTTTGAATGTAAGGACTTCCTCGTTAGGAAGAGATATGGTGTCAAAATGTTCATTACTATACCGATTTTTAATAATGTATATCAAAAGATTTGATAAAGCGTCTACAGCTAAAGTTTTGCACGGCGGTTCGCATGACCCCTATTTGCCATATTTATGTTTTTAATTTTTCAATTTAGTTAACGATGAATAACTTATCCATGTAGCAAAGTGATTTCAATGATTTGCTTCATCTTGAATGACTTTTATTTTATCTTTATAACTTAGTGAATAATGAACCCTTGTAGTAAAGAAGATTACAGTTTATTACATAACCTTTATAAAATGTTGCAATTTTTATTATTCTGATCATCTGATCTACATCGACGTCAAAGGGGAGGGTACGGTTATGGATTAAAATGAGTAAAATCATTACACGGGAACATTAGAGATAATTTCTTTTTCAAATTTCTCCTTTTTGTCATAAAAAGAAGGGATGCTTTTTATGTTTAAATACGTGTACAAAGAGAAGGATATTTTGACAATTTCTATCCAGCATTAATACCGTAAAGAACCGCAGGTATCTATTACGGGAAATGCATACACTTTATGCAGTTACACGCTTGGCTGTGAAGAAACTCTGTATAAATCAACAAGTACTTTTCACTTTGATATCCATAAAAAAAATCCAATTTAGGCAATTTATATAAAGAGATGTCTTAAAGTAGTTGATAAACTTATGTGAGAAAAATAATATAATAAAGATGACTGCTGTTACGTTAAAAGTTTTAGTTTATTTTTACTTTGATGATATTAGTTTAACAAATATGCCAATACAGTGTATTTAATATGTAACATTGTAACTAATTTCTTCTTTAATTTTATGGGGGCATTTTGAACATTGACAGTGTTCCCCTTTTAATAGTCACATTTAATATACCTAACCGTTGTTACATATTAGATTTTATATTGGTTTAATGAATGCACATCAGCATCTGAAAGTCTTTTTTACTGTCTGAGTCCCTATTGCGGTCATACAGTGCAAAAGCCAAAATTGTCTGTTATGTTAACGACATTAGGCAGCAATGAGGAAGCTACAACTTGACTGTTATATTATATATAGAGAACGTATCTTCGCAGCGATAAATACGGTTAATCGTTTCTTGTTTTATTTAGAGACTAGACAATTGATTTTCATGTTCGAACGGTTATACTGGTCATTTTGAGGCCCTTTATAGCTTGCTTTTCGTAGAGAGCCATGACTGTGTTGAAGGCCGTTCTTTAAACTATAACTGTTTACTTTTTACAAATTGTGACCTGGACAATTGCTTCGTATTTCCAGTTCGTAGCAGGAAACTTGACATTACACAACAGGTTGAGTGTCTCAAAAATTTCTAAAGATATATCAAGCCTAGCACAAAGAAAGTGTCAAAGTTTATTCTGCTAGAGCCAATATAATATTCGCCAACACAGGATATGTTCCTCAACTAAAGCGCTTTTTTAAACTACTAGGTTTTATATAGAAAACACAAAGTAAAGCTACACCTGCAAAGACTAATGCCCGTGTCCTAGGCCAAGCGTTTAGCGATCTTCCTAATAGGGATGAAGACTAATTCTAAGCAAGACTAATACAAGACTTCAATCAACGTCTTAACTAGTATCAGACTTATAAGATGCAATATAAATTCCTGTTGAAGTGGAATTTGTCCCGCCATTTGACCTGAACTAGCAGTACATGCACCTGCTGCCTTGTCTACATATTCTATAATTTTTAAGGCACACCACCTGAATAAACTAGCCAATTTCCATACACTTCCATAAACAGACTACAAAGATATATGAACTGTACGATATTCTACCATGAACAAAGTTCTACAAAGCTATGATATCCTAAGCTGGGGTATTTGCTTGATTATTTCGAATCTTCGTCCGAATTCCCGCAAAATTGTCTTATGCCCTCCTATCAAAGTGGGTTACCAGAGTTTTTATAAACAAATCAAAACACATCTTTTCTTTTCGAAATATCTTCAACGAAATAATATGTATTTGACAGGGAAAAATAGCCCAGACAAGAACAGATCTTGATTCAAGTCTGAGTCAAACGGTACATCAGATATAAAATGTACTGTGTCAAAGACACATCTCAATCTAAGGTTGAAATTTACGTCCATGATCGTTAGACAACAACCTGGAGACTCCAATCAACAACAAATTCTGTGTATCTTCTAAAAGACAAAGCGTTCGTTAAAAGAATCTTAAAAGCCAAATATATTGGGGGAAGCAAAGAACTGTTGAACAAAAACAACTTTTGATACAGGTGCTGTTAGAAATTAAATTTGAAAACAACACGTTTAATAATTACATGCGTCCAAAGCGCTTTTTCGGATTTATTTTCATCAAGAACGCTCCACACACAGACGTCACACAGACGTCCGGATTACATTGCATTTTAGATTTATGAGTTTGACTGTCCCTTTGGTATCTTTCGTCCCTCTTTTATACTGGCATCGTAGAGGTACACTGCATCCGTGACCAACTTCAAGTACCATCCAGAGCTCGATATGCAATGCAAACCGGTTTCGGCAGTAATAGGATAGTATTATTGAGAAGCTGATCCTCTTGAAGTGAGGTAAAGATAACAAAACATTTCGCCTATTACATCGAAACAACTTCTGACATCAAAACTGGTAGAAGCTTATAAAAACGAATATCGAGCTGATGATCAAGAAATCCGTTCAAATTTTGCGTAGACGTATGTCATGCCTGAGTGAAGTGGTATTGTCATTGATGGAAACCTGGACAGCACTTGGGTGTGATTGCTCTACTTCAACATTTTTCTCGGTCTCACGGATCAAGAAAGACAGAATCAGTGACTCATGTAGAGAGTTTTTATAACACCAAATGTTCCCTTTAAGAGTACACCATTTTTAGATGGTGACGTTCCCTTGTCACCATCTTATGGTGTTTATATATCTCAAATTGTACGATTCGCTCGTGTATGTAACAACGTATTAGATTTTAGCGCGAGAAATTTATGTATTACTGAAAAATTATTACACCAGGGTTTTCGATATCACAAACTAGTAAAAACATTTACTAAATTTTATCATCGGTATAAGGAAATAATTCGTAAATATAACTCAACATGCAGACATCTTATACGTTCAGGTAATTCATGTCCAATCTTTTATGGTAATATGTATCAGACACACAAATCAATGAATGTGTTTGTAGATAGATGTTTTTGTGTTCTGTTAAATTGTTCCTTTTAAAATTGTTATACCATTATGACTGATGTACCCATATGTTGACTGTTTTATTTATTGTGTCTGTTTAGTTAACGCATCAATGTAAATATAACGGACTTTGATGAGACTGTCATCAAAGTGAGAGGGTTAGTGCTATAAAACCAGGTTTAATCCACCATTTTCTACATTTGAAAATGCCTGTACCAAGTCAGGAATATGACAGTTCTTGTCCGTTCGTTTTTGATGCGTTTTGTTATTTGATTTTGCTATCTGATTATGGACTTTCCGAATTGATTTTCCTCTAAGTTCAGTATTTTTGTGATTTTACTTTTTACATTCACAAAAATGTCAGTATTCACCCCAAAAGCTTACAAAACCTTTAAACAGACTTATTAAGAAGGGATATAGTTTCGATACTGTTGTCAGGTCATTAAAGATGGCATATTTTGGTTTTAATATTGATTCACTTATAGGGTCTTTGCATCGGAACTAAACACATTTATTTAAAAAACAGTTGTTGGCATGACACAGGTTATGTTCTTCTCATATATTTTATGAAAATATTATACTAAACCCCTAACGGGAGGGATTGTGCCTGATATTCATATGATGAAGACATAATAATCTTTCAATCAGTTTAATTGAGGTCTGGAGCTGGCATGTCAGTTAACTGCTAGTAGTCTGTTGTTATTTATGTATTATTGTCATCTTATTTATTTTCTTTTGTTACATCTTCTGACATCGGACTCGGACTTCTCTTGCACTGAATTTTAATGTGCGTATTATTATGCGTTTACGTTTCTACATTGGCTAGAGGTATAGGGGGAGGGTTGAGATCTCATAAACATGTTTAACCCCGCCGCAACTTTGTCCCTGTCCCAAGTCAGGAGCCTCTGGCCTTTGTTAGTCTTGTATGATTTTAATTTTAGTTTCTTGTGTATAATTCGGAGTTTAGTATGACGTCCATTATCACTGTACTAGTTTACATATTTTTAAGGCTGCTGAAGGACGCCTATGGGTACGGGAATTTCTCGCTACATTGAAGACCCATTGGTGGCCTTCAGTTGTTGTCTGCTCTATGGTCGGGTTGTTTTCTCTTTGACACATTCCCCTTTTCCTATCTTAATTTTATTACATAATCCGAAGTTTACGGAGTGTCATATACATATTTATAACCCTGGATTTGTTTCACTCGTCGTAGCCACAATTTCGTTAACTTTTTCTCGGTTGTGACATCACTGTATGCATCTTATCGCTTAATACTTATATTCAATGAAGTGGGCGTCATGTTGCACATGTGAAGCAGGAACTGTTTCCTTACATTAGAGGTCAAGAGGTCTCCACAGTTATTAAGGGAACCCGCAATCTTCAGTTTTCTGATATTTGAATTGTGGTCAAGTTATTTTTTGATGTTTTTTTCTTTTTTTTCGGCCATGTTGATGTCTGATTTTATATGATTTGGGGTTTTAATTGTCCCATTTTGCTTCAACTTATTTTCTCTTGTTTTTCCCTCGTAGATATATTTCTTTATCTGAGTTTTCAAATCTCAATATCAGTTTTAAAACAATTAAAATGTGGTATGATTGCCAATGAGGCAACTTTCCATCAGAAACCAAATGATGTAGAATTTATCAACTATAGGTCACCATACTACGAGCTTAATGAGTTAGCATATCCATAACGATTTATTCTTACAAAGTGTATTCGCACTGATTAATTACTTATTTCTTAAAACAATGTATATTCCATTTACCAAATTTACAATTGAAAAGATAAGACGCAATCAGACTTAATATGATTGTTAATTTAAATCATGTTTTTTTTCTCGAAATTGATGAAGATGACGTTAACGGGTGGCTGTCAGACAGTTATAAATCTCCAGTGATCCTTCAATATGACACTAATCATCAAATTAAATATTGGCGATAAAGAGGATGATATTTATTGGATTTTTATCCGGAAATAAAAGTTTTATCTTGTTCCTAGTTGATAAAATACATTTTCACTCTTTTTTTTATTCAATTCTATTATTTCCTTATCTTTATTTTTTCAAATTTCTATTTTGTTAAATGACATTTTAATCAATATGCCGACAGGGTTTTCAAACGTTTTTGGTATATGTGTGTGTGTTTGTGTGTTTGAATGTTGACGCTTTCTTCTTGCAGGACAAGATAGGTGTTGATCCCTCAATGCAATTGTTACATTTCATATTGATTGTTACCAAATTAAACAAAACACAAATCAAATAAAGAACTTGACTCATCACTGGTTCTGCTGCTCCTAATCTTACATATTTTCTTTTAATGATCACAATTTTTGAATACTTGAATTTCCACAATAGATGTATTCTCTTTTTGTTTTTTAAATAACAAATTCCAAGAGGGAGATCAAGCTCTTTACCATAAAAGAAATTCCGAAAGAAGTATCAACTATACTTTAAAGTTACAATAATTATTCTGATTATTGTATAAAAATCAAATGTTTTTGAAAGATGACTTCAGGCAAAGCTACAATTGTATCAGTAATTTTACCAATACAATTGTTCTGATGAAACTTCTTGAAAACGAACTACCGTTACAATACATTGTGGTACCAGAACAATAACAGTCCTTATACAACCGTTTTCATTATAAATGTCAATTTTGTAACTGTTTAATTCGAACAACAACAAAAAACTCAATCAGTGATAACATATCAAAATATATAGCGTTAGCTTACTTTTGAATAATCTTTATATCTTGTCGACTTTCATGACCAATACTAGTACAAAATAACCCTCAATTTGAATTAAGATATGATCAGGAAAGCAAAATAGAAATACATAACCAGATGAAATATAAGCTTTAGTCACAGTCGCAACAGTATTTATCTCTGTCCTTCAAACATACTACGACGTTGATAAGACATGGGTTTTGACCACCGGCAAGTTGTATAAAAAATGTAAAAATACATGCATGCTCATTATCCTCACTAGACATTAAGGCTATTGTTTTAGTCGTAAATTCAGTTAGCTTAAAATTAAGGTATATTGTTGTGTTTTTTTTTACCAAATCGGATGTTGTTTATAAAAGCTACAATACTGACAAACAAACATCTGCTTGATTGATGAAATTATAACATCGATACTATTATTTTTGATTGACTTCCGGATATTCAATTCATAAAATGAACATGTTACCATGTTCTTTAAAAATTAAATCTGAGATGTCTTTATTAAAGTTTGCATATAAATGGTTTAAAAAATGCTAAGGTTGTACACCTCCAAGCAATTTTCAATCTCATATTGCTTTAATAGATTCAAATTTAGTCTTTGAGAGCATTTTATAAAATCATATATTGAAAATTTCATGTAGTAATTTGAAAAAGGTATCTCTAAAAATCTTATTTCATATTCATCCAAATCATGCCCGTAGTGTCGTTAAACCTGTTAACATATTCAGCATAATAACTGGACATATTGCCACTTCTATCCGTAAAGTTAATATTTGTAATCTTTTTAGCATTATTAACATATAAATTCTTAAATTTGCATTCATTTACTTAAGACACTACTGAAAACAAATAAAGCACATGAAGTATAGATCGACATGACCTCAAATTACAAAAAAATAAATGCCATATCAAAGAAGGCTAACACATGTTGATAAAAGATACAATTATAGAGTTATGGACCTCTGGTGATGTGAAATGACACGGCTTTATACTTCACTATTGTTACTGTAATAACCTTTACGCCACTTATTGTTATTCTAAACACTATCCGATACTTCAAGTGTCTAACGGCCACAAATTAAATCACATGGAATCAAAATTGGAAATATCTCAAGTAGTTTTCATTATTGCACAGGATGACCACTGGTCATTGGTGTTTCTCGAGTACTGTTGGTCAATGGTCAGTTCCATACATACATGCCATTCTGTGATTATTATAGAATTTCCATTAATTTTGACAACTGATTGACACAACTTCCATAAATAACATTTACATTTATAATATTAACATATAAACATTCATGTTTGTGGGTTTAACACTATAGAACACTTTTCTTTTTGTTCTGAACTTCGAAGCCACATTAGTGCATACATAGTTATCCCTATCACTTACTTAATGCACTGAAATCATTTTTAACTTTTTTTCAATTCAATTCAATATCTTATTTAATTAAGTATCATTTCTCAATAATAAATAGATAAATGATAAATAAAACAATTGTACATTTATTGTATAATATAGATACATATAATATAATAAGGAGTTATTCTTTATAGAATAAATAGAGGCTATAACCTTAAAAAGTTACAGCAATTTCGTCTTTCATATAACATTTTTTTTTATATTTCCGATTGAGTTAATGAATTAATATGAATAGTTACTTTTTTTTTTATTATTGCAGAACAGCTAAACATCATAGTGTTTTTATTCTACTGCTGACGGTTAATGATTTAGAGAGATGATTAGAGTTATGTCAGGATGTGTTGTAAGGGATTAGGGATTTTCCGTTTTGATTTTCCTCGGAGTTTAGTATTTTTGTGATTTTACTTTTTGTTCGGGTTAATTCAAAATATTCAGCACTTTTTTTATCGACTGGGTTAAGTCAATATAGAAAATGTACTTTTAACACGTTTCACTTAAAAAATAAAACTGTTATCACATGTTTCCTTAAATAAAGCATTTCTTATGATATCATCACTCATCTTGAACCGTCTATCAATATCGTAATTATTAGAAAATGAAAGCCCAAGCGATGTGCATGAAACGTTCCGTATTTATTTGATTTTAAAATTTCAAATAACAACACGATTTCGATTTTAAAAATTCATTAGTAAAGTCAACTCAAACGTTTTCATATCAATTCAAAAAATATTCAAAATAAATTAAATTGTCAAATGTATTCTTCATTGTCTTTTAGTTATTATTTCTAATGAAAACTGCACGTGAGCAACCATAAAAACAAACAATCGAGAATTACATAATTTGAAATTCATATCTGATTTTTTTTTTTGTAAACTGACAAAATTTATAAAGTGTTTAAAATGTTATAATAATAATGTTTTTAATACCAGGTGAGATGACCAAGCTGTCTTACTTTCGGAGTGTGGCAGGTTGTCACCAGTCTTTCTACGATAATGATAACTGGCACGTGGCAATGTTTACAAAAATAACAATAGTATAAACTATTTGTGCTACCAGTCAAATTTTAAGTACAGAACATAAAATGGAATAATGATGTGCATTACTACAATAGCAAATAACTTTTTATATTTAAGTATCAATTTACTGAAAGCTAGGAAAACGGTTGTTTCTATCAAGTTCTGTCAAGCATGAAGTGAAGACAGTGTAATTTGAATAAAATAAATTTGTCAAGATCGCCTTTGCCGTTGGTCAATTTCAGAATTCTTTGAAATTGTTAAGAAATGGAACATTTTAATTGCACCTTGCAGATAATAGACAAATATAATTAATTATAGACCTGGGATGGGTAGTATTTACACAACCCTGGTCATTCGGGTAAGAGGTCATCGAAGGAAACAGAAATTATATTTTTTGTTCTTCTCACGAAAATCAACCATTTATCTAAAAAACAGATTGATTCAATTGTCATTGGCTGTCAAGTGATTAAGACCCATTCTTGATAGCCCGACGTTTAGTATTTTGACATAAATCATAATTTATAGGGTACCAGAAGTTTCGAGTTTTTGTTCATCTAATCAAATACCAGAAAAAAGACAAAATATTTCATCTGACATAAAGTTGCGGGTATGTGTAAAACAAAATGTTAAGCTGTGTTATCAATCTGTATCTCAGCATGCGGGCATTAAAGTTAAACGATTAAATTTGGATCAATTACAAAATAATATGTTTGATTTGCACTTTCTGTTCTGTTATATAAAATGACAGAAGGTCAGAAAGATTGTTCCTTTCTAAGCAATTTTTTCTCGTCTTTCTTTTTCTTTTGTATTTGAATATCATTAGTTTATATCTTTACACTTTGTCGGAAACGCTAGTTTTGTCTAAAGCAATATTTCAGTCTTGCGTTTTCTATCAGTTATGAATCAGTTATATTGACTTTTTATTTTAAGATGTATTCTAATTAACATGTTATGTTTATAAACGAATTAAAGACCCATTTGAACATTCTTTCGGCAGTTAAGTAAAGATATAAAAGGGTGTCTTTCTTTTTCCAAAATAGGCTTTCATCTTTTTGCTTTTCGTTTTATCTTGTCTACTTATTTGCATTTTATTAAAATAAATAAGGATATGAGGTATGATCGAGGACAATGAGACAAATATCCACCAAAGTTCAAATGAAGAGGACGGAAGCAATTATAGGCAAACGTACGGCCTTCAACAATTAGAAAAACCTATACCGTATAGGATATATTTTTTAAGATCTTTTAAAGGAGCAGCTTATTAAAACTCTTTCATGTGTTTATTTAGTGCTACATGTACAACATATTTTCGTTGACCCTTTCTTTAACTTGTTTTATAGTTTAATTAAACAACAGAGAGTTACAATGTAGATACATTTTTCGAACAGTTGCTAAAAAAAAAAATTAATGAGGAGATTTTTTTTTCATTATGTACACAAACTCAAAATGATTATTCCGCAAATGTTAAACACAAAAGACAGAAGATACCAAGGTGACAATCAAAAATGATAAACCACAGATAAACGACAGTTACCAATTTATATATATGAATATAAAGTGAAAGAACATTATATTATAGCGGAGCGTGAAGTTAAATGAAAATTCTAGCTTGTCTAAATTAATCTTATTCTTAAGCTCCGGTATAAAGTACGAGTAAGTAAATAAGTCACCGTGAAGATTCTTTTTGTTTGAATAAAAAAAGTAATATACAAAGTATCGGTATGTTCTATTCCTTCCTTGAAACATTATATATATAAAGTGCCTAGAAAATCAACCTAATATATATATATCTGTTTTTACGTCGGTTATTCTTTTTTTAGAAATAATGTTGGACTAAATTTTTCAATTTTTTTCGTCAGTTTAAACTGTGGACTACTAGTGTAAAGCAGGGGCGGATCCAGGAATTTATTAGGGGGTGGTCACCTTTTGAAATCTTAAATTAAAATTCTATTTTTTTATGGCCCCTTATAGGAAGATTCTGTTTGCCGCAAATTAAAACACACTTGCATATAGATTCCAAAACAGTTCTGTTTGCTTTTATACGTTCATTCATTGCTTTATCAATAAAACTATTTAAATATCAGTAGTCCTTTGCTCAATGTTTTCAAGAAAAAGTTGAGCTTTTGCTCTAGCTTCAGTATGACTTTTTTTACATGATTTCTCATCAAGTCTTGTACTTGCATGTGCCATATCTGTTAGTGGTTTGCATGATAATGTTCCCAAACTATTAACCCCAAACAGAGAACAGTATATGCAGTAAGCTCCTTCTTGTGAAGGTGAGTACACTAGCTCATCATAGCGATTTAGTCAATTCAGCTGAAACAATCTGTTCTTTCCTGCATATTTTTTTATAGGAAAGTTATAGTTTATTCCAGGTTGGAAATGATTTCTTATCAAATTAAATTTCTCTTCGTTTGTTAATTTACGTGTTGATTGTTTTACAAAACCAATGTCGTTTGTACTTATATATGTAAGTCGGGGGTTGTTTCTTTAATCTGATCACTTTTATTCGTATCAATGCTAGGTCCATTACAAGTCGTTGGTACTTCAGAGGGGGCTGATTTGTGGCGTTTCCTGAAGGAAAGAGGGTATAAGTTACTAAAAAATTGAAATGAATGAAACTTTTAGACAAACAGATGATAGAACGGGGGTATTCATTCAATATAGAATATTTATGTGACTTTAAAACTTTAAATTATTTTTGAATTTTGGCATCACAGTAAAAAATATTATTGGTCGAGAAAAGTTATTATACAAACTTTAAAAATTTAGATAAACGTAATGTAAAAAAAGTACAAATTACCTGCTAAAAACATCTAAGATTGAGGACTGTCTCTTAATTTTTACACCTTAACATCAAAGAAATCGACCAAGTAATTAGCGATTGTTGATTACATGTTCATTGTATAAACATACCTGTCAAGGTACATGTATTTAGCCTTAAGGTAAGAAATGACAACTTTATGACTGGTGATTACGATAGACAAATTGATTTGATTTTTCAAAATGTTCAAGGTGCACCATTTTTTGGTACATGGTGCACCACTTTTGCAAACCCAGGGGGTGGTCACCGGCACCGGATGACCACCCCCTGGATCCGCCTCTGTAAAGGGTTTAGAGAAATCATGTGTTTTATACAACTGCAGAAGGAAAGAGATTGTATGTATTCCAGATATCAATGGAACTTGTTAGTATCAACATCTTTTTAACACCGCCAAGATAGCTGAAATATAAAAAGAGTGGTTATCTACATTTTAACACCGTATTACTGTTATAGTGTAGACAAATTAAAATTTATTCAAAAGAGTGCTCTTTATGTATTTTACAAAACAAAAACAATGACCCTTAAAATAAAATATGTTTAAAAACAATAACACCCCAATGAATGAGGACAAATAAATATCAAAAGTTTGGTACGTAAAGCAATATCATATTGAAATAAACTACTATTTTTTTTTTATTAAATGTAAACTTTTCCTCCTAAAATCTTTATTCAAGATAATGAACTATTGCCGTGTTCCTGCTATTTTACAACCATATTAGACAAAGGGAGTACCAAAACCACCGAACAATCGTGATAAAAATCTATAAAAAAAAGATTGTAGAAATTCACTGTTTTCATGTTCAGTATGCACAAGATAATAAAGCTTTGCTTAGAAAGACAAAGGTAGTCCTATATGTCAAACTCTTATTCAAAAGTTAGTACGTGAAAGAAAGCAAGCTAAAAGTATTTCTTACATATATTTGAGTAACCATTTTAGTATAATTGTAATGGTTTTATTGTGCTATTACCTACATATACGTCCGCTCTTTTCGTTTTTTAATATTTTACTTGAAATTCAAGACCATTAAATGATCATTGCATTTGCAAATGAAATGAAAATGAATGCACACATCTTTTGTTGATTAAAAACTATACATATTTATAAGATACCCCATCAGCAGTCTTTTAGAAAGAATAAAACCAATTGAAACATTATAATCTTCGTGTTCAATTGTAAGAATGACCTTATATGAACTAGCACGTAGAAAGTGTGTCCATCAACATGTTGTCCACTGCTTAATTAATCATCATAAAATCAAGATACCTTCCAAGATAGGATTCTGACTAAGTTTCATCTGCACCGTTCTAGTGTTGAATAATTAAATACTTATTAAAAATTAAATAAACACTCTATTTGAATACATTGATGACATCATGCTGGTATTATTAATATGATAAACGTTTTACCATTATATTTTCATAAATAATTTACAAGTTTTTGTTTGGCAACAAAGTGCCAAAAAAAGGACGTAAAAGATAAAAAATTTAATTCAACTATTAGTTTATAAAAATTTGTACTGAACTATTCTTACTAAAATGAAAAAAAATATATACCACTTGAAATTAGAATCTAGCAATTTAATGATTAGCATACAAATTTAAAAACGTTTTTTTCGACGATTTCATTTGCTTTCTCAACAAATGTCACCTTTTTTTTTAAAGGATTCAATCAGTCATATTTCAGAAAATAAAGAGCCAAAGTTGTATGCAAAATTTTACCAAAATCTGGGACATAACATATTTACTGCTTCTTGACCATAGATATCATATACAATAATTTCTTAACATAAAAATAGAAAACGCAAACGTAAAAGCACCAAAGAAATATTTATATATATATATATATATATATATAAAAGAAGTCAAGAAAATATCAAAATATGTTCGTATAAGTTATATGAATGTTATTATTTCATCAGATAGGAGAGATACAAAAAAGATAAAAACCTACTACAATAAGACGATCGTTTTTATTTAAAGATTTTTCAATAAAAATCATTTTCAAGAACAATTGAACAAAAGTTTTGCTTTGTTCCCATTTGAAATGTTTTTTATCATTTTTTTACAACTCGCAGTGTCTTATACCTTACAAATCATATTTTTGTCGAACTAATTTTCCTAATTTTGTCGGATTTAAGATACCTCTGAGCTTTGATTTCTTAATATTCAACACATTTTCTTGAAAATTAATGATCCAAATTGAATTTAATCCTCTTCTGATTGGCCAAATTTATGACATTAAAATGACTTTATGAAATAATTTTAAGTTTATTGACAGACGACAAAACAGGTGGGATTTCTGCTGCTACAGAAGGATCTGATTGGCTAATTTATTCTTGGGTGTTTTATAAGATTTTGAGATTGTCACCAGCATCACTTTATTTTATCAAATATTTGTTCAATGACTGGAAAATTGCTATAATTCTCCAAGGGTAAGTGATCATTTTAAAATTAGTTAGCTAATTGTCTGTTCGTCGGTAAACTTTTCAGTAAGGTTAGTATGCAAACTTTGAATTTGATTGCATTCTATATGATATATATAATATAAATATATGATGATGCGATATGATTTCCGATGATACAACTGGTAAATTAATTAATTTTACTTATGCATGAAAATATATATGTTTTGCCACGGCAAATATTTTAAAGTACAAATTATTATATACTTTTGTGAAAATTCAAATTGATATTTCTATAGAATTATTGCGTTTAAATTAATGAACCATTCCTATGAATGTGCAAATATAAAGTAAAACTGTTACAAAATTCGAATTATGTTAGTGCTTACAAATACGAACCACATGAGGTTGTATGATTACTATAAATATCAGTACATTTTAGATTTTATGTTAAACTGAGTGTGTAAAATAGAATATATGAAAATGATGTGCAAACATTACAATCCATCATGAATATACAACAACCGAAAACTAGATATGCATATACAATAGGGTTGGATTAATAGGATATTAAGTTTTATTTTAGTATAATTTGTATCGTATGTCTTACTATACAAATCCTTGATAACCTAATACCGTTAGCATTACCAATATTTGGTAATACGGTCCCAGTAATCCATTTTGCATATCCCAATCTTTATTCTTTGCAGCTGTTTTGTAGAACGAAATGAAATACCGAAAATTCTCCAAAGTCACGAACTAGAAACGCGCAAAGCATATTTATTTTTTTTGGTTAGAAGAAATAACAAGGTACATTCAATGAGATAAGTAATTTTCTGATGATATGCAAGTTGTTTATGATTTTCATTAATAAATAGTAGAATCGAAAATTTTACTGTAGTGATTTCTTTGTTAACAATTTTTTCTATTTACAAATATCGAAAAGCTCAAATTTAAATACTTAAAACAGAAATCCATACCCTTTCCTTTTCAAACTCTTTCTAGGAAATAAACTCTTAAAAAACGCGCATAGCCCGCTTACTTTGGATTATCTAAGACGTAGAATTAGAATAAAGATTTAAGACATAATAAGAATGGCAAAAATAGTTCATTGTCAACATTGTCACAAGGAAGTTTGCACCTTAATTTAAAAGGGGAAAATATCAAACTGAAAAAGGGGTCACAATAATTAGTTTCATGCAGTCAGTGAAATGAGTTTATATATTGGGGTAACATAAGATAGGATATGGTTCATGCTAAAAACGAAGGACGCAAAGCTCTCGGGTATTGTTGACAAAGCTCTCGGGTATTGTTGACAGAGCTCTCAGGTATTGTTGACAGAGCTCTCGGGTATTGTTGACAAAGCTCTCGGGTATTGTTGACAAAGCTCTCGGGTATTGTTGACAAAGCTCTCGGGTATTGTAGACAAAGCTCTCGCCGGGTATTGTTGACAGAGCTCTCGGGTATTGTTGACAGAGCTCTCGAGTATTGTTGACAAAGCTCTCGGGTATTGTTGAAAAAGCTGTCGGGTATTGTTGACAAGGTCTCGGGTATTGTTGACAAAGCTCTCGGGTATTGTTGACAGAGCTCTCGGGTATTGTTGACAAAGCTAGGGTATTGTTGACAAAGCTCTCGGGTATTGTTGACAAAGCTCTCGGGTATTGTTGACAGAGCTCTCGGGTATTGTTGATAAAGCTCTCGGGTATTGTTGACAAAGCTCTCGGGTATTGTTGACAAAAGACGACAGTTCTTTTGCTTTCTTATTGCTCTCATATCTCTCTTAATACAATGGTTACACAAACTATTGGTAACAAGCCTATTAGATAAAGATTCTTGTGGGAAGTGATGTACGCACATGAATCATTATCACTGTTTTGGGGCATGGTGGAGCAAGTTACTATAAACACATTGATATTCAGAGGAAACATCTAATTGTATTTTATTTCTGTTCCCAGTGTTCACCAAAATCTCTCAAGTTTAATGATTGCCACAATCTGCAAGCAGACTGTAAGTTTGAGCCTTGTAGTTTATCGGTGCTTGTCAAAATTCATAATTTTTACTTTTGATCGACATCGTAGGTACATGGTGACGGTTATTAAAGAAACACACGTACAGTAGTAACAGTACTCGTCTAGTAACCAGTTTTCTGAATTTGAATGCATTAAAAGATATGCTTGTCAATTTCATGCTCATAAAATGTAATTGTGCTAAAATGCCACAGTATTGTCAAATGCAAACTCGACGTTATTTCAATAATTGCGTTTTAACCTGGAACGTATAGGAAGTACACCACTAATTCATGGTCCCATTACTTTCTATGTTAAATTCCTCCATTTCAACCAGGCACACCTCTTTTATTTTAAGTTCAAATAAAGTGGCAATCATTGCATGTCAAAGCAACACTTTATGGTGTCTTCTACTGAAAAAATCAACATACCTTACATGGCATATAAGAAAGAACTGGTTCCTGGAACTTCGGATGTACCAAAACAGGTACTTCAGATCTGACAAACAGACCAAATGTACCCTCTTTTTAAAATTTGTCCAAAAGTGTTCTACAATGATCACCAGTCCTTCAGCTTTTATTTGATGCCAAAAATACCTAAATATCCTACATATTTTGAAAGTTACACTCATGCGTAGGAACTATTTTGCGTTAAATATGTACTACTTTCTGGTATGTGCTTTCTGGCCGGGCCCGAATTAGTGGTGTTACACCTGGTAGATTCATGGTATACCGCCATCTTGGATTGTACAATCACAGTACAAAATCGGTCTAGTTATTTGCCCAAATCAGCAAATTTGGAAACAGATTTGCAATTTAATGGTTAGACTGTTTATATATATAACGAAAACTTGCTAATTTATTGTATTATTCAAAATATTTTAACAAATTTCAACCTTTTTGGTTTTAAAAATCATTTTTTTTCACATGAGCCATTTAATGGGAGATAATTGTTTTAGCACACAATTCATACTGGGCTAATAGGGAAATTTTTTATTTTTCATTTTGGCAAGAAAACAAGTTCGGTGACACCATGTTTTCTTTTTATTTTCTTAAAACATATTATAAAACCTATCTTCCCACAATTTATTTCAAAATTCTATCTCATAGAATTTTTTTATGCCCTGTTATGTGTTTTTTCATGAACAAACTAACCAAATTTAGGCAATTTTCAACCACTCATAGCTTGAAAAATAGCACGGTGACCCATACTTTTTATTATATTTTTGAAAAAAGCATAGGAAAATCTTCATTTTGTCAAATTATAAGAAAATTCTGTCTCAAAAAACATTTACTTATGATCTACCATAAGGTTGCTTATGTTCTTTTTCATAACGCGAATGATATAATATCTTTTCGTAATCATTGTTCACTGTTTCTATGAACGTTTGACAGATTGTGCAAACTGTATCGATATGTCGTATATAAATGGTAATTCTTAGTGTAAAAATCACTTTCCCTTGTGATCAAATTATTTTATTGTTATTCACATCATAGGTAAAAACCATGTAATCTTAGATTTAAAGAAAATGTCATTTATGTGATGAACATATGGACACACATTACTATGATATCAAATGTAAAAATAATTTGTTCTGAAGAATATGATGTCCGATGATGATATCACCCTTGTAATGATCATGGGTAATTAAATTGTTAGGACACACGACAGGTAGATCTGCTACCGAACGAGGCGTCTGTCTTTGAACGTCCCCCATCACATATCGTTAACATGAATAGTCATTTGTTTTTGAATACATTAAATGATATATCAGCATTATAAAATTTTATACAGCCTGTGTTAAGATACAGTCAAAGACCAAACTGATTGTTATCTTGGACATGATAACTTGATAAATATCCAAACACGTGTTCTCTTTTTTGATTTATTCAATTTGATAATTCAATTGGCAATCCCTATTCTAATGACTGCTAGGAAAGTTAATATACATTGTGATATATTCATTAGAAAAATATGTCAAATAAAACTAACAATGACCGCATGTAGTGTGGTCATCCATCCTTTTCTCCAAATTATAAATAGTAAGACATTTGTTATGGTCAAATGAAACAGGTTGCACGTCCATTCCATATAGCGGCTTGTCCATAAAAACGTAAAATAGTATTGACAATTATAAATTATTGATGCATAAACAATATGTAAAAATTTGAATTTAAATTTAAAGATATCAAAAGACAAGAGAAAATTTAGTGGTAACTTGATGTTTTTCAGGTTGAAATGACATTAACAGAAGAGCCAACTTTCCTACCTTCAATTAAATCTCGAGAGGAGCAAAAACATAAATGGGACATCAACGACAATGCCTTACCACTTGTAAGTTTATTTTATTTTTCAAGGGGAAGGACAATTGCACATATGTTTTTTCCTAAATGAAAGGACACCATCAATTAATTTATATTTGAATGAAGATGTTAGATTACTCAGTAGATGCCCTAGTGAGACTGAATACCAGATTCAACTGCATTTGTAGAACACGATGCATTAAAATATTGATAAAGAATTCACATCGACAATGAGCACAAGAAGAAAATAGATAAATTGTAAGATAAGAAAATTTATAATCAATGTAAGAAAGATGTCAAAGAAACAGAAATCCAGCGACTAGAGGGTATACTCGTATAATTGTACATCATACAAAATATATATGTATATATAATAATGAGTACTATTTTTTGTTTTTCTTTATTCTAAAAGGTTGAAACTTTCGATATGTTTACTGAATGGCCAGCAGAAAACTGTCGATACGTCTACAATGTCGAAGTGGAAGATGCAAGACGTCATGTGAGTGGCTGGGCAATGCGCAATACCAACAATCACAATGCGCACATTCTAAAGAAATCTTGTCTGGGAGTTTATGTTTGTAGTCATGACTGTACATTGGAAAATGGAGCCAAAATAAATCTGCGTCCTGCTATATGTGATAAAGCAAGAAGAAAACAAATAGGTATATACAAAATGTAGATTATTTAACAGTTTAAAAAGTTAAAATTATATACATGCTTTGTAATCTAACAAACAAAAACACACCACCAAACGACAAAAGAACAAGATGACTTAAAACAGAAGCCTATGATAATAATAAAAAGATGTTTTAAAAGATGTTTTTTTAAACAAATAACAATTACTGAAGATAAAAAAAAGGTTTGACAATTGCCGAAAACTGTCAAATATAGTGTGTCACTTTATGTATTTAAGAATGTGAATCATGAATTTGGATGGTATATTTTTTTTATGTCATCAAATTGAAATTGTTTCATTTGCATGCATTAAGGGAATAGATTATGCACCAATTGACATGTTTTGTGAATCATCTATACAACAATCAGCTAATATATTATAATAACTACACTTAATGACAAATGAAGATATGTTTATTATTGTTGTTTTAGGAAAACCGTGTCCAAATGTAAACTGTAAAGGTCGTTTAGAGTTACTGTCATGCAAAGGTCACTGTGGATACCCAGTCACACACTTTTGGAGACACGTTCATGGGGCAATCTATTTTCAAGCAAAAGGCGTTCATGATCATCCGCAACCGGAAGTCAAAGCTTCATCTCTATCGAGACGCCACCAAAAAATGACGAGACAGCAACACAAAGTCATGATTGTAAGTAATAACCTTCGAATCTAACTTTTCTTTTTCTTTTATATACCTTCAAATAAAGATGATTGCGATTTATTTTAAAAAAGTATACCTTCTTGTACAGAACTTTGTTGCAAAACGGTCAACTATTTGTAGAAAAGGTATTGATAATAGATGTGAACATGCAAAGTTATTAAGAATAACATAATTAATCACCACAAATAAAATTTGATTTAATTAATTTTCAGTTTTTAACATCGATCTTTATTTTACAGACAAATCTTTTAAATGAAAGAAGAAATAGAAAATTGCCATCAGAAAGACATAAGAAAACAGTACCATGTAAGTGTTTTTATAAATTAATTACCAAATAGAACCAATAGGAACAGTGTTACTTTTGAATTCACAACTTCGGAAATTTGGTCTGTCTTTGTTCAACTTATCGGACAACATTAATAAACTATAAGCGATTATTGCTGAAGACAAGATGTTGTCCTCTGCATGTCTTTAGATTGCCTATTGGCATATACACAACAGCTTCTTTTATTCATATTTAGCAGTAATAAACGTGAAGCCAATTAAGTAGTTAAAGACGCTTTTCTCTTTACATTTTATCATTCAATTGATGATGATAAATTAACTCATCATAAATACCAGGATTGGCAGACGCGCGTTTCGTCTACAAAAGACCCACCGATGACGCTCGAATCAAAAAAGCTAAAAGGGACAAATAAAGTACGAATATCAATAAAATAGTGAGTCGTGTGTATTCTACAAAATTGCTGAAACTCTTGTTCGAAAGCATCTTATTTACAATTACAATAGGTCGATGCCATTTTATTTTTTTATAATATAGTAGTAAACACTAGCCATAACTACTAAAGTGTATCACCATAGCCAATTTACAGTGTTGATTATCTTTTTCAGATTCCGAATGCGTTTGTTCTTGCCCTCCATTTGAATGTACGTGCAAGTCTGTCGGGTATACCTATAATCCCGCTACAGTCCCTAGACGACCGAATCCATGGACACCACAAATATATGAAGCAACACCATCGCCATGGCAACGATCGTCGTCTGTTGGTTCTGCAGAAGGTCAAACAGCCTTTTTTAACGACAGCTTCAGCAATGTCGATCATTTAACCTGTTCAGACCAGATTCACAATGTTGGCATTCATCCGCAGTTTAACAACCAAAAGTATCCTTGTGATAGTGTTTCAAACATGTTTCCAAAAATGAACATTATTTTCCAACAAAACAATTTTGGAAACGCTCCCTCAACAGACGACGCTTATCGGAACTCATCTCCTAATTTACGAGTTTACAAAGTTCATGACTGTGCCCCTGATGAACGATCCGTTTATCCAAATTATTTTGGGGATGAGCAGCATAAAATAGAAAATTCAATGAAAATTAAATCCGAACTACGTGATAGTTGTGTAGATATGGACACAAAAGATAATTTTTCAAGTATTTTAAGCTCATCGATGGACGATTTTTGTGGTGACGACATTTTAAATGGGCTTGATTACAGTGGTAGTTATGGTGACATACTAGACCCTGATTTGTTTCAGTCTTTAATTCCTCGATGTATGTCAGATTCAGCTACATATCCCATGAACACTTCTCCACAAATAACGACACCACAGTACGCAGAGTTAAAACCAATTAGGTCAAGACAAAGACAAGGATCGTTCACAAATATTAACCAACCTCAATTCAAATCATCAGATATCGGTTGTAAAAGGAGAAACGAAGATCCATCTCCCATTACACTAGATGGTATTCAGATGCCAACCAGTTTTTATAGATCTATAGATCCCCCAAAACAATTTGAAGGCTCACAAATGCGACATCACGGTGAAGTGTGTTCCTGTAATTGTGCTCTAAAACAATACTGTAACTGTAACCATAGTATTAATATTACATTTACTTATAAATGATTATTTGTTTTATTGTTTTGCGTTAATTACAGTGCCTTATATTTAAAAAATAAATTTCTATTATCAATCTAAATATTTTTAATGGATTTCCACCATTTTATTTTTGTTTATCGGACTGGAAATATACCCATGAAAAGGATATTATGGCATGCTATTCAAACTTAGATATAAATTCTTATACAGATAATCAGGTTGTAAGAAAACTGTATTTGTACGTCATATGTTTCGATATAAAAACGGAAATGTTTGGTCAGTTTTTTTTCAAGAACAAAATCAGTTGCGAGGTTGGTCTGTCTGGAAGTTTTTCGCTTTTTTGGGGAAAGAGTAAAGTGGTATATTGTCAGCGTTTAAAGAGTAAAGTGGTAAATTGTCAGCGTTTACAGTTTTGCAAACCAAAAGTTGTTGTCTTTTCCGAAAATAAATTACTCTGTCTAGTATTTTTCTGAAAGAACATGTTACGCAACTGTCCAAGTCTAGGGGAGGGTTTGCGCCTTCAAAGATGTTGAACTCCGCCACATCCTTTATGTACCTGTCCCAAGTTAGTAAATTGTTTTATAAGTGTTTTTAATTTATGAATTAGGTTGTCATTTTTCCTCTATTGAATAGTTTGATATTTTTTTATGTTGTGGACTTTTATAGCCAACTATACGGTGTGAATTTTTCTCATTGCTGAAGGCCATGCATACGGTTGCCTGTATATGCTTACATCCAATAGACAACTTTCGAGTTCGATGCATTTCCGTCAAAAACTCTGGTTTTAGTGAACGTCATTTGTGCGTTTAGGGGCGTCGTCACTTCCGTTCCAACGTTGAGCGAGTGGTTGGAAAACTATAATTCTATATTGTACGAATTATTCGGCAAATTGAATTCTCAAAATTGACAATCAGCATTGCTGTCATTAGGGAATTGTCATTAAGTACCTACAGAACAACCATTATTTCTTGTTTATCCTGCACAATGACTATCACTAAGACGCTTGATGAACGTAAATAGTGCAGGGATACAGGCGACCCCCTCTATCTGGTAAATGACGTCATAAAGGCGCGTATAATTGACGAGTTTTTTCCGGTGACGGATGAACTCGAAAGTGGTCTATTCATTTGAACTTTGGTGGATGATCTTTCATTGGCAATCCTACAAGGCACGTTTCTAAAATAAATTTCCTATATACCTTAATATTACAAGGTATTTAATAATAGGTAAGTTAGACATGATGTAACAACGCAATAAAAAAACCTAAAAAAAACCAAACAGTTGTGTAAGGTTCAAAAGTTGAACAAAATACTCCTATACCATAAAGATGACAAACGAATGTTTTATTATCGGCATCAATTCTTCGCATTACTTACTATACATATAAATATAGTTACTTATTCACATTAAAATCTTTTAATATTACTTCTTTTCATTACTCAATTATTTTTTTTGCATTTTCACAAAAATCATCTTACACATATATGCGAGAAATTTTACAAAAAAAGTACGATGTCAAAAAAGAATCAAATTATAAGATACGCTAATAAACTATTTTAAAATACGAGTGTCAGTGCAATTTATTATAATTATAAGATAAGGATAATAATGGATGGTTGATAAACGTCCAGCGGCAAATTACATGAATATTCAAGGCGAGAACATCTTAATGTAATATGAATATTAATCCGGCCTGCTTTGTATCAAACCAACACGATGAGCCGGATTTGTTTATGTCAAGAAAGATAGAACAGTCTTATGCATTAAATTACAACTCCAAAACGACACTAACAGTATAGTTACGTACCATCTGATATATACGTAGCAAATAGGGAGTGTTCATATAGTATAGTCATTATGACATGATTGATTTTCTTTAAATTTCCCCATCCAAACTCATATAATTATGATATGCCTAGTGTTCGATATGTTTCTGAACTGATTTTTTGTGGTTTTTTTTCCAAGCTATTAAAGATATTTTGATTATGTAAATTTTGGTTTTGTAATATTGAGAAAGCAAGGGACACATGTATGTGTGGTATTATCTTTTTCTGTGATTTAGTAAACTGTAAAGCAAAATGACGCATCGTTAGGCATTTTAAAACTATGAACTTTTCATATCAAGATTGAGGAAATCCCCATCAAATGTAATGGTGCTGCATATGTTTCCTTTGACCGTATTTTCCAGATCTATGGTCTCGATGATACCCGTATTATATTTTAGTTGAAAATTGAGAAAAAAACTTATGAAATCCCACGGAACAGATTTTTGTGATGAACATGAACTATTTGAGAGCATTGTCCAAGGTCAACTTCAGCTGATGCAACCATATAGTTTGAGCACACTTACATAGTCCATCAAGAAATCTACAGAAACACTGTATTGTGTGTAATTACCAACGCACTGGCTAGTGGGTGTTAGAAGGGTGCATCATAAATTGTCCACATATTAATAATATAAATTTTCACAAATGTTCGAAAAATCGAAAACTCTTCATTTTCATAGAACAATAAGACCATTGGACGAGAAAATTTTACTTTTATATCCCGAACCTGACAGACATTCTCTGAACTTGAACATACATGTTATAGTAATTTTTGCTCAAAAGACAAAATGTTCGCTAGGTAAATATGAAAGAATATTGTCTTTATACACACTAAATTGTAAATATTAAATAAAGCAAATGCATATGCATAGGATTCAGCAAATCTGACAAATCTGAGAAAGTTCGAAGGTGAAAAAGACCATGTTATTAAATACATGGTCAAAATTTGCGGAGAATGCTTAAAAAAAGGTCAATTTCAAGTGCGGAGGCATTCATAATTTAATTCAGGCCATTTTATATTTCAAGTTTAAAGTTCTTATTTCTTATTTTTTTTTGATAAACAATTTAATTGCGAAAAAAGCATTTTCGCTGGTTTTGATAAGAAAACTGTAATTATAAGACCATCTAGGTATTTTTGGTTAGCCTGGTACCATGTATCCAATTTCATTATGTATTGCCTTGTATCATTTTGTTTGTGGACAAATATATACGGTGATGATTGAAATATCAACATATCAATTGTAACATGATTATAAACGTCTTGTTTTTACCTCAAAGAGGTTCTCTATCATTTGTAGATAAGAGTCGTTAAATATGAAAAATAAAAAACTTTATGGGTTACATATAGGTAAGAAATATACAAAGTTATCAGACTAAAGTGTGGACTCAGTGGTATGAGTAACTGGGATTCGAGTTAAAAAAAAAGAAGAAAAGAATAAAGGACAATTATTTTACACCGCACCAAGGAAAATATTATTTATTTTAATCAAAAGCTGTGCGATTTAAGTTTTTGAAAAGTCAAACGAAAGGCATTATTTGTGTTGAATGTGCATGTATTTGATCAATATTACTAATTTAATATTCATAGCTACTTAGTGGATCCCCGATTCGTTTACATCCTGTACGTATTCTCGGATGAATAATGGGCACGTGATACATTCTTCATTTTTCTGATAGAATACCATAAATAAACAAATAATAGTTTGATCTGGTTCATCAGATGATTAAAATTTTAATTAGGCGGGAAGAAACAGCTATGGCCACGTGTTGCAGATTGTGACAATGTTTCAATTTCAGACCACATTGTTGTTTAAAGGTTGGGGACATTTACCGCATGAATGGTACATGATGCAGCGAGCTCTCCATTATTTCTGTAGTGCAGTTGTGATACGGACATGGTCTATTTAAAAACAAGGAATCAAAGGATTTCTTTAGTGCGGTTTATTTGTTCTCCTATAGAAATGTTTAAAGAATCTATTTGAAAGGATGTAGACAAAGATCCAAATAAAGGTTTTATTCTCTCTCTGTTGTTGAAAATGTTAAGTTTATTTGTAAGTGTTGGTTTTTAAATTATAAAGACGTTTTAATATGAAGAGAGACAATGTTTAATGCATTCTTTTCAAAGAGCATCGCATCAGCCTTATCTTCGGAAAAATTGAATTTTTAATGTTTTCATTAATATTTTTTTTTAAATCGAAAAAAAAAAACAAAAAAAAAACTGACTGCATAAAAATGTTTAACCATCGAATCGTATATTTATGGTGACCGATTCATTCTATGTAAATATAAAGTCATTTTGTAAAAAAAAGTAATCGTTACGCAACTCCACAAAAAATCCGTGTTATCCAAAATCTTACTGTAATCTGGGGGTGGTGTTCTCGAAAGTATCCTAAGATTCGTCCTAAGACACATCTTAGACCAGTTTTAGGATGCACTTATGATTAGTTTAGGACACTCTTAAGTTATGTCTCGAAGCTATCTCAGACGAATCTTATGTTAGGACGTCCTAAACATATCCTAAGTCGAAATATTAAATCATAAAGTAATTTTTTGATAAAACATTTATTTATGCCGATATTATTTAATAAAATTGTTTACGAATTTTATTATAACATGTATAGAATTAAATGCATAATTACCAATGTAATTATATCAAAAAGGATTGTAATTTAAACTGGAAAACAATTTGTTTTGAAATGAAAATTAAAGGAGTAGGTCCGGTAAGGACCGATTTTGGCCTCAAATTTCAGGTTCATCTGACGAAAGATTTTGACCACTTTTTAAACACTTAAGTGTCTATTTCATTTGAATCAATTAGTTGATGTGAAAGATTTGAACTGATTTAGTCATTGAAAACCATTAGATTCAAGCTCAAATATGAAAAATCTACCAAATATGCCGAAAAATGTCACTTTTCAGATGGTTTTTGTCAAAAATGAAAGTGGCCGCATCCGTGTTCATCCTCAACCTTTATATATGTTATGTATTATCATAAAATACAACTTACATTTCAATATTAAGGATGAACACGAATGCGGTCACTTTCGTTTTACACGAAAACCGTCTAAAATTTAACTAAAATGCTAGAATTGTGAAGATTTCAGTAATTTAGCATGACTTTATGGTGCTAGTACCCGATATATGTGCATTGTATTGTCAAAACAGCCAATATTAATGTAGCAGAAGCATTCTACTGTTCAATAAATAACTAAAAGTGTATATTTTAACAATTTTGTAAAACTGCTATATTTTGGGGCCAAAAAGGGGTCTTACTGGACCTACTCCTTTGTAGTGTAATCGTATCGTGAAACACGAAGTTCAAAGTTTAAAATAATGCACAATTTCTTTATATACGAGTTAATAACCGATGGTGCGTTTCATTTCATGTTCATTTCCACGTAAAATAATGAGCAAAAAGCGAAATTTAAACTTTATTATGCTAGGATGAAGATATGATGATCTTAAGACACCTTATTGGGTGTCCTAAAGTTAGTAAATATAATTTTGGATGTTTGTACTCTGAGATGGATAAGTTAAGTACAAAAACCGAGTTCGACATGATTTTTTTTTACACATAGTATCCACGGGTGTCATTCGGTTTATCGAGAGAAATGATCGTGAAAGAATATCTAACGGCGGTCAAGTATTGAGAGACGATCGTGAAAGTTCTGGTAACGGATCGTGAAAGACATTTAATGTACATTCTAGTTCAGAATCTTTGAAAAAATCGCTTAATTTTCAAAACGCGGAAAAAATCCGAACAAAAAAATATGTCTGTCAAAATGGTTTAACTTCCTCAACATAACTGTGAAAGAAGATAAAGAAAATATGAAGTCCTTTTTGAAAAAACACAAAAGGCGCAATGCGTGTCTATGAAATTAATTACAAATAACACGCTTTTTGTACCTATAATGGTCATATTTCAGAATATCATGATATATTTGAAATTTGTTCTTTGGTGTATCTGATAGAACAGTAAAATTAAAGTATGTTCTTCCCTTAAAAGCGTTAATTTGTTAATGAAAACCTTGAATTTGTTGAATTTCTATCAAACTTGATCGTGAAAGATCAGGCAACGTATTATTTTGATCGTGAAAGAAAACGTGTGACCAGACTTAATACTAGTAATCAGAAATCACTATTTCTTTTACCATTTGATAAACCTGCAACTAGTTGAAGCCTGTATCTATTTTGGTAAGGATGAACATTAAAGCTGTTATTATTTTTGTTTCTATTGAACACTTTACCTCGAAAGTTAAAAATAAACAACAACTAAAAACGTGTCTAAATAAGTGTGAAAGATTCAGCTCTGTGAATCGGTCTAATGCAAATTCAGGCAGACCGACACTATTTAGCCAATAATAAGGATATGCAACGTTTAAACCAAAATGTTATCCATCAAACAAAAAATTACAGCAAAAACGGCATCTTTCATGTGTAAGTAGAGATTGAACGATAGCCAACATTTTGTGGATTGCTTTAACTATATACTACAGACTGTAGAATACCAGATCGCAAATGCGGTAATGTCTGCTTTACTTATGATAGTATATTTGTTTAACGTCTATAATATCAAGGGTTTTACTGGAAGTGTCAGATGCGCTTAAGATTGTCATTGGTTCATAAAAAGAGGTCAAGGTCAGATGAACCATGCCATACAGACCTCTACAAATATCCCGTACACCAAATAAATGTGTTCCGATCCTTACAGTGCCTTAGAAACTGACAAATGTAAAAGTTATGCTTAGCCAATTAATTCGGAACATAAGGTCAAAAGTATATGAACCCTGACCGACAGCCAGACATAGTAGACATCTTAGGGAGCTAACATCATTGTTCCTTTTTGTAGATTATCTCTTACTAAAGAATATTTTATACCATCAACTATTGACCTATGGAATCATACCGATTTGTCCCTTCGAAAATCAGACTCTATAGCAAAGTTTAAAATCCATTTAAAAAGGTTAAATACCACAAATAAAGATGTACCAAAGCACTTTCTATATGAACCATGTACCAAAGCACTTTCTATATGAACCGAGGAAACTAAATATGATTTTAACACAATTCAGATGCTACTCATCTTTCTTGAACTATGACTTGTTTAGAGTCAATATAATTGCTGATCCATCTTGCTTTTGTGGATGTAACATTGAGACTGTACACCATTTCCTTTTCGACTGCTCTTTATATATATACACCAGAGAGAAATTCTGATGAATAGTCTAAGATGGCTTCCTGATGACCTTATATTAAATGTTAAGTTACTTACATCTGGTAATCCGAATCTCTCGTATGAACAAAATGTGAATATATTCAAACACGTATTCGAATTTATCAAAAGGTCTGAGAGATTTCTTGTTATGTAGAAAATGTATTTACGGTACATCCACGTCATCATCATCATCATCATCAACGTTTTCAATGTTTACATCTATTTCTGTTTCATTTTTTTTTCTCAATTGATAGACTCGTAAAATATTGTTTATTTTGATATTGCATGCTCATATTAATATTGTATTGTAAATTATTGTCATTCGGAGCGGACTTCATAAGTATGGCTTACTTGTGTCCAATCCATTTTACTTTGAGTAAATAAAATATGTTTGAACTAAATTATCAGGATAAACTAATAAAAAAAGGCAGGACCGAATAGAGTGAAAAATAAAAAGGCAGGACAGAGATTACAACTAAAAAAAATGCAGGACAAAATTTTTCATCCTAGCCCCCCCCCCCCCTAAAAATCAAATGGTAGCTCCCTTACTATCATTCAATATATCAAATACGATTGACATCACCAAAGTCATATATGAAACATGCAGATAGACATGTATATCATACTCGAAATACCTTGGCGCTATAGCATTCAGGTATATATCCAAAAGGACAAACAACATAAAACAAACATTGCCGAATGATGCATGATCTAATGAGTTCGATGTTAGTTGAAACCTTGCAATCATAACAACAACACTGGATTGTTTTGTCGGCGTTTTGTCACCCATTGTCTTTTATTATTGCCGTATTGTTATTTCTTTTTCTTTTCATTTTCTGAAAATATTAATACTTTGAAATGCTTAAACCTATTGAGGATGTTGACCTATCTAGCTTTTCTCAATACCAATAACAAATATAAATTATCATTATATTATTATAATTGAAGAATAATTTGAACGTCTTCGTAGCATCAGATCTTTCACGATCCTTTTCACGATCTTCAAAAATGCGGTACGCCATCTTTCACGATCCGAAAAATCAATTTTGTGTAAATAGTTCTTTATTTACCAAGTTTCAGATTATATTTATACAAAATAACTATGAGAACCATTTGATTAATTCAAATAGAATGCCCTTACTCGGATGAAAGTAGTTTATCTAGTCGAATTTGTGAAAAAATCGTGTTTGTTTACATTTTTTATGTCATTGAAATGTCGAGAAGCAATCTGCCTTTTGTTGTTTTGTAAAAACTATGTACTTTTGAAATTGGATATTCTCACATACTGATCATAATGTTAAACCATTTTGACAGACAGTTTTATTTTGTCGTAAATTTGTCTGTGTAATTAGTTAAATTAGAATATTTACTGATCTTTCATATGTCCTCTCGATTAAATGTCTTTCACGATCCGTTACCAGAACTTTCACGATCGTCTCTCAATACTTGACCTCCGTTAGATATTCTTTCACGATCATTTCTCTCGATAAACCGAATGACACCCGTGGTATCGGTGGATGTATATCTATAGGCGTTATATTTGTGGTAAAAGTCGTAAGCCTTCAAATTTCGAAACAAAAAGGCCGGTTTTTGTATCTTGTATTTATTTATTTACATTATGGTTGAACATCATCTTGAGATTCGAAATAGCATTTTATTAAATAGTCATTTTGAATAAAGTTTCTTCATTTCAGACCTAAAGCAACAAGTTTATTAAAATGTCTTTTGACATTATTCTATTATTCATCCCGACTTTTTAAAAAAGAAAATCGGAGGTTTTTGTCGTTGTCCCCGGCGTACACAATCCTTCTCTTTACATGTTAAAGGGTTTTTAAATTCTACACGTTAAATAATCTGATACTTTCATAAATGGAAATTCAAGATGATAGAAATCCCTGATTTTTGGTAATAATGTATCCGTAATGCAGAAATAATACAAACAAAAAACGCGTTTTATAAACTTTTTTGTTACGAACCATGCAGAAACTATATTTAATTCAGAATCAAATTATAAAAATAAAGTTGTCAGATGTGTAATCCATGTTATCAAGGATATTTAATGTAATCAAATGATCATAAATGCAGATATTGTCAATTTTTTGGTCAATTATCTGCTCTCATGCTTCATAGAATCACAATGACCTCAACCAAACACTGCACCATTTAAGTCATAGTTTTTTTTTATTATGAAGGAAGACATTAGCTAACAAAATTTGTGTACAGATGTAACATGATCGGCTAAGTCCGACCGGACACACTCCCTCGTGTCAGACTGAATAAATCCTATTGTTGCCACAATTGTATAGTTTATGTTCCTTTTTATTCGCTATCATACACCACCCGCATAAAACATATATTTCTAAAACCCGTATTGGTTATTGATGTTGAATATTATCCTTCAAAGGTCACGTGTTTATGTTTTTAGAAAAATAAATCTTAATTATTTGAACATTTAATTACCAAACTGAAGCACTACTTCGCTATATCATATGCGTTTTGTGGGGAAAGGAAAAATGGCATTAAAGACTTATGACAGTATCTAAAAAATCATGTTTAAAATTAAAACAAACATGTATATTTTAGTTTTTAACGTGTGTAACCAAACCTTTTACGTACACTGTAAAACAACTGTAAAATATGCAAACATTATATCAAATATCTAATACATAATTATGTCGGATGTCTTTGATTCATTATCTTTTCTAACTACTTTGCTTAAAATTGAGAAATGGAGTTAATGACCATATGTAAGTATGACCTCTGAGTATAAAAGATAAACTATTATTTAGTGTTATATTTAAAACCAAATAATTATTATATTGGTGAGTTTTCTTTCTAATATTTTATATTTAACTAGCTTGCAAAGTATTTAAAAAATATTTCGAATGAGAATCTGACCAACAAGAAAAATATTGAAGCTGTGCGTATAGTAACTGGCCTACCAAAATGTAAGGAAGGGTTAAACCATGACAGTTTTTTGGGAATGAAGTGCATAATGGAATGTGTCCATAAAGCTTAACCAATTATATACCTCCCTCAATATGCTATGCAAATGGTCATCTATGAAATAGTATTAACTTTGTGCTCCGATGTATAGGCTAAAATCATCAGCTTATTCATTTATACCATCGTCAGTTCATATCCAAATCTTATATCAATAACCTTACATTATGGATTCTACAACCTTATCTGTAATCGAAGAAAGAATTAAATATCTGATTCTAACCGAGTAAAACGTACTACGTCGAAGTTGATCAAATTCTAAATATCTGGAATCTACGACTTATGTACCAGTGCTGTTCTGGCATAAATGTATTACAAACAACCCAAAATGTAGATGTGAATCACCTTATGAAGACGCCTTCCACTATTTTTTCGAGTGTTCTAGTAGCAAAACCAAAGACCAGCTCTAGTTTCAGATATTGACGATAAGGATGTTCATCCTTTGTTTTGCTTGGAGGAATGATGATTGTACTGATCAAAATCACTTACATATTTTTTTCTTAAAAACACATAACATATTTTTTTTCTTAAAAAACAGGATTTATATAAAACAAACTGAACGGTTTTAGGACACAGATCCGCTTTCATTCTTCCATTTTTGTTCCTTCCATATACTTATTTGTTTATTGTCGTGTAATTTATGTGTAAGAAATGTATGGGGAGGGCTTTTTTAAGTTGTATTAACTTTTTCCAATCTATTCATTTATCTACAACAAAATCATATTTACTTAAATTATTTAAAGCAAGTTCTCCATACCTGTCATTAATGCTATTGGTTCCCACTATGTAGTGACTTCGTTACTGAATTACACAAGAAGTCAGACTAATTTCGTCTTTCATATGCTTCCAGTGAGTTTTGAAGTTTTTAAAACTATTGCTCGGATATAAAATATAAAAAGATACCAAGGGGACATTCAAAACTTTTCAAACATTTATAACAAAACTGCAGATACTAAGAAGACATTTTCTGCACAACAATCCAGATTCTTTTTTAATATGCAAATGAAATACAAAATGCACATCCACATACACATCAACTAAATCTTAATTTGATAAATATGATATTTGTCATTTTAACATATCGATATTCGAATTTCTCATGGTAATTTTCTACCAAAATTTATGACATATGAGATGATTTTTCATTTCCCATCGTAATTTTTCTTTTCTTGATGACAATGTTCCGTGTGGCTTCTTTTAATTGGTAGTTTTTTTCCGTAGGTATGCGTACCTATTTGCAGGGAAGTCTCAAATGTTACTGGACGTTTTAGTATTTTAATACAAATAAAAATCAATACCAAAAGGGATAAATAAAACATAGCTTTGATAAGAAAAATAATAGTATTTCACGCCAAAATCGTTACGACAATGATACTAACAGGGCAAATTAAGTTCCGGAAACACACACAATTATGCCTTTATGCACATATTTAGACGCTTTTTCGCTATGCACAACTCCACTTATAATTGCAGATAACAGCTTTGTGCCTTAAAAATGGTTGAACCGGTATTATATAGCCATTCTTCCCACATGCCAGTTTTTTCCCAGGGGGAAAGACTGGCATGAGCCAATATTTCCCCTGGGGAAATATTGGATCATTGCCATTCTTCCCCCGCGGAAATTTGACAATACGTATACATATAGTCACTTTTCCCCATGCCAATCTTTCCCCTTATATTATAGATTTCACTGCGTGAATATATAAATTTTTAATAACATATTTACATATACAAGTCTGAAAATTAAACCGAACAGTGTTAGAAAAAGGTATATATATACACATTTTTAGTTCTTTTATATAAACACAAGTCTGTCTACAGGTTAAGCAGTCTGTCTATGATCAACTAACTTGTCCCCTAGTCTTTCTACATTCTCAACTGCACTGCATGTCTGTCTATATGTCGATAAGTCTGTCTACATATTCACCAGTTTGTCTATGTCCACTGGTCCGTCTACCTTTTCACTAGCTTTGAAACAGCTTTCAATAACTGCGAGTACTTTTGTTTCAGTGCTTTATGTCTATATTTGGCTATTTATTTTAGGTATTTTTGACATATAGCTCTTCAACGATTTTCGGTACTTACCCATCTTCGGATTTCAAATGTTTGGCTTTGAGCGTTCCTGATGAAGGTAAATCCAGAAAAGCGCTTCGGACGCAATAAATTATTAAACGTGTTGTTTTCCATTTTTTACATCACTGGGTCGATACCTCTGCTGGTGGACTATCAGTCCCCGAGGGTATCGTCAGCTCAGTAGTCAGTGCTTCGGTACTGACATGATTTAACAAACTTTACTAAAATTGTCCGTTTATAAATTTTTAAATTATTATAAAACTAAGGTTTCAACTCCCTCAGGCAAAGTTGGCTTTAGATGAATTTGGCTATTTATTTTAGGTATTTTTGACATATAGCTCTTCAACGATTTTCGGTACTTACCAATCTTCGGATTTCAAATGTTTGGCTTTGAGCGTTCCTGATGAAGGTAAATCCAGAAAAGCGCTTCGGACGCAATAAATTATTAAACGTGTTGTTTTCCATTTTTTACATCACTGGGTCGATACCTCTGCTGGTGGACTATCAGTCCCCGAGGGTATCGTCAGCTCAGTAGTCAGTGCTTCGGTACTGACATGATTTAACAAACTTTACTAAAATTGTCCGTTTATAAATTTTTAAATTATTATAAAACTAAGGTTTCAACTCCCTCAGGCAAAGTTGGCTTTAGATGAATTTGGCTATTTATTTTAGGTATTTTTGACATATAGCTCTTCAACGATTTTCGGTACTTACCCATCTTCGGATTTCAAATGTTTGGCTTTGAGCGTTCCTGATGAAGGTAAATCCAGAAAAGCGCTTCGGACGCAATAAATTATTAATTGTGTTGTTTTCCATTTTTTTGTTTTTATGAGTAAGTGATTACTGTGCACCGTTCAACATTTTTTAGAAAAGCCAATTGCAACAGTAGTTTACAGTTTTTTCTTGCGATGTGCTATCCTAGGTTGGGTTCATTGTGGAGGGTTGAGTTTAAGGCCGCCACATTCTTTATGTGCCATTCCCAAGCCAGGAACATGTAGTACAGTGGTTGTTGTTGGTTCATGTCGGTCATGTCTTTTTTTCGTAATTTTGTTATCAATTAGGCCGTTAGTATTGTATGATTTTTTTTCTCAAATCTTAATGGTCGGGGCATTTTTAAATAGCTGACTAAATGGTTTTTTTTCATTGTTGGAGGCCGTACGGTGGCCTTTAACTACTTACTACCACGTCAGTGTAACTCTGGTAGATATTTGTATCATTAGTGCTGGAGCGTGGTCGATCCTTTGCACCTTACGGGCAGGCGGGATATTTTTGTAGATCTTGTATAGCTCACACTAATGGGGTAGTTCCTGCAATTCCACGTCTCCCATGCTGGTTTGCGCAGGTGTACATATCTCCTCTTGGTTTGATGAAATTTCATCCGTATCGGACTTCTTCTCCTGAATGAAAGCTTTAAGGCGACGAGTATTTTTCTCTAACAATGTCTTTGGTGGGTTCTTTTACTTTGTGGTACAAACATGATGTATATAAATACGATGAAGCTTTGATACCGCAAAACTAATAAAAAAAGATAATTTTCTTTTATTAGGATAATTATTTCTAACTGACGTCGCCGACGTTATATTACCAGTGGGAAACACTAGCTTATCATGCCGCAAAAAAGGGGGGGAATTGGCCTGATCCTCGTTTTCCCCCTATAACGCTGAGGGGGAAAAGTTGGATTATGCCAATTTTTCCGGGGGAAATATTGGATCGATCCAAATTTTCCACCCGGAAAAATTGGTATTGGGGAAGAATGGCTATAGGACACCGGCCTTTTGTTTAACCGAACTTATCAAGTCATATTCTTGCTTTCTTGAAACAAAGAGACATTGTTGTTTCAATCAATAATAATTCATCATATTGATATGTACTGATCATCAGGTTTTCTGTATTTCAAGAGAGAACAAATTATATGGCATTCCGAAACACATATTTTCTCATGAAAAGTACTAGACTGGAACCTCCTATCAGTCAGCACAGTTGATGGATAGCCTGGCATCCGGCCCAATCTAGCTGCGCTGCTACTGACAAGATTAGCCAGGACCCCAGGCTAAGTTGATGGAGCTCCCGTTGACGAGTGTCGTAATAGTACCTCCATGACGAATAACGGTAAAAGAGCATGCCATTGATGTTTACGATGATTTTGGGCGTATGACGATAAAACGTACATTTCTCTAGGACGATAAAAAAAAAAAAGCGAGACGAATCACAATAAGATTAAAAATCCAACCAATTTGACGCTTACGATGGCCAAAAATGACCGTTTGACGCCTGACGGTAAAGAGTATTCTTACCCTTATTGAGTTGTTCAGAACTTACCATGGAGTTAGACTAACCTTCAAAAAGAGTCACCAAACGACGCATATGTTATTAAAGCAACAATAGGATACCATATATAGCCTTCAACAAAAATAGTAAGCTGTAAAAGGCCTCGACAACATTTCAGACAAAGAAATTAAACACTATTATTGGTTAAATAAACACTGTATGATACTTCAAGTTAACCGACTATTTTTGCCTCTTAACTGAGACAGGTAATTTTAATTTTTTTTTTAAATATTATAGAAAATTTCGTTAAATTCAATATGAATACTGCTTTAAATTTACTGTTGGGATATATATGGAAAGGGAGACAATTCAAATTAAGACTTATAAGTATAAGCAAAATATACTGATTTAATAGAAAAGGCCTTAGAAAAATCAGAATTACATTGTAGTAGTTTTTTCACTGGTGTTGCCTTCACAAATAGAAAGGCTTAACGTAAAAATAAGAGAGTTTAATGAGAGAATTTTGTACAAATATGACACAGCTGATAAGATAAAAGTTTGTAGAAATAGCAACTTCATTTCAAATGGTAATGTAGTGAAAAAGTTCTAGTGGGATTCATTTAGACTCAATAAATTTGAAGGAGTTCGTGTTTTAGCTGGGAACATAAGAAACACTTTATTCCCACGAACCAGGAACCAGGTTCCACATTCACAAAACAATCTATATGTGAATTCATACAGAGAATCTCAAAAAGACACAATCAGCAGTAGAAATGATTACAAGTATCCGTACAATACACCTAATAGAAAGAGCAGTAATCGAAGTGATCAAGGACGAAACTCTGAGACTCCAGCAGGAAACACCTATCAAGGGCCACCCAACACGTACTATGACAGAAAGTTAGCGGATAGTATCGCAACAGCAGTAGCCAGTGTTTTTCACCAGTATCATGAATTTGGGTCTTAGAAAAATAAATATAATGTACAAAATGTAGACTATAACAGAATTTATTACTTGTTTTCCTAATTAAAATATGTATTTTGGTATATATATATTAAGAATTCATTATTGGTACTAACTATTATTTTTTTTTTTATTTTCATAAGATTCTGCAGAAGTTATATTTTTCAGTATTTACTATTAGTATGTAGATTAGGGATAAATTTAGCCAAGGATGGGCAAGCACTTTTATTTAATTTCACATATTATAGTCAAAGCTGGATAAAAGGCAAAAAAAAAATTTTTTTAAGCAAGTAAGGTTTTCTTGAAAATAATTAAACAGTGATAGTAATTTTCTATTTTATTTTTCACTTTAATTTCTCTCTCTATCTGTTTTACAGTTCACCGACCCCTGTGCATTTTGAATGATTAATTCAAATTTAGATTTTGATCATATGTATAAAAGTTTCAAAGCAATTATCTATCAGCTCTTGGAATGTTAATGGATTATTTAAAAGAATAAGTGGTAACAGAGTTTGTAAACTAGATGATGATAATATTTGTCAAATTATGACTGCAGACATTGTTGGTCTTTCAGAAACGCATAAACCCACCAATGAGATTTTAAACTATGATGGTTATAAATGTTTTGTAAACTGTAGATCATCTGATTCAAATAAAGTTAGAGGTGGTTTAGCTACATTTTTTAAGAAGGAAATATTATTAGGTGTAAAGTTGATGGATAAAACAATGGATGATATAATGTGGTTTAAACTAGACAAGACATTTTTCAGTTTTGATAGAAATGTATTTTTATGTTTTTTATATATTCCTCCTTCAAACTCATCTTACACATTAAGAACAAATTTTGATACAAATTTTTGAGAAACTTGAAGCAGACATTGCGAAATATAGTATATCAGGGGATGTAATCCTTATGGGAGATCTAAATGCTCATATAAACTGTAAAGAGTTAGATTTCATAACAAATGAAGTAGATGACAGTTTGGACAACTTTCTTCCCACTAATTATGTTGCAGATAGTGTATGCAAATTTAGAAATACTCAAGTACACCAAAAAAACTAATAACTATGGAAAATTAATACTTGACTTATTCACAGAATCTCAATTAAGAATCCTTATGGAAGAACTCTCGGTGATTCAAAAGGTAAAATCACTTTCTATAATCATAATGGTGTGTCAATTGATGACTATTGTTTATGTTCATCTGAATTTTTACCAAATATTGTCAATTTTAGTGTAGGACAATTTGAACCAACAATATCTGATCA
The DNA here is from genome assembly GCF_963676685.1 of Mytilus edulis. Lineage (NCBI taxonomy): Eukaryota > Metazoa > Mollusca > Bivalvia > Mytilida > Mytilidae > Mytilus > Mytilus edulis. Next base: position 116,265,578 of record NC_092344.1, on the reverse strand, counting down.
CTGTCCAATTTCAATAACTATACATTCTCAATTAGTAAATAAGTCATGTGATAATTATGTTAAGCCAACTCTTAGAAGAGTTAAATGGACTACTAAACGAGAAGAAATTTTTAAGTCCAATATGTTGAAAGTGAACTTTGGAACTATTAATTCTGATGTAGATAATTTAACCCAAAAAATAGATGCGAATAATACATGTAATTCCAATGTAACTCAAAGTGTTAATGATACAGTCTCTAGTATATCATCAATATTATACAATGCTGCTTTTTTAAGTAATACTAATAAGATCCCTGGTAAAACCAAGAGAAGTATACGAAGAAAAATAAAAAAGCCATATTATGATAATGAATGTGAATCTAAATATAGGTCCCTAAAGAGTCTGACTAGAAAATTATGTACTGAGCCCTGGAATGACAGTCTTAGGCACAAAGTATTATATAATAAAAAGGAACTGAATAAACTTATAAGGAAAAAATATAGACAATTTAGACATAAAATGATAAAACAGATTATAGATTCAAATAATAGCTGTCCAAATGATTTTTTGAAAACAATTAAGAAACTAAAAAAGGAGAACTTCAAGGATCCTAGTTCTAACATACAACCTAAAGAATGGTTTAAATATTTTAATAAATTAATGAATATTGATTATGATAAAAATGTTTGTAATGATAAGAAAGAGTATACTACTTTTAAAGATTGTAACACATGTACTAAGATGTTAAACAGTTCTATTACAACTGAGGAGGTGGTTATTGCAGCAAAATCTTTAAAGAATAATAAAGCAAGTGGTTCAGATTGTATTACAAATAAAATGTTACAAATATCTTGTTATATGAATATTGATGTTTATGTAAAATTGTTTAATCTTATTCTTAAGTCAGGTATCTACCCAACTTTATGGAGAACAAATTTTATTAAGCCCATTTTCAAGGGTGGGTGTTTTAAGGATCCATCTAATTACCAAGTTGTTTAGGAAAATTTTTTCTAAAAGTTTTATATAACAGATTAGAAAAGTATCTTGAAGGAAATGAACTTATTTGTCGTGAGCAAATTGGATTCAGAAAGGGAAGTCGAACAAGTGATCATATTTTAACTCTAAAAACTATAATTGATAAAGCATTTAAATCATCAAAAAAGATATATGCCTGTTTCATTGATTTCAGGAAGGCATTTGATACTATTAACAGAGATGCCCTCTTTTACAAATTGTCTTATTACAACATAGATGGTTCCTTTTTTAGTATAATGAAAGATATGTATAAAGAGGTTTTGTACTCGGTAAAGATCTCGGAAGGTATCACTGATTTTTTTAATTCCTCAGTTGGGGTAAAACAAGGGTGTATTTTAAGCCCTACATTATTTTCTTTATATATTAATGATTTACCATCTATTTTTGACTCAACATGTGAACCACCCATTTAAATGATAATGATATATCATGTCTGTTATATGCTGATGATTTAGTCCTTATTTCTGAATCGGCTAATGGCTTACAAAAATGCCTTGACAAGCTTAGTTTATATTGCACTAGTTGGGATTTAACAGTAAATCTTCATAAAACCAAAGTTATGATTTTTAACAAATCAGGTAAAAAACTTACAAATGACAAGTTTGTTTTAGTGATAATATTTTGGAACACTGTACAGAATATAAATATTTGGGTATACTGTTTAAACCATCTGGTAGTTTTACAGAAGCAGTGAGACTTCTTTGTAAAAAAGCCTCAAAAGCTATATTTTGTATTAGAAAACTGTTATTTTCTGAAGATATCAATGTATTACCTCACTTAAAGCTTTTTGATGCTTGTGTTAAACCTATACTTCTTTACTGTAGTGAAGTTTGGTCTCTGTATATGATAAAAGATATTACAAATCTAGAGTCAAAATATTGGTCATTGGCTACCATCAAAGTCCAAATTAAATTTGCAAAAACTTTAATTGGAGTAAATAAATCAGCTGTCAATTTAGCAGTACTAGCTGAACTTGGTATGTATCCAGTTTTTATAGAAGCTTTAAACTGTCAATTGGCTTCTGGTTGCATGTTATCAAATCTGATAACAATTGTTTACTAAAAGATGTATATTTTTCCAACCTGCAATTAACCAATGGATTTGCTAAAAAGATTGAACAGTTACTTGCTTCATTAAATTTTTCACATGTTTGGAAAAATCATGATACTATTTCAAAAAGGCGTTTATTATATGCAATTCATACCAAACTTAATGATAAATATCTTAATTATTGGAAAGAAAATATATTTTGTGATAATAAATCAGTACATGGTAATAAGCTGAGAACATATAGACAGCTTAAAGAAAATTATAAATTGGAAACCTATTTATTGTTAAATATAGACAAAAAAGTAATAGGGCATTTTGCTAAAATTCGTATTAGTAATAGTGTTCTTAGAATTGAACAAGGGCGTCACACTAAAACCCCTGTAGAAGAAAGAATTTGTCCTTTGTGCCTCTTAGAAGTAGAAGATGAATTTCATTTCACTTTAAAATGTACAAAACTAAATATAATTAGAGACCAACTGTTTTCAAATTAGTGAAATAGTTCCCTCTTTTTTAAATATGACTAATGAAGCAAGATTTAAATTTTTGTATACGTGTGTTGAGACTGATATAATTAGAATTATTGTTAAATTTATAAGCGACATGTACATTTCTAGAAATGCTTTATTAAGCACTAAATAACTTTGTGGTACCACCTCCTCATATAATGTTTATGAAATTGGTATGATATATATATCGTCGCTGTTATGCAAAAACCTCGTATCTCAATTTTTTGTGGAAATCTTTTTATTGATTATTTAGAATTAAATATGTATGTTCCACTGTATGCGAAAATATCTGATCTTCTAACCAATCATTAACCTGAATTCTGACATGTGACGAAAAAGTGTAGTCGGATTGGTGAGACATTTTGTTGTTCGAAAATATCGTATCTCAAAAGAAAAACACACGGCACGGCATCAATTTTAGGTTCTCAAAGCTAATAAAGCTTAGAAATAATGTGAAAAGCTTTCAAAATACAATATAGGTGCAGACATTTTTGCTCGTCTTGGTAATTTATTGGTTTGACAGTGGCGGATCCAGAACTTTTCCGAAGGGGGACCCGATCCAGTCATGCTTCAATGATTCCCTATATAATCAACCAAATTTTTCCCACGAAGGCCTCCCCCCCTGGATCCGCCTCTTGGTTCCATCTGGGTTCTATTCTAGATCATTCTAATGTTCCCGTTGAAAATAACAGAAGATAACCGCAAGTCTCCGAATAAAAAGGTAAAGTAGGTCAAAGACGCTAAAATTATTTTATAACATTAAACATTTTAGCATCGACGGTAAAGGAAGCTATAAGGTATTTATCTTCTCAATTTAATTATTTTGATAAGAAAACTAGATAAAAATAAAGCATCGTATAGATTTTTAAAACAAACCGAAGTATACAGTACATCGAACATCCTTTTATTTAATTCAGTCATTTTGTTTTCTTTTTTTCCCTTTAAAAATCCCTTATTTACGTAAATATGTCTAGACAGTGGCGGATCCAGAACTTTTCCTAAGGAGGGCCCGCTCCATTCATGCTTCAATGATTCCCTATATAATCAACAAAATTTTTCCCACAAAGGCGGGGGTGGGGGGTGGGGGGGTGGGGGGTGGCGCCTATGCTAGGAGTTTTAAAACCATCCAATTAGGACATGATGTTTATATGGCTAACGATATGTGCATCTAGCCACTTGACCAGTTGACGACTTGCATATATATTTGATTGCACATTTATTATCAAGTTCGACTGAATTTTTTTTAATGGCTTTTTAATAATGTCAGATTTGAAAGAAATACATGTGATGTATATGTAAGAAATCTTTTTGTTCAAAACAGAATGTTAAAAGACATATAAAGGAAAGTTATGATCAATAAGTTGGTAAGCTTTCATTAGTTGAAAGAAAAGTCATAAAATATAATAAAATATATAATAATGTACAATAAATTTGTCAAATTTGATACTCATTCAGTCGTTGTGAAGGGCATGCATATAATCATTCGACCAAAAAAAAGAAATCAAGATTAAGATTGAATATTTTTATAATAAAATTATATGAACATGTGTTAATGACAGTGCTAGTGGGATGTGTATCACCAGCACAATAGTAAGAACTTCTGTGTTACATGTAGCGCCATGATTTAGGAAAATAAAGAGTTACACGTACTAGTCCGTCTGTCCCGAACGTCCCATACAAACGGGTTCCGCACTTCTTACTTTAGTTTCCCTCAACCAATTACTACAAAACTTATACACAATATATAAAAGAAGCTGGTGCATGAGTGCCAATAAGAACTCTCCACAAGAGACTAAATGACACAGAAATTAACAATTATAAAATGTAGCCTAGGTCACCACACGGTCTTCAACAATGAGCAAGGTTCATACCGCAAGGTCAGCTATTAAAGCACCGACATGACAATGTAAAACAATTCTAACGAGAAAACAAACGGTCTAATTCATGTACAAAAAATAAACGAAAAACAAGATAGGCACGTGCATATAAAATGAGGCGCGGTTAAAAATGTTAGAGGGATCCCAACCCTCCCCCTTATGTGGCATGAGTGCCAATAAGAACTCTCCACAAAATACCAGATGACACAAACACTAACAACTATAGGTCATATACAGATTTCAACAGTGAGCAAAGTCAATACCGCATATAGTCAGCAATAAAAGGCACTGAAATGACATTGTAAAACAATAATCAAACGAGAAAATAAACGAACAAATTTATGTACAAATAATGAACGAAAAACAAGTATGTAACACATAAAAAACGACATTCATTGAATTACAGGCTCTTGACTTACCACAAGCACATACATACCGAATAAGGAGGGGTTGAACATGTAAGCGGGATCCCCACCTCAACACAAAATCAAATTTGAAATTTTTAAGTGTCACTTTTACCATTCAAGAGTTATCATGTCCCTTTAAAAAATATAAGAAGTGCTGACTCTTTCGTTTCCTTTCTCTTAAATAAGTCTGACTCAATCAAATGTAAGGAACCTTATACGCGATTCACATTACCTCATAACACAGATCTATGAAGCTCAATATTGGGTCCCGATGGCGTCACTGTTCATGATTTTTTTAGATGTTGTGGTACGAGTACCAATGATACAAATGTCAACCCGGAGCCTTGAGATAGGAAAACTGCTAATCTAGTGTTTCCGTTCTTTAACTTTAATTTGCCTCAGCCAAATGTTTTGAAACTTATTCACAATGCTTATGGTCACATTTTTAGTACGGTCAAAACTACGCGAATCCTGCATCTATATGTGGACGTTTACTAATTTTTTTCACAAGCAGGGGCATCTGTGATTAATAGATATATTCTACATTTATTTCAGTAATCAGCTTATTTACTTCCATTGAATTCTTTTTTAAATAGACTTAACTTGCACATTCTTTTTCAGGATCTCGGTGCAGTTTGGTAACAGACAGTGATATTTCAAGTTAAATGTGACCAACTTAACAAAGTGTTTCACTAGATTGAGCTCTCTGTCTTAGTGTACTTTAATGGTTCTTAGAATTGAGTTCAGTTTATTGATATGCGTATACCTTCTGTGTGAATTTTTATGATGTAAAAGCAGACATTCCACACCTACATGTCCATGAAATGAAATCTAAGGTAAAATGATTGAAACATTTTGCATTATCTATCACAACTGGCAGCACACGATGCTACTGAAGCAGTAAATTTTCTTACTTGATATTCACGGAAATTAAAGGATTTAGTTTCATCTGAACCAAACATTCTTAAAAATTGAGAATGGAAATGTGGAATGTGTAAAAGAGACAGTAACAATGTCAAAAGAGCAGAAAGCAGTCAAAGGCCACTTATGAGTCCTCATAGCTGACTATGCGGTGTGGACTTTGCTCATTGTTGAAGGCCGTACGGTGACCTATAGTTGTTAATGTCTGTGTCATTTTGGTCTTTTATGGATAGTTGTTTCATTGGCAACCATACCACATCTTCTTTTTTATATCTTCAACAAAGCGAGAAAATCCCTCGACCAGAGGCGGGCTTCGGATGGCCCTTAACAAAATGTATACCAGTTCAAACTCCAAATTATAAAATAAACTTACCATTAAAAACATACAAGACTAACAAAAACCAGAGACTCCTGACTTGACGTCAAGGTAATCATACCAAGAGACACATCCAATATGCAAATGTCAAGAGTCATAGTCTGGTCTAGAGATCTTTGTAAAAAAAACCAAAGCGGATTTTGATAAAAGGGTCATGGTGGTACACAAAACTAACAATATATCTTATGTATCTAATATATCTTAGAAGATGTGGTACGAGTGCCAATCATACAGTTAATTCTCCATTTAATTCAAACAAAATATACAAGTTTTACATTGAGGGCAAAGGTCAAGCTTACATGAAGTTTCTCGTGCCAATAGACTCATCATCTTATGACAATACATCTACATGCCACATATTTAGAAGCAAGGTCAATTGAAAATTATATTTTGAGGTCAAGGTAATATACCGAGGAACACACTGCAACATGATGACACACATGTATATGCATACATGTAGGTCAGGAGTCAAAAAGTCAAAGTCTGATCAAATGTTCCATGTAAAAAATACACAGAGCAGTCTTGCACGAAAGCTCATCATGGTACACGTAACAATGTCTTATGTCATGATTCACTACACATGCAAAATATAGAAAACCTAGCGCAGAGACAGAAACACAAGACATATAACTAAACTCAATTGAATAGTACTTGTATTGCAGGTCACTACAATTGCCTTCAACAAAGAATATAAACTCTCGCAACAATTAATTATACAATGCAAAGTTAATCCCGTCTTTTACTAAAGTTTGAACAGGATTCTTTGCAACGATCATCTTAACACATATAATTGAGAATCGAGTCGTGCAGTTATGTCAAGAAATTAAAACGGTAAGATTAGACTATAAAACAGTAAAAACTAGCCTAAGGGTTTACCATTAATTTTTAACCCAACCATATGATAGTACTATGGTAAACTTATGGAAACACATGATACAGTCATGAAATTGAATATTTGAAATAGTATGACCAGAACAATACAAGACAGAGTTGTAAACTAAAGAAACTAATGATACATATCGAATTTTTAATCCCAATGTACAAATTAGGAACCGTAGTTTTCATTCAATTTATTTATCTAAAATGTACGCTTGGGTTAAACAATGGAAATTAACACTGTATATTTATATAAACGATCAATCTTGTAAATAAATAAATAAATAAATAAATAATCTTTATTTCAAGAGGATGATCCCATTAGTTAAAACTAATCTTCTTGAGAGTCCTCAAAATAATAATAACATATTTATAAGTACATAGAGTATTATAAAGTTATATTATACACAATATACAATTGTATTTAAATAATAATGAAAAAGCATATTAATTTGCACAATTGATGAAAAATTTGTAACATTTTGTTTTAAAAGATACAAGTGTATTACTCATTTTTATTTCATTGGTAAACTGTTCCATATTTGAGAACCTGAATATGTAAATGTTTTCTTTAAAAAATTTGTTTTTGGTTTTGGAAGATTTAATACTTTTTCATCAGCTGAACGTAAGTTATAATTTTGATTATCAGTAAAATGAAAATTTTCTTGTAAATAGTTAGGAACCATACCATTTAATGATTTAAATACAAGTATTGCCTTTTGGTATTGAATGCGTTTTTCCACATTTAACCAGCGTAAACTATTAAACAATAAACTGGATGATGTCATTATGTCAGCTTCTACTATAACCCTAGCAGATTTCTTTAATAACTTATTAAGTTTATTTATTCCACTTTCACAACAGCTTCCCCATATATTGCAACAATAATCAAATAATGGCAGAATATAAGCATTAAAATAGATAATACGTATATGCATAGGTAAATATTTTCTTATCTTTTGTAATAAATTGATTCTGTTTGATATAGATAGATGTTTTTGTGTTCTGTTAAATTGTTCCTTTTAAAATTGTTATACGATGATGACTGATGTACCCATATATTAAATATTTTATTTTATTTATTGTGTCCGTTTAGTTAACGCATCAATGTAAATATAACGGAATTTGATGAGACTGTCATCAAAGTAAGAGGGTTAGCGCTATAAAACCAGGTTTAATATCCTCCATTTTCTACATTTGAAAATGCCTGTACCAAGTCAGGAATATGACAGTTTTGTCCATTCGTTTTTGATGCGTATTGTTATATGATTTTTCCATGTGATTATGGACTTTCCGAATTGATTTTCCTCAGTATTTTTGTGATTTTACTTTTTTCTATTCTAAAGTGTACAAATTAGCTCACCTTATCAATTCATCTTATACCATACTTTTAGAAGGGTTGCAGAAATCTTATTGCTTTTGCAAGTCTAAGGACCACTTAATGGCTCATACCATACCTATGGTGGCCGGTAAAGGCCATTTCGCGTTTTCGCCTATTCGCCCTTCATATTCTATAGGGCGAAAACGCGAAATTGCGAAGTCGAAAACGCGAAAACGCGAAACATTTTCTCTTTTCGATTTCGCGTTTTCGCTTTTTCGCGCTATAGAATACGAAGGGAGAAAACGCGAAATGGCCTTAACCGGCCACCTATATATACCCCTCTTTTTGTGCCCATTGATTTTGTAAACGTTAACGACTATTCAACCAATCTTATGCATATTCATCATGTTCACTTACAAATTTTAACTTTGACAGTAATCTGCTGGTATACGAGAAGAAAAAAATCTCAAAGATATTAGGCCAAATGAAGGCTTTAAAACATTCCTAGTACTTTGAAATTATATATCTCAAATAATAGGTAATCATATTGGCACCATGCAACTGCATGAATTTTCGGTCTATTCAGTATCGTCAACGGAATTGTTTTACTGCTGATTTTGTCGACCACCCCATTAGAAGAGCTGCTTTTCTTTAGTTATCGGTTTTCCAATTGTCTTATAAGACATGGATTTGACATCATTACTACTTCTGAATTTTCTTAATGAGACCATATTGTTATGGTGACTCGTTATAACATTGTTCGGTGAAACTGACCTTTTATTCTAGAGCATTACACTACGGTTTGAATAGAAATCTAGAACTTTTCATTACAGAGTTTCAGATTTCTTTAAGCGAGTAATTGAAACAATTTTAATATACTTTATTATCAACATTATTATTTATTAAGTACACCGAAGTACCTGGGTGATGTTTACAATGTAATTTGAGTATTTGTGGTAAAACAGAGCTTCAGAAATCCCGCTTGACTCAACTATTTGATCTGAAGCTTTCAATCTTTACAAACAATCAAACTAAACTTTATAGAATTTTCAAATTTCTAAACTTTAGTTTAATAACTTATAGTTTGAAATAAGTAACAACATATATAAATTACTTGAGAAAGAAAAACAAAATAATGGAAAAACAAACATGAGTTATTGTATAGGATAGCGTCAATAGCCAGGGAACATGTTTACTCATTTAATGTACTGGACAATCGAGCAAAGGACGAATAGTAAATAATAAGTCTAAATGTCTTAATTGCCAAATAATGAAACAGAAATCAATTATGTACGAGATCAATACTGTTGACAAATCTTTAACGGGATATATGATGATTAAATAACCACGAGGACTGCAAGTAGGACATTTGATATTCTAGGATGGAAACAGATAACTACTTTATAGCTTATAAAATAAAGACAATTTACATTAAGTGACAAAAATATACAAATTTATAAAGTTACCAACGATTGAGTAACGATACATTATTAACGTTGTGAAATCTTATTGAAATCTCTTCAAGTATTATGGGAAAATATACCGAACTGCAGAAGAGCTGCCAAAGTATTGTAACCGAATAATGTTTGACGTGAGGATATTTTGTTGGATTATACTGACATGTTTGGTATGTAATTTTAACACTAATTTTAAATCTGTTTTAGTGTTTTTCATACTGTTACAATAACTGCCGTTTATTTCTGGTTTCACATTAGAAGAAATTTTATTTTATTCATGCTCAATGTAAAAGCATACCTTAATTCATATAATGTAAAACGTTTGGTTTCATTTTATTTTATTAATAAAAGATGCTTTATTACATTATTTTACATGATGTAGTTTATAATAATAAGTGTGTATGTTTGTTAGTTTTGTTCACGCATCGTTGCCAATATAATGGAATTTGATGCGACTGTCACACAAGTGAGAAATTTAGCTAGCTTTAAAACTAGGTTCAACACGGCCGACACTCGGCTAACCGAGAGATTGGTCGGTTAATCTATATTGAGTATGTGGCTATATCGGCGGTGGGTCTGTTAATCGGGTTGGCTAAAGTCTATTAATCAGGTGTTATCGAGGAAATCATTGGAAATTCTGCATGTTTCATTGTATAACTTTTTAAATATATCTTTATCATAAAAATTATTCATGTCTAACAAAACAATTCAATGTACTGAATCCAGTGGTGTAAATAAGGACAGTAGGAAGTGATGCATTAATAAAAAACAGATAGAAAAAAATAATAACTGTTTGAGAATAAAGACATGAAACACCCCTGGGTGTTGAAACAGTAACGGATTGCTATGTACTCATATTGGTAATAAATGCTAAAAGTTTACATGCGGACAACTACAGTTCTCCTCTGCACTTATGTAGAAAGGAACTAAACAGAATAAAATGAATTAAAACTTAAGATAACCAAATGTAGCTGCATTCGCTCCTTTCCATTTACTTCTTTAGACTGATTTGTAAACAACAGATGATTCAGTAATAGAAGAAAAGAACCAATCGGATGATGTTGACGATTTAGAGTTTAACGTCCAGTGACAAATATCATGTGCATATATGAGAACGACAACACGTTATATGTACCCTGTGTTGTATTAGAAAGACACTTTCGGACGGATTTGAGAACGTGCTACTTTAAACAGACACAAAAATTAAGGCTGAAGAAAACGTTAATAATAGATTCATGCATATTCCAGCAGGCAATCCATATCCATATATTGAAGTGACACATCCCCTAATAAAATGCAAAGGAAGTCAAAATAAAAAAATGTTCTTACTAGAAGGATACTGTTGCAGCGTATTGTCATTTTTTTTACTCAAGAGCATCTCATTCTTAACTTTTTCAAAGGGAAAATATAAAGGTAGCACAACTATTGTCGTGGCTAAATAACTCTTAACTGACACAATTTCAATTGTCCAACCCATTAACAGACTTTATTCCCATAATGTTCACTAAAACGTGGTATTACTCACGTTATATTACAATTATGAAATATTTACTAATTTCAATTTATATTTTAGAACCAAAGTACGATTTTGTGTCCTTTAAATGATATTTAAAATTGTTTTTTTCGCCTTTCATTACAAAAATTGCTATGCGTATAAGCATAAATACTACATACTTGCGCGACGCCTTTTGGTTTTACTGAAAACTGCGCAGACTATGAAATGTTTTTACAGTTGGAAAATGTTCTATGATATATATCATTTCGTCAGACACTTTTCTTTTTTTGATTTGATTCTTATAATGTACCTAAAATCTGTATATTAAATAGATTTTAATATTAAAATTGTGCGTTTTACTCTTAACAGACGTATAACCAATCCGATTAACAGACCAACCGCCGATATAGCCGCATACTCAATATAGATTAACCGACCTATCTCTCGGTTAGCCGAGTGTCGGCCGTGTTCAATCAACCATTTTCTACCTAAGAAAATGCCTGTATCAAGTCAGGAATATGAGAGTTGTTATCCATTCCTTTGATGTGTTTGAGCTTTTGATTTTGCCATATGCCTAGGGACTTTCCGTTTTGAATTTTCCTCGGAGTTCAGTATTTTTGTGATATTACTTTTTTCTAGTGATAAGTAGTTTCCTAAAAAAGATAATGATGGGATTTTTAGTAATTTTAACATAGACTTCAATTCAAGTTAGTGAGGAATTCGCCAAGTTGATTTTAGCTTTAATGAAATACGTAGTTTGATTCTAGTATACTTGACTTTGCCTTGTATTTTGAATGTATAAGCTTTATAATGTTGTATTCACCTCAATTGTTTATAATTTAATATCAAATCAAAATAAAGTTTGGAATTCAAATTTTGTTTCTGAATTCCTATGCTCCTGTTACTAAGTCTTTTGCTGTTGATATTTTTTTTATATACATATTAAACTAAAAATTGTGAGCTACCCCGATATATTCCTTTTTATAGCAGGAGTTTATTCAATATAATTATTAAAAAGAGGCAAACTGTGTTGAGAGTATGCCATTCGCGTTGAAACCCGTGCGACAACACTTCAGATAATTTAATTAACTGCTTTTTGCAAGGCATATTTCTGACCATGATTACATAGTTTCATATCCTTTTCACACCTGGTAAACCATCTAATCTCAACCAAATGTTGAGACGGAAAAAAGTATTCTGGCACTTCCTGTTGAGCTTTTCTGGTTCAAAATATTCAAAATAAACACAGGGTAGGTAGACTTTTCGTCAATTTACTGAAAATCAATGCGTTTTTTGTAAAATCGGAGAATGTCATGCCATAGATATTGGAATTACAGTTTATCTCGTGTATAACACAAATGAATATGATTTAAAATGACATCGTAATGACTTTTCTCCAGCAGGTAAATGTGGCCAGCGCAGTCAGCTATTGACAAAATGACAGTGATATCATTGATAAACTAGCATATATATCAGTAAATTAGTATTTTTCTAAAACATTATAAACATAAAATTACAGTTTGTTCTTTTTCTTTACTAGTATAATTTCATTAAGCTAAATATGTTATAAAGTATGTCATGTTGAGATTTTCTGGTATCGGTTGAGATATTCTGGATCAATGTTGAGATCTTCTGGTGAATGAAATTTTCAACTATAAAAAAGAAGATGTGGTATGACTGCCAATGGGACAACTGTCCACAAGAGACCAACATGACAGACATTAACAACTATAGGTCACCGTACGGCCTTCAACAATGAACAAAACCCATACCGCATAGTCAGCTATAAAATTGTAATAGAGTCTAAATAGTAAATAGCTGTGTTTTTTAAGTACTAGTATTATAGTACTAACGCTGGAGATTAAGTCTACCGATTGAGATGCAGTTTTGCACAAAAGCTTTAACGTCAATAATGTTGTAATTGACATCTCCAGGGCTAGAATTTTTTTTTTTATTTATGTGTAACATATTTGTTTTTCGTTCATTTTTTTTTTTATATTAATAAGGCCGTTAGTTTCTCATAACAATTGTTTTACATTGTCATTTCGGGGCCTTTTATAGGCTGTCTATGCAGTATGGGCTTTGCTTATATTTGAAGGCCGTACGGCGACCTCTAGTTGTTACTTTATGTGTCATTTTGGTCTCTTGTGGAGAGTTATACCATTGGCAATCGTACCACAGAAAGAACATTGATAATAAAACGGATACATACAAATTGAAAACAAATCGCGTAAGAAAAAGCAATTATTGGTATGTTAGTTTTATTTAGTATCATGAATATTTTTGGCTCAACTTCTTAATCATGATCAGGCAAAATTATTGGCTTTTTATTCTTACATTTTTTTTCTTCTTATTCCTCTTCCACCCCATTTTTCGGCATATTACACGTCCGTTTTATTTGGTCATTACATCACGGACTCCTAACGGATGCATATTTTGTAAATAAAAAACTTTTGTTTATCCTTTCGGCGTTCGTTCGAACTATCTGGTAAGGTGTGACCACAGTTTTTAGCAGATATCGCATGCTTAGCATAGACACACACAATTTTTTTTTTTAGAATTTAAGTTGACCAGGCCAGAGTTCAAACTAACTATCTCCCACAATTTAGCTACGTCGAATCCAGTTTTAAAATATTTAAAAAAAAAAACTGAATTAATATTCAGAAATGGATAATCATTAAATTCATTCATTTCATCAAAAGTTATTTTCATTTAAAATAGATAATTGCAAAGGAGATGTGCATACAATAGAGATTACCTCTAACTGTCATAATCTGAAGGAGAACTGTTCTAGCGGACAAATGTGGAACTATCTCCTGACACTTTCAAGACAGTTCTAGCTGGAACAGTTCTAACCAAGAACTGATTTGGTCATTGGTAAGTTCTACCTAGAACTGATTTACACAGTTCAACCTGGAACTGATCCTGACAGTTACACGGCTAAAAAAATCTACGACTAAAACAGAACTGCGACCTGATTTCGCCACGAACGCATCACGATTGTTTTGAACATGTTTTAAGTTTGCTACTCTCAACACGATCACAAAGACCTCATCAAGACCGTAACACGACCATACTGCACTACGATCGTCAATAGCATTATTTTTTTAGAGATCGTAGTGCGATCACGGCCTAGTGTGACGGGGCCCGGGTTATAATATAAATGTTGCTGAATACTGCCAAATATTAAGGATGTGCCCTGCATGCAGTTGTGAACAAACATCTAAGTTTTAATTATTTCAATACAACACCTGTGATTACACTAAGTTGGATGTCACTTATAATACTTACAAAGCAATTTTAAAATCGAATCATATTTTTTGTGTGACAAGTATTATAATGACAAAACTGACATCTTTTACTCACATTTAAATTAGCACCACCTTTTAAAGAGGCTGCTTCATTTGTTCTAGGTCGGGCTATGCCCTGTTCGCCCTATCACGTGACCGGGTTAAATATGGCTGAAAATAAAACGAGTGGAACCGGCTGATATAAAGATGGCGACTGAAGTTCAAATTTATACTGTTTTGCTAGGGAATATAAAAAATGAACCTGTTTACAATATAAATATATATTTTTAAAATGCAATCTTTTTTTCTTAGGCCATATTCATCATAAAAACGTTTCTCCGACATACATTTTATAAACTTGAAAATAAAATATAGCATGGCGATTTATTATCGTCAAAGTTGACCAATGCAGTATCATATAATATAGTCTGATTGAAAAAAATTATTTATCTTTCAAATTCCGACAATTTATCTAAAATTACGCTTCCCGCCATACTTTTATAACCGGCTGTTTGCTTGCCGGTGAGTGAGACCGGCGAGGGCGGCGTATGCCTATTTCCGCCGGCGTCTGATTTTACAGCAAATGAAGCGACTATGCATATACCGGAAGCGTCGACCAGGCTAACCTAGGTTAAGCCGCTGTGGCAAATGAAGTACTACCCCTGAAATAATGTGTACGAAAAAATAAACCTAGAAAAGGGGTCATGTTCGATTGTTTAGTTTTTAACTATTTTATTTCTTTATAAATGTACGCATTTTCGGCATTAAATAATGTCTGTTAGGAATCGAATTCATCCAAATCATATTAATATATAACCATTGTAAAATAATCTTATTTATATTTGTAAGGCATGCATTTTTCTATCGGCAATGCTTAAAATTGTATCTGCATTTAGATGAGGGCCCTCATGGGGTTTTTGATTATGTGATTACTTGGCCGTTTTTTTAATGATTATTTGATTATTAAGCCAAATATTTCATGATTATTTGATAACCTAGGACTGTATTTTTAGTTTATGATTATTTGATTACTAAAGATAAGCAAATATTTAATGATTATGTGATTATATTGGCAAAAAAATGGTGATTATGTGATTACTAGGACCCCCCCATGAGGGGCCTCTTAGATTTTATGTTACCACAGACAGAAAACATGAATCAGGTTAACCGTAAAAAAAAGGTAAACTCGAATAGTACAGCGCAACCAGAAAGTCTCAACATTGTGACAGAAAGACTCAACCAATACCTTTATATCTCAACCATTTATATTTTTTTATTTTTCTGCTCAGAGTATGCTTGACAAACAAATATTTGTGCAATTTACAGACGTGGTTATCGTAAAGCCTAAAAAAAACAAATAATTGACATATTTTCTTGCTAAGTCATTAATATCATAGCGGTTCTATCGGATTTAAAGAATATAAACATTATAATCCGTAGGAGAAAAGTGATTGTGACTTCAATTGAAAATATTGTAAACCAAGAAGAGACATATTAGTTACAATTATTATTTATCTATGGCATGACATTCTCCGATTTTACAAAAAAGTCGTTGATTTTCAGTAAATCGACGAAAATTCGACCTACCCTGTGTTTATTTTCAATATTTTGAACCAGAAAAGCTCAACAGGAAGTGCCAGAATACTTTTTTCCGTCTCAACCATTTGGTTGAGATTAGATGGTTTACCAGGCGTGCTTTTTCGGATTTATGTTGGAGAGGAAACAATTTGTATATTGTTTTGTGAATACAAGGTGACTCGGGTTCTGCATGCAAAGCTGACACAATCATACATTTCATCCGCATACAGCAATGAAAAATCTATGAATTGCTTAGGGATATCAGGGACGTATATATAAGTCCTTGGGGATATACAAATACTTATTTCGGACCAAAACACGATAAGAGGTGCACAATGGTATTATATGCTGAGGATTATAAGGGTGCTTTAAAATGTCTGACAAAGGGATACAAACGTGTATTGTAGTGTGCGCTTATGAGAACGTCAATATAATGTTAACCCACAAAAAAATCATTAGGATCAATAAATGATAAAAAAAAAAACTCTAACTGAAAGAACATCTTGTGATAAAATTTCTGTGAAAGCTAAAAAAAAAAAAGAAGATCTGTTATGATGTTCAGGGGCAGTTGCGGAAGTAAAAGTCGGTCGCAAGAACGGACAGAGCTAAAAACGGAAAACACTCCATAACTATATATCATCCGCTTGTGTTCGATGTAGATATGTATGTGCATGGTTTAGGGCAAAAGGATGGTGTGGGATGTTGTAGGCATAAGTGATTGTTGCTGTATTTGATTGTTTTGTTCACCATGACAGTATAACTGACTATTGACGCTGGTCGGTTTCAGAGTTTGTTATTTGGATTTATTAACCAACTAAATGCATTATTGCCAAAAGTGACTGTTTATTAAAAATTACATATTTTCGGTAATGGCCCTGTTTTTCTGTAATGGCCCTGTTTTTTTCTGTAATGGCCCTGTTTTTCTGTAATGGCCCTGTTTTTTTTGTAATGGCCCTGTTTTTCTGTAATGACCCTGTTTTTTCTGTAATGGCCCTGTATTAATGCCCAGTTTGTCTGTATTAAGCCCTGTTAGGGTTTTTAATAAAGTTAATAAAACTAAGTTGTAAAGAGTATAATACCTTTTTGTATTTTATTTAATTTAGTAACCAGCAACCAACATTAAAGAACCACATAAAGGGATCACTGTTCATCCTGTTTTTAACACATATTTCTTTCAACTTAATAACTTGGAAATTTGGTATATTTAAAGCTTTAAAATTGTGAAGTACAAATTATTTTGTTCAAACTAAACTGTCATTAAAAGAGTAAGACAGTACATCAAGTTAGCAGCAACACACACACTTTTGTTCAGTTGGTTCGGGCCATTACAGACTTCCTCGACCATTATTACAGACCTTGGACATAGAACAGGGCCATTATAAAAACACCCATTCATTAATACTATAATAAAATGTGGCCTTCATTAGAACTGTGACGTTTAAATTTTGTTCTATGGATATTTTCCCTACATCTTCTTCTTTATTATATTTATAATAAAGTTTTTTTATTATACCATAATAGAGACATTATAAATAATATACAAATAAGTAAAAGCTAAATACTTACATTACTTACACGTGTTGGTCAACGTTTTTCATTATGTAACACCTTTCATAACTTGTAATAAATTTTGTGTATGAAATACATTGTCAGGTTTGAGGTTTTTAATGACTACTTGCAATTTTTGAAAGCTTTGTGAGCTATATGTTAATTTAAACACTGTTTATTAGTCAAACATTTCAGCTTTGATGAAATAATATAATATTTATTCAAAATATTATCAACCGAACTGTTTACCTCTTTGTCATGTTAAATGGACAATAATAAATCTGTATAAGGTAAAGCGACTTAGTACATCTGTGGATATTTTTAAAGTGAAAAAGTTAACGAAAGTGTATTTCTTGAATAACATCCATCACAAATGTCCTTAACAAAAAATGCGGTGCAGCAAACATGACGAAAATACACGAGAGTTATAATACCAAAAGGTTAACCCGATTAAAGTCAACACAGCCTAATGCAGTAAAGTCAAGACATGTTTTAAACTCATAACTTGTCCTTATATATGGCATGAGAGGGGTTATATAAAGTTGGGTTGATGTGGCTTTAAATATAAAGAAGATGAATATGTTAATGAATAAATCTTATGCTACAAAAGTGACAGATAGTTATGCACTCACACATGAAGATAAAAACCCCAACTAAAACACAAACAAACACTGAAAACAAAACAAAACCTGACTGTATCTTTGTATTCCTATCTTTGAGAGTTTGGTATCTTCTTAATATAATGTTTATAATATTTAACAAAATTCGTTTATACATTATGTAAAAAAGAAGATGTGGTATGATTGCAAATGAGATAACTCTTCATAAGAGACTAAAAATGACACAGAAATTAACAACTATAGGTGACCGTACGGCCTTCAACAATGAGCAAAACCCATACCGCATAGTCAACTATAAAAGGCCCCTAAATGACAAATGTAAAACAATTCAAACGAGAAAACTAACGGCCTAATTTATATACAAGAAATGAACGAAAAACAAATATAAAACACATCATAAAACGACAACCACTGAATTACAGGCTCCTGACTTGGGAAAAGCAGATACATATAAAATGTGGCGGGGTTAAACATGTGTTAGCGGGATCCAAACCCTCCCTTTAACCATGGACAGTGGTGTAACAGTACAATTTAAGAACTAACAGTTGAAAAAGTCTGATTTCATCTTATAAATACAAATAGAAATACATCTAACAAAAAAGGACGTGGCCAGGTACTTGTATATCCCAACAACAAAAAGAAACTTAGTACTAATTATCGTAGTTTAAAAAAAGAAACGCATGCTCGTTTTGTAAAATCGTTACCTGGGTTTCCGCTGGCATTGCTTTTTCGAAAGAAAACAAACCTGATCATTGATGAAAGTTAAATGCGAAAGAGTTATAACGGTTCGACATCGCACATTCGAACTTGACAGAAAATCAACAAGCAACTGATAGTAACAAATTTAAGTGTGGCAACAAAGAAACTTGACCCCATGGTCAACTCTGATTGTTACTTCAGTTTATGTTGTCTTTGATCTCAAGCTGATGTTAAATTAGATAAGCTAAAACTTTCAAACACGTGAGCCAATTTTGTTACACAATTATTATTATCAAATATTATTGGAGCTAGTTCATACCATGCATACCCTGAACATATCAGTACAGTGGAGAGAAGTGGAAGGTTTAAATAGCTAATTAACAAGGTCTAACCTCCCTTTTCTTTGGAAAATGCCTGTATCAAGTCAGAAATATGACAGTTATTTTCAATTCTTACTGTTTTTAGTTTTGTTATTAACATTTTGTTACTTAAAAATATATCAAATTACATATTGATAGAACTGATGTAAAAATGCGCTAAATACATAATTGGTTTTTTTTCAGATCTCAAACACGTCAGGCTATCATTCCTTTGGAAATGCACAATACCATTGTTGGCCATTAGCAGCTGATGCAAATTCCCCAACACCTCTAACGTCTTGCTCTGGTAAGTTTTTGACATTCTCAGTTGATGCAAATTACTCATCACCTTGGAGTATATTCATTAGAACTAACTTGATCGTTTCTACGCTATCGGTCCAACGATTTACAGAAAAGAGCGACGATTTACAGAAAAGAACCGAAAAGGACAAAAAAGAACCGAAAAGGACAAAAAAGAACCGAAAAGGACCGAAAAGAGGATACATATATTTATTATATAAAGTTAAAACAATGTATATGTTAGCGACAATAAGTGAAATTAGGCATTAAGCTTAAATCCTAGTCAATATAAGCTAACGCCTAGGCAGTAAGTCTATTGCATAAATGAGGTTATTTAAGCTTAAATCCTAAAAAATGTGTGCAGGCATTACGCTTAATTCCTAAAATATAAATGAGAGTAAATAAAAGTCATTTGTTCATTTAAATAAAAATATATTTGTTACATAATAACATTATGAAAACTAGCGCCTGTTTATCGAAACTGTCCTAAGATCGTTCCTAAAAGATATCCAGTCTTAGGACAGAAATTATGATAAAGTTAGGACCGACTTACAACATGTCTCAACATGCACATCGAAGCTATCTGAGGATCAAAATTGAATCATCTTAGCTAGGATATCCTAACCACTGTATTGGCGTAAAAGAAAATAGCAAATGAAAAAAAAAATATTGTATGAAATTTAACCAACAACTTTATGATTAGAAAATAACTATGAGCTTTAAATTAAAGGGTAATAAATAATGTTGATAGTATAATTGTACATTTAACTCTTAAACAATTAAACAAACTAACTGTAAAAAGTTAAAATCAAATGTGTAATGGGTAAAATCATACGTTTGAATATGAGCAAAAGATAAAAATGTAATCCACCGATGCAAAACTACAGGGCCCAGTTTCATCCTTAATATAAAAAAGGAAGATGTAGTATGATTGCCAATGAGACAACTGTCCCCAAGAGACCGGAAATAAAATCACTTATATGTATATTAAAACTCATCAAATAATAATTAAAAAATAAGAAAACCTTATAGAAATTTTTGTTAAAATCATGTTATTATCACTGTTAACAAAGAAAATTTATTTATCCCATAAAAAAATGGAAAATGGTGTGAGCAAAAAATCATATCTTAATTTTGTCTGCTTGTGACCAGTTCGAATCAGCTCGACTAGTGAATTGTGCAAATTTTCAAATAAATATTATAACTATTCTATAGAACCTCCCCCTTTTTCAATTGGATACAATCACTTTTTTAAATATTTTTTACTTTGCTCATTTCCTTCGATATAAAAAAAAATCGATTTCCTTTTCGGTTTCTTTTTGGTCATGTTCGGTCCTTTTCGGTTCTTTTCTGTAAATCGTCGCTCTTTTCTGTAAGTCGTCGAACCCACACAAAAGACAACAAATGGAAGTTTTTAGGGTGCAATCAACAGTTTTTTACGTGACGTCATTCTGTAATAGGGCATGTAATAGTGGACCCATCATGCAGAAGTCAGATATTCATAGTTATATAGATATCTATACATCAATGGAAAGATAATTCTATGAACTTTCTGAATAAATAAAAAAAAATCCAACATCTCTTGTTTAAACATGCAAATTGGTACAAGTTATCAGCTGGAAATTAGGCATTTTCCCCCTAAAAAACCTTAAAAACAGACCACCTTGGGACACACGGATCAGTAACCTGTGCATATATTTGAGATTTCTTATAATATAAAATTGAGAAAGGAAATGGTGAATATGTCAAAGCGACAACCACCCGACCATAGAGCAAACAACAGCCGAAGGCAACCAATGGGTCTTCAATGTAGCGAGAATTCCCGCACCTGTAGGTGTCCTTCAGCTGGCCCCTAAAATGCATTTCGAAGAGCTTATCCGGCTGATTTAAGAAAACGTAGTTTCAGCCTACGTTCGCCTGCTCCGAAAGGAGCTATCTTACCTGACAAATCAAAGTGCTTTTTGCAACAGGTGAAAATCAGCTGTTTATGGAGTTGCCTCCCATATAGTAGGAAGTCACAAAAACATTTTTTTTTTAAATCTTGACAAAAGTGGCATTTTAATTGAACTTCAATATATGTTTTTCACATTGAACATAAAAAAACAATCAACTTTTTCATTCAGTGGTATATAAATAGCAGGGAATTCCATCAGTATGTAAATCTCACTGGGGAAATGCACGGTCGGTAACACAAAAGGAACTCTTTTCGAACATTTTATAGCTGACTTTGCGGTATGGGCTTTTTTCATTGTTGAAGGCGGTTCGGTGACCTATAGTTGTTAATTTCTGTGTCGTGTGGTCTCCTGTGAAGAGTTGTCTCTTAGCAATCATACCGCATCTTTTTTTTTTATGTTTAAAGGGTTACAGTTACAACAGACGTGAAATCATAAAAACATACTGACAATATCATTGAATATAATATTTGTAGTAAAAAAACAATATCAGACAGTATTTTTCATCCTGTCTTTTATCGCAGTGTCGTGAATAAAACTAAATTGTCGAAAGAATGATAAACTTAATGTGGAAAGTGTTTGCATCTTTCAGGAGCAGGAGTAACATTCGTGATATAATGAAATATAACTAATTTACTTTCCTATGGTCTGAATATTTATTAAACTCTATGAACTGTTATTTCTGATTTTTTACGCGTTCTGGTCTTATATAACACTTTTCCGTTAAGCGGAAACCAATTTTGTTTGTTTTTACTTCTATTGGGTCGATACTATGATGGTTTTCGTCCAGTAGCTTACACGTTATCGTTATCATTTCATTGATACATTGTGTTTGTATTTGTTTGTATTTAAAATCCATGTATGGTTTAGGTTATCAGCTTTGAAATTAAAAAAATGATACAATTGTGTTTAATTATGAAATGTTGCTATATTTAACTGTTATGAAAAATGACCACCAAAACAACGAAGACTATGGAGTTTCAAATCTAAACAATAATAACATTATAAAACTAACCTAAAACTAAGGATGTAACCTCCCCAGTCAAAGTTGACCTTGGGTTACTGTTTGGTTTTCCAAACTCTGTTCATGAGTGTCCAATGAAGGTCGTTACTGCATTACTTCATAACGTTTCTTTGTCTTTCCTCTTGGACAATTGTATATTCTGGTAGTATTTTGCTTTAGTTAGAATTCTAACGTGTATATAACGTTTTACAATTCGAACATTGACATATCAGAAGTTCTCTAACAGGTAGGTTCTTAGATTTTAATAGCCTAGACTGCGAGAACCGTTTTTTTATTGCAAAATACCATAATTATGTCGGTTGTTTGGTGGTCAAACCCGAGAACTGTGTGTACAATTCAAAATAATTTTTTTAATAAAAAGTCAAACAAAAACAACAGATCGTTTGTTGTTTTATTTTTTTCATATTATTATATTAACTTTATCCTATAGAAATCATCAATCTGTTATGCTTCATCTGCAAAGCGAATTATGTTTTTACAAATCAAGAAAAACAGATTTTTATGTGTTTACTTTTCCACACAAAGTTAATATATAAATAAACATTATAACTAGAAACTACTATTAAGATGCCGTTAATATACCTTTGAATGGTAATTGCAGAACACTAATATAAAAGGTTAATTTAGTTTTTTTCAAACGTGGTAAACAAACTATTCAGAAACGGTCTGTTTGGAGATATTTAGTTGAATCCACTGGGAAACTAACTATTAACAAATATGTATGCAAAGCGAAATAGATCAATATAGCATAGACAAATAACCATTTGGATTTAGTATTAGATAGTTGTTATGCATTTTTATTTGAACAAAAGGAAATATGGTTTGAACGTAGATATATACGACACAAAAACAGAAAAAGAACACTGCTTTGAATTCACTGATGTTGCATTAATTATTTTCAAAAGCCATTTAACGTTACATGAGATCTCCAGCCAAATGACTTTTAAAGGCAAAATTGCAAAAGGGAATTTTCACTATTGTTGTTTAAATTAAGTCCATTAATAGTCCTTGATGTTTTGTTCGTAATTTTCAAGAACAGTGAAATATAAGAACTTTTAGTCTTAGTTGCATAATTGTTCATTAGTAGTTACTGACTAAAAACTACACGTATAGCTGTCAGTAACTGCGAGTACTTTCAGGTCTGTACTTAGTGTCTTTTTGTTGTGGGGATGTAATTGAAAGTCCCATGCCACGCTCATTTCGTGTTTATGTTTAATGTATTTCTATTTGTATTCATCTGGTGAGTTAGGCCTTTTGCAACTGATTATAGTTTGTTCTTATTCAGTATTGTTACACCACAGTTACAGGTTAGAGGGATTGACGTCTTCAAACTAGTTTAACTCCGCCACATTCTATATGTGGCTGTCCCAATCCAAGAGCCTATAGTTCAGTGGTTTTCGTTTATTGTTGTTTCTCATATTTGATTATCGGTTGTCGTTTTGTATAATTTGTTCTTGTGTTGTGCCGTTGCAACATTGTCCCAGGTAAAGGGAAGGTTGGGGCAAACAAACTAGTTCAACTCAACCACATTCTCTATTTGCTTTTCCCAAGCCAGGAGCCTGCAATTCAGTGGTTGTCTTTTGTTGTTATCTAACATTTTTGTTTTTCGTTTATTATTTTTGTACATACATTTTTAGTTTTTAATGGTTCACTAACGCAATGCATATGTAACTTTCATAGGGAATCATTGTATTCGTCTATTTCCGACTCATTTACGTATAGTCAAAATACTCGCTTAAACTGTTGTTCTGACAAGTGACTGAAATGCTTTAAGAAAGTTCTTTTTTTTGTTTCTTTGTTTGGTTTCTTTTTATGAAGTACCGCTATTTTTGTTTCTCGTAGATGGGTTGTCCTTTGACTGTTATACTGATATCTTAAAATAAGTACATTTTAAACCCATCGATTAGAAAATTTATTGGGTTGTTTGACCGCTACGGAATATCCAGTCCTCTTTTTCTCTAATGGGATCTACCGTTTGTCACATTTGGGGCTGGTTTTGTTTTAAATGGGTTCGTGTTGCTCTTGCTTTAGTTGTGAGTGCTGCTATTTGTGTGTGTAGTTCATACTTGTAACTTTTTAGTCTTGTATTTTTCATGAGAACGTATTAAAAATTATATATTTCACATTCGGTCAAGTTTCAAGGTTAGGCAATTCTTAAAGACCGATGATCTAGCATTTGGTGATGCCCCCGTTGTCAACGTAGGGGGCATTTTGAATTGTAATCCTTGTCAGTCAGTACGTACGAACGTACGTCCCGAAATTAGTTTCCATTAAACTTTAGTTTGCCTCAACAAAATGTTATTAAACACATATACCATGCTTAATATCACAAAACAGAGATGAATTTCGAACTTGAGTGGCTTCACTTTTATCGTATTGGAGTTATGCCGCTTCATAAATAAATAAAAATGCGTTCTCTAACTTTAGTTTGCCTCAACCAAATGTTATGAAACTGACAAACAATGCTTATTACGACAAAACACAAATCAAGTTCGATTTTGGTTGGCGTCATTTAAACAGTTCTCGAGTTAAGGGACTTTATTATATAATTATGCAAGCGGGGTATCAACTGTGTCCATGGAACACTTTCTCTATTTATTTTATTGTCTGTATTACCGATATTGTGATATAATTACTTTTAATGATTTTTTTGAATGAATGCCAATCAGACATCTCTCCACCCATGTCACATTTTGTAAAATTAAACCATTATAGGTCAAAGTACGACCTTCAACACGGAGCCTTGGCTCACACCGTACAGCAAGCTATAAAGGGTACCAAAAATTACTAGTGTAAAACCAACGGTCGATTCTATATAAAAACGAGATACGAGAAACACTTATGAACCACATCAACAAACGACAACCACTGAACATTAGGTTATAAGTACTGTACCGAAAAATTGAACATCGGTTAACTACTGTCGACTTTATTATACATGCCTTTTCTAGAATGGGCAAGCTGGAAATTCTTAAAACAGGTTCAGTCCAATTTGAGAAATGCTAGTTTGCCTTTCGAAGTCAGTGGATGCGAAAGTCTTTCTATTCATAGTTTTTATGAATTGAATAAAAGGTCGGATGTTCGTCAATGTCTGAGACAATGACCCTCTCCCTTCAAGACATTATGAACTAAAAGACGAAAAGACGGTATTAACATAATTATAGTCCAAAAAGAATTTATCTAAATTCAGTGGGATACAAAACTAGTCATTAGATGAATGTGGAATTTTGTCCATTGATTCAGTATATGATTTTAATAAATGTCAATTTATATGTATATTTCCTTATTGTTTTAACTCACTTAGGAGATACAATCATTTCATTACAGGCGTCAACATGCGATGGGTTGTCCCCCCTCCATCAGAAATAGAAGCAGAAACAGAGTTTAACGTCACATACGAACTCATTCTAGATACAACATTCTATACCTGGGCTTTTACTAATGGTTATTTCGATAACTCAGGACCAAGTGCGGCAGGATTTTCGTAAGTACGCCAGGACTGTCATTAATGACATGCACTTAACTTTCAGCATGACTATAAGATAAAATAAGATAAGAATTTTATTAATCTAATCAAGAACCCATAAAGGGCATCATTTTACAACACAATATGATTGGAAAAAACAAAACAGAAAACAAATACCATACTATAACGTTATGGACAGGATCAGAGCCTAACACAACATGTGTTTTATATAACTATTATATTAAAATGTTATAACAATAAAATATTATATTATTTCATATATTTTGTTTACATCTGGATTTTATTTCTAAACCTTTAATGATGTAATTTCCTAGGCACATGAGAGTAGGTAAATGCTCATTTGTGAACAGCCAGAAATATTTCTTATCATTAGGTAGTTCTTTAAAATTAGTACAAAAAGTGACAACTTTATCAAATAATATTTCCTCTGTTCATTATATAATGGACAATTTACTGTAAAATGGGTCTCATCTTGAATAGAATTTGATCCATGTGATAAGCAGTGATTACATAGACGTTGAGTTCTCTCTCTATATTTTTTACTATATCTATCTTTCTCAATTCTAAGATCATGAGCACTTATTCTCATTTTACATATAGCTCTTCTTATACTAAAATCTTTAATTGATAGATAAGCCTCCTTTACAAAGTCAGTCTTGAGGTTGAAATATGTATCTTAAGAATGTCTAATAAACCTAACTCGTGTACTATCTAACAGTAAAACGTCACAAATTCTGAAAAAAAGCAAAAGAAAGCCTACGACAGCATATAACATATAATAGATTAACTTGACCGCATGTTCACGTGTCTTTCAAGGTAATGGTTGTCAGTAGTTTTTTATTTTATTTTATCAAAAGTTACTTTGTATATGTTATCGATTGTATGTCTCAAAATTGTTAACTTGACAGATCACGTTGTTGAATAGTTGTACATGAAAAATCAGCTCATATATCTAGTATATTTGAAAATAAAAAAGAGGCCGAACACTATCAATTCAGAACTTGATAATAACGTGCATTTATTATTACGATTTTATCATTTAAGATCGACATTAATGCCATTTTATTTTTTGCGATATTTAGAAAAATCCTGTTTGAATTGATATAAAAAAAAAATCAAAATGCGAGTTTAAATTATTGCGATTAAAGCCCTGTCGCATTTTTCGCAATAATAAAGATATCCCAATATTTTTGAACTAACAGTATACTAAATAGAGAATCAAAACGTACAAAGCAGATGAATAAACTCATCATAGATACCAGGACTAAATTTTGTACATACGCGAGACGCGCGTTTCGTCTACACAAGACTCATCAGTGACGCTCGAATCAAAAAAAGTTAAAAAGGCCAAATAAAGTACGAAGTTGGAGAGCATTGAGGACCAAAATTCCTTGAAGATAGACCGCCCCAAATCATAACAAAAAAGAAAAGAAATAAACATAAATTATATATAAAACCCTACATTAGAAAATAAAGACTGAACGACACGACGGAATTCGACAAATACTAGGACTGATATCATGTGCTCAGACGTGGAAAAAGTTTTGTTGTTCATGATAATTAACAATTGGTGTTTAGTCTCTTTCAATGATGTAATAGTTGAGAAAAAGAGGAAGGGAGAACGGCTATGACTATTGAAACATAGTCGCTGCTATCTGTGACACAGATATTCTTAATTAAAAGTCAGTCAACCAGCTCACGATAGCGCCCATAAAACATTAACTATAACCACTGGGAATCCTTTGTGTTATAGATTCCTTGTCAGCAGCAACCCTTTCAAGAAAAGCATGTACGGAAACATAAGTCATGAAATATCGTTTTAATTAGGAGATTATTACTCCAAATGCAGGAGCTGCTCGAATGTTTTTACATAGAAATGGTTTTGAATTAGACAACTAAAATCCTTTCTTTTGTCCTCAAGTGTTGGTCTCATCCGAACCTCCTTGTCAATTTCTAGAGTTGAACCTAGAGGTAGGTTGTACTTAACCATATAAAAATAAAAATAAATAAATAAATAATCTTTATTTCAAGAGGATGATCCCATTAGTTAAAACTAATCTTCCTGAGAGTCCTCAAAATAATAATAACATATTTATAAGTACATAGAGTATTATAAAGTTATATTATACACAATATACAATTGTATTTAAATAATAATGAAAAAGCATATTAATTTGCACAATTGATGAAAAATTTGTAACATTTTGTTTTAAAAGATACAAGTGTATTACTCATTTTTATTTCATTTGGTAAACTGTTCCATATTTGAGAACCTGAATATGTAAATGTTTTCTTTAAAAAATTTGTTTTTGGTTTTGGAAGATTTAATACTTTTTCATCAGCTGAACGTAAGTTATAGTTTTGATTATCAGTAAAATGAAAATTTTCTTGTAAATAGTTAGGAACCATACCATTTAATGATTTAAATACAAGTATTGCCTTTTGGTATTGAATGCGTTTTTCCACATATCAAGTCCGATGGGATAGATTTAGTTCAAATAGTCACCAAAATAACAAAATGAATATTAATTTTTTATCATTGGTCCATTATTACAACAATTATTACAACAAACCTGTTTCTAGTTTTACTGAAGACATATATCTTATAAAATTATTGATATGCCGGTACATAATAATAATTTGAATCTTATTATCTCTACTTTTAAGTCGTTTCTTCTTCATGTATATTTCTTTTGAAATATATAAATTAGTAGATAGAAAGGTTAACAGTTTGTTTTACACACAACTGATAATGGATTTTCATTATCAAAAAAGGGTATGCAGATTTTTTTGTTGAATGTCGATCTACACAACTATAGATTATATATAGGAAGAAATAAAATGCTCATTGAAAATTTTTAAAATATAGTATTTTTCTCTTATATGAATATACAATGCTGGCTTTATCAGAATAACATCTGATTTATATAGTTGCGCTGTAATACTACACGATTGCTGAGTTCGTTCGAGAGTTATAGATATATATATATGACCCTACAAAAACAAAAGAACAATGTCCAATAAGTTTTATGTCATAAAATTGAGAATGGAAATGGGGAATACGTCAAAGAGTCAACAACTCGACCAAAGAGCAGATAACAGCCGAAGTCAAACAATGGGTCTTCAATAGAGCGAAAATCCCTCACTCGGAGGTGGGCCTCAGCTGGCACCTAAATAAAAATGTGTACAGGTTCAGTGAAAATGGACGTCATACTAAACTCTAAAAACATATAAAGGAACTAAAATTTAAAAAATGTACAAGACTAATAAAGGCCAGAGGATCCTGACTTCTAAGGGGACAGGCACAATAAGGCGGCGTGGTTAAACATGTTTTGTGAGCCTCTCCCCTTTACCTCTAGTCAAACAAGAAAACACACAACAATATGCACAGCAAAACTCATTTTATAAGAAGTTTGATTCCGATGTCAGAATAGGTAACATAAAACCCCAAGGAAAAGGACAATGATACATAAATAAAGAACTAATAGCAGTTACTGACATGCCAACGTTCATGTATTGCAATATTAATTTTTATGCTTGTGTACTCTATTATAACTATTCGTTCACTTACGATTCCATTCACAAAATTTAAAAATATGACGACTTATTCATTTGTATACTTCACAGCGATGATACGACAGCACAGGCTTGGTGCGAGAATACGATCTGTCCTGCTGCAACTAGTGCAGACGAAACTAATTGTTGTGTGCATCATGTCAATGCCCATTCTTGTCCACTTGCTGGACTTCCTAACGCTTTGTGTGGACCTTGGATACCTCCGACTGGTAGTGTTTTCACACATTCTTCAGTACTAGTAGGTCCAGTACAACAGGGAAATTGGTCAAGTCATATTGGCGGACTTTACGAAGAAGGCTTAACAGCTCTTATAGCTCATTTTAAAGTTGCTGGCCTACACTTGGCCTTGGAAATAGAAACTAGGGTACTATCGAAAACAGGTGATTTTTTTTGCTATTAATTCGGTTTTTTTAACAGAGAAACCCGGGTTTTTTTAACAGAGAAACCCATATTCAAAGTAATGAAAATAAATTCATTAAGTAAAATTTATAGTAGGTTAACGACAAGATAGACATGTTTCTGATGTACATAAAACCATTAAGAGTGTGTAATTTGAAATTTAGTTCGATACACAACATTACATTATCTATAATTCAATAAAGTCATTTCATTTCAACTTATTTTTATAGGAAGCAAATTGGGTTTATTTATGTAAACTTTGAAAGCAAAAGGCAAAAGTTCTGAAGAAAGAACTCTAAACTTGAGTTAAATGGGGTAAATAGCACTGGAAGTGAGGACGTTTAACTCTTGACAGTAGATCCAAGTATCTCAAAAAATGTTGAACTGTATTTTAAAATTAAAAAAAAAATATTAGATATTACCAAACGGAAAATGTTTCATACCAAATCAATTAAAAATGGAAAAGTTATATGGGCTTGCGTTGTTTGGCATTATCGAGGAGGCTGCAGTCAATAAACTTCAAAATAAAGATAACTAGACCCGGTTTGTTGTAGGTATAATCAAGTTTATTGGCAACACTTGTTACACTGGGGTTCGTGTTGTTTATTCTTTAGTTTTCAATGTTGTGTCATGTGTACTATTGTTTTTCTGTTTGTCTTTTTCATTTTTAGCCATGGCGTTGTCAGTTTGTTTTAGATTTATGAGTTTGACTGTCCCTTTGGTATATTTCGTCCCTCTTTTATAGCTGGACATGTTTTACAATTACATTTGTGTCAAATGTTCTTTACTAAATACATCAAAAATATCAATTTGCTTTGACATTATCAATATTGTCTGTAACATACACTTTTTTTTTAGATTGTGGGGATGGTACATGTGCCACTGGGGAGGATTGTGAGACGTGTCCTAAGGACTGTGGATCATGTCCATTAAAGTCATGGGCGATAGCTCTTATTGTTACATTTTTAGTCCTTGCCGTTACTGCAGCGTGTATCGTTTTTGGAGTAAGTTTAGTGTTGAAAGGTCTTTTTGATAACTATCTGCCAAAACATACTCTGAATTTTTAAATAAGTAAATGGAATAAATTCAGTTGCTGGCTAATTAATTTACATGAAATTTATAATATGCAATAGGTAAAGAAACATAACAAAACATGTATTTTTAGATTAAATCTTACATCTACCCCTAATAATTCAGTACTCCATGTAATCGGTCTTTCCTACTTGCGCTTTAATCATTGTAAAATTGTGGTATTTTGAAGAAGAAAAGACGATATGCCTTGGAACAGGCCAGCTACCAACCCCTCAAAGAGCTGTTGCAAGGGTTGGTACAGTCAATGTAGCCATCGTAGAGCAACTCACTATAACGATTGAATTGTTTGTGTAATCTTTCATCGTATTTTCGTTTTTTAATTTAATTGGTAGAAATTAACCTAAAGTATTAATCAAAACCTTGTAATTCAGTGTTTGTCGCCGGTCGCTGTTTTCAATATATGTTTTTTTTTTTGTTTTTTTTTTTTATCTTTATTACAAATCATAAATTTAGATACATTTTGTCATTTCGGGGGCTTTCAATGCTTATAACCATACGGTACTGGCTTTGCTCAATATTTATGACCGTATGGTGTTCTACAGTTGCTAAGACCTTCGTCATTTGGTCGGTCCCTGGTGGACTGGTGTCTTAATGGTATTCAAACCGCAATGTTTTATTATATATTTAAGCAAACTTATTTTTTAACTTGTAGTATTTTCGATATCAACAAAGAAAGTTATTATGGGACGAATCATGGATTGCTAAACACGATGACATCAAAGAAGGTAAACATACGCTTTTTATTACCTCACCTATCTCAAGGGGCAAAGTGAGCTTTGTTCATCACTTGCAGTCCGTCGTCGTTGTTTTACAAACTGGGGCAAATTTAACCAAACTTGACCACAATCATTAATGGAGTATCCTGTTTAAAACAAATGTGTCCGATGACCCTGCCTACCAACACAAATGACTTACATGGCATAAAAAAGAACAAAGAGGTAAAAAGCAAGGGTAATGACGATTTTATCTTAAAAACTATAAAATATAGATTGAAATTTTAATATTGAAAATGATAAGCAATTAAAAAAAGAATTGCAAATAATACGAAATAGTTTATTTTGTGTTATGTGAAAAAAAAAGTCCTTCCTCCGCATCCTCATCGATAAAGAAACATGAAAACGTAATAGTTTTTAAATCCTTTTATGGAATCCGTTGTTTATATCTAGTCGATCACAAAACTAAATTGTCACATCAAAATTGTAGAGCCGAGGTCAATTTATAAAACCAGTTCAAGAATGACACTCTATAAATTATTGCTAGATGCTGAATATAAACATTGCGCAATGTACATGACCAGTAAAAGTTTATATACCCATAAACTAATCATGTATTTCAGATGATGGACTAAGAGGTGCATTTGGCAGTATGATCAGTGTGAATTGTACAAGTAACAACGACATGAGCGGGACTAACAGTATGGCTATGTCCGCAACACGAAAACAAGTGTTTGCTAAAACAGCTATATAGTATGTATATTTTGGGAGCAATTTAATACATGAGCAGAAGTTCAATAGCTTTATATTTCAGGTCTTAATTTCAGTTACCTTGCTATTGAATAATAAATTGTATCATAAAATTTTATATAGATTATTGCATTCTCACGTTATAAAGCATCCCAGGTTTTCAATCTGTAAAAACGAGTTGATTTTTCTATAGAAAAAAACTAATCATACATGGACTTCACTTTAAAATTAATATGTCAGTGTAATAATTTCTTCACTGGAACGATTGACTAAGTCTTGATTTTCGCGATTTTATGCATGAGGTTGAAAAATCCTATGAAATGTTTCAAGCATTAAACCAAAACTGTTCTTACTGTCCTCAATAATTTTACATGAGGTTATTTTGAAGATATTTTGCTTCCAATTTTTGAACATTCTCAGTAAAAAGAATTAATATACAGGAAAAGATCAACGAATTACGGAACAAAATTAGCATGGTAACAAAGACGACATCTTAACGTATTCACACACGTCCATATCCAGAATACATAGCATTTGCCCTAGGCATAGACAGTGTCCCTACGACATACGAGTTTTTTTATGTCCTCTTTGTATCTTCCAACAACTCTTCAATGACAAGTTAGGTTTATATATCATCTTTTCTATTCATATCTGTTTTGCTTCCAATATTTATTACATTGCATTTACCTTTCCAACCGTATCAATCGTAATTTTTAGCTATAACTTGTTTTTAATTTTTGTTGTTATTAAATTGATATTATTTATTAAAAACATAAAAATTCGATTTTGCAGCAAAGGTAGAACAGTTTGCGTCAGGAAAATAAAGAAAAAAGAATTTTCATTAACATCAAAGATACGAAAAGAAGTTAAAGCTACTAGGTAAAAAGTAAAATCACAAAAATACTGAAATTAGAGGAAAATCAATTCTGAAAGTCAATAATCACATGGCAAAATCAAATAACAAAACGCATCAAAAACGAATGGACAAGAGCTGTCATATTCCTGACTTGGTACAGGCATTTTCAAATGTAGAAAATGGTGGATTAAACCTGGTTTTATAGCGCTAAACCTCTCACTTTGATGACAGTGTAATCAAATTCCGTTATATTTACATTGATGCGTTAACTAAACAGACACAATAAATAAAAAAGTCAAAATATGGGTACATCAGTCATCATCGTATAACAATTTTAAAAGGAACAAGTTAACAGAACACACAAACATCTATCTACAAACACATTTATTGATTTGTGTGTCTGACGTCAGAAAATTTTATACGTCACATAGATTTGTCGTTCAATGTGCATACAAACAATTTTAAAATAAAAGTATTAATATATTACTATCAACAAGTATAAAATGAGGATACTCCGGCCCATAGCCCGAATGTCTCTGGAATTAATGGGGGTTTGGAGCCAAGAAGCTTTGACTTTAATCGTCAAACTTCAATCGGATGATCAGTGGCCTGTTTACCTTATTTTCCAGTGGCAGTCCATATTTCCAGCACTTAAACACAATTAGCTAAATTGTTATATTTTTTTTTATTAATTCATGCTCGCCCTGAACATGAATGTAATTTTTATCACTGAATGCAAAAACAAATATCAATGAAAAAATCAGCCGACATTAGTTATATGAAGTGAATAACCCAATTCGACCATTACACAATTGCAGAATGCTAAATGTGAATATTTCAGCAACATGTGTTTATCGATATATTGTAGAGAATTAGACCAGCTAAACCTGTGTAAGTTTGTAGCAGGATGTATAGATGTACCAAACGTTTGTATACTAACAGAGTACTGTCCTAAAGGTAGCATCAGTGATGTTCTTATGAATGATGAAGTGCCACTCAACTGGGCATTCAGGTTGGTAATCTACAACAGCAGCACAAGATTTTAAAATACTTATGGAAAGTAATTTTTAGATGTATTGGTATTTTAACAAAACATCATAGTATCATAGTACTTTTTTAAAATTTTATTCCAATGGAATAAGATTGAAAGCAGTCAATTGTCTTTCCAATTGAGTAATAGGGTTGATATTTAATTTACTTTGCCTCTCATTTATCATAGGTTTATAAATCAATCTTTACTAAGTAATTAATTTTGATCTCGCTTGATAATCTCCAGACTATTTTTTTTATTAGAATGGACAAAGTAAACATTTCTTGCACAATGGTTTCGGTTGTTTACTCTTTTCGCATGCTTTTATTCAATAGTTTATCAAAGTTGTAAATATTTATTTTGACATTTAAGGTTTTCATTTGCAAGCGACATTGCAAGAGGCATGAATCATTTACATGATCACAAAATAATCCACGGAAGACTAAAGAGTAATAACTGTGTAGTGGATGATAGATGGACAGTGAAAGTCACAGACTATGGTCTTACAGAATACCGGACAAAGGACAAAATGATGATAGACCTTGATGACGACGATGATGATAATGATGATGATTATTACAAGGAAATGAGAACACATGTTTATCGAGCACCTGAGTTGTCCGGACAGTCTCCATACATCCCCACTGAAGCTGGAGATGTTTATGCCTTTGCTATTATATTGGTTGAAATAGCGACACGCAACGATCCATATGGTGTAATATTTTTTTTTAATTTTAATATCTGAAAGTAAAATACTTGAGTCAGGCTGATTTAATTACTATTAATGAGCAATCATTGTTTGATTTAAGAAAACTGAATAGCAAAAAAAAAGCTTCTG
The DNA here is from genome assembly GCF_963676685.1 of Mytilus edulis. Classification (NCBI taxonomy): domain Eukaryota; kingdom Metazoa; phylum Mollusca; class Bivalvia; order Mytilida; family Mytilidae; genus Mytilus; species Mytilus edulis. The sequence continues at coordinate 116,230,166 of NC_092344.1, read as the reverse complement.
TTTAAATATCTGCAGTAGCATTGACTCGTATAAATGAATTCCATATATGTCTTTATTTTTGAATTATGATTCAATGTATTTCGTACCATCAGATTTTTTACGATAATTTTCACAATCTGTAAAAAGTGGTACGCGATCTTTCACGAACCAAAAAAAAAAAAAATTTTTTTTTGAAAATATTTCATTTTTTCAAAATGTTTGATTGTGCTAACACAAAGTAACTTTGAGAACAATTTGAATAAATAAAGTGTAATGCGATTTTTCAAAGAAAAGTTGTTTAGTCATTTGAAGATCAATCTTCCTTTTGTAATTTTGTAAAAACGGTTTAGTTTTAAACCTCGACTTTTCCATATACTGATCATAATAATAAATTATTTTCGCGTCTAACTCATTAAATTAGATAATATTTGATTCACGATCATATAACAGAGCTTTCACGATCCAATCGCAATACATCAAATAATTCTACCTGAAGATATTTACAGGACGAAGATGTAAATGACCTTCCTGTAAACTGGAAACCTCCTGTTCCAGACCTCGACCCAGAATATGGAGATAAAGATAATACGTGCCCTTGTCCTGATGATTATATCAATGTAAGTGATTTATTGATAAAGCTTAAAAATTTGAAAAAAATATAAATACTAATGTTGCTTTGTCATTGCATATGGGTTTATTCACTTATTCATTGTTTACTAGACTTAATTTTTTAGTAGTTCTTATAAATAATCATACTAACATTAGGAGGATGGAATTCATGCATTTCTTGCCCTGATAGATTTTGAATTTTGGAGATCTTTAGTTATATTGTGTATCAAACTTAAACGAAACTACTAAAATAAATAGTGATGAAAAAATTCTGTTAGGAATACCATATCTGAAATAAGGCTGAACATATTCAATACCACCTCTTTTCACAATAAGCCAACTTCAGATTTAAGTCAATGCACTAAATAAAGGCAACAGTAGTATATCGCTGTTCGAAATTCATAAATCGATTGAGAAAAAAACAAATCCGGGTTAAAAACCAACACTGCGGGAAACACATCAAATACTACGATACAACAGAAACACAACACTAATACGTATTCAAAAATCATAAACTTAAATTCATATACTCTGCTCATCATATCTGTTTTCAAGTTTAAGTTAAAAAAAACGAGTTAGTTTGGTATAATATATATCTTGCAACAAAATAGCCAATACAAACCAAACTTGGCAGGAATGGTGTATATATGACAGATCCTTTCTCATTTTGGTTTTTATCAATTGAAAAACAAGACCATCAAATGTAACAAACTCGTTAAACGTCAACACATATTCATGTGAATATCATTTTGACATATTAAAAAAATGTTTAATCCCAACACATATTCTTGGCAATTCTAGGTTGACATACAGATGTTATTTAGTTTCGTTTGGATGTCAGTAAAAAAACTCGTCAGTGGTTGTCATCGCTCATATTTTAAAGTTATAATTAGTACAAAATAATTGTACAAATTATAATTTGTATTTTGATTTTGTACAAATTCTAATTAAGTACAAAAAGAGCCTGTACAAATTACAATTTGTATAATAATTGACGAAAATTCACTTATAACTTGTACAATAATTTATAATATGGATTTTGGTTAAAGAAGCATTGATACACTTCACCATAGAGTTGTTATTAAATAATCACACAGAATACCTTAGTAACAAAGTACAAAGATACTTGTTCATCTCTCGTTTGAGCCGACGAGTAAATGATGGTATCAGGAGTTGCATCTTTTGTCTTTCACATTTAACTCTTCTTCCCGTCAATGTGTTGTTTGTATTATCTTCTCTTTTGATGATGTGTTTTGTACGTGTGACTTTTTGTGTTTCTTTGATACAAATGACGTAGCTCTGTACTTTTAAACATCCCGCCATTATGTTATTGTTCTATTGTAATACCATTATGTTATTGTTCTATTGTAATGCCCTTATGTTATTGTTCTATTATAATTTTGAAAATACTTTGAACGACAAAATTATTTTATATCTCTTCCTGTGTGACGTTTACAATCTGACGTTAAACACGCGACTCAACACGAGAGTTGATGTGAACCTTTCCATTTAGTCACAGGACTTCAAATATTTCAATCCTTTATGGGTTGAGTTAAAATACATATATAAGTTTACTTTGGGGTCAATTGATTTAATACGTGGCCAAAGCTATAATATTATTATTTACGCTCTTTAAGTTACTGCAAAATGTTCTGCACCTAGCAGGGAATGATACACGAAAGAACAATGATGTGTACACCAAGAACAATCATAATGGGCTTACAGTTAAATTGAGTATGCCACTGACATTGAAACACCAATCATTCTTACCAAAGCGTGAACTATGTGGACAATAGATCCAAGACTAATATTTTACCAAGAAAACGGGACAGTAACTATCAGAACTTGTTGTTTAGATTTAATGTTATTATAAAGAATTCTCCGTATGATCGTGTCCAAACCAATCCTCGAAATATCTGAGGCGTAATTGTTGAATTTGGAGATATTGAGTATCTAATTGGAACAGCTGTATGAATTTAAACAGGGTATTTACGTCTTAAGTTAAAATGAAGGTCTGAAAGACACATGTTAATTCACAGCAACGGTTCCTAAGCTTCAAATTTCGCTACGTGAAGCAGTTAAACAGCCTTACAAAATGGGTTGTCCGGGATTTCTTTCATGTAAATTTATAGGCGGGTACAGCACTTCTAAATGTAAATGTGATTGTCGAAAGATGTTGTGCAATTCACGATTCCATAATTCACTATCCTGCTCCAACGAATGATAAAGAACTTTAGTTTTGATAAATCAGGTGTACTGTGTGGTCATTCAATAACAATTCTGTGGTGTGTATAAAAAAAAATTTCCAACCAAAATACAAGTTATAAAATTGTTGTTCAAGTTATACGTGAATTTTCGTGAATATTTTGCAATTTGTAAAGAAGTCAAAATACAAATCATAATTTGTACAAACTCATAGTTCAAAATACAAAACATTGTTATATAAAATGGAATGCAAATGTTGTAGTTACTGAATCAATGTTGGGATACTGTAATTATAAACAGACCAGACTTTGATACTATAAAGAAAACTATCCATAGAATCAATCCCCACAAGATGAGTCCAGTAGATCTAATGATGGCAATGGTAAGAACATATGTTGTTTTCTACAAGTGATACCAGAAAACGCGTGGACAAATTATTATACATGAAGTGGCTCAGATACCTTGTACTTTTATTTCCGATTAAAACAAATTGATCGTTTTTTACATTCTAAAAACACAGCTATGAAACAAATTATATATAGTAACATGTTACAAAACAATGGTCATCCATATAGTTACGAACAATCTGAAATAATAATAAAGGACTTTGAGTTATATTGTTTCCCTTTTTTTTCTTTGTCTTTGCACATCTTATTTATGTATACTTAACTTTTATATTGAATTCAGCTGACTTTCTTAAATCATGTAATCAATTGCTCAATCGTAGATCAAAACATATTTTCGTAAGAAATCCATGCTTATTATTCTGAGAATATCAAACAAAAGGGCATCTAAAAAATATGTCATTAATATATTCCAGATGGAGAAGTATTCCAAACATTTAGAATCTATCGTAGCAGAGAGAACCCAGGACTTAGTACACGAGAAACAGAAAACCGACCGATTGCTTTACAGTAGGTTAAATCTAACGTAAACATTGTTTTACTTTCCTCTAAGCTACCTTAAAGTATAATTAGTTTATAATTAGATCGCATGATAAGATAATTTGCTTCATTAATGATTTATCTGCTCCAGACAACCTCTATTCAATTTACTTCAGTTGAACTATTAAAGAAAATGATGGCATTGTGGGAAAAAATGGTGTAGTTCGACAACAATCAGAACGACGAAGTGAAAATTGAACATCGTGGTGTTTGTTAAAAGAATATGTTAGCATTTTGTTGAAAGATAAACTGAAGAGAATTGCGCTTTTGGGCGATATTTTGATTTAGTCGAGAGTTTGAATGCATTCAGAACTTTACGAACTCGTCTTAATATTGCCACATTGTTATATGTTATATTTATACTTTTAGGGAAACAATCAAATACAAACTAATGAACTAGATCTACTATCTATACACAGTTTTATAAAATCTCAAATACCGCCCAATTACTTTGTTTTAGTCAAAGAGAACTCTGAAATGAAAGTGAAAGCAGGTCTTTTACAATCTGAACATTTATTTCTTTAAAAACGTCTATACACTTGGATTAGAACCCATGTCCTTTTACCTTATTTATCTACTTCTATTTACAGGCATGTTGCCAAGGTCTATTGCTGATGACTTAAAAATTGGCAAATCTATTGAAGCAGAATGGTTTGATAGCTGTACCATCTACTTTAGTGACATTGTTGGGTTCACAACCATTTCCGGTGGGAGCACACCAATACAGGTGGTACAGTTACTCAACCAGTTATATATTACCTTTGATGACATCATCGACAAATATGACGTATACAAAGTAGAAACTATTGGTGATGCATGTATGTAATCATATATTGTTTTGAATTAATTAATAATCGTGTAATTAAAAATTATTCACAGAAACAGTATTTAGCTCAACATACAATGTTATTTCAAAAAATAAAAGTATGGTCATGTCCGAATGATGGTCGATATATTAAATGCTGCACGCTTACATCGATAAATCCAACAATGTGTAATAGTCAAAGATAAGCAACACAATTTTATTTTTATTTATCTGTTTTAAAGGTTCTTTCAATTGATTTTGTTTTAATCTTTTCAACAGAAATCTTCAACAAAAATGATGTCAAATTGAAGAAGTTGTTCTATCCTCTTATTTGTTTTCACTTTCGTGATGGTGACGTTTCATTTCCTAGGTGCACGTATATTGTAACGCGTCTGTTTACATGAGCAGCAATATAAAGCTGCTACAATATTTTGATTTGGTAAAATCTTTGATTTATGATATTACAACAACAAAATACTGAAGAAGTATGAAATTTATTCTAAACCAATTTAAGAATTGTCATTTATAGCTATCTTTTTGGACTTGATAACGTGTATGTTAACGCCGGTTATCAAATCATTAAATTATGTCTGTATTGATCACTTACCCAACAGAGCTTTCCCGGGACGATTCTTATTAGACATTTTTCTTTTGCCTCTTCCTGTTTTCAATGTTAATAGTTACAAAAGAAATTCAGCATGGTAAGATGTTTTACACAGACACATGAAAAAGGCTACAGTAATTTACCGATGTTGAAATCTTGCATCTATTTTCATTACAAAAAATAAAGCGAAGACAATTTAGGGACGACATCAAAAGTTCAATGAAGGATAAAAAACTTAATTCAAATAGTTTTTTTCATTGACCCCCCTACCCCTATTAACTTAATTTGGGAAAAATTGATTGATCCATATGAATATATGTAAAAATCAATGTCGGATAACCAAATCTTGCAGCAGTTCAATCCCCCACCCCAAACTATTTGAATTAAGTTTTTTTTTTTTTTATCTTACATTGATCTTTTGATGTCGTCCCTTAGGGATTTTCGTTTTTAACCACTCAACATTAAACTAAACTAGATTTGGAATTTCGAGCAATAGCAGATGGCACCCTTGTCCCCCAATTGAAAACAAATGAATTTTGATATTTCCAAATTAAAACAGCGCATCTACACATGCCATTAAACATTTAATTTTCATTAAGTTTAGAAAATTTTGAAATCTTGGACAATTTACCAATTTCCATATTAATGGTGACCATTTCCAAAATTTTAAAGACAAATAACACGTCATATTACATATTCATATACTTTTATTGATTTGATGTAATACTCTTTAAGAAAATGCTGCTGTAATGTATTCTACCATAGGGTCAATGTTAAACTTTCCCCTGTTTCCATGACAATGACGGCCATTTTGGAATTTCTAAATACTGTCTACTTAGGCTAGTCCTACCAGGTAACATTTATATAAAGTGTCATCCAGTATAAGGTCTTATAATGAAAGATTTAGTGTTGATTTTTCGCAGTTTAGCAGTTTCAATGGAAAAGAAAAAAGTAAAATAACAAAAACACCCAACTCCGATAAAAATTCAAAACGGAAAACCCCTTATCGAAGGGCAAAACCGAAAGCCTAAACACAACAAACGAATGGATAATAACTGTCATATTCCTGACCTGGAACATGAAGCCATCTTGAAATGCTATACCATATTTGAAAAAATATTTCATATTTATGAAAAACATTCAGACGTTATAATTTTCAAAGGTAAATCTAAAATATACATAAACATAACGGAAATTCTACCTTTCAGATATGGTTGTTTCTGGAATACCTACACGAACATGTTTGCATGCCCGAGAAATCTCCAATATGTCGTTAGAAATAGTAGCTGCATGTAAAGTGTTTGTCATTCCACATAGACCTTCGGAACCACTCAAGATAAGAGTGGGACTTCATTCAGGTTAGTACTTATTTCCATGGTTTCTGGTAGACAATGTGAAAATATATAATACAATTTAATAAATTAGAAGACGATGATACGTGTTATCGTTGTTTTTCTAATAATTTCTTTTGATAGAATATTACATTTTTTCATTTCATTCTTATCTTTCACTAGTCATGATAGGGCACTTTATAGCTTGCTGTTCGTTGTGAGCCAAAGCTCCGTGTTGAAGTCTGTACTTTGACCTATAAATGTTTTACCTTTTACACATTGTGTCTGGGATGGAGAGCTATCTCATTGGCAATCCTACAATAGCTTATTATTTATTCTATGATATATTCAATTTTGCGGTCATAAAATTGAATATTTGCCCTATTTCTTATATTTAATTGCATATATTATAATTTTGTATTTGCCTTTTTCTCAATTATACTCTACACTAATGTTTTGAATTACTCACCAAACAGTGGTCTTGTTTAGTCGTTATATTTTATTAAGCTTTTTAAACCGATCCCTTATATATCTATATCATCAGGTTTCCTAACGTTTTGATCTCAAGGCTTTTGAAGGCTAATACAGTTAGGAACTTACACATTTTGAGATTGTTTTACTTTGATTACGCGCTTAAATGTTTACAGGTCCAGCCTGTGCTGGAGTTGTTGGTCTAAAAATGCCACGATATTGTTTATTTGGAGATACTGTAAATACAGCATCCAGAATGGAATCAAACGGAGAAGGTAAGCTCAAAAACTAAGTTGTGTTCACTTTATAATTATTCAGCTTAAATTTTACTAACGTTCTGTATATTAACTAGCTATGTCAGCAGTTTATTAAGTAGATATCAAATTTTTTTTTTAATCTACCAGATTATCTTGGAGATGCTAAATGTTTTGGCTTATTTTAAAACTAAATTCCTTTTGACATTCAATTTTTTTCTCAAGAATATGAAAACGATTCGAATCATTTTAAGTAATTGTTCAAAATATTCCGAATTGAACAATTTTTTTAGACAAAATTTTTGTTATCAAAACGTCAAAACACTTCGGTGTTGACATGAATATGAATAATGTGGTAATTTGTTTTTAAATTTCCTGTTTACAAAACTTTGAATTTTTCGAAAAACTAAGGATTTTCTTGTCCCAGGCTTAGACTACCTTAGCCGTATTTGGCACAATTTTTGGTAGTTTGGATCTTCAATGCTCTTAAACTTTGTATTTGTTTGGCTTTATAAATATTTTGATATGAGCGTCACTGATGAGTCTTATGTAGACGAAACGCGCGTCTGGCGTACTAAATTATAATCCTGGTACCTTTGATAACTATAACATCAATATTGGGTTATTTCTCTGAGAGCAAGGGGAATGTATATTTTTAATTGGTAAGCATATTATGTTTTATTGCCTAGTATCTTAAGGATGTATTCTTCTGACGTCTCAGTCTCGTTCAAATCTCGTTCTTGAATTATTTCAAAACATGTGATAAAAGTGGAAAATATCAATGAATTCAAAAAATGTTATAATCAATCTTAACTCTGTGAAAAAATTGTGTATTAACAATGATTAGTTTTTGAGTATTCAATTTTTCAATTTTTTTTTTACTTATAAAGTCTGTCTTTTTAGCCAAAATTTTGAGAAAATGGATGAGAGGTACAAAAAATGACTCTACCCGGAACATGCACATCCCATATCACTTTTTTCTTTGCAAAATTCTTATATATGTATTTTATTACAAAAAAGTTAAAATAATATGCATTTTGTTCTTAAAACGGAGAAAAATTACAAATTTACAAAATTGTCAGCATGGTAAATTTGACACAAGAAGCATCAAAATATGATAAAACTTTCTAATATCAACACTTTAAGTTAGATTTATTCAGATTGGCCCATTTCATCTTTATTGTAAGTATGACACAAAGTTTAATTGTGAAACTGTGATTTTTTCATGATAATAGCCCAAAAATAAGTAAAATGTGATGAAAAATTGGAAAATCATCACAATTGGGCACTTTCAAAGGTCCGTAGCAAAAAAAGAAGTACACCACCATATGATTTTTTCTTCACCAATCACTTTTTACAGTCATATAAAACTCAAAAACAGGTTAAGAAAAAAAGTTTAATTCTAGAAATGTTTGGCTCCTCAAGGGTGTACATCCTTAAGAGGCTGTTATTGAAATTGTGTTTACAAGACAACAGTAAATACAACTTTTAAAACCGTATTGAAAACTGTATCATAGTGTGGTCAAGTGAAATTTCAGATTTTCACTGATGTTTATTTTGTCTTTTAGCATACCGAATTCATATGAGTAATTTTACATATGAAGAATTGGAACACATGGGTGGATTTGACTGCGAATCAAGAGGCACAATTCCAGTTAAGGTACTTATAAACGAAATAGTATTTTAGGCAATTGTCATATGAAACAGCATACAATCAAGCCATACTCAGTATATTTTTATATTGAAATTTTAAAATTTTCAAAAACAACTATAAAACACAGAAATGTGCCTTATAATGAGATGCATCAGGGGATATTAGACACGATGCCTAAAAATAAGTCAAATTTTTCTTTTGTATTATTAAAAAAAATCTCAAATTCTATTTGTTCTCAACTTCTGCCTGCGTACAGGTAATATTTAAGTTCTGAGTTATTTGTTCCAATTGTCATTTTCACATGCTGTATTATAGGGTAAAGGAGACATGAAGACATGGTGGTTACTTGGACATACCAATGATTATAACAAAATCCATGAATCATTAGTCAACCCAATAATTCCACAAGGTAGATTGACACCTATCGACAGTTCAAGGGCAGATGTTTCGGAAGCTGACATTCCAGGTATTAATAAATTTCAAGCACTGGCATATGGATAAAAAAAATATACATTATTGTGGAGCTACACCAAATACTGAGAAAAAAATATTTTTAAATTTGAGCATGGCTGATGGTTCATGCTACATTGTTATATTAAAGGACTAAAAAATTGAATGGAAAATCAAGCTTTGTATTCGTTAAATCTTTTTACAATAATTAAAGCTAAAAACTTTTTGTAATGTTTTATTGGCAAAAACTACATACACAAATAGTCATAGTAAGTAAGTCCATAGTACATCAGCAAAATCGGGACAAATACATAAAGTTGATATTTTGAATCATTGGACAAACTTATAAGTAAATAATAAACAAAGAAAATCTCACCTGGGCAGCATGAATTGGTAGATGTTTTTATTACATAAAAGTTTACTTATAAAGGCATTCTATTAGTTGGAGCCAGGGGTTCCAGGAGAATTCGCTCTTTGCAATGGTTTATTTTTATAAAATATTATTTTTTCAGTAAACAAAGATAATTTATAAGGCTACAGTATTTACTTGTCCACATTGCATTTTTGTTTTGTATATATAACATTTAGTTAATAATATTATGAGGTTTCTTGTGTAGTTATAATTCTGTTTTGTTCTAATATTCCAAAAAAGACCTACAATGGTTTACTTTTATAGATTGTTATTTGGATGGAGAGTTATCTCATTGGCACTCGTACCACATCTTCCTATATCTATATATCTTAATTAAGGGGTAGTTCAATTTGGACTTTTGAATATATCCATTTATTAAGTTTTTCCCAAACATCAAATACTTTTGGATAGAATATGTGTTCTAGAGTTTCTGTTGAGTCCGTACAGAAAGTGCATTTATTGTTTTGTGAGACTTTTATTTTGTACCACACGGTAGATTGACACCTATCGACAGTTCAAGGGCAGATATGTCGAAGCTGACATTCCAGGTATTCATAAATTTTACTCACCATAACATGGTATATGGACTTAAGCATTAGATGGAAAATCAAGCTTTGTATTCGTTAAATCAAAACTAATCAAACAATTGTATAGCGCTTGTTTCTTTCAACACGACATATTTTATATGTTTTTGCAGGTGGATGACTCGAAGGTACATTTGCTGTTGTCTTGTTATCTCTTTTTCAAAGACAACATTGTTCGTCATTTCTCGATGTTAAGTGTCCTTTATTATTTTTCGGTTCAGAAAAAGTCTTTTCATATTTTGATGCATGCATGGTTTCATATTCTTTACATAATATATTTAATTAGGATAAAACAAAATATTAGTATCTTATGCATTGTGTGACATAGGGATGTAAAAAGTGTGTACCATATGTTGTAGTCTGTATTGGTATACAATAAGGGTCGTACGATCCATTGACAGACGAATCTACGCCTAGCACCCGACATTTAGGAGTTTGAAAAGACTGGTAGGTTCGGAGTATTATAATGTGTTCATGTAGGATGAGATGTTTTGCATTATGAACTAGCACGTTTAAAACCGACTCAACGTGTCGGTCTAGTACGAAGTAGGGTTATATTCTTATTATGTTTAGATGTTTTAGTCCTGCTATGCATATTATATTTTCTACTGTACAAACACCTGCTTCATCATAATGAACTTGCGTCGTAGAATACAATATCAGAAATTTATAATTCCAGCTTTACTACTTGTTCCATGAGGAAAATGGAAACTTCTGCTTTAAAGGATTAATAATTATAGGGCTGTTATTAAAAATGTATCTGTTTGTCCCACTGAATAAATAAATTGTACGAACTCTAGTTAATTGTTTGCTATATTTTTCAGAATCAGACAAGTCAAGGAAGATCAGTAACATCAGCACTTCAAACGATTCCGGCTATAATGAAAAAAATGACGATGTTCTACCTGATATAGACATGTGATTTAGTAGACAGAAATAGACAGCCTGTGTGCAATGCCTTGACTTTGGTGCTTAGCTGTCTGACAAGTAGTGAATGTAGCATCGATAAAATTTTGAATATTGATTCGCATGATGGCAATTTCTCTATCCTTCTGGACAGTACTTACGATATTTATATCCTTTTGAGAGAAAACAATATAACAACAAATAAATACCCTGTTCAAGAAAACCATTTTTTTAAATATAAATTTGGCAGTTATACAACATTGTCGTAGTGACTTTCCAAACAACTTTTATTAACTGTAATAGTACATGTTTTAAAAAACAACGATTACAATGTATTATATGGCATTATACAATTACAGTCGCAAAGGCTTTAAAGCCCTGGACCAAATTGCATTTGGTCACTAATTATCAAGAAAATGTAAGATCTCAGACAAAATTCTGTCTTCTCGGAGATCAATTGCAACAACTTGTGAAAAGATTAATAACAATAATGTGATATAAAGGATATATATACATTGCCAATCGCTGCTACTGAAAATCAGAAACATGGTTACTTAAAGATCAATTTTAAAGTCTAATGTAACACCTTTCACTGAAAGGATGACTTGTATCTAACGAATCTTCCATTTCTTCCGATTTTAAAGTGCTCATAACTCTTTGTCAAAGACCTTAACATTTTGAATAGACAAGCAAACAAAAATCAATCACACTAATTTCATGCAGAGTCAGTTTACTCCAAAGGTGCATGATAAGCTAATTTAGGAGTTTAAATGAACGTCTTTATTATTTAAGGTGAACAAACCTTGTTACCTGTTATAACAGATTAAGTGATAATAACTGAATGATATGTCTCACTTATTTTAATAAACTACAACACATTTGTATGTCAGTTAAAATTTATGACGTCTGAGTTATCTGCCCATCTATGCATATCCGGTATCTTCATGTCATGGACACTACAGAGTTAATGATGGAAGACGGATCAGATTAAAATCAGTCTGCTGTCTGATCATATATCTTGTTTCAGTCGTTACGACATCTCAATTCGCTTCATCGACCCACAAACAATAACTTAAAGATATACAAAAGTTTTATTTCAAACGAAGATTAAAAACAAAATTAGATATATTTGTCATATTAATAGCAGTTGTAACCGAGAATACTTAATATGTAGATTTTAAAGTCTCTTGAATGATTTATGAATGGTTTGGTATAGTAAGTACAGTAATTAGTTGATACTATTTGTCAAACAATTCAAAATTTCATTCCACTTAATTTCATATACATAACTAATGCTTTGATGTGTTAAACATAATTAAAGATGCTGACACTCGTCATAGAATTCGTAGCGCGTATACACATTTATAATACTCTTGAGAACAGGTAACGTTGTATGTGAGTAGTAAATATAAGCCATAAAAGTCAACTCTATTTGATCTTTGAATTTTGAACCTTGCAAAATGTGACAATTTCGCATATGTATCTTTCCAGAAATCTTTTTATATCGTTTAAACGAAACTGTGAGAAAAGGTTTACAACTGAATGTAAAAAAACTGTCGCATAACTGGTTAATCATTATAATATACATATACACGCAATGAATAATGGTGTCCGAATAAAATTCCAACTTTTCTTTTTGAAAAAGCTAAATTGTTTCCGAGAGAAATATACGGAAAATTAAACCAAGTTAACAAACAAAGGAATAGGTCCGGTAAGGATCGATTTTGGCCTCAAATTTCAGATTCATCTGACGAAAAATTTTGACCACTTTTTAAACTCTTACGTGTCTATTTTATTTGAATTAATTAGTTTATGTGAAAGATTTTAACAGATTTAGTCATTAAAAACGATCCGATTCAAGCTCAAATATGAAAAATCTACCTAATATGCCGAAAAATGTCACTTTTCAGATGGTTTTTGGTAAAAATGAAAGTGGCCGCATCCGTGTTCATCCTCAACCTTTATATATGTTATGTATTATCATAAAATACAACTTACATTTCAATATTAAGGATGAACACGAATGCGGTCACTTTCGTTTTACACGAAAACCGTCTAAAATTTGACTAAATTGGATTTCAGTAATTTAGCATAACTTAATGGTGCTAGTACCGGATATATGTGCATTGTATTGTCAAAAACAGCCCATATTTATGAAGCAGGAGCATTCTACTGTCAAATAAATAACTAAAGGTTTACATTTTAACAATTTTGTAAAACTGCTATATTTTGGGGCCAAAAAGGGGTCTTACTGAACCTACTCCTTTTCATAATTTACTCTTCTTTAGAAAAAAAAACAACACTGAAGAAAACTTAAAAGCTGATGTTCAAACTTTTTGAATAGTAAATAAAGTAGTGAACGGGTTTTGTAAATGTAGGATATAGTTACTGTGTTGAACCTTTTTATTACAAAACAGAAACAAAATAAAAGGAAAATTAAATCGAAAATTCCCTTATTAAATAGCAAAATTAACTGCTGAAACACATTGAACGAATAAAAAAACAACTGTCATATTTCTGACTTGATACAAGCATTTCCTTATAAAGAATATAGTGGATTTTACCTGGTATTATAGCTAGCTAAACAGCTCACTTGTATGACAGTCGCATAAACAATTTTAAACGAGCTTAAGCAGAGGAAGAACACATAGATAGATAAAAAAGAAAGAATATTTACGTAGCGATGATTGTGTTCCAATTATCTGGTTTACTCATTTATCAATCAATCACAAAAGACTCAAAAAACTATTCGTTTCTTATTTGGTGTGACAATTCACTCTTCTAAAAAGAAAATCTTCTGTTTTTATCATATGATTACAGGAACTTTTCGAAATGCAGATCTATTTTTCGTTTACTTGTCTCAAAATCATCTAATGAATATTTTTTCAGAAAAGCGTGCTATGCGTAGTGAAAAAATATTTTTAAAACTGTACCTGGATGAGAAATGCTGCTGCTGGACTACCGGTCTCTAAGAATACAAAATCATCCAAATATTTAGTTAAAACAATATTTAAACGTACATTTCTACAGTTGTTAATCAAAACAGCTGAGGTTATAGGAATGATTCAAACGGAGACACATCGAATGCTTCGATAGGGCAAGCGTTAAATTAGTTGCGAATCCTGACTCAAAATATGGGCTTTAGGTAGAGGAGAATCTGCAAAAGGCCATTCTTTAAACATTAATAATTGAAATGTAATAAAAGGTAGTTGTGTTTAAATGTTATAAAACAACTAATATTTTTGTTTTGAATGTTAAGTCATTCCTATGAGGAATTTTACGGATGCAACCACGAGCGGGTAAACCTTTATGGAAAATCTGTTTCACTAATGACGACAGATATATTCCAATTGTCGTTACTACAGTCCTTGCCACTTTTCATTGAAAATAACCTACCGAATTAGACTTATCACCGAGTACGTAATTTATTGAGCTACACTATGGTTGTCACTTATAGAGCAGGATTTTCTTACCTTGCCTGAGCACCTGAAGTCATCCCCGTTTTTTTATGGTATTCGTTTTGCTCAGTCTTTTTATTTTCTATATTGTGTTATGTGTAATGTTTTGTACGTCGTTTTTCACTTATTACCGTGTTATTGCCAGGTTGTTTTTGTTAACATCCCTTTGGTATTTTTTACCTTTGTTTTACTCTGTTCTTGCAGAGTTTCTGGGACAGTTTTCATTGTAGTTGGCATTGGAATAAGTGAAAACAATAGGAACAGATACAATTCTGGAAGCGTTTCTTTACATTAAGTACACAGTTACTCCAGATTCAGTCGAAATATTCAAAATAATTATCTATTTAAATCACTTATTATTAAGGACGTCAGAAGCAAGTTTCGTGTATATAAGACTGCTCAGCGCCGCTCAAGTCTTTATAAGGTCAAATACGAGTTGAAGAGCATGGAAATCCAAAAGTGGCGCCAAGTACAATTGAAGCTATATATACCTGGTAGTGCAAAAGTATTCGTTTTCGAATAATTCAATGATTTTACTTTATTACTAAACTTTTAGCTTGAGTAAAGTACCAAAATGTTGCTTCAAATACGACCAATGGGAGTACAAGAAAACTTATTGTTCGAAACATTTAACAAATTCGGCGACGACTGGGCTATTGGTACCTTCGAAGACGAAACGTCCGCAATCAACGGCATAAGGATTTTTTACCATAGATCTGACCATTCAGTCCAGACATGTCTATCAAACTCTACAACAGTTAATAAGCAATAAAATAACTTAATGAAGTGACATCTACGATCGTCAACAATATAATAATTTCAATATATTTTTTGTACTAGTTTCAAACATGCCCGCACAACTACATTGTTGTTATTCTGATTTTGTCGATTAATTCTACGGCAATAATATTTCCATAGTTGAACAATGATTCTTCTTTGCTTAGTGTCCAATGGCAAAAATTTCATGGGTATCGGGGGTAGGCTCTGTCACACGAAACTCATGGTATTTTATGTAAAGGCAGACATTATACCCCGATGGGGTCTCAAAGGAATTGTGCAATGGCTATATTTACTGTGTAGATAGATTTGAACCTTCCCTACCTTTTTATATGATTTTTTTAGAATGAAATTTAGGGCAAATTTGTCAATGAGACGACGCCTCCCTCACCCGAGACCAAATGATACAGAAGTTAAAAATTATAGATCAATTCGCGGCCTACAACAATGACCAACTTAAATGAAGGCTCAAATAAAAACTGTAGATAACGCAGGCAATTTTCATAATATTAATATATGTAGCCTTAAAAGAAAAAGAACTCTGCAAAAGGTATAGTAAATGAATTTTAAATAATCACGGTTGTTGATATTTTGTTTAATCCATATAGTTGACCTTGAATGTTTATATTTTACTGAAATAATAGCAAGAAAAGACAAGACCGCATCATTAAAACTTAGAAACATTGATTTGAAACCAAAGATTCACAATCATAAAGACATCATATATGCTAACAGATCGTTATAAACTCACGAAATGGTTAACTATGGTATACACATGTGCAATAAGGGTTTTCCTCGGTTTTGGATTGCGACCCGGATTTGTTGTCGCATAATCGATTTATGACAATTGAACTACGGGTACGATATACTACTGTTGCCTTTATCTATGTTAAATCTGTAAATTTGCGGAAGCATTTGTTCTTCCCTTGTTGGGATTCGAACTCATGCTATTGGGATATCGAGACAACACCGCATGCACTCTAGACCACCCGGTCACCTAGACTAACTAAACATTCAGCTTTCTATACATTGCGTCAAATCGGTATACATGCCTAAGTTTTTAATATTTTGACTATTACTATTATTTCATATTTGATCATTTGATTATTTGTGTGTTTTCAAAATTTTGCTCAGGAAAAACAAAGCGTATAGCTTTTATCAAATGAAGTGAATTGATCATGTTTTATTTCTCAACTATAAGTAGATAACATTTTTAGAATGCAGAAACTATTACTAATCAAAGTTAGTCTGGTTACCTAGATTTAAATATAACACGGTTACGGTTAGCATTTTAAGAGCTTTGATTTTATAAAAGCTATGTAATTAGAGTTTCCGTTACAGATGGCCTTAGTGGATTAAATAGGAAAGATGTGTGTTTTATAAAACTCTTATTAGGATTGATTTCAAGCAATTAATTAACCAATTTGGAGGAAATTAACGAGAAAATGAATTTATTATTAATTTCAGTATTATTTAGCTCTCTATCATTACTAAAGGGAAATAATTGGCCAGTACATACTAGGTAAGTTACTTTTTAAAACAATGTTAAACAAACTTACATTTTATAATGCATGAAATCACTTCAGATACTTTTGATTCACCTTTATATTTCTTTTATTTAATAATATTTGAATATTTATTTTAGATACTTGACTTGGACCTGCTGAAGGAAAATTGTGTTATATGTGATCTATATTAAGATAGAGATAAGAATAGAACTAATTATATAAATAACATTGATAATGTTACGCAGCTTGCTTTGATAAAGTTGAATACGTTCAATTTTATCGCTAACAAATTTGTGTATCAATAACATTAACGGTACTAAATTGTCTACACCAGATGATCATTTCGACAATAACTATCTCTACGGTAATCCTTGAGGCCAAAATACCTTAAAATCCAAAGCTTATGAAAAATGAAGAGCTTATAAACCAAAAATGACAAAAAAGAATAACCAATGTCATTAAATTAATCAGAGCTTTGCTTGAGGGGATATATTCTTTAATTTAAAAACATTTGTAACCGCAAAAATAACATAAAATTCGTATTTCATGACAGTATTAAAGTATAAAGTAAAATCACAAAACTACTGAACTTAGAGGAAAATAAATTCGGAAAGTCCATAATCACATGGCAAAATCAAATAACAAAACGCATCAAAAACGAATGGACAAGAACTGGCATATTCCTGACTTGGTACAGGCATTTTCAAATGTAGAAAATGGTGGATTAAACCTGGTTTTATAGCGCTAACCCTTTATTGGCTACTCATGCTACTTGGCTGGTGATTCTCTCAGGGACTCGGAGTCCTGCAGCAGAGATATCGACCTAGTGGTAGTAATAACATTAACGTTACCATTTTTCTGAATCAGATGCGCAGTTGTCCAATAAAGTCATGATTGCTAAAAAAAATTATTTCTATTTGCAAACAAAAGAAATTTTGATAAATTATATTTATAAATCAAAGAATTTTTTGTTTTTTTTTATTTTTTCATTTTCAACAAAAATAATGATTGTAAGTATACAAATGAATTAACATTTTACGAGAAAAGTCACGAAACGATTATACTTTTACTTTAATTGCACACCTTTTTTTTAAGATGAAGCTTTAAAAAAAAAAAGAAATAGTTAAAAACAAAGAATGTAAGATAAATTAGTATGAACTTTAATCTGAAACGTGCAGGTATCTAGAAGGCTGTCAATGAGCATGACTAAATTATCTGCTTCTACTGATCTGAAGAAATCCGATACATCTGTGTTTCAACCAGACACCAGTCTAATAAACATATCTAAATTAATGTAGCTGTTTTGTGAACTCTATTCAATACTATTTTTGTAATACTTTAAACAATTTTACTGTTTAAAAAAACCAAAGTATTTAAGGAAACGAAAATTAAAAAAGATATAAAAAAATAATTAAAGTAATATGTTGTTTATACACATAAATTTAAATATAAACATGTACATGGGTGTTGGTAAGTAATCCATAATGGGACGTCCAAACACATGCCTTACATTACCTTTCTGATAAACTTCTATGAAAACCTAATCTATATAAAATTGATTTATCTGTACAGAGACGGAGGAATTTCATTAAACATAATTCAACAATCCAAAGCTCTTAGCTATTTTGTTTTTACTTAACAATCTGATACTGTCTAACTATTAAAATTATTAGGCAATTGGCGTTTCAGTTATTGCAGGAAGAACTTGATAAATGTACTTAAACAATATTATTTAAGATGATATATTCAAGTATGCTTCTTGAGGATTTGTGACACTAATTTAAATGTATCTCCGTATTCATTTATATCTTATATTTTAGTCATGATCTTTTAATGTACTAGTACTTAAGTTGGTAGGTTATTTCAACAAACTTTGGATAGTTAACCAATTGAAGCGATTGAAAATAACATACACGATATCAATTTTAATGCACAAGATGCGCATTTCGACAATTATTGTCTTTTTAGTAATAATTTATCAAAGGTACCAGATTTATAATTTAATTCGGCAGACGCGCATTTCGTCTACATAAGACTCATCAGTGACGCTCAGTTAACAAAAGTTATAAAGCCAAACAAGTACAAAATTGAAGAGCATTGAGGATCCAGAATTCCAAAAGGTTGTGCCAAAAACAGCTATGGTAAATAAAGGCAACAGTAGTATATCGCTGTTCAAAACTCATAAACCCATGGACAAAAAACAAAATCGGGGTAACAAACTAAAACCGAGAGAAACGCATTAAATATAAGAGGAGAACAACGACATAACACTAAAATGTAAAATCTATGCCTCGGATAAGAAAAATCTCAGTTATTTCAAAAAAATCATACTTTTGTACATTTATAAAAATGAGCATATAATTGATATTAATGTCAACACCGAAGTGTTGATCGCGGCCAAAATATTTGAAAAGTTAAAATCTAAAACAGATGTTGAAGATCGAATCAAACAAGAAAGGACCTAAGGTTCATGATATGTTCCGTGTATCTGACGCGTCATTGTTATATACATAAGCAACTGAGGTTCCATCATCCTCAGTCAAACTGTTTCGTGAATTGCTATTTTATTTCCCTTTTGTCGGTTTTTGTAACCACTAAATAGATCTTCATCTAGTTTGATAAAATTCCATGTAAAAGCTTCTTAATTAGAACAGTTTAAAGGTAAGCTTGCCTTGTATCCATCATATCATATACTATTGTTTGAACTCACCTGACTAATAACCGTATATCAGACCAACAACGTGACATAAGGAAGGACTTATATAGGGTTATCAGCCTGGGATTATTCATCATCTTCTCTCATCTATGTTCGAACGTACCCACGCTGATAACTCGATATCAACCCGACCACGTTACGTCGCTCTATTTTCTATCAGCCTGTGTCCGTTCTTACAACAGTATAAAGCATTAATTTTATCATGTTGCACTGAATCTTTTCGTCAATGGGGTTATACTTATCGTGTATTCGCAAGGCATGTGACGTATGCATAGCTAGCGTAATGTATCCTGTAAATGCAATCGGTCTTGCACCTTTTTGAGTACATACGATTCCCTCAGCCTTTGCTTGTTACCATGATTCATCTCTTCTTAATTGCTCGATTTGCGAGTTTTGAACATCGGTAAAACGTCTGTCGTCTAAATTTATAACATATGTCGAGCAAGGAATTCTTTAGACAGCCTCATTGACATTTACTTCTGTTGTTAACATAGACAGCCCCATTGACATTTACTTCTGTTGTTAACATAGACAGCCTCATTGACATTTACTTCTGTTGTTAACATAGACAGCCCCATTGACATATACTTCTGTTGTTAACATATACAGCCCTATTGACATTTACTTCTGTTGTTAAACTAGACAGCCCCATTGACATTTACTTCTGTTGTTAACATAGACAGCGCCATTGACATTTACTTCTGTTGTTAACATAGACAGCGCCATTGACATTTACTTCTGTTGTTAACATAGACAGCCCAATTGACATTTACTTCTGTTGTTAACATAGACAGTCCCATTGACATTGACTTCTGTTGTTAACATAGACAGCCCCATTGACATTTACTTCTGTTGTTAACATAGACAGCCTCATTGACATTTACTTCTGTTGTTAACATAGACAGCCTCATTGACATTTACTTCTGTTGTTAACATAGACAGCCCCATTGACATTTACTTCTGTTGTTAACATAGACAGCCCCATTGACATTTACTTCTGTTGTAAACATAGACAGCCCCATTGACATTTACTTCTGTTGTTAACATAGACAGCCCCATTGACATTTACTTCTGTTGTTAACATAGACAGCCTTATTGACATATACTTCTGTTGTTAACATAGACAGCGCCATTGACATTGACTTCTGTTGTTAACATAGACAGCCCCATTGACATTTACTTCTGTTGTTAACATAGACAGCCCCATTGACATTTACTTCTGTTGTTAACATAGACAGCGCCATTGACATTGACTTCTGTTGTAAACATAGACAGCCCTATTGACATTTACTTCTGTTGTTAACATAGACAGCGCCATTGACATTTACTTCTGTTGTTAACATAGACAGCCCTATTGACATTTACTTCTGTTGTTAACATAGACAGCCCCATTGACATTTACTTCTGTTGTTAACATAGACAGCCCTATTGACATTTACTTCTGTTGTTAACATAGACAGCCCCATTGACATTTACTTCTGTTGTTAACATAGACAGTCTTATTGACATTTACTTCTGTTGTTAACATAGACAGCCCCATTGACATTGACTTCTGTTGTTAACATAGACAGCCCCATTGACATTGACTTCTGTTGTTAACATAGACAGCCCAATTGACATTTACTTCTGTTGTTAACATAGACAGTCCCATTGACATTTACTTCTGTTGTTAACATAGACAGCCCCATTGACATTTACTTCTGTTGTTAACATAGACAGCCCCATTGACATTTACTTCTGTTGTTAACATAGACAGCCCAATTGACATTTACTTCTGTTGTTAACATAGACAGCCCCATTGACATTTACCTCAGCACGTGTTGAAGAAAGTCAGGCTAGATTAATTATGTATCGTTTGATAATATATTTGTATGAAAACGGACATGACTGTGTACACTTGTGGTGTTTTCTGTTGTTAACATAGACAGCCCCATTGATATTTACTTCTGTTGTTAACATAGACAGCCCCATTGACATTGACTTCTGTTGTTAACATAGACAGCCCAATTGACATTTACTTCTGTTGTTAACATAGACAGCCCCATTGACATTTACTTCTGTTTTTAACATAGACAGTCCCATTGACATTTACTTCTGTTGTTAACATAGACAGCCCCATTGACATTTACTTCTGTTGTTAACATAGACAGCCCCATTGACATATACTTCTGTTGTTAACATAGACAGCCCCATTGACATATACTTCTGTTGTTAACATAGACAGCCCCATTGACATTTACTTCTGTTGTTAACATAGACAGTCTTATTGACATTGACTTCTGTTGTTAAACTAGACAGTCCCATTGACATTTACTTCTGTTGTTAGCATAGACAGCCCAATTGACATTTACTTCTGTTGTTAACATAGACAGTCTTTTTGACATTGACTTCTGTTGTTAAACTAGACAGCCCCATTGACATTTACTTCTGTTGTTAGCATAGACAGCCCAATTGACATTTACTTCTGTTGTTAACATAGACAGCCCCATTGACATTGACTTCTGTTGTTAACATAGACAGCCCCATTGACATTGACTTCTGTTGTTAACATAGACAGCCCCATTGACATTGACTTCTGTTGTTAACATAGACAGCCCAATTGACATTTACTTCTGTTGTTAACATAGACAGTCCCATTGACATTTACTTCTGTTGTTAACATAGACAGTCCCATTGACATTTACTTCTGTTGTTAACATAGACAGCCCTATTGACATTGACTTCTGTTGTTAACATAGACAGCGCCATTGACATTTACTTCTGTTGTTAACATAGACAGCCCCATTGACATTTACTTCTGTTGTTAACATAGACAGCCCCATTGACATTTACTTCTGTTGTTAACATAGACAGTCTTATTGACATTGACTTCTGTTGTTAACATAGACAGCCCAATTGACATTTACTTCTGTTGTTAACATAGACAGCTCCATTGACATTTACTTCTGTTGTTAACATAGACAGCCCCATTGACATTTACCTCAGCACGTGTTGAAGAAAGTCAGGCTAGATTAATTCTGTATCGTTTGATAATATATTTGTATGAAAACGGACATGACTGTGTACACTTGTGGTGTTTTCTGTTGTTAACATAGACAGCCCCATTGATATTTACTTCTGTTGTTAACATAGAAAGCCCAATTGACATTTACTTCTGTTGTTAACATAGACAGCCCCATTGACATTTACTTCTGTTGTTTACATAGAAAGCCCAATTGACAATTACTTCTGTTGTTAACATAGACAGTCTTATTGACATTTACTTCTGTTGTTAACATAGACAGCCCAATTGACATTTACTTCTGTTGTTAACATAGACAGCCCAATTGACATTGACTTCTGTTGTTAACATAGACAGCCCCATTGACATTTACTTCTGTTGTTAACATAGACAGCCCAATTGACATTGACTTCTGTTGTTAACATAGACAGCGCCATTGACATTTACTTCTGTTGTTAAACTAGACAGCCCCATTGACATTTACTTCTGTTGTTAACATAGACAGCCCCATTGACATTTACTTCTGTTGTTAACATAGACAGCCTCATTGACATTTACTTCTGTTGTTAACATAGACAGCCTCATTGACATTTACTTCTGTTGTTAACATAGACAGCCCCATTGACATTTACTTCTGTTGTTAACATAGACAGCCCAATTGACATTTACTTCTGTTGTAAACATAGACAGCCCCATTGACATTTACTTCTGTTGTTAACATAGACAGCCCCATTGACATTTACTTCTGTTGTTAACATAGACAGCCCCATTGACATTTACTTCTGTTGTTAACATAGACAGCCCCATTGACATTTACTTCTGTTGTTAACATAGACAGCCCCATTGACATTTACTTCTGTTGTTAACATAGACAGTCCCATTGACATTTACTTCTGTTGTTAACATAGACAGTCCCATTGACATTTACTTCTGTTGTTAACATAGACAGTCCCATTGACATATACTTCTGTTGTTAACATAGACAGCCCAATTGACATTGACCGTTGTTGTTAACATAGACAGTCCCATTGACATTTACTTCTGTTGTTAACATAGACAGCCCCATTGACATTTACTTCTGTTGTTAACATAGACAGTCTTATTGACATTGACTTCTGTTGTTAACATAGACAGCCCAATTGACATTTACTTCTGTTGTTAACATAGACAGTTCCATTGACATTTACTTCTGTTGTTAACATAGACAGCCCCATTGACATTTACCTCAGCACGTGTTGAAGAAAGTCAGGCTAGATTAATTCTGTATCGTTTGATAATATATTTGTATGAAAACGGACATGACTGTGTACACTTGTGGTGTTTTCTGTTGTTAACATAGACAGCCCCATTGATATTTACTTCTGTTGTTAACATAGAAAGCCCAATTGACATTTACTTCTGTTGTTAACATAGACAGTCTTATTGACATTTACTTCTGTTGTTAACATAGACAGCCCAATTGACATTTACTTCTGTTGTTAACATAGACAGCCCAATTGACATTGACTTCTGTTGTTAAACTAGACAGCGCCATTGACATTTACTTCTGTTGTTAACATAGACAGCCCCATTGACATTTACTTCTGTTGTAAACATAGACAGCCCCATTGACATTGACTTCTGTTGTTAACATAGACAGCCCCATTTACATTGACTTCTGCTGTTAACATAGACAGCCCCATTGACATTGACTTCTGTTGTAAACATAGACAGCCCCATTGACATTTACTTCTGTTGTTAACATAGACAGCCCAATTGACATTTACTTCTGTTGTTAACATAGACAGCCCAATTGACATTGACTTCTGTTGTTAACATAGACAGCCCCATTGACATTTACTTCTGTTGTTAACATAGACAGCCCAATTGACATTGACTTCTGTTGTTAACATAGACAGCGCCATTGACATTTACTTCTGTTGTTAAACTAGACAGCCCCATTGACATTTACTTCTGTTGTTAACATAGACAGCCCCATTGACATTTACTTCTGTTGTTAACATAGACAGCCTCATTGACATTTACTTCTGTTGTTAACATAGACAGCCTCATTGACATTTACTTCTGTTGTTAACATAGACAGCCCCATTGACATTTACTTCTGTTGTTAACATAGACAGCCCAATTGACATTTACTTCTGTTGTAAACATAGACAGCCCCATTGACATTTACTTCTGTTGTTAACATAGACAGCCCCATTGACATTTACTTCTGTTGTTAACATAGACAGCCCAATTGACATTTACTTCTGTTGTAAACATAGACAGCCCCATTGACATTTACTTCTGTTGTTAACATAGACAGCCCCATTGACATTTACTTCTGTTGTTAACATAGACAGCCTTATTGACATATACTTCTGTTGTTAACATAGACAGCACCATTGACATTGACTTCTGTTGTTAACATAGACAGCCCCATTGACATTTACTTCTGTTGTTAACATAGACAGCCCCATTGACATTTACTTCTGTTGTTAACATAGACAGCGCCATTGACATTTACTTCTGTTGTTAACATAGACAGCCCTATTGACATTTACTTCTGTTGTAAACATAGACAGCCCCATTGACATTTACTTCTGTTGTTAACATAGACAGCCTCATTGACATTTACTTCTGTTGTTAACATAGACAGCCCCATTGACATTTACTTCTGTTGTTAACATAGACAGCCCCATTGACATTTACTTCTGTTGTTAACATAGACAGCGCCATTGACATTTACTTCTGTTGTTAACATAGACAGCCCTATTGACATTTACTTCTGTTGTTAACATAGACAGCCCCATTGACATTTACTTCTGTTGTTAACATAGACAGCCCAATTGACATTTACTTCTGTTGTTAACATAGACAGCCCCATTGACATTTACTTCTGTTGTTAACATAGACAGCCTCATTGACATTTACTTCTGTTGTTAACATAGACAGCCCCATTGACATTTACTTCTGTTGTTAACATAGACAGCCCCATTGACATTTACTTCTGTTGTTAACATAGACAGCCCAATTGACATTTACTTCTGTTGTTAACATAGACAGCCTTATTGACATATACTTCTGTTGTTAACATAGACAGCACCATTGACATTGACTTCTGTTGTTAACATAGACAGCCCCATTGACATTTACTTCTGTTGTTAACATAGACAGCCCCATTGACATTTACTTCTGTTGTTAACATAGACAGCGCCATTGACATTTACTTCTGTTGTTAAACTAGACAGCCCCATTGACATTTACTTCTGTTGTTAACATAGACAGCCCCATTGACATTTACTTCTGTTGTTAACATAGACAGCCTCATTGACATTTACTTCTGTTGTTAACATAGACAGCCTCATTGACATTTACTTCTGTTGTTAACATAGACAGCCCCATTGACATTTACTTCTGTTGTTAACATAGACAGCCCAATTGACATTTACTTCTGTTGTAAACATAGACAGCCCCATTGACATTTACTTCTGTTGTTAGCATAGACAGCCCAATTGACATTTACTTCTGTTGTTAACATAGACAGTCTTTTTGACATTGACTTCTGTTGTTAAACTAGACAGCCCCATTGACATTTACTTCTGTTGTTAGCATAGACAGCCCCATTGACATTTACTTCTGTTGTAAACATAGACAGCCCCATTGACATTGACTTCTGTTGTTAACATAGACAGCCCCATTGACATTGACTTCTGTTGTTAACATAGACAGCCCCATTGACATTGACTTCTGTTGTTAACATAGACAGCCCAATTGACATTTACTTCTGTTGTTAACATAGACAGTCCCATTGACATTTACTTCTGTTGTTAACATAGACAGTCCCATTGACATTTACTTCTGTTGTTAACATAGACAGCCCTATTGACATTGACTTCTGTTGTTAACATAGACAGCGCCATTGACATTTACTTCTGTTGTTAACATAGACAGCCCCATTGACATTTACTTCTGTTGTTAACATAGACAGCCCCATTGACATTTACTTCTGTTGTTAACATAGACAGTCTTATTGACATTTACTTCTGTTGTTAACATAGACAGCCCAATTGACATTTACTTCTGTTGTTAACATAGACAGTTCCATTGACATTGACTTCTGTTGTTAACATAGACAGCCCCATTGACATTTACCTCAGCACGTGTTGAAGAAAGTCAGGCTAGATTAATTCTGTATCGTTTGATAATATATTTGTATGAAAACGGACATGACTGTGTACACTTGTGGTGTTTTCTGTTGTTAACATAGACAGCCCCATTGATATTTACTTCTGTTGTTAACATAGAAAGCCCAATTGACATTTACTTCTGTTGTTAACATAGACAGTCTTATTGACATTTACTTCTGTTGTTAACATAGACAGCCCAATTGACATTTACTTCTGTTGTTAACATAGACAGCCCAATTGACATTGACTTCTGTTGTTAACATAGACAGCCCCATTGACATTTACTTCTGTTGTTAACATAGACAGCCCAATTGACATTGACTTCTGTTGTTAACATAGACAGCGCCATTGACATTTACTTCTGTTGTTAAACTAGACAGCGCCATTGACATTTACTTCTGTTGTTAACATAGACAGCCCCATTGACATTTACTTCTGTTGTAAACATAGACAGCCCCATTGACATTGACTTCTGTTGTTAACATAGACAGCCCCATTTACATTTACTTCTGTTGTTAACATAGACAGCCCCATTGACATTTACTTCTGTTGTAAACATAGACAGCCCCATTGACATTGACTTCTGTTGTTAACATAGACAGCCCCATTTACATTGACTTCTGCTGTTAACATAGACAGCCCCATTGACATTGACTTCTGTTGTAAACATAGACAGCCCCATTGACATTTACTTCTGTTGTTAACATAGACAGCCCAATTGACATTTACTTCTGTTGTTAACATAGACAGCCCAATTGACATTGACTTCTGTTGTTAACATAGACAGCCCCATTGACATTTACTTCTGTTGTTAACATAGACAGCCCAATTGACATTGACTTCTGTTGTTAACATAGACAGCGCCATTGACATTTACTTCTGTTGTTAAACTAGACAGCCCCATTGACATTTACTTCTGTTGTTAACATAGACAGCCCCATTGACATTTACTTCTGTTGTTAACATAGACAGCCTCATTGACATTTACTTCTGTTGTTAACATAGACAGCCTCATTGACATTTACTTCTGTTGTTAACATAGACAGCTCCATTGACATTTACTTCTGTTGTTAACATAGACAGCCCAATTGACATTTACTTCTGTTGTAAACATAGACAGCCCCATTGACATTTACTTCTGTTGTTAACATAGACAGCCCCATTGACATTTACTTCTGTTGTTAACATAGACAGCCCAATTGACATTTACTTCTGTTGTAAACATAGACAGCCCCATTGACATTTACTTCTGTTGTTAACATAGACAGCCCCATTGACATTTACTTCTGTTGTTAACATAGACAGCCTTATTGACATATACTTCTGTTGTTAACATAGACAGCACCATTGACATTGACTTCTGTTGTTAACATCGACAGCCCCATTGACATTTACTTCTGTTGTTAACATAGACAGCCCCATTGACATTTACTTCTGTTGTTAACATAGACAGCGCCATTGACATTGACTTCTGTTGTAAACATAGACAGCCCTATTGACATTTACTTCTGTTGTTAACATAGACAGCGCCATTGACATTTACTTCTGTTGTTAACATAGACAGCCCTATTGACATTTACTTCTGTTGTTAACATAGACAGCCCCATTGACATTTACTTCTGTTGTTAACATAGACAGCCCTATTGACATTTACTTCTGTTGTTAACATAGACAGCCCCATTGACATTTACTTCTGTTGTTAACATAGACAGTCTTATTGACATTTACTTCTGTTGTTAACATAGACAGCCCCATTGACATTGACTTCTGTTGTTAACATAGACAGCCCCATTGACATTGACTTCTGTTGTTAACATAGACAGCCCAATTGACATTTACTTCTGTTGTTAACATAGACAGTCCCATTGACATTTACTTCTGTTGTTAACATAGACAGCCCAATTGACATTTACTTCTGTTGTTAACATAGACAGCCCCATTGACATTTACTTCTGTTGTTAACATAGACAGCCCAATTGACATTTACTTCTGTTGTTAACATAGACAGCCCCATTGACATTTACCTCAGCACATGTTGAAGAAAGTCAGGCTAGATTAATTATGTATCGTTTGATAATATATTTGTATGAAAACGGACATGACTGTGTACACTTGTGGTGTTTTCTGTTGTTAACATAGACAGCCCCATTGATATTTACTTCTGTTGTTAACATAGACAGCCCCATTGACATTGACTTCTGTTGTTAACATAGACAGCCCAATTGACATTTACTTCTGTTGTTAACATAGACAGCCCCATTGACATTTACTTCTGTTTTTAACATAGACAGTCCCATTGACATTTACTTCTGTTGTTAACATAGACAGCCCCATTGACATTTACTTCTGTTGTTAACATAGACAGCCCCATTGACATATACTTCTGTTGTTAACATAGACAGCCCCATTGACATTTACTTCTGTTGTTAACATAGACAGTCTTATTGACATTGACTTCTGTTGTTAAACTAGACAGTCCCATTGACATTTACTTCTGTTGTTAGCATAGACAGCCCAATTGACATTTACTTCTGTTGTTAACATAGACAGTCTTTTTGACATTGACTTCTGTTGTTAAACTAGACAGCCCCATTGACATTTACTTCTGTTGTTAGCATAGACAGCCCAATTGACATTTACTTCTGTTGTTAACATAGACAGCCCCATTGACATTGACTTCTGTTGTTAACATAGACAGCCCCATTGACATTGACTTCTGTTGTTAACATAGACAGCCCCATTGACATTGACTTCTGTTGTTAACATAGACAGCCCAATTGACATTTACTTCTGTTGTTAACATAGACAGTCCCATTGACATTTACTTCTGTTGTTAACATAGACAGTCCCATTGACATTTACTTCTGTTGTTAACATAGACAGCCCTATTGACATTGACTTCTGTTGTTAACATAGACAGCGCCATTGACATTTACTTCTGTTGTTAACATAGACAGCCCCATTGACATTTACTTCTGTTGTTAACATAGACAGCCCCATTGACATTTACTTCTGTTGTTAACATAGACAGTCTTATTGACATTGACTTCTGTTGTTAACATAGACAGCCCAATTGACATTTACTTCTGTTGTTAACATAGACAGTTCCATTGACATTTACTTCTGTTGTTAACATAGACAGCCCCATTGACATTTACCTCAGCACGTGTTGAAGAAAGTCAGGCTAGATTAATTCTGTATCGTTTGATAATATATTTGTATGAAAACGGACATGACTGTGTACACTTGTGGTGTTTTCTGTTGTTAACATAGACAGCCCCATTGATATTTACTTCTGTTGTTAACATAGAAAGCCCAATTGACATTTACTTCTGTTGTTAACATAGACAGTCTTATTGACATTTACTTCTGTTGTTAACATAGACAGCCCAATTGACATTTACTTCTGTTGTTAACATAGACAGCCCAATTGACATTGACTTCTGTTGTTAACATAGACAGCCCCATTGACATTTACTTCTGTTGTTAACATAGACAGCCCAATTGACATTGACTTCTGTTGTTAACATAGACAGCGCCATTGACATTTACTTCTGTTGTTAAACTAGACAGCGCCATTGACATTTACTTCTGTTGTTAACATAGACAGCCCCATTGACATTTACTTCTGTTGTAAACATAGACAGCCCCATTGACATTGACTTCTGTTGTTAACATAGACAGCCCCATTTACATTGACTTCTGCTGTTAACATAGACAGCCCCATTGACATTGACTTCTGTTGTAAACATAGACAGCCCCATTGACATTGACTTCTGTTGTTAACATAGACAGCCCCATTGACATTTACTTCTGTTGTTAACATAGACAGCCCCATTGACATTGACTTCTGTTGTTAACATAGACAGCCCCATTGACATTGACTTCTATTGTTAACATAGACAGCCCCATTGACATTGACTTCTGTTGTTAACATAGACAGCCTCATTGACATTTACTTCTGTTGTTAACATAGACAGTCCCATTGACATTTACTTCTGTTGTTAACATAGACAGTCCCATTGACATATACTTCTGTTGTTAACATAGACAGCCCCATTGACATTGACTTCTGTTGTTAACATAGACAGCCCCATTGACATTGACTTCTGTTGTTAACATAGACAGCCCCATTGACATTGACTTCTGTTGTTAACATAGACAGCCTTATTGACATATACTTCTGTTGTTAACATAGACAGCCCCATTGACATTGACTTCTGTTGTTTACATAGACAGCCCCATTGACATTGACTTCTGTTGTTAACATAGACAGCCCCATTGACATTGACTTCTGTTGTTAACATAGACAGCCCCATTGACATTGACTTCTGTTGTTAACATAGACAGTCTTATTGACATTTACTTCTGTTGTTAACATAGACAGTCCCATTGACATTTACTTCTGTTGTTAACATAGACAGTCCCATTGACATTGACTTCTGTTGTTAACATAGACAGCCCTATTGACATTGACTTCTGTTGTTAACATAGACAGCGCCATTGACATTGACTTCTGTTGTTAACATAGACAGCCCCATTGACATTTACTTCTGTTGTTAACATAGACAGCCCCATTGACATTTACTTCTGTTGTTAACATAGACAGCCCCATTGACATTTACTTCTGTTGTTAACATAGACAGCCCCATTGACATTGACTTCTGTTGTTAACATAGACAGCCCCATTGACATTGACTTCTGTTGTTAACATAGACAGCCCCATTGACATTGACTTCTGTTGTTAACATAGACAGCCCCATTGACATTGACTTCTGTTGTTAACATAGACAGCCCCATTGACATATACTTCTGTTGTTAACATAGACAGCCCCATTGACATTTACTTCTGTTGTTAACATAGACAGCCCTATTGACATATACTTCTGTTGTTAACATAGACAGCCCCATTGACATTGACTTCTGTTGTTAACATAGACAGCCCCATTGACATTGACTTCTGTTGTTAACATAGACAGCTCCATTGACATTTACTTCTGTTGTTAACATAGACAGCCCCATTGACATTTACTTCTGTTGTTAACATAGACAGCCCCATTGACATTGGCTTCTGTTGTTAACATAGACAGCCCCATTGACATTGACTTCTGTTGTAAACATAGACAGCCCCATTGACATTGACTTCTGTTGTTAACATAGACAGCTCCATTGACATATACTTCTGTTGTTAACATAGACAGCCCCATTGACATTTACTTCTGTTGTTAACATAGACAGCCCCATTGACATTTACTTCTGTTGTTAACATAGACAGCCCCATTGACATTTACTTCTGTTGTTAACATAGACAGTCCCATTGACATTTACTTCTGTTGTTAACATAGACAGTCCCATTGACATTTACTTCTGTTGTTAACATAGACAGTCCCATTGACATATACTTCTGTTGTTAACATAGACAGCCCAATTGACATTGACTTCTGTTGTTAACATAGACAGTCCCATTGACATTTACTTCTGTTGTTAACATAGACAGCTCCATTGACATATACTTCTGTTGTTAACATAGACAGCCCCATTGACATATACTTCTGTTGTTAACATAGACAGCCTTATTGACATATACTTCTGTTGTTAACATAGACAGTCTTATTGACATTTACTTCTGTTGTTAACATAGACAGTCTTATTGACATTTACTTCTGTTGTTAACATAGCCAGCCCCATTGACATTTACTTCATACACATATGTCACAGATGACCATGTATATTTTCAATTGTTATAAACACAACCCCTACATCTTTTCCTTGATTGGTATATCACCGAATGTCTGAGACGGTACACAGGGTTTGTATTTGCGTGAGCTACACGACAAGATCAGCTTCTGTTTTGATAGAGTTCGTGTTGTACAGTCTTTTGTTTTTCTATGTAATGTTTTGTGGGTTTGGTCGTCTTTTCGACTTTTTATTTTTATTCTTGTCATGGCGTTTTAAGTTTTTCCTTGATTTTTTAATGTTCCCTTTGTACCCTCTTCCTTCTTATCTCTTGGAGTTTAAGTTGTCTGATCATTCAATTTCTATTGTCGTGATAAACAGAACTTACAATATTTCAAATTCCGAGGATGAAGGTGATAAAACTGTAAAATACCGCTTTTTTCACATAAAAATCTACATAGGGATTTCAGAATAACTTACGGATAAATTTTAATTGAAAGATATAACATTAAAACAGTCGCAGGCTTGAAGATTTAAAACAAAATGGAAAAAAGACACGGATAAAGCACACACTACGATAACACCAAAGTGTCAAGACTAAGAACATGCGAGAGTTGAGATAAAACAACAAATAGTACGATACAATTTATAATGAAAATATGCAACTACACTTTGATTATATAACTTTACATACCACAGGTTATAAATAAAAACCTTATCGAAAAATTGATATTCCAGATAACATCTTAAAATATTTCTGAACAAATGAAAACGTAAAGTAAGAGTATTACATCACAAATCTTACATTTCATTTTAAGATAACTATATGTATTTATGAAGGCAGCCATCAATCAAAATAGAAAGGAGACATTAAAAAAGTATAATAGTTCAAGAATGTCGTCTACTTGATAAAATACAAGATGTCCTTTCTTTTGTTTGTTTCACATCATTTAGAAAAATAGTGTTTATGATTATTACAATTTGAATATCAAAGATTAAATGATATACGTTTAAAAAGATCAACATCACGAAACACATATAGTTACCAAGTTTTGCATTGCTGCTTTGATATATATATTATTGCAAAACATGACGTAATTTTTTGATAAAATCCTGTTCTCAGGAAAAAGTAAATAAATGTGTCCATTGAATGTAGTACTCAACATTAACTTCGACTGAATTTTGATCTTGTCTTTTTCAAGAAATCTTTGATATTAACATTTGAATAAATGCTTACATGTTGCTCAAATCTTTTAAACTTCTACTGCAGAGCTATCAACATTTTCAATTTAGTAGCGTGTTCAAAACACACATCAAGTTCATAAGCTTACCATTGAATATTCTAGTTATATTAGAAATCTCTTGAAAAATAGCACTTTTGTAAAATAAATCGGGATATATTGGTAATATCTCTTTTCTAAACTTGACATCTATTGTACAAAACAATGATGTAAATGAAATGCATCTGACGAAAAGGAAATGACGATACAGTAAGCTTGACAATCAAATTTAATTTTCAGCACTTCACATTTTATAACTAATATAGAAATGAGATCTAAATGGTGTTGGGATCCGTAAGTATGCAACATTAGATAAAACTTCTCAGCTGCTCAAGCTTCCTAGAAACTGTTTGAAGATTTGTAATTAAAAACTCGTGGTTGGTATACACATTAGGTAGCTATGGTTATTTAGGGCGGGGCGCTACTCCCGAAATCACAGAACCAGCTAACATTTGGAACAATTTAGTTAAAGTTTTACACCAGGAAGGTCACAAAATGAATGGCAGTTTAAAAGTCTTAATGACATTCATTCAGTTCCAGAACGCACACAGATTGTACAAACATCCAGATCCTAATAATTTGTTCAAATGAAATGAATAGTTTGACATTATAAGCTTTTTTCCTATTTGTTTTAAGTGAAAAAGTTTGAAATCTTTATAAAACCGTAGTCATTTGGTTACGTTTCCCATGATGTGTATACTAATTATTTGATTTTGATTGCATATCTGTATGGATTCTATCTTCGAAAGTTCGCATGGGGATAATTCTCTTGTAGTATATATATTACCATTTTTAGCAGTTGGCCTAGGTTTTTTTTATAATCATAACTACAGATAGTATAAGTTGGTCGTTAATGATTTTCATAGAAGCTAAAGCACAAAAATAAAAAAATATAGTCTTTTGTTGTAAAACTCCTGTATATATAAAAAGAATTCTTGACTTTATTTAATAGTTATCATATTTCTAAAAACTAATTCTATCTTTTTCTTTAACTTTTGCATGCAAGATTTGCATGTTTAAGTTCATTGGAGTATCTTAATTGAGCATGTCTATAAGTTCCGCTGAGTATATTCATAGAGCATGTGTCTAGGTTTTGCAGGATGAATCATGTCTGCGAAGTTTGTTTATTCATTAAACAGAACATATTAAGCAAAAGACGTCTTTGGTAAATCTTTTAAAGTAAGTTCTTTTCAATGTTTTCTATGCCAAACGTATTTGTAGTAATCTAAACGTTTAAATGTTAGGTTAATTAATTGGGTGATATGTTATCCCATTTAATGACGAATTCTAATTATTTTTATTCATATAATTCCAAAATACTTAATATATTTTTCCCTGAAAAGAGAAAAAAAAACAATAATTTTGGATATAAATCACCGTGGTATAAGTTTTAATAAACCACCACCAATCACAGTTGTACTTGTAAAATTTCACAAATTATGTTTTCTGAAGAAAAAAATCCTATAGCAATGCAATATCAGGAGATTAAGCAATGAGACTCTTTTCTTGACTTTATCTAAATTCAAAAGAGAAAGGTTCCTTGAACGGATCCTTGTCGAATGTAGATTTAACAAGGGAAGGTTGAAATGAAAACTCATCATTAATAATTTGCAGGTCTCCAATTAAACCTGATAAGTAGATTCTCTGTATTTTTGTTTGACAATTAAACATCATTATTTTAAATTTCTTGAATAAATACTCGAAATGTGTTATGACTATGATAAAATTGTTACTTATTAACTTTATTACGTAGCGTGAGAGTTTTAAGCAAGAGTAATATGAATACCCACCTCATATGCAGATAAATAAATTCATCATAGATTCCAGAATAAACATTTTATATTTACGCCAGACGCGCGTTTCGTCTACAAAATACTCATTAGTGACGCTCGAATAAAAAAAAATTTAAAAGGCCAAATAAAGTACGAAGTTGAAGTCGAATGTCCAATTTACATGCACTTTTATTTTTAAATATGTATTAAGTTGAAGCATTCGTATAAGTCAAGAATGTCGACATATTCATCTCTTAAATCAGTAGCAGAGGGCTGACGTCGGTAAAACATCAATTTGAGTGAGTATTGTTTTTCTATGAAGCAAAAGCAGGTATATTTATAAATATTTTTTGGGGAAAATAAAACGTTTAGAAAATATTTGAAATACGTCACAGATATAAAATTTTCAGGACAATCCTTTGAATGCTTTATACTGTGTTGTCTTGCCCCCAATATTATTTCAAATGTTCTGTTCTGTTATGATATAGATGTATTTATTTATAAAAGCTGTATTGCTTGTGCTTTGAAATAAACTAAAAATTTGGGGAAAATATAACATGGGCAGATTTTGCGTGGATTTAGCATGTCTATGTCAATACATGATGCAATCACTCATATCAAACGTTTATCTAATTGAACAGATATTTTTTCAACAGGTATTCAAATAAGTATATGAGAAGATATTTTCCAGTTAGAAGATTAATATGCATTCCTGGTTATGAAGGGGATAACTGTTCAATACGTAAGTACTATAATTTTTATTTTTTAGTATTTTCGAAATTTCGAATTTTCGAATTTTTCGAAAAAGTAAGGATTTTCTTATCCAAGGAATAGATCACCTTAGGCGTATTAGGCTCAGCTTTTTGGAATTTTTGGTCCTCGATGCTCTTCAACTTTGTAATTGTTTGGCTTTAGAACTATTTTGATCTGAGTGCACTGATGAGTCTTATGAAGACGAAACGCGCGTCTGGCGTATTAAATTATAATCCTGGTACCTTTGATAACTATTATTAACGGTTGTTGTCACAATTTGACAAGAATACAAGAGAAAGCGTATCATGGTAATAAGTCCATGTGCAAATTAATGTATATGGAAGAGATTAAGAACACCTCTTAAAAAATATTATTTGCACAACAAATGATGAGGAAGTTACAAATATCGCATTCAATAAATAAAAGCTGTAAAAGCATTGAATTTCTAGGAAACACGTTTTTTGAAAATTATTTTATTTGGACGACTTTGACTTTTGAAATTAAATTTGCGGTTCTAATGAGATGCTTACCATGGTAGGCTATTGTCATCTTTCTATATTTATGTTGAAAATAACTAAACTTGAATACTTGCTTTTTGGTTTTAGAATGTTTTAACTGCAAACGTTACAGAGAATTGGATACTAGAGTTAAAACACTGGAAACAAATCGACCGGTAAGTTATAACAAACGAAAGTTTAGTATTGAAACATTGATGAAGTTGTATTTTTGTTTATGTCCATTATTTCTGTAGCATAACTGGTTATATTTTAGGCAAACATTTTTCAATAAAATACTGTAATTTTTCATCGTATTCCTTGTACATAATGTTGTCGCGGATAATATAAAAAGTAAACTTTTTATTAGAATTGCAAAGTATGCAAATACTGAACAGCAACAAAATTTCCGGACACTTGAATATTTTAAGTCTTTTGGTGAAATGCTTGATATACTAATTCAATGTTCAACGGTACTTTCGATTGAATCTAGAGGTTATATTAAGTAACAGAAGAACATAGATGTACAATAAAAAGGAAACTCTTCTTTTGGCAGGTGGTTGGATGTTCACATTATGTTTGTACCTAACAAACATAATAGTAACCTTTTAACGCAAAACATCGTGAAACGTACACAAGCAAACTTGTTGCATGAAAATAACCTGTACTATCCTCGATGAAATAGTTCCCATTGCAGAAATGAAAGAATAAAAATATACCAGAATAAATTAAGTACAATCAAAACTATAATTATTATGATGATATTTGCTGTAAAGCCCGTCAATTAATCTCTTTCGAAAATAGAACGCAAATACCACAAGATATATGTAAATCAAAATTGTTCTTTCTATGTATTTATGTGTGTGTGGTGTTGAGAATCTCCCATTTTATATTATGCATTTGTTTATGTTGTGTTGAGAATCAAAAGGAACTAACTTTAAAAGAGGGACGAAAGATAACAGAGGGATAGTCGACATAAACATGCTTCTGCTTTAATTTCATACAAGTCGAATATTGCTACAAAACTAAGCATATGGATTATTTTTGTTCAATTCAGCCAAGGTAAATTTAGTAATTTCCATACAATAAAGAGTTTTAAACCGTTTAAATTAATTTGAGCTGTAATAAGATTACCTTATATTTGAAACGTTGCTACTTCATTGAATATTACGTCTTCTTTCAAGGTCATCATACCTAATAATGGTGGAGGAGGTGGAACAGGTCAAAAGGGAGAAAAAGGGGAAAGGGGTATGACAGCAGAAAGAGGGCTACAGGGTTTCAAAGGTGAACAGGGCGAAAAGGGTGGACCAGGACAAATTGGATTTAGAGGATTTAAAGGTGACAAAGGAGAAACAGGAGATGATGGGAAAACAGGAGAAAAGGGAGAAACAGGTTTGATAGGACTACAGGGAGAAAGAGGACAGAAAGGGGAACCTGGAAATAGGGGTAGTGGAAATGGAGGAAGCGGAGAAAAGGGAGAACCAGGTATAAGTGGTCCACGTGGTCCACCTGGATTGACCGGACCTCAGGGGCCAAAAGGGGATCAGGGAATACCAGGAGTCAATGGACTACCTGGCCAAAAGGGAAATCCAGGAATGAATGGTAAGAGGCATGTTTTAGTCTATTGATGAATTGAATAATTGTTGGGATGTACAAATACCTGACCACGTCTACTCTGTGTTTTCAGTGTTTAATCAATTTATATTTATATCTATATGACGAGTTAAGCCTTTTTCAAAACTATCTTTATAGTTCGTTCTTGTTTTGTACTGTTACACAACTGTCCCAGATTAGAGGGAGGGTTGGGATTCCACTAACATGTTTTATCTCTGTTCATTATGTTTGTGCCTGTCCCAAGCCAGGAGCCTGTAATTCAGTGGTTGTCGTTTGTGACTGTGTTTCATAATTGCTTTTCGTTCATATCTTTAGTACATTAATTAGGCCGTTGGTTTTCTCGTTTGAATTGTTTTACATTTGTCATTTCTGGTCCTTTTACAGCTGACTATGCGGTATGGGCTTTGCTCATTGTTGAAGGCCGTATGGTGATATTTAGTTGTTAATTTCAGTGTAATTTGGTCTCTTGTGCAGAGTTGTTTTATTGAAAATCATACCACATCTTCTTTTTTTGATATTTGCATTTTGTTTTTTAAATAATGTTATGAAACTATACACTTGAATTCACAGGAGAATAACTCTTGACAGATTTTAAGTCTACTTTTATTTCCCTTTCTTTGATGTAAACAGAATTACTTGCTTATTTGTTTATTCTAATTATCAGGTATTAATGGTTTTCCCGGAAAAGATGGGTTAAATGGATTACCAGGACCTAAAGGTATAGCAGGGATGATTGGCGATCGAGGATATCCGGGCATTCCAGGCACTCCAGGGGGACCAGGACAAAAAGGAGAGTCTGGTGAACGTGGTCTTATGGGACCCCCGGGCTTGACAGGTCCTGCTGGTCCTATAGGAGTTCCAGGAGTAACAACAACAATTGTAGTTCCTAATAAAGGTAAATACAACATTGCGATTTTATGCATTTTGATTGGTCGAATAAGCAATTTGCATTGATACATGTATTTAACAATTTTTCTTAGTATGAAACAATATGTTTTAAGTCTTACAAATATTATTTTGAATACTGAGTAACTAGATTAAATGCATTACATTAGTCGTTCAGTCACATACCTATGATAAGTTAATAGTATATTCCATGTTTTTTTCTTGTGTATAATCCATTCAAATGTCACCTTAAAAATTCAAATGAAACATGTTTTATTTCTTTTTCAGAAATTACGATTTTAAAAGAAAGAATAAAGGTAATGGTATTTGTTCTCGATACTTATTGTAGTTCTATTTAAGAATCAAATAATACAGGTTTAAGTTTCTTAAAAATTGCAAATAAAACATTTTTAATATATCTTTTGAAATTGTTAGGTTGGTGAAACTTATTTAGGCAGTTGGTGTCAAATAGTCCATTTTAAGTATGTTGGTGTAAAGTAAAATCACAAAAATACTGAGGAAAATTCAAAAATGAAAATCCATGGTCAAATGGCAACCGAAGTGTTGACTACTGGGCTGGTGATACACTCGGGGACGAAACGTCCACCAGCAGCGGCATCGACCCAGTGGTGTAAATAGTTATCAAAGGTGCCAGGATTATAATTTAGTACGCCAGACGCGTGTTTCGTCTAAATAAGACTCATCAGTGATGCTCATATCAAAATATTTATAAAACCAAACAAGTACAAAGTTGAAGAGCATTGGGGCTTCAAAATTCCAAAAAGTTGTGCCAAATACGGCTTAGTTAATCTATGCCTGGGATAAGAAAATCCTTAGTTTGTCGAAAAATTCAAAGTTTTGTAAACAGGAAATTTATAAAAGTGACCACATTATTTATATTCATGTCAACACCAAAGTGTTGACTACTGGGCTGGTGATACACTCGGGGACGAAACGTCCACCAGCAATAGCATCGACCCAGTGGTGTAAATGGTTATCAAAGGTACCAGGATTATAATTTAGTACGCCAGACGATAGTTTCGTCTACATAAGACTCATCAGTGACGCTCATATCAAAATATTTATAAAACCAAACAAGTACAAAGTTGAAGAGCATTGAGGATCCAAAATTCCAAAATGTTGTGCCAAATACGGTTACGGTAATCTATGCCTGGGATAAGAAAATCCTTAGTTTTTCGAAAAATTCAAAGTTTTGTAATCAGGACATTTATTAAAATGACCACATTATTGATATTCATGTCAACACCGAAGTGTTGACTACTGGGCCGGTGATACCCTCGGGGAAATCGACCCAGTGGTGTAAATGGTTATCAACGGTACCAGGATTATAATTTAGTACGCCAGACGATAGTTTCGTCTACATAAGACTCATCAGTGACGCTCATATCAAAATATTTATAAATCCAAACAAGTACAAAGTTGAAGAGCATTGAGGATCCAAAATTCCAAAAATAATGTGCCAAATACGGCTAAGGTAATCTATGCCTGGGATAAGAAAATTCGTAGTTTTTCAAAAAAATTCAAAGTTTTGTAAACAGGACATTTCTTAAAATGACCACATTATTGATATTCCTGTCAACACCGAAGTGTTGACTACTGGGCCGGTGATACCCTCGGGGACGAAACGTCCACCAGCAGTGGCATCGACCCAGTGGTGTAAATAGTTATCAAAGGTACCAGGATTATAATTAAGTACGCCAAATCAAATGATATAACACATCAAACTAATCGACAACAACTGTCATATTCCTGACTTGGAACATGCATAATCAAATATAGAAAATGGTGGGTTGAACCTAGTTTTAAAGCGTTAAACCTCTCACTTGTACGACAGTCGCATCAATTTCCATTATATTGACAACAATGCATGAACAAAATGTCATAAATAGGGGTACAAAAACAACACGGACCCCACCAAAAACTAGGGATGATTTCATGTGCTACGGAAGGGGAAGCAGATCCTGCTCCAAATGTGGCACCCGTCATGTTGCTCACGTTGTTACAAAGCCCGTTAATAGTCTAATTCGGTAGGTGTTTGTTTTCCTCTTATAGTTGATGGGGACACTTGGTTTTAGTTATGACTATTGAACAGTGGTTTACTACTGTTTATCGTATTTAAAATAAAGATAAAAAATGTATGTTATTTCAAAATAAATATTATGAACGCACTATGGCAACTTAAAAGTAAGATAACAAACCAGTCACATGTATGTCTTTTTCAGAGTTTAGAAAATAACGTATCATCATGTTGTAATGAAGTGAAAGAACTAAAAATCATAGTTACAGGAATATTAAAATCTTTAAGTACTACTACAACTGCCGCTGTACCAAATACTACACCTACCTTCATTTTTCCAAGTACAACAACAATTACTACGACACAAGCGCCAACAACAACTACGACGACGCCAGCGCCAACAACAACAACAAAACCTGTACCAACATCGTTTCAAGGTAACCAAATTATCCAATGATGGCTGCCTGCGGACATGTCTTACTTTTGATATTCCATTATGCGCAACAATGAAAACTCAATGAGCGCATCTTCTCAATTTTATATTTTTCGATGTTGCCAATTTGATATTTAATTGAATTTTTGCCGTAACGTGAAAGTAATTTTTAACGAGTAAAAATTTCGATTATATATACATGTTTATAGAATTGGTACGACACGATGCTGTGTGATAAACCCATTGGTGGCCTTAGGCTGTTTTCTGCTCTTTGGTCGGGTTGTTGTTTCTTTGACATAATCCTTATTTCCATTCTTAATTTTTTCATTAACATGCGAGAAAGTACAAAGAACTCGCACAGGGGTGCTCCATTAAAAAAAGCAGGAAGGCAAAATCTACTTCGAAGCATTGAACCCTACTAAAAGTTGTGCCAAATTGGTCTAAGGCAATTTTATATTTTCCTCCCCTTTTAATCTGTATCATGTTCCTAACAATAAAAGATCATAAAACTGAAGCCAGAACATGGCAAAACACCTAATTTTAGATTTACAGTATCATAGTCACAACTATTACTACACGTATAATCCTTCTTTATTGGGAGTGCTTATTTTAGGAAAAAATGATGTTACTCTTTAACTAGTAGAGGTGCAGTTATTTGCCAAATCCTTTTGACTATGACACAGAAATAAGTATTGTTCCTCCTTATAAAAAGCAAAAATAAACTATGTACTATATGTTTAAACTCCTACTTCCGAAAAAGATTCTGTAAGAAAATACCGAAATATGCTAAAACCTTCTGATTGATGTTTTCAAAAATGAATGGCTGCTTATTAAATATTAAATTAATATCAATGATATTGGTTATGTTTTTATTCTTGTTGGATAATTCCTTGACCAAAAAAGTAGCATTCAATTGCGATTACTTTTCCGCTCTGTGTCGTCGTAATATAGACAAACATACGTGCGACAAAATGTGTACTGCGCATCCGACGTGTCTTGCATATAAGATAATTCCTGATAGCTGTTGTACGTTATAATTCTTTGACCTGACATTTATTCTGGTTAACGAGAGACAATCCAAGTTAAACCATGCTAAATCGCACATTACTTCTATGCGATGACACAATAGTTGAACTTGAGCTATTTTACAATTGATACAGGTTGTTACATTTATTATAAAATTGGAAAATGTGTTATGATATTTGCCAGTGCGTTGAACCATTTACATGTCTTTGAAAATGCATACTTAGTCGAATAGCGCAAACCAGTTAATACTTATATAACATTAAGAAAAAACATTGCAGGTTGTGAACCAAATCAGTTTAAGTGTATAAGTACAGATAGATGTCTCCCACTGGCATTTAGATGTGATGGTATCAATGATTGTGATGATGAAAGTGATGAACGTAATTGTGGTGAGTGATACCAATAGACACGAATCCATATGGTCGCTCTATCATTTGAATAGATGAGGTGTGACATGATTGCAAATGAGACAACTATGAGTCAAAATGGCACGAATGTAAGCAACCATTTTGGAATGAATATAGTATGACTGATATAAAATTGAATTATGTAAAAGAAAAAAAAGATTCCATAAACACTTTACTGAAAATCCTGATGGTGAGTTTTGGCTTTTTCATGATATAAGATGTCTTTTTTTTTTTTAAAGATATGACAAGATCCACGTTCTGCTAGGGGAATCTTTAAAACGACATAATTATGATGAAAGGTGCATACTGCCTTTATGTACTCAAATCAATTAAAATCGAAATTCATTCAGCACTACTCATTTAGTGATGTTCCTTGTCTGTAGTCGATGAAACCATGACCTTGAAGACAATGTATATGATTATGACCACAGATATATTCTTTATAGATAACAAATATGACAATGTCAGTCAAAAAATGTAGCTTATAATTATACCACAGTTCATCCCATAATCAAATATCTTAGTCTTATATATATTTATTAACAAGACCGACAATATATCCCTTTACGGATAACTTAGAAATTTTATATATTGCAGATTGTAACGAGTTCCAGTTTACATGTGAATCTGACCAGCGTTGTATTCCCATAGATAAAAAATGTAACAACGAATTTGATTGTGCTGATAGATCAGACGAAAGCAAATGTAAATATGATGAAATTGTTCTTTTTCTTTTTCTTTTTTCTTATTTCATATCTTTATACCTTGATTTTGACATAAACAGTCATCTCAATATCAGAATCTATGACAAACGAGAAGATTTTAATTTTTAAAGGAACAATTTCTCCCACCTTCGTA
This sequence comes from Mytilus edulis, assembly GCF_963676685.1. Classification (NCBI taxonomy): domain Eukaryota; kingdom Metazoa; phylum Mollusca; class Bivalvia; order Mytilida; family Mytilidae; genus Mytilus; species Mytilus edulis. The sequence continues at coordinate 116,186,093 of NC_092344.1, read as the reverse complement.
GCAATATACCAAGAGCTTGTAGCTGCTACCCGAACCTTATAAACCATCCCCAGTGTCTGAGCAAAAAAGTTGACGAAAAAGGGTTATGTCGAAGAACATCTGGTCCTTTTTCAAAAAAAAAATCATTGACAGATACCAAGACCTTGTTGGTAAATAATCCGTACCAACTTCACAAATAATACATGATGGTCTTGAATTATAAATTATAGGTACTGACGTTGTTTAATATCTTAATTACGTATAACAGTTAACTATTTTTTGTCGTTGTAAATTATCAACCTTTACTGTTCAGTCCATTTTAGGTAATATACCTTTGTCGTGACTCGGTACATATGCATCACGGCAATGTGTCATTTTTTTATTCTTGTCTTTCAGTTTTGCTAATGTGCTTTGTCTTTATGCCATTTACTTTTTCTTTTTTGACATACTTGTTTGGGTTTTTTTTTATAGTGATTACGATTATAACACTGGGGACGGCTGTACCCCTGTTTTTGACATTTTTACCTATTATGTATGTTTGTTTTGTTTACAAGTTTTTGTAAACATCGTGAAATTTTATGCTACTGTCATGCAACATGTTTACATGAGGAAATACCTGTACACAGTCACGAGTATGACATTTGAATTTGATTCGTTTGAGGTGTTTAAGCTTTTGATTTTGCCATTTGATGATGGCCTTTCCGAATTGAATTTTCCATGGAGGTCGGTATTTCTGTTTTACTTTTTCTACATCTTTACTTTAAATCTCGTTAGAGACATTAACTTTAGATTATCGGCATACTATTTCCGGGATATAAAAGTGTACTTTTTCCTTTGGTCTGTACATGTATCGAAATTGTTGTGCAGCTAATTGATTGACCTTGTTGTGCAGTCAATTGTTTGTCCTTGTTGTGCAGTTCATTGTTTGTCCTTGCTGTGCAGTCCGTTGTTTGTCCTTGATGTGCAGTTCATTGTTTTACCTTTTATGTGCAGTCCATTATTTGTCCCTATTATGCAGTTCATTATCTGTCCTGGTTGTGCAGGTCATTGTCTTTGCCCTTGTTGATTAGTCAATTGTTTGACCTTGTTGTGCAGTATATTGTTTTACCTTTTTGTACAGTCCATTGTTTTACCTTTTTGTGCAGTCCATTATTTGTCTATATCGTGAAGGGCAAACTATAACAAATAACGATAGATTTCTTTGCATACCGTGTTTGTCTTGTATTGGTTAGATATTAGTTTCATCACGCAAATGTGCCAGTCTTCTTTGTAAAGATGCTGCTATATCGACGTCTAGCAAAGATTTCTGTCGCTTCAAATGTGCTAGGGATCATCTTGAATTGGCACTTAGGTGCGAACTCTTACCCATTTGGTCCCTGTTGATTTTGATTTTTTTGGCTATGTCGTTCTGGAGGTACGGAACTTTAACTTTTTAAATAAACGCAATTTTTCACATATCGCAATTTAACAGGGTATGACGGAATTTTATTTCCTTAAAACTGTTCATTATTGTTGAGAACTTTTCTTTTGATTTCTTTTTATTTTCTGGTTTGTCGTTACAGAGTAACGGGATTTTGACTTTGACTTTGACCTTGACCTTGAACTTGTCATACTTGACATAATATTTATACGTCATGCATATTTTTCTATATAGCCAGTATATTTGGTTCTGATTGAAGTCATATGCAACGATATTTCTATTAAAATTATTGAACCAATACATGCATTCAATTCTTAAAGAATCAGCTTTACCTTCCAGTCCACGTTTGTTCACATTTTTTTTATCACAATTTTCCTCTGGAAATTGCGCTGTGCGCTTGTTGAATTTCTGTAATTTCTGCAAACTGCATACAAGCATTTAGAAATTTTGTTATTCGTTAAACATTTAGTTTAGTGGTTCACCTGTACCAACGAAACTCCACAAAAATTAGTATCCAACGAATAATTATGAATCCACAGTATATTGTTTCCATCTGAATTTGTATTACAATGTCGGGGAAATATTTTTAAAGTCATAAGAAACCTCAAATCAAAAAAAATAATGCATACGTTTTTTTATAACTCAATGGATAGTTTTCATTATAAAACTTATGTACATATACTTTTTTCTGAAGAAAATTCTTTAATTTATTCATATTTAGAAAAGTTTACTTTATTTTAATTGCTTCCTTCCAGGAAGCAATTCCCCCGGCATATTTTCCGTATGCAAAGTGACCTCATTGTGACCCATCTCGTAAAAATCCGGTGATCACAATACGCATGGATGTCCTTAAAAAAAACTATTATCTGAATTTACATGTTAAAGACGTGCTCGATTTCCATGTCTGAACCATGGACAGATTCATTTTGTCCATTTTTGTTGATTTTTTGTCGATTGTTGACAAACAGGCGACAATCGTTGAACTTCGACATCAAAACACGAACTTTAATTACCTGCCATATTTTCACAACAACACTGACCGATTGAAAAAAAAATTAACGATTATACGAAATTGACACGAAAAAAAATGATAAATTCGTGCACATAAGACTAAGTTTATGATGTTTGTATGCATTGGTTCAAGAATTGGAAGAACATTATTTTTCACCGGTCACTCGTTTCTTATGACTTTAAAAAAATAAATATATAAAACATTCTTTTCAAATCAAATAATGTGCAGGAGAAGGTCATGGTTATGCTCATTGGAAATCATGTATTGTTATTTCTATTTCACTTTCTGAAAAATTGTCGTCAATGTAAGTGGCTTTAAATTTTCAAAGTATGAAACCAGATTCAATCCAGCAATTTTTACATTTGAAAATGGCTGAACCAAGTCAGGAATATGACAGTTTTTGTCCATTCGTTTGATGTGTTTTATTATTTTATTAGGGACTTTCCGTTTTGAATATCCCCGGAGTTCAGTAGTTTTGTGATTTTGTGATTTTTTTTACAATGAAAGTGTTTACTTTTCTTTTAGGTGAGACAACTGTCCAATGTCCGGAAGGTTTATTCAAATGCAAAAACGGAAAATGCATCAGTAGGCATTTACAATGTAATGATGTCGATGACTGTGGCGATGAAAGTGACGAACAGAATTGTGGTAAGTGTTCATCTTATGTCAAATCACCATACTAGTAAGTGTGAATGATGCATGGTAAAAAATCTATTGCACGCACATTATTGATGTTATAATTGTAGGCAATATGTATATGAAATTTACAATACTTGTATTAATTACTCAATACAATAATTGGTAGTAAACTTAATCAGTATCATATTAAATTGGTTTTTTTTGTCCTTTTCTACCATATTACGATTTTAATTAGAAATGTTACTTGCACTGATTGAATGTTATAGACTAGGACATACAAACGACCAAAACTTCAAATGTTATAGTAGCAATTCTCTAATTTAATTTAATACGTTTACCTCTCTTTTTTTTTATACAGAAATTGATATTGAAGGCACAGGTGACCAAGAACTCCGAGGAGACGTACCATACTCTGTTCGCTAGTGCAGTATCCACCCGCTTGTACAGTTAACTAACGCGTCTTTCTTTTATTTGATTTTTGACTTAGTGATATGGCATGTACACTTCACAGATATGTAAACTGTTCGATAGCTCTCTCTCTTTCCAAACCTGTAGATTTTCAATTGTATCGCATTCTTAGCTGTATTTTTATTAAGGCAAAATGTTGCACTTTTAAAAAAAACTTTTATTAAGGAAACATGGCTTTTCTATTATGCTTTAGTTTCTTTTATTATGGAGTTTTACTCTCATAATAAATGCATTCGAAAAAATCTGCATGTTAAATTTGTTCGATAATCTTGAAAATATATCTTAATTTTCGTTTGCTTGAAATTATATAACTCTGCCGCATTTTGCCTTTCGGTATATTATACGTCATCCTCGGAATACTCTTGGAATATGCAATTCTTTTTTTTTTTTTTTTTAAATGTAATGTACTTTTTGTATGAATTGAAAAAAACTTACATGACAGTTGTTGATAATATATTTTTTTGTATTTTTGAGGAAATAAAAGTTACTTTTGAAAAGATGATATGACTTTTGTGCTATTTATAATATCAGCGAACGCATATGCCACTATTTAAGACGAACAATATAAAAAGGTTATTTAACTTTTGTTGCAAAAGAATCAATGTGGATAAACAATGCTATAAAGCAAAGAATCAAACTACGCATCTATCAGAGCCGCCATCTAGAAATTGTTGCAATTTTATAAATCTACATATTTTTTTTATTTGTTAACATTATAATTATATTACCGATAGTTCATCATTATTTTCAGGGAAAATGTTCTTCTTTGATACACTTTTTTCTGATCCAATTATAAATATTAGGAATTCTAATGCAATTATTTTGTATCAATGGTTCTGATTGGATGACAGTTAGCGTAAAATTCTCTATCTCCTTGTCTGTAACTAAGGAAGCCGACATTTTGAATTGTTGAATCTATTGACATGTAATTTCTACAATTATAAGCCAAAAAAATCACCTTTTGCACCTAAAAATCTTCTTTTTATCAAATTTTATTACATTTTGAAGCGGCAAAGAAGCCAGAAAACGCCCGGTGTTCATGGTTGACTCCGGAAGCATATCTGTGACGTCACCTAGTGTAGGGACCAAAGAAGATAACATCTTTACGTAGAATTATCTTTAATGAAGATTTTACACTGAAATAATGATTGAAATTTAATTATAAACTTGTTTTGCATTATAATAGAGATAACTGTATTGTATTTGAAGCTTTGTGGACGTCCATTGGTAGTTTTACTGTCGCAAATACCCGTTTACCTGTCTCCGCTACGCGTCGCCAGGTAAACTTAATTTGCGACAGTAAAACTACCGATGGACGTCCTTAAAGATTCAAATACAATACAGTTATTTCTTAAATGTAATACAATAACAGACTTCTTTACAATATTTTATATCAAAGTTAGTGTTTTTGTAAAGCGATTTATCTAAATGACGGCTCCTAAGAAAACTATGAGATGCTGTTCGTAAAGCAATTTTTCACAATAACGACTCCTAAGAAAGATATTAGTCAAGTCAAACTAAGTTTGAACCTCAAACTAATTGAAACAGAAAATGTTTTAGTTCTAATCTGTTGCATTTAGCCCCAAATATATATAGAAAAAATCTAACTTGAGGAAAACTCAAATTTTGCATATTTAATTTCTGATGGATATTAACATTGGAAAGGGAGATAACTCCGCAAAAATAAGTCTTTTTTTGTGTCAGTTTTTGGTTGATTTTCTTAAAATTCATGTAGAATATGATACTTTGATGGCGTTATAAGTTCATATTTGACTAAATTGTATAATTTTCTGCTCGAGAAATGTGCAAAACCGAAGTATTCTGAGTATATTTTTTTGCACAGTTTTCATTTAAGAAATTGCAAATTGTATGGCTTTGTCACAATTTTGAAAAAATAATGTACATATTTGGCATTGATTATATCTGTAAATCATATATTTGGTTAACATCTACCTTGTTTAAAGAAACTTTAAACCACTAAAGGAGGAATATTTGCTTTATTAGTTTTATTCAATTTGAGATTCTTTACCTTGCCATGGTGAATTATCTCATAAATGGTCAACTAATAACTTATGAAACCTAGGTTGTAGCTTATTAAAAGATATGAAAACACCTTAAGAGTTGTTTTTTATACTTTAAAGATGGCTTAAATAGCAAGAATCAATACATTTCGTTGAATAGAAGCGGTAAAGTTATAATTTTGTATCAATTTTTATTGATATTTCTGCCTTTCTTGCAGGGTTATCTCCATTATCAATGCAAATCTCCATAAGAATTTTAAAATCATGATTTTTTAGTTTTCCTCAAGTTATATTTTATGGGACTATTTTCTGTGTATATTTGGGATATACCGCTGAAGATTAAAACTTTAAAATCTTCTGTTGCAATTACTTCAAGGTTATGGTCAAATTTTTGCTAGATTGACAGGACTATATTAGATTCTGTTCGTAAAGCCATTTATCTGAATGACGACTCCTTATAAGGTTATGATATTCTGTTCGTAAATATAGAATAATAGGTAGTTTCGTTTTTTAGACTGACTATATCATGTGGAATATCTAGACGAGCCCGTTAGGGCGAGTTGTGATATTCCGCATGATATAGTCACCATCAAAAACGAAACTATCTATTATTCTGTTTATCGGTAATTATGACGTCACACAATGTATTGCCTAATATTTTCAGTGATACAGCTAGTACGTTGATACTCAAAAATATTAGGCAGTAAAATCAAAGGGAAAATATACGAATTACCGATAAAGCCATTTATCTGAATGACTACTCTCAAGAAAGTTATGAGATCCTGTTTGTAAAGCCATTTATCTAAATGACGACTCCTTATAAGGTTATGATATTCTGTTCCTAAAGCGATTCATCTCAATGAGGACTTCTTAGAAAGCTATAAGATTCTGTAGATAAGTTTTTTTTTTTATTTTCAAGAGTTATCGTCTATTAAAATATAAAAGAGCAACATGTTGCAACTTGAACCACCCATTTTTCAAAAATGGTTACGCTGACCTATATTTTCCATTCAGACAAATTTAGTTAAAGTCAATTCAGTATACTAGTCTAAGTGTCTTTCAGACTAATCCTTTATTGCCCCAATGGCACTCTTTCCATTGTGTCTAATTTTCGGAACGCCACACATGTATGAGTTTATCTTTATAGTAAAAGCAAAAAAATCTCATAAAAAAACTGATACTGAAATATGAGCTAATGTTTTTTTCCTGTAATTCTTCAATCTTTTCAACCGATTCTGATCAGATTGTTTCAATAAAAAAAACATGCACGTATATTAATTTCTCTGTACATTACTCAAATATTTCAAGATTTCTATATCTTTTTGACATCAATTTCGACAACAGCAACACATACCAACAACTAGATTATTCAGTTTTGGAAATGAATTGTTGAAAGAGTTAACATTCATAACGTCTAATACCATTGGAGCGTCCGAAGCGGTAATGTGGACTACTTTCGTCTGGCTTTAATACAAAATTTAATCCTGGTATCTATGATGAGTTTATTTACAACCACTGGGTCGATGCCACTGCTGATGAAGTTTTTTCCCCGAGGGCATCCCTCAGCCCAGTAGTCAGCACTCTGTGCTGACATGAATTATCATTGATATGGTCATATTTATAAAATAACTGTTTACAAAACTTTTGAATTTTTAAATACTAAGGCTATTCTTCTTCAGGAATAAAATTACCTTAGCTGTATTTGGCCCAATTTTTTTAGGAATTTCGGTCCTCAATGCTCTTCAACTTCGAACTTTATTTGGCCTTTTAAACTTTTTTTGGATTCGAGCGTCACTGATGAGTCTTTTGTAGAAGAAACGTGCGTTTTGCGTTCATACAAAATGTATCCTGGTACCTATGATGAGTTTATTTACAACCACTGGGTTTATGCCACTGCTCGTGGAGATTTATTTCGCCAGTTTGTTCTTACATGAATTATCATTGATATGATCATATTCATAAAATAACTGTTTTGTAGACGAAACGCGCGTCTGTCGTTTATACAAAATTTAATCCTGCTATCTATGATTAGTTTGTTTTCATCTGGAACGTACAAACACAAACAAGAAAATAGAGAGGATGAACAAATACCTAAATCATAAGGAGCGACCAATGAAAGCTTAATATTATAGTCAAATTCAACTAAGATCAAATGTTTACGTCAATGTAAACATTTATCATTGTTTTTGTATTGTATCGAAGGTTAGCTGTATGTACCTGTCTTTAATCATGCACATGGAACACGGTTTACTAACTCTTTTTCGTTAGTATTAATTTATTGATTAGATCACTATACACGTACCAGTAAAGGTGCCCGTCAAATGGTTTTTAATCTGATATGATAATGAATTGCTCAGTATTTCACCTAACATTTATTTTTGGTTCTAAAAACAATGTGAATTTTGAGAAAAGCCTAAATGACAGTAGCGTACGACTAACTCTTTCCCGATTGCCCATTTTAAGGATTGTGTCGACATGTTCTCTAGAGACGTGGGCTGCAATTTGTTCGTGTATATTAGAGTAACATGCTACTGTATGTTCCAGTATCTTAGAGTAAAACGTTGTTTTTTAATTATCGCACCGCAGGGCAACGCATTCTAGTTACTTCACGTAACATAGAATAACGCGTTGCAATTCTTTCGTGTTACTTAGAGAAACATGTTGCAACCTGTTCACGTTTTCATGGTATAAGTCAATCCCTTACCTTTTTAAAGAACTATTTTGTTCAAGGAATTCTAAAATATGCCTCAAATTCAAAATTCAAAAGCAGAACAATCACAATCGGTATTTCTGGAGTGATACCAATAAAAAAATTAATTCTTGTATCAGAGAAAAATTATAATCAGTCCCTATTAGTCATGAAAAGCTATCATGAGTTTTTTCAGGGTTATCATTATATAACAAGACATAGGATATATTGCACTGCATATTCTATTTTATCTTATTCCAAATATTCTGCTAGGAATAGCATTAATAAAACTGTGGAAGCCATGGTTATCTAATTTAAGTCAGTGGGCGCTGTTTATATTAACATACAAATACAGTGCGAAGCTCAACGTCATTTATGTAAATTACTTACCCTGTAACATTGTATTTGATCACTAATACACAGTGCAACGAATTTATCTTACCGAGTATCTTATGATGAATCAAGACGTACTCTAAAACAATCATAAAAAAACTTATTCTAAAAGGTTACCTATTCAACACCGTAATAAGATCATTGAATATTGTTTTTATTGGAATAAATATTGATTTTGTTATTAGTAGATTAAAAGCTAACTAAATTTTACTAGTATGTTATATATATACATATTCATGGATCTACAATCTGTCGATACCTGTAACTTGGCATTGCACAAGGTCATGTTTTTCTCTGGCTGTTTATGATGTCTTTACACTAAATCCATTGGATGTTGGATGTGTACGGATTGAAAGTTTAGTCTTAGATGCATGATTTTTTTTATTAGTTGTTAGTGGCTTTGAACTAGCTGTCAGATAACTGCGAGTACTCTCAGATCTGTTCATTGTGTCTTTTTGTGTCGGGATGTATAAGTACCCGGCCACGTCCACTTATATTTTTGTCCATCTGATGAGTTAAGCCTTTTTCAACTGATTTTTATAGTTCGTTCTTATGTTGTACTGTTATACCACTGTCCCAGGTGAGGGTTGGGATCCCGCTAACATGTTTAACCCCGCCACATTATTTATGTATGTGCCTGTCCCAAGTCAGGAGCCTTTATATACAGTGGTTGTCGTTTGTTTATGTGTTACATATTTGTTTTTCGTTCAATTTTTTACATAAATAAGGCCGTTAGTTTTCTCGCTTGAATTGTTTTACATTGTCTTGTCGGGGCCTTTTATAGCTGACTATGCGGTATGGGTTTTGCTTATTGTTGAAGGCCGTATGGTGGCCTATAGTTGTTAATGTCTGTGTCATTTTGGTCTTTTGTGGATAGTTGTCTCATTGGCAATCATACCACATCTTCTTTTTTATATATCCCAATTTTAACACAACATAAAACAGAACAATCAATTATTCAACAAATATGAAAATGTAATAGAATTTGAAACTTAATGCAAACTGAAATTTACTCCAATCTGAAAAGCTGTATATTCTACTTCAAGAAAATATTCTAATGTGTTTGTTTTAAAGTCAGGTAATTCTCAGTACGACTTTTGCAATGCCACTTTATACTTTCATAACTTTGAGGGTTAACAGTTAATAACTATGATACACTGAAAAGTATCCATTTTGTAATTCAACTTTGTGGATATTTAAACTTTAATTCAAATATATTTTCAAATGATTCTATCTATTTACTTTGTTTTTAAATAACCTATACAAATGGAGGCAAGAGTTCTGAATGATTAAACTATCATCTTACCTTATTATTTGGTGAAGGTAGAGGTGACATACCTGTGATTCCAACAAATGGACAAACAAAACCGACTATTGTGCAAGCACATACACCAACTACTAACGGTCTATGGACAACAACCGAAGGATCAGGATCATTTGGATCGGAAAGGTAATAATTAACTATCGACACACCACGGAAACTAGTTGTTTATAGATAACATTGAATGATGGTTACTGCTTTTTAAAGAATCATGCCATACGTTTACGCGAGATCGGTTTAAAACCAGAATGTAAAAAAGGTCATACTACGACTTTTGTTCGAAATCAACATTCATTAATGCCCGTGTCACACTGTCCCGATTTTTATATACGATGGACACCCGAATGCGAAAATTGCAAGTTCGTACGAAGTTGGTCCCGATCTCGTTAAAATACCCAAAAGTGACCGAAGCAAGTACGATGAATAACGAAGTCTATACGAGGGTGCCGAAAGTATATACGATAGCAAAAGATGGACATACGAAGGTTAACCGAAGACAGTATCTAAGCTTCATATCTCAGCCGATGCCTACAAGATGGATCACGAAGGCTACACGATGGTTTACGATGATGGCGCGATGGCCATACGATGTCTAAAAGACGTCGTGTACAGCTTACGATGCATTTAAATTATATGCCGAAGGCATCACGCGTTTTAAATTGTTTGATCAATATTGAATATACATTATATTGTACATTTAATTTTTGGTTTAATCATAAGACGGAAGACCGTGGGTATTTCCAGTTACTGACTAAGGAGTAGGTCCGGTAAGGACGGATTTTGGCCTCAAATTTCAGGTTCATCTGACGAAAGATTTTGACCACTTTTTAAACACTTAAGTGTCTATTTTATTTGAATTAATTAGTTTATGTGAAAGATTTTAACAGATTTAGTCATTAAAAACGATCCGATTCAAGCTCAAATATGAAAAATCTACCTAATATGCCGAAAAAAGTCACTTTTCAGATGGTTTTTGGTAAAAATGAAAGTGGCCGCATCCGTGTTCATTCTCAACCTATATATATGTTATGTTATATCATAAAATACAACTTAGATTTCAATATTAAGGATGAACACGAATGCGGCCACTTTCGTTTTACACGAAAACCGTCTGAAATTTAACTAAAATGCTAGAATTATGAGGATTTCAGTAATTTAGTATGACTTAATGGTGCTAGTACCGGATATATGTGCATTGTATTGTCAAAAACAGCCCACATTTATGTAGCAGAAGCATTCTGCTGTCCAATAAATAACTAAAGGTTTACATTTTAACAATTTTGTAAAACTGCTATATTTTGGGGCCAAAAAGGGGTCTTACTGAACCTACTCCTTTGGTTGATTTCTAAAAAAATAGTTTATGTATCAAATATGCGTATTCACCATTTTCTGCATGTGTCATATACAAATATAGTGTCCATATTTGTCCCCAATATGTTACATACGAGAGGAGGCCACGCTCGGCATTGCCTTGTTTGAACTGTTAAATATTTGCACTAGTTTGAATAATCACCCATAATTATGCCCATGTTTACTGATCTATCTTAAAGGTACGGTAATGGGTTCGTTGATCCCTTTTATTCAAAAAGAGCTCTTTCCAGGAGAATATCATAATAATATAGACTAAAGGAAGGATGTGGGGAAAGCAACAAATGCGGCAAAATATGACATATAGAAAACAAAATGTTTATGGAGTAAACATTCGTCTGACAACAACTCAGACGATACATAAAAAATCAGAATAATGAAGAAAAAGTTGGTTTCCCTATATACGTGTACCTGCAGTGTTGATGATTTTCATTATGTTATTTGATATGAAAAATTGACAAAAAATAATATTTTATTTGTAAAAGTAAATACTGAGCCTGTAATACCTGCTCTTCTTGTTCCATTTGAACTAAACAACGCTGTCGCCTTTCTTGTTCTCATAGAATCATATGATATGAGCTCCATGTTTTGTGAACGTCTTTCTTAACTGTCGTATTAGACTGACCAGTGCATATCGCGCATAGCACTTTAAATGTATTTAAGCGCGAAAATTAACTTACATTTAGCTGGATTAATTGCCGTCGTAGTTCCATCTTGTCACCTTCGTACTTTTATTCGATGGCATCACGACGGGATTACGAGGTCTTCACGAAGTCGTGTTGCCATCGTAAGACCTTCGGGTAGCTTCGTGATTCATTCGTGTAGACATCGTAATGTCAAAACTGCCCGATGGAAACGATGGAAACACGAATGCAATACGATGTTCAAAGATGCATTCCCGGTGACATTACGATGGTGAGGATGGTGATACGAACTCAATACGAACCCTCAACATCGGACGCACCTTCGGGGATTTTTTAACATGTTAAAAAATTTAGAACCCTTCCCGAAGTTGTGCCCGAAGGATAGAAAAAGTGGCCGATGGTTCTACGATGGTTAAAGATGGCACTACGAATAGTTCGATCTGAATACGATCAGTCCCGATTTTGAAAATTTCCATAATCGTGTTGCCATCGGTGTAAAAATCGGGACAGTGTGACGCGGGCATTACGAAGGACATTTCAGCTGCCATATCTCAAATATCCAAATAGATATTGTGGATGTAATCTAATATTGTCAATCATAATTTTGAAATTTTACATGCATGATTTAAATGTGTCACAGATTCTTATTTTTGGTAAAAAATTGTTGGTCTATTGGTGTACGTATTTCATAATGATACTTTTTTATTGCCTTTCACAAAACAAGGAACTATATTACAGTATAACTCGACCGCAACGGACCCACTCAGAGATCGAGGTCCCACTTTGTCAAGTTTGCATTAAATAAACTCATCATAGATACCAGGACTAAATTTTGTATAAACGCCAGACGCGCGTTTCGTCTACAAAAAGACTCATCAGTGACGCTCGAATACAAAAAAGTAAAAAAAAGGCCAAATAAAGTACAAAGTTGAAGAGCATTGAGGACCAAAATTCCTAAAAGTTTTGCCAAATCCAGCTAAAGTAATCTATGCTGCTAAATACATTAATATTTCACTCAATGATAGTAAAATATTTTATTTATACACTAAGGTTCTCATTTTCATTCGGAAGAAAATGTCCAACGTTTGCGTCTATCCTATTACTTCATCAATTTGTCTTTAATTCTAACAGCACTGAAATTTGGCCTTTTGTAACTGACGGAACTGAGAAAAGTCCGGAAACAAGTTCAGATAAAGGTAATTTAGTCTTATTATAATACTGTCTGTTTGTGTATTTTATAATAACCATGCAAGTATAACATTCTACTTGGCTGAGAGGCAATTTATCTTATCTTACCTCCTATACATTTCCAGGAATATGATTGGTTAAAAGCGTCCGCGTGCAAACCGTGTATATTTGATATTAGGTTAGTAGGGAGGCGGGGCTTATCTCATACACGGTTAGTAGTGGAGTTACGTCCCTTTGTATTCCTTATTAGGTAAGAAGGGGCGGGGCTTATTTCATACACGGTTAGTAATGGTGTTATGTCCCTTTGTAAAAAAACAAAACGGTACTGAGAAAAAATCATAAAAGTTCCAACAGACGAAGAAATTGATGATTAAGATTGAAACAAATTCATAAAACACATTTAAACCTTACAAGTCGTTATTGTTGGCATCTGTTTTTGTAGGATCAATGGAAGTATTTTCTTAGCGCTAACAGTATTGAAGACTTGCTCGTTTTGAGAATCACTGGTCTTAATTTCACACGTTAAGATAGTCGGTAAGATAAATTCGTTACATAGTGTGCTAGTGACGTAATACGGTATATATGGGGTCAGTAAATTCCATATGGGGATTCGAGCTTCGCTCTCACCCCATATGGAATTTACTGACCCCATATATACCGTATTAGGTCACTAGCACACTATGTAACTAATAATATTATGCCATAAAATTGAGAAAGGAAATGGGGAATGTGTCAAAGCGACAACAACCCGACCATAGATCAGACAACAGCCGAATGCCACCATGTTTTCTCAGAATCTTTGATTTAAAAAAAGTTGTCGAATTGATATCTACAAGTAGAAAGGTGAAATAGAACACTTTCTTTTGTTTGGAAAACGTGAATATGTATCTGACAGTGATAGAAATAAACCCAAAACAATGTCCAATGTCGGTTTAAACAATCGTTCACACAAATTCACCGAGGCCAACTGTTTTCTCATTTCAAACAGCAAACGCTTAATTGATGCTGTAATACTATTTGCCTGCTTCAAAACTTTAGATAATTCATCGAAATTTTGATCTACAAGTATCCTCTCATGTACCCAGGGAACAATTTTGTTTAAGAGATGTTTTTTTCTCAAGCTTGGCACCAAAAATGGTAAATATCAAATTCAAAATTTGAACCACGGCATGAAAAACAGTAAGCACCGAAGATTCATGTGAACGGTTGTTCACTCGATTTAATCATTGTTATGTTTCTATAATACTAAAATTACGAGGTCCAATTTATCAGCGTTCATCATGTAAAAACGATGAATCAAAGAATTCAACTTTATATCTAACTAATAAAGTACAATGCTGTTGATTAAAAATTACACTTCTCCAGACCCCTTTGTTTCCCACATAATTAATATTGCCAATAATTAAGAAGTTCCGGGTCAAATCCGATACCGATACCAATAGTATATTCACCTGTTACCCATTACCTTATCTGTACGTTCCACATCTGACAGGCGCACCACCAAACGCTGTATTTAGGATTTTGCTATATACACGGGTCGTAATCACAGGGTTGACACTACTAAATTCAATCATTGTCACATTGTTCCCGATTGTAGTATTTTAATCAGTATGACTTCTTAAGATGACAATACGAATAATATAATTCTGGACTTAAAAGGCATATAGGTACAGCATGTACAGTTTTCAATTTGTAAGCCGGAATGACGTAAAACAGCGAATCAAAAAATTCAACTTTAATTATAACTCATTAAAGACAATGCTGTTGATTAAAAAATACTCCTTTCCAGGGACTTTTGTTTTCCAAATAAAATTAATAATACCAATAATTGATAAGTTCCAGGTCGACGGGTTCAAACAGAAAGATGTTGAAAGCAGAGAAAACTGTGCATCTTATAATCGGCATGACTTTATCAGATGACAATACCAATACTAAAATAAGGCTTACGCATAGTTATATTCTTTAATTCAGCCACAGACCCGCGATATCACGGGTGTATTCTAGTATTGTTAATACTGACACATATTCTAGTTTTCCAAACTAAAGGGAATTGTGATATTGAACCGTTCTTCTAAAGCATTCAAAGTAAAACATTGTACAGATGTGTACTCAAGACAACGTCTTGTTTGACATACTTTGTACTTAAAACATTCAATTTTTATGTTAATTAGGCCTATAGTCTTGTCAATAATAAAATTGCATAATTTATAAACCTGTCGAGTTACAAACAACATTATACATCATAAAAAAGTAATAAAATTAACCTTTTCAAATGATAAAATCAAACGAAAGGAAAACAACTTATATATTTATGACTAGAGAGAAACGTGGTGCTCAGATACGCGTACAAGACATATCGCTTGTGAATATTACAATATAATCGTCAACATTGACACCATAGTATAAGCTCTTGCTCGATCAGAGACATGAGAAAGAAAAACAAAAAACAAAAACAAAAAAGCAAGACTATGAAGGTAGCACTTGACTTTGGAAAAACACATTCAAATGAACTGATAGTCTTGTATAAACGATGCCAGAGTAACGCCTGGAAAGAAACTCGTAAACGGTGAATAGGCAAACTTTACGATGTGAGCTTTTTATAGAATGATTGTTTATGAATTAATTTCTTTAAACCCTTAAAACAATTGAAAGGGTTTGAGGTAGACTTATCATACCTGTTTTCTAAAGTCAACTTTTTTCAACATATTGTCAGTAATATAGTAATTCGACTTTTAATTTATAGATGAGGGAATATATTCAACAACGGCTGATTTAAATGATAAACCTCGATGTATGACTATTGACTGTTGGTTCCCACCACCAAATATAAAGGGAAATAACTCTGTGCCCCCGCCGCCTTTACCACCAATGGAAATGATGCAGAAGGACGAAGTATTCAAAATTGTGGGATTAGTAGAACATGACTGTCATGAAAATGCCTTAGCATTACTTGATCTTAAAACAAAACATGACCACAAAAAACGACATTTGGTCGATAGAGCTGTGGTAGTAATGTCTAGTAATAGTACATGTAGTACATTAGGACAAATAGCTATTTTTGAGTTAATGATAATTTTATTTATTGGATGGTTATAAACCTGCAGAATTTAGTTATAACGTATATATTATGCTACAATTTTACGTTCAAACAAGACATACTTTCACTGTAATATTCAACTAGTTACCCGAATCAAATGGAATTATTTAATTTACGAATTCAATTGAGCATTTCCTTTTAACTCTAACATACACTTAAATACCAGTGTGAATTTTTTTCTTTTGAATTCATTATCAGAGAACGCGTTTAAGATGTGTTTAATAATATTTACACTACTTCCTGTGACTTTCCCTTAAAAATGTCCATAACAAGAAAGAAAAAAAGAACCACACTTTTTAAAATACGTGCGTCCGAATCCCTCATCTGAATTTACCGTCATCAGAAATGACCAAGGCCGAATATTTGAAAGCCAAGGATGTGTAAGAACCGAATACCTTTTTATGTTAACCTCTTTTGACCCTTTTCAAGGTGTTGTTAACTGTTATCTGAGATAAGCTGTTAACTGTTTCAACCCACTTGGTTAAGTTACTGTTATCAGCATTTTTGCATTTGTTGTTAACTGATTTTGCCAAAATCGAGGCAGTTAACATGTTAACGGACGCCCTATTGCCCCCCTCATTACCTAGGTACTGACTTCTGATCTGATGATGCCGTCAGGGACTGATAGTCACCAATCAAAGGTATCAACCCAGTGCTGCACAAAATAAAACCAACAACTGAGGATAAAACGTATCATCAGGATACGGTCTCGATAGTGTAAGTGAATTTGGATTTATCTTAACTTTAAATTGTTGTTTTTCTCTCATCAGAGGTTTCCCGATTTGCTACCGTATCAACCATAGTACGAACTGGGAGCCGTCATTGAACTTTTGAAATTAATTCAAATATGCCCTTAATGTCAATGAATGTTTTATGAATCCATATTTAAAGTATTTGAATGATTTTTATCTACAAACTGGTATAACTTTCATGTAGATATGTTACATATTCATAACGAAAGAGGGACGAAAGATACCAAAGGGACGGTCAAACTCATAAATCTAAAACAAACTGACAACGCCATGGCTAAAAATGAAAAAGACAAACAGAAAAACAATAGTACTCATGACACAACATAGAAAACTAAAGAATAAACAACACGAACCCCACCAAAAACTAGGGGTGATCTCAGGTGCTCCGGAAGGGTAAGCAGATCCTGCTCCACATGTGGCACCCGTCGTGTTGCTTATGTGATTACAAATCCGGTAAATAGTCTAATTCGGTAGGTCACATTCATGAAAGATATTGTGTGTACTCGATTATGCTTTCAACACACCGTTGCAACGATCGGTTAGTAAATAAGATTTATTTCCCCTAAAATTCCACCGGCAAAAGAAAAGGCTAAACATAAGCTAAATTCATAGTTTATCTATGTGTGCCTGTTATATTGATATAATAGTATAGAATAGATAATTTTGCATATTTTGGAGGTAGGCTTTTAGAAAAAAATAATATAATAAGAGCTATTTTAATATATAAAATTGACCCCATTAAAAATGTATAATGTTAAAGGTTAATACATAACCTGTTCTCTTTATTCGTATGAACATATCCATTTATCAATCTCAGATACATTAGTTACGTCTTAGTGATAACGGCTGAACGGACGTGCTGGGCAAGCTCTCCTTTCGATGAGGGTTTACTTTTAAATGATCAACGCATTACTACTTTAGATAACAGAAACCAATCAAATGCTGTACAGTAAACGTTGTAGTACACTGTAAAAATGGTGTTTAGATCCTAAACACAATTCTAAGCACATCTTTTGTGCACTCTTTTTTACATGTTTAGATCTAAACGTGTCTCAGTACAATGTGTTTAGGATTGTGTTTAGAATCGTGTTCAGCTTAGAAAAATGTGTTTGATTTCTATACACTTTCATTTTTAAACGTATTTAAATTCACGTCATGTTTAAATATTATGTGCTTACTGAAAAATGTGTTTAGAAATTAAACACAATCCTAAACACGTTTAGATCTAAACATGTATCACAAGTGTTTAAATTCTAAGCACGATATTTACAGTGTAGGTGTATTCCCGCGTTAACATGCACTTCAAACCCATTGTAGATGGGGGAGTGTTATGCCGATTGACGTCCGAGGTGTTAGATGATTGACATTCATTTCACTGACTCGCGGCTTTGGTCCTGATAATACTTCCTGTCATCTTTAATACTACGTCCACGACTCATCTACCAGTACTCCATCATCGAGGTTAGCGGGCTGCCAAGCTGACCCAACTGGCCCTGAAAGCAGCCGTTGTGAAGAATATAACATCAAAATAGTCAACATACCAAATCAAAACAGCTCACAAAACCAAGATGGCGACCTCCAAAATGGCGACCACCAATCGTTCCTGACCGATGGCACAAAATTATTGAAACGCTCATCAAACGCCTTCGGGTACCGAGCCGACCGTGCGAGGGCTGTATAGCCAGTCAAGGTCGTTAAACACTTCCATTTGTTGTATTCGTATGCATGCAACATTTTTCAGGGTATGCAAATAATATATATAATATAGAGCTATAAACACGAACGAGAAAGACCAAATGAAAATATATAGTGCAATAAAAGATGGATAATCAACTACATTGTAACTTGTTTTTACTTATTTAATAGACATTCTATGTCGGAATTTAATATTGATGATTATTTTAGTTGTTCACACTCACTATCTATAATACCATTCTTATATTTTTCTGAAATTTGGCAAAAATAATCAGTCACACGTATGAAAAAGTTTACTAGAGTTAAAAGTACGAATAAAAGATCAAATAAAAGATACACTTGTAAAATATTCATTGAACACAAGTGTCTGAGTGACAGTACAATTGTATTAAATATAATAAAATGACAATTATTCGAGTCAATTAAAATCATTTTTTTCATGGCCAACCAAATAGTGAATACTGGTTTTTTTTAAATTTACTTTCTAAAACGCATTTCTAGAAAAAAAAATATCGAAGAATTCCCTTTTCTCGAGCTCACTCAAATGAAATATCAGCTCCTTCATCCTCTCCGAAAAAAAATATTCTACTGCAATGATCATGATGATGAACTACTTATAATACGAAAACTACACAATTTTTACACGTTAAAAAATATAACCAACACCAGTATAATGTTTTTGTAGTTTTAGTTTATTTTTATTATTCCAAAGTCTGGTAGAAAACAATATTTTTTCTATAAATAAACGAAACATAAACAATATAACTTTACCAAACAGAAATATATACTTAGAATCCAAACGCCGTGTAAACTCAGATCGTTTGGGGTCTGTTTGATTCATGCACTTGTGCATAACTAAGTTATTCCATAAAGAATCATAAACAATGTGTTCTAGAAACTTGGAAGTCGTTATCAAATAAATCGTTAAACTGGATTTTTGGTAATACGCATTTCATTTTTTTTTTAATTTGATCATGAGGAAGAACATTATTTCATACATTAAATGATACCTCCAAACCAGCACCAACGGTTGTGTTACGTACCAACCGTTCTTGATTGTAGCAAATCGAGAAATAAAACCGGTGCCCGTGTAATAAAATGAATACGATTACTCAAATAAAAAACGAGAAAATGTTTTGAAGATAGATATGAGATATGTATAAATATCCAAAAAATTCCGTAAAATTAACTAAAGCTGCAAATGAGAATATTAAATTCATTTATATTTTGCTGGATCATTGAATAATTACAGGGCCATTCGTATTGCTGTGTTGGAGGTGATTTCTTAATACAAAAAGCCAAACATTTTTTTTTAATTTGCAAAAATACAAAATTGCAAAACTCACATAACAGAAGATTTAAAAAGAGACATATATCAAAACTTATTATTAAAAAGGGCTCAAATCTAAAATGAGACAATATCTACAAAAGCACGTAATTTCCTCAAAGAGTTAAAGCACAATTCATGAGGTGACAAAAAAAATATTGTATTCGTTCATGCATGAGGTCAATGTCGTCTGAAGCTAAAACTACCAAGATACAAAAACTTAGATTTCGTGGACATGCTTTCGTAAATCTTATCCTTTTACATAAACGGTCATTAAATTTCAAAACTGGTAAATAGTTATAAGGGTACCATGCTTATAATTTAATACGCCAGACGTGTGTTTCGTCTACACAAGACTCACCAGTGACGCTCAGATCAATATATAAAGGAAGCCAAACAAGTATAAATTTGAACAGAATTGATGATCCAAAATTTCAAAAAGTTGTGCCTAAACAAAATATAGTTCGAACGGATTTCAGAAAAAAAAATTAATTTGTTTTGATGTGTAACGATTTTGATGTTTTGATTTTTGAAACTTTGTTTTTATATATAATCATAATAATATGTAATACATTAACATGATATTGAATTATTTTTGTCTAGTCATAATGAGTCACCAACCCGTTGGTTTGACTGTGTATATAGCACTGTTTCATTATTGCTGTATTTACTATATTTTGGGATTATTCTCTATAAAATTTGTTTGTATATATTTTTGTGTTGTGCCCATGCGTTGTCGTGCGCATGTGCAAGTAAACAAGTAAAAAAAAAATTCTGTGGTCTAATATTTTTGTATTTTTCACATATTTCTGGATTATAACAAGACATTTAAGTGAAAAGTAACGTTTGATCTACTTTTGATCTTGTGAACTAGTGAAAATTCGGTGAGAAAAGCAGTTGGGAATGCTTAATTCAGAGTCGGATCCTATGAGTAAACAATCAGCGGATAGTTACGTTCAGACAGTTATGGCTAGTAACATTGTATCTGTACCGGTTGAAATTCACGCTGAAAGGCCTGTAAGTAACTTTAATACTTTCGCTTTAACACCTAGAAAAACAACAAAACGTAGAAGGTCTGATGGTAATAATAAAAATGGTACTAAAAAACAGAGAAATAGCCCAGGTGTGCTCGATGACAAAAATCGTCACGCTCTAGAAGACAATCAGTGTATTGGAGTTCAAGGGAAGGCGTCTAATAAAAGCGACATGAACACTATTAAAGTTGTTAGTAAACAAACAAACAGTAATGATCTCAATGATTTAAAGATCATGGTAGGCAATTTAACAGATTCGATGAATACTTTACGCGATCACCTATCGACAAGAATAGACAGTTTAGAAAGTAATTTCGCAAAAACTATTGAAAAAGTTGTTGATAGAAAAATTGAAACCGCTATGAAGAAGGAAAGGAATATCGTACATAAAGAAATGAAAAATCTGGAGAGTAAAGTTGCAAAGGACATAGAACAGTTAAAAGTAGATGTAAATGAGGACTTCCAGAGTGTAAAGAATGAAATATCAAGTTTGAAAGACCGTTGTCAAGAACCTATGATCAGACCCGAGGCTGAGGCAGAGAACAACAAAAGAAACAACGCTATCATTCGAAACCTGGCAGAAAGTGAAAATGAAAATCTTTTCAACAAAGTAAGCGGACTGTTAAAGGACGGTTTAAGATTGAAAAATATCAGCATACACTCTGTAGAACGCAAGAGGAGCTTTCGAGAGGGTAAACCGGGTTTAGTTATTGTAAAGTTCCAAAACGCACAGGACAAGCGTGAAGTAATGGAGGTAAAGAAAACACTCCGAGAAGCAAGGAATTATAGAGACGTATTTATTGAAAATGACTTACCGAAGGCTGAAAGGATGCTCAATGCAAATCTTCGTCATATTGTGAATACTATCGGCAAGGATAAATTAGAAATTCGTGGATCGAGAATCCAAACAAAACGAAATGACAACGAATCAAGAGAAAGGACCGATCTAAGCCGACAGCTGTACGAGCAAAGAGGACGACGACATGAGCAAAACACATCAAACAACGTAAGAGACAGTTACCGACGAGAAAACGAACCAAGAGACACCGATAATTTTAGACAGTCTACTCACCGTGGCGGTTACAGAAATGGGCGGCATTATTAGTGGCGTTGCGGGTTTTGGAATGTGAAGGGATGGGCCACTTAGAACATTGATGACCGACATAAATTACGTGAAATGTGTATTCAAAATGAACACTTAGATATTATAGGGATCGCCGAAACACATCTGACAGGAAAAAATGAAATCCGTATAAATGGCTATAAATGGTTTGGTCATAACCGGACAGAATTACATGAAAGAGCAAAGAAAGGTTCGGGAGGTGTCGGATTTCTAGTACGCGATGACATTGCATCACGCTACAACATCGAAATATTAGATAAATCAGTTGAAGGAATTCTATGGGTTCATGTACAACAAAGTGACGGTCGAGATTGCTTCCGAGCGTGTGTGTGTTATTTACCGCCAACTGGAACTACACGTAACATAGATGCGAATGATTTTTATGACTCGTTATTGAGCCAAGTTCATGTGTATGGAAATGAATCTATTTTCTTTTTGTGTGGCGATTTCAATAGCCGTTGTGGAGATATGGATGATTACATTGCAGGAGTCGATACGATACCGGAAAGAAATGTTGATTTTAAGCGCAATGCGCATGGAGAATTATTATGCGAATATCTTATAAATTCGAATTGCTGTATTTTAAATGGAAGAAAAGGTGTCAAAAATAATTATACTTATATATCTCAGCTTGGATCTTCTGTAGTGGATTATTGTCTTATTCCATATGAATTACTTGATATTTTTGAGCAATGTGACGTCATAACTATGTCGGAATTAATCGAAAAACATGATATATTTGAGTATGTTGATCCATTAGTGTCTAAACCTGATCACTCGATGCTTTTATGGAATGTAAAGGTAGAGAAATGTGTGTCGGAAGCATCTAATGATAATGGAAATAAAAGTGAATATAATAAGTTTAATTTGAAAAATATCCCAAATTCGTTCTTAGCGGATCATTTACGTGATATTGAAGAGTTAATTTTATCCTTGGAATTAAATAATGTCAACCAAAATAACTTGGATATAGTTTACCAAAATTTTGTTAATCTTTTGAAAAACGAAATGTTGGAAAAGATGGATTACAAAGTTATTAAAGTGTCTTTAGGCCTGAATAATAAAAAACGTCGGATGAAAAAACCGTGGTGGTCGGATCATCTGACGATTTTGTGGAATGATGTATGCGCTATTGAAAAAGAGATGCTGAAAAGTAAATCAGATACTAGGAAACGTCAATGTAGACAAGAATTCATATGTAAACGGAAATTGTTCGACCGTGAAACACAACGTTCGAAACGACGTTACTGGAGAGACAAATTAAATGAAATTGACAATTTGGAATCAACAAATCAAACTGAATTTTGGAAAAAGATCGGACGGGTCGGAGTAGGCGAAGAGAGAAGGAAAGCTATACCGATGTCTGTGCAACTACCGGATGGAAGTATTTCACATGATCGAGACGCTGTCCTGAATGAATGGAAACGATCTTTCTGTAGTTTGTTGAACCCAGAAGGTAGTATTGATAACCTTCCAACGGACACAAGTACAGATAATGGTGCTACGATGAATTATGACATTACTCATGAGGAAGTTAAACGAGCAGTGATCAGTTTGAAAGTTAACAAAGCTGTTGGTGTAGATGAAATCCCAGCGGAAGTCCTCAAGAATCCACGTTTGTTGAACTTCCTACTAAGGTTGTTTAATAAATGTTTCTTCAGTGGTACAATTCCAACTATCTGGCGAAAAGGAATTATTAATCCAATACCTAAGTCGTCGACGTCGAATCCAAAAGACCCAATGTGTTACCGCGGTTTAACACTTGTTCCTGTTTGCTACAAGCTGTACTGTCACATATTGAATAATCGATTGCTCGAATGGGAGGAGGAAAATAATATTTTAGATGATTGTCAAAATGGTTTCCGGAAGGGACGTAGTACTATTGATCATATAAAGTCATTATCGTCAATTATTGAAACAAGAAAGCTAAAGCGTTTGTCGACTTTCACAGCTTTTATAGACTTCCGAAAGGCGTATGATGGGATAGACCGTAATTTGTTATGTCAGAAATTGCTTGATATTGGAATATGCGGGAATATGTATAATGCTATCGTGTCGTTATATAAGTCAGTAGAGTGCTGTGTTCGGGTAAATGGTCAATTAACGGACTGGTTCGATGTTCAATGCGGTCTAAAACAAGGTTGTTTGCTCTCACCATTACTTTTTAATGTGTATGTGAACGGTCTTGTTACGTATATATGTTCATTAAATGTTGGAATAAATATTGACGAGGAAAATGTGTCGATCCTACTTTACGCTGACGACCTTGTTTTGTTAGCTGGCTCGGAATCAGACTTACAAGTTTTGCTGGATGGGCTTCAGCTCTGGTGTGCAGAGAATAAGATGACAATAAATCATAACAAGTCAAACGTTGTTCATTTCCGACCAAATTCGACCCCAAGGACAATAAACAGTTTTAAATGTGGCGAACTTGACATAAATGTGGTGGGAAAATATACATACCTAGGTTTAGTGTTAACGGAGCATTTGGACTATCAAATAATGGCGAAACACGTAGCAGCATCCGCCAACCGTGCCTTGGGACTAGTGATATCTAAATATAAATCCTTTGGAGGACTACCGTTTGATTCTTTCACAAAATTGTATGACTCGATTGTTTGGAGTACAATCAGCTACGGAGCGGCAGTGTGGGGTGATGGAACATTTTCATGTATAAATTCGATACAAAATAAGGCAATTCGTTTTTATATGGGAGTCGGACGGTATACACCTAATGTAGCAGTGAATGGAGATTCAGCCTGGAAACCACCTTGTGTAAGGCAGTGGCGAACTGTTATAAATCAATGGAATCGTTTAAGGTATATGAACACTGATCGACTAAATAAAAGAATTCATAACTGGGCGGAACATAGTTTTAGGCGTTATAAAGCATGTAAAAATTCAAATTATAGACTTTATCAGCAGTTTGAATCGTGTAATATTAGTGACTGGTATAATGACACGAACATTCACAAAACTACGGTGTTAGCGAAAATAGAAGATAAACTTTTAACCGTTTTTAGAAATAAGTGGACGGAAGATCTACATAGAGTTTCTGCAAGACGTATGGATGGTGGTAGTAACAAATTAAGGACATATAGAACATTTAAAACCGAAATTAGTTGTGAACTTTATTTAAAAACACTATTATCTCCTGCTCAACGTAGAGCATATTCGCAATTCAGATGTGGGGTTGCACCCATACGAATCGAAACCGGGCGCTTCGAACGTTTACCAATGCATGAACGGACTTGCTTTATGTGTGAAACTAAAACTGAAACTGAGGAACATGTACTAATTGAATGTCCACTTTATGACGATTTAAGGAATGAACTTTATGAATACATAAACAGTGTAGATGAGAACTTTAACATGTTGACGAACCGTGAGAAACTGTCTTTTGTGTTGGGATGCCAAAACGTTAATATTATTTACAAATGTGCCAAAACCTGCAAATCTATTTTAGACAGAAGGAGACGTTTTTTATATCGATAAATTGTTTTAGACTGTTAAATTTTTGTAATTTGTTTTAGAAATTTTAATAAGTGCATGTACATAGTTTTATAAAGTCCTTTTATTGTTTGATGAAATTTTACTTTTTGTCTCTCATAATTCTTTTAAGAATGGCATTAATATATATTTATGTTTTATGATATATGTAAATATTGTATTGTGTATATTAATGGTGAGACGTTAATAAACTATCTATCTATCTATCTGTTTTGTGATTTTCTTTTTTAAATTATATATCATTTAAATTATCCTAATTCTCATTTGAAAATAATAGGATCCCAACAAGACTAGATAAAAGAAATATGTGTACTTTTAGTAGTTGTAGATTCATCGGGACAGGGAAAGGAAGTAACAAAACTTTTAAAGAATTTGTGCAATTTATGAAGTCTCTTTAATTTAGAAACGATTCCGAGCACTCGCATCTTTGCTAACACTTAATGGAATTATATAATCCTTTTAATTTTTAGCTCTGTTATTTTATGATCTTCTTTTTCAACCTGAATGAATTTATCGTGACAAATAATTAATCCAATTATTATTCCTTACTATCATAAAAACCTGGTTTTAGAATCTAATTCAAATGATATCTACCAAGTTCGCCTTGTGAAATGTTATTTGGTGTGGTATTCTTCAACTTCAAAAGAACTTAACAACATGTAAGATTTAGTTATTGAAAAAGAATACATACCACCCAATTACAATATATTGAACATGGGTTTTTGAAGCTTGTTTCTAATGATTACCCGCTCTTACAAACACGTTATCAATAAGCCCTTAAAGTCTCTTTATCACATTTTGTTTATTTATTTTTTTCGTTGAGAAGAAGTGCAGTCGCCGAATTATATTTCATAATTATCACCAATTGTATGGTTTTATGATGGTTTCATTGATATATCAGATAGTTATATATTCTTTAGTCCAGTTTCAGCAATTAATCTTAATATATATATTCTTTAATTCAACATAGAATTGAGAATGGAAACGGAGAATGTGACAAAGATACAATAGACCAACAAAAGACCAGAAAACAGCACAAGTCAGCCAAGGGATCTTCAACACAGCGAGAAAAATTGGCAGGTTTCAGAAAGTTCCTTTTTAAACATGTATACTAGTTAAGCAACAAGGTAGTCACACCTATCTCTGAAAGATGAAAACGAACAAAATTTAAACTTCACTATAAAACACAACACTAACAAAGGTTAAAACTTTCCGCCCCGGGGCCCATCGACCTCGTTTTCAGGACCTGACAATTGTAAATATTGTTAATTTCATCTCTACATGAACATGAAAAAATGATTTCCCACTGGAATTAGTATTTGGTCCCGTTGCGTTTCTTAACGCACTTTGTACTTTTCTCCCTTGCCTATACACGGCATAAAATTACTTCTCAGTTCCTCGACATATTTAAAGGAAAATATATTATTAGTCTTTGGCATAATGCAGATACTTCTGATTAGTTGGACTTAAGACGAGGCAAGTAGATCTTGATTTTTAGATCATGTTTGTCTTGTTGGATATTTCTAAAGGACCATTCAACCCAGTTACAGATGAGTACATTTTCAACAAGTTACGGCGCGAGACGACTAATCATTCGGACACCCGGTTGAAATAGAACAAAAGAATCGAAGCTCTTTGTTAGAGAAGGCGATAAATGCTTACTCTAATATTTACTATAGTGACAAAATTTAAAAGTTAATAGAAACAAACAAAATTACAATTTTCTTCTCAATTACGAAGTGTTTTATTTTAAAAACACCATTTGCATAAGTTTTCAATTTATCTAGTAAAGCAAAACAATTAGATATCAAGTCGACGACATGGGTATCTTTCAAGTTGGATGTAGAAAATGCATGACTTTGATTTTTTTTTTTAAATTTACCACGGACGGAAAACATCAATCTATTAGTTCAGTAATTTTCGTGTCTGCTCAATCACTGTGTGACTCGAGAAAAAATTCCAAAAAAGGGTAACAATTGTATCGAAAAGAGAGAATCGAGTGTACCTCTTTATGTTAGGGCGTGTTTGAGTTTAATATTTGATATCGTACAAAGCAAGAATATTTCATACATCGTTTCGCTTCAGATTCTATCATTTTTATATATCAAAGCTACAGGTTGACTTTATAACATTAAAAAATCACAGTACTGAAAGATGAAATATATGGGTCAAGTGAACTACCTATCTAAAGAATCACAAAAACAGAGTAGGTGTGTTCGAATAGCTATTTTTTTACTGAAAGTACTTGACGACAGTCTTTCAAGTTGGATGATGAAAATGCATATCTTCGAAAAATTAATATTTTTTGTGCGTGATAACCAGGGTTTATAGTCTTCAACCACTAAAAAAAATCTAGTCTGCCCTTCCACGAAATATTTAATTAGAATGTTTTTAAATGTTTATGAATTTTCGAAAATTCCACCTTACAACCGATCAGACAATAGTTTTAAGTTGAATCAATGCAGACAAGTTCATTAACTGATGCTCATTAGCTAGTTGATACATTTGTCTTTTAAAATACAACTCACATATAAGAATCGTAATGGTGCAATGTGGATAAATTTATCGGTTTCCGAGAGCAAAATTGGCAGCGCGTCATCCCTACAATGACTTCCATTTCTACGATTGTGAAAATGAACTGGCGTAATGGGGAGATAATTTTGACGAAGTAGAATCCTGACTGTAATATTTACCAACTCGTATTAAACCAACTCGTACTGAAACCAACTTCTACCCAATATTTCAAGATTCAAGATTTTCAAGATTTATTGATAACGCTCAGACACATTAATGTGTAACATGAGGTCAAAGTATAATACATAAACAATTGAATGACGAAATGAGCATGCAGTACTATCTAAACATATAGAAATACAATAATTATTGTAGATATTTTAGAATAAACAAGCAATTTTCTTAATAAAAAATGACAATCGTTTGTAGACTTCCATATTACATATGGACAATAATCCTTCCAATTTAATATATTGAGGATTAATAGTATAATATTTAGGTAAGTATTTGTTTCTATAATTAACAATAGAATCATGTTGACATACAAATAAAACATGAAATTCATCACCAATAAATTTATGACATAAGGTACATATTCTCTCTGGTCTAGGTATATTTTGCCAACGGCCTGTCTCGATTGGAATACGTAGGTTCGATGTCCTTAATTTAGTTATCCACCCTCTATTCTGTTCAGATAGTCTGATCAGATATTTTTCTAGTCCAAAGTCCTTTTTGAATGTCCCATAAAATTGTCCCCGGGATGAATTTTCTATATCGCCAAACCATGAGGTAATAAACTGATCACTCAATATACGATCAAGATAATTTTTATCACAAAAGCCAATTTGGTTTATGAAAATATATCCTAGACCAGTGTTGTTAAATATTGATTCGACAGAATCAATCCATTTGAAAACATAATGGCCATGATTCTTCAATGATAACATCAGCCTGTACAAAGAACTACTTAGTTTACTGCTATTGTTTACAACTTTACACCAATACGAAATCATTCTACATTTAACTCGAATTTGCAGAGGAAATCTTCCCAATTCTCCATACACCATGAAATTGGGTGTAGTATTTCGAACTTTTAATATTCTTTTGCAAAATTTCAAATGCATCTGTTCAATAATTTTCAAATTCTCAAAACCCCAAACTTCAGAACCATATAAAAGAATGGGTTCTATCATGGAATCAAATAATTTCAGTTGCAAATCTATAGAAATGTTTTCGTTTTTAACAATTCTATGTATAAAATGCATCGATTTATGTGCTTGATCAATAAGTTTCTTTTTGGTATCTAAAAAAGTACCGTTATATTTAAAGATAACACCTAAATAAGAAAATTTTTCAACAATCTCAAGTTCTTTGTCTTGTAATAAAAATTTAAATTTCTTTTTACTTTTTCTCTTTCTAAAAATCATCACCTTTGTTTTATTTAAATTGACTTCTAATTTCCACTTTTCACAATATGATTGAAAAATATTTAATGATCTCTGCATACCTTCTTCTGTTTCAGATAAAATTACAGTATCATCTGCATATAATATAACAAATAATTCAAAAAATATGTGCAATTCACTTTGAAACTTCTCTTTAACAGTTTCTAGTGGAATCCCATCTAGATTCTTAAAGTAGTCTTCTAAGTCATTAAGAAAAATTGAAAACAAAAATGGCGATAAATTTTCCCCCTGTCTTACACCTGCTAAACAGGGGAAAAAATCTGACTGACATCCATTATATTTTACACATGATTTGATTCCTTGGTACATATTAAAAATAACTTTAAAGCACTTCCCTTTAATATTACTCAATTGAAGTTTTCCCATAAACCAGATCTTGATACAGTATCGAATGCTTTCCGAAAGTCTACAAAAGTACAAAAAAGTTTTTTTCCACATGAGAAATACAGCTCTATGAGTGCATGAAGCACAAAAATATTGTCTACAGTTGAACACCCCTTTCTAAAACCCGCCTGATTTTCATGTATAAGTGAAATTTCATTTGCAAAAAAATTCAATCGAGTATTGATTATGGAAGTGAATAATTTCCCTATACAACTAATAAATGTTATAGCTCTATAGTTATCTGGATCCTTTGGACAACCCTTATTTTTAAAAACTGGTATAATTATTCCTGCTGTCCAAGTTTCAGGAATTATACCTGTATCCAATATCACATTAAATAGTTTAGTGTAAATACAAATAAAAAATGGTGGAGAGTTTTTCAAAAACTCATTCAGTATCTTGTCAGTACCAGATGCTTTACCATGTTTCAAGTTCTTAACGGCATCCACAACCTCTTGTTCTGTAATGACTCCATTTAAAATTTCATTATAAACGGGGTCACTACACAACGCATTGATGTCGATGCCGTCAAGATCTTCTTCGTCATTTGCATTCATGTTTTTAAAATATTCATGAAATGCTTCAATACTGATAGAGGGGTTGTCTTTTTTGTAGCCAGAATATTTTTTAAGTGTCTTCCAAAATCCCTTAGAGTCATTTTTTTAGAGTGCCCTCAGTTCATCCGAACATTTTTCATTATACTGCTGATAGTTACTGTTAAGTGTCTTGCGGTATTCCTTGGCCTTGCTATTCATTGCCAGTTTATTACCACCTGATTTCGCTCTGCTATATAAGTTTCTAGCCTTGTGAAACTCATTACGTTTGTCTTGGCAATTTTTATCAAACCATGGTTTATTTTTGCGGTCGGGATAAACCGGTCTTTTTTTAGTCTTGCCTAGAACTCCTTCTGCCGTATCTAACAGTACATTGCCAATTCAAGGTCATCAACTAGACCGTTTATCTTTTCAGGCGTAAAATTATTTGTGTCAATACTACTCAAAACATGATCAATCTGTTGTAAATTACCTGAGACACTGGATAACGCTTGAAAATATTCGTCTGCTTTTCTACAGTCCCATTTAATGTGAGTTTCTGTGTTACCTGTATTTTTTTCTGTGTTTACCTTATCAGTGTAATTACTATCAGTATTGCAAGACAATGTAAAAGAGGGGGGGCAAGGGGTTTAACTGTTATGCTGTTATGGGGCAATTTAATTCTTTGTTATCTGTTATTTTGAAAATATGTTTGCTGTTAGCTGTTATTGTCTTATTCTTTGTTAGCTGTTATTGGGCTATTAGTTTTTTTGTTATCTGTTATTGTGATAATGTATTTGCTGTTAACTGTTATTGAAAATTGGAATGTTAGCATTTTTTTTGACAGTCAATATTCGGTATAAATTGAAGATCATTGGACATTGGGGTCTACCACTACTAATATGTTTGTCCCGTCTTCAGAGAAGGATTCCATTAACATTTACCCATCACAGAAGTGAGGACCAAGACAATTCAAGTATATCTTATGATTATCCTTTGTAATAAATTCCATTTTTTTTATGAATGTGTATTTAGAACTATCTTAATTTTTTGTATGAGAATAATGTTCCTTGTTTCCCATACGAACATATCAAATTAAACAATTCTTAATATGACAAAAAGGAAAACATATGGCCAGGAATATCTGACAAGGATCTCAATTAAGGACTAGGTCCTAACAACCAGTTAACCTTTTATATAATATGGTACATAGACTCAGCTCTGTGATTCTTTTCAAAGCAGAAACAAATGCATTGTACAATTGTATACCATAATACGTTCCGTAAACGAGCGTATAAAAAATATTATAATATATTGAGTAGTAATTTAAACACATTCTATATACATAAATTAATACTAAAAACATAGTCATAGAAAATGGAATGCATTACAAAGGATTATATCCGTAATAAGAAATACTGATTTGTCAAAGACCGAATTATTTTAATATTTCATTTACTGTTATCTGTTTTTGTCCATTTTAATTCCTTGTTATCTGTTATGAGCCAAATCAATTTGCTGTTTTGCTGTTATTGGGACCCCCCTTGTCCCCCCTCGTAAAACATATACTGTTATGGACATCTGAAAACATGGGATTAAACTCATCTACTCTAAATTCAGAGATATAATCAAACATGTGAGGAGATACAATTAAATAATCTACTACGCTGGAGTCTTTACATGTAGTATGACCTATAAATTTGTCTGAGAAAATACGACCATTACATATAAAAATTCCACATCTTTTACATAGTTCTAAAAGAAGAGTACCATATTTATTCACTCTACCTTGATCATAACTGTATCTTTGTAGAGGAATATTTTTACTTTCTAACAACAGATAAGAAAAAATATCTTTATTTATGAGGCCCCTCATGGGGGGGGGGGGGGGGGGTCCTAGTAATCACATAATCACCATTTTTTTGCCAATATAATCACATAATCATTAAATATTTGCTTATCTTTAGTAATCAAATAATCATAAACTAAAAATACAGTCCTAGGTAATCAAATAATCATGAAATATTTGGCTTAATAATCAAATAATCATTAAAAAAACGGCCAAGTAATCACATAATCAAAAACCCCATGAGGGCCCTCATTTATAACATCGTCTTCTACCTGTAAAATTTCTAGTAAATTTTCATCAGGTATAACATGATCACTATCAATAGAGGTTCTAGAATTAAAATCACCAATCAGTGCTACTTCTTTTGAAGTATTTGAAAATCGAATAAGTTCATCTCCAATCTCTGAAAAAGATTCATCAGATGAATATCTGGAGAATTCTGGAGGTATATAAACACACCCAAGTAAGATATCTTTACCCGTATCAAAATTTCCATGTAAAATTTCTACCCACTGAACGAACTCAGATTCTGAGTTAATAAATTTAAGAATGTGTGACAGTTTCTTTTTATAAATGATAATAATACCTCCTGATTTCTTTTTAAATTTTTGTCTATTCTTAGTAAATAGAGTATAATCTGTTGGTAATTTAATTTCGTCATAATCATCAGTTTTTGTTTCTACAAACACCAGAATATCATGTTTTTTAATAAAATTATCAAAGTCAGGGTTCAACAATTTTGATTTTAAACCACAAACATTAAGGTAAGTGATATTGAGTTTATTTACATTGTTATTTAGCGTTCTACGACTGTCTGATGCGTTATCCTAACGGTGTCCCGTCTGATTACTGTGTATTGGGTTGCGAGGCTCTTCACGGGCTGGTTCAAACGGTTGACCGTCTACAAAAATCTGATCATACACTAATGATGCCCGGATATTACGCCTATGGAGTTCCTTTAGCTTTGGTAACAGTTTTTGACGACGGTTGCTGATCTCAGTGGGATATTGCTGGTTAACTGTAAATTTTGGTTTTAGTTTAAGTTTCTGCGGAACGACTTTTTTCACTCTTTCATGGTCTTTATAGTGAGTAAATCGAGCAATAATATTACGCGGTTTTCCGTCCCGTCGTGGTCGTAATCTATGGACGTTTTGGAAATCTATTTCATCCGCTTCAGGAATATCAAGTTCTGTTTTAATAAAGTTCTTGAGTACAGTTTCAGTATTTTCCTCCTCATCAGTTTGTACAATACCGCCGAATATAAGGTTGTATTTCATCGAGTGACTTTGTAGTTTTAAATACTCCTCTTTCAGTTGATTTTTTTCTGTATCAATTTCTCGGGTGTAAATTTCAAAATGGTGCTTTTCTTCATTTTCCAAAATTTGTGCATTTTCATTTTGAGTTTTCTTTACAGAGTGGATTTCTTGGTGTAAGTTTGAAATTTTCGTATCAATGTTGTTGAATCTTTCATCAAGTTTTTTGTCCAGTTTAAAGAGTTTATCACCCACTTCAAAGTCTATTCGTTCTAATCTTTGGTTCATTATGTTAATTGTTGAAAACAACATTTCCATGGTTATATTTGAACGAGCCCCATCAGTTTGTGATGATGGAAATGGTGGGAATGAAGGTAATGGTGGAGGTTGATAGCCGGGGTAAGAAGTTGGACCAGCATTAGGAGAAACACGAGATGACTGTTGTATCTGTGGGTTCGGGCATTCAAAGGTCTGGTTCATATGATTCGTAGGATTGTGATAATTTTGTTGAAATGTTCCCGTTAGTGGCGTTGTGTGAGAGTTCATTGGTGTACTAGTATATAAGGTGTCGTGAGCTTGACTCAGTACATTAGAGAAACTTTGTTGTTGTTGATTTGTGTTTTGTTTGGTGGGGTCAAACCTGTCTTGTTGTTATTACTGTTCCTCCTTTTCCCCATTTAGATCTCGTAATGTCACAAATGTCACAAATGTTCATATCTGGTTCAAATCACAAAATAATTAGTTGGAATATAACCACAACACATCCATATTGATCAATATGAGTAGACCTTCACTCATACCGTCATGCTCAGTCCGCCATCTTATATTTCAACTAGAACACACCCGTGATATCGCGGGTCCGTGACTGAATTAAAGTATATAACTATGAGTAAGCCTTATTTTAGTATTGGTATTGTCATCTGATAAAGTCGTGCCGATTATAAGATACACAGTTTTCTCTGCTTTCAAATCTTTCTGTTTGAACCCGTCGACCTGGAACTTTTCAATTATTGGTAATATTCAGGTCCTGGAATTGAGTATTTTTTAATCAACAGCATTGTCCAATAAAGTTCAAATCTTTGATTCGCTGTTTTGCGTCATGCCCGCTAGTATGATGACAATACCAATACTAAAATAAGGCTTACTCATAGTTATATACTTTAATTCAGTCACGGACCCGCGATATCACGGGTGTGTTCTAGTTGAAATATAAGATGGCGGACTGAGCATGACGGTATGAGTGAAGGTCTACTCATATTGATCAATATGGATGTGTTGTGGTTATATTCCAACTAATTATTTTGTGATTTGAACCAGATATGAACATTTGTGACATTTGTGACATTACGAGATCTAAATGGGGAAAAGGAGGAACAGTAATAACAACAAGACAGGTTTGACCCCACCAAACAAAACACAAATCAACAACAACAAAGTTTCTCTAATGTACTGAGTCAAGCTCACGACACCTTATATACTAGTACACCAATGAACTCTCACACAACGCCACTAACGGGAACATTTCAACAAAATTATCACAATCCTACGAATCATATGAACCAGACCTTTGAATGCCCGAACCCACAGATACAACAGTCATCTCGTGTTTCTCCTAATGCTGGTCCAACTTCTTACCCCGGCTATCAACCTCCACCATTACCTTCATTCCCACCATTTCCATCATCACAAACTGATGGGGCTCGTTCAAATATAACCATGGAAATGTTGTTTTCAACAATTAACATAATGAACCAAAGATTAGAACGAATAGACTTTGAAGTGGGTGATAAACTCTTTAAACTGGACAAAAAACTTGATGAAAGATTCAACAACATTGATACGAAAATTTCAAACTTACACCAAGAAATCGACTCTGTAAAGAAAACTCAAAATGAAAATGCACAAATTTTGGAAAATGAAGAAAAGCACCATTTTGAAATTTACACCCGAGAAATTGATACAGAAAAAAATCAACTGAAAGAGGAGTATTTAAAACTACAAAGTCACTCGATGAAATACAACCTTATATTCGGCGGTATTGTACAAACTGATGAGGAGGAAAATACTGAAACTGTACTCAAGAACTTTATTAAAACAGAACTTGATATTCCTGAAGCGGATGAAATAGATTTCCAAAACGTCCATAGATTACGACCACGACGGGACGGAAAACCGCGTAATATTATTGCTCGATTTACTCACTATAAAGACCATGAAAGAGTGAAAAAAGTCGCTCCGCAGAAACTTAAACTAAAACCAAAATTTACAGTTAACCAGCAATATCCCACTGAGATCAGCAACCGTCGTCAAAAACTGTTACCAAAGCTAAAGGAACTCCATAGGCGTAATATCCGGGCATCATTAGTGTATGATCAGATTTTTGTAGACGGTCAACCGTTTGAACCAGCCCGTGAAGAGCCTCGCAACCCAATACACAGTAATCAGACGGGACACCGTTAGGATAACGCATCAGACAGTCGTAGAACGCTAAATAACAATGTAAATAAACTCAATATCACTTACCTTAATGTTTGTGGTTTAAAATCAAAATTGTTGAACCCTGACTTTGATAATTTTATTAAAAAACATGATATTCTGGTGTTTGTAGAAACAAAAACTGATGATTATGACGAAATTAAATTACCAACAGATTATACTCTATTTACTAAGAATAGACAAAAATTTAAAAAGAAATCAGGAGGTATTATTATCATTTATAAAAAGAAACTGTCACACATTCTTAAATTTATTAACTCAGAATCTGAGTTCGTTCAGTGGGTAGAAATTTTACATGGAAATTTTGATACGGGTAAAGATATCTTACTTGGGTGTGTTTATATACCTCCAGAATTCTCCAGATATTCATCTGATGAATCTTTTTCAGAGATTGGAGATGAACTTATTCGATTTTCAAATACTTCAAAAGAAGTAGCACTGATTGGTGATTTTAATTCTAGAACCTCTATTGATAGTGATCATGTTATACCTGATGAAAATTTACTAGAAATTTTACAGGTAGAAGACGATGTTATAAATGAGGGCCCTCATGGGGTTTTTGATTATGTGATTACTTGGCCGTTTTTTTAATGATTATTTGATTATTAAGCCAAATATTTCATGATTATTTGATTACCTAGGACTGTATTTTTAGTTTATGATTATTTGATTACTAAAGATAAGCAAATATTTAATGATTATGTGATTATATTGGCAAAAAAATGGTGATTATGTGATTACTAGGACCCCCCCCCCCCCCCATGAGGGGCCTCATAAATAAAGATATTTTTTCTTATCTGTTGTTAGAAAGTAAAAATATTCCTCTACAAAGATACAGTTATGATCAAGGTAGAGTGAATAAATATGGTACTCTTCTTTTAGAACTATGTAAAAGATGTGGAATTTTTATATGTAATGGTCGTATTTTCTCAGACAAATTTATAGGTCATACTACATGTAAAGACTCCAGCGTAGTAGATTATTTAATTGTATCTCCTCACATGTTTGATTATATCTCTGAATTTAGAGTAGATGAGTTTAATCCCATGTTTTCAGATGTCCATAACAGTATATGTTTTACGAGGGGGGACAAGGGGGGTCCCAATAACAGCAAAACAGCAAATTGATTTGGCTCATAACAGATAACAAGGAATTAAAATGGACAAAAACAGATAACAGTAAATGAAATATTAAAATAATTCGGTCTTTGACAAATCAGTATTTCTTATTACGGATATAATCCTTTGTAATGCATTCCATTTTCTATGACTATGTTTTTAGTATTAATTTATGTATATAGAATGTGTTTAAATTACTACTCAATATATTATAATATTTTTTATACGCTCGTTTACGGAACGTATTATGGTATACAATTGTACAATGCATTTGTTTCTGCTTTGAAAAGAATCACAGAGCTGAGTCTATGTACCATATTATATAAAAGGTTAACTGGTTGTTAGGACCTAGTCCTTAATTGAGATCCTTGTCAGATATTCCTGGCCATATGTTTTCCTTTTTGTCATATTAAGAATTGTTTAATTTGATATGTTCGTATGGGAAACAAGGAACATTATTCTCATACAAAAAATTAAGATAGTTCTAAATACACATTCATAAAAAAAATGGAATTTATTACAAAGGATAATCATAAGATATACTTGAATTGTCTTGGTCCTCACTTCTGTGATGGGTAAATGTTAATGGAATCCTTCTCTGAAGACGGGACAAACATATTAGTAGTGGTAGACCCCAATGTCCAATGATCTTCAATTTATACCGAATATTGACTGTCAAAAAAAATGCTAACATTCCAATTTTCAATAACAGTTAACAGCAAATACATTATCACAATAACAGATAACAAAAAAACTAATAGCCCAATAACAGCTAACAAAGAATAAGACAATAACAGCTAACAGCAAACATATTTTCAAAATAACAGATAACAAAGAATTAAATTGCCCCATAACAGCATAACAGTTAAACCCCTTGCCCCCCCTCTTCAAAGTGTAAATATAAACCGTCGGTTCAAAACAAAGACTAACTATACTTTTAAACGACGAAAAGGCATGGAACTGTGTAATATAGCCAAAACGGATCCCAGAAAATTTTGGTCACCACTTAAGCATAAAAGCAAGGAAAAATGTGTAATTGATAATGAAAAGATGTCTAGATACTTTGAAAATGTTCTCGGTGCTGATCCTCCGGAGCTTTGTGAGGAAGTATCAAATCTATTAAATAATGAAACTTTTGATAATTTAGACATACATGTTTTAGATTCTGAATTCACAGAGGACGATATTGTAAAAGCGATAACGAAACTGAAACCTGGGAAAAGTGCGGGAAATGATTACATTGTTGGCGAAATGTTCGGTGCAAGTCCGGTATTTTTTGCACCAATTTTAAAAACATTATTTAATTATATATTCGACAGTGGAATATATCCTGATTTTTGGACTGAGTGTATCGTCATTCCCGTACCGAAAAGCGGCGATTTATCTGATCCCAACAATTATAGACCTATCGTGCTTGTGAGTGTCCTATCAAAACTTTTTACAAGTATACTTACTGACCGGTTACTATCTTGGTGCGAGGAAGAGGAGAAACTAATAGACACTCAGTTTGGGTTTAGGCCAGGCAAATCTACCAGAGATGCAATATTTGTTCTCCACGGTATTATATCGCATGTTCTTCAGCAAAAAAATAAATTATACTGCGCATTTGTGGACTTTCGTAAGGCGTTTGATAAACTCAGTAGAAGAATTCTTATATACAAATTATTAAGAAATGGAGTAAGCACTAAATTTGTAGCTATGGTGAAATCTATATATTCGTCTGTGCAACTTCGTGTTAAATCTGGAGGTTTGCTGTCTGATTCATTTGAAAATCTGCTTGGTGTGAAACAAGGAGAACCGTTATCTCCTCTGTTATTTTTATTTTTCATAAACGATATAGTCAATGATTTGTCTATTGATGCAACTGATGATGTCGTAACTCTGAACGAATATTTGATATACCTAATTTTATTCGCAGACGATACCGTTTTGTTTGGGAAATCACCTGATATTTTACAGCAGTTACTTAATAAATTGTCAACATATTGTTTAAAATGGAATATTGAAGTAAACACTGAAAAAACCAAAGTGATTGTATTTAGAAATGGCTGGCAGCGGGTTAAGAATATTTTTTTCTATGACAACAACGAACTCCAAATAGTTGATTCATATGTTTACCTCGGAATATTACTGCATTCTAATGGCAAATTTCTACAAACAGAGAAACGTCTGGCTCAGCAAGGATCCAAGGCCTTATCAACACTAATGAATACTCTCAAAAGCGTTTACATTTCAACTGATCAATGTTGTATTTTATTTGACAGTATGGTTGGTTCCGTTCTTAGTTACGCATCAGAAATATGGGGCTTTCATCGTGCTCGTGATATTGAATTAATTTTTAACCGTTTTTGTAGATTTCGTGTAAAGGTTGGTAAAAATGTACCTATTATTTTTCTATGTGGTGAACTTGGGCATTTGCCTATGTATGTTTCAAGGCGTATTAGAATTTTAAAATATTGGTTTCATATTTTATTGAAAAAACCAAGTGTTGTTTACGATGTTTACATGCTTCTGTATAAAGATGTTATTAATGGTAAAAAAAATTGGGTTTCTTATGCACGAGATTTATTGTCTAATCTTGGCCTGAACTTTTTGTGGATTTCACAGGATGTAACTAATGTAGTTTTTGATATTGTTAAAAAACGTATTACTGATCAATATTTACAAGAGTGGTCCACATCTTTATGTGATTGTGAAAACTTTGCATGTATAGAAGAATCAAGACAGATTTTTGTCTTGAAAATTACTTCAATTTCTTTTGTGATGTTCGATTACTTACGAAACTACGTAGTGGGACACTTCAATTAAATATCGAAGTTGGTAGATATACCAATACGCCAAGAGAATTACGATTGTGTCTTTGTTGTAATATGAACGTTGTTGAAGACGAATATCATTTTGTTTTAGTTTGTCCTGTATACAGACCTGTAAGGTCACATTATTTACCAAAATACTTTTGTTCTTGGCCAAATATTTATAAACTGGATCAATTGTTAAAAGCTGTCAATAAAACTGTAACTATAAAATTATGTAATTATATTAAGGGAGCATGGAAAATGAAATGTCAAATTCTTACTTAACTTTGTATGATGTGTTGTTTTCTGCTGTTTATTATTGTGTCATATATGTAATATATGTTTTGATTGCC
The DNA here is from genome assembly GCF_963676685.1 of Mytilus edulis. NCBI lineage: Eukaryota > Metazoa > Mollusca > Bivalvia > Mytilida > Mytilidae > Mytilus > Mytilus edulis. The sequence continues at coordinate 116,145,652 of NC_092344.1, read as the reverse complement.
ATAGCATGTAAATGCTTTTTTCAAATAAATAAATTCATTCATTCAACTCCTGTGATGTTTTCTATAGTTGAACAACGGGATTTCTACAAAATATCTGTAAAAATGGCTTCTTGGCAGCTTGAGGTGGAATCTAGTGGTGAAAAGACAACTCGGACCAGTTTGAAACACTTGTCAGACCAGTAGCTTTTCGTGGTTTTTACGTTTAATATAATTTTTGTTTGTTTTTGTCTGGATTTGTTTTCCTCTCAGTTTCCCCTAACATTAAGTTCTGTTACTATAAATTGTTTTATGACGGCCTAACGAGATCAATAAGAAATATAAAACAACAGATATCTTTCAATGCAATTAAAATATAAAGCATATATATATATATATAGTATATTCTTCTTTACATTTACGAGCCCGTGTTGTAATAAATGATCCTTGAAATCTTTCAAGATGGTTGAAATGCCTTATTGTGGTTTGTCAAATTATCCTTATTTGTCAGAGGTGTCAATCATCAAAATTATATATATATCCGGATTCGTCAAAATCAGTTGATTTTTTTTTATCGTCATCGAGAAATGAACAATATGTTTCTTTGTGGAGTTTTTGTGGACTTTTATTTGTATTTTCGTCGTTTTAATTTTGCCCACGGTGGGTCTTTTTTTTCTTGATTTATGGGTTCTAAATGCCCCTTTTCATCGTTTTCTTTTAAAAAAAAAATTAAAGTAACTTGAGTTGCATTAAACATGTACATTTTAAATTAGATCAAGCATTTCAAAATATAGATCCCCAAGAATTTCGTTTAAATATTCTTAAAGCACCCAAGTTGTCTTTTAAAGTACGCGGATGTCTGTGAACCCAAATTTAGATTTATTGCAAGTCAAACCACGTAAGTTGTCTTTTAAAGTACACGGATGCTAGCTGTGAACCCAATTTTAGATTTATTGCAAATCAAAGCATCCAAGTTGTTTTTTTAAAGTACACGGATGTATGTGAACCCATGCAATTCAAGATTTATAGCAAGTTAAACAATTTTCTTAAACGATGATTTTTTTTTATATTTCTTTAAATATAAACATGATAAATTAGTAATATGTTATCACATAAAATTATATTACTTCATTCTTGACTTAAATGCTCTTTGCTTGTATAGATATTTGAATGCACACGAATATTTCTTAATCAAACACATAACACATCATTTATAACGAGATATTTTCATATTTCATTAGGAATAAATTATAAGCTGATATTTAAAAAAAAAATAGCCAACGCGTTATTTACTACGTCAAAAACACGTCAAAAACAGTATAAAAATACCACTTATATTATTTGGCAAGATTTGAACGTTTTTGCATTTGTGTGTCGTCGAAAAGACTTTACATGATGAAAATATTATTTTTTTATTTTACTATGTATCTCAATTGGGATTTTTTTTTTATTTTGAGAGGACCCCTTGTTTTTCGTCAACCGTAATCGTAAGTCTAAGTGTAATCATAGGTATAGACCTAGTTTCCACAAATGTCTATTAGTGAAAAACAAACCTACAACAAAGTAGAATGGGGTTGTTACAATAAAAACAAGAGGCTGTCACAACGACAGCAAACCGGATTTATTAACATTTATTTGTGTCCTGGCAATATCACAAGAACCATTACTGATGAATGGCGAAAGTGAAAATCGTCAATATCAAATTTGACCTCCATTTTGTTATCAGTATCAACATATTAAAATTTGAAAAGCTTATATTAGATTGAATGGTTCATGAGTAAATGCAACAACCTGAATGGAAACGCCATTTTACGATCTTTCAAGAACCATAACTCCTGAACGGTAAAAGTCAAAATCGTCATTATTGAACTTGACCTCTATTTTGTCATCAATAACAACATATTAAAATTTCAAAAGCTTTGGTTGAATGGTTAATGAGAAAATGCACGGACACGACGGGAAAAACCATTTTTCAATCTTTCAAGAACCATAACTCCTGAACGGTAAAAGTCAAAATCGTCATTATTGAACTTGACCTCCATTTTGTCATCAGTAACTGCATATTAAAATTTCGGAAACTTTGGTAGAACAGTTCATGCATAAATGCACGGACACGACTGGAAACTCCATTTTTCAATCTTTCAAGAACCATAACTCCTGAACGGTAAAAGTCAAATTCGTCATTATTGAACTTGACCTCCATTCTTTCATTAGTAACAACATATTAAAATTTGGGAAGCTTTGGTAGAACAGTTCATGCGTAAATGCACGGACAACTCCATTTTTCAATCTTTCAAGAACCATAACTCCTGAACGGTAAAAGTCAAAATCGCCATTATTGAACTAGACCTTCGTATAGTTGTCAGGAATAACATATTAAAATTTTAAAAGCTTTGGTTGAACGGTTCATGAGTTAATGCACGGACAACATTTGATTGCCGCCCGCCCGCCCGCCCGCCCGACAGCCCGACCGCCCGGCCGCCCGCCGTACATCCCCAAATCAATAACCGACATTTTTGTCACAAAAATCCGGTTAAAAACTAACGATATTTCTAAAAGAAAATGGTGTTTTCTCTGGAATAGACAAATTTAGGAAGTACAAAACAATAGAAAATGCCTGTACCAAGTCAGGAATATGACAAGTGTCCATTTGTTTGATGTGTTTGATTATTTGATTTTGCCATTTGATTAGGGACTTCCTGTTTTGAATTTTCCTCGGAGTTCATTATTTTTGTGATTTTACTTTTAACACATTACATTCATACGTCATATCACAAATATTTTCGGCTTTGTATGGTTTCAAAGGAGTAACGGCTGAGAGAAATCGGTCTCTGTCATAAGTAGTATAGATTTTAATTATTTGCGTTTTTAAAGCCAAAACTTTGAGGATAAGGGGGAAAAAAATGGATTTTTAATGCATATACCCTTCTCAAATTTTCTATTGAGCTTTCAAGGCTGTGATGATGTTCCATGTCTTCTTATTACTACATAAGATAATGGGTGTACCAAATCAGGAATGTGACAGTTGTTATCCGTTCGTTTGATTTGTTTGAGCTTTTGATTTTGTCATTTGATAAGGGATTTTCATTTTTGAATTTTCCTCAGAGTTCAGTATTTTTATGATTCACTTTTTACCAACAAAGATGAAATTTAAAATAAAACATACTAATGCTAAACAAAATGGGTACGAGTTAGTCGAAGAACAAATTGGAAAATATTGAGTACTTTTTGGTCACAGAAAGAATTGGTAAATAATGGATACGAGTTGGTTGAAGAACGAGTTGGTGAATTGTCGTGCACCAATAACAGCAGCCTCGTACGGAATACTGTGCAACTATTTCATTTTTGATTTGTAACTTCTTAATTTGTAAGAAGTAGATTTGCTGTCAGCGGTAACAAATACAGTGACGCATTGCCCAAAAACGTGACTTAAACAAAGAATTTACATTTTACAGATAAAGAGTTTTAATATTCCGAGTCAAAAACAAATATACGTTCTTTGAAAGCCTACAAATTTCATTTAACAAATTAAGAAAGTTATAATTACATAGTTACGATTATAAAGAAATCTAACTTAACATGAAATTATAAAGATATGTAATGTAAAACTGAATGTAACGAACAAAGAAAATACGTTAACAAATTAAGAAAGTGCATTTTATGAATTAAGAAATCATGTATAATTATGGCAGTGGTGTAACAGTACAACATAAGAACAAATTATACAAATGAGTTGAAAAATGCTTAACACTCATCAGATCGATACAAAGCACAAATACACCTAACAAAATACAGAGTGGACGTGCCAGATTACGTATACATCCCTACAACAAAAAGACACAAAGTACAGAACTGAGAGTACTTTAGCAAAGGTGTTACCTAATTTGTGGCAACGCAATCCCTAACTTAATGATTTGCCAGTAATACATTATGATATCTGTGTTCTTAATTCGGCTCTTTATTTAATTTATTGTAATTGATATAAAAAAAAAACATATTTCATCTAAATATCAGATGAAGAAATATATTTTAAAACGGTTGATTTAAATAATAGATTTCAATGCGTGACTTTTAGTTAAATGAATACAATTCATTTTTAACGAAGGTTACTCATTTAACAATGACATGTTAATCTTTCCTGAGGCCTTTACAGTCTGTTAATTCCCACCACCAGATATAAAGGAAAATAACCGTGTGCCCTTCCGCCTTTACCATCTATGGAAATTATGGAACAGGACGAAGCGTACAAAATTGTAAAAATATAAGCAACAGACTCTCAAGATGATGTCTCATCATCACTTGATCTCTAGACGAAACGTAACCACACAAACCGGCACCTGGGCGATAGATGTGTGGTAGTAATGTCAGTAACAGTGGGACATATTTATTTCTATTTTTGAGTTGATAGTGATTTTATTTATTGAAATGATTTTAACCTGCCGAGTTTAAGTAACTTGTAGTGTTATGTACCAACTGTACAAGAATCTTCTTAAAGTAAATGAAAATCACTCTTTTATTCCCAAAAAAGCCACATATATCTTACTGACCTTTTCATTAGTCTCCATGTCTACAGTAATCATTTGTGTCCAGTAAAATCAACTGAAGCTTAAAAGATGAACTTTGAACGACTCTACAAAATTTGAATCAAACGATGAGATAGCACATCTTTCTATTTACCAAAAACAAAGTCTATAGACTCACAAAGCACATCAAAATACCCCAAAATGATAAAAAAGGGGTTCAAATTAGATACAGTAAACCCACTATTTGAACAATTTTATGTATTTATATATGATCCTAGGCCTACTGGTTTTTCAATTTTATGAATCCCAATTATAGTACTTTTTGTAAAATTTTGAATTAATAAGAAATAGAAAAATAGAAGGGCTAGGATCATATATAAATACATAAAATTGTGCAAATTTTGACAAATACATTTTTTGGGGGGAGTTGCTTTTCTCTTCAGACAACGTTGATATATATTATCTGGACATATTTCTTCATTTTTGAATTAACTGACGTCCTCCCCTTCTTTGACCGAAATGAATTTTGTTATAATAAGATGCGTTTTAATGGGCGATAACGCATACCCAACCAATGATGTTCGTTCATCTATGAGGCCAATGTCTTGTGAAGCACAAATTATCAATACATTTTGTTAAATAAAAAGTGCAATATTATTACGACAATGTAATATCATTACTGGTGATTAATATTTTACACATTTTTTCAACTTTTTATAAAAATTCCCAAAGTTACATTTCATGGGATTTTTTAGCCATGTTTCACCCTTCGAGAATCTATTTCTTTTACATAAGTGGTAATTAAACCAGTATTCAACACTTGACAAAAATAAACGTCGGTAATAGTATTATCTTTATATATACCAGAACATGTTTTAATTTAATTTTAAATAGTACCGATTTAAAATCATAAACATTTGTTTATTGATTTCTGAATGAATTACATGCTTCTTAACCGAGAACAATAATTATTGACACTTGCTTTTTATATATAAAATGTATTCCACTTAACTTTTACCATACATATAAAAGTGATATCAACACATTGAGATGGCGGAAACAACCAAAATACTTTCTGGTGAAGATTATGTGAAGCATTTTGATTCAAAGGCATATACAGGAGCATTCTTTAGTGAGATTGAAATCGATGGATATTCGTTTGCAAAATTTAGATTGGAAACTCTACACAAAATATATTCAAAAGGTAAAACGCGTACATTTATTTGTAGCAGCTAAGTCAATGACATATACGTTCAGATTATTTTGTTAAACGATTATGCTTTTGATTAATCTTTCATATTTGTAAACTTTCATTTAAATATGCATCTTCGCTAGCCAAGGGTTACGATCCACTCCCGCTCTCTTCACCCTTGGCGGATTGAGATAATATTTCGGAGACACAAGGTAAGAATTTGTATTGGTTGCAGTAGAAACTCGCTGCATCCAATCAAAAAGCGCCTATAACATTATCACGTGTAAATGTAGAAAGTGTTTGTAAACAATTGCCACGTGTTTATTGTGCAACAAGTCTTTACATCACTAAACATACGACTATATTTAGTGACAACTTGAATGTTTTTTATCAACAAATAGAAGTTCCTGTGTATGTTTCATGCACAAATGCATGGATGTTGACGTATATTTTCGTTTCCGGCTTTACCAAGTGGGTAGAATCTGGACACTATCGTGTTTTTACCTCCAAATTGAAGAGTTCAAGTGCTACCATTGGTCAAGAATAATGTATTCGGAATGGGCGTGACTTTAATCTTCCGATAGATGGCGCGACATTGATATAACAAATGTTGGCTCAATCTGCCAAGGGTGAAGAGAGCGGGAGTGGATCGTAACCCTTGGCTAGCGAAGATGTTAAATATGAAGAGTGCATCTTTCGAATGATATTTAAGTACCAGTCTTTATAAGAATAAGTCAATTTAGAAAAAATTCAAAACATGAACGAACCCCGGCGGCGGATCTGAGGGTTCAAAGCGGGTCCAGGGAAAATAACATCCTGATAGGGAATTTGAAGTTGGAAAAACCCATCGGAAGCGAACCCATTATCAAGAAATAAATACTAATTCTGTCATTTGAAAAATACCATATAGTCGGCTATAAAAGTCCCCAACATAAAAAAAGAAATAAAGGCAACAGAATTATACCGCTGTTCGAAAGTCATCATTCGATTGACGGAATACAAAACCGGGTTACAAACTAAAACTGAGTTTAACACATCAACTATAGGGAAAACGATACTATTACATTTTCCCAGCATTAGGTTGGCCTTTTGTGTACCAAATGCAGGTGAAGGAAGTCAACTTAGAAGCGCTGTTATTGAATGTAAGGATACAATATTATATTTTTTTATGTATCAATGAATAACTGCAGTGTGTATATTTACAATATAAAATTTTGAAACCTATTGAAATATATTCTAGAGAATAATTCGAAAAGTCTTCAAATATTTAATAAATTTGGTGTAAAATGACGGTGTGCGTTGATAACATAAACAAGCTCCGTTGGAAGTTGGCCTAGATACTAATTGGCTTCAATCTTTAAAGCAGGTATTTGTTATAAAAAGTGGCAAATTAAAAAATGTTAGTATTGTCGCCTATAACAGAATAAATAGTACCGTTTTCCCTAGTACAACTAAAAACCAAAACGACAATGCAACACCCACAGAAACGAACTATAAGATAACAATTGTCATTTTCCTGACTGGGTACAGGACATTTTAAGAAAAAAAACGGTGGGTTATTAGAAATTTTATAAACCAGAAAACTACCGGCTTATTTATATATATAAAAAAAACTAGCTGAAACATGTTTTCGAGCTCTCAAGCATTCCCTTGCCTGGACAAAGTGGTGTAACAGCACAACATAGAACAAACTGCAGAAATCAGTTGCAATTTGCTTAAACAAAAAAGATTAGTACTAGACACAAAAACCACTAACATTACCACGAATTACAACAATCTATTGATTTGGAATCTAGCATGCATTGGTTTCAGAGAAAAATAGTTTAGTCTTCATTTCAATATTGTCCTTCCACTACTTATTTTTACATCAACCTTTTTTCCCCTTTTATATGCACATAATTCGTTAATAAATGCAAAAATCAATAGATGGTCAGGTGAAATATAAAAATGGTAATCCCCTATCGTATCGGATACGATGTATCACGTTGAAACTAAACTATATGGACATGTTGTCTAGACACCGATACTTAAAGTAACAAAATGCACGTTCACGCGCTTTTACTGGCATTCTATTCATTAATAATTTTTTTTTACATATTTTGAATTAATTAATCATAACTCTCGAAGTTTGTTAAAATGTTTCATGTATCATTTTTTCATAAATGAATATGTCCGGTAAGGGCCGATTTTGGCCTCAAATTTCAAGTTAATCTGACGAAAGATTTTGGACACTTTTTAAACACTTAATTAAGTGTCTATTTTAGTTGATTCAATTAGTTTATGTGAAAGATTTTAACTGATTTACCCATTAAAAACGCTACGATTCTAGCTTAAATATGAAAACCCTATAAAATATGCCACAAAATGTCACTTTTCAGATGTTTTTTTTTGTCAAAAATGAAGGTGGCCGCATCCGATTTCATCCTCAACCTTTATATATATTATGTATTATCATCAAATACAACTTAGGTAGCAATACACAGTTAGGAGTTTAGTTTCGCATTTTGGCCCCTGGGGATTTTTCAAATAGGAAAGTTATTGTGTAATAAAATTCATTTTTAGACAGATGAGTGCTAATTTAGCCTTCAAAGATGGTTTATAAGTGCATCACGATTATTTTTTACATGTTTTATGGGCTGTTTTCTGTATGACAATCCGTATTTTCATAGCTAGACCGGCCAACGGTCCAGAAATTAATGTACTGTTTACAAACACTCTTTTTCTACAGGGAAAACGGTACTATTTATTCTGCCATAGGCGACAATACTAACATTTTCTAATTTTACCACTTTTTATAATAAAAACTTGGATAAAACAGTTATGTGTGGTGTTAGTACTTTATTACTCAATTTTAAAAATTGAAGCCAAATAGTATCATGACCAATTTCCAACGGAGCTTGTTTATGTTATCCATGCCCACCGTCATTTTGCAGCAAATTTATAAAATAAATATTTCAATAGGTTTTAAAATTTATATTGTAAATATAAACACTGCAGTTATTCATAGATAAATAAAAAAAAAATATTGTACCCTTACATCCAATCACGGCGCTCCTAAGTTGACTTCCTTCACCTGTCTTGGGTACACAAAAGGCCAACCTAATGCTGGGAAAATGTAATAGTACCGTTTTCCCTACACGAAGTTTTTGACGCAATTTTACAAAAAAAATGAGATGAAAGACATATGAATTTCATTGGATTTGCTGAATGATATATGTACACAGTTTCAGAAAAGGTATTACTATAAGCGATTGAAATTCTACTTTTAGCCAAATTTTGGGGAAATATGTGACATCTTCCTCCCCCTTTTTGCAATATTTTATAACAGATAAATGCAGATTGTTGCCATGGATACACCAATTTTTTTTTATATTTTACCATTTTATATACTGGATATAAAATCTATGGAAGATTCTGATTACATACATATGCCCATATATGACACAAACAGTAAGCTTGATATTGCAAGAAAGCAATGAAAAGGGGTGGTAAAATTCATAAGGGCAAATTTTTGTATTTTTTCCTTGCTGTTTATTGCTACCTTACATTTCAATATTAAGAATGAACACAAATGCGGCCACTGTCACTGAAGACGGAAACCGTCTAAAATTTAACTCAATTAATTAATATTAATTTACGTTTTTGATTGAGTTAGGCCTGTCAATTGATATTTTATCGTGTGTTTTTCAATGTTAAGATGTTATGCTATTGTTTCAGAAAAAGGGAGAAGGTTTGGATCCATTAAAACGTTTAATCCCGCTGCAAATGTTTGCACCTGTCCTAAGTCAGATATCTGATGTACAGTAGTTGTCGTTTGTTTATGTAATTTATACGTGTTTCTCGTTTTTTTATATAGATTAGACCGTTGGTTTTCCTGTTTGAATGGCTTTACACTAGTATTTTTGGGGTCCTTTATAGCTGGTTGTTCGGTGTGAGCCAAGGCTCCGTGTTGTAGGCCGTACATTGACCTATAATGGTTTACTTTTTTTTTTAAATTGTTATTTGGATGGAGAGTTGTCTCATTGGCAATCACACCACATCTTCCTATATCTATCAAATACTAAAATTGTGAAGGTTTCAGTAATTTAGCATGACTTGATGATGCTAGTACCCGATATATGTACATTGTATTATCAAAAACAGCCCGTATTTATGTAGCAGAAGCATTCTACTTTACAATAAATAACTAAAAATTTACATTTTTACAGATTTTGTAAAACTGCTATATTTTGGGGCCAAAAAGGGGTCTTACCGGATTTACTCCTTTCAAAAACAGTACTAAGTTTGTTGAATGCACACAAAAACGCATTAAAAAACAGTAACACTTCCAATTTTCTTTACTTTGCCTTAACTCAAAAGTATTTTTTCCATGCATATATGATTTCAAGTATCTAATTCTCAGGTCACATAAGAGGAAAACTGCTACTTGAGATTGGATCTGGACCTTGTATACACACAGTAATACCAGCAGCAAGTTGGTTTGATGAAATAATTTTGACAGACTTTTCACCCAGTAATAGAGACATGCAAGAAAAATGGCTGAATAAAGACCAAGGCGCACATAACTGGGACAACTTTTTCAAATATTACAGTAAACTGGATGGTAATGAGTAAGTTGGTATTTACAGTAGGAGTTTATAAAATAGATGCATCGAGGGCAATTTTCAACAACAAGAGTAAGACAGACGGATTTTTATCATTCTGATATAAGTTTAGTTCTCTGATTTCGGTATACTTATATGTATAAAGAGCACGCGAGTCAGTATGGTTCAGATTTTTAATTTGATTTCATTTTTGTAGAAACGAATGTTGGGAAAATAACAAACGTCACGTACCAGTGAATTTTAATTAATGTTTTAACATGTTTGTATAATTAAACTGAAACTATTAATTCAACAAAATAAGTGAAGCAGAACAAAAAGGATAAAAGCAACCTTAATAAAAATGTGTTAATAACGGAGGATTGATTTTCTCATTTCGAAGACAGTCGTTTGATGTATAAATACACAGCCGGGTGAATGGTGTGAACGGGCTATGAAATGTTATGCTGTCCTTATCAACTTTGTATATAAACTTATGCTCGTGCTGTGATGTACACATGTTTGAACAAACTGTCGTTACAACTCTCTTGTCTTGTCACGCGAGTCGTATATGTTGGTGCCGTGACCAGGATACTTATGTATGTGATTGATTTGTATTCCATTTATTGCTTTTTCAAACAACGACTGATGATCGAGAATGTAATGTTGGATTATATTTTTTTTTCAAAATGGAGTAACATAAGTTGAACGTTTCACTCAAAAGGTATATGAAAACGGCATCAACTCGATTGTTCAAACTCACAAAAACGAGGAATAGATGTACAAGATGTAAGTACAATTTACATGCTCAACACCTTTACTTGGATGAACGTATAATAATTTCTGTTTCTTTAAAATAATGTTGATTTCATAAGCAAAAATGTTACTCATTTATCTTGAATATTGAAGAATTAATTCATTGTAAGTTAAAAATATTAAGAAATACTATCAGAGAAATAAATTATCTTTGTTATTTTGAAACCTAAATCCTAGTAAGTCATACCTGATGCTCAGCCATGAAAATGGTGCACGTTTTTTTGGTAGTATTAAAACACAATATAGTAACAATTTTTTTCTATGAAAATAGAAAACACTCTTATTGAAATATTTTTTTTTATAAAATGACAGAATTATCTTCAGAAAATAGCGCCTAAATGATAAAAATAGATACAAATGTTTTGTGTATAATGACAGTTTTGAATATTTCTCGATAGATGAAATATAAGTATATATTTATATATATATATATATTCTAAATTAAAGAATATTTGTACTTCATGTATATTAACAATGTTTAAATGAAATGCATGATTAAAAAAGGAAATCTATAATTAGAGTTTAAAATGAAAATGTTTTCCTATTATAGATTTGGTAAGGTTAATAAGTACTATATATACCATGGTTTTTACAAGTTAACATATTTAAACAAACGAATCCGAAGGATGAGTTTGTTTAAATATGTTAATGAGTAAGACACATGGTATATAAAATTTGTAACATAAATTGAATTTTTTCCTTTGATGTTTTTATGAAATAATTTGCTTAAAAAGTGTGGGGAGGGAAAACCATGGTATATAATATGCAAATTTATGTTGTACCATACTTTGCTAATTAAATATGCAACTCGACTAGAATCCAAAGGAAAAACGGCGGAGCTTCAGCCATGGTATAACATATTCATTTTCATGTTATTCCATGGCTGAGGCTCCACCTTTTTTTTTAAATGTATCCGCCTCTAAAATATTTAGGAAACTATAAAACATACTAAAAGGTCAAGATCTTCATTTGTTTTCATTTTATAAGAAAAAGCAATAAATTATGTGTACCACATTTCAGGAAACCCTTTTCAAACTACATAGGATTGTTACGAATTCCCTTAATTTTCGAAACAATTGCTAAATGTTTCTTCTTTCAGTTTTGAAAAAAAAAAAATGTAAAACTATCATTTCCTTTGCGAAAATTCAATCTAAATTCGATTTAAAAAGAGGGGTACCTATACAAAAAGGAATAAATATCGGCAGGGGCGGATCCAGCCATTTTAAAAAGGGGGGGGGGTTCCTAACCCAGGACAAAGGGGGGGTTCCAATTACATGTCCCCATTCAAATGCATTGATCGTCCAAAAAAAAGGGGGGATTCCAACCCCTGGAACCCCCCCCCCTCTGGATCCGCGCCTGATCGGCTACAAATATCTGTGAAAAAACATGATTAGGGGACGTACACTATCTACGCCCCTGAATCCGCCACTGTTAAAATATTGTTTTATCATTCAAATTGTGTTTTAATAAATAATTTAATAAAATAACGGAAGAGAAGCATTTTTCAATTAGATGAAAATTCTGTAAAATATGATTAATTTGTATGATACATTGAAAAAAACAAAACAATTCTTACCGTCATTAGAATAATTATTTAATCCTTGTCGCTGGAATCCGACACTTTTGTTTACCTCAGTCTGATGACATTATGAAATTACCTGCGCCTACAATCATACACGGGGCGCAAAACTAAAAAAAAAATCAGGGAAAATCCGACATTTTCTTTACTTTCTGCAAATTCAGGGGTTCTATCACATGAAATATACAGACGATCATACACGAAGCGCAAAAGTGACTTGCGCGAGCTTCCATTTCATTGGATAAAACTGTAACGTAATCAATTTCCAATATTAGTTGAAGGTCTTGAAGCTGTCAATCATTTTATTTATATTACAATACGGATTAAACTGTTGATAACTATATTATTTAGGAATTTAAGACTTCAAGATATGGAAATAGATATCCTATATTTAATGGTAATGAACAATAACGCGATACGAATATAAACTTTATCTTATAACTGATTCAATAATTTTTTTAAAGAAAAACAAAAAGGGTCATAAGGTCATCTTTTACCTCCTGTAAAAGTTCTGAAGTATGTTTTAGAGTGAAGTCAGAATACGTCTGTTGATGAAATAAGAATATCAAAGAAAAATAAACAAAAAATGAATTGAAGTCAACAAAAAAAGACAAATGAAAGTTAAACTTTCTCTCAAAAGTTTCCAGTTATCATAATAAAATTACGACAGCAATAAGAAAAAGTCAGGAAAACAACCTGCTCAATGTTATATAAATGACTGTGAAGGTAAATAAACTCATCATAGATACCAGGACTAAATTTTGTGTATACGCCAGACGCACGTTTCGTCTACAAAAGACTCATCAGTGACGCTCGAATCCAAAAAAGTTAAAAAGGCCAAATAAAGTAAGAAGTTGAAGAGCATTAAGGACCAAAATTCCTAAAAGTTATGCCAAATACAGCTAAGGTAATCTATGCCTGAGGTAGAAAAGCCATAGTTTTTCAAAAATTCAAAACTTTGTAAACAGTTAATTTATAAATATAACCATATCAATGATAATTCATGTCAGCACAAAAAGTGCTGACTACTGGGATGGTGATATCCTCGGGGAAATAAATCTCCACCAGCAGTGGCTTCGACCCAGTGGTTGTAAATAAACTCATCATAGATTCCAGGACTAAATTTTGTATAACAGCATGTTAAAACACTTGTTACCAGCTCGGTACTTATAATTTTCTTACATTTTCCTTTAATAAATTTGGATATTAAAAATAAATAAGGTTCCGAATCCCCCAGCAAAATTGACATTGAATGGACTGGCTATTTTGTAGTTCCTATTTTAGTCTTATATCTCTTCGCGAGTTCGGTTGTTTATATACCATTGAACTGTATTCTATAGACGATAAATCCTTGGCGAGGCAAATTAAATACTTTTTTTTTCCATTTTATAGCACACATGAAGAGACATAATATCAATAATGTGGTCATTTTTATAAATTTCCTGTTTACAATTTTTTTTCTCGAAAAACTAAGGATTTTCTTTATCCCAGGCATAGATTACCTTAGCCATATTTGGCACAACTTTTTGGAATTTTGGATCCTCAATGCTCTTTAAATTTGTACTTGTTTGGCTTTATAAATACTTTGATATGAGCGTTACTGATGCGTCTTATTAGACGAAACGCGCGTCTGTCATACTTAATTACACTCCTGGTACCTTTGAAAACTATATACTAGTACTGCATCAAATCATATCTAGAACAATTCAAAAACCCGGCTATGTAATTTGGTCTATGTCGCAAAATTTCTCCTCGTACCACATCTCCTTATTTAGGAACTACATAATGTAACCACACGTATTAATTTTTTTCTTTTTATGTATTTCCAGAGCCAACTGGCAACAACTTGAAGCCACTTTAAGGCCAAAGATAAAACGAGTCCTTCCCTGCGATGTATACAAACAAAACCCTCTCGATCCAATTCAGTTAGATCCAGTTGATGTCATCTGCACGAGTGCGTGTCTGGAATCAGCCTGTCTAGATAAAGATGCATATCACAATGCGATGAAAAATGTAGTATCTTTGTTGAAACCGGGCGGAAAACTTATTCTGATCGGAGTTCTCAATTGTCCTCAGTATACTGTTGGGAGTGAAATTTTCAAGTGTTTGCCCATCTCCAGGGACGAAGTTATCAACACAGTTAAAGCAAATGGTTTAGATGTAATTGAATTATTTGATGACGATTCTTCGGCAGAAGAGGGCACAACAATATTTAATGGAACAGTTGTCATACTTGCCGAGAAAAAATAACTGGCGGTGGTGTTAAATCACTTTAGTACAATTAGTATTTTTGACTATATCTACATAATCTTTGTCTGTCAATAAACCCGAATTGAATTAACAGAAACCGGGACCTCTCTTACTAAAGTTTTCGCCTGACAGTGTCAATTTGATAAGACTATGATCAGATTTTATAGACAGGACAATGGATGTTTTGGTAACACTGCTTGACAAAAAAATGAATATCAGCCAAAAATTGCATTATTCCACGCTTTAAAGAGAGGATTTAGTCATACAGTGTGCTGGTGTTCTAATACGATTGGGTTCTGTCTAAAATTTTAGTCATTAAACCAAATATTTGATGACTGGTGTACTATTACACTGACCAAGTCTTCTATTTGTTGAAACACACTTACACCGGTTTTAACAAAAACTAAATTTAACAATAACAATATAATACTGCATGACAACATGCAATATTCTGATTACAGTTACAGATAAGATTTTAATGATATTCTTTTTTTTAAAGGGCCCTAACTTTACTACTAACCGTATATTTGAAATATAACACGCTCACTGTCCGTGTGTAAAATATATAGTGTCAAGGTGTTCACTTTTATCCAATGATATACTAGTATGTAGAAGTCTACAACTTGAAGGTTATATCAATTGTATTACACATATCTATCTGTCCGACCGTCTGTCCGTTACAAATCTAATTTCTGGATGATAATTACAGCATCACTTGTCTAATTCTTTTAAAATGCAAATACAATATCAAGTACCATAAAATACAGGTGAAATTTTATTCTATACCTTTTTCATCTACAGCAATAACATGAATTATTTTAAAAGGGCAAGTTCACTTTTGATAGAATTATCTTTTACCGTTTAATAGAAATTTCATTGTAATGCATTGTAGTAACCTTAAAAGTTTTGTTTGAATAAAGTATCTCTTGATTTAATCTTCTAACTTCAAACACAATATAATGGATCATAGAATACAGGTCAATTTTGATTTTGCTGATTTTGAAATTAACTGTTCAACAATGACAAGTGTGTATACAAAATAACAAGTTCTTAATTGCACCGAATTAAAAAAAAAATATATACTATCAAGACTATCAAAAATTGGCTGTAAAGATTAAAAAAAGACAAGAATAGACGAGACCCATGACAAGCACATTAATTATTGTTATTATACATTTTCCCACTCGTTACACGAATATGCTGAAATGTCTGCAGTTGTGATTTGAAAGGGGTTCCAGTAGGTTAACACTACTAGGCATAACCTTTCGGTCAACTTGGAAGTTCTAATTATTATCCAAAACTTAAAGTAATTTTAAAAAAACTTAATTAAAATTTGGTCTACACGAACAATAATTCAGTCGGAAAGATAACGATAATCAAGACACTAACTATCCCAAAATTAAACCATCTGTTTTTACCATTAAAAGCATCACGCTATGCTACTCACACAACTTATAAGTACAAAAAATAAAAAAAATAAAAAATGAACTCCGAGTAATATTCAAAACCAAAAGTCTGTAGCCAAATGGCAGAAGCAAAATTTCAAACGAATGCATAACAACTGTCATATGTTTTACTTGGTACCGGCATTTTCTTCTGTATAAAATGGTGGATTAAAACTGCTTTTATAGCTAGCTAAACCTCTCACTTTCATGACAGTCGCATACAATTCCATATATTGAAACGATATGTGAACAAAACTAACAGACATAATAAATAAAATGTGAATATTAGGGGTTATTGGTCCACACTCAACATTGTTTTATAATCTTAATCCCGATAAAAACAAACAAATATATACCCAAAAAAAACACAAAACGGCGTAAAGACAAAGCACATTAGCAAAATTGAAAGACAATTATGCAAAAAAACATTCCATAGCTCAATAACACAATTACAGGATGTATAAGTACAGAGCCAGGTCATATGTAACAAAGAAACACAAAATTTCATTTAGAGAAAGCACATTTGCAAAAATGAAAGACAAAAATACAATTTGTTTACCATAACACAATCACAATGACAGGATGTATAAGTAAAAAACAAACTCAACAGTAAAACATAATATTCATAAAGACAAATAATAGAATGCTATAACATGTTATAATTTGATAAACAACGTCAGTACCCAAAATCAATATTTCAAGACCATCGTGTATTATTTGTAAAGTTGATATGGAATATTTATCGAAACAAATGTATTGCAGTTAAGTCTGCCGCATGTCGTGACTTATATCTAAGAAATTTATTATTCGAGTCGACTGAGATCGAAACTCCACGACGAATGATATGATTTCTGTTCACCAATAGTTAACTTTCCATTTCTATGCAGCAACATTCAAATAACCCCTGCATATGGAGTATATATTTCTCAGCTGATACGATATTCCTGAGCTTGTGTTTCCTATCATCATTTCCTTCATAAATGCGGCTCAAACGTATGCTATTGTAAATATGTTACAAATGGTAAAGTTATCCCTTCAAAAATTGTTCGGCCGCCATCATAAGTTGGTTGACCGTTATTGGAGAAATGTGCCACATATGATCATGGATATGTTCCAATTGTCGGTACCACAACCCCGTCCTGTTTTTGTATTTTGTGACATAAACGAATAAGACTCATTACCCATATTGTATTTACCTTGAGCAACACGATGCATGTAGTTGTTATAGTACTTATAGGGGCTAAAATTTTCAAAATTTGGAAAATAGAAAAGTCTATAAATTTTCCACGAACTATATTTTCCTTATTTCATATTGATTGTAACATTTATAGTAGGGTGCCCAGTATCGAAAAAGACGTCTAGTTAACGAGTTTAAGTTAACGGATAACACACGACTATATTTATATGCAAACTATTGGAAAATCATTATATTTTCCAATCATGAATATCGTCGTATGCTGCCGTGGTCACGTTTTTCAAAATTTTGTGGTTTCTTAGGATACCCACAGATACATGATCATATACAGACCATCTTCAACACAAAAATAAAATTATTACATTCTGTGTTATTTGTTCAAATGATACTTATCATTTAGCTTAAAAATTAAATTTATCATATAACTAAAGCTGAAATGATTTATATAATTTAAGTTTAAGTATTTCATGATTTAAGTAAGACTATTTTTTTTAGCTGAAATTTACCAAATTGTGAACGAAAGAAAATTTATTGCGTGTTACTTTCAAGGGATTTTTACTCTGATTACACCAATAAGACATGGTTCATATGTGTGCCAAATATCTTTCGTGTAATGTTAATCGCATTGAAGAAAACAGCAATTTAAAACACAAATTTACTGATAATTCTGCCTTGATTCAAACACGCCTTTTCTCGTGTCGTAATCGTTTTGTAGCTTACACTATCAGGTCATTAACTAGGACAATTGTCACTGACTTCATTTCTCTTCTAAGCTTGTTGTGTGGTCGATTTGTATATTTGGATTAGTCTAGTTAGTTTGAAGATCGTTGTTTTGCAATTGGAAATATTTTTTTGTTTTTTTATAACTTTAATTGCTTTTTTTGAATTGATGGTTTTGTTATAATAGTAATATACAAATCAAATCCTTAGGTCACGTTTCAGATCCGGAATATGGCACATATTCAGTCATGTTAAACTATGCCCATCAAACCCGACACGAAGTAGAAATGAAAAACAATGGAATAAGTGTGTTATATATCAGGGTTCTTCTACTAAATTGCTTATTAATACGCAAGGAATAAGCACAAACAAAAGCTTTATCGAGGCTATTGGAGCACGGAAAGAGTTTAGTTTATTGCATGCATGATGCATCAGACCTAGACAATCTTCGTACTGATTAATTCAAAATGTTGTACCAGGCACCATTCTTACTATAAATATTACACTAGCAGACACAACTGCAGTTATTTTAAAGCTGAATCAAGTTCTTGTTCGTCTGTTAAAGTGTTTCAGGTCATATATAGAAGTCGTCAACTTCCTGACTGGAAAAGTTTCTTTAGGTCAGTGAGATTTAGCAGGCCTTAATCAGATTTCTTGGCGAATCGATTGTCAGCATCATGGTAGATCAACAGTTACTATGATACATGAGGAAGCCATAGTCTAGCTAGCACTTCCAAGGACCCTAAATCAGGTTTTAAGAATTATTTTGTAAGCCCGATGAAGTAGATACTCGCATGATTTTACATGCTGTTCAAGAGTTCGGGGTGAAAGGAATCATGGGTAGGATAATAACAAAGTCACAAGATACAAATGTTCTAATATGATGCGTTTCCTACATCCACTCCATGCAGCATACGCATGATCTATGGTTTTAAAGAGGCACTTTTACTTGTATACAACATTTGCGCCGCTATATACATGTCCACGAAATATGTAAAAGTCTCAGTTTGCCATCTTTAACGTTCTACCAGCCGCACATGCTGTAACATGATGCGACGAAACGTAATCGGTCCTGTTTAGGATCAGTAAACGCAATGCTTTTTAGTCTTGAAGGACAATCCAGATGAGTTCACCGATTTGTCAAACCTATCTAATTGTGACATCGATGAATCTATAGATGCAGTTCGAGGTCTTGTTGTCAGGTTGAATGATCTCAAGTCAAAACTAAAAATAGATCACCGTGACCTAAACAAATTGAGCGTAAAATTGGCTATAATTTAAAATTTCTCCCTTGTCAAACTTCCTCCTTGTGAATCTACTTTTACACAATATATAATAAGAGCTTCACTCAAGACATACATTTGATGTCTTTCCATATAGCAAAACTACCCTAACACTCTCCTCTTTAGTTCGAATGGGAAAAGAAGAATTACTTTTTCCTATCTACCTCGATGGTCATATGTCATCCAAATTTCTGCAAGATTTAGTTTGTACTTGTAAGGGAAATCTGTGTTTCGAAGGGTGCAATTTGCTCCGAACAAAATCTATCCTGTATATATATTTATGTCCATGTCAGGCAAATGGCACATCTCAAAATGTAAATACTCCTCTGATTGCAGTTAGAAACATTGATTTCGACGAAGATGACGATGTATTAGATTTCATTTTTCTGTATGTGACTTATAAATCATTGTTAGCTATTGAATGACAATTAAGCAGTCCATAATATTTTCAAAACAATAAATACCGGTAAAATATATACTCAATTTTGAAATCGTGGAAAATATAGTAATAATCTATCTAGTGGGGATTCCGAAAAATATGTTAAAAAATAATAATAATAAAAAGCCTGCTATATGTTCCCTGCCCTTTGCTTCATTCGTGGGAATAAACTACAGGAGACCATATAATGTAGTAGGTAATACTAGCCTCGATTAAAACTTTCTATTTGTATTTGTTTTTTTCTTTTTCGTGTTTTTGCCATGCTGTTGTCTGCTTGTCTTCATTTTATAAGTTTCTTCATTTTATAAGTTTTAAAATTGAGAAAGGAAATGGTGAATATGTCAAAGCGACAACCACCCGACCATAGAGCAAACAACAGCCGAAGGCAACCAATGGGTCTTCAATGTAGCGAGAATTCCCGCACCCGTAGGTGTCCTTCAGCTGGCCCCTAAAATATGCATAATAGTACAGTGATAATGGACGTCATACTAAACTCCGAATTATACACAAGAAACTAAAATTTAAAATCATACAAGACTAACAAAGGCCAGAGGCTCCTGACTTGGGACAGGCGCAAAATTGCGGCGGGGTTAAACATGTTTATGAGATCTCAACCCTCCCCCTATACCTCTAGCCAATGTAGAAAAGTAAAACAATAACAATACGCACATTAAAATTCAGTTCAAGAGAAGTCCGAGTCTGATGTCAAAAGATGTAACAAAAGAAAATAAATAAAATGACAATAATACATAAATAACAACAGACTACTAGCAGTTAACTGACATGCCAGCTCCAGACCTCAATTAAACTGATTGAAAGATTATGTCTTCATCATATGAATATCAGGTACAATCCCTCCCGTTAGGGGTTTAGTATCATACTATCATAAAATATATGAGAAGAACATAACCCGTGTCATGCCAACAACTGTTTTTTTTAGAAATAAATGTGTTTAGTTCCGATGCAAAGACCCTATCAGTGAATCAATGTTAAAGCCAAAATATGCAATCTTTAATGACCTGACAACAGTATCGTAACTATATCCCCTTTTAATAAGTCTATTTAAAGGTTTTGTTAGTTTCTGAGGAGAATACTGACATTTTTGTGCTTTATAAAGAATATTTCCATAAAATTTTGGATGTGAAATACCTGAACGTATAAGATGTCTGCATGTTGAGTTATATTTACGAATTATTTCCTTATACCGGTGATAAAATTTAGTAAATGTTTTGACCAGTTTGTGATATCGAAAACCCTGGTGTAATAATTTTTCAGTAATACATAAATTTCTCTCGCTAAAATCTAATACATTGTTACATACACGAGCGAATCGTACAAGTTGAGATATATAAACACCATAAGATGGTGACAAGGGAACGTCACCATCTAAAAATGGATAATTAACAATAGGAAATGAAAAATCATCTCTTTTATCATAAATTTTTGTATTAAGCTTCCCGTTTATGATATAGATATCAAGATCGAGGAAAGGGCAGTGGTCATTGTTATCATTAGCTTTATTTAAAGTAAGTTCTACAGGATAAATTTCTTTAGTATACATACTGAAGTCGTCATTATTTAGAGCCAATATATCATCCAAATATCTAAAAGTATTGTTAAATTTTTGTATCAAATGTAATTTAATGTTTTGCTTTCTCACGCCTTTTTTATTTGCAATTGTTTGGTTTGTAAAAATACATCGGTGCTGTACATAACCCTCTCCCTAATTATATTTTTGGAATACTTGTAAACAATATAGCCAATTGTTGCTCATTTAGACATTCAATATGTAGGATGGGGTGTTTTACCATTTTTTAACACATGTTTTGTTTCCATATCTTTACCCCCCCCCCCTTTTATCTGTTTGCACTATTTTTTACTTCTGTAAAGCAAAACTATACACAGAGCTTGATATTCAACCAAGTCCGACGTTAATTTCGAAAAAAAACTCATTTATATATACTCTTTCACACCCAATAACAGAATTTGATTTTTACCTTGAAATTGACGAACACCTGATTATCAAAAGACGTGAAAAACACATTTTTTTTCGACAAATTATTAAAGTTAAGATCTAAAAAACATCTTTAGATCTTACTTGTATCGAATTGAATACAAAAAAAATCAAATTTAGAAATTGAAATAGGCCAAGGTCACTGTTACTTAACAGTTGTTTATTAATTTCAAATTTGCACACCATATACAAAAAAGTCAATCTAAAGTCATTTTTGGCGTTAAAAATATAAAATAAGTTCTAAATGTAGATCCAACAGATATTTTCCGATAAATTGGTTCTTTTTATTTTGCTCCAAACGCATATATGTAGGAGAAACGAGCTATCTAAATGTGACTGCATTTTTCGTGAATTTTTGCTTTGACCTTTGACCCTGATTTTAAAAAAAAGGTGACCACGGCAGAATACGACGACAACGCTATTTCGATGAGGCTTGTTCTCCTCTTTCCAACGATATAAAATATAGCCGTGTGTTATTCCGTTCAGGCAAATCGATAAAATTTGTTGATTGGGCACCCTACTATAACATTTGAAAAAAGTAACCACATCACAGTATTGATTATTGCGTGTTATTTGTTAACATTATCAAGTTCAATCGTACGTACTTCAATCACGAGCAGCTCACAGATATGGCCACCACACCTCAACTTCGTGCGGGTGAAGATTACAAGAAGATTTTTGATGGAAAGGTTTATCTAGATACACTGTTCAGCCAGATTGAAGTCGAGGGATTTACTTTCACAGAGTTTAGGATTAAAACACTTCACAACATATTTTCAAAAGGTAAGGTAAGTTTATTTATAGAAACAAGGTAATTGATTGTACTGATACAAAAATTACCTGTCGAACCATATATACACTCGCATAGTGAAAGTAAAAATTAAGATTAACATGTGTTTTCATCGTTTAATCTTTATGTTGATAAAATTAAGCAAAACTCTCCTATAGCATGTACACTGCGTTTTTTCAGGGACTATAAAAGGAAAATGTCTTCTAGAAATTGGATCTGGACCTTGTATACACACTGTTATACCGGCAGCAAAATGGTTTGATGAAATAATTATGACAGACTATTCCCCTTCTAATAGAGACATGCAAGAAAAGTGGTTGAAAAAAGATGCTGGTGCTCATAATTGGGATATGTATTTTAAGTACTACAGCAAATTAGACGGAAATGAGTAAGTTGTTGGTTAGATTAATATCTTTGAAATCTTTTTTCTTTACTTCGGCGTCTTTTTTTTAAGGAACAAATAGTATTTCGGTCTACGCTAATGAGGAAAAAGCGTTAAACACAACTATATCGAAATAGACATTTAAAGGACAATTAAAGTCAATTTTATTTCATAGTTCTGTGTTGAGTATGTTTTTTTCAAAGAAAATGCATTTTAATAATCTGGTAGGTTACTTTTTTTTTTTTTTAGCTCACCTGGCTTTAAAACCGAAGCATTTAGAGCAAATATGACGGGATAGAATTGTTTATTAGGTCAACAACTATCTGCCCTGACATTTTTAGACTATCCAGTTATCATAATAAAATTACGACAGCAATAAGAAAAAGTCAGGAAAACAATCTGATCAATGTTATATAAATGACTGTGAAGGTAACAGCATTTTAGAACACTTGTTACCAGCTCGGTACTTATAATTTACGTTCATTTTCTGTTAATAAATTTGGATATTAAAAATAAATTAGGTTCCGAATCCCCCAAGCAAAATTGACATAGAATGGACTGGCTATTTTGTAGTTCCAATTTTAGTCTTATATCTCTTCGCGAGTTCGGTTGTTTATATACCATTGAACTGTATTCTATAGACGATAAATCCTTGGCGAAGCAAATTAAGTACTTCGAGTTTTTTTCATTTTATAGCACACAAGAAGAGACATGATATCAATAATGTGGTCATTTTTTTAAATTTCCTGTTTACAAAACTTTTGAATTTTTCAAAAAACTAAGGATTTTCTTTATCCCAGACATAGATTACCTTAGCCATATTTGGCACAACTTTTTGGAATTTTGGATCCTCAATGCTCTTCAACTTCGTACTTGTTTGGCTTTATAAATACTTTGATATGAGCGTCACTGATGCGTCTTATTAGGCAAAACGAGCGTCTCGCGTACTAAATTACACTCCTGGTACCTTTAAAAACTATAAACTGCATCAAATCATATATAGAACAATTCAAAAACCCGGCTACGTAATTTGGTCTATGTCGGGAAAATGTCTCATCGAACCACATCTCCTTATTTAAGAACTACATAAGGTAACCACACGTATTATTTTCTTTCTTTTTATGTATTTCCAGAGCCAACTGGCAACAACTTGAAGCCACTTTAAGGCCAAAGATAAAACGAGTCCTTCCCTGCGATGTATACAAACAAAACCCTCTCGATCCAATTCAGTTAGATCCAGTTGATGTCATCTGCACGAGTGCGTGTCTGGAATCAGCCTGTCTAGATAAAGATGCATATCACAATGCGATGAAAAATGTAGTAACTTTGTTGAAACCGGGCGGAAAACTTATTCTGATCGGAGTTCTCAATTGTCCTCAGTATACTGTTGGGAGTGAAGTTTTCAAGTGTTTGTCCATCTCCAGAGACGAAGTTATCAACACAGTTAAAGCGAATGGTTTAGATGTAATTGAATTATTTGATGACGATTCTTCGGCAGAAGAGGGCACAACAATATTTAATGGAACAGTTGTCATACTTGCTGAGAAAAAATAACTGGCAGTGGTGTTAAATCACTTTAGTACAATTACTAAAATATCGAATAGACTTTTTTGTTTTGATATATGTCTTCGGCGAGATGTCACTACATATAGTAGGTGTAATCAATTAGAACTAATTTCATATTAATCAACAATTCGAAACTTTTATTAATGAGATTTGTTTAAATACTATATACGATGATTGAAATGTTTTGATTTTAAAATCACGATAGAACTGTCAACTAAGAAGCCAATTCTTCGATACTGTCATGTTTTTAAATGACACATTGTATTATTCAACGCTTTAGAGAGAGGTACTAGTCATACAGTGTGCTGGTGTTCTAATACGATTGGTTTCTGTTTATAATTTTAGTCATTAAATCAAATATTTGATGACTGGTGTACTATTACACTGACCAAGTCTTCTATTTGTTGAAACACACTTGCACCGGTTTTAACAAAAACTAAATTTAACAATAACAATATAATACTGCATGACAACATGCAATATTCTGATTACAGTTACAGGATAAGATTTCAATGATATTCTGGTATTTTTTAAAGGGCCCTAACTTTACTACTAACCGTATATTTGAAACATAACACGCTCATTGCCCGTGTGTAAAATATACAGTGGCAAGGTGTTCTATTTTATCCAATGATATACTAGTATGTAGAAATCTACAACTTGAAGGTTATATCAATTGTATTACACATATCTATCTGTCCGTCCGTCTGTCCGTTACAAATCTAATTTCTGGATGATAATTACAGCATCACTTGTCCAATTCTTTTAAAATATAAATACAATATCAAGTACCATAAAATACAGGTCAAATTTTATTCTATACCTGTTGCATCTACAGCAATAACATGTATTATTGTAAAAGGGTAAGTTAACTTTTGATAGAATTATCGTTTACCGTTTAATAGAAATTGCATTGTAATGCATTGCAGTAACCTTAAAGTTTTGTTTGAATAAAATATCTTTTGAATTAATCGACTAACTTCAAACACAATATAATGGATCATAGAATACAGGTCAATTTTGATTTTGGTGGTTTTGAAATTAACTGTTCAACAATGACAAGTGTGTATACAAAATAAAAAGTTCTTAATTGCACCGAGTTAAAAATATATATATACTATCAAGACTATCAAAAATTGGCTGTAAAGATTAAAAAAAGACAAGAATAGATGAGACTCATGACAAGCACATTAATTATTGTTATTTTACATTTTCCCACTCGTTACATGAATATGCTGAAATGTTTGAAAGGGGTTCAAGTAGATTAACACAACTAGGCATAACCTTTCGGTCAACTTGGAAGTTCTAATTATTATCCAAAAATTAAAGTAATTTTAAAAAAAACTTAATTAAAATTTTGTCTACACAAACAATAATTCAGTCGGAAAGATAACGATAATCAAGACACTAACTATTCCAAAATTAAACCATCTGTTTTTTTTCATTACAAGCATCATGCTATGCTACTCAAACAACTTGTAAGTACAAAAAAGTAAAAAAAAAAAAAAAAACTCAGAGTAAGATTCAAAACCAAAAGTCTGTAGCCAAATGGCAGGAGCAAAATCTCAAACGAATGCATAACAACTGTCATATGTTTGACTTGGTACCGGCATTTTCTTCTGTATAAAATAGTGGATTTAAACTGGTTTTATAGCTAGCTAAACCTCTCACTTTTATGACAGTCGCATCCAATTCCATATATTGAAGCGATTTGTGAACAAAGCTAACAGACATAATAAATAAAATGTGAATAGTAAGGGTACAGCAGTCAACATTGTTTTATAATCTTAATCCCGATAAAAACAAACAAATATATACCAAAAAAACACAAAACGGTGTAAAGAAAAACAACATTAGCAAAATTGAAAGACAATAATGCCAAAAAAAATTCCATAGCTCAATAACACAATTATAGGATGTATAAGTACAGAGCCACGTCATATGTAACAAAGAAACACAAAATTGCATTTAGAGAAGGCACATTTGCAAAAATGAAAGCCAAGAATACAATTTGCTTACCATAACACAATCACAATGATAGAATGTATAAGTAAAAAAAAACAAAAAAAACTCAACAGTAAAACATAATATTCATGAAGACAAATAAAAGAATGCTAGAACATGTTATAATTTGATAAACAACGTGAGTACCCAAAATCAATATTTCAAAACAATCGTGTATTATTTGTGAAGTTGATATGGAATATTTATCGAAACAAATGTATTGCAGTTAAGTCTGCCGGATATTGTGACTTATATCTAAGAAATTTATTATTCGAGTCGACTGAGATCGAAACTCTACGACGAATGATATGATTTCTGTTCACCAATAGTTAACTTTCCATTTCTATGCAGAAACATTCAAATAACCCCTGCATATGGAGTACATATTTCTCAGCTGATGCGATATTCCGAGCTTGTGTTTCCTATCATCATTTCCTTCATAAATGCTGCTCAAACGTATGCTGTTGAAGCAAATGTTACAAATGGTAAAGTTATCCCTTCACAAAAATTGTTCGGCCGCCATCATAAGTTGGTTGACCGTTATTGGAAAAATGTGCCACATATGATCATGGATATGTTCCAATTGTCGGTACAACAATCCCGTCCTGTTTTTGTATTTTGTGACATAAACGAATAAGACTCATTACCCATATTGTATTTACCTTGAGCAACACGATGCATGTAGTTGTTATAGTACTAATAGGGGCTAAAAGTTTCAAAATTTGGAAAATAGAAAAGTCTATGATTTTTCAAAGAACTATATTTTCCTTATTTGATATTGATTGTAACATTAACATTTGAAAACATAACCGCATCACAGTATTGGTTATTGCGTGTTATTTGTTAACATAATCAAGTTCAATCGTACATACTTCAATCACAAGCAGCTCACAGATATGGCCACCACACCTCAACTTCGTGCGGGTGAAGATTACAAGAAGATTTTTGATGGAAAGGTTTATCTAGATACACTGTTCAACCAGATTGAAGTCGAGGGATTTACTTTCACAGAGTTTAGGATTAAAACACTTCACAACATATTTTCAAAAGGTAAGGTAAGTTTATTTATAGAAACAAGGTTGTACTGATACAATAATTACCTGTCGAACCATATATACACATGCATAGTGAAAGTAAAAATTAAGATTAACATGTGTTTTCATCGTTTAATCTTTATGTTGATAAAATTAAGCAAAATCTCCTATAGCATACACTCTGTGATTTTTCAGGGACTATAAAAGGAAAATGTCTTCTAGAAATTGGATCTGGACCTTGTATACACACTGTTATACCGGCAGCAAAATGGTTTGATGAAATAATTATGACAGACTATTCACCTTCTAATAGAGACATGCAAGAAAAGTGGTTGAAAAAAGATGCTGATGCTCATAATTGGGATATGTATTTTAAGTACTACAGCAAATTAGACGGAAATGAGTAAGTTGTTGGAAAAAATAATATCTTTGAAATATTTCTTTGACTTTTCTATTTACTTCGGCGTCTTTTTTTTTAAGGAACAACTGAAATTTCGGTATAGGCTAATGAGGAAAAAGCGTTAAACACAATTAAATCGAAATAGACATTTAAAGGACAATTAAAGTCAGTTTTTATTTCATAGTTCAGTGTTGAGTATGTTCTTTTCAAAGAAAATGGATTATAATAATCTGGTAGGTTACCTTGTTTTAGTTCACCTGGTTTTTAACCCGAAGCATTTAGAGCAAATATGACGGGATAGAATTGTTTATTAGGTCACCAACTATCTGCCTGATTTTTAGACCATCCAGTTATATTAAAATAACGACAGCAATAAGAAAAAGTCAGGAAAACTACCTGATCAATGTTATATAAATGATGTGAAGGTAACAGCATGTTAGAACACTTGTTACCAGCTCGGTACCTATAATTTTCTTACATTTTTCGTTAATAAATTTGGATATTAAAAATAAATTAGGTTCCGAATCCCCCAAGCAAAATTGACATTGAATTGACTGGCTATTTTGTAGTTCCAATTTTAGTCTTATATCTCTTCGCGAGTTCGGTTATTTATATACCATTGAACTGTATTCTATAGACGATAAATCCTTAGCGAAGCAAATAAAATACTTCAAGTTTTTTTTTCCATTTTATAGCACACATGAAGAGACATAATATCAATAATGTGGTCATTTTTATAAATTTCCTGTTTACAAAACTTTTGAATTTTTCGAAAAACTAAGGATTTCTTTATCCCAGGCATAGATTACCTTAGCCATATTTGGCACAACTTTTTGGAATTTTGGATCCTCAATGCTCGTCAACTTCGTACTTGTTTGGCTTTATAAATACTTTGATATGAGCGTCACTGATGCGTCTTATTAGACGAAACGCGCGTCTGGCGTACTAAATTACAGTCCTGGTACCTTTGAAAACTATATACTGCATCAAATCATATCTAGAACAATTCAAAAACCCGGCTACGTAATTTGGTCTATGTCGGAAAAATGTCTCATCGTACCACATCCCCTTATTTAAAAACTACATAATGTAACCACACGTATTAATTTTTTTTCTTTTTATGTATTTTCAGAGCCAACTGGCAACAACTTGAAGCCACTTTAAGGCCAAAGATAAAACGAGTCCTTCCCTGCGATGTATACAAACAAAACCCTCTCGATCCAATTCAGTTAGATCCAGTTGATGTCATCTGCACGAGTGCGTGTCTGGAATCGGCCTGTCTAGATAAAGGTGCATATCACAATGCGATGAAAAATGTAGTATCTTTGTTGAAACCGGGCGGAAAACTTATTCTGATCGGAGTTCTCAATTGTCCTCAGTATACTGTTGGGAGTGAAATTTTCAAGTGTTTGTCCATCTCCAGGGACGAAGTTATCAACACAGTTAAAGCGAATAATTTAGATGTAATTGAATTATTTGATGACGATTCTTCGGCAGAAGGGAGCACAACAATATTTAATGGAACAGTTGTCATACTTGCTGAGAAAAAATAACTGGCGGTGGTGTTCAATCACTTTAGTACAATAACTAAAATATCGAATAGACTTTTTTGTTTTGATATATTTCTTCAGCGAGATGTCACTATATATAGTAGATGTAATCAATTAGAACTAATTTTATATTAATCAACAATTAGAAACTTTTATTAATGAGATTTGTTTTAATACTATAGACCATGATTGAAATGTTTTGATTTTAAAATCACGATAGAACTGTCAACTTAGAAGCAAATTCTTCGATATTGTCATGTTTTTAAATGATACATTGTATTATTCCACGCTTTATAGAGAGGTATTAGTCATACAGTGTGCTGGTGTTCTAATACGATTGGGTTCTGTTTAAAATTGTAGTCATTAAAACCAAATATTTGATGACTGGTGTACTACATTGTATTACACTGACCAAGTCTTCTATTTGTTGAAACACACTTACACCGGTTTTAACAAAAACTGAATTTAACAATAACAATATAATACTGCACGACGACATGCAATATTCTGATTACAGTTACAGATAAGATTTCAATGATATTCTGGTTTTTAGCTCACCTGGCCCAAAGGGCCAAGTGAGCTTTTCTCATCACTTGGCGTCCGGCGTCCGGCGTTGTCCGTCGTCGTCCTGCGTCCGGCGTTAACTTTTACAAAAATCTTCTCCTATGAAACTACTGGGTCATATTTAACCAAATCTTGGCCATAATCATCATTGGGGTATCTTGTTTAAAAAATGTGTCCGGTAACTAGGCCAACAAACCAAGATGGCCGCCATGGCTAAAAATAGAACATGGAGGTAAAATGCAGTTTTTGGCTTATAACTCAAAAACCAAAGCATTAAGAGCAAATCTGACAGGAAATAAAATTGTTGACCAGGTCAAGATCTATCTACCCTGGAATATGCAGATGAATCGGATAATCGATTGTTAGGTTGCTGCCCCTGGTTTGGTAATTTTGAGGAAATTTTGATGTGTTTTTGTTATTATCTTGAATATTATTATAGATAGAGATAAACTGTAAACAGCAATAATGTACAGCAAAGTAAGAACTAAAAATAAGTCAACATGACCAAAATAGTCAATTGACCCCCATAGGAGTTATTGCCCTTCATAGTCAATTTTTAACAATTTTCATAAAATTTGTAGATTTTCAATAACATTTTCCACAGAAACTACTGTTATAGATAGAGATAATTGTAAGCAGCAAGAATGTTTAGTAAAGTAAGATCTACAAACACATTACCATCACCAAAACACAATTTTGTCATGAATCCATCTGTGTCCATTGTTTAATATTCACATAGACCAAGGTGAGCGACACAGGCTCTTTAGAGCCTCTAGTTTTTCAAAGGGCCCTAACCGTATATTTGAAACATAACACTCTCATTGCCCATGTGTAAAATATACAGTGGCAGGGTGTTCACTTTTATCCAATGATATTCTAGTATGTAGAAGTCTACAACTTGAAGGTTATATCAATTGTATTACACATATCTATCTGTCCGTCTGTCTGTCAGTTACAAATCTAATTTCTGGATGATAATTACAGCATCACTTGTCTAATTCTTTTAAAATTTAAATACAATATCAAGTACCATAAAATACAGGTGAAATTATATTCTATACCTTTTTCATCTACAGCAATAACATGAATTATAGTAAATGGGCAAGTTCACTTTTGATAAAATTATCTTTTACCGTTTAATAGAAATTGCATTGTAATGCATTGTAGTAAAGTTTTGTTTGAATAAATTATCTCTTGATTTAATCTTCTAACTTCAAACACAATATAATGGATCATAGAATACAGGTCAATTTTGATTTTGCTGGTTTTGAAATTAACTGTTCAACAATGACAAGTGTGTATACAAAATAACAAGTTCTTAATTGCACCGAGTTAAAAATATATGTATATACTATCAAGACTATCAAAAATTGGCTGTAAACATTAAAAAAAAGACAAGAATAGACAAGACTCATGACAAGCACATTAATTATTGTTATTTTACATTTTCCCACTCGTTACATGAATATGCTGAAATGTCTGCAGTTGAGATTTGAAAGGGGTTCAAGAAGGTTAACACAACTAGGCATAACCTTTCGGTCAACTTGGAAGTTCTAATTATTATCCAAAAAATTAAAGTAATTTTAAAAAAAAACTTGAACAAAATTTTGTCTACACAAACAATAATTCAGTCGGAAAGATAACGATAATCAAGACACTAACTATTCCAAAATTAAACCATCTGTTTTTACCATTACAAGCATCATGCTATGCTACTCAAACAACTTGTAAGTACAAAAAAGTGAGAAAAAAAAACCCAACTCCGAGTAATATTCAAAACCAAAAGTCTAAAGTCAAATGTCAGAAGCAAAATCTCAAACGAATGCATAACAACTGTCATATGTTTGACTTGGTACCGGCATTTTCTTCTGTATAAAATGGTGGATTAAAACTGGTTTTCTAGCTAGCTAAACCTCTCACTTTTATGACAGTCGCATACAATTCCATATTTGAAACGATATGTGAACAAAGCTAACAGACATAATAAATAAAATGTGAATATTAGAGGTACAGCAGTGAACGTTGTTTTATAATCTTAATCCCTATAAAAACAATCAAATATGTACCAAAAAAACACAAAACGGCGTAAAGACAAAGCACATTAGCAAAATTGAAAGACAATAATGCACAAAAAATATACCATAGCTCAATAACACAATTACAGGATGTATAAGTACAGAGTCACGTCATATGTAACAAAGAAACACAAAATGGCATTAAGAGAAAGCACATTTGCAAAAATGAAAGACAAGAATACAATTTGTTTACCATAACAAAATCACAATGACGGGATATGTATAAGTAAAAAATAAACTCAACAGTAAAACATAATATGCATAAAGACAAATAAAAGAATGCTATAACATGTTATAATTTGATAAACAACGTCAGTACCCAAAATCAATATTTCAAGACCATCGTGTATTATTTGTGAAGTTGATATGGAACTATTATCGAAACAAATGTATTGCAGTTGAGTCTGCCGCATGTCGTGACTTATATCTAAGAAATTTATTATTCGAGTCGACTGAGATCGAAACTCTACGACGAATGATATGATTTCTGTTCACCAATAGTTAACTTTCCATTTCTATGCAGCAACATTCAAATAACCCCTGCATATGGATTATATATTTCTCATCTGATGCGATATTCCGAGCTTGTGTTTCCTATCATCATTTCCTTCATAAATGCTGCTCAAACGTATGCTATTGAAGCAAATGTTACAAATGGTAAAGTTATCCCTTCAAGAATTGTTCGTAATCATAAGTTGGTTGACCGTTATTGGAAAAATGTTCCACATATGATCATGGATATGTTCCAATTGTCGGTACCACAATCCCGTCCTGTTTTTGTATTTTGTGACATTAAAGAATTAGACTCATTACCCATATTGTGTTTACCTTGAGCAACACGATGCATGTAGTTGTTATAGTACTAATAGGGGCTAAAAGTTTCAAAATTTTTAAAATAGAAAAGTCTATGATTTTTCCACGAACTATATTTTCCTTATTTGATATTGATTGTAACATTAACATTTGAAAACATAACCGCATCACAGTATTGATTATTGCGTGTTATTTGTTAACATAATCAAGTTCAATCGTACATACTTCAATCACAAGCAGCTCACAGATATGGCCACCTCACCTCAACTTCGTACGGGTGAAGATTACAAGAAGATTTTTGATGGAAAGGTTTATGCAGATACACTGTTCAACCAGATTGAAGTCGAGGGATTTACTTTCACAGAGTTTAGACTTAAAACACTTCACAATATATTTTCAAAAGGTAAGGTAAGTTTATTTATAGAAACAAGGTAAAAAGTAAAATCACAAAAATACTGAACTTAGAGGAAAATCAATTCGGAAAGTCCATAATCACATGGCAAAATAAAATAACAAAACGCATCAAAAACGAATGGACAAGAACTGTCCATTGTACTGTGTAATTGTAAAGGATTGTACTGATACAAATATTACCTGTCGAACCATATATACACTTGCATAGTGAAAGTAAAAATTAAGATTAACATGTCACTGTGTTTTCATCGATTAATCTTTATGTTGATAATATTAAGCAAAACTCTCCTATAGCATGTACACTGTGATTTTTCAGGGACTATAAAAGGAAAATTTCTTCTAGAAATTGGATCTGGACCTTGTATACACACTGTTATACCGGCAGCAAAATGGTTTGATGAAATAATTATGACTGACTATTCCCCTTCTAATAGAGACATGCAAGAAAAGTGGTTGAAAAAAGATGCTAGTGCTCATAATTGGGATATGTATTTTAAGTACTACAGCAAACTAGATGGAAATGAGTAAGTTGTTGGTTAGATTAATATATTTGAAACCTTTTTTCTTTGACTTTTTTCTTTACTTCGGCGTCTTTTTTTTTAAGGAACAAATGGAATTTTGGTCTACGCTAATGAGGAAAAAGCGTTAAACACAATTAAATCGAAATAGACATGTAAAGGACAATAAAGTCAGTTTTTATTTCATAGTTCAGTGTTGAGTAAGTTCTTTTCAAAGAAAATGCATTATAATAATCTGGTAGGTTACTTTTTTTTAGCTCACCTGGCTTTAAAACCGAAGCATTTAGAGCAAATCTGACGGGATAGAATTGTTTATTAGGTCAACAATTATCTGCCCTGACAGTTTTAGACCATTCAGGCAATCCGTTGTTGGGTTGCTGCTCCTGAAATTGTAATTTTAAGAAAATTTTGCAACTTTTGGATATTTAATATCTTGAATATTATTATAGATAGAGATAAACTGTTAACAGCAATACTGTACAGCAACGTAAGACCTAAAAATAAGTCAACATGACCAAAATGTTCAATTGAACCCTTAAGGAGTTATTGCCCTTTATAGTCATGTTTTAACAAGAACAACTAGACACCATTAAATTGGAAGCCATCTCTTTGGGTACCTCGGTGAATAACTGAAACCAAAGTTTTTTTGAAATATGATGAGATTGATAAAACTGTAAATTTGTGACAGCTTCAATATACAAGAAGATGTGATATGATTGTCAATTTGATCACTATCCATCACGGACTTCATAAAGATACTTCAAGGAAGACAAAGGTAATATTGAGACTAGAAATGGGATTATGTCAAAGAGATAAAAACCCGACAAAGAGCAGATAACCTCCGAAGGCTGACAATCGGTCTACAACGTAGCAAGAAAATCCCGTACCCGGGGGTGGTCCTCAGCTGGCCCCTAAATAAAATTATGTTCTAGTTCAGTGAAAATAGACGGCACACTTAACTCCAAAACATATAAAAGAACTTAAATTTAATTTAAAAAACCTAACAAAGGCCAGAGGCTCCTGACTCGGAAATAACTGCATTGCTATCTGCAGTGAGCAGAATTCAGACTGTATATAGTGAGTTATGAAAGGCAACAACCGGAAAAATTTAAAACAATCTAAATGTTAAAAACCTACTGTCTGACTTATGTACTCAATAAACAAAAATAACAAATATACTATTTAGAAACCAACAACATCCACTCAATACCAGACTCTTGACTATAGTGGGAAAGGCACATAAAGAAAATACCATTCATAATACATCCGATGGAATTAACGTCATTTGTAGACGAAACGTTTGGCGTACTCAATTATTAGCCTTGCTTCATGACAAGTTT
This sequence comes from Mytilus edulis, assembly GCF_963676685.1. Lineage (NCBI taxonomy): Eukaryota > Metazoa > Mollusca > Bivalvia > Mytilida > Mytilidae > Mytilus > Mytilus edulis. Next base: position 116,110,190 of record NC_092344.1, on the reverse strand, counting down.
TTTTTATAATGATTCTGAGGAATATATGAACATGTAGTGTAGAGAGTCGAAAATTCATAACTGCCAACCAAAATAAATGGAATCGACAACATCATGTAATTAATTAAATACCTCTAATAGTTTCTTTACGCTGCACAAATGACTAATTCCATTATTTTGCTTCATAAGAAGAGTAAATAATTAGTTCTTTGATAGTAGTAAGGAAACTAGTAAAATGTTGTAGAACATCTACTAGAAGCAGAGAAGAATCGATATTTGACGGTTTTCTTTGTGCTATTAAGGTAGCTAAATATATAGTATGGACATTGAAATGTTCTGAGAAGGTCTCAAGCTGAGATGTGGTTATTATATCATTGTTAAGTTAACTAACCGTGGAACGCACGGACCTGATCGTAGAATAATTGATTGTCATTCTATAGAACTGTCTTGTAGTGTTTATGTTATATCACTACCGGATTGTTGGCTACACAAACCAATCGATGTTTCTGTTTTAGCAATCAAATTTACCGACAGGTATTCGAATGTGCATCTATTGCGTTTTCATACCAGATTTACTTTTCAGTTTATAACCAAGCTTAAGTAAAATCTGGTTGGACGTATTTATTAGAAACAAATAAAAATTGATAGTAATAACATACTATTTAAATAACCAAGAATTGTTTTATCATACTGTTGACATTTGTCCCTAGGAATCTGACTTTTATAATTCGATCATGAACAATGGTTGGGGTTTTTGTTATTAATTTTGGCATTTTGTTTCACATTAGTAACTCCGCCTGCATACGGAGTATATATCTCCCATTTGATACGATATTCCCGGGCTTGTATTTCCTTGATAGTGAGTGCCTTCTCACAAGGAAGTTATTAAACCAAGGGTTTCAAATGGTGAAGTATCCCTTCGTAAATTTTACCGTCGCCATCACGAGTTGATTGACCGTTACGGAATACTCGTTTTACAGATGATATGGTATATGTTCTTTATGTCGTAACTACAATCCCGTTCTCTTTTCACGAATGTGGACTACCAAATTATACTATTTACCGGGTGTGTAATAACACGAGCAACACGACTGGTGCCACATGTGGAGCAGGATCTGCTTACCCTTCCGGAGCATCTGAGAACACCCCCCAGTTTTAGGTGAGGCTCGTGTTGTTTAGTCTTCAGTTTTCTATGTTGTGTCTTGTGTACTATTATTTGTCTGTTTGTCTTTTGCTTTTTTAGCCTTGGTGTTGTCGGTTTGTTTTCAGTTTAGGGGTTTGGGTCTCCTTCTTGTATCTTTCGCCGCTCCTTAAGTAACTCTTTACTAAAAGTAACATAAAAAGTGAAATATTGTTTTATCCCAGAGGTTTTTTTTTGAGACGATGATGTTCTTTTGGTCCTTCTTACGGTGTTTCAAATAGTAACATTTACAGTTCCATGAACGAATTATACTTGTTTTAACATATACGATACCAAGATTCACTGTGACTGGCAATCTTTTACAAAATAAATGAAAGTATTTTCTATTTTCTCCCATAGATACACTATTTGGTTTTGGTGCTTTGCGGTAGCCGTATAACTTGTATTATAACAAACGCAATACCATATCCATATTTCTAGTATGATGTTGTTTAAAGAGTTCGTTAAACAAGGTTCATTTACTATTCATGTAAACCTTTTTAACGTGTTCCTAACGGTAGCCGATCAATTTAACAATTTATATAGATCTTTTCAAAAATAGTTTAATACAAATCGATTCACTATTTGCTATCCAGTAATTAGCGCTTATGGTTTTTAATCATGCGATAACTATACTTTTGCATTACACAAGGTAACGATTTATTCAGAGTACTTACAGATTCTTAACCCATAATTCGTGTGCTGATATTTTTGTTTTGAAAAAAACATGTTTTTTCTTATTAATTAGAATTGGCGTTGAACTATTTTTTCAGATCGGTCTGTTCTGTATTTTTATATATAGATAGTCTGATTGGAAATCATTCCACATCTCCTTATTTTCATATTAGATATATACTAGTATTAAAGAAGAGCTAAGAATAACTAGAAAGCATACAAATATATCTGTAATGCTATGCACGTTTGGCGGACGTGTTTTTCATCAAACAATCGTAAACCCATTGGAACCAAATGTGCCCCTCTTCTTGCCGACTTGTTCTCTTGTTCTTATGAGGTTGATTTCATACTGGTACTTTTCAGGAAGAAACAAAAGAAGTTGGCAAAATACTTTAACTTTAAATCCCGCTTTATACATGATTTTCTCTCACTAAATAATTCAAAATTAGGTGACTATGTTGAACTCGTCTATCAAATCGAACTTGAGATAAAGGATACAATAGATACAATTATATCTTGACTTACATCTAGAAATTGACAATGAGGGTAGGTTGAAAACAAAACTTTATGACAAAAGAAATGATTCAACTTTCTAATTTTGAACTTTCCTTTTCTACGTAGCAACATTCAAACAGCGACAGCATACAGGGTATATATCTACCAATTGAAACGATATTTCCGGGCTTGTTTTTCCTATCATGATTACCCTGATAGAGGGTTGCTGCTCACAAGGGAGCTAATGAACCAAGAGTTCCAAATTGTGAAGTTGAATTCATTCCTTCGAAATTTAATGGACACCATCATGACTTCGTTGGACGTTATCGAATTTGCATTAGATGCATGATTTGTTTTATTAGTTGTTAGTGGCTTTGAACTAGCAGTCAGATAACTGCGAGTACTCTCAGATATGTTCCTAGTGTCTTTTTTGTCGGGATGTACAAATACCCGGCCATGTCCACTTGTATTTTTGTCCATCTGGTGAGTTAAGCCTTTTTCAACTGATTTTTATAGTTCGTTCTTATGTTGTACTGTTATACCATTGTTCCAGGTTAGGGGGAGGGTTGGGATCCCGCTAACATGTTTAACCCACATTGTTTTCAAAAGTATGTGCCTGTCCCAAGTCAGGAGCCTGTAATTCAGTGGTTGTCGTTTGTTTATGTGTTACATATTTGTTTTTCGTTAATTTTTTTTATATAAATAAGGCCGTTAGTTTTCTCGTTTGAATTGTTTTACATTGTCCTATCGGGGCCCATTTAGCTGACTATGCGGTATGGGCTTTGCTCATTGTTGAAGGCCGTACGTTGACCTATATTTGTTAATGTCTGTGTCATTTTGGTCTCTTGTGGACAGATGTCTCATTGGCAATCATACCACATCTTCTTTTTTATATATTCCACATATGATAGCGAATATGTTCCTAATGTCCTTACTACATATCAGTCCTTTTTTCACTAATGTGACCAACCGCATAAGACTGATAACCAGGTTTGTACTAACATGAGCAACACGACGGTGTCCCATTTGGAGCAGTTTCTGGATACTTTTCCGGAGCACCTAATATCACCCCAAGTTTTTGATGGGTTCGTGTTGCTGAGTCTATAGTTTTCTATGTTGTGTTTTGTGAGCTATTGTTTTTTTTTCTGCTGCTTATCTTTTGTGTGCAATCGTAATTTATGAGATAATCTTCTTTTATAGGATTATACTTATAACTTTTGTGTACACAAGCTATCTATAAAACACAAACAAAAAAGAACCGCTTGAAGTAAAGTTTTTCTGGGCAATTTTAGAGAATAAAGGATTGATTTTAAACGTTAAATAAGTGTTAAACAAATCACACAAGGATTAATCATAAAGTTTTATACTGTAAAAGATATCGATATTTATATTTTAGAGACAACTGGCAACAGCTAGAGGCTGCTTTAAGACCGAAGATTAAGAGAGTACTTTCATGCGATGTACATTTACCCAACCCCTTAGATCCAATCAAGTTAGAACAAGTTGATGTCATTTGTACAAGTGCTTGTCTTGAATCCGCCTGTCCAGATAAAGATTCATATCATATTGCCATGAAAAATGTAGTATCTTTATTGAAACCAGGGGGCAAACTGATTCTGATCGGAATCCTGAACTGTACCCATTATACCGTTGGAAGTGAAAGGTTTCAATGCGTATCCTTGACAAGAGATGATGTTATAAGCACCGTCAAAATGAATGATCTAAAAATTATTGAAATCTTTGATGATGATAGTTCATTGGATATGGATGCAGCACCATTCAACGGTTCTGTCATTATACTTGCTGAGAAAACAAGCACCTAGATGTGAATCTTGCTGGTCAATTTTTCAAAGAGACCTGCTTCTTATTGTGCAAACCACTGCTTTCAACTATATTCCAGTACTAAAGTTAAATATTTGTTGCCCGTCTTATTATATACTATATATTATTCCTAAACAACAAGCTTATAATTGTGAAAAAGACTCCAATTGTACAAAATAAACCTTAAAATTTAAACACTTCATTTCCCTCAGCACATATTTCAGTTATATAAGCAAAAGTACCAGGATTATAATCCTCATGTTATCTTTGTATATTTTTTTTTTCCAATTTAACATGTGTTAACATCGTATTACTAATATTTGAGTATTGAAAAAAAAGTCACAAAAATACTAAACTCCGAGGAAAATTCAAAACGGAAAGTCTTTAATCAAATGGCAAAATCAAAAGTAAAAGCACAAACACATCAAACAAATGGACAACTGTCGTATTCCTGACTTGGTACAGACATTTTCATCTGTAGAACCTGGTTTTATAGCGCTAAACCGCTCACTTGTATAACAGTCGCATCAAATTCCATTATATTGACAACGATGCGTGAACAAAATAAACAGACATGAAAGGCAAAAATGTCAAAATAGGGGTACATAAATAAAGGCAACAGTAGTATACCGCTGTTCAAAACTCGTAAATCTATGGACAAAAAACAAAATCGGGGTAACAAACTAAAACTGAGGGAAACGCATTAAATATAAGAGGAGAACAACGACACAACATTAAAATGTAACACACACAGAAACGGACTAAGTATTAGACAAAATCCGATGAGAATAACAAATATAACATCAAAACTAAATACATGAATTTGGGTACCTTGACACGTCTTATACATCAGTCAACACCGTGTCACAATCTTAATCACAACAAAAGCACAAAAAACATTTAACAAAGAAGTACAAAAAAGTATATATCACATCATTCATTGCTGTATTATTTTGTATTATATTTATGTATGTTAAATTATCCCATAAAGGATTGAGAGATTGTAAGTACCAGGACCGAATGATTTATAGATTAACATCAACTCTGGCGTAGAATCGCGTGTTTGACATCAGAATGTAAACGTCACACAGGTAGAGATATAAAATAATTGTGTCGTTCAATTTCAAAGTAAGCAAAAATTATAATGGAACAATAACACAACGGCGGGATGTATACTATCAAATAAACACAAAAAGTCACATGGACAAATCACTCAAGCAAAAATGAAAGATGTTACAAACAACACAAAGCAATTTCAAAAATTCAAAAAATTTATTATCTGTAATTCTCTCAGTGGTTGTCGGTTGTTTATGCGTTACAGAGATTTTTTTCGTTCATTTTTTTATTCATAAATTAGGACGTTAGTATCTCGTTTGATTTTTTTTATCACACACTTAAGTTCAGTAAAAAGATAAGTATTCTTAAAATAACTTTTAGTAAATGTCTGTGTGAATAAACCTTTTGTGCAATCACGAACCTTTTTTTTTTAATAGTGGACGCCAAAACAAAAGTAATCGCATAGATTTTTCGCGACAGATTATTTACTGATAACATTATCAACATTTACTCTGAATAACAAGACTGCCTTACCTGAATTAAAAATGGAGTTGTCTCTCTTGTCACACACATTTTTCCCCAAAGGCCCACTTATTACCAGTTTTGTCTTATTCCCTGTTTTAATATTTGATACGGAATATGACATTCCAATCAGTCTGACAAGATTGTCGGAACACTTGATCTCGTTCTTTTAAAAGTTTTCAAATCCTTCATTACAAAACAAAATTTCGGCAAACGGTCGCTAACTCTTTACCAATAGTTATCAAAGGTACCAGGATTATAATTTATTACGCCAGACGCGCGTTTCGTCAACATAAGACTCATCAGTGACACTCAGATCAAAATAGTTATAAAGCCAAACAAATACAAAGTTGAAGAGCATTGAGGACCCAAAATTCCAAAGGGTAGTGCCAAACACGGCTATGGTAATCTATTCCTATGTAGAACAGTAAAATGTTTGCATATGAACATTTTTTTTTATTTCACAATGAGAAGATCAGGAGCGATCTATTATTTTTACCAAACGTCAAACTTTATGTTTATTTAAATATTAATTCAAACCTATAGTTTTCCATATTTATTACTCTTGGAAATATTTGTGCACTGCCAAAAGAAAACGCAAAAAAAAACGTGTACATGCACCATTTTTTGTAGTAAATAAAAAAAGTAATTGTTTTATAACATCGAATGCATCTGTCCCATGGTGGATTTCTAGACTTTTGGAGTATTATCCGACTAGTTTGTACATTGTTCTATCTGAAGCGGTATGAACGTTATAGCGTTCAGTTGATAAACGTTCATCGGAAGATACCAAGACCTAGTTGAACTTCACAAATAAAAAATGATGATCTTGAAGTATAGATTATAGGTACTGACGTTGTTCATTTATTACTTGTTATAGTATTTTGTATTTGTCTTTGCATAATTTGAACATTTACTGTTTAATCTATTTTAAGTATATCTTGGCGTGGCACGGTATTTATACATCCCATCAATGTATTATTATGCTATGGTATTTTTTTGTGTATTCTTGTCATTTATTTTTGCTGACGTGCTTCGTCTATTGTGCATCTATTTTCCATTTGGTTTTTCTTTGTTGGCATAATTGTTTGTTTTTATAGTGATTAAGATTTAAACAGGTTTAATCCAGCATTTTCTACATAAGGAAAAGCTGTACCAAGTCAAGAAAATGACAGTTGTTGTCTATTTATTTGAACGTTTTATTTTACCATTTGATAAGGGACTTTCCGTTTCCAATGTTCTTTCGAGTTCGATTTTTTGCTGTTTAATATTTTAGTACATGTACCCCTTTTTTGTCCCTGTATATCTTTAAATTATACTATTTAGTCGATTTATGATTATATACTTCAAACGTGGCTCGGTATATAAATCAAGACATATTGTAAATGTCCTATGGTCAATTTTGAATTCTTGTCTTTCATTTTTGCTTCTGTACTTTGATAGAGGAATGGTTATTATGACTTGTAAGAAATACATTTCGGTTTATACTTCCTTGTAAAGTGCAAACCGGAAACAAGTGTAGTAAGAATAAATTATATCTTAATATAATTTTAAGTATCATAAGTAATCTTAAAGTATACATTCTAAGGAGTGATGTTGTTTTCATCTTTATTAAGTGTTAAAAAAGTCCCTTATTTTGTCCTTGCATATCTTTAAATTATACTGTTTTACTCCATTTATGATAATATACTTCAAACGTGGCTCGGTATATAAATCAAGACATTGTGTAATTGTCCTATGGTCGATTTTAAATTCTTGTCTTTCATTTTTGCTTTTGTACTTTGTCTCTATTCCATTTTTTGTTTCCTTATTGAAACAATTATTTGTTTTTATCGTGATTAAGAATACAATACAATCTTGAATGCTGTTATTTTTGACATTTTTACCTATAATGTCTGTTTGTTTTGTTCAAACATTGTTGTCAATATAATGGAATTAAATGTACTGTCATACAAGTGAGAGGTTTACCTAGCTATTAAACCAGGTTTTATTCATCATAGATTTGATATGTATCAGCTGCTCAGTAATTACTGTTCTTTTATTAAAATCGACATCACTTAATATTATGATGGTGATGTTTATAAGATACCTTTCAGTTTTATAACTATAAATAAAACCAACCGTCATCGGCTTCTGCAGTATTAAAAAGGTTTGGTTTTATGCAGTTAAAATCACAGTTTTTTTCAGCGCCTACAAGATTTGATATATGTCGGTGCTGAACGCTAACTGCAAAGATTTAACCAGTTTACATTTGTGTATTTGGGATATATAGAGTTATTCCTCTTTTTTGTATATAATTATGTAAAAAAAAGTTATACGAGCCATAAAGAGATAAGTTATGATTTTTAATAAAACAACTATCAAACCTGATTAAATGATAAGGATGAAAACAATGTTAGCATCTTTTATACATTTCCGGAGTTGGTGTTGTTTGTTTTGTAAGAATATTGGAGGTTGTAAAAAGTAAATAACAAAAATACCGAACTCCGCGTAAAATTCAAAACCGACAGTTCCTAATCCAATTGCAAAATCATGAGCTCAAATATATCAAACGAATAGATAACAACTGTCATATTTTTGAATTGGTACAGTCAATTTTTCTATGCAGAAAATAGCGGATTAAACCTGGTTTTATAGTAAGATCATGCATGAAGTCTATATTTTTAGTGTTTGATATTCTGTTCCGATTATATCTTTCTAGGAATTGCTCATATTTATATAATAAATTCATTTGTTCTTCTGTCTATTTCATGACATAGACGTAATATCTCATCAATTGAATTTTGTCTCTGTTCTAAAAGAAAAAAATAAACAAAAGTCAACTTAATAAAATTCCTCTCAAAGACTATTTGTTTTAGTTTTAAAATCAGTCCTAAAACCTTTCTGTCATCTATTAAATCATTTATATATTTTACTGTAGTATTATCAAATTCTGCAGCAGTTAATAAATATTTAATTACGATTGCGTAAAAGAGAGTGCTTCCGCTTTTTCCGAGAGGAGTGAATGAAATGAGTTCTTCTTTAAGAATCAAAATAGTTTGTCTAATTTATTCCTATGAAACCGATATGAACAATTAAATTATTATTATTGCATTTTAGGGAAGGGTGTAATTGAACGTGTTTGTAACAGACGTGACTCGGTGGGCCATCGTTAAAACAATGCACAATCTCGGGTTTCAGGAGCAGAGCGAATCAGGCAAAATGTATTATATGTTTTAGTTGTTGCCAATAAAACATTACTAGCAACTAGAGTTAAACTACCAAAAGGGTATTTTCGTTTGCCATAAAGTGGTTATATATTGCTAAAGAAATTTATACATCAAGGCCGAGAAAAAAGGAGGTTTGTTATGTTTATATTTTAATCGATCATTATTTGTTCTTTGGGGGTCCTTATGAATTACTTTAAAACAAAGTCTCCTCAAAGTAGATTAAAAAATTGTCCCAATCAGTTTCCCTTTCAATATGCTTTATCCTGCAATCCACTTTCCTGCTATAAACATACAAGGTGGTAGAAAAAACGTAGCGATAAACATATACATGTAGTATACGTTGAGAGTCTCTTTGTATCCTACTTTTATTGTAAACGATTGGTTATACTATTTACGTCACATTCTCGTCGAGGTACGCGTAAAGTCCTGTACATTTAATTAATACAAAAAAAATGATAACAAAATACCGAATTCTAAGGAAAATTCAAAACGAAACGTACTTGAATAACATGACAATTCAAAAGCTGAAACACATCTAGCGTATGGAAAACAACTGTCCTAATCCTAACTTAGTACAGGCATTTCCTTATGTGAAAAATGATGGATTAAAACTGCGAGATTTAAATACAACGTGTGAGTTTGAGAGTAAAAAAGACTGCATGTAAAAATGCAGGATAAAACATTATTCGTACAGTGTAGGTATTTCGGCTTGCAACGAAACTGAACCGGGCTCTCCGAGTCTAGATTTTCTCTACGTTTCTTTTCTAGCTCGTACAAATAAGTTCCATATTTTCCTACATAATACGAATATTGTCTATATATACTTATATATTTATTATTATTGATTATTTATTTAAATCTTGAAATTAACCGCTTTTTTCTAAAGTGTTTTATTTACTTCCATAGGCAATATTAGTCTTCCGGAATTTAACATTTGCTTGGTATTTTTCTGTTTATTTTACATGTTATTTTTTTCTTTTAAAGTTATTTTAAATTAGAAGTGCTACATTCGTAAACAGTTTTAATAATTTGTTAGTAACGGCACTGTCAATAGTGTATTAACAAATAATTTAAAACATAATCATAATATATCTTGTTATAATTGAATCGAGGCAAATAATATTTCTCATTATCACTCTTTTTCCGGATGGTAAATTTGTACAAAAAATTAGCATGGTATAAATATCTGAACAGATGTCTGAGAAAGTTTGGTGCAGATTTGTCAGTCGTGCGCTCTTGGCACTTTTAACTTTAATATTGACAGAAAATAAATATTCCCATTCAGTGTAAATTGTCCTAAAACATATTTCTACATAAGGCACGTGTCAAGACCGTCAATGGAAGGGATTAAAGGACAACTCATGAATAAATGATAATTTCCGATCGTTTATTTCTCTTTAAAGTAGTCTGTGTCGAATTTTCTTCTTATTATGATAATGTTAATATGATTTTCTGTAAAAACAATAAAATACATTGTATGTTCAGCATTGAGTTAAATAGTATGTTCACATTATCCTTAACAGCATAGAAGCTATTTCTATATAACTGGTAGGGGTATAAAGGTCATATTCTTAATTGTATGTAAGAAAATATATTTTATTTGTCTTGGAATAGTTATCCAATGTCCCAGGATTATAGTTTAATACGCAAATATATAACACACATTTTGAACTTGCAATTTTCTGACATCCCAGGTTTAGGGATATAAACTCTCGGTTGGGAATTTTACATTCTGTCTAAAACATGAATTATACTTATATAACGGATTTCTTTTGCATTTATATATTTTCCATTTCGAGGTATGCAGTATGAATATTCAGTATAATAAGAATAGGAATATGAGAATAGGAATATATAAACATAAGAATAATCATTGTTCTAAGAGTGTTTCTGCATTCCAACGTTACATATGATTACAATATATTATAAACACAGCTGGAAAATCCCACACCCAGAGGCGGGCTTCAGCTTGCCCCTAAACAAGAATGTGTACTACTTCAGTGATGATGGACGTCATACTATACTCCGAAACATATATATAAACTTAAATAAAAAATTCCTTCACGTCAAAAAAAAAAATCCAGAAGCTCCTGACTTGGGACAGGTGCAAAAATACGGCGGGGTTAAACATGTATATTGAGATCTCAATCCTCCATCTATACATATAGCCAAGGTAGAAAAAAAAACAGAAAAATGCACAGTAAAACTCTGTTTAACATAAGTTCAATTTTGATGTTTGAATTGGTAAAAAAAGAAACTAAAAGCAAAATTACCATGATGCATAAATTAAGAAAGGAGTACTAGCAGTTACTTCCATGTCAGCTCCAGACATCAATTAAACTGATTGAAAGAGTATTTCTTCATCTTATAAAAATCAAGCACAGTCCCTCTCTTTAGTGGTTGAGTATCATACCATCATCATAGAATATATGAGAAGAACATAACCCTAATCATACAAACAACTGGTGGTTTGTACTAAATGTGATTATTTCCGATGCAAAGACCCTATCAGTGAATCAATATCAATACCAAAATATGCCATCTTTAATCACCTGACAACAGTATTGTAACTATATCCCTTCTGAATAAGTCTGTTTAAAGGTTTGGTAAGCGTAAAAAGTGAATGCCGACATCTTTTTGCTTTGTACAGAATATAACTATAAAAGATTGGATGTGAAATACCTGAATTTAAAAGCATCTGCATGTTGATTTATATTTTTGAATTATGTCCTTGTACCGATGTTAAATGTAGTAAATGTTTTGACTAGTTTGTGATATAGAAAACCCTGGAGAAATATTTGTTCAGTAATACAGAGATTTCTTACGTTATAATCAAATACGTTGTTACATATACACGAGCGAATCAAACAAGTTGAGATCTATAAACACCATAAGACGGTGACAAGGGAACGTCATGTCACCATTTAAAAATTGATAATTAACAATGGGAAATGAAAAATCATCTCCTTTATCATGAATTTTGATATTAAACTACCTGTTAAAGATATGTATATCAAGATCCAGGCAGTGTTCCTTGTTAGTATTAGCATTATTTAAAATCAGTTCAGCCGGATAAATCTTTCAAGTGTTCATACCGAATCGTCATTATCGATAGCCAATATATCATCCAAGTATCTACAAGTGCTATTAACGTTATGTATCAGATGTTTTTCGAAGGAATTTTGTTTATTTTAGTCATAAATTGTAACTCATAACAATATAGAAACAGGTCTGCAATAAGTGGTGTACAGTAAGTACCCTTTGGAATTCCGATAGCTTGACGATATATGGAGTCTCCATAGCGAAAAGAAATGTTATCTAGAAAAATGCAAGGTTATAGTATCAAAGCAGGTCCAATTGATATGTTTGTTGTTACAAAAAATTATCAATCTAATTAGGTGTGTAAATTTTTTCTCAATAAAAATTGGCAATGTGGTAAATAGGGAAAAAATCGAAATCGCCAATATAAGTATGCACTTCATCAAGTACTTCCAAACTTTTGACACTCAAATTAATTCCACTATTTTCAAAGTCCTTATTTAAACAATTTATCACTAGGTTTTTAATCGTACCAAGTGTACTAGTAAGTAGACTTGATAGTTAAGTATAGTGGAACAATGGTTTGAAGACAAAATAAATCTATATTTGTAAGGAGTTTTTTTGCAGCTTCGAAAGCCAGTACATGGTTCGAACTTAATTGTATTTGGTCCTGCTTGTAAAGAGGTAGCTAAACGTCTATGTTTGTTACAGATGTCATTTTTTTCAAAAAATAGAGTCAGTTGGAATGTTGGTAAATTCGTCATACTGTTTGCAGAACCTCAATGTAAAATTTACGTCGGAAAATAATGATTATAATTAGCAGCCTTATCAGCCTGGATAAAAAAAAATATTTTAGATTTTGTTTGATACGAGAAATAGGGCTATTATGGTTTTTGTGAGTAAAATATTCTCAAAATTGTTGTATATGTATAACTATGTTCATTACTGAATTAAAAAACGAATCTAAGGATTTCTTGTCAGCTTTTTCTCTTTTTACCTGTTAGAGCAGTAAGCACGGAGTAAGTCGTGGTTGATGTTTCGACACTCATTCAAATTGATAATTGATATTTATGTCCTTTGCTGAGGAATTTTTTCAACTCTGTCATGAACGACGTTAACTCTTGTGTTCGGAATTACTCAACTTCATGACGTAGGTGTATTGTCATTGATATTTACATCTTAAAACACTTCGCTATAATAAACACATATTTTCGGGTAGAATTTTAGTAAACATAACAAATAGGAGGGAGTTCAGTATTATCAAAATAGTGAGGAATTTGTTCCTTAACAAAACGATCATTAAAAGTACCTACATTTTTAGTTCACCAGACCTGAAAGGTCAAGTGAGATTTTCTCATCGCTTGGCGTCCGTCGTCCGTCTTTTTTTTTGCTTATATCTCTGACATTGGAGAAAATGTTCATCAGGTTAAGATTTTTCAGCCCTGAAATTTTCAGATGAATCGGACAACCTATCGGTGATTTTGCAGTTTGTGGTTATTATCTTGAATATTATTACAGATAGAGATAACTGTAAACAGCAATAATGTTCAGCAAAGTAAGACCGATATACAAATAAGTCAAATGACCAAAATTGTTAGTTGATCCCTTAAAAAGTTATAGCCCTTTATAGTAAATTTTTAACAATTTTTCGTAAATTTATGTAATCTTTTACAAAAATCTTCTTCTCTGAAACTACTGAGAGAAATTTAACCAAACATGGCCACAATCATCACTCAAGTATCTAGTTTAAAACTGTGTCCGATGAGCCCGCCTGCCAACCAAGATGGCCGACATGGCTAATAATAGAACATAGGGGTAAAATGCAGTTTTTGGCTTATATCTCTGACACTATTTAAGCATCAAGAACAAATCTGACGTAGAAGAAAATGTTTATCAGGTTAAGGTATACCCCCCTGAAATTTTCAGACGAATCCGACAATCCGTTTTTGGGTTGCTCACCCTGAGTTAGTAAATTTACGGAAATTTTCCAGATTTTTGTTATTATCTTAGATATCATTATAGTATCTATTAGTATCTTATAACTTATAACACTATTAATTATGTCAGTTGATACAGGTGATCGACACAGGCTCTTTAGAGCCTCTAGTTTTTCAAAATCAAAACCTTTATTGACATATTTGATTTTTGTTATGATCTTCAGAGCGATCAATTTTAGTTTAGAATAACAATATTCCATTCATATTTGGACGACTTCATACTTAGGACTGCAATATGGAATTGTGTTGCAATCCTCTTAAATTTGATGTACTAGTAATTTATTTACAAGTTAAGGAAAAAACCGGTTTTGTTTACTATTTAAGTTAATAAGACAGATACGAGATGTTCATAGAATTGAATAATTAGGAATGTAAGGGAACGTCTGTTTTGCAATGATGATACGAACCTTAGAGTATATAATACGATGACAATCATGGTTGCAGAGCAATTGTTTCTAGTCTTACAGTGCATACATTTACCAACTCGCTCGCAATACTCCTAAATGTAGTAACGTTTTAGGTTTCCATCAACGAAATCTATATCTTACTGGTAAATTATTAAGTCAGGGACTTCGTAACATCAAAACGGGATATCACATTCTATTTTACGTTTGTGGTGTTAACAGAAGACCAGTTTAATATATATACTATCATGTTTCAAGTCAGGAGCCTATTATTTAGTGGGTTTCATTGGATACTTTTGGTTTTGGTTAATCATTTAGTTCTTTGTATAAATCAGGCCGATGGTTTTATCGTTTGTTCCGTTTGTTCTAATAATAGTGCAGTGCAAATGCATGTTGGACACTCTTCTGTGATAATTTCTTCTTTCTATTAGATTGGATTTGAGCTGGTATTCATTCACCTGAAATTTGTGTTAAGAAAGTTTTGCAACAAACGCGGGGAAATAGGAATACCTACTCAAATCCAATCTATTAAAAAAACGAATTATTACAGAAGAGTGTCCACCATGCATTTTAATAACTGTATAACAAATAAAATAGTAGGATAGAATGATATACAAATGGAGGAAAATTATATGTAACTGTTATACAAATATTAATATAAAGGAGGGGCGAAAGATACCAAAGGGACAGTCAAACTCATAGATCAGAAAAAAACTGACAACGCCATGGCTAAACTAGAAATAGACAAACAGACAAATAATACGGTACACAAGACACAACATAGAAAACTAAAGACTGAGCAACACGAACCCCACCAAAAACTGGGAGTGATCTCATATGCTCCGGAATGGTGAGCAGATCCTGCTCCACATATGGCACCTGTCGTGTTGCTTGTGATTACATATCCAGTGAAAAGCCCAATTCGGTAGGTCACATTCGTGAAAAGGGAAGGGGATGTAGTTACGGCATAAGGAAAATTTCCAATATCATCTGTGAAACGGTTATTCCATAACGGTCAACCAACTCGTCATGGCGTCCGTAACAGTTACGAAGGAATTATTTAAACTTCACCATTTAGAACTCTTGGTTTAATAGCTTCCTTGTGAGCAGCAATCCTCTATCAAGGAAATCATTGTAGGAAATACAAGCCCGGGAATATCGTTTCAATTGGCAGATATTTACTCCGTATGCAGGCGCTGCTGGAATGTTGCTACATAGAAATTGAAAGTTCACAAATGAGAAGCTCAAATCATCGCTTGTGTCAATTTCTAGATGTAAGTCAAGATATGAGGAAGACTTAAGTGTATCTGCAGTATCCTTTATCTCTATTTCGATGGGATAAATTCGTTCAACATATTCTGCGCGGACGATAACACATTTGTCATGGAGGTAGGACAAGTGTTTTGCAACATTCGGGCCCTTAAATATTGACGTAGCATGGGTATTGATATATCCATTCAGTTTCTTAATTCTGGTTTGTATCTACGACCTTAAAGCCTTTATCCATTCGTAAAGTGTATATGTTTTCTATCTCGCGTTTATCCAATTGTCTGGCATAATATATAACAACAAACCAGAGTATACTGATAACAAAGGGTTATATCACTTTAATATAATAGTTATTACGGTGAGGTTGAATTACCTGTCATTTATTCATCTTCAACATAGGAACTTGTCTCAGAGAAAAATATATGTATGTACCTTAACCTTATTTTCAGGTATAGTTACAGGATTTTTTCTGAGACAAGTGCCTGTGACCATCCACCAGAACTTGCGGTCATCCGATGTTTGGTACGTCAGTAATTTTATTAATCATTTTTTTCCATTGTATAACTAGTTACTAGTATCAAGTTGTATACCAAAAAGTGTTTCTTAATCAAAACAAAATGTAGTCTTGTCTGATGTAGGTCTTCACCGTTTAGATCAAAACGTGTAACTTATATAATTAAAACCAGATTCTTCTTTTAGTTTCAATAAAAACTAGACTATCAAAGTAGTTAAACATGATGAAATAACGTCTGACTCTCCCTCTGTAAATTATATGGGTTTGAGCTACAATGCTTCCAAAGGAATTTACATATATTCAAATAAAACCACATGAGCGAAAAAGATGAATATTTTTGCAACAATGTTTAATGTATCATTTAATGACACCCAATCAACATTCATGACAATATTTGTTCGCTCCAAAACATCTGTATTCCGATTCTAATTAATACGAGACGATATCAGCAACGACTACGATTCATAAATGGCCTCCAGGGAGAACGCAAGAAACAGTCTTTTGAACAATATCCAAATGGTTAATTTTCAAAATCTGATTTATCAAATATTGGAGTATCTTTGATTTGAAGAACAAGCGTTTAATATGGCTTGTTAAATAATTTTGTTAAGTACAAAATTAGTTGGTTCGAGTAATTCATTGCGTTTCAGTGATTTAGACGTTGATGTTATTCATGGTGGATTAAACACGTGACAAAGTTCTACTGGCACGCGTCGAAATAAACTCCTGGGATTCCTATTTACGTTCATTACCATATCAATGTTTGGTAAGAAAAGCGGATTCTCTTATAAGATATATCGACAGACGGAAAAACTTCATAAAAGTAAATAACATGGACAAAATATTCATTCTTTTCATCATAACCAATCTCGTTGTGTGTCTTTAATTTTTAGTACTCTCATTTGTTTATAATCAATTAAAGGATAGCAAAGAAGGGCTATGACCGCTGTCGTCAGCTAAAGGCAAATTATTACAGAAACTTTATGATAACCAAATAATCTAGCAATTGTGTATAATAGAGGGACGAAAGATACCAGAGAGACAGTCAAACTCTTAAATCGAAAATAAACTGACAACGCCATAGCTAAAAAGGAAAAGGACAAACAGACAAACAATAGTACACATGACACAACCTAAAAAACTAAAGAATAAACAACACGAACCCCACCAAAAAGTAGGGGTGATTTCAGGTTCTCCGGAAGGGTACGCAGATCCTGCTCCACATGTGGCACCCGTCGTGTTGCTTATGAGATAACAAATCCGGTAAATAGTCTAATTCGGTAGGTCACATTTATGAATGGGCAGGGGATTGTAGTTACGACGTAAGGAACATATCCGATATCATTTGTAAAAGTAAAATAGGTTAAAAAAATAAAACTTTTTAATAAGAATATAGCCGAGTCAATGTTCGCCACTTTGGTTTGGTTGATAATTCATATCATATTAAATTATAAATTATTTTGTCTTATGTTATTGGTCTATGCATATGAATTCGAAAGTTTTATCATAGAAGTTCCATCAACTTTCAAAATGGTTTCGGCCGACAAATCATCAAAAACAATTGTATGAAAAAAATTGCAATATTTGTGACATTAAAGAAGAGAGGAGTATAACTGCTACAAATAATAAATACTCGTGTTCAACTGTTTAGAATCTTTTCTCAACCAGAAGGCAATCAAAGATTTCAAAGAGGAATTGAAATGACTGATTCATAATCCTTTTTGTCAGCAGCAACCTTTATCAAACCATTCACTCTTCGAACAAGACGCTCTGACAATTGTATATTTCTATAAAAATTCAGAAATTCAGAACGACAGATTGCAAAGGTGAGAGTATGAAACGAAAGTATACCCTTTAACACATAAAATATATTAGAACTACTATTAAACACTAAGGTATGGTGTCCTATCTATTTTGCTATTTCGATATAATAGATTTTTTTTCCATGATGTGTTGTAATTGCGACTTTTAATACTTTCAAATTAGGAAAGAGAGACCGTCTGATTTTTAAACATGTTTTTTAATATCTCAACCCTCCCCTATACCTCTAGCCAATGTAGAAAAATTCATACAGCATTGCACACAGTAAAACTCAGTTAAAGGAAGCACCAGTCCGATGTCAGACATAGATAGGTAACAAATGAAACAAAATGACAATGATACATAAATTAACAAAGTCTACTAGCAGTTACTGACATAACAGTTCCAAACCTCAATTAAACAAATTGAAAGATTGTCTACATCATATGAAAATAAAGCACAAGACCTCTCGTTGGGGGTTTTGAATCATACCATCATAAAATATATGAGAAAAACATAACCCGTATCATGCAAACAACTGGTTAAAGAAAAATGTGTTTATTCCCGATGCAATGACCCTGTAAGTGAATCCATATTAAAGCCAGAATATGTCATATTTTATGACATGACAACAGTATCGTAACTGTTTGTAAGTGTGTTTAAAGGTTTTGTTAGCTTTTGAGGTGAATGCCAACAATTGTGTGCTTTGTAAAGAATATTACCATTTAGATTGGATGTGAAATACCTGAACGTATAAAATGTCTTCATGTTGATTTATATTTACGAATGATGTTTTTGTACCGATGATAAAATTTAGTAGATGTTTTGACTAGTTTGATATCGAATACCCTGGTGTAATAACTATTCAGTAATATATTATACATTTCTTTCGTTAAAATCTAATACGTTGTTACATACACGAGCTAATTGAACGAGTTGAGATTTATAAACACCATAACATGGTGACAAGGGAACGTCACCATCTAAAAATGAATAATTAAAACAATAGAAAATGAAAAATCATATCTTGTATTATAAATGTTGGTATTAAACTTCCCGTTTATGATATAGATATCAAGGAAATGGCCGAATGTTCATTGTTAGTATTAGCTTTATTTAAAGTTAGTTTAACAGGATAAATCTCATTAGTGTCTCGGTGGGTCTTTGCTGATTTTAGTCATAAATTGTTACTCCTAACAATACAAAACATGTCCGACATAAGTGGTGCACAGTTAGTCCCCATTGGAATTCCGATAATTTGACGACATACGGAATCTCCAAAGTGAACAAAAATGTTCACTTATATAAATTCAAGGGCAGTTATAATATCAAAACTCGTCTAAGTGACATAGTTCTTTTGTTTGTTTGTAGTTACTAAAAACTGACATAACTTTGAAGAGTTTGAACATATATATTCGCATTCTGACTTTTTAAATGCCGATTTAATTGGGTGTGTGATTTTTTTTCTTAAGAAGAATATGAGTGGTATATAGGGTAGAAAAATTTAAAAATTTGAACAGATTCAAAATAACCAATTTAGTATCCCTCCTTGTCCATTACGTTTGTACATCCAAAAGTGTGGTGAATTTAAGAAAAAATATTACAAAAAAAGGAGAAAAAAACATTTAAAAGGCTGGATGGCAAAGACTTATTGCACTTCTAATTCATCTACGGTGTTATACACTTTTCGTAATCCAACGTAGTAATGCTTAATAAAGTCAATAGGTGCAAATAACGAATTACGATTGTGGACTAAGGTTAAGAATAGGTATTTAAAAAACATGATCCGTAAACATTATTTTAATAAATGCTAACCTCTTAGCGTTATTAGCCAGAAACAAAACACATTGTAATAACAATTGACAATTAAATTTCTTAAACTGGTATTTTAAATACTACTTTAAAAGAAAGCATTAAATTCTGCTATAATATCATTGAGCATATTCGTTGACTTTCTTGTTCCTAGATTATAAAGTATTAATAAAGTTATTGATTAACATAATATTTCTTTTGGAATGGTATTATGTTTAACTTTGTTATATTTTTTATGTGAGATCCAATAGCACTGCATCTATAAATAGTATAGAATAAACAATTTCACAAAAACAAATATACCAATAATTTCATCCCAATTGTCTTGCCTCATTGATGTATTCAAAGTATTTTTTTATTTTAAGAATTCCTTTATGGTACCAATAAAACTGAAAATATATTCGACATTCAGCTTAATTCTTCTATGACAATGTATACATTGTGACAGCGTAACTGGTGCATTTAAAAAAATGGTACCGTATATGTTATAACTATTACAGGGTCTGTTGATGGTCTATTATTCCCCCGACTCATTTGCCATGCAGTATTTCGGTACTTGCATGAAAATACGGATATCGTTTAAAGAAAATTTGCGGTTATAAATTTTTGGAAATAATTGTTTATCAACCTCCCTCGTGTATAACTTTGATCCCATGTTCAGGTTTGACTATAATGTTGGTTCCTTTGTGTTTCATAAGCTCTTCAATGTTAATATTAGGTTTTGAACTTCGAAATGTTTTGGCTTCGAGAATTACTGTCTAAAATCCGTATCTGGTACAATATAATTGGTACAAATAGTGTAATCAAATAATTCTTGCGTGTCCTACTATTGTTTTCAAGGCATGCATGTGGTTCATTGACTAAGGAAAGGAAAACAGTTAATTTTCCTGACATAATATAGCCATTTTGTATTCCATACTATAATGGTGAAGGAAGTCAACTTTGAAAGATTTGATTGGATGTATGAATATAATACAATATTTCATTATTTATGAATAACTTTAATATGAATATTTACAATATAAACTTCGAAACAGTTGAGAAAATATTAATGAGATATCTTCGGAAAAGCTTCTTTTTTTTCATAAATTTAATTCAGACTGAAACTTGGGGTTAATGCGTTAAAAAGTTCTGCGAGAAAACCATTTGAATTTTATCTCTAATAAAAAAAAATGCAAAAACGACTTGTACATATAGTTATACATTTGACCAATGCTTAATTCACACATGATAAACATTTTTAAATAAATGTGAGAACAGTTTTTGATATAGTTAAGAAAATTTATGTAACACTGGATTGCCAGAAAAATTAAAAATGTTTCAGAAAATATTTGTTGGTCTGCTGAAATAAAGATTTTGCTTCTTAGGTCAATAACTTACAGGTTACTTATACCATATAGGATTTAAAGTTTGAGTTCCTCGTTAGCACATATAGCTATATATAAGTTAAACTAAAACACATTTCATTATTTTGTATAAAAAGAATTTTTGTTATCCAAGATAACAATGGTCGGTTTATGTAAGTGTTGTTGACTGTAACAAACAGTAGTCTGGTGAGAAGCAGTGACATTTTAAGTATGTGTAGAAACACTATTGATCCATGTTATGATACCAACGTACCAAGTTTTGTCGCAGAACCACACAATTTTACAGAAAGTTTGCCTTGTAATAAGCTATAATGTGAATGTATGATCACTTTAACGTAAGGAAGTTTACACGAAGCTTGTTTTAATAGTTATACAAGAGGATTTAGTCATGGTTGATATTAGTTCTTTAATCACATTTAATGGTATTTTGGTAGGAAAATTGTTTTAAACAATTTGTACAAACTTTTATATAAAATAGATACATAATGTTTATAAACCATGCCCAGTATTTTATTTTAGCTTTTACTTTTATTTTATGTTTGTTTAAGATTTTACATCTAACTTAAACTTACATATTAGGTAGAATAAATGTTTTGATAACCAAAGTAGTGTTCGCACGTTGAGAAAATCCGAAAGTTTTTCTTCCGAATTAGATGTGACAGGTCTATATTTTGATAACCCCTCTTAGTATGGAATTTCTGTTTAATAAGTAAAAATCACTTTTGTCTTATTATTATTTAAATATTCAATTTTTATATACATAGTTTATATATGTCATGTAGACTGTTTATGGGACTTACAGATTTTCACTGTTCTCACAATTATAAAGTTATCCGTTACGTAAATGTTTTCATTCATAAATGTTTCCCAAAGATTTTTCTGCTTTAAATCGTCACTATTTTAAGACAAACATTGCTCATTACTATTTCGTATGTTTTATGTAGGTATGAAGAACGGGAATGTAAACTCGTACAGTTTATTTTCTGTCAAATGTTATCACATGCCTTTGAGTTAAAAACATATTAACACCTTTTGTCTCGCTATTATTAGAAAACCTTTACTACCAAATTTGAGAGTAGATTGATGGGTTATTGATTGCTTAACGTCCAGTGGCAAATATTTCATGAATGTTCAGGACTATCCAGAGTAGATTATACAATTTTAGTAGTAGATAAACAACTGTGGCACTGTCAACACTCATTAAACAAATTTGACCGTAAAACATATTCAAATGGTTATTGCAAGTAACGAATTTCGTCTGTAATGGTCTCATTTCAAATCTGATCGTTTTATATGTCGTAAAGGGTGGGAAGATCAGGCGTGTCGGTTATCTTCTCCTTTCATAATACTTGGATAAAAAGTGGTGACCTGAGATTTGAATGTCCCCTTTGTTACTTCCGGTTCATTTTTATATCATGACATGTATAATTGGTACTATGCTGTATGTGAACGTCCCCTTTGTTACTTCCGATTCATTTTTATATCATGACATGTATAATTGGTACTATGCTGTATGATCTTTTCTCATTGTTAAAGGCCGTACGTTGACCTATAGTTGTTCATTTGGTCATTTGGTCTCTTGTGAACAATTGATTGATTGACAATCATATCACATTTTCTTTTTTATAATAACAACAGGATAAATAGCAATTATTACAATGCAATGCAACAGACTCAATTGCGATTATCATTGATAAAACATGATCATCATTTGTACATCATAATTGATTAATAGTAAATAGTATTGTTGAATAGGATGAATCCTGCTATCAAAAACGAAGTATTCAACAATCATTATTTCATTCAATTGGTTAAACGAATGAACATGATGGGTACAACATAATAAATAGCAGTGATCATTGATACAGCACGATAATTCGAGATTATCTTTGTTGTAACAGGATGAATAACAAGTATCAACAAGATGAATAGCAATCAATAATATTGGATCAACGAGGTGAAAAGTAATCTTTATCGGTGTAACCAATGTCTGTCATGTTGAGTACTAAATATCATTGAAATATCAGAATGCATAAAAATAAAGTTTGGAATAACAGTATGAATAGCAATTAACATTGGAATAACAAAAAGAATAACAATCATATCATTGTTCAGAATATCAGATGAATAACAATCATATCGTTGTTCAGAATATTAGATGAATAACAATTATCAATAGCATAACTAAATGAATAACGATTATTATTCCATATTGGTATTATTTTAGTAGGTTTCTCTATATAAAGTGGATTTTGAATAAAAAAGCATATTCACCTGAGAAAGTGTTATTCACCGCGCTAAACGTCACGCGTTTTTACATGCAACGTTATGGTTAAATGTTTCATGTACAATTGGTTTTGGTATATGTTTGTCATTAAATACATTTTCTTCTCTCGGAATATGGAATAAAACAATAACTGTCTTTTGTTTCGGTAAATATGGGGTTAAATTGACTTTTGAAAAACTGATATTCACTTCGGCCGTCGGCCTCAGTGAATATCAGTTTTTCAAAAGTCAATAAAACCGCATATTTACCTCATCAAAAGACAGTAATTGTATATTATTCCATTTTGATGAAATATTAGTAGGTTTTTCTATATGAAAGGGATTTTGAATAAATAAGCATATTCACCTGCGGAAAAACGATATTCACCGCGCAAAACGTCGCGTGCTTTTACGTGCATAATTTTGGTAAAAAAACGTTTGATGTACAATTGGTTTTGGTAAATAATTGCCATTACATATATTTCTCTCGAAATATGGAATAAAACAATCACTGTCTTTTGTTTCAGTAAATATGGGGTTTAACTGACTTTTGAAAAACTGATATTCATTTCAACCGTTGGCCTCAGTGAATATCAGTTTTTCAAAAGTCAATTAAAAAGTAAAATCACAAAAATACTGAACTTAGAGGAAGATCAATTGGGAAAGTCCATAATCACATGGCAAAATCAAATAACAAAACGCATCAAAACCGAATGGACAAAAACTGTCATATTCCTGACTTGGTACAGGCATTTTCAAATGTAGAAAATGGTGGATTAAACCTGGTTCTATAGCGCTAACCCTCTCACTTTAATGACAGTCTCATCAATTTCCGATATTTTTACATTGATGCGTTAAATAAACAGACACAATAAATATAAAAGTCAAAATATGGGTACATCAGTCATCATCGTTTAACAATTTTAAAAGAACAATTTAACAGAACACAAAAACATCTACTATCTACGAACACATTTATTGATTTGAGTGTCTGACGTCAGAAAATAATTTTATACGTCACATAAATTTGTCGTTCAATGTGCGTACAAACAATTTTAAAATTTTCATGGGAATGTTAGCATACAGGGTTAAAAAATCAAAAGTATGTAAGAATAAATTTAAGAAATAGACCGAGATTTAAATTAGTCCAAAAGTTATATATAAAATTTATAAGAATCCAAAAATAGTTAATTCCACTACGCGATTGAATGATTTTGACGTTTGTGGTTCAACGTATATTGTAATTCATAATAGAAATATATCATAATGACATATAATAGAACAATATCATACTGACGGGATTCTTTAAAGTACAGAGTGACGTTATAAGAACAAAAGAAATACAAAAAGTCGCAAATACAAAACAAACCACAAAAAAATGAAAGCCAATACAAACACATTGACGAGATGTATAAGTACCGAGCCACGTGAAACGGATATCACATGAAACCATTCAACAGTAAAAGTAATATTAATAATAGAACAAAGACAAATGAAAGAACTATAAAACACGTTGTTAAGATGATAAACAACATCAGTACGAAGAATCTAAACATCAAGACCATCGTGTATTATTTGAGAAGTTGATACGGAATATTTATCAACAAGGTCTTGGTACCTTCCGATGAACTTTTTTAGAAAAAGAACGAGACGTTCTTTGACATACCCCTGTTTCATCAACTTTCTACTCAGACACTGATGACGTATTACAAAGTCTGAGTAGGAGCTGCAAGCTCTTGAATATCGAATAAGTTGGGAAATATATATCCCATATGCAGGTGAAGTTGGTATATTGCTACTAAGGTGGGGGAAATTAAAATCGTCTCGTTTGTCATAGATTCTGGTACTGAGATGACTGTGTAAGTCAAATTCGAGATATAAGTCTAAAAATGAGGCGGAGGAAGCCGTGTCTGTTGTTTCTTTAATCTCTAGTTCTGGGGGATATATTAATGGAACCCAATCAGAAAAGTTCGGATTGTTTATGGAAAGAACATCATCAATATATCTGAAAGTGAAATTAAATAATCTGGCTTCTTTGATTCTCTTGTTTTTTACAAGTGTCTTGAGGAACTCCGATTCATATGAAAATAAGAAGAGGTCGGCAAGAAGAGGCGCACAGTTTGTTCCCATAGGAATGCCGACAATTTGTTGGAAAAGTCTACCTCCAAACTCAACAAATATGTTGTCGATAAGAAACTCCAGCATACTGACCACTTGTTCTTCTGTGTAGCATATTTTACCTTTTTGTTTGTCACTATTTACGAAATATGCCTTATAAAATCCCAAAGCAATAAATTTATAGCGTATGCTACCATTTTTATGTTGAAAGGCATTGTGTATTATTTCTTTTAGGCGATTTTTCAATTTCACATGGGGAATGGTGGTATACAGGGTTGAAAAATCAAAAGTTTTGATGGAACTAATTTCAGAAAAAGAACATGAAGATGAGCCAGCAATATACCGTTGTTTGTACGGAATTTTATGAAGCTTTGGTATCCAATACAAACAAGGTAAGTCCTCCGATTTGGTGTTCAATGCAATGTTTATTGAAGCCATGAAGGACTTATGATTTGCTAAAATCTCATCCTTGTCAAATGATATGTCTTTGTATGTGGGATTACCTGAGTGCTCCTTTATACCCAATTCTTTTACAAGACATTCGTAGTAATACGATATACATAAACCACACATTACTTCATCAAAAGACAGTTATTGTTTAGCATTGCAGTATCAGGATGAATAACAAATATCATTCTAATATCAGAATAGATAACAAATACCATTGGAATATCAGGATTAATAACTGATATAATTGGAATATCAGGACTTATAACTAACATCATTGAAATATCAGGACGAATAACCATCATTGGAATATCAGGATTAATAACAAATATCATTGCAATATCAGGATGAATTACAAATGTCATTGCAATTTCAGGATGAATAACAAATATAATTGTAGTATCAGGATGAATAACAAAAAGCATTGCAGTATCAGGATGAATAACAAATATCATTCCAATATCAGAATGAATAACAAATGTCATTTGAATATCAGAATGAATAACAAATACTATTGGAATACAGGACAAACGACAAATACCATTCTAATATCAAGATGAATAACAAATAGCATTGTCATATCAGGATGAATAACAACATCATTTGAATATCAGAACGAATAACAAATATCATTTGAATATCAGGACGAATAACAAATAGCATCAATAAAAATATAAAAAATAATCAATAATCTTGATTTGTTTTCGTGAGTGAATGGATATTGACAGAACAAATGACAATAAAAAGTGCTTCAACAGGGAGGTTGGGGTATACAACAAATTCAGAAATTAATGTTCAGGAACATTTCCAAATCAAAGGAATGTTTGATTCAAATTTTGTTAGTTTGAATATTATTTTTCAACAATTGCTTTCAGTGACGCAGATTCTGACTACGAAATGCACCAAGTAATTGTATATTTGAATATACAATTCCGTGAATGCACTATCAAAGTTTGAAACCACAGATGCATAGGATAAGCGTTACTTTTCATTAATGTTGTTTGTCTAACATGTTCAATACTAGTATGTAAAAAAAAACAAGTTAGTATTTAAGTCGTTACAATATGAAGATCATCTCAAAGTCTTGAAATTAAGAAGAGGTATTTTTGTAAAACATTCCAATACTTATTTTGAAGCACTAAAAAAACTCAAAATCTTTAAAACTGCTACAATTTGTTTAATAATTTGATTTTTTTTAAAACTACTTTCATATCTGAAGTAGAATTGAAAAAAAAACATTGATCTCATAGAAAAAACCCACGTTAATAATTCACAAAGTACATCAAATATTCTCAACTAAATATTCTGTTATCATTTTATAATAATTTGTTTAACTTGAATTTGTTTTCTAAAGATTTAATCGCAATTTTGATAATGTTGCGTGGAATTGCCTAATTAAAAATTAATAGGTTGCATGATCGAGCTTTTATCGTGCTGCGTAGGTAAACATGTTAATTGTAATAGGCTGTGCTAAGTCAACACTGCAGCCTCGGTGTGAGATCTACATAGTTCTGAATGATACATAGGATCATGTTCGTAAAATAAACCATTTATTTACATAGCCGCAATGGTCTGCTCTACAAAAGAAGCGAAATCAAAAGTGTAAAAAATAACTATAGAAAATAGATAACCCGCCGATCAAAGACTTTAGAAAGGTAAACTTTAAATCCATTTCCCCACCTGCTTCTTTATTAATCAAGTGTTTTAACACAGTGAAATAAAACACGCATCTAAACTGAAATGTGTGCCTTATACAATACGAGTTAGTCAGGGAACATCCCCAAGCCTTGTTTTGTTTGGATTTCATTTCCATTTAAAATTGTTTCTCTATCAAAGAATAATAATGTAGCAAAAAATAACCAGGTATTGTATGTTAACAATTATATGTTAACCAAATACAACAAGTTGTTAAGTAAACACAGCCCAATAAAACAAACATTACAGTTACAAAAATAAACAAATTAAGATTAGATTACTAAAATAAGTATTTTGTCAAATAAATTGATGTCTTTTCACTCGAATTGATCCGTCCTTCCTTCTGTTTGTTGGTAGTAGTTTCATTTGCAATTTAACACGTTCGCTCTGTCTTAAAGTGATGTGTTAAGCAAGCCCCAATTATATCTAGCTAGTTAATACCGTATTTTTTATAGTCAATATGTTTGCTCTAGCTTTGCCTATATGACCGCTGGAATCGGTTACATATATTTATTCATCCATTTATATTTTTTTTATAATTTATTTATTTTATTGATTATCTATTTATTTATAGGAGGAATGTATGGGAAACAAGTCAAAGAGGCAGTAATCCTTCGACAAAAATCGACAGTTATCTACGAAAAAATATATGTGGTTTTACATTATACCAAGCTTTAAATAGTTTATTTTTTAAAAAGAAATGCATAATTCTATAAAGAAATGGAAACGACTAAATCATTTCACTACATTCCCACATATCGATTGGAGGAAACAGTACATTTTGGCACAGTCACATAAAACTGTCAAATCTTTGATCATTAGAACAAGCATGTATCGAGTTGTTTCCGTTATTATATTAACCTTTAATCCAATTTCTTTATAAATTAATAAAACTAAATATTTAGTGTCACAATTATTTATCATGATCAATTTTGTTTAGTTTTCGTTTCATTATTACAGAAAGTGCGGAAATGCGACATTAGCCGTATATGACATGTATTGCAGTGTACAAAATCTATTGTGACTTGATGAAAAGTAGATTTATAGTAATCTATTACAGAAACAAAGGTCTCTACTACGTTAGATGTTACAACAAAGGATTATAAATTTAACACGTAAATATAATTAGATTTCAGTGACATTACTGTTAAATATACAGATAATCTGACCATTAAAGAAATGACCTTATATTATTAGGATCAATTCTTTATATAATGATCTGTCAAGACCATACAAAATGCATTAACACCCAATTATTATTTGTTTATGTTGACCAAATTTGTTTCGCAACCGAAATGTTTGCTAACATTGAATAAAATGAAGCATCGTATAAACAAAACAAAAAAGACATCGAAAAACTGGTTCGTCGTGCATTCGTCTTATTGTAAGATTTTATTTTTAAGCTAACGAAATTAACACCAGCGAGTAAGGTAAAACAAATGGTAAAAAACAATTTTCATAAAGAAAACTCTACTTTAAGAAAAACAAGTATTAAAAACTTGTATCGTTTAATTTTTCTTGAAATGAAGGTTTTTTCATGCTTGTTTCAGTGATTATTTCAAAAAAGATTTATTCGAACAAATGTTTAGTTGGCAAAACCAACAAATCCTTGGTAAAACTGAATAAAGTAAAATAAACCGATGCCTTGGGAATTGTTAGATGTTTGACAGAATGCATTTGTCTTCGTCAATAAGATACTCAGCATGTTAAACAAACAACCGGTCAGTTATAGGACTAAACAACTGCAAAACTCATCACATTAAAACTTTCCCAGGAATCAGATAAATTTGGTTGCCACCCAAACTAATAAGTAATGATGTAAAAACTAATTTGAAATGTTGACAAATTTATGAGGAGAGAGTATACAAACAGATAGGGAAAAGGTAAATAGATATGATAGGGGGTAAAAGAATACAAGAGTCACATAAATATTGACACGTTTTAATTTTATAACACTCAACCTGCAGGTGCTTGATGGTCTGTTGAAAACTATTTTAAGAGAAAAATAATGTCAATATTTAATTTTATATTGAAATGTTACACTCAAAATTTTGATGACAATTGTTATATTTATGAATATTCAAAATAATATTCTTGAGTTAATAAATGAAAATCCTCCATGAATGTTTAAATTTTGGTCAAGTGTGTTCAGTTTAAGATACCGGCATTTTAACCTCAGCAATCATGAACCCTTTCATATTGAAAACAGAAAAAATAGTTTCAACATATATAATAAATGGTGACGCAACTAACTTTCAAATATCTAGAACATGTTATTGCCATAGAGACGAAACATAAAACATCTTAAACATTGGAAAGAAAGAAAATGTATTCTACATCGTACTTTATTTTTCTAATACATGTCCAGTAAATGAAGAGATCAGTCGCAATATTGTATTTGTTAAGAACATCTTGCTACAAAAGAACTTTATACAGCATAAGATAAATTGTATTCCCAATAGAGGACCCATTATATAGGCATAATCAGTACATAGATTTTCACACAATTGCAATAGACAATACACAAGAAAATAATTTAAAAAAAAAATAGGAATACAATTGAAATATTTATATATTTCGTTTCAACAGAAAGGGAAATTTGTTCAAAAATACAATAATACACAAGGAACTCTTTTTTTTGTTTGTTTCAAAATTAGTGTGCTCTTTTTTCTACAGTTATTAAAACATTTTCATAATATTTCAACAGACTTATTGATCCTGCATCTTCTTAAAATAAATTACCTTAAAAATGACAAGATTAACCAAGTGGGATGTAACAGTAAATCTGTAGTCTCCGCCCACTTTACACAATCTAACGTTTAAATGGCCGTGATTGGCACCTTCAAGTTCGAATTTCTATAATATTTACAAACATTATAAAACAGTTGTGGTGGTCAATCGCACGTCATTTAAATAATTATTATAATAGGTGCCTCTTAACTGTACTGTTTTCACACCTTTTACGACACTCTATGAAGTCGGGTTCTGTGTGATATGAAACTTGCAATGGAGAACAATGCACATCATTCTACAGACAAACTTGATAACCAAAGTTATTTAAATGATGAAAAGACATGTTGGCAGTCTGGTGGAATAGAAAGTGAAGAAGAAGATATTGATATAGAAGATATAGAGGACATAGAGGAATGTGCGGGACATTCTGATTGTGTTTCCGAGGGACAAAGTTCAGAACTAATTAAAACTGAGGGAAATTTGGAAAGTACCGCAGAGAAAAGTTTAACAAATGTAAATAAAAAACGTTCAAATCTTGTGAAACCACCGTATTCTTATATAGCCTTAATAACAATGGCAGTACTCCAGTCACCTCGCAAAAGACTAACTCTCTCAGGAATATGTGAATTTATAATGAACAGATTTCCGTATTTCAGAGAAAAATTCCCAGCATGGCAAAACAGCATTCGACATAATCTGTCATTGAACGATTGTTTCATCAAAATTCCCCGTGAACCTGGAAACCCGGGAAAGGGAAACTACTGGACATTAGATCCAAGATCGGAAGATATGTTTGACAATGGAAGTTTTCTTCGAAGACGCAAACGATTTAAGAGGTCCTATCCGGATATGATGCACCAGCCTACTGCATTTGGTGCTGAACAGTACTTTCACCATCACCATCATCATCCTGGAATATTCCAATCAGCCCATCCAGCAATGATCGGGGCAGGGATAGCTTATCCATACCTTTCACCATTAATGACATCACAATTACCATTCCTTACTCAGGAGATGAACAATCGAGCTCACCTTCCTGCTATATCATTACCAAGACCCTTAGTAAATATATCGTCTAGTCCTAGTCCAACAACATCAACATCAGCAAAACCAGGATTCTCTATAGACAGTATTATAGGTAACACTGACAATAAAAACACTGAAGCAACTAGCACGTCGAGACCGTCTTCTGTAGTGCTTTCTCCGACGTCCGCATTGGCCCAGTTTAGAACAAGTGAATTAGACGTTGCTTCGAGGGTTAATGCAAATGCAGCTATACTTGCGCAATTTCAAGCTGCTATACCACACGTTAACTCACTAGACATTGAAAAATACAGACAATATTTACAAATGTACGGACTAAGTGGATGGTCGCGATAGTGCAATAATTTTTATTTGTGTAAGTAAACATTGTTATTTATTATTGTCATTCCCTGTGTTGAGACCAAAGATTATTCATTGTTCGTTTAAGTGCTTATATTTAAAGATAATAAAATATTCATGTTGTATTTATTTTGCTTTTTTTTCAATTCTGTTTAAATGAATTGAGAAGTAAATATTTGACAGATTAAATAAATTTTTAATCACGCTTTTTTTGTCCCAGATTATCCTCTATTTTATTCAAGTGGATTAAAATTACTAAATCAAATATGTATTGTTAGGAAATACTTGTATTGAGACTGTTCTTATTTCTCTTTAGTTTATATGACTTGCATCAATATGTGAGAAGTTTCAGTAAACAAAGATAAAATTATTCTTTCAATTTATTTTGTTATAAAATATATCATTTTAACAGGATAATATTTATAAAACAAACATTGAAAATTACCAATGATTTAAAAAATAATAATATCTTGTTATACTATTAAAATAAGTCTTGAAAAGTGTAGATTTTTTAGATAAGATTACATGAATATAAATAGTTCACACTTGAGTATCCAGGATTAGAACATATTAACGAATTATAGGTGGAAAATCTGTTGACTTTGATTTTAAATAGTTTATTTATTTACCTATATATTAGACCCTTTTCTTTCTTTCGAAAACCACAATTTGCTAAATAAATAAAATAGTAAAATGTTTGCAAATTTATGATAACGATACAAACTTATCAAATAGATTCCATTCTATTAATGTAAGTATTTTTTTCTTTCAAAATCTATCAATTTTAACCTTCCTCCATTTTCTTTTACATTGGTCTTTGGGAATTGATACCGCTATGTATAATTTTAAAATGGGAAATAAATTATCAAAGTGCAAAGGTTTTAATGTTTTTGTCTCATTCTTTATTAAAGTTATTAAAAGGTTTTAAGATATATATAAAAACTTTTATTTTTCAAGACAATCTTCGAGTTTATGTTCAGTTACTTCAATTTAATTCCACTAGAACGACCCTGTGAAAATGTAGAAAATATGTATTCATTATTTAATGAAGATCACTTAATGTACTGTTGTTCGAATGCCCTTATTTAATTTTATCAACGTGATTCCCTCCTTAATTTTTCTAGTGTTAGTTTTGTATTTTAGATGAATTTTGATGATTTTTATACTACGGTACAAAGTTAACTAGTTAAGACTCGTATGTAAAATATTACAGATAGGTCAAATTAGGGCGAGCAAGACAGGGTAAGAACACACATTCGTCATCGCCTCTCCTACACTGAAACGAAAACGATAGGTAAATAGTTTGGAAAATAAGAACATTTTATAAAACATTTGAGTTAACATACAAATCAGACAACTTGTGTTGATATAAGAGAGAGCGAAAGATACCAAAGGGATATATTCAAACTCATAAGTCGAAATCAAATTGACAATGCCATGGCAAAAATCGCCGTCATATAGCTTTTTTTGTGCAGATGATCAATCAAACCATGGCAAATGCACTGTCCCAGGGTTAGGGGGAGGGTTGGGATCCCCCTTACATGTTTAACCCCGCCACATTATTTATATATATGCCTGTCCCAAGTCAGGAGCCTGTATTTCAGTGGTTGTCGTTTGTTTATGTGTTACATATTTGTTTTTCGTTCTTTTTTTTTTACATAAATAAGGCCGTTAGTTTTCTCGTTTGAATTGTTTTACATTGTCTTATCGGGGCATATTATAGCTGACTATACGGTATGAGTTTTGCTCATTGTTGAAGGCCGTACGGTGACTTATAGTTGTTAATGTCTGTGTCATTTTGGTCTTTTGTGGATAGTTGTCTCATTGGCAATCATACCACATCTTCTTCTTTTTTTTTATAGCATATGTTATTATTAATTATTTGAAATTATGTTGAATATATTTATTTGAAATGATGCGGAATATACTTTTTGAAATGATGAGGAATACTCATACATTAAAAAATAAGAATATGAATATTTAGTATTCCGATCAAGGGCCCTTGATGATGGGCATCATGTTATGTACACATAAAACAATACATCATGATTTGTAACAGAAAAAAAAAGTTCAGACAGATGTTATTCTCTCCATTCTATAAAAATCACATAAAATTATTTAATGAGACAAAACAAATCTTCAATTGGCAAAGATAACTCAACACAGTGACAAGTTTCAAACCAAAATTTCAGTATATTTCAGTTAAAAACAGAAAACTTTTTATAATTCTTATGCCACCCTTCTCGTCTTTGGTGCATACATGAATTATGAATTACATATCCTATATATATATACCAGAGACATTTAATGTCTCTCTCTCTCCATACTCCAAATATTGATACTTGATATTCGGAACTATGAATACAAACTTTCCGTTCAAGCATTTACAAAAAGAAGAAAGAAAAAAAGATTCAGCTTTTTTATGTTCCGTTTGTATCACACTTTTCTGATTCCCTTCAACTTTCCTCATACATGTTACGGATGAGACCAAGTCTAGTATCATTCATAAGTATTACGTTGTGAACGGTTATGGGTGAGATCAATTAGTCTAGAGCATCATATAAGTTTAACATTATTCGTGAGGCCAAAGCTAGTACCATCATACCAAATAGAACGTTAGTTTATATAAATGTCGCAACTTATACACGAACAAAAAACTTATAAAAATATGACTGCCTTTTTTTAAATATCAACTTGACGAGAAAAAAAATGGTTTAAACACATACATACTGGCAATTTTAGGTAACTAAGCATGAAAATATAAAAAAAAATCTTGAGTCGACATGCAAACTTTTTGGCACTACAACATTATATGAAGCAGTGTAAGTTTATCGGATATTTCCGCAATAAAAATAGAATAACCGCATCTATAGATTAAGTATAAAAAGTATCTATCTATTTATCTATATATCAACATGTATATGTTACAGTAAATAGGTGAAATTAGGAATTACATGTAATTACTAAACACTTCAGTAAATACCTGTAATTACTAGCCAATTTAGTAATTACATGTATTTACTAGTTGTTTCAGTGATTACTGGTAATCACTGATTTTTTTTGTCATTTTTACAGCTATTTACTAACTTGATGTTTTTGTTTTAAAATTAAAAACATAATTCAAGATACCAAATAAGAAAGTAAAGGGGTAGGGATTTTAACGGCGCTAACTTAAGGATGTAGGAATATAATGCACATCCAAAGTGCATACTCTTTAGTGTTTGTGAATTGAAACTGGAAAATGGTTGTTTTATAGCTTTTGAAACTCCGTAAATATATGTATGCAAGACAATGATATCTATCCAAAATCAAACTAAAATCTCCATCATGCACTGTGGTTCAAAACTTTAAAAAAAACTTTCTCCAAATATCCTGGATTTCTACCAAACTTAGACAGAAGCTAAATGTTTATGATCATAAAATAATATCCAAAAGTAAAGTTTGAAAAAAAAATCCTTTTTTTCGTATATATATATTTTACTTATAAATGGACTAGTTTTGTCCCAGTTAACATTACATACACTCTGTAGTTAGATTTTATAAACCATCCTGGATTTTTACCCAATTTTGACTGAAGCTTCTTACAGTACTAGTCAACAGATAGTATCTAGAGGAAAATTTTAATATTTTTTCCTCATTTTTGTTGAGCCTGCGATTAACAGCAAAAGTAACCGAGACTATTTGTTCTGCAAAAACCCTTACAATTTTAATAGCTTAAAACATCGATAACCCATCTCCAGCTAGGGGTTGATTTAAAGGTCACATGAATACGTATTCAATGAGGTCCAAATATTCACTTGCAAGTGCACAACTCATCAATCTTGTTTCTCAGCTAATTTAACAAAATAAAACCAGAATGGCTGCTAACAGTGAATTATAATTTTACAATATCATTTTTATAAATGATTTAACAACAAAAAAAAGATATTTTTTTTATATATCTCGAAGCTAATGCACATAACAGTTCATTCCAGTTCTTAACCTACATAACGTTATCTTATCTTTATAAGGTAATAAGTCTAAATATTCTTCAAATTCAAAGCGTTCTTTAAAAAGTTAAGACATAATGCTTTGGGAGAATTTTCCATTTCTGATTTCCATGTCTTCTGAAGTTGGTCAAAAATTATCTGTATAACATGTATAATGCTCAACTTAAACCATTTTGGATTAAAACTAAAGTTACTCTGATTTAACCAAATATTTGAAAGTCCATATTTATTCAAGATATTTTTTATACATATTAACCATTCAAAATTTTAAGAGTACTAACTGATCTTCTAGTTAGTATTACACAGCTAAAACAATGTTGTATTACTATTATGGTCAGGTGATCAAAAGTTATGGTTGTGTTAGCAGTCAGTAAATAGGTGTAAATATTCATTTTAAATTTAGTAATTACTGGTAATAACTGGGCTGTTTAAGGAATTACTTGTATTAACTAAGTGCATCGGGAATTACCTGTAATTCCTAAATTTTAGTAATTACATGTAATTCCTAATTTCACCTATTTACTGTAACATATATACCTACTAACATGATGTAAAGAGTATTATATATACCCTAATTATATATTTGCAGTCAAATAAGCATTACATATTTGCCACTGTACGTTAAGTCGATCAGTCAACTACACTGCATTAAAAAGACAAAACATGCTGTTGATACCGTGCCACGGAAGTAAACATGTGGAGATATATAATAAAACACACAACATCTACCTATTCCATATATCATATCATGATGGGGTAACTTTGCACGGAAACTCGTTTGTTTAGCTTGGTCGACTTCCTATATATATACTGGCACTTCTTATCTTCATTCTGTTCTGGGTGTCTTTTATTCGTTTTCTCTCGTTTTTATCTGTCATTTATTCTGTTTCGTTTAGTTGTATGCTTAGTTTCATTTTAGGCTGGTTTTTTTTATTTATTTATTTCGTCTGATCGAATTTCTTTAATGCAAATTCGTAGTAAATTGTTTTCTGTTTACTGATTTGTTTTCTTCGTTTTATTTAGAATATTTTTCGAAACATCTTTGT
Organism: Mytilus edulis; assembly: GCF_963676685.1. NCBI lineage: Eukaryota > Metazoa > Mollusca > Bivalvia > Mytilida > Mytilidae > Mytilus > Mytilus edulis. The sequence continues at coordinate 116,073,375 of NC_092344.1, read as the reverse complement.
CGATATTTAAAATAAAATAATTTATGTATGTGTCGCCTTCCCTCATGAGAACGAAGGTTATGGAAATTAATAGATAAGATGCATAATTTCATGACACGCAATTACTATGCAAAAACGAATGCGAAGAAACACCGCTTTCACTACTGTTTTACATCTCCAATTCAAATTGAGGCCCCCAGCTTTTATACTTTACTTTGGCATAAATGAAATGACTTCTTTTCAATTATAGTTTCTATTTTACAAATGGATATACATTTATGGTTACAATAAATGAAGCAATAGGGTTAGCATCCTATGGTTACAGTATTATCTCAAACATAGAACCAACAACCGACTTTGTTCATTTACAACATAGCAGAAATTCATTTCGTTTAACATAAATTTCAACCGATATTGAATATAAAACCCATGATTGTAAACATATTACTTCGGCCATAATTTTGATATTTCAATCAATTGAGAACGTTACAATCTTGGGTAAATATTTTTCAAGCTATAGTTTATGAAGGTTTATGATAGCTATACAAGATTTCCTAGTGTATAAATCAGTGGTGTAATTTGCTCACAATGACACTAGAAAAGGCAGTAAAGGTTAGTGTTTGTTTGTCCAAGTATTGAAATGTTGTTTTGAAGTAGGGTATTTATGCATTATAGTCCGTAACACCTTGGAGATAGTTAATAACAGCCTGTCACCGATACATTTGATGTTGATTTGTTGCTTATATTAGAAATGAAAATAAATAATGATTGGTTTGTAATGAGAGAAAGCTAATGGCAGTTTGTGTACATATATACTTCACATCAAAGTTATAAACATAGCACAGTCTTTATGGTAGAATAAAAGATATTTTAAATGAAATTTGTTGAAACATTTATTGTTTTACAAGCGCAATGACTTGTAAATGTTACACGCCTTTGTTTGGAACACTAAGTCAGCTTTTTTTCTGTCTGTGAAGTTGACCAATTTCTTTATGATAAAAAATTGAAGCAAATGATTTTTATAAAGCAGAAACTGCCTACATATATAAGAGAGGCGCAAAAGATACCAGATGGACAGTCAACTCATAGATAGAAAATAAACTGACAACGCCATGGCTAAACAATAAAAAGACAAACAGATAAATAATAGTACACAAGGTATAACATAGCAAACTAAAGACTAAGCAACACGAACCCCAACTCAAACTTGGGGTGATCTCATGTGCTCCGGAAGGGTAAACAGATCCTGCTCCACGTGTGGCACCCGTCGTGTATATGTTTTACATACTCCTGTGCTATTGTAAAGCCGATGGTGTATTGTGTTCAGTGCATTTACTTAATTTATTTTTTATTGCTCGTTTTTCTTTGTGCCTATATTATTGCACTGAATTATATCTATCAAAATTGGGACTGCAGAATATTGATAAATATGTTTAGCCCTACTGAATGTTAAGTCAGGTCCCCGGTCTATGGATGTTTTGTTATCTATATCCGTACTAACATTAGTTTTGTTATCAATAAATAAAAACAAAACTATTCCTTTTCCTATTTATATAGATGAAAATTTACGGTCCTACATTCTGTAGATATTAATACTTTGGCATTGAGCAAGCTCATGTTTTTCTCGCGCGCGCGAGTTCTTTTTTCCTCTTTACATTTACCGCGGTAATTCATTTGATATGAACGAATCTGTATATAGTATCATTATAAGAAACACGATTTATTTCGTAGTTTTAATTGGTGTCCAACTAGCTTTCAATAACTGCAAGGTCTCTCAAGTCGGATCTTTGTGTCGTCTTTTTGTTTAATTTATTTACAGCTCGCTGTATATATAGTCGTCTTACAGTATACTCATTTTCTAATTTTATCTCATTACACATGCAGTTGAACTGATTATGAAAAAACTCGACAGACATGTTTGAAATAACCAGTGTATCAACAACAAAATAACCTACCACTTGTATGTGTAAAAAAGTGTAAATAAAATAATCCCTTGAATTTGACAATTGTATTAGAAAGGACATCCACTTTATATTGGGAATCAGTGGTGATAATTGTCTCATTGCCAATCATAAGTTATATCCACTTATTTGTATATTGTATTGCATTGCATTTTTTCTCTATTGATCTAAAATATATCTTTTATCTTTCTAATAAAATTGAGAATGGAAATGGGGAATGTGCCAAAGAGACAACAACCCGACCATAGAAAAAAACAACAGCAGAAGGTCACCAACAGGTCTTCAATGTAGCGAGAAATTCCCGCACCCGGAGGCGTCCTTCAACTGGCCCCTAAACAAATATTTACTAGTTCAGTGATAATGAACGCCATACTAATTTTCAAATTGTACACAAGAAACTAAAATTAAAATAATACAAGACTAACAAAGGCCAGAGGCTCCTGACTTGGGACAGGCGCAAAAAATGCGGCGGGGTTAAACATGTTTGTGAGATCTCAACCCTCCCCCTACACCTCTAGCCAATGTAGAAAAGTAAACGTATAACAATACGCACATTAAAATTCAGTTCAAGAGAAGTCCGAGTCTGATGTCAGAAGATGTAACCAAAGAAAATAAACAAAATGACATTAATACATAAATAACAAGAATGTGTCCAAAGTACACGGATGCCCCACTCAATCATTGTCCATGTTCCATGGACCGTGAAATAGGGTAAAAATCTAATTTGGCATTAAAATTAGAAAGATCATATCATAAGTAACAATTGTACCAAGTTATAAGTTGATTGGACTTCAGCTTCATCAAAAACTACCTTGACCAAAAACTTTAACCTGAAACTCCCTCTTTCATTTTCTATGTTCAATGGACCGTGAAATTGGGGTCAAAAGTCTAATTTGGCTTTAAAATTAGAAAGATCATATCATAAGCAACAATTGTACCAAGTTATAAGTTGATTGGACTTAAGCTTCTTCAAAAACTACCTTGACCAAAAACTTTACCCTGAAACTCCCTCTTTCATTTTCAATGTCAAATGGACCGTGAAATTGGGGTCAAAAGTATAATTTGGCTTTAAAATTAGAAAGATCATATCATAAGCAACAAGTGTACCAAGTTATAAGTTGATTGGACTTCAGCTTCATCAAAAACTACCTTGACCAAAAACTTTAACCTGAAGCAGGACGAACGAACGAACGAAAGGACGGACGGACGGACGAACGAACGAACGGAGCCACAGACCAGAAAACATAATGCCCCTCTACTATCGTAGGTGGGGCATAACAACAGACTACTAGCAGTTAACTGACATGCCAGCTCCAGACTTCAATTAAACTGACTGAAAGAAGCACCGTTCTTTTTTTATTTCTTGTTTCTATAAAATATTTTAGTGACATGGTTACTAAAGCTTGTATAAACATGATTAAGGGTTAAACTTTGATTGGTTAACTTCTGTTGATGGTTATATATACTAGAATGCTGTGAAACGTTATGTGAATCTGTTACTGTGGTACTGGACAGTATACAGTTAGTTCCTATATATACGCGTATATGTATAATCTATTTAAGGAATGACTGTAATATTTTTTCTGTCTATGAAGAAATAACATAAAAAATGTGGTGCACACTGAATAATCCGCGTAGCGGGTTAAGTCTGCACCACATTTTTTATGTTATTTCGAATAGACAGAAAAAAATATAACAGTCATTTCTTTTAATTTAATCAAGTTCTAAATTCCATTTTAAATCGAAGTAAACCATGAAAAAACGTTGATGACGTCACGGTCACATGCATGCCAAAATTATGTCTATTAGCTGATAACAAAATTACGTCAGCCAATCAGAAGACGCGTTACATCCAAAATTAAATTATTTCAATATATATTTGCAATGATGAGGGAAAGCGCTATATAATATAAATATATAGTAGTGTATACATGCAAGTGCAGTTCTTATGGTTTTCTCAAAATTCCTTTATGATAAGTTTCTAACGGAAGACGTCTCTGATATGATATATCCACCGAAATAAATATTACAGAATTTGATCCTGTCGGCTCGAAATGGTTTATATTAATTAACATTACTTTTACAAATAGTGACACCTTCCTATATCTATATCTGTTCCAATAGGAATAGATATTATAGCATTTCTTATAATAAAGTGGCCTTCTTTTACTTTAGGGGTCCCAAACCATATAGAGCTATACTAAACTCTCATTAACCTCAAACCTTAACCTACCACATACCTAAGCCTAACACTAGCCCTAACCCTAAAACCTAACCCTAACCTAACACATCTCCTAACATAATCATAACCATGAATAAACTCTTACTCTAAAGTTTAGGGACCCCCAAAGTAAAAGAAGGCAAATAAAGTTCCCTATAGGATTTTTTTTTATTAAGGTACAAGATACTGGATATACTGTTTCTAAAGCAGTCTTGGAAAACGTCTGCATTCTTTTAAATGTCAAAGAGAAAGGCGAAAGATACCAAAGGTATACTGATAAGTCAAAAATAAACTTACAACTCCATGGTAAAAACAGAAAGAAAAAAATGTACAGATATTATATATCTATATATACAAACCACAACATATAAAACTACAGACTGAGCAACTAGCGCCAAAATTTAGAAAAACAAATGATGAGTATAGATACACCGAGTACTACAAACTTTTACAAGGAATGACGACCTCAAACAGATAAAGCCCCAGTCACGCTGTCACGTTTTACAACGTTGTAAATGGCTGCCAAGTTTCAACTACGTTTTGAATAAAAAATGTCCCCTTATTTTGAAAGCTAGGTTTTACTAGGTTTGTGCTACGTTCTTATCACGTTTTGCTACGGATGAGTACGTGTAGCCCAACGTTTCCACCACGCATTGCTGCATTTCGATACGTAGTAAGCACGTTTTGTTACGTTCCGCTAAGCTTTGATACGTATTTACTAGGTTTCTACTTTGTTTCAATTTTCGCTACGTTTGTTGTTGAATTTTGAAAACATACGGGACTACGTTTCAATACGTTTCGATACGCTTCGTTACGTAAATTCCCGTTTCGCTGTACGCTTTCAAAACGTAGTAAAACGTAGCTCTTGAGACGTGACAGTGTGACTGGGGCTTAATTAGATGGCTAATATAAAAAAAGATTGATTGATTGATTGTTGGTTGCTTCTCATCTAGTGGCAAATATTTCATGCATATCCAGGACGAGAACAAGTTCACAATAAATACTATAGGTAGGTCTTGAAATAAAACAGGCCATCTGGGATGATGGTCGGGGAAATTTGGACTGCCACTGAAAAATGAGGGTATATTGGATAGGGACAGAAATTTTGCCTTGCAACAGGCCACCTACGGACCCCTCAAAGAGTTGTTGCAAGGTTTCTTAACGTGCAAAGAGCGTGGCACATTCTATACACGAGGCATCGGATTTAACGTCCCCAATCTGACCGGACGTGACTGCGAACTTGATACATCCCGCGCAGCCAAACGGACGCCCCACATCGGCAAACGATTTACTGCCGGTCGGAAGAAGACCAAGTGACCATATTTCTATCCCCCAGTCACCCTTGGGGGATATAAAAAAGAAGATGTGGTATGATTGCCAATGAGACAACTGTTCACAAGAGACCAAAATGACACAGAAATTAACAACTATAGGTCACCGTACGGCCTTCGACAATGAGCATAGCCCGTACCCCATATATATATATATAGTCAGCTATAAAAGGCACCGAAATAATAATGTTAAACAATTCAAGCTTGAAAACTAGCGGCCTTATTTATATAAAAAAAAATGAAAGAAAAGATTATATTGATATATATTGGGATCTTTAAACCTTCAAACAGAACGAAATACGCCAAAAATAGCAAATGATAAGTTTAGACATATTGTGAGCTAAAATACAAATGTACCAAAGCTTAACAATATCCGTTTCTTTTTAACAATAATTTAATTTTGGAAGTAACGCGTCTTCTGATTGGCTGACGTTATTTTGTTATCAGCCCATAGGCATAATTTAGTCATGTGACCGTGACGTCGTCAACATTTTTTCATGGTTTTCTACGGTTTAAAATGGAATTTAGAATTAAATTATAAGAAATGACTGTAATATTTTTTCTGTCTATTCGAAATAACATAAAAAATGAGGTGCATACTGTTAAATAACCCGCTACGCGGGTTATTCAGTGTGCACCAAATTTTTTATGTTATTTCTTCATAGACAGAAAAAATATTGCAGTCATTCCTTAATTAAATTCGAAAATAGACTATTTTATCATGTTTATCTTTTTATCCCATTTATTGTTAGATAGATTGCTGGATTGTCGTTATAATTAATATTTATTTGTTTGTTATGGAATCTAAACAGTCAAACTCCCATTTCTATTTTTTGACACACAAAGGACTTTGCAATAGTTCTGAACATGAGTATGTTGTTTATAAACATAAAATGCCTATGACATCTCCCGGGGACACTCACTGAAGTTCTACAAGTACTACTCCATAGTGTTGTCACATTTAATGCATAGAGTTAAGTGAACTGTGTAATTTGAAAATGCTTGGAGAAAGGAGATGACTTAAAAAGTTTGTCATCTTAAGAGTTGTTTGATTTTAAAACATTATTGTAAAGAAACCTCATATGATAATGAAGACAGATAAACGAGGATTATGTGGCGATACTCATTGTTATGGTTAAGTACTGTGACAATTTAATAAGAGAGAAGACAGAAAAATTCAAAGTTATCATGACAAAAAGGTATTAATATTGTCAAGTAGTTATTTCTTAAATAAGGAAGTTCGTATTAGTAAATAAAATGATTTGATGACATTAATACATGTTCCTGCATACATATGTGGCGTACAATACTAAAGGTTGTTCTCGTGATCGTAACGGAGCAAAGCATACATATGTGGCGTACAATACTAAAGGTTGTTCTCGTGATCGTAACGGAGCAAAGCATACATATGTGGCGTACAATACTAAAGGTTGTTCTCGTGATCGTAACGGAGCAACATTTATTGGGTTTGGCTTATTGTTGAAGTCCGTACGGTGACCCATATACATAGTTGTTAATTTATGTTTCATTTGATCCGAAGCTCTAGGCAATCATACCAAATTTTTATTTTTTTTATTTTGATATAAACAAAAATATTTATAAACATATAAAGGAAAATGAGGACAAGCGCATTTCTTAACACAAACTGTCTAGGCATCGGACGTACGCAATTTGCTACACTATTTGCATGTATATATTCTTATGGATTATCGTCTGTCAATTTGTTCATATAGCAAGCATATAATTGAAATATCTTCACACTTTTAATGCAAATCAAAACTTATTCGTTCTAAAGTTAATAACATGAATTCCGTTAACTACGATGAACCAAGTTGGGCGTTTAAGGTGCTTGTTTGCATTCCTGTTTTTTTTCACCAAAATTTGCATTCGAGCGATAAGGTAAAGGTAGTGTTAGAAACAAGTCAATTGCGTGCATCAAAATGAATTTTAAATTATTATTGGTGAGCCTCTTGTCCATTTTAATACTTTTCGTTATGTTTTATAGTACTCGTAGCTCAACAACCATTAAGTGTGTGTTTATTCGTTATTTTTTAATATTTTTATTGAAAAAAAAACCGAGGGATGAATCATTGACTTTCATAGTTCCCATGCACATCTAAGACAAAAATAATAATTTATAACATCATATGAAAACTGTTATCATTCTTGTATTGGTGTAAAGTCAACAGTCATCTTTTCTCGCAATTTTCGTATCTTTATTGTGTTTATTCTAAATGTCATAAAGTTTTTCTTCAAAAGTTTAAAATCAAAGTTCTTATACAATCTGTCACTGTCTAAATAATGAATATGAACATATAAAGAAAAACTAGGTTTAGCACTCTGTTTTAATATGTGAAGATATTAACATCCTAAATTGTAAACTTTGATAATGGTATTTGTTTAAATCACACTTGGGATGTGCAATAAAATTTGGTTATAAAGATAAAATGAGTGAAGACGTTCATAAAATTATAACAATGTTTACCTGCCAGGAGTGCCAAAGGTGTTGAATGTGATAATATATACTTAAAAACAAAGGTAATATATACCCCATTGTTGGTCAGGTTTTATGTGGTTTTGTACTTTAGTTTACAGAGCTGATATGAATGTACTAAGATTCCATCAAGTCTCTCTACTAAAGATATTAAAGAATAAAACGAGATGCGACTCTTATATAAACTCTAAGGACAGCAACTAACAAAGCAATAAAATAAAAAAAAAAGGAAAAGATTGTCCTGCGTTGTGTGTGGTATATTGTCATGAGATAGAAGTTTCTTCATAATGCATGTTTCGAATGGGAAAAAGTAAAATCACAAAAATACTGAACTCAGAGGAAAATTCAAAACAGAAAGTCCCTTATCAAATGACAAAATAAAAAGCTTGAAAAGAATATTCTGTATAATATCATTTCCACTGGAACAAATATATAAGTAGTTGATACTTACGGAATAAAGGGTATAGAATTGTGTTCCAATAGAAACAGATATTGTAACATTTTTTATAATAAATTTCCAGGGAAACTTGTGCAAAGGTGGAACAAACATATACGTTAAAAAGATTTTTTTTACTTTCGACCTTGGTTTTGTCTCTCCCTTTTTATGCATGCTTCTTTCTTTTAATAGCTTTTGTTAAATGCATCAATGAATGCGCTACAATACCATGGAGTTTTTCGATTATATCTTTTAAAAGCTGACATTTTCTTTCTAAACTATTAAGCCATTTTGCAACTGGTCTTGTGTTGGTATAAAGATAAGAAGGTGTAGTATTATTGCCAATGAGACAACTCTCCACCAGAGACGAAATGACCGTCAAAAGTAAACAACTTGGTACTTATTATAAAGGTTCGTTACTTTCAGATAGATGTTAGGATAGATGAATAAAAAAATGATACTAGTCTAATTGTTAATGCTTGTCAATTAAAAATATATTGGCTATTATTGATAAGGCAATAATGTCAGAATATATATTGTATTTAAAAACAGAGCAAGACGCATTGCTTGAATGAATACTAGCAACACTACATATGCGTTTTTGTTTTTTATCTAACTATTATGATATCTGCATTCGTTTGATGTGTTTGAGCTTTTGATTTGAAGACTTTCCGTTTAATATTTCCCTCAAAGTTATTTTACTTTTTTCAGTTTCTGTTTGAATCGTAGTATTTTGATATTTTGATGCACTCTTTTACATTTTAAAGTTGTTTTTCCTTTTGTAATTTTGAGAATTTCCTCACATGATTTGTTTCGTTTGTATTTTAGAGGGGCTTCTATATTGTGAACGTTTTTAATTTTTATATAATATGTTGGAGCTGTATTTTTATAATATGTTGGAGCTGTATTTTCAGTCTGATTCTTATTTTCTTTTATCTATCGGCTATTATATAGTTTTTTTTTAGTTTTTTTTTTATTTAAGCCATGAATACATTTAAATGCATAAACTATACCAACCGCTCTATAACGATTTTGAGTGAATTCTACACTGAAAAAGTAAACTTTAGCTACAAATATCCCTGCCGTATGCAACTTTCATTTAGAGCTCAGTCATACCAAGAGGCCTAAAGCATTTCTGTTACAATATACCACTATTGCACGGGGCTTATGCATAATCTAGTCAGCATGCTAACACTCGGGGTAACGCTTAGACCCAATAATTAGGCAGGTCATCAAAGTTACAACTTCGCACCTACTTTATAATCCCTTTGTACGCAGTTTTCCTTCTCGCTTTATCTTGTCATGGCGATAAAATTACCAGCAATTTATTTTAATCCCTAATTTGTTGTTATAATCCTTATAGAACTCTCACTTGTTCAGATATACTTGTTATTGTCGGTACATTTGGCAAACAAAACTTGATGCAATTGAAAAGAAACTGAAAAGTTGTAAGGCGATTGATAGATATCAACATCAAAATAGCTCAATAAGTTGGATCTGAAAAGTGGTTCACAAGTTGGAAGGACGAATAATTTTGACTGTTACTGAAAACAAGGGCATACAATTGGTGAAAGAAAAATAGATAAAATTAGAACTGTTTTAGAAGACAATTCATGCAGTCATGGAGAAATACTAAAGACACAAAAGGAATCTTCAAACACATTAGTCGAAATAAAATAACAACTCCATGGCAAAAACTTAAAATAACAACTCCATGGCAAAAACTTAAAATAACAACTCCATGGCAAAAACTAGAAGTAACAAAAAGATAGGCAACAGACTACAACATGACCTGCTTTTTACACTTTTTGTATTCAAGTATTTGTATTTACATGCTGTGTGTATAGGGATTTGATATCTATTTTGTTTTGGGGAAGAACACACTTGTAAATAAACAAGACGTATCATTGACATTTCAATATCTCCTACATCGATCGCTTTTGCTGGTTTATATACCTTGATATAATTGCTTTGTAATAATTTCATTTTCATTTTCGCCAGTAACATGCTCATTTCGGGACCTTTTTAGCTGACTATGCGGTATGGGCTTTGCTCATTGTTGAAGGCCGTACGGTGACCTATAGTTGTTAATTTCTGTGTCATTTTGGTCTCTTCTGGAGAGTTGACTCATTGGCAATCATACCACACCTTCTTTTTTATATATCAAATATAGCTAAACTCATTAACAATGTTTAACTCTTTGTTATCAAATGCGAACATAAAAACAACAGAATCCAGTCTTGTTTTATGATGATGAATCTGTCTATACAAAATTTTTCAGTCATTCAAAGTATTGCAAACAAATTAGGAGACATGTTTTCCCCTTGCATAACACAAATGTTGCATAGAACATGTGATTTGGTGTTGTCAAGTAAAGACTGGAAAAGACAGGATTTGGGTTTTTTTGCTTTTACGTAGCGAAAGTAATGAAATGTCGATTTTGTACAGTTGTGTACACAAATTGTGTACTCGTTTGCTATCTGTTTGCGCTGCAGTCATAACGTATTCCATCTTTTCAGCACGAAATGCGATATTTGTATATGAGATATTTTAGTCTTTGCCGATAATCCAAACGTTGCACAATTTTGGGCCTTACTGTAGCTAAAGAATTGTCGTGTCCATTTGTCCAATTTTGTACAAATGATTTGTAGAAACATTTTTGTTTTAATTAACAGACAACTGATGCAATGTTAAAGTACGAGCAAGTTAAAGCAGACAAGATTATGAAAGAAATTATCCATAAAATATTTATATCTTATCATTCAAATAAAAAAAGGATGGCTGTCAGTTAGGACCTAATTTGGTCCCAGCGATTTACAAAATTAAAAAAAAGAAGAGGTACTAAAATATCGTAATTGTATTTTATGGATGCACATAAGCACAGGCATTGTCTTAGATTTTTTTTCCCTATAATAGTTATATTAAGGTATATATGACATGTTTTTTTCTGAGACAAGTGCCTGTGTACATGCATAAGGTATATTCTTTCTCTGTTAATACTATATGAGCAAAGATTCCTATTCCTAATTATGTGCTATTTTTTTTGGAGGAGACAGATGTTAGCTCTTCAAAGTTTCTATAACTTGAGGTTTTGGACTTTCAAATTTTTTATTTAATTCATGTATGTTCTTTTGGAAGAGGTATTTCTTTCGTTCCTTGTGTATTCAATGAACAAGATTGTGACAGCGTTATAACATATAATTAAACCAGGGGAAAAACGATTGAAAAGACAAGATAATCAAATTCGAACAAACACAAATTTCCATAGGTTTGTCCTATTGTCAATGGTAGCTGGGATACTACTTATTTATATCTTGTCACTGGGTATAAAGTTACGCCGATTTTGAGGAATTTAAATTTCAGGCTTGTGTTATTAAAGGGTCCGTGTATTTAAAGCTGGCTTGTTACAGAGCCGTATACCGACCGTGCAAGACCCTCAAGGGTAGTCAAGGTCGTTAAAAAAAACATCATCACCGTATCTGGTATTACACTTGGACCATGACATCGTATATCCCTGTTTAAAAGAAAAGATATATATTAGATTCAAAAGAAAACATATGGACGCAACGTTAGATATTGCTACTACCACGAAAAATAGCGTTAAGTAAATATTTGACGGGAATTTTTTTATAGAAATGTTGAAATAAATATTTCATATTATACATGAAAATAAAGATTGATTCTTAAATTTTCACATTATGACAGAGAAAGAATAAAAATATAATATTCACAGGCTTAAGGAAGACACAGGTTATCCGAAAAACGTTTATTAAGCGTTGTCCCATGTAACAAACTTGAAACATAAAACTCGAACAATTCGCGAGCTGTTCACGCAACTATGACCAAACACGGTGACCTATAGTTGTTAATTTCTGTGCCATGTTGGTCTCTTGTGGAGAGTTGTCTCATTGGCAATCATACCACATCTTTTTTTTTTTATATATATAATTAGATTCGTAAATTGATTAAAGTCTTTCAAAACTATAGTTCACTCTATTTAATTCCTCTGAAATTGCCAAGGAATAAAAATTAGCCAAACCTTTAAAACTGATATGAGATTGACAATCAAATGTTGGTGTCATCTGTTTTCTTGGTGCTAATTAGCAAGGATAGCTCACGGTTCAAAACACGAGATAATTAAAGGGCTGCAGTGTATAGGTTTATATAAATATTAGTTTCACTTCTTGCCTCCACCCACTCAATTGTTATGGTCCATCTTTATCTCTATGTTATTTGTAAACTTTGGTTCAGCAACAATAACAGATTGGATATTTAAACTTTTGTCAAACTGAGTTAATAACAAAATGAACAAGATATCCCCTTAGATAAGGATTAAAACACTTTTAAAGTAACAAAACATCTGTCATTTTTTACAAATTTTGACGTTTATCACGATAATTGGTTTTCATTGCTAGAAGAATCAGCTTATTTAGAATAGGGTTTTAATATGTAATCCGGAAATAGTATGAATAAAATATATCAATACTTAATTTATTAAAGTAAATAATAATAATAATAACGATATCGTTGGTTTTCTGTGAATCAAATACTTGACCATTCGACTTTATTGCAATGCTGTTAGACTCCATCCACATTATATGTAACTATAGCTGGATCTGTTTACTCTTCTAATTATAAACCTGTTACTTTTTGATAGCTATTATTCGTGTGTTTCTCTGTCCTGTATGTTCTTCTCTTATTTTATTGTAGTCCTGTCATGTAATGTTGTCATTTTAATGTTTAACATTGCCATAAAAGCGGGAGGTTTGGCTAGTCACACAACCAGGTTCAACCCACCATTTTTTCTTCTTAAAATGTCCTGTAACAAGTCAGGAAAATGGCCATTGTTATATTATAGTTCGTTTCTCTGTGTGTTACATTTAAGTGTTGTGTTTCTTTTGTGTCGTAGTTCTCCTCTTATATTTGATGTGTTCCCCTCAGTTTTAGTTTGTTACTCGGATTTGTTTTTTTCTCAATCGATTTATGATTTTTGAACAGCGGTATACTACTGTTGCCTTTATTTAAAATACATGAGATCACCTCCCGGATTTTGTTTTTGACCGTGTTGCTCCGTCATTAGTTTTCTATGTTGTGTTTTGTAAATAATTGTTTGTGATTTGGTCGATTTTCGTATTTTGCTACATGGCGTTGACTTAATGGCAAAGAAAGTGAAATGTGTGTTGTATTATACAAAGTTGTGTTTTATATATAGTATTATAATGATAACGAGTTCGCAACTAAGTGGATATCCTATATAAAAAAATATTTTTGATAATTGTGGTATTTTCAATATATGGAATGCACATTTTGCTGCTAAATGTGTGGCTAAATGTATTGAGCTTATTTCATTAAACACAAAACCAGTTTCAAGAAAAATACTAAAATGCTTTTGTCACAGAATCGCATTAAACTTAATGAGTTCTTCATATTATCGTATTAAACAAAAATTCACAGTTTGAAAAACATTTTCCTATTTACCTTACAATTTGATACAAATATAAATACGGTAGTCACCACTTACCGATTGGGTCTGGAAGATGGCAGGATCTGCCGAGCGAAGACATAATCTGTCTTCTCTGACTCAAACGACATTGTTGACACATTATGATTGTGGAACATTTTTGTTAGAAAGTAAGTTTGTACCTAAATACTGTTGGTTAAACCCTAATATCTAAAAATTTGATCAACTGTTTAACCCATTAAATATTGTAATATTTATAGAAATCGACATCTGGGATTTGTATATGCTTCATCAGAACAGACGAATCCGTCCAAGGCAAGTCTAACCGGATGTATGGAATATTCTTTCAACTATCTATATTTTTCTTTTTATCAATATTTTATTAAGTTTTCGCCAATTTTGGTGTATATTTATGTTTTGAACAAGGTTCGACGTAGCATTTGATTTTTTTCCACATTATCTTTGAAAAAATCTACATATTATTACAATATGAATGTATGTATATATATGTGTACGATCTAATTAATTTACTTCAACAGCATGTTTGTGTTTCTCTGGGACATGAATACATGTACGTGAAGTGGCATGAACCTACCTCTTAAACTTAAAACTCTTTCAAATTCTTTTTTTTCTCGATCATTAATTTAACTTTGTCTGAAATTTGGATTTAAAAATACCCAAACTTCTGTTTCAAACATTTTAAAACAATATTGTATACCTAATACGTTGCTTACTGTTTTATCTTATCTACTGTCATTTTATTTTTAAGTTATGGTCCGTAACAACATTGTTTAAATGGCTTTAAAACCGCCATAACTAATTAAAATTACTGAAAAGGTATCATAAACTAATCTACACGATAGATAGATAGTCCAACAAACAAAATAATTCTAAGACTATTAGCTGAAACTAATTTGAGTATAAAAAAATACGGCACCATGGGCCAACTGTGCATGAGCATTTTAGAATTCTGTAATTATTTGCACTAGGTGTAGGGACATTCGAAATTTTGTCTTTTATCCTAAATTATTTTCACCACTTCACTGCAATGCTTCCGTGAACAACCTTTAACCATGTGTATAAATGATTAGCATTATTTGATGAGAATTTCATCTTGTTAAATATTTGCAGAATGAACATGTGATCTAATGTTATTGATTATATATATGCTTTGAACACAAATTTGTATTTATGAAATTGTATTTTCTTTAGTATATACATAGACTTATATACTTGTTTTAATTTTTATGGCATTTCCCATTAAGGTGATGGGTTTTCTATTTCATAAAAATATTCTTATTTTAACTTCATTTTTGAACATTACTGGTTGTAGCTTATCTTCAAATAAACCCTTTGTTTTTTTCGTGAATACAGACATTGATATTTAAATCATCAAGATTATCGATATCTAAATAAAAATAGTTTTGACTCTTAAAAAGGAAAGATCAAATATGCCTAAAGAACAAAAAAGTGGCGGAAAAGTATGATGACGGAAGCTTTTAAAAAGAACACGAATCATTTGCTGTCATTTTTACATTTTCTTTTCTCTCGAATGAAAAAAGTCGACCTTAAAGCATGAAAAAATTGGTGTGTAGATGTGTTTTTCTTCATTAAGTTCACCAGGTCAGCGCCAAATGTTTTAGAAAGTCAAACATGTATATATGCGCTGAAGGGAATTTATTTGGAGAGAAATGAAATCATAAAGCTGAAACGATAATAGTGTGGGTGTGTATGAAATTTTGAATATTTTTTTATAATCGGTCATGGAGTATCGCTTAACTAAATTAGTCGTTTTAGTTAGAGAATGACATACTGTATACTTTTGTATATTGTTGATATTGTAAGGTTGCTGTCCATTAACTTTTTATCTCCTATTGTTAATATTTTCATTAGTTTAATATAAATACGGATATGTTTGTTCACTGTCTATAAAATTTGCTTATTGAATGTCAGAATATGAAGAGAATTTCTTATCTTATTTTATTTGTCAAATGTTAATATTATATGTACAGCGTTTAACATTATTTTCACTTTTCAAAATCAACGACAGACTCTGAATGCATCAATTATATTCAAAAGTGTCATATGAAATATGCAGAACAAATCAATTTTGATATTTCTGTTGTAAATTGAATTTATTAAACTAATCTTACAATACGTCATTAAGAATTAAAGCATTTTCAGAAATTAGTTTGCAACTTCATAATATACATTATAAAGTTTAACCTGGGGCTTTGTTGAATAACAAATGGATTTGTCTCGATACGACAAAAGATACTGACAGGAATAAAACCACTTCATTCACCACAGAGACAACCACTTCAACTAATATTTTCCTATTTATCGCGTTACATTTCATACTAATTACATCTATGATTTGCCTGTGGATAAACGGATGAATAAATTGCCTGCTGGATTGTTGTTCTCTCAGCCTTCTCTGTTAATAAACAATTTTCCATTCTCACCCGATATCAATTGTAGATTTGATTATTGTTATACCAAAAGATTTCCAATGATTACTTAAGCCTGGCTACTTCAGAAGATTGACTCAATAAGGGTAGTTAATAGATAACGTTGTTCCTACTACAACAGGGATTAGCTTTAGACCATGAATAGGAATCTATAGTGGCGGAAAATTGTTCTCTTAAACATTAGCTATTAGTAAATTGAATTGTTATAAGAGAATGAACATACAACAGCTGTGTAGTACCGGATATCAGATGGAGACACCGTGTCATAGTCATGTCATAACTGTACTTCACTTACCATGCAAATGGTCCACTCGATAATGCACTGGTGAATACAGCCCAAAAGCTTAATTCATGAATATTAAATTTGAAAAAAAGAAATCAAAATTTTACATTATATCTCCCTTTTCCTAAATTAGGACCAGGCGTTACACTTGGCTGTGTAAGCTTAGTTCAGTTTTCCTTTTTGATTGTCTTCTGTGTTCGTATGTGTCTGTGTGCTTTTTTTTTCTCCTATCTTTTTGTTTGCACATATTTTAATTGTTTTTGTTTTATAAAATTAAGGAGATTTGGGGTGATTGCCGATGAGATACTTATCTACAAGTGACAAAAGTACGATTGACGTACGACCTTCAACAATGTAAAAAAAAAACTATACTGTATAAGTTATAAAACCCGGCACGATACCATTGTGAAACAATTTAGAAAAATCTAACGGCTCGGTGTATGCTTATTGTAAACATACTAAAAACAAACATGTAGACCGCAACCAACGATAACCATTGCAATACTGGCTCCTGGCGTTTAACAGGCACCACATAAAGAAGATGAACCGTGTGGTTATACTTTCACTTTTGTACGCTTGGTCGGATTTACGACAAAACAATAAACGAAAAACAAAAATGACGGATCGAAATAAGTTTACCTTATTCGTATCCGAGTTTACGAGCTCTTTAAACAACACCATGCACAGTAAGAAATGAGATGTGATATTCCGTTAGTAATAAGCTTTCTTGAGTTATAACGAAACTATCAAAAATCATTGTATCAGACATTAATGACTTTTATGTAAAGTTTTTAAGTGGCTTTTGGAAACGAGATCTCTGAGAAGGAAAAGTCGTCTCTTTTATTGCAAATTTTAAAATTAAAATTAAAGTATCCAAATCAAGAAAACGACCATTTTTGCTGTTAATATTTGATTTTGGTTAATTTTCGCAGAATAATTATCAGAATTTTGTACCATTGAATGGAATTCAGATACATCTCATACTGAGTTTGGCCATAAACATTACAATTTGTCAAGTCACAAAATTCAAGGGAAGCAATGGATGCCAATAAGAATACATACAACCTGTTTACTGTTTGTAATATATTGTCATGTAGAAATCAAATCACGAAGCAGAATTGAGAAAAGGTTCGAAGCTTCGCTTTTATCAGTAATTCTCTTTACATTTTTTCGGTGAACGTTATTAAGAAAACAACAATCAATCATTTTTTTCTCTCGGACGAATGTTTATTTATGATAAAGTTCATTTACAAAAAAAAATATAGCGAAATCCTATATTTAAAAATAAAGTTGATTTATACCCGCGAGCCCCCTTAAGGGCATACTCAAATATATTTGTAAAATCAAAGTTACAAACGGGTAGTGAAAAATTCATTATACCAGAAATGAGTATTTTAGATGTAAACATGTATTTAAAAAAACTTGACAAGTCTAAAGCAACTGGTTTAGATGATGTCGGACCAAATATTTTAAGTATGTGCAGCGATGTCATTGCACCAGCCTTGACATATATATTTAATCTAAGCATCAAAAGTGGTAAATTTCCAAGTATTTTTAAAACTGCAAGAGTTTGCCCAATTTTTAAAAGTGGCGATGCCTGTAATCCTGATAATTATAGACCAATAGCAGTTTTGCCTTGTCTCTCAAAAATTATAGAACGACATATAGCTAATAGTTTGTATATATTTTTAAATAGTAATGACCTTCTTAATACTACACAGTCAGGTTTTAGACCTAAACATTCGTGTACTACTGCACTTACTTAATTAGTAGATGAATGGTTGGCAAATATAGATAATGGAGAGATAAACGGAGTTATATTTTTAGATTTAAAGAAAGCTTTTGATCTGGTTAATCATATAATTTTATTGAAAAAACTTGAATATTATAATGTTTCAAATTGTACACTAGACTGGTTTAAGTCATACTTGTTTGAACGAAGCCAACAAGTTAAGGTCAATAACGTCATGTCTAATACTAAATGCATAAAAACTGGGGTACCACAAGGTTCTATCCTGGGCCCTTTGTTATTTATTTTATATATCAATGATTTACCACTTAATATAGAACATTCATTAATAGATTTATATGCAGATGATTCTACATTACATTGTAAAGGTAATAATTTACTTCAGTTAACTTCTAACCTTCAAAATGATATTCATGTAATTGAAAACTGGTGTGCGCAAAATTGTATGAAATTAAATGCCAAAAAGTGTAAATCAATGATTGTTGGTTCAAAACAAAGACTTTGTTCAACTGGAAACAGTTTAGATATCAATATTTCAAATGAACAAATAGAAAATGTAGATTGTGAAAAACTTCTTGGTTTATATATTGACAAAAACCTAAATTGGAATCAGCAGATAGATAAAATGTCATGTACTATATCAAACAGAATCAATTTATTACAAAAGATAAGAAAATATTTACCTATGCATATACGTATTATCTATTTTAATGCTTATATTCTGCCATTATTTGATTATTGTTGCAATATATGGGGAAGCTGTTGTGAAAGTGGAATAAATAAACTTAATAAGTTATTAAAGAAATCTGCTAGGGTTATAGTAGAAGCTGACATAATGACATCATCCAGTTTATTGTTTAATAGTTTACGCTGGTTAAATGTGGAAAAACGCATTCAATACCAAAAGGCAATACTTGTATTTAAATCATTAAATGGTATGGTTCCTAACTATTTACAAGAAAATTTTCATTTTACTGATAATCAAAATTATAACTTACGTTCAGCTGATGAAAAAGTATTAAATCTTCCAAAACCAAAAACAAATTTTTTAAAGAAAACATTTACATATTCAGGTTCTCAAATATGGAACAGTTTACCAAATGAAATAAAAATGAGTAATACACTTGTATCTTTTAAAACAAAATGTTACAAATTTTTCATCAATTGTGCAAATTAATATGCTTTTTCATTATTATTTAAATACAATTGTATATTGTGTATAATATAACTTTATAATACTCTATGTACTTATAAATATGTTATTATTATTTTGAGGACTCTCAGGAAGATTAGTTTTAACTAATGGGATCATCCTCTTGAAATAAAGATTATTTATTTATTTATTTATTTATTCATACGATACAGTTACAGGGGAGGTAATGACGTTCCTAACGTAAAATGTTATTTTCGCGACGTCAAACTGTGACATATCGGGAAAAGATGCATTTTCCGACTGATCTTTTGCATCCAAACTGATTTAATTGGAAAACGAGTTCATGGACCCCCATTTTTTTAAACCGACATTTTGTTTCATTTAGCAGGGAGATTATGTAGATCAAATTTTATAAAACTGTAAATAGTGCAATTGTTTTAATTTTGATAAATGTACAGCAAAAAAATACTGTTTTTCTCTCAATTCATGACCATTTGATAAATATGAGTTATTTCTGAACAAAAAAGGCATAAATTTTTAGAATACTTCTAAAATACAGAAATTACAAATTATTTAACAAAAAACAATTTGTGTTTATCTTTTAAAACAAAAAAGTTATGTCTTTCTTTCTAAAAGGAAAATACGGCCACAAATCCGAATTTTGAGCAAATATACAAAATTTCGACCTCATTTAACTCAAAAAGTAGCACATGAAGGTATATTTTTTATTACATATTTGATTTAACCAGGTAAAAAATAGCCTATATGCAAATTTTCATCAACTTGTAAATACAGAGTCAAAACTGTATCGTATGCCCTTAACGTCCTAACGTCAATTCTAATTCGAATTGCAATCCGCGTCAAATTCGCTTTACTACAACTACAACATTCAATTCGTATTAACAAAAGCGTATTTCTAATGCGAATTAGATAATTCGAATTAGCTAATTCGAATCAATTCGAATTAAAAAAGATGAGTGTGTGAACGCGATTAGCGAATTCGATTCGCACTCGATTCGAATTCAATTCGAATTAAATGTACGTGTGAACGAGGTATAAGGTAGTAGGGAGGCGGGGCTTATTTCATACACGGTTAGTAGCGGTGTTACGTCCCTTTATAAAAACAAAACAGTACTGAGAAAAAAACGGAAAGGTTTCAATAGACAAAGATATTGATGATTCAGATTGAGATAAATTCATAACACCTTTAAACCTATAACAAGTTGTTATTGTTGGTATCTGTTTTTGTAAGATCAGTGGAAGTAGTTTCTTAATTCTAACAGTATTGAAGACTTTTTTTTGATAGGTTTAAATTTCACGCGTTAAGATAGTGGGTAAGATAAATTCGTTACATAGTGTGCTATTGACTTAATATGGTATATATGGGGACAGTAAATTCCATATGGGGATTCGAGCTTCGTATATATACCGTATTAGGTAACTAAAATTATATATAAATATACTAAATAAATAAATGATTTGGAAAATATGTTGAAGGTATAAAAAGTCATGAGAATTCCGAATGCAATACGGTTCTATCCGGGCACTCTGGTTCTAAACCCTGGTTCCATCTGGGTTGTTTGGTTCTGAACCTTGGTTCTTTGGTTCGAAACCATGGTAACTGGTTCAACATCCGGGTTGTTTGGTTATAGCAACCCGAATTCCTGGTTCCATCTGGGTTCTTTTCTAGATTATTCTAATGTTCCCGTTGAACTTGAAGAAGATAACCACAAGTATCCGAATAAAAAGGTAAAGTAGGTCAAAGACGCTAAAATTGTTTTATAACATTAAACATTTCAGGATCGACGGTTAAAGAAGCTGTAAGGTATTTATTTTCTCATTCTAATTATTAGGAAACTAGATAAAAATAAAGCATCGTTTAGATTTTAAAAATAAATCGAAATGGTTCATTATATCGAACATTATTTTATTTAATTCAGTCGTTCTGTTTTTATTTATTTCCTTTAATATTTCGAGACGTTTTAAAACAACAAAATTTGGAGACCTGTCGTTCAATTGGCCAACGATATATGCATCTAGCCACTTCACCAGTTGACGACTTGCATATATATTTAAATGCACATTTAAAGTTCGAATGCATTTTATTTAATAGCTGCTTTGTAATAATATCAGATTTGATAGAAATATATGTGAAGTATATAATATGTAACAAATCGTTTTGTTCAAAACGGAATCTTAAAAGACATATAAAAAGAAAGTGATGATCAATTTAAGTTTGATTGAAAAATAAGTTATAAAATATAACAAAAATGTATATGTACAATAAATTTGTCAAATTTGATACTACTTGTGAAATTAAGGCATGCATATAATCATTATAGGCCAAAAAGAATCAAATCAAAATGAAGATTGAATATTTTTATAATAAAATTGTGTGTGTGTGTGTGTTAATGACAGTGCTGGTGGAATGTGTAGCACCAGCACACTAGTCAGAACTTCTGTGTTGGTACCATAGAAAAGGAACATAAACTGCGGAGTTACTCTAGTCCGTTCGTCCCGAACGTCCAAAAAAAAGGGTTCCGTTGTTTTAACTTTAGTGGCCTCAACCAAATACTACAAAACTTATACACAAAATAAAAAGAAGATGTGTCATGAGTGCCAATAAGAACACTCCACAAAAGACTAAATGATACAGAAATTAACAGCTATAAGTCACCCTACGGCCTTCGACAATGAACAAAGTCCGTACCGCATAGTCAGTTATAAAAAGCACCGAGAAAAGAAACCGACAAGTTATGTACAAAAAATGAACAAAAACAAATATGTAACACATAAACAAACGACAATTCATGAATTAGAGTCTCCTGACTTGGGACAGGTGGTCCGAGAACACAATTAATTCGTAGTGCATTTCTTTTAGAACATAAATGAAAATTAAAAAAATCCCACCTGCGCTTTCTCAATGAAATTTTTACAGTGTGTTGTACTACTTTTGGGACAAATTATATCAAAATTATAGAAAACTTCATCGCCTCAAACTCAAAATATGGACAATGTTGTGTTTAGGGTGTCTTGAAATCTTTTGACAGCTTCCGAAGTGCTAATTTTTAACCTTTTTCAGCTGGACCGAATCACTACTTTCCTGTAAAATTCTGGACCCAAATTTTTTTACTGTGTAATTTCACCCCCCTTCTTACAATTTGAGGCATTAAACATGGAGAAATAAATTTGGAAGGGGTATAAAAATTATTGGCAAGTAACCCACTGTTAACACTAGGGACTATATTCGAACAACGAAAATCAAGGGACGACAATTGTGGTCGAACAACGAAAATCAAGGGACGACAATTGTGGTCTCGGACCAGGTACATACAAACAGAATGCGGCAGATTAAACATGCTAGCAGGATCCCCACCCTTCACCTCATGTGGCATGAGCGCCAAAGAAGAACTCTCCACAAGAGACCAGGTAACACAGAAATTAACAACTATATGTCACCATACGGCTTTCAACAATGAGCAAATAGGTATAGAAGATGTTGTATGAGTGCCAATGAGACAAATCTCTATATCCAAATAACAATTTATAAAAGTAAACCATTATAGGTCAATGTACGGCCTTCATACGGAGCCTTGGCTCTCACCGAACCACAAGCTATAAAGGGCCCAAAAACTACTAGTGTAAAACAATTCAATGGAGAAAACCAACGGTCTAATCTAAATAAAAAAACGAGAAACGAGAAAAACGTAAAAATCAAACAAACAAACGATAACTACTGTACATCAGATTCCTGACTTAGGACAGGTGCAAACATTTGCAGCCGGATGAAAAATTATTATAACATCACAACATAGAAAAAAACACGATAAAACGAAATTCAAACGAGGAAAGCAATGAACAAATGTATAGGCCACTGACTTGCGACTGGCACATGCATAATAAATAGGGCGGGGTTGAACATGTTAGCGGGGTCTTCACCATCTCCCTAACCTGGGACAATGGTTCTTTCCACATACAAAAAATGAATTTGAAATTTGGTAGCGTCACTTTTACCGTTCAAGAGTTATCATGTTCCTTTAAAAACATAGAAAATGCTGAATTTGTGTTTTCGTTCTTTTAAATAAGTTTGACTCAATCAAATTTTATAAACCTTAATGTGGAGTTTACTTGTGTTTTCTTTTCACAAGCAGGGGCATCTGTGGCACA
This sequence comes from Mytilus edulis, assembly GCF_963676685.1. Lineage (NCBI taxonomy): Eukaryota > Metazoa > Mollusca > Bivalvia > Mytilida > Mytilidae > Mytilus > Mytilus edulis. The sequence goes on along the minus strand of NC_092344.1, from coordinate 116,049,668 downwards.
TAGACATATTGTACATTTATTTCAGTAAACGGTTTATTTACTTCCTTTGGCTTCTACTTCTATTAGAATTAACTTGCATATTTTTTTTTAGGATTGCGGTGCAGTGTGATAACAGACAGTGACCAGCATAAAAAAAGTATTTCACTAGATTGAGCTCTTTGTCTAAGTGTACTTTAAAGGTTCTTCGCACTGAGTTCAGTTTATTGATATGCGTATACCTTCATGTGATTTTTAAGATGCTTAAACAGACTATCCATATCAACATGTCCATCAAATGAAATCCAAGGTAAAATGATTGAACCATTTTGAATTATCAATCTATCACAACTTGCAGTACATGGTGCTACTAGAGCAGTAAATATTCTTTCTAATTTTCACAGCAATAAAAAGATTTAGTTTTCATTTGATCAAACATTCTTCATATCAAAAATTGAGAATGGAAATGTGAAATGTGTTTAAGAGACAGTAACATGACAAAAAAGCAAAAAGCAGTCAAAGGTCGCCAATGGGTTTTTAACAAAGTGAGAAAATCCCTCGCCCGGCGGCGGACTTCAAAATGTGTACTAGTTCAAACTCCAATACATAAAACCGATCTTACAATTAAAAATATACAAATATATCTAAATATTTAATATAGATATAAAAATATTAGATATGAATGCAATCAGACGATTCTCCATATACTTCAAACAGAATATACAAGTTGTACAATGAGGGCAAAGGTCAAGATCATATAAAGTTTCTCGTGCCACAAGACTCACCATCTTATGACAATACATACTCATGCTACATATTCAGAAGCAAGGTCAATTTAGAATTATACTTCTAGGTCAGAGTAATATACAAAGGAACACACTGTATCATGATGATACACCCACACTGCATAGGTTAAGAGTCAAAAAGTCATAGTCTGGTCAGGAGTTCCATGCCAAAAAAAAACCATAAAGCAGTCCTGCACGAAATTTCATAACGTATCAATGTTTCATGGCATGATGCACTACACATGCCGAATACAGCAAACATAGGTCAGGGACAGAAACAGAAGACATGTATCTAAACTCAATAGAACAGTACTTGTATTTCAGGTCACTATATGCAAGTGCCTTCAACATAGAACATAAACTCTCGCAACAATTCAAAGTTAAAACGTCTTTCCCAAAAGTTGGAGCAGGATTTTTTGCAACAATTACCTTACCACTGTTAATCGAAAATCGGATGTTAAAACTAGGGTTTACCATTAATTTCTAACCTTACCATGTGATATCACTATGGTAAACTGATAGCAACACTTGATGCAGTCATGAAATTGAATATTTGCAATAGTACGACGAGAACAATACAAGACAGAGTAAGAAACAAATGAAAGTAATTATACATACGAACTTTTTATCACAATGCACAAACTATAAACCGTAGTTTTCATTCATTTTATTCATTTAAAATGTACGCTCTCGTTAAATAATGGAAATTAACGCTGTATATTTATATAAACGATCAATCTTGTAAATAAATAAATAAATAATCTTTATCTCAAGAGGATGATCCCATTAGTTAAAACTAATCTTCCTGAGAGTCCTCAAAATAATAATAACATATTTATAAGTACATAGAGTATTATAAAGTTATATTATACACAATATACAATTGTATTTAAATAATAATGAAAAAGCATATTAATTTGCACAATTGATGAAAAATTTATAACATTTTGTTTTAAAAGATACAAGTGTATTACTCATTTTTATTTCATTTGGTAAACTGTTCCATATTTGAGAACCTGAATATGTTAATGTTTTCTTTAAAAAATTTGTTTTTGGTTTTGGAAGATTTAATAGTTTTTCATCAGCTGAACGTAAGTTATAATTTTGATTATCAGTAAAATGAAAATTTTCTTGTAAATAGTTAGGAACCATATCATTTAATGATTTAAATACAAGTATTGCCTTTTGGTATTGAATGCGTTTTTCCACATTTAACCAGCGTAAACTATTAAACAATAAACTGGATGATGTCATTATGTCAGCTTCTACTATAACCCTAGCAGATTTCTTTAATAACTTATTAAGTTTATTTATTCCACTTTCACAACAGCTTCCCCATATATTGCAACAATAATCAAATAATGGCAGAATATAAGCATTAAAATAGATAATACGTATATGCATAGGTAAATATTTTCTTATCTTTTGTAATAAATTGATTCTGTTTGATATAGTACATGACATTTTATCTATCTGCTGATTCCAATTTAGGTTTTTGTCAATATATAATCCAAGAAGTTTTTCACAATCTACATTTTCTATTTGTTCATTTGAAATATTGATATCTAAACTGTTTCCAGTTGAACAAAGTCTTTGTTTTGAACCAACAATCATTGATTTACACTTTTTGGCATTTAATTTCATACAATTTTGCGCACACCAGTTTTCAATTACATGAATATCATTTTGAAGGTTAGAAGTTAACTGAAGTAAATTATTACCTTTACAATGTAATGTAGAATCATCTGCATATAAATCTATTAATGAATGTTCAATATTAAGTGGTAAATCATTGATATATAAAATAAATAACAGAGGGCCCAGGATAGAACCTTGTGGTACCCCAGTTTTTATGCATTTAGTATTAGACATGACGTTATTGACCTTAACTTGTTGGCTTCGTTCAAACAAGTATGACTTAAACCAGTCTAGTGTACAATTTGAAACATTATAATATTCAAGTTTTTTCAATAAAATTTTATGATTAACCAGATCAAAAGCTTTCTTTAAATCTAAAAATATAACTCCGTTTATCTCTCCATTATCTATATTTGCCAACCATTCATCTACTAATTAAGTAAGTGCAGTAGTACACGAATGTTTAGGTCTGAAACCTGACTGTGTAGTATTAAGAAGGTCATTACTATTTAAAAATATATACAAACTATTAGCTATATGTCGTTCTATGATTTTTGAGAGACAAGGCAAAACTGCTATTGGTCTATAATTATCAGGATTACAGGCATCGCCACTTTTAAAAATTGGGCAAACTCTTGCAGTTTTAAAAATACTTGGAAATTTACCACTTTTGATGCTTAGATTAAATATATATGTCAAGGCTGGTGCAATGACATCGCTGCACATACTTAAAATATTTGGTCCGACATCATCTAAACCAGTTGCTTTAGACTTGTCAAGTTTTTTTAAATACATGTTTACATCTAAAATACTCATTTCTGGTATAATGAATTTTTCACTACCCGTTTGTAACTTTGATTTTACAAATTTATTGAGTGCATCAAATCTGGCACCATCATCATTATTACATAACTTGTCATCAACTATACTTTCAGTAATATTTGTGAAATGCACATTAAATGTATTTGCTATATCAACATCATTTTGAATTACACTATTTTTATATTCTAAATGCGTGATATTATTATGTACTTTTTTAGGATTTAGACTTTTGACATACTTCCAAATAGTTTTACTATCTTTACAATTTGAAATAGCATTTTGGAAATATTTTTTCTTTGCCTGTTCTATTAAAAATGTAACCTTATTACGCCAAATTTTATAATTATATACATGTATATCACAAATTCTTTGAAAATAATCTCTTTGGTGTCTAGCGCTATTTATATCAGAAGTCCACCACTCTGGTTGTTGGGTATTTTTCACCCTTTTAATTTTCTTAGGAGCATGTTTGTCTAGGGTGCTCAGAAATAAATTATACCAATAATTAGCTGCTTCATCAACATCTCCAATTGATTCAGTGAGATAAAAAGGAGTATTTGTTAAATTTTCAATAAATTTATTTTTATCAAATTGTTTGAATGATCTATATTCTATGGACAAATGCTCCATTTTTGTTATTTTGGGGTTAAGTTTTCTTGTTACGCAAACAGGATAATGATCACTGACAGCATAACTAGGCACCTTTACTTCTATAATATGGTCTACATCGGTCGTATATATATGGTCTATGGTAGTTGCACATTTATCTGTTACTCGTGTCGGTTTATTTACAATTTGTTGTAAACCATACAAATTAATACAGTCCTTCCATTTTTGATTTCCGACAACTGTATGATTTATATGTGAAAAGTTTATATTAAAATCTCCTAAGAGTATAATTTCTTTATTTTCTGCAGACGCTTTATCTATTTCTTTTTCAGCTGAATCAATCCAAGATTGAAATGAACTCGGTGGACGATAAAAAATGCCTATTAAAATAGAGTTTGTGTTTGGAAATTTAATTTCAATCCATAAAGATTCAATACTACTTATTTCTAAATCGATTCTTCTCTGATGACATACACTATTTCGTATGTACGCAATCACACCTCCGCCATAATTAATAGCGTTTCTATCCTTTCTTTCTATTTTGTAACCTTCAATTTGTAATGTTTCGGTACCAATTTCATCATTTAAAAATGTTTCTACCATACCAAATATATCAAATAATTGTTCATATTTTAATTGAAATTTTATTTCTTCAATTTTTGGTTGTAAATGTTGAATATTTAAACAACCTAGTTTAAACCCTTTTTTAAACAACCAACTTGCTTCATTGTTTCTATTTTTATTTACAGAACTAGGTGTTTTATTTTGACTCTTTCTATGTCTCTTTTGAGATTTTCTCCAATTATTATTATTACTGTTGTTTATATTATTAATGTCTTTTATATTACATGAACATTGTATACTACTACATTTATCACATAACAGATTTAAAATGTTATATCTGTTTGAAAAACTAGAACAAGCTAAATGCTACCTATGAACATAATCTGACTTACGTACAGAGTTTGGTGAATGATAGTTAAAAAATGGTTCTCTGTCTACATTTTGTCTATTTGGCTCATTATTGTTTTCCCACGAGTCACGAGAGTTCATATTGAGATCATTCCTGTCCTTTACGTTTCTGGGGTTGATTCTTGAATGGTTGAAATTTCTTCTGTCTGCTGTATTCATGTTGCTCCTAGATTGATATCTTGGTTTTGTAGGGCCCCTTCTGAAGTTGTTTGCGTAATATTGGTGACTGGAACTTTGATATCTATTTCTGTTTTGTTGGTTCAAATGATGCTGTATTTGTTTTCCCTTGAATACTTTAATTACTTTATTAACATTTGCCAACAACTTTATTGTTCCATATCTATTTAGATGAATGCCATCTGTGGTGTAAAATGATTTAGCTATATGATCATCTTTGTAGACAAAAGATTCATAATTTGATATGAATTTGACATCATTATAATTATCACTAACACACTCTGTAACTAATAAAACTGTGTTTCAAAACAATACAGGAACAATATTGCTATTATAGGCCGCAATAAGTACCCGTAAATACGAATGCATAAAACTAGCCATTTAAATGTATTGCCGAAGCGTACATTATTGTTCTAGGTGAAATTAAATAACAGTTTCATCTCATTAAAGTTCCAGTAGGCACATCTATAGCATATTTTTACTTTGTTATTGCAGAAGAAGGCTTAAAATGAGTTGCAGCAAATAGACCTTTTCAAAAGACAATTAGGAAAAAATGAGATTTGAAATTCATTGAAGAAAACTTCTGTTTGATAAGATTCTAGTACTCCTAACTATCAACCAAATTAAAAGGACCGTCAAACGTTTTGCGTACAAAATAATAGTCTGGTATATCATTATGAGTTTTAACAACCACTGGCACGATTCCACTGCTGGGTATCACCAGCTCAGTTGCCTGCAATATCCTGTTAACGAGAAATAGCATTGATATGTCAATTCTCTGTTGGGTTACATAAATAAATCATTAAAAATGCATGCGTGTCCCTCCATTTTTCGGAAGAGTTCGTGAGTTGCCACAAGATTGACTGAGGTGTTGATTTAGTAACTGTTAAATGAATTGTACATGTGGTATAGGGGAAAAGTCAATCCTACTGTATTTTCTGTGTTCGAAGCGCTATTCACTCTTCATCGGGAATGCACATTAAAAAAAATGGAAGATGAAGATGTACCGATTCGAAAGCGGTTCGAAAATGTCAAATTTGTCTATATGATGTTTGTTCCTTTGTTTGTACAAAAATACCAAATTTATCAGTTAATAATGAGTTAAAATATATTATACGACATAAATGTGATGCAATATAGCGGAGACCATCTAAGATTAAAAGTATCTTTAGGTGTCAGACCACCAATTACTCCCTCCAATTTAGAACGTAAAAGTAGCCCTACTCTGACACAAAATAGTGCTTTTGATGTCCTTGTTTACTTAAACTAACCAACAAATTTGCAGAAATGAAACTTTTGGTGAAAGAGAAATATATCTAGATCATTTTGAGCCAAAATTTACTTGTCTATGAGTTTGCATTAAAAATTGAGGATTAATGCGCTCCATACAATAAATACAATAAGGTAAAATCTAAGAAAAACTGGGAAAAATACAGAGCCCAGAGAAATTTTGTAAACAAGATCAAGCGTAAATCAGTTAGAAATGATTTTATAGAGCGTTGTGTAGGGGGACCAAAAAGTAAAGACTTTTGCACAAAAAAAACCTTTTTTAACCAACAAAGGTAGTTATTTTGAGAACAACATTATTTTATGTGACAATGATAACATTATAAATGATCAGTCAAAGGTTGCTAATATGTTTAATGATTTTTTTGTTAATGTAGCAAAAGATATTGGATCAGACTGTACTGTAGATCAGAACCACCCTAGTATAACAGCTATATATAATAATTGTAGAACTGAAGGTAATTTAATTTTTGAATGTATAGAAGAGAAGTTTGTAGAAAAACAAATAAACAAACTTGGTATAAATAAGGCTACAGGTAAAGACGGGTTATCCGTTAAAATACTGAAATTGGCAAAACCAGCAGTTGTGACACCAATAACAAAATTAATAAACAAATCTATTGAGCACTCTGTATTTCCAGACAAACTTAAAGAGGCTCAAGTGGTGCCACTTCACAAGAAGAATAGTCAACTGGAAGTTGGCAACTATAGGCCAGTCAGTACTTTACCTGTAGTATCAAAGTTTTTCGAGAGAGCCATCTTCAAGCAGCTAGTTGATTTTTTTCAAAATATATTTCACCCATATTTGTCTGCCTTTAGAGCAGGATACGGCTGCCAGACAGCACTTTTGAAAATCATTGAGGATTGGAAGAAGGCTATTGATGATAATCAATATATTGCTGCTGTGTTGATGGACCTCTCGAAAGCCTTTGATTGCCTTCCTCATGATTTGCTAATTTTAAAACTAAAGGCATATGGGTTATCGGAAACAGCTTTAAGCTTAATAGACAGCTATTTAAGTAAAAGAAAACAATGTGTAAAAGTTGGTATAGATATTAGTACCTGGAAAGATATATATAAAGGTGTGCCGCAAGGCTCTATATTAGGACCTGTACTTTTTAACATTTTCTTGAATGACATTTTTCATTTTGTTTCAAACAGTTCATTGTATAATTATGCAGATGACAATACTTTATCATATTCACACTCTGATATAGACACTGTGGTAAATATTTTAGAAAAAGAAAGCTTAGAGCTAATAAATTGGTTCAGTCTAAATCATATGAAGGCCAACCCTGACAAATTTCAGGCAATAGCCATAGGCAAGAAAACTGAAAATAAAAACATTTCATTTAATTTAGATGGTAATATTATACATTGTGAAAAAGAAGTAAAATTATTGGGTGTAACAATTGATTATCAACTCAAGTTTGATGCCCATATTTCCAATATTTGTAAAAAGGCATCAAGACAATTACTTGTACTTAAACGTATTGGTAAAAATTTAACAAAATTAGGTAGACTTACTATATATTATTCATTTATAATGTCAAATTTTAATTATTGTCCTGTAATATGGCACTTCTGTGGTGAGTGTAACACCAGAAAAATAGAGAAAATACAGGAGCGTGCCCTTAGATTTATATATGAAGACTATTGTAGTACCTATGAACAACTATTAATTAAATCAAAATTACCAAGCTTAGAAATCAGAAGAATTAGAATGATAGCAATAGAGGTATATAAAATTATTAATAAACAATGTCCATTATATCTACATGAACTTTTTGAAATTAAAAAATGTAATTACTCTTTTAGAAATAACAACATAGCAGATGTTCCCAGGGTAAGGACAACTACCCATGGGCTACACTCATTTAGATATGCAGGAGCCAAACTCTGGAACGAACTGCCAAATAAAATGAGGGACGAAATGCCATTGGGTCAGTTCAAAAGTTTGGTTGGTAATTGGGAGGGCAGTTCGTGTCAGTGTTCCTCCTGCAGATCTCAATGAGCTGTAGAGCAGTCTATTTATTTATCATGTATACTCTGGCTTTTAAATTATTTGGCATAATTTTTTTATATGTGTTCTTAATGCTTGAATTACTTTTAGTGCTTTATAATTGCTATTGCATGAATGTTAGTTTATCTGCATTTTATGTTGCTTATATGCTTTAATTGTGCTAATTAATTGTTGTGCTTGATAACATTATTTACTTTGCATGTTTTATGTGTTTTTATGTATTGTGCTTGTCTTATATGTATGTCGGATAAAAGCTCTACAGAGCTTATGTTGTATTGTTATATGTATAACCGACTTTAAATAAATCTTTTTTATTATTTACTTTTTTTATTTTTTAGTATACTAATTTTAGATTTCCAGAAAACCCGGTTTTTGTTTTGGAGTACCTCTGTTTGATGGTCAGTTATTTTGTTAGAAGGCTTTAAAGGTATGGTGAAAATTGGCGTGTAAAAAGCTGATACATGTACAATTAAGGATATACCTGGTCTCTATGAAGTTACACTTAAGGTAAAATATTTAGAAAGCTGTGAAAATTGCAAAATTTGGTTGAACAGATAGGGATTTTTAATTGGTGGTCTGACACCTATACCAGCACGGATAATGGTCAAGTGGTCGTAAATCAAAACCGACTTGGCTGCAGTCAAAGAGCCTTTACTTGTCTAAAGTAGAAATATCTGGAGATCTATTATCTTTATCTTTATTATCACGAGAATAAAAGGTGTCTCAGATAATTTTATTTAACTTCTTTCATTGTTATGTAAAACGGCTCATAATTGTCTGATAGGTAATTCAAAATTAAGATATATGCATGAACCGTCTCCATTCTCCAATTCAATTTTGCACATTGACGCATAATCGTTTCTATCTGTAAAATACATATCTGGTTAATAAGTATTCTGATGCAAGTTTTGTTACAGCGTCTGTATTTACAAGTCAAATACTTTTATAGCAAAAACCGTGGGCTTCAAAATCTAATATATATAGCAACTACATGTGACAAGCGATTCTCTAACAACCAGCAAATGATATTTTTTGACAAAAAAATACTGTTTTTTTGTGTGTGGCTATTACAGTTTCTGGCGAACAGTTATATGCTTTCTTGATGTAAAACAAATATTTTTCATTAACAGAAAACTCATTCATTAACTCATTATATTTTCTCAGATCATTTACTTTACAAATAGTTAGAGTAGTTTGACAGACACGGTTAATTAAGATACGAATCAAGACGTAATCATAATTAGACCAACAATTAGCAGCTGTTTGCACAGTTGGTACAGGAAACATAGGTATTTTCTATGTAATAACATTTACAGTCTTGACATTTTAATTTACATAGCCTAATAGACAGCTGACGATTTCGCTCACTTTGTGTCAAAACTCGCCGTAGAGGTATGCAAATATAATTCATCACCAAGATCAACATTTTGTTAAAGCGGCGCACAGCAAAAAGCTGATGGTTTTCTCTTATGTAAAACTACGGTACAAATTGCGCGTGACGTATGATCTTTTGTCAAATTAAATGAAGCAGTTTGCGTACGTTTGATCACTTTTGTGTACTACAAGTCTGGTAAATGAATCTCGAACCGGTAACGTTCCACCTCCGTATCTAATATTCAACGAAAAATTATTAGGAATAGTCGAGGACGGGCAACAGATGTGAAATATTTACATTGTAAAAGATGTAAAGCAAAAGAGAATTTGCAAAAAGCGTGAAATAGACTCATCATTGTAAGATTGTTTAAACGACTGCCTCGTCTAATAAATGATCCGAAACTACGGGTATTTGTTGTGTTAATTAATCATGTGTTGTAAACATTCATAGCTTATAGTAAACAAGTAAAAATATGTTGCACAGCATGTTTACAGGAAATTTATAATCAAACAAACTGTAACTCAGATATCTAAAAGTTTAATTTACCATAGACATCGGTACAAATACGAACTACGCATTGCCTGAAGCGCAAAACGTAAATTAGGTTTTGCGATTTACCAAACCAATCTTGCATATTTCAGAGCTATACATGTATAGGTGCTACAGCAGTCGAACAATTACTGAACAATCTGAGTGTGTCTATCGAGGGCTATGGCATACCTGGCTCGATAAAACATCTAGGCACTCTGGTTTAGTCTATCGAGGTCGAATACATATCTGGCTCGATAAAACACCAGTCGAACAATTACTGGACAATTTGATTGTGTCTATAGAGGGCTATGGCATACCTGGCTCGATAAAACATCTGGGCACTCTGGTTTAATGTATCGAGGTCAAATACATACCTGGCTCGATAAATCATCTGGGCACTCTGGTTTAGTCTATCGGGGTCGAATACATACCTGGCTCGATAAAACACCAGTCGAACATTTACTGGAGAATCTTATTGTGTCTATCGAGGTGTATAGCATACCTGGCTCGATAAAACATCTGGGCTCTCTGGTTTAGTCTATCGAGGTCGAAAACATACCTGCATAGCTCGATAAAACACCAGACAATCTGGTTTACTCCATCGAGGTCGATTACACGTGTACCTATGTCAGTAAAACATAAGCCGATAAAATTAATAGACGATTTGGTTTATATAACAAAAGAAGATGTGGTATGACTACCAAAGATAAAACTCTCCATAAGAGACCAAATGACACAGAAAATAACAACTTCCACCTGTCTCAATAAGACTATTATGTCTCGATATCAACTAAAAACCTGACCTACAACACGCACATAATCACGGGCTTTAAAGACGATTAAACTAAGTCAGAAAAAAAACACATAAGGCGAAGTTTAGGCTGTCAAAATCTCTTTCCCCACTTATCTATATCTATATATAGATCCCACTTATCTATATCTATATATAGATCCCACCTATCTATATCTATATATAAGTGGGGAAAGAGATTTCGACATATATATATATATATATATATATATATATATATATATACGAGTCTAAATTGAAAACTACGTTCAAACCTATGATTGCGTTGGATAAAAACCGTATTTTTTTATACGTGTGCATGTAAAACAAATTTCGTTGTAGAAGGGTCTAAATATAGCACAAACAACATTTTCCAAAAGACCAAAAAAGTGAAAAAGTATATTTAAACCAAACGCATTTGACTAACAGGTCGAACAACTGATGTTCTTTAAATCCTGCTGACTGCCATTGGCGATTGCCAAATAAAATTGATAAATAAACAAAAATGACGTCCGATAACACTGTGTTATATACACTTGTTCATTTTTGCAAAACTTTTAAAAATATTTTAATACTAAAATTATTTGAATATCTGATATTCCATAAATCTACACAATCCGTCCCCGAAAACAAGGTTTATCCTGAGTGCATGCTCAATTCAGTTCTATACGAAATGTTTATTATAAAGGCCAGGATATAAGAAAAAATATATGCTGGCCTTTTCATGTATCGTTTCGCATCAAACTTATTTAAAGATGATATAAAATGAGAGCGAAACACTATCAACACATTCAGCAGATTTAATCAAAGCATTTTTTTAATCTTATAGTAATTTCTAGAAGTTGCCCGCGAAATCGCGATACTATATAATTGGGCAAGTGTTGAAACAATGTCCGAGAAATCGCGTTACAATTCAAGTTATGAAACAAAGGGTTTTTAAATTTCGCGGGCAATTCGTCGAAGCATATATGGCATGGATCGATAGGGTCTCCGAATTTGGGTATTTTAAACAGATATATCATGTTAAGGAGGGGAATTTGCGAAAAATACCTAAAATACCATGGTAGAGAGGGTAAAAAAGGCATATACTTTTGCAAATACCCCGGCGTCGTTCAAAAATGAACGATATGCATTTGATAACAGTAAATTGGTGAAAAATACACTGGCTACCAACCAATCAAAACCCAGGGTTCTTACATAAGGTGTAATTATCTCAAAAATTGGCGTTTTCTGTGGAAAAAATATTGTTTCAAAGACAAATTAAGGAAGTATAAAATACTACATTCATACGTCATGTAAAATATCCGACTTAGTATGGTTTCAGAGGAATTGCGGCTCAATGAAATTTAGTTGTATAGATATTGGAATTACATTGCCAACTTGTGATAATTTGAATCACCTATTACCATCATTAGATCCTGCTTCTTTATGTTAAAGTTCTCGTTACAAAAAAGCTAGTCAAATTTGAAAACCTGCAAGCCAGCTAGGAAGAAAACGCTTCTCAAAAATAAAACCATTCGCATATACGCATATACGAATGGTTTTCTTTTTATGTTCTGCTTCATGAAAAAGATTGTTCTACATTTGAAACTTTGAAAATGCGTAATTTTGTACAGAACTTCTATTGAGTATAGTTTTGATATGATGTAATTATATTAAAATGATAATAATGGAACTCGAAATTTAGATTCATTCTCTCTAACACATAAAAACGGATTCCTCTGTTGAATATTTCGTTAAGGATTTGCTTCAAATGTCAGCTAACGCCAAAAAAACAGGTAAAACATCAGAATAAAATCTAGTGGGAAGTTGATGTACCAAATTTCGATGATTCTATGTTCCAAATTATAACGGAACATAGGGAAATGCATTTTATTTAATCTGAAAATGTTACGCTGGAAAAGAGATTATTAACGTAAAAGTGCGATTTGTGTTGTCCATTAAATAAATGTATAGTACACAAATTTATAAAATTAAGTTAGAATAAGAAAATCACGTCCAGGCCTTTCTGTAGATAAATGCATGTTGATGGGTTGTTTTTGTATAGGCGAATAGTTGCTGTTCTAAAAAATATTATAAGTTAAATTTAATCCGAACGCATTACCGTGCGTAACGTCTAAGTAAACTTACCATGTATGTATGTTAACGTATATTTGTTCCGCCTAACAGATGTTCCACTAGAAACTTTGTTATAAACAATGTAATAATATCTCTTTTTTTTTAAATCAAGAAACTGCAAATCGGTTTATAATGTTTAAATTTTAAACTAAAACTAGAGATATCATAGCCTGTGTCGTTCACCTTGGTCTATGTGCATATTAAACAAAGAACACATATGGAATCATGACAAAATTGTATTTTGTTTATGGTGATGTATTTGTAGCTCTTACTTAACTGAACATTCTTGCTTCTTACAATTATCTCTATCTATAATGAACTTGGTCCAGTAGTTACAGAGGGAAATATTTTGTAAAAATATATGAAAATTGTTAAAAAATTACTATAAAGGGCAATAACTCCATTAAGGGTCAATTGACCATTTTGGTCATGTTGACTTATTTGTAGGTCTTACTTTGCTGTACATTATTTGCTGTGTACAATTTATCTCTATCAATTATAATATTGAAGATAATAATCTGAAAATTTCAGGGCAGATAGATCTTGACCTAATGAACAATTTTATTCCATCAGATTTGCTCTAAAATGGTTTCAGAGTTATGAGCCAAAAACTGCGTTTTACCCTATGTACTATTTTTAGCCATGACGGCCATCTTGATTCGCGGGCGGGGTCAACGGACACATTTTTTAAACTAGATACCCTAATGATGATTGTGGACAGTTTGGTTAAATTTGTCTCAGTAGTTTCAGAGGAGAATATTTTTGTAAGAGATTACAAAAAATTACGAAAAATTGTTAAAAATTGTCTGTAATGGGCAATAACTCCTTCAGGGGTCAACTGATCATTTCGGTCATGTTCGACTTATTTGTAGATCTTACTTTGCTGAACATTATTGCTGTTAACAGATTATCTATATCTATAATAATATTCAAGATAATAACCAAAAACGGCAAAATTTCCTTAAGGTAGATAGGGTGTCTTCCTCCATTTTGGATTTTGAAATACTAGAAAACAAGGTCTTGATCTTTGATAAAATGTGCAAATTTTTATAGTAGTAGGTAATTCATGTGTAAGAATTTTCATTATGATATAGAAAATGCCATGTTTGATCAATTTTATAATTGTATTTTACAAAAATAAGAATTCTTTTGTTTGATTAATTTTTTTCCAACTTTGTCAAATAAGGGGAGGCAACTCAAATGCAAGGGCAGATAATTCAGATAGTGTTACTTTTACAATAGAATGTGTTAGGAATTTACCCATTTTTACACGTAGCAAGAAAACGAGTCCGGTGACCCCATTTTTTCCTTTTCTTATCTGAAAGCATAATATTGGAGCTATCTTCTCATATTTTATCTCAAAATTCTATGGTGTGGTTTGCGTTTTATGGCGGAAAAAGGGGTTTTCCATGCATAATCTATACAAAATCTTTACAATTTTGCACAACCTGTAGTGTGAAAATAAGTCCGGTGACCCATTCTTTTTATTAATGTTTTTTAACAAGCAGGATATGAACTACATTTTGGCAAATTATTAAAAGATTCTATGGATTATAATTTAGACACCCCATCTACCTTAAAATAACAAATTCAGGGGTAACAGCCCAACAACGGGTTTTCCGATTCATCTGAAAATTTCAGGGCATATTGATCTGGACCTGATAAACAATTTTTACCTCTGTCAGATTTGCTCTAAATGCTTTGGTTTTCAGTGTTATAAGCCAAAATCTACATTTTACCCCGATGTTCTCTTTTTAACCATGGCGGCCAGGTGAGCTAAAAATGAATTAGGAAATTTATTTGATTTTAGTTTCAAAATTTTTTTGAAATATTTTCTGTTTTGTTTTGCAGACCATCAAAAACCTGTCATTAAAACAGACTTGACCATAAGTTATACCTGAGACTACTATAACACTTATAAAATATAAGGGTCATCCGGCCGAGCAGATTTAATGATATATACCGACTTAGTTTGGTCAATAACTATAACTTCTAGTAGTCTCAGGTTATAACGACTCTAATATATAGTTCTATTTTCTTTTGTTTAATAACAACTAGATATCATCCTAATAATGTATAGAATACATATATCATGGGAAAAGTATACTAATATCAGATACATAAGGTCACAGGACACATTTATGGTCGAATATAGTCCCTAGAGAAAACAGTGTACAACTTGCATTTTTTTTAAACACTTTCCCAATTAATTTCTTGAGTTCATCATGGATGAAGAATTAAGTTAAGGGGTGGAATTACATGTTAAAAATAATTTGGGTGCTAAATCTTTATGTAAAGTTTAGTTCAAAAGGTAAAAAAAATAGTGTATCTAAAACTGTCAAACTGAATTTTAGACCCCCCTAACATAGAATTGTCCATATTTTGAGTTAGAGCTGGTAGATTTTATATAATTTTGATATTATTTTGTATACACTACACTTATAAATCTTTTTGAAATAGAGCAGGTGCTATTTTTAAATTTATTGTTTAAAATAAAAGCACTACGAAATAACTGTTCTCGGGCCATAATCAGAATGTATTATTCTAGATAGTACTTAGTTTTGTATTAATCAAAGAAAGATAACTCTAGTAGAAAAAGGGAATTTCCGATTTATGTTTGCTGACGTTTACCGGAAGTAGTCATTCAACTTTTATACTCTGAAAATGGCAGACAGCGTGAGTGAAGCACCGGTTGTAAACATTACTGGAAATGACACAGCTGCAAATGCTACAGCGAAAATTCCGGCAACCCCAGAAGGAATGGCGGTTGCATATGGAAGTTTACTGTTAATGGCAATCTTCCCGATCTTTGTAGGAGCTTTCCGCTCAGTGAAATATCACAAGGACCAGAAGGTAGATTGACATATGTTGTGTTTTTATTTTTGTCTGGCATGATTTTTTTCATTATTTCTCCATGATGACAGATTTAATTGTAATTGGATGAAAAATAATGAAGTCTGACTACAAAAAGTCTGCTAGAAATAACTGTCCATGCCTCTTTCGGCAGTATGACTTGGTGACATATGGACTATAAATTCACCAAGTTCTGAATATTTGTTCTAAACTGGAACTATTATACTAACGGGACTGGAAAGCGTTACACCAATCAGTATAATAATCCCAGTTCTAAACAAACGAATCATAATTATCAGTGTAGAGGGTAACTCTTGAGACTAACTCTAGGATTTCAAACATGTTTTCTGTGTATATTTCCCTGCTAATTGTAGAGATATGTAATTGTATAGCATGTATATATAATAAGAGGCTGCTGCATAAAGTCTCAAATTGCCTAGCTAAAGTCCATTAACAGAACTCTTTACAGACTTCCTTAAGTGACATCTGTGCACTTCCTTATGTGACAATATATATATTTCATGTAAGGCAGCCATTAAAGCGGATTTGTATTTGTGACTTGAATGCCATGGCAGTTCTTTTGAGTGCAATGGTACTTGTACATGTAATATTAAAGTTGTAATTTTAAATCTTTTGATACAAATGAACACCATATCACTCTTGATATAGCTGGGCCTTGTCAATGCCCATAATAATCATTGAAATTATCTGATATTGACTATTTTTAATTCTATATCATTTTCATGTTTTATAGGAATCTGGAGAAAAACCTGAAACAATGACGGGTAAAGATGCTGCAATGTTTCCTATTATTGCTAGTTGTACACTGTTTGGTATTTATTTAGTATTCCAGGTAGGTTCATCTGATAGTCATGATAGTACATGCACCTTTAGTTTTATGTATTGAATCTTATGTCACCATGTTTCTGGTTGTATGTCTTTTGGCACATTTTACATAGACATCTAGTACATGTTAAACATATGTAGAGAAAGCCAAGGTAAAGGTGCTGTCATGTTAATGGTCATTTCGGTTATACCTTATTAGCTAAATTGTCATCAATTCAAACTCTTTTGATCTCTAAAAAAGTATGTCCCCAAACTTGGTTTTATAATGCCCCATGGAGTGGGTAAGTTCTGTAGTCAAGTGATTTTGGGGGGTCAGAAGAGGACAACAGGTCAAGGTTAAAGCAGCAATTGATATGCTGAATTAAATATTGTCAAAATATTCTTTTCAGACTACATAAATATTCAACTGTACCAAACTTGATTAAATAATGCTGCATAGAGTAATGAAGGCCCTATAAATTTTGGGGTCATGAATACAAGGGTCAAGGTCAAGCTGGAAATTGGAATACAAAATTAATTTGATGAATGTTCTTTTTTTAACTGTATGTCCAACTTGTACCATACTTGGTCATTGTTGGTACATGTACAATAACATGTCGGATTACTTCATTGGGTTAAGGAATAGCATGGAAGACCCCTATTGATTATTGGTTATCATGGTTATAGAGGTCAAAGTGGAATCAGCTGTTGAATGACACACTAAAATCTGAGCATAAATGGGGTTTCCAAATGTCATCTTTTGAAAATAAAACCTTCTGTCCACCTCCCCATATTCACCATGAAAAAGCCTCTTTTGTACTTTATATTTTGTATATACAATGTACCAGAATATATATCCTTTAACCCCTATGCCTGTCATACAATTGTTACCAGGGATTTCCGAACATTTTGATGTATGGTTTATATGCATACACATCTTTATTGTCCTAGATGATATAGCTGGAAAACAAGATAAACAAGATAAACTTATGGGTAAGATTTGGGGTCTGAATCAAATCAAGTAGTCAGAAAGGAGTATGTTAAGGCCCTTAAATCGTCTTATTGATCAACATCACTTATACAATGACTAGACAGGAAATATGTCTTTTTGTTAAAAAAACTTACCTTCACTTCGTCACAAATTGCACTCATTATGGTTTTCTACAAAAATTAAATGAAAATGGACCAATTGTTTTTTTGGACATGAAACAAAGAGCCCATGAGTCAATAGATAAGATCTTTTAACATACTGTTTGTGATGACATTTTACTTGAATTATGATGATGATGTAGTTTGTTGACCCTTTCACTCTTATGTTCCTAGGCATGAATTATGTTGAAATCATGACAAATTTGTAAAATTTGCATCTCTCTATTTATGACATACATTGTACATGTATTTCCAATATGAAATTTGGGATGTCTTTTCATCAACATTTTTTATCGTGTAACATATGATTTAAAAATTGGGCCAAATATGGCCTTTACAGAACTAACTCCTTTGAATAAACAAGATGTACCAGTGAATGTCAGAATGGTCAAATAAATATCAACAGTTTGTTATATGTAATAATATAATGTTGGTGAAGCACAATTTAAGAAAGTTCTGTTAACACTTTACATATAATTTACTTGTTTACTTCTTAGTTTTCAAGTTACATTGTATAGCTGCATATATCATGCTTGTATAAAACTTTTTTGTTTTGCAGGTATTTTCTAAAGACTACATTAACTTATTACTGACGTTTTATTTCTTCTTACTTGGGGTCATGGCTCTAGCACACATTGGAACGTATGTATGAGTTTTTTATTTCTAGTTTAATTATAAATATTGAAGTTATTCCCTTGTCTTGTTTTTGACTTGTTTTTGATTGATTTTTCAGAATCCTTTTGTTTTATCCAATGGCATATAGTCGCATTAAAATTTTTGTCTGATAACTTTTTCTGTTCTTTTCTGGTTTTATCCAATGGCATATAGTCGCATTAAAATTTTTGTCTGATAACTTTTTCTGTTCTTTTCTGGTTTTATCCAATGGCATATAGTCACATTAAACATTTTGCCTGATAACCCCTCTTTTTCTTTTCATAATTTTATGACAAATAGTAATGAAAGAAGTACTTGAAAATCTTATAAAGTCCTTGTTATTCTTTGTAGTTTTTGAATGACAAAAAGTGTCAAAGTTAAATGTATGAAAATTCTGAAAAAGAATGAAAATTAAACTACTTTTGGAAAGGAATGTAATTTTATTTTTGATGTGACAAATCTATCTGACTGATATGACCAAATACTATACAAGGCAATTATCATAAATCTGTTATTTTTCAGCCCAATCATATCAAAATTCATCCCACCTTCATTTCCAAATATGGATTACCACCTGATATTCACACAAGGCAAAGAAGAGAAGAAAGAAGGTAAGACAAACTTTTTACATCTATTTCTCTACAATAAAGATATGGTACTACATATGTATACCTATTGTCCACAACAAATATACTATACAATGGGAACTTGATTAAAGAAAGTGAATAAGGGGGGTCTGATCCCGGATACTGCTTATTGATTTGTCAGATTCTATATTGCGCTTATCGTTGTAATAATTATGTACGCAGTTCAACTTCGTTTCCTGTTTTCACGCTTAAAAATTTTGACTTTCACATGTCACACTTACAGAAATCTACCAATCCCATGTAAAGCTTAAACCCTATGGCTAATGAGACCCAATATAAGCAAGTGAATATATTTTTTTTAATAAAATTGATGAGTTTGACCGTAGGCTTTGAGTTTTCCCTAGTTCTTTTATGAATAAAAGTTTCCTTATTTTATGAATATGAAAGGTGTCTCCCATTTATAAGGCCTTTAAAAGTTTGTTTTAGCAGTCTTCCTGTAATTGTTGTTTCAATAAAGGATATCTCATAGCAATAAAAAGACACACATTATGTCCACTTGATTTAATTCAAGTCTACATTTACTGCAAATTACTGGTTAGGAGGGGGGTCTACTGTATAGGTGCTCTTGTAGACTTTGAAAAAATAATTTGATTCACCCTTCAAAGATAAGTTTGATTGATAGCTTTTATGCTTGTTTTTCAGAGCTGTTAAATTACATGTTTGACAGAAAAGACATAGTTAGTCTAGTCATTTGTGGACTTATTGGCATATGGTATCTTGTCAAAAAGGTAAGTGAAAATGATATCGGAAAATAATCTATAGTTTATGGTAAAGTTTTTACAGTTTTTAAACAAGAAAACTTTGTTTTGTTCAGAATTTACCTTAAAGACATACAAATATATGCAAAAACAATTTCCAAATAATCTTTTTGCAAAATGCAAGAAATTTCTCTGTAATTTGGATAAAAGAATTTTCATTAATTTTGAATGCAATTTGTTCAGGAAAACATTTGTCAAAACACTCAATGAATGTTAAAAATGATTTTGTCTGTATCCTTGTTATTCTAAATAGAAATTGAAGATTGGTAGACATATACATGTAGTCTAAGCATGTGACTGTTCCACTTAAAAGGGAATCTTTTTTTATTTAAAGTTGATCTTTTTTCTGTCTTCAGCATTGGATTGCCAACAACCTGTTTGGATTGGCATTTGCTATCAATGGTGTAGAACTCTTGTCACTGAACAAAGTGAGCACTGGGTGCATACTGTTAGGTGGACTCTTTGTATATGACATATTCTGGGTAAGTAATGATTAATATCAGTAATCATGGTTCTTTTCGCATACAATTTTACTACCAGTTTTTGTTGTTGCGAAAACCAATGTTCATTTTTGATAATATAATTAATTGCCCATCTTCAGTTGCAGTTTTAAAGCTGAAGCTAATTGTTTAACAGGTTGCTTAACTTACCTAAATTAAGGACAAATTTTGTAATTATACAAGACATAATTAAATAAATATCCTAATAAAGTACACAATACATTGTAGAACTTGAGAGATTGCCCAATGTGTATTAACAGCTGATGAGTTGTAGAACTTGAGAGAGTGCCCAATGTGTATTACCAGCTGATGAGTTGTAGAACTTGAGAGAGTGCCCAATGTGTATTACCAGCTGATGAGTTGTAGAACTTGAGAGAGTGCCCAATGTGTATTACCAGCTGATGAGTTGTAGAACTTGAGAGATTGCCCAATGTGTATTACCAGCTGATGAGTTGTAGAACTTGAGAGAGTGCCCAATGTGTATTACCAGCTGATGAGTTGTAGAACTTGAGAGAGTGCCCAATGTGTATTACCAGCATTGTAGAACTTGAGAGAGTGCCCAATGTGTATTACCAGCATTGTAGAACTTGAGAGAGTGCCCAATGTGTATTACCAGCATTGTAGAACTTGAGAGAGTGCCCAATGTGTATTACCAGCATTGTAGAACTTGAGAGAGTGCCCAATGTGTATTAACAGCTGATGAGTTTCAACATTTTAGGTCCAAGTGTTTTACATATGCATACTTTAATTTAGTACATTGTTCCTTTTTCAGGTGTTTGGCACCAATGTCATGGTGACAGTTGCTAAGTCCTTTGAAGCACCAATCAAATGTAAGTACCACTGTACCAAAAAGTCAAATCAAAATTCATTGTTTATGCTTATATAAATGTAGCCCATAATTTTTCCTCAGTATTAATGATTTAGCTAATTTGGTCAAAAGGGCCAGTGTTAGTTATTGCAAGCTTTCATGTCGATCCGGCCCAAGTCGATCCGCCCAACGTCGATCCGGCCCCAATAAAATATATATTTATTAGGAATAAAAATAAAGATACATATTAATTGAAATTCATAAATGTTTGTGATCCTAAGTCTTTCATCCTGTGTAGTAACAAATAGTTGCATATACAACGGTACAAGCCGATCCCCAAGCTGATACATACAAACTTTGTTTTTTGTTCAGGCTTAAATGTTGTTTGATTTGCCGAATCCTTTCTATAAAAGATGAGACAGAATGTGTTTGCTTTTAAAATATCACAACATTGAGGCTTTTCCTTGTGTGGTATGTGATCAACATGTTTGACCTTGGCATATTATTATAAGACATACATGTAACACCAAACAAAAGATCAAACTATAAAGACCTTGTTGATTACGTAACTTTAATGAATCAGGATTTAATTGAATTAAGTGATTACAAGTGGCATTACCTTAGTTCACAATCATCAGACAATTGTTGAATAAACAAACCAGTTATAGACTAAAAATATTTCATCTTAGTGGTACTCTAATATATTCATACTTCACTTACCTGTTGTCATCCATCATTGATACTTTTTACAAATTCCACTTATTAAAAGTCTATATAGTTTATTCCTTATCATTCATTATGGGGCCGTATCGACATGAGCTGGATTGACTTGGGGCCAGATTGACTTGGGGCCGGATTGGTTTGGGGCCCGAACGACCGTATACCTTATTGCCATTGGCTTCTTCTGTTTGTTGTCTGACTGTCATTTGACTGTGGGGTAAACTTAAACCACTTGTCGAATTTAAATACGACTTGACATTTATAATCTTAGGGATGAGCTTTTAGATTTTATGGATGCCCTCATTTCTGCTACTGCTGAAATACTGGTAGATCTTATGTTTTAAATCTACAAAAAAGCAATTGAAGTATATTTTGTATGAAGTGCAGAAGAGCTTCATTCTAAAAATGGGAGCATGGTCAATGCTTTTACAACCCTATAAAATTGCTAAAAGAAGCATTCAAACTTTATAATTATATGTTTTTTTACAGGATCACAAAAACACGATTAATAAAAAAATAAAGAATTTTAAAGTTTTAATTTGTTTATACTTTAGTTGTATAATAACAACATGTTAGATGCTTTAATTATCTGTTTTCAGTGGTGTTCCCACAAGACTTGTTACAGAAAGGCTTAGAAGCCAATAACTTTGCCATGTTAGGACTGGGAGACATAGTTATCCCAGGGATATTTATAGCTTTACTATTGAGATTTGATATTAGGTAGGTATAGGGATATTCCATGTATTTATAGCACTATTATATATCCCAAGAGTTGTTGTACTTTTAACCTTTACACTTGAGGAGATAATGAAATCCTCTGGATTATAGCTTTAAAATTTACTATTGAGATATACATGTAATGGGTAAACGTAGGGATATTCCACCTAATTAAAGCTTTACTAGATTTGTAGAAAGATTCGATATATGCAAGTAATTACACCTAGAAGCTTTATAACTAATAAAGGTATAAGGAAAGTTTTGGAATATTTATAGCTTTACTTAGACTTTATGTTATATAGATATTGAGGAAACCCAAAAGACTATTTATATGTCAAGACCATAGGAGTGTAAATGTTAGATTCTCATCCTTTCACTCTGAAGGATTTATGTCTTCAATTTCATGTTAAGTTTGGAACTTTTTATTTTTCTCAGGACGTTTTGAATAGCAAATAAGAAATTTGCAATTTTTTACAACAGTAGATCAAGTTCTAAAAAATCTTTCAGTCTGTTTGCAAATTTGCAGTTAGAAAATAGATTCTCCATAAAACTTATTGAATCATAAAGGATGTCGTAGAAACAATGGCTTATCATTGTAAGAGTGTGTTTAAATGTTGATTTTTTTTTTACAGTCAGAAGAAAGAATCAAGGACCTATTTTTATGCTAGTTTTGCTGCTTACTTCTTAGGACTAGTAATGACCATATTTGTAATGCATTTCTTCAAGCATGCACAGGTAATGTTAATTTGATTGATTAGTGAATGTTTAAACCTTATATTGAATCATCCAGTGCATTGATTAAGATGGTTAATTGTATTATATATAATGGATGATACAGAAGTTTATACAAATTTTGATAAATTATAAAGATTTTATGGATATTGCAATTCTGAAAAAAATTGAGGTACATAATTGTTAGATTATAAGGGTATTATTTATATTTAAAAGCTTAGAAATTTAAATTATCTCTATTTTATATGATTAAGCAAAGTTATGCTATTGCAGTATTTGTAGGAAATTACAAGCCAGGGTATTAAAAGAATTGTGTTTCGGAATACATTTCAAAAAATTGTTTTATATGATAAAATTGAGAATGGAAATGGGGAATGTGCCAAAGAGACAACAACCCGACCATAGAAAAAAAACAACAGTAGAAGATACATATCAAAACAGATATAGGCTTAGTTTGTTGTTTCTGCTCTATATGCTCTTAGTAAACCTTAAATAATGTTTGAATGCTTTAATAAATGTATGCCAATTGAGGAACAAAAGCGGTGACCTTTATTAGTCCCTTCTTAAACTTTGTATTTTGCAGCTTGGTTTTATGTATAAGATTGATTTGTATTTTTCAGCCTGCCTTATTATATTTAGTACCAGCTTGTCTAGGAATCCCAATTGCTCTCGCATTGTTAAAGGGAGAGGTCAAGGCCATGTTCAAGTAAGTACTAGGTCAAAATATTCAACATAACTTCTTGTCAGGTTGTATACACTTATTTTGAATAAACAGCAAAAATATTACAGTTATTTCTTATAATTTAGTTCTAAATTCGTTTAAAACCAGAGTAAAACATTGATGATGTAAAGGTCACATTATATCTATGAGGTGATAAAAAAAACAACGTCAGCCAATTTGAAGATGTGTTTCATCCAAAATTAAATTATTTTACAAAAAGTATGTGAAGTTGCAATAAAAAAATGTAATGGACAGAGCCCAAAGTTCTGTATACACATATCATAGAATGAAGGAAATCTTGTAATATGATATGATCTGGATAAGGTTACATTTGTTTTACACTTACAGCTATACAGCACATTTCAATGAAATGGACAAATTAAAGTACAGATAAAAAAATATAATAATACCAAGTTCCTTCTCGTCTATTATACTTTATCGCACCGCAGGTAAATTATCATGTTGTGATTGGTTTAACGCCGTCACATGGTGACTCCCTATGAGACCGTAGAGGGTTAGTAAATTTCATAGGGGGTTCATGACGCGTTAATGGTGACGTCATCTATTAATGTTGTTGTGTTTATTTTTCAACAAAACACAGCAGAAAAAGTCTAGCGTGCGATAAATTCGTTATACGGTTAACTACTGACCCTCCGGCCTCACCCCCTTTGGATTTTACTTACGCTCTATGGATCCGTAGGGGGTCAGTAGCGAACCATATAACTTATATCAGTAGCTATATTTACAGTTTGAGGATTATACTTATAATGCATTGAGCAAAAGAAACACATTAGATTTACTCTAACAAGTGAAGTTTAAAGTTCACCATCACAGGGCTTTTAATTGGGGTTATTGGCTCAACTCCTTTCAATTGTACTATGAGTAGTAGGTCTATAGAAACATTGATAGATGTAATTGTCCATGTAGGACATTCTTATTTGATAGACACACCGGAACTTCACCTCTTTTTCATGTAAATATGACTGAAAGGAGAAATGAGTATACTTCAAAAATAAGGAAATGATCAACTTTGATTTTTCATGCTTAGGTCAGTTTCGTATATAGTTATTTTGAATAGTACTATAGAGCTATTTGAAGTCAATTCTATAACACCAATTTATATACATTGTAGCTATGAGGATCACTCAGAAGAAAAGACAGAAGATGAAAAGAAAGAAGAGAAAGAAAAAGAAGAAAAAAAGAAGGAGAAATAGGAAAAGAACTTTAAATAGATCTGTGAAGCATTTTATATGTACATGACGTTTTTGTTAGGGGGTGTTGTAATACATTTGATAATTTTTTGGCAATTTTATTTTTATTTCCTGTTTTTATCATTAAAGACTGGAATATCAATAACTAGCAATCAGTTTTCATCTGCCTCCATAAAGTGCTCTTAATTTGGATATAGCTCTCTAAAATAGGAAAGGCTGTTCAACCAAAAAAAATCATAGATGAGGCCATAACAACAACAAAATGGTTAATTTGTATTCCTCTTCTATAGTTTTTAAGAGCCATTTAGAGATTGATATATGAATAATTTTTTTGACTAACAAGGTGTTCTTTTTCAAAGATATGAGGCCTACCCATGCTATTGAAGGCATCATCCAAATATTTATAATGTCTGTCTTGGGGATTTTTAGATATTTCCAACTGAATTTTCTGAAAGCATAATATGAAGCTAAACAACTTTGTGGTGTTATCTCATTGCAATTTCAGAAGTGTCCCAATGATATTTAGTGTATTTTTATGCTGATTTTTATAGTTTCTTACATTGACAGGGAGTTGTTACTCATTGGCACTCATACCACATCTTTTTATATCTAATTAAACATGTGTGTGAGTGCTTAACTCTCCCCTAACCTAGGACAGTGGTGTAACAGCACAACAAACTGTAAAAATCAGTTGCAGTTAACTCAATATATCAGTATGAAGCACTAAAAATAATACACACAAAGCACAGATAAAAGCTTTAATAAACATTGATATATTGTCACATTTAATGAGATAAAGATCCCTATTGATTTTGTGGTTAAGGTCATTGTTACTTAGAGTAGACTGAATTTGTGCAAATAAGTGGTTTGCAGATGCTAATCTAATTTGTTTTTATAAGAGTGCATCTTTTTTGGGAGACATGATCTCATTGAATGAGAGAGAAATCTCTATTGATGATGAAGTCTCTAACTAGGTCTACCGTCAAGGTCATACCACAGTGGTATCAAAGCGCTTTATCATTCATAAGGACACTGACAAGACTAAAAGATTAACCAGAGTGCACATGGTGAAATGTCCCGTCTGTCTTATTGAATTTATGTTGAAAGTCTGTAACACAAAGGTTCAACTGCAAGTATCACATAAACTTATTATGAGGCTAACTTCATACAGGAACTTCTTAGGAAGAAAGATAAGAAGTTAGCAATATCCTTTAAATTTACTTTCCACTATATAGATGATGTTCTCTCACTAAATAGTTCAAAATATGGTGACTATGTTGAACGCATCTATCCCATCGAACAAGAGATAAAGGATACACCAGAAACAGTTAAGTCGGCCTCATATCTTGACACATTTAGAAATTGACAATGAGGGTCTGTTGAAAACAAAACTTTACGACAAAAGAGATGATTTCAGCTTTCCAATTGTGAATTTTCCATTTCTAAGTAGCAACATTCCAGCAGCACCTGCATACATGGTATATATCTCCCAATTGAAATGATATTCCCATGCTTGTATTTCCTATCATGATTTTCTTCATAGAGGGTTACTGCTCACAAGGCAGCTCTTAAACCAAGAGTTCCAAATAGTGAAAATTTTACGGACACCATCACAAGTTGGTTGATCGTTATGGAATAACTATTTTACAGATGATATTAGATATGTTCCTTACGTCGTGACTATAATCCCCTTCCCTTTCATGAATGTGACCTACCCGATAAGACTATTTACGGGGTTTGCAATAACATGAGCAACACAACGGGTGCCACATGCTGCCCCTGAATTGGTAATTTTAAGGAAATTTTGCTGTTTTTGGTTATTATCTTGAATATTATTATAGATAGAGATAAACTGTAAACAGCAATAATGTTCAGCATAGTAAGATCTACAAATAAGCCAACATGACCAAAATGGTCATGTGACCACTTTAGGAGTTATTGCCCTTTATAGTCAATTTTTAACCATTTTTCGTAAATCTTAGTAATCTTTTAGAAAAATCTTCTCCTCTGAAACTACTTGGCCAAATGAAACCAAACTTGGCCATAATCATCATTTGGGTATCTAGTTTAAAAAATGTGTTCAGTAACTCGGCCAACATACCAAGATGGCCGCCATGGCTAAAAATAGAACATGGGGTAAAATGCAGTTTTTGGCATTTAACTCAAAAACCAAAGCATTAAGAGCAAATCTGACAGGAAGTAAAATTGTTGATCAGGTCACGATCTATCTGCCCTGGAATTTTCAGATGAATCGGTTAATCGGTTGTTAGGTTGCTGCCCCTGAATTGGTAATTTTGAGGAAATTTTGCTGTTTTTTTGTTATTATCTTGAATATTATTATAGATAGAGATAAACTGTAAACAGCAATAATGTACAGCAAAGTAAGAACTAAAAATAAGTCAACATGACCAAAAAAGTTAATTGACCCCCTAACGAGTTATTGCCCTTCATAGTCAATTGTTAACAATTTTCATAAAATTTGTAGATTTTTAATAACATTTTCCAAAGAGACAACTGTTATAGATAGAGATAATTTAAATCAGCAAGAATGTTTAGTAAAGTAAGATCTACAAACACATCACCATCACCAAAACACAATTTTGTCATGAATCCATTTGTGTCCATTGTTTAATATTCACATAGACCAAGGTGAACGACACAGGCTCTTTAGAGCCTCTAGTTTTTTTAACATTATCTATGATAATGGAGTCATGGCCAGACAGACATGTACACCATACAATCATGACAATCATTCATACACCAAATATTGTCCACCTCTTGCTTATAGTATCTGATAAACTGACAAAATTACAAAATTGCAAAAAAATATCATTGACCAATGAACCATGAAAACAAGGTCAAGGTCAGATAATACTTGTGAGACATTTTACAATTGTACCATACACCAAACTTAGCTCACTTATTGCTATTAGTATTTGGAAAACCAACCTTAGCACATAACCTAAAACAGACATGTGCACCTTACACCAAATATATTTGACCTATTGCTAATAGAACTTGAAAAAGGGACCAAAACACAAAACAATTTACATTGACCAATGAACCATGAAAGGAGGTCAAGGTCAGATAGTACCTGCCAGATATCTAACAATTGTCCCATACACCAAACAAAGCTGACCTACTGCTACTAGTAGTTGAACAACCAACAAAAGCACAAAAACCTAATATTGACCAATGAACCTTGAAAATGAGGTCAAGGTTAGACGATACAGGCTAGACCAAAATGTACACCTCAAAATTCATTCCATAAACCAAATACAGTTGAATTATTGATTAAAGAACTTGAAAAACAGACCGAAACACAAAAACTTCAGGTCAGATGAAACCTGCCAGACTGACATGTATTCTTAACAATCATTACATACACCACATGTATTTGACCAGTTTTCTTATAGTATCTGAGCAAAGGACATAATCATGTATTTTAAACCTTGATCACCGATCCATAAAATGAGGTCGAGGACAGGTAAACCCTGTCTGATGGAAATGTAAGCTTTGCAAGGAACCCAAATACTTTTAGAAATAATATATAGTTTTCTACTACTCATAATAAGTGAGAAATTCACATGACAAAAGAACTATCAAGCAGTCGATGAATCATGAAAAATGCAGTCAAGAACAATGGACATATAACAGACGGAAACATCGTAAAATAAGGTATCTCTGCATACAAGGTATGAAGCATCCAGGTCTTTCACTTTCTAAAATAATTTTCCAAGGTACTTTTTTGTTGGTTTTTTTTGTGCTTATTCTGCATCATTTGACTACAAATACTTATCGGCCAGTAAGGGTGTTTAATTTGTCAACTTTGGAATACCGTCGACTGTCTGTGGTAATTCAAACACCAAACACAACACAAAAAATATGTAGTTGATAAAAAGCCTGAGTCCGGCAATTTTATATCATCTTAGGTGTGTTTTTTGTAGTAAGTGTCGATTTTTCTTAGCTTAAAATAAGTAATTTATACATAAGATTGTAGTTTTTGCAGGAAAAGCTATGTTCCCAGGACCCCCCCCCCCCCCCCCCCCCCCCCCAGGCGATGCAGTCGATCTTTCAATCGACTAGCTACTCTCAGCTTGTTGAAGTTATAAACGCTCGGCAACTAAAGGACCCTGGCATCTTTCAATTCTTTAATAGAACATAGCTTGTAACATGGCGTTTACCACTGTACATTGAACATTTCGTTTCTCCAATCATCTCTCAATGTTGTCCTATCATCTGCCATTGCATGGTGTAACATCCCCCTAAAGTTAAACATGTGTGATGTTGAATTAAAAACATGTTTTAAAATCACTTTAGAATGTTATTCTTAAAAATAGGAAAAACTTATAACAAAAAGTTTCTCATTATAAGATCTTATAACTGTGGTCTAAGTAATGTCCATTGTGTGAAATTAAATAGCGTTTTAAAACATAACTGGAAGTTACTAGCAGTTAAACCGAGAGCTATTCATACAGGACTTTAAGCAAACTTTGAACTCTACAAAGATTCATGACATAAATTCTGCACACGATGAGTTTCAGACTTTTCACTAACAATAGACGAGCAAATTCCATTAAACAAGAGAAAAACCTTCATATACAACAGAGTTAGGTAATATGCACAGTCCCGGGCCATAAGTATTCGTCACTTGCGATTTTCACTACATATTTCGTATAAAACTGCATTTTTCAAAAAAATATTTTCGGATAATTTCTAGTTTGATATTAAGCAACTGGTACCAATAGAAGCAGAATTGTCATAGGTTTATTTGTTTATTGGGTTATATTTTTTTTTTGTGCGTTATTGTCAATTTCTCACAAATTACATAAATCTGGACAGAAATATGCTATTAATTTCAACCAAATGAAATTGTAAAATGTTATTGTCTGTGTTCACATCAAGAGAAAATAAAAACAACTTCAGACAAAAGAGGGGGGGCAAGGGGTTTAACTGTTATTCTGTTATGGGGTAATTTAATTCTTTGTTATCTGTTATTCTGAAAATATATTAACTGTTAGCTGTTATTGTCTTATTCCTTGTTATCTGTTATAGGACAATTATTTTTATTGTTATCTGTTATTGTGAGATTGTTTTGCTGTTAATTGTTATTGAAAATTGGAATGTTAGCATTTTGACAGCCAATCTTGAGTAGAAATTGAAAAAAATGAACATTGTGATTTGGATGGAAAGTTGTCTCATTGGCACTCATACCACATCTTTTTATTATCACTATTGGGGTCTTTCCATTGGTGATATGGAGGTCACGTATTCGCAGAAGGATTCCAGTAACAAACATCACATAAACATATTTAAAAACAGTGAGGTCCAGGACCATTCCCGTATACATTATTGTTACTCTTTGTAATAAATTCCATTGTCTGTGAACATGTTTTTAGATGTAAAATTTTGTACAAATTATAATTTGTACATAAAATAGGTACAAATTATATTTATTTTTTTACTTTGTACACATTTTTCTAAAAATTATAATTTGTATTTTGACTTTGTACACATTTTTTGTACAAATTATATATATATTTGTGAAAATGACAATTTGTATATGAAATTTGACTAAAATCACTTTCAACAATGTATAACTTTTACAATAACTTATCATATGGATTTTTTTATAAAAAGAAAGCCTTGATACACCGTATATAATTGTAATTCAATGACCAAATAATAAACGTTATGTTGTACTGTTACACCACTGTCCAAGGTTTATAGACACCAACTAACATGTTTAACCCCGCCACTTTCTGTATGTGCATGTCCCAAGTCAGGAGCCTGCAATTCAGTGGTTGTTTTCGTTTATTAGTTTTTAGATAAATCAAGCTGTTAAATTTCTCGTTTTGATTGTTTTTCGTTTGTCTTTTCAATGCCTTTTATATATGACTATGCAGTATTGGTTTGTTGCTCATAGTCGAAGGTGGTATGATGAGCTATAGTTGTTAATTTCTGTGTCTTTTTGTCTCTTTTGGATAGTTGTCTTATTGGCAATCATACCACATCTCCTTTTATACTTATTTACAAAATACAAAAATAGTATAAATGTATCATTTGTTTGAGCATGTGAGTGAAATGTTGCCTTTGGGAATTACACGACATCTTTTTCTTCAGCATTCACACTAGAAGTGCTACTCCTCCTCTTTGTATTTACATGAAAGAGAACCCTGACTATCAATTTTTCGATCGCTTTTTAACTGGTTCACATAATGAAAAGTGAAGCTCAGAAACTGTTGCTGCAAATAAAGATGTGTCTTTAACAGCTTCAAATATTTAATTTCTCGACAAAATATACTTAAAATAAGTGAATATATTTGTCTCTGTTAAGGCCTAGCAATCCATACAACCAGTTATATAATAAGATGTACTGACTGTACTGTATTGGTCCTGGACCGGACTGATTTTAAAATTTCATTTACTGTTATCTGTTATTGTCCCTTTTCAATTCCTTGTTATCTGTTTTACGCCAAATCAATTTACTGTTTTGCTGTTATTGGAACCCCCCTTGCCCCCCCTCACAAAACGATGACTAAATTAACAAATATTGTTTAGACAATTTTCTATCTTTGACTAGGTTTGTCCCCTTATATACCTTAATATAATATAATGTTATATTATGGCATAATGGGAAAAACATTTCTGAGGCAAGTGCCTGTGTGTAGGTAGACGAAATAATTACGATTGACATACTTGGGCAGGCCTGCTATGGATGATTCCGACAACAAAAGTATCACTGTATGCGTATTATACACCATCGTGTTGGAAAAAATATTGATTTTACGGCATAACAAGTTTTAGTGGGGTTGAGAACCGAGAAATCGCCATATAACAGAAATTCGCGACCGGGTGAACATTTTCAAAGAATGCGAGTTAAGTACCTTGTGTTATATTAAGGTATATAGGGGGGGGATATGAGACAAGTGTCTGTGGCTGCTTATAACAATCCAACCAAAATGTCTTCAAAATGTATATTTTTTTTTAATGTGTTTTTATTTGAAATATAGAGCAAAGAAAGTGGCAGGTGACGAACACTTTTGGCCAGGTAACGTAGCTCTAAATCATGCTGTTAACTTGAATAGTTTTACAACGCACTCATACAGATACAGATACAGTGGTGTTCCCTCAGTCTGTTACTAAAAGTAAGTGTTTACCGTCAATATGACCCGGCAATATCAATGTCCTTTTAATCTGCATATAAAACAAGAGGCTCTCAAGAGCCTGAATCGCTCACCTTAATTTATTTTTTTGGTTAAATCTCTCATCAATGATTATTTTGGCTTTTCAATTTATTTAAATGTTCTTTGAATCGTCCTATTTTCTTCAAAAGCAAAAAAAAATCATTTTCTCCTATGTTCTATTTTAGCCATAGGAGCTATGTTTCTGACATACAAGGAAATGAAATATAAAATTTATACTAGATACTCTGAAACTCATTTAGCCTAAGTTTGGCTGAAATTGATACAGCAGTTTCAAAGGAGAAGATTTTTTAAAGTAAGTCAACATGATGAACAAATTGTGAAAAAAGTCTTTAAAGGGCAATAACTCCTTAAGGGGTCAATTGACAATTTTGGTCAAATTGACTTATTTGTAGATCTTACTTTGCTTAACATTTTTGCTATAAACAGTTTATCTGTATCTATAATAATATTCAAGATAATAACCAAAAACTGCAAAATTTCTTTAAAATCATCAATTCAGGGGCATTATACCTGAAAAACCAGTTACCCAATTCGGCTGAAAATTTCAGGACAGGTAGACCTTGACCTAATAAAACTTTAACTTCTTGTCTTATTTGCTCTAAATGCTGGAGTTTTTGAGATATAAGCCAAAAACTGCATTTTACCCTGTGTTCTATTTTTAGCCATGACGGCCATGTTTTTTGACGAAATAAAAAATAAAGCACAAACTTTATTTTGTACACCCTAC
The DNA here is from genome assembly GCF_963676685.1 of Mytilus edulis. Classification (NCBI taxonomy): domain Eukaryota; kingdom Metazoa; phylum Mollusca; class Bivalvia; order Mytilida; family Mytilidae; genus Mytilus; species Mytilus edulis. The sequence goes on along the minus strand of NC_092344.1, from coordinate 116,016,335 downwards.
TGATCATTCAGTTGAAGTTTGGTTGAATTTGGTTCAGTAGTTTTAGAGGAGAAGATTTTTTAAAGTTAGCAAATATGATGAACAAATTGTGAAAAATTGTCATTAAAGGACAATAACCCCTTAAGGGGTCAATTGACAATTTTGGTCATATTAACTTATTTGTAGATCTTACTTTGCTGATCATTTTTGCTGTTTACAGTTTATCTTTATCTATAATAATATTCAAGATAATGACCAAAAACTGCAAAATTTCCTTAAAATTACCAATTAAGTGACAGCAACCCAACAATGGTTTGTTTGATTCATCTGAAAATTTCAGGGCTGATAGATCTTGACCTAATGAACATTTTTACCAATGTCAGATTTGCTCTAAATGCTTTCGTTTTTGAGATATAAGCCAAAAACTGCATTTGACCCCTATGTTCTATTTTAAGTAACGGCGGCCATGTTTTTTGACGGATCAAAAATCGAAGCCCACACTTTGTGCAGGATAATCTAAGGAACAATCATGCTAAGTTTCATCCAAATCCATTCAGTAGTTTCAGAGGAGAAGATGTTTGAAAAATTGTTAACGACGACGACGACGACGACGACGACGACGGACGCCAAGTGATGAGAAAAGCTCACATGGCCTTTTAGGCCAGATGAGCTAAAAAGGTGCTTGAATGATTGAAGGCCTACTTTTATCAAAAAATATTTGACGTAGTATCTATTTAATTGAATGCTCCGTGGAATTGGAATATGAGAAGTTTATTATATAGACTATATATAATAGATTCATATTAATACACCTTATCGCTATTTGTCCGCCATTGCTCACACAGGTTCCCGTAAAATGTTGACGTCATAAAACAAAATATCTGACGCAACAATGGAAAAGTGATTGTTGTTGACGTCAAAAGTTCAAACGGCCGGGTCAGCCGGGATTAGCGATAAGGTGTATGCGGAGTTTGAGGGGTCCTGATCCCGAAATCCCTGGCTTAAAAACTTGAACACGAAATCCCGAGGTCCCGAATTTAAATAAATGAAAAAAACGAATTCCCGAATCCCGAAATCCCGAGCTTAAAAACACCCGATCCCGGAGTCCCGATAAATATCCTATCCCCCTCATAATACCACAGTCGCCTGAAGATTTAATAATTATAGCGAAAAATGGGGGAAATAAAATATTTTTAGTAGTATTAATAAAATATTTTTAGTAGTATTATTATTCTATATAATACTACTAAAAATATTTTATTTCCCCCATTTTTTCGCTATAATTATTAAATCTTCAGGCGACTGTGATAATACACACTCAGGCGTAAAATCGTTCACGTCTACACCGAACTTGTACTTACGTTTAGTATTGGAATTTCCGGTGTTTTGGTTTTGCGGCAAAACAAAATTGTTTGCAATCTGCTTTTCATATACACAGGGAAATGCTTTAGTACCAACTATTTTTAGTGTCAACAAGTATATTGATGATCAAACATTATAAATAATCTTGTATGTATTTTCTTTATTCTGTTTCACCCCCCTTTTTTTGTCTTTTGTCATGCTATTTTTTTCTTTTTGATTGGTTCTTTTGGTTTTGCCATCTTTTGGTAATAATCAATTGGCATACAGGAAAAGTTACATTTTTCAACCTAATTAAAAAATAACAATAGAACTTTTGTGGAAATTAATTATAATTTACACATGTATAGCGATTTATATATAAGAATGTTTCTGGTGGTGATCTAGTCCAAATAATTATGACGTCTGGCAAGGCTATCTGCCCTTTGACTATGTCCAAATAATTATGACGTCTGGCAAAGGCTATCTGCCCTTTGACTATGTCCAAATAATTATGAAGTCTTGGAAGGCTATTTCAAATTTTTGCTTTGACGCCTTCCTGCGATGTAAGGCGTCAAAGAAAAAAATATAATAGCCTTTCAAGATGTCATAATTATTTGGACTACCCTTTGACATGTTTGACGGCTAAAAAAAAAAGATTATTAAATGTTTTCACAATTAATTGTTTTTTGCATAAAATCATCCAAAATTTTGTTTGCCTCCCAACCCAATGAATGTACTAGCGGAATTACACACTTCCTTTCAAAAATTCTGGATGCGCCCCTGGTTTCATTACTTCTTTAACTTCAAGTAGCTTCTTCCTCTTTCGATCAACAATGCATTAACACTAAAGAATTAATACATGTTGTAGCTAAATGTATCTTCCTTATTTCATATTTTTCTGAATAAAATTTTTGTTACAGACATAACCATAGTATGATTGATTAGATAATTAAATATGGAACCTGAGGCAACACATTGTTATTGTAAAGTAAAGGAAATTGATGAAGAGACTCCAAAGTTAACATGTATGAAATGTAGACGACAGTTCCATATAGGTATGATTTATCAGTTTTATAGAGTCAATGACAGTTAAACATGTTAAAAGAATTGAAAAGAAGAGAAAATTCAAAATACAAAGTTTTAATTAAATTTGGAGTTAATGAAGAATTCTAGAAAATGTGGTACAGTAGGGTTTTATTAAATAAGACGGAAAGGGACATTGCCACCAAAATGGCAGATCTAGAGCATCAAGAAAAATCACCTGACTGAGAATTCACCACCAAGAGTTATTTCCAATTAAGTCATCTAGTACGTACTGTATAATAACTAGGAATTTGAGTAATAAAGAGTGTATTCAATTTTATTTATAAATCCTTTATTTGCAGTATCACCATTGAAAGCAAATTTGGCAATCACAAATATAATGTAATACTACATACATGTATGTCACTCAAACATTAACCAAATATTATGTTATTTTTCACTGAACAATCCTAAGTTCTGTAAAAAAAATATGAATTTATAAAAAATGAATTATAGTGAATGAGCAATACCTTTATGGTTTCAAAAATACTTATAAAATTGAGAATGGAAATGGGGAATGTGTCAAAGAGACAACAGTTCAACAAAGAGTAGAAAAGAGCCCAATGCCACAAAATGTCTTCAACGCAGTGAGAAAATCCTAAACCCAGAGGAGGGCAACTCAGTATTTGCTGTCAATACATGTATAGATAGCATGTTGTTTATTTTGGATAATACATGAAATATTTGCAAATACTGTGGATTCATTATTATTCGTGGGATACCATTTTTTGTGGTTTTAGTTGGTACAAGTGAACCACAAATTTAAATGTTCAACGAATCACAAATTTGCTGTTGGGTTGTATACAGACTTTGACAAAACCACGAAATCAGATATCCACGAAAATGCAAAAGTTCCTCAATCCACGAAAATTGGTACCCACGAAAATAAATGAATCCACAGTATACATAAAGCAAATATGTATCAATTAATCTATCTTCTCACAGTCTCATCCATACTTATATTGAACAACCCTGATAGCATATACATGTTCTGTTATTATGTAAACAATATTTTTTATCAGATTGTTTAAAGACGGGAAAGCCATCGTTATTGGCAGGTGATGTATTTTTTCACTTGGTCTGTACTGAATGCAATAACAGTGGAGAAGAAGAAGTAGATAGATTAAAGATGCAATGGTAAATCTTAATAGAATTTTATAGGATTTTAACAGTTCTTCTTTCATTGTCTTTTACATTTCTTAACAATAACTGGATTTGTTTTTTCAAGTTGTGGGCATTAAGTTCAAAGTTTTTAGTTATATTTACCTTTTTATACCCCATAGGAGGGTAGGAGTATGAAATATGGCATTTCAAATACAGTACTGAAAAAAAAGCTGTCTATGCGTGATAATAAAGAATGATTATCAATGAGACAACCATCTATCAAAAGTACCAGGATGTAAACTGCTCTAAAACCTGTAGAAAAGAGGACAAATACATTCAACTTCACACTAAAAACAAAAAGACATCTGATTGCGCTAAATTTACACAACACCACATACAAGCACAACAATAATAACAGGAAAGTCAATGAAAACTATTGATGCAAATCAGGCAATAATAAAATGTCTTTTCCTCTGAAGCTTCAAGTGAATATCTTCCTAAACTTTAAAGGAAGGATCAGAATTCCTTTACAAATATTTTTGATTTTGTGCTAAAACAAATATGCTGACCTTTAGATTCCTATTTAACTCTATGGCAGCATATAGGCGTGCTTCAATTAAAAGGATTTTTAACATTATGTTTAATATAAATGAAGAACCATTTGACTTGATTATTTAGTTCATAGAACCATGCGCTCTATACTTCCTAAGCTTAATTGTGGAAGAAATCCTGAAGTTTTATTATGTATATATGTGAGGAAAACTTAACAAAATGTCCCTTTTGTCTTTCTCTCAATTTTCAGTAACTTGAAATACTTCATTCTAAATTAAGAGACTTAAATATTGGGGCCATAACCCTTACCAATGCCATGGTCATTCATTAATACAATTAACAGATTATGGTTGTATTAATTGATAAACATTTGACTGATTGCAGGTCTCAAGTTGTACTTCTGGCCTTATATAACTTACAGTTATCTGGATGTGTTGGAAAATATGGCTACTTTAGATGGAAGGAACATATATGTGCCTACATAGACAAACACTGGACAGTTTTGTTTGGAGGACAAAGGTTTGTTGATCACTGGATGTTGACTACCCCCGGTATCATAAATTAAAGCAATAATACTCTGTGCATATATAGCTATAGTTAATTGATAGCTTATTTTAAGAACACAGGTGTGATGAACACATCTTTATATTAGATATTCATACCAAAAGTTTAGAAATCAAATCCTGTAAATGACAGTATACCTAGCTTGAGTTGTTTTATTTGATCCTTCACAAGGCACTTTACCTTCTGAAATAAATCAGGTATTAATTGATGTAACACTGAAGAGACATTTTTGTTGAAATGCACAATAAGAGCAGTAATATTGGTACCATCTATAATACTAAAATGACGAGGTCCAATTTGTCAGCCGTCATCACGTAAAAACGACAAATCAGAGAATTCAACTTTATTTATAACTAATATAGTAAAAAGGTGTAGATTAAAAATTACACCACTCCAGGCCCTTTTGTTTTCCACGTAATTAATATTGCCAATAATTAAGAAGTTCGGGGTCGAGTCCGATACCGATACCAATAGTATATTCACCTGTTACCTATTACCTTATCTGTACATTCCGCATCTGAAGCGCACCACCAAACGGTGTATTCAGGATTTATATGCTATATACACGGGTCATAATCACAGGGTTAACACTACTAAATTGTCAAATTGTTACCTATTGTAGTATTTTAATCAGTAAGACTTTCTAAGATAACAATACTAAAAATCTGGACTAAAAATAAGGGGTATAGGTACAATTTTCAATTTGACGTAAAACAGCGAATCAAAGAATTCAACTTTATTTATAACTAATATACCTATAGGACAATGCTGTTGATTAAAAAATACTCCATTCCAGGACCTTTTGTTTTCCAAATAATTAAAATTACCAATAATTGATTAGTTCCAGTTCGACGGGTTCAAACAGAAAGATTTGAATTAAAGCAGTGTATCTTAGGCATGACTTTATCAGATCACAATACTAATAATAAAATAAGGCTTGAGCATAGTTATATACTTTAATTCAGTCACGGACCCGCGATATCACGGGTGTGTTCTAGTTATATATATTCTTGTAGAAAGAAAACTTCATTATGGCATGGAACAGTAGCTGGTACCCTGTCATCTGGATGTCCTCAAGTATTTACCTCAGGAGCCAAGGAATTAGGTGAAAATGGTTGGTGGAGACTGACAGAAATGAAACCACCATATACCAGCCATGGTGAGTAATTATACCCCACGCAACAGGTTGCCCAGGGTAAAATGTTTTTGACCCGTCCGTCAGTCAGTCCTTCCGTCCCCCAGTCCGTCCGTCTGTCAGTTTGTCTGTCCGTCAGTCCTGTTTCTTGTCATCGCAACTCCTCTCAAACTACACAAAAGAATTTCACAAAACCTTTTTAGATAATAAGGACATACTATGTAGTTGTGCATATCGACAGAAAATTGTGATTCAATTTTTTTTCCAGGAGTTACGCCCCCCTTTGAACTTATTTACTTTAATGTACTACTGCAACAATTTGTCATCGCAACTCCTCTGAAACCACACAACAGAATTTCACGAAACCTTTTTAGATTTGAAGGACATATGGAGATGTGCATATCAACAGGAAATTACGATTCAATTTTTTTCTAGGAGTTACGCCCCTTTGAACTTATTTTCTTCAATGTACTGCTGCAACAGTTTGTCATTGCAACTCCTCTGAAACCACACAACCAAATTTCATGAAACTTTGTAGATAATAAGGACATACTATGTAGATGTGCATATTGACAGGAAATTATGATTCAATTTTTTTTTCTTATACAATTTTTTTTCTTACACTTATTTTATTTCTCCGATGACAATGTGGGAGTGTGCTAACTAAGGTTCTTTAATTATCTAAGTATTGATTGAAATAACCAAAAACAATGTTTGTTTCAATCAATGAGAGTTTTTCAAGAGCACACTGTATTCTGAAACTTAATAACAGCTAAAAAAACAACAATATTTGTCTGCACTTAACCTTGAATATATGCTTTGTAGGCAATACATTGTATTTTGTAAATGAGTGTTCACTTCTACCAGAAGGTGTGCTAAAAATATTTTTGAATGTGTCCACTTCTTATTTTGTGTACCTCTTGGAGTTGATTAGTGATACTTATAGTGTGATGTTTATGAAAGGTAACATTTTTGTTGATTTGGTTTTAGTTTCCATACAAACTGCCAGACAGAATAGAAAAAGATTATCTGTATCTCCTGTTGATAGTCTAAGTAAAGTGGAGGGACTCAGGAACAGACGAGGCAAAACTTCCATCGAAGCTGCCATGGAACTGAAAGCTAAAAGAGAAACTCTAACAGTAAATACATTTTATTTCCTATATACTGTGTCTGTAAATCAGGGTGTAAATTGTCAACAATACCCTTATATCACTTGGAATTAGTCAGACTAACAATATTAAATGAATTACATTGTGTATACTGGTATTGACAGATAAATTATATATGACCATTAAGAATATTCACATCTTTAATCCCAGACATGCTATTTGGTCATTTAACATGAGTAGGCATTATCTTTGTCAATACCTATATGTTATTAACATATTGATGAATATAATGCTACCTATGTTAAAATGTGCATACAGCATCATATTAGAATTATTTTAATAGGAAAATTCAGAACTTTTGTTTTTAGGAGTAGATCTATAATTATTTTGACATGATAAATCACAACTAGTTTAGAAAAGCCAACTTTTTCACAATTGAAAGATTAACTTCAAATAGGTAAACATACCTTTTAATAGAATTTTAGATTTAATTTCCTAGCATGCACCCAAACACTAAAGTCCATTTTGATCTTTTGCTTTTTTCAAAATACAAGTTTAATTGTGATGTCACACACACTCATCTCATGTTCTATTGGAATTTGAACATGGGTTTGTTTACAAAGCAAAAGAAGTGTTGGATTAACTAATTTCTTCTGATGTGTATGATGTATGTTTTAAAAATAACACATCTTTTCAAATTAAAATATTATGAGTTCTTAATTCACATGTTTCTCGTATTTCCTTATTTATGGATCAATTTTAAAATTATTCAAACATAAGTAGTAGAAATCTGAAAACATATTGTAAAAGAAAAGATTCTATAGAATTGATGCAATTAAGAATGTGTCTAATAGATGATACTTTTATTCAGGAAGCTAAGGACATCAGGAGAGCAAAAAGTTTCACATCACTAAATACATCCAGCTCAGATAAACAGATTTTTGAGTCTCTTTCTCAGCCCAGTCCTAGTCCTGTACAGAGTAGTAGTCAAGACAATCTAGTAACAACATTCATGCAGTATATAAAACAGGAACCTGTAGATCCAAGCTTTTCATGGTCTCATAATACTAACACCTCATTGAGTAGAAGTACTCTGTCTTCAGTCGATAGTTTTTCTCCTGTAAACTCATCATTTTGTTCTGTGAAAAGTGAAGTTGATGATGACAGTCAGTTCTCTCATGCAAGCAGCTCTAAAACAGATTCATGGTTGACAGAAAATGAACTTAAACCAGAGTGTTGGTATTTCTTTTATGTAACATTTGGGTTTATATTAATGAATTTGATACTTTAATGTTTAAGTTTTTATTGTTCCTTGGACCAAATGTAAACTTTTATAAAAATCTCCTCCTTGGTCACAGTCGTTAAAATAGAACATAAGGGTGAAATACAGTTTTTGGCTCATATCTCTTTAAAAAAAGTAAAAGTGAATTGATGATAAAATAATCAACAGTTTAAAATATTAAACTAGAAATATCAGATCTACAAATAAGTCAGGATGACCCCTTAGAGAAGTTATTTCCTTAAAAGAAGATTTTTACTCCCTTTTGTGTATTTTACAGAAGGAATACATGATATAGAGGAACATACTAAACATGTTCAGCACAATAAGATTTACAATAATTAAACATGTCTGAAATTGTCAGCCAACTCCTTGTAGGAGTTTATTTCCTGTATAATGACTTTTACCATTTATGCGTATTTTATAAAAAAAAAAAACCAATATTTGATAAAAGGAATATTTAATGAGCAAAAAATGATCAGCAAATTTGGATTATTAAGTGATTCATCAACATGGCTGAATAGTCATACTTTTATAGATAAGTATAAACTAGAAACAGTAAATATATGATCATCAATACAAGATCTACAAAAATGCCACTAAATAACATTTAGAATAAACAACCTTAATGTTTTTAAAGATGAATTAATCTTTTTTTTAGTAAATATTCCTTCTTTGTTGATGTCAGCTGATAATACAGATGTGAATGATTCTGACAGTGATTTAGAGATAGACCCAGGAACCATAACTCCTCCACCAGGGTCACCAAGACAGTGTGATTCTCCAATGTTACATGACATTCTGTCCACAGTCTGTGATAATGCTGTAGATACTGAGATGCTATTTCAGGCTACTGAAGGTAGTTTATTTATTCAAGAGTTGCAATAAAAATATTTTCAATGTGACCATATGTAATTCAAATTTTCAAGGTATAAATACATTGATAAAAGATTAAAAAAACAGTAAAATACCAAGTTTGAACAAATCAATGAATGAAAACTGGTACCTTTGTAAATAAGGAATAAAAGATTAGAAAGATGTAAAAAACACTTAAGTTAACATATCTTATCAAAAGAATGATCTCTATCTTATAATTGAAAATGATAAAAAATAAATAAAAAATGAATGTTTATAAGACATCAATTAAGAACAGCACGCATAAGAATTGGAATAATTCTAGAAATAACCAGTTTTCCAAATTCTTTTTAAAAAAAAAAAATTTGCAGACTCGTTGAATTTTAATAAACTATGAAAAGGACAAATTAGAAACATGCTTTCAAATGTTTAATGAGATAATAAATTTAACTATTCAGGAAAAGTTGAAATCCAACAAGAAATTCAAGATATTGACATGTGTGTTGTTCATGATTCTGATAGTATCCAAGGAAAAGGGTTACCAATGGAAACCAACGAGGAAGTAAAACCAGTTAAAGAAGAAGATAATGATTCTGTTGTGGATTCAGAAAGTGAAAGTGAAAACAGTAGTGCTGATGAAAATGAAAGTACAGTACACAGTGATAGAGGAAAATCTACAGGCAAAACTAAAATAGAAAAAGAAAATAAGACCGAAAACAAGGAAAATATACAAGAAGACAAGTAATAACAAAATTTGAATAATTTTGCAAAAATGATATGAAAATAGAAAGAGACGACCAGGGTTAAACAATTTGCCATAGATTTTGCCATCATCTTGGGTTTATAAATTGCTTTAAAAAAACTTGCAGATAATTTCTTAATTTTAAAAGTTAGGGATATTGTATCACAACCACTATTCCAAAAGTCATTTTAGTGATAGTTTCAGTCTATAATGAATTACATAAAATAATTGATTAGACAAAATAGGATTTTAATTAAACACACCAAGGCATTTATTAATTTAAAATGAAGACCATATTGAAATCAATAGAAATCATATTTTATTCTCTCTAAACTGTTTCTGAATCTAATTACATTATTTTTTGCACAAAGGTAACAATTCATGCAACAATTGTATAAGCTTAAATCCAAAAGTACAGGTAAACTTCAAAAACTGATGAAACAAAGGTGAATGGCAGTAGATATTCTTGAAAGGCTGTAATCATGTCAGTAAAAAGATCATAGCCTGTCCGGTACATAGAGATTAATACATGGCCTTTTCCATATCGGCCCGGGTATCATCCCGAGACTCCCATATCAGCCTGAGACGATGTCGAGGTGCTAAAATGGGTCAAGGGATGATACTCGGGCCGATATGGAAAAGGCCATGTATTAATATCTTTATCATATACTTTAGACAATTGTTTTATGTATGGCAAATTAGCAAATAAAATAACTAAAACAGTCAAAAACTTTAAATAAAAGTAAAATTATGAATCCAACAATAACATCACTACCTCCATATTTATTTATCTTCCTATTTAATAGGTTGTTTTAGTTATTTTATTTGTTAATTTGCCATACATAAAACAATTGTCGAAAGTATATGATAAAGATATTAATAGTTCCTCTAAAAGAGGCATTTTGAAACATTGATAATTTGGAAGAGTTTTATGATCATTATTACTTCATGTTTGCTGTACTATAAAATGATTCATAATTGTCAATGGCATTTGTTAGCAAGTACTAAACTATCCCCACAAAAGTTCCCGTAAATTTTGACCTTGTCATAAAAAATATCTGACGTCACAATGGAAAAGTAAACAACCGATACCAGAAATACCGGAAGTAACTTGCATGAGAGGCACTATTATGGGTTTTTTGCACAAGATGCCCCTGATATGGGTTATCAGCCCGGGTGGGAAATTATGGCTTGTGTACTTCCGCTCATTACACATATGCAAAAGCTATCATATCAATGCTAAGTATATGATAAATATAAATAAACACAAGTGTAATAGAATGTTACAGTCTGATATTGAATATATTTAATACAATATTTGTACATACATTTTCTGTTTAATGATTGAAATTTTATTTTGATTTTAGATGCACTTTGATGAGTTTGTATGAAGAAAGACAACTTTTAAAGAAATTAAATGATGCTTCAAACACATGTCAGCTCCCTCCTGAAATAAACAGACTGCGGAGGAAATTAATTATACGACAGGTAACATATAAAGTGTCATGCGCTAAGAAGAAAATGACACAAACTCCACAAACATGTTTACATTGAGTTTATATCTTTTAGTATTAGAAAATCTCTCACAGATCATTCTCCGAGTGTATAATTAACATCATCTGGAGTAATCTCATTCATGTTGTAGCAACCCTCTACAAAACTATTGTGTAGATTTAAGTTTGCTATTTTAATTGAAGTTGTTTGATTATAACTCTTTTAATAATTTAAAAATTCTTTACTTTTCTTTGGTTACCAAGACGGTTTTCATCATTAGAATAGACTAGAACACACCCGCGAAATCGCGGGGAAATAGAGCGTATGTAAACTGTAAAAAAATATACTGACTGGAGAATTTCAGGAGAGATATCAAAAGTCAAAGGTACTTAGGGACTGGGCACATTTTTTTGCCCTCCCCCTATTTTCCAAATACCGATTTTTATACCTTCTGTTTTTCTGTACTCTATGAACATGCATATATACTTTAATTACTATACAGAGAATTTCAGGAGAGGTATCAAAAGTCAAGGGTACTTAGGGACTGGGCACATTTTTTTGCCCTCCCTCTATTTTCCAAATGCCGATTTTTATACCTTCTGTTTTTCTGTACTCTATGAACATGCATATATACTTTAATTACTATACAGAGAATTTCAGTAGAGGTATCAAAAGTCAGAGGTACTTACATATATATATATATATACATCAGTGAACGTCATGAATAATAATGGCTGGGTTGAAAAAATTTGTTGATTATATGGGGAATCACTGAAGCATGAGAGGAACCCCCTCCCTTTTAGGTCAGTCAGTGCCCCCTCCCTTTATATGAAAAGTTCTGGATCTGCCACTGTAAACTAATTGATAGTAAATAGAAAATATTATTCATTTTCGTTTTCTTCCCAAAATAAATAGCAAATATTATTCATTTTTGTTTTCCTCCCAAAATAACCCAAACTGAAACACGTTAAGCAAGGATGATACATGCTAGAACTCAAAATGACAGCAGAAAGTAAATTCATAAACTTTATTCATAGTCTTTGTATGTTCAAAGTACAGAAAAACACAAACCGGAAGTCTAATATGACTTAAAGTTTTGTCCAATGACGGGAAAATATCCGGATGCATTCTTTTTCGTTTTTATCCCAAAATAACCCAAACTGAATGATCATAAGAATGGATGACAAATGCGACTATACATGTTACCTATAGGACACAGAGGCATGATGATTAATTTATTGTGGAAGGAGGAGAAGCGACACCCAAAATCAGGTCTTCTCGTTTAATAGTATAGATATAAATATCAATAACGATATGTTAACTGATTATCTATTTGTAGCTGAAGAGAGAACGAGGTCAACCAATATTTGATATAGACATGGAGATGAACAAAATGGCAAGGAAATGTTGGGGAGACAGCTGGATACAAGAGGTACACACTAATACTGTCAGAGTTCTTTATAAACAGATAACAAGAAATTTTAAATGGTTTATGGAGAGACATTCAGTTCAAAGAACTTTGATTTCATTGTATCAGACTTTGTTAGTTGTTTCAGTCGTTTAGTGATTGTTGAGTATGAAGCATGAAAAACCAGTGAATTGATAGACTTGTTTTGGAGTAAAACTTAGCCATTCATGTATTTAAAACATATTTAACCCTTTTTTTATTTTAAGTTTCATGTAGCTTTAAGGCAGACTTACGGTTGAACATTTTTTTTGTATGATCAACATTGTCGAAGAGAAAATATTACATATGGCTGATTTACTTTGAATAGTCTATAAACAATATGGTTCTTTCTTTAATATAGGATGTTAACAGATTGAATCCACATGGTTTACCTACAAACAGATTTTTACCAGGTGATATCAGGATTCTCGACAGATTTCAAGTAAGTTAATGGGTACAACCATTGTCATGATGTACTATTGTCCATATATCAACAATTTCTCTTGTATGTAACCTTTCTAAAGCTACTCATGAAAAATAACTAAACATGATATTATCTTCATCAGGAAAGGTAAATATATATCCTTTTTTAGGACTCTACTAAAATAAGGACTATTCTATTATTCATAGGGAAAGGCATTTGTTATCTGCATCTTCAATGAGACTGTTTTACAAAAACCAAACCTGAAAATAATCTTGAATAATATTGTAGCACTAGACTATTTTATTTGTTGCCATCATTGATAATATATGTATCCCAAAGCCAAAATGCCCATTTACATGAATTACAAGATTCTAAAAATATGAATCTACATTTTCTGTTGAAAATGAATAGATCCTTCAGAAAGGATTTTATGTTTATATTTTTATACGACCGCAAAATTTGAAAAAATTATCGTCGTATATTGCTATCACGTTGGCGTCGTCGTCGTCGTCGTCCGAATACTTTTAGTTTTCGCACTCTAACTTTAGTAAAAGTGAATGGAAATCTATGAAATTTTAACACAAGGTTTATGACCACAAAAGGAAGGTTGGTATTGATTTTGGAAGTTTTGGTCCCAACATTTTAGGAATTGGGGGCCAAAAAGGGCCCAAATAAGCATTTTCTTGGTTTTCGCACTATAACTTTATTTTAAGTTAATAGAAATCTATGAAATTTTGACACAGGGTTTATTACCACAAAAGAACGGTTGGGATTGATTTTGGGAGTTTTGGTTTCAACAGTTTAGGAATTAGGGGCCAAAAAAGGACCCAAATAAGCATTATTCTTGGTTTTCGCACAATAACTTTAGTTTAAGTAAATAGAAATCTATGAAATTTAAAAACAAGGTTTATGACCATAAAAGGAAGGTTGGTATGGATTTTGTGAGTTTTGGTCCCAACAGAATAAGGGGCACAAAGGGTCCAAAATTAAACTTTGTTTGATTTCATCAAAATTGAATAATTGGGGTTCTTTGATATGCCGAATCTAACTGTCATGACTGTGTATGTAGATTCTTAACTTTTGGTCCCGTTTTCAAATTGGTCTACATTAAGGTCCAAAGGGTCCAAAATTAAACTTAGTTTGATTTTGACAAAAAATGAATCAGTTAGGTTCTTTGATATGCTGAATCTAAAAATGTACTTAGATTCTTGATTATTGGCCCAGTTTTCAAGTTGGTCCAAATCGGGGTCCAAAATTAAACTTTGTTTGATTTCATCAAAAATTGAATAAATGGGGTTCTTTGATATACCAAATCTAACTGTGTATGTAGATTCTTCATTTTTGGTCCTGTTTTCAAATTGGTCTACACTAAAGTCCAAAGGGTCCAAAATTAAACTTAGTCTGATTTTAACAAAAATTGAAATCTTGGGGTTCTTTGATATGCTGAATCCAAAAATGTACTTAGATATTTTATAATGGGCCCAGTTTTCAAGTTGGTCCAAATCAGGATCTAAAATTATTATATTAAGTATTGTGCAATAGCAAGTCTTTTCAATTGCACAGTATTGCGCAATGGCAAGAAATATCTAATTGCACAATATTGTGAAATAGCAAATTTTTTTTTAATTAGAGTTATCTTTCTTTGTCCAGAATAGTAAGCAAGAAATATCTAATTGCAAAATATTGTGCAATAGCAAGATTTTTTTTTAATTGGAGTTATCTTTCTTAGTCCAGAATCAACTTAAATCTTTGTTATATACAATATACAATGTATATTCACTTTTTACTACCAACTGATAAATTAAAATAATCTTTACCATTCAGTGATAACAAGCAGTTTTTTTACATCTTAATATTTTATGATGTATTTAAATGAGTAGTTATTGTTGCAAACTCCATTAGAAATTTTAATTGAGATTAGTTTTGGAATAAGGGAAAGGGGGATGTGATTAAAAAAATTGGGTTCAATTTTTCTCATTTGAAATTTCATAAATAAAAAAGAAAATTTCTTCAAACATTTTTTTGAGAGGATTAATATTCAACAGCATAGTGAATTGCTCTAAGAGAAAACAAAAATTTTAAGTTCATTAGAACACATTCATTCTGTGTCAGAAACCTATGCTGTGTCAACTATTTAATCACAATCCAAATTTAGAGCTGAATCCAGCTTGAATGTTGTGTCCATACTTGCCCCAACTGTTCAGGGTTCAACCTCTGCGGTCGTATAAAGCTACGCCCTGCGGAGCATCTGGTTAGAACATTGCATCAGGTGTTTATGATGTCTAGATACATTTGTAACATATTTTGTCTTTACATTTCAGACTGTAGCCTTCAATTCTAAACTATTAACACAACATAAACCATCTTTTCTGAATAAATTAGTGGGTACAGAGGACGACCAGCTACAGAGTATCATTAGTCCATATACAGCCAGGTAAGTTTGTGTATTGTTGATTGATAAGTTTTTTTGTTTGGCTAGATTATGTTGATATGTTGCATTTAATATTTGTAAACATTTTAAACAAGACTGGGTTTGAGTTTAAAATTTTTACTGGAGCTTAACATTTGACATTGAAAAAAGGCACAAATAAAATGAAGTTGAACATAGAATCAACACCAGTGTTAACATGTAAAGAGTTACTTGATTTTACAAAATAGGTGATGATGTTAGTGTACAGGCGCGGATCCAAAGGGGGGGTTCCGGGGGTTGGAACCCCCCTTTTTTGGACGATCAATGTATTTGAATGGGAACATGTGATTGGAACCCCCCCTTTGTCCTGGGTTAGGAACCCCCCTTTTTTAAAATGGCTGGATCCGCCCCTGGTGTAATAAATAAGGTATAAAACATTTTGTTTATTGTCATGTTCACACAATTTCTTTCCCCATTTTTCCTAAATGATGTATAATAACAGAGAAATATACTCAACTGCATACCCTGTCATAATACTGATTTCATTTTTAAAATTTCTATGTTTTCACTTTATTTCTCCTTTCTATGGCAACTATTGGCACTTCAGGATATTTTTTTTTTTATAGAATACTGAAGCCTTTTATCAGAAGAGATTATGAAACCAAAGCAAAAAAGATGTTATTGTTAGAAGAGATCAAAGCCTATCCTCACAGGTAAATATCATTCCATTATCTATAATACTCAATAAGCAGACTGGTTTTATGTGTCAATTCTCAAACTACCATGTTAAATTTATCAGTATGACCGTTTCCTCAAGCTATCATGCGCATTGTAGTTTTTAAGACTGATTTTAGTTCTATTTGACTTATATTCAGATAACCTGGCATAAGGATACATCCAGGGAAGTATGACAATGACCTAAAAAAAAAATTTAATTTTTCTGCTATTTTTACAAGTGAAATATCTGTTCTCTGCATATGATTGGTCGAAATTAAATATTGACATCATGAAAAAAGGAAACCATGCCTGATGACATCACATATAAAGAACAGTAAGTCAGTAAGTCTTTCAAAGGAAGAATAAAATCATTAGAAAAACAGATTCCACCACTATAACTTGTGTATTACGATATTTCTCCACTCTCAACAGTAAAATTTTAATTATTTAAATGGTCAGCAAGTATAAAAGAAACTGAAAATAATTCAAACTCAGGAAATCAAGAACAAAGAGATTCTACTCCTTTTATAGAGCACAGCCGAGCCTCAACCTCGAATCATCCACAAAAACGGAAATCACTATAGGTACATTAAATATACAAAATGCTAGGTCAAATGAACTTTATTTGAAACAAGTACTAAAGAGATGTGAAATTTTATGTATTCAAGAACATTGGTTATATTCATCTGAGAAACATTACTTGAATACTGTCAGTAATATGCATGAAGTAGAGGCAAAATCAGTTGATGACACTATCGACACTTCAGATATCATATGTGGAAGAGGTTATGGGGGGGGGGGGGGGGGGGGGGGGGTGGCTACATTCTGGAGAAAAGACATTGACAATGCAGTGAAATATATGCCAGATGGAAATGAACGCATAATTGTACTAACAGTGAATACGAAAGAGCAGCCTATATGCTTGATAAATGTTTACATGCCATCAGGAAATGAAAATTGTGATGACAAATATAAAGATATGCTAGCTCAGCTTGAAGAGATAATTGAAAAATATTAGGAAAAATATCAAATAATGCTTTGTGGAGATTTAAATGCGTCACTACATAGAGACAACAGATCAAGAGATATGATTTTAAAACAATTTATAATCAACAACGAATTGGAAATGGCACACAACTATCCAATTAAACCAACATTTTATAACCATAATAAGATATCTAAATCACAGATAGATTATTTTCTCCAAAAGAGAGCTGCGAAGAATATAAGGTACACAGTATCTATGTTCCAGACCATATGAGTATTTGGACCCTACGCGTACGGTCTGACCATACGCGTACGGTCGGACCGTATCAGTATACGCATACGGTCCAGTACGATCTGACCATACATGTTATTTGATCATATGGGTTAAATTGAAACAATCTTTATTTTTAGTTTTACAAATTGTTATTGATAATTTGTTACAATTAGATAGATAAAATGAACAAACGAACAATTGAAATTAGCCTAGTATTTGTTTAATTGTATATATGAATTCTATTTTGGTACTCTCGCCCAAGGTGACACAATTCAAGTAACGTAATATTTTTAGCAATTTCATGTATGCAGTTCATGCATGTTCTTTTGCATTTGTTTTTTTTTTTTGGTAAAGTTGCTAAATATTTTAAAACAATTGAACTCCCACTTTATGTTTACTTCTGATATCTTCAATTTCAGCGTTCATAAGGCCACACCAATTTGATTCCTTGTTCGACGGACCCGCCCGCACTTATTTTTTTCAAAATAGAATATTTTTATTTTTTTTAAATTCCCGCTTCCCGCATCCGGAAATGTAATCATGTCCATTTCCCGCATCGTTTTTTTTGTAAATATTATAAAAAGATATCAACATTTGTTTTTAAATCACAGTCTAACCTGTATATAACGATTTTAAACATAAAAGCACCCCACCACACTGTGTAAATAACTGTGGGAATATTTGTTTTAGCATGAAACCTAGCTATTTATCCAAAGTGGGAGTGATAAATTTATAACAGAAATACCTGTAAAGAACAAAAGATATGTTTCTTTCCCCTTACTTATATTCCCTATCAAAAAATGTTCGTTGTAAGAATAAAGTACAAAGAACTTCTGAAGGATTTGCCTTCAACTGCAATTATATTGTATGCTTGCGAAACAAAACTATCCATAGCCGCCGCATGTTTATGCACCTGTCCTAATTGATTCAGGGGCCTGTCGTTCAGCAGTTATCATTTGTTGATGTTGTTCATTGGTATTTTCCCGTTTAGATATATAAATTAGATCTAGATCGTTGGTTTTCCTGTTTGAATTGTGTACGCTAATAATTTTGGGGTCCTTTATAGCTTGCTGTTTGTTCTGTATCAAAGCCCTGTGTAAAAGGCCGTACTTTAACCTGTGTTAACAGTTAATTATTATCAGTTTGAGAACAACCCTCCCTCAGACAAGGGGTCATTTTACTGATGTAGAAAAGAAAATAGAAATACCAAGGATTTGTATATTTCTTCTATACAAAACCTTTGAAAACTTAGAATTTTGTACTCAAAAAGAGGAGAGTTACATCATATTTTAAACAACTTTTTCAAAAAGAGGGGTCCACTTATTTTGAATAATATTAAACTGTTAAAGTAAATGTGTTAATTTAACAAGGTTAAAGTCCAGGAATATTTATACAAAATTCTTTGACATGTTTTGACCATTTAATACCAGATAGATATATAGTTCTTTGAGAAAATATGAGCCCTTACAAATATATTATAACTTAAATTGATCCCTCATAAAACATGTAAAAGGGACATTTATAACATTAAGGGGTTTTCCCCAAACTGATTATGACTTGAATCTAGAATTGTCTCATTGTCAGTCACACATACATAGACCAGATATAATTATTTCTTGGTGAACAGGGAAAAAATACTTCAGAAATTAAAGAAATGTCAAAGTACAAGTGATAAATCAAGTTTTAATATTGTCAAAACCTACTATTTTATGTTTACAAAACAAAATTATAATCGCTCGCCTTTACTTTTCAAGCTTCGCCTCAAAAATTTGCAAATTAAATATTTTTTTATTAAAATTTTCAAATCGCTCGCTCGCCCCAAATTTTTGAGTCCAAAAATCCGTAGAACAAGAAATTAAATTGGTGTGGCCTAATACAATTAATGTACTACTGATCGACATGCTTAATACAAGAGATTAGCATATTTAATTAGCGTGAATTAAAAACAAGTTAAAATATAAAGTTTTAGTTTCAATTACAATTGAACTTTTTTATATTAATTTGATAGTTAAGTTATGTTGATCTGCTATATGCATTTGTATCTAATAAACTTGACCAACTTTTTAATAATAGTCAGACCGTACGCATACGGTCCGACCGTATGAGTATTTTGAAAAAGTATGCATACGGTCCAGACCGTACGCGTACGGTCCAAATACTCATACGGTCTGGAACATCTATAACAGACATTGAGCCTCTAAATGTTTCTGACCACACAATTGTCAAAATGAAAGTTCTAGGAACATTGAATAGAAAACAACGGCAGATAACAAAAATAGTTAAACGTCCTGATTGGAGAAAATGTGATAAACAAATATACCAAGAAGCCATCACAACTAAACTGAAAGAAATAGATCTAACTGAAATTCAAACAACATCAGAAGCAATTGAAAATTTAGAGAATATCCTACATTATGCAGGAAACCTTTCTATCCCAAAGCATAGAAAACAATCAGTTGTTACAAAAAAAGGCAAAAGTATTTGAAACCGAGACATAAACAATGCTTCTCGAAAATCTAAAGAAGCCTTCTACATATGGAAGCAAGATATGCAAAATCACGAACTTAAAAATGAAATGCAAACTGCAAAAAGGCGATTAAGGAGTGCACAACGTAAGGGCACATGCTTCGCAAAGAATAGTACTTACAGAGAAAATTATGAAACCAAGCCAAAGTGATAACAAACTATTTCATAAATTAATACAAAACCAACGAAGATCTGATACTTCAAATCCAGACATAATGGTTTTCAATAAAAACGCCTTAGAGGAAACTTCAGATGGATGGAGGGACTACTTCTCAGAACTATTTAATAATGACATTGAGAATGAGATTGGTGAAGAAAAACTTAACCTCGTAAAGATCCAAAACGAAATCAATGAATCTATAGAAAAAGAAAATCTACAACCAATAGAAAGAGCGACTGTAGATGAGGTCCAGTCATCAATTTGAAAGATGAAAACAGGAAAATCACCAGACATTAATGGAATTAGCTCAGAGCATTTCAAGTATGGAGCAGAAGAGATTGTACCATTTATAGTATTTATCATCAATTTAATTTTTGACAATCTAGATGTGCCAGAAAAAATAAAATCTGGAACCGTTACTCCAGTATTAAAAACCGGCAAAGACAAGATGTACACAGAAAATTACAGGGGTATAACAGTTACTAATACTTTTTCAACTGTACTTGAAAGTCTCTTAAAAGACAGAATTGAACCAACTCTACTACCAAAACAAAGTAAATTACAGCGTGGTTTCACAGAAAAGGCATCATCACTTAATACAGCGTTTATTGTTACACAAACAGCAGACTGTTATAAGGAACTCTTCAGAGAAATTTTTCTACTTACCCTTCATGCCCAAAAGGCCTTTGATAAACTCAATCATGAAATACTTTTTAACAACTTATATCATGACAAAATTTGTGGTGGAATATGGATACTTTTACGTAATTTATATAGAAATATGTCTATACAAGTGAAATGGAATAATAGTCTCTCAGGTGAAGTGAAAGTAACACAAGGAGCAAAATTGTCAACAATGTTGTATAAGAGATATAATAACAATATACTGAAAGCACTAGAAAGATCTGACATTGGAGCTGAAATAGGAAACATAAAAGTAATGGCCCCAACGTGTGCTGATGACATAGCTGTATTGGCAGAAAACCAACATGAAGTACAAGCATTATTAGACATTGTTGAAAACTGTACAAAACAAGATCTAGTAACTATAAACCCAAATAAGTCATATTTGGTACCTATCACTGAATGTCATAGTAATTTCTCAGTATACCTTGGAAAAGATGAGATAACCCAAAAGAGTGAAACAAAACATCTAGGACTGATACGAAATAGTAAAAACAAACTGAACACTAAAGATCGACTAAAACTGGCAAGGAAACGAGCATTATATGGAATAGAAGTAATGAATTTTACTGAGTCAGATATCCTTAAATTAGAGCGACTACAGTTGAAAGTATGTAGACAAATTCAGGGTCTTCCAGAATGGACAGCAAATATTGCCACTTACTCACTTCTAGAAGTGGAGCCCGTTGAGGTAGTAGTAGACCGTTTAATATTAACATTCCTAGGAAATCTCCTCCACAACAAAGAAACTTTAGAATTCAAAATTTTAGAAAGACAACTAAGTATGACAAAACGCAATGGGCAAAGTTACATTATCAAAGTTATTCAGAGATTAGAGAAATATGGTTTACCAGAAATTGAAACTTTATTAGAGAATGAATATGATACTCTGAAATGGAAAAAAACAGTAAAGAAACATATAATACACTACTGGGATGGAAAGTGGCAAGAAGAGAAACAACAGAAGTCAACCTTGAAACTACTAAATATTCAGTCACATACAGGAAATGCTCATCAGATATGGAAATCTGTACCGAACTGTCATATTGAGGTGAAAAAAGCTGAAGTAAAAGCCAGACTGTTAACAGGAACTTATACTCTACAAGTTAATAAAGCCAAGTTTAGTAATAACAAAGAAACAGCAAAATGTAAAATGTGCCTAAATGATACAGAAGATTTAGAACATTTTTTATTGATATGTGACAGATTAGAAGACGTACGGAGAAAACACTTGGACACTCTAAAGTGTTATATAGAAAACATAAAAAAAGGAACGTACAAAGATCTTGAAAAAGATGGACTTCTAATGAAACTTATTCTTGACTCTACATGTGAAAGTGTGAGAACATCTATTCACTTGAAAAAGGACAACTATACTGATATTGAACAAATAACAAGGACATTCTGTTATGGACTACATGTGAGGAGAACTTATCTCCTAAAAGATGAAACATAAGAAGTTATATTATAGACCGTGTGTAAATAGACTTAAAGTATGCCAAATGAACAATGCTTTTAGTATACGCAATAACCAAGGGTGGTGAGATAACTGTACAGTTTAACGTAAGTTGTAAATATCTTTTCTTAGACTATATTTTTAAATTGATGTATCCCTTTGGGAGTGCTCCTGATAGAGGAGGAAATTACCAGTAACAGTAACTGTAACAGCAAGCCTCACACTTTTTAAAATATTAGAATTCAACTGTCTCGAGTGGAGAAATATTGTAGCACACTTGTTGCAGTTATGGAATCTATATGTCTCTCTCTTTTGAGAAAATTGACTATGCATTTTTAATTCATTGAATTGTTAAAGTTGTATGGTAAATATTATTTCTCAGGTACATGTACTAACTGGTTTTCACACCAAAGTTGTAAAGGAAGTTTATCAAGCCAAATATAAACTTTTTATATCAGTTGTTATTTAGTTTTAAAATCTATTCAACAACAAAATTACTTCATGCATTATATTTAATAGCATATTAATTGCACACAGATTTACCTTAAATGTTATTCATATTACATAATATATCTTAGGGAGCTACCATTTGATTTTTATGGGGGGGCTAGGATGAAAAATTTTGTCCTGCATTTTTTTTTAGCTGTAATCTTTGTCCTGCATTTTTTTTTAGCTGTAATCTTTGTCCTGCCTTTTGATTTTTCACTCTGTTCGGTCCTGCCTTTTTTTTTTAGTTTATCCTGACTTTTTTTTACCTAAATTGTCGTCCTGACTTTTATTTTTTTGCAAGTGCCTCATCCTGCCTTTTTTTTATACTCAAAACTCCTGTCCTGCCTATTTTTTTCAAATTTCATCCTAGCCCCCCCCCCCATAAAAATCAATTGGAAGCTCCCTTATCAAATTAAGATTTGTTTTTTTCTGCTTATTGATAGAAATGATTCCTCTTGGATACCTGGGAAGTTACCACCAATAGATTATTGTTATGTACGTCCACAACACATACCTTCAGTTAACACATTGTGTAGGGAGTTTTTCTGGCCAGGAGTTGATTGTAAGTTAAGTTACTATAAATCTTGTTCATTTATACTATTAGAAACATACTGATGATATTGATAGAATAAATATGACTTCTGAAAAATGTTTTGAAATCTTGGCCAATAAATTAATGGTTTGTATATCTGAATTGTATATTATACTGTTAAGTGGCATCCACTTCAAAATAATGATGCAGATAAAAGCACATCGGTTTCACTGTTGATGGTATAGGTATTCTATCTAGTCCTTCATGTAACTCGGTGAATGTGATGAATATTTTCAACTCGACTCCTCGACGTAGACGCAGTCATGGTCATCGTCATTATACATCACCTTCTCTGCATGATGTTTCTATTAATGACTTGCTGCCATTCATACAAAAGCCGTTAGGTATTCATCACATTCGCACGAAACTTTATTCATTACCCCTTTCAAAAAATTCATTCTCTGTTCAATTTATGTTTGGAATCCACTGTTACAAACCCTCATTCAAATCAATACAAACTTCAAGCTATAATTTCGGATATTGCAAGTCACAGACTTTTCAAGCCAGTTCGCATTGGAAAAGATGAAAAAGAGAAAAGATCTTTTCTAAATCTTTCCTTTGCCAACAAAGGTCTCGATGGCGTCAACCTAGGCAATATCCTTCATCATAAATTAGGTCAATCGAAAATACCTCCTTATTTCAAAGACCAGTCTGTACCAATAATTTCTTATACCTATACCAAACCTATTGCAACTAAAATTTTCAATTACAAACGCGTTTTGCAGGATCTGGATATTGACGACTTCAAGTCTAAACCTCCTGATTGCACTTGTGCTAGTTCCCAATTCACATATAATCCTGCTGGCCACGTTATTACCGGTGACCTTAACATTGTTAATAACACTTCTCTACGAAATGCATTATCGAAAGGTCCGAAATATCGTGAGCCTAAATCGATCAATTGGAAATACAACTTTAAAATTTTGATGGATTCAGTCGAGGATTATGCCAGACAATGGGCTAAGCGCGAGAAGGAAGACGTAGACACTCTTTCCAAATGGAATAAGGCAGTGAGGTCGTTGATACAAATCAGAATTAAGAAACTGAATGGGTCCATCAATGCCCATGCTACGTCAATCTTTAAAGACCCAAATGTTGCAAAAGACCTATCATAGGTCTGTTCTATGTTCCTTTGGAATTTCAACCAAAGATGAAGAACTGGATGTTCCATCACTGTATTGGATGCCTAAACTACATAAGTGTCCTTACAAACAACGGTATATTGCTGGGTCTTCCAAGTGCTCCACGAAACCTCTTTCTAAATTATTAACATCTATTTTATCAGTAATCAAATATGGGCTGTAAAGTTATTGTGAAACTGCCTATTCTAGAGGTGGCGTGAATCAGATGTGGATACATAAAAATTCCAAAGATCTTTTAGAGTACATACAATCTAACTCTCTTTCATCTTGTAACAGTATTAAAACATTTGACTTTTCTACTCTTTACACAAGTATTCCACATTCCAAACTAAAAGACAAATTGAAAGAGTTGGTATTACTTTGCTTCATAAAAAAGAATGGCCAACGTAGATACAAGTATCTTGTCTTAGGGGGGGATAAATCCTACTTTGTAAAGAATCACTCTGATTCAAACAAAAAATTCTCTGAAACTGATATTATCAAGATGCTTGATTTCTTGATTGACAACATATTTGTTATGTTCGGAGGACGTGTTTTTCAACAGACCGTCGGCATTCCAATGGGAACAAACTGTGCCCCTGTACTTGCCGACTTGTTTCTTTATTAGTATGAGGCTGACTTCATGCAGGAACTTCTTAGGAAGAAAGATAAGAAGTTAGCAATATCCTTTAACTCTACTTTCCGCTATATAGATGATGTTCTTTCACTAAACAATTCAAAATTTGGTGACTATGTGGAACGCATCTATCCCATCGAACTAGAGATAAAGGATACTACAGATACAGTTAAGTTGGCTTCATATCTTGACTTACATCTAGAAATTGACAATGAGGGTCGGTTGAAAACAAAACTTTACGACAAAAGAGATGATTTCAGCTTTCCAATTGTGAACTTTCCATTTCTAAGTTGCAACATTCCAACAGCACCTGCATACGGGGTATATATCTCCCAATTGATACGATATTCCCGTGCTTGCATTTCCTATCATGATTTTCTTGATAGAGGGTTGCTGCTCACAAGGAAGCTATTAAACCAAGACTTCCAAATGGAGAAGTTGAAATCATCCATTCGTAAATTTTACGGACGCCATCACGAGTTGGTTGACCGTTATGGAATAACCGTTTCACAAATGATATCGGATATGTTCCTTACGTCGTAACTACAATCCCCTTCCCTTTCATGAATGTGACCTACCGAATTATACTATTTACTGGATTTGTAATCACATAAGCAACACGACGGGTGCCACATGTAGAGCAGGATCTGCCAACCCTTCCAGAGCACCTAAAATCACCCCTAGTTTTTGGTGGGGTTCTTGTTGTTTATTCTTTAGTTTTCTATGTTGTTTCATGTTCACTATTGTTTTTCTGTTTGTCTTTTTCATTTTTAGCCATGACGTTGTCAGTTTGTTTTAGATTTATGAGTTTGACTGTCCCTTTGGTATCTTTCGTCCCTCTTTTGTATACATGTGAAAATCATCCTATGCTAAAAATGCTTTATATTTTATAGATGATTATATTTTAGAGGCAGAAGTTTATCCACATATTACCTTTGTTAAAAGTTGTCTTTCTGTATTGACTGTGTAACATCTCTGACTCTGTTTGATGACAAATTTCAATAATTCTAGTCAAAGCATCTGGTACAAACATGTGGGCTGTAATAATTATACCTGAATTGTTTTGATAAAATATTAAAGTTTAGCATTGAATAATATTTATCATTTAAAATTAATTAAATATTTTTCATCACTTTATTTCATGTTAATTTAAAAATAAATTTTCTTTTTATTGTTTTTTAGTGTCAGAGTGTCTTCAGTATCCAGATTTCAGTATTATTGCTTTATTCAGGTAAAATAAACATGAATTATTTGGAATTTTTTTCAACTTTTTAAAACTAGACTTATAAATCATTAAATTATATAGTTTGACACACCATAGATGTACAGGATGGCCGGTTGTAGCCGGAAACAACAGAGAGATAAACAAAGTGATTTATTAAATGTCCAAAATAATTGTAGTTCATTGTAAATTGGAGATGGTTCTGCAGACATATGAATATTATGGTAAACCAATAAAGAAATGTATGCTCTATAAGATGTATGCCATGAAAAACTATTAATTACTAACAAAGAAGGAAAAATAACAATATTGATATTGGATATTTTGTAGAAAGATTGTGATAGGATTTGCCTTTATGGTGCCAGATGTATCCTATAATGAAGCCTACATATCCTTTATTTTCACACATCCTGAATGGAGAGGGGCAGGGATTGCCAAGTTTATGTTGTATCATTTAATTCAGGTTTGTATAATAGTTACTATAAAACAATATTACTATCACTAACATTTTGAAATTCATGGCACAAATAAACGTCTCATTTATAAGCACAGCTGTCTTTCACCTATGGAAGATGAGAAATATTTCATTAAATGTATGTATTCTGGTTGATTGTTTGATTGTTCCTTGCTTTATGTTAGTATGTACTATGGACAGAAATAGTATTCCTGTTGCTTTATTGTAATGTACCTTGAGGAATGTGTACAAATGTATGGCTCTAATCTGAATAAATCTTTTTCCAACCAAGTATATTGTAATATTTTGAATTCCTACAGCAACAATTTGTGTGTTAATATACCCTTACTTATATACCCTTACTTATATACATTTATTTTACAGACATGTATGGGTAAAGATGTCCGACTTCATGTTTCAGCCACAAACTCTGCCATGTTACTCTACCAAAAATTTGGATTTAAACCTGAAGAGTTCATACTAGACTTTTATGACAAATACTATCCTGAGGACTCCAAAGAATGTAGACATTCATTTCATCTACGACTGAGGCGGTAGCATATGTCTACTGTAAATAACAAATATTATCCTGAGGACTCAAAAGAGAGTAGACATTCATTTTATCTGAGACTGAGGCGGTAGCATATGTCTACTGTAATAAAAAATATTATGTTGAAGTCTAAGAAGAATGTAGACATTATTTCATCTGCGATTGAGACAGTAGCATATTGTCTACTGTAAAAGACAAACACTATCCTGAGGACTCCAAAGAATGTAGACATTTATTCCTCTGTGACTGAGGCAACATACATCTTCTGTAGATGAAAAATACTATCACGAGGACTCAAAAAAAACATAGACATTCATTTCATTTGTGAATAAGGCAGTAACATATGTCTACTGTAAATAATAAATATTATATATCATGAAGTCTCAAAAGAGAGTAGACATTAATTTCATCGGTGATTGAGGCAGTAGTATATGTCTACTGTTAAAGTATTAGATATTAAAAACTAATGATGATTTGTTGCAGTTGTTTTATGTGTTTTCACCTTATTTAATTAAAGCACTATTCTAAGATTTTACAGAAGGAAGTGTTAAACACTACTTGTTCATATAGAGAACATTCTTCTGTTCCTATATGTGCAGTAGTATTATAAAGTATGACACAGATACAGAGCACTTGACACTAACCCAGGCCAAACAAGGAATTAAGTTTTGAATTATTTTAAGAAATGTCAAGGTTTAAAAATATGAGTTTCAGCCTGATATTACAACTGTTTCCAATCTGATTACCAGTAAGTAGTTTTCACTGTACAAATACCATGTTTTAAGGCATATGATCTTTCAGTGGCATTATTATCAAATTCAACTGAAATAAGTGATCAAAAATGGTACATTTATGTTATAGTATGCTGACAAACACCTTCATTAAGAAGAAAATATCAGATTCAAAATATTGTTGATTGGACTAAAACATTCATAATTTTTTTATGTTTTTGTTTTACTTTGATTTCTTTAAATTGATAAAATCTAACATTTTGAGAACTTAGTATTAACGGTAATGCAGTTTTTTATGGAATTAAAGTATTTGCTTCTTTCCATATTTCTTTTGTTATCTGGAAACACAATGCAAACTGGATATTGCAATCACATTATTCATATAAACATGTTCCACTGGTGGAGCATGGGCTGCTCACCTCTCTCCAGTATTACAGAGTATAATCCTGTATTTGTAGAGTTTGTGTAGCTCAATAGTTAGACATCTGCAATGTGTCATGTTCCCTTATATTTTTCTCTTTTTCTTTTGACTATAATGCTGTTCGTTTTTTGTAAAAAAAATGATTTAGTGCAATAATAAAATGTCAACAAAAAAGACAACTTATTCATTTTGTTTTCAAACCTAAGAATCAGCTTCAAACTTTGTATTGTGAATCATTCAAAATGAGAAAAAGAATAATCAGAGAATTAACTTAGGATCACTTAGTAATACTTTTCTGGTCTAAATCAACTGAATAATGTTTGAGCACACAATATGCTTGGATATAAAAAATAACACTTTGATGCATCAGAATCGTTTCTTTTAAACCTTGGAATGAACAAATTCATAAAGAGTTGAGGAGCTATAGGACCAAAAGGATCCTTAAAAAATATACCAGGGTGGTTGGACTTGTATACTATTGATTGAATATTCTTCAAATGTTAATTCTGTTACATTAACCTGTAGGTTTTCATTTTTTATACGACCGCAAAAAATTTTATTTTTCGTTGTATATTGCTATCACGTTGGCGTCATCGTCGTCCTGCGTCGTCGTCTTGTGTCGTCGTCGTCCGAATACTTTTAGTTTTCGCACTCTAACTTTAGTAAAAGTGAATAGAAATCTATGAAATTTTAACACAAGGTTTATAACCACACAAGGAAGGTTGGGATTGATTTTGGGAGTTTTGGTCCCAAAATTTTAGGAATTAGGGGCCAAAAAAGGCCCAAATAAGCATTTTCTTGGTTTTCACACTATAACTTTAGTTTAAGTAAATAGAAATCTATGAAATTTTGACACAAGGTTTATGACCACAAAAGGAAGGTTGGGATTGATTTTGGAAGTTTTAGTTCAAACAGTTTAGGAATTAGGGGCCAAAAAAGGGCCCAAATAAGCATTATTCTTGGTTTTCGCACAATAACTTTAGTATAAGTAAATAGAAATCGATGAAATTTAAACACAAGGTCTATGACCACAAAAGGAAGGTTGGGATTGATTTTAGGAGTTGAGGTCTGAACAGTTTAGGAATTAGGGGCCAAAAAGGGGCCCAAGTAAGCATTATTCTTGGTTTTTGCACCATAACTTTAGTGTAAGTAAATAGAAATCTTTGAAATTTAAACACAAGGTTTATGACCATAAAAGGAAGGTTGGGTTTGATTTTGGGAGTTTTGGTCCCAACAGGTTTTTAGGAATAAGGGGCCCAAAGGGTCCAAAATTGAACTTTGTTTGATTTCATCAAAAATTGAATAATTGGGGTTCTTTGATATGCCGGATCTAACTGTGTATGTAGATTCTTAATTTTTGGTCCCGTTTTCCAATTGGTCTACATTAAGGTCCAAAGAGTCCAAAATTAAACTTAGTTTGATTTTAACAAAAATTGAATCCTTGGGGTTCTTTGATATGCTGAATCTAAAAATGTACTTAGAATTTTGATTATTGGCCCAGTTTTCAAGTTGGTCCAAATCGGGGTCCAAAATTAAACTTTATTTGATTTCATCAAAAATTGAATAATTGGGGTTCTTTGATATGCCAAATCAAACTGTGTATGTAGATTCTTAATTTTTAGTCCCGTTTTTAAATTGGTCTACATTAAATACCAAAGGGTCCAAAATTAAACTATGTTTGATTTTAATAAAAATTGAATTCTTTGGCTTTTTTGATATGCTGAATTCAATCATGTACTTAGATTTTTGATTATGGGCCCAGTTTTCAAGTTGGTTCAAATCAGGATCCAAAATTATTATATTAAGTATTGTGCAATAGCAAGAAATTTTCAATTGCACAGTATTCAGCAATAGCAAGAAATATTCAATTGCACAGTATTGTGCAATAGCAAGAAATTTTCAATTGCACAGTATTGCGCAATAGCAAGAAATCTTCAATTGCACAGTATTGTGAAATAGCAAATATTTTCAATTGCACAGTATTGCGCAATAGCAAGAAATATCTAATTGCACAATATTGTGCAATAGCCAGAAATTTTCAATTGATTGGAGTTATCTTTCTTTGTCCAGAATAGTAGTTGAATCAACTTAAATCATTGTTTTATACAATACACAATGTATATTCACTTTTACTACCAACTGATAAATTAAAACAATCTTTACCATTCAGTGATAACAAGCACTTTTTGTTACATTTTAATATTTTATGATGTATTTAAATGAGTAGTTATTGTTGCAAACTCCATTAGAAATTTGAATTGAGATCAGTTTTGAAATAGGGAAAGGGGGATGTGAAAAAAAATGGTGGGGGGGTTAAATTTTTCTCATTTCAGATTTCATAAATAAAAAGAAAATTTCTCCAAACATTTTTTTGAGAGGATTAATATTCAACAGCATAGTGATTGCTCAAAGACAAAAAAAAATATTTTAAGTTCATTAGACCACATTCATTCTGTGTCCAAAACCTCGTATAAAGCTGCACCTTGTGGAGCATCTGGTTTTGGGTATACAGCCTCAGATTCTTCTAGGTTTGTTTTCGTCAGGTCCATTTTTTTTGTGTGGTACTGTACAATATCCAGAGGTCATTGGTTCATTGTTCATTTTTTTTTTTTTTGCTAGAACGGCAATGTCATCTGCACATACAGGTGCTGGGACTTGTATTTCACCAATTTTTGCTCCAAGGCCTCTTTTGACATTACTCTACAGTATAACATTATTATAATATTTGTAAAGGGTAGTTGATAAATTTGCGCCTTATTGATGTTTTTCCTACAATACATTTACCCAATCCATATATTGTCTTTCCCTTTTTATAATCATGCATACTCATTTCTGTTTATCTTCTATTGATTCTGTTAGAAATGCTGAACATAGGGAAGCTACTTCCTCTGTAAATTCATGTTGTAGACTATTTTGAATGGTGTTGAAGACAGTATGAACTCTTAGTTTTGAGTATAATTTGTAGCATTTTGGTTAGTTTCAGTTATATATGTCCATATAACACGAAGAAACGTGTTTGTCTAGAGAAATAAGGTAATAATCTATAGAATATTACAACTATTTTTATATTACGCAATAGAGTGTATGGAGCTTGCATACCCGTGAAAGCTTCATAAAATTCCGTACAAACAGCGGTATATTGCTGGTGTTTGCTGTGTATAGGTGAATATATCTAACTCATTAACACTTTTCATTTTACATAATAATGAAATAATTAGCATTTAATCTGTTTTGATTTATATAATAATCAATCAATTGTAAACTAAACTTCACCATAATAGGAACATTAGTTATACTCATCAACATATAAGATAAGTTCCTAATATCAGTGGAACAAATATAATACAGAAGGAAAAATTATTCCATGACATAATTTCCGCAGAACAAATATTATTATAATATTGTTTCCCTAAGGAACAAATATTATTAGGAACAAATATACGTTGACAGGGGATTATAATTTGTACAAAATGCTACATGTTCACAGACAATGGAATTTATTACAAAGGGTACTAATAATATATACTGGAATGGTCCTGGGTCCAATTAATTTTATGTATTTATGTGATGTATGTTACTGAAATTCTTCTGCAAATACAGAGCCACCCGATATTACCAGTAGAAAGACCCCAATAGATATACATTGTAAGAAGATGTGGTAAGCGTGCCAATGAGACTAGTATCCATCCAAATCACAATTTTCAATTATCTTCAATGTCTACGGAAGACTGGCTGTCAAAATGCTAACATTCCAATTTTCAATAACAGTTAACAGCAAATAGATTCTCACAATAACAGATAACAAAATAGATAATAGTCCTATAACAGCTAACAAAGAATAAGACAATAACAGATAACAGTAAATATATTTTCAGAATAACAGATAACAAAGAATTAAAATGCCCCATAACAGCATAACAGTTAAACCCCTTGCCCCCCTCATAGAACGGTTGTAGAAAATATTGCATATCACAATAGAAAATAGTTGTATATGTTTATACATTCTTCGATATCATAAAAAAAAATAAGAAAATAAGGAGAAACCAATCTTTCTTCTGTCTATTAATGTTCCGTCATTGTGCCGGATGTTAGATACCATCGAGTCCGATCAAATTTTGCCGGTGTGGTTTAGACACAGTGACTCTATCTTCTTCCGTGTTTAATACAATAGTTACAAATGATGGTCTTTACAAAAAAACATATGGTCAGATTTTCGTGCTTTAATGATAACATTAAATTTTGCTATCATTAATGATGTGATATACTAGTATCTAAGAGACGGTTGGCGAGTATCATATTAAAAAACTTTCCCAATATATTATAGATATGAGCAAAGCCTGCTGGTTTATTTTAAAATATTTATAGATGACAAAGCAGTTTTGGAAATTGAAGGGTCAATTTCATTTGCTGAACAATATTGTTCATAAATATTCAGTTATTCTCTAATAACTAGATATGTCAACTTGGTGAACAATTTTTAATCGAGTACTGTTTGGTTTTATCGGGCGATACTTGAGTACTCACTCGGTAACATATCTACAATATGGAAACACAAAAATACGTATTTACATTCTGTGGTTTATTATTGAACGGACGCATAACCATTTAAATAAGTATTTGTAACAGCTTATTACCTACACATACTAATTAAGTAAAACAAATATAATTAATATAATTTAATAAACATCTTTTCAAAATGATGACAAGGAAAACCCATATCCAACAATTTCAGAAGCTGAATCAGATTTTTTTATACGGGGGGCCCACTGACTGTTCTTGTTTTATTTACCGGTAGGATTAATCAGTGATGCCTATTTAATCTTTCGAAAGAGGTTAACAAGAAGATCAATTTTACTTGCAGCAAAATGCATTGAGTGTGTATGTAAAGTTAATATCTTTGACTTGCTAGCTGAGCCGTGAAGTCTTTATGAGGCTAACTATACTAATTTCCTTTAGGAGTAGTATAGTCATACATACTATAGTCTACTCTTAAAGGAGGGTAGTATATCTAACCTAATAATGATTTTACGGTTCCACTAGCAAGCAAGCTACTAGTAACCAAAGATATTACCTTTACTGACACACTCAATGCATTTTTACAATAAAGAAAATATTCAAACAGGAAACCGATTAGTCGAATATCTTTTTCTTACTCGAGTACTCGTTGAAATCCCTTCTAAAAACTGAAGTCGTTCTTTGAGTTCATCTTTTGATTCTGTGAACATTTTAATATGGTTTGATCAATCTGATTGGGCATAGACACTTGCATTGTCCATTTCTTAACCCTACAATTCACCAATCAATTACCAATACTGCTTGAGTTTTTCATTATCAAGTGTTTCTATTTTGTGGAGGAACAACTGTTAGGGAGCTACCATTTGATTTTTACCATTTGATTTTTAGGGGAGGGGGAGTTAGGATGGAAAATGTTGTCCTGCTTTTTTTTTTAGTTGTAATCTCTGTCCTGCCTTTTTATATTTTACTCTATTCGATCCTGCCTTTTTTCTTACTAGTTTATCCTGACTTTTTTTCCACTCATCCTGCCTTTTTTTTTACCAAGTTGCTCATCCTGCCTTTTTTTTTACTCAAAACTCCTATCCTGTTCTGCCTATTTTTTTCAAATTTCATCCTAGCTCCCCCATAAAAATCAAATGGTAGCTCCCTTAGTATCATATGTTCCTTGCGTGCGTATAAAAAAATTGAAAAAGTGAAAATAATTGATTTGAATTAAATTCAAAATATATTAAAATGCAAAAGCTTGAAATATAATGCCGTCTTTTTAAATCATTCTACGCAGTTCGAGTTTAAATTGAATAAAGTAAATAATTTTACGACACGTTTTAGTTGACCGAATTTGAAACTATGACATATATAGTTAGCAACGGCACTTGATGAATATTGATGCAGTAAGTATTGTTGATTTTTTTTTATATTAAATAGATTATTTGTCGAAGACAATTAATTTTAACAAATATGCAAGTCTCAGCTTCCGTTTCATTTTTTTAATTCCTGATTATTATTTTTTCCCGCGTCATTCGATTAAAATCTAATTGTATTGAAATTCTCCATTATTTAAAAGTGAACCAGTCACTGCAACGGGCTTAGTAAAATGCGTAAAGTAGAAGTTTTGAATTGAACACATTTCCCTTTCCTTTTCTTTTATCTAAATAACAGAAAAAAGGTATTCGCAGTTACTTGAGTTATCATGTTCATAATTATAAATTAACTGTTAACAAAACTTTGAATTTTTGAAAAACTAAGGCTTTTCTACGTCAGGCCTGAATAGATTAGCTGTATTTGGCAAAACTTTTAGGAATTTTTGGTCCTCAATACTCTTCAACATCGTACTATTTTTGGCCTTTTAAACATTTTGATTCGAGCGTCACTGATGAGTCTTTTGTAGACGAAACGCCTGGCATAAATGTAAAATTTTAATACTGGTATTTATAATGAGTTTATTAGATTGAACATTTACATTTTTTTCTACAATGATAGATTTTTTTCAGGGTTCAAATGGAAAAGGCTTCAAAAGAGTGTGGGAACTGTAAAAAGAAGACAGTGATAAAATCATACTGTGATGTTTGCAAACAGTCCTTTTGTGAAATTTGTACTCAGAAACACAATACTGATGAAGAAACAAAACAACATCTTCATGCTTCCCCTGGTAGGATAATAACGCAGGGGAGTGATAATCAACTATGTCAGAATGTTAGTATAATCATGGAAGTATTAATACTTCCATGGTATAATACATGTAACACCAATATAACAAAATAAGGAGATGTTGTAAAATTAACAATGATACAACTATCCACCAGAATCGCAATGACGTAAGAAATTACAGGTCACCTTATGGTTATCAAAAATGAGCAAAACTCATATCGTTTTGTTAGTTAAAAAAGGTCCCTTATTGATCAATTGAGAAACAAAATTTATTCAAACATTTACTATACAAGATAGACGACAATGAACCACATCTATTGAATTATAGGTTCCTGGCATAGGCACAAACAGAACGTGGGGACAGTGGTGTAACCAACTATATAAAACAAAAAAATAGTTGTAAATGGCTTTAACCAACAAATTGTTTCCGAAGCAAAAAAAGAAACACTATACCGATCTAAGACTACTACCGGTTACTGAAAGCTACTTCAAAGCAAATTACAACTGGTGCTTAAATCATGTTCCCAAATTCTATAGTAAAACTAAATATCAAGCATCAACTTTTGCAATGCCGAAATATAAGTATACAATCTTGTCAGGACGTGGGACCGTAAGTTTTCACAACTTATAGTGGTTTATATTTAGCTGTGTTTAAATATATATAAAAAAAAATATTGATTTTACCGATAACTTTGAACTAATGTTTAAAGATCTTGCTACGTTGTTAATATAACCTTTATGAAAGTTATTCAAATAAATGACCGTACGTGACTCGTCTCTAGATTTATTGGTTTAATAACATCATCTTCGTAAAAATAATCTGTGATGTCCTGTTTTAAAAAGAACTCTCCTGGTATAACCAAATTTATCATCAAACAAATACCTACATGACAAACAAAACAGGTGCCATATGTGAAGAACCTAAGCTGACCTCGGTATCTGGCTGAAATATGTTGCTCAGTCTATGTTGTGTTTTGTAGACGGTTGTTTGTCTTTTTTAATTTTAGTTTTTAGATATGGCATTGTCAGATAGTTTTCAACTGATGAGTTTAAAATACTGTATCTTCTGTCTCTCATTTATTGTTGTTGTATTAGATTTATTCTTGGGGAAGATTCATAAGCAACTTACAATATCATAAAACACAAAAAGAGGCAATTGATAATCTTTGCGCTCAAAAACAAAACGCAATATTATTATCAAATAATAATTACATTAGATGTATGTTTCATTACAATACGTTATTCTGATTGGCTAACGGCACTTCATGTGTTATTCCTTAAGCAGTTGTATCACTCAATAAAACTTCTCATTCATGATGACACGAGGTCCCACAATAAAGTGCACAGGTAAATGAAATAAAAACTTGATAAAAGGCGTGTTTTCATGATCCTATAGGTAAAAATGTAATTATAAGTATTGAATGCTTTTTTTTGTAACTTTATAGGGTTGTAAAAGCGTTGACCGTGCGCACATTTTAAGTATGAAGCGCTTCCGCGCTTCATACAAAATGTACTTCGGTCAACGCTCTTACACCCCAATAAATTTACAAAAAAGAGCATTCAATTCTTAATAACAACCGTATATTTATTGCGTTTAACAGAATTAAAAAGTTTGATGCTTCAGATGCACATTTCGACAAATGTACAGCAATGAGGATAAAGTTAAAAAGCCGAATCATATGATACTAGAACTGTGCACATAGGTTGCGTTTCTGTCAATATAGACAATGCAATTTCCCATATGCCCGCGTCACACTGTCCCGATTTTTACGCGGATGGCAACACGATTATTGAAATTTTCAAAATCGGGACTGATCGTATCCAGATCGGGCTATTCGTAGTGCCATCTTTAACCCTCGTAGAACCATCGGCCACTTTTCTAGCCTTCGGGGACAACTTCGGGAAGGGTTCTAAATTTTTTAACATGTTAAAAAATCCCCGAAGGTGCGTCCGATGTGGAGGGTTCGTATTGAGTTCGTATCACCATCCTTTACCATCGTAATGTCACCGGGAATGCATCTTTGAACATCGTATTGCATTCGTGTTTCCATCGTTTCCATCGGGCAGTTTTGACATAACGATGTCTACACGAATGAATCACGAAGCTACCCGAAGGTCTTACGATGGCAACACGACTTCGTGAAGACCTCGTAATCCCGTCGTGTTGCCATCGAATAAAAGTACGAAGGCGACAAGATGGAACTACGACGGCAATAAATCAAATGTAAGTTAATTTTCGCGCTAAAATACATTTAAAGTGCCATGCGCGATATGCACTGGTCAGTCTAATACGACAGTTAAGAAAGACGTTCACAAAACATGGAGCTCATATCACATGATTCTATGAGAACAAGAAAGGCGACAGCGTTTTTTCTATTAATTCAAATGGAACAAAAAGAGCAGCTATTACAGGCTCAGGATTTACTTTTACAAGTAGAATATTGTTGTTTGTCAATTTTTCATATCAAGTAACATAATGAAAATCATAAACGCGCCTCGTACACCAACACTGCAGGTACACGTATATAGGGAAACCAACTTTTTCTTCATTATTCTGAATTTTATGCCCCACCTACATAGTAGAGGGGCGTTATGTTTTCTGGTCTGTGCGTCCGTTCGTCCGTCTGTCCCGCTTCAGGTTAAAGTTTTTGGTCAAGGTAGTTTTTGATGAAGTTGAAGTCCAATCGACTTTTTAATTTTAATTCCAAATTAGAGGGTTTACCCCAATTTCACGGTCCACTGAATATAGAAAATGAAAGTGCGAGTGGGGCATTCGTTTACTGGGGACACATTCTTGTTTATGTATCGTCTGAGTTGTTGTCACACGAATGTTTACTTCATAACCATTTTGTTTTCTATATGTCATATTTTGCCGCATTTGTTGCTTTCCCCACATCCTTCCTTTTGTCTATATTATTATGATATTCTCCTGGAAAGAGCTCTTTTTGAATAAAAGGGTCAACGAACCCATTACCTTACCTTTAAGATAGATCAGTAAACATGGGCATAATTATGGGTGATTATTCAGACTAGTGCACACATTTTACAGTTCAAACAAGGCAATGCCGAGCGTGGCATCCCCTCGTATGTAACATATTGGGGACAAATATGGACACTATATTTGTATATGACACATGCAGAAAATGGTAAATTGACTATGCATATTTGATACATAAACTATTTTTTTAGAAATCAACCAAAACTTTCAGTAACTGGAAATACCTTTAATATTGTCTTTAGAACCAGCAGGTAAAAAAAATGAGCAACCAATTTCCTGTGTATTATGCTATTTCAAGGAGAGAAAAAACAAGTCCATCTGCATGACCTTGACCTTTGGCCTTGAACGTAAAAAATGTCAGATCATTACAAGGA
Source organism: Mytilus edulis (assembly GCF_963676685.1). Classification (NCBI taxonomy): domain Eukaryota; kingdom Metazoa; phylum Mollusca; class Bivalvia; order Mytilida; family Mytilidae; genus Mytilus; species Mytilus edulis. The sequence goes on along the minus strand of NC_092344.1, from coordinate 115,977,761 downwards.
GGAACAATATACCAAATATGGTTAAAATCTTTTGAAGCATATTGGTTTTAGAGTGTCCACAAGGGTGATATTGCCTTGTATTACAACTGCCACTGTGACCTTGACCTTTGAACTTTAAAGTCAATAGCGCTTGAGATATTCTTAATGAGTAACACCATACCAAGTTTTGAGCATTTTAGTTCTAGAGTGTCCATAACAATTTTATCTACACGCAACTTACATGTAGTAGGCGAGGGGATAATAAACTAATTTTTATAAGAATTAGACAAAAAGATCGATTTCCCGCCATGCATGGCAGACTTGTACAGACTCATACTCCTCCTTCTTCCTCTTCCTCTCCCTGATTTTGGTGGCATTATATGCAGAGACTCAGAGTCAAGTTTTACCCTTCAAGCCCACGGTCTTCCGTCTTATGATTAAACCAGAAATTAAATGTACAATATAATATATATTCAATATTGATCAAACAATTTAAAAAGCGTGATGCCTTCGGTATATAATTTAAATACATCGTAAGCTGTACACGACATCTTTTAGACATCGTATGGCCATCGCGCCATCATCGTAATCCATCGTGTAGCCTTCATAATCCATCGTGTAGCCTTCGTGATCCATCGTGTAGGCTTCGGCTGAGATATGAAGCTTAAATACCCGTCTTTGGTTAACCTTCGTATGTCTATCTTTTGCTATCGTATATAATTTCGGCACCATCGTATAGACTTCGTTATTCATCGTACTTGCTTCGGTCACTTTTTGGTATTTTAACTTACGAACTTACAATTTTCGCATTCGGGTGTCAATCGTATATAAAAATCGGAACAGTGTGACGCGGGCAATAGGAAAACCCTTGCGGCTAAATCTGTGATACATTTACTATGAAGATGCGTAAAAAATATATATTCTAGAATGAAAATTTGATAAAGACTACTATGTTATTCCAAGGTCAAAACATAAGGCTGTGCGACATATTTCAACATTTAAAAGTCCCAAAACTTGTTAGAAATATCTGTACTTCCCCTACCTTCACTACAACCATATATTTTATACTGGTAACATTTACAATATATCTCTCTATGAGATGAAACAGAGATCATATCTGGCAACCAGTACGTAAACAATACAAAATATATATAAATAGTATATATCTCAAGAAAAGAGGTGTGGTTTGAGAAACAGCTGTATTAACAAAGCGCAACCTAAAAGTGATAGTCGTTGTGCCTCATATTTTTAGAACATTTATGCATCATTGTTTGATTTTAAGTGCTCTCCTTATTGACTATTTTAGGTTCGAGGAGAATATCAGGCAACACATCACAAACACACACCAATCACCGTTCCAGGGGATGATAAGGGAACAGCCTGTACCTTAGGCATGGTCATTTTACCAGATGGTCGTCTGATTGTCATTGACAATCGTCATAAAAGTCTGAAACTGTTCAATTCAGATCGGTACACATATGCTTTTAGAAGGAATTTCACTCACGAACCCAGAGGAATAGCTGCAATTGCTGATAAAGAGATAGCAGTAACATTTGTTGATAAACATGCCATAAGGATGTTCCGTGTACAGCAAGGAAGTTTTGAAGACACACACAAATTTAAAGTAGACGAAAAGCCATTTAGTATTTCATACAGTGAAGGCCATGAAAAAACCTTAGCAATCGAGGTAGGAGAAGGAAAATTTGGAGCGATAATCATCACCAATTTGTCCGGAGATGTACTGAAAGAAATTTCTGGATACACGAGAAGCTTTGGCAAATTTACCGGAAATACCATAAGACTGGCACATGATCATAGTAAGCAACTTTTTTATATTGCAAATCTGCAAGATGATTGTGTCAATTGCGTAGATTACGATGGAGTCATTGTGTGGAATGTACAAGTAGTATCACCTAGAGGAATTCATCACCATGATAACACTTTGTTTATAGCCAGTAAATCTGAAAACAAAGTATATCAGATGAAAACTGACCTCGGTGGAGGGGAGGTACCAATTCTTTATAACCTTGTGAACGGCAAAGACAGCATCATTGAACCAAGATTTCTGGCCTACAGTGTACAAACTAAAATACTTGCCGTCGAAGTAGCTGGAAACATTATTCATACGTATAACTGTTTGAGAAAAAATTAAGATATTGTTTAACATTATACATAACTATTGATTCGTGCTTCCTATTATTAATTGTAGATATCATTATTTGTATTCCGTCGTTGCTTAATCTTCATCCCTAATCACTTCTTGTTTTTCTTTTTCTTTCGTTAAAATTTGGTTTTGATTTTTTTTAAAGGAGGGAGAAATAGATCCTTCTTTCAATATAGTTTACCTTCATCATTTTGAAGTGTGCACAAAATTGCTATTGAAAATTGAACAAAATCATATTTTTTAACATTTCAAATTCTAATATTATCGAGTTAAAAAAATGTAGGAAATGAAATTAGAGGCTCTAAAGACCCACCTGCATCTTCAACAACTTCTACTTACGACTGACGATTTCTATCATGATAACTTATTTTTAATGTTATCTGGTCATTTGTTCCCGTTTAAAGTTTCTATCTATCTGTTATATTATTTTTTGTGATGTTATGCAAAATCGTAAAAGGAAATGATAAAAATCGTCATTAAAGGGCAATTACTCAAATTACTTAAGGAATTCTCGGACTTTTTCAGCAATGCTAATTTGTTTGTAGATCTTGTCTTGTAAAATCATTTTTCTTAATAAAAGTTTCTATGTAAATATTGAAATTACTAGACAAGAATGTAAACCTATAGACAAAATTTGATATTTAAGACAATAACTCCTATGAATCTAGAAAAGCGCTTCGGACGCAAGAAATTATTTAACGTGTTGTTTTCAATTTTTTTTTTCTATAAAAAGTCGTCTTGCAGTTTAAACGTAAGTAGACAAAAGGTAGATCTCTTTCATCATTTGTAACCGTCTTAAGTTTTCTATATTCACATCGGTTTTCAAGATAATAGACAAATCTTGCAGTTTACCCCTATCTTTTATTTTTAGCCATGTTGGCATTCTTGGCTGGCGTGGTCGTCAGACACATTTTGAAAGTAGATTCCCTATTAATAATTGTGTACAAGTTTGAATAAATTTGGGCCAGTGGTTCCGAGAAGACTGTTGTAATAGTTAACGACGACGACAGGCGTCTGACTCCAAGTGATGAGAAAAGCTTTATTTGGCATTTTCACTCTTGTAACGCCTTTTCCATGCATTTTACTCACATCAAATATGATATTCCCAGTCCTTCACCGTTAGTCACATGATAAAATAAACTGATGCAAGTACCTAATTAGTTTATACAAATGATTAAAAATGTAGCTTTCATAACATGAATTGTACGAATTTTAATGTACCAGATGCGCTTTAGTACAATAAATGTTGCATTAGTGATGTTCAGGATAATTTTTTGTAACTATTGTAACACAGAAGAAGGTAGACTGTTTGCATGTTTTCTTGATTTCAGAAGGGTCTCGATACTGCCATTCGCACAGGGATAAAACTTAATCATCAAATGTAGGGGAGGGTTCAACTGTTACAAAATAATTAAGAACATTATGCGTTTTTATAAATAGATTCACATTAAAAACAGGGTCATAATCTGAGTCCTTGTTTGCCAAAATCATAAATGATCTCCTTGATTATCTTTAAAGTTCGCCTGATCCAGTCATTGTTAAAATCACAACCATTCCATTATTTATTTTATATGCTTAGGAGGCAACCATTTGATTTTCGGGGGGGGGGGGGGGGGGGGCTATGGATTTTTTGACAATTTTTTTTTTTCGCCTTCGGCGAAAGACAATCTATTTGTTTGGCGACAAGTCGAAAACAATTGTGAAACAAACATTTTTTTTTCTCAGGGTCAAAAACAAATTATTTTATTCTCCAAAAACTGGAAACAAACTTTTTTTTCCAAAAAAATCCATAGCCGACTTGACCGAGTGTACACTTACCGTTAGGATCGATGTTTTGAAAAGTAATTCAAATAAAACTGAAGTGGTTGTATTTGAATAGGCAGACCTACTTTGTATCTTGATGATATACTATTGAATATGATCAACATTGTAAATATTAAGGATTTGAACCAAGCGCAACCGGATCGGGATCAATTATTTTCACTTTTTCGTTTTTATATACACCCGTATGGACATATCATGATATAAACAGTCATTACTTGACCTAATAAAAACACTTAATTATGAAAAACGCAAGCAGTATTGGTAATTGATTGGTGAATTGTAGGGTTAAGAAATGGACAATACAAGTGTCTTTGTCCCATCAGATTGATCAAACTATTAAAAAAAATATGGAATCAATAAGATGAACTAAAAGAACGACTTCAGTTTTTTGAATATTCTTGAAAACAAATAATGTTTTGGTGATTTGAAACTAGGATTTCTGAAACTAAAATATCTACTTCTTTATGATCTATAAAGGATAATAAAAAGTAAAACAACAACGATAACGAACCTTGAGGAAAATTCAAATTTTTAAATTAAAAGTCCGTAATCAAATGGCAAAATCCAAACTTAACACACATCAAATCAATTGATGACAACTATTATTTCCCTGACTTGGTATATTGCATTTTCTTATCTAGGAAATGGTGGATTAAACCTGGTTTTATAACTAGCTCAACCTCTCACTTGTTTGAAAGTTACATAAATTTCCATTATATTGACACACAAACAAAACAAACAGGTATAATAGGTAAAAATGTTGAAAAATAGGGGCACACCAGTCACTATCAAACTAACAAATATGTAACAAAGAAACGTAAAAAGGCATATAAACAAAACACATCAGCAAAAATGACAATAATATGAAAATTTAACATAGCAAAATAACACAATGATGGGATGTATAAGTACAGAGCCATATATGCAACAAAGTAATATAAGATCATATAAAAAGGCATTTAGACAAAAGCACATTAGCAAAAATGAAAAGCTGGAATATAAAAATTAATGACTTTTTTTTTCAGAAAAAAGGACGAGACGTTCAGCAGACCAAACTGATATATCTGATACATTGGGAAAGCTTTTTAAAAAGATACTTGACAGTATTTGTAAAGGCTTCGATAAATATAATATCGTGAGTCTTTCTTAAGACCTTTATTTGTAACTATTGGTGATACAGAAGAAGATAGAGCGTTTGCCTGTTTTAATCAGCGGTATACTTCTGATGCCTTATTTATTAATTTCGAGAAGAATTTCGATTATGACATTCACCCGGGATAAAACTTAATAAACAAACACAAGGAAGGGTTTAACTTACAAAAAATCATTAAGAGTATGTCTATAATTTTTGAAAAATGGATAAGGAGTTAAAACAGAGTCACAATCTGGGTCCTTATCTGACAAAATCATAAATGACCTCCCTGATTATCTTACAAGTTCGCCTGATCTAGTTTTTAAAATCACGACCACTGAATTTCAGACTCCTGGCTCATTGTCGGATCCAGGGGGAGGGGGTTCCATCCTTTTTTTGGCCGATTAATGCATTTGAATGGGGACATATAGTTGGACCCCCCTTTTTAAAATGGCTGGATCCGCCACTGTGGCTGGGGACAGGCTCATGCATACAGAATGCGGTGGATAATATTAAAACATGTTAGCGGGTATCCAACCAACCCTTACATTGGACAATGATGTAACAGTACAACATAAGAATAAGAAATACATTTAAGAAAAACAAAGTGGAGGTTGCAGGGTACTTGTGCGTCCAAACAACTTAAAAACACTAAATACAGATCTGAGAGAACTTGCATTTACTGACAGCTAGTACAAAGCCAATAACAACTAATAAAAACAATCAGGCATCTAAGACTAAATCATCAATCAACATTCAATGGATTTAGTGTAAAGACGTCATAAACAGTTACAGAAAACATGACCAATGCCAAGGTATTGATAAATAGCAGAGCAATAAATTGTGCATATGTATATAACAATGATAATAAGCAGTTTGCTTTTAATCTATTGATTACAAAATCCATTCAAATACTCGTCAAAAAGTTTATTATTCAGAGATCTAATATTAGTTTATTTAAAGAATTTCTGGGCACGGTAAACAACATTTCCGTAAAAATGAGGGTGTGCTTTCCCGTTGAAACTCAGTTTTCTACAAGTACAACCTTAACTTTACATCTTTAGAAGAATTTAGTTAAGTTTTAAAGTAGCTTGTGGTTAATCCATATTCCTGGCTGAATAGTTTACCATTAATACATAGATTCCTTTCATTAAAATCCGAAACGTCACAACAGACACGGGCATCCAGGGGCGTAGCTAGGCAATTTTGATGTTTACGCAATGCCGGAGAATGAAGTTATACGGCAGGGGATCTGGGGGCCGCTCAAGGCCCCCAGAAGCTCTGGGGTAAATGGTGCAAAATCCTGCATTCTCGCAATTTCCGAGGACTTAAAATGACCTCACAGAAATCTTACTTTTAGGAGAAACAAGTCAACTTTGGAAATAAATAATCAGAGAAAAACAAAGAAACCCGTACTGTTGGCTTAACAATTTGTTTTTTTTCCCCTTATGTGTAGTGGGTTAAAATGGCTTGATTAGGTATTAGGTATGTATTTTATTTGTTACCTAATCATGCTGAACCCACTTTACATTAGAAAACAAACTTATTTCTAAGCCAACACTGTGCAACTTAAATGGTATTTTTTTTTATTGAGAAAATACACAAATAAAAATTCGAATCACATATATCTTTATGTTTTATTTTATGAGTGAACAAGCAGTGTTTCTCAGGTTTTTTTTTTCTCTCAAAATTAATTCTGAAAAACCAATTTCCTTTCTTTTTTTCTACTCAAGATGTCCTAAACCGTGTCTGCTTTAAAAAAAAATTCTCGGTATATGTTCAAAAGACCGAGTCCAGATAAACGATTCGTTTTCATTGTATTTCTCAATTAGGTCTTCACTCTTCTTATGGTACTAAAAGACCGTTCTGCCGTTGCCATCGAGACCGGCATACGACGGACGGACAGACGGATACACAGACCAGAAAGCACAATGCCCATCTATTATCGTAGGTAGGGCATAACAAAATCAAATCATTTTTTTTTTCTTCAACAATATTAAGGGAGCTACCATTTGATTTTTATGGGGGGGCTAGGATGAAATTTGAAAAAAATAGGCAGGACAGGAGTTTTGAGTAAAAAAAAAAGGCAGGATCAGCAACTTGGTAAAAAAAAAAGGCAGGATGACAATTTGTGTAAAAAAAGTCAGCATAACTAGTAAAAAAAAAGGCAGGACCGAATAGAGTAAAAAATAAAAAGGCAGGACAGAGATTACAACTAAAAAAAAAAGCAGGACAAAATTTTTCATCCTAGCCCCCCCATAAAAATCAAATGGTAGCTCCCTAAATAAAATTTAAGATAAAATTCTCAAAGTTAGCTAGTTAGTAAAGGTTAAAAATGGTAGTAAAGGGTGGGGTTGGGATGGTGGATCAGTACTTCTCGAAAAAAACGTTTTTTTTATTCAAATCAAGTTAGGATTACGGAAAACAAAAACTTTAAAACTGAAAGCATGGAAAACACGCACTTTTATTTAAATTTGGGAACATGTAACTTGTTGAACGAAAGAGGCACCCGTCTTGCACTAAAATTTAAAAAAGTGAAAACACGTTGAACGTCAAATGAAAAAAAAAGGTGAATACAGTTGCACGAAAATTACCCTTTACCACCCCCGCTAAACTTGAGTTGGACTAGTCTAGACTGTTTAAGACTTATACATACCTCACAGGAAATTCATAAGAATGAACTGATGTCCATGGTCTCTTAAGAATGTGATATTTTATTTCATCAGTTATTTTGGAATCTTCAGAAAAGATGTCAGGGTAAGGAGGCATAGAAGACGTAACAATTGTGTTTTGACACCCGGAGGACTCAGCCATTTTAAATTGTTTGCATCAGCAACAGAATTACTATGCTGGTTTCGTAAATGAAAAGGGAAGACTAGTTTTCGGAACGGAATATAGCTACAAAGTGATCTATAACATATTTGTATATTTTTTTTTATTAACTTCATTACTTTAATTTTGTTCTTACTAGATTTACCATATTTTTATTTTTGTGAAATTTTCGATGTGTACGCAACTGCGTTTTTGCGTACGGGTTGCTACGCGCCTGGCATCGCAAACGAGTTGTTTGTGATATGAAACTACGTAAGACGGTGTCAAATGAAAATCACCGTCTAAAAAAAGGAAAATTAACATTAAGGAACGAAAAATTGTCCCTTTCACCGTTAATTTTATTGTAGAGTTTCCCGTGTAAAACTAAAATATCTAAATCTCGGAAAGAACAGTTATTATTGTTTACATTTAATTTGTTTAAAGTAGGTTTAAATCCGGACGAGCCACTCCTACTAGTACGCTCATTACTTGTTCGCATGACTTTATTGTTGCCGTAAAAAAAACCTTTCAGAACTGTATTTCAAATTTCATAACACCATTGTATCAAATAACAAAGAGATTACTCTTATATACCGTGATTAAAAAATGATTCACATATGATTTCCTTATTTAAATATTTTGTTCCAGATTATGATTAAAATTCATTGCATCTAAACAAAATATTAATGAAATGCCAATTATCACAATGCGATGCATGTGCCGAAAAAAAAGTTGGAAACATGTATAATTTTGTAAAAAAAAACAAAACGGGAAAAAGATGACATAAAATTATGTGGGATGACATTAACAGAAATAAAAAATTATTGTGAATAAGCTGAAGTTTGAGGTTCGATTTTACTGTCGATCTATGGGTTAATTTTAATTTGAATACAATTGTTTGCATCTACTGGAAATTATATATAAGAGAGTCCATATGATCATATAAGTAAAATACTGTTCTCCAATAATAGAAATTTTTCTGATACATAAAAAAATCATATTCAGGAGTACATTTTGCTATATCTGCTGATATGACAAACTCATCTAGAGGTGTGTTTTATGCTTCATACAAAACAATGTTTTGTTTAGAGCCATATTTACTCAATCTTAAAGTGGCAGATCGATACATCTACAGTAAATTTAGATGTTCAAACATCAAAATCCCTATAGAAGTTGGTCGGTGGAAAAATACACCAAGAGAAAATCGTATATGCTGTCACTGCGATTCAAAACCATTGGTGACGAATATCATTATTTTTTTGTATGTTCCAATAAACAAATTATGTCTTTAAGAGAAAGGTATATACCTACATATTACATAAAAAATCCTTCCCAATTGAAATTTATTGGTCTATTATCACACTGTAACGTGCCAGTGCTAACAAAAGTGTGCATGTTTCTAAGACATATTGAAAAAATATTTTCATAATTCATAGCATGTTACAATAATTTCTAACCACGTTGCAATTAAGAATTTTGCGAACAAATCAGCCAAATATATTTCAGTTTTATTGTTTGATATCAATTATTAATCTATTGTGTGACTTTCTTGTAAATGTATAAGTATGTATGTAATTTTTAATGTATAATTGTTATCCTCTTGTTGCACCATACGTGTGCCTAAGTTGTAATAAATTGTCTTGTCTTGTCTTGTCTTGTATAGAAAAAATATTCATTCATTCATGTCTTTATTTCCTCATAATTGAGATACAATGAATACATACAATTAACTAAATATCAGACAACAAAAAAATAAACGAAATAGGTACAGAACAGTTTTTCACATATACAGACAAATATATACACTTTAGTCTCTCAGCATTAAGGCCTTATATAATCTCGATTGATGACATATCATGTATTGCTTAACCTGACACAACGTCCATATAATGCTAAGCACTGAACCACATGGGCGTGACAAAGCCTCTCAAACTCCAAATGTTCTTCACTTAAATTTAATGGAATTCTTCCAAGCAAAATTTGATATATATCCTCATCATCATATTCACTTAGTTCAAAATAAAGTTGTAGCGAAAAATTCTCGATGATAATATCCCACCACAAATCGCGCAGTTCTATAGTGCAAGTGCAGGAGCAACATGCATGTACATAGACATCATTAAAGTCATTTTCGCATTCGACGCATTTATCTCTTGATGAATTTGGTATATCAGCTAACAGTTTTGTAATAAAATATGAATTTCGTATTTCTGCAAACGAATGTGCTTATTTCCAGAAGTTTGTCATAGAAACTGTTTTATGAATATTTCTAAAACGTATAAAATTGTCATCTAACGCAATACGGTTTAACCAGTTGACTGACTGTTGTTCGTTAACTGTTTTGTGAACAATCGATTTCCATTGACTTTTTGATGGGAAACTACCAGTATCGATATATTCGGTAAGATATTGAATTAGTCCATATGTTCTTAAAATGTCAATAATATCGGGAATGTATCCATAGTGACGGCGGTGAGGGTCTATAAGGAATGAAAATAGTCGAACCAAAAATATTCTTTTTGAAAGATAATTGTTATCTAACATACACAGTTTTTGAAAAAAGAACAGTTTTCTTTTGTGAATAAAACTCATAATCGGATGAATTCCAATAATGCTCTCGCACATATCAGATCTGGTAGAAGTTTTTAAAGCTAAAATGTGTTTGACAATGAAGTGCTGAAAACAATTAAGCGTCGTTATATCACAGGATTTGAGGTTACTCCATGTTTCGCAGCCATAAAGAACGCTTGGTAAGACAACAGTTTTGTATAATTTAACTAATACAGACGGATTAGTTGCTCTTGACATTACTCCTTTCAATGCGAAGTATGCGTTTTCACCTTTTCTACAAGCATTTATAGTTCTGTTCTTAGTTTTGAATCGAGAATTAAGTTCAATACCTAAATGTGTATAGTTGTCAGATAATGGAATAGTCTTATTTCCAATACACCAGTGGAAGTTGACATTGTTTTCTCTTGTATTTATGGAGAATTGCATAATACTTGATTTGCTTGCGTTAAAACAGAACCGCCAGTTTCTAGAGTACTCGAAACACACATCAAGCATGCGTTGGAGAGACAATGGGGACGTGGCAATACATGATATGTCATCAGCAAGAGCAGGTGCACCACAATTGATACTGTATATACCTGTGTTTTGATTGCATTTCTCAATTTCACATATTAAATCATTAATAAAAATTAAATACAGTAAACCAGACAGCACACTGCCTTGTCTTACACCTTCTAACACTGGGAAAAAAATTGACTGGTGCTGGTTAACAACTATAGCACTTTTTGTGTTTGTATGAAAGTCATTGACTATTACCCATAATTTATTGTTCACACCTAGTTGAAACAATTTGTACATAAGACCAAGTCTCCAGACTGTGTCGAATGCCTTCCTACTATCAAGAAAAGCTACAAAAATCTTACTACAAAATTCAAGATTATGAAAAATTGTCTCATGTAGATTAAAGGAAGCTGTTAGGCAACCGAGGTTCTTCTGAAATCCTTGTTGTTGACAGTTAGGGAAGTTTATGTTTTCCAATATGATTAGCAAACGGATTTTTATAACATGCTCAAAGACCTTTGAAACACACGGCAAAAGTGTAATCGGACGGTAGCTGTCAGGAGATGTTTTAGGTTTATTGTTTCCTTTAAAAAGTGGTACTAGTAAACCAAACTTCCAGTCATAAGGTACCCGACCTTTCTTCACTATGAGGTTAAAAAATGAAGTAAGGCAACGGATAAGAACTTCTCCGCCGTATATCAAATGTTCGTTTTGAATTTTGTCGTGTCCGCTGGCTTTTTTACGCATCAAGGATTTGACAATATCGCGCACTTCACATTCTTTGATGACTCCACCAGGTAGGTTCTCATTGGAGTTACAGCAGGTGTTTAAAATCTCTGAATACGCACTGTCAATAAATTGTTTCTTTGACGTATCAAAAGTGTCAGTATTGTCCGTTGTACAAATGTTTGAAAAATAGTCCATGAAGGCATTCGCAATGCTTTCTGGGTTATTACATGTATCACTATTATGGATAATTTCCGGATAAATTCTTGATGTTGATGGTTTACATCTTTTTACTAGTTTCCAGAATAACCGGATATCGCACTCAGCTGCTTCGTTTATGTCATCGTAACATTTTTGAATATATTGTTCATAAGCTGCGTTTTGCACATTCCGAAATTCATATTTGGCTTTTTTGTAATGTTAATACGATTCATGACTTATTCCTCTGGGCCGTCCATCTGCCATCCATTGTTTACGCATTGACCGTTCCGTCTGATGAGCTTTCTTTACATCGGGTGTCTAGTATGGTTTTGTATATGGGTTAAATACGCACTTAGGAATAACGGAATCTGCCGCTGCATGTAAAATGCTTTCGATTTCCGTGTTAACAGTATCTACATATACATTGTCTGAATTAATTCGGTCGGTTAACAATTCTATTGGTACGTTCATAGCTTCTTGATAGTTTCTTATATTTTCGTCATTAATTTTATGCCAAGCCGGAAATTTGCTATACGAATTCATTATTCGGTGTGGATTATTATCTATTAAAAGTTCTACTATTATCGGTAAATGATCGGAAGTACTGCTAATCGAACCTTCGTCAAGAATTTCACAAGACCTCAGTTGCCTAAGTACACTCTTATTTACAAGAAAGTAGTCAATCATAGTTTTCTTAGTTATGAACGTATAATCAGGCCCTGTATGCTTAATTTTACCACCTGAAAATAACAAATCATGTCTTTTAACATATTTTTGCAATTCGTCAGATTTACAATGGTTTGAATGCAATCTGTCTTTAGTACGACAACTAGCATTAAGGTCGCCTGCTACAATAATACTGCCATAATTACAATAATAAGAAACTAAAGTATCTAACATGTTCAATTCATTTCTATAATTATCTAAGCTATCGTCAGAAGGTAAGTATGCTCCAAAAATAAAAATTGACCCATTTGATTTGGTTTTTATCTGTAAACCCACAACTCTTTCAGAGTTGGTATCATGTATCTCACTAACAGAGAATTGTAGAGTATTTTTATACAATATAGCAACACCGCCTTTCCCATGATAAGCATGATATTTATTTGGTAAGTCTTCAGCTTTACCTATACAAGTGTAGCCCTGTTCAATAGTGGAAAGGTAATGTAGAGAACTCTTTTTAAGTTTGTGTTCAGAAACTACACAAATATCACAATCTGTATTTTTCAAAAGACTACTTAAACAAACAGTGGAGGACATTATGCCTCTAACATTCCATGCTAATAATTTGAGACTAGACATAATCAAAAACAAAAGAAATATACGCAAAATACAACAGTTAAGTTTTGTTTTACACATTTTGAAAAAGAGTTTATTCATGGTGCTGTTCGTTTTCAGTTTCATTTGAAAAACGATGGTTCCACTCATAATTACTTAACCACTTTCTACATTGTACTCCATCCGACCAAAAATTATAAGATTCAACATAATCTGCGCAATTTTCAACAACATTGAGTTTGGCAGATACTCGCTGTGCACTATGTTTTGGGTTAAACAATTTCAAGTAAGTCACATGTACGTTTTCTTTATCGAGATAAGCTAGAATCCCTGATCTCGTGGATTTTGGATTAATGCCCGAGAGATAATATCTCGCCGTTCTCTTTCTTTTAACACCAGTAAAAAAGTTTTCATCAGAATCTGCGGGGGAGGTATCTATATTCTCGGTTACCCCATCCAATCGTACAGGTATTTTATAAGTCGTGTTCAATTGTTTATCAATTTCACGCAGACCGTTATCTTTATGTGAGTCCGAGTGTGTATTCGTGTAAGAATTCGGAGTTGACAGTGGTGAAATGTTACCGTTAGTCGATTTATTTACTTCGTTTGGTAAGTCCGTTACGGGTGAGCACACTGGAATGTTTATTTTTGTCTGCTGATTACTTCTATTCGGAATAGAGTTCACCTGTTTTAGAAACGGTTGATTTGAGGTTCGAGCCGGGGTTTCTGTTGATACTTTTTCGGCGTATGATTTTTGGGTTGATAATTTTAATTCGTTAACTTGTTTTTGCAGAGAAGCTTGCAATTTGTTGAACCTTTCGATCTCAGCACCTATTCTTTGAACGCTGGTCGTGTAAGAATCAGACATATGGTTAGCATCGTATTGTATAAATTTTCGTTCGTTCGCAACACAGTGTCGACTTAATATGTCATTCACATTTTCGAGATCAGTTTTTAACTTATTGTTTTCGGTTTTCATGTGTTTGATTGTTTATTGGTTTTCCGTTTCTAAACGTTCTAATTCTGAAATACGGTCTAAGGCCGATTGAAGGGTGGCTTTTAGTTCAATAACGTTACAGTTCGGTACCGTACTTTGATCGCTGACTGATTTGCTATCGTCTAGAATTTTTTCTGATACAAAAAAAAAATCATATTCAGGAGTACATTTTGCTATATCTGCTGATATGACAAACTCATCTAGAGGTGTGTTTTATGCTTCATACAAAACAATGTTTTGTTTAGAGCCATATTTACTCAATCTTAAAGTGGCAGATCGATACATCTACAGTAAATTTAGATGTTCAAACATCAAAATCCCTATAGAAGTTGGTCGGTGGAAAAATACACCAAGAGAAAATCGTATATGCTGTCACTGCGATTCAAATACCATTGGTGACGAATATCATTATTTTTTTGTATGTTCAAATAAACAAATTATGTCTTTAAGAGAAAGGTATATACCTACATATTACATAAAAAAATCCTTCCCAATTGAAATTTATTGGTCTATTATCACACTGTAACGTGCCAGTGCTAACAAAAGTGTGCATGTTTCTAAGACATATTGAAAAAATATTTTCATAATTCATAGCATGTTACAATAATTTCTAACCACGTTGCAATTAAGAATTTTGCAATCAAATCAACAAAATATATTTCAGTTTTATTGTTTGATATCAATTATTAATCTATTATGTGACTTTCTTGTAAATGTATAAGTATGTATGTAGTTTTTAATGTATAATTGTTATCCTCTTGTAGCACCATACGTGTGCCTAAGTTGTAATAAATTGTCTTGTCTTGTCTTGTCTTGTCTAGAAAAATATAAGCTGCACTTCCAATATAATGTTGTGATTTCCATTTATACAATTTTGGGATAAATAATATATAATCTTGCCAAAATTCCTAAAAATCTCCGATTTACCGGTGCATTCTTGCAGGGTGTTTTTAATCGTCAAAAGTACATATATTTAGCTCATCCAACTACAATAGTCTATTTTTCTTGATATCATTTTGTCATCTCCACTGGTCTTTTAAATAGACATTTACTATTCCGTGACGATACTTGAACAGTGATTTTGTTCTTTGTTGTCATCACGATGCAATTAACTATTAATGCCGAAGTAAAGTTTTTTACATGAGGAAATACGCGTCGGCAAACGATATGACAATTATTCAGTTGTAAAGAAAAATTAGATACTTGTTATCCATATCCAAAGGAACCTCTAATAAGAAATAACAAGTCGATACATGTATATTGGTTAATATGTGTTAGTATTAACGATTTTACTTACCTGCATATATGAAACCAGATCATGCACCAAATCATCATAATTAGAATCGCATAAAGAAGAACAAAATCGCACACATTTCATTAGATTTAGATTTTTTTTACTAAATTTCTGTTTAAAGTAAAACTATGTAGATTTTCTTTCAGATTCATTTTTTTTTAAATATTTTTTTGTTAATTAAAAGACAATATTTGGTGCAATATTTTACAAAACCAAGTGCAATTTGAAATTTTAAGAAACATTTACCACCGGATGATATCTTACTTTTATAATGATGTGTATAATTGCTGAAAAACGTTTGATATTTATATTATACCCTATAGAATTTAATATTATGATGTGCGGAAAATGAGTTTGCGATGAATCAAAATGACAATCACTTTTCTTTCAATTCAAGCAGTCAATTTTACATAGTTGCTTACTAATTTAACAACAAAAAGACAGAAATTATACCAATAAAATAATTGATTGGGATGAAATAAGTACTAAGTAATTAAATTGCATATTCAGAAAAAAAATTATACTCTTATCTAAAAATCATTCTACGCAGGTAGAGAGTAAAAAAGTTTAAATTGTATAGAGTAAATAATATATGTTTTAGTTGACTGAGTTCGAAACTGTGAATTTAAAGTTAGTAATGGCTTAGCAACTCAGGCATAACGATGCAGCCAGTATGGTATATTGATTGGTGATTAAATAGATCAAATATTGAAGACAATTCGTTTTAACGTACATGTATGTATAAACTTTTGCTTTTATATTTCGATATTTGTGCCTCTCAATCAAAATCTAACTGTATTCAAAACTCTCGATACACATATTTGTATATTAAAAGTATATAGACGTGCAAGGAGCTTTACACTAATGTAAAGTGAATAAATGACTACATTGTTCAATTGGTGGTGTAGATGTTGTAAACTAGAAGCATTTCATTCCTTTTTTTATATTTTTAATGGTACATGACTTATTAAAAGATATGTTCAACTACACTGTAGTTACTACAAACTATTCTGAATGGTTTATTCCATGTTGATATCATTTCAATAGGGTGTACTTATCAATTGGATTTTGAATAAAACAGCAACTATGTGAACGGTGTCCCCTAACACGCGTTCTCTGTTTATTGTCACTTCCATTTTACAGGACCCAATAACAACAGTGCATTCAGTTTGGTATGTTTTTATGTTTTTTATATTTTTTATTTACTTGTTGGTGTATTTGTAAGGTTTCAGTGACGTTGCATTCATTTCAGTCGTGCCAGTGTTCTGTAACTTCTTGAACAAAGTTGTTTTGAATGTGTTGTGTCTGCATGTTCAATTTTATTCCCTTATAAACTGTGCCATTATTTGTAGCTCTATGCCGTTGATATATTATTTTGTGTTGTTCTTATTTGACATTTACTAGTTTTACGAATAATTTGTATTTCATAACTTGAAGCATTGTTGTACTTTTCAAATTTATTCATTTTTCAAATGTTTGTATTGTCCAGTCCACAATGCGAATGACTTACTAGTTCAGTTGCTGTTACTGTGATAGGAGTAGGTTGGCACATACAGACATACTGAAGCATATCATAGCTCACAGTGGAAACAAATAGATGAAATGCAAAAATAAATTGATATCAGCAACCACCGGCCATTATGAAAATCAAACTTTTAGGGTTATTTGAAAGATGTGGGAAACTGATAATAAAAAATATGAATAGAGAAGTATTTACAAATGCAACCCTTTTGAAATAGCCATCAACAGTTATTCTAGCTCTTATAAGAACCAAGATATCACCACCATCTTAACGGAACTGTTAAAAAGATTCATAGTCCCGACTTCATTTAAAATATATTGATAAGTTGATGTCTATTCATTAAATGATGATGTTTGTGGTGATAACGCATATGCTATGCAAAGTATTATTGATCATTACTAAAGGTAATCATTTTCATGTTGTCCTTTTAGCGAAATTTTGCCATATAAGCGGGAGTTTGGCTAGCCATAAAATAAGGTGCAAGCCACCATTTTTCTTAAAATGTCCTGTACCAAGGCAGGAATATGGCAGGTGTTATCAAGAGTCAATGTACGTTGGCGTTTGTTTTTGTAGCAGTTCAGTGTTTATGTTGTTCAGTTGCTCTCCTCTTATCTCCTGGTATCTATGATGAGTTTACTTATAGTTGATGTGTTTCCCTCGGATTTGGTTTTGTGACCCACATTTATTATTGCTTAAAATATTTTTTTACTTTTGAACAGCGGTATACAACTGTTGCCTTTATTGAAAATAGAGATTTAATTCATGCTTTGGAATATGAAACTATATTTTCTAACTAAATTTTCAAACATCTTGGAACGCCATAAAACGTCAAGACACAAAGATACTTTTAAATGTTATAATTATTTGTATGTTATTATGTAATTAATGTATGCAAATTAAAATTATTCTGTTACACATCGCTCTCCTCTTATCTCCTGGTATCTATGATGAGTTTACTTATAGTTGATGTGTTTCCCTCGGATTTGGTTTTGTGACCCACATTTATTATTGCTTAAAATATTTTTTTACTTTTGAACAGCGGTATACTACTGTTGCCTTTATTGAAAATAGAGATTTAATTCATGCTTTGGGGATATGAAACTATATTTTCTAACTAAATTTTCAAACATCTTGGAAAGCCATAAAACGTCAAGACACGAAGATACTTTTAAATGTTATAATTATTTGTATGTTATTATGTAATTAATGTATGCAAATTAAAATTATTCTGTTACACATCGCTCTCCTCTTATCTCCTGGTATCTATGATGAGTTTACTTATAGTTGATATGTTTCCCTCGGATTTGGTTTTGTGACCCACATTTATTACTGCTTAAAATATTTTTTTACTTTTGAACAGCGGTATACAACTGTTGCCTTTATTGAAAATAGAGATTTAATTCATGCTTTGGAATATGAAACTATATTTTCTAACTAAATTTTTAAACATCTTGGAACGCCATAAAACGTCAAGACACAAAGATACTTTTAAATGTTATAATTATTTGTATGTTATTATGTAATTAATATATGCAAATTAAAATTATTCTGTTACACATCATGTTGAAAAATAATGGAAGATTTAATAAAGAACACAAAATAAATATATCAAACTTAAGGCATTGTTGTTATGTAGTGTTGCAAATTGTATTGTGGTATACAAGATAATCAAACTTGAAAAATTAGAAAATATGACAAGGTTGACACTTTTTTACTCTCCTAATCACGGAATTGTATATCTAGGAACACAACACCCCTTGTACTTGTGTACTAATAATTTTTTAAACTGTATAATCAGAATATATCGTCATTGTCAAGTCAACTATTTCAATTACATTGGTTACTGATATAGTTTGAAAGTAGTCTCATCTTCACTTTTGTTGTTTCTATCCTTTTAGTAGGCATGCATTTATTATTTCATTACGATTCTAGTGATCTCGTTCTATGTCGTCATCATGCTGCAATTTATTATAAATGTCAAAGTAATGTTGTATGCATGTGATATATGCCTCGTTGACGATTGTAAAAGGATATGCCAAATATAAAATTGAAAAGAAACACAAAAGAACACTTGCTACCTTTATCAAAAGAAACCTTTAATAATAGAATAAAACATAGATAAATATTGGTTAAAATGTTTTTGACAAATAATCGCACAAGGATTTTACTTACCTGTTTTTAATCCACTTTACTGTTTGTTTACGTTTACGTCTTTGGGTTTTAAAACCACCGATGGTTTTTTTACGCAGTAATTAAGATTAGATCAAAAATGTTTAAAAATTTATCAATTCTTTTCAGATGAGTTCAATTTTATTCATTCTTTTTGCAAATTTACAGAAACACATCACAGGATAACCCATAATTTGATTTTTGATCGTTGTATGTTTGACTACTCATTATGGTGTATTTTTCAAAAGACTCGCTCTACCAGTATTCGAAATAACAATTTAAACCTTCAACGTAATTTATGTTAAACTGTTAAATTATCAAGTCAGTGATTTCAATAAAACAAATTAATTAAATCATTAATCAGATACAGCTATTGGATTGGGACTGTATCTGTAGAATTCTTAAAAACCAAATAGTAAGTAATCATGTTCCTGCATACTGGGTATATATCTCCCAATTGATACGATATTCCCGTGCTTACATTTGCTATCATGATTTTCTTGATAGAGGGTTGCTGCTCACAAGGAAGCTATTAAACCAAGAGTTCCAAATCGGATGAAGTTAAAATTCTCCCTTCGTAAATTTTACGGACACAATCACGAGTTGGGTGACCGTTATGAAATAACCGTTTCACAAATGATATCGGATATGTTCCTTACGTCGTAACTACAATCTCCTTCCCTTTCATGAATGTGACCTACCGAATTGGACTATTTGCCGGATTTGTAAGGTAGCAATACACAGTTAGGAACAAAACTTAAAATTGACACTCATAATTTTAAAACACCCGCTTTCCCCTCCTGTCTAACAAAGAAGGCTTTATATGTGTGTTATGCATGTATATACTTATAGAAAGAGAATCTTCCATAGATTTGATTTCTAATGGTCATAAGGGTGAAATATAATCCCTCTTGGGTGTAACCATGGCAACAATCTGCATTTCTAAGATACAAAATATAGCAAAAAAGGGGGGTGAACATGTCACAAAAGTCTCCAAAATTTGGTCTAAAGGAAAATTTCAATCAATTACAGTAATACCTTTGCTGAATCCATAGGTTTATATCTATCAAGTGGTCCCAAAAAAATCATATGCTTATCTGCTCGTTTTTCCATAAAATTGAATTGAAAAGATCGAGCGCAAAATCTTTGTTAATAAACACTACAATAATGTATGGACCTATGAACGGTACGGATAGGAAAATACGGACTGTCAATCATATAAATGGCCTATAAAACATGTTAAAAACAATCTTAATGTTCATATAAACCCACTAAGAAGTCTATATTATTCTTCAATTATCTAAAAATCAATTTTATTGTACAAAAACTTTCATATTTAAAAAATTCACAGGGGCCATAATGCGAAACTAAACTTCTGACTGTGTATTGCTACCTAACAACATGAGCAACACGACGGGTGCCACAAGTGGAGCAGGATCTGCATACCATTCCGGAGCACTTGAGATCACCCCTAGTTATTGGTGGTTTTTATTCTTTAGTTTTCTATGTTGTGTCATTTGTGCTATTGTTCATCTGTTTGGCTTTTTCATTTTTAGCCATGGCGTTGTCAGTTTATTTCCGATTTATGAGTTTGACTGCACCTCTGGATTGCCCAATTTCATGCGTTTATCAGGTGCTTTAGACAGGGAGAACATGATTTGTTTGGCAAAATTGCAAATGAAACAAATCTATTCAACTAAAAGTTAAAGAACTAAAGGTCACCGTGTGGCCATCAACCATGTGCAAAGTCCATTTTCACTCTTCCACCTTTTTATGTGCTTTTCCTAAGTCGGGAGGCTGTACCTCGGTGGATTTCGTTGGTTCTGTAACTTCATATGAAATAAATCAGGTCGTCATTATTGTTAAAGTTGATACATTATTTACCGAATTAAACTTATCACCGGGTTGTACTAATATGAGCCACACGACGGTGCAACATTTTGAACAGGATATGTGTACTCTGCCGGAGCCACTGATATCACCCCAGTTTTGGTGGTGTTTGTGTTTCTCAGTCTTAGTTTTCTATATTGTGTTTTGTGTACTGTTATTTGTCATGGAGATGTCAGTTTATTTTCGGCTTATGAGTTTGAATATCACTTTGGTATCTTTTGCCTCTGGTTTCACATTTTCCATGTCGGGGCTTACCCATAACTTGCATACACATCGTTTGAACTTTTGTGGAAATTTTCTCATCAGCAATCATATACCATGTCTCTTTACAATTATATTTCCAATCTGTTTACTACTATTTCAGGGAAAACTATGGACGTTGGAACATGTGACGGGTGTAATAAACCCCTAACTCAAACAACATATTGTGTTGAGTGTACCCAGTGTTTCTGTGCAGGATGTACAAAGGTTCATACAAGACAAAATGCTACGAAGTCGCACATTCTTTTACGTTTATCACCTGATGCTTCTGGTGCGTCAAGCTTTAAAATTGGACGAAATTGTGAAATTTGTGAAGAAAAAATGGAAGTTGTTAGTTTATGTGCCTCATGTAGAGAGATGTATTGTACTGAATGTTCGGGGAGACATCATTTAGTAAAAGCTACTAAGGACCACCAGTTGTGCCCTCTGAAGCTTTGGGACTCAAGTCTGGAAATCCGACCTGCGAGTAGTGTGGTACAGGATAGCACGAAAAAGAAAGCACAGGTAAATATTGAAAAGAATATCTTCATTCCCCCCCCCCTCTTGATCCGAAACGTGCGCGGGGAATAAAGCTCGCAGTTATTGAAGGCATCAGCCATGCTCAGTGTTCCTAGCCTACTGATAAGAAATAATTTTATTATACAATAATAGCCTTTGTATGCGGTCGGTACGAGGTTAAATCGACATTAGAAAATCATAGTTGCTGAGGTTGAAGTAACGAATTACAAATCCTTAAAAACAATTTGATTAATAATCTAGTCGGATATCGATTGATCTATTTCTTAGTAATTTCAATACATCAAAGTCATATGTACCGATTATCGGGTTTTTTTCCCCTGTTTGGTTAGCTGGTAGCTACAATCTGAAGTTAAAAGGCTTCATATTTGTAAAATCGAGCCTGCATTTTTGTAAAATTGAGCAGCTCAGTGATACTCCACAATAGCAATATGACGAAACCTATCTATCAGATGTATTTGTGCATTTTTTGTAACAGATACAAGTTTCGATTTTGCGCAATGCACAGTTAAGGATGTACTTAGGTGAGGCTAGGTAAAAATTAAGAAATTAAGAAATTAAAATTGATACTATAAGCTGGTAGAGCATCAATTAAGGATAAAGATAAGCTAAAAATATTGATAGGTCATGGACTTCCTTTTCGAGATATTTGAGATGTAAAATATGGCGGGAAAAGGCTGACTCGGACTTTTGCCTTATATTGCATTGGTATTATTTGGGTCTCAAAACAAAAGAAAGAAAATCAAGAATCTTCTAAAATTTTGAATGACCTTTAAGAGCTATTAAGTCTTATATATGAAAAAATAAATGGGTGTCATGGGGCAAAATATTTTACATTGTATTGTATGGAAAAACACCAAGGAGTCCGTACTTCTGACACAAATTCCAAAACCTCACCTAAGTACATCCTTAAGCTATGAGAATATTACGTTAACTAAACCTGGATACATTACTACAAAACATGCACATATCGAACCAATTACTACGATAGTTATTCTATAGAAGGAACAAACAGAACATCTTCAAGAAAGGGAAAGTTGTTTCAATAATCCTTTCAAGTATGATGATTACCATTAGACATGTTCACCATAAGGCGATACCGAAACCGAAACCGATACCGATACCAAAACCCAAAATAGTAAATGATAAAAGTTTATAATGTTAAATAATTCAAATATTGTTTGAAATTTGCATACACTAGATGGAGAATTACTACAATTCATCAATTCACTTGAATCTTTAAAAAACCGTTAAAGTTAAATTCAACCATTATTACATATATTACTATACGTGCAAGTAATATATATTTAAGATGTTTATACAGATTATTTATGATGTACATTAATCATGAAGTAAGTTTCCACGTAAGGAAGAAGCTGCACATAGTTCTCCAATAGGTACAATATCGTTCCGTCTCTTTCTATAAAAAGAACCTACTTTAACTCTTCTTGCACGAATATTTTCTATGCCAAATTTGCGTTGATCAGGGATTATTGCAGTTTGATGGCGTAGCTGCCTTACACTATATGATCAAGCAATATGATGTTCAGATGGATATATGGTATCGCCGAGTAAGTATCAATCAAGTGGAAACGGTGTGGACCGACCGATTTGTAAGTCATCACGTCATTATTACGACATATGAAACTAGTTTTGATGTATCTTATTTTCTTTCCTGTGTCTAATATGACTTGTGTATAAATACAGTTTATATGTCCAGTAAAAAACAATGCCTGATTTTTTGTTGGTCGATTTACTCTATGGGAGGTGCCATCAATAGATCGAACAAGTTCTTCCAACTCTGCCCAATCACCCTTCATCGATTTATATTCTTCAGCTGAAGGCAACATAATCATTGATCTGAAAGCTTGATGAAGAATTGGTCAAATTTCATGCATAGCTTCATGAACTAATGATGCTTACATAAAACATCTAAGCCATTTGTTCAAATGTAAGGTAAAATCTTATTAACTTGAAACCAAATCAAAACGATTAAAAGATTCTTTTGTCAGTTTGTAAGAACCACTTTTTTATTCCTCTGTCTTATTCTGTTTAGCTCTCCCATTAGTTTCAAATATACTTTATTAAAACTATCTACTGTTTCAATTTGAATTCATGTCATATGTATTGCTGGCAAATGTCATTTTGTTGATCCAATGAATTTGGAAACTATTGAAAATAACAACATCAGTTGTATATGTTGTTGTTTTTCTCGTTGGTTGGGCTAACCACAATCAAATACCCCCCCCCCCCCCCCCATGAAACCCATGAAAATTCAATGAATTATATAAAAATACATATAAACATTATTGCACATGACATTTAATATATCCGCAACTTGTTATGGAACCCAACAGTCACTGTTTTGATGCAAACAGTCAAGCAGACTTATCAACAAAATTATATATCGAGTGCACCATGTTCAAATTATATTCTAACACGAATTTGATAACGAAAGCGAAGTATTCAAAATTACTTTGAATGGTAAAGCATTAGGTAATTTTTGTCTTTATATATGGGATAGATTCATGTAAATTGTTGAATTGAAGTAATAGTCAACCTTGTTAACTCAAATATCAAACAATATAATGGAGTAAAAGGTTGAGTTAATTAAACAATATAAACATTCACCATTTACCTCACTACTATTGTTGGCTTCGGGATCGGTTTCGGTATCGGTTTATGGTGAACATGTCTATTAGACAGTAACCTTTGTGGTATCACAATAGCAATTGCTAACCAGTTTACCAAATTGCACTTCGAATACTTCTCCCACAAACTGATCACATGGTACTTATATTTTAACAAATTGATCAAGTGAAAGATAGTTAGTATGAAGTGAGTTCTGTGAAATAAAAAGTAATAATTGCCATCCAGCTTCAGTTAGTTGATGTCTTTGTCATGAATTACAAACAATATAATGACTTACGATAATATGAGTCACTGATTTAGTAGGTATACCTTTGACATAAAAACTCCTATCATGAATATATTTTATAAATGAATAGTTCAAAGCATTGTTTTATAAGTCTATAATTTACAGCTTAACAGCAAGTTAGTACGTAATTGTAATTTATATAGCGAGAAATTCCCGCACCCGGAGGCGTCCTTCAGCTGGCCCCTAAACAAATATATACTAGTTCAGTGATAATGAACGCCATACTAAACTAAATTGTACACAAGAAACTAAAATTAAAATAATGCAAGACTAACAAAGGCTCATAAATGACAAAGGATAAACAGAAACAGAAAAAACGAAAAGAAAGGGAACAGGGACAGCAGTGGTAGTGATTCGCAACAAGAGTGTAAACCAAAACATTTCAAACCCGAGGACCCAACGAGTAGTAATCACGATGCCAGTATATCGGTGTGAGTGAATTGTTGAATCAAACTAACTCTATATTATACGACTCGAGTGAAAAATTTGATGAACTTGATAACAGTGTATTTACTGATTTATCTCCTGATCAATAAGATCCGCCAAAGACACCAAAGCCATCAAAGCCACCCAAGACACCAAAGTCAAACACGAAAGAAATAACAATGGCATCAAGCAGCAATCCACAAAAACAAACGCGTCGATTTTTTCGTTTCCGATAAAATAGATACATTAATAAAAGTTGTTCAAGATTTGAAAATTGGTATGAAACGTAACAGCCAGTGGTATTCCGGTTACAGAGCATGAAAATCTGAATAAAAAAGCCGAGAGCTTAATTTCCGCTCTTGGAGATGAGGTTACTTAAAACGTCCGAGTAACTGGTGCGGTACGCTTACCAACAAGATCAACCAACAGACCCGGAATCGTGAAAATAAGCTTTCGAAACACGCATGAAAAAGTACAAGTTCTGAAAAACAAAATGAAACTAAAAAACAATGCCGTATACAATAAAGTCTACATAAAAAGCAGTAAATCTCGAATAGAATGCTTGATCGAAATGAATGCACATGCAGTGTTGCGTAATCTACCTAATGCCCAAGCAAGAAGCCTACGTGTTGATGCAAACGGACGCATTAAACCGGGAAATTTTCAACAAACTATACAACCTTAAACCCCAAGAAAACGATCAATCGTAACAGCCCACCCGGCCTATTGACTCCATTAAACTATGGCATTTAAATATTTGTGGATAGACTAATGAAAACAGTACATTGAGAATAGAAATTATTAAAGCAACTAATTGTGATATAATGTCCCTATATGAAACTCATCTTACTAACGAAGATAAAATTATTGTCCCTGGGTATACATGGTTTGGCTTTAATAGATCTAAAATACACAGAAAGGCGCCTAAAGCATCTGGTGGAGTCGGGGTACTGGTTAAAAACTGGCTAATTGAACATTTTGATATTTCCGTGGTTGATAAGTCATTTGATGGAATTCTTGGAATTAAATTTACCGGCCGTTCTACTGAATTTGAATTTATTGTATTTGCGTGTTATTTGCCTCCCGAGAACTCTAGTAGAGGCCGTGATGCTCAAATTTCTATGCACATCTGTTATCGCAAATATACATGAACAACGAGAATGATGGAATATATTTGATAAGAGACTTTATAGAAACTTTTGCTGAATAAAGTTGATGGGAAGATGGATAAACATGGTCAGGTATTGGAACAGACTCTTCAAGTTTGAAGATGATCGCATTACGAAGGTCGCCTTTAATGCAGACTATAATCGTTGTACCGACAATTGGTGTAGCGATAAATTTTCCGCATTCCGAAACCTCTCTTATGACCGAATGTAATCCCTAAATATTTGTAATTTTCAACCTTCTCAAACATACTTCGTTTCAAGTAAGTCTACCCCAAGATTAAGGTCATTAATTTCTTTGACAAAATCGTTTATAAATATAGAGAAGAGTGTAGGCGATAAATTATCTCCCTGTTTCACACCAGTTTTACAGCAAAACCACGATGTTAGTTTACCGTTTATACAAACACAGGACTCGGAACTTTGGTATATACTTTTAACAGAATTGTACAACTTCCCATCAACTTTATTCAGCAAAAGTTTGTATAACATCATTCCCTGTCAATAAAATCAAAACATTTCTTCAGATCAATGAATGCAATAAATACTAATTTATTATTTCTGATGACACTATTCAAAGTATATATATGGTCTTCACATGATCTATTTTTTCTAAACCCATTTTGTTCGTTGGCAAGAATATCATTATTTTCAAGATGACTGTCGATCCGTTGGTTAATAAATTAAACAATTTGCTAGTGCACGACAAAGACTTATACCTCTGTAGTTCATTGGTACTCGGAGATCTAATGACGGGTCCTTTTCAAGATTGGACATATGATGGCTTTTCTCCAGATGGTTGGAATTATACTGGTGTCAAATATTAGTTGGGAGAGTTGTTGTAATGTTTGAATGACTATCGGGTACTTTAAAACGTCGTACGGAATTTGGTCGGGTCCACCTGCTGATTTTGATTTTGCATGCATCACTATATTAGTTATTTCATCAATCGTAATACTAGTATTAGAGTTTAAATCTTCATTCGGCATAAATAACGGATCTTCCATTTCAGATTCCAATAAATTTTTATGAACTTTTGACTGATTATAATGGTCATTTTCCAATTCGGTGTTGTTTTTTCCCGTTGTATAGATTTTCAAAATCGATACGCCATTTGTTAAGTACGTCCTGTTCGTTCGTTAAGACTTCACAAGATTCATCAACGACTTCCATCGGAATATCCTTAACATTTCTAGGACCAAGCTTTCTGATCTTTTCCAAGAACTCATGATTAGGGTTTGTTGTAACCATTGTTTCAAAATATACTGCCATAGCTTTCTTGTATGTGCGTTCCGTTCGTCTGAGATTTTTTTTTATCAAAAACATCTCTCGCTTGACTATACTCGCGTCAAAGAGCTGATTTAACATTTCGATTTCCGCCACATTGTATAAAATCCTTTTCTTAGTGTCGCATATCATTCCATAAATTCGTTAGGTTATCATTCCAATACAGTTTCCGGTTTTTAAGTCTTTTATTGGCTCTATCATATCCAGTTTTCGGTATTTTTTCGTTCATTTCAGTTAAAATTTCAGTGCACAAATTGTCATAAATTTTGTCTACATTATCTTGGGTTTCCCTACATCGTTCAATTTTATCAATTACCTCAAATAGTGCGGACCTTCTAATATCGCTTGCCATGAAATCTAACGGAATGCGGTCAAGCTTGAAACGCGGTTGGCTGTTAGTTTGATCTTTAATCCCATACGAAATTCCATGATGCGTTACTTTAAATTCACACATAATTACCGAATGATCAGGTAATTTTGATTTGTCACCAATTAGTCCTAGCAACCTATTGTCGTCAACAAATTACTGAATAGTTAACACCTTAAAGTAATTCAAATATTCATAAATATCATGCGGGACGCATATATAATCTAGTAAGGCTTTCCCTTTTTTCGATATAGAGGTAAAATTGTCGTTAGGAAATCTTCCGTTGAGTACACAAAATTTTGGTTCATTCAGAAAATCTAATAGTTCGTGTCCGTGCTGATTGATACTTTTGTCTAACGGTTGTCTTTTAGGTAGATTATCGAAATCATTCAATTTTTCAGGAAGAGATCCAATTCGTGAATTAAAGTCTCCTATCAAATATATTCCATCATTCTCGTTGTTCATATATATTTGCGATAACAGATGTGCATAGAAACTTTGAGCATCACGGCCTCTACTTGAGTTCTCGGGAGGCAAATAACACGCAAATACAATAAATTCAAATTCAGTAGAACGGCCGGTAAATTTAATTCCAAGAATTCCATCAAATGACTTATTAACCACGGAAATATCAAAATGTTCAATTAACCAGTTTTTAACCAGTACCCCGACTCCACTAGATGCTTTAGGCGCCTAATTTTATCTTCGTTAGTAAGATGAGTTTCATTTAGGGACATTATATCACAATTAGTTGCTTTAATAATTTCTATTCTCAATGTACTGTTTTCATTAGTCCATCCACAAATATTTAAATGCCATAGTTAAATGGAGTCAATAGGCCGGGTGGGCTGTTACGATTGATCGTTTTCTTGGGTTTAAGGTTGTATAGTTTGTTGAAAATTTCCCGGTTTAATGCGTCCGTTTGCATCAACACGTAGGCTTCTTGCTTGGGCATTAGGTAGATTACGCAACACTGCATGTGCATTCATTTCGATCAAGCGTTCTATTCGAGATTTACTGCTTTTTATGTAGACTTTATTGTATACGGCATTGTCTTTTAGTTTCATTTTGTTTCTAAGAACTTGTACTTTGTCATGCGTGTTTCGAAAGCTTATTTTCACGATTCCGGGTCTGTTGGTTGATCTTGTTAATAAGCGTACCGCACCAGTTACTCGGACGTTTTAAGTAACCTCATCTCCAAGAGCGGAAATTAAGCTCTCGGCTTTTTGATTCAGATTTTCATGCTTTGTAACCGGAATACCACTGGCTGTTATTGTTATTTCATTGTTATCTAATGGGTTTAAAGGTTGTACTGTAGATAACATATCGTTATCATTACTGTTTACTAGGTGAGAGTTGATCTGTTTCCCTTGTTCTTCGACATTGTCTATACGTGATTGAATTGACTGGATAGTATTGATTATTTAATCGGAACGGTTAGTTTCTCTAGCAAGGTCTAGTGATATTTCATCACGAAGTGTCCTAATTTTGTTGTCAACACTAGCAATGAAATCAGTTTTCAATTTGTCAAGTTTAGACTCAAACATGCGTTTCATACCCTCTTGACCAATTTTCAAATCTTGAACAACTTTTATTAATGTATCTATTTTATCGGAAACGAGAAAATCGACGCGTTTGTTTTTGTGGATTGCTGCTTGATGCCATTGTTATTTCTTTCGTGTTTGACTTTGGTGTCTTGGGTGGCTTTGATGGCTTTGGTGTCTTTGGCGGATCTTATTGATCAGGAGATAAATCAGTAAATACACTGTTATCAAGTTCATCAAATTTTTCACTCGAGTCGTATAATATAGAGTTAGTTTGATTCAACAATTCACTCACCGATATACTGGCATCGTGTTTACTACTCGTTGGGTCCGCGGGTTTGAAATGTTTTGGTTTACAGTCTTGTTGCGAATCACTACCACTGCTGCCCCTGTTCCCTTTCTTTTCGTTTTTTCTGTTTCTGTTTATGATATCGTTTATCCTTTGTCATTTATGAGCCTTTGTTAGTCTTGCATTATTTTAATTTTAGTTTCTTGTGTACAATTTGGAGTTTAGTATGGCGTTCATTATCACTGAACTAGTATATATTTGTTTAGGGGCCAGCTGCAGGACGCCTCCGGGTGCGGGAATTTCTCGCTACATTGAAGACCTGTTGGTGACCTTCTGCTGTTATTTTTTTCAATGGTCGGGTTGTTGTCTCTTTGACACATTACCCATTTCCATTCTCAATTTTATTTGACAATGTTTTTGTTCGCAATAAAAGGTCTATATAATCACATTTCGAAATTTCATGAGAGCGAAAAATTTACACGTCCATTTTACATAAGTCACGTGATAGCATTATATAAGTATAGCTGCTTTTTGGTTGCTCTGGTCCAGCATGTTTTTACTTCATTCGATAATTTGTTGCTTATTTTTATTGCATGCTATGTATGTGAGATTTCAACTTTGTATTACAGGTTGTTTTATTTGTCTAAATTAATGCACTGTTTTTATGTTATTTATATGTTTTTATATTCGGTCAAAAGCTCCTTAGAGCTTGTGTTGCTTATTTGTACTTATGCCGAATCAAAATAAAGTTTTCTTATCTTATCTTATCTTAAGTTGAAGAGCTTTGAGGACACGAAATTACGAAAGGTTTTGCCAAATACTGCTTACCGGTTTACGTTATTTATTTCACTGTGGTAGAAAACCATTAGTACTTTGAACAATTCAAAGTTTAGCAATACAGTTAATCTATCATTGTACCATATCAATAAAAATTCATGCTTTTAAAGAATTGCTGTCAACTGAGCTGGAGATACCTTCTTTATCTACAGAGGAATCTGTATGATTTATAGAACTTTGAATGTGCCATAATAGGTTTTTAATAGGATTTTTTTTCAAAATTTTAATCAACTTAAAAATAAATTTGAACGTCATTTTAAGGACAGAGGATAATAGTTTTATAATCATGGAAATAATGTTACAAACAAATTACTTATTTAATGAAGGAAGTTGATATTTGTCAGACAGAACAAAAATTTTGCTGATTTTACGCTAATGTAAATTATTTCCCTTTAATAGTAGCAGATTAGTAATTGATTAAGAAAAAGTGTCCAAATTACAATTGCGCACTAACTTGCTGTTGAAAAAGAGAGCTATAAATTATAGAATTCCAAAACAATGGTTTGAACTATTTAAAATCATATTCAAAACAGTGTGACTGTGGTCATTGATTGACGAGCTAATTTATCCCATTGACTGGGACAGATTATGTGAACGTTTGTCTATAACGACCGCTGCTCACTATGTATTTAAGATAAGATAAGATAAATACGTTTATTGCAATAAGCACAATTATGCTGTAGCACATTTAAATTACAACATTATCATGTGTAAGCAACATGAAATTTATACTAATACATAGGTATACAAAACTGCAGAGAACATAATTAACAATATGAACATTTTGTTAATGAAAAAAAAAATTAGATGCATATATATAACTACGTTAATATGAAAGTTCTGAGTTTCCAACTTTCACGCAAAAAAACACATCAAATTGTAAATAACAGTTTTTGTTTGAACTTGTAGTAGTGAATACAGTTTGTACAATATTAGTTTTTCAGAGCTCTCTACAGACTCACTCCAGCTCTGATAAAATTGATCTAACAGACGTTCATTCAAAATATCAAAGTTTACATTAAATGTAACATACCATAAATAATTAAATCCAAGTTGAAAAAGTTAATTACGAACATTTGTGGCCCAATTTTCTTTACCATTATTACAGTCAGCAATTAGAACTTGATATATTTCATATACAATATCTGGTTTCTTGTTTATAATATTAACCCAGTATTTCAACAACTTTTGTTTCCTAGTAACATACATAGGTAAATGACCAAGATCGCCAATAATACAACAGACAGGCGTGTTTTTGGGTACTTTTAAAACAAATCTACAAAATTTATTATGTACAGTTTCGATTTCTTTTGCATGATGAAAACCCCATACTTCAGAGGCGTAGTTTAAAATAGACATAACTAGACTGTCAAACATAGCACATTGCTGTTCTGGTGATATATAAGTAGATCTTAATGAGTTTAACAATGCTGCAAGCGCTCTACTTCCCTGTCCCGCTAGGCGTTTTTGAGTTTGTTGAAATTTACCGTTGTAATGTAGAAGAACTCCAAGGTATACATAGTGATCGACTACTTTTAGTTCCGTATTGTCATAATGCCATTAATTGGTTTACTCTTTGCCATCCTTTACGAAAAACTACAACTTCTGTTTTATCCTTATTAACCCCAATTTTCCATTTTGTACAGTAGACGAATAATTTATCTAAAAGAAACTGGAGAGCTTCCGGCGTTTTTCCAAATAGAACAGTGTCATCAGCGAATAACAACAAATATATCAAATATCCATTAAGGCTTATGTAATCACTAGTTCTATTATCATTCATACGTAGATCATCAGCAATGTCATTTATAAAAAATATGAAAAGTAGAGGAGACAAGGGTTCGCCTTGTTTTACAACAATATTATTACAAAAAACATCTGAAAGTAATCCATCGCATTTAACGCGAATGTTCACAGTTGCATATACTGACTGCACCATGGAAACAAACTTGCTACTAATTCCACTATTGAAAAGCTTATACCAAAGTATGCGACGGTCGACATTGTCAAAAGCCTTACAAAAGTCCACGAATGCTGAATACATTTTTTCCTTTTGCGACAAGGTTGTTGATATTATTCCATGAAGAATAAAAACAGCGTCGACAGTTGATTTTTGGCGGCGAAATCCAAACTGGTTTGCTAAAAGAATCTCATTATCTTCGGCCCAACAAAGGAAACGATTATTCAAAATTGAAGTAAAGATCTTTGAAAATACACTAATCAATATAATTGGCCTATAGTTATTAGGGTTTGAAAGATCCCCTTTCTTTGGTACAGGTATAGCAATTCCTTCTATCCAATTATCGGGGTATATACTAAATTCAAAATGTTTATTAAACAAAACTGTTAAAAATGTTGAAAATAGTTGAGAATCTGATAAAAATATTTCTCCACTGATTTCATCTGTTCCTGTACTTTTACCACGCTTTAGTGTTTTAATAGCAGATTCAATTTCAGATTCAGTAAATTCGTTATCTAAATCGTCTATGTGAAGATCTTCCGAACGAATGTTGTCTATTAACGTTTTAACTTCTTCTGATAAATCACCAGGTTCCGCACCAAGAAAGTTTTTAAAATGTCTTTTGCATCGGCCGCGCATCTAGATCGACCCTTAGGTCTAACTTTTGACCAGAATTCTCTAGGATTCACTTTAGCCAATCGAGTTAGCCCCTGTCCACGTACACGTTTATATCGTGTTTTCGCTTTTCGTTTAACTTTGTTGTATTCGTTTCTTGTTGTCACGTATAATTGTCTATTGGGATTGCTTGGGTAGCGCTGAAAACGGTTCCGTGCTTGGTGAAATTCACTTCTAAACAGTTTACATGAGTGATCGAACCAATCATTTGTACTAAGTTTATGTTTACTTAAATGTTTTTTAACAGATGTTTTACCAAAAACATTAAACGCGCATTTGAATATAACATCGGTAATCACATTTACGGCGTTGTTCGCACTTTCATTGTCATTTATGTTGTTTACTAGTTCCAACAGATCAGTTTGTTTCTCCCGTAATGCTTGCGTGTAATCGCTAACTTTCTCATTATCCCACTTTATATATGTATAATGGTTTGAAGAATGTTCCTCATTATACGTTCGATTAGTCGGAATTTCATAAAATAAAGGCGAATGGTCAGAAAATTCATTATGTTCCAGAACTTTAAAATTCTCAACCAATTTATAATCACATGGACAAGTTAACAGATAATCATTCACACTTCTTCCGTTTGAAGTACAAAATGTAAATTGTCCAGCCAGATCGTTTCGTAGTCTACCATTACATATAGTTAAACCCGTGTTATGACACATTTGGACAAGCTTTCGACCAAACTTATTTACTGTTGTATCCTTTGAACATCTTGGAGGAGTAATGGGATTTTCATCATGCACTACATTACTAACATATCTATCTAAATTATCAAAACCTAGCCTATCATCTAGTAACCCAACTCTACTATTAAAATCACAACAAACAAGTAGTCTCCCTTTTTCTCTATACTCAAAAACAATATTTTCTATTAATTAAAAAAAGTCACAGTCATTTACATTATAATATGAGGACTTCTCATGGGGTGTGTACACAAAACATATGTAAATATCAGTATCATTATGAAAAAAATCTTTTTTTAGCTTTATCAATAAAATACCATTTTCAATTTCCTTGATTTTTTCAATACCTTTCATAATATATGGTTTACAGTAAAAACATATTCCACCCTCGTTTCTAACCCCTATATTATTACATCTACCAAATGACGATAAATTTTCAAAATTATTTAAGTGTGGCTT
Source organism: Mytilus edulis (assembly GCF_963676685.1). Lineage (NCBI taxonomy): Eukaryota > Metazoa > Mollusca > Bivalvia > Mytilida > Mytilidae > Mytilus > Mytilus edulis. The sequence continues at coordinate 115,943,285 of NC_092344.1, read as the reverse complement.
ATTACTGCCCTTTAACCATGATTCACAAAGAAATAATAGATCATAATCATTAACAAAATTAAGAAAGTCATTGTCATCGATACAAGAAATAATACCATGAATGTTCCAACTTAAACACTTGATATTTCGAGAATGATCTCTGTGTGTATCCTATGGACCAACATATTCTTTACCTGCTACGAACAGTTTGTCTCTCACAAAATATGCCTTTACATTGTTTTCTTTAAGTGCTCTAAGTTTCGGCAGTAGATTTTTTCTTCTTTTCAAAATTTCAACTGGCAATTGTTCGGATATACCAAAATTCGTGTCTTTAAGATTAACAGCGCTTTTACGGACTTCTTGTTTCTGAAAATAGTTTGAAAACTTCACCAATAACGGTGTATTTGTTAAAGACACTTAAACTGTGGGGCCACAAAAGGTTCTCAACACCTGAATAAAGTAATTAGAAAAACTAATCAGGAATAACACGATGTTTTGATTTATATCAATAATATAAATCAAAGCATAAAGGTTATTCCTGATTAATTGTTCGAGTTATTTTATTATTAAAGGCGTTAAGATCCTTTGGTGACCCCACAGTTTAAATTCTATAATAAGTAAGTAGTGAGCAGTGGTCGTTACAGACAAACGTTCACCTAATATATCCCAGTCAATGGGATAATTTAGGTCGTCAATCAATGGCCACAGCCACACTGTTTTGAATATGATTCTATTTATAAATCATATTTATGAAAGAAGTTTTCATGTCAAAGTTATACCTACTAAATCAGTGAGTCATATTATAGTAAGTCATAATTTTGTTTGTAATTCATGACAAAGACATCAACTTACTGGAGCTGGATGGCATGTTTTACTTTTTATTTCATTTTCTTTAAGTGCTCTAAGTTTCGGCAGTAGATTTTTTTTTCTTTTCAAAATTTCAACTGGCAATTGTTCGGATATACCAAAATTCGTGTCTTTAAGATTAACAGCGCTTTTACGGACTTCTTGTTTCTGAAAATAGTTTGAAAACTTCAGTAATAACGGTGTATTTGTTAAAGACACTTAAACTGTGGGGCCACAAAAGGTTCTCAACACCTGAATAAAGTAATTAGAAAAACTAATCATGAATAACACGATGTTTTGATTTATAACAATAATATAAATCAAACCATAAAGGTTATTCCTGATTAATTGTTCGAGTTATTTTATTATTAAAGGCGTTAAGATCCTTTGATGACCCCACAGTTTAAATTCTATAACAAACGTTCACCTAATATGTCCCAGTCAATGGGATAATTTAGGTCGTCAATCAATGGCCACAGCCACACTGTTTTGAATATGATTCTATTTATAAATCATATTTATGAAAGAAGTTTTCATGTCAAAGTTATACCTACTAAATCAGTGAGTCATATTATAGTAAGTCATAATTTTGTTTGTAATTCATGACAAAGACATCAACTTACTGGAGCTGGATGGCAAGTATTACTTTTTATTTCATTTTCTTTAAGTGCTCTAAGTTTCGGCAGTAGATTTTTTCTTCTTTTCAAAATTTCAACTGGAAATTGTTCGGATATACCAAAATTCGTCTCTTTAAGATTAACAGTGCTTTTACGAACTTCTTGTTTCTGAAAATAGTTTGAAAACTTCACCAATAACGGTGTATTTGTTAAAGACACTTAAACTGTGGGGCCACAAAAGGTTCTCAACACCTGAATAAAGTATAATTAGAAAAACTAATCAGGAATAACACGATGTTTTGATTTATATCAATAATATAAATCAAAGCATAAAGGTTATTCCTGATTAATTGTTCGAGTTATTTTATTATTAAAGGCGTTAAGATCCTTTGGTGACCCCACAGTTTAAATTCTATAATAAGTAAGTAGTGAGCAGTGGTCGTTACAGACAAACGTTCACCTAATATGTCCCAGTCAGTGGGATAATTTAGGTCGTCAATCAATGGCCACAGCCACACTGTTTTGAATATGATTCTATTTATAAATCATATTTATGAAAGAAGTTTCCATGTCAAAGTTATACCTACTAAATCAGTGAGTCATATTATAGTAAGTCATAATTTTGTTTGTAATTCATGACAAAGACATCAACTTACTGGAGCTGGAGGGCAAGTATTACTTTTTATTTCACAACACCCACTTCATACTAACAATCATTCACTTGAGCAATTTTTTTAAATATCTTACCAGTTGATCAGTTTGTTGGAGAAGAATTCGAACTGCAATTTGGTAAACTATTGTATCCATTGCTATTGTGATACCACAAAGGATACTGAATAAGTACAGAAATAACCATACAAATTAATGATTTATAATTGTACTGCTCGATATTGGGCGTTGTATTTGACAATACAAAATTTGCATTGTATGCTGATAACGTTTTGATTTAGGTCAATGTCATACTGAATCCAGTAAAAGACTTGTACAGAGGAAGGTTAGTTACCGAAAGACCCAGTACTGCACCTGGAGAAACCGCTATGACTCGAATTAGAGGAATGACTATTTTACAAGATGGTCGTCTGCTTGTCATCGACAGCAAGAACAAATGTCTCAAAGTTTTCAAACCAGAATGGTACGAACTTTTAACGAAGAAAGAATTAACAGACGAGCCACGAGGCATTGCTGCCGTTTCTCAAGATGAAGTAGTTATAACATTTGCAGACAAAAAAGAGGTCCGTATTTACAAGATTGATAAAGTCAATAATTTATGGAAAGAGAGAAGTTTTGGAATAAAGGATAAACCATTTAGCATTTCATATAGTCGGAGATCGTTTGCTATTGAGTTAGGTGAAGGCGACGATGGTGAAATTGCTGTAACGGATTTTAATGGTAACATAACACATTTAGTGAGAGGTCAAAATAGTAGTTTTGGCCAATTTACAGGCAACACAATCCGTCTAGTTCATGATAATGACAGAAAACTTGTTTTCATAGCGAATGTTTCCGACGGATACATTCATTGTGTTGATTATAAAGGAGAAGTCAAGTGGGTTAACAAAATTAATACACCCAGGGGCGTGGCCCTTCACGAACACACTTTATTTGTGGCAAGTAAGGCAGACAATAAAATTTACCAGATAAACGCAACCAATGGACATATGTATAGCCTATTGTCTGACACTGACAGAATAAATCAACCCAGATATATTGCTGTTCAAGCGACACACGATAAACTCGCGGTAGAGGTTGGAAGTAGTATAAACGTTTACACTATTTCTAAAAAATAAAAAAATATAATCAACTATTAAACACTACTATTCTACATGACAATTATATAGTTCCTCCTATATAACATTCAAATTTATTGTATATTCATGGATTTTGATTCTGGTTACTATATAGTACTGTTAGTTTAGCTGATATGTCAAATGCATGGAAATAAATACAACAGGTCATTTAGATTAATTATTTATCATTGTGTAGGTAATATGAAGAAGATGGAGATGAATTTAGTTTTGCCTACATTTACAGGATTCAATTATAAAAGGCATTATTCATTGAATATTTTAAGTGTATAAACATATATATCTCATGGTATCACCTTTTTATTACAACTAAACTTACATACTGTAAATGGTGTTTTTTTTTTAATTACTCTTCCTTCATTTTGTTTTACTTACTTGCTGTATGTTTCACTGAGAACTAAATTTTTAAGTACAAGTCACAGTTAAATAACAGACTAGAATCATATAATGTGCATTAAAGGTTTGTAAAGTTTAAGTCTAATTGCCTTGAGAGATTTTTTGTTTGTCAATTTTCACTAAACTTTCCCCCATTCAACATTTGGTGTTTTTTAAGTTCACACTAAAAACGAATGAATATATAAGAAAATGAATCTCATTTATCATAGGAACTTGATTTAATCCTGGAGTCTTCTAAATGCCTTTATCCCACAGTGACACCTGACAAAAATAAGTTGGTGGAAACTGTTGTGCAATTGATAAAAACTGAAATTATTGTCTATCCCAATAATATGTAATGCTAGAATCACAATACTTATGTTTCTCTTGTCAACACTGATTAATTGGTCTAAAATGCCACATGTATTGTCCTATATATAACTTGCTAGAAAAATATATTTCCGCAGTAATTTAAACAGTTTGAATTTGTTGTTGAGATCTAAGAAATGATGCTGAATGTGGTTTACTATCACAAGGACCGTTTGGTAAGTTGATCATTGGTAGTAAAAATTATCTAACATAATTCTGAAATGAATTAGAATAAGGATCAGTCTTTTGTAAAATTGGTTCTATTATTGAGGAATCTCTTTTCATATCAAGGAAACTTTATGTACAAATAAAATCTCATTTTAGATTATGCCTTAAACTGGAACGGCATGATTTCATCAAGATATCAAAGCACCCACAATGAAAAAATAAATAAAAGTGCCTATAGGCACTTAAAGGTTAAGAAAGACTTCATTTTAAATTGTGAAGTTAAAACCAAACACTGGAGTGCAATGGAACACATTTTGGTAATTTTAATTGTAATCTTATTCCATCTCCCTTATCCATAATTATAGTTCTTTGACCTGTTTTAGAACAGATACGAGTCATACACAATGCACAATATATATGTAATTTTGAATATAATAGTTTTCTTGAAATGCAGGGTTATATATACACACACACACTGTAACTTAAATATCTGAGCATATATGATTTATCCATTTATTGGCATGAAAATAGATGTGATCTACATAATATCCACGTTGCTGCTCTATATATGTTGTTTGTACTTTCAAAATCAGAGAGAGAGAGGCACGAGGGTTGTGACTATCAAACCAGTGACAAGGGATTTTGGTGTTTTGCTTGTTTGCCTAGGACAATAATCCACCATAGACCACATGATACTGATATAAGGTACTGTTCTATAACTGTGGAATGTTTCATCAATGCTTGGTCAGCAGGCTGTTTATGAGGAGTTTCACTTAAAAAGAACATGGACAGATGGACAGAGTGGTTCCTATATATGTACACACAAAACTTTCTTTGTGGATGGTAGTAATAATTAAAGCATGGAGGGAAACTCCAGAAACAATTGTTTTATGACAGACAACCGGACAGCCAGTGTTATGCTCATTCTTTTTTAGCACTATAAAAATGTGAAGAACTAAAGAAAAGTAGTGGATAAGATAATTTGGTCACTTTATATATCAGGAGAAATAACTTTTATACCATCCATCAATATTTCTTTTCATCAAATTTCCCTCCAATTTCAACATTGCAAACACAATCAATAATTCTTTGAAGGTATGATAAATTAATTTATTAATCAACACCAAAGAAAAGTCTGTTTGTATTGTTAAACATGATCTCAGCTAAACTGTCTTTGTCTTCATTACGGGCACCTGCCATCACTTCAAGAACTTGTCTGAAAAAAATAATTACAAAGATAAAGTTACATATGACTTTTAAATGTGTAAAAGAAATATAGGATGTCACTGAATAAATTAAAGATTGTTTTTTTTTATTACAAATAAGTCAAAACAGATGTCTAAATACATCCAACAGCAACACAAAACAAAAACACAACAAGACATCTAAACATGCTAAAGCACAAGGTCATGTTTTTCTCTGGCTGTTTATGACATCTTTACACTAAATCCATCGGATGTTGGATGTGTACGGATTGATAGTTTAGTCTTAGATGCATGATTTTTTTATTAGTTGTTAGTGGCTTTGAACTAGCTGTCAGATAACTGCGAGTACTCTCAGATCTGTTCATTGTGTCTTTTTGTGTCGGGATGTGTAAGTACTGGGCCACGTCCACTTGTATTTTTGTCCATCTGATGAGTTAAGCCTTTTCATGTCAACTGATTTTTATAGTTCGTTCTTATGTTGTACTGTTATACCACTGTCCCAGGTTAGGGGGAGGGTTGGGATCCCGCTAACATGTTTAACCCCGCCACATTATTTATGTATGTGCCTGTCCCAAGTCAGGAGCCTGTAATTCAGTGGTTGTCGTTTGTTTATGTGTTACATATTTGTTTTTCGTTTATTTTTTTTTACATAAATAAGGCTGTTAGTTTTCTCATTGAATTGTTTTACATTGTCTTATCAGGGCCTTTTATAGCTGACTATGCAGTATGGGCTTTGCTCATTGTTGAAGGACGTACGGTGACCTATAGTTGTTAATGTCTGTGTCATTTTGGTCTTTTGTGGATAGTTGTCTCATTGGCAATCATACCACATCTTCTTTTTTATCAAGGGCAAAAATAGATGTGCCTTTACCTCATGTCAAAGTGTAAATCATACTTAATCTAGGATCAATACAACAAAGACTACTATAGATGTAAATAAGCATCAAATTCAAATAAAACACACAAATATATAACCAAAGGTAAACATGGACAGGGTTCTTGTTAACCCTTTCCTCCATAATGACGCCACCCCCTTTACTCCATAATGACGCCTTTTGACGCGTGTGTAGTACGCTTTAACTACAAAGTACTTAATAAAAGGAGTAGGTCCGGTAAGGACCGATTTTGGCCTCAAATTTCAGGTTCATCTGACGAAAGATTTTGACCACTTTTTAAACACTTAAGTGTCTATTTTATTTGAATTAATTAGTTTATGTAAAAGATTTTAACAGATTTAGTCATTAAAAACGATCCGATTCAAGGTCAAATATGAAAAATCTACCTAATATGTCGAAAAATGTCACTTTTCAGATGGTTTTTGGTAAAAATGAAAGTGGCCGCATCCGTGTTCATCCTCAACCTTTATATATGTTATGTATTACTGTAAATTCAGAAATTATTGCGTGCATTTATTATTGCGATTTTGTCATTTTACACTTGAATGCGATTTTAATTTTTACGATTTTGAGAAAAGTCATGCTTAAGTCAGTTCAAATATTACAAAATGCGAGTTTTAATTATTGCGTTTACAACTCAGTCGCATTATTCGCAATAATAAAAACCTCGCAATAATTTCTGAATTTACAGTATCATAAAATACAACTTACATTTCAATATTAAGGATGAACACGAATGCGGCCACTTTCGTTTTACACGAAAACCGTCTAAAATTTAATGGAGCTAGTACAGGATATATGTGCATTGTATTGTCAAAAACAGCCCATATTTATGTAGCAGAAGCAATCTACTGTCCTATAAATAACTAAAGGTTTACATTTTAACAATTTTGTAAAACTGCTATATTTTGGGGCCAAAAAGGGGTCTTACTGAACCTACTCCTTTGTACCAAATATGAAAAGGATATTCATAAGAATATCCGAATAAAATATATTTGATGGAATATTTGTTTTTCGCAATGCATTAATACTTCAAATAAAATTGAGAAAGGAAATGGTGAATATGTCAAAGCGACAACCACCCGACCATAGAGCAAACAACAGCCGAAGGCAACCAATGGGTCTTCAATGTAGCGAGAATTCCCGCACCCGTAGGTGTCCTTCAGCTGGCCCCTAAAATATGCATAATAGTACAGTGATAATGGACGTCATACTAAACTCCGAATTATACACAAGAAACTAAAAATTAAAATCATACAAGACTAACAAAGGCCAGAGGCTCCTGACTTGGGACAGGCGCAAAATTGCGGCGGGGTTAAACATGTTTATGAGATCTCAACCCTCCCCCTATACCTCTAGCCAATGTAGAAAAGTAAAAGAATAACAATACGCACATTAAAATTCAGTTCAAGAGAAGTCCGAGTCTGATGTCAAAAGATGTAACAAAAGAAAATAAATAAAATGACAATAATACATAAATAACAACAGACTACTAGCAGTTAACTGACATGCCAGCTCCAGACCTCAATTAAACTGATTGAAAGATTATGTCTTCATCATATGAATATCAGGTACAATCCCTCCCGTTAGGGGTTTAGTATCATACTATCATAAAATATACGAGAAGAACATAACCCGTGTCATGCCAACAACTGTTTTTTTAGAAATAAATGTGTTTAGTTCCGATGCAAAGACCCTATCAGTGAATCAATGTTAAAGCCAAAATATGCAATCTTTAATGACCTGACAACAGTATCGTAACGCATATTTTCAATATTTTGTCGAAAAATCCTATGGGAATCAAGTATGCAAAAAAATCTAACAGGCTTGTTAACGTCAAGCATGTCATATTTTTAAATAGAGAATTTTTGTGTTCATTATTACATTTGCTGACAAAATTATATAACCAAAAAATATCTTTACTTAATGTGATTCTTTAAATTACCTATGACTCTGTCTCTGTGTATATTCATTTAAATGTAGCACTATAACAGGAAATTAGCAATGACTCATTATTTACAGATGAACAGACACTAAACTTCATTTTAAGGTTATATAAAACACTGTTTTACAAATACGAAAAAACTTGCAATGATTTACTTTTGGAGAAAACAATATTGAAAGAAAGACACAACTATAACCTTATAAATATATGCTTTTATATTTAAACTTTTCAAATATCTGTTTAATTCTGAAACATGTCTAAGGGTTAGGGGCTTGGGGTTAGTAGTCAGTATACAAAAAGATTTGCTGTCTAGAATAATATTTAACTTACACAGACCATCATGTATTTGCAGTGAGAAAAGTTTTTGCACCATGTTGAAGGCCTCACTATGACTTTGAGATGATAAGCAGATACATTTAATGCTTTAAAAGCCATAAATGTATCTGTTGTTCTGCCATTGCAGATTATGACTTTTTATGTTTGTTGGCTAAACTCCTTCAGAATAGCCTTTTCCATAAAAAAAAACCCAGACATAGTACTGGTAAAGCCTGAAAAGTCAAGGACATTGTGCCATCAATATTTCTTTGGTTTTTTCCCCTCAAATTCACAGAGAAAAAAGTTATAACACAGTGCATATTCTCCTTCATTTTCTAGTGCACAGTGTAAAAATAATTCCCCAAGCAGCTGTAACAAACAAATCAGTGGCGTAGCTAGGTAATTTTCAAGTGTACGCCCGAACCTCGGTCAGGGCCTAAAGGCCCCTATTGGATCCAGGCCAATGAACCAGCTGGTAGTAGATGGGCGGGTGCTAAGCCTTCAGAAGTTTTAAAGTTATTGAGAATGACATACCATTCCTGTTATTGAAAACTCATATCAATAACAACATTCTGTAGATTGAAAATGGTTATTTTTTATGTTTAATCTATTCATTGTTTATTTAGAATCGTAAATGAACATGAAATGATTAATTTTCTGAGTTGTTCAGGTGCAATATTAAAATGTGTAGATAGAAACCCTGGTTCTTGCCTGATATTTTTCATTTCAGTGATATTTATTTATCAGTCCATTACAGGATTTAACAAATGAAATATTTTCATTTAATTTCTGCACAGGTTTTATGACAAAATATGGAGGTTTATAAATTAATCATGTAAATTAACTCGACATCATAATTACCAGGATGGAAATTTATTCTTATGCTATACGCGTTTTCCTCCAAGAAAGTTTCATTAACTTTGACCACGGTTTTACAAATAATTTATATGCACCAAATTTTAACCTCAGAATGTAAATCAAGTTCAAGAAATTCCTTTTAAACATCCATAAATTACAGAAAACTCATCATATATAATTTCGTCATGATGCGCTGGATACTCTTTTGACCATAAACAGTTTTTGTTCAGCTATCGCAAAATCATGCGATAGTTTGACATAAATAGCTATTGATATATTAAAATTTTAACCACATACTGAACCACACAGTTATAATAAAAACAAATGCAAACCCCATTTCGAATCTAAGTACATAAGGACATTCTTTTAAAAAAGGAAAGCGAGTATAGAAATCACGGAAGATTTAGACTTTGACAGAAAATGAATAAATATATAACTATGACACCAATTTTGTCATTTTTATTCGAAATTACAAGCTGAGACTACTATATACTATGTTATAGTAGTCTCAATTACAAGCAATTGAAGAAAGACTTAGAAGGTTGATGTACTGTTAACCAATTCTTTTAATAATATCTAGATGAAAATATTTTGTTTTACCAAATTCAAGTGTACGCCCGGGCGTTTTGACGTAAACGTAGCTACGCGCATGCAAATGACATAAATATTCCCTTTCCCTCCAATCTTTTTTGTTCAATGAAATATCAAAATACCACATGTAAAATGAATGCTTACATTATATGAGCTGGTTCATTTCTACTTTTTACAGTATTTCCTTTTTCCCATTTTTCTTTCTTCTTTGAAGGAAAATTTGTTGTCACATGTTTTTTCCCTGCATGTGTGTTTTTAACCTCACACCAGGGAGCATCTACAAATCATAAATAAACAGTCTCCATAAGTACTTTTTAATGTAGTTCAATTTTATCTAACTGAAACAATGAAAATTGTTCATTAAAAATTACCTTTTTTTTTAAATTATACAAAAACACTTTTATTCAATTTCTTCAAATTGTACACACAAATTTAATATAAACCAACAATAAGCAACATATATCTGGGTATACCAATCAACAACTTTACAAACATATAAGGGCTTCAATACTTTTTTTTATAACTGAAAAGGAGATAGGTTTGTAGTGTGGAATAAATAACAAACTAAACTGACTATTGTTTTAAAGTTACATAAATGGGAGGTAGGATTGTTCTATTCCACTCATGTCTTACCTGTTTCAATCATAAGTCTCTCTGATGGCACACTACACATTGCATCAAGGTTTTCTTGTGTCTTTAAGGAACTGAAAAAATATATGAAATAAAAACATATTACCAAAAAGAATATGTCAACTAGACAGAAATACTATGTCCCAAACAAATAACAGCAAATTCTGATTGAGTCATTGGTAACATTGAAAAACAACACAACATTTGGAACAATTGAGGATATCATGAAAATAACACTACATAACTATCATAACCAACCCTTTCTGTAATGGGAAAAGTTGCTCTTCACAATATAATACAAATCTATGATTTGGTTGAAGTCAATTTAAGTTAAAACAGAACTTTCAAATAAATTAATTCTTTTCTAAACAATTAAGGGCATACCTGGAAAATAAAAAACAAGAATGTGTCAAGTGTACACTGATGCCCCACTTACACTATCATTTTCCATGTTCAATGGACCTTGAAATTGGGTAAACAAGAATGTGTCCAAAGTACACAGATGCCCCACTCGCACTATCATTTTCCAGGTTCAATGGACCGTGAAATTGGATAAAAATATAATTAGGCATTAAAATTAGAAAGATAATATCATAGGGAACATGTGTACTAAGTTTCAAGTTGATTGGACTTCAACTTCATCAAAAACTACCTTGACCAAAAACTTTAACCTGAAACATGCACTTTCATTTTCTATGTTCAGTGGACCGTGAAATTGGGGTCAAAAGTTTAATTTGGCTTTAAAATTAGAAAGATCATATCATAAGGAACATGTGTACTAAGTTTCAAGTTGATTGGACTTCAACTTCATCAAAAACTACCTTGACCAAAAACTTTAACCTGAAGCGGGACAGACGGACGAACAGACGAACAGATGCACAGACCAGAAAACATAATGCCCCTCTACTATCGTAGGTGGGGCATAAAAATCTAATTTGGCATTAAAATTAGAAAGATCATATCATAGGGAACATGTGTACTAAGTTTCAAGTTATTTGGACTTTAACTTCATCAAAAACTACCTTGACCAAAAACTTTAACCTGAAACTCCCACTTTCATTTTCTCTGTTCAGTGGACTGTCAAGTTGGTCTAATTTGGTTTTAAAATTACAAAGATCATATCATAAGCAACAAGTGTACTAAGTTTCAAGTTGATTGTACTTCAACTTCATCAAAAACTTTACCTGAAACTCCCACTTTCATTTTCTCTGTTCAGTGGACCGTGAAGTTGGTCTAATTTGGCTTTAAAATTACAAAGATCATATCATAAGCAACAAGTGTACTAAGTTTCAAGTTGATTGTACTTCAACTTCATGAAAAACTACCTTAATCAAAACTTTAAGGTGAAGTGGGACAGAGGGACGCACAGATGAACAGACGAAAGAACAGACAGATGCACAGACCAGAAAATATAATGCCCCTCTTCTATCGTAGGTGGGGCATAAAAAGTAATTTAAAAGTTTGCCTCATTAGCCCACAGTAAAATGAAAATAAAAGTAATTTCACATATTAACAAATGGTACAGCAACAAATATCCAATTCTAACAAAGCTTTGAAATAAACAAAAGTACAAGTAGTCCTATTTACTCAAAATAAAAGAAGTTATTATGTAAGAGACAGCAACCCAATGACACAAAAAAATATTCCTGAGGTTGACTTTTAATATTCACCAATATTTCAAAGAATTTATTTAATTTATCATATTAGAATTTGAAAAAACAGAGATAAATTCCAATTTTTGCATAATATTAAAGGGAAACTTCGCAAAAAAATCAAAAATTGATATTATGTCCATTCTGTATAAAAATGCTCAAATTTATAGATATTAAAGTTTTATTCCGCTAAATAAGAGATCACCATCGATTTTAAATTTTGAGTATCAGTTCTCTACTCTCCGCCATCTTGTCACCTTCTCCGATGAAAAATCCCGATATGTCAATAAACCACAAAGGAACAAAACTACAGTAAACGATGTAGTCGTAATTGCGTGTCGATATCTTGTCAATCGTACGGTTGTTTTATCTGACTGACTAACTTGATACGGAAAATGGTCTTATATTTTTAAATAACCATATAGTCTGTTATTTTTAAACTGATAATATTGTAATTAGTTAAAAAGTCAAAGTTCAAATCATAAAATGATAAATAAGTGTTCCGTGGAAATTGTTTTTGAAAATCTAATTCGTTCATAATTCTTTCAAGTAATAAACTTTATTTAAATAAATTCGGATCTTCCCTTATCTGATCACCAGCATGGCTAAAGGTATTACTCCCAAAGGTATTGGAAGGGGTGTAAGGTGACACGTCCAGGTATTCAATCGATTTCCTGTCCGGCGGGCTTGCAAGTTCATGCATCGTTTCACTTCTGTAGGTATTGATCAGTGTACACGACCGTTACTTATAACTTTCCATTTTGAACTATCAGGTGCATGTATAATATACATTTTTGTCTTGCGTGTTTGAAAGTGATATAATATACTAGTCATTACTGAACTCATACGCTTGTTTATAAATAACATTTCTGGTGTAAAGAATATTATTTATAAAAAAAAAATAATACAAAAAAAAAATAATTGAAAAAATACAAATCTATTTACATATTTTTCCAAGGGTTAATTTGGGAAAATGTAATATATACTCGTTGTCAATAGTTTAGGACAGATTGGAACATACCAGAATTATTGATCTAAAAAAAATGTGCGCACTTGTCGACGATTCGTGTATACATACGCCTGGTAGAAAGTTACGGAACTATAGTCAGTAGCGCAATTTAAAATATGTATACATTGAACATAAGAAAGAAACATACATTTTGTGTAAATTGTGGTAAAAGTTTTGTAAATAGACTAGTCCATGTATGCCAACAGTATGTAATCAACGAATTCGATAGACTATTGTATACCAAAAGAAGAAGAAGAAAAAAAAGAAACAATTTGATTTAAATACAGGTCAATTTATAACTTGCTTTGGTTCATCGAAGTAAAGAACATAGAAAACTCACAGATTTATATATCAATTAAATTGTTCTCGAATAAAGGACGAAATTCGTCATCATCACAATTGTTCCAACATTCATGTAAAATATATGCAACTGGACGTACACTAATAATCCCCAAGGAATGTGAATATTTTCTAGGAAAACTATTGATTATCAATTTCGGGATTTATTTTCTTTCTTGATATTCAATGACAGCAATTTAAAGAATAAACTGCTTGTCGGATATTTGTCCGCTTTAGGGGTATTCTTGCAAGTTGAACAGACTTATAATAACATTCAAAAATAGGGAAAGATAACATTAAATTTGTTGTCTTTTAATTTTAAACATCGTTGATCAAATAGTTATTTAAGTATATATATACGTTGGGAGACGACGATTATTATAGTTGTCTCAGATTTTAATAAGGACGTTCCCCATTATGAATAAATTTGGTTGACGTTTATCACACTTGAAAAGAATATCTATTCGTAATTTTTCGATTCCATTACAAAAATATTTTTTTCTTTATTTGTACATATTATATTCCGCTTCGGTAGAGTTATCTTCAGATAGTTTCATATATTAATTAATACATGGCTTTCAAAAGTCTAAATGTAAGTGTTCTCGTACATTTTTTCGCCTAATAAAGACAAATAAAAATGATTTAGTAAAGCTATTTCTAATTTCTAAGTCCCCCTTTTTTATGAGACATAAATCAAGGACAAGACTTGTATATCATTTCATTCTGACATATGAATTAAGTTTCCCGTCTTTAACCGAAAATTGTGTATTTCTTAGTAAATTAACTTATTTGAATTCAAATAAATAATAGCACCAAATATAATTAAATAATTCCATGGCGACCAATTTTTATTTGTCACCAACTTGAATATGTATTTTTAATGTGTGTATTAAATGCTACCACTGATCCGAATAGACAGTCACACCTGGCAAGGTGTGCCCTAGAGGCGTGGTTAAATACCGAAGTGCAAATAACAATTTACCTTTCAACAAGCCATCTACGAGTATTGCCACAGAACCGTGAATACACACATCGTATAAACCTAGCCATAGCAGAGATAGTAAAAGGTCAATAATAGTACACCAACATATTGTCTTTACAGATTATTGTACTTTAATTTGTTCACCTTATCAGTACGAAAATGCATTTATTAAAAATAAATTTATAACTTTTTGTGTTGTCTACAAAAATAATTCGAATATATACGTTTAACATAGATAATTTATCTCACGAATGAGTACAATTGAACGTCTGTGCGTTTTATCTTCTTATTATCGGATGGTTATTAGATAAAGCATAAGTCATCGGCGCGCTTACGATTACGTTAAAATATGATTAAAAACCAAGACTTTTAATGATTGTATTTTAAATCCCGGCATGCAAAAATCAGGAGAAAACGTCACGACCTACAGGAAGTAGTTGATATTTTTTCATTAATTATTGAATTTCTCCTTTATTACTGCACATATAGCGATAAAACTTTGTGAATATATATATTATGTCATAATGAACATATTTAAACCATAAGTAAAAAATCGTGAATTTTCCCTTTAATGAACACCTAACTGTACATGTATTACCATCCATTGATACCTATATACAGATCCTGTTCAACCAATTCTTTTGCCTCTTCTATTGTACCAGTAAAGGAATGCACCTTAAGAAAGAATATATTATAGGATTCAACACATTGTTCTAGTGGTTATTGTTGTTTAAACATAGGCTATTAATATAACTCAACAAGAGTGCACACACAGAAATGTCTCGCCTTCTTTACTAATCATTGATATTATGTTGATACCCCTAAATCTAAAGCTTTATTACGACTGTCACATAGACTTAACATGAACCATGAAAATGAGGTCAAGGTCAGTTGAACCATATGCCAGGCGGACATGTACAGCTAACAATGCTTCCATACAACAAATATAGTTGACCTATTGCTTATAGTTTAAGAAAATAGACCAAAACACAAAAACTTAACACTGAGCAATGAACCTTGAAAACCAGGTCAAGGTCAATAAAACCTGCACGACTGACATATAGATCATAAAATATTTCCATACACAAAATATAGTTGACCTATGACATATAGTATTAGATAAAAAGACCAAAACTCAAAAACTTAACTTTGACCACTGAACCATGAAAATGAGGTCAAGGTCAGATGACATCTGCTCGCTAGACATGTACACCTTACAATCATTCCATACAACAAATATAGTAAACCTATTGCATTAAGTATGAGAAAAACAGACCAAAACACAAAAACTTAACTATAACCACTGAACCATGAAAATGAGGTCAAGGTCAGATGACACCTGACCGCTAGAATGTACACCTTACAATCATTCCATACAACAAATATAGTAGACCTATTGCATAAAGTATGAGAAAAACAGACCAAAACACAAAAACTTAACTATAACCACTGAACCATGAAAAGGGGTCAAGGTCAGATGACACCTGCCAGTTGGACATGTACACCTTACAGTCCTTCCATACACCGAATATACTAGACCTATTGCTTATAGTATCTGAGATATGGACTTGACCACCAAAACTTAACCTTGTTCACTGATCCATGAAATGAGGTTGAGGTCAAGTGAAAACTGTCTGACGGGCATGAGGACCTTGCAAAGTACGCACATACTAAATATAGTTATCCTATTACTTACAGTAAGAGAGAATTTAACATTGCAAAAAATCTGAACTTTTTTTTCAAGTGGTCACTGAACCATGAAAATGAGGTCAAGGACAATGGATATGTGACTGACGGAAATTTCGTAACATGAGGCATCTATATACAAAATATGAAGCATCCAGGTCTTCCACCTTCTAAAATATATAGCTTTTAAGAAGTGAGCTAACACCGCTGCCGCCGGATCACTATCCCTATGTCGAGCTTTCTGCAACAAAAGTTGCAGGCTTGACAAAAACTGAAACAACGGAAAAGACACGCAAGTGAAGACAAATATGAGCAAGACTTCATTATGGCTTATAGTCACAGAGGAAGGATACTACTGTTCTGTGTGTCAAAAATACAACACAAAAGCAAGAAACAGGACAAAAACCTGGATCGAACAGCCTTGCATACACAGGAGAAGGGAGTCCTGCAAGAGCCATCTGTTATGCTGATGCATAAAATTGTAAATGAAAGAAGAGAGAAAAGGGATAAATTGTTGAAAAAAATCAAATCAAAGAATATCTGACAATTAATATGACTACTTCTATTTATGTTTGTTCAACTCCATTAAATGTGAATATTATACTTATCTTTATTGTTGTGAACCCCACGTGCACCCACAGTAAATAAAAAAAAAAACGGTTGGACATTTAAAAAACAAACACCCGGTTGCAAGTGATTTTTTGAAAACACCCACCTTACCTTAGTGAAAAAAGGAAAACACTGTAGGTGAACTGTGCAGCTTCATAGTATGTTTTACTTTTCTTTTACAACATATGTTAAGAATGCAAAGGAGGGGTGTTAAATTGATTTGACCAAATTGCATTTTGTGCTGTACCAAGTTTGAATATCTAGACCTTGTGTTTGTTCCTTTTTGTTTGTCCTTGTTTATACATCTATTTTTTCTGAGTATTATAAAAATCTACTTTCAAAAATGTATAGTGTTATACAGCTAACTTGTTCTTCAACTCCCAAAATGTATTCAAATTTAATAGCAAAAGATTAAGGTATGTGTAGACTTAATTATTGTTCTTCCATATAAACATAGATTTTACAGTATAGATGAAGATTGGGCTACCATCTACATTTTGTACTCTTTGTCTAAAATCTACCTACCACCCCACCTTTAAATCGATCTCGGTTTCTTTTTATGATATCAATAAAGTCTGAATGGCAATTTCGACTGTGGAGAAATAATGGAAGTTTAGTATCTTCTGCAAGGTCCATCTGTTTTTCAAAATATCTGTAATATATAAGGTCAAACAGATGAATTCTTTTACAAGAAAGATTATTCTAGAATTAGAATGATTTCTTCTGGATCATGATCTATTTATGGTTCATTCTCATTTATCCAACTTTTTAAAATTATAGGTAGTAAAGGTAAAAAAAGAAGTTGGATAGATGAGATCAAAGGTATTCAAGAACAAAGGGTTTTTCAGTTACAATTTGGGTTGAATGACAGGTGAAAAATAAGACTGAAAAGTATACCCGGATTAAATTTTCTGTAGTATCATTTAGCATATAGCATGTTAAAAGGTGCAACTGACATTTAGTTAATGAATTGTAAATCATTTGAAAGTATTTTAAAGTTTTTTAACCAATAGTTAAAATATGAATTGGATAGAAAAATATCAGTTGCATTTTATTCATGAAGAGATTTGTTAATGAGATTGAGCTTTTTATTGTGCAATAGACCCTCTTCGTTCATTTTTTTCTGTTCTTCTGACTAAATGATCCAAATAAGACAAAATATAAGTTGAATACGTTTAAGTACACAAAGACTTACCAGAACAAAACTCACACAACATATAATACATATATTGTTTTTTATATATATATAAACAAAAGCATTTCAAGCACATTGATTAAAAAAGTAGCACAGAAATATCCATAGCACACACTAAAGGAATGTTCAGTAGATCTTCATCCTGGTTTAAGTAGGTGGGATACTGCATCAGTGTAGTGATATACGTTGATCTGTCCTTGCTGTAGTCTATCCTTAAGTTGGGTCAGTCTGTTTTCTGTGTATGTTTAGGAGCGTTTCCAGGATATTTGAAAGAGGGGGTGGAGAATGAAAAAAATTTGGACCTTATTTTTGCCCAAAAACATAAAATAAATATGTAATGCACTAATGTAACGGTTCCTGATTTGGAGCATGTATATTTTATAGTGAAAGTGTTAGGGTTTTACATTTTTTATGCCGAACTCTCTCCATTAATTGTCTGTGGTATGTTAAAATGATTGGATGGATCTTAACAGCAGAACACCAATAACGAGAAGTTCCAAATCATACGGTATAAGGGGTTACTAAACATTTCAATAGTCCTAGGCCAGGATTTTATGAACGAAAGGCGTAATTACGGTTGCTCTGGTAGAGGGTCCATGGGAAAGCTCAGAAGCTCCTGGGTTTCAACAATTTAGCATCAAATTATGAAGAAGCCAGACTAATAAATATCTCTCTATTGGTTTCTCTGAGCAGCACATGATACAAGACAAACAAACACTGAAGTATAAAGTTCGTTCGTTTTACTAGTAAATATTGTAGGCTTTAATGTGGAATACATGATTGAATATGGAAAATTGACTTTATTGTACAAAAACAGTGCTAAATTAAAGCAATCATGTCACTGTCTAGTTCCGATAGGTGGTATTTGG
Source organism: Mytilus edulis (assembly GCF_963676685.1). Lineage (NCBI taxonomy): Eukaryota > Metazoa > Mollusca > Bivalvia > Mytilida > Mytilidae > Mytilus > Mytilus edulis. The sequence goes on along the minus strand of NC_092344.1, from coordinate 115,924,345 downwards.
TACATGAATACATATGGTGCTTGAACTTGCTGGCAAAATGTAGGTCCGATGATGTGACTAAGCTACTAACTAATGGATATTGAAACAATATGATACTACCAAATATAAAAAAAGAAGATGTGGTATGATTGCCAATGAGACAACTATCCACAAAAGACCAAAATGACACAGACATTAACAACTATAGGTCACTGTACAGCCTTCAACAGTGAGCAAAGCCCATACCGCAAAGTCAGCTATAATAGGCCCTGATAAGACAATGTAAAACAATTCAAACGAGAAAACTAACGGCCTTATTTATGTAAAACAAGAGTGCACACACAGAAATGTCTCGCCTTCTTTACTAATCATTGATATTATGTTGCTACTCCTAAATCTAAAGCTTTATTACGACTGTCACATAGACTTAACATGAATCATGAAAATGAGGTCAAGGTCAGTTGAACCATATGCCAGGCAGACATGTACAGCTAACAATGCTTCCATACAACAAATATAGTTGACTTATTGCTTATAGTTTAAGAAAATAGACCAAAACACAAAAACTTAACACTGAGCAATGAACCTTGAAAACCAGGTCAAGGTCAAATAAAACCTGCACGACTGACATAGAGATCATAAAATATTTCCATACACAAAATATAGTTGACCTATGACATATAGTATTAGATAAAAAGACCAAAACTCAAAAACTTAACTTTGACCACTGAACCACGAAAATGAGGTCAAGGTCAGATGACATCTGCCCGCTAGACAGGTACACCTTACAATCATTCCATACAACAAATATAGTAAACCTATTGCATAAAGTATGAGAAAAACAGACCTAAACACAAAAACTTAACTATAACAACTGAACCATGAAAATGAGGTCAAGGTCAGATGACATCTGCCCGCTAGACATGTACATCTTACAATCATTCCATACAACAAATATAGTAGACCTATTGCATAAAGTATGAGAGAAACAGACCAAAACACAAAAACTTAACTATAACCACTGAACCATGAAAATGAGGTCAAGGTCAGATGACACCTGCCAGCTGGACATGTACACCTTACAGTCCTTCCATACACCGAATATACTAGACCTATTGCTTATAGTATCTGAGATATGGACTTGACCACCAAAACTTAACCTTGTTCACTGATCCATGAAATGAGGTTGAGGTCAAGTGAAAACTGTCTGACGGGCATGAGGACCTTGCAAGGTATGCACATACTAAATATAGTTATCCTATTACTTACAGTAAGAGAGAATTTAACATTGCAAAAAATCTGAACTTTTTTTTCAAGTGGTCACTGAACCATGAAATTGAGGTCAAGGACAATGGACATGTGACTGACGGAAACTTCGTAACATGAGGCATCTATATACAAAATATGGAGCATCCAGGTCTTCCACCTTCTAAAATATATAGCTTTTAAGAAGTGAGCTAACACCGCCGACGCCGCCGCCGTAGCCGACGCCGCCGGATCACTATCCCTATGTCGAGCTTTCTGCAACAAAAGTTGCAGGCTCGACAAAAATGAACGAAAAACATATATGTAACATATAAACAAATGACAACCACTGAATTACAGGCTCCTGACTTGGGACAGGCACATACATAAATAATGCAGGATCCCATCCCTCCCCCTAACCTGGGACAGTGGTATAACAGTACAACATAAGAAACGAACTATAAAAATCAGTTGAAAAAGGCTTAACTCATCAGATGGACAAAAATACAAGTGAACGTGGCCGGGTACTTATACATCCCGACACAAAAAGACGCTATGAACAGATCTGAGAGTACTCGCAGTTATCTGACAGCTAGGTCAAAGCCACTAACAACTAATAAAAAAATCATGCATCTAAGACAAAGGCTATCTAGATTGGGAAGTAAAAACGCTATATCAATTATACATGTTACTAGTATAAATGCAAATTAACGCAAAACCTCAAATGAACAAATATTACTGATTTGTGGGTTTCTTCTGTATATATTTATGAAACATTTATTTACTATTTGAAATATACCAAATTTAAAAAAAAAATGAAATGTAACAAGTTTACTATCGCCTATGTTATATATATTTCTTGACTATATAAAAACATACAGGAACAAATTTACTGTCAAATTTTAGAAAGACACCTTATTATTACTAAACAAACAACCCAATAATTAACAAAAATAAAAAGTTGGCTAAATGACTTTACCTTATTTTTAAAAGTTGGATAAATGAGAAGACACCCTATTTATGGCCCCAGTGTTTTCCCTAGGCTATTCATGCATAGCGGTACCGCTACGCATAAAATTTCGGCCGCCATGCATGTATCATACCCGCTATGCATCCCGCTATGTGTGAAATTTTTATTATCTTATAATATGAAGTGACAATTGACAAAACTCTACAGGTGTTTCAAACTCACTGGACTGATAATTGATCATAATTAGATGCAACGCTCTGATTTTACAACCACGTTGATTAGATAGAACAACATTCAAGACTTCGATTGCATAATAGAAATCGGGAGTTCAAGTTGTTTTAATGATAAATATTATAGCCTGATACAGCTTCCAAATATCCTTCCGTGAAAAATAAAAAGTAAACCTTTTGCAGTATAAATTTTACGTTTTGAAATCATAAGTCTGACATCGAAATATTTATATCAAACGCTGTTGATTAGTTGTAACAGAGAATACACATCATTGGGTTGAAACATGATGTAACTTTGACCTCCGTAGCAGAGTTCAAAAAAATTATGGGTCACTGAATATTTACAATTCAGATCGTTTTTGTTTTGATGTCAAAAATTGTTTTATTTTTCAAACTGATCTTTCAAACTAGTTATAATCCAGAAGAAAGTAAAAACATTGCTTGACTGTACCTTAAATTTAATATCTATATCCAAATTAAATTATTTAAAGCTGTAATCTATGATCACAAATTGAATGCTTTGTTTACAATTGTTGAAAGCCATGTGCTTTTTGGCGGGAAAATTCGGGAAACCCCTTATTAACAGGAAACAGTTACATTTCATTGTTATTTATAGACAGTAGGAATTTCATTTTGGAAATCATTTTGATTAACTGCTAAGATTTATTCATGAACAATTAATAATTTCTTGGGGTGAAACTGATAATACTTTTTTTTATTAAAATAATTTACATCTAGGGGTATGAAAAGGGGGGCTGTTTTTTTTTGTGTTTTTTTTTATTGGAAAATAATAAAGTAAGCAGATACTCAATTTCAAATATAGGTCATCATGATGACCCAACTGTTCTTGGATATCCAAACTTATTCAACTGACATGCTCATATAGTATATCAGATTTCTGAGCAATTCAGCATATTACTAAGTCAAAGTATCTTAGATGTTGAATGTAGGTCTGTAGACGTGTAGTGGAATGTTAAAACACTTATCATCAAGGATTCCAGACAGATGAATGAAACTTATCATTATAAAGTCGAGCATGGAAAGAAGTCAACTCAACAGCTGTTGATTGTTGTTGAACCATATAAAATTATTATGGCTTGGAATATCATTCATAAGTTAATAACATATATCGAAAATAGTATCAAACCAAATTTTGAACTATCTGTCCTAATGACATTTTGATAAAATTCAGGTGTCAGAAAAACCTAAAATTTAAAGATTGTTTGCTAGAATTCAGCTGAAATACAGATGTAATGGTAACATATACAATGAATGGTAACATGTACAATTTGTCTTGACCTTTATCATACTAACTTGAGTTGTGTTTCTTTAGGACAAAAATGGAGTCTGTCATAATCTAAAAAAGATTAAAATACTTAAGTGAGAGATTACACTCCTCAAAACCATGCAACATATGTCATCAATATCTTTCACTATAATTCAGAAAAAGAACTTCAAAAAATAAAATTAGGCAATACATTATGGGATCTTACTGATAGTATTTGTGACATGAACCCTCAACAGCTGCCTGACAAACAATCCTGAAATTCAATAGGGTTCTTCACCAGCTTCAAACCTTTCACTTGTGAGACAGCCTTTTGGTTCAAAATAAATATGTATCTTAGAAAGATGTCTCTGGCATGACTGTGTATTAACAAAACATGCTATGCTTTAAACAGTCAGTTTTTAATCCCACATAGCCTAATGGATACCACTTACAAGAGAAACCATAAAGGCTATGTGTGTCCAGAGAGCCAGGCTTACATCAACATGTATGTTATATAACATGTGTCTCTAATCAACTTGGACTTTGCTGTATATTTAAGTAACTATTTGGATTTTGGATGATCTTGAAAGTACTCTGTTTTCACTATAAAATTGCAATAAAAATTATTTCAAAGCAATGTTCTTACACCTGGATAAGAATATATCATTGAGACTTTTGTCTGGATTTTATACATTTCATTTGTTTTTGTCATACCTAGTACAAACTCTGCAATAGCTACTATCTTGTTTAGACTATATGTATTGTTTAATATTTGTCATACCCAACTCTCCAAACTAAAATCTTGTCTGAATTTTAAGTATAATTTTCATTTGTAATACCTAGTCCTAACTCTCCAATGGCCACTATCTTGTCTGGATTATCCTTGACAACCTGAATTAGATCACTTAGATATTTGTCTGGGTCACCACTCTTCTCAAACTCAGTACATCTTGTGGGATGACATCCAGAAGTTGTGTAGAGATTTTCTGCAACAATATATGTAATTATATAATGATAAACTTTAAAATATTCCAATCGATAGTCTGCCACAATATGAAGGCTTTTTTATCTGATTCGCTGAGCTCACTTGACAAAATGCTTCCTATTGTGAATCAGAGCTGATATTTTACAATATCATCATACAGACAACATGATAATCATTACATAAAAAGCTTTTTACAAATAGTCTATATGCTGTGATCACTAATAATAATCCCTTCGACTTACATTCTGTGATGAAACAGGAAAACAAAAAAATGTTCAAGGTTAATAACTGGATAGAGGTTATTTTTTTTTTTCTTAAATTTATTTAAGTTCTGGCTTATAAATTTGTGTGAAACACTTAATTGTAAAAACTAAATCTAGGATGCTGAACTACAAAAAAATAGGAAGAAGTTATATAACTTTGACTGAAGTCTATTACAAGAGTAGATTGCAATTATTCCATACTTTCCGATTCAACCATTTTGACTCCAATTTGCATCACTTCTTTTACTACCATTAGAAATTTTAAGCTTGAAATGCATGAAAGCAAGATATATACTGGCAATAAATAGAAGGCTGCCAGTTTTATAGAACGGTTTACATTAGTGCAAGTGATAGTGTTACTAAATACTGTTACATATAAAAAAAAAAAAACAACCATGTGATTTGCATATATCTAAAGCATCCACTACATCTTTCAGCATGCCTGATGTCACCATTATCTAGAATAGAAATTTTCAAATCATAAACTATTAAAAACATTGTTACATTTATCCCATGATGTGTATGTATTAAAGTATGGTAAGTAATTTCCATAAAATAAAAATCCCAGTTTAATCTTACGAGCTTATAAGACTTATTTAATTAACATGACAAACAGACATGAGCCATCAAGATATCTACATCCTAAGGACATTCAAAATATTTTAAGGTGTCTTTTTCTTCTCCTTCACTCAAGGATGGGAAGTATTGGCAAATTATCAAATTTGGAAAGCTTTGACTAATCAAATCAACATAAATGTATTTAACTTAATTTAGGAATAGCCACTCACTGTTTAGAACTCCCAATATAAATATTAGGCAGTATAAAATAAAGCTTAAAACTGTAATCAATAATTATCCTCTAATCCACTTGAAGTAAACAAATATTTAGTCTTATGTGCCGGCAGCTGGAAATCTTGGTTACATTTTCTCTTCGTCTTCAAGTTACCCATGAGATGTATAAGTTTTTGAAATACAAAATGCAGTTTCATTGGTCAAATCTCATAGATTGTTATAACCAACATACATTTGATACCTATCTATAAGTCTGGTTTTATAAGCCCTTTTCTCATGAAAGTTTCTAAACTCTTTATTAGAAATTGCTTTGTCCTTGGGTTTATATTGAGATACATATAGTATAAATCTCAATAACACAAGATATTCTATTCACCTGTTTGAATGGTTTTTTTACACACTTACAAAACTTTTTCTTTCAAAAGAGCATTTTATTTAGTTTTGAAATCCTGTTTGTAATATGAAAATGAAATCTTTATTTATAATACAATCACTTTACCTTTTCTACTCCATTATCATATGCTCTTTGCAATACATCATTGAAATCATCTATAAAATAAATAATAAATTTTTGTCATTAAAATAATGTACACTTAATATATAGATACACACATAGTACTAAAGCAAATAAAACATATTTAGGAAGAATTACAACTGTGGCTAATTTTGATTCCCACTGTATGTTATGACAATTAAGACACTTTTCCTAAATCAGGACACTTCATGGAGGCTTTGCAATAGTTTTTCAATATTTACCCATTTCACACAGAAGTTCATCACCTCAGGATGGATCATACTACTGAATTCAATAAGTTCAGTTCACCATATTGTTATTATGCTATACTTAAACATGTTGAATAACCCTTGGTATGTGGGCTTTTGGAGACAGTATATATATATTGAGTTATGAGTATCATCATTATAGAGTTACTCCATGTAAAAATACCATGTAGAGCTTTTTCATATAAATCTTTTGTAGAATTATTCTAATTTAATCATAGTTTCGAGATAACTAACCTTCATGTTTTTTAGCTCCATGGTATACACCTCTAAAAACAGGATCTGAAAAAAAGAAGATAGAAACAGTTCCATACAGTCAAAGTACTGTACTAAATATAAGAATTGAATGTGAGATATCACAAATTTTAATAGTGATGGAATATATAAATTATTATTATTATTATTAAATCCAATTTCATTATTTTATAGGAAATAATGTGTACTGTAGAAATCTCATTAAATATTTATTTTCATCAAAAGCTTCGACAAGTTATTTCACATATTAGACCATTAGTATAACCTATTTCTTCTCACCAATACATGCAATAGTTATTGGTTGGTAGCTATCAACAAAAATACATTGTATGTAGTCTTGTGCAGTAAATATTATACCCTCTTTTGGACTTGTGATTTGAAGAGAGCTGTGCAGTAACTTTTTTTAGTGGCTTTACTTGCATATATGTTTATATAATATGATGAAGACGATGGATGGCTCTGTTATAAGTCCAGTGTTAAATTTAATGCATATTCATGACAAAAATATTAAGAACATGCTTATGAGATATGAATTAATTCTCTGCTTTTATTTCACCAGACTGGCTGAGCTGGGTATTAAATGTGTAAGTTAATAAGGTAACAGTCTATAGACAGACACGTCACCCTAAACTGACACATACTTTAGACTCGGGGGCAACAAGTCTTGATTGCCTTTTCTCTTTCTCCTAAATGCTGCATGCTTAGGGTTGAAGCATTTAATAACAATTTTCAAGTCCTCACTACGGTACCTTCTGCAAATCATGTGAGCATGCTACTATAAAATAACTGAGGTGATGCATATTTATATAAGCCATGCAAATAAAAAATAAATACAAATAATTCTTCTATAAATTTAAATAAAATCCCCCATCTAGAAATAGAATTAATCTACTAGTTTTTTATTTCTGAATCCAAATTTTGTGTTACAAATTATTAATATTTATACATTTAAGTTCTAGGTTTCAGAAATTAAAATGAAATTCTCCACATAGACAATAGATAACAATATCAAACTCTATAATTATAGATTTAAACCTACCTGTAAGGTTTGCTCCAATATCTGAAATACATATTGATATAAAAATGTATTTATTTTAAAAGTTATATGGCCTTCCAAATACTGTTTCGATCCCTAACATCAATGAAGAGACATTAATTGTTGAAATCCGGATATGGTGTAATTAAAATTAGCACCTGATGTTTGTGGTTCACCATTTTTGCCGCAAGTTTATTGTTTTTTGTTTGGTTTTAAATTATGTAAAGATCCATTTGTTACATCTTCTGATCAATTTATTTGGCAATCATAAATGGCAGTCAGCAGGATTTAAGAACATCACTTGTTCAACCAGTTAGTCAAATGTGTTTTTTTGTTAAACTACATGTATACTTTTTCACTTTTTGGGTCTTTTGGAAATTGTTGTTTGTACTGTATTTAGACCCCTCTACCATGTCTACAATGAAATTTGTTTTACATGCACACGTTTTTTCAATTTAGACTTGTTTATATCTTAAAATAAATATATAAATATAGACCTTTGATCAACTGCAGTAATTCTGTGAAAAGCTGCACATAATGGAATTCTTCCCTTGTTATTCTTTGGATGCAGGCAACAGTGGTAGTATACAGTTACAAACAAGTGAAACTGCGAGCTACTGCTCACTGATGATACCCCCGCCGCAAGTGGATAATATTAATAGTGTAAAAATATGCAAATGTTCGGTAAACAGGAAGTTGTCGAGTGATGAATCTGAAAACGCATCACACGGTATAGCTGACTTATATAAATCCTGAAACCAAATTTCAGAAATCCTTGTATTGTAGTTCCTGAGAAAAATGTGACGAAAATTTTCAACTTGGCTATCATGTGTAAAATCATACAAGTGTTCGGTAAACAGGAAGTTGTCGAGTGATGAATCTGAAAACGCATCACACGGTATAGCTGACTTATATAAATCCTAAAACCAAATTTCAGAAATCCTTGTATTGTAGTTCCTGAGAAAAATGTGACGAAAATTTTCAACTTGGCTATCATGTGTAAAATCATACAAGTGTTCGGTAAACAGGAAGTTGTCAAGTGATGAATCTGAAAACGCATCACACGGTGTGGCTGACATATATAAATGTTGATACCAAATTACAGAAAGGGTGGATGTGTAGTTCCTGAGAAAAATGTGACGAAAGTTTCATGGGACGGACTGACTGACTGACGGACGGACTGACGGACGGACTTGTCATAACCACTACCACATCCTTCACTCAATCGAGATACTACTGGATACAACTTATAATTAAATTTTCAACTTATAAGAAACAGTAGTCCTATAACATATGACTTCGCATTCTTATTCAATTTTTAACGTTTTTATACTGATATTTTCATTTTTTATTTTTTTTGAATGGTGGCACATTAATAGTAAAATAAAAATATCAGAACAGTAAATAGAAATAGTAAATAATGCCCCCGAGGTCATATGTTATAGGACTAAAGAAACAGGTGTCACTAGTGTACAAAGACAAAGAACTGTCTACTTTTATGGATCTACAGATTGACTTTAGTTTACATGTTGTGCAATATTTGTCACTTACTCCAATTTTTTTCTTTGAAAATTTTTAGTGATAAGAGCCACAGAACATATAAATCATCATTTTGTATTTATTTAGTGATAATTACAGCAGCCTTCTTTTTTTCAGCAGTATTCTTGTACTCAATACATTACATGGTATAGTTTGTATGTGTTGGCAGACATAACTTAATTATGATTTATCCTGGTCATTGCTCCTGGTGGACCTTAATTAGAATAAATATGTATTGTATAAATAATATTGCATTGTATACTGCTAGGCAGCTAGTGCTACTATTCATAAAAAGTGTGAGCCCTTAGACTCGAGTGCCTTTGATTTAAAACAAGCAAGTACTATTCTTTTTAACTTGAAACATTAGTCTATAGCCATTCCTTGTGTACGTTCTCTAAAAAATGAATGTGAGAAGCCGTTATCAGTTTTAATTACAAACCTATAAATTTAACAATTTTTCTTATGGAGGCTGCCATTTTGAAAGGAAACTGTACAATACGTTTAAGGGGAGATAATCTAAGGATCCTTCATTGCATACAATTTTTGATACATTCCATTCATAATAAAATATCCATCAAGTTTCAATGAATGACAAAAAACTTAGGACTTCTAAGCATAAGTATACTAAAATCAATGTTGAAACATCATTTAAAGGTTAAAAGCCATTCTTTGACCTATAATGGTTTACTCTTTACTAATTGTGACTTGGATGATCTTGGATGGAGAGTTGTCTCATTGGCACTCATACCACATCTTCATACATTGTATATCTATATATATAATTTCTTGATTATGCATGATATATTTATCTATACATTGAAAGTGTATATTGAGTAAATACCTATTTTGTAACCACATCTATTTAACCTCATGTTTCCCTGCTAAGAAGATAATGTACATGTCCTTTCACTGAATAAAAGTTTAATGATTCTTTTTCTTGCAATTCCATTGAATTTGAAACAAACTAAACTGAAAACCTTCCATGACCAATAAACCATGAAAACGAACTGAGATGAAACTTGACAAGTCATGTACTACTTTAATACAATCACTCCTTTCCTTACATTACTTATACTGGGGATATTTCAGAATTTTTATATGGGAAATTAAATATATGATGTCTTAAAAAATTAAAAACACATATAAACAGATAAATAAAACAAAATATAATTTATTGCTTCTAAGCTTTTGAACAATAATTTTTGCTCAATTGGTACAATTTAAAATAAAAATATCAGATAAAAACATCAATTTTAAAAATATAGCATGAACAAAGAATTGAGTTGGCTTCAATATATATCATTGTATATTGGAATGATCAGAAAAATGGACATTGTTCAACAAAAAATTTGGAAATATTCCACGAGATATTACAAAAAATAGATGTACAACCCAAATATATATCATTGAATAACTTAATTAACATTAATTTAAATTAAAAATTGTGTAAATTTACTGAAAATTCATATTGCATATACATCAAAGACAAATATACACAAATTGTAGGATATTAGAAAATAGGAATACAAATGAAAAGCTTTTATAAAGAATGGACTTAAATGCCGTCATATTTTCTTCAAAAGCATGCAAATGCAGTTTACCCCTCCCTATGTTTCATTTTAGCATAGTGAAATAAAATGAAATAAAATACAAAATCAATACATATACATATACTTTGAAACTGATTCAGCAGTTTCAAAGGAAAAGATTTTTCAAAGTAAGCAAACTAGATGAACAAATTGTGAAAATTTTTCTTCAAGGGCAATAACTCCTTTTAAGGGGTCAATTGACAATAATGGTCATACAAACTTATTTGTAGATCTTACATTGTACTTTTCTGAACTTTTTTGCTGTTAGATGTTTATGTTTTATTTATGTTATATGTTTTATCTTTATCTATAATAAAATTCAAGATAATAACCGAAAACTACAAAATTTCCTTAAAATCATCACTTCAGGGGCAGTAACCTAAAAATCAGATAGCCAGATAGCCATACCTTGACCTGCTGATTATATTTAACCATGTAAATTTTGCTCTTTTTGCTGCAGTTTTTGAGATATAAGCCTGAGAAATGCAATTTTACCCCTAAAAACATTATTCATAAAATGACAAATCATTTTTAAAAAAAGTAAGTATATTTATATGAAGTTCACTTCTAAAACACCAAATATTCACAGAATTACAATTTTTCTCAATCCACAAAACTTTGGTACACAAGAAAATAAATGAATCCACAGTGTAGAAACTCTGAAAATTAACTTATCAGGAAAATCTAATAATAGGCACATGTAGGCGTCTCTTGTTGGACAGTAAGCTGATTGTGTTTGCTTTTCAAAGATCCAGTTTGTTTAATAAACATATACAACTATCATTGACTATTAATTCTTTTAATTTTGTGTGACACCTACTGATGCACTGCAAATGTCATGTCACCTTTTGGCAAAATGGAAAACAAGATACTTTAGTGTTACATTTATACATTTCAAAATTAATATGGATCTAAAAATGGCTACAAAATAACTTTCTATAAAACACTAATTGAAATCCAGCATAAAAATATCTACCACTTAATTACATGAATAACAAAAATGACAAATACAATTATATTGCTAACAATACTAACAAATTAAAAGTAGCTACGTCACAACGGTCTGATTCTAGTTCTAGAAAATTTATGACATATCATCAATAAACAAGTTCACAGCAAATTTCACTGTGACATGTAAATCACTACTAACTCTATTTGCAATCACTAAAACCATTTGAATACAGTAATCCATATTGGTATTACATTACCATTGAGAAAATATCAAAAATTTGCTGACAGGGATTCCCCATACAACCTATGTAACTGCTTCCCAATGTCAGTAATCATCAACCTTAGGTTAATAAAGTGTTTTGCCAAAAACATTTTAATTCATTTTACATGCTTTATAAAAGGGGCATTAGCTACATGATATAACAAAAATAAAATATGATTTTGTTTTGGTTCAATAATTAATAAACAAGAATGTGTCCCAAGAACATCAGTGTTTTCCATTCGGCATTTAAGCCGGGTGTGCCGACCACCTTCTTTTGAAAGCCGACCACCTTTCGATTTTAGGAGGTGGTCGGCTTTTTTTTCAAAATCCGGATTTTTTTCGGTTCCGTACCTTTAAAATTTGAATACTAATCCCGCCTTGTTTTCATTGACAAAGATGGCGTCCAATCGTCAAATTTCAATGTTTTTATTAATCAATCGGGGGAAAAGAAAGGAAGATGACGATGATGATAAAGAAAATATTAGACCAAATAAGTTAAATAAAATTGATAGTAATGTTGAAGTTGTGGAAATTGAACAAAAATCAACCAAACAACGGAAAAGACACGCAAGTGAAGACAAATATGAGCAAGACTTCAAATGACTTGTAGTCACAGAGGAAGGATACTACTGTTCTGTGTGCCAAAAATACGGCACAAAAGCAAGAAACAGAACAGAAACCTGGATCGAAAGGCCTTAAATCCATGCTGATGCATAAAATTGTAAATGAAAGAAGAGATAAAAGATAATTTTTTGAAAAAATAAAATCAAAGAATATTTGACAATTAATATGACTACTTCTATTTATGTTTGTTCAACTCCATAAAATGTGAATATTATACTAATCTTTATTTCCGTGACCCCCACAGTAAATTAAAAAAGGTTGGACATTAAAAAAAAAACCACCCGGTTGCAAGTTATTTTTTTAAAACACCCACCTTACCTTAGTGAAAAAAGGAAAACACTGAACATGGATGCCCAATTCGCATTTAATTTATCATTTTCCATTTTCAATGGACCGTGAAATTGGGATCAAAATCTAATTTGGCATTTAAATTAGAAAGATCATACCATAGGGAACATGTGTATTAAGTTTCAAGCTGATTGGACTTCAACTTCATCAAAAACTACCTTGACCAAAAACTTTAACCTGAAGCGGGACAGACAGACAAATGAACAAACGGACGAACAGACCAGAAAACTTAATGCGCCTCTACTATCCTAGGTGGGGGCATAAAAATTAGCTAGAGATGAGTTGTGCATGTATTTGGAGTATGAGTCTTGTTCGGCCATTTAATAAAAGGAAAAAAATGATGTCAACATTGAGAGTGAAACAAAAGGCGAACTCTTTCATCAACTGATTTTATCCACTAAAAAAATCATTCTTACACAGGAAAAAACCAATGATGAGCTTATTATTTTTACCTATATTATAAAATCAAACAGACCTATTTATATCTAGGTTGATTTAAATGTTGGGTCATGTGATTGTTGGCAGTCTTCAGAGGTCTTCCCAATGGTTGATTAGATGGCATTCAGACTAAAATACACACTAAATGTTGATTTATCTTATGGAGTCATTTATTTCAGACTTTATACATGTTATATTGTAATTTGGAAATACATTTGAAATAGTATATTATAAATCAAATATGAGAATTTTGAGTCAAATCAGTTATATTTGACAGGTAATACCCCTTTAAACAAATTCACTCTTTGTATAACATCTAAACTTTTTGATTTTACCAAAAGAAGTCAAAGAGGCATCCAACTTTAGAGAAAAAACACTCATTTTACAAATTAGACAAAAGATATGGGGATAACTAAGGAAAAATAAAGAAACGACACCCTAAATTAATACTTAAATAAAACAAGAATGTGTCCACAGTACACGGATGCCCCACTCGCACTATCATTTTCTATGTTTAGTGGACCGTGAAATTGGAATAAATTCTCTAATTTGGCATTAAAATTAGAATGATCTTATCAAAGGGAACATGTATACTAAGTTTCAAGTTGATTGGACTTCAACTTCATCAAAAACTACCTTGACCAAAAACTTTAACCTGAAGCGGGACAGACGGACGGACAGACGGACGGCTGCCGGGACGGTACAACGAACAGACGCAAAGACCAGAAAACATAATGCCCCTCTACTATCGTAGGTGGGGCATAAAAAGGAGACATGGACTGTTTACAAATGAGACCAGAGAAAAAAGGACAAGGATGCATACTTTCTGAAAGAACACGGTTTAATATTGGTAAATAAATGGTAATAATACATCATGTACAAAACTTTAAAAAGAATTAGTATTTTCCATAACACTGTAGGACATATAAATATATGAAATAGACAATGCTTAAATGCTGATTAAAACATGAATCAGAATAATTTTCACAATATATTAACATGTAAAAAAAAATTTGTGGTTATGATGGTCCAAATAATAAGAAGTAAGTACATACATTTGTACAGATATTTGAATTTTCTTTAGCATATATATATGCTATTTCTATTAGGTTTTTAAGTTGGCAACAAAAACAAACATTTTGCCTAAAATTAAAAATATTGAAAAGTTTTCACTTTTTTAACTTTTGTGACTACCATAAAATTGAGAATTGAAATGGGGAATGTGTCAAAGAGACAACAACCGGACCATAGAGCAGACAACAGCAGAAGGTCACCAACAGGTCTTCAATACAGCGAGAGAAATTCCTACACCTGGAAGCGTCCTTCAGCTGGCCTGCTACAGCTTAAGCTTTCAAGATTAAAAATTTGAAAGCAAAAATCATTTATTATGTGGATTAAAAAAAAAATATATTCATGTCATTATCTTAATTGAAATGGCCATAAACAGATCAAATTAATACATGTACATGTATACACAGCAACCAAAAAATGTATACATGCTATAGTCTTGATAGTTTCCCTAATTACTAACAATGCAATAAATAAGAAATTTACATGACAAAAACCTAAAAAAAACCAGCAGTTTGCTATGAAACTGAGTTCTAGGAATTATGAAGCTTTATACAAATATTTTACATTTCAACCATCAGATAGTAAAACTAACCTATTTCATATTCATGAAAATTACAATTAAAGTTACAATTTTTTTTTCATTATCGTGATACATTGTAATTATGTCATGTACATGTATGTCAAAAGTAGGTTCTCACAGGTTATATATGATGCAACTATTATGACCATGGTCACTATATATGTTTAAATAAGTTCATGTAAAACATAAACATTCCATACATTTTAATGCGCTTTGCGCTATATCATATACATGTAGTAACAGGCATATTTAAAATCATGAAAATAAATATAACAATAAATATGAATGTCTAACATGTCTAGATCTTATCTAATAATTTAAAATTTGCATTTAGAGTTCAGTATAATTATAAGTTGGTCTTTTTACAGATTTAAAAATAAATACAAAATTAGATGTCAATATTACCCTTAATTCTATACAACTCATATTGACTGAAATTAATTACTATGATTAGTAAAAAAATCTAAAAAGTAAACTGATTCAGTATCATTGTTATTTAAAACCATATAAAAAGATAAAAGAAAACCACCTGCAATGAACTAATCAATAGAACTACAGGTACATTTGATTGCATGTAAAATCACGAATGCTCTAAAAATGTAAATCTTATAAAATTTTAACAGCAAAATTGATACAATCTCAGGCAAAACTTTCAATCATTTTTACTCAAAGATAAATATCATAATACATGTACCACTAAAAAATTTAAATTAAATCAGAAAAACTGTAAATAGATGCATTTTCTTCTCTTCCTTAACTTTTCTGAGTGGTCGTGGTGGTCATTTTCCAGATGACATGCTTTTCTTTTCTCAGAGTCAGAACTAGGAACTGCTCTCTTACTACTAATGTCTCCAGTTTTATTTCCAATATCATTTTCTTTTCTTTTTTCAGAGCTGAATACAAGCCGGCATCCTCCACTCTTCCTCACTTTCCAATATGACATCAAGTCACCATTCTTTTGCACTGGCGTTTTAGCAACTTTACACAACTTGATCTTCATTTCACCCTGCTGATGCATTTGATAGAAAGAGTCGTAATTCTCTTTTTGATTATCAGGAAATATTCTTCTTTTAACTTTGACCTTTCTTTTCGCTTTCTTCCCATTTTTCTTGATTTCACTCAAATTTATTTTGATTTTTATGGGTTCTTGTTTTGAACTTGAACCAATATTTTCACTATCTAAATCTTTATGAGAATGAGGAGTTAATTGTGAAGAAGGACCCTTTGAATGTTCTTGTCCACAATTATGAGTGTTCTTTTGATTGAATGGGGTGCATTCTGATATCATACTATAAACACTTGTGTCACTTGCACATAGAGTATTATCTGGTGTTGCGTAAGAATCATCCAAGATTCCAAATTTACATCCTGAAAAAGTTGTTTTCTTTGTTTCAGGGGTTTCAGGCATAGATATCAGTGAAATACTATCTCTTGAACAACTGTTTTCATTGACAATATTAATATTCCCGTATAAACTATTAATACCTTCTTTTGTCACCTCACTTTTGTCTGTTCTACTCCGTATCATATTATGGTAGTCCTGAGGATTATATTCTTCTGTCATGTCTGTAGCTTCAGAACTAATGTCACTATAGTTATCATTGTTTGTTTTGCGATCACCAGAGTTTTGTTTAGGAATATGTGCTGAGTTTTCTATTTCATGAATCCAGTTAGTGACCAAATCTTTAAAATTACTCTGACCCACCCCCTTAGACGTGGGAGATGATATTTCAGAGAAACAAAACGATTTTTCAACCTTTTGTTGAGAAACAATGCTTTTTTCTTGAAAGAGTCTGTCTTTGATACTAGAATAATTATCACAGGTTTCTGAAATATCTTGATTGTTTTCAAACAAAGAAATCTTTGAAAATTTCTTGCGTACATTAGAGGTAACATTTTGTACTGAGGTTAATGTATTTGTAGATTTGTGAGTAATCTCATCCATCAAAACAGCATTGTCATTATGGTAATGAAGGGATGGTGTACAACATACATTTTGTATAGGAAAATCTTCATCAGGTGGTAAAGCAGAATCACTATTTGTTCTTTTTATTAAATGTTTATCAGTTATGTCACACTTTGAAACATCATATAATTCACTGTCTTGTATGTCTAGACCAGTACCAGAATCTTGTGTGTTTGTGTCATATGGAAATTCTTTGTGAAGTGATGGCATCTCACTGTCTAGAACATCAATGGTGTCAACAATGCATGATGACAAATTTGGCATAGAACAATCTGATACTCTTTTTTCATTATCCTTTTCTGAAAGTTCATTACGTAGCGAAGGCATTTCAGTATCCATATTTGATTCTTTTCCTGGCATTTTGTTCAATTTGACAAAGAAATCTGAGAAAGAAGGCAATTTATTTATAACAGTGTCTAAGTGATCAAAGTTTGTTTGATCCTTAACAAACTTTTCATGTTTTGCACTTTTGATATGTTCCCTTAATGAACATTTGTACCAATAATCACATGCCTCACAGAAACCTCCTTTATTGTGTGTCACAGTTTTCTTTGCTGTAGAATATCTATTGACTATTTTATCTGTCTGTTTTGTTAGAACCACACCTTTAACAAATGGTGATGCAACTTCTTCGTTATAAAATAATGTAGGGAATGTTTCAAAATGTTTTATCAGAGGTTTATACAACTGTTCTGTATCTTCAATTTTGAGGCAACATGTGTTTTCTTTTTCACTTTCTGTCCATTCTAAAGGTGTTATTCCATCAAGTTCATTCGTCTTCTTTGTTTTTTTCACAGCATGAATAAATTTACTGGAATCTCGAAGAAAAATACTAGCTTGATCCACCTTTACACCAAGATTTAATGCATTCTGGGTAATATCATTCCCACCTACTGATGATCTTCTCTTATTACTTTGTGCATTTGCTTTCAACAGTAACGCTCTTCCTGAAACACAAAAAAGAAATCATAAAAAGTATGAAAAAACCAAAAGAGGCAATCAAGAATAAAAATCATTAAATGTATTAATTTGTTCTTTGATCATGTTGATTGAAGACAATTCTGTTCCTTAATCTCACATCCAACAGTAAAACTTTGATTGAACTTTGGGCAAATGGACCCTGAATCGACTCATTCCCTGACAACCATTTCCCATTTCCTCTGAACAGTAAAATAATCCCCCCGATTCTTAATTTTATAACATTATGAAAAGTTAGGACAAATCAACTGTGGACGAAACCACTGATGCTTAACTGAAAGTATCATAAAAAAAAAGACCTTTGGCTGAACTGGTCATGTGTTCAATACGTCTTGTTAAAATCATTGGTCTTGAACTAGTTCAAATAATTATGACGTCTTTTCCCACAAACTAATAACCTGGTGCCTGTAAGAAAAATATATGTTGCTATAAGACATCAAAACAAAAGGTATAATAGCCTTTCAAGACGTCATAATTATTTGGACCAGTCTTAAACGTGTCTTGAACATGCTATCGCTGAATGTGATTTAAGTTGCGTCAACAAAATGAACTGATTTACTTGTATTGCACAAACAAAACGGCTGCAGTGACCTTAAGGGGAATTGGCATGTCATATTTCAATGCATGAATAAAACCTAAGACCTACTATTACAGAAAGTCTCAAGTGCAAATACATACCTCTACTCAGATTACTGATCTGTATTGTTTTAACTTCTTTATTCGATTTTCTTTCCAACTCTCCATTTTTCTTGTCAGTGATAACCAAGTGTACATCTTTCGATAGAAAGCCTTCGACAGTTCCCCCGAGTTCTCTGATTCTTCTGATGACTTTCCTCTTCACCGTTTCCGCCTTTATGTCCAAATAAAATGTCTTAAAATGAAACGGTTGGTTTTGGAAATCCAGCTTTCTTTTGGCATATTTTGCATCATTTGAATTCATTGCTGCCAGAGACATATATATATATTTTTTTCAAACGAGCAACATGATTTGAAAAATAAACAGTTTAGATACTGACTATCTGTACATTTGACGTATTTGTTCTGTGTGTACAGGTATATGAATGGTTTAGGCTGTAGGCCTTTTTCAGCTGTTTTCACAATGCCCGCTACTCTTGACGTCACGACAGGGAGTAGTCATTTCATGAGCAGATAATCAGGTTGACATTTAATTAGTATCTGTCTTGAGAATTTGATGAACAGTGATTAAAATTTTATTGGAATAATTATTTTGTGGTTAAATTTTTGACTTTAATATTTATTTGTTTCTTGATATCTACAGTTCTTCGGTGCACCTCGTTCATATAAATTGCATTTTTCATTAAATCCTCATTCTGATCTGCTCATAAAATACGTCTTTTAAACGTTTGAACGGGGCTGAAAAGGTGTTCATTGTTAAGTTGCATATTAACTTTCCTTCACAATCTCAACTCCAAAATGACCCTTGGAGAAAACACAGTTGCCCTCAAAGACCCTGAGGTAGAGGTAAAAGATGAAAAAGAACTAGTTACTGGGTTCAAAAGACAAACCATTTCGTTTTTTTCAACACCTTTCCTGATTTCTAACTAGAATTTTTTTCAAATATCATATATGCCCTTTGACTGATCTGTGTCCTTGACTTCAAATGTTATAGATAAACTTGAATAAAAGGAAATTAAGGTGTATTATAAGTGTTTACATATTTCTTTATTGAAATAGTTACAGAAAATTACATATTTTAGATTAGATGCTATTTACAAGAGGGCATTTTCCACAATGTAACATTTGCCATAAATTATGAGTGGGCAGGGGGATTCAAGGGGTCCTGATCACGAAATCCCGGGGTTAAAAACATGGAATCCTGAGGCCCTGAATTGAAAAAACTTAAATCCCAATATCCTGAGATTTGAAAAAAAAATGAATTCCTGGATCCCAAAAATTATTTTAAAAGATCCATGTCCACGATAACCTGCTAAAAGTAACAATTAAAAATATAATAATTATTAAATTTTATATCAGAGACTTACTCAGTAATTGCAGAAATATATTTCTGCAAATTCTAGTCAAGGACCTAATTTCATCTTTTTATTGTTACTGAAGTCATGGAAGTTATTGTTATGCACAAAATATATTCAGATGGGTATTGATTTAAATGTTTAGTTTTATTATAGTTTTATTTGTGAGACATTGTGAACTAATTTCAAACCATAAAGTTGTGATATTTTAAAAACAAAGCATGATTAAATTTCAAGATGTATCATTGTATTGACGGTAAACTTTCTTGGAATTCCATTATTTAAGTTTGCCATAATACAAACGTTTACCAATGCAGTGGTCTCGCTAGCCCAAAATAGAAGGGCGCCGCGCCCTGGGTGCCCTCAGCCGCGCCCTTGGTGCCCTCAGCCGCGCCCTGGGTGCCTTCATCCGCGCCCTTCTGCCCTGACGTCTTTTTCCTAAATTATATTGTGCCGTTTTGGTAAAATTTTGTTTCATCGATTTCTGATCTCCAAGTTAATTACATATATGACACCTTTGTGATTGCCCCCAGGTTAATCATGTCATTACAATCAATTACAATGATAAAGACTTCAAAGGTGTTAATAACTAGGTAATTTAATTAGGACAACGTATCTTTTTGTCATACTTTTGATGAATGTGTTAGCGAGTGTGTTTAGCTTTAGCTTGGGTCGGCATTTTCGATCTCCAAGTCACAATGGAAGAGCGTATAAATGAAGACTTTCATGACTTTAGAATTGAATTTAAGTCATCAAAATAAAACTATGCCTTTACAGAAATGCCTTCCATCTCAACTTGTTAGCGACAAGCACAGTTTTTAATTAACACAAACGTGGTGGAAATTGATTTTGGAGTTTATTTCCCCTGTTTTAGCTTATTACAAATTTGTGCTCTAAAAATATTATCTAGTATCAAAAAAAGGAATAAATTACCAATTGAATATATAATAACATAATAATGTTACCTTAAAGATATTAACTGTCTTTGAACATATTAAAAAATATATATTGCAATTTCTACTTGATAATTATACTTTTTGCAATCCATGTTATAAAAATTGTTAAATTAGTAATGCTCTCAAATTCAGATTATAGCCGACCATGCAAAGCCAGTCAAGGTCGTTAAAAACTTCCATTTGTTGTTTCAGATTATATGATATATTAAAAGCTATAATTCCTATATAGATAAAAAAAAAAAAAAAAAAGCATATTCTTTGATAATGGGTAGAGTGAACTTAAACTGTAAAAACATAATATGTTGATGAAGATGTACTATATCATTCATAACTACACAAACAATGAAATAAAGACTATAGTTGAAAAGCATCTTTATTTAAAAAAAAACAACATATACAGTAAAAAAAAAGAGATTCGTTAACACGTGATACACACAGAAACGTAGACAAAAAAATGAGCAGTGCCTTTTCTTATCATAAAAAGTGCCCTGCCCTCCACTGGCACCCTGCCCCTTTTGATTTCTAGCTAGAGCACTGCAATGCATAAATGGACTTGCTTTATGTGTAATAATAAAATTGAAACTGAGGAACATGTACTATTTGAATGTCCACTCTGTGACAATTTAAGAAATGAACTGTATGAATATATAAACAGTGAAGATGAGAACTTTTAAAACATGTTAATGAATCTTGAGAAACTGTCTTTTGTGTTGGGATGCCAACACATCCCCAACACATTTATGTTATTTACAAATGTACCAAAACCTGCAAATCTATTTTAGACAGAAAGAGATGTTTTTTATATCTATAATTTTTAGACTAAAAAAATTTCATAATTTGTTTTAGAAATTTTAATTTATTTTAGACAGTAGGAGACGTTTTTTATATCAATAATTTTGAGACTAAAAATTTTCATAATTTGTTTAAGAATTTTTAATAAAAAGATGTACATAGTTTTATAAATTCCTTTTATTTTTTTTTATGAAATTTTACTTTGAGTTTCTCATAATTCTTTAAGAATGGCATTAATATCTATCTATGTTTTTTTATGATATATGTAACATGTGTAAATTAAGAAATAATTCATGGAAGCCATAGATTTGTTGGAAATTTACACATGGCCTGGGTCCTGATATTCTAATTTTATCCTGAGCGTTGTTTTTATACTGCAACTTAAATAAGTATATCGATAGCTTTTAAATAGTAACATAAATATGAAGCTTATTTTCATCCCTTAGTGAACACCGGATTGTAGAGAAAGTGTTCCATGATGAAATTGACATTGCACAAAAATATAGCTGTGTACTATATTTAGGAAATAAACAAAACTAGTTGCAATATATTAATTCTTTTTATTATGCATCCGAATAAGAATAAAAGTTCTTTTGTCTTTTGTTTTATTACAATTTCTAATACAATAAATTGGCAAAGCGTTTGCAAAGTAAGTTCAAATACATTAGGATTTACGTGGGAGGTATATTGTAACATCCATTATTATGTATATCTCTGAGTCTGCGCTAAGTATAGATATATCAAGATTTTTCACACAGTGTTGTTTACAAAGCGAAAGAAGCACGTCATATTAGAATATTGTATTGTGTATATTAACGGTGAGATGTTAAAAAACTCTATCTATCTAATAAAATAAGACAATGAACATGTAGTATGATGGCCAATGAAAAATTCTCCAGCAAACATTGGCAAAGACCAAATGTGTAGAATGTGTGTTTATGTAGGCATAGAGCAACTGCCTTCCTTGTCTCTATAATTCACAACTATGGCACAGACTAAATCTTTTTAATTGTAGTCATGTACAAATGATAAAACACACACACCCTCCAAAAAAAACAACAAAAAATAACAAATAAACAAACAAATTAAAACAACAAAAAACACATTTAACTAAATTAAAAGATCTAGTATTGACCGCTTTTTTGCCAACCTTGTTTTTGAGGTATTAATAAAATAGATATATGCCTTTGTAACTAAAATAAATGTTCCAGAAACATCATGAATCTGTTGATGATATTTTTGTAAGTTCATCTGTCTAAGATTTAAGTGGTAATAATAATGTGTATTTCTTCTGTTTATAGGATGATGCTCCAGCAGATGATGATGAGGATGACGAACCAGAGGTATTTTGTTTGACAATATTCTGAAATATTTATTATTATTTTTACTTTATGAATAAACAAATAAATTGCACAAAGACTAATGGTTTTATAAACCTGCAGTGGATATAATGATAAGTTCAGTCTCCTTTTCAGAAAAAATATAATCTTTGAATGATGCCTTGCTACATGTATCTTGGATTGGCCATACATGTATATAGATGTATAAATGATCTTAGAATTTTATCATTTTAATTTTAACTTCTTACACAAAGTGTTTTAAAGTTTTCAAAATAAGTCAACCTTAAAACTAACATCAGTCAACAAATAAACATTGTAAAGCCTTTTAATAATAGTCAGTTTTACTACTATTGCATACCAGCATGGATACATTTTTTGACTGATTATTTTGAGTATCCAAGCTGAAGGTTATTAGGATTATAAAATAATTACTTGTAGTGTGTGTCAACTTCATATCCTGATTAATATACACAAAGAAAAATATGAAAACTGTTGATTTAAGTACAGTTTTCTTAACCATGTTATCATAAACAATAACAATGAATTAAGTTCCACAAGTTACTAAAGTGACATAAGAATAAGAGTTAATTATTTTATTTACTGAAAAAAAATCATGTCACACAAATTAAGACAGAAATGACAAGTATATCTCATATAATTCTAAGATTAGAATTATACAAAAATCTTTTTAGGGTACTATAACATCATGAACATACAATGTAGTACATTTTACTTTTTTAATATATAGTTTGATTATACTTTTTTTTATATAGAAAATGTAAGATTCAATTTTGTTTTTGGTTTCTGGTTAACAATATTTATTTTTATTGAAATAAGGTGAACAAATGGATGTTAGGATTGGCCATGACAAAAACCTAAGAAAGTTTAATGACAGGCAGATATGAGCTAATCATAATTATAAAATTGTGTATCCCTACATGCATTTCTATACTATTTATATGAATGATTACAGGACATTCAAGTAACAATAAAAGAATCCTGCCAGCAGAATGCTGAGTGTGTCAAATATAAAGATGCATTAGATTCTTGTAATGCAAGAGTAAGCAGTCGGAAAGAAACAGAAGAAACATGTTATGAAGAAGTTTTAGATTATGTCCATTGTGTAGATCATTGTGTAAGTTCAGTAAATGTTAGAATTATAAAGATAAATGTATGGACTACTCAATATGAAACGTACATGAATTATCTTTGAACATCCCAGTTATATTGCTCTTCATGGGTTATTCATGCTTTATAATTGTTATCAAGAAATGTCATGTCAGTTGTTCAAGTCCTTATGATTTCCTGTAGATCAAGGATCTGAGAACTTTTCTTGAGTAATAGTCAGATTTGAGCTTGAAACTTTGGAATTCCATTTTAAGTTCTCACTTGAAGGGAGCTATAATAAAGAAGATGTGATATGATTGCCAAGGAGACTGACACAGAAATTAACAACTATAGGTCACCATATGGCCTTCAACAATTAGCAAAGCCCATACTGCATATAGTCAGCTATAAAAGTCTCTGAAAGGAATATATCTATTTTAAAGATTCAATCTTGGGGTCAGTCTGCACTAAAAACTTTTTCAACTACTAGTCCGAAGACCAATATTCTGACATTTTTCTCATTTGACCAAACAAATGTTTTGCAAAAACTTACTAGTCCAAATGAAATTTTACTAGTCTGGGGCATCGGACTAGTAGCTAACCGTGCAGACTGGGGGTACAATAGTTTGTATAGCTATAAATGTGTTTTAAATAACAAAAAGGTGTACTTCTATTGAACAGCTTTGTTATAAACATTTACACAAGTCATGACACTCATGCATTATATGCTACAATAAAGTAGAAAAGGAATATGTGTCATTATGTTGAAATTCAATGATTATTTGTCATGTTTTATGGGAATATAGACAAGTAGCATCTCTTTGTTACTCAGTCTTGAAGAAATTGAGTCAAAAGAGAAACTTGATTTTATATCCTGACTTATAAAACCATATAAATGTAGACCTCAAGTCATGTTCAATATTTTTTTTACATTCAATCTTTGAAAATGAGGGGCTATATAGTATAAACTGCTTTCATAAATTTGGTACAGAAATAGGTATCCTTTAAATTTACATTTTAAACATCAAATCATGGTTCTTTCTAGAAATAATAGATATAAGAAGACGTGGTATAAGTTTGTATATGAATAAACACCAAATTTTTCCAGGATGATATCAAATTTACTCCGTGTTATCAGTCTTGTAAGAATTCTACTTTTGTACTTACGATGTTTTATGATGAACATAACTGCATGAAACTATTTATACCTTTTGTTAGTAAAACAATATAATATAATATTACATTATTATTACATACTACTATAAAAAGCATTAAATATATATATTGTAATCAGGAACTTTTTCAAGTTGCAATAGTTATAGCCAATTATATATAATATACATATAAATATACGTAAAAACTACAAATTATAGGGATATAGCTGTTTAAATGAAACAAAATGTTTGAAAGTACATTTAGTTATAAAATAAGTCACAACTAGATGATTAAGTTTTGAACTTAATAGAATGACTAAAGTTGTTAAACAATTTAGTAGTATAAGTTACATGAATAAATGCTTTAGAAAATACTGACAGAGGGAGCTTTTTTTTTTACAATTATTTTCTTTCTTATTTCAGGTAGCAAAAAACTTATTCAACAAACTTAAGTAGCAGTGGATTGTTAAAGAAATGACTGTATTGGCTCCAGAAAAATATTTTCATTAGACATTCAGGTTTTGACAGTATAACTGAAGTGTATTTGTTTTTTGTAACTGACAAAAGAAATATTAGAATTCCGGTTAACTGTCTAGTTTTTGTTTATTCTTTTCCCTTTTCAGTATTTTCAGTCTTATGGTTATCCTTAGTTTTGGAATTGAACATATCTGTCTCCATTTTTGTCCTTGCATCAAGTGATGAACAATTTGAAGGTGAGGCATATGTATGGTCATTTGGCAGCAGTAACTGTGTTATTTATTTGAATAAAGAATTAAATGTCAAGAAGAAAAAAGAGCTGGAAAATGTATTGCATTTCAACTTAATGAACTCATGCTGGCACTGGCCTGCAAAAAGTTGATTCCCAAAAAATCTTCTAACATGGAGGTTTTTGTTCCTGTTTGAGCCAAGGCTAACCTTTTTCCAAACCAATTCTTTTTAAGTTTGTTCATGAATATTAGATAAATTATAGATTAAACTAAGAAGAAAGGTTTCTTCACTAATAATCATGGTCATTATCCATTTAGAAAAGCCTTCTAACTTTAACAGCACATCTATGTTTGTTAATATTGAAAACAACAGTTTTACCTGTTACAAGAAACAATTGCAAAAGGATTTATTTCATTATAGAATTTATTTATGTGTTAGGTATATCCTTTCTACTCAAATTTTTATAACGAAAGAATAGAAAATAAGTCTAATTTGATGTGAGTGATTAGTTATTATTAGTCCCCTACCAAATTCAGAAGGGAACTTTAGGTTTGCACTCCGTCTGTCCATCTGTCAGTCCGGCAAATCAGTTTTCCACACTTTTTTTTTGTATGCTTCAAGATGGTGATTTGAAATTAGGTTATTGCTTTATCCTGACAAGTTACAGATAAAGTTTTTTGTTCCTGTCTGATGATTTTGAGCAGAGTGGTGGTCCTTTCACTCAGAAAACTCACTCAAAGAATCCCTTTTCTCTACTTTTTATGCCCCACCTACGATAGTAGAGGGGCATTATGTTTTCTGGTCTGTGCCTCCGTCCGTCCGTCTGTCCCGCTTCAGGTTAAAGTTTTTGGTCAAGGTAGTTTTTGATGAAGTTGAAGTCCAATCAACTTGAAACTTAGTATGCATGTGCCCTATGATATGATCTTTCTAATTTAAATGCCAAATTAGAGTTTTGACCCCAATTTTACAGGTTCACTGAACACAGAAAATGATAGTGCAAATTTCAGGTTAAAGTTTTTGGTCAAGGTAGTTTTTGATAAAGTAGAAGTCCAATCAACTTGAAACTTAGTGTACATGTTCCCTTTGATAACATCATTCTAATTTTAATGCCAAATTAGAGAATTTATTCCAATTTCACGGTCCACTAAACATAGAAAATGATAGTGCGAGTGGGGCATCAGTGTACTGTGGACACATTCTTGTTTTCGTAATGCTTGAAGATATTGATTTGAAATTTAGTATATTGTTTTATTACAACAATTTACAGATCAAGAACAAACTTTATTATGGTCTGATGATTTTGAGCAGAGTTATGGTCCTTGGACTTAAAAAATTCACTCAAATAATCAGTTTTCAGCATACTTTTTTGTCATAATTGAAGATGTAGATTGGAAAATTGGTATATATTTTTATCATGACAAGGTACAGATTGAGTGATATTACAAACAAGGATTTATTTTGTAAGACATATATAAATCCCTGCCACAAGCAATAGGGCAACTATATTTGGAGTATGGAATAATTGTTAGGGGTTCATGTATGCCTGGCCGGTTTCATGGTCAATGTTAAGTTTTCATGATGTTCTCCAATTTTCAGATACTTTAAGCATTAGGTCAACTATATGCAGTGTATATGTATGGAAAAAAGTAAAATCACTAAAATACTGAACACTGAGGAAAATTCAAAAAGGAAAGTCCCTAATCTGACTTTATGGAATGATTGTAAGGTGTGCATAAATAAATAAGAAGATTTGTAATGATTGCCATGAGACAACTCTCCACCAGAGACCGAATGATGAAAAGTTAACAACTATAGGTCAGTGTACAATTTTCAGCAATAAGCAAACCCCATAGTGCAATGTAAAAAAAAGCTATAAAAGACCTTGAAAGGACAAAAGTAAAAACAAATTGAACAAGAAAACAAACCGCCTGATATATGTACAAGATAATAAATGGATATATGTACAAGACTATAAATATGATAACTTGCAACAAAAACTACTACTGAATACAGTTGTCTGACTTTTGACTGGCACATATAAGAATGTTGGGGAGGGGATAAAACATGTCTCCTGGCACAAAACCATCCTAATAACCTTGGACAGTGGTGTAACAGTACAACACAAGAACAAACTAAAAATCAGTTGAAAAAAGGCTTAACTAATCAGATGGATACGAAGCAAAAATAAACACAAACGAAAACAGCACATAAATTTGAGAGTACTGGCAGTTAGTGAAAGCTAGTTAACAACGAATAATAAAAGATAAAAAAAATCATGTATCTTAGGCTAATATATTAATCAATACACATCCAACATGAAAATGGAATTAGTGTAAAGACGTCATTCCCAGTCAAAAGCAAAAACATGAACAATGCCAAAATAGAAGTATCCTCTCTGGAATGAGTCATCCAGCCATACATCGTCATTCATTTGTAATTTCGATGTCTTCATGATTATTATTTTATGTTTTTCAGATACTGTAAGCAATAGGTCAAATATATTGGGTGTATGAAATGATTGCATGGTGTACATTTAGTCTGGGGGTTCATATAACCTAGACTTTATTTTCATGGTTCATTTGTCAATGTGAAGTTTTCATAGTGCTGTCCATTTATGACAATATCAGATACTAAAAGCAATAGGTCAACTATATTTGGTGTGAAAAGATTGCCTGTCACAATTTGGTATTATTTTCTGGTTCATTGGTCAATGTTCACTTTTGTGATTAGGCAGCAACCATTTGATTTTCTGGGGGGGGGCTATGGGGTTTTTTTCTGGACAAATTTTTTTTCTTCGCCTCTGGCGAAAAACAATCTTTTTTTTCACGACAAGTCGAAAACAATTTTTTTCTTTCAATTTTAGCATAACATATAGTGGCAGCTGAGGGTGGAACAAACAATTTTTTTCTTTCAATTTTAGCATAACATATAGTGGCAGCTGAGGGTGAAACAAACAATTTTTTTTTTCTCCAAAAACTGGAAACAAACTTTTTTTTCCAAAAAAAACCATAGCCCCCCCCCCCCCCCCCCCCCAGAAAATCAAATGGTTGCTGCCTTACCAGAAAAAACACGGGATAAGGGTATCTTCAATGACACAAAAACTGTACATGCACATGCACATGAAAAAACATGGGAAAGGGGTATCCATCAATGACACAAAAACTGTACAGGCACATAAAAAACACAGGAAAGGGGTATCCATCAATGACATAAAAACTGTACATGCACATAAAAAAACACAGGGAAGGGGTATCAATTAATGACACAAAAACTGTACATGCACATAAAAAAACACAGGAAAGGGGTATCCATCAATGACATAAAAACTGTACATGCAAATAAAAAAACACAGGAAAGGGATATCCATCAATGACACAAAAACTGTACAGGCACATAAAAAAACACAGGGAAGGGGTATCAATTAATGACACAAAAACTGTACAGGAACATAAAAAAACACAAGAAAGGGGTATCAATCAATGACACAAAAACTGTACATGCACATAAAAAAACACAGGAAAGGGGTATCCATCAATGACATAAAAACTGTACATGCACATAAAAAAACACAGGAAAGGGGTATCCATCAATGACATAAAAACTGTACATGCACATAAAAAAACACAGGGAAGGGGTATCAATTAATGACACAAAAACTGTACAGGAACATAAAAAAACACAAGAAAGGGGTATCAATCAATGACACAAAAACTGTACATGCACATAAAAAAACACAGGAAAGGGGTATCCATCAATGACATAAAAACTGTACATGCACATAAAAAAACACAGGGAAGGGGTATCAATTAATGACACAAAAACTGTACATGCACATAAAAAAACACAGGAAAGGGGTATCCATCAATGACATAAAAACTGTACATGCACATAAAAAAACACAGGAAAGGGATATCCATCAATGACACAAAAACTGTACAGGCACATAAAAAAACACAGGGAAGGGGTATCAATTAATGACACAAAAACTGTACAGGAACATAAAAAAACACAAGAAAGGGGTATCAATCAATGACACAAAAACTGTACATGCACATAAAAAAACACAGGAAAGGGGTATCCATCAATGACATAAAAACTGTACATGCACATAAAAAAACACAGGAAAGGGGTATCCATCAATGACATAAAAACTGTACATGCACATAAAAAAACACAGGGAAGGGGTATCAATTAATGACACAAAAACTGTACAGGAACATAAAAAAACACAAGAAAGGGGTATCAATCAATGACATAAAAACTGTACATGCACATAAAAAAACACAGGGAAGGGGTATCAATTAATGACACAAAAACTGTACATGCACATAAAAAAACACAGGAAAGGGGTATCCATCAATGACATAAAAACTGTACATGCACATAAAAAAACACAGGGAAGGGGTATCAATTAATGACACAAAAACTGTACAGGAACATAAAAAAACACAGGAAAGGGGTATCCATCAATGACATAAAAACTGTACATGCACATAAAAAAACACAGGGAAGGGGTATCAATTAATGACACAAAAACTGTACATGCACATAAAAAAACACAGGAAAGGGGTATCCATCAATGACATAAAAACTGTACATGCACATAAAAAAACACAGGAAAGGGATATCCATCAATGACACAAAAACTGTACAGGCACATAAAAAAACACAGGGAAGGGGTATCAATTAATGACACAAAAACTGTACAGGAACATAAAAAAACACAAGAAAGGGGTATCAATCAATGACACAAAAACTGTACATGCACATAAAAAAACACAGGAAAGGGGTATCCATCAATGACATAAAAACTACATGCACATAAAAAAACACAGGAAAGGGGTATCCATCAATGACATAAAAACTGTACATGCACATAAAAAAACACAGGGAAGGGGTATCAATTAATGACACAAAAACTGTACATGCACATAAAAAAACACAGGAAAGGGGTATCCATCAATGACATAAAAACTGTACATGCACATAAAAAAACACAGGAAAGGGATATCCATCAATGACACAAAAACTGTACATGCACATAAAAAAACACAGGAAAGGGATATCCATCAATGACACAAAAACTGTACAGGCACATAAAAAAACACAGGGAAGGGGTATCAATTAATGACACAAAAACTGTACATGCACATAAAAAAACACAGGAAAGGGGTATCCATCAATGACACAAAAACTGCACATGCACATAAAAAAACACACAAGCAAAGGACCAGCCACTGTTAATATCTGTCCTCGGATACTCACACCAATAGGCTAACTATGTTTGGTTCATCATACGATTGGAAGGTGTACACCTCTATCTAGTAGGGTTCATCTGACCTTGATCTCATTTATAAGTATCATAAATAGTGTTTAGTGTATTGTATACTTGCACTGAAACCTTCGTATTTTAGCCAATGACATAATTCAATCATGAAGCGGGAGAGCCATTACCGCATGTGCACCCTTGTGATGAGATCCCAAGCTTAACATATAGATAAAATCTGTTACTAAGTAACTATGTATAATAGACCAACAATATTTGATATATTGTTTTATTAAATGTTTTTGTGTTTAATGTGGATCCTTAATCATCTTGCTATTTATTATCGACTTGTGTTATTATTTTTTCTGTACATCCGAATAAGCTTGTACCCCTTCGCTGCGGTTGAAAATGTTTACTCGGGGTAACAATCTGCTTTATCACTCTCTCGGATATGTGTTATTTACATAATCATATCTTTTAAAGTCAGGGTGTAGTGATTATGCATTAAAACTGTTACTGAATTGTATCCCAAATATAGAGACCAATTGTTGAAGTTTGATTCTACTTGTAGGCATATATGAATAAAGGCAGCAGGCGCTGTTCCAGAGGCGAATTTAGGGGGGAGGCCCAGGGGGCCCGGGTCCCCCCCCCCCCCTTTTGAGAAAAAATTTTGGTTGCTTATATAGGGAATCACTGAAGCGTGACGAAATCGGGCCCCCTTTTAGGCAGCCAGTGTGCCCCCACTTATGAAAACTTCTAGATCCGCCATTGTGTTCAATAATCAAAAGTCGATAGCCACACGGTATTTACGCTCAGAAAGTAAGGCAATTGCCTAACAAAAGTGTGGTCTTTTTAAGATGTAGCATACGAACAGCTTAACAGGTTGTTTTTGCACATATATTCAGAAAAAAGTATCTACGACATTTTTAAAATGACCACATAATTGATATTCATGTTGCGGTGTTGACTTCTGGACAAGTGATACCCTCGTGGACGAAACAGTTCAGAAAAGTCCATAGAAGGCAATATCCGAGATGATAGCAGCTATAAGTTTGTATTGATTATGATTAGAATTCCTAACACACTTTATACAACGAATGCAGTTTGTAAAAAAGGTTTGAATATAGTATCGTATAAAGGTTTGAATATAGTATCGTATAAAGGTTTGAATATAGTATCGTATAAAGGATTCAAATACAAAACAGGCAAAATATTAAAAAAAACTAAATGGAGTGTTATTGACGTATTATAACGATGACCATGGTGGCAGAGTTAGTTACAAATATCAATCAGATTTAAATCATCATTTATATTTCTATTTTTTAACTGCATTTTGGTGACCTGGGCACAGGGAACCCCTTCATTTCACCCCAAAAGGTTTTCAAATGCCTTTTATTACACGAGGCCCAATCGTTTACAAATAATGTCATATTTCATGTTTGTTTTTCAGTAGTATTATTTGAGTGAAATTATAAAATGAGACTTGACAGTATTTAGTGGACACTTTGATATGTGCTCTTTTTGAAAATTTGTAGCATTTATATGTTCCCTCAACTGCCAAAATATCGTATTTCATTGTTCAGTATAGTTGTCAAGAAATGATTCTGGTTTTTAATACCTTAAAGTTTTTTGGTGTTTTTTTTTTTATCTCGAATAGCCTTTAATTATGGTGACCATATGCAGAATATTCATGAAACAAAAATGACGGCGAAAACTATAGGTAGAAAGAAAGAAGGAGAGCTGGATAGATTGGTGGATATAAATATAAACTTACAGTGAATCGTTAGTTGAAATATTTATATGATAAAACTAACATAAAAAAATGCCCTACATTGCGAAAAGTTGTATTTAAAAAAAACGCCAAATTAAAGTAATCTTATTCATGTCATTCCCTGACTACACTCATATGCGGTAAAGCTTAGCGAAAGGTATTGCGACGTAATCAGTCAAACAAACTTTATTAGATTAACTCTTAAAGGAACGATCGTTTTCATTGGTCAATTCAAACCTTCGACCTCACACCTGCGAAAATAGAACACTCGTACCATAATGTTGAATGGACTGATCAAAATTCACGTAGCTGGTCAAGGCCGTTTAAAGCTTCCATCGTCGTATTTGCGTACATGATTGTATGGAACGCCATGACTGCCTTATGTTAATGATCATCATTATATGCAGTGCTCACACCATTATATGCAGTGATTGTGAATGTGTTCTTGATTATGCAATTACAATTCTAGCTTTTATAAATGTGCATGTGAAATTCATTGGTTTTATAATTTTCTGCAATTAATAGTACAATTTTAATCTTTTAAATCTTAACAGTTTTCACATCGAAATATTTAATTTAAATTTGTCCTCTGGATCAAGGGACGACATCAAAAGTTAAATTAAAAATAAAAAAAACTCAATCCACATATTTTTTTCATTGACTCCCCACTCCCCCCAACCCCAAGTTGCCCATCCTGCCTTTTCTTTCCCTCAATGGGCTCGATGAATTAGCGTTGTACTTGAAAAATGAAACCCGCGTACTTTTCTAAAAACACTTTTCATATTCTTTGACAAGTTTTAGGTATTCGACATAGGATAGTGATTTTTTTCTGACTCCGTTTACTTGAGAGAAAAAAATCCCGAAATTGTAAGTAAATTCATAACATGTAACCAACCATGCTTTGTTAAAAAAAAAATGCAGATGGCAAACCATGGCACAGGGGAATTAAATGTAGTTTATAACCTCCAACGATATACTTCATGAGGTTTTGCTATTCTCGGTTGAAAAACGAACATAAATTGTATATAGTAAATATGTACATGTAAATAGAAACAATCAGTTTTAAAAAAAAGTGTTTATTCATAAAATGTTTTCATAAAAAGGTGAGTTTCTTCTTGTACATGCATTTAGTCATCCTTACGGTTTCTTGATATTTTGTTTATCAGTTTATCATACATGTTTCGTTTTCTATTTCATTTTAAATACGAATACATACTACATGTACTTTAACGAATAGTTCAACAATGTTATGCAGCTCTATTCTTACAGTATAAAATTCAAAAATAAATGTTCATCCATTTAAATCGAAAACAGTACATTTATATTTAAAAAAAGAAGATGTGGTATGATTGCCCTTATGATCCCTTCTGTCCGGTGGGCGTCCGTTTTTTACGGATGTGTTCTTAAAAAGTGACAAATCTTAACTGCGGGATAATACCTTGTATACTGTAAATACATATATAAAAGAAGATGTGGTATGATTGCCAATGAGACAACTCTCCACAAGAGACCAAAATAACACAGAAATTAACAACTATAGATCACCGTACGGCTTTCAATAATGAGCAAAGCCCATACCGCAAAGTCAGCCATAAAAGGCCCCGAAATAACAATGTAAAACAATTCAAACGATAATTGTTCCTTATAAACTACGACATTTCTCACACTGAGTATTAATTTATTATTTTGTTCACACATGCAAAAGAACTGAATAATATTCGCCGATGTAACATTTCAATTTATTACAACATGCCTTCACTGAATTCATTCAGGTGCACAAATGATACGATTAAAGTTATTTTGTTTCTATTTTGGGGGACAATTTCCTCCGTTTATGGTACGTTTAGGCTATAAATGTGTGTATGCTTTATAGCATGAAAATAATAAAAGAGGACTGACAGTGCAACCCATCATTAAATTATTGTAATTGATCATTATTATGAGATACTTATTATAAGTGACTACGACATTGTTAGGATTATAACAGCTATCGTCAGTATGAAAGAAATTAAAAGTGGTTCATATATTCATCCGTATAAAAGCGGCACATGCATTTGATTGTATCCATATATTTCTCATTATGCGGTACACGATAATTCAGTTGCTGCATGCATAAAGAACTTAGAATATTACTCAATCAGTTGTTAATACAAAATATCAGTATAATATTTCGAACCCACTATTTGAAGTTAACAAAAGATTTATTTAATTCTTTTTACCAAAGGTTTGCAAACTAAACAAATCCTTGTTTTTACGTTCGTAGTAACATAGGAAATTCCATTGTCGGTCAACTGTGTCAATTCACGTGCACACTGAGTACATTGTTGTTGTATTTGAATCTTTCGGCCAATGAAATGAGACGTTACAAGCTGTTTGTTTATGATACGGCAGAATGTTATCAATGAACTATCAAATGCTAAACTTCAATGCATTTCACTGTAATGTATATAAAGTGACATGTACATCAATTAATGAAATCTAAATGAATTGCTGACAGATAAACTATTTATGTTTTAGTTTATGTTTAAAACATTCTGGCCTTATTTGACCTTTACGATAGAAAAAAATGACTCTATCAGTGTTGCAGTATGTAACTATTAAGATAAGAAGCAGTCAAACGGGATGACTTTACCTGACTTTATTTTTCACTATTAAAATAAACAAGAAACGAAGCACATCTCACATTTAACATTCTGATTTCAGATCATAATACTAGTGACAACAGTATTAATATTTAAAATTGAGAAAGGGAATGTGTCAAAGCGACAACAACCCGACCATAGAGCAGACAACAACCGAAGGCCACCAATGGGTCTTCACTAGCGAGAAACTCCCGCACCCGTAGGCGTCCTTCAGCTGGCCCCTTAAAAAATATGTATACAAGTACAGTGATAATAGACGTCATACTAAACTCCGAATTTTGTATGCACATGTGTTTACCAAGAAGTCTTATTTTACCAAAAGCTACAATGAAATGCTTTTTGCATCAACAAATGTCGGTCTACGGATTAGGGTGTAACCTTTTGCGGATTGGTATATGTCGGTTGAACGCAGGGAAGGGTAAATAAACGTATGTGCGCCATAGATCGAGCCATCAACAACAATTGGAGCGACATTGTTTACCAGCATTTTAATCGGCCTAATCATTCAACCCTTTCTATTCAATTTTAACCAGCCTGATCATTCATTCCTTTCTATTCAATTTTAACCAGCCTGATCATGCAATCCTTTCTATTCATTTTACCAGCCTGATCATTCTGAATTATTTCTATTCATTTTAACCAGCCTGATCATTCAATCCTTTCTATGCATTTTTAGCCAGCCTGATCATTCGATCCTTTCTATGCATTTTTAACCAGCCTGATCATTCAATCCTTTCCATGCATAATTAACCAGCCTGATCATTCATTCCTTTCCATTCATTTTCAACCAGCCTGATCATTCAATCCTTTCTATGTAAGTTCGCATCATCCTAAAAATATACCACATGACTAACAAGCCTCATATTGTAACACCTCTCAGAAGACTTCTGGGTTCACCAATTGGAAACTCCAATGACAAAATTGATGGTGTGGGTATTATTTCTAACCCTTCCTGTAGTTCGGTGAATGTGATGAACCTTTTCAACTCTACTCCTCGACGAAGACACAGTCTTTCATTGATGTTTGCAGTCTATTCTCTATGATGTCTGTCTCTATTAATGACCTGCTATAATTTATACAAAATCCGTTAGGTATTCATCTCATCTCATTTGAAAACTTCATTTCAATATGTACCTGGGTCATGATAAAAAAAAAACATGCAAAACTATGTTAATGGGTCTTTTTAAGTCACAGACATGAAAATATATCAAAATAACACTTGCATATGTTAGATATGAATGTTTTGTGATACACAATATACAGTTTACAGGATAAAATGTTATAAAAACATCCTTAATGTTTTCTTAAAACCTCGAAGATAGCCAGAATTAACTGTTATTTTTTTATTATAAATCCTTTCAGACTTGAAATAGGAATATTATTCATATCATTTGTTATTATGATTTATTACTTTTTATTGCATTTTGATACATACAAACATTTTTTAATGATTTAGAAGGTGTATGTTGGTTTTATAATAAAAAAAATTCACCAAGAGGAAAAACATTTTTTAAGTCAATGGTGTAACCAAAGGACAAATTAGTAGGATTAAGAGTTATCTTTCGCAAAATTACAATACTTATTTAACAAAGTTTTAACAGTATGATGTATTACATATACACAGTTTTCACAAACTGATGTATGCTGGTAACACCAATGACACTATTTAGTAACACTATTGACATTTTTAGTAATGGATGTTATGTAATATAATTTGAGATTTTTTAGCCTAAGATTTATTTTTTCATCTTTTTCTTTTGCCCGGTGATCTTGGCTTTGTTTTCAGTACTTGATAAAGGTACAATTTGAAATGTGATGTCAATGGTGATACTTTTGTGTCATTGGAGTTACTGAAGGGTCAGTGGTGTTACTATATAAAAATGCAACATTTTTTAATCTTTATTCATAAATGAAAGTGTTTTTAGGTCGTGTACAAAGGATTAGCTATATCATTATCATTTAATCTTATACAATTCACATATATTCAGTTTGAGTGTATTTTTTAGTATTTACAACGACCATAATTAGGACAGCCAACTTTTTTAGGACAATGTATTCTGAAATTTATGTTTAAATAGAATGCACAGCTATATGAATAATCTCAATAAGTCGTAATTTAAACCTAAACAACAAATTGGAACAGTTGTTTGATGTTAAACAATAACATTTAGTACCTAAATGTATGCTTTAAATTGGTAATACCATTGACACGATTCTATCAAAGGATGACCTAAAATTGTTAAAATTGAAGAAACTCTTCATTTTTCCCATTGCATATTTCTGAATATCGTTGCTACCGTACTATAGAATAGCGGGACACATTTAAATGTTTTAAACAATAACATCATTTTCCAAAATATTGCTTCGTCGAAATTTGTACTTTTTTTTATAATGACCCACCTACCTTTTCTTATACCTATACCAACCTAATTGCAACAAGTGTGTGTTTAGTACAAACACGTGTTGCAGGATCGCAATAGTAACGACTTCAAGTCTAAACCTTCTGATTGGAAATGTGCTAGTTCTTCATTCATATATTTTCCTGCTTGAAACGTTATTACTTGTGACCTTGTGTTTTCCAAATATCTGAAATATTGTGTGCCTAAATCCATTAATTGGAAACACAACTTCAAAATACTGTTGGATTAAGTTGAGGATTATGCCAGACAATAAACACGAGATAGGACACGTAGATAATCTTTCCGAATGGATTAAGACTGTAAATTCGTTGATACAAAATTAAGAAACTGAATGGGTCTATGAATACCCATGCTACATCAATCTTTAAAGACATAAATATTGCAAAACACTTGTCTTACTTACATAAAAAAGATTATCCTGGATAATCATAGGTCTGTTCTATGTTCCATCAGAATTTCAACCAAAGATGAGGAACTGGAACTTCCATTACTGTATTGGTTACATAAACTACATAAGTGTCCTTACAAGCAATGCTAAATTGTTGGGTCTTCCAAGTACTCCACGAAACCTCTTTCTAAATTTTATTTAAAATCAAAGCCGGGCTTCAAAGTAATGTGAACATACAATATAAGACTCTTTCATCTTGCAATAGCGTTAAGACATTTGACTTTTCTACAATTTACACAAGTATTTCTTATTTTAATCTTAAAGACAAATTGAATTCTAATGCAACAACGTTTGTAACGTTCATTTTGATTGGAATACGTCACTTTCTTACATGGAATCAATTGACAATTGATGCTATGGGACGTACGCGCAAGCGCAGACGGCATATGACAGATTTTAAATACATGTTTTAACATTGTTTTCTGTCAGTTTCATTAGAATGGAGATAACAATATTGTATTTTAAGCTCCGACGGCATCAATTGGGGATTTGATGGTCGCAAATACCCGTTTACTCTCTCCGCTAACGCGTCACCAGTAAACTTAATTTGCGACCATCAAATCCCCAATTGATGCCGTCGGAGCTTAAAATACAATACATTACTCCTAAAGAGTTGGTCCTGATTTTTTTAATCAAAACAAATGGTTAACATGGTATGTTTTTATATATCGACAACAATTTCTACAAGCATAGCAATAACACCACAAATAAAAGAAAATGAAAAACATCTATTTTTTTTTTGCAATCTGACAGAGCACGTACTATTAAAGTACTTAATAATTATGTAAATTTAACTTGGATTGGGATATGTATATTTCATTTTTACCTGTAATGCAACATTTATTGACGTTATAATCATTACTTCGAAACATATGATCGCACTTCAGAAGTTTCTGCAAGAAATTATTACGTAACTTGTGTGTTTAGTTACGTTTTATAAGTTATCTTCCACACCAGAGTTCCACAGAGGACATGATCGTTTTTCTAATCTATGTTTTTGTGTCTATCCTTTACACTTATTAAGTTGCTTCCATAATTATTCTGAATCTTACAAAATTTGAACTATTAAATATACCAATATATAAATAAAAAAATGGCGTCCATTTCAAATTTCGATGTCAAACCATTGTATACCCTTCTTTTTTCAGTGAATGGTACCTTCAAACATTTCGTGAAATCGTATCTCAGTGTTTTCATAAATAATGACTATGACTTTTGATATTTAAATTTTGATTGTCTAACTTTATAAAAATAAATTTTCATTTTTCACTATACGAGCCTGAGTTGGTAGTAACTATCAATTGTTTATCTTAT
The DNA here is from genome assembly GCF_963676685.1 of Mytilus edulis. Taxonomy (NCBI): domain Eukaryota; kingdom Metazoa; phylum Mollusca; class Bivalvia; order Mytilida; family Mytilidae; genus Mytilus; species Mytilus edulis. Next base: position 115,884,288 of record NC_092344.1, on the reverse strand, counting down.
TTAATGGTTAGAATTTGAGTTAGCTATATAAGGGAAATAAAAACAATATATATAAGCATCTACAAAAACGGGAAGCACACCCATTTGCAATGTATACAGGCTCATGACAAGGGACAGCTACATTCAGAATATGACATGATTGAATATGTTTTTGCTGTTGCCAAACCATCCACCTCATCTTGGACAGTGATGTTATAGTACAAGGTAAGACCAAACCATTAAAATCGATTGAAAAAGGCTTTATAACTCACCTGATTGATACGATGCACACAAATCAATAAAAACACAAAAGACACAAAGTTTCAGATCTGAGAGTACTTGAAAATACTAAAAGATACATCAAAGACGAGGCTGGCACCCAACAAGTTTATTTAAAATTTCATTATGTATAATTAACAAAATACCACATTAATCAAAAATGTATCTCTGACATATGAATATAGTAAAACAAAATCCTTTTAAGCCTAAAAACGTTGGGGTTTTTTTTCTGATGGAAGAGACATGTCTTGTTATTGCAAAATTTGAATCATGTAATTATATATGACACGTACGATATAACTGTGTGCTTGCAACATACCAACTCTCATGCAATCTTTAAGGTCAACATTGCTTAAATTAGTCTCGATACAGGTTGCAACTTTTTGTCACATCTAAGAAATATGTCAATCTTGATCATGAAGAAATTTTAAACTCAACTGTGGCATTCACTAGTTTTAATTGTCACATTTTATTCATATATATCATATCAATTAAAAGCAGAATTTACCTTAATCAGCGTTTTAAACTATTTAATTTGTCATTTTTTGACAACTCTGACATAAAAATGTTCATTTGAATTGATTCCGTTGCTAATTTAAGGAAGACGGATGATGTTTGTGTTGTTCCTTCAATTTCTATTTTGTATGATACATTAATACTATCTCATTAATAATGCATCATATAAATATGTGGCAATTATGCACATTCAAACATTGTTACGGACATTCATTAAGTTTCTGTCTCATTTAGTAAGTTATTTTTATCAGTCACGTTGCATTCATGCACTATAAAAGATTTCAAATTTAGAAAAATCTAATTATTTTTAAAATCTTTTAAGGAAAATGATGGTTTCGGTAAGATTGATCATTGTTCTGTCAGCTGTTTGTCTTTGTGCAGTCACCGCTAAATATAAATGTAAGTAGTTGTAAAAAATTCTATTAATTTTCACTGATAACAAGTTTTTCAGAATATTCTAATTGGAGGTTGGTTAGATACATCAAAGTTTGTTTAAATAGTACCATTGGTGCAAGGGCAGGTTTTGTAAAGATCGAAGCAGCCAATACTATAAAAAAATTCGCGTTGAATATGCAGAACATAGTTTTTAACATTTATTTAGAGCAGTGAATATACCTAGTGCATATAGAATTCAACTATGTATATATAAATAAGAGAGTTTTGAATAGACAAAACTGTGGTATTTGGGTCTCGTATCTACCGTATGTTTTCGGATCCAAAAATCATTAAAAATCGCCCAAATTTGTAAAATAACGATTCACGATAACTCTCACATTCCAATCACATTCACCATGATCTTGTGGTTGCTTGTTTTCATTGACTTATCATTTTTGATTGCTACTTAGGTGCATCCCCTTCACAAGTATTTTGATTTATTGTGACGTCGTGAAAACTATCTTTATCTAGTAAGATTGAGAAAAGATACCAATGCTCGTAAGTCGAAGACGACAAAACATGACCAAAAATAGAAAAAAAAACATCAGTCCACAAATTGTGAACAGAAAATATTTGATTGGTTATCAAAATTTGCTATTACATACTTCTTTTTTGAAAATTATTTTGAATCTAAGAAAATATTTCCCTCATTCAAAATTCCTAGCCAACTCTGCTTTACTTTTTGTTCCTAGCTCTACATGTGTTTGTTATCCTACGTATCAACATTTCATAGTTTCACTGCAACTATTTGTAATCCTAAGTTATCAATATATCCTAGTTCTACCTGTTTGTAATCCTACGTCTACCGCATTTCCTACCTCTACGTGTTTGTAATCAACATTTCTTGCTTCATTTCTAACTCTACCTGTTTGTAATCCCATGTAAATAAACTCATCATAGATACCAGAATATTTTTTTTTTATATAAGATGCATTTCCTAGCTCTTACTGCTTGTAATCGACTTTATTTGCTTCATTTCTAGCGTTATGCCTTTGTAATCCTAAGTTATCTGCATTTCCTATATCTACCTGTTTGTAATCAGACAAAACTCCTTTATTTCTTTCCATACCTGTTTATTATCCTACGTTATATGCCTTTCATATCTCTACTATTTGTTAATCATATGAAATGTGCATTTTCTAGCTCCACCTGTTTGTTTTTATGATGGACAGCCATATAAAGTGGGAAGAGCTTTCACTGCAACTGATGGATGTAACAAATGCGAGTGCTTATCATCTGGAGATGTTGAGTGCACTGCCATGAATTGTAGTGAGTAAGATGTATCTTCCGGAAACATAGAATGCGTATATGTGTTTGTCCGAATAAGTAAAATCACAAAAAAATACTGAGCGGAAAATTCAAAAAGTCCCTAAACAAATGGCAAATTTAAAGGTCTAACACATCAAAAGAATTGATAGCATCTGTTAAATTCCTGAATTAGTACAGGCATTTTGTTATGTAGAAAATGATTGTTTCATAGCTCGCTAAACCTCTCACTTGTATGTCAGTAGCATCAAATTTCATTTTATTGACAACGATTTGTGAAAAAAACCCCAGAATATCGGTGAAAATGTAAAAAAAAAAATGGGTCCGCAGTCAACATTGTGTAATCTTAATCACTATAAAATCAAACAAATATATAACAGAGAAACACAAAAGTCAATACAAACAAAGCACATTAGCAAACATGAGACAAGATTACAAACATTTACAATAGCACAATGACGGGATGCAAAAGTAAAATTTTCCTCATAGTTCGGTATTTTTGTTATCTAACTTTTGTTTAGGATCTAGTCAGTTAATATATTAGTACATCTTTGAAAATGAAGAAAATCATAAATCGAATATCTTTTCATATGATTAACGATAACAATAAGTATAAAATGTAAATTAAATGCCGCCCTAGACACCAATGACATTTTTAACAATCTTCATAATATATCTTATTGTACAAACACATCTAAATGAGAAAATATATCAAGATCCATATTAAATATATCGTTAAAAATTTGACGAAAGCAATTTTGTTTAGAAATATTTATATAAACCATGCTTATTTTCGTCAGGTCTTCATTTAAAACATAAGAATCCAAATTGCCTTATTTTGATGTCCCTCAGTTAACTTTCGAGTGTGTTTACTTTTCCCCCTTCTTATTGTCCCGCTTTGTCCGCAATCACTATAAACACAGTACCTTATGGCGAGGGTCGTCAGTTTGGATGTGCGGGATGAATAAATCTGTAATCAAATTGGGGACGCCAAATTTGTTAATCCTCGTTGCAGTAGTATTATCAGAGTGATGTTAAATATATGCAATAATAATTTTAACAACCCTGTAACAGAGTGGATGATGTGTTTGGAACTCATAGTGACTAGTAAAATGTGTCATAGAAAATATTATTGATGATATTTTAAATATATGTCATCTATAATGTGTGCTTTTAGGAGGCAACAGTGTTATTTGTTTACAACAACAAAAGATTTTAACATTGTTTAATAAATGATATTAAGGATTGAAATAGGTTCCAAAATGTGCTCAGTCGATTCACATTATTTGATAAGATTTAAGATAAGGCCCTTCGCCATGGAACCCTGACATAAAAAAAAATGTATTAATTTTATTATCCAGAAGGTCCATGTACTTTTGAGGGAGGTTACTATAAGCCAGGAAAGTCCTTTAAATCTAGTGATGGCTGTAACTGGTGTAAATGTGTTAAGTCAGATGTTGTGACATGCAGTGCAAACTTATGCTGTAAGTATCGTTCATCTTGCATCCAGAATGGTTTATTATTCGGATAATTCTTCGGATATTTTTTTACGAAAACATGGAATTGTCAAAATCACTTTTATTAATTATTTTTATCTGGCATTTGATAATTATTATGTTTTGTAACAGTTGACAAAAAGTATTGGAATTCAAAATTGTCTGTTAGACTGTAACACAAAGCTCGTTACGTTGTCATTGATATATTTTCAACTTATAAGTATAAATATGATTAATAAGTTTTATAAATGTGATGTTGAGCATGGGTGCAATTTAGGTTCATCTTCTTACAGAATCATGTATCGTTTGGATGTCGATTAAAACCCATTTTTCTATGATTCAGTAAGGATTTAAATACATCTAAAAAAAACGAGACCTTTATCTGTTGCTTATATAAAGATAGGTAAACAATCCGTCAAAATGGGTTCGATTCGTGTACCTTCCCGTTAGTGATTTAATAAAGTGTCAAATTAAATAAATATTTTGAAATTTTATATTTCCGAAGTCAATATTTTACCATAACATTTATTTTATCCGTTGTATCATGGATTAAGTACTTGAAACACAAGTTATATTATAATGTTATTCTAATAAAGTCTAACAGAAACTTCCATTTCGACTGAAATAATTGTTAAAACAAACGAACAAAAAAGATAATTCAAACTAAGAAACTAACAAAACAATTCTCTAATTTTGATTAATTTATGTCTATGAGGTTGAAATTTCTGTAGTTATTGACAATACGATGTTACTATGCGATACATGTCTTTATTTTAACATAGCAAAACCGTTTCGTGCTATAACATGTCATTTAGAGTTATAAATGGTCCAAGTTATTCTTTTCATGAGAAAGAACAGTATACTATTACAGATTCCAGATGCTAATTTTTCAGAAAAGATTTCCATTCTCAATTTTATCGTGTTGTTTCTTAATTATTATTTATAATTGTTGATGTAAATGTCCTCTGGTTTTGTGAGTCTTTGTTTACTTCTGGTTTTTATTGTTATTGTCTTATTAGTAATGAATACTTTGTAAATTAAAGCTTCAGGAGATTACATTGAATGTTTTCGTCTTAAATTCTTGCACTAGATATCTTTAAAATTCGCAAGGAGCTTTACACCTTTCAATCCATCTTATAAATATAGTTCGAAGGGACCCGGTGGCCGAGTGGTCTAATTGGTCAAATTATTGTGTCACTAGTCTATCGACACTGATGTTGTGAGTTCCAGTCCCGCTCGTTTCACTACCATTCAACTCTTATTTTCTGTTTGATAGTACAATTGTTTTTTTTTTAAAACTTGTCATATGCATAAACAAGCGATCAAATCGTTCAGATTTAGTTTTCCTGATAAACGGGAAAATGTCAAATGGTTCATAAAGGTAAAACCTTATGGCAGATAAAATTTAAATTGGTCAATAGAATTTTATTTTTTACAAAAGAAAAATAATAGGCGATATATTGAATGCTTTTTTTTTTCTTTTTGCTTGTTCCATGCTCATGTTGTGCTTCTGATTTATTATATGCTCATATTTTGATTCTGTATTGTGCCATGCTGTTGTTTTGATTATGTGTCGTTCCATGCCCTTGTTCGATTATGTTTGTTCCATACTCTTGTATTAATTCTGTTTTGTTCTATGCTCTTGTTTTGATTATGGTGTGTTCCTATAAGAATTTAACGAATCGAACCTAATTATTGACGTCTTTTAGTTATCTTGTTTACATATTTTGATACTGTTGAAATGAACAGGAAAAAAAACGTTTGCTTATGAACAAAATTGTGTTTAACACTTATATTTTGAAATGCGTATTTATATTGTAGCAAAGAAATATAAAGGCGGATATTAAAGAAAGCAACGACAAAAGACTGTCAAAATAAAACTTATATGCATGTGTATATTGTTTTAAATTTTTGATAAAATTCTTCAACTAAGCAGTGTGCTCAATTATCCAGTTTACAGTGCTTAACTGTGCGTAGCAGAAATCTCAAATCGAAACGTCATTCATCGTCAAACAAAATACAACCAGATATACACAAAAGAGCAACTGTCATTCATAAAAATAAAGATTTGAATTAATTAGTGCTACGTCAAATACCCCTTGAGCTCCACTATCTTTCAAGTAGTTCGTGGCAAAGAACAGTCGATTCCAATATTAGTTGACTAGGATTGTCATTTTCCATATTGAATTTCGGCGTTTTTGTCAGTATCTCCTACTTCCTTTACGAATGAAAACGTACCCCCGTGATGTAACCAAGCAGTCAGCCGAGTGTGCTGATGTAAGCTTCCTGAGATTACGTTGCCGTTTAAATATTAAGTTCTCAATTTACCTGATGGAATTTTATTTGTTTTACATCTAATGCCCCTTGAGCTCCCTGAAATTCAATACCATTTTAAATAGCAAAGACGCTTGACTGACATGATGGTATTTAACTTATATTACAACAGTTTTCTCATATGCTATCTTAGATTCAAAACCAATTGTCACTAACCAGACACTTGAATGACCTGGTGCTATTTAACTTATATTACAACACCTCATTCATTTGATCTCTAAGATTCAAAAGCTATTTCCACTCACCGAGCTCTTGAATAATCTAATGGTATTCAACTTTTAATATATTCGTTTCCTTTGAAGCTCACTGAATCTCAGCAGCTTTCTATTGTTGAAGATAATAATGGATGTTGAGCCTAGAAAGAGACTTGAATAATCGCCGCCAAAATGTCCTGACTCCTTTCGGTCGTTAAACAGTCCCATCCCTTATAAGGAAAACAAAAACAGATGGTCAAAGTATTCCCTGACAGGTGTATAAATGAAGGTAGTAATGTCTTACGTATATTTAAAACAAAACTGTTATACTTTTAATACAACCTTTTATAATGAAACTCCTGTATTATGTGTCATTCATTACTCTCCCTTATTTAAGCGTTGAATGTTTTGGTGTTGATTTTTTATGTCATTTAATATTTACTTTTCTGTGGTCAGGTAATTTGTTTTCTTCATATCGAAACATACTCTTGCAACATTTGTTCCATCGTTGTTCTTTCCTCAGCTGCACGATTCAATATATTGTTCTTGCAACAGTATAATTAAAGTATCTTCTTATATACAGTACTCTTTTTTTTTATAAATAACTACTGTATGCAGTGTATGATTCAAGGAGTGTTTTTGATAATAATAAAGCTTTAGCTATACTAGTAATGCAAACCTGTTTGTAAAAGTCAAATACAAATAACTTCATCCGATTTTCTTACGTTTCAACTGTAGGTTTTCAAAGTCTGATGTATATATTAAATTCATTGTCCTCTCTGTCTGTATGGCTGTAATTGAAAAAAAACACTACAAGGGTTGAGTCTAAGTGTATGGGCATATAATAAGATATCTAGCGGTTTTTCGTTCACTGTTATTTATAAACAGATTTTCTTTTCATGATAGGGCATCTCTTTTGTACTTTCACATCATTAGAAGGCAGCAACCGTACGCGATAACCTAAACCCTATAATATGATCACAAACATTTTCATTGGAAGAGATAATAAGCTTTCTATGAAACAATAAAGAAGATTACTTGAATTCAGAGAGACTCAACAAATCTATACAGGCTATCGCTAAGTTCTTTATTGATTCCCAATTTAGTCTTTTAATGGTTTTAACGAGTGAATACGAGCAAAAGGCCAAATGAAATCCGCACCGTGATACATTTAAATATTATTCCTTTTTTTTCCCTCCGTCAAAAACTAATAAACGCCTACAACTAGCTGAGATAATAATGTCTCATTATTTTAAATTATTAAGATTCGGTCCTTTGACATGTAACCCTAACAACAAAAAGGCATTCTTATAATGTCCAGGATGTTGAAGGATGCGGCTATAAATAAGATCAATCGTTTAAATCGTTTATGGGCTGTAACTGGTCGAAATGTGCAAGTTCTGATGTTGTGACATGCAGTCCAAACAATTGCTCTAAATATCAAACATCTTGAATCGAAAATGTTTTGGTGTTCGGGAATAAATTTTAGAGGTTAAGGGTAAAGAACAAGTTTGTTTCGGATTAAAATTTCGAATTAGTTTTTACATTTGAACCAGTATTATAATGTGTTGTTGGCTATTACCATGTAACCCCGGTAATCAAATTTATTATACCCAAAAGAAGAAATGTTTTGTGCTAAATCATGCAATTCTGAGTTATGAATATTCAATTTATTTATTCTAAAGGCAGAAGAATCTAATTGGATTCGTTTTTGAGCATGAGAATAAAAAAATGCCTATTAGCAAATTATATACTAAAGATGTATATTCACTTTTTATCGATCGGGTAAGTGTTTCTCCTATTTCACAACAAAGGTGGGAAGAAAGTTTTAATATAGAAATTAGTGACGAAAAGTGGAACAATATTTATTCACTAGCTTTTAAATGTACTATTGAAAGCAAACTACAAGCTTTTCAATATAAAGTGTTACACAGAATAGTCTCACATAATTATCTCCTTGAAAAATATAAACTTTCTTTAACTAATGAGTGTGCCAGTTGTAAAGAAATAGAAACTATAGAGCATAAATTTTTTGAATGTATAGAAATAAAACGATTTTGGAGAGAATTTTCTAATTGGTGGCATTTAGTTTTTGGAGTAAAATTTTTTTTAAATAAAGACAGTGTCATTTTTGGTATATTGAATTCTGATAACTTAGTGTTAAACTATTGTATTTTACAGGCAAAATATTACATTCATTATGTAAAGTACACACAATTAGACAGATTGTTTATATCTGTGCAATCTTTTCTCAAATTTTTGAAAAGACGTCTGGAGATATTAGAATATTTATATCTTTCTAAAGACAAGCACGAGTCATTTGTCGACAGATGGGGGGAATTTATGGAAGTTATTAATTAAATTTTATTCTCGATATGATCATGTATATTTAATGTATTCCAAAGTATCTTTTACTTGTATCATATACCGATTATTCACATCATTTACTTGTATTTGTTTTTACTATGTCTTATTCGTAAAATATCAATAGTATGACTATGCCATATGTCAATCACTTATATATTGTAAAAATGTATGTATGTATGTATGCACTGTAGCTTGAACACCAAAAAGATCAATAAAAAAAATAAAAAAAAAAGAATCTAATTCGAGGAGATTCCAAATGCCAACTTTTTTTTAAAAAGAAACGTTTTATTCGTACAATGGGAATTAAAGTTTCAGAATATTGCATAAAAAGCAAATTTTGTATTGTAACTTCTTGCATTAGATATCTTGATATTGACAAAGTGATTTACAGCTCTTTTTATAAATATGATCATCGCTATAACAGTAACATCATCAGTACCATTTTTTCAGTAAGTGATTATTCATTAAATCGCAGAGGTTCTTCCTTGGTAAATTGTGTCGTATTATTTGTACAACTATAAAATAGATAAAACAAATGTAAAAAGAAAAATGAAAAAAAAACAAGATCCTTTTCTACGATATTACTAGTTTTTGGTGGGGTTCGTGTTGTTTATTCTTTAGTTTTCTATGTTGTGTCATGTGTACTATTGTTTTTTCTGTTTGTCTTTTTCATTTTTAGCCATGGCGTTGTCAGTTTGTTTTAGATTTATGAGTTTGACTGTCCCTTTGGTATCTTTCGTCCCTCTTTTAAGTTCCACTGAATAATCAGGTTTTTTCATCATTGTAGGATCCTCTTTTTAAAAACAAGTTGTATTCATGGCGCAGAAATTTTTCAGGCTTTGAGAAATAATAGATCGACAACTTACTCAATACAATAGTATAAACTGGTTTTATTTACAACTCATTCTATTGACCAATTGGTTCCAGTTTTAGTTCCTCTCATAACCTTAAAAATTGAAGTAGGATTTTTTTGGCTTTAAATGAAGAGTTAAGCAGGTTTAATCCATCATTTTCACCATAAGAAAATGCCTTTACCAAGTCAGGGATATGACAGTTGTTATCCATTCGTTTGGTGTGTTTAAGGGCATACGATACAGTTTTGATCCTGTATTTACAAGTTCGTGAAAATTTGCATATAGGCTATTTTTTACCTGATTAAATCAAATATGTAATAAAAAATATACCTTCATGTGCTACTTTTTGAGTAAAATGAGGTCGAAATTTTGTATATTTGCTCAAAATTCAGATTTGTGGCCGTAATTTCTTTTTCGAAAGAAAGTCATAACTTTTTTGTTATAAAAGATTAACACAAATTATTTTTTGTTAAATAATCGGTAATTTCTGTATTTTATAAGTATCCTAAAAAATTATGCATTTTTTGTTCAGAAATAACTCATATTTTTCAAATGTTCATGAATTGAGGAAAATACGTCATTTTTTGCTGCATGTTTATCAAAATTAAAAAAAATCCTCTATTTACAGTTTTATAAAATTTGGGTCACATAATCTCCCTGTAAAATGAAACAAATTGCTGTTTTGAAAAATAGGGGTCCATGAACTCGTTTTCAAATTAAATCAGTTTGAATGATAAAAATCAGTCGAAAAATGCATCTTTTCTCGATATGTCAGAGTTTGACGTCGCGAAAATAACATTTTACGTTAGCAACGTCATTACCTCCCCTGTAACTGTATCGTATGCCCTTAAGCTTTTGATTTTGCCATTTGATTAGGGACTTTCCTTTTTGAATAAACCTCGGAGTTCAGGATTATATTTTGTATTTACGCCAGACGCCCGTCTCGTCTATAAAAGACTCATCAGTGACGCTCCAATTCAAAAAAGTTAAAAAGGCCACAGAAAGTACGAAGTTAAAGAGCATTGCTGACCAAAATTCCTAAAAGTTTTGCCAAACACAGCTAAGTTAATCTATTCCTGAGGTAGAAAGCCTTAGTATTTCAAAAATTCAAAATTTTTGTAAACAGATAATTTATAAATATGACCATATCAATGAAACTTCATGTCCGCACAGAAGTGCTGACTACTGGGCTGGTGATACCATCGGGGAATTAAAACTCCACCTGCATCTGCCAGTGGTTGTAAATAAACTCATCAAAGATACCATGTATTTACGCCAGACGCGCTCTTCCCTCTTACCGCAAGATTCAGAAGCTATATTCCCAGAAATTGCAGCTTAAATCATTGGTATAGTAATTATTTTCACAAACTGGGAACTTAAATGACCTTATGGATGGTATTTTTGTTTTGTATACTTTTTTTTAATGCTTCACGGATTCAGTAGCTATTTTCACAATTACATGATAAAAATTCATCAGCATTTTTTATCTCATCTAAAACATTGTATGGAAATGCAGAATGAAAGACACATTTAAATTATTTAATGCCACTTAAATAACGGCATCATATATGGAGTTTTGAAGAATATTTGATACTCAGTTCTTTCACACAACAAAATTTTGTAAGTTCCATCATTTGGTTTTGAGACATTATACATTTGTATCCTGTATGTGTTTGAGAATGATATTTTTGGGTGTAGAAATGACAGATGTTAAGCTAAGAAAGAGGGGAATAGGAAAGTCGCGGCCAAAATTTACTGAATCCTTGCAGTCATTAAACATTATTTCAATACCTATCGCGTAAATGGCATAAAAAAACATCACAATTTGTAAAAGTGTTGACATAAACATAGCACATCAAACCAAGAGAACATGTCAATTTATAAAGAATTGAGCCCTCCTAACAAAATTTTAAGTGGAATATTTCGATTCTACCTCAGGAATAGATTAACTTAGCTGTATTTGGCAAAACTTTTAGGAATTTTGGTCCTCAATGCTCTTCAATTTCGTACCTTATTTGGAATTTTAACTTTTCTAGGATTCGAGCGTCACTGATGAGTATTTTGTAGAAGAAACGCGTGTCTGGCGTAAATACAAAATTGAATCCTGGTATCTATGATGAGGTTTTTTTTTCAGAGATAGTTTTTGAAACTGCAAATGGGATATCCTATTAAATCATGTTAATATATTGTCTTTTGTAAACAATTCAAACTTTATTGATGTGGTTCCAGTAATATATCCTCCAGAACTAGAAATTAAAGAAACAACAGACACGACTTCATCTGTCTCATTTTAAGACTTTTACCTCGAATTTGACATAAGCTGTCTTTTAAGTACTAGAATATATGACAATGAGACGATTTAATTTTCAAATTATCAATTTCTCCCACCCGAGTAGCAATATACCAACTTCATCTGCTGCATATGGGATATATATTTGCCAACTCATTCGGTATTCAAAAGCTTGAAGCTGCTACTCAAGACTTCACAAAACGTCACCAGTTTGATGAACCTGGGTTGTTTCAAAAAATGTCTCCTCCATTTTCTAAAAAAAGATTTTCGGAAGATACAAAGACCTTGTTGTTATATATTCCGTATCAACAAGACAAATCTTGAAGTATAGATTCGAGGTACTGACGTTGTTTATCGTCTAAGTTACGTGTTATAGTGTCCTTTTATTTGTCGTGTCAATTATTACCTATACTTTTTGGTCATTATTTTATTGTGCTATGGTAATTTTTTGTAGTCTTCTTATTGGTTTTTGCTTATGTGCTTTATCTATATGATATTTTGTATTGATTTGTTAACATATTTGTATGTTTTTATTTATATAGTGATTAAGATTATAACACAATGTTCACTGCTGTACCCTTGTATTGGGAATTTTTACATATTACGTCTGTTTGTTCTGTTCAAACATTGCTGTCAATGTAAAGGAATTTTAAGCGACTGAGTTTGATTTTGCTGTTTTGCCATTTGAGTTCGGTATTTTTGATATTTTACTTTTTACTAATTCTAACATTTTGACACATGAATTTTGCAATTACAATTTCGCTTTGTTTTTTTTTCAAACCTTATGATCCACATTCAGTCACAACAGAGTCAGTGATCAAGATTGAATCACTGGAGTTAAACGGTTCATTATTCAAAATCAAAGTTTGGTGCAAAAATAAAGCAGACTGAGCCCGGAGTTAACCGATTTACCCACTCCGGCCGAGGTGTACCGAGTCCTAAGTCTACACCATTTCCATCCTTTTGTTAAACTATCTTAATTGTTGACTTTCATTTTTTTTACAATTATCCTTCTAATAAAATTGTGCACACTTGCATCATGCACCATTCAGTATAATAGAAACAAATACTGCCCTGTGGATGAAGGTGTGCGGGTGTTTAATACACTCAGTGAAATATTATCACCCGCGACTTCATCTTGGGTGATAATTGTATCCCTCGTGTGTTAAGCTATCTTTACACTTTAATTCAAGAGCAGTACACTTATAATATAGATCTGCAAAAACATTATAAATTCACATAACAGTAAGACAGCATTTCGATCATCTTGATACGTAATGGATTAGAGATACATAATAACCTGGAATAATTAGGATTTGTTTGCATATTCCACCTATCTATAATGCTAATATGTGTAACGTTTCAGTACCCATATTGTACTCATTCAGCAGCAGAAAAACTACGAGTTTTCTTATAGTCTAAATAATTTGAATAATTTATGATTTGACATTATGCACAGTTTTCAACATATCTAAGATATTTAAACATAAACAATATATATATATATATATCAACAGTGAAGTATTTACTGGAAAAAGAAACATCTGTTAAAACGTTGCCATGCGACGTCCACAAAATGTCAACTTTTAAAAGAAAGAGCAATAAAAATATGTTACAGCTATCCAATTTCTTTTTTTTTTTAAAAGTAGTGAGCATAAACTTTTATCATTTGTTTTTTTTTTGAAGAAATATAACAAAGCATCCGCTATTCGAATTTAAGCATGGATGCAATTTGGGTAGTTCTCATCACAGAAACATTGTAAATTTTCAATCAATAAACTTTGTACCTGTAGTTAACTTTCTTAGGCAAAGTTGACTTTTGATGTATATTGCTGTTCTGTTTATAACCTTTTAGGTTTCGATGTTCTTTAATGCATTTCGTGACATGTGCAGCAATTTCTTTATACGTATAATATACAAATGAACACAACTGAAATTGAAATCCCTGTGTAATGGGTTGTTCACCTTTTCCCCAGTTATTCAAAGCTCTAAAGTGTTTGTGTTGGTTTTTGTCTACAACATTTTGTATTAACTTTTTGGTGTGTTTTTTCTTCTTCTTCAAATCAGCATATTCTCTTGCATAATTTGATAAACCATTGTTCTTAATTGAAGTATCTTCTAATGGACAATAAATGTTTTTTTTCAAACATAATTATCAAAAATAATATAGGCAATACAATAATTATGGAGTTTTGAATAAGAATGCCACAACAGATTTTGATATAAAACAAACCTGTGCGATAACATACAATTAAAAATGTCCTTTCTTATTCTTCAACGTTACTCATTCAAGTAATGAATACATATCTATGTTATTGTCCTCTTTGTCTGTCTGACTGTAATGGAAAAATATACAAAAGAGGAAATTAACAGGATTCAGTCTCAGTGTATGTGCAAAAGATATCCAACTTTTTTCTTCCATTGTTTTTTTTAAAACAATTTATCTGTTCATGATAGTGTTTTTCTTTTGTACTCTTGCATCATTAGCGTTTCTTTTTTACAATTTAATGTCTGCTGTTAATTTGAAAGCATGTCTATGCTCTAATGAGTTGCATTACTTTTGTCAATTAGTAACGGACATCAAGCGTAGGCGATAACCTAAACCTTTTAATGTGATCACACAAACTTCCATTGGAAGAGATAATAAGCTTTTTATTAAAAAAAAAAACCCGGATTACTTTAATTCAGAAAGCCTCCGAAGAACTGTCCAGGATATCACTGATTTCTTTGTGGATTCCTAATTAAGTCTTTTTATAGTTCAAACAAGTGAATAAGAACGAAATGTCAATTTAAATCCTTATGTACTCCTGTTAACATCGCACCGTAACACACCTACATGACATTCCTTATTTTCCATCTGTCAATACCTAACAAACACCTACAACTAGCTGAGATGTGTTACGGTTGCTGTCATAGCACTTAATTTGAAATAAAACTTTCTCTATTTCTTCTTCTTGACACATTTCATCCGTAGATTTTAAACTACTTCCGCTAATTGACGGCGAAGGGCTTGCCTTTTTCGTGCGTTGAAGTTTCCTTTCTTCTACAACCTTGTCTTTTACAATTTTTTGCATTGATTTCTTCTTACAACTTCCTATAATACCCAGAGGACCAACAGTTGTATAGCTAGTTTCTGTTTGTCCGTTTTTATGTACAAATTTGTAAGAAAAACGTCGTGTCTTTCGGTTTTGTCTTGGAATCTTCTGACAACATGATTTGGCAAATGTCTGTTTTAAGGCTTGTCTGAATTTTAAGGACATGATACTATATAATATAGGATTGATTGTACAACTACAAAAGTAGCAGACACCGGATGAATAAAAGAGTACCCGATAAACTCTTAATAAAAATGGCGACCATGATTCTATGTTTGATGTCACCAAACGTTCTACATGAAAAGGTGCCCAGCAGACAAAAAATCCAACAACCACTGCCACTGAAAAGAGAAGAAAAAAAGATTATAACTGTAATTTATATTATGAATAAAACTTTGATTTTATGTTATATTTGTTTTGTTTTCTTTAATGTTCTCTGTTACATTTCAAACTTCATCCAAACTATCATGCATTTGCATACCAGGACTTAACTATCTAAACTTATTAAGGGCATACGATACAGTTACAGGGGAGGTAATGACGTTGCTAACGTAAAATGTTATGTTCGCGACGTCAAACTGTGACATATCGGGAAAAGATGCATTTATCGACTGATTTTTATAATTCAAACTGATTTAATTTGAAAACGAGTGCATGGACCCCTATTTTTTAAAACGACATTTTGTTTCATTTTGCAGGAAGGTTATGTGGACCAAATTTTATAAAACTGTAAATAATGCATTTTTTTTAATTTTGATAAATGTACAGCAAAAAATGACGTTTTTTTTCTAAATTCATAACCATTTGATGAATATGAGTTATTTCTGAATAAAAAATGCATACATTTTTATGATACTTATAAAATACAGAAATTACAAATTATTTAACAAAAACAATTTGTGTTTATCTTTTAAAACACAAAAGTTATGTTTTTCTTTCGAAAGGAAAAATACGGCTACAAATCCGAATTTTGAGCAAATACACAAAATTTCGACCTCATTCAACTCAAAATATAGCACATAAAGGTATATTTTTTTATTACATATTTGATTTAATCAGGCAAAAAATAGCCTATATAGAAATTTTCATCAAACTGTAAATACTGGATCAAAACTGTATCGTATGCCCTTAAGTACCACCTTAAGAATATCCCTGTATGATTTGTTTCATTATAATGTGTCTGATCTTGAAAGTAAAATCTTAAGGACATACGATACAGTTTTGATTCCGTTTTCAAATTTTGATGAAAATCTGCATGTAGGCTATTTCGTACCTGATTAAATCAAATATGTAATAAAACATATACCTTTATGTGCTACTTTTTGATTAAATTGAGGTCCAAATTTCAGATACGGATTTTTGGACGTATTTTTCCTTTCGATAGAAATACAAAACTTTTTTGTTTTAAAAGATAAACACGATCTGTTTTTTGTTAAATTATTTGTAATTTATGTGTTATATAAATATTGCATAAATTTGTACATTTTATTTTTACAAATAACTCAAATTTATCAAATGTTCATGAATGTGGGAAAAACGTCATTTTTTGCTGTATATTAATCAATTAAAAAAAATATGAAAATTGGTACACATAATCTTCTTACGTAATCAAACCAAATGTCATTTTAAAAAAGAGGGGTCCATGAACTCGTTTTCAAATTAAATAAGTTTGAATGATAAAAATCAGCCGAAAACTGCATCTTTTCCCGATAAGTCACAGTTTGACGTCGCGAAAATAACAATTTACGTTAGCAACGTCATTACCTCCTCTGTAACTGTCTCGTATGCCCTTAATAGTAAGTTTTACAGATAGTTTCTTACTTTGAGCAACGCTTGCGGTCAATTTTTTTAATTTCAAATCCTAATATAACAATGAAAATGAACCTTTTTGTTAAGTTGGTTCGAATTGGTTAATGGTTCTTCAACCAATCAGAAACTATACGATACCCAGGTGGCTATGTTTGTTGACGAATTAGTACCTAAGTAATAGCACTAAGAAAAGACTTAGTAAGAGGAATGTAAATGTATGTGACTGCCATACAAGTGAGGGGTTTAGCTAGCAATAAAAGCAGGTATTATCCACCATTTTCTACATAAGAAAATGCCGATACCAAGTCAGGAATATGACAGTTGTTATCCAATCGTTTTATGTGTTGGAGCATTTGATTTTGCCATTTCATTACGTACTTTCTGTTTTGAATTTTCCTCGGAGTTCAGTATTTTTGTTATTTAACATTTTACTTTTTAATTTTTTTTTCTCTTTTTTTTTCTCTTTTTTTTCATTTTTTTTTTTTTTTTTTTTTTTTAGTTTCGTTTGTAGTTTGTTTCGATCTGATAAGTTATATCCTTTTCAACTGATTTTTTTAGGTTGTTCTTATGTAGTGCTGTTCACCGTTTAACCAGGTTAGAGAAATGGTTGACGCGTCCGCAAACATGATTAACCCAAACAAATTCTTTATGTATAAAAATAAGGATATGTGGTATGATTGCCAATGAGACAACTACCCACCAAAGTTCAAATGAAATGGATGTAAACAATACCTTTCAAAAGTCAGGATCCTGAAGTTTAGTGGTACTCGTTTGAGATGCTTTTTTATTATTTCTCTTATTCGTTTGTTGTTTTTTTAACATTAATCGTGTAGTTAGATTCTCGTTTGCATTGTTTTACATTGTCATTTCGGGCCATTTTATTGTTTGTTGTGTAGTACGGTTTTGCTTGTGATGAAAGGCCGTCACATATGTTGCTTACCTTCTAAGACATTTGATCATGTAGAGTGTTTCATTGGCAATCATACCACATCTTCTTATTTTTTATGCTAAGTGTAATTGTTAAAATGATAAGAAGGGATCTTCTCGCTGATATATCTGTTCCGGACCATATGAGTATATGGACCATACGCGTATGGTCCGACCGTACGTGTATGGTCGGGGTAATTAACACTATGTTACAGTTTACTTTGAATACTTCTAAATTCTTCATATTGTATGACCGTTCCTTAAAAATACGCTATCATATAGGTCATTTTATTATCATATTATAATTAAGAGATTAACTAAATAAAAATAAGAAGTTTCACATAGTTAATTTTACTACCTATTCAAAACTATAATAAACACATTTTATACCGATGTCCATTGCCGATTTGTTATGACGAGTGAATAGCAATATGTCGACTTGAATATAACTTCCAAACATTTCTCAGTAAACTGTTACACAAGACGTCACTATAAACAAGGAACATATTTTATTTAAGTTGTTGTGTGAATATGGTGTACTATAGCCATATTACGATATTTGAAATCTAGAGCTTCATAAACACCGTATACGTAGACCCATCGGAATAACCCTAAACATCGACATCACTGCACGCAGCTGAAAAGAGTGCTATCTTTTCACTTGCAAACAAAAGGTGTAACTGAACAGTGTGGAAGTAAATGTCACCATAAGCCTACATGCAAGAATGTAATAAGCGATGAAAATTAACTTTGGCATCAATATTTAATTTTAACGTAGCCTTTAAATACATTGTCTTGTTTCCATCATTTTTTTTAGGAAAAGTTTATTGTATTTTTAAAACGTTTGTAATGCATATTTGAAAAAAAATACATATATGGTCAAAATACTCATATGGTCTGGCCCGTTCATAACCATACGAGTATATACTCATATGGTCCGACCATACGCGTATGGTCCAAATACTCATATGCCGTAGCATATTAATCTATTGTAATAAAAAATTATAATATCTGAAAAAAATTGTAGATTTAGGTCACAAAGTCCTTATATTTGTATAAAGTAACTTTCGTTTATAGTGGGAAATTGTTTTAACGTTGAATAAGCTTCAATTAAAAATTACTTGCTAGTCCCTCTTTGTGATTACCATTAGATAACTCTGGTTCATTTTCCCAATCAATCTATCATCAAGGGAAGATAAATAATACAATATTCATTCATAGTCTTTTTCAAAAATGATGAACGGTTCTTTATATTGGTATGTAATCATTTTAAACGTTTCAAATTTATGAAATTATATTCGTAAATCAATGTTTTTGATACAACAATAACACAAACTGAAATATATTGAATTGATACATTTTTTAATTATTCAAAATTATATCAGAAACCTAAACTTAATTATAAAATAATGAACCCTGTTAAAGGGAGACAATACTCGCATCACTTTTTCGAATTGGCACATAATACAACGGAATGTCAATCTTGCATACAAATGGCACATCAATATAATCAATTAACTGCACAGGCGTACTCCACCTTCAATGATGATTCTAAATTATAAATATAACCAAAAGTTGTTAATCTATAGATAGTGAAGACTATTGAAAGCTAACCCACTGTAAAAATATTTCTTTGCAATTTTTTAAAACTCTCTCAGAAAAATGCTCGAGCCACTTGACTTTCATAGCTCATAATTAACGTTTTTACACAATATTTGAATAAAATAGTTAACGATTATTCGCTTCTCAAAGTGTAAGACGCAATAAAAACCGTATGCTTCCACCATCTTACCGAAACCAAGTTCTGAACATTTCGACATTTCTTCGTTTATTTTTATCAAAAACCGGTTTTAACAAACAAGTACGTGTTAAGATCCGACTAAATACCTATTTCCCGATATGGTCAGGTAAATTTGCTATATCATATGGTCCGGAACATATCCATTCAATAAACAAAAAAGGTAATTATAGTAATGAAAGGGACAATCAAGGCACATAAGGCAGGTCATCAGCTGAATAGAATATGTAATAAAAACAAAGACGTTTATGTGTGAAAACAGCATATATCGAGTCCAAAAGTTTGGAATGCCAAACATACAGTTCGAGGTAAATTGTTTTGCCTTATTGTGTTCGTTTTGTAATTTGCAATCTCTGCTGTTGTTATTTCAATATAGTGCTTCTATTTTTTCCTATCGTTATATTATCTTTGCAAATGATTTGTCTAAATAAACCACTTATAACATTACAGTTTTGATGTTGTATTGAATAAATAAACCAACCACTTGAGATTAGTGAAACCCTTGAAAAGATGCTTATAACATTTAAAAATAGAAACCTTGCTAATATCTCTCTCCCAAATAATGAATGAACACTATAAAGCTGACTATTCTTATATCTTTAAAACCTTCTACAAAAATCTGAATTCCCAAAGGTACTAATTCTCCCTAAAGGGACGATTGTCATTTCACGGCAACATAAAAGTGCTTTATGTCAGCTTTAACGATTTTGATGCAGTTTCGATCATTTTAGTTAGAAAGATTGAATTTACATGAAAAATTATTTAATAACGTTTTTCTTCCCGGCAGCTTGTGCGGAAACTTTACACAAATTGCATGTTTATTAAATTGACAAGCATAGACTGCCTTGAAGGAGTCAATAGTTTAAAACAAATTACATGTAGATGAACACTTGACCGAAAAGGGCGTAAATTGCCTTATCCAAAAAGCGGCTTATTTCCTATTTAGCCTTTACTTTAAATTATCTAGATTGAAAAAACTACCAGTCCTGAATATGTGCAAATTGAGTTATACGTACCGTAATAGCATGCAACCGGTATCAATAAGTTATCGATGCCTAAGACTGGTTCTTATAAACACAAACGTGTCAGAACCATAAGAAGAGGTATTGTGGGACATCACCATGTGCAGAGATAATCATCAGCCACAAATGCTTTATTGTTTAATACTTGTGACGTTTGTTTCCCTATCATAATGGAAATTCAAACTTTCATTTAGGCATCCGTTCGAGATATCCGTTAAGGTGTGACCGAGGCCTAACATGAAAACAATTGTGTTTCTTTGTCTCTGTTTTTCTTTTCTTTATAAATAACTACATGAAAATTTGAACTGCCATTATAATGTTTTATAAAGATCATCCATTTTGAAGGTATATTTGCGTTAAAGAACCAAGAATAATCTAAATATAAGTGCGGATACATACCCGATGGAACTGATTTAATGATATCTAACAGAGGAGCAACATTTCAGTTTCACACGGGAAATAAACTTTAAAGACATGATCTCATTCCCTTCAGAGATAAGTTTTGGTTTGGTTTTTTTTTACGGCGTTGTTTCTTTGGTCCATTCCTACTGTGTAAGTATATTAACTCGTACTCTATACCCCTGAAGTGACGTTTTATATTTCAATGGGCATATTGTTATGCTGTTGTAAAAGGTAAAGGTGGGTTGAGTGCTCACAAACATGTTTAACCCTGACATATTTACTATTTGCCTATATCCCAGGTATTGAGCCAGGGGTTGTCGTCGGTTGCTGTCCGTCACTATTGTTTTACGTTAATTGTTGTAGTATAAATAAGGCCGTTACTTATCCACTCTTAACTGTTTATTATTTTTATAGTTGTGACCTGTATATCTTGTCATACTTTCTATACGGTATGGACTTTTTGTTTATTGCTGAAAGTCGTATGATGACCTGTTATTATTCCCTAATTGGTCATTTAGACATTAATGGATAATTGTATCATTGGTAGTCATACCACATCTTCACATCTTCATATTTTCATATTTTGTATATTATTGGTTGACGCTATGTCAGCTTGAGAGATGTGTTTTCCACACATTTATGTTAGACTTTATTAACTGTATGTAATGGGTTCCTCATTTTATGACAACGACCAACTAACTCAAAAAGACTGGGCGTTAATAATTATTGCATATGCTGTTATGATGCATTATTTGAATTTTGATTCTTACATTATTACTAGTATCAAAGACCGGGGCTTAAACTGAAAGCTCAACTATTTTTTTATATACTCTTTAAAAGTTTTCAACCTGCAGGTGATTAATGAAGCGTAAATATCCTCATCGAAACTTTTTATTGGACCATGGATGAACAGAAGGACCTTAACTTGTTCAACGAAACAGAATAACAATTGCGTATCGTTATCCTTAGAAACAAAACCTTCATAAGAGTGTCTGCGAATACATTGGCATTCTGCAATAAGACCAGACATGACTACATCTCAAACTTACACTTTCCCCAATTAGCAAAGACAGAAGAATCACACATGGCCATACTTCTAAACCCTAAAAGACGTGAGCTATTAGATACTCTTTAGAAGTCTGAAGATGCTTAGTGGGTATCATGAAAATGCAACAGATAGCAAGGCCATGATATCACGAAAGCATTAAATAAATGCTTACCAATAAATGATATATTAAAGCGACAAGAACTAATTATAGGCTTGTTGAATGATATAAAAAAAAACACGCAATTGAAAGAATTTAAGTATAATTGGTACTAAAAAAATCCGTTATTCACTTATTGACATCGTTCGTGACTTGTACGTTCCATCAAATTAGTACCATCACTAAAACACTGCAAATAAGCTCATTGTCCTTTCTAAATGCTTATTTTTTGTGTCCAGGAGCAAACTTCCTAAATCTAAGTTTGTTTACAATTTGTCATAATTAGGGTAAATGATTATCGAGTCAAAACCAATTTAAATACAATCAATTTAACTCAACACGTAAAGGATTACTCTGTGGCAACGGAATTTCTGGCAGATATCTATACGCCTACTGGGGAGCTGTCGTTATATAAAAAGTTAATTGTATATATTACCTAACATCTTTATAACAGATTTTCTGGCCCTTGATTGCTGTTTGACGTGAAGATCAATTCCCCTAACATGTTCTCTAGTTGATGAATCTGCTGAGGATCGACGCATTGATGACCTCCGAATAGCCAAAGCAATCAAAGTATATAATATACTAATGAAAGTCATTGGAAATAGGAAAAATATTAGGGACGAAACAAGAAAGGTTTCTTTGATCGTCTTTTTGTTAGTACACATCGCTGATTCTTTTATAGTCCTGTTGTTCTCGTCCTGAATATATACAACTCCATACTGAATAGTCTGAGGAATAGATAATATTGATGCTATGATCCATGTGCTGAAAATGACCCGCACAGCGCGGTGTAAACTGGACATTTTCTGCGCTTTCATTGGATGGCAGATAGCAACATAACGTTCAACAGTGAAGGCAGAAATTGTCAGTATGGAAGTATAAGTTGATAGTTCTCCAAATAGAGCACGAAAAATGCAAACAGTTTCACCAAATACCCACGGATATAAGTTCCATATTGTATACAGTTCTGATGGTAGTCCGGCACATAAAAGCAATAGGTCTGCCACAGCAAGATTGAATAAATAATAATTTGTTGCTGTGTGCATGAATTTGTTTCTAGCTATGACAATACATGTGAACACGTTACCCAAAAGGCCTGTTAGAAATATGATGGTGTATATAATTGTAATAGGTATAACTATGGACAAATCATCTCGACTTGGAAACATTTTATCTTCCAGATATTGCCATACATCTTCATCTTTTGGTTTTCTATTAACTGAAGTATTTTTCAGGAGAAATTTAAGAATGTCCTTAAATCCGTTATGTCTGTAGTGGGAACAGTTGAGACTACCCGATGAAATACTTCCGTTTTTAAAGAGATTAATGCACGAAAGTAAATCTGGATGAGCCATGTCATTCAAACTTATGAATACAAAGAATAGAAATTCTAAAATATTTCTTCCGTGTTCAATTCTACATTGTATTTATCTCTTATTCACGTTTGAAACTTTCACAAATGACCGCCTTGCTGAATACACATAATTCAAATTCTGTGTCAAATAATTGAGATTTAGGTTAGTGTATCTGTCATAGCATCCTTCCCATTTCCTGTTAATTTACCTGAAAAAGATAAGATATTACCGTAATAATGTTGATAAGGTGCGATTCTAATTTAGATTAATCTCAACAGTTAGGAACATTTGTCATTTACGACATATCTTCGATGAACCATCGTGATAAAAGCTTTGTTATCGATAGTCAGAAGTTAAGTATTCTTAACGATCACGGAACTAGTTAAGCATGTGATTATTGGCCAATGACTGTCAATATCAGGAGGTTAAATTATGCTTGACAAAATCTCTACAAGTAAAGTACAAAACCATCTTTAACATGCTAATGAAGATAACTGTCTCATTACTCGAATGAAATTATGTAATTTTCTCCACTCGTTTAAGCTTTATCACAAGGATTTTTAGACAATGTATTGTCACTTCTAATGCACATTTCTGGAAAATCTTCATCGGAACAGCAAACAAAAACTTTGGAATGCACAAACATTCAAAATTCCAAGACCAAAAGGTTCATTTTGGTATTGTTCCCATTTTATAACATTTGCTTAAAACTTGTATTCTTGTAATTGTGTTATACTAGTCATTGTGTGGCCCTTTATAGCTTGGTGTTCGATGTGAGCCAAGACTCCGGGTTGAGTGCCGTACTTTGAACTATAGTATGATTTATGTTTATTTCTAACGCATTGTGACTTGGATGGAGAGTTGTCTCGTTGGCACTCACACCACATCTTCTTATCTCTATTGTTATGACGATTTCAAATGTTGTATTTGAGCTTAACAAATATTTGCTTAACGTTGTTCTCACTATATTTCGGTTAATATATTGTTGATATATGCTATACAGAGTTTACTATGAATGTTTAAAGAAGTTTGTATGTTTGTAAATATTGTCATTTGTATTCCATATGTATGTCTTGATCATTGAACAATACATTACTTGTATTTTATACAAACACATTTTGTAATATATTAAAAAACGTCTCTTTAGCAGTGTTGTTTGTACAGATCGAAACATTTTATTTCAATGGATTTAGCTAAAATTGATGATATGTACCACCTTTTGTAATTTTTAATATCCACCTGTTCAACAGTTTATGACAACAACCATTGGATTTTGATTCAACGTGGATGTGAAAGAAATCAGGGGAGTCTCAGTCTCTTTAAATATATATCAAATTACATGTTATTCCAAATCTCTCTCGTTCACTCTCTTTCTACTTTAAATAGTTCCTTGTCAGAATAACCTTTCCTGCTTACGGTATGTGCATAGTGCTATACCAGTGCATACGTTCATCGAGTGTAAAATATAGTTACGGAACGAGTGCTATAGCAGATAACATCAGGTACAAACTATTTTAATTAACCTCTTTGGTAAAATAGTTGCTTTGAAGTAAAGATGAAATGCATTTATAAAAACTGTACTTATCATCACCTAAAACTTAATTTACACTTCAATATTCTTGCGAAATTATAGGCATTATCCTTGGACCGTTTTTGAAGTCTTGAACGAAGAATATGTTTTTATGTCCTTATTATTGGATTGAAGACATTAAGTCAGCTGATGAACTCAAAAGGTTATTAAAAGTTGCCATAAAGCACATCGGTAACATAGCTAAAACTGCTACAAGCTCTTCAACATCATTTTGTCTTTAATCAAATTCAAGTGGAAATGCTTACGTGCGAAGCAATCTCAGAAGCAATATAATAAATTGGCTTATTAACCAATTATTTCTGTTTTCTTCCATATTTGCAATAAATTTTACATCCAAAACTGCGATTTGATTCAGATATTCCAGCAAAATAGTTTTTTGACAAAAATCTTATACCGGTAACTGTCGACGACTTATCTCCGAATGAATTAAAAGAGGCTTACAAACAAACCTAGCTTTCAATAACTCTAAGATCGGTGCATTGTGTCTTTTGTATATGTACTATTTGTTTTTCAGTAAATTTCGTTTCGATACGAGTCGAGCCCATTTCCAACTTATGTTTACAGTGTGTTCTTATGTTATGCTGTTACACCCCCTGTCCCGGGTTATATGGAGGGATGAGAGTTTACAAACATTTGTTATCCCGTCAAATGCAATAAGTGTCTGTCTAAAGGTGCCAGACCACCAATTACTCCCTCCAATTTAGAACATATGTAAAAGTAGTCCACAAAATAGTGCTTTTGATGTCATTGTTTACTTTAACTAACCAACAAATTTGCAGAAATGAAACTTTTGGTGAAAGGGAAATATATTTAGACCATTTTGAGCCAAAATTCACTTGTCTATGAGTTTGCGTTAACAATTCAGGATTAATGCGCTACATAGTACACTAATTAAAGATTTCCAGAAAACCGGGAGCTATTTTGGTAGTACCTGTATTTTCAAGATCAGAAGTTTCTAATAAGACTTTAAACATTGGTGAAAAATTGGCATGTAGAAAGATGATACATGTACAATTCAGGATATACCTGGTTTCCTTGAAGTTAAACTTAAGGTAAAATATTTAGAAAGCTGTGAAAATTGCAAAATTTGGTTGAACAGATAGG
This sequence comes from Mytilus edulis, assembly GCF_963676685.1. Taxonomy (NCBI): domain Eukaryota; kingdom Metazoa; phylum Mollusca; class Bivalvia; order Mytilida; family Mytilidae; genus Mytilus; species Mytilus edulis. The sequence continues at coordinate 115,857,967 of NC_092344.1, read as the reverse complement.
TATTTTTAATCGGTGGTCTGACACCTAAAGTCATGAGCGTGTATTTTAGTGGTTTATCGTTGGTTGCTGTCTCTCGTATATGATATTCGTTAATTGTTTCGTAATAAACCAGTTCGTTAGGTTTTTTCTCGTTTTAGTTATTACACACCTTGTCATGCCATAATTATTTATAGTTGACTATATGATCTGAGTGTTGCTTATTATTGCAGACTGTTTTGTGACCTGAAGCTGATTAAATCCGCTTCATTTTTACTCATCTCCTTATTTTTAACTAATACCTGTCGACTTACATCCGAAATAATCAAACAGAGACTTACTAATAAACGTAATACCTGTCCACTTATCTCCGAAATAAATACATATAGACTTAGATATATATCTGTCATTAACACCAACGTCCCTACAGAATATACATTAGGTATAGAACTTTCAAAATATACAGCTGTTAATGGGATAGCTAAGCATTATGTAACAGGCTATATTATTTGTTTTTGTATTTTGTAAAAGTCCTAGTAAATATCAAACATTTCATCGAAAACGATGGAAATAATGAATGAAATCATAAAAACAATAAGCCTCAACATAGGAGATCCTTTGGGGAAAAAATAGGCAGATGATACTTCAAAGTAAGAGTGGTATCTGTGCTTGTCTTTTTTAAAAGCCAGTGCGACCGGGGCCAACCTGAAGATGATCTAATTACCCGTAATGCGTGCAAAATAAAATTAGATAACTATATATATAGTTGATGTTTTCTTTATTAGTTCAAAATTGTGTTTTACTTATCATTACTTGTTAATAAACCAAAATACATACATCACGTTGGGAATAAAGTATTAGCAGGAAATTAATGGCTAAAAGGAAACACATCAGACATACAGATATACATCATGATCCGTAAGCCGTTGTAAACTTTTTTAAGCATCTGAAAAAATTACTTCTAATCATAATTTATAGACATAAGATACTTAGAAACTGATATTTAATTGACAGAAACCATTAGATATACGAAAAGGTTATTCATATGGAACATAATTTCGTGTAAATGACATCATTCAATTACGACAATTAACTTCTTATATCTACAATTTACAAGACACATTATTTAGTATTAAAGGTTATGGTTTTCTTTGAAGAAAGCCTTCATATGTTTGTGACATTGGGTTCAAATAAAATTTAAATCTTTCATCATATATATTTTAGATTCAGAAGTTGATATTTTTGTGAACACCCTTTGAAAATGCTAAAAATATGAACGCTTTTTGTCGCGTTAGCACATTAAAGTTTTTTTTAAAGGCTTCGTATGTTATGTCGAACAGCTGATATTTTACACTATAATAGAGTATCAGATATTTCCCAAAATGAAAATGCAATATTTGAGATTGAGTATAACTATACTGAACGTGACCATTATTCCAATATAGATTCCCTGTTGACTGTCTATTTCTAATTTGATTAGACCGCATTTGATGCTTTGTTTTACAAAGAAAAAGCGTGATACTTTATAATATTTTAAATAGATATAAATTACAGCTACTTCACAGCATGTGGAAAACTAGTTATCATTTATCATCGATGATTGTTTACTGTGTACCATATTAGCAAACGTTCTTCATAGTAAACAAATTTGTAATATAATTTAAGAAACAACTGCACTTTTCGGTGTATTATTGTTCCTCAGGGATGGGTGATCAATCTAAAATATATCCATTATCATTAATAAACGACGCGGAATTATTTAATTTCAACAATTTCTGTACAACAGCTGTTTTTGTATCCCGGATAGCTTTCATTTAATAAAGCAATTACTTTATTGATATTTCAATGTTTATTTCAATAAACACAAATCACCGAATCTTTGTAACTGTTTTATCATACTTTTATTATTGTACAAATATATCTATAATTATCAGTTAATAATTCTGTTATTGCTCATTAAGTTAACAAAATCACATGCAAGTTTTATATACATTCCATTTTATGTTTGTATGTGGTGAGACTATAATAAAATATTGAATCTTCCATGAAAAATACAGAACACAAGTATAAAATAGGAGAAAAGTGGTATAGACTTAAGAATCAGCAATCAACAAAAACACGGGGTAGTGAGACTTATACCAAGCCAGCACTATGATGAGCAAGTCTTAAATTCATACCAGTAAACATGTTGAACAAGGCTAACATTCATACAATGAATAAGTCTAAAATTCATACCAGAAACACATGAAACAAGTCTTAAATTCAAGCCAGTAACACAACGAACATTCAAATCCATACGAGTAACACGATGAACAAGTCTAAATTCATACCAGTGACACGAAGAACAATTATAAAATTCATACCTGTAACACGAAGAACAAGTATAAAATTCGTACCTGTAACACGACGAACAAGTCTAAAATTCATATAGCAGTAACACGAAGAACAAGTATAAAATACAAACCAGTATCACGATGAACAAGTATATAAAATTCATACCTGTAACACGACGAACAAGTCAAAATACATACCAGTAACACGATGATCAAGTCCAAATCTATACCAGTAACACGATGAACAATTCTAAAATTCATATAGCAGTAACATGAAGAACAAGTATAAAATGCAAACCAGTAACACGATGAACAAGTATATAATTCATACCAGTAACACGACGAACAAGCCTTAATTCATACCAATAACATTATGAACACGTCTAAATTCTATTAGTAACATAATAAACAAGTAAAAAATACGATCCGTAACTTGATGAGCTAAAAGCCTAAATTTCAAACTTATAACACAGAGAGCCAGTCTTAAACTCAAACCATGAGAATGGAGAAGGAGTCTTTAGTCTGAAGCAGTCTAAAATACAAACCAATAACATGCTGAGTCCAGTTACACGATCAGTAGTTCTGAAATTCATACAACTTACATGATGAGTAAGTCTACAATTCAAACCAGTACCACGTAGAGCAAGGCGAGAATTCAAACTAGTATAGCATAATGAAAATCTTGAAATGAAAGCCTGTACATGTTAAGGTCGGCATTCAATGCATGGAGAGTATAAACTATATTAAACACGGGAGCAAATGACTGTATGATAAACATTATGCGTTATTTCCAATAACTGACTGAATGTTGCATTCTCTGAATTGTTGATTAAATTTGAATAGCTTTCTTAAGTCACTGATTGTTTTGTCCAATGTTTAAATAACCATTTATCAACAGAAACGAATGAAAAGAGCTTTGGAATCACAAAGACAGGATGACTGGTAGGCTGCCAGGTGATCGATATCAGCTGATTACTTCAATGTCTTAAAGCTAGACACATGTTTAACTTAAATAAATAAATAGTGTTCAATTCAAAGAGGATTGGTTGTTTTCCTTTTTATGTCATATGCTTCAGCTTTAAAATGAAATTGAAATAAGCCTCAGAGATGGTTAAACAAAAAAGTGTGGAATTTTGTGTGACAAGAGGTAGGTAAAATCAAATGTGTGGGAAAGATCTAGTGTTGATAAATACGCGATGGAGCTCGAACAAACGTACTTTGATACTTTATGATATAAAGTTGTTCCACACTTCTGTCACCTATTTGATATACAGACTTTGTAAAAAATATTCGGGGTTGGTCGGTTGATTCCTCGCAGATTTTTATTGGAAAGAAATTAGTACTCAAAATTTCTTGATATTGATAAACAATAGGGTATGTACCAGACACTATCCCCGTGCGGCAATTTCATTATCATTAATTCATATGCCATAGTCAAAATATAATCGTCAAATATCATTCAGGATTTAGAACACCATTAACATGCATAGAATTAAAACCAGAGGCTCAGCTATAAGTTAATGTGCATCTTTAAAAAAAAAAATGGACAATACAACATTGCAGACTGGAATATAATTCATAATTTAAACAAGCTGAAATTTCTTTTTGTTGATCTCGTAATTCTAATATTTTTTCTGATTAACAAATGGTTAATTTCTTCCTTAATGGCCAATAACGCCGATAATAAGTTGTCTGACAGTTTTGATGTAAATAGACAGTAGATATCTCACAACATAATCATTCTGAATAGTTTAACAGCATTCAGATTTGTTTCTATTTATAGTGGTTTTAAACACAACATTTTATCCTATTTTCTATTTTTAACCATTGTAGCTATGTTCGTTAGATGGCGGGGTCATCTTTTATACTACACACCCCAATGATGACTGTGACCAAGTTTGGCTTAGTATGGCCAAGTAGTTGTGGGATATTTTTGTTCAAATGAACGGACAACAACGACAGTCAGACAACGATTTAACAATCAAGTTGAAGATATTTCCAAATCACGTGTGCATCCATCTCTTTCAAACCTTGCAAACTCGTAAGATCTAATGTTTAAATTTCAATGAAAAATTAAATGTGAATAATAATTAAGTGACGATCACATCTAAATTGAAAAGTTTTATTTTGGGGTCCTTTCGGGTTCCGCTAAAGTCAAAATATAGGACACTGCATAAACATGAAAACTTTGCCTGTATTTTTCAACATAAAATGAATAAAGTCCTGAACTATGGGAACATATGTTCATTTAAACATACTTAACATATACACATGTAAATAAACTTGAATTTTTTGTGTTATGGTCAAACCGGTTTTGGGGGTGAACAGTAAATTTTCCAAAAAATCTGGAGGCCTGTGAGATGACTTTAATAATTTGTTTAAAATTGGTATGAACAAATACTGTTACATGTAATGCAGTACAAGCTAATGTTTATTTTTAAGAAAATGTATTGATTTACGAGTTTCAGTAAATTTCAAGGATCTAAGTGAACGAATATCGAAGGTACAATACAGAAATTGGACAAAAATGTCATTAAAACATATTTCGGTGACAAATTACCACTAGCGTGTACTGCATTACATGTAACAGTATTCGTTCATACCAATTTGAAACAAATTAAGTGATCTCACATTCCTCCACTTTTTTTTGAAAATTAAGTGTTCACCCCCAAAATCGGATTGACGATGACACAAACATTTCAAGACTGAAGTTCATTAACTATTTACTTAAGACTTTATTCATTTTAGGTTGAAAAATACAGGCAAAGTTTTGATGTTTCTGTAGTGTCCTATATTTTGACTTTAGTGGAACATTAAGAACTCTATTCCCAGACAGAAACAATTTTGGGGGCTTATTTTAGAAACATGTTGATAAATTAAATAAAGCAATCAATATAAAATCATACGAGTTAAGGGTTCACTATCCTATTAAACGAAATCATTATTTTTCGCTGACCCTTGCGAAATTCCCGTGTTTTAGATAATATCATGACAGGATGCGTATCAAGTGATGAGCTTGGTCATTTTTTTTTTATCAGTTTTTACTTTACCATTCTTCTATTATTACTCAAAAAAGCATTTACTTCAGGATTTCCGGATGATCAGTAAACTAAGAAAAAGGTTATCAACGAAAGCCATTGTGTTTATCGAGGAACAACGATAACCGTTAATAGGTGGACCGGATTCTTCTTGTTGAATTAGCTTGGAGTTCAATATTTTGTTTTACTTTTTACGATAATTGAAACACCACTGAAACAATGATTTGTATTGTCTAAAACACATTTGTATATTTATTTTGACATTATCCGTAATGTAGATTAGAAACGACATCGAAGTCTTTTTTTTATGACTAAAAATTACATAAATTTTGGTGAATAAAACATATAGTAGGAAATCCATAATTATGATAAAAACGTATATTAATCCCATAATTAACATATTATAGTTATTAGCATTCAAAAAAAAAAATTGCAATGTGAAATAAGGAAGTCTTAAATAGCAATGATGTTAAGTAGTTATAATTTTATTCAAATATTAAACTGAAATTGAATCGAGAATATAAGTGATTAAAATATTACTCTACCTCATTGAAAAAAAAAGCCATTCCATTTTGTAAGACTTGCAGATGTTGCGTTTCATTACCGAGACGAGTTCAGTATCTCTGACACATGTTTGTTTGTTTCACTGCATTCCTTTCCGTTCGTTTTAAACTAAGAGTATGATCTTAAAATAATGGGTCATTATGAGCTACGTATCAGAAATTTATTTCGTTATATTGCATGTCAATAACGCTTTGTTTATGACATTTAAACAAATGAATGGCTCTTTGTAATTGTTTAAACTGAATTTCATCCTAAAATATGAATAAAATACCCATTTAATTACAGGAAAAACATGTTGCAGTATAATCACGATAATTTGTATCTTCTTTGATTATAAATAGCATATATACAAAGATTAATATAACTCTTCAAATGCCATCAAGACTACAAGTATATTGAATAGTATTGTCGCGTTATTGAACACAGCATATGTGGCTGCCATAACTATCTTACAGTACTGTAGTACGAGCATGTGTTAACTCTGATTTTAAAATTACGTATTGCCTTTCATTTCTATATTCAAATCAGCGGTCATCTTGTTGGTAGCTTGAATGTTCATTTTTTTTTTATATTTGTATTGTTTTTACGACAGATAACCTAATTACTACAAGGCAAAGAAGGGTACCTGCGTATACACAAACGCTACTGCATGTTGTGCATGTCCCATGTCTTGATCATGCGTTGTTCGATGTTGCTGTCTGTCTATTTTTCTAGAGAAGACGAAATAGTGTGGTTGTCGTAGTCTGTGCACCAATACTTTTGGTAATACCTGTTATAATCAACTTTGTCCCATTGTTTTGTATCATGTACTATTTTTGTCCTATATTTGTATACATGTACTCTAGTTGAAAAACTAAATACCAAATACGAAGAGTCCAACGTTAAGACTTGTCTATTGTTTTACAACCGAATGGTTATAGTATTTTAACATAACGGCGATGGAACGCACACTAGGTCTATTAAATCCGTTTGTATATATAATCCATCACCGAATCTCTTGTACGGTCAACTAATGTTTCAAATTGCTGACCTGCAATCACTTTTTTTAAATGAGTCTTTTACTATAATACGGAGGTCGCAAAAAAACTACATATGTAGCGTTGTCGAAAAACATACACAATAGCACCATAGAGTAGAGTGCTCACTTTCATATCTAGAGTCTAGTCACAAACTATTGTTTACAAATGTTTTAGGACTGTCCTTTATATTAAAACAAAAAAGAAACAGAGCAAAACATACATATTAAAGGGAAGAGAAGCATAACTTGGTCAGGAAACACTATGTTAATGGCTTTAGAATGTTAACGTGTCTATGATACTGTATGAATAGCTATTTTTTTATAATTAAAATGCCAAAATTCTTGTGTCCTTCTATGTGGTCAATTATTAAAGCTTTATAAATGGATAACTCAGCGAGGTAGAAAACAACATTCTCTATGATTGAATTCGTATAAATAATAAGATTGATAACTTATTTTTTCTCTGAACCATCCCACTGATATAATTGCTACGGATATTAATCCATCAAACTATAAAATATTTTACGGTTAGTGGTATTTATCGTAATAAGATTTGATTAACAAACAAGGAATCTGTGTTATCAGCTTTGCTGCTTCAATTATTTTATTTTGTTGTTTATTCGCATGTTATAAATAAAGCCTCCTTTAACCATCTGTCAGAAACCTCTAATTATCTCTTCATACAAATTCCACGAGTTGTTTTAATCATTGCTGCATAAGTAATATCTAATTCTGTAATCATGTAATTAGTCTGATAACGCGAACACGTGCCCACTTGCTGTTTATCAAAAAGTGAAACATCAAGTACCGGAGATCAAGTACGCTACTATTGGAAAAATTCTATGGCAATAGTGTGCCAGATATAAGTATATTTGACAAGTTGACGTGCTTAAAAATGATAACATAGAGGGGCTCTGTGATTTAAATCGAGTGACAAATCATGTTTTAATTAATTTAACTTTGACTGCTATGTCAAAAAGTGTGTATGAGACAAATATCACAAGACTGAAGACTGAGAAAAACTAGGGTACCAAAGAAACAACATTCCATTGCTGTTCTTCATTTTAACGCTTGCTGATTGGTTTCCAACAAAGAAGTAAAGAGCTGAAAGTACGACCAAGACACACCTTGTTACTATTCAAAATTCATCGGTATAAATCATCATTTATGTCACTGAAAGACCTGATGCAAAAGTTATGCGAAAGAAATCCTTCCGACATACTCTATGATTCATTACATGACTAAAGACTATACAACCACTAAACTGATAACAATTAAAGCCTAAAACCGTTAGTATCACCAAGACTTGTGCTGGAAAAATTAGCATTGATTGAATAACTAATTCTTTGATCGAATTTTAAATAATTAGACCGTTGTTTTTCCAGTGGAATGGCTCCGTGTTGAAGGCCGTACACTGACCTATTATGGTTTACTTTTATAAATTGTTATTTGGATAGAGAGTTATCCCATTGGCACTCACACCACATCTTCCTATATCTACTTACATAATTTGATTTTCTTAAAGATAAAAAAAAATATAAGAAATTATATTCACAAGAACTGGTTATGACTAAATGTATTTTTAATAACAAATGATAATAACTCATGTAGCAACAGTATCCAAGATACCAACTCATGGGTGCCGATCAATTAAAACAAACTCAAGCACACGTGATACCTGTTTCGTTATCCATGCCAACACTGACTCCTGGGAAGCGTATCAATACTTTCAAAGATGAATAGTCTACCACCAGTAAGATCAAATTGTGTCAATTGTTTGGTTGATTTTGCATCAAGTCGAATTTTTTAAACCTACCTGCCAAGAAGGAAGAATACACACACACAAAATAGTAAAAACACAACTGTAATAAACTAAACATGCATATAGTTTGGCGCCAATTTTCCACATTAAAATAATTTTCGTATCGCAAATTTTATCTAACAAACTATGCAACAGTCACTTTTATGTTTTTACTTTGTAAAAAATATGATTTATGACATTCATATGTCTTACTTTGAAGTTCAAATGTCCTTTGAAAGATCTCAGTTTAGTTTTTTATAAAGATTTTTGGATTTGTTTTGAGTGTGTTTGTTTTTAACTTCAGCTCATCATAAACTAACCAGTAATTGGAACTGAAGCAAAGAAAACCACTATAGACAAAGTTAAACTAGTAATAACAATAATTGACATGCAATGTCTTACTCGGTCGGTAATATACATGCTTCAATACTATCAATGATAACACGCGAAAATTATACTAGCTCACTGGATTCATTCTTCACTCAGAGAAAGTATATTTCCAAAATGATTCCATTTTAATCAAGGATCTGACTCATTTTGGACGTTGTACTCAACGGCCTATTGATGGTTGCAGCTTGCAAAACACGACACCATCTGAGTTGCAAATACTTTGATTTTTATCTATATCGTACGTATCGTATTGTATTCTTAATTTAAATAATGTTGTTACAGTCGATAAAAAAACATTTGGTAAACGTTCGGTTGATACCAGAATCTCTTAGGATCAAATGATGACTATAATTTTCATCAAAGAGATGTATTTTACAGTGTATCAAATTATGAAGACGAAATATTTAAATGATAAAAGCATGTATCACTGGTTTTTTTTTAATATGAAAACTGGTGCTGTTAGTATCATTCATACAAGATACAAGGTGAACAGATAACTTTGATTTACGCATGCACATATCATTTTTTTGTCGTCTTATGAATTTTAGAATTTGCACAACCAAAAAGCGGGAAAACAGTACGCCATTGGTCGGATTTGCATTTCCACAATCTGAAAATATTACCCAATATCCTGAAGTTCTGAAACGGTTCCTTCGGTGGCAACACTGTAAAAATTGTGCGTGGGCAAGTTCCTAAACATTTACAAATAGATGCTTAACCTTATATCACATGAAACATTTATTTTCTTTCTAGCAGTCTGTTTAAGTAACCATTGCTCAAAGAAGTGGGTATTATTTGGCCCCTGGAATGGCAAAACTAGCTTATCAAGGTCACTTGTGGTGTCGTATTTTACCTAAATAAAGGTAATAGACTAAATAGTGGTATACCGCATTTCAATAGACATAAATCGATTTGAATTAAACAAATCCAGGTCACAAACCAAACACATCAGCTCTAGGAACAATAGAAACACTGACCTGTTTTGTTCACAAATCGTTGTCAATATAGTATAATTTTTTGCAACTGTTATGCAAGTGAGAGGTTTAGCTAGGTTAAAGCCACCTTTTTCTACATAAGAAAATGCCTGTACAAAGTCAGATTATGACATTTGTTATCCAATCATTTGATGTATTTGAGCTTTTGATATTGCCATTTTAATACGGACTTTCCGTTTTGAAAATTCCTCGGAGTTTGATATTTTTGTTATCTTATTTCACTCTATACTGCAAAAACAAATGCCACCACATATACATAGTAACGGACTATTTGAAAACACCTACCATATTTCTGACTTGGTACAGGACATTTTAAGAAAAAATGGTGTGTTGAACCTGGTTTTGTGGCTAGCCAAACCTCACGTATATATGACAAAGTTAAAAAAACAAATACCACTTAAATGACAATAGTACGCGACAGGAATACAATGCAAATAAATTCAAGAAAAAGCCATGTTATGTATTGTTATGTATTGTTTTCGAGAAAATATGAGCAACAGAAAAAAGGTAAATATTACAATTTTTGTAAAAATTAATTCTGTAGCAAAATATATTTTTGTGTTAAGTTGTTGCATATATCTAAATTTGAAAGACAAAATCTTAATATGAGGCTTTTTTGCTGTTTTGTACTCAGTGTAAAAAGTCTGAAGCCCTTATATACATATGCAAGATAAAATTCAAAAACATAAATAGAATTAATTGCATAACAGTGTGGTCGACAGTAAAACGTTTGTAGGTTGTAACTTGTTTGTCAACGGCTATGATTTTATGCTCACCCAGTCTGTCAGAGGCCTTCCAGTGGGGATTGAAATATTCACTTGTTACACATTCCGATACATAAAATGAAACTTTCTTTTTACAAAGCTTGAAAGGTATTTGTTTTAAATATTTATTATAATCATCACATACAACCGTGTCATTTATAAGAATAATAATGTTCAGAGATGATATTATTTAATAATAATAAAAAAAATAGGTTTATCCATTGTAAAAAAAAACTATTAAGTTGATGGGGTTAATTCACAAAATATCTCATTGATTAAGAGCACAACTACTTCTACGGTGTGATCATTTAAGAATTGCCTACTATTTATTCAATGCGTATACATGTGAGTTTTGTTTGTGAAGAGTTCTGGATAATTAGAAAATCATTTGATTTCTTTGTTTAATACCATAAAACGATTCATTCTTTCAGATATTTGTCACTTTGCCTTATCTTCAAGTCCAACACAATTTCTCACGTTTCTTACAAAACTTATATTCTTGTGATGTATTCTTTTGTTGAAAAAAAATGTATAGATATAGATAGATATAGGAAGATGTGGTATGAGTGCCAATGAGACAACTCTCCTCCCAAGTAATAATTCATAAAAGTAAACCATTATAGGTCAAGGTACGACCTGCAACACGGAGCCTTGGCTCACACCGAACAGCAAGTTATAGAGGGCCCCAAAACTACTAGTGTAAAACCATTCAAACGGGAAAACCAACGAGAAACGAAAAACACATATAAACTACATAAACAGACGACATCATGCATTGTAACTTTTAAAGCCAATTAAGTAAAAAAAATAATCGGAAAGAACGTGCGATATCATATTAGGAAAATTGATGGTCAAACCATAACAAAAAATCAAGTAAAGAATTTTAAGTATTCAACCTTTATAGCTTGCTGTTCGGTGTGAGCCAAGACTCCGTGTTGAAGGCCATTTTTATTTATTTTCAAATTACAAAGGTTATTCCTGATTAGTATTTTTAATTATTTTATTTAGGCGTTTAGAACCTTTGGTGACCTCACAGTTTAAATTTCTATGATAAGTACGTCGTGAGCAGTGGGCATTACAGACGAACGTTCACCTAATTTTCCCCAGTCAATGAATGGCCATAGCTACACTGTTATGAATTTCATTCTATTTATGTCCGACACACTCAATGGGACAAACAACTGGGCATTATCGTACCTTCTTACTTTATATTTTTTTTATACCTTTAATCATTTTTTTTTAATACATGTAACACATTTGTTTTGTCTTAACTTTTGAAAATTGTTAAAGGATTGAACGTCGTAGATGGTAAACAGAAAACTATGGAAACCACTTACATGTAACAGAACTATTGGGTTCGGACACAAGTCCTTTAATTTCGTGTTTTTTTCCTACTTAAGACATATTTATGGATGACTTTTCTCAATAAGTTTTTGTTAGAACTGTTACGGACTTTATTATTTCTCGGGGATTGCTATTCCGTCATGTTTAACTTTTCAGTTTATTTTTTCATTAATATAAATGTACATTGATAATCCATTTGCACAGTTCTACAGCTCATAAAAATACCAATCAAAGGTCTTATGGAGTCTTATTATATTGATGTATTATCTTTTTTGCTTACGAAAAGGCTTGTACCCATTAATTTGATTACATTTTAACGTCAAATGTCTTAAGAGTTTTCTATGTTTCCTTTTTCTAACCCGATCGTATTAAACAATCAGTCTACTTGCTGTTTATACAAAACTAAGAGATATTTATGAGTGAGAAGTTTCTCACAGGTTTTATATTGAATGGTAATTTCGACATAACGCTTGTCCAAATAGCGTCGGAGGAATGAACTCCATATTGCTGATGTGAGAACTATATTGTGTTTTTTGTCATGTAAATGAAGGTCATAGAGGACAAAAGGTGAAAAATTGTTAAAGCATGCTAATTTGATAGTTTTATTTTCACTTGACTCAAAATAGATTCTTACAATATTGAAAATTTAAAATAAAGACAAGCTCATATTAATATTGTCCTGCTATATATTGAAATTCGGAGATGACTACATAATTATATAAATAAGAAGTGGTGGGATTGTCAATGAGACATCTATCCACAAGAGACCAAGTGACACAGGAATTAACAGCTAAGGTTCACCGTACGCCTTCAATAAGGATTCATTTCGGGGCCTTTTGTTGTTGACTATATATATATGTGTATTATTGTTTTGCTCATTGTTGAAGCCGTACATTGACCTATAGTTGTTAAAACATGTATGTTATTTGGTCTCTGGTGGAGAGTTGTCTCTTTATCTTCTTATTTTATATATGCAGAGAGAAAAATGTTACCGACAGTAGTTTTTTGTCACTGAATTATTTCTGCATAGTAGGCTCAACGGTTTAACGAATTATTATATTGTCTATAAGTTTAAGTATAAGTCCAGTTTGATTATATAGCTTCCCGTGTTTATTCTTGAACATCTTTCACAACCAAACCATTTTTCTCGGAGTATGTATGTTGAAAATAAATCCACTGAGAAGGCGCACTGAATGCTCCTCAATACATTCGTTTAAGTCTTACAACTACAGCAAACTATCTCAAGGACTGCAATAAACTTTGAACACCGTCCTAATATTTTGGGTTTGCACTATATACTCGAAAGTATATCGGCCAGTTATGACTAAGTTCAGCGGTAAGTAAAATCATTTAAAAAAAGTTCAAGGTCATCAGACGAATATATCATTTTTCATAGCAGATATGAATCATTATATGGTTCATGCAGTTCATGTTTGTTGAACGACTTTCATCTTGAAATATTAATCTGAATAATAATTTTTACCAGCCTCTACAGTACTATGATGATAAACGACAAGAAACGCATGCACAAAACAGGATATTGTTATCCTTCCGCAGCATCTGATATAACATCCGGATGTTATGCTATAAAGCTCTAGCTTATAACTAATAACTCCAATATTTCAAGCAAATAAATGCATGAAATGATCTGAGTACGTTTAAATGATACACCTTCGTTCAAGGGCATCTCACATGTATATACATAATGATATAAACAAAATGAAATATAGGGTAAATTCTAAAGAAAGAGAAACTTAAAAAAAACACAGGTTAACCAAAAATAGATTTCTAGACGTCACCCTACGACTATATTTTTAATTTCTGAATGTTATTTTAGGTTCTAAAATTACCTTTGAAGATGTTGCCATGCACAATTATTTAGGGAACATAATAATAAAAAGAGGTTTAACTTAAACACTTTGTCAGTCGATTATTTTTACAATTTCTCAATTGAGTAAATCAAACACCAGTGCACTTACTGTTTATATAAGAAGTCTCTCTCAACCGTTCAACATTGTTAGATAACAGTGGGAGAAAAAGTTGTGCAGTACGTGCGGACTTGATTTTACATACAACACAAGAGGATCTAAGAGATGGCTGATGAAAACTTAAAGATATCATAGCCACATTATACTGATATACAAAACATAATGTAAACGTGTCAATCCTAAATTTATTTAAATATATCTAAAAGAAACGAAGTAGTTAAGAGATACTGATAAAGTTTCTTAATTGTTTCTTATAGCAGAGTGCATCACGTCAGGCATTTTAAAGACAGAGAGAGAGAGTTCCTTTGTTATATTCATCCTATTACCGTAGTTCATTGCGGCTATACAATAGGATCTATGTTCCCAATTACCATTAAAAAACTCATCAAAGAAGATGTGTTATGATTTCCAATGAAACAACTATCCACCAGAAACCAAATGATGAGGTTGTAAACAATAAACTTATTATAGATACTAGGCTTGTAATTGTGTACGCCAGACGCGCTTTTCGTCTTCAAAAGATTCGTCAGTGATACTCGAATCACAAAAGTTAAAAAGGCCAAATAAGTACGAAGTTGGTGAGCATTTGCTAAATTGAGACAGTTGTTTTGATGCCGTGTACAACAGATTTTTGTTCGTCGCTACGGTTGTCTCTGCTTCTCAATTGGTGTTGCAATCGCATACAAAATATTTTATCTGTGTTATCTGTTGCATTCATAGTTACGATAGCTGTTAATAGTGTGTGTGATTTTAACACAGAATTCAAAACTATCCCTATGCGAATTTCACAAATATCCCAAGGACTACCTTTATAGACCTCTATTTTACAAAGTCTGTATCAATAACTGATTAGGTTTGTAAGGGACTGTGAATAACTGTTAAACATGCAAAAATTTGCAACTTGTTGTTAAATTTGCAGTGCATGTAACAACTATACCTTAGTTATTCCTTATTGATTCGTTTTTATCTTGTACTCAATTGAGGGATTGTGTCTGTTGTTATAAAATCATGTTTAGGAGGGGAAATCACTAATTATAAAAAAAGAAGATGTGGTATGATTGCCAATGAGACAACTATCCACAAAAGACCAAAATGACCCAGACATTAACAACTATATGTCACCGAACGGCCTTCGACAATGAGCAAAGCCCGGCATACCGCATAGTCAGCTATAAAAGGCCCCGACAAGACACTAAAACGATTCAAACGAGAAACTAACGGCCTTATTTATGTAAAAAAAAATGAACGAAAAACAAATATGTATCACATAAACAAACGACAACCACCGAATTACAGGCTCCTGACATAGGACAGGCACATACATAAATAATGTGGCGGGGTTAAACATGTTAGCGGGATCCAACCCCCTTACCTGGGACAGTGTTATAACAGTACAACATAAGAGCGAACTATAAAAATCAGTTGAAAAAGGCTTAACTCATCAGATGGACAAAAATACAAGTGGACGTGACCCGATACTTATACATCTCGACACAAAAAGACACAATGAACAGATTTGAGAGTACTCGCAGTAATCTGACAGCTAGTTCAAAGCCACTAACAACTAAAACAATCATGCATCTAAGACATAACTATCAATCCATACACATCCAACATCCAATGGATTTAGTGTAAAGACGTCATAAACAGCCAGAGAAAAACATGACCTTGTGCAATGTCAAGTTACAGGTATCGACAGATTGTAGAGCCATGCATTTGTATATGCATATAACATACTAGTAATATTTAGTTAGCTTTTAATTTACTGATAACAAAATCAATATTTATACCAATATAAATAATATTCAATGATCTTATTACAGTGTTGAATAGGTAACCTTTCAGAATAAGTTTATTAAAAGGAGCGACAAGTTTACATGGATCATTTCTAAATTTCCGGGCACGGTTAACATCATTTCCGTAAAAATGAGGATGTGCTATCCCGTTTGAAATAAATTTTCTACAGGTACAACCAAACTTCAAAATCAAATCTGTATATCTATGGAAAAATTTAGTAAAGGTTTTAAGTAATTTATGGTAACGATATCCCTGGTTTAATAATTTACCAGTAATACATAGGTTGCGTTCCTTAAAATCAAAAACGTCACAACAGACACTGGCATAAAGAACAAGTTGTGAAATATAAACACCGTCAGATGTTGCCAAAGGAATATCACCATCTAAAAATGGAAAATTAACAATAGGGAACGAAAAATCGTCTCTTTTGTCGTAAATTTTAGTGTGGAGTTTCCCGTTTAAATTGTTCATCTACACTTATGATTCCAGTGTCGTGTGTAGTGTGACTTCTGTATCATGTAAACGGAAAATAACATATATATATATATATATATATATATATATATATTTGCGAAAGCAAATTTACAGATCTAACATTGTTGGGTTGATGTTTAGACGAGTTGTATATATATATATATATACAAATAATTAAGATTGGAAAGAAGGGAACTATCCACCAGAGTTCAAATGTCGAAGATAAACTTCATGTATAGGTCACAGTTCAGTCTTCAACAATGAAAAACACCTATACCATAAAGCCAGCTATAAAAGGTCCTGGCATGAAAAATGTGAAACAATTCTCACTATCATAAAACAATAGACAGACTCACCGACAAAGGAGTATCGGTAATCGAATTTACAGAAAGCTATTTTTATCAAACTTTGTACTATTTCTATTCACAAAAAATGAAGACTTATTGAAAATCCCATACCATGTACAAATTAAAAAAAACACCAGAACATATATACAACAGAGGATATGCTCAATATACAAGGCACAGAATGGAAGGAAGTGATTCTTTTGCTTTAACGTAAAGAGGAAGTGTTTTCGTTCTAAATATAAGAGAAAGTTGATCGCGTAGTAAAATATATAAAAAGAGAAAATTGTATTTTAGGGGTTGTTAATATGCAAAAAAAAGATAAGAGGTTGCTTTAAAGACGACTTACTTCCAGTTGTATTTACAGATAGAAAGTGTGGCATGCCATACGATTGATTGAATGTTGTTTAATGAATGGCTATTATCTATTTTGAATTTATTGAACCATAAAACTAATTTTTGACTCTTCACATTGAATAATCCGCGAAAAATAGTTTTATGGTTCAATAAAATCAAAATAAATTATTGCCATTCATTATAAATAAATTTCTATCAAAGATAAGGCTCAAAGAACTTTTTATATTATTTATATTAACAATAACAACGTACACACATGTTGGCGTATGAATACACAACGTCAGAGTGGGCGTGTCGACATCAAAATTGAGAACATTGAAAATAAAACTAATAATTTTAACCAATCAGAAGACAGTAAAAACACCAAATTTATTTATTTACGTATAACGCCAAAAAGCATGTTCAGCACGATCTCAATACACGGCTTTGTGCCATAGAATTTTTCTTATTTTGTAAGAGGAAGATGAAAATGGTTAAAGTTTACACACAGGAGACGAAAACTGGTATTTCGTTGCGATTTTTGCAATGTTCAGAAATTCGTATTATTTCCTGAATGTACATATCCTAAAACATAACGAAGGTGTATTTTCTCTGTCATTTTCGGAAAGTAGAGTGTCTCTATTGTCATGTGCAATAATTAAAAAAAAATCTTTTCATATTCAGACGACGAGAGAAGTGTTTTCCTATTTCATTTGCGGATGCTTTTTATCATGCACTGAGAGAACTGTTATTTTTAGTGTCAAGTAAACGTTCTTTCAAGCACAGATGAATTGTGTCTTTTTTGTACCTTGAATATTATAAAAAGACTGATCCCTAAAGATACTAGAAGAATTTTGGAGCGACTGATTCACATGGAAACTATTACATTCAGTAAAACACATGATCATGAAAATAACAGACAAAACTAAAAACTATCTAGCTTGGGCAATACATCACTGAAACCCTATAAGGCTTTGGAAATATGAAATTAATGAATATCAATGTCGATGTTTTTACAAATCATGATTTAAAACTGACAAGGACAGAAGTGAAATAATACAAACATATCCAAATGATCAAAGAGCACATCACCACTGTTAGGTGGTGCAGCAAGAGACTCAAAAGTATAGTACGAGGCGGAGGGATGTATCATTTCTTGCATGATCTTAGTTATATGAACATATTAAGACTTAAAAGTATAAAAGTCATCATATTTCAAATATTTGTACTATTGTGAGATCAAACTGTACAAGTCAAGCTAAGCATTTTATGATCGAGACTGATAGTTGATCTAATAATATTTTCTTTAGACTTTTGAAATCAAATAGATTTAGTACACTAATGTTTGATAATATAAATGAGTTTCGAGGTATCTGTAAAACAGATAAAAGGTTTTCAAAGTAATAACAATTAATGAAACACAATTAATGGCATTGATATACATATGAAACATATTATATATAAAGTTATTATATAACATTTGTAGAGGAAATTAACGGAAAAGGCAAACATGCTTGACTTCTAACCGAAATAACCAGCAAACTCATTAGAGAATCCCGCAAAAGAAAATGTAATTTAAAACATGCGTACAAAATTTACCATAAAATTGCATGCTAATTAATTTTGCATCAACCTGTGTGTGTATGTATGTTTTGGCGAAAACTGTTTTTTTGAAAACTTGTGCCAAACAGATGTTGGCAAAACAAGTAGGAGAAATTTTTTAATTATCCATGTATAAAACCAATATATTTTGAAAATATAAAACAAATCTTCTGTCTTTCGTAAAACAAAACATTCGTGAACCATTGTTGCCTCTAGTTATTTACTAGTATTTTGTTTATTTTTGTTTTCCTTTATGGTGTTAATGACAGGTGTTTGATAGTATTTAGAATTATCCCAATATAAAAAAGAGATGTGGTATATGATTGCCAATGAGACAACTCTCCACAAGAGACCAAATGACACAGAAATTAACAACTATAGGTTACCGTATGGTCTTCAACAATGAGCAACGCCAATACCGCATAGTCAGCTATAAAAGGCCCCGAAATGACAAATGTAAAACAACTCAAACGAGAAAACTAACAGCCTTATTTGGGTACAAAAAAATAACAAAAAACAAATATGTAACGCATAAACAAACGACAACGACTGAATTACAGGCTCCTGACTTGGAACAGGCACATACACACATACAATGTTTTCTAGACACAAGTGGTCCGTTGTTCAATTGAATTAATCTTATTATCAACTCTAAAATAATATTGAAAATGGAAATGGAAAATGTCAAAGAGACAATAACCCGACAAAAAAAAACAGAAAACAGCCGAATGCCCCTAATTGGTCTTCAACGCAGCGAAAAATTCCGCACCCGGAGAAAGGCATCAGCAGGCCCCCAAACAAAAACGTGTATTAGTTCAGTGAAAATGGACGTCAAACTTTACCCCAAAACATGAACTAGAAGTCCATTGTTATTACCAAAGCTAGTCCAAAGATTTTAAAGGATTTTTGATAATGACAACAGTCAATAAAATCTTTGATGGAAACTTTTGACGAACTTGGTCACACCCTATTTGACTTGAGTTTGGTTTGGCTTCGACGGGAGTTATCAAATCATAGTTTAGAAAAGGAATGTTTACAAAACAAAAGATCATTGCAAAATTGGGTCTTCACTGGGAAATAAGTGACAACAGTGCTTAAGAAGTTATCTTATGACTTATTTTGCATTATTCAGAAATCATATCCCCTGCAAACTTGGCAGTATCTAGAAGATTACCTTTCATGTAATAGTCTGATATAATACTTATTGAAGAATGTATATTCTCTACTGCACGAATATAACGACGTACTGTATATGTTAATGAGACAGCAAGTCTGCAACCCAACAACACACATAACTACAAGATTGATTGATAGATTGAATTTTGTTTGCTTAACGTTTTAAGAAATATTTAGGCATAATAATGATTTGGCTGTAATGTATAAAAATACTATAATAAGTTAACACACATAATATGGGGTAGGGAAAGTGAAAAAGTGATAAGCTATATCGCTTACAAATATAATTGTTTATCATTACATTAGATGTAGTGATTGTGGAGAACAAAATAAAACGACAACAAATATTTCTAAATTAGTTCAAGTAATGTGTTTATCAACTAAGATTTAACAATATAAAAAGGGAAGATGGAGTATGATTGTTAATGAAACAACCCTCCAAAAGGTCAAATTATATAGAAATATACAACTAAGAGATGGTCGTCAACAATGAGCAAAAAAACATTAAATTAAATTAAATCAGCTCGCAATTATTCTGACAGGATGAGATTAAATTCTTCTTTAATGAAAAACGATATTCTCAGAAATTTTAAATCCCAACTCCGTCATGCAAGTTTTAATTTAGACGGATTAGGACATATTCTCTTTGAATTTTTTTTAATTTTGAGTTTTTGGCGTTTCCGGATGATGGCAAATCCATCAAAGCAAACCAAATTAATAAAGTTTAATCTTAATCTTTAAGTTGCCAAGAACTGAACTGAATAAGTTCCTGTGTATTTGATTTTCAATAATAGGTATTCAATTGATATACTATGATTTATCAGGTCTTTTGGTAGTGGTGTAAGACTAATTTTGTTATTAAATTTTCTTGATTAAGCTTGCTGACTGTGATTAATTCTTCCCTTGCAGAGAGTACATTGTTACAATTTATTGTAGTTCCATAGAAGCCACATAGAACAATACCTTATTCAAAAGTCTTTAACAATCTAACCGATTAAAAATGACAATAACTGTTTGTTTTCTGAATTATCCTTTGTCTTGATATACATTTAAAGGTGCATTCTGTTTGATAAAGTATGTATTTTTGCGAGAACATTTGATCAGTTCCTATACAAAGTGATAGTAGTCAAACTAATGTCAACACTACGTCGAATTGACAGGTGCGTTCGACTCCAATCTTAATCGACTATTGTTACTTTTGAATTCCTACCGACGGCACTCTGGTCTCCTTTAACAATAAAAACTGACCACCAAGATATAGCCATTAATGATAAAAGGGGCTTTAACAAATAAGCAATCAATCAATCAACAAGGTATAGGCTAAAACTATTTTGATTTTATTTATTTCGGTGTGGAATTGTTGTAAAATATCTTTGGTGAATTATGTTATATTGGTGTGTCCATATTAATATTATCCATTACCATCAATAGACCGGAATTAAACTTGTATGCCTTTTAAGTTCATAAAAAAAATGCTATTTCATTGTTACTCAAAGCAGGAACATATATATTATGTTAGATATACTGTTCCCAGCTCAAAGGTAACTCAGACATAACATGTCTCTGAAGATATTTTGTGTGTGTCCTCATTGTGTCCTTTTGTGTACTAGTCAGCCAAACGTTCAGCACTTGGTGTATAAGAGAGAATTATGCAACTTGATTAAAAGAAATAAAAAAAAGTTTACGACGGAAATTATTTCTGTTATATTCATGAGATTTGATACGCGGAACACTGCCACTCCACCCGTTCATAATTTTTATATGATAGCAAAGACGATGTTAAAATTTAAGAACTACTTTCTTATGCTTTCGTTGTTCGCGGAATTGCAAACATTAGATAAGAGTTACGCATTACAGAAATTAAACCATTGTTTTCAACAAAGGACAAGTGTATACCCATTATTGATTTTTGCCCTGCACCACTCGGTGACCGATATAGTTGTATTACCAATGTGGTCCCATGCCAACAGTCCCCTTATAACCTACATGCAACTTTACGGGCCTGGAAATTGGCAGCAGACGGGAGATATTCGTGTCGTTCCGACTCATTTAGTTTTTCTGTGTTCAGTGTTAACAGTAATTTATAATTGCGCATCTGGTGCAGTAAAATTGGTGCTGTTTATCGTTATTACTATACCACTGAATTTCTACCATTGCTTGTGAAATTGGTCCACGATGGTATTACTAGCGCTGAACATGAGTTCTTCCGTACAGGGATGAGAATTCGGACATTTTTTTATTTAAATATTCTGTTCTAAAACTATGAAAATAATTAAAAATTAAAGAATTACCTCCCTTGTGCATAGCTCCGATTCATTGCTCGGTATTTACTTTACTTTGGTCCTTTTTTTCGTTATATTAAGTCTTCAACTTTTTTGTTGGAGTATTTAGAATATATTGGTCTCTGTCAACAATGAAGATATGCATTAGTTGTCGAAATACGCATCTGGTACAGTAAAACTTATATTTTTAACGTTATTAGATCTGATTCCTGTGAATGTGAAAATAATCAATTCCAGTATTTTTATTCTTTTTGTGTAGTAATTCTTGTGATGCCGAGTGTTTTACTTCCAAAAAGTCAAAGTTTTTTTCTAAAGCAATTGTTTTAGATATTTTGATTCATATATTTAAAAATTTTGAAAAGGGAAAACGGATGAAATAATTTCCCTAATATTTGGTTATGTTTTAGATATTTTGAATGATTGTGAAAAGAGAATACGGACGAAACAGTTTCCTTAATATTTGGATAAATTGTATTATAATTTATAAACTCTTACCTGAAAATGAATAAACGCCAATTTTTGCACACCTGAGAAATTATGACATTTTCTCTGTTAAAATCACATATAACTGGTACAGTGAATCAAGATTGACATGCTAGTTAACTTTGACGTCAAAAACTTCAATTTCTTCTTTACCACCAATAGATCGCCTGATAAACATCACTATATTACCAGCAAGCCTTCTTGCGTAAACTTGATTTATACACGACTTAAAAACAACTAAATTTTCATATCAGCGATAAAGAATTAATTCCACTGGAAACTCAAATATGTTTTTCTATGTTTATGACTAAATATCAAATATGATTTATTGACGTTTAATGAAATATAGGTTCTGAAATCAGTTGATTCATATAAAACTTCATCAATGAAGATTTTGTCTGAGATTTATACAAGTATTGTTGCGATGTTAGATACAGCGCTTATTGAAATCCAATTGTGCGTTGTAACGTATGGCTAACTTGTAGAAGTACTTCTATCATTTCCACTTCTAATGTATGCATCAAGGCATTTAACATCTAAAGAAGGTTGTTACGGAGTGTGCTATACAAATTTATTATTTCATACGTCAATTATAAACCTAGGATGGTACTTAACTTTTTTTATTCCTAGATCTAACAATAATAAAGATAATATTCAAAACATAATTTCCCATTATAAAAGCATTTAGCTTTATTGAAACTGTTAAGCTTGTATTCATTATATTTTACATTTACCTTGAAATTAAAACTTCACTTATCATACCTTAATGAAAGAAAAATACATTTGATCGTTTAATGATGTTCATATTATGAAAAATGATATATGGCATTTATCATTTGTTTAACGTATGGGTACACCGGTAAACAACGATGAAACAGCAACAGAACGATACAACTCATGATTAACAGTTTCAAACAATAAGCAGGTGTCTGTTAACTCGAATAATTCAGTGCCCTCTATATCGACTAGATTATTCGGGACAAATGTCTGTACATTAATTTATGTCAAGCTCTTAATCGTCACGATCGCATAAGAGTACATCGGTAACCTTGACAATGACAAACCAACTCAAAAATACAAATACAGTCTCTAACTATAACACTGGTGTTATATGATTCCTTGAACGGGGTTACGTTAGAAGTACATTGAACTTCAATATTCTTGCAGTATTTTATTTTTTGATAAAACCGTGGCTAAATTTATATATAACTGACAAAGGTATAAAAATCAGGCTACTGTCAGTTTGTATAAACTGCAAGTAATTTGAAGACATAAAGCAAATACCCCAACAAGTTTTGAAAATTAAGTACATTAATTGTAAATTCAAATGGTCGAACTAGTGGCTTTTTCCTTTATCAATATTTCAAGCCACATTTAACGTATACAGCAAATACAGATGTCTTTTATTTCATCCGAATTGGTATCTTTTTCGATTGGTAGCTTTACAATAAGTGTTATAAATCCATAAATCAATATCGAAATATCGACTCCTGAAAATTAAAGGACGGCAGCAAGTTATAAAAGGTGATAAAAGATTGACTATAATTTTTATCTTTTTGATTGAAAACATTTCCCAATCTGTGCCATACCCTGTCTGTCGGTGAGATATTTA
Source organism: Mytilus edulis (assembly GCF_963676685.1). Lineage (NCBI taxonomy): Eukaryota > Metazoa > Mollusca > Bivalvia > Mytilida > Mytilidae > Mytilus > Mytilus edulis. The sequence continues at coordinate 115,833,650 of NC_092344.1, read as the reverse complement.
TGCTTTCCTTTTGTCGATTTTCGATAGCAGATCGCTTAAGACAACGATTATTTGATGACCATGATTCCAGTTTAAAGAAATAATCAGACCAGAGTGATGATTAATTGATTGATTGTTTCAGTGGCAAATATTTCATGTATGGTTAGGACGAGAAACAAATAAGGGAAAATGGACTGCCTTTGGAAAAAAGTAAATGTGGTAGAAACTTTGCCTTCTAGTAAGTCACATAAAGACTCAATGAGATGTCGGAAGGGGTTTAATCCAACCAAGAACTAGACACTCGCCCTGCACAATTTGAAGACAGTACTTTAAAATGTCAACAACAAAATTAAAAAAAAAACGAAGTTTGCAATCACAATATAACTATCTTGGCATTCTTATTTTTAAAGCATTAAACATGTCCTGCATGGCAACATTTCTCCAATGTTTGCAAAACCAAGTGTTCAAAGGAATTCATAAAATAAAATAAAAAATTACTGGTCAAATATTTGTATTCTTATATGTTCTGTCAATTTTGTATTTTTCTATAATGAAATATGTGTACAGATTTTCTCTTGGCATTGTGTACGATCATATATCTTTCTGTATCTGGTAGGACGCTGTGGTGCCAGGAAGTATTTATGTTTTGATAAATCTTCAAAATTTGAATGATTAACATTTTAAGTAAGTTTATCAATATATATTTGTTATCGCTTCGGGAATCTGAGATATGTTTGTGCTTTTGTGCCCATGCAGAATAGCTTTAAATTTGGATGTCTAGTCTATACAAATTTACAATTTATAATTGCTCTGCAAATAAGGCAAAATATCAATCTTCTTTGCTTGTATTCTTGTTATCTTTACGCTATTATAGAGTTGAGTGGGTTTTATCTATGGTAATTTTTATTGTAGATCTTTTATGTTCTAGTTATGTATTCCACAAATCGAGATTACATGGAGAATATTGAGATCAAAACATTTTTCTTATGAATAGTCTCAACGACAAATACTATTTGAATTGAAGAAATCAGAATCGTTTTCTTCGATGGTTGATCAATTTAATTGATTTAAAAATAATTACATTCAAATAAATTGAATTGGATTTGGCAATATGCTAAGCCTATGGAATTCCTCTACGCACCTCAAGGGACATCGTATTACATTCAAACACGATTTCACAAACAATATAGAATTATTCATTTCAAAACTAACTGATGGATTATTTGCTTTTAAGTTCATGACATTTCTTTCGGCGTTTTTCCTTTTCCGCTGAAAAATGGTATCATGTGTGGTAGATATAACTCATTTGCATCAATGCTCCTTTAGTGTCAATCTATTTTCTTCCTCACGTTTATTAAATGTGCTAACGGAATAAAAGCATACAACTGCACCAATTAAAAAATAAAACTGTATATGTACACTGCTCATGAATATGCTGGGAATGATAGTCATTTGACTAGTGGTGGAATCAATAGAGTAGCGCAATTATACGCAAAGTGTTGCCATTTCTACATCACTTCTTGTCTGTTTCTATCTCATTTTTGTTGGCGGACAGGGCGCATTAGTACTCTCTAGTTAAAGATATGGCGTAGCCTGTATTTTCTCCAATGTATCCACTATCCATAAAGACAAACTTAGGCTGATGTGCATTCGAAAAACAGTTGCAGTGAAGGTGAACTAATCATGGAGATCTGGATTCTTTTTCATATGTGTTTTACATTTTTATTCTTCTAATATATATCGTTTGCTGATGCAGGCGTATAACCGGTATAATGTGGGTTTATTAACTGAACAATACATGTGTGTACTTAGCAATCAAATATGTTTAAACTACTATATGGAATGCACAGAATTATTGCGGCAATTTCCTTCCATAAATGTAATTGATTGTTTGAGGCAAGACTCTTTTATACTTTCTGGATTTGTAATTTTATGAACAAATTGAGTTTTTGCATTGCTCAAGATAGTGTTTTTGTTTACCCACACTTTTTATCGTGACATATTAAAACCTACTCTTCGGCTATTTCCCTGTAGGACGCCATGCATGATTTTATGATAACAGATTAAGACTAATTGTTGATTTTAGAAACAACTGAAAGCATTCTTTATTATATGGTTCATCTCATGTTCTATATTGTTGATTTTTATTACTGAAGGCATTCTTTAATATGGTCATCTCATGTTTTGTATTGTTGATTTCAGTAACTGAAAGCATGTTTAATATGGTCATCTTATTTTCTGTATTGTTGATTTCAGTAACTAAAAGTATTATTTAATATTGTTCATCTCATTTCTGTATTGTTGATTTCAGTAACAAAAAGTATACTTTTATATGGTCATCTTCTTTTCTGTATTTTTTATTTCAGTAACTAAAAGTATTCTTTAATATGGTCATCTCGTGTTCTGTATTGTTGGTTTCAGTATGTTTGTTGCATGGTCATTTGTTCTGGTATTACTAGTAAAGGAACGAATACCTTTTCTTAGCTGGTTTTATCTTAGAACCTTCTATAGCAACCAATTACTAACTGAAAAACACATTATCAATACTTAAATAAGAAAACAGATATTAAGTGGCAAATTTATAAGTTAAATGTTCTAATTTAGAAATTTAGAAATAAACTCATCATAGATACCAGGACTAAATTTAGTATATACACCAGGCGCGCGTTTCGTCTACAAAAGACTCATCAGTGACGCTCGAATCTAAAAAAGTTAAAAAGGCCAAATAAACTACGAAGTTGAAGAGCATTGAGGACCAAAATTCATAAAAATTTTGCCAAATACAGCTAAGATAATCTATGCCTGCGGTAGAAAAGCCTTAGTTTTTCAAAAAAATAAAACATTTGTAAACAGTAAAACGGTCTCCTAATGCTCATGTTGTAGAAAAAGCCAAAAGTCAAAATATCATATCTAGTTGTATTATTGATAAAATAAACATTTATGTTCGTGTTGATACTGAATACTAGTAATAGCAATCCAGTTCGGTCGTCTTAATTCATGTGTATAATTATTCATTGCAGCGTAAATATCATGCTGTCAGTCAATATAGCAAATAATACAAATGGTTAAGTTTTGCAATTAAATCAATTAAATGCATATCACTGATTTGAAGAGAAAACCGACTATTTCAATAATTAAAACGAGAACTAACTTACTGTTGTTGTAGCTTTTGTTAAACTTATCAATGTCTTGTTAAATCATTTTATTATGTCGACAGATTGACAATTTTTTCTTTGTCCTTCAAAAAAGATACCAATCTTGAAATCCACATTCAAAAATAGCATTTATTGTATTTGAATAGAAATTATAAAAATCATTACGTAATTTTTATAACTAGATGTTTTATTATTTCAGGTCTTTGACATGAATGTGGTCTTCATGTTTTTTTAGTACATTGAAATTTTAGAAATGTTTTTAAAAGAGATGTGATATGATTTCCAAAAGATGACTATCCACCAAAGACAACTATCCACCAAAGACAAGACGACAATGATGTAAACAACTACATCTCAACGTAAAGCATTCACGAAAATTCGTCAGTTTGATTGGTTAACAACAATTTTGCGTCATGCAAAAATTAACCTTCATATCAAAATGAAATGTTACATTCGTGACGACAAGTGCTTTCGCAGAAAAGTGCACTCGTAAATATAAACAATACTTGATAAAAATAAAAAAAAATGAGTCTTGTAAGCATAAAAATATAATTATAAGAACCAAATGCTTCTTTTTGAAATTCTATTGGGGTGTGAAAGTGTTGACCGACGCACATTTTGTATGAAGCGCGGAATCATTTCTCAAATGAATAACACCGGATTGTAAACTTCATTCTTCAGAAAACCATGTAAAGAATGTGGATGGATTTAGCATATGTGTGTGCTTTGTGTGCATTTTGTCACATATGAATTACTCGGTTAATACAGAAATGGGTGATTTCCTGACCAAGTGAGCATTTCTCATCACTTGAAGTCCGTCGTCTTTTCACTTTTACAAAAATCTTCTCATATGAAACAACTGGACAAAATTCAAATAAATTGACCACAATCATCATTGGAGTATCTACTTATAAAAGGTGCCCGATGGCAAGCTGGTCATTGGCGGTCCGTGTAACACTAATCAATTCAAAGTTTTGAAAAAAAATCAAATTTTAGATTTTTGGAATTTTGATCAAAGTTTTAAAATATCAAAATTCCAAATTGTGGAAAAGTTTTGAAATTTTGAAATTTTAACCAAAGAATTAAAATACTAAATATGGTTTTTAAATTTGATAGTTTAGAAATTTGATCAAACTTTAAGAATACTAAACCTAACGTTCAATTTTGATTATTTCACTTTTTGAAAGTTTGATTTTTATTTTTTTTTATTAAAATATCAAAAATAAAAATGGGGCGAAAAGAGGGGTACCTGTAAACTGCGAAACGAAATAAAAGCGGAACGAAACGAAACAAAAAGAAATGAAATAAACTGATACTTTAAAGTTTATGTATAAAATACAACCACAAGTAGACAGTTGTAAGCGGTGAAAAATCGGATGACAAAATAAATATCTCTCAAAAGAAGAGAATTCATTTTAAAACACGATACCAAGCTCTGATAATTATCCATTTTACTTGCTGGTTTTCCCAGAACCCATATTTTAGGAGTAACAGTAAAAACTGACTAACTCACATTAGGTCAAATAGTATGGTTAGCTTTCTACAATCATGTCGGCAGATGCATATATCATTCCATGTGCATTTTGAATTAACGATCATCTTTAACGTTTTAATCAACTATTTTTGTTCTTTATAAATTGTTGCTTTGTTCAGCTTTGAGCGTTCCTGAAGAAGGTAGATCCAGCGCTTCGGTCGTAACTTTTATATTTTGTTTTCATTTTTTATATATCTTTATTCTCATAAACCAAAATCCATGGTACAGAGATATAAACAATTAATAATATAACATATAGTCAGAATTAATACAAATGTATGATCTACAACTGGAAAAAATATTTCCAGCTACATGTAATATAAAAAAACGCATTATGCATGTATACAATATTATATAAAAAGTTATTAAACAATGTTTCCCCTAAGAGTCCAGCTGTTTATTAATCAGTCTGATAAATTTGCACAAATGATTCAGCATACTGATGTTTCTAGTATTCATCAAATCATGAAATTTCAATATGTTTGGTCTATTTAGATAATATGGTTTCAAAAACTTTTCTCTATCATGATTAAATTTCGAACATTTAAAAATATAGTGGAATTCATCCCCAATATCTCCTGAATTACATAGTTTACAATTTCGATTTTCTCTAGGTACATTTTTCCACCTTCCAGTTTCAATAGGAAGTTTGTGACTGAGTATCCTGAATCTACAAAAAGTAATAATATTTTTATCATCTAGGATCTTAAAATAGTTTTCTCTTTCAGCATTATCTTTGAATAGACGATAATTAATAGCTTTTGGCGATTCTAATAAGATAGAGTGCCAATTATGTTTGAATTGGTCTACAACACTAACTTTAACCTTATGATATAACCATGTATTACTAACAAAGTACTGTGCATTCCAAACATATGACGGTCCACAACTATCTAGAATAGATTTTATATTATTAAGCCATGGAATGTTCATCCCATACTTTTTATATGCATATTTATACAAAATAACAGGAAGTTTTTCTTGCTTTCCACACATAAGTTTCGACCAGTAATTTAAAATCCGCAATTTGATATCAATTTCCAAAGGATATCTTCCAAGTTCTCCATAAATCATGAAATCTGGCGTTGACTTCTTTACATTTAACAAAATTTTACAGAATTTAAGGTGGACCCTTTCAATAATAGAATTATTGCCGACTCCCCAAACTTCACTTCCATACAATAAAATTGGCTTGACAATTTTATCGAAAAGATCGAGTTGGCATTCTATAGATAAATTATGTTTTCGACCTTTTCGGATAACATCGTACATAGCGTGTGTGGCTTTTTCTGTTTGTGCCTTTTTTGCCTTAGAAAAACTTCCTGTTCTAGAAAAAATAACACCAAGGTACTCATTTACAATTTCTAAAACAGTATTATTATATTTAAATTCTAAATTTGATAATGGTCTACCTTTTGAAAAAACTACAATTTTGCTTTTATTTACATTAACCTTCAATTTCCAAAGTTCACAATAGTTATACAAAGAGTCAAGCTGCTTTTGTAAGTCATTTTTTTGACTCTGCCAAAAGAGCTGTGTCATCTGCATACAGAATCAGAAACAATTTATCGATTTTCATCAAAATTCCAAAAATCTAAAATTTCAAAACTTTTTAAAACTTTGAATTGATAAGTGTTACACGGACCCATGGCCTACATGATAAAAAATAGAACATATGGGGAAAATGCAAGTTTTATCAACTGACAAATTATCAATTGTCAAAAACCTGCCATAGAAAGAGAAAATATGACTAGATTTTTACCATTTTTGTGTTATATTTCTAGCCTACTATCTTAAAAAAATTAAAGGTAGATAGACACTTTTTTTATAGCAAAAATGATAAACAGATCAACATATAGCTAAAATTTTGCCAAAATTGTTAGTAGACTCTTTACAGAAGTGATCTCCCTAAAATGACGATTTCAATTACTCTCTTTTGTGTTTTAGGGAAAATAAAGATAACAAGGAAAAATAAACGGAAAACATTATCAGCTATACTAGAATAAGATCAACAAAATAGAACTATGTCGGTCAGTTTGATGTAGAATTATTGATTTATCTATTCTAACGTCCAAATGGTTCGAATCATTAAAAGCTCACAAGAACTTTCTGACAATGATAATAATACAAGGGAGTAGGCGAACAACCTAGCCTTTTCTAAGAAAAAGTATTCTATGTAATAAATAAAAAGACCGAACCGCCATGAAATCAAAGGAAACCAGTGGTGCAACCGGCCTCATTTTGCGATTCGTAGCGAGTGACTCAATATTTTCATGGAGTGTTGTTTTGTATTTATTTTACTCCCGTTGTTTTCCGTGTTTTGAAGAGGTGAAAAATATATATATTCTATCATAACAAATAATTATAGATAAAATTCCATAGTATGTCTACCATGTTTATTAAATTGACCACGCTTGACGTAAACGAAATTTGTACAATGAAGAATACCAGAATAGTTACAAGGTGTAGTAAACTAGGTTATGTGCTGTCTTCAGTGTCTGTCTACTTAATTAGAAAACAGCGGTAAAACAATAAAGCAAATTAAAGAACACAATTTGAACCAATTAGGTGATAAAAATGGATAACATGATCAAAAGATATGTGTCATAGTCAATTATTTCAATAGTATTTCAAACACAGCAACACATAAATAAAAGTTTCGACATGAATGAATGAAGAGTGCTTGGAATGTAAATGGCAACCTTTCAAATCAGTCCATTGATGGTTTGAATCAGGTTTTGAGGAAATGAATAGTGAAATTATGGTGTACAGTCTAATATTTATATTAAAATATTGCAGTATCTTTTTTTCTTGAAATCTGATGTTAGCGGGGTCCCAACATTCCCCCTAACCTGGGACAGTGGTGTCACAGTACAACATAAGAACGAACTATAAAAATCAGTTGAAACAGGCTTAACTCATCAGATGAATACAAATACTACACCGAGTTGACGTGGCCTGACATTTGTATATCCCAACAAGAAAAAGACACACAAAGTACAGATCTGAGAGTAAGTCGCAGTTACTGACAACAAGTTTTAAGCCATTAAAAACGAAGAAAAAAAATCATGCATCTAAGACTAAATTATCAATCAGTACAAATTCAACATCCAATGAATTTAGTGTAAAAACGTCATAAACAATCAGAGAAAAACATGACTGCAATGCCAAGATACAGGTATCGACAGATTGTAGATCCATGAATGTGTATATGTATATAACAATAATATTTAGTTTGCTTTTAGTTTACTGATAACAAAATCAATATTAATACCAATAAAAAAGATATTCAATGATCTAATAAAACTGTTGAATTGGTAACCTTTTAGAAGAAGTTTATTTAAAGGATCGATACCCTTTCGGAGCACATGTGATCACCCCCAGTTTTTTTGGTGGAGTTCGCGTTGCTTGGTCTTTGGTTTTGTGTACTATTATTTATCAGTTTGTTTTTTTCTTTTTTGGCCATGTTGTTGTCAGTTTATTTTCGATCTACGAGTGTGACTGGTATCTTTCGCCCCTCTTTTGGTAGAGCTCAACATTCTGATCATTTTTGTTGTTTCAGCCAGTTTTTCTCTGTTTATAACGGCTTTCGACCTAATAGACACGCTTGCATTTACACCTATTTTAAATTTTTAGCCATGCAGGCCATCTTGATTGGTAGGCGGTTTAAAATACCAAGATACCCCAATGATCATTATGGCCAAGTTTGGTTAAAGCTGACCCCGTAGTTTCAAGGAAGATTTTTGTTAAAGTTAACGACAACGAACGCCAAGTGAGCTAAAAATGAGAGAAAAAAATATAGAATGAATATAGTTTGATTGTTACAAACATGCAATGTCACTGATAAAAATGACTTTGATATTCATCTGTGTATCATTTTTATCATAATTTTTGTATATTACTGGAACAGATTTGTCTTTCATGCTTTTGTAGTTTCTGTAGAGTATATCGCATTCAATTTCCTACTGCAAAAACTTATTCCACGCATTAAAAGCATCATGCTATTTAATTTTGAAAACATAATTACTATATAATGTAACAGAAATAGATGCATGCATTTTAAGACGTTATTGTGAACACTAGACCATTAATATCAGATAGGCACGAAATCGTTTTGTTCTTTTTATAAACATAAACATCAAACTTCAATTTCTCTGCACAGTAGTTGTTGGTTTTTGTTGTTGAGATTGTATGTTTTCACTTCTAAAATACAAATGAATGTGACAGTAATATTTTCTAAAACAAGACTGAAATAAATCCCATCCATCAAAAATCATCTTTACCATGCAGACAATACTTGAATGTATAGATATCTTTCAATTAACTTTCGAGCAATTAATTATTTCATTCTTTTCTGGTTCCAGGAATTTCAAAATGAAGCTGCATTACAATTTAAAGGTCTTTCCTTAACTGAAATTTTATAAATTTAGTTTATTATTTACATTTCGGCAGGAAAGTAAAAACTAGTAAACCGAACCATTGACAAGTTAATACAATGTGTACAACACATGAGCTTAGAAAAACATGTTATAATAATTGACCAAGCAAGTCGGTATATATCATTTTAAAATTGTACGGCTCCGATGACCCTGATAAACCAGACCGACGTAGGAGTTCGGGTTAAAGGGTCACCCGAGCAGTGCAGAATACATTATGTTTATCGATTTGGTTGGCCAATAACTGTTTTAACACACATGACGTTTTTGGTGGGGTTCGTGTTGCTTAGTCTTTAGTTCTTTTATATGTTGTGACTTTTGTACCATTATTTGTCTGTTCGTCTTTTTTTTTTAGCCATGGCGTTGTCAGTTTGTTTTCGATCTATGTGTTTGACTGTCCCTCTGGTATCTTTCGCCCCTCTTTTGAAGTACATATAATCTTTAAAAAAAAAAGTCGATACACATAAACATACTATCAAGAAAACAGCTAGTAAAGTATAAAAAGATTCACGTGCTGCAAATTTTATTATTTTTTTAAGCATCTTGTCCGATTTTTCTTCAACAGATGATCATTTTGATTTACTATTAAAAATAGGAGTAAATGCAAGTTTTGTCTTTTTGTTAAAAAAGATAAAATAAAAATAAGAGGTTATAAACGTAAAAGGACTAAAAATATAACCATAGCCGGGCAAGGAATAAGATTCCTTAATCTAAGACAATTTCCGAAAGTTTGTAACAACAATATCGATGTGTTCATTTTTAAGACCGTGACGTTACGCACGTTATTGCGTCAATACCGTGTAATCAACCAGTCCACACTAATAAACAGCTTTTCTATAAAATCATAACAGTTAAGTTATATAAAACTTATATCCATAGATTAGACAGGTAAATACTATTCCGAAAAAAAGTACAATTTTTTTTTATCATATTTTACTTTAGTCTAAAATAAGGACAACACATTGACAAAACGTCAAAAATATGCGTGTCAGACGTAACAGACTATACGCATAATCACTTTAGCAGGGGTGTTTGTGTTCTTCAAAATAGTGTTATATCCACGAAAATTCGAATGAATGATATGCTCCATATATAAAGTATAACAATATTACTGGATATGTGTTTCAGATACGACCAACGCTATTTTTTGGCAAAAACAAATAGTGTTCATATTGGTCAGATTTTTAGTCCAGCAGATAGGTGAATAATTGTGCACTTTGTGTTAAAAGCATAAAATTTGGTAGAAACATAGTTTGGACCATTCTAAACAAAATTAGATATGGAGGCAAGTTTGATTTTATCCACTTCCGGTTTTATCATCAAAATGGCGGACATACATTTAATAACTGAATAATGGTTATTTAATTCTCACAACTGGTAGCTAAAGTTTGCTTTGTAGACTATAATATTATTGTGTATTCTTGGTTTGAAATAATGTATCATTTCTTTGAAACCCTCGGGGTATTTTATTCAGAATTATGTCACTTCCGGTAAAAAATATCACAAGAATTAATAATGGTTTCGACAATCAGAGTACTAGCCAGGGTTGCGTTCAATATCGTAGCAGCTACATAGGGGTACGTAGATTTCTGACTATTGGACGTGTAGATATTGATAGAAGCTACGCTAGCTACTAGTTCTGCAGACAAAAATCTACGTAGGCTAGCTGCTACGATAATGAACGCAATAATGGTCTCTCATAACGATGAAGGCTTCAGTATCCCTGAACTAGTATATATATTTGTTTAGGGGCCAGCAGAAGGACACCTCTGGGTGCTGGAATTTCACGCTGCATTTAAGACCTGTTGGTGACCTTCTGTTGTTGTTTGTTCTATGGCCCGGTTGTTGTCTCTTTGACACATTCCCCATTTCCATTCTCAATTTTATCTTGTGCCACCATTAAATGCCATCCATGTATCCCATGCTGGTTTTTCCGAAACCAGCGATCAATGCCTGTGTCGAATCCAGTAAAGGCATGGAAAACAGGCAATGCATATGCATATGCGTTTTCTAGTCCTAAAAAAATAGCAAGCTCATGAATTGAAATGTATCCGACCTGTTTTCCAGTGTTTAAGCAACCCATAAATATCAGCTGCATTTGTGACATGAAAGCAGGACACAACAAGTACTACTACATCGGTATCAACTGTAGCAATGATTCTCTTCCCGAAAATGCGTTCATCCATCAGTTTAGAAATAGAATGAACTCTGTTTTGTTTTTATCTACACATGAGAAACTCTATCAGTTTCGTGGTTACTCGCGGCATGTTTGCCTTTGAAAACGTCTCCATGTATCGTCAATCTTTATATTTTCTACAATAGTTACATCTTGTCAATGATTCGAAAGACTTAGTATTAAAGTAAATGAGACTAAATGCTGGTGGATGGATGTGATTTTCTTTTTTTAAAGGACTCATCCAAGTTTCCTCTTAGATAAACTTTTCATACTGGTACTGTCCATCTATTTCTATTCAATGAACGACTAATCTATAATACTAAAATTACGAGGTCCAATTTGTTAGCCGTCATCACGTAAAAACGACAAATCACAGAATTCAACTTTATATATAACTAATATAATACAAAGGTGTAGATTAAAAATTACACCACTCCAGGCCCTTTTGTTTTCCACGTAATTAATATTGCCAATAATTAAGTAGTTCCGGGTCGAGTCCGCTACCGATACCAATAGTATATTCACCTGTTACCTATTACCTTATCTGTACGTTCCGCATCTGAAAGGCGCACCACCAAACGTTGTATTCAGGATTAATATGCTATATACACGGGTCATAACCACAGGGTTGACACTACTAAATTGTCAAATTGTTACCTATTGTAGTATTTTAATCAGTAAGACTTTCTAAGATAACAATACGAATACTAAAAATCTGGACTAAAAATAAGGCGTATAGGTACAGTTTTCAATTTGGTAGTGGGCATGACGTAAAACAGCGAAGCAAAGAATTCAACTTTATTTATAACTTATATAGGACAATGCTGTTGATTAAAAAATACTTCATTCCAGGACCTTTTGTTTTCCAAATAATTAATATTATTGTTTCAGTTCGACGGGTTCAAACAGAAAGACTTGAAAGCAGAGAAAAACTGTGTATCTTATAATCGGCATGACTTTATCAGATGACAATACTAATTCTAAAATAAGGTTCATGTGGACCCTATGGCTAAAGTGGCTGTATTTTCACCTCAAAATTTACTCTGAGTACAGACAAACCTGCGCATCTGTAAAAAATTTCAGGCATAGCATGCCCTAGATAAATAAATTTCAAAAATGTTTTATGTTTCAGAAAAATAAAAACTTACCAGGATTTTGCCGTGCACTTTTTTTCATTCCTCCAGAAGGTGCCATAATAAACTAAGTTGGGAAAGAGGTTTGAGAACTTCCCCACAGGTAATAATTGAAGTGAGCTGTATTGCTTGACATGGACATGAGATGAACAATAGATACCTGACAATAATTGGTTATTTAAACTGTGTACATGAGTGGACCATATCAAGGTAAACTCAACTGTTTGTTGATTTTATCATCTTTTGCAGGGACGAAAAAAAGTGTACGGCAAAATCCAGTTAAGTTATGAATTTTCTAAATCATACAATGCATTTGAATTCTATTTATCTAGGGCATGCTATGCCTTAAAACTTTTCAAGATGCATAGGTTTGCCTGTACTAAGAATAAATTTTGAGGTGAAAATACGGCCATTTTAGCCATAGGGTCCACATGAACCTTAAGGCTTGAACATAGTTATATACTTTAATTCAGTCACGGACCCGTGATATCACGGGTGTGTTCTAGTAATATCAAAAACTGCTGAGGGAGCTATATCTTTCATTGGTATACAAGACAAGCAGTTCGTTGCTGTCTTCAAGAAATTGATTTCCTAACTCTTCTATCACAGAAGCTACATCATGGATAAACGACATTTGAGCATTTAGTTTCTGCTCATGGTCAGTTGTGTCCTCTTCATCAAAAAATCGATATATGACTGTCCCTCTGGTATCTTTCGCCCCTCTTCTCAAATTCTTTAGCAAGTCTTGCAATTTCTTGTCAAGCTATCATCCATCTTTGCAGGGCTAATGGGTTTTCTGTTAACAGTACCTCCATCTGACTTTAAAACATGTTTATTTCATGTTGTATGTCTGATAGTCAACCATTATTCCTAGGTGCATATGAAAGAGGTTTCTTTAGATGCATGATGACAGATCTTTGGAGAGTTAACATTAAGGATTCGTTTGTAGCTGTTGAACATCAACATCTAAGCAATCGTTGGTGTTTCCTGCTAATAAAAGTCAGTTGTTATAGCTTGTCCATACAACATCATACTAACAAAAGAGTTACGAGAGATCTTGGAACAGAATTCTCCTCACAGTGCACTGGAAAACTACCGTCAAACCTAAATGTAACAATAAACATGTCGCTGCGAATTATTGTTACTGCTTTATTAATCTGCATTTAGTTTGAATCAAAGTCATCATCACCTCCTTTCTGAAACGAGGGTCCTAGATAATCTTTGAAAGCTCCCTCGTTTTATTTCTAAACATCAGGTAAATAAGCAAGCATTAGATATAAGAAATTGGTGTATGAGTGCCATTGAGACAACTCTCTATCCAAGTCAAACATGTGAAAGCTCCCTCACAGGCAAGCAACCCATAATTGTAAAATGTAAGAAGACTACTAGTATTCTTGTATCTTGTACTATGAACTCTGTCTTCAATGTCAACACCTAGATTCCTTATTCGCCTATGCATTTTGAATAATGGTGATAAATCTTCTTTGGTTATGGAATCTTCAATGTAGCTGATGAATTCAGCTAATGCGATTCCATTGCTTATTCATGTGTCCCTTCCTTATTCGGTCTCGTCTTCACTTTTGATGCCTGCCGATAAAGATAAACAAGGCATTTGACATGATATTTCGTTTCTAGTACAATAAGGTCCACAGCACCGATATTAAAGTTGTGTACTGAAGCTTTTTTTTACATGTCATCTGTATCCTTTTGATGTCTTATTTTAGCTCTCTTTATTTCTGTGTTAAGATGGCAGGCCTTATACCATGTGACATTGGTTTTGTTTTGCATAGTAAAAGGAAGACCACTGCCATCATAGCATGCATATTGTGTATACAGATTGGTCGTAGATGGTTAACATGGAAGTTCTTTGTATTTAACAAGAATTCCCGCCAAAGTAACATATCCGGCACCAATATTGATTCTCTTTGGGGTTGTAGTGCATTGCACCTATTCGTCTGTCATATTTTGACAAATTATACATTTAACATTGAGAATGGAAATGCGGAATATGGCAAAGAGACAATAAACTGACCGAAGAGTAGTCAACAGCTGAATGCCACCAATGGGTGTTCAATGCAGCGAGAAGTTCCCGCACCCAGATGTGGTTCTCAGCTGGTCCCTGTACAAAATTGTGTACTAGTTCAGTAAAATTGGACGTCACACTTAACTCCAAAACATATAAATGAACACAAACAAAGTCCAGCCAACCTCTTCAACATTTGAGGAAGATCTTCTTGGTCTTTGATCATCTGATGTCTCAATAAGTTTAAATCTTTAAGAGCTCATCTTTGAAATGTTATTCAGACTCTTGATTTATAAAGTGGAATTTTAACATAAAATTTAGACCGGAAGTTGACCAAACGTCACCAAATGGCTGCTTCAACAATGCTGAAAACTATTTAATGTGATTCAGATCAATTAAAACATCAGTTCTTGAAGTTTAAACTAAAAAAAATTGAGAGAGAATTAAGAAAAGTTGAAATTTTAACATGCATCCGCCATTTTGGATTTTACCGGAAGTTAACTTTATTTCCAGCTTGCCTCCATATCTAAAATGAAAGAGTATAGATAGAAGTTTGTTTGAGCAAAATTTGATGCTTTTAGCACGAAGTGCACAATTCCTTCATATATTGCACCTATCTGCTGGACTATTTGGAAGATGTTAAGTTATCAAAATTTATAGGTTTTAAAATATAAGATTATATGATATTTCGTTTGTGTAAATTCGGCTCACATTTGTGCATACATAGACCATATCAACATCGAATTTTTGGAGCACTCACACTACATCTAAAAATGCAACGGCTTCTGGCAAATGTCTTGCAAGATGTCCAATGTCGGATTTCGCCGTTTTTTACAAATAAATTGTCATTTGCGACGTTATTTATTAAAAATTTAGATTAGTTGCATGCTAAATAGTCCTTTTCCGTAATTGTGCTTTAACTTTACAAAACAGCAACATACTTTTTGATAACTTGCGTAGTCAAAACGACTTCGTTTTCAAAGAAATGAAATGTCTTGCAAGTTTGTCCACTGGACGATTTTCGTACGTTTTCAAAATTGTCGATTCGGGGTACGCTATTTATGGTGGATCATCTGTTTATAGTTCCTCAGATAGAATTTTTTTGATAGTCAAATACTATCAACAAGACCACAAAGCGTCATAAAAAAAATCCGCTGACTGGGTTTGTTCGTTTAGATGAGGTTCTTAAGTTGTGAAAAAGTTTGGTATTACAAGAGGATAAAAAATCATCTTTATCAAATTTTCAAATTTGGGAAGCGTAAACTGACTGCGATATTTTTTTTATTTCTCTGCAATAAGATTCATGTGTATAGAATTGAAAGTGAAAATAAAATTGGGCCTAAAGCGTGGCTATATACCTCTCCATATCATACAAAGCTTGTAAACATATGAGAAGAATTATAATTAACCTTTTTTTCAGACAATCATTTCATTTCATAATCTAATATTGTACCGCTATTAAAGAAAGTATAGTGAATTTTATAAGCAAGACCTGTTTAACTTGTTATTCTCGATAAACTTTTTATATTATATCCATCAACACCAAATGATGTAAAAGCAGTTGTTTCTTTTATTAAAGAGTCATTAGAACTGAGGAAAGGAGAACAATAACTGTTTTTATCATATATCTATTATAATATTGTCGAGTTTTCATTATGTTTGATCATGTTTGTTTTGTATTTGCCATAACCTAAATTGGTTTTTGTCTGTTTTGCAAATAAAGAATTTATTATTATTAAAGCAAAATATATATCCTCCTCCTTTTCGGTTCTAAATGGGAAAACATTGCACTTTAATACGTTTTATGTCAATTGATCTCTGGTGGAGAGTTGTCTCATTGGCACTCATCATACCGTATATATCTTCTCATTTCAAAGATATGCATTACCCAAATACGATATATTTTGTTGTTTGTTGCTTACGTTACCTTCATTGGGAAATATTCAATGCATATTCAGTACAACAAACATTATAAGAAGTATCCATATTGATGTGCAAAACAAAAATTGCAAGCGAAATACAAAACTTATCCCAAATAATCGGTAATCGCCGTAAAACGTAAAAATTTGACGTTACCATTTGAGACGCAATATCGTGCTTAACGTCAGGTGCTACTAGAACACACCCGCGAAATCGCGGGGAAATAGAGCGTATGTTAACTGTAAAAAAATATATACTGACTGGAGAATTTCAGGAGAGGTATCAAAATTCAAAGGTACTTAGGGACTGGGCACATTTTTTTGCCCTCCTCCTATTTTCCAAATACAGATTTTTATACCTTCTGTTTTCTGTACTCTATGAACATGCATATATACTTTAATTACTCAATACAGAGAATTTCAGGAGAGGTATCAAAAGTCAAAGGTACTTATATATATATATATATCAGTGAACGCCATGAATAGTAAAGAGTCCCCCCCCCCCCCCCCCCCCCCAAGATAACCATCGGAATTCATAGTAAATGTATGTAAGTATATAGAAATATATCCGCAGTGACCGCCGTTAATAGTAAACCATAGGCGGATCCCAGGCGGGGCTGGGAGGGGGGGTGCCCTTATTGTTGATTATATGGGGAAGCATGAGAGTAACGCCCCCCCTTTTTAGGTCAGTCAACGCCCCCTCCCTTATGAAAAGTTCTGGATCCGCCACTGTAAACTAATTGATAGTAAATAGCAAATATTATTCATTTTCGTTTTCCTCCCAAAATAACCCAAACTGAAACACGTTAAGCAAGGATGATACATGCTAGAACTCAAAATGATAGCAGAAAGCAAATTCATATACTTTATTTCATAGTCTTTGTAAGTTCGAAGTACAGAAAAACACAAACCGGAAGTCTAATCTGACTTAAAGTTTTGTCCAATGGCGGGAAAATATCCGGACGCAATCTTTTTCGTTTTTTATCCCAAAATAACCCAAACTTAATGATCATAAGAATGGATGACAAATGCGACTATACATGTTACCTATAGGACACAGAGGCATGATGATTAATTTATTGTGAAAGGAGGAGAAGCGACACCAAAAATGAGGTCTTCTCGTTTAATAGTATAGATTATTATATTGGCTATGAGATATGATAATGATAGAGTATGGATTTGTTTGATTCAATCATTAGCAAATCGTGAAATAACGAAGAAGAAGGAAATAGTTTGATTCAATTTTGTCAAAATAAGCATAGAAACATTGATGATGAATTATTTACTTCCAAGTGAATATTCGACCTTATTGAAATTCATGTAGCCATCAATTTAACACATTAACCAAAGGTTGGTTGTTTACGTATTAGTCGTGTTCAGTCTGTAAACGGAAAAGAATGTCAACATTGAAAGTGAAACAAAGGGTAAACCATTTAAAATAAAATACCGCGAAAATAATTTTGAAGCGGGAAAACCTAACGCCCTCTATGCTACATTGATGAAAATACCCAAGGAGAAATTAATTTCCCTCTAATGCACTGCCTGTTTAAACTTATGAAATTACAATTATACGTAAGATGATAATGAACTTTTTAGCATTAGCAGTTTTCGGAGGTCATCTCGATAGTTAATCAGATGGCGTCTAGACTGAAATAGACACGAAATACGGATGTAATTATCGAGAACGTGCATCGTAAACTGTTTATTTCAGACGTTTTGTAATTTGGATATACGTTTAAGTATTTTATAAATCCAATATGAGAATTTAAGTCGAATCGGTGCATATGAATTTGAAAGCAAGTGCCCTTTTAAGGTACTTGCAAAGCTATTGAACATAGAAAAATTTACAAGAAAACTAAAATCGGAATAAAATCAATTTTTGGATTAAACGTCATTGAGAAAGCAACCCACTGACAGTCACACACAAACATTTCTATATCATAATGTTCACCATTTTTATAATATGGTTTAAAAGTTTAATGCTGGTTTTTAAATATAACTAAATTATGGGAAATAATGTTTTGCACCTGGTCCCTGTCAAAAAATAGTTCGTTTTTCTTTTACAAAAAAAAATATATTAAAAAAATAGTATGAAATTCAAAACAGTGTAGCTGTGGCCATTGATTGACACATTAAAATCATTCATTGACTGGGACAATTTAGGTGAACGTTTGTATGTAACGACCAATGCTGACTATGTACTTTTTAAATACACTTAAACTATGGGGTCACCAAAGGTTCTCAACACCTAAATAAAGTAATTCGAAAAATTAATCAGAAATAACACGATATTTTGATTTATATCAATTATATAAATCAAAACACAAAGGTTATTCCTGATTAATTTTTCGAATTATTTTATAATTAAAGGCGTTAAGAAACCTTTGTTGACCCCACAGTTTAAATGTCTATCGTAGGTACGTCATGAACAGTGGTTGTTACAGACAAACGTTCACGTAAATTGTCCCAGTCAATGGATGATTTTGATGGGTCAATCAATGGCCACAGCTACACTGTTTTGAATTTCGTACTATATCATAGGACAATATTGGAAACAGACATCAAGGTTATTTGACCTGTAAAATTTATAATTCCAGACAAGAAATATTTTGTCACTTAATGTATTCCATATTAAGTATTGCTAGCGATCACTAAAACACAAATCGTGTACAGAATAAAGCATTAAGCATTGATTATATCTCCCATTGTTTTATCCGACAAGTGGATCTTTGTTAATATTTCCTGCTTATTTTTTTAAAGATAATATGCAATTTTGTTCCATGTAAAGTTTTATCGTTTTACGATTTTTAATGCTATTAGGTACTTGTTCAATATTTTTTTCACAGACTGCTTCCATTTATTTGATGATATACCTTCCAGGCAAGCTGTTCGTGCATTAAAACAAATAATTACTATGATTTAAATAAAGGTTTATAAAATTGAGAAAAAAATCATGTCATTTCAAAACAAACAGAAAACATATGATATAAAACAACATCAAATCAACGAAGACATGATCTGTTTACCCTTCTGGAGCAACATAGATTACCCACGGTTTTGGTGGGGTTCGTATTGCTTAATTCTTTTTGTTCTATATTGTGTCTTCTGTACTTTTGTTTGTCTGTTTGTCTTTTTTCTTTTGTAGCCATAGCGTTGTCAGTTGTTTGTTGATCTATGAGTTTGAATGTCTCGCTTGTATCTTTCGCCCCTCTTTTGTGAAGTTGTGAGATTCTTTCATTTGCATTGCATGTTATAACCTAGCTGTGCTTTAAATGGTAAGCAGCTCCCCTTTCGCTATATGTGTTTGCATGACTTCTTATCGTTAAAAAAATATTGAAGGTTAAGACTGCAGATGTTTGTACTTTTCCTGTGACGTTGTTAATAATTCAAATGTGTGTGGCTTTTGGAATCACCATTCCATAGTTTAGAAAACTTAACATGGATAGAGTCTTATTAAAAACATCTATTTCAGGATGGGATTGGCACGGGACCAACTTAAAAATTTAATTAAGTTGTGTTTAAACAATATATAAATGCCAGTTTAATGCCAATAAATCCTTAGAATAATTGATTTGTTTTAGTTTTATTCTATATATGTAGATATCAAGAAACTGGAAGTATAGGATTATGCCTTGAACAAAAGTTATACGATTCTTATTGCTAAAAACGAGAAAAGAAACGACACTCTAATCCATAGTAACTATTACAGACACTATATTTAATTACTTTATCAAAAGCTATCCGAAAACTAAATTTGCGTGTATTGGTTTCAGTTATGTCAAAAGATCAATGTTAAGGTAGCACTCCACAGTTAGAAAATAAAATTAAAAATGAGCCCCAAAATGTTTTATCATCTCCTATTCCTGGATTTTTAATACATTAACCTAACTGTTTGTGTTGTACATGTGCATATGTATGTAATCAGTATCTTCCATAGATTCAATTTTCCAAAGTTAAAAGGGTGAAAATTAATTCCTTGTATGTGTATCCATGGCAACATTCAGCATTTATTTACCATAAAATATTGCAAAAAGGGGGGTGAACATGTCATATATCCCCCCAAAATTTGGATCAAACTAGAATTTCAATGCCTTTGAGTGATACCTTTTTAGAAACTGTTTTCTTAAATCTTCCTAATGATCAAATAAAAAATGGGTGTCTTTCGCCTCATTTTTTCGTAAAATCCAATCACAAAGTTCGTGCGATAAAAAGTTGGAAAAAAACATTACAATAATTGCCGGACCAATGTATGGTATGGACATGCAAATACGGACTGTCATACAGAAAACAGCCTATATTACATACATTACATAACCTTGATGTTCATATAAACCCAATACAAAGGCTATTTAAATACTCAGCTATCCAAAAATGAATTTTATTGCACACTAGCTCTCATATTTAAAAAATCCACAGGGGCCAAAATGCGAAACTACACACCTAACTGTGGAGTGCTACCTTAAGGTGAATTTTTTTCCCTCCTGCCTCAAATTTTTTTATGTTTTCTGTGTTCTACTAGTTGTTACGATGAAAATGGTACCTTAGTTTTTAAAATTGGTTCAGTAATAAAGATTTTATGAAGGTTAGCAGTTGGTGTTGAAACGCCACAAAAAGTGATTTTAAAATAAATGCTGGATCATAGTGAAAAACTTCAAGTCTGTCTCATTATAGGGGTAAATTTCTAAAACTTTTCCCTTTTTTTTATTTGAAATTATAAAATTGCCTTAAAAGAGGACAAATTGTACATGTTTTAGGTGTTTGAAAGCACTTATAGGTAATTTTTGCTGTAAATAGCATACCTAACCTTGGTTTAGAAGCTCTCAAGCAGGGTATAAATTTCTAACAGTACTGGCATCATTAAATTTAATTAATGCCAAATTATGATATAAAATCCTGCTAAAAATGTTTATTTGACTTATTCGCATTCAAAAATATAAAGCGATACATTCTGAGATTATCATATAAAGCGCAATCTTTGGTTACAAGGGCAAAGCTAACGGGGTACAAATTTAAGACCGCAACATGTCTAAGTGTCAAAATGTGTATATTTGGTTGCTAAGGACAGTAAACAATAAAATCAACATAAATTGCATTCCTAGCAGTTTTTTTACAATCAGAACTAAAACAAGAACACAAAAGACTAAAGATTTGTGGTCAATTTTAACTTTAAAAGTGCATTTCTGTGCTTTCTGATGTGCCATAAGGTAGCACTCCACAGTTAGAAAATAAAATTAAAAATGAGCCCCAAAATGTTTTATCATCTCCTATTCCTGGATTTTTAATACATTAACCTAACTGTTTGTGTTGTACATGTGCATATGTATGTAATCAGTATCTTCCATAGATTCAATTTTCCAAAGTTAAAAGGGTGAAAATTAATTCCTTGTATGTGTATCCATGGCAACATTCAGCATTTATTTACCATAAAATATTGCAAAAAGGGGGGTGAACATGTCATATATCCCCCCAAAATTTGGATCAAACTAGAATTTCAATGCCTTTGAGTGATACCTTTTTAGAAACTGTTTTCTTAAATCTTCCTAATGATCAAATAAAAAATGGGTGTCTTTCGCCTCATTTTTTCGTAAAATCCAATCACAAAGTTCGTGCGATAAAAAGTTGGAAAAAAACATTACAATAATTGCCGGACCAATGTATGGTATGGACATGCAAATACGGACTGTCATACAGAAAACAGCCTATATTACATACATTACATAACCTTGATGTTCATATAAACCCAATACAAAGGCTATTTAAATACTCAGCTATCCAAAAATGAATTTTATTGCACACTAGCTCTCATATTTAAAAAATCCACAGGGGCCAAAATGCGAAACTACACACCTAACTGTGGAGTGCTACCTTAAGGTGAATTTTTTTCCCTCCTGCCTCAAATTTTTTTATGTTTTCTGTGTTCTACTAGTTGTTACGATGAAAATGGTACCTTAGTTTTTAAAATTGGTTCAGTAATAAAGATTTTATGAAGGTTAGCAGTTGGTGTTGAAACGCCACAAAAAGTGATTTTAAAATAAATGCTGGATCATAGTGAAAAACTTCAAGTCTGTCTCATTATAGGGGTAAATTTCTAAAACTTTTCCCTTTTTTTTATTTGAAATTATAAAATTGCCTTAAAAGAGGACAAATTGTACATGTTTTAGGTGTTTGAAAGCACTTATAGGTAATTTTTGCTGTAAATAGCATACCTAACCTTGGTTTAGAAGCTCTCAAGCAGGGTATAAATTTCTAACAGTACTGGCATCATTAAATTTAATTAATGCCAAATTATGATATAAAATCCTGCTAAAAATGTTTATTTGACTTATTCGCATTCAAAAATATAAAGCGATACATTCTGAGATTATCATATAAAGCGCAATCTTTGGTTACAAGGGCAAAGCTAACGGGGTACAAATTTAAGACCGCAACATGTCTAAGTGTCAAAATGTGTATATTTGGTTGCTAAGGACAGTAAACAATAAAATTAACATAAATTGCATTCCTAGCAGTTTTTTTACAATCAGAACTAAAACAAGAACACAAAAGACTAAAGATTTGTGGTCAATTTTAACTTTAAAAGTGCATTTCTGTGCTTTCTGATGTGCCATAAGGTAGCACT
Source organism: Mytilus edulis (assembly GCF_963676685.1). NCBI lineage: Eukaryota > Metazoa > Mollusca > Bivalvia > Mytilida > Mytilidae > Mytilus > Mytilus edulis. The sequence goes on along the minus strand of NC_092344.1, from coordinate 115,810,676 downwards.
CCACAGTTAGAAAATAAAATTAAAAATGAGCCCCAAAATGTTTTATCATCTCCTATTCCTGGATTTTTAATACATTAACCTAACTGTTTGTGTTGTACATGTGCATATGTATGTAATCAGTATCTTCCATAGATTCAATTTTCCAAAGTTAAAAGGGTGAAAATTAATTCCTTGTATGTGTATCCATGGCAACATTCAGCATTTATTTACCATAAAATATTGCAAAAAGGGGGGTGAACATGTCATATATCCCCCCAAAATTTGGATCAAACTAGAATTTCAATGCCTTTGAGTGATACCTTTTTAGAAACTGTTTTCTTAAATCTTCCTAATGATCAAATAAAAAATGGGTGTCTTTCGCCTCATTTTTTCGTAAAATCCAATCACAAAGTTCGTGCGATAAAAAGTTGGAAAAAAACATTACAATAATTGCCGGACCAATGTATGGTATGGACATGCAAATACGGACTGTCATACAGAAAACAGCCTATATTACATACATTACATAACCTTGATGTTCATATAAACCCAATACAAAGGCTATTTAAATACTCAGCTATCCAAAAATGAATTTTATTGCACACTAGCTCTCATATTTAAAAAATCCACAGGGGCCAAAATGCGAAACTACACACCTAACTGTGGAGTGCTACCTTAAGGTGAATTTTTTTCCCTCCTGCCTCAAATTTTTTTATGTTTTCTGTGTTCTACTAGTTGTTACGATGAAAATGGTACCTTAGTTTTTAAAATTGGTTCAGTAATAAAGATTTTATGAAGGTTAGCAGTTGGTGTTGAAACGCCACAAAAAGTGATTTTAAAATAAATGCTGGATCATAGTGAAAAACTTCAAGTCTGTCTCATTATAGGGGTAAATTTCTAAAACTTTTCCCTTTTTTTTATTTGAAATTATAAAATTGCCTTAAAAGAGGACAAATTGTACATGTTTTAGGTGTTTGAAAGCACTTATAGGTAATTTTTGCTGTAAATAGCATACCTAACCTTGGTTTAGAAGCTCTCAAGCAGGGTATAAATTTCTAACAGTACTGGCATCATTAAATTTAATTAATGCCAAATTATGATATAAAATCCTGCTAAAAATGTTTATTTGACTTATTCGCATTCAAAAATATAAAGCGATACATTCTGAGATTATCATATAAAGCGCAATCTTTGGTTACAAGGGCAAAGCTAACGGGGTACAAATTTAAGACCGCAACATGTCTAAGTGTCAAAATGTGTATATTTGGTTGCTAAGGACAGTAAACAATAAAATTAACATAAATTGCATTCCTAGCAGTTTTTTTACAATCAGAACTAAAACAAGAACACAAAAGACTAAAGATTTGTGGTCAATTTTAACTTTAAAAGTGCATTTCTGTGCTTTCTGATGTGCCATAAGGTAGCACTCCACAGTTAGAAAATAAAATTAAAAATGAGCCCCAAAATGTTTTATCATCTCCTATTCCTGGATTTTTAATACATTAACCTAACTGTTTGTGTTGTACATGTGCATATGTATGTAATCAGTATCTTCCATAGATTCAATTTTCCAAAGTTAAAAGGGTGAAAATTAATTCCTTGTATGTGTATCCATGGCAACATTCAGCATTTATTTACCATAAAATATTGCAAAAAGGGGGGTGAACATGTCATATATCCCCCCAAAATTTGGATCAAACTAGAATTTCAATGCCTTTGAGTGATACCTTTTTAGAAACTGTTTTCTTAAATCTTCCTAATGATCAAATAAAAAATGGGTGTCTTTCGCCTCATTTTTTCGTAAAATCCAATCACAAAGTTTGTGCGATAAAAAGTTGGAAAAAAACATTACAATAATTGCCGGACCAATGTATGGTATGGACATGCAAATACGGACTGTCATACAGAAAACAGCCTATATTACATACATTACATAACCTTGATGTTCATATAAACCCAATACAAAGGCTATTTAAATACTCAGCTATCCAAAAATGAATTTTATTGCACACTAGCTCTCATATTTAAAAAATCCACAGGGGCCAAAATGCGAAACTACACACCTAACTGTGGAGTGCTACCTTAAGGTGAATTTTTTTCCCTCCTGCCTCAAATTTTTTTATGTTTTCTGTGTTCTACTAGTTGTTACGATGAAAATGGTACCTTAGTTTTTAAAATTGGTTCAGTAATAAAGATTTTATGAAGGTTAGCAGTTGGTGTTGAAACGCCACAAAAAGTGATTTTAAAATAAATGCTGGATCATAGTGAAAAACTTCAAGTCTGTCTCATTATAGGGGTAAATTTCTAAAACTTTTCCCTTTTTTTTATTTGAAATTATAAAATTGCCTTAAAAGAGGACAAATTGTACATGTTTTAGGTGTTTGAAAGCACTTATAGGTAATTTTTGCTGTAAATAGCATACCTAACCTTGGTTTAGAAGCTCTCAAGCAGGGTATAAATTTCTAACAGTACTGGCATCATTAAATTTAATTAATGCCAAATTATGATATAAAATCCTGCTAAAAATGTTTATTTGACTTATTCGCATTCAAAAATATAAAGCGATACATTCTGAGATTATCATATAAAGCGCAATCTTTGGTTACAAGGGCAAAGCTAACGGGGTACAAATTTAAGACCGCAACATGTCTAAGTGTCAAAATGTGTATATTTGGTTGCTAAGGACAGTAAACAATAAAATTAACATAAATTGCATTCCTAGCAGTTTTTTTACAATCAGAACTAAAACAAGAACACAAAAGACTAAAGATTTGTGGTCAATTTTAACTTTAAAAGTGCATTTCTGTGCTTTCTGATGTGCCATAAGGTAGCACTCCACAGTTAGAAAATAAAATTAAAAATGAGCCCCAAAATGTTTTATCATCTCCTATTCCTGGATTTTTAATACATTAACCTAACTGTTTGTGTTGTACATGTGCATATGTATGTAATCAGTATCTTCCATAGATTCAATTTTCCAAAGTTAAAAGGGTGAAAATTAATTCCTTGTATGTGTATCCATGGCAACATTCAGCATTTATTTACCATAAAATATTGCAAAAAGGGGGGTGAACATGTCATATATCCCCCCAAAATTTGGATCAAACTAGAATTTCAATGCCTTTGAGTGATACCTTTTTAGAAACTGTTTTCTTAAATCTTCCTAATGATCAAATAAAAAATGGGTGTCTTTCGCCTCATTTTTTCGTAAAATCCAATCACAAAGTTCGTGCGATAAAAAGTTGGAAAAAAACATTACAATAATTGCCGGACCAATGTATGGTATGGACATGCAAATACGGACTGTCATACAGAAAACAGCCTATATTACATACATTACATAACCTTGATGTTCATATAAACCCAATACAAAGGCTATTTAAATACTCAGCTATCCAAAAATGAATTTTATTGCACACTAGCTCTCATATTTAAAAAATCCACAGGGGCCAAAATGCGAAACTACACACCTAACTGTGGAGTGCTACCTTAAGGTGAATTTTTTTCCCTCCTGCCTCAAATTTTTTTATGTTTTCTGTGTTCTACTAGTTGTTACGATGAAAATGGTACCTTAGTTTTTAAAATTGGTTCAGTAATAAAGATTTTATGAAGGTTAGCAGTTGGTGTTGAAACGCCACAAAAAGTGATTTTAAAATAAATGCTGGATCATAGTGAAAAACTTCAAGTCTGTCTCATTATAGGGGTAAATTTCTAAAACTTTTCCCTTTTTTTTATTTGAAATTATAAAATTGCCTTAAAAGAGGACAAATTGTACATGTTTTAGGTGTTTGAAAGCACTTATAGGTAATTTTTGCTGTAAATAGCATACCTAACCTTGGTTTAGAAGCTCTCAAGCAGGGTATAAATTTCTAACAGTACTGGCATCATTAAATTTAATTAATGCCAAATTATGATATAAAATCCTGCTAAAAATGTTTATTTGACTTATTCGCATTCAAAAATATAAAGCGATACATTCTGAGATTATCATATAAAGCGCAATCTTTGGTTACAAGGGCAAAGCTAACGGGGTACAAATTTAAGACCGCAACATGTCTAAGTGTCAAAATGTGTATATTTGGTTGCTAAGGACAGTAAACAATAAAATTAACATAAATTGCATTCCTAGCAGTTTTTTTACAATCAGAACTAAAACAAGAACACAAAAGACTAAAGATTTGTGGTCAATTTTAACTTTAAAAGTGCATTTCTGTGCTTTCTGATGTGCCATAAGGTAGCACTCCACAGTTAGAAAATAAAATTAAAAATGAGCCCCAAAATGTTTTATCATCTCCTATTCCTGGATTTTTAATACATTAACCTAACTGTTTGTGTTGTACATGTGCATATGTATGTAATCAGTATCTTCCATAGATTCAATTTTCCAAAGTTAAAAGGGTGAAAATTAATTCCTTGTATGTGTATCCATGGCAACATTCAGCATTTATTTACCATAAAATATTGCAAAAAGGGGGGTGAACATGTCATATATCCCCCCAAAATTTGGATCAAACTAGAATTTCAATGCCTTTGAGTGATACCTTTTTAGAAACTGTTTTCTTAAATCTTCCTAATGATCAAATAAAAAATGGGTGTCTTTCGCCTCATTTTTTCGTAAAATCCAATCACAAAGTTCGTGCGATAAAAAGTTGGAAAAAAACATTACAATAATTGCCGGACCAATGTATGGTATGGACATGCAAATACGGACTGTCATACAGAAAACAGCCTATATTACATACATTACATAACCTTGATGTTCATATAAACCCAATACAAAGGCTATTTAAATACTCAGCTATCCAAAAATGAATTTTATTGCACACTAGCTCTCATATTTAAAAAATCCACAGGGGCCAAAATGCGAAACTACACACCTAACTGTGGAGTGCTACCTTAAGGTGAATTTTTTTCCCTCCTGCCTCAAATTTTTTTATGTTTTCTGTGTTCTACTAGTTGTTACGATGAAAATGGTACCTTAGTTTTTAAAATTGGTTCAGTAATAAAGATTTTATGAAGGTTAGCAGTTGGTGTTGAAACGCCACAAAAAGTGATTTTAAAATAAATGCTGGATCATAGTGAAAAACTTCAAGTCTGTCTCATTATAGGGGTAAATTTCTAAAACTTTTCCCTTTTTTTTATTTGAAATTATAAAATTGCCTTAAAAGAGGACAAATTGTACATGTTTTAGGTGTTTGAAAGCACTTATAGGTAATTTTTGCTGTAAATAGCATACCTAACCTTGGTTTAGAAGCTCTCAAGCAGGGTATAAATTTCTAACAGTACTGGCATCATTAAATTTAATTAATGCCAAATTATGATATAAAATCCTGCTAAAAATGTTTATTTGACTTATTCGCATTCAAAAATATAAAGCGATACATTCTGAGATTATCATATAAAGCGCAATCTTTGGTTACAAGGGCAAAGCTAACGGGGTACAAATTTAAGACCGCAACATGTCTAAGTGTCAAAATGTGTATATTTGGTTGCTAAGGACAGTAAACAATAAAATTAACATAAATTGCATTCCTAGCAGTTTTTTTACAATCAGAACTAAAACAAGAACACAAAAGACTAAAGATTTGTGGTCAATTTTAACTTTAAAAGTGCATTTCTGTGCTTTCTGATGTGCCATAAGGTAGCACTCCACAGTTAGAAAATAAAATTAAAAATGAGCCCCAAAATGTTTTATCATCTCCTATTCCTGGATTTTTAATACATTAACCTAACTGTTTGTGTTGTACATGTGCATATGTATGTAATCAGTATCTTCCATAGATTCAATTTTCCAAAGTTAAAAGGGTGAAAATTAATTCCTTGTATGTGTATCCATGGCAACATTCAGCATTTATTTACCATAAAATATTGCAAAAAGGGGGGTGAACATGTCATATATCCCCCCAAAATTTGGATCAAACTAGAATTTCAATGCCTTTGAGTGATACCTTTTTAGAAACTGTTTTCTTAAATCTTCCTAATGATCAAATAAAAAATGGGTGTCTTTCGCCTCATTTTTTCGTAAAATCCAATCACAAAGTTCGTGCGATAAAAAGTTGGAAAAAAACATTACAATAATTGCCGGACCAATGTATGGTATGGACATGCAAATACGGACTGTCATACAGAAAACAGCCTATATTACATACATTACATAACCTTGATGTTCATATAAACCCAATACAAAGGCTATTTAAATACTCAGCTATCCAAAAATGAATTTTATTGCACACTAGCTCTCATATTTAAAAAATCCACAGGGGCCAAAATGCGAAACTACACACCTAACTGTGGAGTGCTACCTTAAGGTGAATTTTTTTCCCTCCTGCCTCAAATTTTTTTATGTTTTCTGTGTTCTACTAGTTGTTACGATGAAAATGGTACCTTAGTTTTTAAAATTGGTTCAGTAATAAAGATTTTATGAAGGTTAGCAGTTGGTGTTGAAACGCCACAAAAAGTGATTTTAAAATAAATGCTGGATCATAGTGAAAAACTTCAAGTCTGTCTCATTATAGGGGTAAATTTCTAAAACTTTTCCCTTTTTTTTATTTGAAATTATAAAATTGCCTTAAAAGAGGACAAATTGTACATGTTTTAGGTGTTTGAAAGCACTTATAGGTAATTTTTGCTGTAAATAGCATACCTAACCTTGGTTTAGAAGCTCTCAAGCAGGGTATAAATTTCTAACAGTACTGGCATCATTAAATTTAATTAATGCCAAATTATGATATAAAATCCTGCTAAAAATGTTTATTTGACTTATTCGCATTCAAAAATATAAAGCGATACATTCTGAGATTATCATATAAAGCGCAATCTTTGGTTACAAGGGCAAAGCTAACGGGGTACAAATTTAAGACCGCAACATGTCTAAGTGTCAAAATGTGTATATTTGGTTGCTAAGGACAGTAAACAATAAAATTAACATAAATTGCATTCCTAGCAGTTTTTTTACAATCAGAACTAAAACAAGAACACAAAAGACTAAAGATTTGTGGTCAATTTTAACTTTAAAAGTGCATTTCTGTGCTTTCTGATGTGCCATAAGGTAGCACTCCACAGTTAGAAAATAAAATTAAAAATGAGCCCCAAAATGTTTTATCATCTCCTATTCCTGGATTTTTAATACATTAACCTAACTGTTTGTGTTGTACATGTGCATATGTATGTAATCAGTATCTTCCATAGATTCAATTTTCCAAAGTTAAAAGGGTGAAAATTAATTCCTTGTATGTGTATCCATGGCAACATTCAGCATTTATTTACCATAAAATATTGCAAAAAGGGGGGTGAACATGTCATATATCCCCCCAAAATTTGGATCAAACTAGAATTTCAATGCCTTTGAGTGATACCTTTTTAGAAACTGTTTTCTTAAATCTTCCTAATGATCAAATAAAAAATGGGTGTCTTTCGCCTCATTTTTTCGTAAAATCCAATCACAAAGTTCGTGCGATAAAAAGTTGGAAAAAAACATTACAATAATTGCCGGACCAATGTATGGTATGGACATGCAAATACGGACTGTCATACAGAAAACAGCCTATATTACATACATTACATAACCTTGATGTTCATATAAACCCAATACAAAGGCTATTTAAATACTCAGCTATCCAAAAATGAATTTTATTGCACACTAGCTCTCATATTTAAAAAATCCACAGGGGCCAAAATGCGAAACTACACACCTAACTGTGGAGTGCTACCTTAAGGTGAATTTTTTTCCCTCCTGCCTCAAATTTTTTTATGTTTTCTGTGTTCTACTAGTTGTTACGATGAAAATGGTACCTTAGTTTTTAAAATTGGTTCAGTAATAAAGATTTTATGAAGGTTAGCAGTTGGTGTTGAAACGCCACAAAAAGTGATTTTAAAATAAATGCTGGATCATAGTGAAAAACTTCAAGTCTGTCTCATTATAGGGGTAAATTTCTAAAACTTTTCCCTTTTTTTTATTTGAAATTATAAAATTGCCTTAAAAGAGGACAAATTGTACATGTTTTAGGTGTTTGAAAGCACTTATAGGTAATTTTTGCTGTAAATAGCATACCTAACCTTGGTTTAGAAGCTCTCAAGCAGGGTATAAATTTCTAACAGTACTGGCATCATTAAATTTAATTAATGCCAAATTATGATATAAAATCCTGCTAAAAATGTTTATTTGACTTATTCGCATTCAAAAATATAAAGCGATACATTCTGAGATTATCATATAAAGCGCAATCTTTGGTTACAAGGGCAAAGCTAACGGGGTACAAATTTAAGACCGCAACATGTCTAAGTGTCAAAATGTGTATATTTGGTTGCTAAGGACAGTAAACAATAAAATTAACATAAATTGCATTCCTAGCAGTTTTTTTACAATCAGAACTAAAACAAGAACACAAAAGACTAAAGATTTGTGGTCAATTTTAACTTTAAAAGTGCATTTCTGTGCTTTCTGATGTGCCATAAGGTAGCACTCCACAGTTAGAAAATAAAATTAAAAATGAGCCCCAAAATGTTTTATCATCTCCTATTCCTGGATTTTTAATACATTAACCTAACTGTTTGTGTTGTACATGTGCATATGTATGTAATCAGTATCTTCCATAGATTCAATTTTCCAAAGTTAAAAGGGTGAAAATTAATTCCTTGTATGTGTATCCATGGCAACATTCAGCATTTATTTACCATAAAATATTGCAAAAAGGGGGGTGAACATGTCATATATCCCCCCAAAATTTGGATCAAACTAGAATTTCAATGCCTTTGAGTGATACCTTTTTAGAAACTGTTTTCTTAAATCTTCCTAATGATCAAATAAAAAATGGGTGTCTTTCGCCTCATTTTTTCGTAAAATCCAATCACAAAGTTTGTGCGATAAAAAGTTGGAAAAAAACATTACAATAATTGCCGGACCAATGTATGGTATGGACATGCAAATACGGACTGTCATACAGAAAACAGCCTATATTACATACATTACATAACCTTGATGTTCATATAAACCCAATACAAAGGCTATTTAAATACTCAGCTATCCAAAAATGAATTTTATTGCACACTAGCTCTCATATTTAAAAAATCCACAGGGGCCAAAATGCGAAACTACACACCTAACTGTGGAGTGCTACCTTAAGGTGAATTTTTTTCCCTCCTGCCTCAAATTTTTTTATGTTTTCTGTGTTCTACTAGTTGTTACGATGAAAATGGTACCTTAGTTTTTAAAATTGGTTCAGTAATAAAGATTTTATGAAGGTTAGCAGTTGGTGTTGAAACGCCACAAAAAGTGATTTTAAAATAAATGCTGGATCATAGTGAAAAACTTCAAGTCTGTCTCATTATAGGGGTAAATTTCTAAAACTTTTCCCTTTTTTTTATTTTAAATTATAAAATTGCCTTAAAAGAGGACAAATTGTACATGTTTTAGGTGTTTGAAAGCACTTATAGGTAATTTTTGCTGTAAATAGCATACCTAACCTTGGTTTAGAAGCTCTCAAGCAGGGTATAAATTTCTAACAGTACTGGCATCATTAAATTTAATTAATGCCAAATTATGATATAAAATCCTGCTAAAAATGTTTATTTGACTTATTCGCATTCAAAAATATAAAGCGATACATTCTGAGATTATCATATAAAGCGCAATCTTTGGTTACAAGGGCAAAGCTAACGGGGTACAAATTTAAGACCGCAACATGTCTAAGTGTCAAAATGTGTATATTTGGTTGCTAAGGACAGTAAACAATAAAATTAACATAAATTGCATTCCTAGCAGTTTTTTTACAATCAGAACTAAAACAAGAACACAAAAGACTAAAGATTTGTGGTCAATTTTAACTTTAAAAGTGCATTTCTGTGCTTTCTGATGTGCCATAAGGTAGCACTCCACAGTTAGAAAATAAAATTAAAAATGAGCCCCAAAATGTTTTATCATCTCCTATTCCTGGATTTTTAATACATTAACCTAACTGTTTGTGTTGTACATGTGCATATGTATGTAATCAGTATCTTCCATAGATTCAATTTTCCAAAGTTAAAAGGGTGAAAATTAATTCCTTGTATGTGTATCCATGGCAACATTCAGCATTTATTTACCATAAAATATTGCAAAAAGGGGGGTGAACATGTCATATATCCCCCCAAAATTTGGATCAAACTAGAATTTCAATGCCTTTGAGTGATACCTTTTTAGAAACTGTTTTCTTAAATCTTCCTAATGATCAAATAAAAAATGGGTGTCTTTCGCCTCATTTTTTCGTAAAATCCAATCACAAAGTTCGTGCGATAAAAAGTTGGAAAAAAACATTACAATAATTGCCGGACCAATGTATGGTATGGACATGCAAATACGGACTGTCATACAGAAAACAGCCTATATTACATACATTACATAACCTTGATGTTCATATAAACCCAATACAAAGGCTATTTAAATACTCAGCTATCCAAAAATGAATTTTATTGCACACTAGCTCTCATATTTAAAAAATCCACAGGGGCCAAAATGCGAAACTACACACCTAACTGTGGAGTGCTACCTTAAGGTGAATTTTTTTCCCTCCTGCCTCAAATTTTTTTATGTTTTCTGTGTTCTACTAGTTGTTACGATGAAAATGGTACCTTAGTTTTTAAAATTGGTTCAGTAATAAAGATTTTATGAAGGTTAGCAGTTGGTGTTGAAACGCCACAAAAAGTGATTTTAAAATAAATGCTGGATCATAGTGAAAAACTTCAAGTCTGTCTCATTATAGGGGTAAATTTCTAAAACTTTTCCCTTTTTTTTATTTGAAATTATAAAATTGCCTTAAAAGAGGACAAATTGTACATGTTTTAGGTGTTTGAAAGCACTTATAGGTAATTTTTGCTGTAAATAGCATACCTAACCTTGGTTTAGAAGCTCTCAAGCAGGGTATAAATTTCTAACAGTACTGGCATCATTAAATTTAATTAATGCCAAATTATGATATAAAATCCTGCTAAAAATGTTTATTTGACTTATTCGCATTCAAAAATATAAAGCGATACATTCTGAGATTATCATATAAAGCGCAATCTTTGGTTACAAGGGCAAAGCTAACGGGGTACAAATTTAAGACCGCAACATGTCTAAGTGTCAAAATGTGTATATTTGGTTGCTAAGGACAGTAAACAATAAAATTAACATAAATTGCATTCCTAGCAGTTTTTTTACAATCAGAACTAAAACAAGAACACAAAAGACTAAAGATTTGTGGTCAATTTTAACTTTAAAAGTGCATTTCTGTGCTTTCTGATGTGCCATAAGGTAGCACTCCACAGTTAGAAAATAAAATTAAAAATGAGCCCCAAAATGTTTTATCATCTCCTATTCCTGGATTTTTAATACATTAACCTAACTGTTTGTGTTGTACATGTGCATATGTATGTAATCAGTATCTTCCATAGATTCAATTTTCCAAAGTTAAAAGGGTGAAAATTAATTCCTTGTATGTGTATCCATGGCAACATTCAGCATTTATTTACCATAAAATATTGCAAAAAGGGGGGTGAACATGTCATATATCCCCCCAAAATTTGGATCAAACTAGAATTTCAATGCCTTTGAGTGATACCTTTTTAGAAACTGTTTTCTTAAATCTTCCTAATGATCAAATAAAAAATGGGTGTCTTTCGCCTCATTTTTTCGTAAAATCCAATCACAAAGTTCGTGCGATAAAAAGTTGGAAAAAAACATTACAATAATTGCCGGACCAATGTATGGTATGGACATGCAAATACGGACTGTCATACAGAAAACAGCCTATATTACATACATTACATAACCTTGATGTTCATATAAACCCAATACAAAGGCTATTTAAATACTCAGCTATCCAAAAATGAATTTTATTGCACACTAGCTCTCATATTTAAAAAATCCACAGGGGCCAAAATGCGAAACTACACACCTAACTGTGGAGTGCTACCTTAAGGTGAATTTTTTTCCCTCCTGCCTCAAATTTTTTTATGTTTTCTGTGTTCTACTAGTTGTTACGATGAAAATGGTACCTTAGTTTTTAAAATTGGTTCAGTAATAAAGATTTTATGAAGGTTAGCAGTTGGTGTTGAAACGCCACAAAAAGTGATTTTAAAATAAATGCTGGATCATAGTGAAAAACTTCAAGTCTGTCTCATTATAGGGGTAAATTTCTAAAACTTTTCCCTTTTTTTTATTTGAAATTATAAAATTGCCTTAAAAGAGGACAAATTGTACATGTTTTAGGTGTTTGAAAGCACTTATAGGTAATTTTTGCTGTAAATAGCATACCTAACCTTGGTTTAGAAGCTCTCAAGCAGGGTATAAATTTCTAACAGTACTGGCATCATTAAATTTAATTAATGCCAAATTATGATATAAAATCCTGCTAAAAATGTTTATTTGACTTATTCGCATTCAAAAATATAAAGCGATACATTCTGAGATTATCATATAAAGCGCAATCTTTGGTTACAAGGGCAAAGCTAACGGGGTACAAATTTAAGACCGCAACATGTCTAAGTGTCAAAATGTGTATATTTGGTTGCTAAGGACAGTAAACAATAAAATTAACATAAATTGCATTCCTAGCAGTTTTTTTACAATCAGAACTAAAACAAGAACACAAAAGACTAAAGATTTGTGGTCAATTTTAACTTTAAAAGTGCATTTCTGTGCTTTCTGATGTGCCATAAGGTAGCACTCCACAGTTAGAAAATAAAATTAAAAATGAGCCCCAAAATGTTTTATCATCTCCTATTCCTGGATTTTTAATACATTAACCTAACTGTTTGTGTTGTACATGTGCATATGTATGTAATCAGTATCTTCCATAGATTCAATTTTCCAAAGTTAAAAGGGTGAAAATTAATTCCTTGTATGTGTATCCATGGCAACATTCAGCATTTATTTACCATAAAATATTGCAAAAAGGGGGGTGAACATGTCATATATCCCCCCAAAATTTGGATCAAACTAGAATTTCAATGCCTTTGAGTGATACCTTTTTAGAAACTGTTTTCTTAAATCTTCCTAATGATCAAATAAAAAATGGGTGTCTTTCGCCTCATTTTTTCGTAAAATCCAATCACAAAGTTCGTGCGATAAAAAGTTGGAAAAAAACATTACAATAATTGCCGGACCAATGTATGGTATGGACATGCAAATACGGACTGTCATACAGAAAACAGCCTATATTACATACATTACATAACCTTGATGTTCATATAAACCCAATACAAAGGCTATTTAAATACTCAGCTATCCAAAAATGAATTTTATTGCACACTAGCTCTCATATTTAAAAAATCCACAGGGGCCAAAATGCGAAACTACACACCTAACTGTGGAGTGCTACCTTAAGGTGAATTTTTTTCCCTCCTGCCTCAAATTTTTTTATGTTTTCTGTGTTCTACTAGTTGTTACGATGAAAATGGTACCTTAGTTTTTAAAATTGGTTCAGTAATAAAGATTTTATGAAGGTTAGCAGTTGGTGTTGAAACGCCACAAAAAGTGATTTTAAAATAAATGCTGGATCATAGTGAAAAACTTCAAGTCTGTCTCATTATAGGGGTAAATTTCTAAAACTTTTCCCTTTTTTTTATTTGAAATTATAAAATTGCCTTAAAAGAGGACAAATTGTACATGTTTTAGGTGTTTGAAAGCACTTATAGGTAATTTTTGCTGTAAATAGCATACCTAACCTTGGTTTAGAAGCTCTCAAGCAGGGTATAAATTTCTAACAGTACTGGCATCATTAAATTTAATTAATGCCAAATTATGATATAAAATCCTGCTAAAAATGTTTATTTGACTTATTCGCATTCAAAAATATAAAGCGATACATTCTGAGATTATCATATAAAGCGCAATCTTTGGTTACAAGGGCAAAGCTAACGGGGTACAAATTTAAGACCGCAACATGTCTAAGTGTCAAAATGTGTATATTTGGTTGCTAAGGACAGTAAACAATAAAATTAACATAAATTGCATTCCTAGCAGTTTTTTTACAATCAGAACTAAAACAAGAACACAAAAGACTAAAGATTTGTGGTCAATTTTAACTTTAAAAGTGCATTTCTGTGCTTTCTGATGTGCCATAAGGTAGCACTCCACAGTTAGAAAATAAAATTAAAAATGAGCCCCAAAATGTTTTATCATCTCCTATTCCTGGATTTTTAATACATTAACCTAACTGTTTGTGTTGTACATGTGCATATGTATGTAATCAGTATCTTCCATAGATTCAATTTTCCAAAGTTAAAAGGGTGAAAATTAATTCCTTGTATGTGTATCCATGGCAACATTCAGCATTTATTTACCATAAAATATTGCAAAAAGGGGGGTGAACATGTCATATATCCCCCCAAAATTTGGATCAAACTAGAATTTCAATGCCTTTGAGTGATACCTTTTTAGAAACTGTTTTCTTAAATCTTCCTAATGATCAAATAAAAAATGGGTGTCTTTCGCCTCATTTTTTCGTAAAATCCAATCACAAAGTTCGTGCGATAAAAAGTTGGAAAAAAACATTACAATAATTGCCGGACCAATGTATGGTATGGACATGCAAATACGGACTGTCATACAGAAAACAGCCTATATTACATACATTACATAACCTTGATGTTCATATAAACCCAATACAAAGGCTATTTAAATACTCAGCTATCCAAAAATGAATTTTATTGCACACTAGCTCTCATATTTAAAAAATCCACAGGGGCCAAAATGCGAAACTACACACCTAACTGTGGAGTGCTACCTTAAGGTGAATTTTTTTCCCTCCTGCCTCAAATTTTTTTATGTTTTCTGTGTTCTACTAGTTGTTACGATGAAAATGGTACCTTAGTTTTTAAAATTGGTTCAGTAATAAAGATTTTATGAAGGTTAGCAGTTGGTGTTGAAACGCCACAAAAAGTGATTTTAAAATAAATGCTGGATCATAGTGAAAAACTTCAAGTCTGTCTCATTATAGGGGTAAATTTCTAAAACTTTTCCCTTTTTTTTATTTGAAATTATAAAATTGCCTTAAAAGAGGACAAATTGTACATGTTTTAGGTGTTTGAAAGCACTTATAGGTAATTTTTGCTGTAAATAGCATACCTAACCTTGGTTTAGAAGCTCTCAAGCAGGGTATAAATTTCTAACAGTACTGGCATCATTAAATTTAATTAATGCCAAATTATGATATAAAATCCTGCTAAAAATGTTTATTTGACTTATTCGCATTCAAAAATATAAAGCGATACATTCTGAGATTATCATATAAAGCGCAATCTTTGGTTACAAGGGCAAAGCTAACGGGGTACAAATTTAAGACCGCAACATGTCTAAGTGTCAAAATGTGTATATTTGGTTGCTAAGGACAGTAAACAATAAAATTAACATAAATTGCATTCCTAGCAGTTTTTTTACAATCAGAACTAAAACAAGAACACAAAAGACTAAAGATTTGTGGTCAATTTTAACTTTAAAAGTGCATTTCTGTGCTTTCTGATGTGCCATAAGGTAGCACTCCACAGTTAGAAAATAAAATTAAAAATGAGCCCCAAAATGTTTTATCATCTCCTATTCCTGGATTTTTAATACATTAACCTAACTGTTTGTGTTGTACATGTGCATATGTATGTAATCAGTATCTTCCATAGATTCAATTTTCCAAAGTTAAAAGGGTGAAAATTAATTCCTTGTATGTGTATCCATGGCAACATTCAGCATTTATTTACCATAAAATATTGCAAAAAGGGGGGTGAACATGTCATATATCCCCCCAAAATTTGGATCAAACTAGAATTTCAATGCCTTTGAGTGATACCTTTTTAGAAACTGTTTTCTTAAATCTTCCTAATGATCAAATAAAAAATGGGTGTCTTTCGCCTCATTTTTTCGTAAAATCCAATCACAAAGTTCGTGCGATAAAAAGTTGGAAAAAAACATTACAATAATTGCCGGACCAATGTATGGTATGGACATGCAAATACGGACTGTCATACAGAAAACAGCCTATATTACATACATTACATAACCTTGATGTTCATATAAACCCAATACAAAGGCTATTTAAATACTCAGCTATCCAAAAATGAATTTTATTGCACACTAGCTCTCATATTTAAAAAATCCACAGGGGCCAAAATGCGAAACTACACACCTAACTGTGGAGTGCTACCTTAAGGTGAATTTTTTTCCCTCCTGCCTCAAATTTTTTTATGTTTTCTGTGTTCTACTAGTTGTTACGATGAAAATGGTACCTTAGTTTTTAAAATTGGTTCAGTAATAAAGATTTTATGAAGGTTAGCAGTTGGTGTTGAAACGCCACAAAAAGTGATTTTAAAATAAATGCTGGATCATAGTGAAAAACTTCAAGTCTGTCTCATTATAGGGGTAAATTTCTAAAACTTTTCCCTTTTTTTTATTTGAAATTATAAAATTGCCTTAAAAGAGGACAAATTGTACATGTTTTAGGTGTTTGAAAGCACTTATAGGTAATTTTTGCTGTAAATAGCATACCTAACCTTGGTTTAGAAGCTCTCAAGCAGGGTATAAATTTCTAACAGTACTGGCATCATTAAATTTAATTAATGCCAAATTATGATATAAAATCCTGCTAAAAATGTTTATTTGACTTATTCGCATTCAAAAATATAAAGCGATACATTCTGAGATTATCATATAAAGCGCAATCTTTGGTTACAAGGGCAAAGCTAACGGGGTACAAATTTAAGACCGCAACATGTCTAAGTGTCAAAATGTGTATATTTGGTTGCTAAGGACAGTAAACAATAAAATTAACATAAATTGCATTCCTAGCAGTTTTTTTACAATCAGAACTAAAACAAGAACACAAAAGACTAAAGATTTGTGGTCAATTTTAACTTTAAAAGTGCATTTCTGTGCTTTCTGATGTGCCATAAGGTAGCACTCCACAGTTAGAAAATAAAATTAAAAATGAGCCCCAAAATGTTTTATCATCTCCTATTCCTGGATTTTTAATACATTAACCTAACTGTTTGTGTTGTACATGTGCATATGTATGTAATCAGTATCTTCCATAGATTCAATTTTCCAAAGTTAAAAGGGTGAAAATTAATTCCTTGTATGTGTATCCATGGCAACATTCAGCATTTATTTACCATAAAATATTGCAAAAAGGGGGGTGAACATGTCATATATCCCCCCAAAATTTGGATCAAACTAGAATTTCAATGCCTTTGAGTGATACCTTTTTAGAAACTGTTTTCTTAAATCTTCCTAATGATCAAATAAAAAATGGGTGTCTTTCGCCTCATTTTTTCGTAAAATCCAATCACAAAGTTCGTGCGATAAAAAGTTGGAAAAAAACATTACAATAATTGCCGGACCAATGTATGGTATGGACATGCAAATACGGACTGTCATACAGAAAACAGCCTATATTACATACATTACATAACCTTGATGTTCATATAAACCCAATACAAAGGCTATTTAAATACTCAGCTATCCAAAAATGAATTTTATTGCACACTAGCTCTCATATTTAAAAAATCCACAGGGGCCAAAATGCGAAACTACACACCTAACTGTGGAGTGCTACCTTAAGGTGAATTTTTTTCCCTCCTGCCTCAAATTTTTTTATGTTTTCTGTGTTCTACTAGTTGTTACGATGAAAATGGTACCTTAGTTTTTAAAATTGGTTCAGTAATAAAGATTTTATGAAGGTTAGCAGTTGGTGTTGAAACGCCACAAAAAGTGATTTTAAAATAAATGCTGGATCATAGTGAAAAACTTCAAGTCTGTCTCATTATAGGGGTAAATTTCTAAAACTTTTCCCTTTTTTTTATTTGAAATTATAAAATTGCCTTAAAAGAGGACAAATTGTACATGTTTTAGGTGTTTGAAAGCACTTATAGGTAATTTTTGCTGTAAATAGCATACCTAACCTTGGTTTAGAAGCTCTCAAGCAGGGTATAAATTTCTAACAGTACTGGCATCATTAAATTTAATTAATGCCAAATTATGATATAAAATCCTGCTAAAAATGTTTATTTGACTTATTCGCATTCAAAAATATAAAGCGATACATTCTGAGATTATCATATAAAGCGCAATCTTTGGTTACAAGGGCAAAGCTAACGGGGTACAAATTTAAGACCGCAACATGTCTAAGTGTCAAAATGTGTATATTTGGTTGCTAAGGACAGTAAACAATAAAATTAACATAAATTGCATTCCTAGCAGTTTTTTTACAATCAGAACTAAAACAAGAACACAAAAGACTAAAGATTTGTGGTCAATTTTAACTTTAAAAGTGCATTTCTGTGCTTTCTGATGTGCCATAAGGTAGCACTCCACAGTTAGAAAATAAAATTAAAAATGAGCCCCAAAATGTTTTATCATCTCCTATTCCTGGATTTTTAATACATTAACCTAACTGTTTGTGTTGTACATGTGCATATGTATGTAATCAGTATCTTCCATAGATTCAATTTTCCAAAGTTAAAAGGGTGAAAATTAATTCCTTGTATGTGTATCCATGGCAACATTCAGCATTTATTTACCATAAAATATTGCAAAAAGGGGGGTGAACATGTCATATATCCCCCCAAAATTTGGATCAAACTAGAATTTCAATGC
This sequence comes from Mytilus edulis, assembly GCF_963676685.1. NCBI lineage: Eukaryota > Metazoa > Mollusca > Bivalvia > Mytilida > Mytilidae > Mytilus > Mytilus edulis. The sequence continues at coordinate 115,792,099 of NC_092344.1, read as the reverse complement.
CTTTGAGTGATACCTTTTTAGAAACTGTTTTCTTAAATCTTCCTAATGATCAAATAAAAAATGGGTGTCTTTCGCCTCATTTTTTCGTAAAATCCAATCACAAAGTTCGTGCGATAAAAAGTTGGAAAAAAACATTACAATAATTGCCGGACCAATGTATGGTATGGACATGCAAATACGGACTGTCATACAGAAAACAGCCTATATTACATACATTACATAACCTTGATGTTCATATAAACCCAATACAAAGGCTATTTAAATACTCAGCTATCCAAAAATGAATTTTATTGCACACTAGCTCTCATATTTAAAAAATCCACAGGGGCCAAAATGCGAAACTACACACCTAACTGTGGAGTGCTACCTTAAGGTGAATTTTTTTCCCTCCTGCCTCAAATTTTTTTATGTTTTCTGTGTTCTACTAGTTGTTACGATGAAAATGGTACCTTAGTTTTTAAAATTGGTTCAGTAATAAAGATTTTATGAAGGTTAGCAGTTGGTGTTGAAACGCCACAAAAAGTGATTTTAAAATAAATGCTGGATCATAGTGAAAAACTTCAAGTCTGTCTCATTATAGGGGTAAATTTCTAAAACTTTTCCCTTTTTTTTATTTGAAATTATAAAATTGCCTTAAAAGAGGACAAATTGTACATGTTTTAGGTGTTTGAAAGCACTTATAGGTAATTTTTGCTGTAAATAGCATACCTAACCTTGGTTTAGAAGCTCTCAAGCAGGGTATAAATTTCTAACAGTACTGGCATCATTAAATTTAATTAATGCCAAATTATGATATAAAATCCTGCTAAAAATGTTTATTTGACTTATTCGCATTCAAAAATATAAAGCGATACATTCTGAGATTATCATATAAAGCGCAATCTTTGGTTACAAGGGCAAAGCTAACGGGGTACAAATTTAAGACCGCAACATGTCTAAGTGTCAAAATGTGTATATTTGGTTGCTAAGGACAGTAAACAATAAAATTAACATAAATTGCATTCCTAGCAGTTTTTTTACAATCAGAACTAAAACAAGAACACAAAAGACTAAAGATTTGTGGTCAATTTTAACTTTAAAAGTGCATTTCTGTGCTTTCTGATGTGCCATAAGGTAGCACTCCACAGTTAGAAAATAAAATTAAAAATGAGCCCCAAAATGTTTTATCATCTCCTATTCCTGGATTTTTAATACATTAACCTAACTGTTTGTGTTGTACATGTGCATATGTATGTAATCAGTATCTTCCATAGATTCAATTTTCCAAAGTTAAAAGGGTGAAAATTAATTCCTTGTATGTGTATCCATGGCAACATTCAGCATTTATTTACCATAAAATATTGCAAAAAGGGGGGTGAACATGTCATATATCCCCCCAAAATTTGGATCAAACTAGAATTTCAATGCCTTTGAGTGATACCTTTTTAGAAACTGTTTTCTTAAATCTTCCTAATGATCAAATAAAAAATGGGTGTCTTTCGCCTCATTTTTTCGTAAAATCCAATCACAAAGTTCGTGCGATAAAAAGTTGGAAAAAAACATTACAATAATTGCCGGACCAATGTATGGTATGGACATGCAAATACGGACTGTCATACAGAAAACAGCCTATATTACATACATTACATAACCTTGATGTTCATATAAACCCAATACAAAGGCTATTTAAATACTCAGCTATCCAAAAATGAATTTTATTGCACACTAGCTCTCATATTTAAAAAATCCACAGGGGCCAAAATGCGAAACTACACACCTAACTGTGGAGTGCTACCTTAAGGTGAATTTTTTTCCCTCCTGCCTCAAATTTTTTTATGTTTTCTGTGTTCTACTAGTTGTTACGATGAAAATGGTACCTTAGTTTTTAAAATTGGTTCAGTAATAAAGATTTTATGAAGGTTAGCAGTTGGTGTTGAAACGCCACAAAAAGTGATTTTAAAATAAATGCTGGATCATAGTGAAAAACTTCAAGTCTGTCTCATTATAGGGGTAAATTTCTAAAACTTTTCCCTTTTTTTTATTTGAAATTATAAAATTGCCTTAAAAGAGGACAAATTGTACATGTTTTAGGTGTTTGAAAGCACTTATAGGTAATTTTTGCTGTAAATAGCATACCTAACCTTGGTTTAGAAGCTCTCAAGCAGGGTATAAATTTCTAACAGTACTGGCATCATTAAATTTAATTAATGCCAAATTATGATATAAAATCCTGCTAAAAATGTTTATTTGACTTATTCGCATTCAAAAATATAAAGCGATACATTCTGAGATTATCATATAAAGCGCAATCTTTGGTTACAAGGGCAAAGCTAACGGGGTACAAATTTAAGACCGCAACATGTCTAAGTGTCAAAATGTGTATATTTGGTTGCTAAGGACAGTAAACAATAAAATTAACATAAATTGCATTCCTAGCAGTTTTTTTACAATCAGAACTAAAACAAGAACACAAAAGACTAAAGATTTGTGGTCAATTTTAACTTTAAAAGTGCATTTCTGTGCTTTCTGATGTGCCATAAGGTAGCACTCCACAGTTAGAAAATAAAATTAAAAATGAGCCCCAAAATGTTTTATCATCTCCTATTCCTGGATTTTTAATACATTAACCTAACTGTTTGTGTTGTACATGTGCATATGTATGTAATCAGTATCTTCCATAGATTCAATTTTCCAAAGTTAAAAGGGTGAAAATTAATTCCTTGTATGTGTATCCATGGCAACATTCAGCATTTATTTACCATAAAATATTGCAAAAAGGGGGGTGAACATGTCATATATCCCCCCAAAATTTGGATCAAACTAGAATTTCAATGCCTTTGAGTGATACCTTTTTAGAAACTGTTTTCTTAAATCTTCCTAATGATCAAATAAAAAATGGGTGTCTTTCGCCTCATTTTTTCGTAAAATCCAATCACAAAGTTCGTGCGATAAAAAGTTGGAAAAAAACATTACAATAATTGCCGGACCAATGTATGGTATGGACATGCAAATACGGACTGTCATACAGAAAACAGCCTATATTACATACATTACATAACCTTGATGTTCATATAAACCCAATACAAAGGCTATTTAAATACTCAGCTATCCAAAAATGAATTTTATTGCACACTAGCTCTCATATTTAAAAAATCCACAGGGGCCAAAATGCGAAACTACACACCTAACTGTGGAGTGCTACCTTAAGGTGAATTTTTTTCCCTCCTGCCTCAAATTTTTTTATGTTTTCTGTGTTCTACTAGTTGTTACGATGAAAATGGTACCTTAGTTTTTAAAATTGGTTCAGTAATAAAGATTTTATGAAGGTTAGCAGTTGGTGTTGAAACGCCACAAAAAGTGATTTTAAAATAAATGCTGGATCATAGTGAAAAACTTCAAGTCTGTCTCATTATAGGGGTAAATTTCTAAAACTTTTCCCTTTTTTTTATTTGAAATTATAAAATTGCCTTAAAAGAGGACAAATTGTACATGTTTTAGGTGTTTGAAAGCACTTATAGGTAATTTTTGCTGTAAATAGCATACCTAACCTTGGTTTAGAAGCTCTCAAGCAGGGTATAAATTTCTAACAGTACTGGCATCATTAAATTTAATTAATGCCAAATTATGATATAAAATCCTGCTAAAAATGTTTATTTGACTTATTCGCATTCAAAAATATAAAGCGATACATTCTGAGATTATCATATAAAGCGCAATCTTTGGTTACAAGGGCAAAGCTAACGGGGTACAAATTTAAGACCGCAACATGTCTAAGTGTCAAAATGTGTATATTTGGTTGCTAAGGACAGTAAACAATAAAATTAACATAAATTGCATTCCTAGCAGTTTTTTTACAATCAGAACTAAAACAAGAACACAAAAGACTAAAGATTTGTGGTCAATTTTAACTTTAAAAGTGCATTTCTGTGCTTTCTGATGTGCCATAAGGTAGCACTCCACAGTTAGAAAATAAAATTAAAAATGAGCCCCAAAATGTTTTATCATCTCCTATTCCTGGATTTTTAATACATTAACCTAACTGTTTGTGTTGTACATGTGCATATGTATGTAATCAGTATCTTCCATAGATTCAATTTTCCAAAGTTAAAAGGGTGAAAATTAATTCCTTGTATGTGTATCCATGGCAACATTCAGCATTTATTTACCATAAAATATTGCAAAAAGGGGGGTGAACATGTCATATATCCCCCCAAAATTTGGATCAAACTAGAATTTCAATGCCTTTGAGTGATACCTTTTTAGAAACTGTTTTCTTAAATCTTCCTAATGATCAAATAAAAAATGGGTGTCTTTCGCCTCATTTTTTCGTAAAATCCAATCACAAAGTTCGTGCGATAAAAAGTTGGAAAAAAACATTACAATAATTGCCGGACCAATGTATGGTATGGACATGCAAATACGGACTGTCATACAGAAAACAGCCTATATTACATACATTACATAACCTTGATGTTCATATAAACCCAATACAAAGGCTATTTAAATACTCAGCTATCCAAAAATGAATTTTATTGCACACTAGCTCTCATATTTAAAAAATCCACAGGGGCCAAAATGCGAAACTACACACCTAACTGTGGAGTGCTACCTTAAGGTGAATTTTTTTCCCTCCTGCCTCAAATTTTTTTATGTTTTCTGTGTTCTACTAGTTGTTACGATGAAAATGGTACCTTAGTTTTTAAAATTGGTTCAGTAATAAAGATTTTATGAAGGTTAGCAGTTGGTGTTGAAACGCCACAAAAAGTGATTTTAAAATAAATGCTGGATCATAGTGAAAAACTTCAAGTCTGTCTCATTATAGGGGTAAATTTCTAAAACTTTTCCCTTTTTTTTATTTGAAATTATAAAATTGCCTTAAAAGAGGACAAATTGTACATGTTTTAGGTGTTTGAAAGCACTTATAGGTAATTTTTGCTGTAAATAGCATACCTAACCTTGGTTTAGAAGCTCTCAAGCAGGGTATAAATTTCTAACAGTACTGGCATCATTAAATTTAATTAATGCCAAATTATGATATAAAATCCTGCTAAAAATGTTTATTTGACTTATTCGCATTCAAAAATATAAAGCGATACATTCTGAGATTATCATATAAAGCGCAATCTTTGGTTACAAGGGCAAAGCTAACGGGGTACAAATTTAAGACCGCAACATGTCTAAGTGTCAAAATGTGTATATTTGGTTGCTAAGGACAGTAAACAATAAAATTAACATAAATTGCATTCCTAGCAGTTTTTTTACAATCAGAACTAAAACAAGAACACAAAAGACTAAAGATTTGTGGTCAATTTTAACTTTAAAAGTGCATTTCTGTGCTTTCTGATGTGCCATAAGGTAGCACTCCACAGTTAGAAAATAAAATTAAAAATGAGCCCCAAAATGTTTTATCATCTCCTATTCCTGGATTTTTAATACATTAACCTAACTGTTTGTGTTGTACATGTGCATATGTATGTAATCAGTATCTTCCATAGATTCAATTTTCCAAAGTTAAAAGGGTGAAAATTAATTCCTTGTATGTGTATCCATGGCAACATTCAGCATTTATTTACCATAAAATATTGCAAAAAGGGGGGTGAACATGTCATATATCCCCCCAAAATTTGGATCAAACTAGAATTTCAATGCCTTTGAGTGATACCTTTTTAGAAACTGTTTTCTTAAATCTTCCTAATGATCAAATAAAAAATGGGTGTCTTTCGCCTCATTTTTTCGTAAAATCCAATCACAAAGTTCGTGCGATAAAAAGTTGGAAAAAAACATTACAATAATTGCCGGACCAATGTATGGTATGGACATGCAAATACGGACTGTCATACAGAAAACAGCCTATATTACATACATTACATAACCTTGATGTTCATATAAACCCAATACAAAGGCTATTTAAATACTCAGCTATCCAAAAATGAATTTTATTGCACACTAGCTCTCATATTTAAAAAATCCACAGGGGCCAAAATGCGAAACTACACACCTAACTGTGGAGTGCTACCTTAAGGTGAATTTTTTTCCCTCCTGCCTCAAATTTTTTTATGTTTTCTGTGTTCTACTAGTTGTTACGATGAAAATGGTACCTTAGTTTTTAAAATTGGTTCAGTAATAAAGATTTTATGAAGGTTAGCAGTTGGTGTTGAAACGCCACAAAAAGTGATTTTAAAATAAATGCTGGATCATAGTGAAAAACTTCAAGTCTGTCTCATTATAGGGGTAAATTTCTAAAACTTTTCCCTTTTTTTTATTTGAAATTATAAAATTGCCTTAAAAGAGGACAAATTGTACATGTTTTAGGTGTTTGAAAGCACTTATAGGTAATTTTTGCTGTAAATAGCATACCTAACCTTGGTTTAGAAGCTCTCAAGCAGGGTATAAATTTCTAACAGTACTGGCATCATTAAATTTAATTAATGCCAAATTATGATATAAAATCCTGCTAAAAATGTTTATTTGACTTATTCGCATTCAAAAATATAAAGCGATACATTCTGAGATTATCATATAAAGCGCAATCTTTGGTTACAAGGGCAAAGCTAACGGGGTACAAATTTAAGACCGCAACATGTCTAAGTGTCAAAATGTGTATATTTGGTTGCTAAGGACAGTAAACAATAAAATTAACATAAATTGCATTCCTAGCAGTTTTTTTACAATCAGAACTAAAACAAGAACACAAAAGACTAAAGATTTGTGGTCAATTTTAACTTTAAAAGTGCATTTCTGTGCTTTCTGATGTGCCATAAGGTAGCACTCCACAGTTAGAAAATAAAATTAAAAATGAGCCCCAAAATGTTTTATCATCTCCTATTCCTGGATTTTTAATACATTAACCTAACTGTTTGTGTTGTACATGTGCATATGTATGTAATCAGTATCTTCCATAGATTCAATTTTCCAAAGTTAAAAGGGTGAAAATTAATTCCTTGTATGTGTATCCATGGCAACATTCAGCATTTATTTACCATAAAATATTGCAAAAAGGGGGGTGAACATGTCATATATCCCCCCAAAATTTGGATCAAACTAGAATTTCAATGCCTTTGAGTGATACCTTTTTAGAAACTGTTTTCTTAAATCTTCCTAATGATCAAATAAAAAATGGGTGTCTTTCGCCTCATTTTTTCGTAAAATCCAATCACAAAGTTCGTGCGATAAAAAGTTGGAAAAAAACATTACAATAATTGCCGGACCAATGTATGGTATGGACATGCAAATACGGACTGTCATACAGAAAACAGCCTATATTACATACATTACATAACCTTGATGTTCATATAAACCCAATACAAAGGCTATTTAAATACTCAGCTATCCAAAAATGAATTTTATTGCACACTAGCTCTCATATTTAAAAAATCCACAGGGGCCAAAATGCGAAACTACACACCTAACTGTGGAGTGCTACCTAAACATGACTAATTAAAGAAAAAGATTTGCCTACATAAACCTTTTCCGCGACGTGCAGGGGTTGTTCTCGTGTCGAACGATATAAGTCTAACTTTAATTTTAAACTAGAACACACCCGCGAAATCGAGGGCTTTCAGAGCGTAGTTTAAAGTATGTAAAGTGTTGTTGGAAGAATTTTGTAAAATATTGAATGACTGGAGAATTTCAGCAAAAGTATCTTAAGTCATAGGTTATTGGGGACAGGAAAATGTTTTTTTTATCCCTCCTCCTTTATTTCTAAAATTCCCAATTTTTGGTTTTCTATCAATTTCAATATGAACATACATTTATCATACATTTAGTATGTTATGAAAATTTAAGTAAGGATCCTGTAATTCAGTGGTTGTCGTTTGTTTATGTGTTACATATTTGTTTTTCGTTCATTTTTTTAAACATAAATAAGGCAGCTAGTTTTCTGGTTTGAATTGTTTTACATTGTCAGTTCGGGGCCTTTTAAAGCTGAGTGTGCGGTATGGGCTTTGCTCGTTGTTGAAGGTCGTACGGTTACCTATATTTGTTTTAAATTTCTGTGTCATATTGGTCTCTTGTGGAGAGTTGTCTCAACATGGCAATCATACCACATCTTCTTTTTTTTTTGTAATCAATGAAAGCGACACACAAAATGAGGTCTTCTCGTTTTATAGTATAGATATGATGACGAAGTATTGTTTTCGGTGGCTTTGGATCAATGAAACGAGACTTGAGCAGATATTCTTAATCTAGTAATACATTTCCTATATGCTCAAAAAGTCGCATTATTGACAAATATTTTTCAAAACTACACTTGAATGTTACATAAGTTCGTAGTTTATTATCTTTATGTATATCTAGCTGTTTTTTTCTTTTCCACAATACAATATAGTATCCCTTAACAATCTAACTACAGTGTCGATATATTTTGCTGGTATATGTTTTTTTTATACAAGACATTTTTTTCCCCTTTAAAACATTAATTGTTACATTCCAAGAAGGCTTCTTTTGTTTCAATAGCTTTCTACAACAACCGTTTTTTACAAGGGAAATGAGGAATCAATACTTTCTAAACGATGCCAATCTCCATAATGCAGTGGAAAACGAAACTGCAAAGTGTGTACTGTTTATATGATAACTTCAATGTTTAGACATAGATTAGCCTGTGAAATAAGGCTTGTTATACGAAATATGTCATTTTGATCCTTTTGTTATGCGCTCTTATATCACTCAACATTGAGATTTGGAACAGAAATAAAAGCAATGTAAATGTGTTGGCCAAAATGATTAGATAAGCAACTGAAATGGTTACGGATATTGCATTTCTACTCATGGTTTAAATATACTTGAAAAGGTATGATATACGCCACAGGACAGCAAACCGTACGACACAAAAAAAAACAAACCAGATGACGTGCATGTAATCAAATCAAATAGTAAAACATGCCCTCTTACAAAAATATAGTAATACATTATGATCTGACATGTTCAGTTGTGAGAAGACTGTCGATTGAATAAAATAAATCACTTGTGGCTGCACATTTTCAATTAACTTCAAAATATTTGTAATTAGTCTATTAATAGTATTAGTTGATTGCATCTTAAGTGGTGTTGTCAATCAAATAATTTAGTTTTCAGGTGTTTGACAAGTCGGTGAATAGCAAAAATAAACATAACATTGAAAGAATTTTTGGTTCATTTGGCCATCATTATTGAATTTATTTTAAACTTTGGTCTACAAATTTGAACCAATTGAAGTCATCATTGGCTTGACGGTTTGAAAGATACATCCTCCATAATCTGGATGTTCCGTAGTTTCTTTCAGGAAATTGGATGTTTATTGGGATAGCAAACGCTTAACTAGAATAAGGTTAAATGAATACAGGAGTCAATGGCGTCAAAGATGATCCATAAAACACGATTTAAACATCAGGGCAGATGATATCAATATAAAATAACATTGATTGTCCAATGAAAATAATATCAACGTACTCAAATGAAATAAGATGCCACTAAAGTTACTTTTTTGAAGCTTTACTGCTGATGTTTAACAATTGTCTTATTACTAAGACAATACAAATAATGCTTTCTTATCAAACTATATCTCTCTAAAATGTCTTTAAAGAACATTGAATGTCTTCATTTTAACAAAAAGTTTGGATAGTATACAACTATGTGCCACAAACATAAGATCTATTGATCATGTGGGTATTTTAGATTTTAGATTAATCCCAACAAAACACTTCATACATTTCAATAAATAATAAATTTCAATCAAAGGAAATGTACAATTTTCTGAAATATCGCCCTTGAGTCTCTGACAATTCACAGGTATTCAATGGGCTACGTAGGAGATCAGCTGATTTATTTGCAAAGTGTTTTAACACAAAGTTTTTAATCGTGCAGGTGCATAACATTTTCAACAAGATTTATAAAATTGATATATACCGTATATCCTTTTCGTAATAAATACTATCAACAATTTATATTTTTTGTTTTTTTTGTTTTTAAATATCACATAAGAGTGCTCAAGTATAAATTATTACTTACTTAATAAATATGTATGCTGAGATGGTAGCATATTTCTCCTGGAATATTTTAAAATTGAACTTTCCATGAATACGTCAAAATGTCTAAGAAATAGGATAATACATTGAACTCCATGATGTTCATATCTTGATGACTCTTGCATATTGACAATTAAACAATGTTTACAGATAGTCTGAAAAATTTAATTGAGTGCTGAAATAGAACATTCATCCGATCTCTTGAAACGCAGAAAAAGAGAAATTAGAGAAAATTATATTTACAGTACTTTTAAGAATTTGAAGATTTGTAACGGATTGGATTGATTCAATCGAGTCGCACATGCGACAAGAATATTTCACCGATACTGCAATGTCAATCAAATACAAACGATAACTACTGAACATCAGATTCCTGACTTAGGACATGTGCAAACATATGCATATTCATGATGATATTTCCCGCGATCTGTGAAAACAGTTTTTTCTTTTCCCTTACCGAAAGATCTGCGCATAGTCAAGAAGTCGCCAAACATGATGGACGAGACCAAGGGGGATCTTCCTGATTTAATGTTTAGGTTTGACTAGGCTACATGGATTTGAAACTCAAGGGTATTGCTCAGAAGGTTACACTATCTAATTGTGAAGAAGTTGCGTCTCAAATTCGGCATGCTCTTTTAGATATAAATATATAAATTTTATTTGACGATGTATGGGTTGTGCTCGTGCTTACTATGCATGATATTCTTGTCATTGAATGTTAAAACCAAACACGATTTACCTGACCCTTAAAACGAATTTTACTAAATTGTGTAAAGTTTTTTTTTCTTCAAAATTGTGAAACAGCAATGTTAAACAATCATTAAAACTTGAGTGCCATGAAGATGTGGGTAAATAATAAGGACAGTTTGCAAATAATGCTCATGCAGAATTCACCACATAATCTGTAAAATGTATTGTTTCTCGTCATTGACGTTCCAAAAATAGGCTGATAATTTGAACCTTTTATATGTTTTAAAAAATTGATATAAAAAATCAATCCGAAAAAAAGAATTGACCGGTAATCTATATGAAAAATAGCCTTTATCTTTGCATGTTTTTCTAAGCTTATGTGTACTACGTACTACACATTGTATTAACTTGTCAATGGTTCAGTTTACTAACTTTGCTTTCCTGCCAAAATAAAAATAATTAACTAAATTTAAATTTTCAGTTTAGGATAGACCATTCAAATTGTAATGCAGAAAATAATGAAATAATTAATTGCTCGAAAGTTAATTGAAAGATATCTATACATTCAAGTATTGTCTGCATGGTGAAAATGAATTTTGATGGATGTGATTTATTTCAGTCTTGTTTTAGAAAATATTACTGTCACATTCATTTGTCAAATAGAAGAGAAAACATATAATCTCAACAAAACCAACAACTACTGTGCAGAGAAATTGAATTTTGATGTTTATGTTAACAAAAAGAACGAAACGATTTCGTGCCTATGTGATATTAATAGTCTAGTGTTTACAATAACATCTCAAAATGCATGCATCTATTTCTATGTTACATTATATAGTAATTATGTTTTCAAAATAAAATAGCGTGATGCTTTTAATGCGTGGAATACGTTTTTGCAGAAGGAAATTGAATGCCATACAAAATAGACTGTTCCATATAAACTACAAAAGCATGAAATATGTTCTAGTAATATAACAAAAATAATGATGCAAATGATACGCAGATGAATATCAAAGTCATTTTTATCAGTGACATTGCATGTCTTTAACAATCAAACTATATTCATTAATGTTTTTCTCTCTCTCATTTTCTCTCATCTTGCCCTCTTTTGACTGAGAAAAAACAGAAGCGAGAGGCAGCGGACGAGTGCCCTTGTAAATATAAAAAAGAATATGTGGTATGATTGCCAATGAGACAACTGTCCACAAGAGACCAAAATGACACAGACATTAACAACTATATAGGTCACCGTACGGCCTTCAACAATGAGCAAAGTCAATACCGCATAGTCACCTATAAAAGGTCCCGATATGACAACATAAAACAATTCAAACGAGAAAACTAACGGCCTTGTTTATATAAAAAAAATTAACGAAAAACAAATATGTAACACATAAACAAACGACAACCACTGAATTACAGGCTCCTGACTTGGGACAGGCACATACATAAATAATGTGGCGGGGTTAAACATGTTAGCGGGATCCAAACCCTAAACATTTCTCATCACTAAGCGTCCATCGTCCGTCGTCGGTGACATTTACAAAAATCTACCATGAAACTACTGGGCAAAATTTAAACCTAACTTGGCCACAATGATTATTGGGATATCCAGTTTTAAAAAAATGTGTCCGATGACTCAGTCTGTCAACCAAGGTGGCCGTCATGTCTAAAAAAGATCATAGGGGTAAAATTATGCTAGTTTTGTTTGTGAACCGTTATAGATATTGAAAATTTGACCAAGGTAAAAATGTTGAGCTATGCCAATTGATCATATACGTTAAAACTTTCAAACTTTCAGACGACTTTTATTGGAGTAATTTCTTTTTGATTAAAAATCTTACCATTTTTCAAAATTTGTCTTATAATTATTTTAAAGAGTAAAATCGATCGAGAGAAACTGTAGATTGAAAAAATGATCAGCACGGCAAGTTCTGCAAAAAAGTCGTCATAGTCAAAATCGTCAGTCGACTCTGTATAAGAGTTATTGACCTTTGGTTACAATTTTTACGATTTTTACGTTATTGCCATGTATCTTAAAACAGTTATCATAGATAGAAATTTGAAATCACAAACAAATTATTAGAAGGGAAATTTCGACTTACAAAAGATATTTTGTTTATTTAGTTAGCAGACTGACACTGTTTATAGGAGCAATTTCCCTTCAATGGGGATTTTTTATCCCTCTTTTGTGTTGTGAAGAAAAACTAAAGAAGATAGAGTTACTAAACAGACTAAATTATAAGCAATGCAAGATTAATGAAACAGAGATTTTATTCATGAATTCTATTCTCGGCTACAATTTTGGAGAGTGTCTTTTGTTGAAGACGCACAAAGACATAGGTGAGCGACACAGGCTCTTTCTAGTCTCTACTTTTGTAAACTTGCAAGTGTTCATAGGCAGATAAATGGAAACTACGAATTTTGAATGGAAAAATGTCTGAAATATTAGGCTTTGTTTTGTGTGAGTCGGGATGGTATAGAAATGCAGCGTATGTAGTAACAAATGTACTAAGCTCAAAATTATGCAACAGCTAGAGAACGAACGAAGGATTAGTATGCATTAAAAAAACGTTTACAAAAACACGAAAACAATTAAGGAATGACAAATTTTGTTAGATAAGAAGTAAATCATATAAACCTCCAAAGAAGATAAAATACATCGACATAACAAACATCTTACGGTGTACCTGTATAACTTTTACATAGTTAACATTTCTTCATTGTTATCTTTTTTTCAACGAGTGTTGAGGAAGATACAAAATTTGAGTTCGTTGAGGTGGAAAACGTTTTTCATATCCGTATCTATTATAATAAGACAATCAAAATTCATATTTCGAAGAAAGACATCATAAAGACAAAATGAAAACTGACAATACTGGTACAAAACGTAAAAACACAACACACGAACAAAATGAAAACAGACAACAAAAGGACAAACACCAAACAGATAACACGAGGACCAAAGACATACGACAACACACAGACAAAAAAGGACATACACCAAACAGATAACACGAGGACCAAAGACATACGACAACACACAGACATAAAATGACAAACACCAAACAGATAACACGAGGACCAAAGACATACGACAACACACAGACAAAAAAGGACAAACACCAAACAGATAACACGAGGACCAAAGACATACGACAACACACAGACATAAAAGGACAAACACCAAACAGATAACACGAGGACCAAAGACATTTGACAACACAGGGACAAAAAAGGACAAACACCAAACAGATAACACGAGGAACAAAGACATACGACAACACACCGACAAAAAAGGACAAACACCAAACAGATAACACGAGGACCAAAGACATACGACAACACACGGACAAAAAAGGACAAACACCAAACAGATAACACGAGGACCAAATACATACGACAACACACGGACAAAAAAGGACAAACACCAAACAGATCACACGAGGACCAAAGACATACGACAACACACCGACAAAAAAGGACAAACACCAAACAGATAACACGAGGACCAAAGACATACGACAACACACAGACAAAAAAGGACAAACACCAAACAGATAACACGAGGACCAAAGACATACGACAACACACCGACAAAAAAGGACAAACACCAAACAGATAACACGAGGACCAAAGACATACGACAACACACGGACATTAAAGGACAAACACCAAACAGATAACACGAAGACCAAAGACATACGACAACACACAGACAAAAAAGGACAAACACCAAACAGACAACACGAGGACCAAAGACATACGAAAACACAGGGACAATAAAGGACAAACACCAAACAGATAACACGAGGACCAAAGACATACGAAAACACGGGGACAATAAAGGACAAACACCAAACAGATAACACGAGGACCAAAGACATACGACAACACACCGACAAAAAAGGACAAACACCAAACAGATAACACGAGGACCAAAGACATACGACAACACACAGACAAAAAAGGACAAACTCCAAACAGATAACACGAGGACCAAAGACATACGAAAACACAGGGACAATAAAGGACAAACACCAAACAGATAACACGAGGACCAAAGACATACGACAACACACGGACAAAAAGGACAAACACCAAACAGATAACACGAGGACCAATAACATACGACAACACACAGACAAAAAAGGACAAACTCCAAACAGATAACACGAGGACCAAAGACATACGAAAACACAGGGACAAAAAAGGACAAACACCAAACAGATAACACGAGGACTAAAGACATACGAAAACACAGGGACAAAAAAGGACAAACACCAAACAGATAACACGAGGACCAAAGACATTCGACAACACACGAACAAAAAAGGACAAACACCAAACAGATAACGCGAGGACCAAAGACATACGACAACACACGGACAAAAAAAAACACAGAGAAAAAAAAACAGAAAACGCAAGGAAACAGAAAACAGACAGCACAAGGGCAAAAAGAATGCAGACAAACAGACAAAATGCAGTACAAAAAAAAACCACGTGTAATGCACTCTGATATCCTCTAAGGGCCAACAGATCATATTGTTGTTTCAGGTCATATCCGGTGATTAGTCATTCAGCAAACATCTCTAACTAGTATTTAACACCAAACTATTGAAACGAAAGGAGCACTTCGATGGAAGGAGCATTGGCATAACTTTGGAATTCTATAGTATTTATTTCTACGTCACACAGAAGTATTTTCGACTTTAAGCAAAGAGCTGAGTGGAGACACGAATTGGAAGATTTTAATTTGCTAATACAGAATTTCGTTGGACAGATTTTGACATTATCCTTGTTAATGGTCACATTATAGCGCTAAAAATGTTAGACAGATTTAGCTAGTTTTGTTGGGTTTTTTTCTTGGTCAATGCCTACTTGTCTCTTAAAACTGCTTGTAGCAACACGCGAATGTGGTTTGCCATGTGCTTTATAAGACATTATAATTGATCATGGTCACATTAAAGCGCTAAAATGTTCGTTCTGTATATCAAAAGTGACACTTTCGTTTTGATAGTTTAATAAATGTTTAGTATGCGGTATATAAGGTCGTTTAAATTTCACATAATTCAAAAATAAAGGTATCAATTATGTGATTATTTTGTGAAAATGAATAATAAATGGTTAAGATTTATTTCAAACGATTTTTACTTGAACATTTAGTAATTTGAGTATTAGGTCACAAGCGTTGATCAAAATGGTCTCCCCTTAACACTGGTATTAAAGAGATAATAGCAACTGCAATTACGATTATCCCAATATGGCGACGGTAGATATAGGTAAAATCTTTACACTCATTTTTCTTAAATGTAGGATGCTTTTGTCAATAGTTACTCAGCTGCAAGGTTTATCTATACCATTACATCATATTTGAATCGTAACGGTGCACTGGAATCGTCTGAGCGCTTTGAAAATTGCCGTTGAAAAATTCGGTATGATAATCGTAACTCTATGGTATTTTTCTTCTTTGATAATCGTAATTTTCTTTATCGGATAATAGTAACTGAAACATAATAAATGTGTCTTTCAGCATTTCAATGGTATTTTGTGTGTTAAAAATGCAAATGTCAAGTTTAACGATGACATAAACGCATATAAAAATAAATGAAGAAACTTACAGGTTAATATCTAGGACAAATTACCTATATATATATATATACAGTCATGGGACTAAAGTGAGTTCCCAGTAAAAAAAAGTCCTATCATTTCAACTTGTATATCTATTTATAACTGACAACAATATGCATAACCTTTTAGTTTAAACATATTTTACTTGCAAAAATAGCAAAAGGGATTGGACACAAGTTATAACAACATTAGAGACGTCCTCTCCCAATATAAATATAAACACAAAGTACATTAGATAATGGCGAAAAAAAAAACACAACATAGTAGTAATGCATGTAATACATACTTCAAACAAAAATTAGAAATAAAAAGAAAAAAGAAAAAAAAATACAATATAATAAGGAATAATAATGAAACAACTAGACTGAAGTGAAAGGTTGTAAAGTAGAAATTTAGAATGTTAATTGACTGCTTTAAATCTTTGTGTTATTCTAATATAAGATTGTACGGACTCAAAATGTCTTTGTTTTGCTGAAAAGAAAGGTCACCGTCACCAGCTAACAGAAGCTCAATGGATATAGCATAACTTTCTTATTTTGAAAACAGTATTTCTCTGGCTTCGTTGTGAAGAGCGCACTGTAAAAAATAGTGTATACTATCCTCAACAGGGTGGCCACAGCTGCATGCGGGACTGGGTTTAATATTAACACGATGTAAATCTGAATTTAAAGAACTGCACATATTTCTCAAACGTGTATGAATGATATTAATTTTCTATCCCCACAACTAAAATAGGAAGGTGGCTGTATCAATTTGGACTTCATCTTTCGTTTAAAAATATTTATGTTTTGGACGTACGTATGTCGGGGGGAAGGCTATTCCATTCAAAAGTAGTGGATGGGAAAAAGGATTTTCTAGTTATGTCTAGGCTATAACCGGGTACTACATAATTATTACTGTTTCGCAAATCGTAGTTAGATACTTGACCAACAAGCGGGGGCATTAAATCACAGAGATAATCAGGGGCAGTCTCATTATGTATAGAATAGAACATATTGAGCATTCTGGATTTTCTTCTGTTCACAAGCAATTGCCAGCCAGTTTCAAAATATATAGCTTCCCGACTAGCAAACACGGGCAACCCAGTTACTAACCTCCCTGCTTCTAACTGAACATGTTCTAAATTGTCGGCTTCTTGTTGAGTACAACCATCCCATAACTCACATGCATATTCCATAACGGGTCTTATAAAAGTTAAATATATACGAGCAAGATAATTTCTATTCAATACATATTTCAATTTTTTAAGAACATTTAATCTCGTGCTTGCACACTTTAAAATATTTTCTATATGTGTATGGAATTTATCATTGGAATCAAAAGTAATCCCTAAGTGTTTATGACAGGAGACAAATTCTACTAATTGGTTTTGAAATTCTATTTCAATATCATCTGGGGAAGTATGGCAGGAGAATATCATAGCCTTTGTCTTATTAGGGTTATAGTTAATAAGCCAATCTTTAGACCATACTGAAATTTGTTCTAAATCGCTGTTTAAGACATCCTCTATAGTGTAAGGGTTATTGCTGGAATAAGAAAGAGATGTATCATCAGCAAACAATCGAGTTAGACTTGTCAAATTATCAGCTATGTCATTTACATGAATAAGAAATAGTAGGGGACCTAATACAGAGCCTTGCGGAGCTCCTGCATTAGTATTATCAAAAGGCGAATAGGCATTTGAAACGAAAACGCTTTGTTTTCTATTTGAAATATAACTTTCAAACCATTTATACAGATTTCCATCAATACCATACGCTTTTAGTTTTATTAAGAGGCCACTATGCCATACCCTATCAAAAGCTTTCGAGGTATCACATAATATAAGAGATGTTATACAGCGATCATCAAGTGACATGCATATCCTATAATAAATTTCTATTAGCTGGTGAACCTTTTGATATATACATGTACCTGTTAAAGATACGGAAAATGAAGCAGCTGTCGAGACAGCTATTGTGGTAAGTAGATATTTTGATTTTTTTCTAAGTTTCAATGTTGTGTGCGCGTTTAAGTCCGTTTTTGTTTGTTTTTTTTAGGGGGGAGGGGGAGGGGGGATTAGCTATATCCCATATCCCAAAAGTGCAATCCTTTCAATTCATTGCTCAAAATGAAAGTCACGTATACCACATTTTCATATGTCATATATATGTTTTGCCTCCAATATCACGTTTATATTAAAATTCTGCGCGAAATGAACAAAAGTTTCCGTCAATAACTTTATAACTGCATTATCGGATTTAACAGTTGATACCTTTATCGGTAGATATGAGTGTTCATATTTCCCTTTTCCTTATAATTCAATAAATACAATCATATTCAAAACAGTGTAGCTGTGGGCATTGATTGACGACCTTAATTTATCTCATTGACTGGGGCCGATTAGGTGAACGTTTGTCTGTAACGACCGCTGCTCAATATGTACTTGTTAAAGACACTTAAACAGTGGGGTCACAAAAGGTCCTCAACACCTAAATAAAGTAATTAGAAAAACTAATCAGGAATAACACGATGTTTTGATTTGTATCAATAATATAAATCAAAACATAAAGTTATTCCTGAATAATTTTTCGAATTATTTTAATATTAAAGGCGTTAAGAACCTTTGGTGACCCATAAGCTTAAATTCTATAATAAGTAAGTAGTGAGCAGTGGTCGTTACAGACAAACGTTCACATAATCTGCCCCAGTCAATGGGATAATTTAAGGTTGTCAATCAATGGCCACAGCTACACTGTTTTGAATATGATTCTATAGCCGTCCATTTTTTCCCCTTTGATTCCCTTTTTTCTATTTTATACTGATATAATATATGATTTAAAAAATTTACTTCAAATGTTTTGATCAAATACCCATGTATTTTAGGACGTTTCTTTAAACAGTGTGTATGGTAAAGGATCTAAAATAGTTACAGTTTATTGTTACTATTGTTTATTGTTACTTTTGTTTATTGTTACTTTTGTTTATAGTTACTTTTGTTTTTTGTTTTTTTTTAGCCTTACCTATAGTCTTAATACGAAGCACTTGACGGACTGAAAAAAACACACACAAATATGTATATTGATAAATTACATCAGAAGGCATAACATGTACATCATCACAGTCGGAACTTGTTTAATTACAAAGATTTTTATAGATTTTACAACAAATATTTTGTGCTTCAGAAAAATACATGACAATTAGGTTAGGCTAATTTTTGTTTTCATTTAATAGAAAATAACTTATTGTATGGCAAGTATGCAAATACAAAAATGTTCCTTGTTTAGTACCTTCAATATTTGTCTCTACAATATCTTCCATGCATATGTATGCATCATACTTTTCATATACCGAGTATTTATGAATTTTTAATAAGTTTGTTTCTAATATTGCGGAATATGCGTTATTTTATTCTCCACTTTGCAGTCATTCTTTGAATAAGTATTCCTTGTAAGACAATTTAAAGCCACATCAACTTCAATTCTTCATTTTCGGGCTTTTGGCCAAACTATAAGAGAACACAAATCCATGTTTGTCAAAGAACTCCACGTTACTTAATTTCATAATACACAAAAAATCCCAACCTTTCTCTATTCTTATATAGCATTAACTGTTTAAAGGATGTCATATTGTTATAATTCAAAATTAAATTTGTGTTGTTTATAGTTATTTTCTGAGATATCGAAATTTCAGTGACAGTCATGAAGTAGCTAAAATGCCAAAAAAATATTGTATGATTAACAACGAGACAACTTTCCACAAGAGACCAACATGACTCAGATATTAACAAAAATAGGTCACCGTACGGCCTTCAACAATGAGCAAAGACCATAGTCAGCTCTAAAAGGCTCCGAAATGACAATGTAAAACACTTTAGACGAGAAAACTAACGGCATTATTTATTAAAAAAACTAAATTTTATGATATACTAGTATGTAGATATAGGAAGATGTGGTGTGAGTGCCAATGAGACATGCAACTCTCTATCCAAATAACAATTTATAAAAAGGTAAACCATTACAGGTCAATGTACGGCCTTCAACACAGAGCCTTGGCTCACACCGAACAACAAGCTATAAAGGGCCCCAAAATTACTAGTGTAAAAAAACAATAGCATAACATCACAACATAGAAAAACACACGTAAAATATCAATTGGCAGACTTAACTCAATCAAAAAACATAAATTAATACACATATGTAGCTGTTTTCCTAAGAACTGTTAATAATATATGCATAAAAAGAAATGTCATAAGATGTTGGAACGTTTCGTAAATAATTCATCGACATAACTTCATTATATGCTATTAGATATATGTTTTAAGTGTCAATATCAATAAAACACTTTCCAGTTACGATTATCTTTCCATTTTTAAATACCATAATTACGATTATCTTTTTTTCCGAGTTACGATTATCATCCCGAATTTTTCGACGGCAATTTTCAAAGCGCTTAGACTAATCCAGTGCACCTTTACGATTCAAATATGACGTACTGGTATAGATAAACCTTGCAGCTGAGTAACTATTGACAAAAGCATGCTACATTTAAGAAAAATGAGTGTAAAGATTTTACCTATATCTACCGTCGCCATATTGGGATAATCGTAATTGCAGTTACTATTATCTCTTTAATACCAGTGCCTTAAAGAACCAGTACAATAGTTTTATGCATACGTCCTTAATTTAACTTCCTATTTCTATATTGTATTGAGGTGAATGTCACTTTTCATTTTCTTATCAAAGAATTATTTGGATGGTTAATTACTGAATGATTTCTTGCATATAATTGTGTAAAACTGACCGAGGTAAAGGAATATGGTCACCTGCCTGTCTTCCGTGTCGTCACTTATACTGATGCGGACGAAGCAACTGCTTAAAGCCTTTGCTGTACGATATTTGTGAATGCGCAGTCATGTAATGTGGATAAGCATTTAATATTACCTTAGAATTTTAGTTCTGTTTTTTTTTATTTGTATCTTTTTTTTAATAAAGTATGCCTGTTAACTTGATCCTATCTATACTCAAAACTGGATTATGCATGAAATATTTGTAGCAAACCTCAAAGCAGTCGTAGAATTTTTACCTTGCTCCATGATTCTGCTTATCTAATTAAGTTCATAAAATATCCTCTTAATAAAAAAATCCTTGAAACTATGTCTGACCTGTTATTGTGATATATTTATTGTTATTTTTCAAATAGAATGTCACCTTTCCGATTTTTCGAAAAATAACATTGGAATCTTCCTAAAACTGAAATTAAAGACACCCAATTGACCACTCATTAGAATTTTCCGAAACGTTCTATCATATTGCCTGTATAAGAAGAAGAAGAAGATGTTTATTAGTGCATGATAATATAATTATCACATCAGCGAAGTTACATGATCTATGCGCAATGAGGTCACCCCTAAATAGTAAAACTAAATTCAATATTTGATTTGCCCTAATTTCTAATACATTTTTTGTTAATATGATTGAATCAATGAAATAGTGCAGTCAGCTTGTTTTTGCTGATGCGAAAACCTAATTCAAATTATAAAATCTTCAATTTATGAAAAGTTTGAAATCAATCACATGCTTATCTTGTCAACAAGTTGATGATATTTTAATCATTTTAGAATTAAATCAATTTCTTAAACTTAGTAGATATGATATCAATTATAAGGATTTATATTCGGTCAGTGACTGGTAATCAACTTAAATAGAGTATCTTATAGGTCATGCGAAAATACTGGCTGTTTTGTATTTTGTGGAAATGTATATCATGGCTTCTTTTACAGATTCCTGCGATGTGCAGGTTTGAGTTTGTCTCTTTGGGAAAACAGTCGATCAAAGCTTATGTTTGCGGTGACAGAGTGACCATAAACACATGCTATATTATAAAGGGAACAATCTCTGAATCATTGTCAGTTCTGTAATAATTCAAACTAATACCGTAAATGGATTTACTCTCAAGCTATTAATCACATTCACCTAACCCTTTGTATTTACTCAGGCAGAATATTACAAGTTAATATGTCTGTGTATATGGTTGTCCATGTCAGAAAGGTCAGCTTCAAAGATTTCAATCTCGGATTGAATTGGATTGCTATACCACTTCACATCAATCTCTACCATTTACTTCCCTAACTGTTATGCTTTTTGCCAAAGGAATTATCGAATGTTTTTATTTATCTTCAAGAAATCGTCCAAAGGTCAATTTGCTTCCTTTCAACACATTTTTCTGTATAGATTGATGGCAATTTAATGTAAACAAATACGATTTCTGTAAATAACATCGTTATATTTGTCTACATATGCGTTTTTTAGATATATTTGATTCCCAAGTCAAGTGTTTCCGTGATACTATTTACAAATATATACAAATGCCAATTTAGTCGTGTCGACGAAATGTATCTAGTAAGAAAATATGAGATATTGGGTGAATGTGCAGGATGAAACAAAAATCACATGAGATACTAGAAAACAATGTTCTTCTTGACCGTTGAAAAAGATAATTGTAAAAAAATATAATAGTTTCTGATTATTGTATTTATCCAATGTTCGTCCACATTAATATTTCACTGCACAGCTTTGCTTTGTTCTATAGATGAAATGCCTATGTATAACTGACCTACAAAATGACAGACCCAATATTGGTCGCGCAAGCCCTACTTAATAAAGCAGGTATCTGAAAGTGTAATGTGCGATGAATTTTTTGTTGTCTGGTACATTCACCCTCTGATGTTGTCTGGTACATTCACCCTCTGAT
Organism: Mytilus edulis; assembly: GCF_963676685.1. Lineage (NCBI taxonomy): Eukaryota > Metazoa > Mollusca > Bivalvia > Mytilida > Mytilidae > Mytilus > Mytilus edulis. The sequence continues at coordinate 115,769,066 of NC_092344.1, read as the reverse complement.
GTTGTCTGGTACATTCACCCTCTGATGTTTTCTGGTACATTCACCCTCTGATGTTTTCTGGTACATTCACCCTCTAATGTTGTCTGGTACATTCACCCTCTTATGTTGTCTGGTACATTCACCCACTGATGTTGTCTGGTACATTCACCCTCTGATGTTGTCTGGTACATTCACCCTCTGATGTTGTCTGGTACATTCACCCTCTGTTGTTGTCTGGTACATTCACCCACTGATGTTGTCTGGTACATTCACCCTCTGATGTTGTCTGGTACATTCACCCTCTGATGTTGTCTGGTACATTCACCCACTGTTGTTGTCTGGTACATTCACCCACTGATGTTGTCTGGTACATTCACCCTCTGATGATGTCTGGTACATTCACCCTCTGATGTTGTCTGGTACATTCACCCTCTGATGTTGTCTGGTACATTCACCCACTGATGTTGTCTGGTACATTCACCCTCTGATGTTGTCTGGTACATTCACCCTCTGTTGTTGTCTGGTACATTCACCCACTGATGTTGTCTGGTACATTCACCCTCTGATGTTGTCTGGTACATTCACCCTCTGATGTTGTCTGGTACATTCACCCTCTGATGTTGTCTGGTACATTCACCCTCTGATGTTGTCTGGTACATTCACCCTCTGATGTTGTCTGGTACATTCAACCTCTGTTGTTGTCTGGTACATTCACCCACTGATGTTGTCTGGTACATTCACCCTCTGATGTTGTCTGGTACATTCACCCTCTGATGTTGTCTGGTACATTCACCCACTGATGTTGTCTGGTACATTCACCCACTGATGTTGTCTGGTACATTCACCCACTGATGTTGTCTGGTACATTCACCCACTGATGTTGTCTGGTACATTCACCCTCTGATGTTGTCTGGTACATTCACCCTCTGATGTTGTCTGGTACATTCACCCACTGATGTTGTCTTGTACATTCACCCTCTGTTGTTGTCTGGTACATTCACCCACTGATGTTGTCTGGTACATTCACCCTCTTATGTTGTCTGGTACATTCACCCACTGATGTTGTCTGGTACATTCACCCTCTGATGTTGTCTGGTACATTCACCCTCTGATGATGTCTGGTACATTCACCCTCTTATGTTGTCTGGTACATTCACCCTCTTATGTTGTCTGGTACATTCACCCACTGATGATGTCTGGTACATTCACCCTCTGATGTTGTCTGGTACATTCACCCTCTGATGTTGTCTGGTACATTCACCCTCTGATGTTGTCTGGTACATTCACCCTCTGATGTTGTCTGGTACTTTCACCCACTGATGTTGTCTGGTACATTCACCCTCTGATGTTGTCTGGTACATTCACCCACTGATGTTGTCTGGTACATTCACCCTCTGTTGTTGTCTGGTACATTCACCCTCTGATGTTGTCTGGTACATTCACCCTCTGATGTTGTCTGGTACATTCACCCTCTGATGTTGTCTGGTACATTCACCCTCTGATGTTGTCTGGTACATTCACCCTCTGATGTTGTCTGGTACATTCACCCTCTGATGTTGTCTGGTACATTCACCTTCTGATGTTGTCTGGTACATTCACCTTCTGATGTTGTCTGGTACATTCACCCTCTGATGTTGTCTGGTACATTCACCCACTTATGTTGTCTGGTACATTCACCCACTGATGTTGTCTGGTACATTCACCCACTGATGTTGTCTGGTACATTCACCCTCTGATGATGTCTGGTACATTCACCCTCTTATGTTGTCTGGTACATTCACCCACTGATGTTGTCTGGTACATACACCCTCTGATGTTGTCTGGTACATTCACCCACTGATGTTGTCTGGTACATTCACCCTCTGATGTTGTCTGGTACATTCACCAGTCTGGTACATTCACCCTCTGTTGTTGTCTGGTACATTCACCCTCTGATGTTGTCTGGTACATTCACCCTCTGATGTTGTCTGGTACATTCTCCCTCTGATGTTGTCTGGTACATTCACCCTCTGATGTTGTCTGGTACATTCACCCTCTGTTGTTGTTGTCTGGTACATTCACCCTCTGATGTTGTCTGGTACATTCTCCCTCTGATGTTGTCTGGTACATTCACCCTCTGATGTTGTCTGGTACATTCACCCTCTGTTGTTGTCTGGTACATTCACCCACTGATGTTGTCTGGTACATTCACCCACTGATGTTGTCTGGTACATTCACCCTCTGTTGTTGTCTGGTACATTCACCCTCTGTTGTTGTCTGGTACATTCACCCACTGATGTTGTCTGGTACATTCACCCACTGATGTTGTCTGGTACATTCACCCACTGATGTTGTCTGGTACATTCACCCACTGATGTTGTCTGGTACATTCACCCACTGATGTTGTCTGGTACATTCACCCTCTGTTGTTGTCTGGTACATTCACCCACTGATGTTGTCTGGTACATTCACCCTCTGTTGTTGTCTGGTACATTCACCCTCTGATGTTGTCTGGTACATTCACCCTCTGATGTTGTCTGGTACATTCACCCTCTGATGTTGTCTGGTACATTCACCCTCTGATGTTGTCTGGTACATTCACCCTCTGATGTTGTCTGGTACATTCACCCTCTGTTGTTGTCTGGTACATTCACCCTCTGTTGTTGTCTGGTACATTCACCCTCTGATGTTGTCTGGTACATTCACCCTCTGATTGTTGTCTGGTACATTCACCCTCTGATGTTGTCTGGTACATTCACCCTCTGATGTTGTCTGGTACATTCACCCTCTGATGTTGTCTGGTACATTCACCCTCTGTTGTTGTCTGGTACATTCACCCTCTGATGTTGTCTGGTACATTCACCCTCTGATGTTGTCTGGTACATTCTCCCTCTGATGTTGTCTGGTACATTCTCCCTCTGATGTTGTCTGGTACATTCACCCTCTGATGTTGTCTGGTACATTCACCCTCTGTTGTTGTCTGGTACATTCACCCACTGATGTTGTCTGGTACATTCACCCTCTGTTGTTGTCTGGTACATTCACCCTCTGATGTTGTCTGGTACATTCACCCACTGATGTTGTCTGGTACATTCACCCACTGATGTTGTCTGGTACATTCACCCTCTGATGTTGTCTGGTACATTCACCCACTGATGTTGTCTGGTACATTCACCCTCTGATGTTGTCTGGTACATTCACCCTCTGTTGTTGTCTGGTACATTCACCCACTGATGTTGTCTGGTACATTCACCCACTGATGTTGTCTGGTACATTCACCCACTGATGTTGTCTGGTACATTCACCCTCTGATGTTGTCTGGTACATTCACCCTCTGATGTTGTCTGGTACATTCACCCACTGATGTTGTCTGGTACATTCACCCTCTGATGTTGTCTGGTACATTCACCCTCTGATGTTGTCTGGTACATTCACCCTCTGATGTTGTCTGGTACTTTCACCCACTGATGTTGTCTGGTACATTCACCCTCTGATGTTGTCTGGTACATTCACCCACTGATGTTGTCTGGTACATTCACCCTCTGTTGTTGTCTGGTACATTCACCCTCTGTTGTTGTCTGGTACATTCACCCTCTGATGTTGTCTGGTACATTCACCCTCTGATGTTGTCTGGTACATTCACCCTCTGATGTTGTCTGGTACATTCACCCTCTGATGTTGTCTGGTACATTCACCTTCTGATGTTGTCTGGTACATTCACCTTCTGATGTTGTCTGGTACATTCACCCTCTGATGTTGTCTGGTACATTCACCCTCTGATGTTGTCTGGTACATTCACCCACTGATGTTGTCTGGTACATTCACCCACTGATGTTGTCTGGTACATTCACCCTCTGATGATGTCTGGTACATTCACCCTCTGATGTTGTCTGGTACATTCACCCACTGATGTTGTCTGGTACATTCACCCTCTGATGTTGTCTGGTACATTCACCCTCTGATGTTGTCTGGTACATTCACCCTCTGATGTTGTCTGGTACATTCACCCTCTGATGTTGTCTGGTACATTCACCCTCTGTTGTTGTCTGGTACATTCACCCTTTGATGTTGTCTGGTACATTCACCCTCTGATGTTGTCTGGTACATTCACCCTCTGATGTTGTCTGGTACATTCACCCTCTGATGTTGTCTGGTACATTCACCCTCTGATGTTGTCTGGTACATTCACCCTCTGTTGTTGTCTGGTACATTCACCCTCTGTTGTTGTCTGGTACATTCACCCTCTGTTGTTGTCTGGTACATTCACCCTCTGATGTTGTCTGGTACATTCACCCACTGATGTTGTCTGGTACATTCACCCTCTGATGTTGTCTGGTACATTCACCCTCTGATGTTGTCTGGTACATTCACCCTCTGATGTTGTCTGGTACATTCACCATCTGATGTTGTCTGGTACATTCACCCTCTGATGTTGTCTGGTACATTCACCCTCTGTTGTTGTCTGGTACATTCACCCTCTTATGTTGTCTGGTACATTCACCCACTGATGTTGTCTGGTACATTCACCCACTGATGTTGTCTGGTACATTCACCCTCTGATGTTGTCTGGTACATTCACCCTCTTATGTTGTCTGGTACATTCACCCACTGATGTTGTCTGGTACATTCACCCTCTGAATCGCATTGTGTTGTCATTGTGTTTGAATGAAACTGAAAAGTTTATACAAGACAGTAAACAATAATCAATCATTTACATCCGAATGTACCTGAAGTTGGATTTCTATCAAATCTGTCTTTTATTCGACTCTGGTTTTTAGTGTCAATGTTTTTTTTTCTCTTTTTAAATAGAAAATGTCACATAATATTGATTCAGAGAACTGCTAAAGTGAAACAATTCAATATGTGAAATATTTTATAAAATTTCATTTCAAATACAATCGACATTTGTAAAATTTGTAATTCTGCTAAATTACCGGTAGATAAAATCTACAAGTAAGTGTTTCATTCGGAAATTTTGCTTAATAATTAAAATGTGAGAGGTTTTAAAATATTTCATTTCTAGTGAAATATACTACATATATAAAGAATGGTTCTTTGAAGTATATAGATAATTTAAGTAATTTGATAGTTGTCTCATTTGCAACCAAACCACATCTCCTTAATTTAATAAAGAAAACAATATTTGGTATGTGGAGATGTACGAAAAAATTATTTATTCAAAAAATGCTGTTTAACAGTTTTCTTTAAAGCGGTCCTAGAATTGGAGATAAAACGTGTAGATGGTTTAAAATAAAAAAAATAGATATTATTATTTAAAGAAGTTTCTTCCAGTCAAACCCTGATTGATTATGTTGGACCGTTATCAAAGAGAAAGAACTGATGGACTACTTTATGTACAAAACTATAAACAAATAACAAACAATACTGACAGCAACCGACGAAAACAACTTAATTACAGGCTCCTGGTTTTTGTGAACATGCACATGAATAATTTGGCGGATTTGAACATGTTTGAAAGTGTCCAGCCCATCCTTGTCTGTGGCCGTAATGCAACAGGAGAACATAAGATCAAATTGTAAAATTCAATTGAACAGGAATTGACTCATCAGGCAGACACAAAGCATAAAAAAGGACGTAATTACCGATTTAATAGTACTCACAGTTACAGACAGCTAATAAAAAGCAAATTACAACTAATAAATAAATCATGTTTCCCAGGGTAACATTTCAATCAGTACACATTTAATACGGATAATGTTAAGGTTGTCATAAAAAGTCTGAGATAAAAAATAAAAGATGGGGTATGATTGCCAATGAGACAACTGTTAACAAGACACCAAAATGACACATATATTAACAACTATAGGTCACCGTACGGCCTTTAACAATGAGCAAAGCCCATACCACATAGTCAGCTATAAAAGGTCCCGATATGACAATGTAAAACAATTCAAACGAGTAAAACTAACGGCCTTATTTATTTTTAAAAAAATGAACGAAAAACAAATATGTAACACATTAACAAACGACAACCACTGAATTACAGGCTCCTGACTTGGGACAGGCACATACATAAATAATGTGGCGGGGTTAAACATGTTAGCGGGAACCCCACCCCCCTAACCTTGGACAGTGGTATAACAGTACAACATAAGAACGAACTACAAAAATCAGTTGAAAAAGGCTTAACTCATCAGATCGACAAAAATAGTAGACGTGGCCGGATACTTATACATCCCGACAACAAAAAGACAGTAGGAACAGATCTGAGAGTACTCGCAGTTATCTGACAGCTAGTGCAAAGCCACTAACAACTAATAAATAAATCATGCATCTAAGACTAAACTATCAATCCGTACACATCCAACATCCAATGGATTTAGTGTAAAGACGTCATAAACAGTCATAGAAAAACAATGACCTTGTGCAATGCCAAGTTACAGGTATCGACAGAGTTTAGCAATGCCAAACTAAAAGTATCGACGGGATATAGTACCTCTGTACCATTGTTAATTGGCTTCATAGAAAGAAGTATCGACGGGATATAGTACCTCTGTACCATTGGTAATTGGCTTCATAGAAAGAATTATCGACGGGATATAGTACCTCTGTACCATTGTTAATTGGCTTCATAGAAAAGAAGTATCGACGGGATATAGTACCTCTGTACCATTGTTAATTGGCTTCATAGAAAAGAAGTATCGACGGGATATAGTACCTCTGTACCATTGTTAATTGGCTTCATAGAAAAGAAGTATCGACGGGATATATTACCTCTGTACCATTGTTAATTGGCTTCATAGAAAAGAAGTATCGACGGGATATAGTACCTCTGTACCACTGTTAATTGGCTTCATAGAAAAGAAGTATCGACGGGATATAGTACCTCTGTACCATTGGTAATTGGCTTCATAGAAAAGAAGTATCGACGGGATATAGTACCTCTGTACCATTGGTAATTGGCTTCATAGAAAAGAAGTATCGACGGGATATAGTACCTCTGTATCATTGGTAATTGGCTTCATAGAAAAGAAGTATCGACGGGATATAGTACCTCTGTACCATTGGTAATTGGCTTCATAGAAAAGAAGTATCGACGGGATATAGTACCTCTGTACCATTGTTAATTGGCTTCATAGAAAGAAGTATCGACGGGATATAGTACCTCTGTACCATTGTTAATTGGCTTCATAGAAAGAAGTATCGACGGGATATAGTACCTCTGTACCATTGTTAATTGGCTTCATAGAAAGAAGTATCGACGGGATATAGTACCTCTGTACCATTGTTAATTGGCTTCATAGAAAAAAGTATCGTATCATTTTGTGTTTGATTGCTCCTCTCTGACAGAAATGTATTCCCCCTTTTTTCGTGCGATGGGAACCATTTTCCCTCAATTAGATTTCTGCTGTTTGCAGCTAGAGATGCTGTTTGATTTTCGTCCTTTGAATTGTTGCATACTTAGTCATATAATTAGAAGGCGGTGTACTCTAAAGTGGACATATCTACACTATGTGTTTTTTCTAATCTTTTAAATGCGCTGAATAAGATACACGTTTTTATCTTAAGAGAGAGAAAATATTGAAAAGTTTACATTGTTAGTCAAAAATCGCATTTTTAAAGACGTGGCTATCATAATCGTTATGGAATTAGTGACAGCTGTATGGGGTATTTTAGATACGTTTGATAGCTCGTCACAAGCTAGCTTCTATTTACTGAGAGTTGACCTTTAAAAGTTTGTGCTGATTCTATAAAGTTCTTTGATGCAAGCGACGTAAGATATCGAGAAACAGTTGGTTGTGGAAAGTGACCAGTGTCATACAGTTGTATAGGTGAAATGCTGGCTGATTTTGAAGCTTTTGATGTGTGATCAAGTCGTACTATGCGGTTTTTTCTTGGTTTATTTATTAGAAACAGAAAGTAGATACTTAGCAGGGGAGTTTTTCGATTGTTTAACTCATTATTTTATAAACATTTCTTTATTTTGCCATTTATATGTCTATAACAAGTCCTGTAGGCGTTACTAATGGGAAATTACACAGTAATTACAATTATTCAGTAGAAATTTTATCATCTTTTGAAAAAAATATTAACAGCAAAAACCAATTTGCTGTGAGAGATAACAATAGAAACCCTCATTAAATCAGATTATTGGCTTTAATGGGATGAAAATGCGCCATTATCTTTTTCGACGCATTCAGTAAAGTTTCGTGTTGGTGACCCTTGACCTCAATGAGGCATGGCTATTGTAACAGTGTTGGTGTTGTCGCTGATCCGTTCATTGATTGGACGAAAACTTCTTTGTTGATGTTCGAAAATCCGAGATAAAGCTATCTTAGAAAAATGCTAAAGTATTCTAAATAGCTTTTTACTACAATAGAATTTTTTTACAAGTGAACAAAATCTTCGATTTCCATTCGCAGTATAAATTATTACTAAGTATTCTAGATAGCAGCCATCCCTTCTATATTTTATTGTGTGGTTTTAAAGAACGTAAACATTGAGTCCACAAAAAAAGAATACTCGCGTACATACCGATGAAAACACTAATTTACGGACTAAAAAGTAAGATAAACCTAATGAAGGTATTGAAATAATCACAATCTCCAATGCGACACTATTTCTATGTTTTAGTTCACTCTTATCACACGCTCTAAATTATGAATGTCTGTTGGTACTGTATGTACATGTAAATGTTTTATTTCAGGTGAAGCTTTATTAGTTCGAAAGTTTTTAAAGTCCATTGACACTTTTCAAAGGATATTTCAGTGTCCACATTAGTATAATTTTGTGAACATGCAAAGTGCAGTAAAAATATATACATAAGTATAATGATCGATGTTTGAATATTGATTGGTGCAAATCATAATTCATGAAATAAACATATATTAGCAAAATTGAATACCTTACAAAAGCAGTGAAATAGTATGTCACATCCCTTTGGCGTCTGTGTACTATACTTGTTAAACCGGTTTAACATACTAAGTCACCTTACTTCCTTCAACAATGAGCAAAACCACGGTTAACGCTTAGTAACCTTGGAAAGGCTCAAAAACTTTCAAACACGTACAACAATTCAAACGAGAAAACTAACGACCGGATTAATGCATAAAGCAATAAATGGAAAACACATATGATATACACCAACAAACGAAAATGACTGAATTACACAGGTTTATGTACAAAACAATAAATTGAAAACAAATATGATATACAGCAACAAAGACAACCACTGAAAAAATAGGCTCCTGACTTGGGACAGGCACATACACAATTGTGGCGGTGTTAAACCTGTTTGCTGGCTGAGTAACCGTCTTGATGATCTGGCACAGGGGTGTAACAGTACCATTTGAGACCAGATTTTAAAAAATCAGTTGAAAAGGGCTTAGCTCGTCAGATAGTTACACAGCAGGAAAACAACTACAAGTAACAAAAAACACTGCCAGGACATTGCAGGGAATTAGTATATTCTTCAGAACAAAAGACACAAATTGCAGATCCTAAAGTACTCACAGTTAATCATGGACAGCTAGTTCAAAGCTTATAACAACTAATAAAAAAACTTTTAAAACTATCAATCAGTACACCTCCAACATCCAATGAATTTCGTATAAAGGCGTCATTAGCAGTCAGAAAAATACACGACCTTGTGCAATGACAATATCGTATAGGTATCGACAGGTTGTAATACCGTGAATGCGCATAGATATGTATAACATAATATAGTTTTAATTAACATATAGAATCATATTCAAAACAGTGTGGTCCTGGCCATTTATTGACGACCTAAATTATCCCATTGACTGGGACAGATTAGGTGAACGTTTGTCTGTAAGGAACATTGCTCACTTCTTACTTATTATAGAATTTAAACTGTGGGGTCACCAAAGGTTCTTAACGCCTTTAATAATAAAATAATTCGAAAAAAAATTCAGGAATAACCTTTATGTTTTGATTTATATTATTGATATAAATCAACACATCGTATTATTCCGGATTCGTTTTTCGAATTGCTTTTTTATTTAGGTGTTGAGAACCTTTGGTGACCCCACAGATTCAGTGTCTTTAACAAGTACATAGTGAACAGTGATTGTTACCGACAAACGTTCACCTAATCTGTCCCAGTCAATGGGATAATTTAGGTCGTCAATCAATGGCCAGGACCACACTGTTTTGAATATGATTCTATCAAAATCAGTATTTGTACCAATAAAGACAATATGTAAAGTATTGATAAGTTTACCTGGATCGTAACTTTATTTTCCAGCTCGGTTAACAACATCACCGTAAAAATTAGGATGCCTATCACGTTTGAAATTAGTTTTCTTCTTGGTATATGAATATTTGTTAGAGACAAGTGCGTGTGTTCAATTTTCAGACATTCAAATTAGCATTTAAACATGAAAAAAAAACATAAAATAAATGATATTTAAAATTTGCCCCTATCTTAAGGTTTCTGATTTCTTTTTTACTGTTTGATATTTATGGCATTGAACAGATTTACAGATATACCAATATGCCAATCAAATTAGTTACAGCTTAAAAGTGTTTGAAGCTCATTTGATGCACACACAAAAATTCTATCAAAGAAATAAGTTTTGTCTTAAAATCGTGGTGTCGCCAAACAAATCCCACCAGCATTTAAATCTTCAGATGTGTATTCCCCTTAGACCGATACCAATAGTCTCATAGATACAACCTTTCATACAGTTAAAGGTTATCTGACAAGGCCGTAACTACCCTTGAGGCAAGTGAGGCACTAAAATTTCGACACTGATTATTTTTTTTCATACATATATATAAATACAATAGTCATTTCTTTTTCTGTCTCAACCTTAATTTCTATAACTTGTCATCATTCCTTTTAAACTATTCTTCCTGATATACTAGTAACGATAATCATCATGGATCTCTAGTTAAAAACAGGCTCGTTCAGAAAAGGGAAACGCGACACTGAAGGTAAAGAAAGAATAATTCTAGTAATCTATTTTTTTGTGAATAGAGTCTGAGTATTGCATATAACTTAATTAGAACAATCCAAAAACGATAAGTAGACTGACAAATCAAGTACTGGTCTTCGGAAGGGGCAGTCCTTTCTGCGTATTCATTTCACGAACTTTAATCTTTCTCTTTACAGATAAATAAAATTAGTTTTTATCCATGTTTCTTATCCTTAAAAATTGAAAGAATATCCCATATTCAATTTGATATTATTGAGGAATGGTAGAAACTTTAACACAGGATTTTGTCTTTAAATTAATTATCCGGGACTACGGAATTTCGTTTCTTTATATTCGGGGTTTCGGAATCGGATAAAATTTATAGATTCTGGAACTTAAATACCACCAACTATTTCCAAAAATAATTTGAAATTACGGACCTACATGTAAACGTCAAAAAACTCCATTTCAATTCCCCTGTACCCATATATATCATGTATACTTACTTTATAGATAGGATCATATTACATGTATTTTATCTCATTCTATCCCTAGTGTGTCTACTCTTTGTCAGCATAAAGCGAGTTTAATATTTTGTAACTGCGACTGTATGATGGTGCTTACAGGAAAACTTAATTCTCTTTCGCAAACAAAACTGTTACTACCGATGCTGCTACCGAATTGCTGATGGAGAAGGAATTGGAAGAAGACATTGATCATTGTGTTGATGATAAAGTGCTACCTTTAGAAACTCAGACGGCCCTGAAGCGACTGAAAACTTGGAAAATAGCATGCATGAACCGGCCATAGAAAAATTTGGCAAACTCTACTGAATCGATGTGTGTTCTATGTTTTGGCAGCAGACTCAAATCAGTGATATTTGGATGATTATCTTCCAAATAAATTTAAATAAGTTGTTAAAAATTTGGTGTTGGTAAAAGTCTTAAAATATGAAAAATTTATATAAAAAGTGTCCAAATTCAAAACATTCTCTAAAAAATGCCTAGAATGCAGGATTTTGCACCATTCATTTCATACCCTCCAAAAAGAAATTCGCATCGCTTCGCTCGGCTCAATTATTTGCCTCACTAAAATAAGATGCCTAGTTACGGCCTTGTCTGACTATTGCGGTTTTTCTATTTAGATTGCACTCTATATTTAAATCTACTTTTCAATGAACGTTATATATCACACTGAAAAATATATAGAAAATATAGAGAACATTTACTATAGCAATCAAAGCAATTTCCAATGATTTTTCCTCTAAACACCTTCATTGAAATACGTTATTAAAATGTATTGAGTATAGGACAGTTAATTTATTATCCAACATAAAGTTTCACTAATCATACATCTTGTAAACAAGACATCATTTATTCGGTACAAAGATTTGGCGTCTGAACAAATTGACCGTTGACTAAAGCTATCACAGAAAGAAATGATGCGTTATCAAAATATTTCATTACTTTGGGATCGTGGGTTGTTATAACTGAAAAAATAACAAATACATAAACGAAAGACATTCAAAAAACTATTGATAATATGGCCCGAGAACACAGTTATTTCGTAGTGCATTTCTTTTAGACAATAAATTCAAATTAAAAAAATCGCACCTGCTCTTTCTCAAAAAGATTTTTACAGTGTAGTGTACTACCAGTGAGACAAATAATATCAAAATTATAGAAACTTCTACCAGCTCTAACTCAAAATATTGACAATTCTGTGTTAAGGGGGTGTAAAATTCAGTTTGACAGCTTCAGACGTGCTAAAATTTGACCTTTAGAACTGGACCAATTTACTTCTTAACATAAAGATTCAGCACCCAATTTTTTTTTACATGTAATTACATCCCCCTACTTGATATTTCATGCATTTAATATCAAGAAATAAATTGGGAAAGTGTATCAAATAAGACATGCAAGTTATACACTGTTTACACTAGGGACAGACAACGAAAACCAAAGGACGATAACTGTGTCCTTGGACCATATCAAGGGACAGGTCAGATAAGAACAACTTCAGATTGTAAGTTTCAGGGTAAATAAACTTATCATAGACACCAGGATTAAATTTTGTATTTACGCCAGACGCGCGTTTTGTCTACAAAATACTCATCAGTGACGCTCGAATCCAAAAAAAATAAATAAAAAGGTCAAATAAAGTACGAAGTTGAAGAGCATTGAGGATCAAAATTTCTATATTTTTTTTGCCAAATACAACTAAGGTAATCTATTCCTGAGAAAGAAAAAAAGCAAAAGTTAATTTATAAATTTGACCATATCAATGATAATTCATGTCAGCACAGAAGTTATGATTACTGGACTGGTGAATACATCGTTGGGTTCGTAAATCTTAGCCATGGACGTTCAGTCCTTATCTCATTGCTGTAAAAAAAGAAAACGCACAATGGGAATAACTTATCGTTAATGATGGATTCTTGTTTTACTTATGTTTTCTGCATCAGGGATAAATCCTAGTTAACTCTGATTAACTGAACACAAAAACCTCGCAGACATTGTTAAACGGTAATATCTGCCTTTTTGTTGGTCCATCGTTTCCTTCGAAGTGTTGGCTTCAACAATACATCTTCTCCTTTTCTCGGCATGTTTTAGCTTTACGTATAATAATACATGCACAATTTTAACTGTTTCAAACAAGTTTTTGAATTTTAACCAGAAAAATTAGTCTTCGTTTAAACAATATATTTTTTTTTGCAAAATACAAGGCCATTTAAATATAACAGAAACAAATTGATCTGTGATATATTACAGCCTGTTGAAAATTAAAATGTCAGCAACATCTGTTCCTGTTACAGCATTGCTTTGGCAGTTTGACATGCAATGGCATTCAGTGAATTACATACATATACACTTAATTCTGAAAATTTCGATGAACGCAGGTGTTATGACCCCAAACAAATCAAAACAAAAGGCTCTGCCAAATATCCTTCTAAGTATCTTTAAAAAACGTAAACATTCCACATATGAAACTCCTTTTTATCAGTGATTTTGCTGAAAAAATGAATTGTCATATATCATTTTTGTATATACGACTTGCATTCATTCAGGTTAGTTCGACAAATTGCTGTACTGCTGGACATAGGTTACAACGGAGACTATTGCCTGGTTTTACCCAACGTGAATTAGCACGAATGTACAATCTATAAAATGATGAAGGCTTTTGTTTCAATTCTAGACCGTAGCAAACCTAGGAGAACTTTTAAGTTGGTGTTTGCTTCATGTTCGCTTCAGAAGCATTATGCATTTGCATTTTGTATTTAAGAGTTCCAGACTGATTGTTAACTTAGGGTGGAGTACGATTAGTGTGTTCTATTTAAGTATTTTTCGTTGTTGCATTTCTATACTTTATATAATTTTGTTTTTCTTAAAATTGTTAGGTCAAGCTTCATACTTGAACATATTGGTGTATTCATATAACATATACAGGCAATAGAAAAAATGAAGTGACGTTGGTTCGTGGAATACTTATTTGCATTGCAAATTTATAAAGTCACTGTGATTATAAACAAAACTCCTATACAATGCACTGTGATTATAAACAAAACTCCTATACAATGCAATGTGATTATAAACAAAACTCCTATACAATGCACTGTGATTATAAACAAAACTCCTATACAATGCAATGCTCTTCCTTCATTATTACAGTAGAGGGAAATTATTACATTATATGACAAAGTTGTGTTTTTTACTGTTATATGCTCTCAAATGTTACCATTACTATAACGTGGTTATAACCAGTAGCGTCCATTTAACTTTGAAGAGTTCTATTTGGAAGGATGGGAACTTTTTTGTTTACCTGTTTCCCCATTGTGAATGAGTGAAAAATGAACACTAAACCATAAGGGCATCGCTTGACAAATGTTTTATGTCAGTTGTGTAGTTTTTCGAATGTTGGTTTTGAAATTAGTTTAAGCATTGATAATTGATTAAACTGCAGATTTCATTTATCATTTATAACAATATAGGCTTATTGGATGAATAATGTATCGAGTAGATTTACACTAATCAAAATCTAGCATCTTAACGTGAATTAAAAACTTACTTTATTGAAAAAAAATATATGTTGTAGGTATTGATTATCTTTTTCGCATTAATCCGCTTTATTTCTTTGGCATCTTTATGTTTCTGTACAATTCGTATTTCTGGTTGAATGGCTTATGTCAAAATAACTCTGCCTGAACATCCCAAACCGGTGGCAGATCTCATAGACATCTACACATTCATATATATCATTTTCATATATAACATAAATTATTGTCCGTTTATTGGTAGCTTAGCTGACACGAAGGGTCAAGTGAGTTACTTAGTATTCTAGTAATCTAGTTTAAAAAAAAAACTATAATACCTATTTTAGCAATAGGGAATTGTTTCTGTATAGATAGAGAAAATATGATTATGACAGAAATATTCACAATATTGAGATCTACTGTCTATATATAAAAAAAACTGTAAGATAGCTTATTATAGGAGTTATTGCCCTTAAAAGGCGGGGTTTTTTTACTTACTTTTTTTTTTTAAATTTTTGTCTATTATCTTGAAAACTATTAAAGATGGAGAGAAACTTAATAGGATAAAAATGAACAAGAAGATCAACAATAAGTCAGACGGCTGAAAAATCGCCAGTTGACAACTTGTAGGAGTTATTGCCCTTGGTGACAATTAACAATATTTTGACAATAGCTTTGAAAAAAAATAATAGATAAGAAGAAACTTTGAATAGCAAAATTGATCCACAAGATCTACAATTAAGTCGATATTGCTGAAATCGTTTGTGGTATTTTTATAGGATTCATTGCCCTTAACTAACATTGTTTTACATTTAGTTTGCATTTTTGTATATTATCTTGAAAACTATGAATGAAAGATAGAAACTTTAAAACACAAGAGATCTTCCTCATATCAAGATTCCTAAGATTGTTAGTCAGCTCTTTGTTGAACTTTACCCATCTTTGCATTTGCATTTGCAAAATTTGCTAATAGGAAAATGTCACCAAGACCAGATCAACAAAAAGTGTCACCACTTATTGTTTGTACAACTTTGAACCAACACACCCAGGTGAGCGACAAAGGCCTTTAGAGCCTCTAAATTGTTATGCTATTTCTATACATTGCATATAAAGCAGACAGACACCCAAGACAGCAAAATATAAGTATATATAAAGCTTGTGTTTGTCATTACATGTTTGCTTAAAAATATTCGGTCTATGTTTCATTTGATCATTTCTTGATGCAACAGAAGAACAGAAGCAAATCATTTCTGCGTATTATTAAATAGTTACTTGTCTTGATTCATCGTTTGAATCGAAATTAAATAAAATCTGATTTTAATAATTTTAATGTTATGTATTATAACATAATTAAGCAATGATTCCGCGTTCATACTGCCATTTTTGCCGTGTAAGACGTAACAATAATAACTGACCATCCAAACATAAACGAAGAACAAAAACCCAAACTACTGAATGGATTCTTATGAAATTTGTACATGTGTGATATAATATGATCATTTTCATTGTATGAAAAGGTCACGATAAATATCATGTCAGTTCGCAATCTGGCGGCCGTTTTCGAAATTCCATAAAGCCGTTGAGATTTGAAAATTCGAGTATACGAAAATGAAAGCAAGCACTTCGATATTACAATATGTTTACATAAATTATAGGAAGGGGTCGCCACCTCTACATGAAAATGTAATTTTATTGAATTTTATGAACACGTTTTAATTTCTAACACAGCTTCTCTCGTTTTATTTATTTTCAGTATTTTCCGTATCTCCCTTAAATGTTACCATAGAGCCATTGTTCAGAAATGTAATTTGTTTGAAGATTTGTTTAAGCCTTCAATGTTAAGGAAACGCTAAATTTTTCATCAATTTCCGTCAAGTTGTCCGTGTCTCCCCCAAATGTTACCATGTCCAAATTGAACGTTTTTTGCACGGAACGTATGCAATGTTTCGTAATTTATATATAATTCTATTTTCCATTAACTGAAAGTTTATCATTTTTGTGTCATTAGCTATATAGCATTTAACATGTTCTGTGTAATAATATATTTTTGGAGATATTTTTGATAATTTATCTGAAAAGGTAATAAATCACCACGAAAATTTGACTTATATCATATTGTTGTAAACTATGTGCAGATCCGTTAAAGGCGTAGAAGTTTTTGATAAATGATAACTTTTCGACTCGATTTTGGAACCTAGAAATATGTATGTGCCAGCTAGAAGTTAACGAATGTTTGTTGTATATACTAACAGTCATTTTTTACGCATCCACAAACATTATAATCTTCTTGAAAGACACATATTTGGAATGTTGATAGTACGGATAAAAAGACTATAAAATTATTCGTTATTTATAGTTCGAAAACTACAGTTTAAGGCAGTTGATAACATTTATACTTTTAAAGTACTAAACAGCTTTGATACTGGCTGTTTCCACACGATGTACATGCCTAGACTAAGATACTTGTGATGACGGAATCCTGAGCATCATAGAGGATATATGCATTTTGCAACAACTGAAATGCATGGGCAGTGACAAAAACTTGATATATATATTTTTACAATATATAGATTCCGTCATCACAAGTATCTTAGTCTAGGCATGTACATCGTATATCATATAATAATTTCCTCTGTTCATCATATAATGGACAATTTACTGTAAAATGGGTCTCATCTTCAATAGAATTTGATCCATGTGATAAGCAATGATGACATAGACGTTGAGTTCTCTCTATGTATTTTTTATTATATCTATCTTTCTCAATTTTAAGATCATGAGCACTTATTCTCATTTTACATATAGCTCTTCTTATACTAAAATCTTTAATGGATAAATAGGCCTCCTTTACATATAAATATCTTAATATTGTTAAAAAATTTGAAGATAGACGGAGTCTAACAAGATTTCGCATATCTGCTCAACATTTACTTATAGAGAGAGGTAGATATAGTAATACTCCCCGACACAATAGATATGTAAGAGATGTTGTAGTAATGAGGTCGAAGATGAAACACATTTTCATTTCAACTGTGATAGTTTATCGGACCAAAGGAAAGACATGATAACAATGATAAATAATTGCTGCAAGAATTTTAAAAATCTTGACCTTAACCAAAAACTGATATGGTTAATGAATAATGAAGATGAGAATTTATTATCAGAATTATGCATGTTCATTAAGAAATATGAAAAGTGTTAATGGGATTTATCTCCCTCTACTACTTGTAATTTGAACTTTATATTTTCTCTATAGTGAGTTCTAGAGCACCGTCCCTTGATGAATATTGCCCAGTAGCAATGTCAACCCTTGCTGCTGTGCATTAATCATGAGGAGAATCACTATTGGAGTAATCTCATGTATCTGTAGCTGGTTCTGAAGGATATCCCCTTGATGACCTTTGCATTGTTGTGATGTAAAAGTCCCTCACTGCTGTGCACTGGTCATGAGGAGAACTACTGCAGAATGAGATACTATATTCCTGGTTCTATTTTTACTTTTTGTTTCCGTATTAATAAACTTTATATCATATTCTTTTAATGTTAAATCGACCTCATTGCACTCAATGCCTCTTACCTTAATTATATCCTACATTGCTCATATTATCAATTTATTATTTATGTATTACTTATAATATTGTGTATTTCACTAATGTTTATATAATCATTGTATGATGTTTTTGTATCTTGCCCGACAAGGGCCCATGATTGGTTTAATGAAATAATGTCTAATGTCTAATGTCTAATGTCTATACGTATGAACACGTTATTTTTATTTAAACTATGTAAAAGGTCATATTTTATCCTGTTATAAGTATAACAAGGCCTTTTTTAATCAAATATTTTCAATCAACCCCGGTAATTTCGTTCTTCCAATAAGTCTTTACGTCCCGTGTCTCGCTCATGGTTGTTTCTCAAAATAAAAAAAAAAGTACTTTGATAATTTTCTAAACAGTAGTGCCAATTGTCGTGATATTTTTTCTCATCTCATGGGGTATTTTTAGAAAATTAATCAGAAAGTGACATTCAGTCTGTTGCCCAGTCAGTTTTTATACATTTATATTTGTACTTTACACTAGAAGGAAACGTGTTAAATAACAAAGCTGGGTAATTAGAGAATTATTTTAGACTGACTTATCTTTGCTTACTTCTCTTACATAATTACATCTCTAAACGTCTTGTGTATTTATCATCATTAATGTAGGCTATGTTATTTTAACAACTGTATACCATTTTAACTTCATTTTCTACCTATTCTGTTTATAAAAACAAAACACTCAAAGTTTGTACACAAATACTTGATTCCGTTGTTAGAAATGCATGAAAGAAACAAAACAAGTATACATGTAAGAGTTAATAATTTAAACGTTTCCGGTATTTGGGTCTTTCTGAAGTTTGCATATTCGGTATATCCTGGTTTTTTTTTTTTAAAAACCTATGATATAGAAATTAGTTTACCTCACTGTTCTATTTAGGATCCTTTACCCCTTTTGCGTTTAAAGTCATATGAAACGAGTGACTTGTGAAAAATAATGTTTATCTAATTCTTGAACCAATGCATGTATATATCATAAACTTAAGTTAGTCTTCTGTGCACGAGTTTATAATTTTTTACGCAAATATATCGTATAATCGTCTCTCGGTCTGTTATGATTTAACCAATATGGCAGCTCATTAAATGCCGTGTTTTGACTCCGAAGTTTATCGATTGTCACCTTATAGTAAACAATCAACAAACAAGCATGGATATTGAGCACGTGTTTAACATGTACAATCAGATAATAGTCTATTTCAGTGACAGATCGATGCGTATTGCGATCACCGGATTTTTACGAGGAGGTTCACGCTAAGGTTACTTTGCATACGGAAAATATGTCTGCGAATTGCTTCCTGGAAGCAAGCAATTAGAAAAAGTAAACTTCTAAATGTGGACAAATTAAATAATTTTCTTCAGAAAAAGGTTAATGTACATAAGTTTGATAATGAAATCTATCCATTTTGTTATAAAAAAAAAAACCCATATGCATCATGTTTTTTAATTTGAGGTTTCATTTGACTTTAATGGCTCATGTTGTTGGGTTTCTGTTTTATATTGACTGACACTCTCACATCTCCGTTTGTTTTTCGTCCTGAACAAGCATGAAATGAAATACTGACCACTGGACATAACACAAAAACAATCAATCAATCAGTTTATTTATACTACGATTAAATTGAAAATTGTCTGATTATTAAGATTATGTGGCGTAAATGTCAACAAACTTGCCATAAACATTAAACGGCTTATTTAAGGCTTCAGATAATTTTTCATCATTTCAAAACTGATGGATAACATCAACTACAGGAATTTTAAACAATCTCTGAAGAGACAGTGGGCACACAGTCGTTATTTTTAAGATACAACAAATCCAATTGTAAGAGTTAAAGACATGGAATTCATAAGAAATTGGAAAACAATGTATAAAATAAGAAGACTTAAAATGTTGTAGACATTTGGATGAACCTAATTAGACTTAAATAAGAAACCATACATATTTGTATTTTGTCTATCTGATGAGTTCAGCCTTTTTCAACTGAATTTTATAGTTCGTTCTTATGGTATGATTGCTATATTGTTATACCACTGTCCCAGGTTAGGGGGAGAGTTGGGATCCTGCTAACATGTTCAACCCCTCCACATTCTGTATGTATGTGCCTGTCCCAAGTCAGGAGTCTGTAATTCAGTGGATGTCGTTTGTTTATGTGTTACATATTTGTTTTTCGTTCATTTATTTTACATAAATTAGGCCGTCAGTTTTCTCGTTTGAATTGTTTTACATTGTCATTTCGGGGCCTTTTATAGCTGACTATGCGTAATGGGCTTTGCTCATTGTCGAAGGCCATACGATGACCTATAGTTGTTAATGTCTGTGTCATGTTGGTCTCTTGTGGAGAGTTGTCTCATTGGCAATCATACCACATCTTCTTTTTTTTTTTTTTATATGAAAGAATGTTGATAAACATCAATTTAGGAGTTTTATATTGAAAGTCATACTGCTCAACGGTTTATAACTGATTATGCTGAAATCTTTGAGATTAAGACAGAACTGCATGCATCAATGAAATTTAACATTAATTATTGAATTATGAAAATAATTCAAGGTCAAGTGATAATGTCAAGGTCAGGTAAGTTAGGTAACCCATATAACTGACTTTATTTAACAGACAATTTACTCATATAAATAGAGAAACTAAAATAAGGAGGAAAACAATCATATTTCTTTGAAATATGAAAATATTATCAAGATTCAGTGACCTCTAACAGATGGATATTTACACAGTGCATGGATTATGTAGATCAACCATAATTGATTTATTTCATAAAGCATCTGAGAAATAAACCAATCAACAAAAACTTAATGTCAACACATAACAAAGTTATACATTTTTTTTGGTAGCAGTCACTGAACCGTGAAAATAAGGTCAAGGACATATAACAGAAAGAACCTTTAAAATATAAGGCATCTGTATCCAAGGTATGAAGTATCCAGGTATTCAACACTCTGAAATATAAATATTTTTACAAATAATTAACACAATGCTGGTCAGATAAGCATCCCTATATATCACATTAAGTGGAACTTTTTCCCAGGTGAGACATAAATAGGCATTAGACTATAAAAGTATAACCAATAGCTATAGGTGACCTATTAATCCATAGAATGTCAGTAGAATGGAGTAAGATGGACATGACTTATAATTCAATGTACATTTTTATATATTAGTTGTTATTGGCTTTGAACTAGCTTTCAGTAACAGCAAGTACTCTCAAATCTGTACTTTTTGTGTTTTTGTTCCTGTGTCGTGCATTTTATTTAATGAGTTGAGCCCAATTCAACTGATTTTTATAGTACATGTATCTTCTAATGTCATGCTGTTCCACCACTATTCCATATTAAGGAAAGGTTGACACTCCTGCAAACATGTTTCACACTGCCAAATTCTGTATGTGCCTGCAATTCAGTGGTTGTTGTAATTTGTTGATGTATATCTATTTGTTTTCCTTAGTTGTTTTGCATATAAATCATTTGAGTTGTTTCAAATTTGTCGTTTTCATGCCTTTTGTATCTTGATATGCCTTAAAGCTTATAGTTTAACGCTGTACACTGACATATAGTTGCTACCTTCTTCCCCGTTTGGTCTCTGATGAAGGTACTTAGTTTAAATAAATCAAATTTATTCGGTAATAACTGTCCTTTCCTGGATTTAGATATTTTGGTTTTAAAAGGGAAACTCCACACTAAAATTTACGACAAAAGAGACGTTTTCATTCCCTATTGTTAATTTTCCATTTTTAGATGGTGATGTTCCTTTGGCACCATCTAACAGTGTTTATATTTCACAACTCGTTCGCTATGCCCGTGTCTGTTGTGACATTTTTGATTTAAACGAACGCAATCTATGTATTACTGGTAAATTATTAAACCAGGGATATCGTTACCATAAATTACTTAAAACCTTTACTAAATTTTTCCATAGATATAAAGATTTGGTTTTGAAGTTTGGTTGTACCTGTAGAAAACTTATTTCAAACGGGATAGCACATCCTCATTTTTACGGAATTGTTGTTAACCGTGCCTGGAAATTTAGAAATGATCCATGTAAACTTGTCGCTCCTTTAAATAAACTTATTCTAAAAGGTTGCCTATTCAACACTGTATTAATAGATCATTGAATATTGTTTTATTGGTATAAATATTGATTTTGTTATTGGTAAATTAAAAGCTAACTAAATATTACTAGTATGTTATATACATATACATATTCATGGATCTACAATCTGTCGATACCTGTAACTTGGCATTGCACAAGGTCGTGTTTTTCTCTGGCTGTTTATGACGTCTTTACACTAAATCCATTGGATGTTGGATATGTACGGATTAATAGTTTAGTCTTAGATGCATGATTTTTTTTATTAGTTGTTAGTGACTTTGAACTAGCTGTCAGATAACTGCGAGTACTCACAGATCTGTTCATTGTGTCTTTTTGTGTCGGGATGTATAAGTACCCGGCCATGTCCACTTGTATTTTTGTCCATCTGATGAGTTAAGCCTTTTTCAACTGATTTTTATAGTTTGTTCTTATGTTGTACTGTTATACCACTGTCCCAGGTTAGGGGGAGGGTTGGAATCCCGCTAACATGTTTAACCCCTCCACATTATGTATGTATGTGCCTGTCCAAAGTCAGGAGCCTGTAATTCAGTGGTTGTCGTTTGTTTATGTGTTACATATTTGTTTTTCGTTCATTTTTTTATATAAATAAGGCTGTTAGTTTTCTCGTTTGAATTGTTTTACATTGTCTTATTGAGGCCTTTTACAGCTGACTATGCGGTATGGGCTTTGCTCATTGTTGAAGGCCGTAAGGTGACCTATGTCTGTGTCATTTTGGTCTTTTGTGGATAGTGGTCTCATTGGCAATCGTACCACATCTTCTTTTTTATATTGTCTTATTGGTAATCAAGCAACATCTTCTTATTTTTATATGTAAACCGTAAAAGCATTCTATAAATTAAATATACTCTACCTTTTACTTATAATGATTGAAAAAATTACCTTAGCATGAAAACTTAATATTGCCATTTGTAAGCCATTGAACAATGGAGTAAATGTCAACTATCATAGCAAAGAAACTGAAGTCTTCTACATACAAAATATGGCTTTCTAAATGATTAAACTTGATGCAAGTATTGAATGAAATTGTCAATGCAATGGCACAAGGTTAATATCCCTGTGACTTATTGCAATGAGTCAAAGAATAACAATAAATTGTTTTTAGAAATGGATGGGGCCAGGATTGATACAAAATCGCTCCAAATCATTGTTTTGATGACAATTAACACAATCTTATTATTTAAAGGTATTAATAATTTGCCACCATGAGCAAAAGCCATCAGAGGAAAAACAATTGTATCCCACTCCTTCGGTTATTAGACAATCAAAATGACCCAAATACTAAACATTTTTCTGTTGGTAAAATTTGACAGCAAGAAAATAACAGACATATGCACAATTTTTTTCAATTCCAATACAGTGATTTGCATGATCTCAAAATCTGAAAACTAAGTTAGAAAATGCTGAAGACATAATTTAGAAGTTTGGATCTGTATTAGAAGTGACATGCCAGAGCAGATTAAGTCTATCAATTGTAGTCTGTATTTTCTTACTGAATATAAAGTACTAACTGTCGGCCCAATGCCAGAAATGCTTTTATATCTCCATAAATGGCTTTCTTAATAAATTATTTAATTTGAGGTTGATATCTTTCTGTGATTTTACCGCACTGAAATATATATGGTTCCATGACTATTCTTTGGGAATTTTGTTTTTATTACAATACCTTACGATTTTGCAGAAAATTTCCCCCAATTTTGATAAAAATAAAAAAACATTTCGGGCCCTTGATCATATACATTTGAGGACAAGTTTGTGCTTGCATGACACTTTATTCATAATGCTTTAAAGGAGAAACATATATAAATGATATAACAACCAGTCACAGATAGCCAGCTATTTTCATATCTCTGACATGTTCCCTTCACGAATAGCTACGCCCATGTGTCTTTATTTAGTACATTGTAACCTACTAAATCAAGTAGACTTGAACCATGAAAACAAACATAAGATTTTGTATATTAAAGAAAAATAACTCATGTTTGTGTTTTTCTATAGCTAGAAGTCTCTGTAAGGAGAAAGTATTGTATAAACAAGAGTACTGCCTAATATCATATGTAAATATATCAAAAACAACATTAATCTTGTGTAGAGTTTTTTTTATAAAACATATGTACATAAACAATAGAATCATCTGTCACACAAGTTCCCCACAATTAGCTATTTTAATTTTCTTTGATACTGTCCCTCCTTTGCTGCCACAGGCCTGAAATATAAATAACATCATCTGTTATAAAAAGAAATCACACCAAAATATTGTCTAAATAACACAACAATAAATTAACTACTTACTAGTTTCAAAGGGTAACTAACTGGTGACTTTTTGTTTCTGTTGTTGAGATAATTTTTGTACTCACCAAACTCAAGAAAAAACAATTAGATTTTATTTTTTTTAAATATGGAATTTGAGTGTTGTTGAGCTGCTGTTTCATTAATGCTCGATAATTACTGTAAGCATTTAAAATCATTGTGATTGATAAGACAATTGAAAAAAAGTTGCGATTTTAGGACATGGTGCATACAAATTATGCTATCAAATATAAAATGAGAGTTTGTATATTTTGCATTTTTGTTAACTTTAATCAGTGCTTTTATTCACAATATAGAAAACTTATAATGGCAAAACATAATGGGCTGGAATAGGATTCAAATCTATCTTTTAGCCTGAAAATTATCTATAAAAGACGTAAATTACCTCCATTTTTCTTACAACATCCATGCCTTGCATTACTTTCCCAAATACTACATGTTTACCATCCAACCTACAATTATAAACAAGTTTTAAACTCATTTGAAGTGAAGTTCATACATATAACCATCAGTGTATACAGATGATTAAATCTTAATAAATGCATTTATAACACAACAATGAACATGTAATACAAATTCTTCTAATTTTTTCACATACATGTCTTGCTAATATGGTTTAAAATTAAGTAAACGCTTATCATAATATCCTGGTACTAGGTCAAATAAGAGCAACCAAAAGATGTAAAATCAAACATATAATGGGAGTAATTAGGAGGAAAGTTTACTGTTATCCAATGATTTTGTAGTGTAAAGAAAACATATATCTTTTTTTAGCAAAGTTGTACTTATGGAAACCCTGATTTTACTTTTTTACTTTGCTCTTAATTGACTGAGTACCAGGATGTCTTACCACAGAGAAGATAACTTATTGGAAGAAATATAAACTCCAGAGTCAATAGTGGGTTACATAAAAAAATGTCTATTTGAACTTATGGTTCTTATCAGCTGAAATGGACAAAATAATGTTATACTAAATCCATTGGATGTCGGATGTGTGCTGATTGATAACTAAGCATTATATTAGACACATTTTTTGATTATTCTTTATTGGCTTTGAATTAGCTTTCCCTTAAATACCAATTGCATGCAATACTCTCAGATCTGTACTTTGTCTTTTGTGTTTGTGTTAAGTTATTTTGTGCTTTGTATTGATTTGATGAGTTAAATCCTATCAACTGATTTTATATATTTTTTCTTATGTTGTACTGTTGCACCACTGTTCAAGATTAGTGGAAGGGTTTAGGGCCAGGAAACAAGTTAAACCCCATCACATACTGTATGTGTTTGTCCAAACTCAGGAGCCTATAACTCAGATGTTTTCATTTGTTGCTGTATATCTATACTATTAAACGAGAAGACCTCATTTTGTATGTCGCTTCTCTTCCTCCCACAATAAATCAATCATCATGCATCTGTGTCATATAGGTACCATGCACAGTCACATTTGTCATCCTTTCTTATGACTATTCAGTTTGGGTTATTTTGGGAGAAAAACGAAAATAAAGGTGTCCGAATATTGTTTACGTTATCAAACCAACTTTTATGTCAGACATGACTTCCGGATTAAACATTGAGAACCAATCGAATGATAGATAACAAATATGAAAAATAAATAAGCCAATCAGAGCGTTGTCCATATCTTGGTTTTCATATTGTAAGAACCACTACTTTATACCTCGGTTTTAACTTACACATAATTTTCATAAGTACTCGGACGAGGAAAGGACAATTACTTTCGCGTTTATCTGCATGTATACTGTGATCAATATACTACTATAATATATAGAGACTCTCTATATAATATAGCAGTGAGTTTCCGTCATCAAAACGACTTTTAAGTCAGACATGACTACCGGTTTTAACATCGAGGAACATCGAAATGTCTGATAGATAACAAAAATGATAAATAAATAAGCCAATCAGAGCGTTGTTCATTTTGTGTGGTTTTAAGATGGTAAGAACTACTACTATTGTACCTCGATTTTAACTTACAGATAATTTTCATAAGTTCTCGGACGGGGACAGGACAATTATTTTCACGTTTATCTGCATGTATACTATAAAAAATATACTACTATAATTTATAGAGACTCTCTATATAATGTAGCAGGGATGGCCACTGAGAAGACACGTTGATAGTTAAAATAGAAAATTAAATACACTTTAATATTTATAATATAGTATACGTTAACGTATGTTCATAGTATACAGAAACGCGAAAATAATAGAATTTAACAGAAAAAAATAACAGACTTTGGAAACAAGGGAGCTTAAACTGTTTCCAAGTACCTATGCATTTTGACACCTTTTCTGAAATACTCCAGATATGAAATTGTTTCAGGCTGAAATTCCCCAGACACAAAATCTCAAAAGCTCTAAATGCCCGCGATTTCGCGGGTGTGTTCTAGTCATATTTATTTTGAAAGCAAATCAGGCCCTTATTTTTTGTTTGAATTGTTTTACATTTGTGATTTTGGGGCCTTGTACAGCTTACTTTGTGGTATGGGTTTTGCTAAATTTTGAAGGTTGTATTGTGACCTCTAGTTGTTAACTTCTATGTCATTTGATTTCTGGTTGAGAGCTGTCTCATTGGCAATAATACCACATGTTCTTATTGTTATATTGTTTAAAGAGGACTAAGAGTGTTGGCAATTGCTCAGGTGAGCTTAAAAACATCTAACTTTAGGATGATAAAAGTTACAATGTTAATTATACTTATAGGTGACATTGTTATCTGTTTTAGAAAAATAGTGTGCAAAGATTTTTGGAAGAATCGCCCCCACTCTATTCACCCACTTAAATTGTCCATCAATCTTACATATGTAAAAAGTTGAAATTTAAATATGAATGGGTCATATAACAAGTCATAGAATTAAATAATTGCTTACCAGTCTGTTTTCTCTGTACATATGAAGAATTGTGAGCCATTTGTGTTAGGACCAGAGTTTGCCATTGACATTGTCCCTACAATAGTAAAACATGTGTGTTTAATAAACCATGCCATATCAAAACTAGCCTTCACAGCAGCACATGTTGATATTTTATACAATGTATCTTTTTGGTTTTAATTTAGTACTAAATTATCAATACTCATAGAGGTGTATGGTTGAGTACCTACTTAATTTTGATTGAATACAGCATGATGACATCTTGATGTTACTTTTTGGTAATTTTCTGATTTGAAGTTGCTGTCACATTTAGGTTAACATAATCTCTTTTTTTTATATGTATGATAGTGATTCGTACTTGTCTTTGTAAATGTTTTAAATTAGTGTCCAAAAAATAAGTAGTATTTTTTAAACATACCATCCAAAGTCAAGTCTACATAAAACATGAATATAATTTTTATATGTTACATTTACTTACCAGGTGCTGTATGTTTTAATATAAAATTTTCATCCTCAAATTTTTTACCATATATAGACTTCCCACCTGTGCCATTATGGTTTGTAAAATCTCCTCCCTGACACATCTGATTACAGGTGGTTAAGGAAATTAACATTCTAAGGAAGCTGGCTTGTCATGTTTTGGATTTTTTGTCAGATTTTCGAAATCCTCTGGTTTTATCCATTTGAATGCCTCGAAATATTTTGCCCTGTGACCCCCATTTTTCTTTTTGTAAATCTTTTACATGTATAAAGATAAGCCATCTGTTAAAATTTTGTAAAATTTTAATTACTTTTTAACAGTTTTTGAGATCTTCAACTTGTCAATGATAAATCTATGAAAAGTCAAGAGAGAATATTTTCCTGCCAAAATTTCAATGGCCAATATCTCAAAAAACAAGCATGGTGACCTATTTATTTTATTTGCTCTTTGGATTCATTTATTAATCCCCTATCAATATAAGCTAGTGTTTTGAAAAGTTAATTACTTTGAAACTGAGAAGCGAACTCCCTTAAGGTGAGGTTAGGTGAAAATTAATAAATAAAGAATTTAAAATTAATACTACAAGCTCGTAGAGCATCCATTAAGGATAAAAATAAGCTAAAAATATTGATAGGTCATGGACCTTCTTTTCGAGATATTTGAGATTTAAAATATGGCGGGAAAAGGCTGACTCGGACTTTTACCTTTTATTTGCCTTGTTATTATTTGGGTCTCAAAACAAAAAAAAGAAAATCAAGAATCTTCTAAAATTTTGGAAAATGATCTTTCATGAGCTATTAAGTTTTGTATAAAAAAAATGAATGGGTGTTATGGAGCAAAATATTTTACATTGTATTGAATGGAAAAACACGAAGGAGTCCGAACATTTGACACAAAATCCAAAACCTACATCCTTAATTCAAATGTCCTCTACAGTGAGAAAATTACATATTCCATTTACTACATTGTAAGTAGTGAACAAGTGTTCATAAGAATATAAATCTCAAGCTAAAATATATAAAACTATGTTCATTATTCACAGAAAAAGAAGTATGTGGGTAATCTAAATGGAATACCAGACAGATATGATTTATGAAAATAGACAAAACAAAGTTAATCTTGGAATTTATAAAGAAACAGTTGTGGCATAACAAACTGTAAAAATACTAATGATTTAAGCCTGACCTATAGCAACTATGAACCATTTTGAATACACACTAAAGGATACAAATTGTGGTATAACTCTGTGGAAACTGGATCCTTTGTATCCAAATCCTTTCTCGTGAGTACATAAACATCGGAAATTTTCTGAAAAAAAGAAAAGAAATATATTGTAGATAAAAGTTATTCAAAAAAAAAAATGAGAGCTTTCTTAAGTTAGAATTAGTCATTAGATAAAAAAAATGCCAAAACATTTTATCCAAAATAAAGTCAGGAATTTATATCTTTTCATAATAAATATATGTTTCTTTTAAAGCTTCAAGTTTTTAAGGTACAGTATTAGGGTATGTCATAGATTTTGGTAAAGTTTTGAATACAAATTTGAATTGTTAAACTTTATCTGAAACTTTAAAAAAAAAATGTATTTATCTCTTTTATTTTCTGAAATATTACTGAATGAAAAGTAAGTTGTTACTATGATTTATATACCTGCTGTGACCGGAACAACATCAGCCCGTAGCTCTATAGAAATTCTACCAACATCTTTATTGTTTACATTAATATCAAAGAACACTTGTGGATTTCCTTTGCTTCTTTTGGCTGGTGATGAATTCTGTAACATAATCAGTCCTATCATAGCAGTGATGACAAAGTTGATTGTTATTTTGAAAAATATCATTTTAACAAATTTTGTTATGTTTCTCTTTGCTTGTACTTCAAAGAACAAGTTCAATGAGAACAAATCTAAATAGAAAAAGAAATCTGTACAAATGACAGCCAAAGTTACACATTAAGTGACTCAAATAATTAAATTAAATGTTTCTAATTCAATCTTGATGACAACAGATATTGCATGCAAAATGAAACCTGGGGTGTGTTTACTTATATGACACAAACAACTTAATTTGGCATGTGACTGGTCTCCTGCAGGGATTTGCTAAGGACCATGGGTACCAATCTTATACTCTAGACTAATGGATGCTGTTGAACGTTGGATTTGCACAGGACCATGGGTACCAATCTTATACTCTAGACTAATGGATGCAGTGGAACATGCAAAATGCAAAGCAACCATGTAAAAATTTTTAGGTATGCATTGAAAATCAAGTTTAGCAACAGATTGTACCGCTAGGTATTTGGTTGGGCATGAAATCGCACCCCTTTAACGACAAACTTGTTTCTATAATGTTATGCATCACTATCAATTTTGGTTAAAGTAAAGGTTTTTGAAATTGTTTATGCAAATGATACCAGAAAAATACACTCTTAAACAATGTTTGTCTTGGACAAAGACAATAATTTACCAAATCTGTGTCTTCAGCAGGTCGTTTTGTTCCTTTGTCTTCTTCAACTTCCTCTGTTGATTTTTCTAATGTTTTTCCAGCATGCTCCTGCAGCCATGAATCTTCTGACCATACTAAAATACAAAAACATATTTTGATAATTGCATCTTCATTCCTCCTGCAGCCATGAATCTTCTGACCATACTAAAAAACAAAAACATATACTGATAATTGCATCTTCATTAAATTTATATTATGAATATACATTAAATAATGATGTTAGCTCTTATTCCTCCAAAAGAGACAATAAAGGTAGAAAATCATAAATAGTGGAAACACAGTAAACCAACCACCCATAATCCCCCCTTTAAAAACAAATAAGCACTGTTTAAGTCAACTTTCTGTTTGAACTGTTACTACTTAAAATTGAGTATGATTGTATCCCCCCCCCCCTTTTGGAAATTTCATAATAAAATTGAATATAAAGTGAACCTTGACCTTTCTTTTGGATTCCATAGCAAGGATAATGTACAAAAATGTGTAGTTTATTTTGAAGACAAATCCATAATTGTAAACTAGATGTGTCAAAGCGACACGAATGCTTTGACACGAATGGCCCTGTCTCAAAAAGTTGAAAAATCTGCAATTTCAAGAACACATGTGGACACAAACATGATGGTGGTCTCACATATAAAAAATCAGCTCAACATCTGGAGGAGTATAGAAAAAAAGGTCCGTATAACTGTGATTGTCAACAATTTCCAAAGTCAAACCATTAATTTTGGCAAACTTAAACTTGGTCTGTAATTTTCATGAGTAACTCACATATCAAAAATCAGTCCTATATCTGAAAGCGTTTAGAAAAAATTCTGTATAACTGATTTTCAACAATTTATCAAATTCCATAGCCAGTAATTTCAGCAAAACTTAGCCGAGCAGAACAAAACGTAAACTTGATCTGTAACAACTTGGTTAACTCACATGCCAAAAATCATCCCAATATCTGAAAGAGTTTAGAACAAAAGTCTGTATAACTGTGATTTTCAACAATTTATCAAAGTCAAAACCCGTAATTTCGGCAAAAATCAGCAGAGCGGAACATAACTTACTTGATCTGTAACTCATTATGGTTAACTCACAAACCAAAAATCAGCCCAATATCTGGAAGAGTTTAGAAAAACAGTCTGTATAACTGTGATTCTCAACAATTTTTCAAAGTCCAAAGCCCGTAATTTCAGCAAAACTTAGCTGAGCGGAACAAAACATAAACTTGATCTGTAACTCATCATGGTTAACTCACATACCAAAAATTAGCCCAATATCTGAAGGCGTTTAGAAAAAAACTCAGTATAATGGTTTGTTGCGGAATGACAAAATGACGGAATTTCAGAATTACAGAATTATGGAATTTTGGAATTTCGCACAAGGGTAAAACTATATGGCACCAACAAATTCGTTGCAGGGCCATAAAAAATCTGTTTTATTCTGGCCATAGGGAGAAACAAGATTAATTGCACAACTGTCAAGTATGCACTTTAAAAATATGGGATTGTATACATCATGTATGAATTAAAAAAAAATTCTTACAGGAAAATGGTGTAACAACACCTGTTTTTTTTTTTTTTTTATCTGGCATTAATTATTTGTTTGTAATTATAGTTCTGTCAGTTCATAAAGACGTCTTGTATACTGCTCTTTCTAGTAACAAGTCCTATCACAAATTACACTGCAGGATAAAACATGCAATACAAAAATAAAATTAATCATTGTATGAAAATATACCAAACTTGTATTTATATTTATTATGAGTTACCTGCTCTTGTTGCTCCCTCCTTGATTTTCATTGGCTTAGCTAAATTACATCTTATGGCTCTCCCAAATAATTCTGAATCATTCTGTTTAAAAAATAATTATGTTTGGTTTATAAACATCTTACAAACATCAGACGAAAAATTGTGAATAACAAACTAGAGGCTCTAAAGAGCCTGTGTTGCTCACCTTGGTTTATGTGCCTTTCATAAACAAATAAAAATACACAAAATTTACAAAATTTATGAAAATTGTTCAAAATTTACTATAAAGGGCAATAACTCCTTAAGGGGTTAATTGACCATTTTGATCATGTTGACTTATTTGTAGATCTTACTTTGCTGTACATCATTGCTTTTTTACAGTTTACCTCTATCTATAATAATATTCAAGATAATAACCAAAAGCTGTGAAATTTTCTAAAAATTACCAATTCCAGGGCAGCAACCCAACAATGGGTTGCCTGATTGGTCTGAAAATTTCAGGGCAGATAGACTTTGACTAAACGAACAAATGTATCCTTGTCAGATTTGCTTTAAATGCTTTGGTTTCTGAGATTTTAGCCAAAACTGCATTTTACCCTATGTACTATTTTTAGCCATCTTGGTTCGCAGGCAGCGTGATCAGACACTTTTTTTTAAACTGGATACCCTAATGATGATTGTGGACAAGTTTGGTTAAATTTGGCTCAGTAGTTTCAGAGAACAAGATTTTTGTACAAGATAACAAAAATTGATGAAAAATTGACAAAAATTGACTATAAAGGGCAATAACTCCTTAACGGGTCAACTGACCATTTTGGTAATGTGACTTTTTAGTAGATCTTACTTTGCTGAACATTATTGCTGTTTTCAGTTTATCTCTATCTATAATTATATTCAAGATTATAACCAAAAACTGCAAAATTTCCTTAAAACTACAAATTCTGGGGCAGCAACCCAACAACAGTTTGTCCAATTCATCTGAAAATTTCAGGGCAGATAGATCTTGACCTAATGAACAATTTTACCACTGTTAGATTTGCTCTAAATGCTTTGCTTTCAGAGATATAAGCCAAAATCTACATTTTACCCCTATGATCTATTTTTAGCCATGGCGGCCATCTTGGTTGGTTGGCCGGGTCACCGGACACATTTTTTAAACTAAATACCCCAATGATGATTGTGGCCAAGTTTAATTGAATTTGGCCCAGTAGTTTCAGAGAAGATTTTTGTACAAGATAACAAAAATTGACAAAAAGTGACTATAAAGGGCAATAACTCCTTAAGGGGTCAACTGACCATTTTGGTAATGCTGACTTTTTTGTATATCTTACTTTGCTGAACATTATCGCTGTTCACAGTTTATCTCTATCTATAATAATATTCAAGATAATAACCAAAAACTGCAAAATTTCCTTAAAATTACAAATTCTTGGGCAGTAACCCAATGAGGGGTTATCCAATTCATCTGAAAATTTCAGGGCAGATAGATCCTGACCTGATAAACAATTTTACCTACGTCAGATTTGCTCTAAATGCTTTGGTTTCAGAGATATAAGCCAAAATCTACATTTTACCCGTATGTTCTATTTTTAGCCATGGTGGCCATCTTGGTTGGTTGGCCAGGTCACCGGACACATTTTTTAAACTAAATACCCAAATGATGATTGTGGCCAAGTTTGATTGAATTTGGCCCAGTAGTTTCAGAGAAGATTTTTGTACAAGATAACAAAAATTGACGAAAAATTGACAAAAAGTGACTATAAAGGGCAATAACTCCTTAAGGGGTCAACTGACCATTTTGGTAATGCTGACTTTTTTGTATATCTTACTTTGCTGAACATTATTGCTGTTTACAGTTTATCTCTATCTATAATAATATTCAAGATAATAACCAAAAACTGCAAAATTTCCTCAAAATTACCAATTCAGGGGCAGCAACCCAACAACGGGTTGACCGATTCATCTGAAATCTACATTTTACCCGTATGTTCTATTTTTAGCCATGGTGGCCATCTTGGTTGGTTGGCCAGGTCACCGGACACATTTTTAAAACTAGATACCCCAATGATGATTGTGGACAAGTTTGGTTATATTTGACCCAGGAGTTTCAGAGGAGAAGATTTTTGTAAAAGTTAACAGACGACGCTGGACGAGGACGACGGACGATGGACGCAAAGTGATGAGAAAAGCTCACTTGGCCCTTCGGGCCAGGTGAGCTAAAAATAAGATAATGATATCCATGTTAGCTGACAAAGCCTTGAAATGCATAACTGTGCAAGTTATGAAACACTTCTGGCAAGTTTTATCCAATTTGCATGTAATCTGTAAGATATTCTACATTGAAAACTTTGGAAAATTAAAAATAGGAAAATAATTATGTAATTAATTGTTAATATTTAATGAGTAGAATTATAGTTTATAAATTGGAAAAATCAGCAAGATGAATAATATATAAGTGATTCAAACTGACACAAGGATACAAATGTACTAGTTGATTAACTGGATGAAATATGCTACTTATAAAGTCATCAACTATGGAAAGACGCTCTTAAAAAAACATTCCTTAGATAATGTGCAATACAATTTTTTCCCTGTATCATATACAAACATTATGTATAACTAAACAAATTAAATTCTTAAATACTTACTAAGTTATCAATAGCTGCAGCAGCATCCTGCAATAAGCAGATTTAATTAGTAAATATTTTTAATAGAAATAAATAATTATACAAAGACATGTATTACTGTTTTCATGTTACCAACTTTTGACTTCAGATTATATCATTTTTCTTCAGGTTGCCTACTCTGTGGTAGGACATCCTGGTACCCAGGGTAGTCAGGTAAGAGCAACCAAAAGAAGTTGATTAAAACATTAATAATCAATGCAATTTTGGGGGAAGATTACTGTTTTTCCAATGATTTTGAAATGTATAGAAAACATAAAACAGTTAATTTCCCCCAAAATTGTACCCTTTTTAAGCTTGATTTTGTCTCTTTTAAGTCACTCTTACTGAATGTCCTACCACAGAGTAGGTAAAAACTCTAACAGCATGAACAGGAGTCAAAAGTCAGTAATCTGAAAATAGTCCATCATTTACATTCGAACAAAAGTAATATACAAAATCAAAATTAAATAGTTTGTATCATCCGAAGTTGGTTTGATCATTTAAATGTTATAAAGTGAAATCAAAAATATTTAAGAACAAGAATGTGTCCAAAGTACATGGATGCCCCACTCACATTATCATTTTACATGTTCAATGGACCATGAAATTGGGTAAAAAATCTTATTTGGCATTAAAATTAGAATTATCATACCATAGGGAACAAGTGTACTAAGTTTCAA
The DNA here is from genome assembly GCF_963676685.1 of Mytilus edulis. Lineage (NCBI taxonomy): Eukaryota > Metazoa > Mollusca > Bivalvia > Mytilida > Mytilidae > Mytilus > Mytilus edulis. The sequence goes on along the minus strand of NC_092344.1, from coordinate 115,733,205 downwards.
GTTGATTGGACTTCAACTTCATCAAAAACTACCTTGACCAAAAATTTAACCTAAAGCGGAACAGACGGACGGACGGTACGACAGACAGGTGGATGCACAGACCAAAAAACATAATGCCCCTCTAATATCGTAGATGGGGCATAAAAAGACCACAGTTACATATCTGAGAGGAAACATGGATGTAAAATCAAATTAAACTCAGGATACATAACTGAAAAATGATGTTGCACTGTTGATGTTATCTAAAAAATGACAGAAAATAGAAATTTTAGCAAAATTTTGCCTAAACATTTAAAGCATTCGATCATGTTTTAAAATACGGCCTGGAAACACAATTATATTTCATTTTTATTCAGGCCTTTGTAAATATTTTGCTAACCTCTTTTCAATATTCAAAATAAAACCAATATTGTCAAAAACTTAAATAATAGAATAAGCAGCATGAACAATACTTTATTACTCAAAATCAAGAGTTCAAGTTTATTTTTAGTTATCCTTATAATATGGAAAATTGAAACTGTAAAGAGTGTGACATTTATCTTTATTTCTTAAGACTAAAAAACGTTTCGTCAGATAAACCAAATGTTACATAAGGTTTAAGAATGTCGTTAATTTAAAATGTAATATTTACCTCTGCTAATTCAAATTCAATAAATGCAAAACCTCTGTGCTTTTCTGAAAAATGTATAAAAATGTGGCTGAATACATGTATATAATTAGGCTTAATTCTTATAAATAGATGCATGCAGTTGGATATATGTAAAAAAAAATACATGTAATTTAACACAATTTATTGTAGACATATTGTATGTATCAATTAATATTTAAACTGTAAATTCAGAATTTATCAAATACATACATGAATTTTAGATATATAAATGAAGTTCCTAAAAGTAAAATATGAAAGAGCTACTTTTACTACATGCAATATTCCCTCCAGTGACTTTATCATCAGCAAAATATTAAATTGCAGCATGTAAAACAGCATAAAAACAAATGATATGAATTGTATCTGCAATGTATTCTTTTTATAATTTTCTTCAAGTTCTTTGTGCAAGTTCCTTTTTTAACATTACTCATAGTAACATAGTTTCAATATAAAACCACATATTTTACATGAATTGTATGGCAACCCCTTTTACATTAGAACTTCAAGATATATAAATAATTCAGTGGAAACAAATAAAGATCTGCCATCAACAAAATTCTTCAAATAATAACAAAAAGTGGGGATAAGGGATAAGACTAATATTTACCAGAACAATTACAATTATATAATATGCATATTTAAGAGGATAACATGAATAAAATTTCAAGAAGACATGTTTTCTACTGGTCCAGGTCAAATCCCACAACCATCCAACTTGAGGCAAATAAGCTACCACTTAGGCGGTTCTGTCATAATTGAAGAATGACAAGATCCTTGAGCTCCTGTTTCAAGATCTAAGTGTTTCAAGATCTTACATTTTTACAAGTAATTAGCTAAAGGTGACAAGATCTCTTACCTGTTTCATAATCTAAAGGTATATTTATATCTGTAATGTCACCAAAAGGGATAAATGCTGACTGTAAAAGTTTTTCATCTACCTCCTCTGCTAAACCACCTTTCAAAATGTAAATGCAAAAGTTTTCAAATGTTTATCAATTAATTTCAATGTAAAAACACTAATACAATGTTATCTTATTATCAATTATTTATACATCAGGTACATGTACATATTGTCCATGTACATGTATGCAGTTTCAAAAAATTGAAGTTAGTAAACAGACTGATTTCAATTTTTGATAGACACAACACTCTATATTACCTGTAACTAGTGAATTACCTGTATACCTCAATTCAGGTATAAAAAGAAAATAATTACAAGGGAATGATTTCCCTCATTTTATATTTCTGATTTCTAAAAAAAATAATGATAAGAAACTCTGACATGCAAAATCCTCTTATAAAAACCTTCCTGAGCACATCAGATATGTGTAGCATCTGCTTCACAAAATATGAAGATTCAATAACAGTAAGAAAATCAATGAGGAGGAAAATTAATATGAAGATTATATACTTATAAATACAAAATTGTTGTTCTAAGGTCCTTTTCTTGCAACAGTTGCACTCACACATTTAAACAACAGGACCAACATCCAATACTGTATTACAGTTACTTTCAGAAAGGAAATCATGCTGGGAATGAATACTTTAATTTCTGGTTTGACAGTTTGATGATAGTGAAGTTATATTTATTCTTTAGTCCTTGGTAAGTTGTGTAGGGTATCACAAAAGTCATTGTTGTGAGTGTTTTTTTTTTTTTTTAAATTGATGCTGAAGTTGTCATTTTATTTATATAAACGTGTTTAATATTATTGAAAGGGATATACTGACAATACTCATTCTAATACATGAACATTTGTAACGTTCATTTTGATTGGATAACGTCACTTTTTTACATGACATCAATTGTCTGGCAATTGATGCTATGGGACGTATGCGCAAGCACAGACGGCATATGACAGATTTTAATTACATGTTTTAACGTTGTTTTCTGTCAGTTTCATTAGAATGGAGATAACAATATAGTATTTTAAGCTCTGACGGCATCAATTAGAGGTTTGATGGTCGCAAATACCTGTTCACTGTCTCCCATAACGTGTCGCCAGTAAACTTAATTTGCGACGATCAAATTCCCAATTGATGCCGTCGGAACTTAAAATACAATACAGTTATCTCCTAAATAGTATAGTGTACATCTTAGAATATCATTCTATTGGTGATTGGTTTACCTTAATTATGATAGACATATTTACACATTACCTGTCAACCTATGAAAATGAAAATTATAAAATCTTGGGTCATAACACGTACCAACTTTTTTCGAGCTGAATTTAAGTATTTAGGGGACATTTTTTTATAATTTAAATCAAACAGTTTTCAAAACATGTTCATCTGGTTATGCATTAACTGAAATTAACTTAAATTAAAAATTTACATATTTTTATTGTTTCATTGCACTTGATTGATTGATTGACTTTTGGTGTTTTTGTGCAATGCCACTTTTAAGCACCGCTATAAATGGGATATTGAGTGGCGTCCAGTTTTTATTGTTGGAGTAAGCCGGAGTGCCCAGAGAAAACCACCGACCTTCAATAGGAAAACTGACAAACCAAGTCAATTAAGATCAGTCTAACTGCACCTGCATGTGCACGGTCCAACTAACAACCTCAGTGTTGACTGGCTTGTGATTACAGTAGTAACTACTTAGACTTCTCGGCCACCAAGGCCCCCTCATTGCACTTGAAAGCCATTGATAGATTTATGTTTTATATACTGCCTTAACTCCCTTTTTTTTTCATTGCCAATTTTAAGTCACATGACTTACAATGCCTATTTTATTTTTCTATATTTTCACTGAATGCTTCTTTGATACATCACTCTATAGCAGAATTTAATATTATGATATAATAAAAACAAAATTAAACAATTATTAAACAGTAGAAGAGATGAAAATTTTTTTTTTCAAAATTTATATTTTTTAAATTATCATGAGGTAGAAAAATAATTAAAAGTAATATTTTGATATGTTTTTGCATTTAATTTATTTTTTATTTAATCTTTAGAGGAAAAAACCCACATGTGTATAAGTTTAATGAGGCACTAGCTAAGCTTCTGCAAAAATTAAAATAATAATTTTCTTTTAGCATTTTTGTTAAGAAGCCAGTTTGGTTCAATTTTGTCAAATTAAGCTAAGAAACATTGATGATGAATTATTCACTTACAAGTGAATAATACGACCTTATTGAATCTGTATTTATGTAATCTTCAATTTAACCACTTACATGTACCGGTAACAGTACCTATGGATGGATAACGCATGATGTGTGCATTATTTCAGTTATGAAATAATAATTTTCTTTTAGCATTTTTGTTAAGCAGCCAGTATTTTGTCAAATTAAGCTAAAAAACATTGATGATGAATTGTTCACTTACAAGTGAATAATACGACCTTATTGAATCTGTATTCATGTAAATTTCAATTTACCACTTACATGTACCTAGAGATGGATAACGCATGATGTGTGCATTTTTTTCAGTTATTCAAAGGAAAAGATTGTCTACATTGAAAGTGAAACAAAGGTAAATGATTTAATTGACTAATTCGATCTGCAAAACATCTTTCTTATTCAGGTAAAAACAATGATTAACATGTTATATGTTATATTTTTAATCTACAATATCATGAATATGAAATTAAACACACCTAGAAAAATCTAATTGCAAGTGTTCGCTTTAAAATATTTATATCTTTATACATGTATATGTTTATATCTTTTGAGGTCAACTTGATAGTTTATTAGATGGTGTCATGAAACAAAGCTACATATTATCGAGCCCATGCCCTGTTTATTGTAGACTTTTTTTAATTTGGATAAATGTTTTACATGGTTATAAATCGAATATGAGAATTTGAGCCAAATCTGTGAACAAGAATTTGACAGCTACAATGTAGTACCCCTTTAAGGAGTATATTGTGAAAGATGACAGAAAAAGGGAAGTACAATGTTCCTCAAATAAATTAATTGTTTGTAAAACAACTTTGAAATACACAAATTATTTATGAACGGAAACCAAGGTAATTGGTGTTTAAAATTTATTAACAGAGTGTTGGACAACAAAGCTTTCAAGTAAAGCTATGCACTTAACAGGTCACTTAATTTGACAGTTTACACAGCTAGCTAGTTCATGTAGTTGAACTGCCTGTCCAGGAAGATTTAGGAATTTGCCAGTATTCAACAGAGAATCCGATAAAAAGTTAAACAGGTCCTTTTCAGGATTCCTCTTTTTTTAACGACTCAGCAGGTATTTGAAAAATCCTGGGCAAGGGTGAAATTCTCTATACCACCAGGAGAAGAGGGGTCAGTTTACAGGTACATGTATGATTTACACTTTTACTTTTATATGAACATTTGTACGCCATTACTTAAATCACACAATTTTCCTGTAAAATTTGACATCATAATTAAAAATTTACAAATAAGATAATAAATGAATAAGATTATTTATTTATTCAGAGTCGGCATGGTTTACAAACAAGGCAAAAAGTCACCATTGCTTGGAAGTTAAAAAGATATTTGTAGACAGATCTAATATCTTATGTCAATTGGAGACAAGATTCAGCTGTTGGTATTTACCATGGATAAATATGTTTAGATTCTACTGGTGAATGGATATTACTTTAATTGACTTTAAATAACACTAAACAGTCAGAGCTCAGACATAAATAAGTCTGAATCAGCTTTTGACTCATAGAGGTCTAAATTTGTAAGTTTTAGGATTTGTCTCCTTTAATGCAAGACAAATAACGACTTTAATAAGTCATATATTGTTAAGCAAGAAATAATTGACCAGAATCAAAAAGTTGCATTTATCGACTCCTACCAGTCGATAAGTTATCAAAACTGGTTAACTTCAAGACCAACGCATATTTATAAAAAAGTCAAGCATCTAAATCAAATAATGACAACATTGAAAGACAATGCTTTGTCTTCTAAAGAAAAATATGAATGAGAGTCTAAAAAAATTGGAGATAATGGTAATTAACCTTACAATGCATGCACCTGGACCCACACTTAATGAGGTAAAACATTTGTGTTTAGTAAGGATGTTCAATTTGATAATAAAAAAATAGATAGCTCAAGTCCTTGTGAACTCTCAGACAGGTTTTTGCTGTCATATATAGGTGTTGTACTTTGGCCACCAAGTAAAATTAAGTTTTCTCATCAACATAAATAGACCTAAACAAAACAAGTCTGTCATTTTCTGACTTAGATAAGTCTAAAATTGAAAACACATTTTTATAAAAAATACATGTTTTGACTTCTTTAAGTCAAAAACAACAAGAGGCTGTCACAACGACAGCAAACCGGATTTATTAACATTTATTTGTGTCCTGCCTATATCACAAGAACCATAACTGATGAACGGTGAAAGTGAAAATCATCAATATCAAATTTGACATCCATTTTGTCATCAGTATCAACATATTAAAATTTGAAAAGCTTAGGTTGAATGGTTCATGAGTAAATGCAACAACATGAACATGATGAATGGAAACACCATTTTTCGATCTTTCAAGAACCATAACTGATGAACAGTAAAAGTCAAAATCGACATTATTGAACTTGACCTCCATTTTGTCATCAGTAACAACATATTAAAATTTGAAAAGCTTTGGTTGAACAGTTCATGAGTAAATGCACGGACACGACTGGAAAAGCCATTTTTCAATCTTTCAAGAACCATAACTCCTGAACGGTAAAAGTCAAAATCTTCATTATTGAACTTGACCTCTATTTTGTCATCAGTAACAACATATTAAAATTTAGGAAGCTTTGGTTGAACAGTTCATGTGTTAATGAACTGACACGACTGAAAATGCCATTTTTCAATCTTTCAATAACTATAACTCCTGCACGGTAGAGGTCAAAATCGTCATTATTGAACTTGACCTTCATTTTGTTGTCAGTAACAACATATTAAAATTTTAAAAGCTTTGGTTGAGGGGTTCATGAGTGAATGCACGGACAACATTTGGTTGCCGCCCGCCCAACTGACCGCCCGACGTACATCCAAAAATCAATAACCAACATTTTTGACACAAAAATCCGGTTAAAAATCGACTTGTTTATGTCTGAGCTCTGACTGCTAAAAGTTAAATAAAAATAAAAAAGCCCAATAAAGTTGTGCCTATGGGTACAAGTCAAATCGGCACCTGGTCAAATCTGCACCCATAGAAAAAGTCAAATCAGCACCTGGGTAAATCAGTATCTAGTCAAATTGGCACCTATTTTATCATGCACTACATCGTTAAAAAGCAGTTAGAATACATTTGTACAAAAGTTGAGAGTATTATTTAAAGTTTTCCCAACATGACTGATGTTTTTTTTTACTTTTAGGAATTTTGGATCTCAATGCTCTTCAACTTCGTACTTTATTTGGCTTTTTTAAAACTTTTTTGGATTCAACTGTCACCGATGAGTCTTTTGTAGACGAAACACACGTCTGGCGTATATATAAAATTTAGTCCTGGTATCTATGATGAGTTTATTTAATATGTTTTCTTTACAATTAATTAATAACTTTAATCAAGTACATAGTTAATATATTTGTTATTTTAACTCAACAGTATACAGGAAGTAATTGTTTTATTCTTCAAAAACTTCATAACTTAAGAGACAACATATGTCCTTACCAAAGCTGTTGTTTAACAATGTGAGACAATCAGAAGCAATAAAACGGAAATCCCTTTCAATAATTCAAACTTTCATGCAAAGTAATTAGCAATTATGGTATTTTTTAGGAAAGTTTAAACAGCATTAAACCAACTATCCTGCAAAATGCTCAACTGGTTAAAAATTGCGTAAAAAATATCCAATACCTCATACATGTATATATAATTAAAAACCAACCCCCATTATAGTGAGTGAATATTGCTGGACACATCCTTCCTTATTCAACTCTTGTGTAAATACGGAAAAATTTCTGGACAACCCATTCCTTATTTTTACTGTTTTGGCTTAAAATACTGTTGAAAATATATATTAAACAAATCTAACATCATGAAAATGGGTGCCGAATTGACTATATCAAGTGCCGATTTAACCAGGTTCCAATTTGACTAGGTGCTGATTTGACTATACCGGGTGCCGATTTGACCAGAAATTAGAATTCGTGCCTATAAGGCTATGCTTATTGGCAGAAAATATACAGTCTACAGATACATGGCTTAAAAACCTGTTTATCACACATACTTTCACTGAAATTCTTACCCACATAAACAATACGTTTTGTATTCGTACTGCTGGACATTATTCGTTTTTCCTTTCGAAATTGGAAATTCAATGTTAAAAAGTTTGTCCTATTTATCTTTTGTAGTTTCATTTTTTTAAGAGTATAAAAGATTCAGAATAAGTTTTTTTAAAAGAAAAACCTATCTCTAAAGAGAACAATATTCCGGATACATTTAAATCTAAATTATCGCGTGTAGACTTAATGAAGTCACTTCAAATATGTGATAGATAAATATTTAGAGTTTTTCTCAAATTTGCTACCTTAAAATTAAGGAATGAACATCAAACATTGGAGTACAAATACGATAACCTTAAGTGAGCCCCTTTGAATATTTAAATCAGGGTGAAATGGGTGTTTTATATATAGTTTAGATATTCTTAAACGTTCAACAGACGAAGATTTCCCGCTATTTTTAGAAGTCAACAGAGATGGAGATGTCTGATGATGAAGTGTATGACAATATAGAGTATTTATGCAAATGGGTTATACTATAGTGCTCTGTATTTATTTAATTTCAATTGTATCAAAATTGAGAGAATGTAATATTTGCAGCTACATGTTCACGTCCATTAGGGTTTTACAATTTTGCATGTTGTTATACTTGTTCAGCTTTTTGTCTCAAGTTACAGATATACACTGAAGCACTCAGCAGGCCTCTCTTCTTCTTCTTTATGTAAATCCCTCCAGCGTTGGAGCACACACAGCTAGCTGTGTTCCCTTAACGGATTAGTATTTACTTGTCCGAAAAAATTGTGTAAAAGAGTGACGAAAGATACCAAAGGGACAGTCAAATTCATAAATCGAAAATAAACTGACAAAGCTGTGGCTAAAAATGAAAAATATAAACAGACAAACAATAGTACACATGACACATCATAGAAAACTAAAGAATAAACAACATGAACCCCACCAAAAACTAGGGGTGATTTCAGGTGCTCCGGAAGGGTAAGCAGATCCTGCTCCACATGTGGCATCCGTCGTGTTGCTTATGTGATAACAAATCCAGTAAATAGTCTAGTTCGGTAGGTCACATTCATGAAATGGAACTTGTCCAAAAAATCTTTATATTAACCATTTTGCATTTGATTAAAAGTTGATTCACCAAACAAAATAAATTGAATTAATTGAACAGAATTTGATTTATATCTCTTGAAATCCTTTTCAAAAATATGAGTCGGAAACAACTAAATCTAGTCATTTCACAGGACTTTCATCAATGCCTAAATACTATCACTCTGCACTTGAGGCACCGTCTTGTACAGGTTGGGCTCAAGTCATGAAACATGGGGTGATCCCAAGTTTATGGGATAAACACGTTTTTCTGGGGTCGAAAAACCCCACAAAACTGGGGTAAAAAACTTCGTACATAAATTTCACAGCAACTGTGAAAAAGCGCACAATGTCAGCTGTTGCGGTAATTTTTATCCAACATGAACTTTTGTTTACGTTAAGTAGTTTGCCATTGCTATATTTATTCTTTTGTGTAAGTCTCAGGATAAATGGGCTTCATAACCGGAAGTGTAAAAATCAAGCCATTTATGAATAATATCATTGCATTTCTTTACTTTCTAGACAAATTGTCTTTCTTACTAACTTTGTCGACTAACATTATTCCATCTTAAACAACAATGCATGTGCATTATGAAACAAAGCTTTCTATTGGTCGATTAATCTTTTGAGCGTTGTTAAATTCTATGGAGGGCAAAATTAACAAAACAATACCAAAAACTGTTTTTCATTTTGTATCGGAGATGCTGAAATTATCTCCCTTTGCAAGAATAAGGAACGACTCAAAATGAACTATATTACTGTGTAAGAACAGAATATTAAGTGAAGATATAAATGAAACTATCTTATTATGATTTAAAATATATTTTTCAATTTACTATATATTTTATAGAATACTTTGCTATTCTTATGAAAAAATTATACCTTGTAAATAAACTTGTTAAAATAGCCAGACTTAACTAATCGATCAGATCAGTAATTGAACACTAATCAATCATATTTGATCAGTACTCGATTGATGACTTGAAGTCATCGATCAGTAATCGATCAAACTCTCTCAGGAGTTTGATCGATTAGTGATCGATTAGATTACTGATCGATTTAAGACCGATTACTGATGGATTAGTGATTGATTAATGATAGATTAGTGATTTTATTATTATTGAGAAAACAATTCTATTTCAGAAATAAGCCTTATGAAAGACATCATTTGTGAAATAAAAAGTTCCATGAAAATATTTTCACCATGGCCAAAATTTTCTGGAATTCCTGGATTTACTCAGTAATACATGTTTATACAATATGCAGTCGTAACCAAGAGAAGCGTATCTAAAAGCTTAGCCCTAACAAATTCCTGACTAAAAACTACATTTTTGTAGGTTTACCCGTGTATATTAGTCATAAAAACTATGATATGATGTCTTGAAAGGCTATTGTATTTTTTTTCTTTTAAGCTTTCATTGACGAAAGGGGTCAAAGCAAAACTTAAAATAGCCTTCCAAGATGTCTTAATTATTTGGACTACTGTTTATATAATTAGATATGACCTACAACATTATTTCCATGTGAATTTGAATTCAGCACTTACCCAACCCTTCCCTTATCATATTTTTACTTATCAAAAATGTATCTGTCATAAAATGTTTTTTTTATGAAAATAAGATTAACCTAAGGCATACATGTATATAACTGATGAAAGATACATTGCTATTTTTTCTAAACACATCAGAATTTTTTTTCAGGATACATTTGTAGTAATGTAATGTTTCATTATTATATATTTTTAATATTAATTAGGCGAAAATGTCAAAATAATAGGATCAAAAGCACAAACAGCAAATAAATAGCTGGTAAGATTGAATGGGAAAATTGATTTAGAGATAATTGATTTGACCACACTATTGGAAACATTAACAAACATCAAAATATTCTGACATTTAATTAGTTTCAGACACTTGTGATATAAACAGGCAAGTTGAAAACTTCACCTCCATCTAAATTTCACAATTTTATCATGAAATATGTAATAGAGCTTGAAATAGTGACCATGGTGACCAGCTCATCCCTACCACTCAATTTATTCAACAACTATACCTGCTAAGTTTACTAAGGAATGCAATAATCATTCCATAAAATTTCTAGACCTTGAAATCCTCAAAGAAGAACACATGAAAATACTGGTAGATATGAAATGCTATAAAAAAAATACAGAAAAATTCCAACATCTTCATAAAAACCGCAAACCAACCCATTTGGAACTTTAAATCCTATATTAAAGGTAAAGGTATTCATTTACATAGAAACACAAACCAGAAAGAAAACTCTTTATTGAAAGACCATTTTATTAACTGAAATTAGTAAAACAAATTTTATTAAATTCCATGACAGAAAGGATAAGATTAAGAAAAAGGAAAAAGTTTAAAATATATGTTATAGATCATTTACATATTATCATCCTCAAGCAGAAGAACTTCAAAAAGTATTCAGGAAATACTGGCATCTTATTGAAACAGATTCTTCAATAAGTGCTACATTGTGTATCATATCCCATTAAAACCTATCCATAGGATTCAAAAGAAATAGAACATTGGTGAATTAATGAAATGACCTATAAAATAGTTTGTATGAAGGTCACAATTCCTTCAAAATATTTCACTGTGCAGAACTAATTAATGACCATCATCATGTAAACCTCACATGTAAACTGAAATTCTTATAAGACAAAATTCTACCAGGAAACACTTAATTCAACATTTATTGAAATAGGATGAAATAGTTAGAAAATCAAAAACAGAGTTCGTGAAAAGTGGTGGTCGGGATTTTACCACCAAAATTTTGCATAGGACTGACACAATTTTAGTATTTTTCAATAGAATCAATAATGAGGTCCAGCAGATTTTCTCCAAGGACCACCTGGGGAAAAAAGATTTTGTGAACTCTGCAAAAAAACAAAAAATCTAAATTCAAATTAACAAATTTTACAAAATTATGAAAAAATCAATAAATTAAAAACAGTCATAAAAAAAATGACAAACAGAAGGGGTGGTCTCTGCTGAAAGTTTCCCTTTAATCACCATATTTACAGAAAAACTCTAAACATTGCTACACAGTATCAATGAAAGGCCAGAACAATGATTTGTAGTTGTACTATGCAACTACAAATCATAGGTGGATATAACGGCCTTAAAATTTAAAAACAAATATGTAACACATAATAAAAAAAGACAATCACTGAATTACAGGCTCCTGACTTGTGACAGGCACACTCAGCAGGCACATACTCAATTTTATTTAAAAACATCTTTAATTTCTTATTCATATTCATTTTACTTATGTGTATGCTTTCGTGTGAAAATAAAACACTAACCACTATTGCCTTGCACTAGAACTATTTTAAAATTTTAGAAAAAAGGGGGGATCTCCTGTATGTAAATTCAAAAGTCAATAGAAGGTTTTCCACTGACTCTGATAACAATCTATTTATTTTTATCAGTATTTTGCAATCCTTAGTAGAGTCATAGTCCACAGCTGGTCATTTCTGGTCAGTCTTCTACAATATTGTGGAAATTAGACAATATCCTGCTGTGAAGACAAACAAGTGTGTTTGAATAAATGATGTATCAATTTTCTGCTAATTGGTAAATGTTCTGGCTATTTAGTTGTGACCTAAATTCTGGCATATTAGTTAATAATGTTATAGGACAAACCCTAAATTTCATCATAAAGTTAAGGATATATCAAATTGCACAATTTATTTGTGTTGATTAATCCTTATATATGAAAAATACAGATTTTAATATATATTAGCTTGGTTGAAATTTTCATCTTCTTAATAAAATCACAAGTGTCTGAAGCTAATATTATATGTAAAAATTAATTTTGATGTGTTAACAAAGGTCATTAACTTAAAAGGCATCAAATATTGATCAAACCATGGAAGTATATATATGTTACAGTAAATAGGTGAAATTAGGAATTACACGTAATAACTAAACATTTCAGTAAATACCTGTAATTACTAGCCAATTTAGTAATTACATGTATTTACTAGTTGTTTCAGTAATTACTGGTAATCACTGAATTTTTTTGTCATTTTTACAGCTATTTACTAACTTGATGTTTTTGTTTTAAAATTAAAAACATAATACAAGATACCAAATAAGAAAGTAAAGGGATAGTGATTTTAAGGGAGCTTACGTAAGGATGTAGGAATATAAGGCACATCAAAAGTGCATACTCTTTAATGTTTGTGAATTGAAACTGGAAAACGGGTGTTTTATAGGTTTTAAAACTCTGTAAATATATGCATGCAAGACAATGATATCTATCCAAAATTGATTTTTTTTGTAAATAACTTATAAATGGACTAGTTTTTTCCACAGATTACAGACACTCTGCAGTTAAAGTTTTTAAAACATTAGGTTTTATAAACCATCCTGAATTTTTACCCAATTTTGACAGAAACTTCTTACAGTACTAGTCAAAAGATAGTATCTCATGGACAATTTTAAGATTAATAGCAAAAGTAGCCTATTTGTTCTGCAAAACCCTTACAACTTGAATAGCTCAATACATCGACAACCCATCTCCAGCTAGAGGTTGAATTGAAGGTCACATGAATACATATTCAATGAGGTCCAAATATTCACTTGCAAGTGCACAACTCGTTACCCTTGTTTCTCAGCTAATTTAGCAAAATAGAATCAAATTGGCTGCTAACAGTGAATTATGATTTCACTATAGCATTTTTATTAATGATTTAACAACAACAAAAATAAACCTTTTTTTATATCTCGAAGCTAATGCACATAACAGTTCATTCTAGTTCTTAACCTACATAACGTTATCTTTTCTTTATAAGGTACAAAAATGTAGTAAGTCTAAATATTCTTCAAATTCAAAGTTTTCTTTTTAGAAATTTAAAACATACTGCTTTGGGAGAATTTTTCATTTCTGATTTCCATGTCTGCTGAAATTGGTCAAAAATTGTTAATGCTCAACTTGAACCATTTTGGATTTAAACTAAACATGCTAAAGTTACTCTGATTTAACCAAATATTTTAAAGTCCATAATTATTTATTCAAGATACTTTTAATACAAATCAACCATTCAATACAAAGTTTAAGAGTACTAACTGATCTTCTAGTTAGTATTACCATAACTTTTGATGATCTGAACATAGTACAACATTGTTTTAGCAGTCAGTAAATAGGTGTAAAAATTCATTTTAAAATTAGTAATTACTGGTAATAACTGGACCGTTTCAGGAATTACTTGTATTTACTAAGTGCATCGGGGATTACCTGTAATTCCTAAATTTTAGTAAATACATGTAATTCCTAATTTCACCTATTTACTGTAACATATATACTACTATATTCAAGTCAAATGTTGTTGTTAAAATCTATTTTTTCACTCTTTTGGTCTTTTGGAAAATGTAGTTTGTGCTGTATTTAGACCCCTCTACAACCAAATTTGTTACATGCACACATATAAAAATTAGAGTTTTTATATCAATAATTATGACATCTTGGATGGCTTTTTTAAATTTTGCTTTGACACCTTCCGTCAATGAAAGGTTGTAAAAGAAAAAAATACAATAGCCTTTCAAGACGTCATAGTTATTGTACCAATATACATGAGTAAACCTACAAAAATGTAGTTTTTAATCAGGAATATGTTAGGGCTAAGCTTTTAGATACGCTTCTCTTGGTTACGACTATATTGTGTAAAAATGTATTGCTGAGTAAATCCTGGATTTTTTGGCATATTTAGACAGAAACATAAATTCAAGACTTAAATTTAAAAATAAACACTCAGTGTTCTAGGATTCCCATTACCCGTTACCCGTGGTAAGTGGATTAGGACAACGGGTAAGTCATTTTTTAGCCTTTGTCACCCGGTGGTAAGTCAATTTTCAAGTTCGGGGAAGCCCAAAAAACTCTTGAAATTTCCCGGTCCTCTTCAATTTTCCCATATCTGCTTTTTATTTTTATTAAATCACGAGAAAAAACTTTGATAAAAGATCGAAGATTTTGTCGATGTCTATCGGCGCTTTTATTCAAGCACTCGTTTACTAGGTGTAATCAAGCGCAAAAGAGACCACATTCTTCTCCTATCATTCTAAAAGTCGGTCACGGTGTCGGTAAAATCGGAAAATCCGGATTGATAACTGGTGCTTAAATCGGGACATAAACAATTTTTTTCTCTTGTCATCGGAGGAAAATAAACTTACAGTTGCATTTATTATAGCTCTTAATAAATGACATAATAATAACTATAACATATTTGTCAAATTTAGTAAGAAATCGTTTTTTTTAAATTTTGTACAAAATTCAATCGTATCCGAATCCAGCTTTGTTCAGTAAATTACAATATTCAAAGTTATTATGGCGGAAAATTCAAACTGAATCTGTAGATCATGAGTTTGCATAAGTTTGGATTTACTTTAAAAAGGCTAAACGATATAAATCAAGCATCACCCCCACCAAAAAAGCCCAAACTTGACAAAAAGCAGAGAGACAAACTGTATGATGTTGAAAAAAGGACCAGGGGGTATGCTTTGCGCCGTCCGCATTGGTTGGCGGATTTAACTTTTAGATGTGGGTAAGTAATTTTTTTATTGATCTTACCCGTGGTAAGTCAAGGTGCCAAAAAAATCCTAGAACACTGACACTGATGTCTGGCATGGGTATTGGTTCTAACCTTTACACTCAAATTTCCAGACATATTGACAACATCATGAAAAACAATTCCAGTATCTTCTTAGCAGTGAAATGATTTTAAATTCTAGAATTCCAGAAAATTTTGGCAATGGTGAAAATATTTTCATGGAATTTTTATTTCACAAATGATGTCTTTCATAAGGCTTATTTCTGGAATAGCATTGTTTTCTCAATAATAATAAAATCACTAATCTGTCATTAATCAATCACTAATCCATCAGTAATCGGTCTTAAATCGATCAGTAATCTAATCGATCACTAATCGATCAAACTCCTGAGAGAGTTTGATCGATTACTGATCGATGACTTCAAGTCATCAATCGAGTACTGATCAAATATGATTGATTAGTGTTCGATTACTGATCTGATCGATTAGTTAAGTCTGGAAATAGATATATAATAGAAATATAGGAAAAATCTCATCACCGACCTTGCAAGGGCTATATATCCAGTCAAAGTTGTTATAAACTCGCGTGTGTGGTTTATATACAATAAATTACATGCTGATATTAATACATATGTCAAATCATATTATAATAAAGAAGCATTCTATACATACATTAATATAAAAGGAGAATGTTAATAACTAAATTATAAGAACAGACACAACTAAATGTTTTAGTCAATCTTTATATTATAAACTAAATATATTCTTTACTTATTTTGTAGTTTCGCCAAAAAGGGGGGATTGGCATGTAAATTTAAATTTTCAAATTTATTGCAAAACATCTAGAAGGAATCTACCATCTTTGATAAGATAGAATCATTTCTAATGAATACGACAAATATATAAGAAAAATGCTGATGTAATACTATTTATAGACTGTTGTGTATATACCTTGACATGTCAATGTATATTGCAATTTAATTTTTGATAAACTTTGTAAGGATAAGGGCTAGCTTATAAACTTATCTAATTTTAATTGCTTACAAATTTCTTTAAACATACAAAATATGGTCATTGTCATCTGGGACTATTATACAAGAGAGTATAATTGATTATTCCAGTTTTCATAATTAATTTCGTCTTGTCAAGGTATATTCACAATAGTCTATTAAACGAAAAACAGTTTATGGTATTGTTTTGTTAACTTTGCCCTCCATAGAATTTAACAAAGCTCAAAAGATTAATCGACCAATAGAAAGCTTTGTTTCATAATGCACATGCATTGTTGTTCAAGATGGAGTAATGTTAGTCGACAAAGTTAGTAAGAAAGAAAATTTGTCTGGAAAGTAAAGAAATGATATGATATTATTCATAAATGGCTTGATTTTTACACTTCCGGTTATGAAGCCCATTTATCCTGAGACTTACACAAAAGAATAAATATAGCAATGGCAAACTACTTAACGTAAACAAAAGTTCATGTTGGATAAAAATTACCGCAACAGCTGACATTGTGCGCTTTTTCACAGTTGCTGTGAAATTTATGTACGAAGTTTTTTACCCCAGTTTTGTGGGGTTTTTCGACCCTAAAAAAACGTGTTTATCCCATAAACTTGGGATCACCCCATGTTTCATGACTTGAGCCCAACCTGTTGTAGGCATGTCTGTCTACACTCTTTGGAGTTGTATCCTGGTCTAATATAAGTTGATAAAATATTGGTTATTATTACAAATCAATGCCTTATTGTATTGTATTTGATTTGTCTACCTATGATCAAATATGATTTTAAGAATTTAATGGTCAATTATTTCTTCATTTTTATTTAAAAAGTATTTTTGTTGAAAAAAAATATGGTATTATTTTATAAACAACAGAATAAGGTAGTCAAGCCCTGTACAGTCACATGTCAGGGGCACAAAGTAACATATGATACTGTGATAAAGGAAAGGAACAACATTGCCATTGGTTACTTAACACTTTCAGTACGCATTGTTTTTTTTGGCCCGTTCGTATAGCCGGAGATTTATTAGCGCGAGCAGTTTCGTGGCCGGGATTAATTTGACATGTGCTCGTAAAAAAATCGTCTCGGAACTTTAAACGACAATTACCGCTATTTGAGATCGATTTTCGTTAAAATATTTTAAGGTTAAGTTATACCCTACTTGTTTTGAGTTGTGGTGTGGTTAGAGCGATATGAAAAGGAAGCAGTATCAACAGTTTAGCTCTATGACGATAAAATCCTTTTAGGCCATTTCAGTGTTTTGTGTTGGAAAACATAGTACTGGATGTACTGGTCAGCCCTATCAACCCCTCCCATGTATTGTGTGTAATCAGAGATCATATGTGGACATGGTATCTCTTGTCGTTGAAAAATACAATCTGCTTGTTGCACATTTCTCTGCACTGCACCTACTGAGAAATCGTGTATACATGTACTTGAAATTAAGTTTACATTTTTTTTGTCCTTCCATACAACAGCAGCCACTGCATACTTCTGTCTAAACTGCATGTCCCCACGATTAGTAACACCTTCAGGGTTTTTCTTCATTATATCTTTAGGAAGCTCTCTCCTATTGATTCGTACAGTACCACATGCAGCAGTGTTAAAATGTTCAAACAAGTCTGTAAATAAGGTGGGAGAAGTGAAGTAGTTGTCCATATAAATATGGTACCCTTGCCCTATAACATTTGCCTTTTCAATACAATTTTTGACTACACGGTTTGCCAGACAATGATCTGCGGCACCATTTATCCTCCCACTGTATACCTGACAAGAAAACATAGCCTGTATTAGCTTCTGCTATCGCCCACATTTTTATTCCCCATTTGGTAGGCTTGGCTGGCATATACTGCTTAAAAGACAGTCGTCCTTTCCATGGAACCATCACCTCATCAACTGATAGTTGCCTTTTAGGGATATACTGGTTTACCATAGAATCTGTAAACATATTCAATAATGATTCAATTTTGTATAATTTAGAATAATTGGGATCCCCTGGCTGTGGGGCTTGCTCACTATTTGAAAAATGGATGTACCGCATAATTTGCATATAGCGATCCCTTTTCATGACTTTACTGAAGTACAGGGTCTCCAGCATAACATCTGTGCTCCAGTAGGATTTTATATCTGGTTTTACATTGATTCCCATCAAGAAACATAAACCTAGAAAAGCCTTCATTTCTTCAACAGTTGGTGTAACCCATGGGGATTTATTTTCATCAGGATGATCACGAATTTGTTTATTGGCATACCTGTCTGTCTCCTGTATGATGTATTGCAAAATGGCATTGGTAAACAGCAATGAGAAAAAATCAACGGGCTCTTTATCTGGATCTAAAACTGTGGTAGGACCAGTATTTCCACGTGGTAAAAATATGTGTGGTAATCCCCTCTCATAATAATTAAAATTTTCATGCCACCCATCAGCTTCAGCAGGACTGTCACCAGCTTCATCAACAAGGGGTTCATTTTCATCAGAAAAATCATTTTCACTTTCATTTTCACCATCAACAACATCTAATTCACCTATCCCAATTTGTGCAAGCCTATCATTGTACCGCTGTGCAGCTGCATCAACTTCATTTTGCGAAAATCCGTCAAACTCTTCATCCGAAGATTCAGACATTTTTTTTAATTTTCACCCAGACGACAATACTACGTTTTTCACAACTATTTTACTATGGAACCGCCTTTAGCCTAGAAAAATTTGATTGGCTACACA
This sequence comes from Mytilus edulis, assembly GCF_963676685.1. Taxonomy (NCBI): domain Eukaryota; kingdom Metazoa; phylum Mollusca; class Bivalvia; order Mytilida; family Mytilidae; genus Mytilus; species Mytilus edulis. The sequence goes on along the minus strand of NC_092344.1, from coordinate 115,714,021 downwards.
AAAATATGGATGTCCTTATTTGGGAGAACACCTGCACATAGTGTGAAATTTATTTGTCGGCAAAAACCGTAAACTTCCGATCGTCAACTGAGCGCAATCAACAACATGCAAAGATGATACATAAAGAGACAGCCATTACCGGCTTTACGGCTTATCTTTTTTATTAAACAGTCCTAAGTAAATATTATTAATTTTTAAAACAGCGATACATGAATAGTTTAAATATTTTGTGTGTAAGGTAATGAACTTTCATTTTTTAAAGCGATCACGTTGACTACACATGTCAACAAAATTGAAAAAATGGCGGCATATTATTTTATCATGAGAGCAAATCGAAAGTACGAAGAAATGACATAACAATGACTTTTATTGTCAAAATTTATACACAATATTAAAAATTGAAACCTGTTAACACATTGTGGTAACGTACGCTTTACAGCTTTACGTAATTGATCTGATATTAAAACTGAAAGTAGGTCAGAGTATTTTTCGTTGTCCATGATGCATTCAGGCATCACACGGCCGTAGCAAGGTGATGCATTCAGGCATCATACGGCGGTACCCAGGTGATGCCTTAAACCCTTTCAACGCTACACAAAATAATAGAAAAATGGCTGCTGTTGCTGCATTTTTTTTGTGTTCATTCATTAGAACAGTATATTTCTTTTCAGACTGCTGTATCTTTTTTATTATAAGAGATACAGAAAAAGTTATTGCATGAAAAATGCTCAGGAGAGTATGAACTGTAATGTTAGGCAGTTATTTCAGTAAAATTTTGATCAGGTTACCTGCATTTTCAGGTAATTAACAGGTAAAAGGTGTAATTTGTTACATTTGTGTTGAATTTTGAATAAAAACTACTTTTCGTTTTAATAACCTGAAAATGCAGGTAACCTGATAAAAATTTTACTGAAATACAGTACCCTTCAAGAGTACCAACTCTCCCACACCCTACACCGAGGAAAATGTCGGAGCCACTCCGAAAAACTCCAAAATGTTGGGAGGAATTTGGGAGTAATCTCTCCCAAAATCAGGTAAATGTTTATTGTGATAACGAGCTCACTCTCTACACCGAGGAATTAATTGCCCTTATCCTACTTTGATCTATACCGGCACAAGACTGAATGGGTAATTGGATTACCTGACAGGTAAAGGTTGAAGTAATAAAGAATTATATTTCCGGTCTACTGTACCAGTTTAAGTGTCAAACAGGTGTATAATTTTAAATGGGCGTATGACATTTACGCCGATTTTTAAAATTTTCATTCTTTCATTTGCGCCGATTTCATTTTTTCATTTGCGCCGATTTTATATTTGCTCCTAATTGGATTTACAGGTAAGTTAATACTTATACATGTACTATACCGTGCAGGTATATTGGTAAAATCTGTTTATAAACATACTAGGTTTTAGTTAATTTGGATTCATATTGTTCTGAACTTTGCTGTAATTATTGCACACTGCAACGAGCCGAGGAGTCAATTTTTTTAACCATCGACGGCCACACACATAAGTACGTTAGCAAGACAAAGAAAAGATGGATTACGTTATAAAATTGACAATTACAACAAATATAGAAGAGACGAAATCACATGAAAGGAACATATTAGATATGTTGCCTATAAATACTCAGCAAGAACAGATTTATGATTTTAATGTCTTCCGTTTTTATGGATTTGAATGCTGTAAATAGATTTTAAAAAGTCATTTTAGTATAAACCAGAGTGTTTTTCTCTAAGGTTTTTACTTCTTGATTTTAAAGTATGTAAATATAGTGTACAACTGGAAGACGGAAGAGGTCTATAATGATAAATATAAAAAAACATGACTTGGATGGAGAGTTGTCTCATTTGCACTCATACCACATCTTCTTATATCTATTCACCTGTAATTAACCTGTAATTTACCTGTAAAAAAATCGGCGCAAATGAAAACAAAAATCGACGCAAATGAAATGCAGATCGGCGCAAATGCAAAACGCCGTTTTAAATGTCTTTAATACTAATTAAATTTCATTTGTGGTAATAAAAACTAAAGTCAAAATATTTTCGTATTTCTTGTTAGCCCATCTAAAAATATCTTAACCTTAATGTACTTGCTTTAAAAAAAAAACGATTATAAAATATAGCGGAATATGTGAAAAACAAAATATTCTACTTCAAAGTTAAAGTCTTTATTTAAAAATTATAAGTCTAAAAGCTTTATATATGCAAGTAAAAAGGAAAATTTATTCACCATTCATTAGACAAAATAATTGCCCCGTAATAATTGTGTAAATCTACGGCATTTTCTTTTTACGATTATCTAACTGCCTAACATTACAGTTCATACTCTCCTGAGCATTTTTCATGTAATAACTTTCTCTGTATCTCTTAATTAAAAAGTTATAATAAAAAAGATACAGCAGTCTGAAAAGGAATATACTGTTCTAATGAATGAACACAAAAAAAATGCAGCAGCAGCAGCCATTTTTCTATTTTTTTGTGTAGCATTGAAAGGGTTAATGGCATAAAGAACTGGTGTCCATGTATTCAATCTGGTCAGAATACTGGCGATTGGTTCCTTTTTTGGCCATTTTTGGGGATCTAAAAAAGGGAAGCTGAACACTTTAAATCATTGTTATCTTTTTGATCAGTTAAGTGCTTCGAAATTCAGCAATCGAAAAACAAAGACTGTAAAATATTTATCTGATATTGTTATGCTTCTAAACAACAAAAGTGTTCATTTATCAATGCTTCAAACACTTCATGAACCAAGAATAAAATGTTCTCAGGACGGGGACCTTGTACCTTCACAACCATTTCTGTGTCTCTGAAAAAAATATTTATTTAGTAGTGCCTTTCAAATTTTCTTTACAAACAAACAAAAAAAAATCACATTTTGGAACTTTTAATTTTCCCTTGCAACTAACGTGTATTATATTTTACTGTTGAAACAATGCAATGGATACTTCATTAACATGAACAAATGTTTATTAACATTGAAGGCTGGAACAAGACACAGATGTTTTTTTTCTCTCTTTCAGTTGAAGAAAGTGAAAAAAATTATCCAGCAGTTTAAAGTAGACCTATCACCTGGTCAGATTAGGGAAAACCAACAAATCATTTTTCTCTGGCTTTGAAAGTCAAGTCCACACTTGGTTGATTTAGCATCAAGTCAAACCAATTTCTTTGTATATTCATTAAAACACTTGGTTTTGTCAATTCCAGGGCTTTCCATTGAAGCTGGTAGCCGGTGGAAATCCGCCGTTTACGGTTGTTTCAAGTGCCTGCTACTTCATTGACATAATTATAAATTCAAAAGAAAAAAATATCTTTTTCAAATGTTTACAGGCAGCCGAGAGAGGTATTGTCGCAAAGTCGTGGTCACGATAAACAAGAATGAAAAGGCAGTGTTTACCTTGGGCTAAATATAATTCACATGAATTCAGGTCACTAAGGCCAAAAAAAAATATATGTCTGTTTCCTGTTCCCGACTGACCCTGACTCAAAGCCCCGACCCTAGATCTTTTTATTCAATTCCGGAAAAAAATCGTTTCAGGCTGGAAAAATTCGTTTCCGGTCCGATCCAGATCCGTATTTTACTATACCCAAACAATCAAAACACAATTGTGATACAATTAAGGTTTAAAAAATGTCGGCACTGGGAGGATTATTTAATTATAGCTTCTTTAAAGAGATTAAATTTTTAGGGTACAGGACCCTAACCAAACATGACATTTAACCATCTGCAAATCTGACAGGGAGTGCAAAAAAAAAAAAAAAAAAAAAAATACCGACCCTGATTTTTTTGCCTTGGCAGCAGGAAACAGACATATATTTTTTTTGGCCTAATTGGTTGTCTTTTTAAAGTCAGAATGCATCGTTTCTTTTCAAAGATAACAAGAGAGATGTTCCAGTGGTCATTGAACGATAACAATAGAGACGTTTCGATGGTCATTAACTCGTTGGCTTTTTTTTTTGGCTTTTAAAACGTGAAGACAATCAGATAGGATGACAATCTTATGTTATGGAATAATATCAGTCAAATTAAAGAAAGTGTAGTAGATCATATTGTTCAGAATCTGGAAAATAGTATCTTTTGAAGTTCATTTTTCAAAGCCCACTTGGTGTTCAGAGAATCAAGGTAAAAAACAAAAGTAGAATATTGTCGACTCGACCTCAAATAAAATAACATTTTCAAATGATTTATGTATCCGACTTATTGAACAGTTTACAAAAAAAAGAGAAAATCAGAGAATATATCAATTTTCTGTCAATGCTTGAGAAATAATTGTATGATTTAAATACGCGTAACAGTCTTTAGAGAGAAAAGGGGGGTCATTTGTTTACAAATGCACGTAGTTATGCAAAATAAATCGATTCAGATTTCTAACAAACCGAATTTTTATATAAATAAAACTCCTTCAAAACTAAATGAATTTTTAGCATAAGGTAATGAAAATAAAAAACTATAGCATAAAAAAAAAATGAAATTTCTTTTTCTTTCTTTTATTTCATACATAAAAAATGGTCATTTGAAAGATGAAATTAAGTGCCAGGAGATTGCGAGAATGCAGGATTTTGCTCTATTTATGCTTCGCCAAACGCATGTTACAGCCGCCTATAATTTTAATTGAGCCTTCTACTTCAATTTCAAGGGAACGCCCTGCAATTCTGGATCTAGAATTATCTCTTATTCTCAGTTTTAGATTAGACTGGTGGTCTACAATCTGAAAATAATTTAAATTATGGATTATCTGTGGTTAAAAGTAGAAATACCCCTAAAATAACTATTTGCAAACAAATTTAGGCAGACAGAGATTTTGATTGTGCACCTTTTGATCAATCAGACCAAAGTTTTATGTTTGGAAAAAGAAGTATAAACTTTTTTAGAAGAATCTTTGTTTCAAAAACTATTAATTTTAAATCTATCAGAAACTGAGAACATTATTCCATGAAAGTATTGAATTGTGAACCCTTCTCTTCAGAACTTTTCAATTAGTTATTTTAATCATTTTACTTGTCTGGAGTATCTTTAAAAATGTATAATTCACTTCTAGAAAGATTCCATTGCTGAATGGCAATGAATGGGGTGGATTTTATTAATATGAATACTATAGTGTATTTGTTGCATCACAGCACAGATGTTGCTTTTGTGTTACTGTTATTTGAATTTTTTCCTCTAATATGTCTATATATTATAACAATTAAAAACCAATTGTTCGCTGACTTGTCTTTCCACTTCTTGCGATTCATATTGTCATGAAAATATTAAAATACAGTTTAAAATGTCATATACAGTGTCAAATGATAACTTTATGTACGCTTATTCCCAAAATATATGGTTTCTAAACAATTTTGTTGAAATAAGGGAGATAATTTGTTACTTCCAGTCTGAAAAAATGTCTCTTTCTGTATTATTTGATAGATTACTTGACACTGATTCCAAAAATATATATGGTCCTATAAACTTTTACATCATAAATACAAAACAAAGCTACATCCGGTTTAAATAAAGTCATTTCCCGTTGCATTCTCAAGGTCATGTAAATTGCAACCTAATGAGAAAGTCCCATGGCTTTATCAGCTTTATTGTGTTTAAATATGAAGTTAAAACAAAGGTCAAAATCTAGAACATCAAATCTATCTTTGACCTTGAGCTCAATTTCAATGTCATACACCAAGGACCTTTAATCAAATTACCCTAGGTCTTTATTATACTTGGTAAATGAGTTATACCACCATACATGTCATATTGAATATAAAAAGGGAGAAAACTCCTTTTACTGTCAACATACCCTTTCAACCAAAATTCATGTGTTACAACATTTCGCAACTTACAATTTAGTAAAAATATGTTGTCGATATCTTATACCGTTTTTGAAAGTAAGCCAAAATCAAAATTTATTTTTTTTGGACAAAGGACCTCAAATCAAAAGACCCTAGGTCTCTATCACTTATGGTTAACCAGTTAGAAATGCATATTACTTGTATCATAGGCACAAGGGGAAATAACTCTCATATGGAGTGTTCATATCGCTTCGGTCAAAATAGGACAAATCATGCGAAGGATATAACGAGCAATTATATAAAATAAATTTGTCACTTTCTTCTGCGGTTACGAAGGAGATGTAGTCTCAAGAAAAACAGTGTTCGGGGAGATAACTCTAAACAAAGAAAAATGTTCGTCTTAGTGGGGTGAAATTTAAAAGCGCATGAACTATATGATATCATATGAGAAATATCTAAGTGACATATTGTGAAACAAATATTTATCGCAAGAACAAAATTAGGCGGAAGAAAATAAAAAAAATAATCAGAACAAATACAATAGGTCTTTCTAATGAATAGAAATAAATACTGATGTGACTAGAATTACACACAGAAGTTAGAATATTATAGTTTACATAATATTCTCAGATATTCTAACAATCATGTAAAACTATTATTTCTCTGTAGACTGTATGATAAGAAATCCAAAGGGAAGGCTAACAAGAGAAAAAATAATGAAGAATCTGGCCCAAGTAAAAAAAGAACCAAAGACAGAAAGACGGAAGATAATAGTGAAGATGATGATGACTTCAATCTCACTCAACAAGCAGATTTTGATGTTCAGACAGTAAGTGTTATTCAGCAGATATATATTTATTAAGTCTAGTCAAAATCAAAGAAAAACAGGATGGTATTATGATATATATGACAATTCATGGTACTTGCATGTGCTCTTTATTTTCAAAATCAAGTTCAAAAATTGCAAATAAAACAAAAGCTATGTGTATTCACAAAAAAATATGGAAGGGCCAGTTGAAAAATCGAAACAAAATTTATTATTGAGTTGACATTGGTATAAATCTCATTAATCATTTGTTAATTGAAATCTTAAAGTAAAAGTTCAAATTTGAGTTTAAAGTACAGCCAAGTAAGACCTTATTGCACCCTGTGGTTTTTTGTTAAATTTAGATAAGTTTTATAATAATTCATGGATTAAAAAAAGATCATCAAACCAGTAGACTTAATATGATGAAATCCAAGAATATGTGAATACATTTAGTTCTTCCTTTGTGGTCAATTATGACATGGGAACTATATGCAGTATGTCTAGATAATCTTTTACAGGGACACATTTTGTTCTTTTTAGAGAGAAGCTGACATAGGAATTATAGAACGGATCTCTATGAAAAATTTTATGTGCCATAGCAGATTGGATGTTCGATTAGGACCTCATGTAAACTTTGTAGTAGGCAGAAATGGAAGTAAGTGGGATTATTATTGTATTCAGGTGTTGGTTTTGACCACATCATTCATGTCACATGTATAATTAAAAGGCCAGCATCCATTGGTTTTGAGGACTGGACACATTTAGTGAATGGGTCAACAAAAAAACCTGGTAACATTGTTTTTAACATATATCTGATTTGAATGTTCTGGACCACATGTCTTTATCTGTGAAACTTATGTGGGCAGAAAAATCACAAATGTAGAGTTAAAAGCCCTTCCATTTTACAAATGTACATTTTGAATTTTAAATATGTTTTCCAATATTATTATAAAGATTTTGTTATTAAAGTTATGAGGTTAAACTTGTTTTTTTTTATAAAAGATTTTTTTGTTGTTACATTTATCTTTAAGGTGGCAAAAGTGCAATAGTAACAGCTTTAGTGGTAGGTTTGGGTGGAAAAGCTTCAGTAACCAGTAGAGGAACAACAATTAAAAGTTTCATTAAAAATGGAAAACAGTATGTATATTTAATATTATTGAAAAATTTCATCAACAAATATTTATATTGCGTTTGACTTGGCATTATCTGGAAGTGGTACAGACCTGAGAAAAAGTCCACATATTCCTTTCTCAACATGAAACATAATTCTAAAATAGCATGGAATTACATGAAACTCTTATTTTTAAAACAAGTGTTGAATGTTTTGCTTGTGGTTTGAAGTCTGTTTATACTTGTTTGGGTTGAGAAATTTGAAGATGATATAAAACAATTGAAGCTTTTTTTTTAAGGAATTCTCTGAATCATGACTGAATCATGACTTTCCACAGTCCACACAAACCTTATCCATGGATAAAAATTGTTATTCAAAGTGGCTTCTCTTTCTTAATCAGACAAGGAGGAGTGGTGAGACTTACAGATGTGTGCCTAACACTCACAACTGTGACAGCTACAATACTGCTTGTTATTCACATCTTATTTACTTTCAATGAAATGTGTATTATTTTTTACTTTTCAATTATTTAACCTGCAGATAATTATGAATTATCCCATTGTCTTCAATCAGAGGTTAATATAACCAATTGTCTACATATAGGAAAGTTGAAGAATATAAATAAAATAAAAATATTAGATAAAAGGTGCATGACTAAGTATTGTACAAAATAAGTATTTGATGAACTAGGTATGGTACACAACATATACTTTGTATTTACTTTCATATATACACCATTTGGTATAATTAATTTTTACCATACCTAGTTGTGCATTAAAAAAAAAGTTTTGCTCAAATTGATTTTTGAGGTTTTTCAATAAAAACATAGGCTTTTGTTATTAGAAAATATGTGGAAGTTTGTCAATGTCTTTAAAATAGTAGTTATTGTAATTGATTGTTTAATTTCAGAACTGCTGAATTGGAGATTCATCTAAGGAACAGAGGAGCTGATGCATATAAACCTACTGAATATGGCAATACAATTATTGTAGAAAGAAAATTTACAAAAGATGGAGGAAGTGGCTATAAAATCAAGTCCAAAGATGGTATAAAGATTTATTTAGTCTGAATCTCATCAAAGAATAAATAATAGAGTTGTTGATGATGCTTTGCAAACCTAATTTATGAAGGCTGTGGTCTGGTGAATAAATCTGATAAATAGCTGCACCTAAATATGATTTCTCATTTCAATTCAAAATATCAGATTGCTTAATGTTGCTAGGTTTTATAGTATTATTAGTATTAAGAAGTGAACATGTGCAAATTGTTTCAAAGTTAGTTTATAATATAAAGAACCTGAAAAAAATATTAAAATGTTCCTTGATCTGTAAAAAAGACTCTTCATTGATATGATTTATATGAAAATGGCCATTTGTGTTTTTCAGGTAAAATAATATCCTCCAAAAGAGAAGATTTGAATTGTATATTGGACCAGTTCAACATACAAGTAGATAATCCTGTGTCAATTTTAAATCAGGATACAAGTCGTCACTTCCTCAATTCAAAGAGTCCTCATGATAAGTATAAGGTATGGACAAATTATTTAAAGATTGACAGGTATTTCTAAATATTATTGTACATTTGATTAAACTGAAATCAGTAAATCAACAAAAAACAAATATAAGTAGTATTTCAAAATATGACAGAGATGCATTATTTATTGCAAACAAGAATATGTATCCTCAAAATTGTGTATTAAATAACAGGAGAGACTATTTGAGCTATTTTTTGTTTGTCACAATTTGTGCTTTGTCAGCAGCTTGAGAGTTTTGAATCGTAACATTAGCAATTTTCAGATCTATAGGACACCAACCTCATGAGCATAAGTATTTAACCTTTAATTTTGGAAAAAAAATTAGGCTTAATAATTGCAGCTTATTTAACAATATTTGTAGTTAATTCGCTTGAGTGTAACTTTTGAACTTTTTTCTGACAGTTTTTTCTAAAGGCCACACAGCTAGAACAAATGAAGGCTGATTATCAGACAGCTGATCAACATCGAGAGGTCACTAAAGAGGTCATTGAGAAAAAGGAACAGGTAACACAAGCTTCATTAAGAAATGTTTTTTATCTTCTTAATTTCTTTCAGCTTTTGTCTTAAAATTATAAAAATACTATTAAGTAGAAGGCCAAGTCTTATAGAGCTATTTTGTGAAAACAAGTCATAAATGCTTTTCGAGTGGGACAAATTAATTTTATTGCTTTTCTTAGAAAAAAATACCCCTCAAAATTCTTTTATTAGAAGGACAGTAATTGTGATTCTGTGTTCGTTCTAGTTGGTAGCTACAAAGTGATAAGCTAATGAAACTGAGATATGGTTTCTAAAATTTACTATTGCTAGTGGCAAAAATAAGTAAGAAGACATGGAATTGCAAGTCATATAGATTTTTCTTGTAGAATGACAGATTGTATTGATTTTCTCTATTATCATATATTATTTATCATGATATTTTTGTTAGACAACTTAAATACACTTCTATGTCCATGTCAGACAATTTTCATAAATTGCTTTGGATTAGAAATGATGATGACGTTTTGTCTATACAAAAACTCGTGAGTTGATAATACTTAGCAGCTGATATGAAAAGTTGACATATATTTATTGTAGATGCTTCCGAAACTTGAGAAAGAAGTATTAGACTCGTGAGTTGATAATACTTAGCAGCTGATATGAAAAGTTGACATATATTTATTGTAGATGCTTCCGAAACTTGAGAAAGAAGTATTAGATTGGGAGCAGAAGTTTAAATCTTTGACAGCAATAGATGATTTAAAGAAGAAAATTGATAGATTGAAAGAAGATATGGCTTGGGCTTTTGTTAGTGAAAAGGAAAAGGTAATAACTTAAGGAAAATTTGTCTATTCTTTGAATAATTTTGTTGAACATTTGATCCATTTTTAGTTGTAACTACCACAGTATATCAAGTAAAGGGTAAATCAATAATTTTTATAACAATTTTAAATTGTTTGAAAGACCTAAAAAAAAATGTAGCTGAAAGTCTATCAACGTTTACAATATTAAAATAGTTTTATTATTGACCTATTTTTAACAGTTCACTGAACATGAATGGTTCTTGGTTTGAGGGGCGTTAACCTTATGTTTAATAAAAAAGAAATGTTATAAGACTCCATTTGTTTTCATTGAAATTTTAGAACTACTTCTTAATGCTTGTAGAGTAAAACTTTGATTGGCCCAGCTACTTGCGTGCTTTGTTTGTATAAAAGTTTTCTCAAGGCTTTAGAATTTAGATTGACATCTTCAAACAATATATATAAGCATAGTCAAACCTGAATATGTTATATTTTAATTTGATTTGACATAATCTCAATTCCAAGATTACAATATACAAATAAAGCAAGCAAGCTAACCAAAGTATTTCTCTACTTGTTTTATGAAATTTGCTCTAACAATCAAATGTATTGGAATGTACTACATTTTAGGGATTGCAACCTTTGGTTAGAGAGCATGATTCAGAAAAAGCTAGGATGCCAAGATTTGAACAAAAAGTGGAAGAAGCAAAGGTAATACTGAATTCTTTTTATGATAATATTAAGCTACAATAACTTGGTATCCAATAAATTTTAACATTTATAAACCTAGATATAGGATTTAATTTGATTAAATCTTTCAAATACTGTCACCCAAAGACATATGTATAAGAGAATATCTGACACTTAATGGTAGAATATTGCTTAAAATAATAGAGAATAGGGTGAGTGGTGCACAGAAATTTGCTTAAAATAATGTTTCATAATGAACCTTTTACTTGGTTTGATGCTAACAGTAGTTATAACAAATGTGATTTTAGTTTGGTTACAATCTGACACATTGAAGAGAGATTATCAAGATGAAATTGTTTCAGATTTTGTTGAGCCTTTTATGTCTTACGATACTGTATAGGTTTTGGTCATGGATTATATACATTCTCATCCTTTAGGTTCTGGTGGATAATTGACTGATTCATTTATAAAGCAGTGATAGTGTGTTACAGTAATTAGGTTATACATTTTTTCAGGATAATGTGAACAAATATGTTAACCAACAAAAAAGCATTCAAGAACAATTAAAGGCTGCAAGTGAAGATGTTCTACTACTACGACCCAAATATGAAGAATTAAAAGAAGTTCTTGGGCAAAAGAAAAAGTTTGCAAGAAATGCTTTGGTAAGTTGATACAGTTAATATAATAAGTTAATCTTGTACTCAAAAAGTTAGAAAACACTTGATTCAAACACTTATACTTTGTTTGTCTTTAATGTTTCAACATAAGTATAAAAAATAGTACTATTAGTAGCCACTTTTCATAAGTTACCCTCATGTTTTTCAATTGGAAGAACTTCTTAAATCTTATTTCATTCACATTACAGATATAATTGATATGGCAATAAGGCTAGCGCTTTTAAGCAAGTCTGAGCTCTGACTATTTTATTTGCCAGAAGTTATCACAACTTGTGTAAAAAGAATATCATCTGCAAGGTAAAATTGAATACTATATTATTTTGAATTCAGGATGATTTTAAAAGAGTAGAAAATACGTTGAAGAAGAATCAGAGAGAAAAATGTGCCTTGGAGGCTAGGATCAAAGAATTACAGAAAAGGTAATTGATTAATGACTTATACTGAGGTGTTTACTGTAATAAGGTTATACCATTGCCATTGGTTGACTTAGCCCTAAGGTTCAGTGTGATTTATCACTTTTATTATCTTACATTCAAATTCTCTAGAATGATAATGTACTCTCTCTTAAATACCTTTGTTAAATTTGTTGAATTACAAGATGAAGGTTCTATGATGAGCCATCCCAATGTTTTTAAATGGGTTTCTGAAAGGAGTTTACTGAAAGTATACACATTTAGAGCTAATCTGCGTTGGGTCTGAAACAGAAAATGTATGTCTGGGTAGAATCATGTCTTCCTGCTGACTGCTATATTGTGAACTAGCACTCAGCAAGTCAATCTTTTTCAAAGCATGGTTTATATTCATATCACACAAACATGTCCTCAATGGTAAACAGTGTACATGGTTATTTCCAGGTTATCAGTTTAAGCACTCTCAACTTGATTTTACACATACCGTAGAAAGGCTTGTATAGTCAGCGGTTTTATTCTCCAAAATTGGACCTTCCAGACGGGGTGGGGACAACAGACGTATTTACACTTGTATGCAAATTTGTCGGCCATTACATAAAATCACACAGGTTCCCGTAAATTTTGACCTCATAATTCAAAACATTTGACGTCATAACTAAAAAGTGATTGTTGCTTGACATCAAAAGGTTATCTGGAGGTGATATAAGGTCATTCAGAGGCACAATACAGCTAAATACCAAAAGTGTAAATACGTTTATAGAGTACATAAGCAAGAAATAAGAGAAAAAAATCAATTTCACGGGCGAGGTGGTTTGTTTACGTACTGCTATCTTTGTTATTGATATTGTAGAGGGCGCTCTTGTCATTTTTAAACTAATAATTTTAACTCATCCATATTAATAAGTTATTTCTCCTCAATATAAAATTAATACTGATAAATATAAAGACTAAACCTTTCATTACCAATTTCTCGTTTTTTTTCAATGCATGTGTTGAAATAAACTGGTATCTGCTTGATTGGAACGATACGAACATAGTGAAAAAGACAACCGTAAACCAGCTTAGAAATTGTAAACTACAAAACTTAACGGTTATTGTTCTTTCTGTTTTGGTGTTTCATACTGACTAATATGATTTGTATCAGCTAAAGACCCTTCAAACATTAATATGACAGATATAAAAAAGACTGTTTTACAAAAGGATGAAACTGTTTTACTTTCAAAGTCGTATAATAATGATAACTTTTATGTACGGATTTCGACTCACAGGTTAGTTTCTTCTTTTACAAGTGCTTTTTAAACTTCCTGTTTAAACATACACAAGTTTCTAAATTGTTTATTAAGTGAATTAAACTTATTTTAACAATCATGAAGCATTCTAGAATCATTTACAAGCAGTTTCAGCTTCTGTTTGATGATGGAATACAGTTTTTCCAAGAAAATACCGCAAACGACCACACAGGATTTGAAATTACTGTAGTTTCATTAAATCTTTTCTAACAGTTACAAAAAGTTTTTATGCCCCACCTACGATAGTAGGGGGGCATTATGTTTTCTGGTCTGTGCCTCCGTTTGTCCGTTCGTTCGTCCCGCTTCAGGTTAAAGTTTTTGGTCGACGTAGTTTTTGATGAAGTTGAAGTCCAATCAACTTGAAACTTAGTACACATGTTCCCTATGATATGATCTTTCTAATTTTAATGTCAAATTAAAGTATTGACCCCAATTTCATGGTCCACTGAACAAAGAAAAAGATAGTGTGAAGCTCAGGTTAAAGTTTTTGGTCAAGGTAGTTTTTGATGAAGTTGAAGTCCAATCAACTTGAAACTTAGTACACATGTTAACTATAATATATGATCTTTCTAATTTTAATGCCAATTTTAAAGTATTGACCCAAATTTCACGGTCCAGTGAACATGTAAAATGATAGTGTGAGTGGGGCATCCGTGTACTATGGACACATTCTTGTTTTACCTAAAATTTCGTGGGGAGAAGGGGTGCGGACTATGTACCAGTGTGAACTATACAAGCCTTTCTACGGTAAAACATTTTATATTATTAATTATGGTATCTGTGAGTTATTATGCCTATAATAAGTTAATGATATGTTTCAGTGCCCAGCATGATTATGAATCTGAGAGGAGAGGTAGGGAAGAGAAAATAGAAAAGCTGATGGAACAAATCAAAGGATTGCAAGCTCAACAGCACACTACAGAACATCAGAATGAACAATTCAGAAGTGCTGTCACTAAATACAAAGCTGATATGTATGAAATCAAGTATGTATACTGGAGAACTGTGGATTCTTTTATTGAGGTGGCTACAAATTTAAGTTAATGGAGGAATAATTGTTAGATTATCACTCTTTAGTATTGTGAACCATTTTTAACAATTAGATACATTTTTTTTGTTTTTTTTCACTTTTTTGGCCTGTTTTATGTAACTGCATGTAATACACTTACAAAATTATACTTTTCCTTTTAACAGCCAAGAATTTCAAGCATTGAAATCCAATGAAGCTAGAAAATCCAAGACCTTACAAAGTCTACATGCAGCAAAAAATGATAAATACAAGAGATTTGGTGCCTATGTGCCAGCAGTACTGAAGAGTATAGATGAACACTGTAGGAAAGGAGCATTTCATCAGCGACCTAGAGGACCAATAGGTAATAAATAAGTAGTATAGACGAACATTGTAGGAAAGGATAAAATTGAGAATGGAAATGGGGAATGTGTCAAAGAGACAACAACCCGACCAAATAAAAAACAACAGCAGAGGGTCACCAACAGGTCTTCAATGTAGCGAGAAATTCCCGCACCCGGAGGCGTCCTTCAGCTGGCCCCTAAACAAATATATACTAGTCCAGTGATAATGAACGCCATACTAATTTCCAAAGCATTTCATTAGAGACCTAGAGGACCAATAGGTAATTCATAAAAAAACTTTTCATTTGTTAACAGGATCAGTGGGTTATTAATGAATTCCTTGGCCATAAATCAGCCACAAGTAAAACAATATGGTGATTCAGAAAACCAAGCTCATTATTATTGACAAATAGGACTCAGAAAGTAATTTTATTAATGTAGATGTTTTAAATTTTCACCTGACATCTAGATAAATATAAGATAGACAGAAAATTGAACAGCAAATAATATCAGCAACACAAACTTCGACAAATAGGTCAATATAGTTGAAACCATCCTTTAAATCACAAATTTACCCATTTTTAGCTCACCTGGCCTAAAAGGCCATGTGAGCTTTTCTTATCACTTGGCGTCCGTCGTCGTCGTCGTCTGTCGTCGTTAACAATTTTTCAAACATCTTCTCCTCTGAAACTACTGAATGGATTTGAATGAAACTTAGCATGATTGTTCCTTAGAGTATCCTGCACAAAGTGTGCGCTTCGATTTTTGATCCGTCAAAAAACATGGCCGCCGTTACCTAAAATAGAACATAGGGGTCAAATGCAGTTTTTGGCTTATATCTCGAAAACGAAAGCATTTAGAGCAAAACTGACATGGGGTAAAAATGTTCATTAGGTCAAGATCTATCAGCCCTGAAATTTTCAGATGAATCAAACAAACCATTGTTGGGTTGCTGCCACTTAATTGGTAATTTTAAGGAAATTTTGCAGTTTTTGGTCATTATCTTGAATATTATTATAGATAAAGATAAACTGTAAACAGCAAAAATGATCAGCAAAGTAAGATCTACAAATAAGTTAATATGACCAAAATTGTCAATTGACCCCTTAAGGGGTTATTGTCCTTTAATGGCAATTTTTCACAATTTGTTCATCATATTTGCTAACTTTAAAAAATCTTCTCCTCTGAAACTACTGAATGGATTTGAATGAAACTTAGCATGATTGTTCCTTAGAGTATCCTGCACAAAGTGTGCGCTTCGATTTTTGATCCGTCAAAAAACATGGCCGCCGTTACCTAAAATAGAACATAGGGGTCAAATGCAGTTTTTGGCTTATATCTTGAAAACGAAAGCATTTAGAGCAAATCTGACATGGGGTAAAAATGTTCATTAGGTCAAGATCTATCAGCCCTGAAATTTTCAGATGAATCAAACAAACCATTGTTGGGTTGCTGCCACTTAATTGGTAATTTTAAGGAAATTTTGCAGTTTTTGGTCATTATCTTGAATATTATTATAGATAAAGATAAACTGTAAACAGCAAAAATGATCAGCAAAGTAAGATCTACAAATAAGTTAATATGACCAAAATTGTCAATTGACCCCTTAAGGGGTTATTGTCCTTTAATGGCAATTTTTCACAATTTGTTCATCATATTTGCTAACTTTAAAAAATCTTCTCCTCTGAAACTACTGAATGGATTTGGATGAAACTTAGCATGATTGTTCTTTAGATTATCCTGCACAAAGTGTGTGCTTAGATTTTTGATCCGTCAAAAAACATGGCCACCGTTACTTAAAATAGAACATAGGGGTCAAATGCAGTTTTTGGCTTATATCTCAAAAACGAAAGCATTTAGAGCAAATCTGACATGGGGTAAAAATGTTCATTAGGTCAAGATCTATCAGCCCTGAAATTTTCAGATGAATCAAACAAACCATTGTTGGGTTGCTGCCACTTATTGGTAATTTTAAGGAAATTTTGCAGTTTTGGGTCATTATCTTGAATATTATTATAGATAAAGATAAACTGTAAACAGCAAAAATGATCAGCAAAGTAAGATCTACAAATAAGTCAATTTGACCAAAATTGTCAATTGACCTCTTAAGGAGTTATTGCCCTTTAAAAACTTTTTTCACAATTTGTTCATCATGTTGACTTACTTTAAGGTAGCACAATACAAAGATTTTATAACTCCAACTCCCAAGTTTTAAAATGCTGTAACTTTCTTAATAATGCTTGAAAATTTATAAAAGTGGTAGTTTTGGATAGCTAACAGATTACTCTTTCAAATAAATGCAATGTTAGTATTATGCAACAATTATGTAACCAATTATAATGTTAACTGTGTCTAAAATATTTTTCACCAAATTTCCACTTTCAAATGAAATTAGCTTCTGCATAGGTATCCCTAGAGGGTTGATTTTATAATATGTTGTTCCTATGGCCATTATCTACAAAAGGGTGTCTCAGATTTCAGATAGAATGTATAGAACAAATTTTACACCTAATTGAACATTATCTTCTTTTATGTGGTTAGGATGTTTACATTAATTAGAGATTTATGAGAGAATAGAACACCATAGAGACAATCTGAGACACCCTTTTGAAGCCCATGATATGTTGATTAAGATTCCGTTAAAATTTTCTGTATAGTTAAAGAGATGATAGAGCTAAATTCATTCAAGTGAACTTACCCAGATTTTGCCACTAATTACATAATAGTTGATTACATAATGATTGCATAATAAAAATATTGCATTCATTTAAAAGATTAATCTTTCATCTATCTATATATACCTCTTTTATTATTTTCAATGCATTCATAAGAAAGTTACAGCATTTCAAAGGTTAGTGATTGGAAGTAAAAAAATCTTTGTATTGTGCTACCTTAAAAAATCTTCTCCTTTGAAACTGCTGTATCAATTTCAGCCAAACTTAGGCTAAATGAGTTTCAGAGTTTCAGAGTATCTAGTATAAATTTTATATTTCATTTCCTTGTATGTCAAGAAACATAGCTCCTATGGCTAAAATAGAACATAGGAGAAATTGATTTTTTTTTTGGCTTTTGAAGAGAATAGGACGATTTCAAGAACATTTAAATAAATTGAAAAGCCAAAATAATCATTGATGAGAGATTAAACCAAAAAAATTCAGGTGAGCGATTCAGGCTCTTGAGAGCCTCTTGTTGTTGAATTGTATCAATTTCACTTTAAATGACAGGTGATTGATACAGGCACCTTTGAGCTCCTAGTTTCATTTGATATATATTTTCCATTTATTTAAATGTTCATAATAGACTTTATCCTTAAGAATCATTCTGTGCATCCTTGTCATTTGAGTCTGATTAATTTTTGTCTCGCTTGACGGAGTCAAAAAGAGAGACATAGGTATACTGTTTCCAGCGTCCGTGACGATGACAACGGTGTCGTCAACAATGTATTAGTTTGTGATTAGGTCTAGTTTATGGTGAACCACTAGTGGTAAGTCAAAGATATTTGGTATGCAGTTGTATTAGTATTGACACATTTCATTACCATGGAGATTATTTGGCCCCACCCCCTCAGTTATGGTCTTGAATTTGAAACTTTGCTTAGTTTTCATGTGATTAGGTCAGTTTATGAGGAACCACTAGGGGTAAGTTAATGATAATTGGTATGCAGTTGTATAAACATTGGCATATCTCAATTCCATTGAGATTATTTGGCCCTACCCCCTCAGTCATGGTCAATTGACTTTGAAATTTTTGCTTAGTTTTCATGTATTATAGTTTGTGATTAGGTCATTTTATGGGGAACCACTAGCGGTAAGTTAATGATAATTGGTATACAGTTGTATAAACATTTACGTATCTCATTTCAATGGAAAATATTTGGCCTTGGCCCCGCCCCCTCAGTCATGGTCTATTGACTGAAATTTTGCTCAAGTTTACATGTATTAGTTTGTGTTTGTTTAAAGGGAAGTACTTAAGATAAGTCAATGGTATTTGGTATGCAGTTGTATTACGATTGGCACATCTTATTTCCATGGAGATTGTTTAGCCATGTACATTCAGCCATGGTTCATTGATTTTGAATATTTGAAAACTTACATGTTAAAGTAATGCTATTTTAATTTAACATTTGCATTATTAAAATTACCAAAAAGCGAGACATATCTCTGTAATAACAGTTTATTGCATTCTTTAAAATTTATTACAGGAGCCTGCTTTCACCTTAAAGACCAAAAGTGGGCATTACCTGTTGAACGTTGCCTTGGCAACTTAATAAGTTCATTTTGTTGCAATGATCACCACGATCAGAAACTTTTAGACAGTATTTTGGACCGACATTGTGGTGACAGATCTCGTCCTTCTATTATAACAAGCAAATTTAAGGTATATTATCATAAGTGAATTTTTTTAACAATATGACCACTAATGTTGTCCTTGCTTTTAAAAAAAAATATTAGGGTAAGCATTCTTGTTACTGTACGAACTGAGAACAAATTTCAGAATAGAACATATCTGAAAAACTGGTGTTGATACTGCTCTATTTGAAAAGGAAGAACTATTTCGTTTATGTTGTTCTCATTGTGTGATAGGGAAAGATCACATCAGCTATGTATAGAATACCAGTGTCGATATTCTTTCTTAAAGCAAACAAATTAACACCTCTGCCTCATGTTATGACACTTTACTAAAACCTATTATTAGTGTAGAAAGAATATTTTCAAGTAATTTATTTTTTAGAGTAGAAGTTTTTAAATCCACAACTGATTTTAACTTATTAATTTTTATTTTAGGATAAAGTGTATGATACATCAAGACTGGTAAGTCTCTTTGATATTTACCTTCAACAACAAAATATATCT
Source organism: Mytilus edulis (assembly GCF_963676685.1). NCBI lineage: Eukaryota > Metazoa > Mollusca > Bivalvia > Mytilida > Mytilidae > Mytilus > Mytilus edulis. The sequence goes on along the minus strand of NC_092344.1, from coordinate 115,694,248 downwards.
TATACTTATATAATCTAATGCTTATTGCTAGTCACTCGATATTTGAGGTAGCTGGGGTTTCTAAATGTTCAATGATAGATTTTTCTTAAACTTCTGTGAAAGACTTGACTTCTTGGTCTATGTACTTTCAAATTTTGATATAAAATCCTGTGGTAACATACCTTATTTTGTATGGATTATACAGGTGGAAATTTATATTTTTCCTTATTGAGTATTATTGAGAAAACAAAATTATAAAACTGATGAACTTAATTGTATATCTCATTTGTAATGAATTTACCTGTATATCTTATTTACTTTACATGGAGTACAATGATGAATTTACCTGTATATCTCATTTACTTTACAGAGAGTACAGAGTGATGAATTCCCTGCTGTAATAGATGTTTTAGAAGTAGAAGATCCAGTTATTGCTAATTGTCTTATTGATCAGGTAATATTAGGTCCGAGACCACAATTGCCGTCCCTTGATTTTCGTTGTTCACGAATATAGTCCTTAGTGTTGACAGTGGGTTACTTGCCATTCATTATACCCCTTCCAAATTTATTTCTCCATGGTTAATACCTCAATTTGCAAGTAGGGGGGTGAAGTTACACTGTAAAAAAGTTTGGGTCGAGAATTTTAAAGGAAAGTAAAAAATTAGCACTTCGGAAGCTGTCAAAAGATTTCAAGACGCCCGAAACATAAAATTGTCCATATTTTGAGTTAGAGCCGATGAAGTTTTCTATAATTTTGATATAATTTGTCCTAAAAGTAGTACAACACACTGTAAAATTTTCATTGAGAAAGCGCAGGTGGGATTTTTTTAATTTTCATTTATGTTCTAAAAGAAATGCACTACGAAATAATTGTGGTCTCGGACCATACATGTTAAAGTGCATAGAATGTTTAACCTATAATAGGAATGCATGTTTGATTTGTCAAAGATATATTTTTATGTCCCCGCTGTAGCAGAGAGGGCATTAAGTTTTACCCTTGTGGATCTGTACGTCCCAAAGTTGGTTTCCGTTCTCCAACTTTAGTTTACCTTAACCAAATGTTCTGAAACTTATACACAACGCTTATTACCACAAAACACAGATCAAGTTTGAAATTGGGTGGTATCACTTTTACTATTCTTAAGTTATTTTTAAAAGAAATGTATATGATCTGAAGAACTATTAGACTAGAAAATTGTTTGTATTTTTTTTTAAATTATGTGAAAAGATTGATCATTTGTTGAACTATGTCATGACAGTTGTATCATAAATAGACATTTAAATACTGAGTGTTTGTTATATATTTCAGAGAAGCATAGAGCTTATTCTGTTGATTGCTGATAGAAAAAGAGCCACTCAAGTTATGGATCCTGAATTAAGACCAGGTCCTCCCAAAAATTGTAGAGAGGTATAGTTTGTGTATTTAATCATAAAAAAAGCAGTTTGAAGGGAGTCTTCATTTCGTAGTATACTTTTCTTCAACAAAATTAAAATCAAAGGTAAAAAGAAAGACTGAGCAATTTAAAAATATTAATTCTATTTATTAAAAAACTTGATTGTAATCTGTATGAAGTTTACGGTGAATGATGATTGTTGCTTTAAATGTGTAAATTTTGTCTGAACTGGCATTGTTTCTTGTTATTTTTAGTTATATAAATTAAAACATGAAATATTCATTACACGGCACACATTCATTTGTTTACCAGATTGTTTACCCCTGCTTTGAAAAATTGGGGGTATACTATTTAACCTCTGTCTGTCCATCTGTTAGTCTGTCAGTCCTTGCCATGAATATTTTTTGATGCATCTTTCTCAGGAACACCATTACAAGGATCCTGAATTTTGTTTCAGGGTTTATATGAGTCAGCTATACCGTGTGATGGGTTTCTAATTTCATCACTTAACAACTTCCTTGTTTACCTTAAACTTTTAGCAGGGTAGGGTTATAATTTAGTGAGCAGATTCACTTGTTATTTCTGTTTTATCCATTGTAGGTGTTCTATTTGAGTGGTGATCAGTTATACTGTTTATTCATTGTAGGCGTTCACTTCGAGTGGTGATCAGTTATACTGTTTTTTCTATTGTAGGCATTCACCTTGAGTGGTGATCAGTTATACTGTTTTATCCATTGTAGGTGTTCACTTTAAGTGGTGATTAGTTATACTGTTTATCCATTGTAGGCCTTCATTTTGAGTGGTGATCAGTTATACTGTTTATCCATTGTAGGCATTCACTTTAAGTGGTGATCACTTATACTGTTTTATCCATTGTAGGCAATAACTTTGAGTGGTGATCAGTTATACTGTTTATCCATTGTAGGTGTTCACTTTAAGTGGTGATCAGTTATACTGTTTATCCATTGTAGGCGTTCACTTTTAGTGGTGATCAGTTATACTGTTTATCCATTGTAGGCATTCACTTTAAGTGGTGATCAGTTATACTGTTTATCCATTGTAGGCATTCACTTTTAAGTGGTGATCAGTTATACTGTTTATCCATTGTAGGCGTTCACTTTAAGTGGTGATCAGTTATACTGTTTATCCATTGTAGGCGTTCACTTTGAGTGGTGATCAGTTATACTGTTTATCCATTGTAGGCATTCACTTTAAGTGGTGATCAGTTATACTGTTTATCCATTGTAGGCATTCACTTTGAGTGGTGATCAGTTATACTGTTTATCCGAAGTAGGCGTTCACTTAGAGTGGTGATCAGTTATACTGTTTATCTATTGTAGGCATTCACTTTAAGTGGTGATCAGTTATACTGTTTATCAATTGTAGGCATTCACTTTAAGTGGTGATCAGTTATACTGTTTTCCTTCACTTCGTCATTACTCCTGTAACTACGATAGAGCTAAATTCCTGACGGCCAATGTGGAAGAAGATATTCTGAAAATGGAAGAAGAATTGCATGGAATTAGATCTGATTTAGAAAAGAATAGACAAAAGCAAAGAAATCTGAATACAGAAATTAGCAGAAATGAGAATGAAGGGAAGAAAACAGATACTCAGTTGATGAAAATTCATCAGAAGATAAGGAAGTTCAATACAGTAAGTAATCTGGTTTCACTAATATTACAGGAGAAGAAGGGGTTTATGTCAATGAGACAGCAACCATACAATTTTTAGCTCACCTGGCCCTTTAGTGAGCTTTTCTCATCACTTGGCGTCCATCGTCGTCCTGCGTCGTTAACTTTTACAAAAATCTTCTCTGAAACTACTGGGCCAAATTTAACCATACTTGGCCACAATCATCATTGGAGTATCTAGATTAAAATTGTGTCCGGCGACCAAATCTGAAATGGGGTTAAATTGTTTATCAAGTCAAGATCTATCTGCCCTGAAATTTTCAGATGAATTGGACAACTGGTTGTTGGATTGCTGCCCCCCCAATTGGTAATATTTAAGGAAATTTTGCCGTTTTTGGTTATTATCTTGAATACTATTATAGATAGAGATAAACTGTAACAAGCAATAATGTTCAGCAAAGTAAGATCTTCAAATAAGTCAACATGACCAAAATGGTCAGTTGACCCCTTAAGGAGTTATTGCCCTTTATAGTAATTTTTTACCAATTTTCAATTTTTTGTAAATTTTTATAATCTTTTACAAAAATCTTCTCCTGAAACTACTGGGCCAAATTTAACCAAACTGAGCCACAATCATCATTAGGGTATGTAGTTTTAAAAATGTGTGCTGTGACCCAGCCAAACAACCAAGATGGCCGCCATGGCTAAACATTGAACATAGGGGGTAAAATGTAGATTTTGGCTTATAACTCTGAAACCAAAGCATTAAGGGCAATTCTTACAGGAGTTAAATTATTTATCAAGTCAATATCTATCTGCCCTGAAATTTTCAGATGAATTGGACAACTGGTTGTTGGGTTGCTGCCCCCAAATTGGTAATTTTTAAGGAAATTTTGCCGTTTTTGGTTATTATCTTGAATGCTATTATAGATACAGATAAACTGTAAACAGAAATAATGTTCAGCAAAGTTAGATCTACAAATAAGTCAAACATGACCAAAATGGTCAGTTGACCCCTTAAAGAGTTATTGCCCTAAAGCCTTTATAATTAAATTTAAACAATTTTCATTAATTTGATAAATTTTGGAAAGTTTTTACAAAATATTTTCCTCTGTAACGAATGGGCCAAGTTCATTACAGATAGAGAAAATTGTAAGTAGCAAGAATGTTCAGTAAAGTAAGATCTATAAACACATCACCATCACCAAAACATAATTTTGTCATGAATCCATCAGTGTCCTTTGTTTATTATGCACATAGACCAAGGTGAGCGACACAGGCTCTTAAGAGCCTTTAGTTTTTTTATATGACCCTCTTCTTTCACTTTGTAATCAAAGCCAACTGGCTTCTTATTTCTTTAAAACATGTGGTGCATGTTTTTGATGTCATAATACAAATTATAACTTCAACTGAATGTTAAATCATGCTGACGATCACTATAGACATTTTCATTGGTGTTGCATGCTTGGAAATCTAATAAAAATATTTGAGAGTAAGGTTTACCTGTTTCAATTTATTTAAACCATGAAAATGTTTGTTTGCTAGAATGTATGTGGTTCTAAAATCAAAATGGCAGCTTTGAATGTGGTTATAGGTTCTCTTCAAAGATAAAAGTTGTGAATATTACCTGAGAACAAGGATCCGGAAATTTTTTCACCTAATTTCGGTCATTTTCATACAACTTAAAAGTTAATACCCCTTTTCAAAAGATGATTGCCAAAATCACATTACTGCATGAGACTCATTATGAGTATGCTCATACTCGATCGTCATGTTCGTAGCATCAACAAACTTGTTTCACAGTTGCATCGCATTTACTTCATGATTTGTCCTACCATTTTCCAAAAATCGATCAAGGGCAATTAAGGGAAGGCAGCAGTCTAAAAATAATTGATTTTAATGACTCAAAACGATAATATTCCCAGTTATCGCTTACGTTTCTTTCGATTCTGAAGTCAAAATTCAAACCGGATGTACTGCGACAATACTAAAACGAACAATTCCGGACTCATTTCCGGGATTAGTTTTGTTTATCCAAATCACAGGAAATCATCGGCTTTTTAATATTTTATCTTTAATAGTGTAAGAATATTAATTAAAGTAGTTGCACTGGCTTTATTTAGGATGAAATTATTTAAAATTTACGATTTATTGTCTAAATCTGTGGAAGAGAATTTCAAGCATGCGTATTACATAGTAAACAAAACACGTGTGTTAGAAGTAAAATAATATTTTTTTCTACAAAATTAAACCAAGTTTAATCATTAAATCATAATTGACAATTGTCTGACTTGTTGAGTAATTAAATATTGAAGCCAGTTGGTATGGAATTTTTATTTCTTTATAATAATAGTTTGGAGCTTGTGATTAATTGCCAGGTGTGAATTACAATGAATTAAATACACAGGTAAAGAGATTAGCAATCATTAGCCAATAGCTCCCCGAGGCATTAATATAGTTATTAGGAGGGCCCTCAGGATTATAACACTTTATTGGAGTGGCAGTTTAATTACAGGAAATCGATAACTAAACAAAAATATGTTCAAAATGGCGATTTTGAAAGTCGATCTCAACGAAATGACCGAAATTATTAATGTAGAAAAATAAAATTTGACCTAAATCCCAATTAAAAGTTTAGGACATTATAGTTTCAGTTTAGGACATGACTGGCAAATATGACCGTTTCCGGACCCTTGCCTGAGAAGACATTAAGTGTTACTCTAGTCAGTCCGTTTGTCTTCCTACGTCCCAAAATTGGTTTCAGTTCTCTAACTTTAATTTGCCTTAACCAAATGCTACGAAACTTTTACACAAAGAATATTACGACAATAACAGATCTTGTTTGAATTTGGGTGGTGTCAATTTTTCCGTTCTTGAGTTATGAACCTTTATATAGTTATATTTATTATTTACTTATGATACTTTTCCTGGAATGGTGTGTTATTTTTATTTACAGGATGTGGAAGATTTAAAGAGTATAGAAGATCCAGCACCAGTTGATGTCACCACATTGGTAAGTGTTTATGTAACAAAATGTGGTAGGAATATTGAAATAAAAAACTTTGCATGTAGTAGCAACTAAAAGTAAACATTCGAAAACACATTTTCACATTGCAAGTGTTTATTAAAACCTATTCTGAAGTCTTTTCATGTAATCAGCTTATACAGGCAGTACCTATTATTACGGTAAATTGCTTTCTCTTATAACCATTCGATAAAGCTACAAATATAAATCTTTTATGATTAAGTGAAAATGTTCGCATTTCAAACCAACTGTAACAGGACTTGAGTATAGAATAATCTGAAATGATGATGTAGAGTTTACAAGCCATAAAACTATTTCTGACATTTTTAGGAGGAGGAAGTTGAAAATTTAAAAGAATCAATTCAAGCACATGAAGATCAAAAATCAGAGAAACAGGGAAGATACGAGGATGCTCAAATTGAAGTAGATGAGGCTGATTCAAATTTTAAAGTTATTGAGAAAGAAATGAGAAGTAAAGCTGAAGGAGGTGAACCTCTTAGAGACGATCTAGGAAAAGTACAGGCGGAAATAGAACAGGCCAAAAGTCATAAAAAACATTATGAAATGAAATTCAAGGAGCAAGAAAAGAAGATTGCTGATTTGAAAAAGAAAATAGATACTTATAAGGCAGAAATACAGGTATAATATAGTTATGGCTATTTATATAAGTAAATATATCTATTTCTATATCTGCCCATTCTTACTGATATTTAAATATGTAGAGTCTGATTTGTTTTGCTGTCTGGATCATTTCTTGTTTGTGACATTCGCAGAAGAAAGATTTTTGGAACATGATGGATTTCAAATTGATAATTGAAATCTGAGAAATATTCTTAAAGGGAAATAACCTGCAAAAGATTATTTTGTTTGTTCAATAATTGATGAATGTGAAATATTTAATTAATATTTCTGTTTTAGCAGACAGTTTGGGTCAATTTTGTCAAAATAAGCTAAATTTCATTACTGGTTAATTTTTCACTTTTAAAAGTGAATAATTTTATCTCATTGAAGCTCTATTCAATATTCATATGACCTTTAATTGAACCACTTAGCTTGAGATATGTTACGCATGTATTCACCTATTAAAAGGAGAAGAATGTCAGCTTTGATACTGAAACAAGAATGAACCACTAAATTGACTGATTCGATTCATAAAAAAAAATCTTATACGATGATAAACATACTTTTATATGATATCAAACAGACCTAGACAAAATCTAATTGCATGTGGTTGCTATCATTTGTATATATATTTATGTTTATATTGGTTTATATGACCCCAGCAGTCTTCGAAAGTCATCTCGATGGTTAATTTGATGATGTCTATACAAAAATTACTCACAAAATGCTGATACATATTTTGATACCATAGATAAACTGTTTATTGCTACTTTCTGAGTCAACAACATGTTCGCTTAGCCGTGGTCTTCCCCATGTATGAAAACTATTATCAGTCGAGTTGCTTGAGATGGAAAATTATCACATAGGAAGCAATATACAAGAAAATAGCTATAACTTGTAATATTATTAATTCGTATATTTTAACAAATTTGATTCGTTTAGGGATAGTCACATGTTAAACTATATTTTCGAAGGTAGAGAGAAAACGGCGGATAGCAAAAAGCATATTGACCGGCAAAAAGCATATTGCACGGTTATTTTTAGAATATCTAAAAACCGATATACTTTGTGACGTTATGTAATGAATTTCAGGATATTGTTTAGCATTTTTGAAACAAATGATATCTGTGATCGATTATTTGACGAAAAAAAATCATCAAGTACATAAGATGTCCAAAAAAAAAAGTAAATGAAATAACAACTATTATTCTATATTGGAATTATTTTAGTAGGTTTCTCTATATGAATTGGATTTTAGGCCACTTTTTTTTATTAGTTGGTTTACGGATCCGCCGACCCTGTATTTCACGATATTGAAATAAAAATAAAAACGATTTTGAAGATTTTTTTTAATTCCGCCGACCCTTTTCTGTTTGAAGAAGTACAAATAAAAATAAAAACATAATCAAAAAAAGATCGGTCTTTCTTCTTCCAGTCGGAATACCCTCGGAGTGGATTCGAAAATCCCGTGCGGTTCCCTGTTCAGTCAACGTTTCATCATGATCTAATGTGGTGAAAAGGAACCAGTTGAAAGGCGGTTCCCTGTTCAGTCAACGTTTCATCATGATCTAATGTGGTGAAAAGGAACCAGTTGAAAGGCGGTTCCCTGTTCAGTCAACGTTTCATCATGATCTAATGTGGTGAAAAGGAACCAGTTGAAAGGCGGTTCCCTGTTCAGTCAACGTTTCATCATGATCTAATGCGTTGAAAAGGAACCAGTTGAAAATGGAGGACCAGATACGATTTTACAATACGTACTTGTAAAGACTAAAGACTACGTACTTAGATTTACCCATTAATTGTTGGAGATTTTCGGTGTAAATCTGGCGGTTGAACAAATTGAACATCGCAGTCATGAATAATAAAAATGAAAATTATTTTTGAGATCGTTTGGGTATTTTGGTTTAAAAGGTCGGACCATCGCTAGTTTGAACCCACAGGCACTTGTTTCTAGAAGTTCTATTTATATGGATAGTCGACCTTCCTATGGATAGAAACAAGTGCCCGTGTTTGAATCCCTGTTTCAGACAGTCAGTGAGGTTGACGGCGGGTCAACTTTGGTTCAAGTGTTGATCAGAAAGTCTGAGATCCGTTGAAAGGGGCTGTTTTAGTTCCATTACAGGTACTAGTCCAAATAATTATGACGTCTGGCAAGGCTTCCTGGCATCCCAGATTTGTTTTTGGAAAATGACGCAGTCATTGTTCCATAACTGCCGACCTGATTTCTCTGCCTACCGCGCTTGGTTTCGTATTTACTAATTTCAATACAAACTGGAATGTGCTTGTGTTATCATTATGCATGAGCATTGTGTAGTAATCAGCCAGGAACCAGTTTACAAACTAACTGGTTTCTGTTTGTATTCCACTACAGTCGAACAAAGTGTTGTAGTTTGACAGGAACCAGTCCAGAATTTTGTAAACTACAAAACGTAATCGGTTATTATCATTCCGTTTTGGTGTTTCATACCGACTTATATGGTTTGAATAAGCTTAAGACCCTTCAAACATTAATGTGATAGGTATATTAAAGACTGTTTTACAAAAGGATGAAACTGTTTTGCTTTAAAAGTCGTACTATAAGGATATATGTTATGTACGGATTTCCACTCTCACCGGTTAATTTCTTCTTTTACACGTGCTTTTGAAACTTCCTGTTTAAACATCGCAAGTTTTAAAATTGTTTTTTGAGTGAATTAAACTTATTTTAACAATCACGAAGCGTTCGGGAATCATTTCAAGCAGTTTCTTCTTCTCTTTGATGATGGAAAATAGGTTTTCTCAAGAAAATACCGCAAACGATCGCAGAGGAATTGAAACGTACAAGTCAAGTCGGCACCTGGTTAAATTGGCATCTAGTCAAATCGGCACCTATTTGACGTCAATTCGGCTTCCAATAATATTTATTATAATATTTTCTATTCAATTAATTAATAACTGTTACCAAGTACATAGTGAATATTAGGTAAACAACGAAACCAAAGTGAATATGTTGTTGTGTATAAAAGTAAACAACGAAGCTATTGTTTTAACCAAGAGACAATTATTAAAATTAAATGGAAAACTATGAGTCCCTTTCAATAAATCAAACTTTCATGCCAAATAATTAGCAAATTTAAGGTGGGTTTTTTTTTTCAGTAATGTTTAAACAGCATTAAACAAACAATCCTGTAAAAGACTCAACTGGTTAAATAATGCATAAAAATATCCAATATCTCATGTATTAGTCCAAATAATAATGACGTCTGACAAGGCTATTTTATTTTTTTCTGGGACGCCTTCCTAAGTCGTGTGAGGAAGGCTTCCTAAGAAGGCGTCCCAGAAAAAAATTAACATAGCCTTGTGCATGTTGTGGTCATAGGAAGGTGTCCCAGAATAAAATTTAAAAAGCCTTGCCAGACGTAATAATTATTTGGACTACTCATATATATCATTAAAAATACACCAAAAAATTCATGTAGTTGAGAAAAATAAATACATACAAAATGTACATGAACATCCAAAAAAGTGAAAGTTAGTATTAACTCTTTTTGCTTTAAAAATTTACAACTGCATTTAAGTATTGAATGCTTTTTTTTTGTAAATTCATTGAGGTGTAAAAGCGTTGACCGAAGAACTTTTTGTATGAAGCGCGTAAGCGTAAGCGCTTCATTCTAAAAATGTGCACACGGTCAACGCTTTTGCAACCCTATGAGGTTACAAAAAGAAACATTCAATACTTATAATTACTTTTTTTAGCTAGGATCATGAAAACACGAATTTTATAACTTTTTTATTCAATTCATCTGTGCACTTTATTGTGGGACCACGTATTATCATGAATGAAGTTTTATTGAGTGATGCAATTGCTTGAGGAATAACATGTGATGTGCAGTTAGCCAATCAGAATAAAGTAATATAATGAAACATATATCAAATGTAATTATAACAAAATACATTACGTTGTAAGAGTTATCTCCCCAAACACTGTTTTTCTTGTGGCCACCTCTCCTTCGTAACCGTAAAAGATTTTATTTTACCAAATTGCTCGTTACATATTTAGGATAAGAATATTCGTTTGAACCATAGCTCTATGGGGACTCCATATGAGAGTTATTCCCCCTTTTTCATTTGATTCAAGCGATATGCATTTTCAACTGGTAAACCATAACTGATAGAGACATAGAGTCTTCATGAGGTCATTGGTACTAAAAATGAAAATGAGGTCAATGTCAAAGGTCAAGGTCATATTATGAATTTTGATTTTGGCTTATTTTCACTTCTTTTCAAATACTGTATGACATTTTGACAAATAATTTTTCATAAATTATTAGTTGCGACATGTCCTTACTTGTATATTTTGGTTGAAAGGCTGCGCATACAATAAAAGGGAGTTTTTGTCCATCTTACATTTAAAATTACGCGTCAAGTGGTAGTACTCATTAACCAAACATATTAAAGACCTAGGATATTTTGATTCAAGGTCCATGGTTTGTGACCTTGAAATTGAGGTCAAGGTCATAGGTTAATAGGACGTCATAAAGCCATAGGAACTAACATTTTAAACTGATTTTTCATATTTCAATATAAAAATAGATCTTTTCTAGTGGAAAGACTTCAATTGTTCTCTGAACAATTTGTTTTTAATTTACTTCATATTTTGTGGGAGAAGGGGGTTCAGACTATGTGGTATCAGGTCTGTTTGCGCCCAATACACTTTCGCACCTCGCACGTTCACACCCAAGGTCCGTTCGCACTCTACTCATTCGCGCCCAATTTTAATTCAAATTCAAGTTGAATAATTGGAAAATCATGATTGTTGTTTTAAATTGCTTTGGTGTAAATACTGAATGTATTTATAGCTTGGTATGAGTAAAACATTGAAGATTTTAAAGGAAAAACACAAAAGATAATTGTTTTTAAGCCCTTTGATCTGAAACAACGAAACAATAAAATATAGGAACCAAAATATAGCAATCCACTTTTATAACCAAAACATGATAAAATTTATTCAACACACAGAAAAAAAAATAGTCAGAATCTCACTTCATTATGAAAGAGGTCAATGAAACAAAGTATAGCAATACACTAACCAAAACATGATTAAGAGTTATTCAACGCTAAATAAAACGTTGACAAAATACCACTTTATTTAGAAAGGATTATTATTATCTTTAACAATACGCTATCCAAAACATGATTAAGATTTATTCAACACAAAAAAAAAATGCTGTCTCACTTTATTTTGAGACAATGACAACAATTATACTTATAAGAAAACACTTGCTTACAGAGTTATTAAACACAAAACCAATTAAGATTAGTTGCGAACATGTAGGGTGTGAAAGTGAAAGGGGGCGAACATGAGTTTGCGCAAACGTGAATGGGCGCGAACGGACCCGGATTCAGCCTATGTACCAGTGAGAAATATAGAAGCCTTTCTACGGTATTTATTTGTACAATTCAGGTAGTCTTGACCTATTCATTTGTCTTTAAAAAAAAAACCCAGCCAGTTGGCACCTTCACTTCACACACACACATATACGAATATCAATTATATGCTTACGAGACATGTTGCATTGTTAAACTAATTACGGTATGTGAAAATCAAGACTTGCATAAAAACTATCCCAATATTAGAGACAGTGGCGTCATTTTTCTTCAGAGCTTTTAGCTCTTTGATTAAATAGCCTTGCCAGACGTCACTAAAGGGAAGGATCTTTTAACTTGCTGCCAGGGATGGGTGCCATTAATTGGCCTTATTATATAAATACCTTCCCACGGTACCCATTAAGATTTAATGGAACAGAGATGGGGTATGGTGAACAATATCCCAACACAAAATCAGAACATGTATTACTGTCATAGAATGCAGGACAATTAAAATCACTTCAACATTTATAAAAAGGGACAATCACAGGACACTTCGAGATATAAGCTAATACTTATAGCAGTGTAAAATAGCATAAAAAGCCTAAAAAGGACATATTTTCATGTACCACATAGGAAGGCATATGACCTGCAGAGCGCATATGGTATTTCCTCAATAAAATTGTATTGTGTTATGAGGAATTTTGTCACTCCCTGATCTAAATTTGATAAATAAATACACAGAACAAAGAGAAATGCAATTGGAAAAGACACTTCCCTTTCATCAGGGACATTTAATACATGTATATATATCTTCTTTCATCAATCTACATTGACATTTGACTCCTTGTAACACATTTAATTTAAAATAAAACAGCAAGAATTATTACCAAATTATGAAACGATCTGCATACATTGTTAGTATAATACACTATTATATAGAGTAATGTCATTGTTTGTTGTTTCTCTCCATTTTTGGTAAAAAAAAAAAAAAAAACAGCATTAATTCCAATTTTTATATTTATTTTTTTTTCGACCTCCTACCCTATATTTTTTCATTATTTTTATTTTTATTTTTTTTTCGACCTCCTACCCTTCCTTTTTTAAGAAGAATCCCGTAAACCAACTAATAAAAAAAAAGTGGCCTTAAATAAAAAAGCATATTCACCTGAGAAAGTGTTATTCACCGCGCTAAACGTCACGGGCTTTTACATGCAACGTTATGGTAAAATGTTTCGTGTAAAATTTGTTTTGATATATGTTTGTCATTAAATACATTTTCTTTTCTCGAAATATGGAATTAAACAATTACTGTTTTTTGTTTCGGTAAATATGGGGTTTTATTGACTTTTGAAAAACTGATATTCACTTCGGCTGTCAGCCTCAGTGAATATCATTTTTTCAAAAGTCAATAAAACCGCATATTTACTTCATCAAAAGACAGTAATTGTATAATATGTTGTAATTGTCAAGGAGACAATGTATGTAATATCTATAAAGTTCCAACAAACCTAAATAACGATTTTGATACAAACACGGTCGGAAATTAATAATATAACAAATATAGCCTTTGTATGAGGTCAATACAGGATATATCGACCCAAAGAAGTATATCGACCTCGGACTTCGTCCTCAGTCAATATATCCTTGTATCGACCTCATACAAAGGCTATATTTGTATATTGTTGATTAATTGATAGTTGTTTTCTTAATGCCCTCCGTGTTGGATGTTTTCACATAAAGGTATTAATATTAAATTGGTCACAATATTTTACAAATGTTTAAATCAAACCAACAATGGTAAGTATTAGTTTGTGTGGTTTATTATGAAACATGTATCATAAATATAAGATATTAGTAAAAACTAATATTCAATCGAAATGGTTATTAAATCTGATGATAAAAGAGTAAAAGAAAGTATTTCAGATATTGACCTAGAATAGAACCATATATCCTGAACTTTTAATTCTTTTTCAGACTGATATAGACAAAGCATTTATTGTTTGTCCTGAGAGACGGAACACTCGTAGAAGTGTAACCAATCTAGAAAGTGAAATTAATCAGATAAATAAAAGAATTAAGACAGAAGAAAAAAGGTAAAGTGGTAGATTATTCATATTTAATTTTCCATTGCAAAGAAGTTGTTGAAATGAGATAAGAAGTCCTTCATCCAACAATGTATTTGTTTTAACCAATAAATCACCATTATGGTACATAAATTTTTGTATAGTTTGAATAAATGTTGTTATGGGTGGTAAAAGCCAAAGGCATAAAGAGAATTCATAGTTTTTTTTTCTACCTAACTGCTTTTAAACATTTTCTCCAATTACATTTTTTTTGCTTTTTTATGTTTTCAATACATTCTTTTGACAATTATTTTTTTTTCTTTTTAGTTTTTTTGCCATTTACATACATTGATTTTACATAACATTTCTTTCAACCTTAAGCCGTGGCAACCCTGAAGAAATTACTAGGAGGTACAACGAAACTAAGGAGTCCTACCAAAAAATACGAAGAGAAGTGAGACAATGCAGGACATTTATTGAGGCAAGTTAATGTTAAATCATTGGATGTCATCCAAGCTTCATTTAATTTGGGTTTTAAACTAAAAGTACATTACGAAGGTAACAGTACAACAAACCACACAAAGCAACTTGCAACTAAAAAAAAAGTTCTTCAAAGACCAGATCAACACAAGGTTCTGATAGCCTGACACGGTACAAGCACAATACTGTGGTTAACAATTTTTTTCGTGGGTTCTACATTGATCTTAATTCCTAAATAAAATTGAGTATGGCAATGGGGAATGTGTCAAAGAGACAACAACCTGACCAAAGAGCAGACAACAGCTGAAGGCCATGATTAATCTTCAATGCAACGGGGGGAAAAATCCTGCAACTGGGGGCGTGCATGCTTAACAAAGCTAAAAGCTTTCATTTGATACCACAATTACCCAAATATTGTACTTATTGATAAGTTTAAGACAATATGTAGGAACTAAATTTACAGTACCACTTTCTTGTATGTTCTATCTGTCTGTGCTGAGTAAGTGGTGCTATACAAAAAGATATTTTAACCCTTGTCGTGCGGGGGCCGTAATATTACGGCCGTACCCACCACCTTTATTTTTGCATCAATGGCGCTCCATACATTTGGAGGTCATTCTAAAGCCGTTTAATTCGTAGTGTATGCACGTTTCCTCAATTTGACACTATTGATTTTCATGCTTCTCACTTTTAATATTCATTTTGAGCTCAAATACGAAATTCAAATTTGATATCGGACAAAATTGGGTTTTTTGGAGGGGTGGGCTTACCTTCGAGGTCTGAAACAGTGGAGGTAAGAGGACTGAAACCTTGACAAATACTGTTAGTCTAAAGTCACATAATGATTGATCATGTTGATTATCAAAATACACCAAGGAAATGACTACTTCCGGTTGCAAGTCCAGTTAAAGTTCAAAATCAGAAATTTTGTGAATTTTGGTGCAAATGACCTTCTTTACACTGATGATCCAAGATCAGTTTCGAAACTCCGACCTAACAACTTTTGTGATAAAAGTGTTCACTGGGGTCCTCTCTACATGAAAACTACAGATGGATGCATCTATTAGCATCTCTCGGACTTACAGGTCGAGAAAAAGAATGAAAAAGTGTCAAAATTGTCGCTTTTTGCACCTGAGGACCAACATGCATGTAGATAATGGTGTAATTGGGTAATTCAAATGTTGATGTATTTAACAATTATAGTCTTTGTGTCATTGTATATTCTATTTCAGTTTCTTCGTGAAAGTCTAGAAATGAGAAAAGGCCGACACCACCATATTAGACAATCAATATGTTGGAGGTCAAAAATGAAATTTATTCAAGTTTTGGCCTCCCGGAATTACACGGGGAGAATGTTTGTAAATCATACAACCTTAGAGATACAGTTAAATGTATGTACCTCATTTTTTTTTTTTGCATTCCTTACATTCTCTCTTTTATAGGTTGACCAAGGAACCAGGAGATATTGTATACTTTCATCGCTCAGAAAAAATAATTATATTTTATTTTTGTAGAGATTAGAAAAAGTCATGATACAAAGACAACAACAGTATTATGAATTTCGTCGTTTCATCGCCATGAGAGCAAAATACTTCTTTATTGTTCTACTCAGTAATAGACAATATACTGGGAAAATGATGTTTAGCCATCCCAAGGAAACCCTTGAAATGTCTGTAAGTCAGAAAGACATACCAAAAGAAACTGTGTATCAAATATCAATTCAGGAAATTTAGAAATTTTGTGACTATCATCAATTTTTGTTTAAGTTTGAGCCTTTCAGTTGTTTTGAAATTGATCTTAAGCTGGGTAAAAAATCCTTTTCACTTAAATGATAAATATTTCATCCTTAAAAGGTTCATAGGTTTTCGGTTTTATTTTACGAATAAACCACAAAATCAAAGAAAGATGAATACACTCCAGTAAATTTGATGTAATCCCCCTCCTCCCCAACCCTCTGATTAACCTGATATTACAACACTCATACCTGATCTTAGCTTTTTTTGTCATTTACCTTTTATTAGCTCACCTGGCCCAAAGGGCCAAGTGAGCTTTTCTCATCACTTGTCCGTTGTCCATCGTCTTCGGCGTAAACTTTTTACATTTTGAACTTCATTTAGAGAACCACTGAATTGAATGAAACCAAATATAGCATGAATGCTCCTTTCCTAATCAGGTGCTGACCAGGGCTTTCCAAAAATTTTGAGCCAGCCGGACATTTTATATCTGATCCCGATTTAAATCCCTTAAAACTAAGTTACAAAAGGCAATAATGTTAATCAGATGGCCATCCCAGTGATTGACATTAGATTAAAAAAAAAAAAACGATATTAAACTTTACTTTGATATGAATTTGATGTTCTTAAGTAAACTGTTAAATGGCAGTGAATTATTCGAAGTGTGCATATCAGCGTGCTCATATCTGCATTAGACTCTTTATTTGTGCAAAACATTGTCAAAAACTTTACTTTCGTTTTCAAAATCACATTCTTAAACCGGATGTTGACTTGACAATGGTAAACCATGGACCAGAACAGATACGTAAACTCCTTGTACGTTTACAAAGGAGTTTACATTTTTGAAGAAATGTAGGATGCAAAATTAAATTTCCCACCTGTGCACATGCGCACACGTGTTCTCGGGCATGCAACGTAGTTCTGACGATTTTTCATTTAAAACTTTTAAGAAAAATTCATCAAATCATGTCTATAAACCTATTTCTTTTAATTTGAATCTGTTGGACTAAATCAATTAGATACAAACCGCTGAAATGTAAGAAAATAACTTTGAATAGACTGATTAATTAGTACGATGTCTGTACTGAAAATAGTTTACCTGTCACCTGAACAGGTAGATTTCAGCTGTCCAACAACTAAATAGCCTTGATTGAAATTAGAAAGTATTGAAGTAGGGGTTGTTTTGATAGTAATCAATGATCGTGTTACTTTTATGACCGGAAATGTGTGGCTGTTGAAGGCAAAATGTTTGGTCAAAAAGATCGCCAATTATGTTAAAATGACCATCTCTTAAGAAAGTCTTGAAAACAAAAAAGTATATGACCGTTTCAATCTTGGCCCAGCCGGACTTTTATCAGACATTATACAAATGTCCGGAATATATGACCGTTTTGGAAGCCTTGGTGCTGACCAAGTGTTAATAATTTGTAGCCAAATTTTATCTTTTTTTATATGATTTCAAAAACCCAAGTAGAGTCAGGTGAGCGATACAGGCTCATGAGAGTCTCTAGTTTATATGATTCTGGCATGAACTTAACAGCCTTTAAAATGTTTAAAACATGTTAAAAAATTCATTCCAAATTTCTAAGAATCATAATTAAATTTTGCTATGTCATTTGGTGTTGTACATTGATTTCTGTTGAATTACCATCAAATCAAATATACTTTGTTTTTGCATGAAATCTCATGTTGTTTGTATGCTTATAGTATCTTTTGAATCAATATTTTTTGTTAGTAATTCTAGTGTGCATAGTCCAAAATGTACTTAGCATCTTTCCATTGACTTTTAAGGATAAACCTCTTCTCTGAAACTAACAATTGGCTAATTGAATGAAACTCAGCAACAATCATCCTTATGATGTCTGTAAATTTAGGAAAAAATATGTCTGATAATCCCATCTGCTGACCAATATGGTTCTATGGCTTACAATAGAACATATGGGTAATAAATTGGATAAAAAAAATCAGTTGTTATAAAGAGGAAACCTCATTTTACATCCAATTTATGAAATTTTTGATGCTATAATTTTCCTCCAAAAGTTTAATGTGTACAGCATTTATATACATTTGTATATGAATTGATCAAAATTCTGTTTAGAGAAGAAGTATGTAGTGAGAAGAAATCAAAACAAAGTTATATATCTATTATCTTAAAAACTGATCTTAATGTTTTCTGTTTAAGCAAACATCATGTACAATTTTTTTTCACAGTTTAATAATTTAATGTCTAATAAAGATGTTAATTTCTGTTTTTAATTAAAAAAGTTCTAATAATCATGTTAGGCTTATCAAGGTAAACCTTTGATTTTGCTATTTACAGAAAAGGTGAGCCAAATTCTGAAATGATATTTTTTACTAATTCAAATTCTTTATTCTGATTTACGAGAGAAAAGTCATTTTGAGTTCTTGTAAAATGCCTGAATTTTCACTTTCCAACTTTACACCTCATACAAAAGGGAACATGATTATATGTACATACATATTTAAATATGGAATGTTGCTATAAGGTCAGGTTAAAGTAGGTTCATCCTTTTAAATTTTTCTTCTCACAAATTCCCTTAGTAGGTGTAAATCATTGCTATAAATATGTATTTGGGAAGAGGGTGCCCAACTCAAGAAAACAGATTTGACTTGTTTAATTTTCATAAAATTTGACACAATAAAAAAATTACAAGAAATTTGAAGTACTCAATTCAAAGGAATAGTTTCATTGGATTTTAGCAGTTTGACAAATACTTAATTTTGATCATTGAGAAGCATTTTTATGTGTTAACTCCCTTGTGTTCAGTTCCCCCTTAGCTAGTTTTGCATCTCATGCATCTTCACCTTTGTACTATTCATTTCATTTAATTGTGCATGCTTTATATCTGACATGTTAGCTGCTTATATGCCATTTGACATTTTTTTTCTTCAAAACAATAAAAACTGAAAGGTTTTAAAAGATTTAATAATTATCAAATTTTTGTTTACCTTCTCTTAGCCGAAGATGAGATTTGGGTATTATCGCTGAATTATCAGATGTGTATATCAGTTGCAAAATTTTTTATAGGATGTACGATCTTTTAGTTTGGTCAACCAAACTTGTTAAGGGCATACAATAGTTACGGGGACGGTAATGACGTTACTAACGTAAAATGTTATTTTCCCGACGTCAAACTGTGACATATCGGGAAAAGATGCATTTTTCGACTGATTTTTATCATTCAAACTGATTTCATTTGAAAACGAGTGCATGGACCCCCATTTTTTAAACTGACATTTTGTTTCATTTTGCAGGAAGATTATGTGGACCAAATTTTATAAAACTAAATAGTGCATTTTTTTTTAATTTTGATAATTATACAGCAAAAAATTACGTTTTTTTCTCAATTCATGACCATTTGATAGATATGAGTTATTTCTGAACAAAAAATGCATAATTTTTTAGAATACCTATAAAATACAGAAATTACAAATTATTTTACAAAAAACAATTTGTTTAGTTTAAACAATTTGTGTTTATCTTTTAAAACAAAAAAGTTATGTCTTTCTTTCGAAAAGGAAAATACGGCCACAAATCCAAATTTTGAACAAATATACAAAATTTTCGACCTCATTTAACTCAAAAAGTAGCACATGAAGATTTATTTTTTATTACATATTTGATTTAATGAGGTAAAAAATAGCTTATATGCAAATTTTCATCAACTTGTAAATACAGGATCAAAACTGTATCGTATGCCCTTAAAGATAGACAAATTCATATGGTGTTCAGCTGTCTGTACTTACAATCATCTTTGTACATAAATATGTTGCCTACCAATGCTCATCTCCCTGGCATACACACATCGCCCACAGATTCAAGTATGTCTAATTTTAACTTTTGTCATTATGTATAGCTATTAGATTTTAATCTTAATCATCAGATAGATCAAGATTACTTCTCATGCTAGTTCCATAAAAGAGCATTCTCTTATTTCTGTTTATTTAAGAAATGAAATGTGAAATTCATTCAGTCTGTTTTGATATTTGATCACAGTTTCTACAGAGATGTTCAAGCAAATTAACAAATGCTGAGAGATATTTCTTCTGATCTCTTGATTATAAAATATGTTATTGATAGAATACTCTATAGAGGCTTTAAATTTATTTTATGGAGACGTATAAGACAATATCTCCAAGGTCAAACTTCATTTTACTATTTGATAGATCTTAAAATATGTTTTTACATTTTCATGTCTGTTAGGGGAATGGTCAACCTCGTAATCTCAAATATTATTTGTCATCATACAAAACAAGTTATCTCTAACACGACTTAATTATATTTTTCTTAATTTCAAGAATCTACATAGAAGTTTAGTTATAAATGTCTCTCAGCAACAATTGTATGACATATTTGCCTAAATGTCTCTACCGGAGTATGTCAGTGTGTCAATATTAATCTCATTAGTTACTTTGAGCACAGTTTGGTGTCGCCACTGTTCCTGACTTCTCATTTATATATTAAACCTTTGTACTTTCTGTATTAACTATTTTATACTTGTATGCACTCTAATAATAACTGATTTTTATCCATCTTTTTAATTATTGTTCACAATGTATTTACAATAATTTGCCTTTCTAACTTTCTAACTTTCGTCAAAAGAAAATCTTTTACCACAACTGCAGTAATACATTATACATTAAATAAGGGACAACATCAAAAGTTCAATGAAGGATAAAAAACTTAATTCACATAGTTTTTTCGCTGACCCCCACACCCCCCCTCTTAATTTAATTTGGGAAAAATTGATTTACATATATGGATATATGTAAAATCGATTTTAAATTAACAAAACTTGCAGCAATGTTAACCCCCCCACCCCCAAACTATTTGATTTAAGTTTTTTATCCTACATCGATCTTTTGATGTCGTCCCTAACAGTTGTTATTTCTTCTTCCAGAAAGCTTTAGATGAAAACCAGTTAATATTAGTGCGTTGCATTTCTATATGCCTTTACAAATAGTTTAGTCTGATAACCAATATATGTTTACAGCTGACCAAAAATATTTATATTTGATTGGTCAACAAAAGTGCATTTATGGTATTTATGGGTCTAAATTGAAATCTGTAGATCTGACTTCTTAATAATTTGCAAAATGCAGTTTATATTGATAAAAAGTATGTGTTACAGGCAAACTACAGGTTGTGCAAAATTGTCAGATTTTGTATCGATCATGCAAGAGTAACCTCCCCTTATATGGTAAAGTTTTAAAGAAATTATTCAAACAACGGATTTTCTTCTGATTTTGATGAAAAGTCTTACAAATAAATCACCTTGTTTTCTCAAAATTTGCACATTTCATTTAAGGTATTGACCTATTGTTAAAAATGTTATTTTACTATCTAAGATGGCAAATCTGAAATTTTCACCAACTGTTAGATAAATAAAGTCTTTATATGATTCCATCCACTTCACTGTAATCTTTGGATGTCAGACTAAAATTCCTATATGTTTCTACGTTTGTGTTTGGATATACTTCATTTCTGTCATTGTCTGTCAATGTATTAAAGCTTTTTGGTGTCTAGCAGTAGCACATGGCTTTATAAACCAGTCTATTATTTGCTTAGCAATATAGTACAATTTGTAAACACATCCTATAAAATACACAAAATACCGGTAGGTGGTATTGTTATGGCAGTAGTAGGGCCAATAAGTAAAATGAATGTTTGGTCAGATTAGTCTATAGGAAACACTTTTGGTACATTATTCATATTTGGCATGCAGTTTTAATAGCATCCTAACATCACATTTAAATTAGTTTCGCTTCATAATTTGTCTGAAGTTTTATCTTGCATTGTTATACTGTTAGAATTTTTCACAGTACATGCAGACTGTCCCAGGTGGCACTTTGATTCATTTAATAAAAATGTTTTGAAATATTTTTGTAATTAGTTGAAATTCAATTTTGACACCAAGTTTATTGCTGTCCTCTTCAATTTTCTTTGAGCTAAGAAGGTGACCTCCATTGATAATTTTTGGTAGTCATTAAAGACCGTAAGGTAAACTTCATTAGAATCCACTATTGTATGTTGTGCAACATCATATTTCTTAACACCTGAATAATTAAAATTTTAACCATTTTGAATTGAGCCGTGACCTATTTTATTTGATGCAGTGTTATAATCTGTACATAAAATATTGCCATAGTGTACATTAGTGCAAACTTAAGTGAAAGCTGCTATTGTAATCTTTCCTTTCTTAGATGTTCTGACTTCCTCTTGATTGGGAAAAAGATTATGTTAAATATATTTTGGTTGAGGAATTGTTGTTTAATGTCGTAATACTTTCCAATTCAGTTTAAGCATAATTAATTTTTAAGTGTTTTGTCATCAGATTTATTATTAAAAAGTTTAATTGTTGAGCAAATCTTTCTCCATTATATATGCATGTACCAGTTTCAGCTTTTTAAACATTTTTTCACTATCTGCTGAATTTTTCTACTCTCATAAATTTATACCACCTATATTTATATATATATTGAACCATCTTCAAAAACTTTTTAGGTTCAACCTCCAACTGCTGAAGGTGAAATAAACAGAGATATGAGGTCATTGTCGGGTGGAGAAAGGTCGTTTGCCACTGTATGCTTCATTTTAGCACTGTGGGATGCCATGGAGTCACCGTTTAGATGTCTTGATGAATTTGATGTGTTTATGGTAAGATAAATTCTTGTCATTCAATAATTGGTGTTTGTAATTTTTGTCGAGCCTGCAACTTTTGTTGCAGAAAGCTCGACATAGGGATAGTGATCCGGCAGCGGTGGCGGCGGTGTTAGCTCACTTCTTAAAAGCTTTATATTTCAGAAGGTGGAAGACCTGGATGCTTCATACTTTGTATATAGATGCTTCATGTTACGAAGTTTCCGTCGGTCACATGTCCAATGTCCTTGACCTCATTTTCATGGTTCAGTGACCACTTGAAAAAAAAGTTAAAATTTTTTGTAATGTTGAATTCTCTCTTATTATAAGTAATAGGATAACTATATTTGGTATGTGCGTATCTTGCAAGGTCCTCATGTCTGTCAGACAGTTTTCACTTGACCTCGACCTCATTTCATGGATCAGTGATCAAGGTTAAGTTTTGGTGGTCAAGTCCATATCTCAGATACTATAAGCAATAGGGCTAGTATATTCGGTGTATGGAAGGACTGTAAGGTGTACATGTCCAACTGGCAGGTGACATCTGACCTTGACCTCATTTTCATGGTTCAGTGGTTATAGTTAAATTTTTGTGTTTTGGTCTGTTTTTCTCATACTATATGCAATAGGTATACTATATTTGTTGTATGGAATGATGGTAAGGTGTACATGTCTAGCGGGCAGATGTCATGTGACCTTGACCTCATTTTCATGGTTCAGCGGTCAAAGTTAAGTTTTTGAGTTTTGGTCTTTTTATCTAATGCTGTATGCCATAGGTCAACTATATTTGGTGTATGGAAATATTTTATGATCTTTATGTCAGTCGCGCAGGTTTTATTTGACCGTGACCTCATTTTCACGGTTCATTGCACAGTGTTAAGTTTTTGTGTTTTGGTCTATTTTTCTTAAACTATAAGTAATGGGTCAACTATATATGTTGTATAGAAGCATTGTAAGCTGTACATGTCTGCCTGGCATGGTTCATCTGACCTTGACCTCATTTTCAAGGTTCATTGGTCTTTGTTTAGTTATCTTGGTTAATGTTAAGTTTATGAGACAGTTGTAATAAAACTAAGCTTTATACTTAGGACTATCAACAAAATATCAATGATTAGTATAGAAGGCGAGACATTTCAGCGTGTGCACTCTTGTTAGTCTTTATATGAATCTGATTGTATAAGATTTGACAGATACATGAATTGCTATTTGTTTTAGATTGGATGATATTTAAAAAAGGTGGGACGTAAATTATATCGTAAAATATTAATATATATAATACAAACCAGTTTTACTGTCTTGAGGTAGTTAGTATTTTTTTTAAAGTTTGTTGAAAGTTATAAATTTGTACAGTACAAATAGCATATTTGAGAAACCTAGTTTTGTTTATTTTCAGGATATGATCAATCGTAGGATATCTATGGATATGATGATGCATGTAGCTCAGTCTCAGAAACATAAACAGTTCATTTTCCTTACACCACAGAACATGAGGTATTATTATGGTCACATGTTCATTATGATGTGAACTATTTGAATTATATTGCAAATTATGACTTACATTCAATCTCATCCTCATTGAACAAGGAAATGTAATGATGTGGAATCTGTACATTCTATGATCAATGTTTTGGTTTAAGACTGTTTACCATCATCTTATATGCCTGTCATGGACCAACTAGAGTAAACTATTTTCTCTATTCTGTTGTCAGTCCACAAAAATGATATTCAGTAACAAACAACGACCACTGAATTACAGGATCCTGACTTGGGACAGCTACATACAAAATATAGTGGGTACACATTTGAGGGTGCCCAACCCTTTTCATAATCTGGGACAGTGATGTTACAATACAACATACAAACAAACTAAGAACAGCTGTTTCTTTTTTGGGTTTTTATGCCCCACCTACGATAGTAGAGGGGCATTATGTTTTCTGGTCTGTGCATCCGTCCGTCCGTTCGTTCGTTCGTCCGTCTGTCCTGCTTCAGGTTAAAGTTTTTGGTCAAGGTAGTTTTTGATGAAGTTGAAGTCCAATCGACTTCAAACTTGGTACACATGTTCCCTATGATATGATCTTTCTAATTTTAATGCCAAATTAGAGATTTTACCCTAATTTCACGGTCCACTGAACATAGAAAATGATGTGCGAGTGGGGCATTTGTGTACTGAGGACACATTCTTGTTAGTCTTTTAAAGATTTACTCCATATCTTTTTATTTATAAATCATGAAATAATTCATAATGTTACTATGCATCAAAACTTAAGTATGAGAATACATGAAAGCTAGTATGTAAAATACAAAGAAATATAAAAGAATAAAATAATTCTTTTATTTGCAGTCAACTTGGGATTGCTATTGCTGACCTGCACATCTTTCGAATGCCGGATCCAGACAGAGGACAGGGAACACTGCCATTTGAAAATGTTAATAGACAGCAAGAGGATGAAGATGAGGATTAATATCTCAATGGAAATATCATACTGCCGTCCATAACTGTATTGTTTGATTTTTTCAGAATCAGACAATATTTTATGAAACCAAGAAGTATTCCTAGAGAAAAAGTTTCATTTTTATGCCTCACTTTCTGTACTTTTTAGTAAATCGTTGGTAACTTGATTATAATATTGAAAAGAAACTTTTAGTGCTGTTGTTTTACTTGTGCAGTCTGTTTGTTTTTAAGGAGGCTCGAGGGTGTAAGATCAAACATTTGTTTTTCATTACAAATTGTATTTATTACCATAAGATGTTGTTACTTTATCATATGGTACAAAAATCATCCAAAAAAATCAATTTGTGTTGGCCACAGATGAATTTTAAAATTAAGACATCATTGAAAAAGCTCCAAATTATCTCCCTTTGGTGCAAAAATCCAATTTGTTGGCATTAGAATTGAAATATCTTTTTTAACTCATCGGTGACCTATATTTTTTATTATTATTTTCAAATAAGCTGTACTTAAAACAACTATTGTAAAATTTGAGCGATTTCTGTAATTAAGTTATTTTTTTATTTCGATATTACCTCTATATTTCCTATTAGTTCAACAGAAAAAAGGTACCTTTACAAACATGTATGCTTCTTTTGAAGGCAGATTGTGAGTGTAAATGAACAGTGACCCTATTTTTATGCCCCACCTACGATAGTAGAGGGGCATTATGTTTTCTGGTCTGTGCGTCCGTTCGTTCGTTCGTCCGTCCGTCCGTCTGTCCCGCTTCAGGTTAAAGTTTTTGGTCGAGGTAGTTTTTGATGAAGTTGAAGTCCAATCGACTTCAAACTTGGTACACATGTTCCCTATGATATGATCTTTCTAATTTTAATGCCAAATTAGAGATTTTACCCCAATTTCACGGTCCACTGAACATAGAAAATGATAGTGTGAGTGGGGCATTCGTGTACTGAGGACACATTCTTGTTTTATTTCATTTTTCTAATCAGTATAAAGTTCATTTATAGAAAAATATAGCGAAATCCTATATTAAATAAAAAATTAGATTTAGACCCGCGAGCCCCCTTAAATGGAAACAAACAAGAAACCACTAGATTTTATTAAACTTGATCTTGATCACATCTGAAAATTGTAGTCTGATTTGGAAGAAATTGGATAAAAGCAGCTGTTAGAAAATATTACTATAGAAACAGTTTACCAAGTCTTGCAACGAATCTTCTTTCTACGCAATATAACGTTACTTTAACAATATGGTTTTATTTGAATTAAGTGATTTAATTGAGAAGTATGTCATCTATTGTCAACTTAATTGTTCACGGAAACAAAGCAGTCAAGTATATTCAGCTTTAAAAATTAATAAAATACTTTTTTCATTTTTTTATTAGAAATTTGAAATGCTGAAAATAAAAATTAATTTGTCAATAGAAAAACAGTCTAATAAGAGAGTGACAAAACTGTACAGTTAAACAATGCTTTGATATTTAATTTTTATTTCAAACTCAATAATTGTTTCTAGACATCAATCCATGAGCTATGTAAAGGCTGACGGAGTTAAAAATATGAAGTTGTATCAGTTTTTATCATAAACTTAATAAGTTATAATGCCATCCTAATGGTAGGGTTGTTTTTCATGTTACTTCATTTTAAATCATATAATGGGACCAAACATCAAACATAAGTTGTAGGGGAATAATGATATTGTTACATGTATATACAATGAAAAGTTCATGTATAAATATAAATCAAATTATGGTAAAAACAAATAATTTTTAACAATTTAAAATCGCAGTTCTTAAAAGAATATATGAAAAATGATTTCATTTTATCAATCATTAATGTTTTGGGGTAAAAGTTGTGTGTGTGTGATTTGTTTTTAAGTAGTAAAACTCTGTATTTAACTTAATTTACTCGACCTTGTAAACACTTGAGTGGTCAAGTGTTTTGTTAATCTAGTCAAAAATGATGTCTTAGTATTATTATAATATGTGAAGAGTGCTTTTGTATAGTTATTGTCATTTTTTGTCATTTAAGTAAGGAAAAACAATATTAACTGACAATGCAGTTGTTGAAGTTTCTTTGTAACTGATGTTTCTGTTTACATAGCCATATTGAAGATGTTTTAAGATTTCTAGACCTCAACTATGACTCAGCATAACAATGTTCCGAACTTTCCAACGCCCAATTACATATTGAGAACTATCATCAAAAGAAAGTGCAATAATCTATAAAACTAAAATAAAGTGTGTTTAATTAATACCAATTTAAATTGTCTCATTAGGATTTGTGCTGTTGAAATTTGTTTTAAAGTTCTTTATATGAAAGATGACCAGTTTTGATATCTTCATATAAAGACATGTACTTTTGTTGAACATTTATTAACCAATGTAACATCACCATATACATTTTAAGTCATCTTTGTTATCAATTGTTTTACTTGTGTTCAATAGTGCCTTTAAAAATTGTGCTGTTAATAAATTGTTTACTTTGGCATTTACTTTGTTGTGTCTTGTGTACAAGTTATAATGCATATGAATATCTATGTCTGATACCATAAATATTCAAGAAAAACATATAATTTAAATTAAAAAAGCTGCAGAAAGAATTGCATATTGCATGAATATATCTGTTATATCTGCAATTTTAACTCCAATTCTTTATATTGAATACAATTTCTGAAGTGTTTAATTGTATGTTCACATTGAAATTGAAAGTATCATTCAAACCCTCACAAGCAGGTTGATTAGATCCAGAAGTCTTCAATATTAAGGACACTGCGACCTACATTTCTTTCTTGAGCAACATTGATTTTGTTTAATTTAAGGGGTTTAATTTTTTTGGTTACATCATTAATAAACATGAAATAGTGAAATAATTATTCGCTTTAAGCAGCTAGAATCAGTGTTTTCCATAGCCTATTCATGCATTGCAATACCGCTACGCATAAAATTTCAGCCGCCATGCGTTTATCATAGCCGCAATGCATCCTGCTATGTGTGAATTTTTTTATTATCTTATAATATGAAGTGACAAAACTCTGCAGGTGTTTAAAACTCACTGGACTGTTAATTGATCATAATTAGATGCAACACTCTGATTTTACAACCACGTTGATTAGATAGAACAACATTCAAGACTTCGATTACATAATAGAAATTGGGAGTTTAAATGATAAATATTATAGCCAGACACAGCTTTCAAATATCCTATCGTGAAAAATAAAAAGTAAACCTTTTGCAGTATAAATTTTTTTCGTTTAGAAATTGTAAGTTTGACATCTTTAATTTATTGAAATATTTATATCAAATGAGTTGAATAGTTGTAACGAGAATACACATCATTGGGTTGAAACATGATGTAACTTTGACCTTTGTAGCAGAGTTCAAAAAATTTATGGGACTCTGAATATTCACAATATATTTTATATCGTCTGTTGTTTTGATGTCAAAGATTATTTTATTTTTAAAACTGATCTTTCAAACTAGTTTTAATCCAGCAGAAATTAAAAACAGTGCTTGACTGTACCTTAAGTTGAATATCTATATCCAAATTAAATTAATTAAAGCTGTATTCCATGATCACAAATTGAATGCTTTGTTTACAACTGTTGAAAGCCATGTGCTTTTTGGCAGAAAAATTCAGCAAACCCCCTTTGTAACAGGAAACAGTTACATTATATGGTTATTTATAGACAGTAATAATTTCATTATCATTTTGATATTAATAATCTACATCTAGGGGTATGGAAAAGGGGGGGGGCTGTTTTTTTTTTTTGTTTTTTTTTCATAATATTACAAATATAAGTTAACCAGTCTGAAAATACATGGTTCAATGGATTTAAAATTCTGTTAAAAATTCAATGTGGTTTTTTAATGCCTTTATTTAATAAAGGCATTAAAAAAACACATTGAATTTTTAACAGAATTTTAAATCCATTGAACCATGTATTTTCAAATAATATTTCCATCAAAATCAGAAACAAGCTACATGCATGTATAAGGTATTTCAAACATATATTATTGGCTTTTATATAAGAACATTCAAGACTATTAATAAGTATGTACCTGTAGTAAAACAAAATTAACCTGGTAGAGCCAAAAATAATTCTACAGGGCCCTTGAAAAAAACTTTTGGATCCAGGCTGGCTTTTGCAGAAAATGTTAAGTATTGTTCCTGACTGTATTGCAGATTTATATGAAGTTTTTAAACTGACATGCACAATTCATTTCACTAGTGTAACAAAAATAATTCTATGAAACAATGCTGCGCTCCACATTGCAAATTCACATTACACCCACCATGCATCAAAATGTTTCTAGGGAAGCCACTGGCTAGAATGGTTCAATTTTGTCAAATTAAGCAAAGAAACATTGATAATGAATTATTCAACCTCATTAAATCAATATTCATGTGAACTTCAATTTAACCCCTAGCTAGAGATAGAATAATGCATGCATTGTCTGTGTACAGTTATCTAAAGACAAAGAATGTCAACATGGAAAGTGAAATAAAGGTAAATCATTCGACTGACTGCTTCAATCTGCAAAAAAATCATTCTTATAAGGTAAAAACAAAGATAAACATATATTTCTAATCTATAATATAAAATTAAACAGACCTATAAAAATCCAGTTGCACGAGTTGCTTAATCTATTTATTTCTATTTATATGTTTACATCGCTTATATGGTCAACAGAGGTCAATTCGATAATTAATTAGATGGTGTTTAGACTAAAATCCAAACAAGACGAAGCTACATATTATCGAGACTGCCCTGTAAATTGTTTATTTTAGACTTATGATGGTTTGTATAAATGCTTTACATTGTTATTAATAACATATGAGAATTTGAGTCTAATCGGTGAACATGAATGTGACAGCTAGTGCCCCTTTAACTTCCATTGCCCTCTTCACACTTAATAATGATAAATTCTTCTTTTGGTCCTTTGATGTCACTGGAAGCTTGGAAAGAGTCATTAGATTGGTCAGAAATCACACTGTCTTCATTTGAACCCTGTGCTACTATACTTGTGGATTTGCGCTTACTTAAACGTGATGGCAAAATAGACGCTGAGGCCACAATACCACCTAAAATAGAATAATTTTATATTTAAATAACATGGTTAACAAGCATACCGGTACATGTATGAGTCATTCTATCAAGACAAAGTGTACAAAGTGCAAGTAGCTGTCTGGATTTATTTTATTCACCATTTAAAAAAAAAACTATTTAACAAAAATACATTGAAAGGATGAGATATTAGTGACAAGATAAACCTGGCATTATATGTACATACATGTTTCCATTAGATTGTTCTTGTACATCTTGTGAAAGACTGTCCAATAACACTATTACACAATTATTAATCAGAAGCCATTTAACTGACCTTCTTTTGCCAGCTTTTTCACCTCTTTTCTGCTGTTTGCAAACCAATTCAGAATCATATGAGCTGTCACCTTTTCCTTTTCATATAATGGCCTAGCTCCTACAATACAAAATATATCCTGTAAAATCTTGATTAAGATTAAGAGGATGAGAGGCTGACATGTTACCAACATCACAAAAGCACAATGCTAGGAACTTCTTTAAATATAAGTCATTAGGTCCACCAATGGTCAAACACCATACATGTATGATACATTGGTCACTTTTATTGAATTCATGGATAAGCTTATGTCATGTGCTTTATTATCAAAACAATCTCATGATTTCCTAATATTTTTGAGCAAATTTGTAAGTATCTTCCAAAATAAATTCAATTTGTTCAAATTTAAAAGCAAGTTTGTTTTTTTTCAATTGTTTTTACAGGGGTGTTTATATAATTTGACTACCCATTGTTGACAATGGTCTTCCCTTTTAGCCTTGCATTTAGATAAATCTAATATGTTTTGTGTACATGAACTATCTTATTCTAATGTTTTAAAGACAATTAGAAAATGAAATATTTAACCAGTCATATGCCACACTTTCTGCATAGGATAAAAGATTGCAGAATGTGATGCTATCTAAAATGATATTCCTATAGATTTTGTAAGGACTGTGGTGTTATAATTTCTAGAACAAGGTGGTATTTCAAAATTCACCATTTACCAGGTTGCTGTATGACATTTGTGGGAAGGACACTGCAATAGAAGAACAAGATATGTGATTGTTTATTTCATTGTCTTCGAAAGGTCATGATGAACTTAAGGTAAGCTTTACATTAGAGTCCCATGTGCCAATGATCTTTGTGTTCTTTGTTTTTAGGCCTTAAATACTGCATCAAATCATTTTAAACAGGATCAAATCAAGCCATTTGTTGAAATTAATCCAAACAATGGATTATCATTTAAATAGCGAAATGAAGGCCAAATCTTGAAAATTTGGTCCGTGGTAAAGACAGAGTTGCATGTACAATGTATCTCCATGTTAAATCTGTTTAAAACAAAAAGAGATGAGCTGCCTCCCCTTCCCAGCAATTTTCATTTAAAAAATGTAAGTGTATTTCAATGTTTTTTTTATGATAATCTTTGGTACCTCTAAGTATTCTAATGTTTCTCATAGCAGAACTTAACATTGCCCCCTTGATATTTTGTTTATGCAAGAAAATGAAACTTGTTAGTAGACCGTGAATAAGTAAAGGTGTGAATTACCATCATTACTTATAGCCAGATTACACGTATCAGCTATGGCTTCTCTCTGTTCATATGTTGGATATGGATTATCTTTAAAGAAAGCTTCCAGAATTTCTAAATGTCTTTCCCTGAAGGTGAATCTTTCTCGTCTTTGGTATGAAATTGTAAGTTCCTGACCATCTGGCATTATCACTGTTTGGCCTAGTGTGGGTGTACAAGTACTTACAAATAAATAAAATCTACATCAAACAGTGAATAATACATGCATCTTAGAATTAATGTAGTACATTTACCTAAGGACTGGAATGAAAGCTGATAGTTCATGCAAATTCTATTCAGAATTTTAAAAAAATAAATAAAGAGGTTTCATTATTATTTTATAAATCATTTAAGAAAGATGAAATAGGATTAAGTAAACTTCAGTTGTGAAAAATATACTTAATAATGAATTACTCCAATTACAGACGAAGATTTATGATTTTTTTGAAAAAAACAATTACGTTTTTAAACTGAAAATGTGTAATCGGAGATGGCTATTTGTTAGGAGCACTCTAGCTTCCCCCACCAATCAAAACTATCTAATGTAAATCTTTACCCAATCTTTTCTTTCACTGCACTCTCTATTAACTCAACAACATCATGTTTTGAATCCATTTCTACAAAATCTACTTTTTCTGTTGTTTTTTGCTTTTTGTTTGGAACAGACACTGTGCTGTAATTGTTCAATGCATTAATTGATGCTGACTGGATAGATTGAGGGTTTAATTCCCCTGATATAGTTTTATTTACAGTCGAACTCGCATTGGCAAATTTAGAATTTTGACATCTTTCTATCCTTTCAACTAGATTGTTCTCAATTCTGGAATTGTTACATGTATACTGTGAAGCTTTATAGTTTCTTGTATCGTTATTAAAGTGGTCATTATCATCCATGGAAAGATCTATAGTGGAACAAGACAGATTTGTTAACTTCTTATTAGCTTGCTGGGATGCAGTTCTGGATAACTGTTTATTTGTATCATGTGATGATGAATTTACCATGTGATGATCAGCTGATTCATGTGTGTTTTGCCTAGTCATAGATTGACTAACTGATGTCTGTAATGGTGACAATAGGTCATGTGATGATGAATTTATCATGTGATGATTAGCTGATTCATGTGTGTTTGGCCTAGTCGTAGATTGACTAACTGACGGTGACAATACATGTAGATCATGTTGATGAGTTCTAGTATGTAGATTTTGTTTGGCACCTTTGATCACTGGTACATCAAATAAAGAACCTAGTTCTCCATCAATTCTGTCTAAAGAATCAAAAGCTTCTATAACTTGGTGTTTAGTTATTCCACTGTTACGAAGTCTACGGATAAGCTCTATCTGTTCTATAGAAAACATGTTGATTGGCCCATTCAGGATACCAGGCATTATCTGTAAGGCAATTAGATGTCATTGTATTAATAGAACAGGGAGATACAACTATTGTAAACTATTTCCAAGTTTTTGAATAGATATATTGAATACTCAGTATGTATGAAATATACACTTATGAACTTCATTTATTTGTGACCATTGGATATCCCTTTAAAACACGATATTGAAAAAAAAAATGCTGATGACAATATATAGAGCTTCCCAAGGCCTTGTACCATGAAGCTTTCAGAATACAGATTTCATTTTTTTTAAAAGTTATTAAAAATGTGGTGCTATAATTTTTGATTTAGTAAATTTCTAAAGATGGTTCTTTTTATATCAAAAATAAAAGAATGTCAGATTTGTTATATTTTTATTTACTAGGGGAGATAACTCAAATAATTTGGTTTTATAATACAAACATATAAAGTACACAGTGTAATCATGAAGCCACATGTAAATGAATAAATCTTTTGTTTTGGGTTTTATAGGTAAAAATTTCAGAACAACAAAAAGTACATGTACTAGACTCAAACTGATGAATGTCAAACAAAGCCTGTCTAACTAGTTCACCATCCAGGCAAATTATTGGATTTGTTTCCACTTCAAAATACTCTTGTTGAAGACAGACATGCAATACAATGTAGATGTTAATACTTTTTCATGTACATATATCAGATTACAAGTAATCATTTACAGATTTTTTGTTTCTCAATTTATTAGGATTTTTAATGATTTTTGTTCATAATGAAAGCTATGCATTATAATTAAATAAATTCAAATTTATTTCATATTAGTTGGATATCTCATATGCCTTCTACGTAATATACAATGTAATAAATATTATGCAATTATAAAATTAGATGAACTCTTTTTTTTTTAAGTCAATCCAAAATAATTTAAAAACAGCTCTATTTGGACCATTTTCTAACTATCAAGTAAAAAATGTAGATGAGATGATATTTGCTAATTGTTGAATCACCTTTGGGAGGGGGGGGGGGGGGGGGGGGTACAAAAATAAAATGTATCTATAATCTATTGTAAAATACCAAATTTATGACAGACAACCAAAAATGTCACTGTCCTAAATTCTATCTTTTGGTTGTATGATCTTGTATGGTCTACCATTATTTCCAACTGACAACATTGATTTAGCAATTTTTGTTCGATCCTGTATAAATGTAAAATGGGGGAAAATATACTAAAGAAGTTTACATTAGAGAGTGGTTTGAGACCTCTGGTGAATGTAAAAATATTACAAAATTTAGACTAAAATTGAATACCATCTGGTACTTTAAAACAATTAGCGTTAAATTCATAGAATTGACACTTGACACCAGAAGAAGGTCAAAGTGTTGATATCCTAACTTGAATTGGGTTTACAACTCTCTAATTAATAAACCTTTGCTTACCTAGTCATGTTGTGGTTAAAAAGGTTAAACAAGTTACTGAAATGTTTTTGTCAACTTCTGTCTAAAGTTATTACTCTTCATTTTACCATTCTGCTATTGTTTTAAAATTATTACTTTTGACAAGAAAGTTTTTAATTACGAAGTATCATACCTATAATAAATGAAGCACATTTGATTACAAATATTGTAAAGAATAAAATTACATATTGTTAAAGAAAAGTAAATGTACTAAGACTGACAATTTTTTTTATTGATATTACGCCTAACTACGTTTACCAATCTATTAAGTATTTTTAACAGTATGTTTATTTAAAATGCAGTAAAATTTAAAATTAATAAACATATATTCAAGTTTTAGTGATTTCTGAAACATATCTCTGGGTTCTGTAAATATTTTCCAAATTTATTTTCAATTTCGTAAGCGGCCAAATATCCGGAACAGTGTTTGGTTTCTATGTGCAGTCAAAAAAATGTTGTCCACTTTCATTTGAACTTGTCAAGAAAGTTACAGGTAATGTGACATGTCAGCTTGGGTCAGTCTCGTTAATCAGAATGATCTGTCACTGCGATTATTAATGACAAATGTAATTAAGCAAAATTAAAGACCTCGCGAAACGGAAATCGTTTCCAAGTTGATTTTGATAATGGAAGGTGAAAATCATAATGACAATGAAGTTACTTTAGAAATAAAAGATAAGGTGGAAGATATAAATCAGTTTGATTCTGTTTCTAATGTCGTATCACAACCAGATAAATCGAGGGACAATGCAAAATCTGTACTGAAAGACACTACTAATCTGTCCCATGTTAAGAAGCATGACATAGTTCCAAGTCTGGGAACACCAATGAAACTTAAGAAAATGAAGAAAGGTATATTTGTGTCATATTCCCCTGATGCTGGATTTTTGGAGCGAAAATTTGTTGTAGAAACTATTCGGCAGTTAAAAGAGAACAACTTGGCAGAAGACATATGGTTTGACAAGGATGAAAAGAACACAGACAGTCCTTGCTGGTTTTCTATGAGAATGGAAGCTGTTGAAAAGTGCCGTGCAGCACTGATATTTTTATCAGACAGCTATTTTATGTGTCCAGTTTCAGTATATGAAGGAAAAACATTATATGAAAGGAAGAAAGCATCACCAATGTCGGTGGAAATATTCCCTGTTTTGTTTTCTTCAATGGAGAAAACAGAGTTACCTCGTGAATATTCTAGTATTTTAAAAAACCTTGTAGATTTGACTCAACAGCATACTAAACTTAGTTTAGCAGAGAAAGCATCTGTTGTGATTGGTGCAGTGATGGAAAGTTTGGAGAAGTTCGCTACTATCAACACGCCACCTACACCCATCACACCACCTGAAACTGAATTTAGTGGAGATTACAAAAAGAAGAAAATTTGTCAGTGGAGCCCAAGTGACTTGCAAGAATGGATATTCAAGTTAGGGGTAAAAGAATTTTATCAGCAAAGCCTAGCAGAAAACATGGTTGATGGATTTTTGTTGATGTCCCTGACAGACCAAGACATGATAAACCACCTTGGAATTGACAGTCGTGTAGTACGTAAGAAAATAATGCAGCAGATTCTGCAGACCCTTGACAAAGAACATCGATCAGTAGACAACTGGCATCTTAGATCCAGAGCACAAAGATCAAAACCAGATGTCATATATCTAATTTATGACCCAACAGATGTGAGATTAGCACAAAATGTTAAAGCTGACTTAAAAAAGAAAAACTTGCAGGTAAGATATCATTTATTTTCACATTCCCTATTTAATGTCAAGTCAATTTACCCCAACCTTTCATGAAAAAAAGTTGCCAACATGAGCATGATGAGTACTGTGTACAAGGTGTTGGAAGTAGCAAAACCAATTCCTTTTATGTAAACATAATGAGATGTAGTATGTTTGCCAATCAGACAATTACATGTATGTACCCACCAGTACAAGAATGTAATCAACTACTAAATGTATAGGTCACAATACAGCCTTTAACATGTGATAAAACTTTTACAGTTTGATTTATGCTATAGAAGACATGGTACAAAGTAAAATAACAAAAATACAGAGCTCCTAGGAAAATACTAAATGGAAAGGCCCTAATCAAAATCTAAGCTCAAACACATGAAAGGAATGGGATAATAACTGTCTTAATTCTGACTTGCCAATTGGTACGGGCATTTTCTTATATGTAAACTGTGAACAAATTGAAAAGATAAAAGCAATAGTCTGATTGATGCTATAAACAAAACAAAACAAATACAAATGTGAAGTTGAAATGACAGGCAGCAACCAACAAAAATACAAAATAAGTTGAAAAAGCTGGGTAAATTTATCAGCGTTATAACTTTTCAAGTGAGTCTTCCTGGTTAATCACCACTCTTATCTACTATACTGTTTATTTTATATTATTTGATATTTTCATCTCATCTTGTCATGTGTGTTTGTGTTATGTTATATAACTTTTGATGAACTTATTTGTACCATTGTAAATTTATGGTGTTTGAGAAGTAAAGAATCTTGAATCTTGAAATCTTGAAACCAACACCAACCACTTAACTACAGGAGTTCATTTTACCCAAAAACGACTAAGATTAATTGTTAGTTATGAACAGTATATATTTACAATTAATGTTAGTCATAAGTTTTTTTGTGAAACCGACTCCATGCCCCTGACTTTGTACAGGCACATAAAGAATGTGGTAGAGGTTTACATATAAATATGTACATGTT
This sequence comes from Mytilus edulis, assembly GCF_963676685.1. Lineage (NCBI taxonomy): Eukaryota > Metazoa > Mollusca > Bivalvia > Mytilida > Mytilidae > Mytilus > Mytilus edulis. The sequence goes on along the minus strand of NC_092344.1, from coordinate 115,656,694 downwards.
ATTGAGTACACAAAATTTAACAATTCTAGGATTGTACACAAAATGTAATAAACATTTAAGCATGTTTAAAGAAGTAACTAAATCTTTTTTTTTAATTTATCAATAACATAAACATACATTGTATGTTATATTTTTGCAGACGCTTGTTTTTCCATGTTTTCAGTTTTGAAATCATATTTCACATAAACCATGTAAACTGGCTGTGTCATTTCAATTGTCCAATCAAGTATTTCAAATAAAGGCCATATTTATTTGACTTAAATTAAATGTTGCAAACACCGGACCTTAATGCAGAAAGAGGTCCCTCTGCTGATAATACATGTACTATGTATATGAATGATTAAAGGTAAAAAAAAAATCAAGAGAACATTGCAGGATAAATGTGTGATGTCACAAATAATCAGTGTTTGTTTTTATGCCCCATTCATGAGCATTATGTTTTCTGGTCTGCATCCATCCATCTGTTTTTCCATCTGTCCCGCTTCAGGTTAAAGTTCTTGGTCGAGGTAGTTTTTGATGATGAAGTTGAAGTCCAATCAACTTGAAACTTAGTAAACATGTTCCCTATGATAGGGTCTTTCCAATTTTAATGCCAAATTACACAGTAGATTGTTTCACAACACTTTGTGTTAAAGATCAGTACCAGAAAAAAAAACATTCTCTGAGTCAAAGTAAAGTTTCTGATAAGATGTTGTTTGATCCAAACTTCTACATTTTTCTCAAAAGAATACATGGTTATATTCAATGACAATGACTAAAATCAATACCAATAAGAGGAGCCTATCTGTTTATTAATGAAAATTTCATTTATGACACTGTAAATTAACTTACATATATATAGCTTTATTAAATATGACCTGTCAAATTCTTCAATAACAGATTTACTTGGTCAGTTTTACACACAAGTAAAAACAATTTATAAACCTTTCTTTGGTGATATTTGGAATTTTTATTGAATATATTGATATTGACAAACGATTTGAACATATGTACAGTATCAATGGATACAGCTGACAACTATGCATTGATTGTTTAAATGTTTGACATGCTCACGGATAACAAAAGTAAATATATCTTTCTAATAAATTAAATGATTAGCAAATATATGTATAAGACAAACCTTTGACCTTAGAGCCATTATGATGTATGAGAGTCATTACCCACTTTAAAAAGCACATGCACTACATGTACATGTAAGTCACTGTATTGATGTGATTTATTCTTTTTTTCGTTCTTTCTCAACACTCCAACCATTTTGGTAAAATACTGTATCTAATGAAAGTAAACAGTTTTGGGAATACCTACAGACTAAATGTGTATTTGAATTGGTTTTAAAGTATACAAGGTCATTTGGTGATCACATGCATTTTTTAAGTTAGAAAATGTCAATTAAAAAAAAACAAGAAGGGGGGGGGGGAACTCATCAAAATTTAAAAGCTTATTGAAAGAAATCAATATTTGATATTCTTAAAAATTTATGCACTGTATTTTAGTATGAGGGTAGGTGTATATGAAGTCTGCAAACATTTCTATACAATAGTGAAAATGACTTAAATTTTGCTTTAGACAAATGTAAAAAGCTATTTGCCTTTTTGGGCAAGTTTGTCAAATAGTTTTTGGTTCAGTCTTTTATCTGGTTAATTTATCATTGTTTATGGTATACTTATATATGGTCCTGGGTTGTTTTCTGCTCTGTGGTTGGGTTGTTGTCTCTTTGACATATTCCCCATTTCCATTCTCAATTCTATTTACATGTATACGTACATGTATATTATTTATTGCTACTAGACACAAGGTGTTGAAATAATTAAATAAATCATTTCTATGTACATTGGATTAGGTATTTAACAACCTGTGTTTGTGATAAAGTGGTAAATTTCGAATCATTATTAAAGGTTTTATTGTCATTTAATAGCCCTTTCTATTTTCTTTATTGATCAAGAACATACATTGTATTATACATTTGTAGCAGGCATTACAGTTATTTACGTGTCTTGAACATTATCTTATTGACTTTGAAACTGTTATGCACACAATTTGAGTTAATAATCATACAGAACCAGGGTTCTCACTAAGGCTAGTCAATGAGTCCTGGACTCATCAAAATCTGTCTGGACTGTCAACAGATGCATCAAGATTGAAATATTTTGTATAAACTGAACACAGTTAAACACAAATATCAATGAATATCATCATTTTATAGCAAAATTTTAAAAGTGATCTGAATTTAATGTCATTTCATTGCTCTGTTATGAAATGGAGACTAAAATATTACATTATATTGCAATAAAATATTTTCTTCTTTCTGTTGGACTCATCATGGTTAAAAATGATGAGTCCCTGGACTTGCCTTCAAAAATCCTTAGCGAGAACCCTGCAGAACCGTAGTCTACATTTTTACATACATGTACATTTTATTGGAGTGGTTCCCCCTTGGCAATATTAAGAAAACCTCTCAGATATGAATCAGACTTTATAATTTTGGTACAATCCTTATATTCAAGCTCACTGTAATAAAAAAGAGGAGCAAATGTTTACTGAAATGTGGGTTATTGAGTGCCAGGACATCATCAATATATCTGAAAGTGAAATTAAAAATTAGCAATATATGCGTTTTCTTTTCGTCATTTAGGATGTTTTGACTGAATTCTACTTTACAGGTGTACAAAATATGACAAGTATGGTCAACAATTAGTACCCATTGTAATACTGAAAGTTTGTTGAAATGACCACCAAACTCACTAAATATGATCTTAGTATGATCCAGCATTTTGATGATATATAGTGTTTCATAATCTTTTTTTTATGTAATACAATTTACAGGAATTATGATTATTTATATGACTAGAGTCTCCAAATTAAAGTATGATAGATGTTGAGATTTATTTATACATTTGAGCAGGTTATTCACCATGACAGTTTAAAGCTTGGTAAATCAAAAGAAGAGTTTCTACAGATAAATGGTCCACACATGGCTACAGCAACTCATGTGATAGTTATCCTGACAGATGCTGCAACATTGTCACCTTTTGTTTTCCATGAAGTCTTGTTTGCTGATTGGCTTGGCAAGAGAATAGTGACTGCCATGTTTAAAAATGTTTGGCCTGGTCTTCGACCATCACTAAAAGCTATACTAGGTAAGTATAGATGCATATCACTGAGTTTTATGTAAAGTTTGTGAGTCTGCGGCCAAGTTTACACATTAATTACTTCTAGAAAAAAATGTGTCAAATTGAAAAATGATATGTCTACCTCAAAAACTCCATTTTGAGGAGATATTATCTGAATTTGAAGTGAAGAAGTAAGAAAAACAAAACAGGTTAATTTAAAGGTCATTCATAAAATTTCACAGAATTTAATTTTATTATGATTTATACATTTTTTAAACTCTAATGCATTATTTCTATTTCTGATGCATTTAATAGACCGTGAATAAAAGACTAAGTTGCATTGGGTTTTTTTCTTCAATTTTCATAAAACCTTGGATCCAATACATGTGTTTAATGTCGTGATTTTATGTAGGTTAAAAAGAACTGAAGTTTCAATAATATCATCTATCAAAGTGTAAACTAAGGGAGGGGGAATTTTCACAAACAATTTCCATTTAAATATTTGAAAAGAGAGGCAAAAGATATCAAAGGAAAATTCAAACTCATAAATAAAAAATAACTGGTAGTGTGATAGCTAAAAAAGAAAAAGACAAACAACTGTACACAAAACATAACAGAGAAAACTAAAGACTTAGCAACATGAACCCTGCCAACAACTGGGAGTAATCTCAGGGGCTCCAGAAGCAGACCCTGCTACACTTGAAGATGTGCAAAACATGAAAGAAATCTATATATAAGTTGGTATTTAGAATGATTTTAAGGTGTCTGTCTCGCAGGGTTCATTTGACCCTGACCTCAGTTTCATGGTTTATTACCCACTGTTCCTTGTGTAGTAAGGCCTGTTTCTCAGATACAACCAATGAATAGTAAACTTCATTTAATGTAGAGAAGGATTTTATGGTGTACGCTTCCATCTGACAGTTTCATCTGACCTTGACCTCATTTTTATGGTTCATTGGTCAACATTTGGCAATGTGTATTTGTGGTTAGCTATGTTTCTCAGATACTATATATATAGTATAAGCAATCAAATGGGACTTTTACCTCATTTAAATGGATCATTGAAAATATAATACTTGCATAATCCTAAATCTGAAAGATAAGTAACATAAATTCAATTGTTATCAGTAAAGCAGGTGAGATATTTGCACTTTTGCTTATCTATAAACATGATCAAGTTTTTCATTTTTAGACAAGAAACTGTGCTTATTGTTTTTATCTAAAAATAAAAAGTTCCACTCTTTTTATGCTCTACTTAGAGGAATTATGTTTTTCGATCTGTGCATTCGTCAGTCTGTCTGTCTGTTCATCCGGATTCATGTTATAGTGTTTGGTCAATAATGTTTACATCCAGTGACCTTTGAAATGCAAAATATTTTTTTTTTAAAATAGGGACTAGAATCAAATAATATTCTTGTAATGACATTTTTTTTTGATACTCAGTAAATATTTTGTTCCCAACTGTAGACTTTTTTTAAATAGAGTATCAGAAATTGATAGATCTTTTATTTTTTAGGATTAATATGAAATATGTTTAGTCCTTTTTGAATGATTAGATGTTTTAAAAAGACATACATTGAATGTATAGTTTGTTGTTATCGAGAGAAAGCAAATAATTGAAATAAGAAATATATCATTAACAATAATGTTACTTTAATACAGGTAACCAAATTTAAATGTCCATTTATGTAAAATCAACTAACAATGTACCATGTCCATACTTTTCATTAAACATTTAATTTGTAATTAACACCTAGTTCTTCAACTATTTTCCTTTCATTAAAGTTTTCTTTGAATGTGATTAAAAATCCCCGATCAAGTAGGTGAAATACATTGAATTACATACTTGTGATTTAATCTACTTGATGATTTAGAATAATATTATAAGACTAAGTAAAATTGCATATTTTAGATAATAGATATTATTACCTAAATGTCTTCGAATAAATATGAAGATATATTTCAGTTTATTTCACTTAGATACAATTGAATAAATGTATCTTCGGTAACTATGGATGAATAGTTGTACAAAATTAAGAATAAAAGACGATATCTTCAATGAAAGCAAACTAAACCGAACTAATCAGAACTTTGTTGGGATAGTTTTCATTGTACATTTCTTTTCAATTTTCCAGAATTCAAAATTATTCCAGATTCAAATAATTCCTTGTTTTTCAGTTCATTGAACAAAATCCAATTGAAGCCTTTTTGATATATTTTTTGTCTTTCCTTGTGAAGGCTAAATATAAAAATAATACATAAGGTTAAGTATGTGATAAAAGTTTATTAGGACAAGATTATGAAGAGACAGCATTTAAGGCAAAATTTAAAAAAAAAATCCCACATTAAGAGATACAGGCTGGGTTTGAAGGAGTTTCATCAATATTTTTGTCAAACCTACATGGCATTTAATGAAACCTAAACTAGAGCTGTTTTTATGAATCTGAACATATTTTTACTTCTTTTTTTTTCCCACATTCAGATTGAAAGAATGCATCAATACTCCTGTTACATGTATAAGACAATTGTTTAATTATTCTTATTATCAAAGTTTTTTAAAATTTAAAGATAGATGTCTTCCAACATCTTTAGGAAAATCAATGATATCTTGTATAATATTGATCAAGAGATTTAATATGTCTAGCTGTAATTATGGAGATGTTTTCTTGTTATTTATAGATGATTGTCCTATAAATGATTATCTGTATAAAACTTTATTGTAATCGATAACAGTTTAGATACTATAATGATTTGTTTTGTTTGTAATTACAGGTGATTGTCCAGCCATTGATTTTGAAACCAAGATGTACAATGAGAGCTTAGATGTACTTGAGCACCATATTAAGCCTTTACGGAGAGTTCCTGGAGTTGTACTGGAGCAGTCATATCTCAATAAGATGTCAGATGGACTCAAACCATTAGAAAGTCTGGCTTTAGTTAAAAGTAGGTTTAAATTAGGCTGTTAGTTTTCTCGTTTGAATTGTTTTACATTGTCTTTTCAGGGCCTTTTATAGCTGACTATGGGGTATGGGCTTTGCTCATTGTTGAAGGCCGTACAGTGACCTATAGTTGTTAATATTTGTGTCATTTGGTCTCTTGTGGAGAGTTGTCTCATTGGCAATCATACCACATCTTCTTTTTATACGACCCCAACATTTTTTTGGGATCGTATAATGGTATAATGTCGTCTGCGATGTCGTCTGCGTCCTCGTCGTCCGAAGACACATTTGTTTCCGGATAATAACTTAAGTTTAAGTGAATAAATCTTCATGAAATTTTTTTCAGAAGTTTCAATACCACAAAAGGAAGGTTGGGATTGATTTTGGGGATGATGGTCCCAACTGATGAGGAATTAGGGGCCCAAAAAGAGCCCAAAACAAGCATTTTTCTAGTTTCAGGATAATAACTTGTGTAGAAGTATTTCAATTGCTCTGAAATCATACGGCAATGTTTAAAACCACAAGTAGAAGGTTTGGATTCATTTTAGGGGTTATGTTGCCAAAGTTTAGGAATTAAGGGCCATAAAGGGGTCAAAACAAGCATTTTTCTAGTTTCAAGACAATAACTTATGTGTAATTGTATGGATCTCTCTGAAATTGTACCACAATGTATGATATAACAAATGGGAAGCTGGGATTAAGTTTTGAGTTAATTGCCCAAAATATGTAGGAATTAGGCCCAAAAAAAAGCATGTTTCTAGTTTCCAAACAATCATGACAATAACTTGTGTTGAAGTGTATGGATCTCTCTGAAATTTTACTACAAGGTTCAACACTGCAATGGAAAGCATGGGATTGAGTTGAAGGGTTATTGCTCCAAGCGGGTTTCAAAAAGTTTTTTTTGGGGGGGGGTTGTTTACCATTTTTTGAAGGGCTTCCCTTTTTTTTTTTTTTTTCAAATTTTGAATTTTGAAAAGTTTCAAGAAGAAATATTCAATTGCACAGTATTGTGCAATAGATTTGTTATATCTTTGACCACATTAATTTTGTGACAAAAACCTTTATTATGTCAAAAAAAATCACAATCCAAATTCAGACTGAATCAAGCTGGAATATTGTGACCAAATTTGCCCCAACTGTTCAGGGTTCAACCACTGGGGTTGTATAAAGCTGCGACCTGCAGAGCACCTGGTTTATATTATATGTTATGAATGATACAATGTCAATTGTTATAAAGTTGCAACACACTATCACTAGAAATCAAATCATACATTCATTTTTTTTTAAGTAAGCTATGACAGCTTATACATAAAAACCTACATTTGCCTTTCTATGAAAAGTTGTTTCATCTTAGATATTGCTTCATACAATATTCGCAGACTGCAAACTGCACTTAGTACTAGTAATATAATTATATGATTTTTGCCTCGCCTGCAAATAAAGTAACAGATCAGGAAACATAGGGATGCTAATCTTTTGTCAGCAGTAGCAACGAAAAGAACTATTTGTATAAACCATTATATGATTCAAAAGGTAATAGAACATGCATCAACTTTGAAATTAATGTCATACAGTTGACCTCTAAAAGTATGGAGACCAGTATTTTGGGTAGAGGTCATAATATTGTGGGACAAGCATGGTAAGGGTTAATTTTTATTTCAGTGTGTCTCAATGAAATTAATATACTTTAGTTAAAATCAAACTTGTGTAAATCTTTGGTGGAATAGTTTTCTAATCAGTAAAATTCCTCCTTTAGAAAATTACATATAACCAAAGCAGTCTTAAATAGACAGTATTTACTCTATAGTGATATTTAAACATATTACTTTATTATTTAAGCAAAACAAAGTTATAATAAAGAAAATTGTAATTTAAAACTAATAGTTGTTCTTCCAGATGGTGCAACCCCGGTAACAAAGGAAGATGGAGACCCACAAGTGTTCATAAGTTATCAATGGGACATGCAAGGAAAAGTAGAGGACATTAAAAACTTGCTGGAACACAATGGTCTTCAGTGTTGGGCAGACATCACCATCAACCATCCACCAAGGGGAACCAGTAGCAAAAGTTCACGAAGTAGTGTGACACATCAACTGGATTCTGGTCTTGAAACATTACAGAGTCAAATCCAGAGAAATATGAAAGCTGCTTCAGTAGTTCTAACCTGTCTCACACCAAAATACCTCCAAAGTGATAATTGTAAGAAAGATCTGACATTAGCTGAAACATTTCACAAACCAATTGTACCGGTCTTACTCCGATTCTCTCCCCTTGAAAGTGCTCCAGACCAAGTGCGAAAACTTTTGGCTCGTTACAGTTACATAGATCTTAGTAATGATCGGTTATACAAACAAAATATTCCAATTGTGCTGGAGAAAGTCAAAAAGTTAGTTACTCATAGAGGTTACAGCTAGTGCCATCACGGAGAAAAAAATCATCATACAAAAGCTACAAAATCATGTGCCATCATGTATAAAAAAAAAGCTAAATGTTGTTTGTAAACATTTCACTATTATATTAATCATATTAAGACATGTGTTCTTTAGATATAGATCTTTGTTGATTGTATTAACTTAGCATTAAATCCCTGGACATGAAACATTGTTCACTGATAAAATATTAAATCAAGTTAGATCTTTCTTTCAGTTGTAGAGTCTAAACTATTAGTGTTTCCCAAGTTGAGTCATTTTAATTGGCAGTTTTGATTGTGTTATGTAGTGTATTATGTTAATACTGCTATATAAATATTACATTTATTTTTGTGTATTGTTTGGTCTATACTTTTGAATGTTATTTGTAAGCAGTACTAACTTATGATTGGTTTTAACTTTCACCAAAACACTGAGTGTTTGAACCATATAAACTATAGATCTTTAGTTGATAACTCAGGTTAATCAGATTGCTTGAAATTATTCATTTTTGTGTGAATTATTATCATTGTTGTCATCCATCGTATCAAACTTCTGCAATGTGTTCAATTGAGCTAAATTAAGTATTACTGCAATTAGTTTAAAACAATACAGTTCTTCTGTCCTCAGAGAAATTTGTTATCATTTTATTATGTTAATGTATTGAATAAAATGTGTTGAAACAATGTCCGAGAGAATAAAAATATATTATGCTGATTTAATGTTCTGATGTTGTTTAATAATGACTAAGATTTAATAGAGAGTACTGGTTACTCAAGATTTTCTGTTGTAGTATGTTTGTAAATTAGGCTACATTTTATTGATTATTTCCTTTATTTAGTCATTTGCAGTGCATTCTATACAGTTTACTGTTTTTGTCAGCAAAGCAAGAAATAGATAGGAATGTTTGATGTGTGAATATAAATTTGTGCTGACTATATGTTTACATTTACTCATTGCAATTGCCTGATGTAAATAAGATAAAACAGTTCATTTAAATAAATTTCCTTGGACAATTTGCATTTGATAAACTTTCTAAACATTTTTAATATTTGTCAATAGAAATCAAGCAATCTTTTGAGATTGATATGTCATAATTTACATGTAAGTTTAAGATTTATAACTCTTTATATGCAGCTGCTTTCTTAAATAATGACAACAATTCACCCTTCAGGATAGAATTTTGATTCTTGTAAAGATTTTTATAATATTCATTTAGAAAGTTGGTGTTTTGGGAGGAAGCTTATATAGAATTACAATAATCAGAGCATTGAACAATTAAAAATATTTCCCTGCTTATGTTTTGGTAAACATATAAAATAGATAACTAAATCTTTGCCTTGTTACTAAGTTGATTGTGCTTTAATGGTTCTTATTGAATCATGCATTTGTGTATTCATAAGTATATTTTTATAATTTATAAATCAGTTTCCAAGTCTGTGATAGTCTTATTTTTTTTAACTGTGATTTGTCCACAAGTTGTTTTGTATTACCTCAAAGCTTTATATATTTTTATATTGTGTTTATATGTCATAGGTGTTGTTTTAAAAGGGATGGAGACAGTTCAAATGAATTAAGTTATGAATGATCAATGACAACTGTATTTATTTCGTATTTTTTTTATAAAACCCCATTCAGAATACTGTTTATGTGAAAAATTTCCAAGGTTTTCTTGAATTTTAGTCCCTCACAAAAAAAATTGAAAAAAAATGTGAAAATATAAACTTTTACTGAAGATAGTAAAAAACATGTCTGTCATTTTGGGATAACATAGGAGACGGAGGTCATTCATAATTTTATTAGATTGACATTTAGTCTGAAGGTAAGAAGAGACATTTAGTCTGAAGGTAAGAAGACTGCACAAACAAACAAAATGACATAAACAAAGTTTTTAATTTAGTATCTGTTAACAGAGAAACCATTTTGAATATTTAATGTTTAAATGAAACAATAGAATAGCAATACATAACCAACAAATGCAAAAGGAAAAATTACACATAACAACCCTATTACTGAATAATAACTTGAGTATTACAACACTTTGATAGACATTTAGATACAAAGGCCGTAGAAATTAGTAGAATTGTTGTTAGTCCAAGTTAAGTAGAAAGATTTTTCAAACATAGAATACATATGTTTTAATATGTCATACATCAGATTTATTTGTTTTTTCTGCATTATATTTGTTATTGTATCATTCAGTGCTTGAAATATAAATATGAGTTCATCATAATTTGTAAAAATGACCGATCTGTATATCAGTGTCTCATATCTAGTCTTGCAAGACAAAGTTTTTCACTCTTTTCAAAGCATTTCACATTCTGTGAATTTATATTTCTGAATTCAAAGCTTTTACAATTGGATTAACATCAAATAGTTCTAACCTGTTAAAAACCTGGGTTATGTTTCATATGATAGAACTAAAGTTTATGTTAAAAACAAATTAACTCCATGAAATCATATCACTTTGCAGTTATTCTAAGAGTATTCTAATGAAAAATTGCCAAAATAAAATACCATAGTGCCTCAATAGATAAAAAAAAATCAAGTTGCCAAAATGGTAAAAAGAAAAACTTAAATGTGGTAAATAGAATGCTAGGTGAATTTGAAATTATTTATTGATTGAATTATCTGAAACATGTTGTTGATTTTTTTTTATCAATACATTTGAATGATGCATACACAAAATTTTAAAAATTTGTTACCTTGTTATTAAATTTCATTAAAACAGAAAAAAATCGATTTCTTTCCTCGATATACCAGTTCTTGTTTACTAGTTATTGACCTATCAGTAAAACTATCTGTTTCATATATGATGATTTTAAAAATTATAGAAAATATGTAACGATAGTTTGTCCAAACGGTTTGGATTTTTACATAATTCTTATGATAGCCTTGAAACTGTACAATGGTATGATATAACTTTATACTATATAATAGTATTGAAACCCCAGACCAAAACAAAATTGTTGAATCTAAACAATGAATTTATTTATTTTTTAGCATTATTTTTTTATTGTTCTGAAATAATTGTTATATATTTAATTTTGTTTTCATACTAATTTAATTATTGAATATTGGAATTATTTTAGTCATATTTTTCTCTTTTCATTGATCTCAAATTACAAAAAGCCTTAAAATTAAACACTGACTTGAATTACATTTTTTGGATATCTATAACTTTGTCAAATCTTTACAAAACTTCAAATTACAAAAAGTCCATATTTTACTGACAAAATGAGCATTTTGCAGTAGATATTGCACTATTACACAGACAGCAGCCAACGCAGGCAAGATAATAGTCATGAAACCCTTTTAGAAATTGTTTGCATAAAAATTATTGGTATATATCTTACTGATTGATAAAGGTAGATTATTTCCTTTAAAAAAATAATTCCAATTATAAATAATACCTATTTTTATTATCTGTTATTTGTTATATGTTTTGATCTCTTCTTACTGATTGTGTTATAATTCTGTGGAGTTTCTGCTCCTGTCAAAGCTGCCAGTCATGTCCATCGTGTAAATACATGTATATATTTATACCAGAGTGTTAAGTGTGAAGGTTACAGGTGTGTACACAGTGTGGAACACATAATTTATGTTTTCTTGGAAAAGGGGAGTTATTTTGTTCATAATATTCAGAGCATACTTTTAATTAGTACTGATATACTAAAATAAGGAATAGCCTGCATTTTCTGTGAAGTCCAACACTGAAATATTTTTGTCAATTTGCTTAAAAATCACCAAAACAAACTATTGCAAAAGAAATGAAATTTTTTAGTAGAATGGGTTTTCTTTGTTAATTTTAATTTTTGAAAGTTCATCGGTCCCATTTTGTAAATTCAAAACCCATTGTTCTCTGTAGGTTTTTTCAATGGGACTTAAATATTTCTCATCTAGAACCAATGAAGGATTACTTAATTAGCTGGACATAACAATCTCAGTGATGAAAATGCAGGTACAGTACGGAATGATAAGATTTTTAATAATAAATAAATTAACTGTGGTGGTGCATTTCTTTTGTTGTTAAGTTCTTTTTTTTTTAAACAAATTTTAGCAATAGTTTTGAAATTATTTTCTTTAAGATTTTTATTCCTCCCCCTGACAAAAATATTAAGGAAACCAAGTCACAGCGTTTATGATAGCTACAAATAGATATCTTGAATGTTGGATATCAAAATACAAAATACAAAATTGTAATTTCATAAATACTGTTTACATATTGATTCTTAACTGTTATTTAATTATTTGATACTGCTTTCCAAGTTTGCCATCTTGAGCAAAATTATTCAGTCATGATGATACTTTTATTGTAATACTGTATTCTTAACTGCAATTTAAGAATGAAGACAATTTAAAGATGCACCTAAATACACAGTTTTGTATATTTTTTGACAGAAGTAATTAGTAAGTTTGCTTCATTTATAGTTTTAAATCACCAAATTTTACTTCAATGCATAACATACATTATCTGATATTTGGTTTTAGATCTTTAAAATATCTGGCAGGAATTATTTTCATCCTATTTTAAGAGTATGTTATGTATTCTGCTGTAATCCATGCAATACCAATCTTTTACATTCTGTTATTTTTACAAGATGGAATATTTTTTGTTATGGAACAAAATAAATGCAAAAATAATGACTTAGCTTTTGTCCATTATTTACTGAGAACTTCTTTGAGCTCAACTGGCGGAAAGGACCAAATCACTTTTCATCCATTATCTGTTCTTGTCGTCATCTGTCTTTGGCTGTCCTCTTCCATGGTTCTTAACTTTTACAAAAACAAATCTTTGGTTAGATCTTCTATAAGATTTATTCAAACGAAGTTTGGGATATCTAATTTTAAAGAATGTGTTGATGACCAGGTTTGCCATCCAATATGGCCTTTCTGGGCTACAAAAAGAACATAGGTGTAAAATACAAGTTGTTCATTATCTTTAGAACTGCTGAGTATGAATGAATTTTTTTTTTCAGGGCAAAAATGCATAGTCATTATAGAATGTTGGGATCTACCCTCTGTCCATTTACATCAAAACCATCCAATGACTTTTAAAGTATTGTTGCCATTCAATGACCAATTTTGTCTTTTTTGTGAAAACTATAAAAGCTAGATAGAAACTTAAATGGTAATACACCAACTTCAAGTGGGTCAAACATGGTAAAAGTTGTCAAACAACTCCTTATTGGAGTAATTGCCCTTTAAATACAAGTTTACCAATATTTGGTGTGTGGTTATATATTATCTTGAAAACTTATGGATAGATAGAAAAAAAAATTTAAATCATGATCAACATTGAAAGATTTACAAATAAGTCATATTTGGAGCAGGGTTCTATATTACTATTTCCTTTTCCAGCAATATTATATGGTTTGAGCTGGAGAAAATGTTTACCATACCAGCTTTCACTAGTCTTCTTCATGATTACAAAAAAGAGGTGTTGGATTATCAATTGTTCACTTGAACTTGGTCAGTTGGAAAATATTTGTATTGCAGTGGACAGTTGAAATGTTTGAAAATTTCAAACAAAAGGTGCTTGGAATAAAAAAAAATGGCTTATTTGTCATGATATTACAGGCCTATTGGAAAGCACAGTAACTTGAAAAAATAATAGATGACACAAAATTTTAACAGCAATAATGCTAAATATAGGATTGCTTATCGGGTATCTATGACGTTAACTTGAAAAACAGTACAAAATAAATATGTTTGGAGCTAGAAAATTTGACAATCCTAATCTTTTAGAGATTGTTGTTGGAAATTTCCATCAAGCAAAAGCCCAAAACCTAGAACTCAAAAGGGTAACTTGGGTATCAGAAACATAGTTATCCCTAAACTTCTGGCATCCAGTAATACAAGAGTTCATACACTGAAATATCTTGTCTGTTTTACTGGCCATTGATTTTTTGTTGTCAGTCCTAAATATAAAGTTTTACTTCTATAGTTTCACAAAAAAATAAAATGATCCAAGAAAATGAGGTCAAGGGCAGATAAACCAAAGTAGAAATAAATGTACACTGCACAATGATTCCATACACCAAATATAGTTGACTTGCTTATAATTTCTTAGAAACAAACTTAACCATGAAAACTTAACATTGACCAATGAACTATGAAAATGAGGTCAAGGTCAGATGATAATGCCAGCTAGATATATACATAGACTTCCAATCATTCCATACATAAAATATAGTTGAACTATTGCTTATTGTTTAAGAAAAACACACCAAAACATAATAACTTAATATGAGCAAGGAACCGTGAACATGAGGTCAAGGTCAATTAAAACCTGCCACACTGACTTCATAAAATAATTCCATATACCACAAAAAAAAGTTTACGTATTGCATATGCCAGTAGTATTAGAAAAAAACACAAAAACACAAAAAAAACTTAGCCATAAAAATGAGATTAAGGTCAGATGACACCAGTCCTGCCAGCTGGACATGTGCACTTTACAATCATTCCATTTACCAAATATAGTTGCCCTTTTGTTTATAGTATCCGAGATATGAAAACCATGTACACTGCAATCAGGTTAAGGTCAAGTGACAACAATCTGAGTGGGGATTTGGTCTTTTTTTTTTTTTCAAGTAGTCACGGAACCACGAAAATAAGGTTAAGGACAATAGACATGTGACAGATGGTGACTTTATAAACAAGGTATCTATATATATATATATATATATACAAAGTATGAACGATCCAAATGTACAACCCTCTGAAAAATTAAGCTTTAAAGAAGTTTGTAAAAGCCGCTAGATCATTATCCCTATGACAAAATCCAACATGCGCATCGTCTACAAACGCAGCCATGTCAGGTTGGAAATAGAATCATATTCAAAACAGTGTGGTCCTGGCCATTGATTGACGACCTAAATTATCCCATTGACTGGGACAGATTAGGTGAACGTTTGTCTGTAACGACCATTGCTCACTTCTTACTTATTATAGAATTTAAACTGTGGGGTCACCAAAGGTTCTTAACGCCTTTAATAATAAAATAATTCGAAAAATTATTCAGGAATAACCTTAATGTTTGATTTATATTATTGATATAAATCAACACATCGTATTATTCCGGATTCGTTTTTCGAATTGCTTTATTTAGGTGTTGAGAACCTTTGGTGACCCCACAGATTCAGTGTCTTTAACAAGTACATAGTGAGCAGTGATTGTAACCGACAAACGTTCACCTAATCTGTCACAGTCAATGGGCTAATTTAGGTCGTCAATCAATGGCCAGGACCACACTGTTTTGAATATGATTCTAAAGGAATTATATCAGATGTCTCATATATATGGAGACTTCATGTCTCTCTGTACATTTAAAACCATGCATCAATCGTTTTTTCCACGTCTCTTTCCAACAATTTTACATACCCTTATTTAATTCATACTGTGGCAGTCAATGTTAACTTTTCTGATGGTGTTCCTAAAAAATAACAAATTGTATTGCTTGATGTTGTGTTGAAATACACTTTTAAAAATGAATATTAACTTTCGGATAAACGGAAATTTCTATTTAGCAAAAATCGATCATCACTATAGGGCGTTGCATTCAGTTGCTCATAGATAAGAGAACCGACATAGTGAGTCTATGATGCTAAACATAACTTTAATGCAAAAGGTTTTACTGAAACACTATGTATAAAAACAAGTCGTGAATTTATAACAGACACTAGTATATCCTTTGGCTTCTTGATTCAACTGAAGAATTTTTTTCTTGACTATTTTATTGAAAAATGTCGCCAGAATACAAACTTGTTGTTTGTAGTTGTATGAAGAAAGGACAGTTTTGCCTAGATGTGGTCTGCTTACATAGGACGCTCACCTGTTTAAAAACATATGAGTAACAGTAACAAAAGTTTTTAAATATAAAATTTTGATATTTAATTATTATTCTTACATTTCAATTCCAGTGAGATATAATTTGCTATTTTGCCGGCGCCAAAAAACATTTACAATTTAAAGTTTTATCTGAGACTGTTGTAGCGTAACTTGGCAGTAGCACCCTGTGAGCCAAAAAACAAAACCAGCGGGAATCTTCCACAGTTTTCTAAGAGATTAAACCGTTTGTATGTTTATGTTTTGTCATTGTGCATCTCTTTCAACATAAATAAATATATTCCAACATACACAAAACATTATCAACAGATGAACAAATGAAGTCACAAAAACTTCAGCTTTTAAAAATGATCATATATATCTCCCAGTTGATACGATATTCCAGGGCTTGTATTTCCTATCATGATTTACTTGATAGATGATTGCTTCTCACCAGGAAAATATTAAACCAAGAGCTTCAAATGGTGAAGTTGAAATCATCCTTCGCCGTAAATTTTACGGACGCCATCACGAGTTAGTTGACCGTGACGGAATATCCGTTTCACAGATGATATCGGAGATGTTCCTTCTGTCACTCGGTCATTACTACAATCCCGTTTGCTTATCACGAATGTGACCTACCGAATTCGACTATTTACTGGCTTTGTAATAACGTGAACACCACAACGGGTGCCACATGTGGAACAGGATCTGCTAAATACCCTTCCGGAGCACCTGAGATCACCCCCAGTTAATGATGGGGTTCGTGTTGCCATAGACAAATATGTTTAGTCTTTACTTTGCTATGTTTTGTCTTGTGTACTAGTGTTTTTCTTTTTTAGCCACGGCGTTGTCAGTTTATTTTCACTCTGGTATCTTTCGTCCTCTTTTTTTTTATGTGTATACAAACATCCATTCCTTAAAAACTGAATAAAAAGTACGCATGAACTATTGTCTAATTGTTTAAGATATCTGGAAAAATAAAATCAACCATCATTTACTAGATTTTTAAAAATGGATGCAATTTGGGTACTAATTACAGACTGGAATCTTGAGACATTAATTTGCGGTCGCTTCAAGCCCATTTTTCTATGATTCTTTATGGATTCAAAATTAAATTGGTGGAAATTTAGTGATGATATCAGGATACATCTACAAAATATATAATAATGGTTATACTATCTGGCTTGTCTGGTCATTAATAAACGTACATGAAAAAAAACCAGTAAAAATAGGTGCAACCTGGGTACCGTCGACAAATGTCTGGAACCCTCACGTTATAATTATAGCTGTTTCACGATTTATAGATAGACATTATTTTTGTTGAACTGCAAAATCCTACCCTAATCAAAAATGCAAGATTTATCATGTGCAAATTGTTTTTAAAATATTACATATATAAATCCTTCATTGAACCTCATGTATACTAAATACGGAAACACCGACGAAAGAACACCGTCCACGTTGATCATACATAAACAACACATCAAATCACAGCTTTATCGAACAGGTAAGATATAGTTATTGTTATTATTGTTTACAAATTGTGATTAAATGATTAAATAAATAAGATCAAGAGATACACAAAGAATAGTTTTTCTCATATCGATCTATATTGTGAATAAACATCTATAACCGAGGAATGAAGTTATCAACCCTGTTATAAATACCTATTGATTTGTTTATAGAGTCCTTACATAATTTCTTTACTACGTTGTCATATTTTTATATGGATAATTTTTTTTTAATAAAAACAATATGTTATATGCATGTTCCGTTTATATTAAAGTAGGTACGCTGGTATATATTATAAGTCTTGGTTTAAAATATTAGACTTTAATTGATATCAACTCGTGTTATAGATCTATTCCATGTTTGAGCTGTTTTTCTTTTGAATTATCTATATATATTGTAAATGTTTATGGTGCTAATCATTGTACAAGTACAAATGTTTTGATTTTTTCCATAATGTTCGTCTAGTATATGTATATCAATTTCATATTTACATTAAAATTTCGAAGAATTTGTCAATGCGTGAATTTTGTACTTTTGAGTTTGTACCTTTTGTGTATGTATTTTTTTATTACTTTTTTTTTATCGCCGTATGTATATATGTTCCATCCATGAACACTCTTTCTTTAATTATTGTTTAACCAGAAACAGTTTTCGTGTGGTTTTAGTAACATCAAGGATTTGGTTACTATATATATGTATGTACTTGTCTCGGTACATGTACATCCTTGTCCCCAGTAGATTATATATGACCGCAAGGATTTCTTCACTTCGAAGATTAAGATCTTATAAACACAGTCGTTCTGTTCAAGCTTTGTATATATACATGCGTCATCGTATGTTGAACAAAGTTGTGACATCAATAAAAGTTCAGTGTCATATCGCTTTTTAACTTGGAATTTCGTACTTTTTAAAGAATACTGAAATACTGAGATCTGTGTTATATTTGACCCACCTTCGCAATCTGTCAGGTTTGCCAACTTTGAGAATCTGAAACAATGTTATGAGAAGTCAAGATGAGAACTGCAAGACTGCCTAGTGAATTAAAAAAAAACTATTTATTTTGTGAGGGGGTGTTTATTATCATTGTACAAAAGACTACTAATTTTAAAAATGCGTAACTGCATTGTCCAATTAATGTATCATGAGGATGAGGTCTAATAATTGTTTCAATAATTTTATTGTAGGATTAACGTAATTTTTTAACCAGAGACTAAACAAAAACCTTTATTCAGTTCGGGAGTAAATCGAGTAAAAACAGTTTTAAAAATGTGGAAATTGTATGGGTCACTGAAATGTCTCACAAACTGAATAAAGAGACAAAAGTACTTTTCAATCGATAATTATCAACCGACAATCACATTGGTTATATTTTTTTTTAATTTCAATTTTAGCTTTCTTGAACCCGTTGATGCCATTAACGTGCATCCGACGTTTCAACTATGAAAGTGGTCTCGGGAACAATGTTTTAACATGGGTCTATATCGAGGCGTAATAAAAAAAAGGAAATAAATTTCAAAGAGAATTTGCATTCAAATGTTTGTAGACATACGATTCAAATAAGATTATCAACCGATTTCACACCGATGCCTTGAGGAAAACAAGAGTTGTATGATATGCACTTGTCAGGCTTGTCAGTTCAGCGTAGCGAAAAAAGTATCTTGATATTCAGACCGTTGGTAAATTTTTGTGTAATTTACCTTGAACTATTTATGTTGTTGTCACTTTGAAAATTACTAAACAATTATCAGTGGATACATGTCGATAAATCTGACAGAATTATGTCTAACTTTCCTGTCAGTGTTTTATTTTGAGTGACATTTTCATTATTGTAGTATAGAATTTCACGTGTAGCTTGTTTTTGTCTCTTCTTAAAATATATATTTTATGGACGAGTTCATGGGATGAATCAGTTTTGTCCACAGACTTATACATGATACAGTTTTACAAAACTGTTTATTGATAACTATATTTAAGGATTACGCATCAAATATGAAAAAAGTAATAGTACCAAAGAGCTACTATAGTGTGTAGGAATTATAATATAAATCTCCTACGTCAAGATATTTTCAAGTAAAACGTTGATGTTAACGCTATCATTACACATAATTTAATTTGAAAAACAAAATTTTTAGGAGTTAAAGAAATGCCTAAAACGTGAAAGTTGTGTGTAGAATGGACCACAATCAGCACCACCATCACCAGCATCACCATCCGTCATCTACGCCGGCTCCTGTCGTCAGTGGTCATCCTTCTCATCATACACATCATGCGGAACACAATGTAAGTTGGTTTGTTCAAGTTCGAATCATACATAACTTGCGAAACACAATGCAAGTCGTTTTGTAGATTAGAGTTAGAATACAAAACCACCCTCTATTCAAAAAATTTAAAGAAAGTCTTTCTCATACAGATAGTACTGTTAATAACGGAATCAGAAGACAGTAAGAACTCGGAACTCGGATGTTGTCGCTTCATCTAGCTTGAAAGGAACACTCTGTAAAAAAAGCTTTAAATTCTTCACCAAAATGTGAATAAAGAAATGAGCTGTCATTAACGACATCTTTATCATTATTCAATTTATTATTTTTTTTTAATATATACGTTTATAAAAATAGTTGATATAATTTTAGTGCTAAACTTGATAAACAAACTTTCATTATATCACTCCTCTGTTATTTGTAGTTTCAAACCTGGACCTTAAAAAAATCTATTCATGCTAAAATGAAGGCCAATGTCCCTTTCATTTAATGTGGATCTTCGTCACTAAAGATTATGCATGACAGTTCTTCAAGAGCATTCCCCTGTTTTTTGGTGTGTGTGTTGTTTTTATTTTTTTATTTTTGCTTGAATCTGGATTTAAACTCGAAACTTAATAGAGGCGAGCGAACGAAACGTCGGACGAGGAGATATTACTAGTATAGTTCAAAGAAACAGCAACTTATTGTTAAATAATCACGTATGCGCGGTTCCTGGTTTGAAAAGCACATATTCAATTCTTAAGATTCCAACTCTCCTCCCTTTATTCATGGTTAGTGGAATACTGTGACAATAAGGGTATGGTTATGTTCCAGACCGTATGAGTATATACTTTTAAGTATGGCAATGCTCGTACGGTCTAGTACGAGCTCGACCATACACGTGTATTTGGACATGTATTGGTTGATTTTAGACAGGTATTGGTTAAATTCTTTAACTAATATTGTTACAATTACATGAATAAAGAGAATAAGCGAACACATAATCAATTAAAACGAATTATTTATTTCCTTTTTAGCTCACCTGGCCCGAAGGGCCAAGTGAGCTTTTCCCATCACTTTGCGTCCGGCGTCCGTCGTCGTCGTCCGTCGTCTGTCGTCCGTCGTCGTCCGTCGTCCGTCGTCGTTAACTTTTACAAAAATCTTCTCCTCTGAAACTACTGGGCCAAATTGAACCAAACTTGGCCACAATCATCATTGGGGTATCTTGTTTAAAAAATGTGTGGCGTGACCCGGTCAACCAACCAAGATGGCCGCCACGGCTAAAAATAGAACATAGGGGTAAAATGCAGTTTTTGGCTTATAACTCAAAAACCAAAGCATTTAGAGGAAATCTGACATGGGGTAAATATGTTTATCAGGTCAAGATCTGTCTGCCCTGAAATTTTCAGATGAATCGGTCAACCCGTTGTTGGGTTGCTGCCCCTGAATTGGTCATTTTGAGGAAATTTTGCTGTTTTTGGTTATCTTGAATATTATTATAGATAGAGATAAACTGTAAACAGCAATAATGTTCGGCAAAGTTAGATTTACAAATAAGTCAACATGACCGAAATGGTCAGTTGACCCCTTTAGGAGTTATTGCCCTTTATAGTCAATTTTTAACCATTTTTCATAAATCTAAGTAATCTTTTACAAAAATCTTCTCCTCTGAAACTACTGGGCCAAATTAATCCAAACGTGGCCACAATCATCTTTGGGGTATCTAGTTTAAAAAATGTGTGGTGTGACCCGGTCAACCAACCAAGATGGCCGCCACGGCTAAAAATAGAACATAGGGGTAAAATGCAGTTTTTGGCTTATAACTCAAAAACCAAAGCATTTAGAGGAAATCTGATGGGGTAAAAATGTTTATCAGGTCAAGATCTATCTGCCCTGAAATTTTCAGATGAATCGGTCAACCTGTTATTGGGTTGCTGACCCTGAATTGATAATTTTGAGGAAATTTTGCCGTTTTTGGTTATTATCTTGAATATTATTATAGATAGAGATAAACTGTAAACAGCAATAATGTTCGGCAAAGTTAGATTTACAAATAAGTCAACATGACCGAAATGGTCAGTTGACCCCTGGACCCTTTAGGAGTTATTGCCCTTTATAGTCAATTTTTAACAATTTTTCATAAATCTAAGTTATCTTTTACAAAAATCTTCTCCTCTGAAACTACTGGGCCAAATTAATCCAAACTTGGCCACAATCATCTTTGGGGTATCTTGTTTGAAAGATGTGTGGCGTGACCCGGTCAACCAACCAAGATGGCCGCCACGGCTAAAAATAGAACATAGGGGTAAAATGCAGTTTTTGGCTTATAACTCAAAAACCAAAGCATTTAGAGGAAATCTGATGTGAGGTAAAACTGTTTATCAGGGCAAGATCTATCTGCCCTGAAATTTTCAGATGAATCGGTCAACCTGTTGTTGGGTTGCTGACCCTGAATTGGTAATTTTGAGGAAATTTTGCCGTTTTTGGTTATTATCTTGAATATTATTATAGATAGAGATAAACTGTAAACAGCAATAATGTTCAGCAAAGTTAGATTTACAAATAAGTCAACATGACCGAAATGGTCAGTTGACCCCTTTAGGAGTTATTGCCCTTTATAGTCAATTTTTAACCATTTTTCATAAATCTAAGTAATCTTTTACAAAAATCTTCTCCTCTGAAACTACTGGGCCAAATTAATCCAAACTTGGCCACAATCATCTTTGGGGTATCTAGTTTAAAAAATGTGTGGCGTGACCCGGTCAACCAACCAAGATGGCCGCCACGGCTAAAAATAGAACATAGGGGTAAAATGCAGTTTTTGGCTGATAACTCAAAAACCAAAGCATTTAGAGGAAATCTGACAAGGGGTAAAAATGTTTATCAGGTCAAGATCTATCTGCCCTGAAATTTTCAGATGAATCGGTCAACCTGTTATTGGGTTGCTGACCCTGAATTGATAATTTTGAGGAAATTTTGCCGTTTTTGGTTATTATCTTGAATATTATTATAGATAAAGATAAACTGTAAACAGCAATAATGTTCGGCAAAGTTAGATTTACAAATAAGTCAACATGACCGAAATGGTTAGTTGACCCCTTTAGGAGTTATTGCCCTTTATAGTCAATTTTTAACAATTTTTCATAAATCTAAGTTATCTTTTACAAAAATCTTCTCCTCTGAAACTACTGGGCCAAATTAATCCAAACTTGGCCACAATCATCTTTGGGGTATCTAGTTTGAAAGATGTGTGGCGTGACCCGGTCAACCAACCAAGATGGCCGCCACGGCTAAAAATAGAACATAGGGGTAAAATGCAGTTTTTGGCTTATAACTCAAAAACCAAAGCATTTAGAGGAAATCTGATGTGAGGTAAAACTGTTTATCAGGGCAAGATCTATCTGCCCTGAAATTTTCAGATGAATCGGTCAACCTGTTGTTGGGTTGCTGACCCTGAATTGGTAATTTTGAGGAAATTTTGCCGTTTTTGGTTATTATCTTGAATATTATTATAGATAGAGATAAACTGTAAACAGCAATAATGTTCAGCAAAGTTAGATTTACAAATAAGTCAACATGACCGAAATGGTCAGTTGACCCCTTAAGGAGTTATTGCCCTTTATAGTCAATTTTTAACCATTTTTCATAAATCTAAGTAATCTTTTACAAAAATCTTCTCCTCTGAAACTAATGGGCCAAATTAATCCAAAGTTGACCACAATCATCTTTGGGATATCTAGTTTAAAAAATGTGTGGCGTGACCCGGTCAACCAACCAAGATGGCCGCCAAGGCTAAAAATAGAACGTAGGGGTAAAATGCAGTTTTTGGCTTATAACTCAAAAACCAAAGCATTTAGAGGAAATCTGACAAGGGGTAAATATGTTTATCAGGTCAAGATCTATCTGCCCTGAAATTTTCAGATGAATCGGTCAACCCGTTGTTGGGTTGCTGCCCCTGAATTGGTCATTTTGAGGAAATTTTGCTGTTTTTGGTTATTATCTTGAATATTATTATAGATAGAGATAAACTGTAAACAGCAATAATGTTCATCAAAGTAAGATTTACAAATAAGTCAACATGACCGAAATGGTCAGTTGACCCCTTTAGGAGTTATTGCCCTTTATAGTCAATTTTTAACCATTTTTCGTAAATCTTAGTTATCTTTTACAAAAATCTTCTCCTCTGGGCCAAATTAATTCAAACTTTATCACAATCATCTTTGAGGCACTTTGTTTGAAAAATGTGTCCGATGACCTGGCCATCCAACCAAGATGGCCACCACGGCTAAAAATAGAACAGGGGTAAAATGTAGTTTTTTGCTTATAACTCTGAAACCAAATCATTTAGAGGAAATCTGACAAGGAGTTAAATTGTTAATCAAGTCAATATATATCTGCCCTGAAATATTCAAATGAATTGGACAACCGGTTGTTGGGTTGCTGCCCTCCAATTGGTAATTTTTAAAGAAATTTTGCTGTTTTTGGTTATTATCTTGAATACTATTATAGATAGCGATAAACTGTAAACAGCCATAATGTTCATCAAAGTAAGATCTACAAATAAGTCCACATGACCTAAATGGTCAATTGACCCCTTAAGGAGTTATTGCCCTTTATAGTCAATTTTTAACAATTGTCATTAATTTGGTAAATTTATGTAAATTTTTACCAAATATTTTTCTCTGTTACTAATGGGCAAAGTTCATTATAGATATAATTGTAAGAAGCAAGAATGTTCAGTAAAGTAAGAACTTCAAACACATCACCATCACCAAAATACAATTTTGTCATGAATCCATTTGTGTCCTTTGTTTAATATGCACATAGACCAAGGTGAGCGACACAGGCTCTTTAGAGCCTCTAGTTTAAAGATATTATTTTTAATTTTTCTCGTTCAAAATATTTTGTTTTTTCATATTCAATATCTATTTAATTTTATTTTTAATAACCATTTTTTTTATTATTAAAGTTCCAATATTTAACCAAAAAAAATAACTGTAATTTAATCATATGCAAGAAAGACTTCCCTTTAATTTCAGTATAAAAAAATAAATAGCTTGCTTTTTACAACATGTACATCTTCACTAAACGTAAAATCTAAAATAAAATGCTACTAAAACTCTTTCTAAAGATTTTATTTTTAATTATTCTCGTTCAGAATATAAAGCGCATTGTTTACATGAAATCGTATCTCATATCTAAACACAGCTGGTTACATCGTTTGACTAATTAAAATACTACGCATGTAGGTTAATATTAGCAGCTTGTAATCGTGTGCAAGAAAATATTATATCATAATAAATTTCAGATCATACGTAAAATATCTCTATAGCAACTTAAGATGCTAATGCATATTCAACAGATTTGTAAGCTATTGCGCATGCATTTGAAAGGTGGTCATAGCTATTGTGCATGTATTTGAAAGGTGGTCATAGAAAGACCAGAAGTGTTCCGACTAACATCCGGTGTTCCGAAAGACTACATCACTCGTCCAATATATACTGCGTAAACCCTCAGGGGTTTACGCAAAAAATGGAAAAAAATGCATGACTGAAGAGCAAGTGTTCATATTCAGGTTTTTTTTATTAAATTTTTTTGACGATATTCTCAAATATATTTACATTAAATCAATCAATTGAAGTTGTTCATAGTAACTTATAATTATAAAATTAGTATGAACTTCATATTACATGTAATATTATAATTTTTATTATAAATAATATAATTTTTTTCCACAATGTCTTGGTAAGGATGATCATTAATTTGTAATTCCTTGGACATTTGTGCCTCTTTCACACGTACCTTTAATTCGAATTGAATTGGAATTGAATGTGAATTGAATTCGCTAATCGCGTTCACACACTTCTTTTTTAATTCGAATTGATTCGAATTAACTTATTCGAATTAACTAATTCGCATTAGAAATACATTTTTGTTAATCAGAATTAAAAGTTAACGTGTAAGGACAGTAAAGTGAATTTGACGCGCTTTCCAATTCGAATTAGAATCGATGTTAGGACGTTAAACGTTTCAAATGCGAATTAAACTAATTCGATTAGTTAATGCGAATCAAATTTGAATTATGTGTGAACTCAGCATAAAATTCATTAATTGTCTTAATGGAAAGATATGATATTGAAATAATATTTTATGATCAAGATACCTGTATATAGTTAAGTCATTCCAATTGATATTTTATAGTGCGTCTTTCTATGTTGTAATGTTATACTACTGTTTAAGAAAAGGGAGAAGGTTTGGTACCATTAAAATGTTTAATCCCGCTGCAATTGTTTGCACCTGTCCTAAGTCAGGAATCTGATGTTCAGTGGCTTTCCTATTTGAATGGTTTTGTGTGAGCCAAGGCTTCTTGTTGAAGACCGTACCTGGACCTACAATGGTTTACTTTTATAAATTGTGACTGATGGAGAGTTGTCTCATTGGCACTCATACCACATCTTCCCATACCATTAAAGGTAACTTAATACCTAGATAATCCAAAAATTATCCAATTTACCTTTTTTATGCCCCAACCCACCCCCATTATTTCATGGTTTTGCCAAAGTCAGCATAAATTCCTATAGAAAATTTGTAATTCTTTGGACATTCGAATTCATCTTTTTTCTGGTAACCACAACATTCATGAAAATTGGTATCCAACGATTAATAATGAATACACACATTTGTAGTAATGGAATTTATTTTGAAATATTTTATAATAAATTTTGAATAATTGATAGATTGATTGTTGATTTAAGGTTAAATTGAAAAGAGGAAAGTAGAGCACATGAAGTCTTATTTGAAAATGTCTTTACCAAGTCAGGAATATGACAGTTCTTGTCCATTCGTTTTTCATGCGTTTTGTTATTTGATTTTGCCATGTGATTATGGACTTTCCGAATTGATTTTCCTCTAAGTTCAGTATTTTTGTGATTATACTTTTTTAGCTCACCTGGCCCAAAGGGCCAAGTGAGCTTTTCTCAGCACTTGGCGTCCGGCGTCCGTCGTCCGTCGTCTGTCGTCCGTCGTCTGTCGTCCGTCGTCGTCTGGCGTCGTTAACTTTTACAAAAATCTTCTCCTCTGAAACTACTGGGACAAATTTAACCAAACTTGGCCACAATCATCATTGGGGTATCTAGTTTAAAAAATGTGTCTGGTGACCCGGTCAACCAACCAAGATGGCCGCCATGGCTAAAAATAGAACATAGGGGTAAAATGCAGTTTTTGGCTTATAACTCAAAAACCAAAGCATTTAGAGCAAATCTGACATGGGGTAAAATTGTTCATCAGGTCAAGATCTATCTGCCCTGAAATTTTCAGATGAATCAGACAACCCGTTGTTGGGTTGCTGCCCCTGAATTGGTAATTTTAAGGAAATTTTACTGTTTTTGGTTATTATCTTGAATATTATTATAGATAGAGATAAACTGTAAACAGCAATAATGTTCAGCAAAGTAAGATTTACAAATAAGTCAACCTGACCCAAATGGTCAGTGACCCCTTTAGGAGTTATTGCCCTTTATAGTCAATTTTTAACCATTTTTCGTAAATTAAAGTAATCTTTTACAAAAATCTTCTCCTCTGAAACTACTGGGCCAAATTAATCCAAACTTGGCCACAATCATCTTTGGGGTATCTAGTTTAAAAATGTGTGGCATGACCTGGTCAACCAACCAAGATGGCCGCCACGGCTAAAAATAGAACATAGGGGTAAAATGCAGTTTTTGGCTTATAACTCAAAAACCAAAGCATTTTAAGGAAATCTGACATGGGATAAAAATGTTTATTAGGTCAAGATCTATCTGCCCTGAAATTTTCAGATGAATCGGTCAATCGGTTGTTGGGTTGCTGCCCCTGAATTGGTAATTTTGAGGAAATTTTGCTGTTTTTGGTTATTATCTTGAATATTATTATAGATAGAGATAAACTGTAAAAAGCAATAATGTTCAGCACAGTAAGATCTACAAATAAGTCAACAAGACCAAAATGGTCAGTTGACCCGTGTAGGAGTTATTGCCCTTTATAGTCAATTTTTAACCATTTTTTGTAAATTAAAGTAATCTTTTACAAAAATCTTCTCCTCTGAAACTACTGGGCCAAATTAATCCAAACTTGGCTTCAATCATCTTTGGGGTATCTAGTTTAAAAAATGTGTGGCGTGACCTGGTCAACCAACTAAGATGGCCGCCACAGCTAAAAATAGAACATAGGGGTAAAATGCAGTTTTTGGCTTATAACTATGAAACCAAAGCATTTAGATCAAATCTGACAAGAAGTTAAATTGTTAATCAAGTCAATATCTATCTGCCCTGAAATTTTCAGTTGAATCAGTCAACCCGTTGTTGGGTTGCTGCCCCTGAATTGGTAATTTTGAGGAAATTTTGCTGTTTTTGGTTATTATCTTGAATATTATTATAGATAGAGATAAACTGTAAACAGCAATAATGTTCATCAAAGTAAGATCTACAAAAAGGTCAACATGACGAAAATGGTCAGTTGACCCGTTTAGGAGTTATTGCCCTTTATAGTAAATTTTTAACCATTTTTCGTAAATTAATCTTTTACAAAAATCTTCTCCTCTGAAACTACTGGGCCAAACTAATCCAAACTTGGCCACAATCATCTTTGGGGTATCTAGTTTAAAAAATGTGTGGCATGACTTGGTCAACCAACTAAGATGGCCGCCACAGCTAAAAATAAAACATAGGGGTAAAATGCAGTTTTTGGCTTATAACTATGAAACCAAAGCATTTAGAGCAAATCTGACAAGAAGTTAATTTGTTAATCAAGTCAATATCTATCTGCCCTGAATTTTTCAGATGAATTGGACAACTGGTTGTTGGGTTGCTGCCCTCCAAATGGTAATTTTTAAAGAAATTTTGCCGTTTTTGGTTATCTTGAATACTATTATAGATAGCGATAAACTGTAAACAGCAATAATGTTCAGCAAAGTAAGATCTACAAATAAGTCAACATGACCTTAATGGTCAATTGACCCCTTAAGGAGTTATTGCCCTTTATAGTCAATTTTTAACAATTTTCATTAATTTGGTAAATTTATGTAAATTTTTACCAAATATAGTTCTCTGTTACTAATGGGCAAAGTTCATTATAGATAATATTGTAAGAAGCAAAATCGTTCAGAAAGTAAGAACTTCAAACACATCACCATCACCAAAATACAATTTTGTCATGAATCCATTTGTGTCCTTTGTTTAATATGCACATAGACCAAGGTGAGCGACACAGGCTCTTTAGAGCCTCTAGTTAAACACCCTCGCCGACAATAAACATTTGATTAAATGTTTTACATTTACATGATTTGTTTATGCATATTCCTTTCCTTTTATTTTAGTAAAGTTCCTAAATAGTACTATTCTAAAAACTTTTCCTCCTACATTATGTTTACTTCCAATAAATTCAACTTCAAAAGCATAATCTACAATTTCATGTATTACTGACACGCTGAATCACTGTGACAGAAGATTAACATTTTAGATATGAACGTGACTTTTTTTTAAGTTTAAATTTTAAGTTTTTATTTCAATTGCTATTGAACTTTTGGTATTTATCTAAGATTTCAGTTATGTTGATCTGTAATGTACATTTATATCTTATACACTTGACCATTATCTTAAAAGTATGCAGACCGTACGTGTATGGTCCGACCGTATGCGTATTTTGAAAAAAGTACGCATACGGTCACTGTTGATGCTGACTCATATGGTCTGGAACAGTTACATTCAGTTAAGGACAAACCAAGCACAGGCACGAGGAAACGAGCATCAAAGAATGCTTGAAGTTACTGAAAGCAAGCTCAAAGTACTTATGTTGCTTATTTATACGTTCTTATATCGACACATATACTTCGGACTTGATTTCATAAAGAAATGTCATAAGCAGTACAGAAAAATGCGATTTTGTGCAATGTCCAGAGTAAATTTGTTCAGTTTTCAGTCAGAACAAAATAAATGATGCGTTTCGTCTTCAGTTGTTTTAGACTGTCCATAAATTAAAGATGTAATGTTAATTCTAAAAAATGTCTTTATTCGTAGAGACTTTCAAAGTAAATACATTTCCATACAAGGGCGACGGAGTGTTTTATTTCTTTCTCTAGTTGCTCTTTTTCTTCTTTTTTAGCATGCTGTTTATTTCAACTTTGACCTAGATGTACCGGTTTTATTCACTGGATGGCTGTTAAACTCCAGAACTGGTATTTATTAATAACATTTCTTTATTGAAACCCAATAATACGATATTTGCACGTATCTTTATACAGTAATCTCTTTTAAAATATGAATTTGAAAGATAAATACAAACATTCCAATTATGCTTTAATTTTGTTTTGATGTAGAAATATTTAAAACTATTTTATCTTGTATGATTATCAGTAGAATAATTTGCGATTTTATTTCTAAATGCATACTTCGACTATTAAAAAACTTTAAGATTTTATCATGTTTAACTGCTTAATCTGTACACATGTACTGGTATTAACAATCTTCTAGATAACACACACAATGTATATAAAGTCGAACAGGATGTGCTTGTATACTGTAAACTTTCTATCTAACGAATTTCGATAGGATGAGACGCACTTTTACCAAAGACAAAGTTTATGTCATTCTGTTATTTAGGCAGCAACCATTTGATTTTCTGGGGGGGGGCTAAAATTGTTTGTTACCCCCTCAGCTGCCACTATATTTAATGCTAAAATTGAAAGAATAAAATTGTTTTGACTTGTCGCGAAAAAAAAGATTGTTTTTCGCCGCAGGCGAAAAAAAAGTTTGTACAGAAAAAAAAAACATAGCCCCCCCCCCCCCCCCCCCCCCCCCCCCCGAAAATCAAATGGTTGCTGCCTTACTCTGTTTTCATTGTCTTTGTGGCGGCAAATGTAATGAAATTTCTAGGGTGCATTTCTATTTTTTTTTATATCTTTTACTTGAATCTGATAGAGACATGTAATACAATATATGTCTCTGATTCTGATTTTATGTGAAAGAAGTCTATGTTCCTTGTATTTTCAATCATAGCTAGGTCGCACATTTTTTACTGAAATTAAAATTCTACTCAATTGCTATTTAAATATTTGTTATTTCAGGTATCTTTGCTCTTTGTCTTGGAACACTTATATTGGGTATCTTGTATCAGGGTATTAAACACCTACGTGTCTATGTTCACAGGGATATCCCTCTAGTCAAGTGAGTATGATGCTCCCCAGATACTCTGCCTGGGAACACTTATATTGGGTATCTTGTATCAGGGTATTAAACATCTTCGTGTCTATGTTCACAGGGATATCTCTCTAGTCAAGTGAGTATGATACTCCCCAGAAACTCTGCCTTGGAACACTTATATTCCAGTATCTTGTATCAGGGTATTAAACACCTACGTGTCTATGTTCACAAGGATATCCCTCTAATCAAGTGACGGTATGATGTTCCCCCAAAAAAATACAAAACGTGACGAGCGACACTTATCCATACTCCATAATAAGCCTAATAGAATTTTTAAGACTGGTATTGCCTCCTGTACTCTAGTCGAGTAAGTTAACGTGCGAATGCTTATACACCTCTCCTTGCGAGAAATAGGAAAACAAGATGCCGATTTTCTTTATGTGTAAGACTTGTAGGAAGATTCTAGTGAGTGGACAACCTGCCATTTTCTGAAAAATCAATATATTGATTAATATAGAAATAAGAAGATGTGGTATGATTGCCATAGAGACAGCCCTCTACTGAGAGACAAAGTAAGCTTGGTTGAGAATACAATTTTAAAAAAGACCCGCTTTTCGTTCATTGTTTTGTACATAAATCAGGTCGTTAGTTTTCTCATTTAAATTGTTTTACATTTGTCATTAGGAGCCTTTTATAGCTGACTATGTGGTATGGATTTTGCTCATTGTTGAATGCTGTATAATAACATATAGTTGTTAATTTCTCTGTCATTTGGTCTCTGGAGAAGAGTTGTCTTGTTGGCAATCATATCACATCTTATTTGTTTTGGATAAATTTCAAAATTAAACTTGACTTTCCTGTTCGTAACATAAATAGTAACCTGCTTTTCGTTACATAAAAACAAATCTGAGTCAGAGATGTTCCTCCAAACCAATGTGTTAAAACAACGATCCAAACAGAGTGCCTGTTAATAAGTGATTATCAATGTTCTAGAAAACTTAATGAGGACGGTAGCTTGTATATATACAGTATACCAGTTCAGGTAGACAAAATTCTCTCAGTTTCAGCAACGTTTATAAATGTATTTGTTTTACTATTTTCTTTTTATATTTAAGTAACGAACAAATATACGTGTAATAGTAATTATTACATTACACATTAGATCTGCTTTATAAAGAGAAATTCAGCCTGTTTCATTTTCGATTTCAGACATTCAGCTTTGACGAGAGAGCACGCTTTACAGACTTTACTCTACAGTATTCAGATCATAGTTAGCTATATTCTAATGTTAGTCATTATGACCTTTAATGTTTGGATATTCCTCTGTACGGTTCTAGGACTTGGTGTTGGATTCTTCTTATGTGAATGGCATTATCCAAAGATAAGACTGGCAAGCTGTCAAAAGGATTGCTCCAAACCGATATCTCGTGTTAACACGGGACTAACGAGACTTAGTGCTAGTGATGTCAAAATAACAGATGATCAGGAACTGGAACCTCTCAGTGATACATTAGATCAGTGTGAAAATTGCAGAGAAACACGATTGTAATCTTTTCACTTTCTCTCACTCTTTTTGTTTGGATAACAATATTTTCAATCGGAGATATTTTAGGAAATATTGATGTCGCTTTACTGCCATTGTCGGTATGGAAATCAGCTCATAAGAATGGAACGCTTTTTATGTTATTCATTGCTGTTCTTTCAGCAGTCTTTAATTTAGAACTGAAGTTTTAAGCGACATGAATGCAATTTAGTTGGAAAATTGAAAATGCTGACAACCTTATTTCTGATAGAAGCTTTTTGCAAGGGATAATTATTAAACTTTGCAACCATGACCTCCATCCATCCGTATGACTTATGAAGAACAAAATTAATAACACTTTTATTTATATGACTTGTTTTAATGTTTAATTTTTACCGAATTGATTAGTTGTGGAGTGCAATAAAATAATAGCAATGGTGCTGACTTGCAATAACTATGATATTAATTAATTTATTGCATACACTATGACTATGCTCTATATTTTCATAAAATTTAAGTTGATGAATTGTGGTTTGAGTTTCTTTTCTTACGTTACCTTTACCACGTGATGTATACCCAGTCAAAAGTTGAATTAAAAATGAAACCACTTTTTAGCTTTTCAGATTTTAAAATTGCACAAATTATAATAAATGGGCATACAAAAAATTACAGGCTTAAAAAAAGACACTGGTGTTAGTAACTGTAAGATGATGTTTCAATTTGGTAAAACATATGTATTTTTTCGCTTTCAATCATCATAGTTTAGAAACAAATAGCTACCCAGAACAATCAAAATTGTCTCATTTTGAGGTCTTCTCTTGAATATGTAGATATCAGCAGTTACCTTTACACATGAAACATTCTGCAAGGATAGTTACACTTTTAAGTTATGAAGACCGTTTCTGATATTTGATTTTAAAAACTATCTCTAAAAGTTTAATATCTGAACTGAAAGGTCTGGACTGTTTCAACGTAAAACAGGAATCCGACATTCCAAACCGTCTAGACAACAAAAAACCAATACAGCCCATTAAACATAAATGTATCACACCGAAAAGTTCCATCCATGAAAGAAGAAAAAACAGAAACACAGAAATCTATGAAATTTTAACACAAGGTTTATGACAATAAAAGGAAGGTTGGGATTGATTTTGGGAGTTTTGGTCCCAACATTTTAGGAATTAGGGGCCAAAAAGGGCCCAAATAAGCATTTTCTTGGTTTTCGCACTATAACTTTAGTTTAAGTAAATCGAAATCTATGAAATTTTGACACAAGGTTTATGACCACAAAAGAAAGGTTGGGATTGATTTTTGGAGTATTGGTTTCAACAGTTTAGGAATTTTTGGCCAAAAAAGGGCCCAAATAAGCATTATTCTTGGTTTTCGCACAATAACTTTAGTATAAGTGAATAGAAATCAATGAAATTTTGACACAAGGTTTATGACCACAAAAGGAAGGTTGGGATTGATTTTGGGAGTTGAGGTCCCAACAGTTTAGGAATTAGGGGCCAAAAAGGGGCCCAAATAAGCATTGTTCTTGGTTTTCGCACCATAACTTTAGTATAAGTAAATAGAAATCTATGAAATTTAAACACAAGGTTTATGACCATAAAAGGAAGATGGGGTTTGAATTTGGCAGGTTTTGGTCCCAACAGTTTAGGAATAAGGGGCCCAAAGGGTCCAAAATTGAACTTTGTTTGATTTCATCAAAAATTGAATAATTAGGGTTCTTTGATATGCCGAATCTAACTGTGTATGTAGATTCCTAATTTTTGGTTCCGTTTTCAAATTGGTCTACATTAAGGTCCAAAGGGTCCAAAATTAAACTTAGTTTGATTTTAACAAAAATTGAATCCTTTGGGTTCTTTGATATGCTGAATCTAAAAATGTATTTAGATTTTTTATTATTGGCCCAGTTTTCAAGTTGGTCCAAATCGATGTCCAAAATTAAACTTTGTTTGATTTCATCAAAAATTGAATAATTGGGGTTCTTGTATATGCCAAATCTAACTGTGTATGTAAATTCTTAATTTTTGGTCCCGTTTTCAAATTGGTCAACATTAAAGTCCAAAGGGTCCAAAATTAAACTAGTTTGATTTTAACGAAAATTGAATTCTTGGGCTTTTTTGATAAGCTGAATCTAAACATGTACTTAGATTTTTGATTATGGGCCCAGTTTTCAAGTTGGTTCAAATCAGGATCCAAAATTATTATATTAAGTATTGTGCAATAGCAAGAAATTTTCAATTGCACAGTATTCAGCAATAGCAAGAAATCTTCAACCACAGTATTGTGCAATAGCAAGAAATTTTCAATTGCACAGTATTGCACAATAGCAAGAAATCTTCAATTGCACAGTATTGTGCAATAGCAAATATTTTCAATTGCACAGTATTGCGCAATAGCAAGAAATATCTAATTGCACAATATTGTGCAATAGTAAGAAATATCTAATTGCACAATATTGCGCAAAAGCAAGAAATTTTCAATTGGAGTTATCTTTCTTTGTCCAGAATAGTAGTTGAATCAACTTAAATCCTTGTTTTTTGTTTTATACAATATACAATGTATATTCACTTTTACTACCCAAGGCCGTAGCTACCCTTGAGGCAAGTGAGGCAATTGCCTCACTAAAATTTCGACACTGATTATTTTTTTTATACATATATATATATATATATCAATATAATAGTCATTTGTTGTTCTGTCTCAACCTTAATTTCTACAACTTGTCATCATTCCTTTTAAACTATTTTTCCTGGATATAACTCAGCATCTCAACGGGTGATGTTTCTCGATAACATTAACCTAGTAATGATAATCATCATGGGTCTCTAGTTAAATGCAGGCTCTTGCAGAAAAAAGGAAAAGCGACACTGAAGGTAAAGAAGGAATAATTCTAGTAAACTATTTTTTTTGTGAACAGAGTCTGAATATTGCATATAACTGCATTAGAACAATCCAAAAACGATAAGTAGACTGACAAATCAAGTACTGGTCTTCGGAAGGGGGCAGTCCTGTCTGCGTATTCATTCCTCCGTTTAACCAACTTTTGACAAATCAAGTAATCGCAAGGGGGCAGTCCTGTCTGCGTATTCATTTCACGAACTTTAATCTTTCTCTTTACAGATAAATAGAATATAAATAATATGAAACATGCATGGATTAGTTTCTATCCATGTTTCTTTAACCTTAAAAATTGAAAGAATATCCCATATTCCAATTTGATATTATTGAGGAATGGTAGAACCTTTAACACAGGATTTTGTCTTTACTTATTCGGGACTACGAAATTTCGATTCTTTATAGTCGGGGTTTCGGAATCGGACACCCTATACCCCTAACCCCTAATTTTTTAGATTCTGGAACTAAAATACCACCAACTATTTCCAGAAATAATCTGAAATTATGGACCTACATGTAAACGTCAAAAACTCCATTCCAATTCCCCTGTACGCATATCATATATACTCTATAGATAGAATCATATACATTTATCTTATCTCATTTTATCCCTAGTTTGTCTACTCTTTGTCAGCATAAAAGCGAGTTTAATATTTTGTATCTGCGACTGTATGATGGTGCTTACAGGAAAGCTTAATTCCCTTTTGCAAACAAAACTGTTACTACCGATGCTGCTAACAAATTGCTGATGGAGAAGGAATTGGAAGAAGACATTGATCATTGTGTTGATGAGAATGTGCTTCCCTTAGAAACACAGACTGCCCTGAAACGACTGAAAACTTGGAAAAGAGCATGCATGCATGAGTGGCCGGAGAGATTGTGCGGGCTTGTCATGTTCATCGCGATAAGGATATCAGCAGACCAAATTATGATTCTGAAACTATTTGACTGAACCGGCCATAGAAAAATTTGGCAAACTCTACTGAATCGATGTTTGTTCTATGTTCTGGCAGCAGACTCAAACCAGTGATATTTGGATGATTATCTTACATATAAATTTAAATAAAGTTGTTAAAAATTTGGTGTTAGTAAAAGTCTTAAAATATAAAAAAAATTATATGAAGTGTCCAAATTCAAAACCGTTATCAAACTCTCTAAAAATGCCTAGAATGCAGGATTTTGCACCATTCATTTTATACCCTCCAAAAAAAATTTTCGCCTCGCTTCGCTCGGCTCAATAATTTGGCCTCACTAAAATAAGATGCCTAGCTACGGCCTTGCTACCAACTGATAAATTAAAACAATCTTTACCATTCAGTGATAACAAGCACTTTATTTTACATTTTAATATTTTATGGTGTATTTAAATGAGTAGTTATTGTTGCCAACTCCATTAGAAATTTGAATTGAGATCAGTTTTGGAAAAAGGGAAAGGGGGATGTGAAAAAAATGGAGGGGGGGGGGTTACATTTTTCTCATTTCAGATTTCATAAATAAAAACAAAATTTCTTCAAACATTTTTTTGAGAGGATTAATATGGAACAGCATAGTGAATTGCTCAAAGGCCAAAAAAATATATTAAGTTCATTAGACCACATTCATTCTGTGTCAGAAACCTATGCTGTGTCAACTATTTAATCACAATCTAAATTTAGAGCTGCATCCAGCTTGAATGTTGTGTCCATACTTGCCCCAACCGTTCAGGGTTCAACCTCTGCGGCCGTATAAAGCTGCGCCCTGCGGAGCATCTAGTTATTACTGCTATACATTTGAACTCGTTGTGTGTAAGTTATTACAGATTCCTTTAAACTTTAGAAGTGACTTAGTCGGTGACATTTTACTGTATAGCGTCTCAAGAAAACAGTATATATAGTAAACGTATATGTTTTATTTAAAAGAATGACTTTAACAAAAAATTAAAGTTTTAGTTTTTGCATGCACGATAAAACTACTTTTTACATGCATTACAATCAAAGAACGCAGAATTCCTTTGATGATCTCGTTTAATGTTTATACAACTACAAATTATAGTAATCATTCATTATAAATAGCTTATTTGTATTTTACTTCTTTGTACCTTATTCAATTTAGAATATTTATGATGATGAACTAAAGAATGTAATCGAAATATGTGAATGAAAAATGAACGTTGAAACTTGTCAACTTGGCATCTTTTTTTTATAGACGAGTTTGTGTTGTCCTGAAAAACTTGGAAGCAAATTAAAGAAGTCTATTCAGCAGCAACGAATGCAGATTTGTACAGTGAATAGAGCTTAATAATTGTTAACGAAATTTAGCTTAGTTGGGGTGACAATTTTTCTCAAAATATAAGTTGCATAAAAAAGCAATTTCGTGCGCTCAAGAAATCTGAATCGAAATAAATGTCGGACGCTTTATTAACTGCATGATCAAATTGAAAAATATGAATGGAACCGCCTTTCTATCCGCATTTATGAGAATTTTTTAATCATGATTGCACTTATCAAAAGAAATGGGGAATAGATCGACCATTGGATCGACTACTACACTCTTTGCTAGACATGCATCTATGCCATATTTGTGTTAACTTTGTGGAATACACAGTGATGGGAACTTATACAAATATTTCCCCTTACCTTTTATGTAACACGGATATATTGCTATTCACAAGGGTTTTATTTGAATTGACTAACCACAAACCAACATGCACAATCGTCCATTTATTGGGGATATGGTTAATATCCATAATCTATCTTTGTAGATATTTACCAGTAGTAATTGTAGATTAAAAAAAAATATGCCTAAATCAACAGGGGTTGGTTAGGTTAAATAAGTACTAGTTAATGATATGCCTTTGTATCTTTTTCATCACTTTATCAATCGAATTTCATAACATCTATAATATGTATTAAAGCCATAGCATATATTAATGCACTCTTCACAACGAATTTGCACAAAAAAAAAATGTTAACGAGGAAAGCATTAAATATTGAAATATAAACTAAAACATCTTTATAAAATATGTCAAAGAAACTAAGTGTGTGTATGTTAGATCTATTTCTATTTGTATCCATCTTATGAGTAACACCTTTTTCAATTGATTTTTATAGTTTGTTCTTATATTGTACCGTTACGCCATTGTCCCAGGTTAAGGGGAGGGTTGGCTCCTTGATACTAGTATAACCCTGTCACATTCAGTATGTGCCTGTCCGTAATCATCTGTTAAATGGTTGTTGGCGTTTGTTAGTGTGTAACATATATTTGTTTTTCGTTCTTTATTTTGTACAAAAATAAGCCGTTAGTTTTCTCGTTTGAATTGTTTTACATTTGTCATTTCTGATTCCTTTTATAGCTGAATATGCTCATTGTTGAATGTCGTACGATGGCATATAGTTGTTCATTACTGTGTCATTTTGGTCTTTTGTGGTGAGTTGTCTCACTAGCAACCATACATCATCATCTTATTTTTAGAACACATATAACATATTTACATGCAGCTAACTTTTTTTTTATGTAATTGAACGTGTGAACATATATACTAGAAGAAAATTAAACCACAATTAATTAATAGTAGTAAAATATTATAATACAAGAATAATTGTAACTTGTGACACATATAAATCATGAAAACCCACATAACATTTGAATATTTATTCAAGCAAATACCATGTACAACTATATAAGATTAATAGAAAAGAAGAGATTACCGACGAGACAACTATCCACCATGGAACTAATTGACGTAGAAGTTAGTAACTATAGGTCATAATGTCCGTTTCTTTTTTAAATCGTGAATTCAATCATATACGGCAATAGAATATTATAAAAAAAAAGGTATTCATACAAAAACACAAAAGAGAACAAACGCATTTAGACTGTAAAATAGGAAAATACCAAAATCAATAGCTTAAACACATTAAACGAATTGAAAACAAATGACATATTCCTGATTAAGTACAGACATTTCCTCATGTAGAATGGTGTATTAAAACTGGCTTAACAGCTAGCTGGACATATCACTTGTATGGCAGTGGTATACTAATTCATTATATTGACAACAATGTGTCGGCAAAACGAACAGGCATAATAGGTAAAATGGTCAAATGTTGGGGAACCCCAGCCAACATAGTGTTATAATCTTAATCTTTATAAAACATATAAAACTTTTTCAACAAAGAAAAACAAAATGACGTATAGATACCATATATAGACAAAGTACATAAGCAAAAAGAAAAAAAAAGAATAAAAAAAAATTGTCCATAGCACAATAGAACACTTGCGGGATGTATAATTAAATAATTCACGCCAAAAGTATATTAATACCAAAACTAGAGGCTCTTAAGAGCCTGTTTCGCTCACCTTGGTATCTGTGCATATTAAACAAAAGACACAGATCTATGGATTAATGACAAAATTGTTTTTTGGGGATGGTGATGTGTTTGTAGATCTTACTGAACATTCTTGCTACTTACAATGGTCTCTATCTGTAA
Source organism: Mytilus edulis (assembly GCF_963676685.1). Classification (NCBI taxonomy): domain Eukaryota; kingdom Metazoa; phylum Mollusca; class Bivalvia; order Mytilida; family Mytilidae; genus Mytilus; species Mytilus edulis. The sequence continues at coordinate 115,616,586 of NC_092344.1, read as the reverse complement.
TGAACTTGGCGCATTAGTTACAGAGGAAAATACTTTTTTAAAAATGTACAAAATGTTTGAAAACTGTTAAAATTTGACTGTAAAGGGCAATAACTCCTTAAGGGGTCAACTGACCATTTTGGTCATTTGACTTATTTGTAGATCTTACTTTGCTTAACATTATTGCTGTTTACAGTTTATCTCTATCTATAATAACATTCAAGATAATAACCAAAAAACAGCAAAATTTCCTTAAAAAAATTAGGGACAGCAACAAAACAACCGGTTGTCTGATTCATCTGAAAATTTCAGGGCATATAAACGCTTTGGTTTCAGAGTTATAAGCCAAAATCTACATTTTACCCATATGTTCTAATTTAAGCAATAGCGGCCATAATGATTGGTTGGCCGGGTCACCGCACACATTTTTAAACTAGATACCCCAATGATGATTGGGGCTAAGTATGGTTAAATTTGGCCCAATAGTTTCAGAGAAGATTTTTATAAAAGATAACAAAAATGTACGAAAATTGGTAAAACATGACTAAAGGGCAATAACTCCTTAACGGGTCAACCGACCATTTTGGTCATGATTTGACTTATTTGTAGATCTTACTTTGCTGAACATTATTGCTGTTAACAGTTTATCTCTAACTATACTAATATTCAAGATAATAACCAAAAAACGGCAAAATTTCCTTAAAATTGCCAATTCAGGGACAGTATCCCAACAACCGGTTGTCTGATTTGTCTGAAAATTTCAGGGCAGATAAATGTTGACTTGATAAACAATTAATTCCCTGTCAGATTTGCTCTAAATGCTTCGGTTTCAGAGTTATAAGCCAAAATCTACATTTTACCCCTTTGTTCTATTATTAGCCATGGCGGCCATCTTGGTTTGTTGGCATGTAGTATCTGTACGTTATACCTTGCAACAACAGAGTGAGTGTATATTGTCAAGGCGTGAATCCATCATACTTTCATTTCCAAATGACAGTCAAACATTCTCATTCTCAATATTCGTTATTTATTTGCCACTGGGCGTCCACGTAGCATCAATCAATCAATCAAGTTATTAATACATAATCAATTAATCAATCAATCAATCAATTAATCGTCTTTTTTAAAACAGATCTGAGGAGGAAAGCTTACAAATGTGACATAACATCTATGTCGTCTGTCAACTAAGTACCGAACGTGACAAATTCCCGAATACTGAGTATGACTCTTTTGCAGAGTGTGAATTAACAATGCTATAAGACAGATTTCGGTATTTATAATTCAAACATCAAAATATTTAGTGATGATGTTTCTTTTGTGGGTTTTGTTGGATATTGTGTTATGTCTGATTCTGTATTTTCGGTACATTTCACATATGTCTTGTTTGTCAGTATAGTCGAATTTATTTCCATTTTCGATGGATAAAGTATTGTGTTAGTTCTAATAATTATGACGTCGTCACATCATAAATTTAAAATAGCCTTTCTATATCGCCATTACAATGATAATTGTTTGGATTAGTATTATGAAATAATTGTATCAATTTCAAATTATATATACATGTACGTTACTGTTTGTGCTGTCCAGTGCTGTGGTTAATGGAAGATGTTCGTTGTTAGTCTGCGGATTACATGTTGTAATGTACTATTTTATCATTTATTTGTGCGTATTGTTCTATCCACCATTTTCTACATTTGAAAATGCCAGTACCAAGTCAGGAATATGACAGTTGTTGTCCCTTCGTCTGATGTGTTTTATTATTTGATTTTGCCATTTGATTACGGACTTTCCGCTTTGAATTTTCCTCGGAGTTCAGTATTTTTTGTGAATTTACTTTTTTTTTGTTTGATTGTGCTGTATTCCTGTCGCGTAGTGTTATCATTTTAGCAATATTTTATTTAACATTGCCACATATACTAGCCATAAAACTTGGTTCAGCCCGCAATTATTTTCTTCAATTGTCCTGTTTTAAGTCTTGAATGTGGCAGTTGTTATCAAATAAAACCTTTCTATGTATGTTGGCGTTTGTTTTTGTTGTATTTCAGTGTTTCTGTTGTCCCGTTGTTTTCCTCTTATAGTTGATGTGTTTCTCTTGGTTTTGTTTATAACCCGGCTTTGTTATTATCTCAATCGATTGATGAATTTTGAACAGCGGTAAACTACTGTTGTCTTTATTTATAGATGTTATATTAATTATAATTATGATTAATAGGATGAGTGGTCAATCGTCTGATGAAGTGTCAACAGTTAACAGTTGTACGATATCATTCCGAAATGAAGAACGAGATAAATCTAAAGGACTTCTACCAGCCTCGGTAAGTAAAGTCCTGTCAGCTTCATACTTTAATAATACTTCCACAACTTCTCTATGTCCTTCCTTTGAAGCAATGTGTAGTGGAGTCCATTTCCGAACATCACTTTGATGTACATCAGCTATATTCCTTGATAACAATAGTTCTGCCACACTTGCATGTCCTTTCATGCATGCAATAAATAAAGGTGAACGGTTTTTATCATCACATTTCATTGTTTCAGCATTATATTGTATTAATACTTCAACAATATCTGCATGTCCTTCGTAACATGCTACTTGAAAGGGAGACCAGTTATCCTCGTCAGTTAGTGAATGGTTTGCTTTGTTTTCAAGGAGTAATTTAGCAATATCTGAGTACCCATTCTCACATGCTATTAACAAAGCAGATCGACCATCTCCGTCTAAACGATCGACTTCACAATTATGACTTAATAAAGTTGACATAATTTCAGTAAAACCATTTTCACAGACTATGTGAATAGGACATTTACCGTTCATGTCACAAATGTTTATGTAAAAATTTCGCTCTAACAACATTTGTGCTATAGAATCGTAACCACCTTCACAAGCTGCTATCAAAGGAGACCATTCCGAATAATTAAACGAAAGAACATAATATTCGTCCATGCGTTCCAGTAAAAGTTTTACAATAGAAGTTTGACCAGTTTTACAAGCTACGTATAAAGGAGACTGCTTTCTCTTATCGCATGTAAAAATATCGCACCCGTTTTCTATCAAAAGCTGAATTATTTCACTATATTTTCCTTCAACTGCAAGGAAAAGTGGTGTTCGCCCATATAAACGATCTAAACTATTAATATCTGCGTTTCTGTCCACCAAAATTGCAACTGTATTTGTATGACCCCATTTACAAGCTACGTGTATTGGTGATGACCCATCAGAGTTACATAATGAAATATTGGCTTTATGATCAAGAAGAATTTTCACCACTTCGGAAAAGCCGTTTTCGCAAGCAACAAATAGCGGTGTTTTGTCTTTTTCGTCTCTTTGGTTAATATCGGAGCCATAATCAAGCAGTAATTTTACTAATTGCGGATGCCCCCTTTCACAAGCTACAAACAATGGCGAATGGCCATCAGTATTGCACTGATACATACTAGAACCATTTTCCAACAACATCTTCACTATCACGAAATGTCCAAATTCGCATGCAACATGAAGCGGTGTTTTAAAGTAGCACGTGTCTGATTTGGAGATATCTGACACCTTAAGCAATAGTTTAACTATTTCTGAGTTACCTTCATAGCAAGCCACATAAAAAGGAGATCGCTCCCAGACGTCGCATAAAGATGGATTGCAGTTGTTTAATAAGAGTGTTTCTACAGTAGAAGGATGACCATGTGAAGCGGCAAGAAACAATGCAGTTCTACGAAATTTGTCATAAACGTTGACATTACATCCAAAGTTGATTAACATTTGAACAACATCTTCGTGGCCTTGTGTAGAAGACACTAGAAGCGGCAGTGGAAAGTCTTGATCATCTACCGGATATATTTGATTGCTATTTGGTTTATTTCTTCCAGGCCTTTGCACTCCCATGTTATAGCTTTCTGTGTCTTCCCCAAAAGACGGGTGTTCACTATCCTCAACGGAAGATGAATGATCACTTTGTTCACCGAAAGATGAGTAGTCACTTTCTTCACCGGAAAACGAGTGGTCACTTTCTTCAGCAGAGAGTGAAATAAAATCTTCTGTCTGTTTTCTGCTTTCTATTAAACGTAGCTGAAGTTCGTCCATTTTCTTCAATATGCTTCGTATAATACGTTTATTGTTTAGCATGAATGCAATAAGTTTATCTCTATACTTTTGATTCTGAAGTTGTCTATTTTGAAATGAACTGTATATATGGCCACATTCTAGATCTTTCAATAATCGTTGGAAATACCTATCTTCGTGTTTTTGCGGTATTCTAATGACAGTTTCATCAAAGTCTGATTTAATAGACTCTAACTGATATCGATCGCCAATAAATATAGAATCTGTATATTCAATAAAACATTCTATAATGTCTTGTCCACAAATTACCACTGCGACATCATACACTTTATCATGCACAATGTAATAATTTCTATTAAGTTTCTTTATATATGTATTCTCAAGTCTATCCAGTTGCTGCTGTAGTTCTTTTCTTTTAATTCTGAAGTCTATTCCAAATTCTGTACAAATCGCATGTAATTTATTTTCATGGTCACTGTCTCTCTCAAACCAACTTTCATGCAAATTCCCATTAAACAATAAACATAAAACAAATGCACAATACTGGATTCTGCTTGGATCTTCCTTCATTTCGACTATGTTTTGTTTAAAAATGTCAACAGGGTTTTGAAAAAACTCTCCAATACTTGGTTTCTTATTCTTTGCATACCATTTGCAAAGCAGTGGAAAGAATTGATACAGGTTCAATACATCCGCAATTTCCTTTATTTCCGAGTTGTTAAGGTATCTTTTTGCAATCATCAAACGTTCCTTTTCGAGCAAACACAGTTTTTCTGAATGCAGATTACATTCGTTCGATACGAATATTTTAAGTCGTTGGAGAAGAGTATCTTTCATTATATGCATACGACATGATAAAAGAACTTTAGTATTACCCATATATAACATTTTTTCAATAACTTCTAAATTTGCATACCAACTTTCAACTAGTGGTGCATTTACTGCAATCGTACCAAATGTATTGTCTAAAACAAATACTTGCCGTCTGCTAGAACTAAAATATTGTTTAAAATCGCCCGGTTCACAAACAATTGGTATTATTTCGTATGCCAGTGTTTTCTGTAGAAAAATGGCTACACGGTGAATGATTGACGATTTCCCACTTCCAGGACAGCCAGTGACTGCTATGCATTTACAGCTGTCGCTAATGATAGTGTCGAGAACATATTGAGCCGCTCTTGTAAGAACAAAGTCTTTTTCATCCTCTTGCCATTCCACTAAATAGGTTTCAAATAAATCTACAAAAGTAAGGACATTTTCATGTAAGAATAACAATAAACCTAATACATTAACAATATGTGACTTCGTCAATTTCTGTGACTATATGTATATAAAAATAATATGTGAAGGCAGTTATCTCTGTACCGGAAACTAATCGTTATTGCAAATATTTGTTCAAGATTTAATACTGATTTTGTAAATGTATCTTTCAAGTAAAACGGTTCATATTGAAATAAAATGCTTTCCCGTAAATATCTCATATACATTTCATTAGTCCTTTGTTTACTTATGTTACCTTTTTTAACATCGGACTCGGACATCTTTTAAAAACTAAGTTCTTCTGCGTTTATTGTTGTGTGTTTATTCCACATTGGCTAGATGTATAGGGAAGGGATACGATCTCATAAAAATGTTTAATCTGGCTGCATTTTTGGAACCTCCAGTCTTTGTTAGTCTTGCACATTTTAAAATTTTGGTTCGTTTAGAAGTTTTGGAGTTTAGTGTTGCGTCAATTTAGTCGAACTACTGAAGGTATGCATCATTGTTTAGGGGTCAGCAGAAATTTAGTCCGCCTTCGGATGCGGGATCTTTTGCTGTGTTAAAGACTCATTGGTGGCATTGGTCTGTTTTCTGATCCTTGGTTTGGTTGTTGTCGATTTGACACATTGACCGTTTCTATTCGCTATTCCATTGCTATTCTTGTTAGTGTGAAAATGTATTTACCCATTATGTCTTTGGAAATGACATCTTTCTCGCATAGCTTGTTAGGTTTAAGTGAAGAAAGTAGCATTTCTTCAAGTCTAGCAAGCCGCTCTGCAAAATATTTATTTTCTTCTTCTAACTTAGATATCGTATTGCCTGAAGTAGAACGTATTAATCTATTACACTTTTAAACAAGATTATACATGTACGACAGCTAAATTGTCAATGGTCATCATTTAAAATGGCATCCCTTGGAATAGCAATCACATGTCCATACTTTATATAATATCTATCGACCTTTTGCTTATGGATCATAATCCACTAAAATTTTGTATATAAGTCAACTGCTAATGGTGATTCAACGAACGTTTTAATGTAAAAACGCGACAGTAACCAATCCTCATGAATTTCAGTACACAGACACGAATAGCATGCTGAACATTGATAGTTATAACATACAAATCTTAGTACCTATGTTAATGTTAATTATTTAAACAAAAATACATGAAATACGAAAAACAACTGAATTACGGTGACCTATAGTTGTTAATGTCTGTGTCATTTTGGTCTTTTGTGGATAGTTGTCTCATTGGCAATCATACCACATTTTCTTTTTTATACGTTGTATTAAAATATATATATCCGCTTACTCAGTCCCAATGAATACAATAAGAACTTTGTGTACGATTGTAATAAAAATCAAAGCGCTGTAAGCGCTGAAGGCAGTTAACCAAAAACCAAGGCAACCGTAATTATGAAAACTGTGGCAATGTTGCCTCAACATTAAACATTCATATAAAGTACATTCATGTTTATCTAATGATTTATTTATTAAGGCAAATAATTTATATGTTATCAAGGTTTCAAAAGCAATGCATATATCAATGTATATTTTTTTATGGTGAGTCTGCAGTGGTACAAGTTCCCAATGATTGCAGTTGTTCTACTTGGTAGTTAACCTTGGTTTTATTTGACTGCTAGAAGTTCAAGTTGACTTAGTATGAACATGTAATAGTATGAATGGACTGGTTTCCCTGGAAAGAAAACTGAGTTTGTGTTCTATAGTACAAAAGTTATGAGACACGAATCAGACAAATGTTCACTACAACAGGGATCAAAGGTGAGGTCTGACTGACCTGCCCATAGTAAATGTATTTTAAAATGATTTATTATTTTGTCCCATACATATGAATATGTATAATTTAGGGGTGGGGATCTCAACGGTTTTCAATTCTCAAACAGGATGGGGTAGGCAGAGGATTTAGGGGGGCAGGGGGCCTGCCCCCCCCCCTTTTTGGGAAAAAACTTGGTTGCTTATATAGGGAATCACTGAAGCGTGACTGGAGCGGGCCCCCACTTATGAAAATTTCTGGATCCGCCACTTGGGGTAGGGTGACCCTAGGGACTTCCCCTACATTTCATTTTATTTGTTATATTGTCCCATACATGAATATATATGGTTTAGGGATGGGGATCTCATTGGTTTCCAACTTCTCAAACAGGAGGGGTAGGGTGACCCCAGGGACTCCATCTATATTTCATTTAATTAGTTATATTGGCTCATACATGAATATATATTGTTTTGGTGTGGGGATCTCAACCGTTTCCAAGTTCTCAAACAGGAGGGTTGGGGTGACCACAGGGACTTCCCCTATATTTTATTTGATTTGTTATATTGTCCCATACATGAGAATATATGGTTTAGGGGTAAGGATCTTGACCATTTCCAAGTTCTCTAACAGAAGGGTGTACAGTGACCTCAGGGACCCCCCTATCTTTCATTTGAATTGTTATCTTGTCCCGTCCATGAATATATTATATGGTTAAAAGGTGGCGATCTCAACGGGTTTCAAATTCTCAAACAGGAGGGGGTGGGGTGACCCAAGGGACTCCCCCTATATTTCATCTGATTTGTTATATTGTCCCATACATGAATATATATGGTTTAGGGGTGGGGATCTGGACCATTTTTAAATTCTAAAACAGGAAGGGTGGGGTGACCCCCAGCGACTCTTCCTATATTTCATTTGATTTTTCATATTGTCACAAACATGAATATATATGGTTAAGGGGTGTGGATCTCGACCATTTCCAAGTTCTCAAACAGGAGGGGGTGGGGTAACTCCAGGGACTCCCCCTATATTTCATTTTATTTATTATATTGTCCCATACTTGAATATATGCAGGGGCGGAGTCAGGGGGGGGGGGGTGTTGCGGGCTTGCACCCCCCTTAAATTTGCAAAGCATGGGTTGTTCTCAGCTTAATAAAGACTATTCCAATAATTTTACCTCAAATTTTTTTAGCCTCGCTCTGCTCGGCGAAAATTTAAGTTTGTGCCCCTCCTAGGCTAAAATCCTGGATCTGCCCCTCATATGGTTTAGGGGTGGGGAGCTCAATCGTTTCCAAGTTATCAAACATGAGGGGGAAGAGTGGCCCAAAGAATGCCACCTATATATCATATGATTTAAATTTATTACATTTAGGTATATATAATATAGTTGCATTATTTGTGAAAATAAAGAAACTTTCAGCTACTTTAATTGACCCTTCAATATTGAGAAAAACAAATAACCCTTCGAAATTGCAGTAATATCATATGTTTACACTGTAAAAGCATCTCATATGCATTATCATCATTTATCACTGATAAAGAAAATTTAGACTGTGACCATGAACATGTATATTGTTAGATATACTGTTCCCAGCTGTCACATTGTATTGGATTTTTAAATTAAAATTTGTCAAAAAGTAATTTTGAGTTTCTGTTTAAAATATTTTTCTGCTTTTTCTTTCTTTTACATATATCTTTTGGTTTTCAATTCTAGTGTTTATATTCATTTACCATGCATAGATTTATGTTTTCACCTGCTTTGATTTATTTTGTAAATGATCGCCTAACCCGGAATTATCCTTATCCGCTTCCGGAATCGGTTCCGATATTGTAAAATTTTGTCTTCACGGCCGCCATTGTTATGTGTTTACAATGTTGTTTTTGTCAATCAGATACGATTTTACTCGAATTTATACAATATTTGTCGGCGATTTTCATAAAGCTAGCGGTTGAACAAAATGAACATCGCTGTCATGAATAATAATGATAAAAATAAGTGTTTAGCTCGTTTAATTGGAGACTTTGGTGACTTGTATGGAAGGTTTGCAAAGTAATTTCTTATTTTCTTTCAAGTGGAAGGTGACTACGTCGTTCGTAGCTAGAAACCAACTATCCTAGTCGAAATTCCGCTTGCAAAGTGGAAGGTCGCGGACCTCGGACCACCACTAATTTGCACACCTGCCTCCAAATTGAAAAGCTACGAAAATGTCTTTTTCTATAAATTAGAAATTGCCGCCAACAGCGTGAACAGTTGACTTATTATATAATAGACTACTGACGTAATTGTACTACGTATTGATGACAAACAATATCCCTACGACTTTTGACATTTGGGAAATCTATACTACATGTCTTAAGAGATTTTCGGCAATTAAATATTTCATACAATTGTTCTTTGACATCTCAGCTAAAAGCACAAGTCATAATGAACTACACAAGGATTCTTAATAAGCACTACTTCCTATGTGTAACTTCAAAACTTTTGGATAAATCGACGATCATTTAAGGTTTTTCTGGTCATATTTTTTGTAATCCAGAATAAAAAGTATTAAAAAAGTGTTCAATTAGTTATATATAACATAGAAGCGAGCTAGATAATAACAATGGCAAGTATTTCAGCATTTATTGGGTAGAACACAAATCTAGGGCGCTCCCATAATGCAGCTTAACTGCATAAAAACCAGGGTTGTGTTATCATGTGAGCAGATGTTCAACATTGATTTGAACTTTCACCTTGTGCTATGTCATGTTCTTTAATCTTCATACCTTTGATAAAATTAAGCACATTTACCGTTACATGTTGCAAGTGATTAGAATCATTTATAGTGTAAACTTTTTTTCATTTTATGACTTCTAAACTTTTCTCTCACTTATACTGCTGAATGCAACATGCTTAGTGTCATAGCGAGAAATACCAAATTTCAAGTCTTTTATTTCATCCGGCCAGGGATCGAACCAACTGCATCGTGCTCTCGAGGCGATCATGATACTAACAGACCTTCGAGGCAGTTATCTTAATGAATTCTATCATTTTCATTGATATACAGTACAAATGACTATCTGATCAATTACAGTTTGACTATTGTGCATATATATCTTAAAGTCTTAATTGTTCACCTTTCATTTTAAGATCTTCTACCTCTATTCGAACTCTGCCAACTTCATCTTTTATATCTTCTTCGTTTTTAACCAAATCCGTGATTGTTTTTATAAATTGTTCTTCTGATTTCTGGTCCATGCAACAAGTTTCAAGCTGTTCAAATTTGAATAAAAAATGACCATGTGGTTTGCCTAAATAATTTTCTAGTCGCTTTGTTAAACCTTTAAAGATTGAAAAGTACTCCGCAAGATCTTTATCAGTGACTTTGGTTTCTCCTTTGTGTAAAATTTCGTTCCTCAGTCGTCTTATTCTTTCGACATCATCGCCTATAGTCAATTCATGAACCATGGGATCCTGGGGATGATCCCAACCACGTGTCGGACATGGCACAAGGTTAAGATTTCGTATAATTTTATATAGAAGTTGTATGTCAAATTTAGAGTATCCATCAGTAGCAACATTGGTTATACGTTGCCATTCAACTGGTCTAAGTATACGATCAGCAAAATATTTATTGGCGTGACAATCTTTGAAAAGCATAACAGGTGGTTCCATTAACAATAAAAGTTCGCGTAACACTTCAGGAAGTAGTTCTTGGGCTGCATGTCCAAGTCTTGCATAGTTTGTGATATAGTTTTCATTTAACGCTGATGAAGTAGCCATTTTTCAGTTTCCCGACATTACGTGTCTGTACCAACACTGCACTGGGATTTTACATCACTAAATCTGTAGGCTGTAATCTATAAAACAAAGCAATAAAATTGAGAATGGAAATGGGGAATGTGTCAAAGAGACAACAACCCGACCATAGAAAAAACAACAGCAGAAGGTCATCAACAGGTCTTCAATGTAGCGAGAAACACGAATTATGGAAAAATACAAAGTGTTTCCGCAATTTTTTAACCCTACTGATCTTAGGTGTTTTCGAGCAATCTTGTATACAAGAGTATATACAACGTTAATAACTTGCTTTCATAAAATCTTTTAAACATTCTATTCAACGATGGTAGGACTCATTGTTCTTACAATAGAAGACAATTTACAAATATTTTTGGGGAAATCTAGATCCAAAACAGAAGTGTGTAATAAGAAACAGAGAAAAAGAAGGATGTTTTTTATCAACTAATTGGTGTTTGTTTGCGTTCAGTAGCAAATGTTTAGGACGAGACAAAATATATAAGAAATTGGCAAAAGAGTGACCAGGATAAAGGACAGGGAGTTCGACTGCACCTTGAAATGAAGTATGTTGGATTGGGAGAGATCCAACAGGCCTCCTACCAAATAAAGAATTCTTAAAACATACAGAGAACGTGGTACTTTCCTTAGGCATCAGATTTGATATTGAGAAAAAAACTGGTATGCGCTGTTATACATTCTGCACAGCCAAACGGATTCCTCTCTTTAACAGATATATCTTTCACCATGAAAGGCCGTGTTTGGTTGTGGTGCCACTATTTGAGTATCTTCATCTTAATTGTCTCAAGAGAATTCGCTTGGGTTATTACAATATAATGAAGTAAGGAGACAGAAGGTTACCGATATTAAAATATATATCGATATATGTGCACGACATAAATCAGGACAAATGAGATGGAAAAACTGCCATCCAAATATTTAATGAAATAACAAAGCTAAAGTTGGAATTTTAAGCAAGAATTATTTCTTTCAATTGTCTTATCTCTTCATTAAGATGCCAGCGTCAAAATTAGGTAATTATCATATATAAACTGTTTTGTTGTTCAATACTTACAATGGCTTAATTTTTTGAGAAAATTTCATTCTATAAAATAACAATCTAACGAAAATTAGTTCTCGTTGTCGATATTTCACGCGCGGGAGCCGTATAAACAACGAGGAGCAAGTGCGGAAAACAAATTTTAATTAGATTGATAACATAATTTCAAGGATTTTTTTAGAATGCCTTCTCGTTTATCTAATCATTTTGTAAAATGTCTTTCACGTTTTTCAAAACAATTCTGGCAGGGGGTTTAGGGAATACCTAAAGATATTGGGCAATATTATTTTAAAAAGTACATGGACGAGAAGTATGATATGGAAAAGAACACAATCAACACTGGAAAATAACCTTGAATGTAAATATAGAAAATCGATTGAAAATACAGAGAAAATATAAAATGACTAAATTCACCAAGTGCATTGCTGTGAAAAACTATTCAGACATAAAGTGACTAGCGAGTCGATTATATATATTAATATATATAATATCCAAGCTATTCTGGATTGTTTAAACGGGAAACAGTCCGAGAATCTATCTACTCACTGTGATAAATACTGTTATCTAACATGTCTGCCATCTACTGGATTCTAACGTTTACTTCCTTTAAAACTATTTTTAGATGACCCTGATTAAATCGCAAAAACTTATGTACTGTTCTTAGATTTTCGATCTATGACTTTGTACGTTTATGATATGAACTCGGCAAAAAAAAAAAGAAAAGGCAGGCATGTTTTCCCACTCTTCTGCGTGTGGACTTAAATAGATGTTATAGTGTTGGCTAAACTAACACACATGAATGCCATACAGGATTTACATAATGCAGGCATATATTCACAGGCACTTAATCCAGTGCTTGTGCATATATGAGATAATTACAAATTTTTCGGTGTCCGCTAAATCAATATCTAATGTGATCACTATAACGCCAAAGAAAAGATTATAATAAGTATCATGAAACTCATCAAAACAGTTCTGAGTCATGAAATCCATATAGTTACCATTGGTTTATGGTACCGGTTATTGTACTGCTTAAACATCATCTCTATCTGTTTGTAACAATGATTATGTGTGGCTGCAAGGCACGGGCGATTGCGACACTAATTAACTCATCTTTAAAACGAGGTCAAGGTTAGACAATGCCTATCTCATAAACAACCGCTTTACAATTTGTGTTTACCAAGTAAGTATAAGAGATATTTAGGTTATTTAAAAGTTGTTAGTGCTAGGGGTCCTACTAAAATGCGCCCGGGAGCGCCCGGGGAAAAGAAAAAAGCGCCCGGAGAAGAAAATATAGCGCCCGGGGAACAGAAAAAGCGCCCGGGAAAATAAATAGATATTTTATTGGCATGAGACAACTTTGTTAAGTTACGGACATTGTTTTTTTGTTGTTTTTTTTAGACAATTAAGTAATTTGCAAATTCAGATAATAGACATTTGTAATAAAGCACAAAACCAATATGAATATTTCAAATTTAACAATAGTATATGAATACTATTTCGAAAGACTGATAATGGATCACAGTTTATGCGGAAGATTTATAACATGTAAGACATCAAAAGACATGTTTTTCAAAAACGCTATCAAAATGAAAAATGTATAAGACAACTCTTTCACAGTTTTAGTTTTATAAAAAGATATAATAAATTTATCTCAGCATCTGTATAAAAAAGTGTTCACCATGCAGTTGCGAAAATATTAGACATCAGGCACCGATTAGTTTTAGTAACAAAATATACATTTTGATTGAGGACAATGTCTTTCATGATTCTTCTATATACTCTTATTTATATCTATTTACTTACTTATATACAATTTTGAAATCTAAAATGTAAAAGTACAACAACACTTCAGATGTAACATCGTACATATCCCTATTTATATTCAGGACAAAACTGATTAACAAGCATTGATTAGTTATTTTTTAAGGAAAAAAAATATTGTTATAAAATATTATTTTTTTTTCTCCCGGGCGCTAATTTTCTTCTCCGGGCGCTAATTTTCCTTCTCCGGGCGCTTTTTCTTATCCCCGGGCGCTTTTTCCTTTCCCGGGCGCTCCCGGGCGCTTTTTAGTAGGACCGAGTGCTAGTGTCTAGAAAAAAATTACCAAATAACTTCCAAATATGACTTTTGTCATGTGGCAAATATATAACTAGGGAATTACCATATTCGGTCTTCTCAACAAACTAATCTTGCCTGAGGCCCTCGCATATAAATTGTCGAATGTCAAACGATAACCTAGCAGTTATTGTTCACATCTTAGTTGTCTCATTATTAATTAGGGTCTCAGTGCAGGTGTGTTTGATTCCGATCCTAATTGAATTGCTAGTTTTTCCTGTCGAATATCAGTGGTTATTTCTGGCTTATTTCTCTGATAAAAACATGACCACCCTGGTATTTTCAATAGTGCTAAAAGTGGTTTTAAACACCAACAATCAATCAATCATTTGTGATCATTCCAGATCCTTACTTGTATATAGAGGCTTATGTTGCTTACATAGCAATATTATGCCATAAACTCATCATAGATACCAGAATAACAAATTTGTACGCCAGACGTGCGTTTCGTGTTCACAAGACTCATCAGTGTGGCTCAAATAAAAATAAAAAGGCCAAACAAAGTACGAAGTTGAAGAGCATTGATGACCCAAAATCCCTTAAGATTTTGTTAAATACAGCTAAGATAGTATATTTGTGCTGAACACTGGGCTGGTGATACCCTCGGGACAAAACTCTGCACCAGCATTGGCACTGTCCCAGTGATTGTAAATAATCTAGTCATAGATACATAGATACCAGTATACAAATTTGACATGCATTATAATCTGGTATTCAATCCTATTTATCAAGCACTCGTTCCCCTTACGCAATTATTACAGTACAATAAAAATGGTAGACCTCTTCTTTCTGAGACTCCTTTGTCACAATAAGATTTTCCGTTTATATCAAATATTCAAAATATTGAGACACATACAATTCAATGCAACGATTCTTAAAAATACAAATAATAATTCATAGCAACTAGTCTTATACCTTCCCATAACAATCTCTTGCAACAACTCTTTGAAGACTCATAACAATTCAGTACTTTCGACTCTTAAAAAATTATACACATAACATTTGACAACTATTAGCATATCGAAATGCACTATTGTATTGTTTATTTTTATATTTCTCTGTCCTGAATGTTCTTGCATGTATTTGTACTGTAGTCCTGTCATATATTGTTGTCATTTTAGTGTTATATTAAACATTGACATAAAAGCGCGAGGTTTCGCTTGCCACAAAACCAGGTTCAACCCACTATTTTTTTTCTTAAAATGTCCTGTAACAAGTCTGGAAAATGGCAGTCGTTATCTTACAGTTCGTTTCTGTGTGTATTACATTGTCGTTTGGTTGTTGTTGCATTTGTTGATTGATGTGTTTCCCTCGGTGTTAGCTTGTAACCCGGATTTGTTTCTCTCAATCGATTTATGACTTTCGAACAGCGGTATTCTACTGTTGCCTTTATATAACACTTCATTGAAACAACTCTTTTATGACCATTTATCAATTCATTGCAATAATTCTTATAAGACCATTTATCAATTCATTGCAATAATTCTTATAAGACCAGAAAACAATTTGTTACAACAACTATGAATACTACACCGCAACTAATTGCAAGAACATAGCAATTATTTGCAACAGTTTAATTAATGATCAAATAACAAAGCATTGCAACATAAACGCAACAGTAGTATACCGCTGTTTCGTAATTCATAAATCGAGTGAGAAAAAAAAATTGTAAGGGTTCTACGGAACCCAGTGTCTCGCCTACTCTTTCTGTTAATCGCAGGCTCAACAAAAATGAGGAAATAAATCAATAAAATATTCCTGTTGATATTATCTTTAAATTGTAAGAAGCTTCTGTCCAAGTTTGGTAAAAATCCAGGATAGTTTATGAATATAATACTGTTTAAAAACTTTTAACTGCAGAATAAATGTAATGTCAACTGGAAGAAAAATAAATTTCCTTCTAGATACTAGCTTTTGATCATAAACAAGCTTCTGTCCAAGTTTGGTACAAATCCAAAATAGTATAAGAAAGCTAAATTTTAAAAAGCTTAACTACAGAGTGAATGTGTTGTTTCCTGGCAGAAAATCTAAGTCCATTTAAAAGTAAAATACGAAAAAATGGAATTTTATTTTTACAAAATTTCCTTCTAGATACTAGCTTTTGATCATTAACAAGCTTCTGTCAAAGTTTGGTACAAATCCAAAATAGTATAAGAAAGTTATTTAAATTTTAAAAAGTTTAACCACAGAGTGAATGTGTTGTTTCCTGGCAGAAAATCTAATATAAAAAAGAAGATGTGGTATGATTGCCAATGAGACAACTATCCACAAAAGACCAAAATGACACAGACACCAACAACTATAGGTCACCGTACGGCCTTCAACAATGAGCAAAGCCCATACCGCATAGTCAGCTATAAAAGGCCCCGATAAGACAATGTAAAACAATTCAAACGAGAAAACTAACCTTATTTATGTAAAACAAGAGTGCACACGCTGAAATGTCTCGCCTTCTATACTAATCATTGATATTATGTTGATAGTCCTAAGTATAAAGTTAAGCTTTATAACAACTGTCACATAAACTTAACATTAACCAAGATAACTAAACAAAGACCAATGAACCTTGAAAATGAGGTCAAGGTCAGATGAACCATGCCAGACAGACATGTACATTTCGCAATGCTTCTATACAACATATATAGTTGACCTGTTACTTATAGTTTAAGAAAAATAGACCAAAACACAAAAACTTAACACAGTGCAATGAACCGTGAAAATGAGGTCACGGTCAAATAAAACCTGCACGACTGACATAAAGATCATAAAATATTTCCATACACCAAATATAGTTGACCTATAGCATATAGTATTAGATAAAAAGACCAAAACTCAAAAACTTAACATTGACCACTGAACCATGAAAATGAGGTCAAGGTCACATGACATCTGCCCGCTAGACATGTACACCTTACAATCATTCCATACAACAAATATAGTAGACCCTAGCATATAGGTAAAAAAGAGGCACACAGACAAAGCATATTAGCAACCAGATGCTCCGCAGGGCGTAGCTTTATACGACCGCAGAGGTTGAACCCTGAACGGTTAGGGCAAGTATGGACACAACATTCAAGCTGGATTCAGCTCTAAATTTGGATTGTGATTAAATAGTTGACACAGCATAGGTTTCTGACACAGAATGAATGTGTTCTAATGAACTTAAAATTTTTGTTTCTCTTAGAGCAATTCACTATGCTGTTGAATATTAATCCTCTCAAAAAAATGTTTGAAGAAATTTTCTTTTTTATTTATGAAATTTCAAATGAGAATAATTGAACCCAATTTTTTTAATTACATCCCCCTTTCCCTTATTCCAAAACTAATCTCAATTAAAATTTCTAATGGAGTTTGCAACAATAACTACTCATTTAAATACATCATAAAATATTAAGATGTAAAAAAACTGCTTGTTATCACTGAATGGTAAAGATTATTTTAATTTATCAGTTGGTAGTAAAAAGTGAATATACATTGTATATTGTATATAACAAAGATTTAAGTTGATTCTGGACAAAGAAAGATAACTCCAATTAAAAAAAAATCTTGCTATTGCACAATATTTTGCAATTAGATATTTCTTGCTTACTATTCTGGACAAAGAAAGATAACTCTAATTAAATTTTTTTTTGATATTTCACAATATTGTGCAATTAGATATTTCTTGCCATTGCACAATACTGTGCAATTGAAAAGACTTGCTATTGCACAATACTTAATATAATAATTTAATATCCTGATTTGGACCAACTTGAAAACTGGGCCCATAATAAAAAATCTAAGTACATTTTTGGATTCAGCATATCAAAGAACTTCAAGATTTCAATTTTTGTTAAAATCAGACTAAGTTTAATTTTGGACCCTTTGGACTTTAGTGTAGACCAATTTGAAAACAGGACCAAAAATGAAGAATCTACATACACAGTTAGATTTGGTATATCAAAGAACCCCATTTATTCAATTTTTGATGAAATCAAACAAAGTTTAATTTTGGACCCCGATTTGGACCAACTTGAAAACTGGGCCAATAATCAAGAATCTAAGTACATTTTTAGATTCAGCATATCAAAGAACCTAACTGATTCATTTTTTGTCAAAATCAAACTAAGTTTAATTTTGGACCCTTTGGACCTTAATGTAGACCAATTTGAAAACGGGACCAAAAGTTAAGAATCTACATACACAGTCATGACAGTTAGATTCAGCATATCAAAGAACCCCAATTATTCAATTTTGATGAAATCAAACAAAAGTTTAATTTTGGACCCTTTGGGCCCCTTATTATGTTGGGACCAAAACTCCCAAAATCAAACCCAACCTTTCTTTTATGGTCATAAACCTTGTGTTTAAATTTCATAGATTTCTATTTACTTATACTAACGTTATGGTGCGAAAACCAAGAAAAATGCTTATTTGGGTCCCTTTTTGGCCCCTAATTCCTAAACTGTTGGGACCTAAACTCCCAAAATCAATACCAACCTTCCTTTTGTAGTCATTAACATTGTGTTTAAATTTCATTGATTTTTATTTACTTAAACTAATGTTATTGTGCGAAAACCAAGAATAATGCTTATTTGGGCCCTTTTTTGGCCCCTAATTCCTAAACTGTTGAGACCAAAACTCCCAAAATCAATCCCAACCGTTCTTTTGTGGTCATAAACCTTGTGTCAAAATTTCATAGATTTCTATTAACTTTAACTAAAGTTATAGTGTGAAAACCAAGAAAATGCTTATTTGGGCCCTTTTTGGCCCCTAATTCCTAAAATGTTGGGACCAAAACTCCCAAAATCAATACCTACCTTCCTTTTGTGGTCATAAACCTTGTGTTAAAATTTCATAGATTTCCATTCACTTTTACTAAAGTTAGAGTGCGAAAACTAAAAGTATTCGGACGCCGGACGACGACGACGACGACGACGACGCCAACGTGATAGCAATATACGACGAAAATTTTTTCAAAATTTGCGGTCGTATAAAAAACGAAAACACGAATACAGAAATTATCATAGAACAATTACACCATGACGGGATGTCCGAGTCACGTCAAATAAATCCCACAAAAAGAACACACTAAAAAGTAAAAGTAGTATTTTAAAAAACAAATAAAGGAATACTATAAAACGTTATTAAGATAATAAACAATGTCAGTATCCGAATCTATACTTCAAAACCATCGTGTATTATTTGTGAAGCTGATACGATATATTGCAACAACTCTTTTAAGACAACAAAACAATATATTATTAACAACTCTTGTAAGATCTTATATTACAATTAATTACAACCACTCTTTCTTAGACAACATAATACTGCATTGCAACATCTCTTTTTTTGCCCATATAACAAATCCTTACCATGACTCTTTTAAATCAACTGAACAATTCATTTCAAAAACTCTTTTCAATCGATATTGCAAATCTTCACTATGACTCCTTTAAACCCAAGTAATAGTAACAACTCTTTTAAGGCAACATTATATCTCATAGCTACAACATTTTTTGACTACACAATTCCTTCAATTTCATAGACCAGGTTTAATCCATCATTTTCTACATAAAGAAATTTAAGACCAGATAACAATTTATTGTAACAACTCTTTTAAGACAACATAACAACTCATTGCAACAACTCTTTTTAGACACCAAAATAGTTCATTGCCATAAATCTTTAATGACCATATAACCATTCATTGCAACAATTCTTTGAAGATGATTTACTTGTTTAAAGTAACAGTTCTGTTTAGAAGGCATAATAATTCATTGTAACAACTCTTTTGAGATCAAAGATCAATTCATTGTAACAACTCAGTTCAGACATTGTAACAACTCTTTTTAAACAACGAAATAATTCATTGCCATAAATCTTTAATGATCATATAATCATTCATTGCAACAACTCTTTGAAGATGATTTACTTGTTTAAAGTAACAATTCTGTTTAGACGGCATAATAATTCATTGTAATGACTCTTTTTAGACAACAAAGTAATTCATTGTAAAAACTCTTTTTGGACATTGTAACACCTCTTTTTAGACAAAAATAATAATTCATTGTAACAACTCTGTTAAGACAACATAACAATTCATTGTTACAACTCTGTAATGACATCATAACAATTCATTGTTACAACTCTGTTAAGACATCATAACAATTCATTGTTACAACTCTGTTAAGACAACATAACAATTCATTGTTACAACTCTGTTAAGACATCATAACAATTCATTGTTACAACTCTGTTAAGACATCATAACAATTCATTGTTACAACTCTGTTAAGACATCATAACAATTCATTGTTACAACTCTTTCAAGACATCATAACAATTCATTGTTACAACTCTGTTAAGACATCATAACAATTCATTGTTACAACTCTGTTAAGACATCATAACAATTCATTGTTACAACTCTGTTAAGACATCATAACAATTCATTGTTACAACTCTGTTAAGACATCATAACAATTCATTGTTACAACTCTGTTAAGACAACATAACAGTTCATTGTTACAACTCTGTTAAGACATCATAACAATTCATTGTTACAACTCTGTTGAGACAACATAAAAATTCATTGTTACAACTCTGTTGAGACAACATAACAATTCATTGTTACAACTCTGTTAAGACATCATAACAATTCATTGTTACAACTCTGTTAAGACATCATAACAATTCATTGTTACAACTCTGTTAAGACATCATAACAATTCATTGTTACAACTCTGTTAAGACAACATAACAGTTCATTGTTACAACTCTGTTAAGACATCATAACAATTCATTGTTACAACTCTGTTGAGACAACATAAAAATTCATTGTTACAACTCTGTTGAGACAACATAACAATTCATTGTTACAACTCTGTTAAGACATCATAACAATTCATTGTAACAACTCTGTTAAGACAACATAACAATTCATTGTAACAACTCTGTTAGGACAACATAACAATTCATTGTTACAACTCTGTTAAGACAACATAACAATTCATTGTTACAACTCTGTTAAGACATCATAACAATTCATTGTTACAACTCTGTTAAGACATCATAACAATTCATTGTTACAACTCTGTTAAGACAACATAACAATTCATTGCTAAAACTCTTTTTAGACAACAAAATAATTAATCGCAACAATGCTTTTATGACAAAATAACAATTCATTTTACACCTATTTTTAGACCACCTAACAACTCATTTCAACAACTCTTTTAAGACCATTACTATGACTGTTGATACCTTACATGGTAATGTATTGTAAAACCTCTTCTATGATCACATAACATGTCATTGCAACAACTTTCAAAGGTCTTATTACAATTCATTACAACAACTTTTTTGAAGGTCCTTTAACAATTCATTGCAACAACTATTTTAAGACCACATAATAGTTTATTGTAACAACTCTAATAGGGATCCACAAATGTCCTTTGCAAGGCAAAATTTCTGTCTCTATTTAAAACATCCTCTCTTCTATTGGATTTAATTCATTCATCCCATTTTGGAAACCAACTATTTGAATTATAACTATAATAAAAATTAGGAAGTGTCATATGATTGCCAATGAGACAACTATCTACCAAAGTTCAAATGGAAGTGGATATAAGCATTGGAGGTGTCAGGTGTTGATGGTTGATGTGGTCTGTCTTATTATTTTGTGTGTGACTCCTGTTATATATCGAAGTAGTATTAATATTCTTGTTTTTTTTTAATAATACAAATTATCTATCAGTTTAAGTTTGGTTGAACATTTGTTGTCCAAATTAATGAAAAATCTATTTTTAATTGTAACTGTCGAAATGTATTTCATTGAATAGTACACTTTCGACTTAAATATGAATAACAACCATCAATGTCATATTTCTACCAAATATATTAAAGTTGTGCAGGTCAATTGTTCCAATTTTGTACAGAATTTCTAATTATAATAACAGCATTTTGTAGTGTTTATGATAATACAAAATATGAGTTTCTGACACAAAACAAATGTCAAAATCTTACAAATCTATTGTGCAATATTGTGCAATATTGTGCAATTAAAGATTTCTTCTTCAAACTTTTCAAAATTTTGGAATTTGAGAATTTTGGGGAAAAAAATTGAAAACTGCCCTTTTTCTTTGCAATTAGTCCAAACCTGACATTTCTTTATACATAATTTACAAGAAGTGTAAGGGAGTTAAATTAGAACATGCCTAACATTGTATATTAAATGTTTTTGAATTACCTCTCTTACACTGCTTTTAAATTGTCTTAATTGTAAATTGACTAGAAAAACCTAGTTTTTCCCCTTTTTAGCCCTTTTACCCCTAATTCTAAAAAATGTTGAGCGATTATCCCCAAAGTTAATACTAACCATCCCTTCGTGATATGGAAACTTGAGGTATAATTTCAAAGAGATTCATACACTTAAACACAAGTTATTGTTTGAAAACTACAAAAATGCTATTTTGGGCCCCCTGTTTGGCCCTTAATTCCTAAACTATTGGGACCATAACCCTCAAAATCAATCTTAACCTTCCTTTAGCGTTATTGAACCTTCTGGTAAAAAATTATAGAGATCCATTCACTAAAACAAAGTTATTTTCTGGAAACAAAATGCGTCTTCGGACGACAATGCAGACATTGACGCAGACGACATGATACCATTATACGATGCAAAAAAATTTTGCGGTGGTATAAAACATAAACATATCACTCCCAAATATGCATAGACTACATAAATGCAGACAAACCAATTGAAATTGATGTTTTATCCCTTTATTCTTTTAAAAGTTAATTGATTGGTCTTGAGATTATCACATAAAACTCCACCAAATGACTGCTTATCTTCAATCATTAACAAACATTTCCCATTTAAGAATCGTCAATTGTTTATTTCCAAAGAACCTATGGTAAGAATCCCTGGTCATCGTTTGCCTTTCTTTTTATTTTTCTTTCCTTTCCCACTGTCTGCAGTACCCTCCTCTACACGTAAAGCATGTCCACTTTCTTTTATATGTCCAAATAATTTATTTCTAGTAGGATAATTTACACTACACACATTACACTTCCAATCCTACAATAGAAGAAATCAATTCATTTTAAAGCTAATTTGATTCTTAGGAAGTCTATGAATGAAAGCATTTCTAACATTTAAAAGCTTTTGACCACCAATAATACTACAATATATAGGAAACACTATACTTGATTCAGATCTCATTGAAGATGTCATATTAAAAATCTTATATGGATGAAAGTTTGTTGAATTCTACTTATGACAAATGTGTCCTTTGATCACCTTTCAAATCATGCCTTAATGGTCTGTCTGATAACCTCCACTTCTGTTTTTTGTGATATAAAAATATTTTATTTCAATACCAGGGCTCACACTACTTCAGAATCATACGGAGAAGTGACTTCTCTTTTTAAAACTGATAGGGAGAAGTGGTGAGATTTGAAAGAGAAGTGCTCCTTCCCGCGCTGCGCTACAATGTTTGCCTTTTACTATAGTATAAAGGGTCATATGTAAATAATGTTCTTTTTATTTTGTTCAATTCATATCTGAGTATACAATTAAAGTATCAGTTCAAATTCAAAGTTGTTTAGGTTAAGGTTCTTGTGAGAAACTACCAACTAAATATCTAGCACTAAAAGATTTTTTTTATCTCAAAAAGGTAAAGAAATTATAATACATCAATTACAATTTAATTTAAAACTACCTTGTGTATGAAATTCAGTGTTTCTCGTCAAAAGATATACAAATTTAAGCTGGGCCATAATATATTGATATTAGTACAATACTGAATAGTGTCAGAGTTGGGCAACTTTAATCAATAATTTGAAACAATCCATATATTATTTGAATTAGATACATCAATCAATTAGATGTAACCAAAAGTATGTTAATGTGTATGGAATGCTTAATTTTTCCTTTTGGGATCAATATTCTTCTGTCAGCTGTTCCATCCATGCGTCTGTAGTTATAATTGTAAAATACGGATTTCGGTCATAGCTGGTCCGGTTCCGATCCATAGTTAGAAACAGTCAATGTCGGACAAATGCAAGAAAATTAAAAAAATTAAATGATGTTTGACAAGCTATTTGGAAAGGAACATTACGTTTTTAATGCAATAAATGGATTAAACATTTACTGGAGGCAACTTTTATCACTTTTGAATGAAGTAACAAACTTATTTTGCTGCCGAAAGTTAGGTTGATGTACGTTTTCGAGTAACAAGCACCAGCCATGCCGGAAGTGCATGAAGTGATAAAAAGTTGTCTTTTTATTAAATAACCTGCTACACACTGTATAGACAATGCTTAAACCTCTTTTCTTAAGAAAATAAATCGTTTTCAATGTCTGAATTTCTTTAATTATCAATAAAAAATTGATGCTTTATCAACTTGCTAAAAATTGAAAATGTCCGATTAAGTAAGCGACTGAAAGCGAGTATCATAAACAACAGGGTGACTTGTTTTCGCTTTTGGGGGTCGGGGAAAGCGAAGTAACGGTAGGGAAAGCCACTTCTTTGCCCAAGTCGCCTGGTAGCGTGAGCCCTGAATACACCTTAACAATTTATCAATGAACTTATACTTTTTAATCTACCTTGACAATATTTTCATGTTTATTCTGAGATTTAACATCTGTTTCTGTACTACATTCATTGAAGGCTAATACTCCATTTGTTTCTGGTAAATCAGCTTTTAGTCTGTCTTCATTCTGATCCACATCTTTATTTTCACTGTCTGTTACACTTTCTGGTTGACATTCTTCAGCAGTTTTATTCTAAAATAAAATTCTAAAATCGTTAACAAAATAATACCTTTACTTTAAATAATCAAATTCATATGTTATATGTTTAAACTGATGCATTTCTCAGCCTACAAAGCTGCTTGGAATGGATTTTACTGCCTTCAAACAGAAATTTATTTCATTTTGAATACACATTTCAAAATTGTACCTTAATCATTTAAAGCAAACAATTACTGTTTTCAAGAAAATCATCATGTTAATTATTAGCTCACCTGGCCCAAAGGGCCAAGTGAGCTTTTCTCATCACTTGGCATCCAGCATCGTTAACGTTTACAAAAATCTTCTACTCTGAAACTACTGGGCCAAATTTAACCATACTTGACCACAATCATCATTAGGGTATTTAGTTAAAAAAATGTGTCGTGTGACCCGTCAAACCAACCAAGATGGCCACCATGGCTAAATATAGAACAGAGGGGTAAAATGTATATTTTGGCTTATAACTCTGAAACCAAAGCATTTAGAACAAATCTGACATGGGGTTAAATTGTTAATCAAGTCAAGATCTATCTGCCCTGTAATTTTCAGATGAATCGGACAACCAGATGTACGGTTGCTGCCCCTGAATTGGTAATTTTAAGGAAATTTTGCTGTTTTCTGATATTATCTTGAATATTATTATAGATAGAGATAAACTGTAAACAGCAATAATGTTCAGCAAAGTAAGATCTACAAATAAGTCATCATGACCAAAATGGTCAGTTGACCCCTTAAAGAGTTATTCCCCTTTATAATTAATTTTTAACAATTTTCAATAATTTGATAAATTTTGGTAAGTTTTTACAAAATATTTTTCTCTGTAACTAATGGGCCAAGTTCATTACAGATAGAGAAAATTGTAAGTAGCAAGAATGTTTAGTAAAGTAAGATCTACAAACACATCACCATCACCAAAACACAATTTTGTCATGAATCCATCAGTGTCATTTTTTTTTATGCACATAGACCAAGGTGAGCGACACAGGCTCTTAAGAGCCTCTAGTTTGTTTTACTGTTAACAATGCGTCATAGCTTTGTCCAATTGAATTCACTCCTACTGTAAAAAATTGTTTGTGTATGGAAAAGTTCTTTCAGTAGCAATTATTCATTTGTGCATATAATTTTTTGTTATAAACCAGATGCTCCGCAGGGGGCAGCTTTAAACGACCGCAGAGGTCGAACCCTGAACAGTTGGGGCAAGTATGAAAACAGCATTCAAGCTTGATACAGCTCTGAATTTGGATTGTTATTAAATAGTTGACACAACATAGGTTTCTGACACAGAATGAATGTGGTCTACGAACTTAAACTTAAAAACTTAAAAATTTTAAATTGGACATTTACCTATAACTGTCCAATATCCAAAATCTAAATACATGGTAAGATTCAGCATATATATCAAAGAACCCCAAGAATTCAATTTTTGATGAATTCAAATAAAGTTCATTTTTGGACCCTTTAGACCTCAATGTGAACCAATTTGATAACTGGGCACAAATATCAAAATCTAAATACATGGTTAGATTCAGCATATATCAAAGAACCCCATATATTCATTTTTTTAGGAAATCAAACAAAGTTTAATTTTGGACCCCAATTTGGACCAACTTGAAAACTGGGCCTATAATCAAAAATCTAAATACATGTTTGGATTCAGCATATCAAAGAACCCCAAGGATTCAATTTTTGTTGAAATCAAACAAAGTTTAATTTTGGACCAACTTGAAAACTGGGCCTATAAGCAAAAATTTTAATACATGTTTAGATTCAGCATATCAAAGAACCCCAAGAATTCATATTTTGTTGAAATCAAACAAAGTTTAATTTTGGACCTGATTTGGACCAACTTGAAAACTGGGCCCATAATCAAAAATCTAAGTACATGATTAGATTGAGCATATCAAAGAACCCCAAGAATTCACTTTTTGTTAAAATAAAACTAAGTTTAATTTTGGACCCTTTGGACCTTAATGTAGACCAATTTGAAAACAGGACCATAAATTAAGAATCTACATACACGGTTAGATTCGGCATATCAAAGAACTCCAATTATTCATTTTTAGATGAAATCAAATAAAGTTTAATTTTGGACCCTTTGGGCCCCTAATTCCTAAACTGTTGGGACCAAAACTCCCAAAATCAATCCCAAACCTTCCTTTTGTGTTCATAAACCTTGTGTTTAAATTTCATAGATTTCTATTTACTTATACTAAAGTTATTGTGCCAAAACCAAGAAAAATGCTTATTTGGGCCCTTTTTTGGCCTCTAATTCCTTAATTGTTGGGACGAAAACTCCCAAAATCAATCCCAACCTTCCTTTTTTGGTCATAAACCTTTTGTTTAAATTTCATAGATTTCTATTTACTTAAACTAAAGTTATAGTGCATAGACAAACGTCATACCAATATACCAATATACGACCACAAAAATTTGTTTGCGGTTGTATAACTAGAGACATTCTTGCTGCTTAAAATTATCTCTATCTATAATGAACTTGGCCCATTAGTTTCAGTGGAAAATGTTAGTAAAAATTTACAAATTTTATGAAAATTGTTAAAAATTGACTATATTTTGCTGGTCAGTAGTCTGTTGTTATTTATGTATTATTGTCATTTTGTTTATTTTCTTTGGTTACATCTTCTGACATCAGACTCGGATTTCTCTTGAACTGAATTTTAATGTGCGTATTGTTATGCGTTTACTTTACTACATTGGTTAGAGGTATAGGGGGAGGGTTGAGATCTCACAAACATGTTTAACCCCGCCGCATTTTTGCGCCTGTCCCAAGTCAGGAGCCTCTGGCCTTTGTTAGTCTTGTATTATTTTAATTTTAGTTTCTTGTGTACAATTTGGAAATTAGTATGGCGTTCATTATCACTGGACTAGTATATATTTGTTTAGGGGCCAGCTGAAGGACGCCTCCGGGTGCGGTAATTTCTCGCTACATTGAAGACCTGTTGGTGACCCTCTGCTGTTGTTTTTTATTTGGTCGGGTTGTTGTCTCTTTGACACATTCCCCATTTCCATTCTCAATTTTATAAAGAATAATAACTCCTAAGGGGGTCAATTGACCATTTTGGTCATGTTGACTTATTTGTAAATCTTACTTTGCTGAACATTATTGTTGTTTACATCTCTATCAATAATAATTTTCAAGATAATGACCAAAAACAGCAAAATTTCCTTAAAACTAACAATTCAGGGTCAGCAACCCAACAACGGGTTGTCCGATTCATCTAAAAATTTCAGAGCAGATAAATGTTGACCTGATTAACAATTTTACCCCATGTTAGATTTGCTCTAAATGCTTTGGGTTTTGAGTTATAAGCCAAAAACTGCATTTTACCCCATGTTCTATTTTTAGCCATGGTGTCCATCTTGGTTGGATGGCCGATCACCAGACACATTTTTCAAACTACTAACCCAAAAGATGATTGTGGCCAAGTTTGGATTAATTTGGCCCAGTAGTTTCAGAGGAGAAGATTTTTGTAAAAGATTACTAAGATATAGGAAAAATGGTTAAAAATTGACTATAAAGGGCAATAACTCCTAAAGGGGTCAACTGACCATTTCAGTCATTTGACTTATTTGTAAATCT
This sequence comes from Mytilus edulis, assembly GCF_963676685.1. NCBI lineage: Eukaryota > Metazoa > Mollusca > Bivalvia > Mytilida > Mytilidae > Mytilus > Mytilus edulis. Next base: position 115,588,192 of record NC_092344.1, on the reverse strand, counting down.
TACTTTGCTGAACATTATTGCTGTTTACTGTTTATCTCTATCTATAATAATATTCAAGATAATAACCAAAACCAGCAAAATTTCCTTAAAATTACTAATTCAGGGCCAGCAACCCAACAACGGATTGTCCGATTCATCTGAAAATTTCAGGGCAGATAGATCTTGAACTGATAAACAATTTTACCTCATGTTAGATTTGCTCTAAATGCTTTTGGTTCTGAGTTATAAGCCAAAAACTGCATTTTACCCCATGTTCTATTTTTAGCCATGGCGGCCATCTTGGTTTGATGGCCCGGTCACCAGACACATTTTTCAAACTACTAACCCAAAAGATGATTGTGGTTAAGTTTGGATTAATTTGGCCCAGTAGTTTCAGAGGAGAAGATTTTTGTAAAATATTACTAAGATTTACGAAAAATGGTTAAAAATTTACTATAAAGGGCAATAACTCCTAAAGGGGTCAACTGACCATTTCAGTCATTTGACTTATTTGTAAATCTTACTTTGCTGAACATTATTGCTGTTTACTGTTTATCTCTATCTATAATAATATTCAAGATAATAACCAAAAACAGCAAAATTTCCTTAAAATTACTAATTCAGGGGCAGCAACCCAACAACGGGTTATCTGATTCATCTGAAAATTTCAGGGCAGATAGATCTTCACCTGTTTAACAATTCTACCCCATGTCAGATTTGCTCTAAATGCTTTGGGTTTTGAGTTATAAGCCAAAACTGCATTTTACCCCTATGTTCTATTTTTAGCCATGGCGGCCATCTTGGATGGTTGGCCGGGTCACCGGACACATTTTTAAAACTAGATACCCGAATGATGAATGTGGCCAAGTTTGGTTTAATTTGGCCCAGTAGATTCAGAGGAGAAGATTTTAGTAAAAGTTAACGACGACGACGGACGACGGACGCCAAGTGATGAGAAAAGCTCACTTGGCCTTTTAGGCCAGGTGAGCTAAAAATTACAACTTTAACATACACATTAATGACAGTTTTTTTTTGGTGTTTTGATGACAATACAGATTTTGGATTCCACATCAATAAAATCTTTGACTTTGACAAAAGTACTGTCTTTAAAGCAGTGTATAAAATATAACCTTCAATTTCTCCTGCAGTTCTTTTTCTTTTCTTCTCTCTTTTTTAGATTTGTTGCTGAAAAAAGAAAAATGAATTTTAAATTACAATATAATACTTTGAGGAAAAAAAACATGCTTTTAATAAAATAACATATACTGTGCAAGGCAGTAAGAGATTTTTGCTATACATCTCACAACTAGAGGATCTAAAGAGCCTGTGTCGCTCACCTTAAGCTTGGTCTATGTGAATATTAAACAAAAGAAGCAGATGGATTCATGACAAAATTGTGTTTTGGTGATGGTGATGTGTTTGTACATCTTACTTTACTGAACATTCTTGTTGCTTACAATTATCTCTATCTATAAGGAACTTGGCCCAGTAGTTTCAGTGGAAAATGTTAGTAAAAATTTACAAATTTTATGAAAATTGTTAAATATTGACTATAAAGGACAATAACTCCTTAGAGGGTCAATTGACCATTTCGGTCATGTTGACTTATTTGTAACTCTGACTTTGCTGAACATTATTGCTGTTTACAGTTTATCTCTATCTATAATAATATTCAAGATAATAACCAAAAACAGCAAAATTTCCTTAAAATTACCAATTCAGGGGCAGCAACCGTACAACGGGTTGTCCGATTCATCTGAAAATTTCAGGGCGGATAGATCTTGACCTGATAAACAATTTTACTGCATGTCAGATTGCTATAAATGCTTTCGTTTTTGAGTTATTAGCCAAAAACTGCATTTTACCCCTATGTTCTATTTTTAGCCATGGCGGCCATCTTGGTTAGTTGGCCGGGTCACCAGACACATTTTTGTAAACTAGATACCCAAATGATGATTGTGGACAAGTTTGGTTTAATTTGGCCCAGTAGTTTCAGAGGAGAAAATTTTTGCAAACGTTAACGACTACGGACGACAGACGACGGACGCCTGACGCCGGACGCAAAGTGATAGGAAAAGCTTACTTGGCCCTTTGGGCCAGGTGAGCTAAAAAATATACATATTTGTTTAAAAGTTATCTTAGGGGTATTTCTGGTTGGATTTTAATCAACTTTGTATAAAAAGAAACAGAATTGTCTTTATAGCATTTATACAAACCTTTGTTTAACTTTATTTTCATCCTCTTCCTTATCATTCACTGTTAAAGAGGAAGTGCTTTCTACAAGGTCATCTTCATCTACCTAGAAAAATAATTTAAAGTCATAGAAAAGGAAATTTTCATCATGTAATTTGTATTTTGCCACACAATATAACTACAAACTTAAAACCAATACTTTTATTTAACACATTGAATTTTTGTAGATTGAGGAAATTTTTATGGATATTTGATTTTGTCGTTTTGTCGAAGTCTACATACAAGCCTTCAGAAAATTTGCAACTCTTTGAACATTTAAATATGCACTTCCCCTTTACCCACAATAACAGATGATTAATAATCCACAATATGTTACCATTCAAATGAATCTGTAATACTTGAATTGTGAAAAATCTCAAACTTATTCTGCAAGTAGTGAATGAACTATTTCCAACAAAGGATATATAATATCTACAGTTCTGATAAAGAACTGATTTCTTTGATCTGCGATCAGTTTCTACTAAAACAGCTGAATTTGAATTTATATTAAACAAGAATGTGTCCCAAGTACACAGATGCCCCACTCGCACTATCATTTTCTATGTTCAGTGGACCGTGAAATTGGGGTCAAAACTTTAATTTGGAATTAAAATTAGAAAGATCATATCATAGGGAACATGTGTACTAAGTTTCAAGTTGATTAGACTTCAACTTCTTCAAAAACTACCTTGACCAAAAACTTTAACCTGAAGCGAACGGACGCACAGACGGACGAACGGATGCACAGACGGACGAACAGATGCACAGACGAACGGAGGCACAGACCAGAAAACATAATGCCCCTCTACTATCGTAGGTGGGGCATAAAAATGTATGGGACTTTTTCAAAGATATTTGCAAGTATATTTTCAATCAGTTATCTAGCTAAATCTAAAAACTTAATTAATTAAGTTCCAATGTTGCATCATTATATATATTCCAAAACTCCAGACATAGAAGAAGAAGAAGATGTTTTATTTCCATCAAATGGGCCCACAAGGAGCATAATATAAAATCTTTATAATATTATTTTTACAATTATAATAAACAATACAGTATACATAGTTACAAAAACAAGTAAGAAACAACAGTTTTCATATATTCGTATAAGGAGTAAATATAAAACCTTTGTCTCAGGCACACCTCTAGAAAAAAACAAAAAGAATTCTGTGAGTAGGCTAAATATATCTAGCTTAACTGCAGGAGGCACCAAGGGATGGTGCTATATGGCATGGTGGGTGCAAATTAAAATCTGTATCAGGACATTAATGATATGGTAAGATATTGTAAGAAGTTGCACATAACTGGCATGTCATCCTCATGCCTGGTGCAGAGGAGTCAGTACTAGTATATAGAGTGACACAACTGCAAGAGGCACCAAGGGACAATGCTAATTGATATGCCAAAGTGCATATATTACGAAAAGATAAAATATTATCAATTAAATCAAAAATATCACAAACAGAAAGATAATAGAACTTATAAAATGTGTCCTGTAGCCCACCAGGCCAACCTTGTGCCTAGTGCAGAAAGCCTGATTAAAATACTTATCTTTCATGTAGACATATGATATCTACATATTGGTCACCAACTACAAACCCAATATCAATAGATAATGCTGCAGTATTCATAAATATTAATTCAAAGTGTCCTTAATGTATACACCTGCTTGTGCCGGCTACTATGCAGTTTTTTTTTAAATTTATCTAAAATGCCTTTTTGAAATTTAGCCTGATTTTCAAAAATTCATTTTAACACAGTTCATTTTCTTCTGTAGTAATAGAAAATAAGTATTGTCAATTACTTTGCTTAATTAATGGTCATAACAATAAATAATGAACTGGTCATGAGGAAATAAACTCATCATAGATACCAGGACTAAATTTTGTATATATGCCAGACTTGCGTTTTGTCTACAAAAGACTCATCAGTGAAGCTCAAATCCCAAAATTATATTTACGCACCATTGAAATGTTTTTCTGTTGTTGCTTCTTTTTCTTTTTCTGCTTTTTGGAAAGTCTACAAAATAAAAGGTATAAAAAATTAATGATTTTAATAAACATATTTTCCAAACAAAATTAAAATGACTTGACTTAAGTTCATTATCCCATTATGGGAACAGGAATTTAAAATTAATGAGGGGAGTAATTTCTTCAGTTGCAATATATTAAACAGTTCATAAAATTTCTCTTTTGAGGTTGCAGTATGTTACAATTGACAAATGGCATATTATATGCATAATTACAAATATCATTTGTGAAATGGAACTTTTTCAATATAAAAATCAAATAATTTTCATTCAGAATTTCTGTTAGCTGAAGAAGATACATGGTTGAGAATCTGAAAATTACTTTTACATGGCCTAAAATTTGAACAAACATACTTAGAGGAAGAAATAATTTCTTCTTCATCAGAATTATCATCTTCATTTAGAGTAAGGGGTTCATCTATACCATCACCACTTTCTTTCATTTCTTCTTTTAGGAATGCAACACCTTCTTTATGTTTCTTGGATTTCTCATGATTCACATATCTGAAATCAAATTAATGTATGTAATGACATAGATTGAAAATCCTCTATTGGAATACATTACGGTTGTAATTTATTTCATTTCTTTTAAAACATCACCAACAAGATTTTTTTCTATTTCTTTATGTCAAGAAAAGACTTAAGGTATGATTTTTTTAATTTCAAGACATTTATAACTAAAAAATTAAATTAAACAACCCTTAAACCAAATGTATATATTCTTTCATAACATCTGTTTTCTGATTTAAAAAAGAAGTTGTGCTAACAAACACATTCATACTAATTAGAAAGTGTTTTAGAGTAGATAAACTTCATACAATTGTACTGTATCGTTGTAGACTAAATGACAGGTATAAGGCTACAGGTTAAGGCGAAAGAGATCAAAATCATAATTCATAATTATTCTAAAATAAATGGGGAGCGTGTCCATGGGACAAAGATGATGCTCCTGCTTGCATAATGTTATAAAGGGATATACTTCAAGAAAAATAAAAGTGACGCTACCCATTTGTACTTGATCTGAGTTTTGTGGTAATGAGCATTGTGCATAAGTTTCATAACATTTGGTTATGGCAAACTAAACTTAGAGAATAAAAAGGAAAAATTCAAGAATTTTTCCAATGTAAAGGGGCATAGCTCTAGAACGGTAAATATGATGCTACTAAAATTCAAACTTGATCTGTGTTTTGTGGTAATAAGCATTGTGTATAAGTTTCAAAACATTTGGTAGAGAAAAACTTAAGTGGTGAACAGAAACCAATTTGAATTATGTTTGTATGTACAAATGGGCAAACTTAGTGCCCCCTCTGCTGATGCAGGAGCATAAAAACATTTTGAAGACTAAAATTTGAATCCTCAAAGTGTGAGGTTAATGTAAAGATACAATCAAAGACAGGATGGTATTTAAGTGTCTGACAGGTGTTGAAACTTATTTTGGTGGGAAATATAGCAAGCTTACGATTTTTCACTTTTAAATGACTTGTTACATGCCACACAGAATAGATCATCATAATATTCCTCTTCCTCCTCTTCGTCATCACAGCTTTCAGCATCTAAAAATAACATAAACAGATAACAAATAACAGAATAGATCACCATAATACTCCTCTTCATCTTTATCTAAAAATAACATAAACAGATAACAAATAACAGAATAGATCACCATAATACTCCTCTTCATCTGTATCCAAAAATAATATAAATAGAAAACAAATAACAGAATAGATCTGTTTCAAAACAACAAACTTTTTACAGTGACTTGACTGTAAGTGTTGCTATACACCAATTGTAATTCATTCAAAATTTTGACCAAATTGCAATTTGTTTTATTAAACCAAACTGTTCAACTGGTCAGAAATTTGAACCAACTAATGTAGAAAACCACAGTCAAGTCGTGAAAGTGCAAGGTGATAAAATAAAACATACTTACAATCCTATAAGACTTTAACTCCACTTTATTGATGGTATTACTAAATCAGTCTATCAATCTGTATAGTTATATTATAGCCCAGTGTTCCAGCTAGGCCGTCTTCAGAGGGCGCGGTGCCCACCCTTTTTCGACTGGCGCCCTGTGCCCTTTTTTGAAGATCGATTGCATATTAATTTGCGTATTGATATGATACGCTAATTACTAAATTTTACCTGGGGAAAAGATTATGACTTTGTTTACCACCCCAAGCTAATCAATGGTTACAACTGGTGTCATAATCTGTTGTTATAGGTAATCCGTTTATTGGATGGGTCATTAATGATCATCAACATTAATTCGTTCAAATAGAATCGGTCAGTCGGCAATTATCTTTGAAGAAATGTGCATACAACAACTTGGGCACAATTTGCGATGTTTACCGTAGTTTCATGGAAGAAACGTAATGACAGAAAGTTGGAAAACCATTATAAACTCGTTGAAGACATTGTTTTACTTGTTTTCTGTAAAATAAACAGAAAATTCAGACGTATTTGTCATTGACTGCCTTCATTTTTGATACGAAAATAACAAAATCGGCCGCCATATTGTGATCATATTTACATCATATTTACGTACTGTTTATAATCCTCCAAAGAAGGAGCACACCCGAATAAAGAAAGATAACTCAATCTGATTTTTTTCCTAGCATTGAGTAACCCATTTACATATTCTACATTTATTTTTGATACTATTTTTCACTGTTGCTTTATATCCTAAAATTGTGAATTTACTGAGCACAGCTGTTTTGTGCTGTATTGCCATCAAGCACAGCAGGGGTAGAAAGGTGAAACTGGTAAAATGTGGTAGACCATAGAAACAGTATGAAACAGATCTCCTTTCAAAACATACTGCATATAAAGTTCAACTGTGCCAAGCAATGATAAAAAAAGTTGTGTGACAAGCTGCTTGACAAGTTTTTCAGCCTTAAAAGTAGAAAGATAGAGTTCTATATGGGCTAAAGATGTTGTTCTTGTATAACCTGTGATTCAACGAATAAACACAAATGTTTGATTAACATCTTTTATTAAAATATGCCCTTTTCATATTATCATATCGCGCGTTAAATGCCCTTTTTCAGGATTGGCACCCTGCCCTTTTGAAAACCTAGCTTGAACACTGTAGCCATTACCATACTAAAGGTGAACTGTTTTATATAGTTTTTCTTTCGAAAAGTATTCTATATTCATAAGAATCACACATTATGTGAATAAAAACATTTCATATTCAGTAAAATATTTGTGAAATTGCAATATGTTTGTAGGAAGGGGAGATAATCTTTTTTGGTTTCAAAAAATCTTTATTCAAAAGAATAGTATTTTAGGTTAGGCCAATTAAAATTAATTGATAGATTTTCATCCCGCCCGCCCCACCGAAATCGTCCCGCCCCAATTTTTTTTATTTTCAAAAAATTAAGATTTCCGGATTTTGTTCATTTCCGTTTCAGGTAACCGTCAAAAATTTCGTTTCCTTCAGAACTTCTTGTTTCAAACTTCGGTTTTCGTATTTCTTCGAGTAATTTAAAATGATTCTGCAGCTCTATGATGACAAAATCATCTACCGAGAATAGAGATTGATTAAGAGAAGGGTATAAAATAATCGGTTTACAAGTAATACGCTGTGTCCAAGAACGCAAATCGCGGCATGACACAAATTTCTGTGGTTAGAAAACCGTGGATTTTTTATTGATAAAATGACTTTGTGGCAGAAATTTTGGACGATGAATTATATCCAAAGAGAAAGAACTTGGAACACATTGGTACAAAAACATAACTGGATTAAAAAAATTGACACAAGCACGAACTTGTTAGATTTATGACAGTATAATGAGTTCAAAAAGTCGGCAAACATACACTTAGGTTTTCCCATGGCTATTGTTTTTTTGTTGACAAACAGCAAACACCTTCTGTCCCAGTATCCCCAATAGAGTCATTAAACATCTTCTTCTTTTTTGTTAAGTTCGTGTTTTTCATCTTAATCATATTTGCATCTAAAGAAGAATCTTAAAGACACCAACCCTATTATTTTCAAAACTGTTTGAGTTTTCATTTTATTCTGTACTCATAATTCTTTTATTGCATACCAATGCATATTTGTTTCATTTTATGGAGACAAAAAAAACATAGCTTAGAAAGACAAATAAATTTGGTGAAGGTAGTCGAACTGAAGAGAGCATTTCTCTATGTTTTTGCTATCTACTAAAAATAGGTTTCTAAAGCAGCAATTACATGTGGAACAGTGGTTGCCAATCAGAGGTATTTATTTACCTTTGAAAAATTATATACTATTCCTTATACATCTATATACATGATATATTAAAGCTTATTATTACACTTGCATATATGAAGAACAAGTCACAAGAGGGTTTCATAAGAAATAAAAATTAAAATATAAAATCCTCCCACCCGCCCCATTTTTTTCAAAAATTTGGATGAAAATCTACTAATTAATTTTAGTTGGCCTTATCTCCCCAAGGAAACTTATCAATAGGATATTGTTATTTCACACGTATTTTACTGAATATATGATGTATTATTTTAAATGATATATGATTCTTATAAATATAAAATCCTTTTCGAAAGGAAAACTATATAAAAGCTTAGTTTGGACATTTTTATAGAAATTCAAAATAAAACATTTTACCTTTAGTATGGTAATGGCTATAATATAACTATACAGATTGATAGACAAATTTAGTAATAACAACATTAAAGTGGAGTTAAAGTCTTATAGGATTGTAAGTATATTTTATTTTATCACCTTGCACTCTCACATTTTGACTGAACAATTTGTTCGATATTCTGACCAGTTGAACAATTTGATTTTATAAAACAAATTGCAATTTGGTCAAAATTTTGAATGAGTTGCAATTGGTGGATAGCAACACTAACAGTCAAGTCACTGTAAAAGACTGTTATAAATTGATAATTTATAAATAAAGAAACTAACAGCTGAAACAAATGAAGGATCCCTGAGCTTATTGTAGGGATATAAGCCATTGAAAATTTGGAAGGAAATATTTCTCTCTGGAATTTTATATACTAAACAGTGGCGCCTTTTTTTCATTTAAAAACGATGAAAAAAATAACAAGAATTTTATAAAAATTTCGCGACATAGATGTCATTCTAAACTATGTGTAGTCAAATTATGGAAAGAAAAGTAAGAGTTAGTGGGCAAAGATTGTTAATGGCAAAACATGGATAAAACCAGAGAATTCAGAATATCTGGCAAAAATTCAAAAACAAGAGGAATGGACAAAAATGAAAATTATAATTTTTATGTACAATTACCTTCATTGTTCTGTTCTTCCCCAAAGTGTTCTGCTAAATTAGATTCTAGCTGAGCTAATTCTGCCTCATGTGCAGCAGAAAATGAATTCTCCTTATAATCTTCAAAGTGTCTGAATTTAAAAAAGTAAAAATAAGAACAAAATCTTCTTTAAACAAAAAGCTATGAACATGTTTACCAGGATAGCATTGCAAAAAAAAGCTCATAGAGATTTATTATCTAAGATAAAGTCTCTTTATCAAACAGTTTAAAATGAGCATAAATACTTAAATACATAACAAATTGTTGATTACATTCAGATAAGATTTAATTGCTATTCTACCTTTTACCAAGAAAACAAATTAAACATGATTTGATTTGTATATCTAAATAAAAATATTTTCAACAAAAAGTTATAACATGCATCATAATAAGCAGAAAATTTAAAATGGTAAATTGAAGAAACAAAAATGATAGCTAAATATACTTTAATCTTTCTTTTAAGTGTTTTTCTCTGTTTTCTTTGGCCTTTCTGGAAATTTCTTCAGCCCTCTCTTCTAAAAGTTTCTGTAAATAGAAAAACAAATCTGAGTGATATTTATATATAACATACCAAAACTCTATAGAAATTTGAAAATTCAAAAAGAAACTCTTTACAATGCATGAAAAGGTAATCAAGATTTGCATTTTGTGTATTTTTTAGACTAAATGCTATCAAATGAACATTATTCAGTTTTAAGTCAGTATCCTAGCTATTGACCCTTAAACCCATTTACATACAGTTTTGATGTTATTCTCATAACCCTTAGCAAGAACCATTTACCTATTTGAAAAGAGGGTGAAGCTTTAAAAAGACATCTTGTTTTCAATAAGACTATGTCTGTCCTCTGCAAAAATATGTTCCACAATGAAGGATTCTTTTTGTATTTTGACTAAAATTCTAACCCAAGATCTCATTTGGAAGAAAAACAATACTGTTTCTACTTGAAACCAAATCATACTTAACTTAATTGAAATATTTCATTTTAATAGGAGTAAAAAAAATCATAACCAAGCATGCTGCTTTGTACACAATATAGTAAGTTTTCACAGTATTCAGTATTACCTTGTAAGCCTTAACTCTAGGATCTCTTTTTCTCACATATTTAACAAGTTCCTGCAAAATAAAAACATAAATACTGTTATTTTCCTACTCCAAATGCCAATAACAAATAGCACATAGTTGAAAGGTAAAGGTTACTTGCCGTAATTCATAATTTTACATGGTCTTAACAGAATTTCACAAAATATTCTTATCTTTCTTATTTCTATTATACATATACATGTAAAATTAAAATTTACATTAAACATTGAGCGAATAATATTACAATAGCTTATATGTTCTTTCTGCCAGATTTAATTTGGTAAAGCCTACTGTCTTCTATCTTTAAAAAAAAAAAAATCTAAAAAAGCTCCATATAAATTTTTTTCATTTGATACTTACTCGCACTTCCTCATTTCTATTTTTCTTAGCAGCGTCTCTGAGCTTTTTATTCTCTGCCTCCATTAATCTCCTACATCTCCTGTCTGGAGCCTCTCGAGTATCATACTTCTCTACCCAGACATAAGATTTAGCTGTACAGTAACTTTCCCAAAATCCATAAAATGGGGCCACAACCTATGAAAGAACATTGAAATATATAAAAATCTATATGGTGTTCATTTTAATTAAATATCATAATTGGCTCCTTCATTGTACCTTTCACTAACATAGTTACATCTCTGTACACCTCTGAGGTACAATAATCTGTTAAAAGTTGCTACCTCTTCAAAGGATACATCAGAATTCTGACGACCTTTTTGGTTATTTAATATTATCCAAAAATAGCTATCAGGTCACATATTTTTTCCTGAACTAACTCTTAATCAGAGCTTTGTAGGTCTCAACATATTTTAGAATGGTTTGTATTCATGTCAGATTTTGTAGGCAGTTTTAGAATAGATGGAGTAGTTTCATATTCCCTGTGTCAATTATTTGCATTTTACATCGTTTTATAATGCATTTAAAAGAATAGTGAAACATGCATGCATGATAAATTTTGCAGAAAATATCAACTTTGAAAATATAAAGTGATAAATATCTTTCACAAGAGCTTTGCATGGTAGTATAACTTATCATAATTAAAAATTCTCTGTTTTGTGGGATTCCATGGTACAATAACCTAACATAATTAATACCTCTTCATATACACTCTTTGAATCTCCAAACTCTGGATGTTCTTCATACTCATCATCATCATCCATAAATGTTTTATCTTCTTCTGCTATAACTCTAAAAACTTCAGTATACACAGCATAGAAACCCTTTAAAAAAGTCATATATCAATGTCCTTAACTCTAAAGGTTTCTCAATATCATATATAATTATATATTTATAATCTCTAATAATGAATAATCAAATCTTAATGCTCAAATACTAAATCTATCTCTATAGAAAGCATAGAAAAACTTAACTAATTGTTGAATGTACATTTTTAGGAACTTGTATGAAATTTGAGGAGTACAAAAGACACAAACTAGTGTTCATGGGATTGATAAATTCCATTGAACTAAATTTTACACAAGTAAGTCTGAGGAAATTAATGTCGCTGCTAAATCTTTGCTTTGAATACATGAAAATAATTCTTGAGAGCATTATGTCACTCCTAGTTTTTGAAGAGTTTATTGATCTTGAGTTATTTAAAAAGAGTTATTTAAAAGGCTTATTTCTCAAAAAGTAGGTGACTCACTGCCCAAGTTTGAACTCTACCTCAAGTTTTGGTTTTTAGCATTGTGTATGAGTTTCATAAAATTGAATAGGGCAAACTAAAGTAAGAGTGTAAAGACAAAATTGGATGGATGGAAGAACAGTCAAGGGTAACACTTAATGCCCCCTTTGTCTTGCTTCCAGGGCATAAAAAGGTTCAGCAAAAAGACAGACTGGCATATTTCTAAAACAAAGAATTATAAAACATATTTAGCATTACATAATTCATGATCACAGTAATATTAAACTTCCAAAAATGTGAAGTAATATGGATGTTGAACTACCTTTTCATCATCATTATATCCAGAGAAACAATTAGCATTGAAATACTGAAATACATCTAGACTTTCATCTTCATATTTATCTCCATGTCCTAAACCTACAAAAAATGGAAACAAATTGAGCTGTTACTGTTGGTTTTTGTTTAAATTTTAGTCTTTTTATCTGTAACAAAACATATCGTCATAAAATATCAGGAAAAGTTTAGTCTAATGGTCAATGATTTATTCAGTTAAGGTTTAAACATTTTAATTTCTCTAAATAGCTACTACTGAATATTTTGCTTTAAAAGTTGCTATTGCACTTTCACATTTTTTTCTGTCACCCAATAACGAAGATAATGTTGAATATTTATGAAAACTGGATATATACTGTAGAAACACTAGTTTTCTTGGGGTTTAAATTTTGTAAATAAGATTTCATGAGGATTTAATTTCGTGGATTCCAATAAATGGAAAATATCATATATAAAATGTTATATTTCGTGGGGTTTTTGATTTCATGTATATTCTTTCCACGAAATAAACGAAATTTAATCCTCCACGAAAATTTTTCTTTGCAGTCATATAAAAAATATTATGCACAGAACAAAAGCAGTGCTCTCCAATTTCACTTTTTACTGTTTTCTATACCGTCATTTGATATGATTTCTTATTCTCGGAAAGAACTACTGTATCATTTTTTTTTTATTAATGTAAAGCAATAACCATTTTTTTTTCCATTTGTATCAACACATACCTCCTCGAAGAATAGCCTCTCTGTGTTTATCATACCATGCCCTTTCTTGTGGATCAATCAATACATCATAAGCTTGTTGTACAATTCTGAACTGGGCAGTGCACTCTTCTATATTGTCAGGATTTTTATCTGTAAAAGTTGTTTGAAATATCTATAGTTTATGATCACAGACCATGATTATAGTATGTACCATTTTTTGTCTTATTTTTTCATATCTGTCATTTTTCACTTGCAGAAGATATCAATAATTTCTTTATTTAAACGGTTTAACATTTTTTGACTGCAGGACTGCCTAGGCAAAGATATAGTACCTCTTGAATCTATAACTGATGGCTGTATATTTACTCTGTATATGTATCTGTATACTGTGGATTCATTAATATTCGTTGAATACCAATTTTCATGGATTTTGTGGGTACAGGTTAACAAAGAATTGTGTATTTTCTTTTTGCTTTGTATGCAGAGATTGGCAAAATCACGAAATCAAATATCAATGAAAATGCAATTATTCATCAATCAACGACAATTGATATCCAAGAAAATAAATGAATCCATAGTAATACTTGAAATGAACTCAAAAATTGCTGAGTAAAACTTTCCAGGAAGAGTGTGTGCATCACTGACTTAACTAGTTGTTCATAATTGTTACTTTAAACTTTTCATAGTTTTACACTTCACTGCAGTATTTGAAATAAATTCAAATCTATAATAGTTCATTCAGTGGGGCTGGCTACCAGGTCGTTACTATAAAGTATAGTAGTACCAGACGCTGTTTCATCCAAGGTCCTTCATAATGGAGGTGACGCTACTTGTATGCCTATTGACTTTACAAACGAACCTAGCTGCTCTTCGTTGCATACGTTCTATAAGGTTACGGTCTTTCTGTAGACATTGGTTCCATACAGACTCAGTGCCTGAGTTTAATTATCCAAGACTTATTGAATAAGACAGATGTACAAAAAAATGTAGGTGGTTTCCATAAAATGTTTGTTGCAGTGTTTAAGGTTCCTTCTTATAAATCCCAGTGTAAAATTGGCTTTGTTGCAAAATTTTTTTAATAAGAGATGACCATTTCAAAATATCACTATAAATGATTACACCTTAGGGATTTTCACGGACTGACTGATATCTTGGTATACAGGTGTAAGCTGATAGCGGGGACCTGCTACGGTGAATTGACATGACATAGCATTTGGTGGCATTAAAATGCATACCCTATATGCCCAATTGTCTAATGAGTCTCGGTCCATCTGTATTTGTAGTTGGTCCTGTGGTGTGTTGATGGTTTTATACAGGAGGCAGTTGTAGGCACACAGGCGTACTTATGTTTTTACACAGAGCAGCAAGTCATTAATTATTAATGACTTGCCGCTCTGTGTAGATCAGAAGAACGTCTGTTTGCCTACGACCAGACTTGGGGTAATTGTAATTGTAATCGTTAATCAGCTGTAATTGATTACAATTTTTCAAGTAATCAGTGTAATCATTAATCAGCCAAAAATCTGATTACATGTAATTTAATTTAATCAATTACTTTTCAAAATACCCTGTAATCATGATTACTTTTTGATTACATTCTGATTACAATGAAAAAAATCTAAAATTGTGTTTTTGGTCATTAAATGAACCTCTTTGTTCATATTTGATAAATTTTTAACATACTAAAATGGTTTGGTTACTTTAAGCTTGTCTACTTCAGTAAAGAATAAACTGTTACAGTATTGAAAAGTCATCATTAGCCTAAGCAGAGACATATAATACAATTATATACCTTTTATCTTGGTAAAAGATATTGTACATACATGTATATTCATCATTTTATAATGATCTTCATATTAATATTTGATTATAACTGTTATAGATATATATTCAAGTAATACTTTTCTTTAACCCTGAATTATAATCTTTTGTTAATTTTTGTGATTTTTGTCAACTTTAAATTGACAGGTAGGAGACTAATTAAGGTTTGTTTTTATTGCAATTACCAATTGAGTATAGCTGTAGGGAAATATATATGATAAAAGATAAATCAGACATGAAAATTTATCTAATTAGCACAAACTAAATTAAAAATTGGACAAATATGTTTTTAAACTTTTTTTTGTATTTGGACTGGACGTGTAAAATGCAATGGTTTTTAATAAATACTTTAATACATATTGTTTACAATTTGATTACACATTTCTATTAAAATTTAACATAGTTTTAACTGGTAACTTTATTTCAGCCATATTTAAACTTCCATAAACTGCAACTTGGAATACATATAAATTATGAAAGAGGTCAAAAGACAAACAAAAAACCTCTTGATTATGATATATCTTTATAAAATTTAATTCAAAATAATTTAGAGATCATTGGTGATAAAGTGTAATGTATATATATATGTAGTGAAATTTGGTGTTTATTTAACTAGATGACGTTTAATTTGAAGTTATCATTTTATAATTGACTCAAATAAAATATGTTCTCAAAAATGCTATAGTTATATTAAACGTTTATTCATCCACATCATTCAAAATGTTTTGTTTTTAAATTCATTGTAATCAGATGTAATCATGATTACTTTGCCAATGTAATCATTAATTTAATCAGATACTTTCAGAAATGATGTAATCATTAATTTAATTTAATCGTACAAATGACAAAGTAATTGTAATTTAATCAATTACATTGAAAGTAATCGGACCCATCTCTGCCTACGACTTCCTTCTGTACATTACATAGTAAAGGTAGGGAAACGTGGAAGAAGGTGGACAGTATTTTACCTATATTTGCAAGTTTTGTCTTGGTGATAAAAATGCCATTTTTTGTCAAATAGTTATGAAGAATTTTAAATTTCCTACAACCAAGGCCGTAACTACCCTTGAGGCAAGTGAGGCAATTGCCTCACTAAAATTTCGACACTGATTATTTTTTTTATACATATATACATGTACAAATAAAATAGTCTTTTGTTGTTCTGTCTCAACCTTAATTTCTATAACTTGTCATCATTCCTTTAAACTATTCTTTCTGGATATATGGATAAATAAAATATAAATAATATGAAACATGCATGGATTAGTTTTTCATGATCCATGTTTCTTTAACCTTAAAAATTGAAAGAACATCCCATATTCCAATTTGACATTATTGAGGAATGGTATAGAACCTTTATCACAGGATTTTGTCTTTACTTATTCGGGACTACGGAATTTCATTTCTTTATATTCGGGGTTTCGGAATCAGACACCCCCAACCCCTAACCCCTAAATTTATAGATTCTGGAACTAAAATACCACCGACTATTTCCAGAAATAATTTGAAATTACGGACCTACATGTAAACGTCAAAACTCCATTTTAATTCCCCTGTACCCATATCATATATACTTACTCTATAAATAGATCATATACATGTATCTTATCTCATTCTATCCCTAGTTTGTTTACTCTTTGTCAGCATACAAGCGAGTTTAATATTTTGTAACTGAGACTGTATGATGATGCTAGCCTTTATAGGAAAGCTTAATTCCCTTTTGCAAACAAAACTGTTACTACCGATGCTGCTACCGAATTGCTGATGGAGAAGGAATTGGAAGAAGACATTGATCATTGTGTTGATGATAATGTACTACCTTTAGAAACACAGACTGCCCTGAAACGACTGAAATCTAGGAAAAGAGCATACATGAGTGGCGAGAGGTTATGCGGTCTTGCCATGCTCCATGTTCATCGCGATAAGGATATCAGCAGACCAAAGTTATGATTCTAAAACAATTTGACTGAACCCACCATAGAAATAATTGGCAAACTCTACTGAATCGATGTTTGTTCTATGTTCTGGCGGCAGATTTAAATTAATATTTGGATGATTATCTTACATACAAATTCAAATAAAGTTGTTAAAAATTTGGTAATTAGTAAAAGTCTTTAAATATGAACAATTTATATAAAAACTGTCCAAATTCAAAACATTATCAAACTCTCTAAAAATGCCTAGAACGCAGGATTTTGCACCATTCATTTCATACCCTTCAAAAAAATTTAACGCCTCGCTTCGCTCGGCTCAATTATTTTGCCTCACTAAAATAAGATGCCTAGTTACGGCCTTGACAACATTTTATGTATCATACCTGGATGCCACTTCAATGCAAGTTTCCTGTAGGCTTTCTTCAGATCTTCAGGTGATGCATCACGTTCAACACAGAGAACTTCGTAATGACATTTCATCTGAGTGGTCATTTTTCTTGAAATTCTAACAAGTTTAAACTTTTTAAATGGGTTCAAAATAGAAAAAAATATACTGATTATTCGTGTTTTATTTTCTGTCGACCCTTATTAGTCTAAAATTTTCTTTAAAGGTCGTTCCAATAATGACAAAGTTGTGAAATGTGGAAAAAAGAAAAGGTTTTTAATTAGGAGGAACGGAAAGTGTAATATTTATTGTAAAAATAGAGCCGATAACGGATACGGAATTAAGTTTTGAGGTTCGAAATGGGGAAAACTTGAGGTGTGAATCAATATTTTTAAAATGAAACGACTTTTCTTAACAAACTATCCGTATTTCAAATTCACTAGTTGTATAAACTCTGATATCCAATAACATCTCTTTCCAGTAAATGTCTACCTTCTGTTATATAAATACAGAATTTCAGGGGTGGATCCAGCCATTTGAAAAGGGGCTAATAAGGGACGACATCAAAAGTTCAATGATGGATAAAAAACTTAATTCACATAGTTTTCACACTGACCCCCCCCCCCCCCCACCCCCCTCTTAACTTAATTTGGGAAAAATTGATTTACAAATAGGGATGTATGTAAAAATCGATTTTAGATATACAAAACTTGCAGAATTTTAACCCCCCTCCCCCCCCCACCCCCAAACTATTTGATTTAAGTTTTTTATCCTACATCGATCTTTTGATGTCGTCCCTAAGGAAGTTCTACCAACTTTTCATAAAGCAAATGTGTGAGATTTGGCCAAAATTGAAAAGATCAAAGAGAAAAAATAGATCGAAGGGAAATGTTTCCAAAAAAGCAGGAACATGTGTGAGTCTCATGCTAAATGGGTGAGATTTGGCAGCCCTGGTAAGGGCTAAGGGGGTGGGGTGTGTGTTCCAACCTGATCTCCCCATTTAAATGCATTGATCATCAAAATAAGGGGGTCTGAAACATCCAGAACCCACCAAACCTTTTGGACTAGCCACTGGAATTCAAAGTTTTATGGTACAAGTAAAAAGTTAAAATCTTAAACCATCATTAAACCCATATGAAATTATAAAACAATATAAGAAAATATGTTAATATCACTGTTAGATGAAAGTGACCATTCTTGTGTTTTGGAAATTATCTATTCTGGCATTCCTCCTATTATATTTGCAAGAGATTGACATATGCTTAGAGCTCTGTCAGATGGATGTGTACCACATACAATCATTATTTACACCAAATATGGTTGACTGCTTGATATGATTACTTTTTGTATCGGGTATAACTATAGCTCAATGTTGATGCTCACAATTATTTTTTACACCAGAAAATGCTAACCTATTGTAATTTGTATCTTAGAAACAGACCTTGTGGGGGAAACTTATCACTGACCAATGGATTTTACCAACTATTAAAATGAGTTGGCAAGATTATATGATTCCTGTCAGATGGTCATGTATGTACATCTTACAATCATTCAATACACCAACTACATTTAGAACATTGCGTTTTGTATACAAAAAACAGTCCTAATCAGAATTGTTTTTAAAAGTTCATCTGACAGACATGAAATACATCCTTACAATGATTGTTTGTACAAATCATAGAAGTTTTATAACTTGAAATAAAAGTAGTCATTAAACCATGAAAATAAATTGAAAGGAATAATGAAATTGTGACAAGGGAGATAATTCATATTTTCTTTATTTTGAAATTTTGACAAAAAATATCTTATTTCACTTAAGGGTAGATGTACAAGTGAGATTGGATTGATGACATTATTCTATTGAAACTTGTTAATTTACACTTGTATGTTTTTATTAATGAAATACCAATTCATTAACAGTTAAAAAAAATTGAGACAGGGGAGATAATAGACTATGAAAGTTTTTTATTTATGCAAACGATCATACACAATGAAGTGTTTTTTGGTAGGATTTAGGTATATGATTGAAACAAAAGAAAACATCAAATAAATAGTCATTTTCACATCACAAATGTATGTAAAATTGCAATGACTTACCTACCCTTAAATTTTATTGTTTACATCATGTGAAACCTTTTGTGCTGATAAAGTGGTGTCATTGGCCGTTTCCAATGGAGATACATTCAACTTTTACCTTGCGATAAATTTTGCTTTATGTTGTAAAGAGGGACAAGAACATATAGGGAAAGGTTTCAATTTTAATATTGAAAAGAATGATTCACAGAAAGAACAGATAACTGAAAAATTGAAATCAAAGCATTTTTTTTTTGTGCAACCACTATCAAGAAATTACTTATGTACAGTAGACAGTTGGAAATTGAGACATTCCATTTAACGAAAAGTCAGAATTATAACAAGAAAAGGGAAGAAAATGCAAAATTGCCATCTGGTTAAAAAAATTCTCAAATAAACTCACTCCCAAGACGAGCATGTTCATCATGGTATAAAATAATAAATTTAAGTCTTTTAATCCACTTGTTCAAGATGTATTCTTTTGCAGTTCATGCAATAAATCTCTAGAATGTATTACAACATTTAACAATCCAGGAATGTACCATATTTAAAACTTTAGAGAAAAAATGCAAAGGACAAGGTATGATAAGAGGCGTTTTTTGCCCCCTTCCCAAATAAGTTTATATATATATCATTGATAGCCTTAGTATAGAAACTATTCAAAACTATGATTTTTTTATGTTCCGGTGAAAGGAAGGTTGCCTAGCAACGGTTTTAATAAATAGCCAAATTATCACATATGCATTGCTTTCTCATTACATATTAGCATAATTCAAAATAGTATTGTTTGTTTAACAATAACTTGAGTTTGCAAATGAAAGGTCACTTCAATTTCAGTTTAAAAAAATGCTTAGCAACAACCTAGCAACAAAAATTTTACCTAGCAACGGTTCAAAAATTTGTAATTTCGGCCATATGAGGTATGAATATGGCAATATTTAAAGATTTAGCTACCGTAAATAATTTTTCTTTCATATATATGATGTCTGACATGTCTGAGTCATTATTTTTACAAGAAAATGAAATTGACCATAGCAACCTAAAAGTTGCTTAGCAACAGCCGAAAAAGATAGAAATCAAATTGAACTACAGAAAAACCCTTTTGATTTTTCATTGTACAAATTAGAGTAAAACCAGGTTAGATTGGTTAATACATGCAAGACTAGCAGTAAGAAATGAAAGTAAGTCAATTGTATATCATGCTGATAAAAAGATTAGCAGCCAATATAGTGCTTAGCAACGATTAAATAATGTTTTGGTTTTCTTTGTATACCGAAGTAGGTTTGTTTGGTATCATTATTATATCTTGATGAAGTAAATATTAAATCATATGCTGTTACCAGAAACAGGGTTGAGATCTCAAAAAAATTGTTTAACCCAGCCGCATTTAAGTCAGGAGCCTCTGACCTTTGTTAGTGTTGTATGATTTTTAATTTTAGTTTCTTGTGTATAATTCGGAGTTTAGTATGACGCCAAATATTACTGAACTCGTATACATAATTGTTTAGGGGCCAGCTGAAAGATGTCTCAGGGTGTGGAAGTTTCTCGCGGCATTGAAGAGCCATTGGTGGCCTTCAGTTGTTGTCTGCTCTATTGTCGGGTTGTTTCTCTTTAACACATTCCCCATTTCATTCTCAATTTTAGTATTAAATAAAAGATAGCTATCAAGGAATTGGTCGGTTTAATAAAAAAAAAAAAGCATAAATACAAATTATATTGTCACATGATAATTAGTAAGTATAAACATTAACAAGTTAATAGGTGAAATAAACAAGAATGTGTCCCCAGTATAGTATACCATGAAAATTGGGCAGCATCTCTAATTTGGCATTAAAATTAGAAAGAACATATCATAGGGATCATGTGTACTAAGTTTCAAGTTGATTGGACTTCAACTTCATCCCAACATACCTCGATCAAAAACTTTAACATGAAGCGCGACAGATGGACGAACGGACGGACGGACGGACGTACGGATTAACGGACGAACGAACAGACGAACGCACAGACCAGAAAACATAATGCCCATAAACGGGACATAAACAACTTTAAGTTATACAAGAAGTGGCACACTTATTTAATCCATAAATAATAGTGGAAGTTATGAATATAGCATTTCACATTTACATGATGATTACCAGTACATTAAACAACTCAGATGGATTAAAACTGCTATTGAAGATTCAGTACCAGATGTATACAGTATGTATAGCAAATATGCATAGCCTGTACAATGCCATTGTTTGTCACTTCAAAAATCGTACTTTGTGAACTTTTTAACACTTAACACAATATTTTAAAGAAAGAAATGCTGAAAACAAAGTTCAAAGTTTTTGATGAGGTCAGGATTTAAGACGTTAAAAACTCATGAAAATATGTAGACGAAAGAGGCATGAACATCTTCAAGCTTCAGTACAAATATATTATTTCTACAATATATATCCTGAAATAAGCACATTGATCGCCGGTGTATAGAATCATGTGCAATCATACCACATCCGCTTATCTTATCCAAAATGTTATGCTGGTTTTTTAATGCAACAGTTATTGGTAAGTAGTATTTCATGAAACCCTAAAACATTTGAATTTGATTAGAAACATAGACATACTTCATTAAAGGGTATCGGTGGCCGAGTGGTCTAAGAAGTTACTTCTGTAATCACTAGCCAGTCAACACTGAAGTTGTGAGTTCGATCCCCGCTCGTGCGGGTGCACTCGTTTTCAACCTTAATTTCTCCTTTCAATGTTGATTTATTATTATTTTCATTCTGAATGTCCAGTCAAAATGTTTCAATTTTCAGATTTACAGCCGATTTCACTGAGTGTGTAGCCAAAGGTAAAGTCTTTGGTAAGCTTGCTTATATATTCTTAAAGGAGGGTAGTTAACCTAACCTTACAATGACTTTGTGGTTCATCTGACAAGCAAAAAAAGAAGAAGATATTACTTTTGACTTCACACTCAATGATATTGGCTGTAGTAGTCACCGTGTTCAACTTTTCCGGTATTGAATAAATATTTGAAATTACTAAACAAAATTTTCTTTATTGCATTAGGGACATTAAACTGTAGAACTAGTAGTGCAATTTGTGCCTTCAATAATAAATATAGCATGTGAGAGGTAAAAGAAGTTCAACTACCGTTTTTGGTGAATATTCAACAACTACCCTAATTGTGTCTAAAGTAGCAAGAAATATTGACCAAGCCCAAAAGCCTGACATTTTTAGAATATTCGAAGAATAACAAAAATCCGGTGGCAATGCATGCTTTAATTATGTGTACAATAAACCTAATAGGTATTAAAGCTGTATCTCAAAAACTGTAGGAGAATAACAGACTCTTTATATATATATAGCTTGTACCAAAAAGTTAATGTGTCAAAATACCGGACATTTAAAGAAAATTTTATTAAAAAAAATCAAAACCCTGTAGACATACACACCTCTATTATAAATAAAAAACTTTTTAGGTCAAAAACTGAAGGAGATAGCTAGACGTACATGTCCGGACAGAAACAAACGAACGGATGAATGGATTGACGTACGGACAGATCTAAATTTAATTTAACGAACGTGCTATACATTTAAAAGTATATTAAAAAAATATGTTAAAAGTAATTTCGATATAGCATGTTTTATTTGAAAATCCAAATAGGATCTGAGTCAATTGAATGCTACATGTGTACTTTTATTTTATGATTACAGCTTGTCAAAAGAGTGCTCTGACACATATATAAGAAAAATCATTAATGTACCGATATATAAAAAGGCTGGAAATACATAATTAACAGTATAGTATAAGTGTAGTTAACTTAATTTCAGTATCAACTGCTCTTTACATGGAATTATGTTTATAATTACATTTCATACTTTGGATTCAATACTGCTCTTTACATGGAATTATGTTTATAATTACATTTCATACTTTGGATTCAATACTGACTGCACTGATGCATAATGTATTAGTTTAGTACTGTTAAAAGAGTTTTGTGACGTCTATCAACAAATCATTGTAATATTCTTACTTCTCTGTTCCAATAACTACTTTTTAATGCACAATGCACATATTTTTATGTTAGATATATTGCACATTTTACAGATCACCACAGTGACATGAACGAAATAGATATGATACATAAATCTATTTTTCTGTAGATGGTTAAATAGAAAACTTCAAAGTGCAAAATATATAAGTTTTGATGAAACGATTTTCACCAGAACTATAAAAAGAGTTTGAATATATTTACTATAAAATTCATTTGTAAGATTTCGTTGAATATTTGAAAATAAAAATTATTAAAAATTAATTCACCATATTTCAAGGGACACTACTCTGTATTTGGCTGCAGTGTTAGACTATTTTGATTTATATGGGTCTAATTTCACGTACAACATATTTTTTTAAGAGAGTGACATGCCTTGATGACTGGATACGACGTAAAACTATCCGTACGTGATATTCTGATCAATTATGGATCCCGGAATAATTTCGTACCCGTGCCGTTCTCTTTGACGTATTATGATAATGACTTGTCAAAATTGTAAACAATCGGATTATTTTTCAAATTTTTAGACATGAGCGCCAACGTAGACCACCATGATATTTTATAATGTGAAAGATACACAAGAGTACAGTTGATGATTGAAAATTTCAAGATGGTCTACGTTGGCGCTGATGTCAAATTTTGTCTCCGAACATGACGAAATTGTAGAATTTTTACATTTTTCGCCGTTTAAGCCTTTTCAAGATACAAGTTTGAACATATTTGAGTACATAACACCTAAAAATAAGGTTCTACATGGACGAGCAGATATTGTAGTTCATTACACAGGCGTGATGGGTTTCAACTTCAAAGTTTAAAAATTCTGGAAAAAGGGGGGCCAGAAACGGCCCTTATACCTTGTCCTTTTGTTATTTTGTATTTTCTCTTTTATATGCTATGTTTTATTGTCTTTCTGTTTAAGTATACATAAATGTACATGCTTTATCTTTTTGTATTCTCTGAACAAGCTATTGATATTGTAATGCAACACTGAAGACTTTAAAACTTTTTTTTAAAGAAATAACACATAATTATATGAGTGAATTCATTTATTGATCACCAACCACTTACTCATTAAAGATTGCAATGCATTCCATTTGTTAATTTATTACAAGGCATTTGTTAACAATTTTAATTCATAATAACAAATACATAGTTACAAAGGTCTAAATAATGTCCTTTTGATTGACTCTGTACAAATATATTTGACAAATTTATCTTTAATTCATCACTTATTAACAAGGATTTTCATGTTATTTTTTATAAACTTGACTGACATACATTTTTGATACATTCATATTACTTGTGCTTCATCTAAATGTTTAAAGCTGAGTAGATTGCATAATTTCAGTTACTTTTGCACCTGGCTTTTTAATATCTATAGCAAGTTTCATACATTCATTGAACATCACAAAATGCTTATAAACTATATATTTAAACTGAAAATAATTCACATTTTTAACCTTTCCATTTTTGAGTCATTACTATTTGCATTATACATGTATTACCAATATGTGATTACATATTATGATTATCATGTATTCATTATCATTGTATTTCCAGTATTTGTTTGAGGTGATTATTCTGATTAAGTATTTAGCATTGATTGTATTATAACATGTAGCTTAGTGTGAAATCTTACAACTTATGTACTGAAAAATATATTTACATTTAATAAAGTTAATAGTCATGCATTTATAAATTCAGTAACATCAGATGTAAATGACTTATACAATTTCCATGCAATATATATTGACACATACAATAACAGTGAAATAGCATAAAATACTAAAGAAAAATCTGTTATTGCATATGTTTCTTTAATTCAGATAAACAAAGCTGACCAAAATTGAAATAAAGATTTAGTATCCAACCTTTCACATTTAGATGTGGACAAGAAGTAATTTATGCCCTAGATTTTGAGTTTTGAACTGCAGAAAAATTGAGTATATCCCTACTTTGTACTATATTACCAAATCAGCAATGATTCAGTTTTAGAAATATTTGACAGTAATAAATGAAAATACCATGGCATGCATGATTGCCATTTTGACATTTCCATATTATTGCAACATGGAATATTGTTCTAAACCCTAATCTGTACTCTCAGATATATATTATACAGTTCCCTTAATAACATTTATATGTACTAAGTTTCAAGTTAATATGACCACAAACAAACCTAAAATCAAAACTTATCACTTAAATTGAAATTTAAACTTACCACATTTCTATTTGCAGTGAACTGTGAAAACTTTGTCATAACCTTAATAATTTGGCATCTATGACCACAAACTAACCTTAACCAAAACTTGAACCTGATACAGACTTTCAGATACACAAACCAGAAAATATAATGCTCATCTACTATCATAGGCAAGATATAAAAAAATAACTTTTTCCACATGCATACATTAAACATAATGATCTACTAATAAGTAGGTAGAATAAATAAATAGTAACATTTTAACAATTTTGTTAAATAGATAACAATAACTTATTCAAATTGTTTGCAGTTATTACAATAAGTTTCATTTAATATTTGATTAATATATATTAAATATCAATTAAAAAAATCTAAATATAATTGATCAATCAAATCAGAACACTAGATAATTCTGTACAGCAATAATCACTACAGACATTAGGTTAAAAAATGTACTTAATCAAATTTTTTATATACTCAAGTCATGGAAACCAGTACTTTTAAAAGTCTTTTAGAAAGAAGTCAATTTTCTTTTAAGAACTATAAGAAAAGAAAGAGACATCAACAGGTATGAGGATTAGTGTAAGAAGAAAAAGAACAAGAAACTTCACAAATAATACACAATGTAAGATAAATGAAAAAAGTAGTTTCTTCTTTGTTGTTTACTCCAACATCAAGTAGCAAACTGTTTGCTACTGAAACTATATACTCAGGAATATCATACGATTCAGTTTTATTATTAGCCATGCATTCACATAACTAGTCAATTCATAAACTGTCAGGCTGATGAAAAATAACGAATGGATTAATATTTTAACATGCTTTGTTTGAATTAAGAAATTTCTGTTTGTGTTTTATATTAAATTTGGGACATGACTTGCAAATGTGACATGTACATATAGAAACAGGCATGCTTTACAAGAAATGTTTTTAAAATAAATACATTTTCAACTATGTCATGATCACTCATGTTGTTTATATGTTATAATCAAGTCAACTTTTCCATTGTTAAAATTCTGGACTGCTTTCTCTTTTTGGTCTACCAAGTAAATATCTGTCAACATTTAATAGCTGCTGCTGTGTTATGCAATCTGTAAAGAAAAACCAAACAAGAAAAATCATCAAAAAGATTCAAGAAATTTAAGTGATGCAAAATTTTATGAGATGGTTTATCATTGTCAAGAATTGTTCTTTGCAATGACAGAGATTGTGTCCAATATGATTCTCAAATATGATAAATAAAATTGATGATTGATAATGCAAAAGAACACTATTGTCTCTTGAAAGTGCCTATAAGTTAATATATCAAACCAGAAAAAACCTTACATATGAATAATGTGTAGCATTGCTAAAGACTGAGCTTCATTCCATACTCTGTTTAGAAGCACAATTCAACTTTGTTGATGAACATGTACAATGTAAACAAATTTCATCGACTGTATCCTTCATTAAGTACCAACTATATATACAGTACAAGATTTGGAGCTAATTTCCTTATGCTTGGGGATTGCGACTTCGGTTGGCTTGCTTGCTTTGTTTGTATAAACGTTTGCACAAGCATTATAATTGAAATTCACAGCAAACAAATCCGTTTCGAATTAAAACAACATATGTTTGACAAATGTTCACATAAACTTACTGTTTACAGTGTTATTTTCATCAATTTTATCTTAAACAAATATATTTTAGCTGATTTCATAAATTTTTATGATATATTGTTATCCCATGTAAAACAACATACATTTTCACTGCTATTAGTTTTTAGAAACCAAAGGTAAAATTGATCAAACAAGCATGGTTTCTATTTTTTTACATAGAAAGGTTAATAATATTAAAATATTACGATTGCCTTCATATTTCAGCATTCAAAACTAGATAATGATAGTATAGTTTACCTAAGACCCAGACAGGGTTCACACATATCTTATCTGGCAAAAACTCATGTCCCAAGTAAATACTGGCTTTGTTTTGGCTGTTGGTAACCTGAATATACAAGATTAATTCCATTAAAATACTGCTGTTTCTATTCATCAATATGAAAAAAAATAGTACAACAACATGTTTGTTCTCACAAATACAAACACACTCTTTTGTCAACCTTTGCTTATAGAGGTTCATCAAGTATAACAATGGGCTCTTAAAAATCCTAAATTTTTAATTTGGTAAACACACAACATATTGATGTTAACATGAAATAGGGAAACATTTTTTTTTTATGTTTCCATTCTTTTTTAAAGGTATCAATTGCTGTAAACTTTTCCTGTTTAAAGTGGTATTGGTGTCTTTCCCTATCTTAGGTTGTAAAAAAACAGAGAATCTAAGGTCCAGATCAAGTTAGAAAATTTTTATGCAAGAATGCAGTTAACAAATGTGAACTTATAAATATTAATATTTTTACAAGTGTAAATTATTTTAGCTTAATTTGTAAGGTTTTTTTTTAAATTGGCATTTTAAGGGGAGGTAACTCTAAAATAGTGCATTTTCTGAAGGAATTACATGGAATTTTGCTGTTTTTAATTCTAGCTAGAAAAAAACCGCACAGTGACCCTATCTTTTCTTTTGATATTTTCAAAGTATTTTCTAAAAGCTATCTTCTCGTATTTTATTTTACAATTCTATCATTTAGTTTAAAGGGAAACTTCGCTAAAAAATCAAAAATTGATATTATGTCCATTCTGTATAGAAATGCTCAAATTTATAGACATTAAAGTTTTATTCCGCTAGATAAGAGATCACCATCGATTTTAAATTTAGAGTATCAATTCTCTGCGTTCCGCCATTTTGTCATCTTCATATAATTCTTTAAAGTAATAAATTTTATTCAAATAAATTCGTATCTTCCCTCATCTGATCACCAGCATGGCTAAAGGTATTACTCCCAAAGGTATTGTGAGGGGTGTGAGGTGACACGTCCAGGTATTCAAGCGATTTCCTGTCGTGCTTGCAAGTTCATGCATCGTTTCACTTCTGTAGGTATTGATCAGTGTACACGGCCGATAACTTATAACTCTCCATTTTGAACTATCAGGTGTATAATATACATCTCTGTCTTGCGTGTCCAAAAGTGATATAATATACTAGTCATTACTAAACTCATACGCTTGTTTATAAATAACATTTCTGATGTAAAGAATATTATTTATAAAAAGATAAATAATACCAAAAAAAAAGATTTGATGAATTATAAATCTATTTACATTTTTTTCCAAGGTTTAATTTGGGAAAATGTAATATATACTCGTTGTCAATAGTAAAGGACAGATTGGAACATACCAGAAATATTGATTAAAAAAAATGTACGCACTTGTCGACGATTCGTTTCTACGCCTGTATACATTGAACATAAGAAAGAAACATACATTTTGTGTAAATCGGGGTAACAGTTTTGTAAATAGACTAGTCCACGTATGCCAACAGTATGTAATCATCATATTAGATAGACTATTAGATACCAAAAGAAGAAGAAGAAGAAGAGGACCAATTTGATTTAAATACAGGTCGATATATAACTTGCTTCGGTTCATCGAAGTTATGAACATAGTAAAATCACAAATTTATATATCAATTAGATAATTCTCGTATAAAGGAAGAAATTTGACTTCATCACAATTGTTCCGACATTCATGTAAAATATATGCAACTGGACGTACACTAACAAACCCCAAGGGATGTGAATATGTTCTAGGAAAACTATTGAGTAATTAAGTTTCAAATTAATTTCGGGATTTATTTTCTTTCTTGATATTCAATGACAGCAATTTAAAGAATAAACTGCTTGTCCGCTTTAGGGGTATTCTTGCCAGTTGAACAGACTTTAAGACGACATTAAATTCGTTGTCTTTTTTTTTTAAACATCGTTGGTCAAATAGCTAAAGTATTATACGTTGTGAGAAGAAGACTATTTTAATAAGGACGCTCCCGATTATGAATAAATTTGGTTGACGTTTTTCACACTTGAAAAGAATATCTATTCGTAATTTTTCGATTCCATTCCAAGAGGATCCTTATATTTCCTCTCAATTTTTTAAAACATCTTTTTTTCACATAGCTGAAGTATTCATGCGTTGCGAGATTTGAAATATTTTGATGAGAACATTAATTCCTAAATAGGTAAATAAAGATTGCTTTGGATGGACTAAATTATATAATTGCAATCTGTTTGAAATATTAAAGGTTGCCGATTCTAATTTAAAAAAGTACAATTTTTAGTTCATACACTCGTGTTTAGAAAGCTATTTTTATTTATAAATTTATTCAATTAAAATAATTCAGTATTTTATCGTTACAAAAGTAATCAGAAGTCATAATTCATTTAAAAGTAAGCTTATGCAAATTATATAAAAATATACAACGCTATCCAGTTATTGTGCGACCTTATTTCTCCTGTCAATTCATTTTAATTCTTTTTCTTACATTTTTGTGTCTAAAACTATAACCGACTCCCGTATATCATTCATACGAAATGTTGTTCACACCTGAAATAGTGAACCGTGACGCCTAGATGTCACTGAATGAAGATCAAAAGATTAGAATTACATAATGCTAATCTTTTAATTACCTAGCTTGAGTTTAACTACGCATTCAACATTCACTAAGTGTTACAAATTAATACACATTTTATTTCCACAGTTCCAGTAAGTGAAAATGTTTGCTGGAATGACGCAAAAAGTTCAGAATATAAACATGTATTTTTTAATATACTATCGATCGTGTCAGTTTCATATGTTTGTTTAAAGTGTTTGAAGAAAAAAATCAAAAAAATGTTCTAATGTATTATTCACTTTAATTACTAGAATTCGTATAAAAAATCCACACATAAATCCTACAATCTAATTTTAAAAGTTGCATGGCTATCACTTACTTTTCGTTGGTTAATAGCTACACCAAAGGTCGTCGATGCGCTTTAAATAGCGTTATTAGATGGTTTACGAACAAGACTTAAATGAGATTAATTTCACTCACGGCTCAAAGACTTAAACTACGTCACATAAGTCAGGAAGTTTGAAAAAATAAAATTAATAATTCCCAATTTTCTTCTTTATTACTTTTCATATCGAAATAAAACTTGGTGAATATGTTTTTTTATGGTATTATGAACATATTAAGATGAAAAGTGAAAAATCGCGAATTATCCCTTTAAGCTTCTAATCACGTAATGATGTTTTTCCTGTATAATCAATACAACATTTTGTCATAACCTGTCGCTTGAGAAAATGCACTGTGACCTATCATTTTTATTATATTTTTGAACATATATCAATAGATACTACCTTTTGGCAAAGTATGCACAAATTCTATCATTTTTAATTTAGACTCCCATACCACCTTAAAGTTTCTATCTATCTATTATAGTTTTTAAAATAAAAGGACATAAATGAAGAATGTGTCCCTGCTCAAGCTTAGCATTTTTAAAAAGTTAAAAGGGGCAGAACTCTTAAACAGTAAATGACTAACTGCCCAAATTTGAACTTTGGTAATTTTGGTTCTTAGCATTGTGTATTTTTTTCATAAAATTTGGATCAAAACTTGTCAGGTTGTTGAACTGAAAATGTGACAGACAGACAGACAGACAGACAGAAGGACTGTCAAGGGTTACACTTAATACCCCTATTGCTTACGGTGAGGGCATGAAAATGCTCATTTTTGTCAATTACATATTGATTTGAAGGCAATAACTATACTTATATAAAAGTTGATAAATGGGTTGTCTTATTGGCATTTTTGTAGATCTTGTATTGCAGAAATTTGTTTCTGTATACAGTTTAAGTCGTTCAATTATAGTTTAAAATTTAAAACGGAATTACACAAATTTGTCAAAATTAAAAATATTTTAGACAATACATGTAACTTCTACATGTGTAATCTGATAATTTAGTAATGCTTTTTTACCCACTAACACTTATTATACTAACCCTAGCACCACATAATTTCAACAGATTGAGAAGGTGATGTCTTGGAGGACTTGTTTTCTGTGCCAGATAAATTGTACCTACTTCATGTAGGGACAATGATCTATAATTTTCTTTTTGAAGATATCTGCCTTCTCTTGTTACCTGCGTATGATTTCAAAATCTTATATTAACATCTCTTCATGTTTTTAAAGTGTTTGAAGGTTTGGTGTTAAGGTCAGATATTTGTTAGTTTCTGTTACATTGCATCCTTTATTGTCCATTTGGTCATATCCTGTGTTCATTTGTCTGTTATGGAACATTGTATGGTACCTTGTAGATGGGTATTTCAATGAATTTAATTGATGCTTACACCACAACTTTGACTCCTACAAATTTTCTAAAGACAAATAAATCAATTTGTAACCTGTTAAATATGTCCATGAAGACTAAAACTAAATGATATAGAAGTTTGTTATTTCTCATTTAGTATGATTTTGAGGATTAGAGATATTCAAATATTTACTGGGAAAAAGATGTGTTAATTGCAAAAATCAACCTTATGAAATTTCAAAGCTGGCAAATGATAAATACCACTATACCTTTGCAACTGGGAAATAATCAGTTGCTTCATAATCATCCCCTGGTAACCATGTTTGTGCTTCTAATGATGATAACACCTGAAAAAAGATACCAGTATATATCTTCATTTCTGTTCTAATTTAAACTGATTCTTTATTTTATACAGTCTTTTCTAATTATCAACAAAATAAAAACTGACAGGATTTTGAATGAGTGTATTATACAAGACTCAACACTTATTATAATTAATTATTGATACTGTCAGATGGATTCGATAACTTTAATTTTCTTCAAAAGTACTTCAAAGTGAACAATAAACTGAGAAGCATTACTCCCATTTTCTAAACAAGGGGAAATGTAACTATGTCTTACCCATTGCTTATGAACAATCATTATCCCCCTCATTATACCATACAGCACATTTAATGTTCTCCGAGGTCCACCACATATCAAGTGAGTTGTTGTTTCTGTAACATTGTCAGAGATCACAAAGTGTCCTAATCTCTTCACTACAGATATTATAAGATCCTGTTCTCTGGAAGAAAAAATAAATGGATTCATTTTTACAAATCATAAAATTTGCTACATTTTACTTGTAACTTCCGTTTTTTTTTTTTTTTTTTTTTACTTTTTAGATTTTGACTATGACTTACTTCAGTAAGAATCTGAAGAATATCAAATACATTGATATCTAACATTTAACAAAGAAATAATGGTTTAATAAATAAAGTTCATGGATATTTTATTTTGCAACTGGTCAATATGTAAACAAGAGGCTGTCACAACGACAGCAAACCGGATTTATTAATATTTATTTGTGTCCTGGCAATATCACAAGAACCATTACTGATGAATGGTGAAAGTGAAAATCGTCAATATCAAATTTGACCTCCATTTTGTCATCAGTATCAACATATTAAAATTTGAAAAGCTTAGATTGAATGGTTCATGAGTAAATGCAACAACGTGAATGGAAACGCCATTTTTCAATCTTTCAAGAACCATAACTCCTGAACGGTAAAAGTCAAAATCGTCATTATTGAACTTGACCTCTATTTTGCCATCAGTAACAACATATTAAAATTTCAAAAGCTTTGGTTGAATGGTTCATGAGAAAATGCACGGACACGACTGGAAACACCATTTTTCAATCTTTCAAGAATCATAACTCCTGAACGGTAAAAGTCAAAATCATCTTATTGAACTTGACCTCTATTTTGTCATCAGTAACAACATATTAAAATTTGGGAAGCTTTGGTAGAACAGTTCATGCGTAAATGCACGGACACGACTGGAAACTCCATTTTTCAATCTTTCAAGAACCATAACTCCTGAACGGTAAAAGTCAAAATCGTCATTATTAAACATGACCTCCATTTTGTCACCAGTAACAACATATTAAAATTTGGGAAGCTTTAGTAGAACAGTTCATGCGTAAATGCACAGACTCGACTGGAAACTTCATTTTTCAATCTTTCAAGAACCATAACTCCTGAACGGTAAAAGTTAAAATCGCCATTATTGAACTTGACCTTCATTTAGTTGTCAGTAACAACATATTAAAATTTTAAAAGCTTTGATTGAACGGTTCATGAGTTAATGCACGGACAACATTTGATTGCCGCCCGCCCGCCCGCCCGCCCGACTGCCCGGCCGCCCGCCCCGCCGCCCGCCGTACATCCCCAAATCAATAACCAACATTTTTGTCACAAAAATCCGGTTAAAAAGATTCAAAATTTGGTTACAGTGAATTTTATTTAATTAAAGAAATATTTTTACTGTCTTCAATAGATTAAAAGGTAAGTGTGAATCTTTAGACATAAATATAGTTCTCTCTGAAATTATATTTATTAAAATAAATATCCATCCTACAGCATAAGAATTTAAAAACCTAATCAGTCTCTTATGCAAGGTTATGGGAAGTGGAATTAGAATATAATTTTGAAAATAAACAGCCCCTTGAAAATTGTCATACAAATTGTTTTTAAATACCGTAGCATAGGGATTTAGAGGGATAATTTCTAAAAAAAAAATAACATTAGAATAATAATAAGATAAGAGACAGATGATGATAGAGGTCAAGTGACCATATAATAAAGTTAAGTACTCAGCATGTAGACTGGTCATCACTAGAGATGGTCTGGTAGGAGGACTTCGTCTGTATATCTTCTTTGGTAGACTGTTATCACTACTGTCACTGTCAGATTTCCTGTAAGAAGATGTTGATACGGGCCTTGGTCTTCTCATGTGTTTAATCCCTCTAGCTAAGTTAAACTCATCAATACTTGGCCTGGGGGCATATCTACCAGATTGAGAACTAAGTATTGAGTCACCATATGCTAAAGACATTGAATTATCATTCTGTGTAGCTGTACTAGAATTGATTGTTGTTTCTTGTAATGTCAATTCACCTGGCATTACAATATTGTTACTACAAGTGGCACTTGGATGACATTCTTGACTTGACTTTTTCTCTGAAAGACTTCCTTTACGTGGTTGCTTCCTTTTTGGTGATTGAGTAGGAAACAATGCAGATATATTAGATTCTAACCCACTACAAGATGCCCATTGACGTTTCCTGGTAGGTGTGTAACCATCTGGTGTTTTTGACAGAAGTGGTAAATCTGGATCCAAATCAGATAGCGGAAGTAATTTTTTTTTACTGTTGGTTCTCTGGGGTCCCTTTTTCCGAACTGAATGACTTGTTGTATTGTCGATATCTATACTTGAAGTAACTTGAATTGAAGACTGTGGTTTAACTGAATCCACTGATATAACGTTATTTCCTGCATCAACTGAAATTACAAATTTTCCAGCCACAATTTTTTCCTGTTGATCACATGTATCATAGTCTCTTGCCACAGTACAGTTAGTTTCATCAGTTGATGTCTTTTTATCTTCAGAATTATCTACAGAACTTCTATTTTCTATTGCAGTATTATCAAGTAATTTCTTGCTGGTCACCATAGATTTACGCCTGTTTACTGATTTTCTTTTCTGTGACACATTATTATCTGCATTATTATTAACATTAGATATTTCCACAGAAGAATTATCTACAGAACTTCCGTGTTCTATTTCAGCATTATCGACTAATTTCTTGCTGGTCCCCATAGATTTACGTCTGCTTACTGATTTTCTTTTCTGTGACACATTATTATCTGCATTATTATTAATATTAGATAATTCCACAGAAGAATTATCTGATTGTTGTGCTATGGGAGACACTTCATTCATTTTTCCTTTCAAAATTTTTGATGAAGGCTGTTTTATAAGGATTGGAATTTCATCCTGCCTCGAATCTTTATCCACAGTTTTAGATGGTGTAAATGTAACAACAGATTTTCTTCTGTTTGATGTCCTTTTAGGTTTCACTTCATCGTCTGCAAACTTTACACTGGCCACAGATTTCCGACGTTTTTTTGATGTGGGAGATTTTTTTTCTGCATTTAGACCAGAAGTTAATGCTGACAAATGACTAGGTTTATCCTTGTTATAAGATGGACTAGATACTGGTTTATTTAATGAGGTAGGTGGTATTGGGGATTCAGGCATATTGTCTATACATTTTTTGATTTCATCATTTAAACCATCCATAAGATGATCAACATCATTGGATTCAAAGCTGACATTTTGAACTCCAGCTGGAAATAAAAGAAAATGAATTGCTTTAATTAATTCATCATATACATGTAACATTAATACTGCAAATGTAATTTTGAAAGTTTTGATTGTACCATAACGGATTTAATTTGTTTTGTTTATCAGAAGATCATAAAGATATGATTATAACAAAGCGTATATAGTGGTACATTGTAATTTACTAATATATATACTTAATTTTTAGTAAATTTGAAATGTATTACAGCAGATTTCATTGAATGTGTAGCCAAAGGTGATATCCTTGGTAAGCTTGCTTGTTAGCTGAACCGTGAAGTCATTATAAGGTCAAGTATACTACTCTCTTTTTGAAGTAGCTGCCAGCATAGTCCAACAGACAGATATATTGGTTTTCTGTCAGACTAGTCTATTCTTAAAGATGGGGTAGTTTACATAATAAAACAATGACTTCACAGCTCAGCTAACAAGCAAGCTAATCAAAAATATTACCTTTGGCTACATACTCAATGAAATGTGCTGTAAAATGTGCTATATTAAACTAATTTACACAGGGAAATTTCATCACATCAATTTCATGGGAATTTCACATCTAACAAGCTTATACATGAAACTCACAAGAAATTGGTTTACCATACATGAATTTCATATGATATTTTTCATTTGAAATTCACGTGAATGTTTAAAATAAAGTAATTCAAATATGTTTAAGAATGTTGGGGAATTTAATGTGGGAATCATGTGAAATTCATGTGAGCAAAGGAGTAGGTCCGGTAAGGACCGATTTTGGCCTCAAATTTCAGGTTCATCTGACGAAAGATTTTGACCACTTTTTAAACACTTAAGTGTCTATTATATTTGAATTAATTAGGTTATGTGAAAGATTTTAACTGATTTAGCCATTAAAAACGATCCGATTCAAGCTCCAATATGAAAAATCTACCAAATATGCCGAAAAATGTCACTTTTCAGATGGTTTTTGGAAAAAATGGAAGTAGCCACATCCGTGTTCATCCTCAACCTTTATATATGTTATGTATTATAATCAAATACAACTTACATTTCAATATTAAGGATGAACACGAATGCGGCCAGTTTCGTTTTACACGAAAACCGTCTAAAATTTAACTAAAATGCTAGAATTGTGAAGATTTCAGTAATTTAGCATGACTTATTGGTGATAGTACAGGATATATGTGCATTGTATTGTCAAAAACAGCCCATATTGATGTAGCAGAAGCATTCTACTGGTCAATAAATAACTAAAAGTTTACATTTTAACAATTTTGTAAAACTGCTATATTTTGGGGCCAAAAAGGGGTCTTACTGAACCTACTCCTTTTGTCCATGTAGTTTTAATCGTAGCTTTCCTATAATGATGGACAACATGATAATAAACCTACTGAATAATCTTCTCTGTAATGGCTCCTCCTCCTCCATCTCTCGTTCTGGAGTATCTGTAATAATCATACAAACACAATAAATCTAATGTCATGAACATACTTTCAGGATGCAAATAAACAGTAATTTTGGTCTTATTTTCAATATTAATCTGATAAAAGTCATACACTGCACACATAGGTAAACACATATCATGCTATGTCAAATATCTTTTGAAACTATTACTTTTTCCAAAACAAAATACCTCATTCTTTTGAAAGATTAAGTAACTATGAATGCTATCAACAGACAATTATTTCTATAAAAATGAGAATATTTATCATTATTTGAGTTGCACAATAAAAGCTTCACCTCTCTCTCACATAAAATGTAAATACAGTCAAACCTGATTAAACCGGACCCTGAATAAACCGGTTTCCTGTCCATTCCGGCCGAAAATGAAAGTCCCATATTTTCCCATTCAAAGTCTTTGTTAAAATACCCTTTGTAAACCGGACCCTGTGTATTCCTAATTCCAGTCTAATTATGAAGTCCCATATTCTTAATTACATTATTTATTACCTGTCAAAACCGGTTTGTCTAATTAATTTCAATGATCGATATGCAATCAAAACATATTTGTTTATACAATATGGCTTTTCGTGATAATCAATTATTCAGGTGTCAAACTGTGAACCTACAATCGTACAGTAGTGAGCTGTATTATTTATTAAAACATTATAAACGTGTCAATTAAACGAAAAGACACACCGAATATATCTCGGATTGAACTTACTTTTTAACTTGGATAAACAAATTTAAATCGCGGAGTAAGAAATTCACGTCGTGATTTCGAAATCCTGGGTTCCCTGTAGTGAACCCCTAAACAAATGACCTTGATAATGAAAAACACCCGGATGACAACAATCAATGGATATTGTACAATGTACGACAACGTTTCGAAAGTGATGAAATTACGTTTGATAATATTCTGGCTTTTTAATCGGCCATTCCAACATTTCAAATTATTGATCATGGGAGTAAATCGAAACTCTCGTCTTAGAATCCAAACAACGCGAGCATTATGATGCTAATGCAAAAATGAAAAACGAAGTGAAAGTATTTTTATTAATTTAATAGATATAATTTACAATCAGAGAGAACTTTTACATGCAAAATGTTGGACGTCACAAGTCATTAACTTCTGGTCAAAACGGAAACCTGAATAAACCGGCTCACTGTCCAAACCGGCCCTTTTTCATTGTCCCGTAGCCGCCCGGTTTATACAGGTTTCACTGTATAAAGAAAATGATTTATAAATAAGAAGTTATCTGACCTGATTCCTTTGCCATTATTTGCTTCATCTTCTCTCTCATACTTGGTGGGGTGTCAGGAATCAACAGTCTTATTGGAGTATTAATATCAATCTGTAATAAATAGGGTTACAATATCGATTTCTCTTATTGGATAAAACATTTTAAAATCTCATTCCCAGAAAATTGTTATCAACTGGTTATTTGATAGATATTTTAGTTTTTGGTTGTGTTTTCCAAACCATTATTATAACAAAGTTGACTGTATTTGTGAAATATTTAATGGATACTGGAATTCTGTGTTGTGTTTCCTTAACCAGTATACCAAGGTTAGAATTTTTAGGAATATAAATTCATAATTGAGTTTTTGATGGTGTTTCCTCAGCCAGTATTCTACCAAAGATATGGGTATTTAATACATACTGGAGTGCTTGGTTATGTTCCTTGAACTAAGGTTAGGTGTATTTCAAAAGTGCATATTTGAGTTTTTGGTTCTGTTTCTTGAACAAGTATTCTACCAAGGTTAGGGGAATTTGGTACGTACTGGAGTCCTTGGTTGTGTTTCTTGTACTAGTATTCTACCAAGGTTAGGAGAATTTTGTGGTGTACATTCAGAAGACTGCAATTTCTCCACCAGCTGTTTTTTTCTTTTGTTGCATCTTTCAGCACTGTTTGCAACTTCTTCTTCAAAGTTACTAGGCTGCATTGACTTAGCTTTCTAAAGAGCAAGGACAAAAAGTTTACTACGTTAAATCATATTCATTGTATGAAATTAGGTAACAATTAGCATCATCATTATTTATTCTGTCTGTAGTATTTCATAATTTTCATTTAACTACTTTTCAGAATGAAGTGTTTTAAAAAAGACTCCATACACATAGATAACTTTTTGTACTTCTTTGCTACATTTGTTTTTTTTTAGTGATTAAGATGATAACACAATGTTGTCTGTTGTACCCCTATTTTTGATATTTTTACCCATTTTGTCTGTTTGTTCTGTTTACTCATAGTTGTCAATATAATGGAATTTGATGAGACTGTCATACATGTGAGAGGTTAAGCTTTCTATAAAACCAGGTTAAATCCATCAATTTCTACATAAGACTATACCAAGTCAGGAATGTGACAGTTGTTATCCATTCGTTTGATGTGTTTGCGCTTTTGATCTTGCCATTTGATTAAGGACTTTCCTTTTTAAATTTTCCTGGGAGTTCAGTATTTTTGTCATTTTACTTTTTATTAGCCATATAACTTAATATTAAGGTAAGGTTTGCCTACACAGGGAGGTTACTCAAATTCAAAAAAAGTATTTGATTGAAAGGTATAAATTTACCATAATCTACCAGTTTTCAACCACTGTGTTTTCTAAAGCATAAGGCAAGTAATTTTCATTGGAACTTTTGATATGAATATGTTTTTTCTGTGTTGGTGTAATAATTTAAAGCTATACATGTACATGTATATGTTCAAGTTAATAAATTTTGCACACAAAAATCTCTATTTTACCTTCAGTTTTGCCAGAAAAAGAGGTGTTCCTTTGTTAGTGGTAGGAAGTACAGCTGGGTAAAGTCTTTCAGATACATGTTCTTGATACTGCTTGCAACTGTAATATACAACATATCACATTTAATCCTTAATGAGTATATTTCATGAGAAACATCAGTTAAAAATGTCATGGTTTATGTCATATATGTTAATGTTTTTTTGTTATTTAATTTCTAGTCTATTTGATTGATACAAAACTACAATTGAAAACACAGCATTTTGGTTATTTTGTACAATTTTTATTTTTGTAGCTGTTGAATTATTCTTACCTGTCTGCCATAATTAAAACTGCATAAAGAAATGAGAAAGCTTCTCAGCTTATTATCAATGTTGCCTACACTAATAAACCTCTTACACTTACTAATGTAGTGTGAAATAGGTTTTCTGTTCTTTTGGACTGCTCTTGATACTTACATATGAATTTTTATTGTTTTTAT
Source organism: Mytilus edulis (assembly GCF_963676685.1). Taxonomy (NCBI): domain Eukaryota; kingdom Metazoa; phylum Mollusca; class Bivalvia; order Mytilida; family Mytilidae; genus Mytilus; species Mytilus edulis. Next base: position 115,547,715 of record NC_092344.1, on the reverse strand, counting down.
TTCCTGCCTACCCATTACCCATTACAGATATCAGCTGTAGTTTTTATTTGTGTTATTTGTCTACCTGTCTACCCATCACCCTAGTACAGTAGTTTTAGTTTTGTTCTTTTTTTACCTGTCTACCCAGAGGACTGACACCAGATGACATTTATTTTTAGCAGCTTTTGTTTTTGTTCTCTTGCTTCCTTCTTTGAAGATAACATGGGTGACATCCTCTGTGAATTTCTTTGTCACAGTGGCTCCTAATTGTTCTAATTCTTTACGAATAGCATCACTTCTGTTATCATTAGTGGATCTCACTTCTACATAGGCTATTACATCTGGAATATATCATGTTTTATTAGGCTATTACATCAGAAATATATCATATTTTATAACTGTATCATGAATACTCAATCCCCATTGATATCTTCCAATCTGGAATATATCATGTTTTATTAGGCTATTACATCAGAAATAAATCATATTTTATAACTGTATCATGAATACTCAATCCCCATTGATATCTTCCAAATGTTTTGTCCCACCCTACAATCTTTAGCATGGAAAAGTCATATTTTTACCAGTACACATTCTATTAATGATGTATGGTAATGCCCAATTATATACAAAGTGTACTTATGCAACTAATGTAACAATGTAAATTTGTATATCATTACATAATTATACCATTGAAAAAATACTGATTTTATTTTATAATCATGTTTTGAACCTTATTCAGTCTGATTTTCATAACATACTTTTCAATACCCTGTTATCCAACATTTGAGTAGCAGGTAGATCATCACCATCATCATAAGCTGTAATGAGTGAGGCAGTTGGGGGTGTATCCACTGATAATGGCATGAAAACTTCACTGTTAACAAATGGAGAGGTCTCTGGTGTTCTAAGATCAGTTGTTTGTGTGTTTGCTCTGCTTAATTTATGACTTCTTGGACTTCTTAGATCAATGTTAAAATTATCACTTGTAAATGATGCAGGAGATGTTGTATTATAATTCTCAGAATTAAGAACAGTTGTTGATGGCTTGACAGAAATGTCAGTAGATGATACACCACTGTTGTTACATCGTGAACTGCTAGTATTAATCTGAACTGTGGATGTTGCATCTTTCGAGACATAGTTTGAATCCACTTGATTGTCACTGGTTATTGATAAAGGAGTTACAGATTTCCTTCTGCTAACTGATGACTTTCTTGTCAATTTACTGTTTGATGTGCTTCTCTGTGAAAATATTAAATAATATACAGACTAGACAAAATTATGTGAAATTAATGTTATATTAAATCACTACTGGTACAAGTAAATGCATAGTTTAAACTTTTTTGTAATACATATATCAGGTTTTGTAAATGCCTGTCAAGGCCATGCACCAAATGTAAGATTGCTTGATTGATGATCGCTTAACATCAAGTGGCAAATATTTCATGCAAGACGAGGGGAACAAATTACCAATAAATACAATAGGTAGGTCCTGTAATAGAGAAAATGAGGGTGTACTGGATACCAACAGACATTTACCCTTGCAGCAGGCCAGCTTTTAACCATTTATAGAGTTGTTTCAATGGTTCATAACATGCAGAGAGCATGGTGCTCTTTTTACACGAGACAACATAATTGATGTTTCCATTCTGAGGAGACATGGCTGCATACTTATACATCTCACACAGCAAAATACATGCCCCATTCTGGCAAGGGTTTTACTACCGGTTAAATTAAACGCCCTTGACTAGGGCAGCTAGGATTGAATTGTGATGACAGCATGGCACTTTCTTTACAAAAGGCAATTAAACGTCCAGGACTTCCCATTATAACCAGACATGGCTGCATAATTGTACATTTCACACAGCTAAAAGCATACATGTATAGTATGCATCCTTAACTGATACACCTTATTGCTATTTGGAAATCTGTCTTCAATCTAGTCTTGTTTGACACGAGAATCTGTCCCGCTTGAACTTTTGACGTCATACAACAATAACTTTTCCTGTGATGTCCAGTATAAATGGAGGACAACTAGTCATAAGGTGTATTCTCAGAGATGATCGTCTATTCCATGGATAAAAACAAAGTGCCTAGATAATATGGATAGTCGACTTTCTACAGATAGAAACAAGTGCCTGTGTCGACTTGGGTCTGATTTGGTTTGGGGTGTGTCGTTTTGGCTGGTATCTAAAGTCCATTCTACCCCTATATGAAAAAATGCTTCAAAGGGATAAAAATGATACACGTTATGATGTATGTCCCAAAAGAAGAACAATAAAAAAAATATCCTGACATAAAATAAAAAATAAAAAAAGATATTTACCTTTTTCATGTTTAAGTGTATTCTAACAGTAAAATATGAATCAGCTATTCAAATAAATCTATAATTTCTACGTTATATCTTGTTAACCATTATGGAATATGTTCATATTTTGTCATATTTCGTTCTTTTTCTTCATTTCCCTATTTCAAACAATCAAAAAGGCCGCTCCAAATATAATAAAAGAGTGTATTTCGGAAAAGGATAACTGTTTCCGGAATATAGAAAACGCTTTATACATTCAGTATTTTATGGGAATGGGACGCATGTTTGGGCCGGGGTGTAACTTTTAATGCAAACAAAAATTTATATTCTAGCGAGAAAAAAAAGTCTGTTAATTTGACACCATAATGCATGAATACCCCTCTAATCGAGTGCTTGAATGGTTGCAGTTTCAAGATTGAATTTGACGGTTTAAAACTTCATACCGTGTGGTTCGATTCAGTGCAGGCTTGGAAAATAACATTTGCTATAAATTTATATTGCTCCTAAGACATAGAATACAATATGTCTCTGGTTGCTCAAATCAAACAATAAATAAGAAGTTTTTCTTTTTCTTTCTAAACTCTCCATACAAAAAATCGAGCATTAGTTTTATCAAGAATTTGTATAGTTAGAAGATTACGCTATACAAATCCTTGGTTTTATACCGAGACCGTAGTTTCAAAAATTATATACACTTTGTATAATCGGTAGGTTCTCGGCAAAACTCATCAGACCATAAGTACCTAATGTGACTTTGCCAGATAGGCAAGTCACATGCAGGTGTATATTTCTTTTAGTCAAGGTGCTTTGGTACCACCTTATAATTGAACCGCTGGTGAAAAAAATGGAAATTAAATTTTACATTTAAGATTTTTCAAAACTTTTGTTCTCTTCTTTTTTTATAAACCTCTAGTGCGCAGTTCACTGTCTATCTTAATATTCTGGCGCTGTAGAAATAATGATCATTTTAATCATATTTGTAGAACTGGATTTTGATGAACAGATTCAAATAACATGAATCTATGAAAGAGGGTTTGGATGGGGTTAAATGATTAAAGAATAATGCCCTTACAAAATGAAGATTAGAGAAAAAAGAGGTTAATTTTTTGAAGATTAGAGAAAAAAGGGGTTAATTTTTTGAAGATTAGAGACAAAAGGGTTAATTCTTTTGAAGATAAGAGAAAAAGGGGTGAAAATTAAATGTTTACAGAATAACAGAACCCCCCCCCCCCCCCCCCCCCATCCAGAGGAAATTCTCTTCATATCCATCAAATAACTATCAAAGGATTTTTTTTTAAATTGAATTTCGAAATATGCATGCATGTAGTTACGAATTTATATACTAGACTAAAACCTTTCAAAATTGAACCAGTAATTCGGAATTACTCTTCAAAATTATATTTAATGTTAATAAGTAACCTTGAAATAAAGATTATTTAAAAAAATAAAAAATCAATTTCAATTGCAAAAAATATGCAAAATTAAATCTAATGTATTTAACGTTCATTAGCCTAGGTTTGTGTCATTTAAATTTCAATTACTTGTTTTGAAACTATATCATTACGGTCTCAAGCTTCGAATTGAGCAAAAACAATTACATGATTTTGCATTATTTATTTTATTAAAAGTTAATACGTGGTAATCCGTTTGTTGTTTTAGTAATTAACAGTAAAAGAAAAGATAATCGCGTGATTATTACGGTTACTCGGTGTACCCGATAGGCATTTCTCTACATAATCACGTGACCAAAGTCAAAATGAACTCAAATTGAGATGAGTTGATATTGTCAGTAAGAAGTTCCTTTTATATTTTAGTGCTAACGTTGTTGATTTTATTTTAAAGTGTTGTTTTAACTGTTATATTGTTTTATCAACATGTCTGGTGCTATAGACGGCGATGCTTATACAGCTAGTTTTTACAGGAATTCTTATCAACAGCCATCTGTTGAGCTACCACCATATAATATGCATGGATGTAATGACTTTAGTTTGCTTCAGGAAATGTACAAACCGGAACTTTATATTCCATCGACAAATATATTGACCGAAAGAAATATCAACAATAGTCTGAATCAAGAGAGATTAGTGGAGTCTCCGTGTGATGCTTCTCAGGAAAACTCGACTAAACAGTCTTCGACTGAGGTATGTGAGGATGAAAACTTAATAGCTCAAACTAAAGGCAATAGAAAACGTAAACGACCGATTCCAAAAGGCAAACCTCCATACAGTTACATTGCTCTGATAAGTATGGCCATCTGTAACTCTCCCGATAGAAGACTGACACTTAATGATATTTATAAGTTCATAACCGACCGCTATGCATACTATCGTGACCAAGAAAATCAGAAAGGATGGAAAGGATCTATAAGACACAATCTTGCATTGAACGAATGCTTTGTGAAGTTGCCAAGAAAACCAGGACAAAAAGGTCATGAATGGGCAATTGATCCAGACTATGAAGATATGTTCGATCATGGAAGTTTTTTACGTCGACGTTACCGTTTCAAAGAAGGCGCCGGTGGTAAACAAAAGGTTCGTCATGTGTCTGCTCCTGAAGGTGTTTGGTATCCTCGAAATGTTGAAGTGAAGCCTCTGATTGGACATATTGGACACCTACCAAACATTGCAACTCCGGATAATAGGAGCTCTCATAACAATGTGTGGAACCCGTTCAAATCTCCAAACGATTCCAATAGTGTATCGCCGTTCGATAGCCCTGGAACAGAATCTGTGTCTCCAGCTAGCCAGCCATCAAGAGAAGTCTCAAGCAACAGCAATTCGCCAGATAATCAACTAAGTCAAAACAGCTGTTTTTGGTACGGACAAGGTTTTCCACCATTTTCAGGAATGATTCCGAATGCTCATTTGAAAACCGAAACTTCGTTTCCTGGACATAACTTTATGGGTCCAAATGTGTGCAAGCCTCAGCCTTTTATGTTCAATCCCATGGCACACAATCAAATGTACATGATTAATTCGTCAGCTGGATCTCAAGTGTGGTCACCATGAAGAGTATTACACATACTGTTTTATAACATTTGGTGCTATATTGATATTTTATTGTTTTAGACATTTTAAAATCATTTAAATCAGTTGTAAATATGTTTAATTATATAAATAAGAAAAATGGATTTTATTATCAATCGATGTTTTTTTAATTTTTTTTATTTATTCTATCACATTGCAACAAATAACGTATGTAGTCATACATTTATATGCCTTTTTGCAAGCTTTATGCTGGTTGCTAGAATTTGTTAAAGCTTGTTATATTTGGGGCAATCTTGACTTGTACAACATATAAATATAAGAAGATGTGATATGCGTGACAATGAGACAACAATCATACAGAGTCCAAATGATAGATATAAGAAGATGTGGTATGAGAGCCAATGAGACAACTCTCTCGTCCAAGTCACAATTTGAAAAAGAAAATCATTATAGATAAAATTATTTTACATATGTCATTAATATAAAACTATCAAGTTGAAATGACCTGATCTGACCATTCACTTTCTTACGAGATTTTGGGATGTATGTCAATGAAACATCAACACAACGACATAAAAATAACAGTTTATAAATTTCAAGCATCCGAGCGCTTTTCTGCATTTACCTTTACAAGAAACGCTCATAATGATAGTTGGTATGTTTGTGCGCAATTTAAGTTTCTATAATATTATGTTTCATTTTCAAAGTGTTTAGTGTCAATCATATTGGAACCAGATCAGTAGATAAGAACGTGGTCAAATCGCCATATTCCATAAACATTTCTAAGTCCTATCACTGATAGAAATTAATTTGATTATGGTTGTCTAATGTCCAGTGGCAAATATTTGACCTGTCACTAGAAAATGAGGGTTTATTGGATAGTGACACATTTTGTAACAGGTCACCTTCGGATCCCTCAAAGAGTTGATGTCAGCATTATTAACGCACACATAGTGTGGCATTCGCTTTACACGAGGCAACGGATTAAACAATAAACAAAATCCGTACCGTATAGTTAGGTATAAAAAAAAACAACTTTGTTCTAACAAAATGTGAAACAATTCTTGAGATCAACAAGCAAATCATAAATGATATGCAACCAGCGTAATTGACAAATGTCCAGTTTAAAAGAATAATGTCGGTGGTTCGGTTATATCCTAGCACGCCTTCAAAACATTGGTAAATGCATGGAAACAGTTATGCAATAAGAAGTCGTTCAAAAAAAAAAATCACACTTTTTGTTTTCTAATCAATTAAAGAAAACCAATGTTTTCCTTTGTTTATTTGAAAAGCAGAAAGGAAAACAAAGTTAACCTTACAGGTTAGATATAGGCGATAATAGATTTATAAAAGGCTAGATATTTATTTTTCGTTCTTTCTTTTGTACGTTAATTAGGCAGTTAGTTTTCTCGTTTGAATTGTTTTACATTTGTGATTTCGAGGCCTTTTATAGCTGACTATGTGGTATTGGTTTTTCTCATTGTTGAAGGCCGTATGGTGACCTAAAGTTGTTAATTTCTGTTTCAGTTTGGTCTTTTGTGAAGAGTTGTCTGATTGGCAATCATACCACATCTTCTTTTTTATAAAACTAAATCATAAACCTTGAATCAGTTGGGATTCTGTGGAATATTGAATTGCTTTAAACCATTCTACATAGTCGATGAGAGATCGTTATATGAAATTTGAACAAATTTTGTCGCGTCCAACGGATTGAGGAGAGATAATTAATGAAATGGACTTTTTTAATACTAATATTATTTGCTTTGAAATAGCTGTTAGTAACTGCGAGTTCTCTCAGATCTTTGTTGGGATGTACAAGTACCAAACCACGTCCACTCTGTATTTTTATTTTTTAGATATATTTCTATTTGTTTCCTTCCGATGATTAAAGCTCTTTTCAATGGACCTTTATATTTCGTTCTTAAGTTTTACTGTAACACCATTGTCTCAGATTAGGGGAGGGTTAGGATCCATCTAACATGTTTTGTACATTAATAAGGCCGTTAGTTTTCTATGGGATTTGCTCATTGTTGAAGGCCGTACAGGGACCTATGGTTGTTAATTTCTGTCACGGTCATTTGGTCTCTTGTGAAGAGTTCATTGTCTCAATTTCATTTTTTTTATATAATAGGAAAAACACAATTGCCTAAATTGCTTTAAAGTCAGATAACCAGGCATATAATCAAACTTAAAAAGTTTTTCCATCGATTCACTTTAACAAAACCATAGTAAAAGTTCTAACTAATATATAATATAAAAATCGTTGGGTTAGATGAACAAAACAACCAGTACCATAAAAGAACAAGTATAGAATATAGAATAATAAGTAATTGGCACCACCAAGTCATTGATTTATCTAATGCAAAGTGCATATGATCAATATTCAAGACAAATATATCTATATGGAAATCGATTTCAAAAGTTTTACATAAATGTTGATTTTGTTTTCGTCAATTTGTTCACGTCAGTGACCATAAGTTTGATTAACTTTTTTGTTTGATGAAATGTTATACGTCTGCATGTATTCCTGTACAGATAGCTTTTAATAAAGAAATTCAGATCACAATGATGTTGGTCTAGAAAACAGAATGACTTTGGAAAACTTTTCAACACAACTTCGGTTTGAAAAAGTGTCGGAATAATGAGTGTTTTTGATCTTATTGTACAAAATGGAAGTGTTCGACAGGTTAGTACAAATAATTAATTACGAATAATTGTTAAATGATATTTGGAAGGGGTTACACACTCTAACTTCAAGGATTAGGCAATACCAAACCACTCCGTCCACATCACAATGAACATATTTTTTCCGGACATTTTCATAATTCAGTAATTTTATGTAATTTATTTCCCCACAGTCTCGTTAAATCTCCTGTTCTTATGAGAGAGAGAAAAAAATGTTTACTGAAATAAAAGTATTTTTTTATCAAAAGAAAGGCAATTTAATTTTGAACTGAAATTTTTTTTTCGTACTCTTAAAGTTTTTTATATTTGATAGAGAAGTGTAATATCATATTTTGACATACAGTGCATTTTTTCCTTCATTTTAACAACTGAACAGTGAATTCCTTCAAGTTCCATGCCGATATACGATGCCAGAACATTACCATGCAAGAATGCTTGCAAAAGCATTTAATTTCATGTTTTCTAGATTTTAACAAACAAAAAAAAACACGTTTAGATGTAAGCAATTACCTGTACCTATTTTACTCTCACGTTCAAAATTTAAAGGTGCATAGTCAAATCTTTCAGAAAATTGAATATTAAGGAGAGTCTATATCATAAGCTTAAAATATTTTCAACGATTTCGCATATTTCAATGAAATCGCATTGCTACTGCGAAAGACATTTTGAAATGAATATTGCAAATTTTACACGTTTCATTTTCAATTGCAATGAAGGTTGACTCTTGCTTGTATTCGAAAAACAACACCATACAATAACCATGCACTGTTGATGAGGTAAATATGAGGATTTATTGACAGATACCGGGCATTCGGGATATATTTGTGTTCTTAAAAGTTTATTAAATCGCTTATTACCCGAGACAAAAAGCAGTATTTGTTTTATTTAATAATTTGAAAGAGCAAATATTCACCAAACATTACTCGATACTATACAATCATGTGAAAGCAAGTGCGTTACAACAGTGAGTGCCCTGACTTTATCTGCCCTGTTTTTTAATGGTACTAAATAGTATGTATGCTTGTTAGGACGTAGACAACCCTCTTTGGGGTACTTTTTATGAAGGGGCTCAAATGACCCTGGTTAACCAGCTTGGTGTGGAGGCACTTGCTTGCGCAATACAAATATTTCTTTTAAAAACAAAATTGAAGATTCGATATTTCATCTGCAATAAAGATGGTGAAGAATATTCATACTATGATGTTTATATATACAATAATATGTTGTAAAAGTAAAACAATCTTGAATAAATTCACACACCTAATTAAATGGGCATTTAAAAAGTCAGAATGTGAATATATATGTTCAAACTCTTTTAGGTCATTTTTTAGTAGCAATAAACAAAATAACTATGTCAATTGGACATGCTTTGATACTATATATGCCCTTGAATTTTTACTAGATAACATTTTTGTTCGCTTTGGGAATTCCGTATATCGTCAGATTATCGGAATTCCAATGGGGACTAACTGTGCACCACTTATTGCGGACCTGTTTTTGTATTGCTATGAGTTACAATTTATGACAAAAATAAGCAAAGACCCATCGAAACAGGATCTAATAAACAAATTTAATACTGAATACTTTTAGATATTTGGATGATATTTTGGCTCTCAATAATGACGACTTCAGTATGTATATTAAAGGAATTTATCCTGCTGAACTTACTTTAAATAAAGCTATTTACTAACAATGACCACTGTCCTTTCCTCGATCTTGATATCTATATCAATAACGGAAAGCTGAATTCTAAAATTTAGGATAAAAGAGATGATTTTTCATTTCCTATCGTTAATTATCCATTTTTAGATGGTGACGTTCCCTTGTCGCCATCTTACGGTGTTTATATATCTCAACTTGTACGATTCGCTCGTGTATGTAACAATGTTTGAGATTTTAACGAGAGAAATTTATGTATTACCGAAAAATTATTACACCAGGGTTTTCGATATCACAAACTAGTCAAAACATTTACTAAATTGTATCATCGGTATAAGGACATCATTTGTAAATATAGCTCAACATGCAGACTTCTTATACGTTCAGGTATTTCACATCCAATTTTTTATGGAAATATTCTTTATAAAGCACAAAGGTGTCAGTATTCACCTCAAAAACTAACAAAACCTTTGAATAGACTTATCAAGAAGGGATATAGTTACGATACTGTTGTCAGGTCATTAAAGATTGGATATTTTGGCGTTAATATTGATTCACTTATAGGGTCTTTGCATCGGAACTAAACCCATTTATTCAAAAACCAGTTGTTGGCATGACACGGGTTATGTTCTTCTCATATATGTTATGATGGTATGATACTAATCCCCTACCGGGAAGGATTGTGCCTGATGTTCATATGATATCATCTTTCAGTCAGTTTAATTGAAGTCTGGAGCTGGCATGTCAGTTAACTGCTAGTAGTCTGTTGTTATTTATGTATTATTGTCATTTTGTTTATTTTCTTTGGTTACATCTTCTGACATCAGACTCAGACATCTCTTGGACTGAATTTTAATGTGCGTATTGTTATGCTTTTTCTTACATTGGCTAGAGGTATAGGGGGAGGGTTGAGATCTCACAAACTTGTTTAACCCCGCTGCATTTTTGCGCCTTTCCGAAGTCAGGAGCCTCTGACCTTTGTTAGCCTTGTATTATTTTAATTTTAGTTTCTTGTGTACAATTTGGAAATTAGTATGGCGTTCATTATCACTGAACTAGTATATATTTGTTTAGGGGCCAGCTGAAGGACGCCTCCGGGTGCGGGAATTTCTCGCTACATTGAAGACCTGTTGGTGACCTTCTGCTGTTGTTTTTTTTCTATGGTCGGGTTGTTGTCTCTTTGGCACATTCCCCATTTCCATTCTCAATTTTATTATATATTTAAATTCTGATTAATATCAACTAGCGTGCTCGTACATATGAGGAAAAAGAAATCAGATGTCTATATTTTAACAAGATAGACAGTAAATCACAAAATAAAAAAACCACCTGCAAAGTGCAGCTACCAACAGGATGCCCACCAACTTGAACAATATGTTATTCAAAACAGTCCCAGGTGTGACCATGACCTTTAACCTATTGACCTGAAAATTGTCAGGTTCTTCTCAGTATAGTCCATCAAAATACGTTTTATTCTCAACTAATTTAGAAGGAAACTTTAGTGTTTATCAGCAATCCGCTTTTTTCAAATCGACTTTTAACTTTGATCTATTGACCCGAAAAATCAATAAGTGTCGTCCTTTCCCCTAAATCTTCCATCCGAATAAGCAATGTTGCAATTCTTAAACTCAAGTTAACACCTAAAACCATTTAAGGTAGCTTGGACGTTTTCCTCCATCTTGAATTTTGACTGAACAATCGGTCTAGATATTTAATGTAATGTGCAAATTTCGAGAGTTGTATGTCATTCATGTATACGACTTTTTATGTTAATATAAAAAGATATATGTTTTATCATATTACGGCTGAACTTTACAAAAAAAACCGGAATATTTTTGCTTTATTAATTTTATAATTTTGCAAAAAATAGGGTAGATAACTCAAATATAAGGGGAGATAAATCCGACAAAGTAATCATTACAATATAATGTGTTGTGAATTTATGTAGCCAGAAACAAGTCCGGTGACCCCAATATTTCTTTTTCTTATGTGAAACAATATCAATAGAGCTATCTCCTCATATTTTGTCTTAAAATTATTTGGTGTGTTCTTCTTATCACACAAAATAGGGGTTTTCATGCATAACCTATACAAAATCTAACACTTTTGCACAACCCGTAGTGTGTAAAAAACGGTGACCCATATTTTTTATTATATTTTTGGATAAAGCATGATATAAACTACAATTTGACAATTTCTTAAAATAATTCTATGGATTTTAATTTAGATCCCCATTTAAGTGCATTAAACGCACGGATTGACGATAAATCGACGACGATATGCTCCCAGGATGTTCAGTATGAAAATATCGTTTTAAATAAGTCAGACTAGTTATAACTGTTATTTATGTTTGTTTATCTTTTTCGGCTAAATAAACATGAATTCAATTACAACACTAAGAAAAGCAATTCATTTTCAAATATTTGTGTCCATGAAATTTTTTAACTCCATATTCATATAGTTTTCGAATATAATTACAGCGACAGATATTAGAGGGTAAATGAACATTTATGGTTTTTCTTCTTTCAATTGTGTGTATATATAGATTATAAACAATTATGTTTATCGTAAATTTATTAAATAGTCTAGCTTGAACGTCAAGTGAATTTATTTTCAAGGCTTCGGATAACTTATTCCATTAGAAAATAGAATATTCAATTACGCGTGGTTGGTTTGTTCAGCGTAATGCACTTAGCCTGCTTTCAAGTAAAAATATATGATACAATAGAAGACATGCTTGTAGAGCTGATTTTAAAATGAAAGTTTCTTATTAATTTACACTCTATTCATGATCTTGTTGATTTCCCTGGTGATCGGAAGAATCTTTCGAAAATCAAATGAATTAATTTTATTTGATACAGAGAAAAAATAAAGACACTCAGAATGTAATCAATAAATACTTTCAGGTTTACATGAGAAGTTTTTATTGTCCCTAAGCAACCATTGATGTCAGGAGGTTTATCATATTTCAACGCAACTATATCAAATTTTAAAAACTAAATCAACTAAACAGATCAAAAATAAAATTTCGATTTAAATTAATAACTCTGTATTGATTATAACGCCTTCTGGATTTAAATGGCTCCAAAACAAGAGAAATCATGATGTCTAATATGTCTATACACACAACACTTAGTCGCTGATTCGGATATCGCCTGTCGTGTTCTACGTGTCTACAAGTAATTAGCCACTAATTGATATGCATTCCTGGAACAATTTACGATAGCTTGCAATAAAACTCTTAAACAAATGCACTTTTCCATAACAATGTGAAATATAACTGCCAAGTTCATTAAACTAGAGGTTCATTGACCCATTGGGTCAGGTGAGCCAAAAAAAAAGCCTGAAGAAGAAGGGCCCATTCCCCGTTGAATGTACTCTCACAAGGACCAGGTTAACCTTTACAATGTCGCATTGCATTATAACTTTTCGCATGTTCTTCGATGTTTTATATCACGATGTACTTTGAAACATGCCACTAAATTATTAAGATCGCTACAGACTGATATTTTGACATACAAGATGGATTTGTATCAGTTATTAAAAAAAAGTTGTTAAAAAGTAAACCATAAAGTATAAAAAAATAAGAACATCTTCTGGAGAAAAACATGCTGCAAAAATATATTTCCCTATCAAATATAATCCTGAACTTTGCTAAGCGCAGACGCTATTGGTCATAAAACACATTCTAGTAACAAATAATAATGAAAACAAACACCACTTTAAAACTCAGTTATCGTCTAAAGCACCGACCATTCGTTGTTTTTATCCCGTTGTTTAAATAATCGTAATTACTGGTGTTTTGTCATCTTCGCTAGCCAATGGTAAACGATCCACTCACGTGAAGAGAACGGGAGTGGATCGTAACCCTTGGCTAGCGAAGATGGTGTTTTGTATGATGGCCAGATGCGGCCATTTCGCCCTTTCGCGTTTTCGCGTTTTCTTCCTTCACTTTGCAAACGCGAAATCGGGAAATCGGGAAATCGAGAAATCGAGAAATTGAGAAATCGGGATTTTTTTTTTTTTTTTTTTTTTTTTGGTTAATTTTTTGTATAAATCTATGCATTGGTAAAGAACAGACCTTTTTCTGAATCATTTTATTATCTCAAGATATCGAATTGAATAGTAGCAAATATTTAACTGTAAAAAATCGAAGTGTTAGTCAGTTAATGATCTCTATGTAAATATATTTGACTTAGATTGATTAATTGAAGTCGTTTCGGACTTTCTCAAATCGAAGTCATTTTGTTCATTGTGTTTTGAAATGGAATGCAAATAACTTTATATGTAAGCCTTTAAATTCATACGACAAAAACACTGTTATTACAAGCAGTCTCTAGTTTAAAAAATATTTATTCATATTAAGCAGTCTCTGAATCATGAAAATGAGTCAATGCTATGAAAATATGACAAACTTAAACTTCGTAGCCTAATGTATCTGAATACAAGGTATACAGCGTCCTGGTCCTCTATCTTATGAAATATATAGCTTTGTTCAAATTGTTTACACCGCTCCCGCCAAATAGTAATCTATATGTTTCGCGGCGTGACACAAATATTGACCGTTGATTGTTTGATTGCTAAATTAACATTCAGTGACAAATATTAGATGTATATTATGGACGATTCCAAGGTAGTAATAGAAGATTATTATATGCACTTGTTGCTTGTTATAATCCTTTTTGTGAATGTGCATATAAAATGTACTTGTATAATTCATAATAAAATATTGTTTACACCAAGGTAGTAAGAGATAACTATACGCCGAATAAGGAACATTGTTTCTTATGCAGCAAAAATACTGTATTCTGATTGGTTAATTATCCCAGTGTAAATAACACCCCACCCTTGTTCACCACGGGATAAATAAAATTTTGCCAAAAAATTAAAAAAATAAAAAAATTGCCAAAATCAAGAAAAAAAAATAAAAGGTAAAAAAAAAAAAAAAATATAAAAATGAAAAAAAAAAAATTTGAGGAAAAATTTGGAAAAAAAAAAAATTCCCGAAAATTCAAAAACAATTTTTTTTCTGAATTTCCTAAATAAAAAGGGAAAAAAGTATTTGACAATGCGCAGCAACATCGACGTTGAAAAAAATGTTAAACTGGAAATTTTTCATTAGCATTTTCCAATTTTACATCCCGGTTTAAAAATGAGTAAAAGAAATGTTCATAAGAAATAAATTCGTTATCTTGGTGTAATCAGGGGTGTACGGAATTTTACACCGTTGTTGAAAATTCATACACCCATTCGGCTGCGCCTCAGGGTGTATGAATTTTCAAAAACGATGTAAAATTCTGTACACCCCTGATTACACCAAGATAACTAATAGTTCAAAGCCCGGATGAAATAGGGGGGAAGTCATGAAAAATAAATACTGTAAAAGCGTGAATGTCCTATATAAAATCGCAAATTTCATATGAAATGAAGCGAAAGTGTCCATTTAACAAAGCGTTAACGTCCTATGTAAAAGCACAAACGTCCTACGCCGGGCAAAAGACATTCATTGTCGCGACTATAAGGACAGGTATGTTCGCATGATTGCGGGTAAGCAGATTTCATGCTTTATATATCTTTTTATGTTGACTAAACAAATGCCAAGTTGTTTTTTTCATAAATCAGATTTTTGTATCCTGCAGGTTTATTTGAAACTTTATTGGGTTGGCATACAATCAGATCATATAACACTCATGCTACCAGTATTTGAAACTTTATTGGGTTGGCATACAATCAGATCTAACACTCGTGCTACCAGTATTTGAAACTTTATTGGGTTGGCATACAATCAGATATAACACTCATGCTACCAGTATTTGAAACTTTATTGGGTTGGCATACAATCAGATCTAACACTCGTGCTACCAGTATTTAAAACTTTATTGGGTTGGCATACAATCAGATATAACACTCATGCTACCAGTATTTGAAACTTTATTGGGTTGGCATACAATCAAATCTAACACTCGTGCTACCAGTATTTGAAACTTTATTGGGTTGGCATACAATCAGATATAACACTCATGCTACCAGTATTTGAAACTTTATTGGGTTGGCATACAATCAGATCTAACACTCGTGCTACCAGTATTCAGTGAAATATCCAAAGAGATGAGCGAAATCTTTCTATATTTAATAGCATAATATTTCTGTGTTATCTTTCACATAATGGTCACAATTAACGGAATATTTCTTTTATATTGTAGGTTCATCTAATGTTAGAATGGATCGACATTAATAGTAAAAGTTTATCTGAGACATTACTGATGGTTTGCGTGCGGAAAGTGTTCGATCCTACAAGACGTCTAGCTCTCTTGAAAACAATCTTAAACTTCAAACCAGATATAAATTTACAAGATGGTAAAGGGCAAACAGCATTCATATCAGCTTGTATTTGTGAACAAGAAGATACGATAAACCTATTTCTCAGACAGGTGAGATTCGAATGTGAAATGTATTATATATAGATGTATTATATAGTATCAATTCTTTGCTGAATTGAGTTGTTTTCCATTCGTTTGATATGTTGGAACTTTTGATATTGAAATTTGATAAAGGACTTTCCGATTTTAATTTTCCTTGGAGTTCGATATTTTTTGTTATTTCATTTTTTGTTTAATCAAAATCAGAAATTTGATACGAATTTTAAGGTATATGATGGACATAATTGCAACAAATCTTCACGGTTATATTAAAACAAGAGTGCTCACGCTGAAATGTCTCGCCTTCTATACTAATCATTGATATTATGTTGATAGTCCTAAGTATAAAG
This sequence comes from Mytilus edulis, assembly GCF_963676685.1. NCBI lineage: Eukaryota > Metazoa > Mollusca > Bivalvia > Mytilida > Mytilidae > Mytilus > Mytilus edulis. The sequence continues at coordinate 115,531,325 of NC_092344.1, read as the reverse complement.
CTAAGCTTTATTACAACTATCACATAAACTTAACATTAACCAAGATAACTAAACAAAGACCAATGAACCTTGAAAAAGAGGTCCAGGTCAGATGAACCATGCCACGCAGACAGGTACAGCTAACAATGCTTCTATACAACATATATAGTTGACACATTACTAATAGTTTAAGAAAAATTGACCAAAACACAATAACTTAACACTGTGCAATGAACCGTGAAAATGAGGTCACGGTTAAATAAAACCTGCTCGACTGACATAAAGATCATAAAATATTTCCATACACCAAATATAGTTGACCTATGGCATATAGCATTAGATAAAAAGACCAAAACTCAAAAACTTAACTTTGACCACTGAACCATGAAAATGAGGTCAAGGTCACATGACATCTGCCCGCTAGACATGTACACTTAACAATCATTCCATACAACAAATATAGTAGACCTATTGCATATAGTATGAGAATAACAGACCAAAACACAAAAATCTAACTATAACCACTGAACCATGAAAATGAGGTCAAGGTCAGATGACACCTGCCAGTTGGACATGTACACCTTACAGTCCTTCCATACACCGAATATATTAGCCCTATTGCTTATAGTATCTGAGATATGGACTTGACCACCAAAACTTAACCTTGTTCACTGATCCATGAAATGAGGTCGAGGTCAAGTGAAAACTGTCTGACAGACATGAGGACCTTGCAAGGTACGCACATATCAAATATAGTTATCCTATTACTTATAATAAGAGAGAATTCAACATTACAAAAAATTTGAACTTTTTTTTCAAGTGGTCACTGAACCATGAAAATGAGGTCAAGGACATTGGACATGTGACTGACGGAAACTTCGTAACATGAGGCATCTATATACGAAGTATGAAGCATCCAGTTCTTCCACCTTCTAAAATATAAAGCTTTTAAGAAGTTAGCTAACACCGCCGCCGTAGCCGCCGCCGCCGCCGCCGGATCACTATCCCTATGTCGAGCTTTCTGCAACAAAAGTTGCAGGCTCGACAAAAATGGCCATAGCACAATAACACAATGGCGGGATTCATTAGTACCTAGCCACTTCAAAAGGATAATATCAAACATGGACTACTAGTATCAGTTAATGCTGATAATACAAAGAAAAATAAAAGAACACGACATTAAGCTGATAAACAACGTTAGTACCTAGAATCTATACAAGCACTTGATATCATCCCCACTTTTGGTTGGGGTTCGTGTTGCCTAGTCTAGTTTTTTATGTTGTGTCCTGTATACTATTATTTGTTTGTCTTTTTCTTTTTTAGCCATGGCGTTGTCAGTTTGTTTTCTATCTATGAGTTTGTCTGTTCCTCTGGTATCTTTCGCCCCTTTTTTTCCAAGACAACCGTGTGTTATTTGTGAAAATGATAAGGAACATTAAGCAACAAGGTCTTGTTATCTCTGATGAATAAATTTAGAAAAATGACGAAACGTTCTTTGACATAACCCTGGTCATCAACATTTTGCCCAGGCGTTTCATAAAGTCAAAGGAGTAGCTGCAAACTCTTGAGTACCAAAATGAGTAGGGAAATATATATCCTACATGTAGGTGAAGTTTGTATACATCAATGCTAAGGTGGGGGAATTGATAATTTACAAAATAGAGTCTTCAAGCGTGTGTAAGATTCTGGTACTGAGTATGTCAAATTCGAAGTATATGTCTTAAAGTAATAATATATTATGATAAGCTTCTTTAGTCAAATATTGCTGTTTGTTTTGTGTACTTAGTATATAGTAATGAAATAAATGTTTGGTTATTGTTGTATGTTTCAGCCATCACTGGAGGTAAATATAACAGACAATGATGGATTTACAGGATTTATGTATGCATGCGAAACTGGAAATAAAAATTTGGTAAAATTACTAGTTGACGCCCACCTAAAACGACAAATCAGTCTCGATTTGAGTAAAATTAATTGTGATGGAAAGACAGCGTTACAAATTGTAAAGGAAAGGCACGACTCAGGTTTATTTGCCATAGTGAATGATGCTTACGGACACAAAAGTTATACAAAACCTGTATCATGTGTTTCCGATGACAATGACTTTCGTCTTTTTGACAAAGTTAAAAGTAAAAAACTTAAGTCAAAACAAAATGCGGGTAGGTCTGGACAGCGCATGAGCATGTCAGCCATCAGAAGAGCGCTAAAAGAAGCATATATGTCCGACGAAGAAGACGATGTGGTTGAAGAAAATCACAGTAAAGATAAAAATGGAATAACTGATCTAGTAAAGGTTGTAAGAGAATGTGCAACTGATCTACGACAAATTTACCATGAACAGGAGAAAAACCAAAAGGAGGCCAAAAAGGAAGTAAAAAAGATTCAGCAGACAAGAAACAAACCCGTTCCTGAAAATCATGGAAGAAATGAACAATCTATCACTGATATGCTGACTACACCTGGTAAGAAGAGAAGAAAACGTAAAACGTATAACGATCATTTCACTGTAGAGACTGCAAGTACCAGAGAAAGTGATTCTTATGACATGACTAACGAAACACGTACAATAAATACACATAGATCAGGTAGGAAAGAACGAACAACAAAGGTGCACTTTCACCCAGCTCCAAAGGGAATAAATATCGACAGCATAACGGTTTCAACTAAGAGAGAAGAAGGTGAACGAAAAATTGTTTTATCAGATACAAGTAACTATGACAAAAAGTTGGCTGTAAAACCGAAACCCAAATATAATCGAGATGATATGTATAGGCGTGTTAATGGGATGCCTAGCTCATCCTTGCCGCTTTCAGTTTCAGGGACACAAAATAAGTATGCCAGCAGATTACCAAATAGAAAAATTTGGTCTTCTCTTGAACAAGGCAATGTTGCTTTGCCCTCGATATCACGACCATCTTCAAGGACTTTCCTACCACCTTTAAAAGAGGGCTTTCAGGCAAGGAGAGCAAAGGAAAACCCTGTAAAAATTCACGACAAGGGTATGTGGAAAATTATGCAAGGCTATAAGTAAAACTTGGAAATGTAATGATAAACATGGTGACAATAAGAAAATAGTTATACATGGGGATTTGTTTGTTGCATGAAATGGCCAAGACAGCTCAACTAAAACAAACCTGTATATAATGGGGGATACGTTTATATTGACAATATTTATAGTATTAAAATTATTTATCGTTTTTACTTTACTAGATTGTTCATGGATTGGTTTCCGGGTACGAGTTAATCAGTCTGATAACGACAAATGAAAACATAAAGAGAGGTGGTAATGCCAATGAGACAACTATCCACCATAACACCAAATGACGTGAATGTAAGCAGCTAAAGGTCATTGTAAGGGGCGCTAGAAATTTCAGCGCATTTGAAGGGTGATTTTCACACACATCACTGGTACCCAGACCGGAGTTCATTCTAGAATGGGTACTCTGGGGGCCTCGGTTTGTCAAGGTACCCAGACTTTGACCAGGAGTTCAATCCTCAGATATCACTTCGGTACAATTCAAACGAGAACCAGATGCTCCGTCGGGCGCAGCTTTATACGACCGCAGAGGTTGAACCCTGAACGGTTGGGGCAAGTATGGACACAACATTCAAGCTGGATACAGCTCTAAATTTGGATTGTGATTAAATAGTTGACACAGCATAGGTTTCTGACACAGAATGAATGTGGTCTAATGAACTTAAAAAAAATTTTTTGCCTTTGAGCAATTCACTATGCTGTTGAATATTAATCCTCTCAAAAAAATGTTTGAAGAAATTTTCTTTTTATTTATGAAATCTGAAATGAGAAAAATTTACCCCACCCCCCATTTTTTTTCACACCCACCTTTCCCTTTTTCCAAAACTGATCTCAATTCAAATTTCTAATGGAGTTTGTAACAATAACTACTCATTAAATACATCATAAAATATTAAAATGTAACAAAAGGTGCTTGTTATCACTGAATGGTAAAGATTGTTTTAATTTATCAGTTGGTAGTAAAAGTGAATATACATTGTATATTGTATAAAACAATGATTTAAGTTGACTCAACTACTATTCTGGACAAAGAAAGATAACTCCAATCAATTGAAAATTTCTTTCTATTGCACAGTGCAATTAGATATTTCTGGCTATTGCGCAATACTGTGCAATTGAAAATATTTGCTATTGCACAATACTGTGCAATTGAAGATTTCTTGCTATTGCGCAATACTGAGCAATTGAAGATTTCTTGCTAGACCAATTTGAAAACGGGACCAAAAATTAAGAATCTACATACACAGTTAGATTTGGCATATCAAAGAACCCCAATTATTCAATTTTTGATGAAATCAAACAAAGTTTAATTTTGGACCCCGATTTGGACCAACTTGAAAACTGGGCCAATAATCAAAAATCTAAGTACATTTTTAGATTCAACATATTAAAGAACCCCAAGGATTCAATTTTTGTTAAAATCAAACTAAGTTTAATTTTGGACCCTTTGGGCCCCTTATTCCTAAACTGTTGGGACCAAAACTCCCAAAATCAAACCCAACCTTCCTTTTATGGTTATAAACCTTGTGTTTAAATTTCATAGATTTCTATTTACCTATACTTAAGTTATGGTGCGAAAACCAAAAATAATGCTTATTTGGGCCCCTTTTTGGTCCCTAATTCCTAAACTGTTGGGACCTCAACTCCCAAAATCTATCCAAGCCTTCCTTTTGTGGTCATAAACCTTTTGTTTAAATTCCACTGATTTCTATTTACTTATACTAAAGTTATTGTGCGAAAACCAAGAATAATGCTTATTTGGGCCCTTTTTTGGCCCTTAATTCCTAAACTGTTGGAACCAAAAATCCCAAAATCAATCCCAACCTTCCTTTTGTGGTCATAAACCTTGTGTCAAAATTTCATAGATTTCTATTCACTTAACCTAAAGTTATAGTGCGAAAACAAAGAAAATGCTTATTTGGGCCCTTTTTGGCCCCTAATTCCTAAAGTGTCAGGACCAAAACTCCCAAAATCAATCCCAACCTTCCTTTTGTGGTCATAAACCTTGTGTCAAAATTTCATCGATTTCTATTCCCTTTTACTAAAGTTAGAGTGCGAAAACTAAAAGTATTCGGACGACGACGACGCAGGACGACGACGACGCCAACGTGATAGCAATATACGACGAAAAATTAAAAATTTTGCGGTCGTATAAAAACCATAAACAAATTAACTTACACATAAGCAAATTGGCGACGAAAATTATGTTTTCCCGTTTTCTTGCACTTTAGTTTCAAAATCATGATATATGACATCATATTTGTTCAATAAAATATTGCTGGCACTAATAGAAGTGTTAGAAAATAGAATAGAACAAAAGAATGTTTTGTTCGTATTTAAAGTTTGCAGATCAATGATTAAAGTATGTGGCGGCATGCTTCTTTCCAATCATATACATTGACAATTTCCCCTCGTCATAGTTAGTTAATGACATCAGTTCCTAGTATAATTAATCAATGTATAACAGGAGATCCAATTACCGTGTGCATTGACGCACATTTTCACAGTGTAGTCCCTACGTCATACTTAGCTACTTCCTTAGATGTTAGGTCTACAACACTATTCCTTAGAGATGATAACCAGAAGCTCCGCAGGGCGCAGCTTTATACGACCGCAGAGTTCGAACCTTGAACATTGGAGCAAGTATGGACACAACATTCAAGCTTGATACAGCTCTGAATTTGAATTGTGATTAAATAGTTGACACAACACAGGTTTCTGACACAAAATGAATGTGGTCTAAGAACTTAAACTTAAAAACTTAAAATTTTAAATAGGACATTTCATTTTGTACCTATTATGGTCCAATATCCAAAATCTAAATACATGGTTAGATTCAGCATATCTAAGAACCCCAAGAATTCAAATTTTGATGAAATCAAATAAAGTTCAATTTTGGACTCTTTAGACCTCAATGTGGACCAATCTGAAAACCGGGCCCAAACATCAAAAATCTAAATACATGGTTAGATTAAGCATATATCAAAGAACCCCATATATACAATTTTTGTTGAAATCAAACAAAGTTTAATTTTGGACCCCAATTTGGACCAACTTGAAAACTGGGCCTATAATCAAAAATAATAAGTACATGTTTAGATTCAGCATATCAAAGAACCCCAAGGATTCAAATTTTGTTGAAATCAAACAAAGTTAAATTTTAGACCACGATTTGGACCAACTTGAAAACTGGGCCCATAATAAAAAATCTAAGTACATGTTTAGATTCAGCATATCAAAGAACCCCAAGAATTCTATTTTTGTTAAAATCAAACTTAGTTTAATTTTGGACCTTTTGGACCTTAATGTAGACCAATTTGAAAATGGGACCAAAAAATTAAGAATCTACATACACAGTTAGATTTGGCATATCAAAGAACTCCAATTATTCAATTTTTGATGAATTCAAACAAAGTTTAATTTTGGACCCTTTGGGCCCCTTATTCCTAAACTGTTAGGACCAAAACTCCCAAAATCAATCCCAACCTTCCTTTTATGGTCATAAACCTTGTGTTTAAATTTCATAGATTTCTATTTACTTATACTTAAGTTATGGTGCGAAATCCAAGAAAAATGCTTATTTGGGCCCCTTTTTGGCCCCTAATTCCTAAACTGTTGGGACCCCAACTCCCAAAATCAATCCCAACCTTCCTATTGTCTTCATAAACCTTTTGTTTAAATTTCATTGATTTCTATATACTTATACTAAAGTTATTGTGGTCCCTTTTTTTGGCCCCTTATTCCTAAACTGTTGGGACCAAAACTCCCAAAATCAACCCCAACCTCCCTTTTATGGTCATAAACCTTGTGTTTAAATTTCATAGATTTTTATTCACTTATACTTAAGTCTTCGGACGACGTCGACGCCAACGTGATACCAATATACGACAACTTTTGCGGTCGTATAAAAACTCCTGTGTTCAGATTGTAATTTTCTAGGTATGAGAGAAAAACACTAATGTCATTTGTGTCGTATTTCGGAAACGAACTTTTTTAGGCATCTGTATTCGTGAATTTTTTAAACAGAATCTGTCAAATGCATGACACTAGTAATGCTAAAATTCCATGGATAGAAAACTAAAAATCCTTTCGAATCGTCCAAAGCGTTTCTTAAGCCTCAGTCACACATTCACGATTTTTGCTGCCATCATTGATCGGATATTTCTCGTTAAAATCACGGTAAAAAAGTCTAATCCAGATCCTGTGATTCTTGTATTGAAATGAAAACACGAGCACACGCTGAAATGTATCGCCTTCTTTAATATCCAAAGATTGTAGGTGATAGATTTTTTTTAAATATAAAGCTTTATTACAACGTTCACATAAACTTAACAAGAAAATGAGGTCACTGAGGTCAGATAAACCAAAGTTGAAATATGGAAAATACATGCACACCTTAATACAAGCATTCCATTCACCAATTATGCTTTAAATATTGTTGACCTTTTGCACATCTAAGAACAAACTTAACAAGGAAAACTTCACATTAATCTATGAACCATAAAAATGATGTCATGGCCATATGATAGTTGCTAGACAGACATATACACTAACAATCATTCCATACACCAATAAAATTGAGAAAGGAAATGGTGAATATGTCAAAGCGACAACCACCCGACCATAGAGCAAACAACAGCCGAAGGCAACCAATGGGCCTTCAATGTAGCGAGAATTCCCGCACCCGTAGGTGTCCTTCAGCTGGCCCCTAAAATATGCATAACAGTACAGTGATAATGGACGTCATACTAAACTCCGAATTATACACAAGAAACTAAAATTTAAAATCATACAAGACTAACAAAGGCCAGAGGCTCCTGACTTGGGACAGGCGCAAAATTGCGGCGGGGTTAAACATGTTTATGAGATCTCAACCCTCCCCCTATACCTCTAGCCAATGTAGAAAAGTAAAAGAATAACAATACGCACATTAAAATTCAGTTCAAGAGAAGTCCGAGTCAAATATACTTGGTCAAAGTATTAGAAAATCAGTAAAACAAAACAAAAATTAACACTGAGCCATGAACCGTGAAAATGAGGTCAAGGTCAGACTGACATGTGCATCATAAATTATGTTCATACACCAAATTATGGGTGAACTATTGCATACAGTATAACTGTATAAGAATACAGACCAAAACACAAAAACTTAAGTTTAACAACTAAACCATGAAAATGAGGTCAAGGTCAGATGGCACTTGTCAGTTGAATATGGTCCCCTTACAATGGTTCAATACACAAAATATGATAGACCTAATGCTTATAGTATCGGAGATATGGACTTGACCACTTAAAACCTACTATCATAGAAAAAACCAAATATATCTTTGGCCCTATCTGAATAATAGACCAAACAACAAAAAACTAAACAATGTTCAATGAACCATGAAAAAGAGGTCAATTTCAAATGAATCCTACCAGTTTGAATGTTTGACACGTAGGCCTTACAATCATTACATACACCAAATATAGTTGACTTTTTGCTTATGGCATATAAAAGTCTATAAAAACGACCAACCAGCAAATTTACTATGTACCGGATCGTCTAGAATAGGCGATACTATGCAGATAAGGAAAAAATTATATCAGTCTAAAGATTTGCACAACGGTACTGATATAAGATGTTATAATACGAAAATGTTGTTATTAAATCGTGCTGACAAATATTTCGGCTCAACAAATGGCCTTCTTCAATTGTCACAAGTTTTAACAATATATATTAAAAATTAAATACACAAAAAGAGTTTTAAAAGCAGCATATATATATCTTAAGGACATATTGACCACGCAAGTAATCCATATACATGTATCAAATACAGGTACAGAGAGGGCATCAGTCAGGAATATTATTGGGTTTGTGTTATCGATCTAATTGTTGGTGGCGTGTGCAGCATGAATAAGGGCTTCTTCTTCAGCGTTGTAGTTTAAACAATGTAGGCCTGTTGGTATTGCCTCTGATTGTTGATCTCCGTGGGGGTACTAATGTATATACCAGCCCTCCTTTTTTGTGGCTGACCCTTCTGTATATACTCTTACACAGGAGTCTCAAGGGTACTCGTCTTCAAGCATACTCATTGTGAGTGTTTTCTTGACAGTGCTACTCTGTTCACCTATTGTAGTAATGAGCGGAACTGTGGTCTGGATGGATACATTTCCAAGTTTATCTTCAAACGGGTTGTTATTCGTTGTGAAAGCTATAGGTTCGATATGTTAAGGTAGAACTTCCTGGTTTGAACTTTGTAAGGCTCTGGTCTCTAATGTAAAGCCTGATCTTTTGAGTCTGCCCAAGGAGAGTTGTTTCAGTCTGGTATTTACTGGGTGGTTTTGTGAACACTGATATTTGGTGGCCTGAATCATGGCTTTGCACTCTCTCTCTTTCTTAATGTTAGTCTGTTTGTTATATCCTCCATACTATTTATTTGTGTTGACATCATAGCACCTGTGATGATATGTAGTGCCTGATTCTGACATTATCCAAGTCTAATGGTGAGACTTAGCTGCCGTTATCCTTGAGCTAGATCTGTATTCAAAATGTGGACTTACATTTCCTTGGAATACAGATTTCAAGATTGTTTTCGTTCACATCCATTTTGTTCCTGCAACTTTCGTGTTGCTTCCATGTCAATCTTTTATCAAAAGTTACACCAAGGTATATTTGTTGGTCTTCCAATTTAAGTGGAGTCTGATAGATTGGGTTTTGGGAGAGAGTGTGAAGAGTCCAACTTGTTTTTTCTCTGTTGATGGTAACATACCACTGCTTAGCAAAAACAGGCACTTGTTTCAGAAAAAATTTCCTGTATACCTTAATATAACAAGGGATTTTTTTTCTAAGACAAGTGCTTGTGTTAGCCCATGTGACTATCATATCTAAAGCAGTTTGTATTAAGTTTTTTGCTGTAGTTGCAAACTCTTCTGAGCCCAAGAGAACAAGATCATCTGCATAAAGTGCCAATTGTACTGATTTTGGTAGCTCTGGTACTAGGTTGTTCAAAAGAATAGAATAGAGTTTGTTGTTGTCTCCTTGTTAGACCCCTTTTCTAAGAGTACTTTCTGTCCACATTGCCCATCTATCAGCACTCTGACTCTTCTATTGTACAAGTATGATTTGGTCCATTTGTACATTCTTCAAGTAATGCCATATCGAAGAATTTTTGCAAGGAGTCCATCTCACCATACCTTATCAAATGCTCTTTGTAGATCTACGAAAACAGTCAATGTTATTCTGGTTGCCTTTTGATTGAGAGATAATGGTGTAAGGAACTAGAGGCTCTTAAGAGCCTGTGTCGCTCACCTTGGTCTATGTGCATATTAAACAATGGACACAGATAAATTCATGACAAAATTGTGTTTTGGTGATGATGATGTGTTTGTAGATCTTTCTTTACTGAACATTCTTGTTGCTACAATTATCTCCATCTATAATGAACTTGGCCCAGTAATTACAGTGGAAAATATTTTCTAAAAATTTACAAAAATTTATGAAAATCATTAAAAAATTGACTATAAAGGGCAATAACTCCTTAAGGGGTCAATTGACAATTTGGTCATGTTGACTTATTTGTAAGTCTTATTTTGCTGAACATTATTGCTGTGTACAGTTTAATAATATTCAAGATAATAACCAAAATCTGCAAAATTACCTTAAAATTACTAATTCGGGGGCAGCAACCCAACAACCGGTTGTCCAATTTGACTGAAAATTTCAGGGCAGATAGATCTTCACCTGATTAACAATTTTACACACGTCAGATTTGCTCTAAATGCTTTGGTTTCAGAGATATAAGCCAAAATCTACATTTCACCCCTATGTTCTTTTTTTAGCCATGGTGGCCATCTTGGTTGGTTGGCGAGGTCATGCCACACATATTTTAAAACTACATACCCCAATGATGATTGTGGCCAAGTTTGATAAATTTGGCCATGCAGTTTCAGAGGAAAAGATTTTTGTAAAAGAATACTAAAATTTTTGAAAAATGGTTAAAAATTGACTATTAAGGGCAATAACTCCTTAAGGGGTGAACTGACAATTTTGATCAAGTCAACTTATTTGTAGATCTTACTTTGCTGAACATTATTGCTGTTTACAGTTTATCTCTTTCTATAATAATATTCAAGATAATAACCAAAATCTGTAAAATTTCCTTCAAATTACTAATTTCAGGGCAGCAACCCAATAACAACGGGTTGTCTGATTTGTCTGAAAATTCCAGGGCAGATAGATCTTGACCTAATATACAATTTAACCCAGTCAGATTTGCTCCAAATGCTTTGGTTTCAGAGTTATAAGCCAAAATCTACATTTTACCCCTATGTTCTATTATAAGCCATGGCGGCCATCTTGGTTGACCTTTCAGGTCAGGTGATCTAATGAACCAGTCACCAAAGTTTCATGAAAACTGCTCAAAACTTTTTCGAGTTATTGTCTGAAAACAAGAGAATCCCTCCTATTTTGAGAATAAAATCTCATACCCAGAATTGTAAAATCTAAAATTTATAAAAATAGAAAATGAACTTACATTAATAGATATAAACTATTCATCAAAACTGCTCAAAAGACTTTTTGAGCTATTGTCCAAAACTAAAAGATTTCCCTTTAATGAATAAAACCCAATAACTATAAACTTTAATTTAAAATTGATAAAAACTAGAGGCTCTTAAGAGCCTGTGTCGCTCACCTTGGTCTATGTGCATATTAAACAAAGGACACAGATGGATTCATGACAAAATTGTGTTTTAGTGATGTGTTTGTAGATCTTACTTTCCTGAACATTCTTGCTACTTACAATTTTCTCTATCTGTAATGAACTTAGCCCTATAGTTACAGGGGAGTTAAAAATTGACTTTAAAGGACAATAACTCCTTAAGGGGTCAACTGATCATTTTGGTCATAAAATTGAGAATGGAAATGGGGAATGTGTCAAAGAGACAACAACCCGACCAAAATAAAAAAACACAACAGCAGAAGGTCACCAACAGGTCTTCAATGTAGCGAGAAATTCCCGCACCCGGAGGCGTCCTTCAGCTGGCCCCTAAACAAATATATACTAGTTCAGTGATAATGAACGCCATACTAATTTCCAAATTGTACACAAGAAACTAAAATTTAAATAATACAAGACTAACAAAGGCCAGAGGCTCCTGACTTGGGACAGGCGCAAAAAATGCGGCGGGGTTAAACATGTTTGTGAGATCTCAACCCTCCCCCTATACCTCTAACCAGTGTAGAAAAGTAAAAGCATAACAATACCACATATATTGACTTATATGTAGATCTTACTTTGTTGAACATTATTGCTGTTTACAGTTTATCACTATAATAATATTCAAGATAATAACCAAAAACAGCAAAATTTCCTTAAAAATTACCAATTCAAGGTCAGCACTCAACAACCAGTTGTCCAATTTATCTGGAAATGTCAGGGCATATAGATATTGACTTGATAAACAATTTAACCCCATGTCAGGTTTGCTCTAAATGCTTTGGTTTCAGAGTTATAAGCCAAAATCTACATTTTACCACTGTGTTCTATTTTACCCATGGCGGCCATCCTGGTTGGTTGGCTGGGTCACAGCACACATTTTTTAAACTAGATACCCTATTAATGATTGAGGCTAAGTTTGGTTAAATTTGGCCCAGTAGTTTCAGAGGAGGAGATTTTTGTAAAAGATAACAAAATTTAACGAAAAAATTGGTAAAAAATTACTATAAAGGGCAATAACTCCTTAAGGGGGTCAACTGACCATTTTGGTCATGTTTGACTTATTTGTAGATCTTACTTTGCTGAACATTATTTCTGTTTACAGTTAATCTCTATTTATAATAATATTCAAGATAATAACCAAAAATGGTAAAATTTCCTTAAAATTACCAATTCAGGGGCAACAACCCAACAACCGGTTGTCCAATTCATCTGAAAATTTCAGGGCAGATAGATCTTGACTTGATAAACAATTTTTTTGGTTTCAGAGTTATAAGCCAAAATATACATTTTGCCCCTATGTTCTTTTTTTAGCTATGGTAGGTCACCGTACACTTTTTTTTAAACTAGATACCCCAATGATAATTGTGGCCAAGTATGGTTAAATTTGGCCAAGTAGTTTCAGAGGAGAAGATTTTTGTAAAATTTAATGACGACCGACTGACCGAGCCACCCACCGACCGACCGACCGACCGACCGAACCGACCGACAGACAGACAGACAGACTTTTATAGAGAAATTTAGAAACAATCTAAGTAAACTTGTCGATCCTTTAAATACATTTATTCTTAAAGGTTACCAATTCAAAATTATAATTAGATCTTGTTTTTAGTTAATTAAACGCAAACTAAATATTATTGTTATATAAATATGTACATTCATGGCTCTACAATCTGTAGATACCTGTATTTTTGCATTGCACATGGTCATGTTTTTCTCTGACTGTTTTTGATGTCTGATCACAAAATCTATTGGATGCTGGATGTGTACTGATTAATTATTTAGTCTTAGATGCATGATTTTTTTCATTAGTTGATTTTGGCTTTTAAATAGCTGTCAGTAACTGCTTGTTCTCTCAGATCTATACTTAAAAAGTCTTCTTGTTCTTGGGATCTACAAGAAGTACCCGACCACATCCACACTGTTAGTGTTAGATGTATTTCTATTAGCAGCATTTTGATGAGATAGGCCTTTCTCAACTGATTTTTATAGTTTGTTCTTCTGTTGTTCTGTTACATCACTATCCTAGGTTTGAAGAGTCTTTGGAGGAGGCTGGCTGGGGCAGCTCTCAAATTATTGATTTAGTAAAAAAATATCCAATACAACAGAAAGCTGGGTGGACTCCACATAAACCTTGAGTAACATAAGTATACAATGCACAAACACACATTTTACTCAAAAGATGAAAAAGAACATTACTCTCAGGTGTTTGTAAGTTTCCTTGTACCTTTAATGCAGTTCATTCAATAATCACAAAATGCATTTCTTAAAACTATGATTAAATATTCAATAACTTTCCATGATAAAAACACTTGATGTAAATGTATTCAACTAGTGGACACACCTCTTCAAATCATGCAATAAAAGTTTGTAATCCCTGTTTAAAAAAACTTTATTCCCGTTCTCATAAGGCTTATGTTCCACTAAATAACAATGTCTGTAATTTGACTAAGACAGCTATTACTAACACAATAAATGAAAGAGTCACCAAAATGTTTGTCTTACTGGAAGTCTGTACCTGAAACAGAAAAGAAAAGAAATATTTAAATCAAATTTGATATCTCACCATTATTCAAACTATACTATTTGTTCTATTCTTACTGAATACAATCTTAAAGTTGATTTGGGTTCATCCGATCTGCAGTCATAAGAGTTTATAATAAATGTTTTGTTTAACAAAGTTTACCTGTTTTGGCAGATTATAGGAATGACCAGTATACATTTTTTGATTTTTTTTTTCAAGTTCCTGGATATCATAACAGACTTCTGAAAGAGTAAAAACAAGTGATACTATAGAATTTCAACTTCCACAATGAACCAATTTTATTTTCATACTTATTTAGAATTTTGTGTTGGTATACAATTACTGAATGCAGTTTAAAGGGATTCCTTATAAGCAACACTTAAATTTTTTTCATTTAGATAATTTGGCAGTATTTTTGTCCTCAAAATTGCAGCCATCTAAAGCAATCTTAATTATATAGAACCAATTATATAGAACCAAGACCTGACAATTATACAGGATCATATAATTTTGACTATATTTGACTTTAACATGAATATTATAATTACCACTAATGGAAATACACTATTTAAAAATGGCAATCCTATTCAATAACCAAAAGCAAACAAAAATTTCCTGCATAATTTATATTTGCTTCTCAGGGTATGCCACCAATCCCTGGCTCTGATTATGGTCATTTTTGTGGGGATGTAGAAGTATCTGTCCATTTCTACTCTGTATTTTTGCTAGAGATATACTTCTATTTGTACTCATCTGATGAGTTCAGCCCAGTTCGACTGATTTTATAAGTTTGTTCTTATGTTGTACTGTAAGTCTGTAACACCACTATCACAGGTTTAAGGGGGGGGGGGGGGGGGGGGGGGGGTATAAATGCATATGGCTTATAATAAATATTGAAAAATATCAACCAACAAAAGGTAGTACATAAGAAATTACTGAAAGTTTTAATAGACCAGTTTTGAACTGCATAATGACGATCATGAAGACACTTGGTGACCTTTAACAGTGCAGGGATACAAGCAGTCCCCTCTATCCAGTTAATGACCTTTAACAGTGCAGGGATACAAGCAGTCCCCTCTATCTAGTTAATGACGCCATAAAGGCATCCATGATTGACTTAAGTTTCTGGTGCAGGACATAATTCAATAGTGGTCTTTTGAATCCATTTATTTATATATGCGTTATGCTAGCTTGGCTTATAACTAAATGAACACTTGAAAATAATTGCTTTTTTTCTTTCTTTTTTGTCTTATCAAAGCCATTATTTGTTAATTTGAACACAAATATTGGATGTAGTGTGAATTTTTAATATATAATTAATATTGAAAACAATATTGGAAAATACTTGATGGTTTTTGCAAATAACACTCTAAATACGTCAGCATATAGTTTTATTCAATAAAAGACAAATAAAACTTTATTATAAAGTAGAATAATCAATCATTGAGGGTAAAATACAGACATGAAATTGTACATGTTTGCCATATATTCTTTAATGCAAATAAGACCAATTGCATAATTTTCTGTTTGCTATTTATTCAACATTACTAAATTTCTGCTGTTTGCCTTTTCATGATATTTCTGCTTAAGTAGAATTTGAATTTTAGCTCAATATTGCTTTTTTGATTTTGAATACATTTAACAAAGAGTTTATTAATAATCAATACCAATGTCATCATTTTAGTTGAAAATAAACATTAAAATTAACATGTAAATGAGTTTAATTAGTTATGTCCTCACAGCATATCAAGAAACTATTGTCTACATCAATATTATATGGACTTTTATAGTTTAACACAACAGATTGCATAATATACAAAAAACAACGGGAACAATAGAAGTGATACATATCACAGCTTCATATAACTTAAGCATGTTAATGGGAGTTTTACAAGAGTTTTTTTTATCGATAAATACTCAAAAAGATGTACTATTGCTTATGTAACTGCACACCAAATACCATTCATTTATAATTACTTGTTAAGTTTGAACAGACCTAATTACAAACTTCAATGTGTAAACTATGGATAAGCTGCATAGACCATGACTGAGGGGGCAGGGAGTAATCTACACAACAATGAAATCCATTAATAAGATATTGAATACATAGCATAACATTAGTTATTCATCAAGATCATTGCATTATTGTACTCATATATATTTTAATTAAATCATGATATCATATAAAATTAGATGTTTACAAACAAAGAGCAAAAAAAACTTTTGGTATTTTTGATATACTTTCAAATAGATAAAACTTTATGAAAACATTAGTACTTCCATTAATAAATAATCAGGAAAGGTAATTTAATTGCCAATCTGCAAAATGTATTGTTTGAATGAGGATTTCCTAATTAAAGGTAGCTTAAAGATAAAACATATATTAGGAAATATTGAATAGATTAGCAATTTATCTTTTGACTGAGGATTTCCTAATTTAAGGTAACTTAACATAAAAGAAGAACATAGACTGAACGATGGCTGTTTTGTGTCCAGGGACAAATATTACATTCTTACTCTGAAGGGTGGAAAGTTAATGCATATGAATATATATCTTGCTTTGTTCTTATGACCACTGTTCCATGTATACTGTTAATTCCTTTTACTATTTATTGGATACTAATTTTCATGGTTTTTGTAGGTATAGGTGAACCTCAAATATAAATCTTTAAGGAGTTTCAAATGTTCCTTCAGGGTGTATGTGGACTTTGTCAAAACCTCAAAATCATATTTTGAAGGAAAGGCAACACAAATTGGTAGCCATGAAAATAGATGAATCTACAAAAATATTTTTAAAGCCCATCAAGCAAATTGCAACAATAAAAACTGTTTATATTCATATGCCAAAAAGTCTGATGTTAACAATCATCTGCTGTAGTAGACTCTAAATTTTTTATAAAAAATAAACCAACATTCTGAGAGTAATGTTTGGCAATACATAGACCCTTTACTGGTTGAAAATTCATTGTACTTAATGTAACAAAATGCTAACTTGATCTAAAACTTGTCATGGTGTAAACTTTATACAAATAACAAGCCAATTTCTTCAAGTATGACAAAATAAAGTATGAATTTTCTAAGTCACAGGACCATAACTCTGCACAAAATAATTGGCTGGAACAAAATGTAAACTTGAACTGTTACTTGATTTGATAAAACTATATACCAATTATAAATTGAATATCTTAAAGCATGATGGAAAAAATACGGGAAAACTGGTTATTTGAGTAAATTTTCTAAGACCAAGGACTATAACTCTACAAAAAAGCATCAGACCAGAACAAAACTTCAAAGTTAATCTGTAACAGGTCATGATAAAACAACATGCATTAAATCAAATGAAGCACAAAGAATGTTTATGAACCCCTTATAACTTGTATGATAATCTAAATTCAAGAATACAAATAAACTTTTTAAGGTGGACCATTGCAAGGCCAAATTTCTTCTCTTATTCAGTATGCTCTCTTTTAAAGTTGTATCAATATTTTTTGTCTTTTATTTTGGTCTATCCACTTTCAAGAATGTTCCAACTATATCAATTATGCATTTGTTTTCAACCTGAATATGCATGAAATATTTACCACTGGATGTTAAAGTCATAAGAAACGAGTGACCGGTGAAAAATAATGTTCTTCCAATTCTTGAACCAATGCATACAAACACCATAAACTTAGTCTTCTGTGCACGAATTTATCATTTTTTTCAAGTAAATTTGGTATAATTGTCAATTTTTTTTTCAATCAGTCAGTGTTGTTGTGAAAATATTGCAGGTAATTAAAGTTCGTGTTTGAAGCCGAATTTTAACGATTGTCACCTGTTTGTCAATAATCGACTAAAAATCAACAAAAAGCATGGAAATTGAGCACGTGTTTAACATGTAAATTCAGATAATAGTTTCTTTTAAGGACATCCATGCATATTGCGATCACCGGGTTACGAGATGGGTCACACTGAGGTCACTTTGCATACAGAAAATCTGTCAGGGGAATTGCGTCCTGGAAGCAATTAAAATAAAGTAAACTTCTTCTAAATATGAATAAATTAAAGAATTTTCTTCAGAAAAAAGTATATGTACATAAGTTTTATAATGAAAACTATCCATTGAGTTATAAAAAAACATATGCATTATTTTTTTTTAATTTGAGGTTTCTTATGACTTTAAGCAACCATCAATCAACCTTTTATTCCTATCAACATTATTCTGTCAAATTATTATGAAAACATAATTTCCTTAATCTATTTGAATACTATAATATTTAAAAACAACTTAATGAGATTTTCCTAAAACATTATTTTTTGCAAACCACACAGCTCCTGTACATTTCAAGCCTTATGCCTTCATATAATCAATACTCTAAAGATATAGTTTTTCACTTCATGACACTTTTATAAAAGTGTTCTAAGGTATAGGCCAAAAATACTGTGAACTATGAAAAATTTGCCGATTCAGTTATTGATGTCTTTTAATGACAGAGATAATGTGCAGACATTACAGTAAAACCTTATTTCAGATGCTGCATTACAAGTACTAAAACATAATGTGCAGATATTACAGTAATACTTAATTCCAGATACTGCATTACATGTAATACACCATGTTTTTTGTGCTTCTTTGTTACATTTGTTGTTTTTATAGTGATTTAGATGATAACACAATGTTGACTGCTGTACCCCTATTTTTTTAGCTTTTTACCTATTGTGTCTGTTTGTTTTGTTCACGCATCGGTGACAATATAATGGAATTTGATGCGACTGTCATACAAGTGAGAGATTTAGCTAGCTATAATACCAGGTTCAATCCATCATTTTCTACATTTTAAAATGCCTGTACCAAGTCAGGAATATGACAGTTCTTGTCCATTCGTTCTTGATGCGTTTTGTTATTTGATTTTGCCATGTGATTATAAACTTTCTGAATTGATTTTCCTCTGAGTTCAGTATTTTTGTGATTTTACTTTTTTACAATATAATGCATCCAATTGTCTGACCATAGACAAATAACCTTGAGATTGAACAGGTTGTTCACGATTTTATTGTTGCATTAAGTTTGTAATAGTCTAGTCTGTCTACAGAATCAATCTAAACAAATTGCAACAGAAAAGATTTTTTATATATCATATGAGATTATCATAGCACATTACCGTTAAAAAAGTCTAACAAAATCGTACGGTCGGAAATCGGTGAAAATTGAAAATAAAAATATCGGTGATGTGCCTGCCGATTCATGTCAGAAATGGTCCGCCATATTGACAAAGGGAGAAGACTCTTACATATGTGAATTTATAGAAACCAACTGAGAAGCGGATATCACTGAAAGAATCGCTTACATAAATTTATATTATTATAAAAGTATGCTGGTAAGTGTTTTTTTAACATACACTTATGTTTTACGTGTATTTACATATTCAAAAATGCGTCAAGAAATGAATTAGACATACGAAAGTTCTTGACGCAGGTCAAACGACAAAGATCACTATATTTTTGTTATTTCAAAGAAAATAAATAAAATCAACTACCTTTACATAAAATCAATTAAATTTAAACTAATAAAGTCCTAAATATAGCAATAAAAATAATTTAAAGGGACGTAGTAAGACGAAAACAAAAACTATGGAACGCCAAATTAACAAAAATGGACAGTAAAAATTGCAATTTTGTCGATTTTGAACTAATTACTATAGCCAAAGCATTTATTCTTATCTCCTATTGCATTTTCTTCAAGTAAATAATTTTAAATAATTGTTTCCTTCCTTTTTTAATGAATTATTGGTGTCGAAAATAACTATTTTGTAATTTTATTTCAGCTTTCACTTGACGAAACCTATGTCCGATTTAGCATCATGATTTTATTGGAGCTAACCACAGTCACTGTGCTAATTGTTAAGCACACGGATAATTTCTAAATCAGGTACTATATTATATTTTTCTGCATTGCCTATTTTATTGAAAATATTTTATCACAGTCGAGTCAAAAATATTTGATTGTGTATCTTGTTCTATCAAAAGTCAATTGAAACCAAATTCAAAATGAATGGTCAACTAAACAAATGTACGGAATAGGTTACAATAAACCACATCGAAAATTTCCAAGAATGGGAATTTTAACATAGTATACTTTTTTTAATGCTTTACAATAAAATTGTACTTAAGTTCAAGATGCTCGTTTCTGTGTGTACTTCGCATAGTTTGTCTTGTTTGTCTTAATGTCCTTTTCGTTTTCTCGGACGCAATTTAAGCCTATTGATTCAACTTTTCTTGTCACCCTTTTTGGCACTTTTCAAATGATTCATTATCTTCAGTAGTGCTAGAATCCATAAGATGTTGAGAAATGGACAAATGAATTACAGTGTATAGACACACTAAAAAAGAAACATCACACGGACAAGAAAACATTATTCATTAAGAGTCGATGTTGTTTATTCTTGTTGTTCTGAATAATATTTTAATGTGTTTTGATATGTTATATGACATATACTATAATGATTAAATATGTAACAACAAATGATTTGTGTGCTATTTTTTTTCAGCTACATCTATACTATGGAGAAATGTATTGTGTGCCTAAAAGATGACCACCCAACAACACTGATCAAATTGCGACAAAAAGGTTGTCTTGGAATCATCAAAGCTAGCCAGGAAAGAGGAGACTGTTTGTCCGCATTAGAGGGTAATTTTGTCCATCAACTCTGCAGGAAAACATATACCAATCCAAATGACATAAAGAAATACAAAAAAGAAAAACTTGTTCTGAGAGAAATTCATACAAATACTCCAAAATTACGATCAAAGTCCCATTTTGATTTTAAACATCATTGTTTATTCTGTGGAAATGAAGCAACAGACTCCATGAAAAAAGACAAAAATGTATTTCAGGTTCGAACTGATGATTTTGAGAGTCGCATACAAGATGCTTGTGATCTTCGGAATGATGATTGGGCAGCCGAGGTTCGCGGGAGACTGGAGAGCGTAAGCGACCTCCATGCAGCGGATGCTGTTTATCACCAGGCATGTAGTGTAAACTTCCGCACGTGCAAAAACACTCCTGTATTCCGTTCTCCCATATCACCAGACGCAAAGCCTGAAAACAAAAGAGGATGGCCAGCTTTGCAAGAAGACGGCTTCTACAAAACAGTTGACTTCCTTAAACATCATGACGACGAACAGATTTCCATATCAGATCTTGTTGAAAAAATGGACGAGATGTGTGATGGGAATGCTTATAGTCAGATGTATTTAAAGAAAAGATTGAAGCAACATTTTGGAGACGAAATCATTATTACAGACATACCAGGTAGAAAAAGTGTTGCAACTTCACGTGAAACCGTAACTTGTATTCTTCAGGACTATTACCAGAGACCAAGCAATTTAAATCCAGATGACGAAAAGAGAGCTTTGATCAGAGCAGCTGCCAAACTGATAAAAAGCGACATCCGATCTGTAGATACCACAAAGTCTATCTATCCAACTCCAGCCAACATCGCATCAGTTGATAATAATCTATCATACTTACCCGAAAGCCTGCTGTTATTTCTTTCTAACATATTTTCTGAGATAGACCCATCGGTGAAAATAGCTTCCATAGGACAAGCAGTAATGCAAGCCTCACGACCTCGAGCACTTATAACACCGCTTCAACTTGGTCTAGGAGTACAGGTGCATCACAACTTCGCTTCACGATTTCTTGTGTCCACATTGAACAGCTTAGGATTTTGTTCCTCTTACTATGAAGTCCAGAAGTTTGAATCAAGTGCTGCAGCTGTACAAGGAGTTGATCTTCCAGGCGATATAAGCAACAGCTTTGTACAATTTGTAGCAGATAACGTTGACCACAACACAAGAACGATAGATGGCCTCAACACTTTTCATGGCATGGGCATAATAGCTGGAATTACGCCTGGTACGAAGAGAACACAACCCATTCCTAGAATAGCTTTTTCTACTGATGAAATAAAGGCATTAGCAAAGATAGAGATCAAATATTACAAACCTCAATCAGATCGTATGGCTGAATTAAGTTATGCTGAGTTGAAAAACCTAAACACACTGGATAAGACTTTCCGTCTTGACCTGCTGTCGGTTATTATTTGGCCTTTAAAGTATCCAATACCAATGTGGTCTGGCTTCATGCAGATGGTTCAGACGGGAGACTACCCAGGAAAATCATCAGTTTCATTCCTACCTATGATAGATTTGAATGCTTCGGACATGACATGTATTTATTCTACATTGAACTTCGTCGCCAACCAAGCAAAGCGTTATGACATAACAGCGATCTTGACTTTTGATCAACCTCTGTATTGGAAAGCCTTATCAATTGTTGAAAACGAAAATCCAGGAAGCACCTTGAAGTCTATGGTTTTACGATTAGGACCATTCCACACAGAGATGAGCTTCCTTGGCTCAATAGGGAATCTTATGAGTAATACTGGTTTGAAAGAGATGTTAGAACTCATATACGCTCCGAATGCCGTCACGCATATCCTTAGCGGAAAAGCTGTAGCTAGAGCGTTTAGAGGTCACATGTTGGTGGATACAGCACTTTATTGTTTGTTGATTGCAGATATATTTAATATTGACGTATCTAAACTTTTGAAAGAACCCAATTCAACCCTTGAAACAACTGAAATGAAGGAAATTGATGAATTATATTCTCAATTATCCTCTGGAGAGCTGTCAGCTTCAGAAGCGGGTGAATCAGATGTCTTGAAAAACCTAGAAGCAACGGTCCATAAAAAACAGGAAATTTTAAAGCAAAGTCGTACAGCAAAGTTGTGGCTGCAGTATTCAGAAATGGTCCAGGTTTTAAGACAATTTATCAAAGCAGAGAGAACCGGTAACTGGCCTCTTCATTTGCAAAGCATCCAAGAAATGTTGCCTTTTTTGGCAGCATCTGGACATAATCTGTACACGAAAACAGCATACGTCTACTTAATGACAATGCAATCTTTAGACGAAGACCATCCTGATGTTTATGCTAGTTTCATCAATGGGAATCATGTCATCAGACGCAGCAATAGGTACTGGGCTGGAATATCTTCAGATTTATTTATAGAGCAAGTTCTAATGAGAAGTGTGAAAACAGCGGGTGGATTAACGAGAGGACGAGGAATGACTGAAAGCCAGCGTTCACTTTGGCTTATGTCCATGCCAGCATGTGCTGAGATCAATCAAGCTATGCAGGATTTGTCCGGAGTAGGATACTTTTCTAGTGAACAACACAAAGACGAAACACATGCAAGACAAAAGAAGGACACTAATGACATTCAAACTCTTCTCACGTTCTTGAAAAGTCGTAATCCATTCATTGATTCAGAGGTAGACCGTTCACTACGAAACATTGAGACAGGAGTAGTAGCTGATAAAACCGTGAATGTGGATGATGCCAAAAAGGTTGGGACTTCCATTCTACAAGAACTAGTAGGAAAGAATATAGCTGACCACACGTTTAGGAGAAAGAAACAAGCCATTACGCTAGGCAACAAAGTTCAGGCAAAACTTGACGGCGAACCTCTTAGAATCGATTCACAGCTCCTTTTTCAGAGATGCACCACTGCGGCACATGGTATTTTCGAAGATATTTCAGAGATATTTCAATTTGAATTATGTGGAGTTCCTTCGTCAATATTTGAAACCACTGGCCTTCCAAGAGAGCCTCAAAATCAACCCTTGCCGAATATATGTGGAATTTGATTGGACTTAAACCAAAAGCACCAACTGAAACCCACTTTGTACTTGATGGTGGTTCTCTTATACACCGTTTGCCATGGGCAAAAGGAGCTACAGTTGACACCATATGTATGACTTACGTCAATTATGTTAACAATCACTATACAGATGCAACTGTTGTGTTTGACGGATATCCATCAGTTCCAACTACAAAAGACGTAACTCATTTCAGACGTACTAAAGGAATCCTATCTCCAAAAGTCAAATTTAACAATGACACACCAATCAAAACAAAAAAAGACGAATTTCTTTCAAATTCAGAAAATAAACAGCACTTTATCAATACCCTTGGAGAAAAACTTAAAGACGGACATGTTCAAGTTATCCATGCAGAAGATGATGCTGATCTCAAGATTGTGCTTACAGCAATAGAAAAGTCGAAACAACATGCAACTACCGTCATAGGAGAGGACACTGACCTACTCATACTGCTCTGTTATCATTCAAAAGATGCCATAAACAAGATTTACTTCAAATCAGAAGCCAAGCAAAACACTCACAAAATAAAGATTTGGGACATAACAGAGACAAGGAGAAAAATGGACCACTTGTTTGCAATATTTTGCCATTCATACAAGGTGATAAATTAGATCCAAAGGACTGGGGTTGGCATGTTGAGGACAATAAATTGCTTCCAATTAGAGCATTACTACCACCGGCTCCCGAAAAGCTTCTTAGGATAATTAGATGTAATTGCAAATTGAATTGTGACACAAAACGATGCTCATGTCGTAAACACGGAATAGACTGTTCCCCAGCATGTGGGGAATGTCGTGGAATGAATTGTTCCAATACAAGTAACATTACAGAAGCCGATGAACTTGACAATAGGTGAATGCATCAATATGCATGTACATTGCAGAGACATTTAACCATACATTAGGGAGACTTATATCAAAATTGTCTGTTTTTTTTTGTTAATTTGAAACAAAATCAAATATTTTCAATGATAGATTTTTCAGAAACTGTATTTACCATTCTTATACTTTTTGATGATAACGAAAGTAACCAAGTTAAAACAAAGTAAACAATTATTGAACAGTTTAGGCAATTTATAATATTAAATTTAATGTCTTTACTATAAAGCTGCCTTCAAAGTAAAACGTTTGAAAACAGCCATATATGAATCTCAAATATATCGATTTTTTTGCATTTTTTCGTGATTTTATCATTAAAAGGGATAATTCTACCAATAAGTTCTTACTCTGGATTGTAAATTTTACTTCGGAAATGTTCTTTGTAGTTGTTTTAGTCATCTTAATTCGTTTTTGACATTTGTCTGGCTAACATAGTGCTAAAATTCCGATTTTTTAATTTTTTCACAATTTTCATCGATTTTTTGTTAAAATTAATGTTTTTAGCCCAAAAATGGGGATTTCCGATCGTACGATTTTTCTAGACTTTTAATATATGATTGCGTCATGCTTTGGTATTACAAAACTGTTGAAACCATTTCTGTTGCAATTTGTTTAGATTTATGCATTATTTGCCGTAGACAGACTAGACTATAAGCTTCAAGAAAGAAAGATGCTACTGGGAATTCATTAATATTTGTGGGATACCATTTTTTGTGGATTTCAAGGGTAAAGGTGAATCACAAATTCAAATGTTCAACGAATTTCAAATGTCTATAAGGTTGTAGACTGATTTTGGTAAACCATTAAACTAAATATCTTCATTCTAAGAAAATCGGTACCCATGAAAACAATTGAATCAATAATATCCTTTTAATATAAACTTCTACTGAAAAATACTGAGACTGATAATTATATCAAATATTAAACTAACTTGAGAAACTCCAGAGACTTGTCCTTGTTTTAAAGGTAATGGTACATCAGGTCTGAACACATTTTTTGTAAGAGCACATTTCAGGAAATGTTTTCCAGTCTCTGTAATTTGCACTTCCACTAATTTCCCGAGTAAGTGTTCATCTTTTGGTACTAATACCTGCAATTCACAACATGTTATTCTATAGCAGATACTTAAAATGTGAAAAAGATGACAATTTTTAACAAAGATTCAGTTTCTGTTAAAATTTGAGGTACCTGATGAAAAAATAAATAAATACAAGCATATTTCATCAGAAAAGTACTTCTTCAAAATTGTATGTTTACTATGATTGCAATCAAAATGGTTTTTGAAGACTTCCTCTATTCCATGACGCAATAGAGAATTTATTTAGAGGACTATCTCACTTATCACACATAGCTGAGCAGGTGATAGAGCAGATTTTTTTCATATAAGTATTACTTGTATATAGATTAGATATAAGAAGATGTGACATGAGTGCCAACATGACAACTCTCTATCCAAACCACAATTTGTAAAGAAATATGTACATTTTCCATTTATGAATTTGATTTTGAATAAAAAAGCATATTCACCTGGATAAAAGTGATATTTACCATGCTGTACATCACACCGTTGACAATGTTTTTTCTGAGCGGTAATAATCTGCTCTAACACCCATTCAGCTATGTGTTATTTAATTTATTATACTGAATGTCCCATCATTATTGCCATTTAAACTTAAATTAAAAGTTATGATCTATGAAGTTGTTTACAAAACAACAACAAAGTTACAGTTGTACAAAAATAACAAAAGTGAAGCAAGTAGTATTTTTCTTATTTTAAAGTGACAATCAATGAAAAAATGCAAACTTTAGCTTTGTCTCAAGTATCATAGAAGAAAATGCAATGCATTGTCTTTCAAATAATTGATTTTTGATTGGTTCATGCAAGAGGGTGACATTAAAAACCAGGTGCTACGCAGGGCACAGCTTTATACGACCACAGAAGTCGAACCCTGAACAGTTGGGGCAAGTATGGACACAACATTCAAACTTGATACAGCTCTGAATTTGGATTGCCATCAAATCAGTGTTCTCCCAAGGCCCTTAAAGGACCGCAGGCCCGCAATGTATAATTTTTTGACCGTGGTTCTATCATCTTACCGTGATGTATAATTCTTATCTGTGGTGCTAAAATTTTCAGGTGAAATTTGACCAGTTCAAACCCAGATTGTTTACACCACATGATTAATTTACCAGGTTCAATCCACCATTTTCTACATATGAAAATGCCTGTACCAAGTCAGGAATATGACAGTTGTTATCCATTCGTTTGATGTGTTTGAACTTTTGATTTTGCTATTTGATTGGGGACTTTCCTTTTTAAATTTTCCTTGGAGTTCAGTATTTTTGTGATTTTACTTTTTACCCGATGAGGTTTACCTTGTTGATTGGATGTAAACGATGATACTAACACTTGTAACATGATTGTTTTGTGTCTTAATTAAGATTTTATAATTTTATGATCACAAATAACTACACACTCAGCTAGATATGGCACAAAATGTGCACCTGAATATAGGTATCTTGTTTTGTTACCCCCATTGAAGCAATGGTTACATTGGTTACATTGGTTACACATATGGACCTTAAGTAAATGATATGCAATAGTGGCTTTATCTGTTGCAAACTGTACATGTATGGCTGTGCATGGGGAATCCATTAAAAATTTGTAACAAGCCCGGGGAAGTCGGGTTACAATGTTACATGCATGGAGAAATAGGATACAATGGTTACATACATGGGAAAGTCAGGTTACGATGGTTACATGCATGGAGAATTTGGTTACAATGGTTACATGCATGGAGAAATAAATGGTTACATGTATGGGAAAATCAGGTTACAATGGTTACATGCATGGAGAATCAGGTTACAATGGTTACATGCATGGAGAATCAGGTTACAATGGTTACATGCATGGAGAATCAGGTTACAATGGTTACATGTATGGGAAAATCAGGTTAAAATGGTTACATGCATGGAGAATCAGGTTACAATGGTTACATGCATGGATAATTTTGTTACAATAGTTACAGGCATGGGGAAGTCAGGTAACAATGGTTACATACATGGGAAAGTCAGGTTACAATGGTTACATGCATGGAGAAATAGGTTACACTGGTTACATGTATGGGAAAATCAGGTTACAATGATTACATGTATGGGAAAATCAAGTAACTATATTTACATACATGGAGAACTTTGTTGTTGACATTGAATATGGTTACTTATTAGGGATTTCTTTTTAAATGAATCATGACAAACAAACATTAAGGTTTTAGTGCAGCATTTAGGTTGTACAACAAGAACACAAGAAAGGTTATATTTACATGAAATTTATATTTATGGCAAAATGTTCAAAAGTTTATAATTTTTTTTTGGTAAGAAGTTAAGATAGAAACTGGTTCAAATAATAAAACAATATAAGTTCTTGTAAATTTTTATTTTTAAGACAGGAATCCTTTTATATAACATCAATTTTCTATCTTGAAACTAGACAGTTTTTTTAATTGAACTCTTATATTTATGATATTTTATTTTAATTGATCATAGATTTTATAAAAGATTAAATAACTATACTTATTTCATAGTAATGAATCATGTTTTATTTATTTTAAAAAGATATTCAAGCATACAAATTGTTTATTGATTTACTTCTCTTTTACCAATAATTTTCTGACAATGTCTACACATAACACAGTTCCTCAGTATTAAAACAAAACAAAAGACATAAAACAACAGTAACTAGAAATAAAGGTAAGCGAAGCAACGCGACACCACACATTATACAATTATTTTACCAAAAGCATGTGTTACCCTGGTGCTATCCAAAAATCCTGGGGAGAACACTGATTTTTGACATAATATGAGTTTCTGACACAAAACAAATGTCAAGATCTTACAAATCTATTGCACATCATTGTGCAATTAAAGATTTCTTCTTTTAACTTTTCAAAAATTTAGAATTTAAGAAATTTGAAAAAAAAAAAAATTGAAAACAACTACCACCCCCACTTTTTTTTGCAATTAGTCCAACACCTGACATTTCTTTATATATAATATAAAAGTTGTGTAAGGGAGGTAAATCCGAACATACCCAACATTGTATGTTAAATGTTTTAGAATTACCTCCCTTACACTGCTTTTAAATTGTCTTAATTGTCCATTGACCAGAAATACCTAGTTTTCCCCCTTTTTTGCACCTACTTCCGAAACATTTTGAGCCATAACCCCCCAAAGTCAATACTAACCATCCATATAATAATTGTCTCCCTAGTATGAACCAATCAAAATCTGGCATTTTAACATAAAGTATAATATACTTACTTGATCATAACATTCATTGTGACCAACATAGTATTGTCTGTCCTTTGAAACTTCTGTTACTAATACATTCTGTACCTCACCTAGCTACAATGAAAAATAACATGAATTTGAGTCAAAGGAGCTATAAGTATATGCAAAAAGACCATGTAAAACTACTTTAATCACCTAAGAAAGGAGTAAGTTGGTTACGAAAATAAAGTTCAATGTTACAAGACCAAAAATCTTTTAAATCGACTTAAAGACATGCAAGAAAGTTAAATAGAACTATTATTGTCAAAGTTTTATTCTAACATGTTGATTATTACATCCAAAAAAGGTAAAAATAAGCAATTTTGGTAAAATTTGACAAAATCAGCTGGATTTCAACCAAATTTAGGACCAGGAAACATAGAGCGCAGGTGTCGACAAACTAAATATTCAAACATTATTTTAAAAGCTCTTTGTTGTAAACGTATGCGCTCTATGTTTCCTCACCAATAATCTATGGAAATTTAACCCATTTTCATAGCCTTTTTTCGAGGAAAATCAATACGAGTACAACTTGTGACGTCATAAAAAAACAAAGGAATGTAAATTTTCAACAAAATGTCTTATTTTATATCTAGGCACTGTATTAGTTATAATTTATTAAGACATTGGTCAATAAATCCCAATTTGAAATTTACGCTCCAAAAGGGGGTCATTTCAGGACCTTACCAAACCTACTCCTTTGACTATAAATTGTTAAAATATTAGCAAATTCATAAAGGTAGATATTGCAAACAAAAGCAAAACAACCCAAAGTAAGAAAGGCCTCATAGACAAGGTTGAACTAAAATAAATGTAGTGTTATTTAACTTATATGACTAAAATACTGCCAAGTTTTTTTTACTTGTAACATTTAACATTATTTGAAGTTTTGATATTCATTTGTTCACTAACACTAATAATATCTTTTATGATAGATAACCATATCTGTAACCACACTATAATACATCATACCTTGTTATATATCATATATACCTTGTGGTCAT
Source organism: Mytilus edulis (assembly GCF_963676685.1). NCBI lineage: Eukaryota > Metazoa > Mollusca > Bivalvia > Mytilida > Mytilidae > Mytilus > Mytilus edulis. The sequence goes on along the minus strand of NC_092344.1, from coordinate 115,501,170 downwards.
AAGGAGTATAAGACTGAAATAATTCAGAAACAGCTTTAGTTCTTTTCTTCACCTGCAATAAAAAATTCCAATTAACACATACATCTATGGTATTTTTTTGTCTAAGCAAACCACAGCATTTACTGTAAATTCATAATTATTGCAATGTTATTATTATTGCAAAAAATGCAACCGGGTAATAATCACAATAATTTTTAACTCACATTTTCAAATTTTTAACTGAATTACAGGGGTCACCACACTTCAAAACTATAGGGAGAAGTCACTTCTCCCTGGCAGCAAAACAGGGAGAAGTGAAGACCCAACAGGGAGACTTCAGGGAGAAGTGAAGGCCCAACAGGGAGACTTCAGGGAAAATCAACAGATTGCGTTTATACTTTTTATAAACAAAATCTTCAAAGAATCTATCCTTTTTGTCTGTTTGTTACTATTTGAATCATTTTTGCATGACAATTGCTAAGGAAGTACATTTTGTAAGTTCTTGTCTTGCCATGCTTGTAGTCTGAAATACTTTTTTATTTACATGTGTACCTATGAAAATTGTCAAAAAATATCCTGACATAAGGACCATAAGTTAATGGCATAAGAGCTATATTTATTCTGGTAGGTCTGGATGAATTGAAGATTTGACATGGATCAAATTATGCTGCATTTCAAAGATTTTAAAATTAAACCAAGTCTAAGAACCTTTTAAAACAAAAATAATTATCAATTTAGAAAAGTTAAAATACGGTTTCACTGTCTTTCATAGCTAAGATCATGAATCAAAAACGTATTTGTTATTAAAATAATATTTAATAAGAAATCAGAGAGAAAACTGTTTGACGTGTGTTGAAAACGTAAAGTGAAACTGTTATAAATTTCAAATCGTGTACATGTAATCGCACATGTTAATTCAATTAAACAGGATTTTTATCAATATCACAAAAATTAAAATCGCATTTTAGTCAAAATTGACAAAATCGCAATAATTTCTGTATTTACAGTATAACATAGAAAGTTTCACTTCAATGCTGGATTTAAGATGATAGGCAAACACAAAAGGAGCATATTATTACCGAACATTCCATCATTACCGAACTGAACAAAGAAATAACACGACGGGTGCCGTATACGGTGCAGGAAATGCTTACCCTTCTGGAGCACCTGATTTCACTCCCGGTTTTTAGTGGAGTTTGTGTTGTTTCTTAATTATTATTTATAACTGTTGATGTAAATGTCCTTGGGTTTTGTGAGTCTTTGTTTACTCCTTGGTTTTGATTGTTATTGTCTTATCAATCAGATGACCTGTATATCACAAGCTTATTATATTTTCTCTTACCTTATGAAGAATTTTATGTAGTAAGATGGCTTAAATTAAAGCTCATTTATTTACCATAAAGACACTTAACTTACCTGTTGTGCAGGTATACGAGGCATTTTAGCTGCTGGGGTGCCAGGTCTAGGGAAGTACTGATTAATAAATAAACTGGGAAATTTGTATTCATCAACTAAATCCATTGTTTCTTCAAAATCCTGTAGACAAACAATTAAAGAAAAATATGTAAATTTACTACAATGTATCAAACTGTTTATTGGTAAAAGTATCGGAGAAATATGTTACAAAATTTCAAAATCAAAGTATCCCCTAAAAGAATGTAGGTATCTGACAGATTCAAGTTCTCCCACATAATTGTCATTTCTTTCAAGCTGCTGACAAAAAATGAAATCATACCATTTTGTAGATGATTGTGATGAGAAAAAAGTGAGGAAAATATTTATCAGATGAACAAACTGAAGGACAATGTCATTTCAAAATGGCTGCCTCTAGGAGTGAGGTATGAACAGAATGATGTTGATAATATTACAATACACAATAACATGCTGTGTCATGAGCACATGATAGGCATGTCACTTTTAAAAAAAATAAAGTTAAATAACTCCTCAATGTCGTATCAGAAATTTATAAAAAACAAAAGTTTCATGAAAATTGGTTAAAGCATTTTTGAGTTATTGTTCGACATGTTGACAATGTACTGGCAGATAACAATACCATAATACTTCCAGAAAACAAGAATTAACTGACAGATGGATGGACAACAGTATACCATAATATATCTGTAAACGGACATATAAAAATTAATTACAAATATTGGATAAAGCTGAAAAGATGGGTCTAAATAAGTATATAAAGTTTCAATACCTTCTCTGTTTCTGTGGGAAAACCACATATGAGATCTGTTGCTATAGTAATCTCAGGTACCCTGAAAAAGGATGTATAAGAGTAATCAAAATGATTTGCAGCAGTACAAATTGACATTATAGATTATTTTTAAGAACTTTTCATCTTCAATTTTTGAGATGTATGTTTTCAAGCAGTCAAAATATTCAAGTAACAGTAATTTAAGTTAATTTGAATACAGAAGTGTCTGACAATCTGAATTGTCCATCTGATTCTATGAAAAGCACAAAAAAGTGTTGTACATATAGACAGACTAATTTTAACTCCTTTTAAAATCAACATATGAAAATTTCTTGTGATAGATAGATACTTTATTCTCTAAAACCTGAATACAAGTTTACAGAGAAAGATACAATATAAACACAGGTACAATAGTTAAGGTAAACAAAAACAGGTACATATTTTATAAGTACAAAATTATGATGGCATACATGTTTAGTACTTTAGTAACATGCATAATAAAAGGTTGAACTCAATAGAAAGGAAAAAAGATCAGTAAAATGCTTTTGTGATTACATTTACATATGCACATCTACATATTTATTATGTCCTTATTATCCACAAAGTTTCATAAAATAAAGCTCTGAAAATATAACAGCAGCTTATCTCTTATTGTAAACAAGTTATTTTCAATGCATAATGCATACCTCTGTTTAAGAAAATCAACAACATGTCTAAAGTCTGCTTGGCTGTATTCACGTTTCATGTCCATCAGAACACTATCAGATGCAGACTGGACAGGAACATGAAGAAATTTATACACTCGTGGATGATTTAAAATCTTTGCCATTTCCTGAAAACAAAATTATCACAATATCTTAGTCAGATATTCTTCAAAATTATTTGAAGGAACATCATGTATGCAGTTCAACAAAAAAAATAAGGAAGCAATATCAATTTGAATACAAGGCTATGAAGGATAAAATAATATTTAATTTTCTACATTATTAAATTAGAATTGATTTTCCAAGTCACTGGGATTTGTCAAACAATCAATGTTTTATATGCAGACATTCTTAATACACTTGAAGTGCTGTGATTGTTTAATACCTTCTTAGAACTAAAGTATTTTTCAGAAACCATGCAAACTAGTAAAAAAAGATTGATAACATTGAAGCAACAGTTACAACTTCTATGAACATGTTCAGGTGACAAAGAGAATAAAAAGTAAAATCTAACCTCTAAGTGTTCTAAGATGTATGGAGGATTTGTCATACCAAGCCTCATCCTGGCACCTTCAGGTATTACCTCTACTAGTTTCCATAGTAACTGAGGTAATGTTACATTGATATCATGACCATATGCTCCAAGATCTTCTGATGTCAACCAGATCTCTACCACACCCTCTATGAAATACATTATTCAAATATTACCTGATATATCGTCAAAATCTTTGCTCAGCATGTGAAATAAATGATGCCAATAAGTGGATGTGAGCTAATGTTTAAACTTATATGACATATTTTGGATTATCTCATCACTCTGTGTTTACTTATCTTTGGCGTATTTATCCATTTGTCTACATGTAGTTGAAAGACAATATTTTCCTTCTTTCACATACACAATAACCAACCAGGTGCTCCGCAGGGCACAGCTTTATACGACCGCAGAGGTCGAACCCTGAACAGTTGGGGCAAGTATGGACAAAACATTCAAGCGTGATACAGCTCTGAATTTGGATTGTGATCAAATTTTTGACATTACATGGGTTTTTTTTACACAAAACAAATGTCAAGATTTTACAAATCAATTAAAGATTTCTTCTTCAAACTTTTTAAATCTAAAATTAAATAGTTGACACAGCATAGGTTTCTGACACAGAATGAATGTGGTCTAATGAACTTAAAAGTTTTTTTTTGCCTTTTAGCAATTCACTATGCTGTTGAATATTAATCCTCTCAAAAAAATGTTTGAAGAAATTTTCTTTTTATTTATGAAATCTGAAATGAGAAAAATTTAACCCCCCCTTTTTTTTCACATCCCCGTTTCCCTTTTTCCAAAACTGATATCAATTCAAATTTCTAATGGAGTTTGCAACAATAACTACTCTTTTAAATACATCATAAAATATTAAAATGTAAAATAAAGTGCTTGTTATCACTGAATGGTAAAGATTGGTTGGTAGTAAAAGTGAATATACATTGTTTATTGTATAAAACAATAAAAAAAACTTCATCAGCAACATTTTATATTGGCAAATTTCCAATGCAGTTATTTACATAAAGTTACTGGCAAATATAAAAATAAAAAATGACATCAGAGTCATGTCTGGCAAATGTCCAACATACATTATCTAAAAACATTTTAGATAAGATAAGGAAAAAAAGCTTCAGCAGCAACATTTTATATTGGCAAATTTCCAATGAAGTTATTTACATAAAGTTATTGGCAAATAAAAATAGAAAATGACATCATAGTCATGTCTGGCAAATTTCCAACATATATTATCAACTACTATTCTATACACAGAAAGATAACTCCAATTGAAAATTAATTGCTATTGCACAATATTGTGCAATTAGATATTTCTTGCTATTGTGCAATTGAAAATTTCTTGCTATTGCACAATACTTGATATGGAATCCTGATTTGGACCAACTTGAAAACTGGGCTCATAATCAAAAATCAAAGTACATGTTTAGATAAAGCATATCAAATAAGCCCAAGAATTTAATTTTTGTTAAAATCAAACTTAGTTTAATTTTGGACCCTTTGGACCTTAATGTAGACCAATTTGAAAACTGGACCAAAAATTAAGAATCTACATACACAGTTAGATTTAGCATATCAAAGAACCCATTTATTCAATTTTTGATGAAATCAAACAAAGTTTAATTTTGGACCCCCATTTGGACCAACTTGAAAACTAGGCCAATAATTAAAAATCTAAGTACATTTTTAAATTCAGCATATCAAAGAACCCCAAGGATTCAATTTTTGTAAAAATCAAACTAAGTTTAATTTTGGACCCTTTGGACCTTAATGTAGACCAATTTGAAAACGGGACCAAAAATTAAGAATCTACATACATAGTTAGATTCGGCATATCAAAGAACCCCAATTATTCAATTTTTGATTAAATCACACAAAGTTCAATTTTGGACCCTTTGGGCCCCTTATTCCTAAACTGTTAAGACCAAAACTCCCAAAATCAAACCCAACCTTCCTTTTATGGTCATAGACCTTGTGTTTAAATTTCATAGATTTCTATTTAATTATACTAAAGTTATGGTGCAAAAACCAAAAATAATGCTTATTTGGGCCCCTTTTTGGCCCCTAATTCATAAACTGTTATGACCTTAACTCCAAAAATCAATCCCAACCTTCCTTTTGTGGTCATAAACCTTGTGTTAAAATTTAATTGATTTCTATTTACTTATACTGAAGTTATTGTGCGAAAACCAAGAAAATGCTTATTTGGGCCCTTTTTTGGCCCTTAATTCCTAAACTGTTGGAACCAAAACTCCCAAAATCAATCCCAACCTTCCTTTTGTGGTCATAAACCTTGTGTCAAAATTTCATAGATTTCTATTCACTTAAACTAAAGTTATAGTGTGAAAACCAAGAAAATGCTTATTTGGGCCCTTTTTTGCCCCTAATTCCTAAAATGTTGGGACCAAAACTCCCAAAATCAATCCCAACCTTCCTTTTGTGGTCATAAACCTTGTGTTAAAATTTCATTGATTTCTATTCACTTTTACTAAAGTTAGAGTGCGAAAAGTATTCGGACGACGACGATGACGACGACGCCAACGTGATAGCAATATACGACCAAAAAATTAAAATTTTTGCGGTCGTATAAAAATGTTACATATATCTTAATATGATAATACTGTGGATTCATTATTATTCGTTGGATACCAATTTTCGTGGATTTCGTGGGCACAGTCAAACCACGAAATTAGGTATTCAACGAATGATAATTTTTCCATAGGTTTGTATGCAGACTTCAGCAAAACCACGAAATTAAATATCCACGAATATGCAAGTTTGTCTTAATCCACGAAAATTTGTACCCACGAAAATAAATGAATCCACAGTACCTTAGTACATGTAAAGAATTGAAAGGACATCTGTCATCTGAAGTGTATCTGAAGTACTGTAATATATTAAATACCTTCAAATGACTGTTTAGCTCTATTAACAATGTCCTCTATAGGATAGCTGCCTAACTCTCCTCTTGCATGCTTAGTTTTACAATATGTACACTGATTCAGACACCTACAAAATATTAAATTTTTAACTTTAGTATAAGATACCTATGTTCAGAGAGAAATTCAGAGAATGTAAGTTAAGTGCAGATTTATCCATGAGCTACAGGTGCAAATAAAATTATATTATCAACAAATTATAAAAGCTTTGCACAAAAGCAATTGACAGATATAGCCCCATCATATTGGCAAAGTCTTTATTATAAGGTCTGTAAAGAGTTAATAGATTTTAAAATTAAAAGAAATTACAAATTATACATTTATTCACATACCAGTAATGACAAACTGATAAATTTTGACAATAAAAGGAATCTCAACCTAAAAACAAACATATACACATTTCTTTTATACACAAAGAAACTGCATTAAATGTTCTATGTACTTGGTTCTTGACAGTCTTGTAAATGTTTATGGCTCCAGAAGTACATGTAAATTATTTTTGTTGTTATTATTTTGTTGGATGTCAAAAACAAAAATGTCTTTTCAAGTTGTATCTTTTACTATTAATTGAAAATTTAAGTTACATAAATATGATTACACATATAGCATTAAATAACATAGTATATTTAACAAATAATAAGCATATACAGCATTTATATAGATATACCGAAGTTTGTCTCTTAAGTATTTCAGACCATGAGGTTAATCATCTAGATACATAGAGAATACATGTTTGAAAATGACAACACATCCTGTTAATCAACTTTCCTTCATTACAGTGGGGATGCACTACTCACCCTGTGTTTATGGCAATTATTTCTATAAGAGGATTCTTTCTAACTTTAGGTAAACTCAATGAAGCACCTCCTGTCTTCTTTCCTTCTGCCTTCTTTTGTCCAAACAACCTGACTGAGTGTCCTGTAGAAATAATAACATTATTATTCAAATAATTATCATTGAAATCAAAAGACATAAAAAGATAAAAAATACTGTTTTGCAATACAATCTTCTTTACCATGAAAACAAATGGCAAGTTATTGCTAAAATATATTTCTTTTATAATGAAAAAGAAATAAAGGGCTGCGCTTTAGCGCATGATACGCCCGTTGCTCTTTTAACTTGTCTTTTATGCTTTAAATGTATTGTCCCAAAATTGGAAAATCCCCCCCTTTTTTAAGCATAAAAATTCATAACACGGAAATGTAAAATCTGAAATTTATAAAAGTTGAAAGGGAGCTTACATCAATAGATATAAACAATTCACCAAAGTTTCATGGACATTGGTGAAAGCCTTTTTGAGTTATTGTCCGAAGTGTTAAAAATCCCCCTTTTTTTATGAATAAAGCCCCATAAATCCAAAACTTAAAATCTGAAATTAATAAAAATTGAAAGGGAGCTTACATCAATAGATATAAACAATTCACCAAAGTTTCATGGACATTGGTGAAAGCCTTTTTGAGTTATTGTCCGAAGTGTTAAAAATCCCCCTTTTTTTATGAATAAAGCCCCATAAATCCAAAACTTAAAAACTGAAATTAAAAAAAAAACGAAAGGGAGCTTACATCAATTGATATAAACAATTCACCAAAGTTTCATGGACATTGGTGAAAGCCTTTTTGAGTTATTGTCCGAAGTGTTAAAAATCCCCCTTTTTTTATGAATAAAGCCCCATAAATCCAAAACTTAAAATCTGAAATTAATAAAAATTGAAAGGGAGCTTACATCAATAGATATAAACAATTCACCAAAGTTTCATGGACATTGGTGAAAGCCTTTTTGAGTTATTGTCCGAAGTGTTAAAAATCCCCCTTTTTTTATGAATAAAGCCCCATAAATCCAAAACTTAAAAACTGAAATTAAAAAAAAAACGAAAGGGAGCTTACATCAATAGATATAAACAATTCACCAAAGTTTCATGGACATTGGTGAAAGCCTTTTTGAGTTATTGTCCGAAGTGTTGAAAATCCCCCCTTTTTTATGAATAAAGCCCCATAAATCCAAAACTTAAAATCTGAAATTAAAAAAAACCAAAAGGGAGCTTACGTCAATAGATATAAACAATTCACCAAAGTTTCATGGACATTGGTGAAAGCCTTTTTGAGTTTTTGTCCGAAGTGTTGAAAATCCCCCCTTTTTTATGAATAAAGCCCCATAAATCCAAAACTTAAAATCTGAAATTAAAAAAAAACGAAAGGGAGCTTACGTCAATAGATATAAACAATTCGCCAAAGTTTCATGGACATTGGTGAAAGCCTTTTTGAGTTTTTGTCCGAAGTGTTGAAAATTCCCCCTTTTTTTATGAATAAAGCCCCATAAATCCAAAACTTAAAATCTGAAATTAAAAAAAAACGAAAGGGAGCTTACGTCAATAGATATAAACAATTCACCAAAGTTTCTTGGAAATTGGTGAAAGTGTTTTTGAGTTATTGTCCGAAGTGTGGACGACGGACGGACAGACAGACGGACGGACAGACGGACAACGGTATACCATAATACGTCCCGTCCCGGGCGTATAAAAATGGATTGATTGGAAATTTTATTTTCTATTAAAAAAAAATTGAACAAGAGTATATTTGACATTTGATTACAGAAATTTTATTTAATATTTATCTATCAAAAATGATTATGAACCTATATTTTCAATGTTTTTTGTACCTTTAAGAGTTTCTTCCACAACATCAACAACTCTGTCTATCTGCTGTACTCCTATCACACTAATGCCCTGTAAATTATGCAATCAAGGAATAAACATTTCAATACTGTAAATTCAGAAATTATTGCAATTTTGTCATTTTGGACCAAAATGCGATTTTATTTTTGTGATATTGTGAAAAATCCACGTTGATTCGTATACAAAATTTCAAAATGTGAGTTTATATTATTGCGATTATAACCCTGTTGCAATTTCACAATAATAAAAACATCGCAATAAATTCTGAATTTACAGTATATTAATTTTTTTTTTGGTTAACAGACAATTGCTATCATATACCCATTTGAACTACTACACAAAGGTTTCGTTTTACAAATATCACCAGTATGAATTACATGATTTTAAAGTACCTACCTGTAAATAATCTGACCTTGGTTGCCCTTGTGGAACACAACCAGCAACAACTAAGTATTTAGATAGTTCTCTTGCTTTTGTGATTTCATTTCTAAAATGATCTTCTGCTGGGTTTTTAACAGTACAACTGTTTAATAACCATAAATCTGCATCTTCTTTCAGATCTATCAGATAACAAAAACACATGGGTCAAAAACTAAACTAGCACATTTTAAGGCATATTAGAAAGGGCCAAGCCATATAACATGTTTAATCCAGCCAAATACTGTATGTATGTGGCTGTCTCTAGTCTCTGTCATTTGTTGATGTGTTACATATTTGTTTTTCATTCATTTTGTACATAAATTGGGCAGTTAGTTGTCTTGTTCAAATTGTTTTATATTTGTAATTTTGGGGCCTTTTATAGCAGACTACGCAGTATCGATATGGGCTTTGCTCATTGCTGAATGCTGTAAGGTGACCTATAGTTGTTAATTTCTGTGTCATTTTGGTCTCTTATGGAGAGTTGTCTCATTGGAAATCATACCACATTTTCTTTTTTATACATATTGTTCAACTAAATAAGATAAAATTTGTTGAAGGAAATTTATAAACTGTTTGTCAACAATGCTTTTTTGAATTTTATAGTTTTTTCTTGAATAAAAATACAATTCACTCTTAAGGCTTAGTGTGGCTAGAGACATATTTCTACTTAAATGCAATAACCCATCTTAGATGAGCAATAATACAATGTATTTACATGTATACCTGTTATTTTGTATCCACATGCAGCTAACTGTCCTGCCATATATTCACTGTCAGAATTATTATGTGAACATCCCCAAGTTTTTACATATATCCTTTGAGTGCCTGAAATATAATATTTAGGATCCAGATATTTTGTGTATTACCATTATAAACTTCCAGTTTTTCTATTGTAAATACTGAGATTGCCATATACATTGTACCAGTATTAGTTGAGTTTCAAAATATTTTTTTTGCATTTTTTAAAAGTATCTAGATATGAGTTTCTATCAGACAATACTAAAACCATCACATGTAAAGATTCTAAAGTAAATGACCTGGGATAAAACTGTCTGCTTGTAAGTCTTTTGTCCTGTCCATTTTAGTGAGTCGTTTTGCCCTTGGAACAACATGCTTATGTCCTGTGTTATGTCTTATATCATCAGCTGATGTTCCCTTGGCAACAATATCTTCTATATCATCTACTGTATTATCACAGGCAGCAGGCATAACTGTAAAACAGAAACCCAGAACATTAAAGAATGTTTGTGAGCACAATCACATATCCCACACACCCACATTGTCATTGGGCAAACAAAATATCAATTGATTCCAGTGTTCAAAAACTTTTAGCTCCTATTAAAGTCAACTTATCAAAAACATACAGTTATTTGGTTTAACATTGCTATTTCATTGTTATATTCTCCTTTTACTATTTCATTACAACTTTATCAAACTAACAGTATAACCCGTGCCAAAGTGGGGCCTCTGTTTGGCTGTGCAGAATGTAAAAGTAGGCAGCAAAGTGATATAGTGATGCTCAAAACTCAAAATTTAATCAAAGAGCAGATTGCTCTGAGGGATACGATTGCCATTGTTTTCATTGACACATGTATACATGTAGCTGGATAATATTATTTTCAAGACTAATTCAACTGCACATGTAAAATGTAATTTACGTAATCTGAATAGTTACAAAATAGCCAATCTCGGTTAAAAGTGTATGAACAGAACAATATACTTAGGCCTATTGTGTTTTATTTTTGTACTATAAATTCCAAGTTTACTTTCCACAGCAGTCACTGAGACTCAGAGTAAGAGAAGTATTTCATTTCGTATCTTATCACCTATTTTCCTACGTTAATTCTAAGAGGAACCCCAGTCAATCAAGGGGTGCGTCTAAATTGGCGGAATCTCGAGTATATGATTTAAAATTATGCAACAACAATAACCCTCAATAGCAGACATACATAGAAATGATCCCATGAGTTATAAATTAATCAATCGAGTGGGGAATCCAAAGCAACCATTTAACATAGTACCCCTTGAAGTCAAGAAAACTATACGCATGCGCATAATTACCTAAACAAACTCTGTAGTAAGAACGTATATTAAACCTAAATGTTTCTCTATTTTTTTTATGGAAGTACAATATCAAATATCAGTTTAATAACGGCGACATATAAGTAAAACTCCACTTTAGTTCTTATATGACAGAAATAGATTTATCGGAATCCAGAGAACTCTCGAATTTTTATCACAACTGAGGAATTCCCTCTGACGTGTTTCTTAATTTATAAAAACACTAAATATAAATACTGCTTGATTCTGATTTTCCTTGTTGTTAAAAATAAGCATATAAGTCAAGGGAAATATCAAACATGAAGATTATGAAAAGAACATTATAGGAAAGTTGTTTAAGTTCAATCCCTTTGTTTGTTTTTACCTTTTAAACCAAGACAATGATAAGAATCTGAGATGGTCCTTAATGTTTAGAATAAAACAGTTGACGTGAGGGCATTGTCCTGAGCCACTGGTATAAGTCTACAGATTGCTTGAAAGCAATCGTATCCCAAAAAAACCCCTGAATACCTGTTTATAATTTCAAAACCTTTAGAAGAAAACTAGAGGCTCTAAAGAGCCTATGTCGCTCACCTTGGTCTATGATCTACTTTATATCAAAAAGGAAAAGAAAGTTGTTATATCAATTAAAATTCAATTAAAAAACTACTCTGTTAGGCCTAAAATAAAATATTGTTTGTTTCCCCAATCCAGACCAACCCTGCAAAAACGGTGCTACTCATAAAATTTTGTTGTCACAGCTAAGTCAAATATTATTTTATTCATTTCCAATTTTTCATGTTTGACGGATCGACAGTTATTGTTACAGCTTTTTGGAAAAAATAAAAATATTTACCTACCTACCTACCCACACCTGACTTGGCAGGGTCGGGATTGGGGAAACAAACAATATATTAATTTAGGCCTAATCATGTTCATGAAATTAAGTATTTCTCATTAAAAAGATATATAAATTTAACAGTTAAGTTTGGACATAATATATAATTATATAAGTGTAATACATTTGTAGTTCCAGAGTTGAACGACTTTAACTTAAAACATTGAAACAATGCATACACATGAAATTATATACATTAGTCAAGAAGATCTTACCAAAAGTATGTTAATGCATACTGTGGAATGCGTAATTTTTCTGTTTGGGATCAATTTTTGTCTGTCAGCTGTGCCATTCATGCGTCAGTAGTCGTCATTGTAAGAATCCGGGTTTTCAGTCATAGCGAGTCTGTTTCCAATGAAACTCATACTCTGATCCGTAGTGGTACAATACCCCAATAAATTAAATGTCAGACGAAGAAAAATTTACAAAAAAAAACGATGTTTGACACACCGTATGGAAAAGGAATATGACATTTTTAATACAATAACAAGTTTACTTCAGTCAAACTTTATCAAGTTCTAATGAATTAACAACTTATTTTGCCGAAAGTGAGAATGATTTTAAGTACGTTCCTTGAATAAGAAGTACATGAAGAGTTAAAAAATTATTTTTATCAATTAACATTAGTCATGCCACCAGCTTAAAAATCAATGCTTTAAACTCTTTATGCCTTGAATTTCTTTACTTTTAAATAAAAAAAATGCTATATCATCGACTTAGTAAAAATTGAATATTGCGGATGACGAAAGCAACGGAAAACAAGTATCGTAAACAACAGGGCGACTTGTTTTTGCTTTTGGGGGTCAGGCAAAGCAAAATGAAGGACGGGAAAGCTACTTCTTTACCATTGTGGCCTAAGCCCTGATAAAGTGCAAAAACAATTAACGGTAGGACAGTATTGTTTTTCTTTAAATATTTTTAATGCCGCAAATTACAAAACGTCATTTTGGGTGAACACTACTGGTTATTTTTAAAAAATTCAACAAAAAACATAGCGCCAATTTTACATGAAGGCGACTATAACGCTTGAAGTTTTCAGACATTCTGGAGTTTTAAAGTGGATATGTTTTGGCAAATAGCAATTACTTGACACTTTCAAGTGGTTATGAAATTGGTCACTTTTAGGCGATATCAACTTTTTTAAGATACATTTAGGCAAAATAAATGTATTTAGACTTTTGGTATTTAGCTGAATTTTGCCTTAGAATAACCTTCTGACGTCAAGCAACAATCCCTTTAAATTGTGACGTGAAATGTTTTGAATTGTGATGTCAAAGTTTACCGGAACCTGTTTGATTTTTACGTAATAGCGGACAAACTTGTTTACAAGTATAAATACGTCTATAGACATGTTTGTGAGAAACGAACACGGTTTGGGGGATGTACATGTTTGGGAACAGAGCTCCAGATAAGAATTCCCAAATTGGGGTTTTTACCCCTCCATTTTTTTTTTAATTGAGTGAAATAGTTTTTCAATTGCATTATTACATTTTTTTTTTGTAATTCCAAGTCACCCCTCAAGCAAATATCAAATTGAGGTTTTCACCACCAAGCTTCTTAATGTATTGGGTTTTTTCATTTACACAATATTGAATGTGTGTGTTCACTCATCAACTAAAATGAAATATATACATATGTACTATATATACTCTTGAACTAAAAATAAACAATGTTTTTGTATAATTTTATTAACATAAATCTGGATTTACAAGGGTTTTAGTTTTAGTTTTGATGAATTCTAACCCTGTTATTGTTAAGTCACGCAAACCATCCTGGACGCGCCATTGCACGACCCTGTGTGTTCAAGGGACGCTTCCTGACAACACTAGCTGAGTCTTGTTATTATCATAATCCTCTCAAAAGGAAACTAAAACATGCTTCTATTTAATGTTTTTACCGGAAATTTACTTTTGTTTTAATTCATTGCTAAGTGGTTTGTTAAATCCTGAGAAGTACGGAAAGAATTATGACGACATGGCTTACGCTAATTGGATAAAGACAGAGAAGATAGAAATGTTTCCTCACCACAAGTACCTTTTAGCATTGGAACATTTCAACAGGGACCCTTTCAACAATCTATTTTTTGAACGAAAGGACATTTCCTGATTTTTAATATTACAAAAATAGATCTATGCGACGACTATGGAATAGATAAGGGTAAATAACCAACACTATAGCGACAAAAAGCATGAAGAACTTATGGTTTTAACAAATTATTGGGTTTTTCTTTGCATGAATTGGGGTTTTAGAACTCTGCAATGGGCAATTGCATTGGGTTTTCAATTATTTTTATCGTGTGATCACGCAAATATGCAGCTTATCTGGAGCTCTGTGGGAATGTTACAATGTACATATGTATCCTTGTTTTATGGGTGTTTGAGCTATATAAAAGCAATGTCGTGTCTGTCACATTTTCCAATGAAAAAGCATGCATAGTATGACATAAGACTTACGAAAATATAAGGTCTGACGATAATGTCATTGGCATTGCACAAAGAATAAACAATGATTTGGTTACTCAGATTAGTAATCATGCATATACAAAACTACAAAACAATGAATAAGACTGATTAACAAATCCTATTTAAAAGACTTTAAACAACACCTGACTCACATTAAGGAACGAAATCAGGGCGAAAGTGATTATAAAAAGATAGATATTTTCAATGCACTTGTTTCTGTCAATGAGGGGTTTACTTTTCACAACCGTACGAAAAATATGTGTGTCAACCGTGCTAAATTATATGGGGACGAAGTCCCCAATTACGGTAGAAAAATTTAAAAAAAAAAAAAAATTCGGGAAAATTTCCCGAATTTTTTACTGTACTAATGAACTCAAAATTGTTAACTTTTTTTTCAGATCTACTTCCGTTTCCGGTCTTGTTTGCATGAGACTTTGAATAAAATGTATATTTATCAACATATCAACAAATATAGGAAGGAACTCAACACCCAATCATTTTTAATAATTGTTTGATATGAAAAAAACGTTACCTGGATAACAGCGTTTCTTTGTTTACATTGAATATGACGTCATAACTTAAACAACGTCACAACTTAATCCCTAACAACAGAACCAACATCGGAAACGTTACGGTATTTCCGTTTCTTTTATCAACATGTTTGAATTAAAAAAAAAATTACAGACTTCGTCCCCAATCACAGGAAATGCCTGCCTCATATTAGTAAACCCCACATTGACAGAAACAAGTGCCTGTTGCACTTGCTTTTACAAGCCTGTCTACCTTAAGGTTCATGTGGACCCTATGGCTAAAATGGCCGTATTTTCACCTCAAAATTTACTCTGAGTACAGACCATAGGGTCCACATGAACCTTATATGTGAACCTTAATATTAAACATATTCCGGTGAAAGATTCATCAGCTATTTCACACACAAATAAATACTTTTAATTTAAACCTACTGATAATCTATGGTTCAAACTTGGTTCTAAGGAACACTTCTCATTTCTTTCATCAACTTTTTCTGTTGAAATTTCATGCAACCGGAAGCACAACGTGAATCTCTGATTTTAACCTTCAAATTAGAGAGCTCTTTGTATCACATGAAAGTGAAAGTAGAGTCCCACAATGACAATTAGCTGTAAAGTAGCAACAGAGTGTTATCCTGTGTCACAATCAAAGGTTTAACTTTCAAGAATACATGTTACATTCATTTATTCACTATTCACCCATGAAAACATCCACAAATGGAGTCACCCTCTTTAAATAAAGTCATTCAAGGCCGTAACTACCCTTGAGGCAAGTGATGCAATTGCCTCACTAAAATTTCGACACTGATAATTTTTTTTATACATATATATAAATATAATAGTCATTTGTTGTTCTGTCTCAACCTTAATTTCTACAACTTGTCACCATTCCTTTTAAACTATTCTTCCTGGATATAACTCAGCATCTCTACGGGTGATGTTTCTCGATTACATTAACCTAGTAACGATAATCATCATGGATCTCTAGTTAAAAACAGGCTCTTGCAGAAAAATCTAGAAAAGCGACACTGAAGGTAAAGAAGGAATAATTCTAGTAAACTAGTTTTTTTGTGAACAGAGTCTGAGTATTGCATATAACTTCATTAGAACAATCCAAAAACGATAAGTAGACTGACAAATCAAGTACTGGTCTTCGGAAGGGGGCAGTCCTGTCTGCGTATTCATTTCTCCATTTCACCAACTTTTGACAAATAAAGTACTGGGTATCGCAAGGGGGCAGTCCTGTCTGCGTATTCATTTCACGAACTTTAACCTTTCTCTTTACAGATAAATAAAATATAAATAATATGAAACATGCATGGATTAGTTTTTATCCATGTTTCTTTAACCTTAAAAATTGAAAGAATATCCATATTCCAATTTGATATTATTGAGGAATTGTAGAACCGTTAACACAGGATTTTGTCTTTACTTATTCGGGACTAGGGAATTTCATTTCTTTATATTCTGGGTTTCGTAATCGTACACCCCCAATCCTAACCCCTAAATTTATAGATTCTGAAACTAAAATATCTCCAACTATTTCTAGAAATAATTTGAAATTATGGACCTACATGTAAACGTCAAAAACTCCATTCCAATTCCCCTGTACCCATATCATGTATACTTACTCTATAGATAGAATCATATACATGTATCTTATCTCATTCTATCCCTAGTTTGTCTACTCTTTGTCAGCATAAAAGCGAGTTTAATATTTTGTAACTGCAACTGTATGATAGTGCTTACAGGAAAGCTTAATTCCCTTTTGGAAACAAAACTGTTACTACCGATGCTGCTACCGAATTGCTGATGGAGAAGGAATTGTAAGAAGACATTGATCATTGTGTTGATGATAATGTGCTACCTTTTGAAACACAGACTGCCCTGAAACGACTGAAAACTTGGCAAAGAGCATGCATGAGTGGCGAGAGATTGTGCGGTCTTGCCATGCTCCATTTTCATCGCGATAAGGATATCAGCAGACCAAATTATGATTCTAAAACGATTTGACTGAACCGGCCATAGAAAACTTTGGCAAATTCTACTGAATCGATGTTTGTTCTATGATCTGGCAGCAGACTCAAATCAGTGATATTTGGATGATTATCTTACATATACATTTAAATAAAGTTGTTAAAAATTTGGTGTTAGTAAAAGTCTTAAAATATGAAAAATTTATATAAAAAGTGTCCAAATTCAAAACATTATCAAACTCTCTAAAAATGCTTAGAATGCAGGATTTTGCACCATTCATTTCATACCCTCCAAAAAAAATTTCGCCTCGCTTCGCTCGGCTCAATTATTTTGCCTCACTAAAATAAGATGCCTAGTTACGGCCTTGTCATTACAAAATTTTATCCCAATAAAAGTTGGCCATGTACATTTAGCTATATACATGTATGCTAACAATTTAATTTCCCTTTTTACTTTGGTTGTTGGCCATGTACATTTAGCTATATACATGTATGCTAACAATTTAATTTCCCTTTTTACTTTGGTTGTTGGCCATGTACATTTAGCTATATACATGTATGCTAACAATTTAATTTCCCTTTTTACTTTGGTTGCTGGCCTGTCCATCTGGCTGTCCGAATAAAAACTTAGTTATTTTGGCATCTACAAGTTAGGAGGATCTCACACTGGTACCCATTTATGAGGGTTGCCACAGACCTCCCAAATCTGTCCTATGAAGGGGATAATTGAATGTGTAGTCTTCAGTTTTATAATATGTAGTTTAAGCAAATAAGCAATTTTTGATTCTGTCATATACATGATTTAGCCATTTCCTATTTGCCAAAAGTTTGAAACTGCCAAATTGCCCCTCACGAAACCGCCCAACTTTTTCACCAACTTGACCACTCTTGTTTTCCAACTTGTCCACTTTCTAAAAAATCACTCCACTCTTTTCACCAACTAACCCCACTCACGAAGAGCGTTAAATCCCTGTTAACTAGCCCCAATTAAGAAAAAGGGTAAAATCCCAATAATTTATGATGAATTATATAAAACAGAATTAAAAAAAATCACATGTGATACTAATAAAAGTTGAAAATTTATTCTTATACATTTTTATGATGTGCTTCTTTCGCTTTGTAAACAAAACTGTGATAAAATTCTCGATATATCTATACTTAGCAAAGACTCAGAGATATACATAATAATGGCTGTTACAATATACTTCCCACGTAAATCTACATGTATTGGAACCTATTTGCAGACCCTTTGCCGATTTTATTGATTTAAAAAGTGCAATTAAAAAAAGACAAAATAACTGTTATTCTTATTAGGGTGCAAAAAAAAAAGCAGTAATGCACAAGAGCTCGGAGAAATCAACAAAATAAATATAAGATAAAATTCTGTGCCAGTCTATTATTTTTTTTGACGCATTTAAGTCCAATTTCAAAACATGATGTCACACAAATGAAACCGCTAAAGTTGAAAGTTTTCTGTTGCGTGAACCATCAAAATTCGTATGTTATTGTATTAAAACTGATTTTTGAGATAGGTTTTGTTTTATTTTCAAATCTATTGCATTATTTGCATATTTACTAATTTCAGCAAGTCAACATGGTGGCTCCTTAGTTACAAAATGTCAACTTTTGATTTGGCGGAAGCTTACGAGAAAATCATGTAAATTAAAAATGGCAAATGTTGGGTTTGAGAATTAGAAGAGTTAAACAGTTTTTTTCTAGCGGTTATTCATGAAATAACCCATGCAAGCTACGGATTTATTAAAATATTTGAGCTTTATCTACTTGAACAAGGAGTAAAAAAGATCAGCCACACACACACAAACCAACCCTCACTTCTGTATTTTAATGACCGTATTTGTTCCATTAGAATCAAAATAATTCATGGAAGCCATTGTCAAGTATTAGCCGCTGTACATTTACTAAGTAACTAACGTCACTAACGTTACCTATTGTTTACGTTGCCTATTGTTTTACGTAACGTTGCCTTGAACATAACTTGAATACAATTTGATATGAACACAACGCCTTTCATTACTAACCCTTAAGCGAAGTACTAACCACAAGAAACACGATACACGATATTGGTGCCTGACCCATGGAGAAATTAAAAGCAATTCGTGGTGGTCAACGTAGTGCAGTTACAAGATTAATTAATAGAACAAAGGAAAGAATTTCGCAAGATGATATCGAACATGAAGAACTTTCGGCTGCCGCAGACAACCTTACAAAAAAGAGGAACCTGCTTGAATCTTTAGACTCACAGATCTTAGATGGAACCGAACTAGAAGACATGGAACAAGAAATTCTTGACGCGGACGATTATGCA
Source organism: Mytilus edulis (assembly GCF_963676685.1). Lineage (NCBI taxonomy): Eukaryota > Metazoa > Mollusca > Bivalvia > Mytilida > Mytilidae > Mytilus > Mytilus edulis. The sequence continues at coordinate 115,481,475 of NC_092344.1, read as the reverse complement.
ATGAATATGGAAGTCGCCATTCGCCGATTCAAGGACATAGTTACTGGAAACAAAACAACCCAATTTCAGCAAACGGTGAGTGAAACAACTTATGTTCCAATAGCCAATACACTTGATTCATCAAATTTTCCGTCAACAAGTATTGCAAATCATAATTCAAACCATTCAGAAAATGTATATACCGTAGATAATAGCTCCGTTTACGAATGCAAACCCAACAACAGCAACAAACTTCTATCACAAACTACCTAAGCTTGATTTACCGAACTTTACGGGAGATATATTAACATGGCAGACATTTTGGGAATCGTTTGAAACAACCATTCATCACAATCCCTCTTTGACAAATATACAAAAGTTCAGCTATCTCAAATCTCAGGTACACAGTGAAGCCGCACAATGCATATCCGGTTTATCTCTATCAAACGCCAACTATGAACACGCAATCATATTGTTAAAGGAGAGGTATGGACAGACACAAACCATTATAAACGCATACATGCAGAATCTACTTGAACTTACGCATCCGTCACTTACGCCGCACAGCATAAGAGTATTTTACGATAAAATGGAATCGTGCATAAGGGGATTAGAGTCGCTCGGACAATCGTAAGACACATTCGGATCACTTTTAGTACCAATCATATTTGGAAAGTTGCCCGACGAAATAAAAAAACTCATGACCAGAAAACGGAATTGGGATATAAGGTCCCTTAGAGAAGCAATCGCCAAAGAGATGTACGTACAGGAAACTGGTAATTCAGATAAATTAGACAGTTTCACACCCACAGCGTCATTTCACACAACAGTTGAACCCAAAATCACTGCAAGACCTCAATATGTAATAAATCAGTTCAAACCCAAAACCTGTATTTATTGCAAACAATCGCATTCGTCAGTCGAATGTACCAGTGTTGTAGACAGAGAGAGCCGCTTAGCTATCATTGAACAGAAAAAAGTATGTTACAGTTGCTTTGGAAGTCATAAAGTTTCAGAATGCCGCTCGCGTTTTAGATGCAGAAAATGTGATAACAAGCACCACACTAGTCTTTGTGACAGTAATAAGAATCAAGAAAAGGAAAGCGTAAGCGTAAGTACAGCAAAATCTTTACCGCAAAACACCATAGTAAGTACAGTTGAGAGCGAAAATGATGCATTAACATGTTACACGTCGACATTGAACATTAAACCAAGGACAGACATTTTATTAAAGACAGCCATTTCACCAGTTTGGGTAGATGACAGGTCAGCTACCGCTAATATTCTTTTAGATGAAGGATCTCAGAAGTCGTTTATTAACGAGGAATTAGCCGCTGAATTGCAATTAAAACCGAATGGAACCTCGACAGTTAGCCTAGCAGCATTTGGAGATGAAAACAGAAATATACGCAATTTGGACATTGCCGTAATAGATTTACAAACTCAGAATGGGAAGAAAATACCAATGGAAGTATTTATTGTCCCTACTATCGCAGCCCCGTTACACAATCGCATGCCATACAATGCTGCTAAACTGCCTTACCTCAGTGGACTTACATTAGCGCACCCTGTGAGCGACATGGATAAATTCAGGATTTCATTTTTAATAGGTTCGGATTACTACTGGGATATCGTAGAAGACACAGTTATCCGAGGACCAGGCCCGACCGCAGTAGAATCAAAACTCGGATACCTACTTTCTGGACGAATGAAAGACTCAGCTGGACCCACATCCTCATCTTTCATGTTACAACACAAGACAGAAGAAGTCGATTTGAAACGTTTTGGGAAAATCGAATCAATGGGAGAAGTATCTGACAATTCAATGAAATTTAACAATGACTATTTTGAGACGTATCATTCAAAAAGCAACACAATGAAGAACAATGGTAGGATTCACACATTTAGCAGGGAACCAGGAATAATGAAAATCCACGGAGACAGAGCACCGAGTAAAACTGAAGCCAAGCTAAAGATTCAAACATGGACTTAATACTTTCATGACAATATACTTACTGGTATCAAGTGCGCCGTAATTTTGATAATGATCATAGTGAATAGACAGTTTAACAATTTCTATTTATTTACATGGACTTTAAATAGTTAATTATCATTTCACACTTTGTATGTTAATTTCTTTTTCATAATTTTAGATTAATTTTCACTTTTCGGCGCCCCCAGTGTCAAGTATTAGCCGCTGTACATTTACTAAGTAACTAACATCACTAACGTTACCTATTGTTTATGTTGCCTATTGTTTTACGTAACGTTGCCTTGAACATAACTTGAATACAATTTGATATGAACACAACGCCTTTCATTACTTACCCTTAAGCGAAGTACTAACCACAAGAAACACGATACACGATAGCCATAGATTGTTAGAAATTTACACACTGCCTGGGCCATGATATTCGTTAGTTTTATCACTCACTAACGCTCAGGATAAAATTTGAATATCACGGCCCAGGCCATGTGTAAATTAATGATAGAAATTAACTGATGCTTCATAAAAATCTAGATACATGATTTATTATTATTTAATTTTAGTATTCATTGGAGAATATTTTTATTGTTATTATAATCACCAATGATTCTTGACTTATGAGTTAAAACAGAAATTACATTTACAAGAAGAAAAACTTACTTCATAAACAATAGTCAATAACAGTGTACATCACTTACTTCTTTCTGCTTTATTTTAATAAAAACAGATAAGAGTTAACAAAAAACCAAGATACATTTCTAAGGTTGTCATCTGTATTCATTTAAATCAAATGTGGGGTGAGTTTTGTATGGCCTGAATTCAGTACAGTTTTATATTCTTTTATTCATTAGTTGTACACTTTGGCAGAATTTTTTTCAATGGGATTTAACTGCTTTTTATAAGTGGAGCAGGTTGGTAGTCATTAATGCAGTAAGATGTCATTTCTTTTTTTATAAGTTTGGCAATTTGGCAGGACTCATGCTCATTGTACAATGAACAATTTTCTTGGCTTCTATTGTAATGGATAATTGTACTTCTTTATCTTATCATAAAAGACATCTACATAAGATGTTTTTGATCTTTGAATGCTGACGTCAGACAATAACAAATACATTTTGATTTAATTAAGAGAAATTTATGTAACTTATCCCAGATTTAAATAAAACATTGTTCAGTTCTCATTTAATTTAAAAAAAAAAAAGATTATCTACTAGTATTCATTATTTGTTGCACTTGCTTCCAATTTCATCCTTTAATATGGACCTGCTTGGTTTTAAAATCCTGTAAGTATGCATAATTTTCTACTATTTTTATTTTGCATTTCATACAGTTCATATCTTTTACTTGTAGTATTATGAGGATGTCATAGAAAAAAAGTATGGAGAGATCCACAAGATATGGATGACTCCAGGACACATTTTCATCACTGTAAAGGAGGGGAGACAACTATTTACTTTCGATTACAAATCAGCAAGTAGAACAATTGTATGTAAATTAAAACTCAATTCAATGAACAAATTTTTGGAATTTTCAGAAATTGCTTCGAAGTAAGATAGCATCAGCATGATAAAAAGACAATAACATGAATTTGGTGTTAATAATTAGAAATTATATCACATTTCTTGCATATTCAGGATAAAAAATATGACATTAAATCTACTACTGTATTTTGATTTTGCAAAAGTGGGTCTGACAACAGGGATGAAAGGTGGAAAATTTAAACAGCTACTTGAAAAGGAGGATATGCTTGATAGTCTGATGAAATAGACAAAATGTTTACCTTATACCAGGTCACCAGGATTGTTGCAAGGGTTATTAAGCACAGAGAGCGTCACACTCTTCAGGCATCATATTGAGCCTTCTCAATCCAACAAGACAAGGCTTGATATTTAATATTGTTCCATATTTATTTCTGTGTTTTGGATTTCTGTCAATATATGATACTCAACATTTTCCTTAATTGAAGAAACACTCTAATTATTAATTCTGAAAAAAACAACATACCAGTTATTCTTCTTTATACTTATAAAAGTAAAAATATTGTATTCTCTTGTGGACAGTTGTCTCATTGGCAATCATACCACATCTTCTTTTTTATAATTAAAGATATGCTTGTTTTTAGGACAACAGTTTTGAAAACTGTTTGGAGAAGAAAGAATTTGAATCACCAATTTTAGATGTTTTAGTCTCTGCCACAAATTACAGCCTGATATTTATCGTAAGTTTTGGTATAACTTCTATTTGTATTATATTTTTTGGGGCCTCTAAGACAGTGCTGAGTGGTCTAAGTGGTTCATCTGTGTATCATTAGCTTGTCATTTCAAAAAGTTGAGTGTTCAAACCTTGCAATTTTAAATGACAAGGATTTACCAGTTTTCCTGCCAAAGGTCAGAGGTTCTTTCTGGGCACTCTGACTTCCTCAACCAATAAGGAATAAACTACCATGACATTGCCAATTGTGCTGAAAGTGGTGTTAAACATTAACAATCAATCAATCATATTATCTTTTAATTGATCATTACTGTGTGTTCTTTAATAATAATATTCTTTGGATACTATTTTTTGTGGATTTTGTTGGTACAGGCAAACCGTGAACTTAAATGTTCAACGAAACACAATTTTTCTAAAGGAAGGTATGTTAACGTTCCCAAAATCACCAAATTTAATATCCTTGAATTTGCAAGATATCCTAAATCCACAAAATAAGTATCCACAAAAATAAATGAATACACAGTATAACATTACATGTATGTTTTATTGTAATCCATATATTTATTGGCTGACATCAATAAAGACACACTCCAATATGGCTGCACATGCTGTCGTGACAATGTTATAATATGATTTGAAAAATAAGCAAAAAACTTGTTATAACTCTTAATAAAAGGGTTGTAGCATAAAAATAAAATACTAAGAATTGAATGTCTCTATTGCAAAATTTACAGTGTTGTAAAAGCATTGATTATAAGTGCACACATCTGTAATGATACATTTGGTATCATCTGACCTTAACCTCATTTACTTTGTTCATTGGTCAATGTTATTTTTTTGGTGTTTTGGCTTTAATTGTGAAAGACATCACACAATAGTTATAGTAAGAGACACAACGTTAAACAATGATTCAGGAAAAACAAACCATTTGCTCTCCAGGCTCATGGTTTCTTTTTCAAGAATCAACACTTATCCATTGTATCTATAATACATAATCCATACAGTTATTATCTGCAATTTTAAGGACAATGTGAAACTTCTAAATTAGCATGCACATATATTTACCAGGTAGAAGTAAGTGGCTATGTACAATGTTGGAGATATAAACCCGAGGGATGGACATTTCTGTGGGTACTTGATATTTGTAATGTAAATCAGACATCCGTTGTCAGTGTGTGTCTTCATCCATCCCAAAATACATTGTATTGGTGTGAAGAACGCAACATTGAGGATAGAACAATTTATTGTATATGTAAAAGACAGTTGCCTGAAGGTGAGAATTGTATAAACACATTGATATCATGACTCGTGGAGTTTGTAATAAAAAGATAAATTTTTGGTTTTTATAAGAATTATTTAAAAATCCTTTGACTTTAAAATGCCGCTCCTCTTGTTTTTCTGCTTCAAGTAAAAGTAAAACAGTACAGTATCTTTTGAAAAAAAAATGGTCAGATTTTTAATTTGTAAATTTTTAAACGTTTTTAGCTCGTCTGTCCTAAAAAGGATGAGAAATAGGTTAGTAAATACATGTACAATAGGAGAGAAAAAGAAATAATTCAGTTAAAATAATAGGAAAGCATAAGAAATGATTCAGTTAATTCAATAAGAAAGAATGAGAAATAATTATTTCATGTTTTGCAATATTTAGAGTGGTAAATGCATTTTTTTTCATGCAGATGAAAAGAAATTAGAGAACAGTGAAATTGGAAATCCTATTGTTGTAATGCACAATTGTCCATCATGTCAGCTTTATCCAGCCATTTCAGGACTATATATAGTTATCAGGTAATTTTTCTAGATTTACATGTCAGAATACAACTAACAGTATGTCTGCACTGTGTGGGAAAATGAAATACAGAAATTAAGAAAGAACCATAAAGTATGAACTAATAAAAGCAACAATAGTAAACCGCTGTTCGAAATTCATAAATCAATTAAAAAAAAAAATCTGGTTACAAACTAAAACTGAAGGAAACATTTTTAACATTTCAAAAGTATAAACTGTGTCTGAAGTTTTGATATTTATTAGAATATACATTTCAGAAATAAACTGCCATTGGTGTCCATGGTGTTATCATTGTTGTTTAATTATTCAAACAAGATTATAGTCAGCATCGGTAAGCAGAAAACAGAGTTAACAGATTTCAGCATAAATAGACCAATAGAATTCAGCAAACTAGCCATAAAATTAGCAGGATTTATATCTAAGGTATAGTATATTTTTATTTTCAAAATTTTACAAAAGTGTTTTATTTTGCGTATCATGATAAAAGGATTTTAATATTTATTTTGTTAATCTTTTCATGTTTAATTTCTCTCTTAATAAATGTAAAATGAATGCCCCCATGCATTAGTTTCTTTCTTTTAGGATTTAGATGACAGAAATGTCTTAATCATTTTGAGATTAAAGATGAAAATCTAAACAAGTCTTTCATTAAAGACTATGTAATGACCTCTACACATCTTTAAGATTTTTTCATTGATGTTCAAACCATATTTTCATTTATTCATTATTATAAAAAAGATGTTGATAAGGTCTTTTAGTTGATATGTTTACATAGCATACATCAATGACTGAAATAGCAAAGACTTGGTTAAATCACTATATCTTATATTAGATTAATAATTCAGAAAGGTTAAGTGGAATTCATGTGCATTAAATCTCGTATATCTATGTTTTTTTTGTTGAAAAAAAACCCAATAAGCTCCTAATTCATCACAAAACTGTCTACTTCAACAGTTGAGTAAAGTTTTCAAACAAACGATTCTTTCTTGTTCTTATATTTTAAGTATCTCAGTGATATGAACCATATGGCCATTTACTAATAAATCATATGTTGTATATCAGGTTAAGCCAACTGATCATTTAGGAGGAATTATTTACAGAATACAGGACATGAACTTGTCAATAGTTCTGAAAGATGGCAGTATTGTTAGCTTAAGAGAAAATGAAGGTGTGTACATCTTGGCTTACATTGTTGCTGATTATCTTAAATTAAATTACTCATATTCTGCTTGTACAAATCTGGTATTTTCTATTTAGCTCCATTCATGTTCCAAGGAGTTCATATTATCAATATTCAAATGCTATTGTTTTGACTATATGGTGAAGAAGGATAATAGATGTGGTCATTGACTACCCATATTCAAAACAGCCTGTTGTTTTTCATTCATTGTTTTGTAAATGAATCAGGATGTTAGTTTTCTTGTCTGAATTGTTTTACATTTATCATTGGCCTGTTATAGCTGAATATGTTGTATTTTTTGCTCATTGTTGAAGGTGATGTAGTTGTAAACTTCTATGATATTTGATCTCTGTTATATAGATACCGGTATGTCATTGACAATCATATCTTATTTCAGCTCACCTGGCCCAAAGTGAGCTTTTCTCATCATGTGGCATCTGTCGTCCATCATATTGTTGTCTGTTTACATTTACAAAAATCTTCTTCTCTGTAACTACTTGGCAACAATCATCATTTGAGTATCTAGTTAAAAAAAAACTTGTCCAATGACCCTGCCAATCAACCGAGATGGCCACCATGGCTAAAAATAGAACATAGGGGTAAAATGTAGATTTTGGCTTATATTTCTGAAACAAAAGCTTTTAGAGCAAATTTGACAGAAATAAATTTGTTTATCAGATGAAGATATATCTGTCCTGCAATTTTCTGACAAATCAGACAAGCTGTTGTTGGGTTTCTGCCCCTGAATTAGTTATTTTTAGGAAATTTTGCAGTTTTTGGTTATTATTTTGAATATTTTATAGAAAGAGGTAAACTGCAAACAGCAATAATGTTCACAAAAGGCATTCATTCTGCATCTCCATATTTTCATTTTGTTTATTTAATCATAGATAACATTATTTTATAAATTAAGGATACATGTTGATAACAATGTAATGACATTGAACGTTCACAGTACAAAGAAGTATATGGGTCATGTGAAATACATTTCTAATGAGTCATAACATGTCAATGATTAGTTCTTGTCATAGCACATACTCAAATCTGAGAGCTATACTATATTGTTTTTTAACCAATATACCATATGTATTTATTTGCAGGTGATAAAAAGAAGACACAGTGTATGATTGATTTAAAGAATGTTTCAGATGAATGGTTTGAATTTCAAAAAGTCATAGGTTCTTTGCAGGACTCAAAGATTATGTAAGAGTCTCTCTGTGTAATTTCCACTAAATGATGCCAAAGCATATGAAAATTTAGACTTATACATATTCTTCTGATAAATTTATCAAGTAAAAGAACTGATTTTATCAAATACCTTTATAAAACTATTTTTGTTTCAATATTCAATTAGATTTGCAAATTGAATTTAAGATTTATCCTATTCCATAAATCAACAAATCAATCAAGATGTTACAGTGAACTTTTATAAAACTAATTCTAATTTGACAATCTATTATCGTCAACCTGTATAATCGCAGTATATCTACTTTCAGTACAAGTGCATAAATACACAAAACTAGCTGTTCTGCTTTATGCCAAACTTAATTATACTTACAGATTATCGTTGATCATCTCAACGAGATTGGTTTTCTTGCTTGAGTCGGTACAGAAAAGCAATTGAGTTGAGATGATCAACGATAATCTGTTTATCGCTATTTTATTTTTGACGAAGTTGTCAATTTCATTAGCAACACCACATGCGTCCTTAGTTTCTAGCGATAATTTTCCGTCTCAAGCGAGTAGATGATATGAAAAATTATCACAGAAAAGATCTAAAGAAAAATGCACAAAATAGCGATAATTCCAGGTATTCTCAATTTTCGACAACAAAACCAACAGTTTACATGGGACAGGAATCAGATACAATTGAGTTATCTCTATTCTAAGGAAAATAAACAAATCAGTCCATTTGCAAATTATTTTTTGTGGTAAAAATTTCATAAAAGGAAATGTTATAGTCTTTGCATGGCAAGGAAACAAGGTGACGTCATATGTATGTTTCTGTAATAAAAAAAACAAATGTAAATACCAGGGGATTTAAAGCTTCTTGTACGCCTCATAATGCAATGAAATTATATGAAAAGAACATGTATATAGGTGAAAAATGCGATTTAAAAAAATAATCATTATTGAATTATATTATATTACTAATATCATATGGGAGTAAAACGGAATAGCCAAAACAGTTTCGTGTGTATAGGGCTTTCATGGTTAACAAAATTACCAAATTTGTGCTATTATAATCGAAATAATTCATGGCAGCCGTAAATTTGTTTTCATTTAACCATGGGTTGGGCATTTATATTTGTATTTTACCCGTCGCTAATGCACAGGGTAAAATAATTGAATATCATATCCAGATTTTTTTGTGAAATGTTTTTCTTTCTATAAGATCAAAATTATATGAGAAAGTGTTGTGATGTTATTAGTTAAAACAATTGACAGTAGAAAAAATTTGAACACCTCTTATTAGAAATAATGTTCTAGTAACAAAGTAGACAAACTATTAATAGCCTTTGGAATTGAAAAAAAATGGTTCAATAAATTTGTGGACATAAAAAAAACAAAAATTGATACCCTAGGTGTACTAATGATTTTACAGATGCTGTGTTATAGACTTGTAAGTAGAAGTCAATCTTTTTAACGTTTTTTTTTGTCTTTTATAGATTGTACAGGAAGCTGGAGCAGGGATCCAGACTTGAACAAATACCAGTAAAAAGCCCTGATAGTAGTCTTATTATAGGTTTCTGTAAACAGAGCATTGGAACCATGTGGCCAGCATTTTACACAGAAAACAACATATACACAATTCAAGTAGGACTCTAATTATATTTGTACTCGCTATGCAGGTATACTTGTGAATTAAAGTGAAAGGTTACTATAAAATCACATGGGTTGTAATTGGAATTAAAGATTTATATGTAAATGTTTATACAGTTTATATATCAAAAATGTGTTATCCCTTTGTTGTTAATATGAAATATGATCATTTTATAAAACGGAAACTGTTTTATTATTTATGATGTATAGTGGTCCTGTAAAGAAGACAAGCAGACAATAGATACATTAGTAAAATCTGGTAACTTCCAAACACCAGCAGTTCATATAGCCTTGTTAGAACAGAGGAAAAGTGATGATCCTTCCCCTGAGGTGTACACAGATCTTTCTAAACTCAGACAGAACCACTTGATGGACCAGGATAAAGAACCAGCAACAAAACTGGCTGTTCTTTTAGGTATGTAACATCCTACCATTATATGTAGTTGTTTTGGGACAATAGAATCTATTTGTACCTCATTGAGTTGAACTCAGTTGATTAGAAATGTGGTTCAATTTGGGCATATTTTGAAGTCCTTAGCAGAAAAATATACTTGAATTACACAAATGTGAAAAAGTTGACTGATACAGTATAAATGTTCAGTTCAAAATGCTAATTTAATGTTCAAGTGAAATGTTTTATTTGTTAATTTTTTTTTAAATAATTTTCCTCATTTATATCAGGCTACTGTTTGGCATGTGTATTGTTTGTTAAAAGCCTTGAAAGGGAATGAATATTACATGTTTTCCCAGATTGTTCTTAATTTCAATAAACTTGAAATTTCTTTTTTGGTACTTTAATAGTTCTTATTTATCATTGTAACTTCATTACATTCAATATTATTATTCAGAGCCTTATCTGAAGAACTACTGGGAATTGGATGGTTTACAGCAAGCATTTCTGAAACAAAACTCTGTAAGTATACATCTGTATATCACTGCAAACAAAGTGGGTGTGGTATATAGAAATTAGCCAGTCTTCTGTCCATCTCTCTGTTTGTTAGTACCTAAATATTTATCCTTTGTTTAATTCACTTCAAACTGTGTGGGGAAAAAATTATAATATGCACACAGGACGATTGTTTGTTTATCCAGAATTATACTCCTTTCACCTTATAGAATTCAACCCTTTCAGAACCAGACTTGTCATAGTAGGGGTTTTAGTCCATCTAATGAAGAAGGTAGAAGGACCTCTTTTGGAAAGTAGGGATAAGGCCTTTATTTTTGAAGGAATTCAGGATTGGGCCTTTATTTTTCACAGGATGGGATTTACCCTTATCAGGACTATTAATTTTTCAGGAGCTGGGAACAATGTTTTATTTTTTCGAGAATTCGGGATGACAACCCTTTCTTCCTTTTCTCAGTTAATAGTTTTAATTGATTGCTGTTTAAAAATTTATACTTCCACAAAGAACCATTTAATGCTTAAGTTTTTCCATTGTTTAAGACAATGTAATTTTTGTGTAAGATTGTTTTTTCAAAACATTTTCATTGTTGATCAAGACATAATTATTGATTTTCAAGACATTGTTATTGTTGTTCAAGACATTGTTATTGTTGATTAAGACATTGTAATTGTTGTTAAAGACATTGTTTATATTGTTTTTTTATTGTCATTGTTGTTAATGACACAGATCCAAGTGAGCAATAAGGCTCTTAACTGTATAATATTTAATGTGGTATCTATCCATTTCCCTGGTAGAAAATATTTAAAATAAATTGTGTTTTTTTTCAGAATTTACCAGAACTATCATGTAGAGGTGTGGAAGATGAAGTAGTTCACACAATATCACCTCAGACAATGATGCCAATGTCTGCCAGACAATCGTGGCTACTTATTCTCTCTAATATCTACCCTCAGCAAGTCCTCAAAGTTCTCAATACTCTAATGGACTTTGAAAATCATGGTATGTAAGAAGAAGGAATGTTATATATTTCAGTGATATTACTTTGCCCTGCTTCTAATGTCATCAACTTGAAGATGTCTTTTTTCAACCAATTTCAAGTCATACTTTGCAGATGAAAGGACAATTATTACCCAAAAAATATTTTGTATGGGGAATTAAAGAATCAATAATTGTAAGCCTTCACCATTGGAATACGAAGACTCCTCGATAGTGGTTTTGCCATCTTCTAACTTGGTTTTGTAACAATTAATAAACGCTTAAACAAGGAGTTAAGAATTAATTGCTAGTATTGTATTAGTTAACAAGTCATTGTATAGCTTGATCATATCCACTTACAGAAGGCATTGGTTCATCACATATACAGAGATGGCAGTGTATATTGGCTAATGAAAACACAGTCAGTCCTGTTAGCAGTGATGTGGCTGTTCCATTGTTTGAGCATTTATGCCGGCTCATGTTGCTCATTCAACCAGAAAAATTAGTAAGTTTGTGATAATTACTAGTTATATATGCACTACTTATAAAATCATTACACAGACTTTGATAAAAACGTAGAGGAGTTTGAAATTATGTTTGAAAAATATTTTTTATAATTATATTCTACACTATTAAAGTTTACCCTATTTTCAGGTCCAGTTTGTAAAAGTGTGTCAGATGATAAACAATCAGAAAGTTGGTGTGTCGGCATTTATTAGGAAAAGACAAGCTGTAAGAGGGAGTATTAATTTTAGTTTTTCTTAAAGCCTTGTTCAGTAGGGGGTTATTTTGGTTTAAATAAATGCCATATTGATCAATTTTACAGCTTTTATTGATAAGTTTTCAAATGTTTATACATATTGTTTGTATCCTTCCACTATAAGTTGAAAATGCTATGCAGTGCTATGAGTTCTTTCTGTTCGTTCTTTCATATGGTGATTTTGCCCTTTCTGTCTGTTATTACTGTAGATGTGCACTAATTTTCTTGTTTTGTGCATTAATGGTCTGTACAGTTGAAATTGACTTCATATTCAAATAAATAGTTAGTGTATTCCCAAGCTCTTTTATATGGCAACAATTTGTAACTCCTAGTGATTAACTATCACATTCATACATAAAATGGCCAATGACCTTTTTTATTTTTTTTATGGAAAGAATAATGAGGAGCATATAAATATCGCTTACAGCATAAATGATTTCCATGTGAGAGATTATATTATTAATTCTAATGCAACATCGTTTGTAACTTTCATTTTGATTGAATAAAGTCACTAATTTTCATGGCATCAATTCACAATTAATACTATGAAAATGTAAACGCAGACAACATTTGACAGATTTTAAATGTATGTTTTAACGTTGTTTTCTAACAGTACAGATAATACAAGCGTAAGTTGTGATGAATTCTAAGCAAATAATTATGAAATCAAATTTCATGATAAAAGACCTTTACTTTTGTTTTACCCTATTTGTTTCCAGCTTCAGTACTATGATAGAGCTTTGGACTGTTTACCACCACCTAAAGGTTCTCAAAATCCTAAAATGGCTGTAAATGCTTATGTTGAACTGTTGATGGCAAGGTAAAATTATCAATGCTTCTTTTTACATTTTATTGAAAGAGAAAATGGAATTTAAATAGATGTTGATCATTCATACTAAAAAGAAAAAAAGGAATATATTGATATTATATCTACAATACATTAAATAATTTTTCTATGATGTTTATTTCACACGAAATTTAATATTTATTAATATTTATAAGTGTTTTTCTTCAATTTCTTTGATGACCATTCTAGCTATTAGATATATAAACTATAAAATTTGTCAGCTTTATCAATTACATGCCACCATCTATTGACCAATGAGAAGAGTTGTTTTATACACTTTCAGTGAGAAATCCCATTGTGAGAACACGGCATTGAAGATGTTCATTGATCATGGACACTGGAAGGATTCTATTGAACTTATCAAAAAATATAAAGAGAATAAAGCATTGTATGGCAATCTCTACCTCACATTGTTCAGGGCTATGTCACAGGTTAGTATGGTTAAGGGTTAGTTAGTATCAGGGTTAAGTCACAGGTTACTGGTACATTGTGTGTAGTATGGTTTAGAACTCTGTCACTGTTAAAGAACAGGTCCTGAAGGAAAGATTTCATCATAGTCTTGAACATTGCTTTATAGAAAGCAGATTATAAATGTTTTAATGCTATTTAAACAAATCAGAAGTATTTTTCCACACTTTGATTAATACATTTGATTTTTTATTATTGAAAATTAATGTAAATATTTATTTAATTTTGACTTTCTTTTTATGGATTTTGCAATCACATGTTAATTTTTTTATGAAATGCAAAGTTTTGTTGAATTATTGGTAAGATCTCACAGATTTTTAGTATCATTTATAACTAAGGATAAGATGGAGATATTTTTTTTTGTCATTTGTTGCAGAAATTTTTTGAAAAAGATAATTTTTATATACTACTCTTGATATTTACAGAAAGAAGTGTTATCTGAATATGCAAAAGAAATGTTCTTAGAGTCACCAGAAAATTCTTGGTAAGGTTTTATTTTTTGCTTTGTTCATATTTCTCATGAAAAATGAATGTTGAAGAGCATTTTTATGCTCATATTGTTAAATCATTTTGGTTAGAAACAAGGGTACAGAAAAGGTCAAATTGTCAGTCTTGTCTGATTGTATATAGGAGAAAAAGGTGGCACTGGTCCCTGTTATGGCATTAAATTTGTACATTTTTAGCTCAGCTAGCCTGAAGGGCCAAGTGAGGTTTTCTCATTACTTGGCTTCCGGCGTAGTTAGCTTTTACAAAAATCTTCTCCTCTGAAACTACTGGGCTAAATTAATCCAAACTTGGCCACAATCATCATTGGGATATCTAGTTTAAAAATGTGGCCAGTGACCCGGCCATCCAACCAAGATGGTTGCCATGGCTAAAAATAGAACATAGGGGTAAAATATAGATTTTGGCTGATATCTCTGAAACCAAAACATTTAGAGTAAATCTGACATGGGATTAAATTGTTTATCAGGTCAAACTCTATCTGCCCTGAAATTTTCAGATGGATCGGACAACCCATTGTTGGGTTGCTGCCCCTATATTGGTAATTTTAAGGAAATTTTGCCGTTTTTTTTTATTATCTTGAATATTATTATAAATAGAGATAAACTGTAAACAGCAATAATGTTCAGCAAAATAAGATCTACAAATAAGTCAACATGACCAAAATGGTCAGTTGACCCCTTGAGGGCATACGATACAGTAGAGATCCCTCATGGATTTTTTCTTGAAATTTTGGTAGAAGGTCAATTTCAATGTGTACTTTTGAAATATGCAAAGAAAAAAGTACCTTCATGACTTACTTTTTGCAATAATTTGGTTCGAAATTTGAATATTTGGAAGAAAATCCCTGAAATTTCATAAATAATGTCTTTTAAAGAAAGTAACAATACTTTTGAACGAAAAGCCATAACTTAACCGTTTTTTTTTGTAAAATTTTCCCTTGATCCATGGCATCAACATGCTGAAACAAGTTTAAGGTTAAACCAGATTATTTTTTTCCCGATTTAGATTGCTTTATTCCAAATAAAGAAATTGATCATATTTTTGTGACTATTCAGAAGTGCATAAACAATTTGATTGTTGATTTTTTCTTGAAATTTTGGCGGAGGGATCTTGACACATTACTTGATTAATTGCAAAAGAAAATCAAAGAGCAGATTGCTCTGAGGGATACGATTGCCATTGTTTTCATTGACATTGTTTTCATTTTCATTGTATACATGTAGCTGGATAATATTATTTTCAAGACTAATTCAACTGCACATGTAAAATGTAATTTACGTAATCTGAATAGTTACAAAATAGCAAATCCCGGTTAAAAGTGTATGAACAATGTACTTAGGCCTATTGTGTTTTATTTTTGTACTATCAATTCCAAGTTTACTTTCCACAGCAGTCACTGAGACTCAGAGTGAGAGAAGTATTTCACTTCGTATCTTATCACCTATTTTCCTACGTTAATTCTAGGAGGAACCCCATTCCTAACTCTTTAAATATTTAATTTCCTTTGGGTCAGTGATCACAACTCCTTTCTGTACACATTCCTCGGTTTAAATTGCGATCGTTTTTAATATAATATGACGTTTATCGACAGAACAAGTTATTTTTTCTCAACGTGTTGTTTTGATTCAGAATTCATGGAAGTGACTTCCGTAAGGAAACAACTCAAAACGATAATATGGAAGACTCCATTTCACCTGAAGGGGTGTTGAAAGTAAACCTTTACAATGTGGACTACATTTATTTTAATTTAAATGATGCATATGATTTAAAATTATGCAACAACAATAACCCTCAATAGCAGACATACATAGAAATGATCCAATGAGTTATAAATTAATCAATTGAGTGGGGAATCCAGCGCAACAATTTAACCTAGTACCCCTTGAAGTCAAGAAAACTATACGCATGCACATAATTACCTAAACAAACCCTGTAGTAAGAACATATATTAAACCTAAATGATTCTGTATTTTTTATGGAAGTACAATATCAAATATCAGTTTAATAAAGGTGACATATAAGTAAAACTCCACTTCAGTTCTTATATGACAGAAATAGATTTATCGGAATTCAGAGAACTCTGGCATTTTTATCACAACTGGGGAATTCCCTCTGACGTGTTTCTAAATTTATAAAAACACTAAATATAAATACTGCTTGATTTTCCGTGTTGTTAAAAACACGCATATAAGTCAAGGGAAATATCAACCATGAAGATTATGAAAAGAACATTATAGGAAAGTTGTTGAAGTTCAATCCCTTTGGTTGTTTTTACCTTTTAAACCAAGACAATCATAAGAATCTGAGATGGTCCTTAATGTTTAGAATAAAATGGTTGACATGAGGGAATTGTCCTGAGCCACTGGTATAAGTCTACAGATTGCTTGAAAGCAATCGTATCCCAAAAATAGGGGTCCATGTGCTTGTTTTTTCAATAAAAGCCACATACCTTGATTTTTTTACGACGCTTGTCAGTATGGCGCTAAATTACGTTATATTAAGTTTTAATCGCAACAATATTGTGTAATAATTCCCGCTGTACACGACTACTATGTTGTCAAGTATATCATAAAATTCATAAGATGGTTACTCCTAAAATGGCAAAACATTTGTGCTAAACATTTACGAAACAAAATTAGAACAGGACCTTTTTCATAAAAAAAGATAAGATAAAAAGGATTCTAGCAGATTACTTTGTCAGATATACGGCAAAAACAAAAAATCTGATAGAAGTATAAAGGTGCATCTCCGTCTGACATTAGTTCGAAATTGCTTCATGTACTGAAAGAGGGTAGACAACATATGTCAAAGGCCCTGCCATGGCTAAATATGAACCAACTATAAATTAAGTGGGTGGTACCATTAATTGACAACCGTATAACCTTAAACAATGACAAAACCGGTACCGTATTGTCAGCTTTAAAATTTAAATAACAGGGAGTACCTCCATATTGTCAGCTTTAAAATTACAGGGAGTACTTCTTGTTTTATAGTTAAGAGTTATATCGTGCAATTTCATGTCCTTATTGCCTCAATCGACCGAAAATGAAGTTGTAGTTTTCATTTCATAGGAAGTACAGCAGTCGGTATTAGAGAACTATATTGAATGATGTCTTTATCAATAGATAACTTACATTACATTTTAAGTAAGTGGATCCGCCACTGCATACAGTCCATCATTGTTAAACCTTCAATGAAATTAACAGGTTGACAGTAACTTTACATCTTTTGACAAAACTTAACTAATTCTTTTTTACATTTTCATATTTAATTTTATTAAGGTAAAATTACCTTGATTTTATTAGTGGATAAAATTACAATGTTTTCTTCTTTTTTTTTTGCAGTTTAGCACAAATTTCATCGTTCTTGTTGCCAAAAGATGCTACTAGTGCCAAAGATGTTTTTGTAATTTCATCTTGTGATATTCCAATGCATGCTGTACGATCATCATTGTTAAAGTACTACACACCGAAATCATGATATATGGACATGTATAAAAATCATATAAATAGAAGTACACTGACAATTTAGACTTATACAATGTGCAATATTAATGTTAAGTTTGTAAATAAAAAATAAATAAATATGAAGGCTTATATTCATCCCATTTCTTACCAAATTGGCAAAAAGTGAAGTGAACAGAGAACAAAAATCAAAAATCATTACAAAGAACGCTAGACATGCAGTCAATATTACAGAAAACTGGTTGTTTGTTAAGTACAAGAAACTTTCATTTATTTTTTAGAAGAAAAGTACCAAATAATAATTCAAAATTAAAAAGAAAGCTGACATAACCAATTAAAACTTGAATTTCTACTATACATGTATTAGGCTCTAGTGCTCTAAATTTGTCAATTATTTACACAAACCATCTATTAATTTTGATGTAATTATACCCCCGCTTTAAAAAAGGGGGGTATACTGTTTTACCTCTGTCTGTCAGTCCGTCCGTCAGTCCGTCCGTCCATCCGTCAGTCAGTCCGTCCCATGAAACTTTCGTCACATTTTTCTCAGGAACTACACATCCACCCTTTCTGTAATTTGGTATCAACATTTATATATGTCAGCCATACCGTGTGATGCGTTTTCAGATTCATCACTTGACAACTTCCTGTTTACCGAACACTTGTCTGATTTTACACATGATAGCCAAGTTGAAAATTTTCATCACATTTTTCTCAGGAACTACAATACAAGGATTTCTGAAATTTGGTTTCAGGATTTATATAAGTCAGCTATACCGTGTGATGCGTTTTCAGATTCATCACTCGACAACTTCCTGTTTACCGAACACTTGCATATTTTTACACTATTAATATTATCCACTTGCGGGGGGGGGGGTATCATCAGTGAGCAGTAGCTCGCAGTTTCACTTGTTCTTTTGACAATGGAAACAATATTAAGATCTGACCAATTTTAACACAATAAAACTAATATTTGAACAGTTTTGATCCCCTTGACAGAGTCAAAAATCCAGACATAGGTATGCTGTTTCCCTCGTCAGACAATAGTTACCCTACTGCATTTAGTATTAGATAAAAGACCAAAACACAAAAAATATCTTTAACTACTAAAGTATGAAAATGAGGTTAAGGTCAGATGACACTAAATTGTCTTGCCAGTTGGACTTGTACATCTTACAATCAATCCATACACTAAATATAGTTGACTAAAAAAAACCAGACCAACACACAAAACTAAACCCTGAATAATGAACCATGAAAATGAGGGCAAGGTCAAATAAAACCTGCCAAACTGACATAGATATAGGAAGATGTGGTGTGAGTGCCAATGAGACAACTCTCCATCCAAATAATAATTTATAAAAGTAAACCATTATAGGTCAATGTACGGCCTTCAACATGGAGTCTTGGCTCACACCGAACAAGCTATAAAGGTCCCCAAATTTACTAGTGTAAAACCATTCAAACGGGAAAACCAACGGTCTAATGTACATGTACATCGTAAAATATTTCAATACACCAAATATAGTGTAGTGGAGAAAAAAAAAGACCAAAACACAAACACTTAACTTTAACCACTGAACCAGGAAAATGAGGTCAAGGTCAGATGGCACCTTATTAACATTTATAGAATTCAAACATATTTGGAGCTCTCTGCTATGCATTTCAGATATTAAGCTGAATTTAGACTTGCGGTATACTTGTAGGATCAAGATTTGAAATTATTATGTCTTGTAGGAGTTCTGACCCCTGTTCATATTTTATTAGCTGTAGACTAGACATACAAAGTTATTTCACAAAAACATCATTTATAACAATAAAAGAAGATGTTAGGTATACACAACCCAATGACACAAATAACTAAGATGTTTTAAAGGTCAACATAGTCTTCAGTGGTTGTTGTTTGTTGCTGTATTACATATTTTGTTTTGTTTTATTATTTTTGTACATATTTAAGGCTGTTAGTTTTTTCGTTTAAATTGTTTTACATTTGTCATTATATGGCCTTTTATAGCTGACTATGCAGTAAAGATCATTGTTGAAGTGAGTAAAATTTAAAAAAATACTGAACTCCGAGGAAAATTCAAAACAGAAGTCCCTAATCAAATGGCAAAATCAAATGATAAAACACATCAAACGAATGGACAACTGTCATATTCTTGACTTGGTACAGGCATTTTCAAATGTAGAAAATGGTGAATTGAACCTGGTTTTATAGCGCTAAACCTCTCACTTGTACGACAGTCGCATCAATTTTCATTGCATGAACAAAATGTCCCAAATGAAGGTGGTACAGTGATCTATTGTTAATTTCTGTGTCATTTAGTCTCTTGTGGAGAGATGTCTCATTGACAATCTTACCACATCTTCAATAACAGACAGGTGCCAATATTATATGTCAAGCTCTAAATCACTTTGGATTTAAAATGAAAATAAAGTAAAAGACTATCAAAGATATATGACAGGTCAATTTAGAGTTGATTAAACCAAATGATTAAGGTATGATTCTTAAACATGTTCAATAACTTGTACTACAATGTATAAGCAAAAGTGTTTATTTTGAAATAATGTATACACAATACATGCTTATGTATTAAAAAAATAAAAACATAAATGATTGATTCAAGGTCATTTTTAACAAGAAAATGCATTGTAAAATATCCATTTTCACCTTGTGTTGTACACAACCTTTGCTTATTTTTTTTTATGAAAATTATAAGTAATATGCATGCAGATGTTTATTTTAATCTGTAGATTAAAGCTATA
Source organism: Mytilus edulis (assembly GCF_963676685.1). Taxonomy (NCBI): domain Eukaryota; kingdom Metazoa; phylum Mollusca; class Bivalvia; order Mytilida; family Mytilidae; genus Mytilus; species Mytilus edulis. Next base: position 115,460,817 of record NC_092344.1, on the reverse strand, counting down.
AATTTTACAGAATTATACAAAAGTATATTTTTTTACAAATTTTTGCTATTGAAAAAGAACATTTATTTTTTCAAATGTTTTATTTTTAGAAATTTGCTTTACGGAAGTTGGAAGTATTGAAATTTTTAAGCTGCATACTTACTTTTTCGTTTAACTAAATAATGATATAAGCCTTCCCAGTTAGAATATATACACCATAACTGAATAAAATTGTTTCATAATTTACTTTTCTTTAACAGTAAGAACTCATTGTCCCAATATCTGGAATTGTTAAAAGGTTTTACAAATAAAACATGCCTGTACATTTTTGAAGATGGCATATTTTGATCTTAGATTTGTAATGAATTGTTACACAATTTACAGTATAACTCATTTAAAATCATCTTTTAAAGAACAATATAAGAGTTCAAAGTTGTTGACAATGTAATCTCCAATTCTGTCACATGATCCATTCCTAACAAACAGCTGTAAAAACTTCACTGATTGGCAGATTCACAAGCATCAATCCAATCACCATATACATCTATTGGTTCAGAGAGATCTGGTCAATTTGTTAAGGTACAACATTTATACAATGATCCTCTGCTTCAGCTACTATTCCTTAGATCCCTACTAAATATTAAACAATGTTAAACAGATGTTATTTACATAAAGATAAAAATACAAGTGTATTTTTATTTGCATCAATTTTCTATATGGCATCTGGAGGAACTATGTGTTTCTTGATCCAACATTAAAAGAGAGTATTTTGTAGATTGTCTTCAACCATCAATCAGTCAATTTTTACACAAGTTTTTGTCCTGTTTTCTCTAATTAAAAGATTTTTGTAAATAGACCATTTAAAATTGAAGATTGCTTTGATTGGTACCCCACCCACCATTTTTTTTTTTTACAAACTTATGGCTAAGTGCATTACAATTATTTTGATAACATGTACAAGTAGGTTTTGGTAAAATTAATATTCATGACCTTATATTTCTTCATACATGCCTGTACGTAAATAAAGTGCACTTTTTTCTTCTTCAGGTACATTGTATAACATTTTTTTAGTTCCTCTATAGAAAATAATAAGGTCTGTGCTTTATGACATTTTTTAGAAGTATAAATAAGATTTAAGCAGGTAAAATAAAGTTCTTCTTAGCATGGTTAGGCACAAGACAATACAAATGCTAAACAGAGCAGATCCTGTTTGTTTCTTGATTTAAATTAAAGGATACAATTAATTGTTGTTTGAAATGCCTCTAGACATACAGTACATGTTATCATTCCAGTGTTTCGTTCTCTATCCCTGAAAAATAGAAATTACATGTCTTCGAATTCACTGTATATGAATTTTTTGCATCAATATATATCTTCTGACATCAGACTCAGACTTCTCTTGAACTGAATTTTAATGTGCGTATTGTTATGCGTTTACTTTTCTACATTGGTTAGAGGTATAGGGGGAGGGTTGAGATCTCACAAACATGTTTAACCCCGTCGCATTTTTGTGCCTGTCCCAAGTCAGGAGCCTCTGGCCTTTGTTAGTCTTGTATTATTTTAATTTTAGTTTCTTGTGTACAATTTGGAAATTAGTATGGCGTTCATTATCACTGGACTAGTATATATTTGTTTAGGGGCCAGCTGAAGGACGCCTCCGGGTGCGGGAATTTCTCGCTACATTGAAGACCTGTTGGTGACCCTCTGCTGTTGTTTTTTATTTGGTCGGGTTGTTGTCTCTTTGACACGTTCCCCATTTCCATTCTCAATTTTATTCATGATATATAGAATACATTGATGCTAACAATATATTTTTTGCATCATTGGCTTTCAAATTTTGGATTTAAGAGTTTCTGATAAAGTACATTCAGAATTTTTCTGAAAAGTGCATCAAACCCACATAATATATAAATATATTACTTTCCCTCTGTAGCACTGAAAATTGGTTTTAGCAAATATTTTATACAATTCCTTGCTTTTGTAACAGTAAGAGCTTCAGGTTTCATCAATCACAGGAAGAGTAAAAAAATAAAAGAATTATTCCATGGGCATTTATATTTAGAAAATGTTGCATTTATTTACTATTGATAGGAAGAGAAAAAATAAATAATTAGGATGGAAAGGACTTAACGCAAAATAAAGTATCTGTGAAAATAAGTTGGTTTACAGTAGTTACAAGTTAATAGTACTCTAGTAGTTCTTTACACACATATATGCATGTATCTTACATTTTACATTCGCATGATTTTTCATGATTACAGAATGGGCAATTGAATTGGGAGTCAAGTGGTTCTACGTTCTTCTTCTTTGGAGGTGCCTTTCTTGCCTTCTTTCTTCTTCCCATTTTGTTTTCTGAAAGAAAAAAGCACATTGAACATACACTGGTTTTCTTTTGAGTGGAAGATCACTTTTCTAAGTCTCTTTCATCTTTGGGGTTGTAAGGTTGCGCTATCTCTTTGATGTTTACCATATTTCCTTTTATTCATTTCAAAGATTTTTCACCTACATGTATATCTTGTAATAATATTTAAGGTGAGTCAAATTCTAGACACCTCTGTATACATGGTATAAGGCCATTTTGGCTTTGTAGAATAATAATTCTGCACCAAAGAAAGACAATTTGGTACTAGAACAAATCAGCAACTTTTGATTGATGGTTCAGCTGTCAGACTATTGATAAATACTTTGAGATGGCCAATATAGTTTTGTTATTTGAGTCGCTGTCTCATTCTCATAAAATACTCTATTATTTCATGTAAAGATTTCATCATGCATGCAAAAATTGAAATTGGTAAAATTCTCATAGAAGGTGCAACTAATGTATATAAAACAAATGCAGTACATGTATTCTAACCTGCTTTAATTTCCCTATTTTATTTAGGGATTTATGATGTAAGAACAGATAACTATCAAGAAAAAAAATGTATTGTTTAATCCTATTTTAATATTAACATTACTCTTTTCTGATATTTTATTTCATCATAATGTTAATTCAAGTATAATTAAGTTTGATCTTTTTTATTTAATAAATTAATCATTGTAATGTTGATAGAAAATATACATCTATTACAATATAGTTGCAATGACCATGATGACAAATATCTGGTAGCGTCTGACTGAAAAACTATCGCAACTGCTTAATAAATTAACCACTCATTTTTAATCCTAAATAAATACAAGTTTTATCATAAAGTAAATATATTTTGACATATAAAATGACCAAAATAAGTGTGATTTATTTCATGTTAAGAATTTTCTATTGGTGTGTAGATTCGGGAATGCAATCAGCATTTTGTTTTCTGTTTGCACTCTGAACCCTTCTGCAATAAAACGAGTGCGATAACAAATTTCAATTGACAGATTTCAAATTCTATACACTGGCATTACTTCAAAACTTTTTTTGAATGACATCATTTTATATTATTAGCAATAGGATAATAGAGAGTAAGTTTTTAACACAGGTCTGTTTCTGTATCGCATCTTTATTAACTATGACTCGACAATAAAATCAGCAACAATTAGACAGTGTCAAATCCATTCAATATACTTATGCTCCTGAAAATATATACACTACAAGGCAAATTTTTACTGTTTTTTTTAAAGTGCTTGACAAATGTTTGAAATCAAGAACAAATATCTTAAATAATTTTATTGGTGTAAATTCCTATACAGAAATGATACCAGCCGACATTTACAATACAAATACAAAAATAAACAAACAAAAAAAAAAAAAAAAAAAAACAACAACCAAACATATTTTCTCAATGATCAAGATAAGAGATACATATTTTATATTTACATTGCGTGGAGGTGTTATTCATACAAAATTATTAATTCAAGCTATTACAATCAGCTTTAATACTATAAAAGCTCTTAACAACATTATGTTTGCTTTAAATGAATGTTCAAATTATACATGTCGCTTATTCCAGCTACACTTACAGTACTAATGTCTGTATCATTACTTTTCAAAATGAAACTAAACTTATCTTGTTCACACATATTAACAAAAGATGGAACTATATTACAAAAGAGTACATTTCTATTAAGTTCTAACGCTTTACACTGAATGAGGAAATGGAACTAATCTTCAATTCCATCCTTACAAATTGGACAAATTCTCTGTTCTAAAGGTGTTCTAGTATATCTTCCAACTTCTATTAGTAATATACTATTACTAATTCTGATTTTTACCATTTTAGAAATAACACTTTTGTTAGTAAAGTAAGTAAGTAAGTATTAGTAAGTAAATTTTATTTAGAGTCGGCATATAAATACATAATAACAGAGAAAACATGAGCTCTGGTGAGCTCTTTAACCGACTATCACATAAAAAAACATGCAGCATCATGCAAATACTACCAAATAAAACTAAAAAAACATGCAATATAATGAAAGCAACTCTATTTGATTTGTGAGTCTCCAGAGTCAAAGTTCATGTGGCAAGCGCCTATATGTGCATTGAAAAGGGTGAATCAGCAAATCACTTGGGATCATAAAATATAACAGACTAAAAGCATAAAAGCAATAAATAAATAAATATAAGCACTAGCATTTAATGGCAGATATATATTTAAAAAAAAATGCATATAATAAGGTCCAGTAGAAGATATTTTTCCAATTCAAAATTATTTTTAACTTTGTGATATGTTTTTAGTTTATTACCATGACTATTACCATTATTAGAGTCACAAAAAAAGAGCTTGTTTCCAGTATTTTATGAATTCCTCTTTTAATTTCTTTTGAAATGAAAAAAAGTATTTTTTCTTTGACATAGTATTTTGATTTTCCCAGACATGCTGAAAACCAAGTTTACCTAATAACACTTTTAATTTTTATACTACAAAAACCATTAGGAAAGTTTAAGTTTTCATTGTATGCTTTCTTTACCATACTCTCACTGTCCATATTAATGATATGAAGCCAGAAGTTAATTGTATTTTTAAGGGCTGACAATAAATACGTCCTTGTTTGAAATGAACGACAATTTACAAAACACATCATTTAAGAAGATTTTTTTAGTTTAAAAATTCAGTAGCACATAATGCAGACATGGTCATGTATCACAGGCACTTGTTTCTAGCCCTATCAACGTGTAAATATAGATGACTATCTTGTTTCACATGTGCTAAGTGTTGGTATCGGTTTTAATAATTTTGCTGTACTCGTGTTTTTAATCTTAATTTACTTATAAGTTAAGAGATAATTTCATTAAATTTTAAGAATTTACATTTCTCAAAAATAACGCCAACTGTTCTTTTCTCTTGTGTGTTATTAGTAGGTCATACAAAAGCTTGGGTGGGGTGAAATATTTGTGCCAATTCAAACGCAAATAAGACTTCACACATTCTTGAACTATATGATAACAATTATTGATATCATTCATATATTACTTCATTAACCTTGCAAAAATGAGGAATTTGTTATTTCAATTACCTCTTATTTAGCGAAAATTTGATTCATATTACAATTATTGATTGTAACATTTTATATATTTTTTCAATAAGTTATCTTTTTATTTTTGTTTTCAAAATGGCTGCGCCCATGATCTCCAAGATGGATTTTGTTGTGAAATAAATGTTTTGCGATGTTCTCTACTTTTTAGAACCGATTAAGATGAACTTAATCAAGGCAAAACAACACAACTTATAGAAATGTGTCAGTAAATTAAGAATGTCTTCATGAAGACCCTGGAATATGAAAACCAGATCTTTTTGGACTCTTTTCATGAAGATGGGCTTCTAATTACAGCAAAGTACGGACTATTATATTACTTACAGTTTGTTTGACTGTATGATTAGATAGTTATAACTACATGGCTTACAATAAAGCATAGGATAAGGCTTGAAACTGGAAAAATCCAGTTTTAGTATAATATTTGTGTTTCGGCCATTCGCATATAGCCGGTTCTCCCTGGTCGCTTCGGCCATGGCATCGAGTCAGTTCGTCCTTGGTCGTTTCGGCCATGTAATAATAGTCATTTCAGCACTTCATTTTTATATAGTTAAACAACATGAACAATAAGGGTGACAGTCTTGTTCCTAAAGGATTTAATTAAATACCATAATCTTGATAATAACTTGAGTCATTTATTTGGAGACCTTTGCCAATCACTTTGACACTTATTTTTTTCACTTTTAGCTTATCCAATTATACGCACATACCAGTGCTTTAAATCAGTTGACATAGACTGAAACTGACTTTATATATAAATCAGTTGTCGAGTTGTCACTGGCTCAGACATACTTTATCTATAATACTAAAATTACGAGGTCCAATTTGTCAGCCTTCATCACGTAAAAACAACGAACCACAGAATTCAACTTTATATATAACTAATATAATACAAAGGTGTAGATTAAAAATTACACCACTCCAGGCCCTTTTGTTATCGCCAATAATTAAGAAGTTCCGGGTCGAGTCCGCTACCGATACCAATAGTATAGTTCCCTGTTACCTATTACCTTATCTGTACGTTCTGCATCTGACAGGCGCACCACCAAACGTTGTATTCAGGATTAATATGCTATATACATGGGTCATAACCACAGGGTTGACACTACTAAATTGTCAAATTGTTACCTATTGTAGTATTTTAATCAGTAAGACTTTCTAAGATAACAATACAAATACTAAAAATCTGGACTAAAAATAAGGCGTATAGGTTCAGTTTTCAATTTGTTAGTGGGCATGACGTAAAACAGCGAAGGAAAGAATTCAACTTTATTTATAACTTATATAGGACAATGCTGTTGATTAAAAATACTCCATTCCAGGACCTTTTGTTTTCCAAATATTTAATATTATTGTTTCAGTTCGACGGGTTAAAACAGAAAGACTTGAAAGCAGAGAAAAACTGTGTATCTTATAATCGGCATGACTTTATCAGATGACAATACTAATACTAAAATAAGGCTTGCGCATAGTTATATACTTTAATTCAGTCACGGACCCGTGATACCACGGGTGTGTTCTAGTATATATAAAAAAAATACACCAATCTAATATATACGTAAACATAATGTACTCTCATGACTTTACACATTTTTACATGTAAATGTTTTACTTATGAATTATAGATCACCTCTCATAACGAGTAATTCTGTTAGAAACAATTAGAAATGAAATTTGACAATTTCATGTGCATCAGTGCATGACCTTTTATTTCTTGTGCAGAACAAAAGGTTTGAATATAGATTATAGAAAAACATTGCGTCCAGCCACATTATATATGATTAAACAAAAAAAAGATTTACATTTTTTTTTTTTTTTTTTAGAGGCTTAGGTGTAGACAGAATACTGCAGAACTTTTTAAAAGTATACAGTGATCCAGCTAATTTAGTTTTGGTGATAAACACAGCATCATCTGAAGAAGTATGTTTAGTACATGTACATATTGCTTAAGAGTTTAACAGCATGAAGAAAGTAATATTTTTTTATTTTTGTTTGACTGTTGCAACAGAAAGAAAAATGTAAACGACAGGACATGTCCATGTTACAGCAAAAGGCAGGACATGTCCATGTTACAGCAAAAGACAGGACATGTCCATGTTACAGCAAATGGCAGGACATGTCCATGTAACAGCAAACGACAGGACATGTCCATGTTACAGCAAAAGACAGGACATGTCCATGTTACAGCAAACGACTGGACATGTCCGTGTTACAGCAAACGACAGGACATGTCCATGTTACAGCAAAAGGCAGGACATGTCCATGTTACAGCAAAAGACAGGACATGTCCATGTTACAGCAAACGACTGGACATGTTCATGTTACAGCAAACGACAGGACATGTCCATGTTACAGCAAACGACAGGACATGTCCATGTTACAGCAAACGACAGGACATGTCCATGTAACAGCAAACGACAGGACATGTCCATGTTACAGCAAACGACAGGACATGTTCATGTTACAGTTAAAGACAGGACATGTCCATGTTACAGCAAAAGACAGGACATGTCCATGTTACAGCAAACGACAGGACATGTCCATGTTACAGTTAAAGACAGGACATGTTCAAGCAAAAGACAGGATATCATCATTAGCAATTATTGTCAAGTTGAAAATTTTCATTTTCCAATAATTTGAACTATACATAAATAAGTCATTTGTTAGTGTTTTCAAGTTTTGTACAGCTATATACACGATATATATACAAATTCTATTGTAAAATCAGAAATTGTCTTCTTAAGACATATTTTAAATCTCACTAGATTTTCCTGCATGACAATTTTGTAATACATGCAGTAAGTGGTCTCAGAAAAAACTTGAAGGCATAAAAATTCAAAGAAACATCTATATTAGGAAGATAATGGTTAGATTCTATGACCGCAAAAATTAAAAAAAAAATTGTCGTATATTGGTATCACATCGTCAGCGTCATCCAAAGACAGATGGTTTCCGGAAAATAACTTTAGTATAAGTAAATAAAATCAATAAAATTTTAACACAATGTTTATAACCACAAAAGGAAGGTTGCGATTGATTTTGGAGGTTATGGTTCAAAAGGTTAAGGAATTAGGGGCGTAAAAAGGGGCCCAAATTAATCATTTTTGTAGTTTGCAGTCAAGTGAATAAATTTCTCTGAAATTATACAAAAGTTTCCATACTTCAAAGGGATGGTTTTGGAGGGTTAAGGCTCAAATCATTTAGTAATAACCAAAGAAGGGGGATTTTTTTTCATTTCAGAAATTAAAAAGATTTTTTTTTCAAAATATTAACAGCATATTCATCAGCATAGTGTATTGCTCAAAAGAAAAAGAAATGTTTTAGTTCATCAGACCACATTCATTCTGTGCCAGAAACCTATGCTGTGTCAACTATTTAATCACAATCAAAGTTCAGACCTGTATCAAGCTTGAATGTTGTGTCCATACTTGCCCCAACTGTTCCGGGTTTCAACCTCTGCAGTCGTATACAGCTGTGCCCTGCAGAGCATCTGGTTATCCTTATTATAATTCCTATGATGAACAAAATAATGGTTGAATATTATATGTGTTCATTTAATTGTTTCGCTTGACGGAGTCAAAAAGCAAGACATAGGTATGCTGTTTCCGACGGCGGCATCAACCATGTATTAGTTTGTGATTTAATAGGTCTAGTTAATAGTGAACCACTAGAAGTAAGTCAAAAATATTTGGTATGCAGTTGTATTAGTATTGGCACATCACATTACCATGGAGATTTATGGCCCTGCCCCCTCAGTTATGGTCTATTGACTTTGAAATTTTGCTTATTTTTGATGTATTAGTTTTGGATTAGGTCGGTTTATGGGGAACCACTAGTGGTAGATCACTGATATTTGGTATTCATTTGTATAAGCATTGGCACATCTCATTTCCATGGAGATTATTTGACCCCACTCCCTCAGTTATGGTTTATTGACTTTGAAATTTTGCTTTGTTTACATGTAATTGTTTGTGTTTAGGTTAGGGAACTACTTGTGATAAGTCGATAGTTTTTAATATGCAGTTGTATTAGCAATGGCACATCTCATTTCCATAGAGATTATTTAGCAATGTACCTTCAGTCATGGTGCATTGACTTTGAATATTTGCAAAACTAACATGTTAAAGTGTTGCTATTTCAATTTCAACATTTGCATTATCAAAATTATAAAAAAGTGAGACATATCTCTGTGATAACAGTTTATTGAAATTGTAACTTCTAATTTGTGTATGTTTCTAAAATTTCAAACATTCAGGATTTGTAACTTGATATTTTTATGCCCCACCTACGATAGTAGAGGGGCATTATGTTTTCTGGTCTGCATCCGTCTGTTCATTCTTTCGTTCTTCCTTGCATCCGTCCGTCTGTCCTGTTTCAGGTTAAAGATTTTGGTCAAGGTAGTTTTTGATGAAGTAGTTGTCCAATCAACTTCAAACATAGTACACATGTTCGCTATGATATGATCTTTCTAATTTAAATGCCAAATAAGATTTTTGACCCCAATTTCAGTCCACTGAACATACAAAATGAAAGTTTCAGGTTAAAATTTTTGGTCAAGGTAGTTTTTGAGGAAGTTGAAGTCCAATCAACTTGAAACTTATTACACATGTTCCTTATGATATGATCTTTCTAATTTAAATTAAAATTTATATGCCACTTTCACGGTTCACTGAACATAGAAAATGATATTGAGAGTGGGTCATCCGTGTACTGTGGATACATTCTTGTTATTAACTTTAATAACTTTATTAAACTATTACTAAACGCAATGTTTTATATTTGTACATAGAATACATAAACATCAGAGTTAAATTTATACTTTTAGGAATATTTCATTGAGAATTTAGAAAGAGAAGGAGTAAAGCCATTACCACGAGTCATAACAAATGAAGTCAGTGTTTCTGAAAGGTATTTATGTTATAATGTTATGTTAATAGCTTATGAGATTTTTGCTGCTAAAGAAAAGTTGTATGTTTTATTGGTATAATGAATATTGATTTTGTTATCAGTAAATTAAGACCAAACTGATATCATTATTATATACATGTGCACATCCAGGGTTCTACAATCTGACAATACCTGTATTTTTGGCAATCAACAAGGTCATGTTTTTCTCTGACTATTAATGACATCTTTCAATAAATTCAGTGGATATGTTGAAATTGCACATTTTCTTTATTTAATAGAAAAAAGACAATGTTGGCAACTAGTATGACAATATAAACTATTTGTACAAGGCTGTATATTGATGATTCCAGAAACTAAAGATCATCAACATCATTTGTCTAAGTGTCTTGTAGAATTATTTGAAAATTGTTTGAAACTTTGAAAAAAGTATAAATAAAAGTATGATTTTGATATGCTTCAGTGTTAAGTAAAATGTATATATAATCTTTTTTTCTATTTTTAGACAAAAAGTTTATTTGGAGGGAGGAGTGTTGTTTATTACGTCCAGAATTCTGGTTGTTGATTTCCTGACAGATCGTATTCCATCAGAACATGTCTCAGGCATACTAGTGTACAGAGCCCACAAGTAAAATAGCTTCATTTTTATTTTGATTCAACTTGTACAGTAACAATCCCTTTCAATATAATTGAAGAGTAGATTGTTTCTTGTTCTGAATTTTTGTATTATATTGAACATTTTTGTATAAAACTAAGTGTGCTAGATCAGCACATGAAAGTATGTCTATTCACAAACAATTTGTTCATCGTGAAAATCTAGGGGAAAAAAACACTTTGAGGTTTAATAATAGACCACTTTGGAGTTATGTTCTTCACCAAAACAGTTCGTCAATTATGTGTGCTATTATGACATCATTTACCAGATAGAGGGAGTGGTCTGTATACTTTCAATATTAAAGTTCATTAAGTGTCTATTTGATCATCATTATGCAGGATAAACTAGAAAAAATGTACCGGTATGTTATGTAGTATACAATTCCCTAATGACAGTAGTGCTGACTATCAATAATAAGAATTTAATTTGTGGAATAACTTATCCAATATAGCATATTTTTTCAACCAGTCCCTCAACATGAGAAGGGAGTGACAATGTCCCTAAGTATTATTAGGCTTTCTAAACTGTTCAAAAATTTCCTGAAATAAGTAAATTGTTCTCAAATTGGTATCATACAATATTTATAGGGGCACTAGCTGTCAAATTTTAATAAAATTCTCATATTTGATTTATAACAATGTAAAATATTTATCCAAACTATACACATGGAAAAAAGTATTGCAACACCAAATTAAAATTGAAATTAAAAAAACACTTTTTATTTTTTTGTGATATAATTTGGTAAAATAGAACAACTTAAACATTATTTAAGTATCACCTGAGTTTAATCAATAAATATCGACTCGATAAGTTTTTATCTGCACATGTAGCTTCTTTACCTGTAAACAGCAAAACAGCTGTTTTTATCCTCATTGTTTTCAACACTTTAAATAACCAAGTTTTTAAAGTTATGTAATTGACACCTTGTAATGGGTCCTCGAAAACTCTAAACTGCAACAAGATGGCAGATTATCAGCATGAGAGAAGCAGGGATGTCGCTGTAACAACTGCACATATTGTTGGGCATCACCATTCCACTATAAGTCGTTTTGAGAATAAAAATCAGGCACTAAACGATTTTAAAGACCTTCCGTGATAAAGAAGACCCCCTAAACCTTTTGCTAGGGAAAATCAAGCATAATGAAGGTTGGTCAGAAGGAAACCCATTGCATACAATACAATCCTAAAAAGAGAGTGGTTGGCATACAGGAGCCTTTTAACAAGAACTGTTCGAGATCGACTCATCGCTACTGGTTATCGTGCGATAAGATCATTTCGGAGACCTTTGCTCACGAACAGACACACAGTTTTCCGTATCCAATGTAGTGCTATGCTCGCTAAAGTTGGAAATAAGCATCGTGAAGGAAGATCCATTGTGCCATTGGAATTCGGTTCATCTTCCTTGGCCCGATCGTAGCCCGGATTTGAACCATATCGAGCATATATGGGACACAATTGGGCGGAAAGTGCGCGAAAGGAAACCCCAGTTCAAACACATCATGAAATAAACAATGCCCTTTATCAGAAATGGTTGCTGCTACCTTAGCAACAAATTAGTCGATTTTTGGCAGGAATCAGAAGACGTTTAGATGCGGTTATCCGTTTGAATGGAGGCTGCGCAGAAAGAACTAATTCTTTGGCGTTTAACGATCAACCATGATGTGAACAGTCATCTGAAGATTAATTTTGAAATGTCTGACATTGTAAAGTTCGACTACAGTAAAAGTTGTAAAATGCATTTTTTTGTACAAAAAACACTTCATTTTGTTATTAATATTGTGGTTATAAAATTATTTTTTTTTAAACATTTTTTGTTCGTTTCAATGCCAATGTTATCATAAACTATGTTTAAAAAATGAAGGTGTTGCAATACTTTTTTCCTTATGTATATTAAAAGTCTAAAATAAACAATTAACAGGGCACGGGCATGACAATACATAGCTTCGTTTCTTGTGTATTTTAGTCTAGACGCCATTTAATTAGTTATTGAGTTGACCTCTAAAGTCATCTGACGACCATATAAGCGATGTAAACATAAATATAGATATAAATAGATTAAGCAAACTCTTGCTGTTGGATTATTCTAGGTCTATTTAATTTCATATTGTAGATGAAAAATAAATGTTTATCATCGTTTTTTCCTGTATAAGAATGATTTTTTTTGGATCGAATCAGTTTATCAAATGATTAACTTTGTTTCACTTTTAATGTTGACATTCTTTTCCTTTAAATACCTTTACACATACAATTCATGTGTTATCCATATCAAGCTAAGGGGTTAAATTGATGTTCACATGAATACAGATTCAATGAGGTAGAATTATTCACTTGCAAGTGAATAATTCATAATCAATGTTTTTTTAGCTTATTTTGACAAAATTGAACCATACTGGCTGCTAAAAGCAAATTATTATTTCACTATTTGCATTTCATTCATGATTGAGCACAAAAAATAATATATGAGATTTTTTATATATCTCGTAGCTAGTCACTAGTGCCCCTTTATATATAATTAGGTCACATTTGGAGATTTGAGTGTGTTTGCATGTATGCTTTACAACAATGTATAAAGCGCATTACATTTATTTATCACAACAGATTATATCTAGAATTTTAATTAATGTTTGCATTATTATTTTTGGCATAATTTTGAAATAATTGGTACATTTTATTTTAGGGTGATTGAATCATGTCAAGAAGCTTTCATTTTACGTTTATACAGACAGAAAAACAAGGTATACCATTGCAAATAACGAAATAGTTTTCTTGTCAATTTCTTGTATAAATTGCATGATTAATTCTATTTATTAAAACATGAGTTTTCACTAAAAATGAGAAGATTTACTCTTTTTAAATGTTTCCTTTATTTTTTATTAACACAGATTCCAGTAAAGTAGAGACAAAAGATACCAAAGGGACATTTAAACTCATAAATTTAAAAAAGTTCCATAAAAAGAGAAAAGAACAAACAATAATATACAATACACATTATAAAAAAACTAACGACTGAGCATCATAAACCCCACACTGGTGATCCTGAAGGGTGATTTTTTTTTATAATGAAGGGAGAAATTTAACAACATATGTGTGGATTGAAAATGCATGAAAATTTGTTTTTACCAGATACATTATTATTTATTGGGTACTAAATTTTATAAGATTAGGTAAACCACTAAATTAAATTTTCAATGAAATATAATTTTTGTATATTAAAGCTTGTATGCAGACTTTGGCCAATACACATATTTAGATAATTAACTTTCTCACATGTCTTTAAGACAACGTTTATTTTTTATCTTGTACCATTAAACTTAATAGGGGCCAAATATGGCACTTACCGAAATTCACTCCTTTAAATGTTTAATGAAGTATAATTTTTGTATAAGCTTGTATCTTGTATGCGGACTTTGGCCAATACACAAATTTAGATATCCACTAAACTACTACTTTTCCTCAATTAACAAAAATTTGAACCCATGAAAATAATTGACAGCATGTGGGAATATATTTATCCAAAGAATTAGTATGTCCATTGTGATTTCTTTCTTGTGGTATCATATAAGATACTGGATATATTACCATCTAAAAATCCATTTCTGATTTTAATAGCACAAAACAAGTTACAAATAAAACAATACAAGATAATGTAGTATCAAAGACTACTGATAGTTTTAATGTGGGAGATTTTTTTGTTGGATCTGTCTTATATTTTTGTAAAACTGCTGAAAAAGCTGAAACAGTAAAACTAAAAATTGTGAATATTTTTTTTTTTATGTTTATAGACAGGATTCATTAAAGCCTTCTCTGACAGTCCACATGCATTTACATCTGGATTTGCTCATGTGGAGCATACCATGAAGAATTTATTTGTCAGAAATCTGTATCTATGGCCAAGGTTTCATGCAAGCGTTGTAGCAACGTTAGAAAAAAATCAGGTATGAAAACTATAATGAAGCAATTCATCAATGGGGTGGCATTATTTAAAAGTCATTGTTTTTGTGGTTAATTTGATAGGTAAAGACATCATTTACTAGGACATGAGAAACACAACCCTCTCAAATATACTTTAGATTGTTATATAGGGCTGTAAATATTTTGTAAATTGTACATTATTCAAGTAGTTTTTTGACACAATGTGTTTCTGAGAAAGAGCATATGGTAAAATTGAGAATGGAAACAGGGAATGATTATTAAACATATGTTTTTCAATTAAAATTCCTATTTAGTCAGCAAACAGAAATTTAACTGTGAGCTTGTATATTTCAGATTGATGTAATAGAAATCCAAGTAAAACTTACATCAACCATGCTGGCCTGTCAAACAGCTCTGTTGGATCTGATTAATGCCTGTATTAAAGAACTGAAAAGATGTACAACTGCAGTGAGTAATTGTACAGTCATTTGTGTTTGATCATTTAAATCAGTTTATGATGCTAGCACACGGTTCCTATAAATAGAAATCAAAAGTACTTTTTCGTTTGATTCTTTCATGTTTTAAAAATGTGTTTTTTCTTAGTTAAAATTTAAATAGTAGTTTTCATGCAATACTGTGGATTAATTTATTTTCTTGGGTATCAGTTTTCATGGATTGAGGAAAGCTTGCATTTCACAACAAAACATTTTAAAGAACAAAGATGCTCACATGGAATAAATTGATGACAAATCTTTGTTTCAATACTATTTTTATTTCTTTAAAGATTGATGCAGATGAAGTTACAGTAGAGAATGCAATCGGTAAATCTTTTGATAAAATCATAAGGTTCCAGCTGGACCCAGTTTGGCATCAACTGGGGTCAAAAACTAAACAGCTTGTGACAGATATCAAGACTCTGAGGCTGATATTGAGGTAGGTCCACCTACATGAAGTCTTGTCATCATTTTGGTGCAGAGATTGAGCTGACATAAATGACATATAGATCTAAAACCAAATAGCTTGAGATAAAGACATATATCCTTATAATTTGTGGGTCCAACTACACTGAAGATTTTTTTTGGTAGGTTGACACCTGTTATGTTTTGAAATATTTCACACATATAAGCTTCTATGAGGTATGCAGTGTCTTATATAATAAGATAATTAGAAATTGGCTCAGCTCAGTTTTTGCTGCTGTAATTCAGTATAAAAACATTCTGTTGAATATATATTTGTAGACCCCACCATAGGCAACAGAGGCATTCAGTGTTACACTTGACCATCTCTCATTCTGTTCTTCTGTCTTTCCATCTCATTTTTGTTACTACACTCTTACTTAATTTTTCCTCATCCAAATTTATGAAACTTATACACAATGCTAAGAACCACAACATGCAGAAAGAGTTCTAATTTGGATTGTTAGTCATTAACTGTTCTAGAGTTATGCCCTTTTTAACCTAGAAAATTGTAAAGATTCACCAGTGGTATCCGTGTCCTCGTATACCTTCTTCTATTATTGTAATTGAGGATGTAATGCAAAATTGAATATGAGCAGTTTCTACATCAGAAATGATATTTCATCATTCTTAGTGTTATAGCAATTGATTTTTCCATTGTAGGCATCTGACCCAGTATGATTGTGTAACATTTCACAGTATGGTTAACTCTGTAAGGTAAGTTTCAGTCACAGAACTAAGATAAAAATTGAAACAAATATTTAAGCACAATAGCTCATATATGCAATACTGCTTAAAGGGGTTCAGTTATTAAAAGGAAAAGATTGTCAACAGTGAAAGTGAAACAAGAGTAAACCATCTGACTGACTGATTTAATCCACAAAAACCCATTCTTACACAGATAAAAATGATTATGAAAATATGATTATAACCTATAATATGAATTCAAGCAGACCTAGACAAATCCAATTGTACAAGTTCACTGTCTATTTATATTTTGCCCTTTAACCCTCATGTTTGGACACATTTTATCTGTATTGTCTTTTTTTAAGAAATCTATTATTTGCATTATGTAAATTCTATATTATTTTCTAGTAATATTAACTGACAGATATTTTTATTTATCTTACTTAGGACAAATGAGAAGACATTTGGACAGAACACAGGATGGTTATTTTTAGACTCAGCTGATTCATTATTTGTTGTAAGTAAACTTTATATATATTTATTTAACTGGGTTGGGCAGAATTTATTTATTACAAATGCATGAGATGAGATCTCCTAAAAGAATGTTTTTATAATTTCCCTCAGACTTTACTTATTTAGAAATGAGTTTAGAATTTGTTCTTATTAATAGTTTAAGGAGATTAAAAGTTAACACTATTTGATTTTGATTTCATTATATTGCAATGCTGTTTTACAGCACTCAAGAGAAAGAATATATGGACCACAAAATAAAAAGATATATGATGAAGAAGGAAATGATAAAAAGACTGGTAAGCTATACATACTGGGTATACTTGTGTCTTCATTAAGATAACTCTTTCTCAGATACATGCATTTATTGTTAAAAAATGACTAGGGCTATAAAGGATCATATTTGACATAACATTTTGCTTTGTTTTAAAATTTTGATGAGTATTTATATATCACAGAAACAATTTCATTTAAAGAAATACATGATTTTTGGTGACCAAGCATCATAAATACTTTGGGTTTTTTTGCTGGATTTTTAAAAATATTGTACTGTTCTTATTTCAATGTTAAATGGTTAACTATCTCTACTTACAACAAATAAATTTCTATTTTATGTGATTAAGATTAAGTTTCTCCATTATAGAAGTTGAACCTTCATTGGAACCTTGTCCAAAATGGGATGGTTTACTTGACATTGTGAAAGAAATACGAGATCAAGTCAAAGATGCTGATTTGGATCAGTGTCACATCTTAATAGCTGCTGAAGATGATAGAACATGTAACCAGATAAGGGAGGTAACCAAATAAAAATAATAGATAATTCAGTATTATATATCCAGATAAGGGAGGTAACTGGAAAAAAAAGATAATTCAGTAATGAGTAATTTTTGTCTCACCCGTTGCAAGGTACACCATGGGTATACCCTTCTCACGTTGTGTTGCAATTATTAACACCTTAAGTTCAGTTTTCTGAATATGTCCATTTCAAAATAATAACTGTATTTGGTTTAAAAAGTAGTTGCATGTCAGTCATGTGTAGTATATGAGGCCCCCTTCGTTCATGAATCAGAAACTTCGAACAATATCTTATTAGTGAATTTATGAAGAAATGCTTTGTTGAGGAAATGATTGTTCTCTCCCAAGGAATGCCACAGTGGAATGTCTTTCTAGTTACAAGACTTTTGCAGAGAACTAGCAAATTTAGTACAAATAAGGTCATAAAAACTAGAAATTTATCTACATCATCACTCTTTGTGTGGCATAACTGGACATCATGTATGTTCCTGTTAAACTTGACTTCACAAGGGAATATGTCTGACACCATGAAGGAAAAATGATGTTGTAAGAGGTCAATAATGTAGTGCCCCAAAAAAGCAATAGGTTTTAAATAATGCTGGACAATAATTGATTCAGATAGAAGATATTATATAGAGTTTTATAATGAAGTAAATATTTGACCATTGATAGGTATTATGTGAAGGACATAAAAGCTTGCTGATAAGACTGTACAATAAATCTCTGGCAATGAAAGGACAGTACTTACAAGATGCCAAGGTATTTATATTAGAAAAAGTAACAAATTATATTTTTACTACAATAGTTCTATTTGAGCATTTAAAATGCATTGACTGTATATTTTTATGTGATATAAAGCCACTAACTGTATACTGTGGATTCTTTTATTTTCTTTAGTACTAATTTTTTTGGATTGAGGAAAACTTGCATTTTAGGGGATATTAAATTTCATAGTTATGGCAAATTCTGAATACATTCCTTTTGTGATTAGGTCAAATTAATACACTATTATTGTAGATATGAACATGCAGCTTTGGGGCATGAATATATAAATCATGCATATATAAGAGCATTAAAAATAAATATTTTAGAGAACTTATGACAATTATTCGGGATTTCAGCTTGGTTGGAGTGTTTTGTGAGCTGCTGTTATCATCTTTGTCCTTTTAAGTTCATCCTAAGCAGATCTTTGTTACATTTAAAAAAAATTTTTTTTTAAATACTGATACTTTTTAGCTCACCTGGCCTAAAAGGCCAAGTGAGCTTTTCTCATCACTTGGCGTCCGGCGTCCGGCGTCGTCCGTCGTCCGTCGTCGTCCGTCGTCCGTCGTCCGTCGTCGTCGTTAACTTTTACAAAAATCTTCTCCTCTGAAACTACTGGGCCAAATTAAACCAAACTTGGCCACAATCATCATTGGGGTATCTAGTTTAAAAAATGTGTCCGGTGACCCGGCCAACCATCCAAGATGGCCGCCATGGCTAAAAATAGAACATAGGGGTAAAATGCAGTTTTTGGCTTATAACTCAAAAACCAAAGCATTTAGAGCAAATCTGACATGGGGTAGAATTGTTAAACAGGGGAAGATCTATCTGCCCTGAAATTTTCGGATGAATCGGATAACCCGTTGTTGGGTTGCTGCCCCTGAATTAGTAATTTTAAGGAAATTTTGCTGTTTTTGGTTATTATCTTGAATATTATTATAGATAGAGATAAACAGTAAACAGCAATAATGTTCAGCAAAGTAAGATTTACAAATAAGCCAACATGACTGAAATGGTCAGTTGACCCCTTTAGGAGTTATTGCCCTTTATAGTCAATTTTTAACCATTTTTCGTAAATCTTAGTAATATTTTACAAAAATCTTCTCCTCTGAAACTACTGGGCCAAATTAATCCAAACTTGGCCACAATCATCTTTTAGGTTAGTAGTTTGAAAAATGTGTCCGGTGACCCGGCCATCAAACCAAGATGGCCGCCATGGCTAAAAATAGAACATGGGGTAAAATGCAGTTTTTGGCTTATAACTCAAAACCCAAAGCATTTAGAGCAAATCTGACATGGAGTAAAATTGTTTATCAGGTCAACATTTATCTGCTCTGAAATTTTTAGATGAATCGGACAACCCGTTGTTGGGTTGCTGACCCTGGATTGTTAGTTTTAAGGAAATTTTGCTGTTTTTGGTCATTATCTTGAATATTATTATTGATAGAGATAAACTATAAACAGCAATAATGTTCACCAAAGTAAGATTTACAAATAAGTCAACATGACTGAAATGGTCAGTTGACCCCTTTAGGAGTTATTGCCCTTTATAGTCAATTTTTAACCATTTTTCGTAAATCTTAGTAATCTTTTACAAAAATCTTCTCCTCTGAAACTACTTGGCCAAATTAATCCAAACTTGGCCACAATCATCTTTTGGGTTAGTAGTTTGAAAAATGTGTCCGGTGACCCGGCCATCCAACCAAGATGGCCGCCATGGCTAAAAATAGAACATGGGGTAAAATGCAGTTTTTGGCTTATAACTCAAAACCCAAAGCATTTAGAGCAAATCTGACATGGAGTAAAATTGTTTATCAGGTCAACATTTATCTGCTCTGAAATTTTTAGATGAATCGGACAACCCGTTGTTGTGTTGCTGACCCTGGATTGTTAGTTTTAAGGAAATTTTGCTGTTTTTGGTCATTATCTTGAATATTATTATTGATAGAGATAAACTGTTAACAACAATAATGTTCAGCAAAGTAAGATTTACAAATAAGTCAACATGACCGAAATGGTCAATTGACCCCCTTAGAAGTTATTGTTCTTTATAGTCAATTTTTAACAATTTTCATAAAATTTGTAAATTTTTACTAACATTTTCCACTGAAACTAATGGGCCAAGTTCATTATAGATAGAGATAATTTTAAGCAGCAAGAATGTTCAGTAAAGTAAGATGTACAAACACATCACCATCACCAAAACACAATTTTGTCATGAATCCATCTGCTTCCTTTAATATTCACATAGACCAAGGTGAGCTACACAGGCTCTTTAGAGCCTCTAGTTTAGCTCACCTGGCCCGAAGGGCCAAGTGAGCTTTTCCCATCACTTGGCGTCCGGCGTCTGCGTCCAGCGTCCGTCGTCGTCGTCCGGCGTCGTTAGCTTTTACAAAAATCTTCTCCTCTGAAACTATTGGGCCAAATTTAACCAAACTTGGCCACAATCATAATTAGGGTATCTAGTTTAAAAAATGTGTGGCGTGACCCGGTCAACCAACCAAGATGGCCGCCACGGCTAAAAATAGAACATAGGGGTAAAATGCAGTTTTTGGCTTATAACTCAAAAACCAAAGCATATAGAGCAAATCTGACATGTTGTATAATTGTTGATCAGGTTAAGATCTATCTGCCCTGAAATTTTCAGACGAATCGGACAACCCTTTGTTGGGTTGCTGCCCCTGAATTGGTAATTTTAAGGAAATTTTGCTTTTTTTTTGTTATTATCTTGAATATAATTATAGATAGAGATAAACTGTAACAGCAATTATGTTCAGCAAAGTAAGATTAACAAATAAGTCAACATGACCGGAATGGTCAGTTGACCCCTTTAGGAGTTATTGCCCTTTATAGTCAATTTTTAACCATTTTTCGTAAATCTTAGTTATCTTTTACAAAAATCTTCTCCTCTGAAACTACTTGGCCAAATTTAATCCAAACTTGGCCACAATCATAATTAGGGTATCTAGTTTAAAAAATGTGTGGCATGACCCGTTCAACCAACCAAGATGGCCGCCACGGCTTAAAATAGAACATAGGGGTAAAATGCAGTTTTGGCTTATAACTGAAAAACCAAAGCATTTAGAGCAAATCTGACATGAGGTATAATTGTTGATCAGGTCAAGATCTATCGGCCCTGAAATTTTCAGACGAATCAGACAACCCTTTGTTGGGTTGCTGCCCCTGAATTGGTAATTTTAAGGAGATTTTGCTGTTTTTTGTCGAGCCTGCAACTTTTGTTGCAGAAAGCTCGACATAGGGATAGTGATCCGGCGGCGGCGGCGGTGTTAGCTCACTTCTTAAAAGCTATATATTTTAGAAGGTGGAAGACCTGGATGCTTCATATTTTGTATATAGATGCCTCATGTTACGAAGTTTCCGTCAGTCACATGTCCAATGTCCTTGACCTCAATTTCATGGTTCATTGACCACTTGAAAAAAAAGTTCAGAATTTTTGTAACGTTGAATTCTCTCTTATTATAAGTAATAGGATAACTATATTTGGTATGTGCGTACCTTGCAAGGTCCTCATGCCCGTCAGACAGTTTTCATTTGACCTCGACCTCATTTCATGGATCAGTGAACAAGGTTAAGTTTTGGTGGTCAAGTCCATATCTCAGATACTATAAGCAATAGGGCTAGTATATTTGGTGTATGGAAGGACTGTAAGGTGTACATGTCCAACTGGCAGGTGTCATCTGACCTTGACCTCATTTTCATGGTTCAGTGGTTATAGTTAAGTTTTTGTGTTTTGGTCTGTTTTTCTCATACTTTATGCAATAGGTCTACTATATTTGTTGTATGGAATGATTGTAAGGTGTACATGTCTAGCAGGCAGATGTCATCTGACCTTGACCTCATTTTCATGGTTCAGTGGTCAAAGTTAAGTTTTTAAGTTTTGATCTTTTTATCTAATATTATATGCCAAAGGTCAACTATATTTGGTGTATGGAAATATATTATGATCTATATGTCAGTCCCGCAGGTTTTATTTGACCATGACCTCAATTGCACGGTTCATTGGACAGTGTAAGTTTTTGTGTTTTGGTCTATTTTTCTTAAACTATAAGTAATAGGTCAACTATATTTGTTGTATGGAAGCATTGTTAGCTGTACATGTCTGCCTGGCATGGTTCATCTGACCTTGACCTCATTTTCATGGTTCATTGATCTTTGTTTAACTATCTTGTTTAATGTTAAGTTTATGTGACAGTTGTAATAACGCTTTATACTTAGGACTATCAACATGATATCAATGATTAGTAAAGAAGGCGAGACATTTCAGTGTGTGCACTCTTGTTGTTATTATCTTGAATATTATTATAGATAGAGATAAACTGTAAACAGCAATTATGTTCAGCAAAGTAAGATTAACAAATAAGTCAACATTACCGGAATGGTCAGTTGACCCCTTTAGGAGTTATTGCCCTTTATAGTCAATTTTTAACCATTTTCGTAAATCTTAGTTATCTTTTACAAAAATCTTCTCCTCTGAAACTACTGGGCCAAATTAATCCAAACTTGGCAACAATCATCTTTGGGGTATCTAGTTTTAAAAATGTGTCCGGAGACCCGGCCATCAAATCAAGATGGCCGCCACAGCTAAAAATAGAACATAGGGGTAAAATGCAGTTTTTGGCTTATAATTCAAAAA
Organism: Mytilus edulis; assembly: GCF_963676685.1. Classification (NCBI taxonomy): domain Eukaryota; kingdom Metazoa; phylum Mollusca; class Bivalvia; order Mytilida; family Mytilidae; genus Mytilus; species Mytilus edulis. The sequence continues at coordinate 115,437,548 of NC_092344.1, read as the reverse complement.
CCAAAACATTTAGAGCAAATCTGACATGGGATAAAATTGTTTATCAGATCAAGATCTATCTGCCCTCTAATTTTCAGATGAATCTGACAACCCATTGTTGGGTTGCTGCCCCTAAATTGGTAATTTTAAGGAAATTTTGCTGTTTTTGGTTATTATCTTGAATATTATTATAGATAGAGATAAACTGTAAACAGCAATTATGTTCAGCAAAGTAAGATTTACAAATAAGCCAACATGACCGAAACGGTCAATTGACCCCTTAAGGAGTTATTGTCCTTTATAGTCAATTTTTAACCTTTTTTCATAAAATTTGTAAATTTTTATTAACATTTTCCACTGAAACTACTGGGCCAAGTTCATTATAGATAGAGATAAATTTAAGCAGCAAGACTGTTTAGTAAGATAAGATTTACAAACACATTACCATCACCAAAACACAATTTTGTCATGAATCCATCTGCTTCCTTTGTTTAATATTCACATAGACCAAGGTGAGCGACACAGGCTCTTTAGAGCCTCTAGTTTCAATGATATAATCAATGTTGTTGAAATAGACTGCTTGTGGCACCTTATGGAATTAGTGCAATAGTTTCCTGAGTACAAATTGAGTTTGCTGACATTATTTTAAATATATAACAGAAGAGATTTACTTGTGAATTTTTATTTTCATAGAAAAAGGAAAGAGAAGAAAAGAAAACTAAAACAAAAGCTGAAACAAAAACAACAGGTCCTGAGTTAACTTTGACCCAAATGTTAGATGAGGACAAGCCTAATGATAATTCTGATGTAAGCTTAACTCATCTCATCTTTATTTGTGATTATCATATTGATAATCCAATACTTTAGCTTTTAGATATTAACTTTAATTTGGATAAAAAAAAATAGTGTATTTTTTCTTTCTTTTTTTTCACTGTCATAGTCTTGAATGTTACTGAAAAATTATTCACAAGATATTTGATATGTAATGTTTCTACATACAAAATCTCATTCAATTTGCCCCTTTCTGTCATCTTTTATTTTTCATAAAAATGTTAATCAAAAGTAACTTTTTACAAAACTATATATAATATAGCTTGCATTTAAGAATAAAAATATAGACTGTGTATTACATTGAACTTTTCTCTTGTAGGACAGTAACAGACCTTGTTCTTCTAAAGATGCTTACTATGGTATTATAGATGAACCATTGACCATCATACATCCTCTACATGGAACAACTGAATGTAATGGATTGTCTAAAACTCTACATGAAGTACAACCTAGATATGTTATACTATATGATGCTGATATGCAGTTTGTCAGAGAATTAGAAGTACGATTTATATTTTAATTCAGTGAATATTAAATTATATCCAACTGATCAAATTGGGAATTTATTCTATAATGATGATAAATGGGGGGAAATTGCAGCTATTCATCTATAAATTTTCGTTATAACAAATACCTTTATTAGAAGATGGGATTAAATATTTAAAAATAAAAAAATTGAAAAGGATAAAAAGCAGACATACTATTCATATACCAACAAATCTCAGAATGAAATTATCCTTTTCTTATGTTGAAAAAACTTTTGTCCCACAAATCTACTACCTAAATTTAACAAAGAATGTGAAATTTCTACAAGATGATGGATGCCTTACTGAAATAAATCTAAAATTCTATAGGTTTAGCACCACCTAGAATATTGACATATTCAGATGGGTTTCAGGTATATAAGTTTAAAGTGAAACAAATACTTATAGTTGAATGATAATATGGTTCCATTTCATTATATGTAAATAATGTTAAAGGTCAAGGAGTGTTTAATGGGCTATGTCACAGATTTTTCTAAAAAAAATTTATGCAACTCTCGACTCATTGAACTATAACTGAAAAATTGAAGAAAGAAATAACAATGCATTTATCTCTCTTAATATCTGAAATATACCTGATTGATAACCACTACTTTAAAGTGTTGGAAAAATAAATGAATCGACAGTGCCTGTTAAATATTAGATTTAGATTTATGTTATTTGTTAATGTACTGATAGTTGAATAATTTCCCTGTAGGTGTACAAAGCCAGTACTCCAGGTAAACCATTAAGGGTATACTTTCTGATGTACACAGGGTCAGTGGAAGAACAAAGATATTTGACCACACTAAGGAAGGAGAAGGAAGCATTTGAGCATCTTATCTCGGAAAAATCAGTAAGCTTAAATAACTTATTTTTACTGTGTTGGACACATTTAATGAACTGTTGATTTTTTAATAATACTTCCATTTTATTGGATGACTTGATATTTAATAAAAATTAGTTTCATTCGTCAACATGTTATTATCAACAACAAAAATATAAGATGAAAAAAATCGAAATTGAATTTTTTCCTGAAAAAGTACATAATTGTTTTCAAAATAAGACAAGTCCACCCATTTCAACGATTGAGAAATAGTGCAAACTGAAAATACATATATTCCTATCTGTTAATTTATTTGAAGCATACAATTGTATTTGATTTACAGGCAATGGTCATACCTGAGGAAAGAGATGGCAAGATGGAAGATGATCCTAATCTGGCAAGGGACACAACTCCTGCTAATGCTACAGTGAATACTAGGAAAGGAGGTCTTCATTTAACCCAGCCACAACAAAAGGTCAGTCTTCTATAAATAACAGATGTTAAAAGGGAAAGGATTTTCAGTCAGTAGTATGGTCAAACATTAGAGCTTTGTTGGCTTTGCTACAGTTGACATTGCACTTATAGGGCCTCAATTGGCATTGAACACACCATTTTTTTCTTTCTTTTAAATCAGATGATATTGGGATTCCCTATAGTAAAACATGGACTTTGCCAAACTTGCAAAAGATGTAGATATTTTGTACCTGCTGGCTGCAACTCTTCTTATTAGAATCCATATTTAATTAGATAGTCCCATTGTACATCTTCTGTCCTATTATTTATTTAAAAAGTGATGAGGTTTTATGCAGCAAAACAGACTTTGCAATCTCTATACAATTTTTTTTCTGAACATTTCATTGAATAAGACAGATTTAGCCTAATGACCTTTAAGAAATAATTCATGGGGGCCTGAATATATCGGGATTTTATAACAGGTTGGCCCTTTATGACAAATATTTTGCCCTGAGCGATAGTGAGGGGTAAAATATTAGCATAAAGGGACAACCCGTGGTAAAATTTAGATATATTCAAGCCCCCATGAATTATTTCGATTCTAATAGGACAAATACAGCAATTCTTTTGGATCGAAGTGCTCTAGGTGGAGACAAATATTTGCCATTCCCATAAATTAACGCACTTTTAGATTGGCGTTAAAGAACGGAGCAAACAGAATAAGTGACATGCTCAAACTATTTACAATAACGTATTTAAATAGATTTGGATGAATTTTAATGATAATTTACTTATATGTCTTCTATGTATAAAAAAAAAATGGGCTTATACCTCATTTTAGCATTGTGTGTTTACGTTTTCTTGTTGTGATGATTTTCGGTATCAGAAGCGTGTATTTTCCAGTAAAATGCTTAAATTATAATGTCATCATTCTATGACGTCGGGTACTTCATTCATATAAAAAACATATGTCGTGGGAGTACGATCGGAACAGCCAATGCAATATATTCATATTGTACCACGGGTGTGTACTCAAAACGCTTGAAGGACGTCATGTTAGAATGTACTTTGACTGCTCATTATAGCAGTTAACCATGAACAATGAATCAATTGAAAGATTTTGAAAAATGCATAGATCAGATAAATAGTAAGTGCAATTTGATTGCAACTGAAAAAAAAGAATATAATTGGTATGCACAGAAGCTTTGGCTAAAGACAAAGCCATTTGTCTACCCCAATGAAAAGATGTTGAGTTTCATTAAAACACAACAGTGGCACTCTTTCAGGACATGAATTTATTTTTATATCCAAAAATCCAAATCCCAAATACTGGATTGCACCTTTACCCATAGTAAGTCTTTTTTAATATATGAAAATTAATAATTTCCTGTATTTTTCACTTAGGTTATTGTTGATATGAGAGAATTCAGAAGTGAACTACCATCACTGATCCATAGAAGAGGTATTGATATTGAACCTGTTACAATTGAGGTATGAAACTATCGAGTTGCCTCTTATAATTTTTTAGAAACTAACCCATATGTATAAAGGAGATGCAGGTTTATATTTCAATGAGATTTTAAACCAACCACACAAGAAAAAAAACAACTAACGAAACAATTCCAGACTTCAAAAATAAACAAATGTCTATACAATGTGTCAAGCTCTAAATAGCCTTTAATTTAGAAAAAATGTCCATAAATTTATCAGATTATTCAAGATTAGAACCAAGAATTATATATGCAAACAAAACCTATATATTTGTAGCATTTTGAATAAGAGTTTTAATAGTTCTCCATTTCTACAAGATGCTGTTTTTATTATTGTTATTAATGCCAAATTGTTACAGTTAACATGAATGACTGAAAATCTTTGACAAAAGTTTGAAATGTGGAAAGATATTTGAACTTTATTTCATGACACTATGTACAATTTGATATCCTAGCTTCCATCAATAACTCAGCTGAAAATATAGGATGAAATAAGAGAAATTATGTTTTGGTTTAAATGGTTTTATGAGTTTATTTCAACAGAATAAGCAGATTATAAAAAAAAGAGTACTAAAAAAAACCACTCACTTACAACATTAGATGTAGGAACAACAAAAATACTATTTCTTAACTAGAGGCTCTAAAGAGCCTGTGTTGCTCACCTTGGTCTATGTGCATATTGAACAAAGGACACAGATGGATTCATGACAAAATTCTGCTTTAGTGATGATGATGTGTTAGATCTTATTTTACTGTAATTTTTGCTGCTTACAATTATCTCTATCTATAATGAACTTGGCCCAGTAGTTACAGAGTAGAAGATTTTGTAAAAATTTACAAAAATATTGTGAAAATTGTTAAAAATTGACTAGAAAGGGCAATAAAGTGGTAAATGGACCATTTTGGTCATGTTGACTTATTTGTAGATCCTCCTTTGCTGAACATTATTGCTGTTTATAGTTTATCTCTATCTTTTATAATATTCAAGATAATAACCAAAAACTGCTAAAATTTCTTAAATTACCAATTCGGGGCAGCAACCCAACAACGGGTTGTCCGATTTGTCTGAAAATTTCAACGCAGATAGATCTTGACGGGATAAATAATTTTACCCATGTCAGATTTGCTCTAAATGCTTTGGTTTCAGAGATATTAGCCAAAATCTAAATTTTACCCCTATGTTCTTTTGTCGAGCCTTCGACTTTAGTCGAAAAAGCGAGACTAAGCGAGACTACATTCCGTCAGCATCGGCGGCGGCGGCGTCCACAAATATTCACTCTGTGCTTAAAGTTTTTGAAATTTTAATAACTGTCTTAAACTATACTGAATTTCTACCAAACTTGGACAGAAGCTTGTTTATGATCATAAGAGAGTATCCAGAAGTAAATTTTGTAAAAATAAAATTCCATTTTTTCCGTATTTTACTTATAAATGGACTTAGTTTTTCTGCGAGGAAACATTACATTCACTCTGTGGTTAAAGTTTTTAAAATTTTAATAACTTTCATAAACTATCCTTGATTTGTACCAAACTTGGACAGAAGCTTGTTTATGATCATAAGATAGTATCAAGAAGAAAATTTTGTAAAAATAAATTTCCACTTTTCCGTATTTTACTTATAAATGGACCTAGTTTTTCTGCGAGGAAACATTACATTCACTCTGTGGTTAAAGTTTTTTAAATTTTAATAACTTTCATAAACTATCCTTGATTTGTACCAAACTTGGACAGAAGCTTGTTCATGATCATAAGATAGTATCAAGAAGAAAATTTTGTAAAAAAAAATTCACTTTTTCCGTATTTTACTTATAAATGGACTTAGTTTTTCTTCCAGTTAACATTACATACAGTCTGCAGTTAAAGTTTATAAAACATTTATTAGATTCATAAACTATCCTGGATTTTTTACCAAACTTGGAAGCTTCTTTCAATCAAAAGACGGTATCGAGAGGGAAATTTTTATTGATGTTTTTCCTCATTTTTGTTGAGTCTGCGATTAACAGCAAAAATAGGCGAGACACTGGGTTCCATGGAACCCTTACAAATTTTTTTAGCCATGGTGGCCATCTTGGTTGAAATGACGGGTCATCGACACATATTTTAAACTAGATACCCCAAGGATGATTGTGGCCAAGTTTGGTTAAATTTGGCCCAGCAGTTTCAGAAAAGATTTTTATATGACCGCAAAAATTTTAATTTTTTGGTCGTATATTGCTATCACATTGGCGTCGTCGTCGTCGTCCGAATACTTTTAGTTTTCGCACTCTAACTTTAGTAAAAGTGAAGAGAAATCAATGAAATTTTAACACAAGGTTTATGACCACAAAAGGAAGGTTGGGATTGATTTTGGGAGTTTTGGTCCCAACATTTTAGGAATTAGGGGCCAAAAAGGGCCCAAATAAGCATTTTCTTGGTTTTCGCACTATAACTTTAGTTTAAGTGAATAGAAATCTATGAAATTTTGAAACAAGGTTTATGACCACAAAAGGAAGGTTGGGATTGATTTTGGGAGTTTTGGTTCCAACAGTTTAGGAATTAAGAGCCAAAAAAGGGCCCAAATAAGCATTATTCTTGGTTTTTGCACAATAACTTTAGTATAAGTAAATAGAAATCAATGAAATTTTATCACAAGGTTTATGACCACAAAAGGAAGGTTGGGATTGATTTTAGGAGTTTTGGTCCCAACATTTTAGGAATTAGGGGCCAAAAAGGGCCCAAATAAGCATTTTCTTGGTTTTCGCACTATAACTTTAGTTTAAGTGAATAGAAATCTATGAAATTTTGACACAAGGTTTATGACCACAAAAGGAAGGTTGGGATTGATTTTGGGAGTTTTGGTTCCAACAGTTTAGGAATTAAGAGCCAAAAAAGGGCCCAAATAAGCATTATTCTTGGTTTTCGCACAATAACTTTAGTATAAGTAAATAGAAATCAATGAAATTTTAACACAAGGTTTATGACCACAAAAGGAAGGTTGGGATTGATTTTTGGAGTTGAGGTCACAACAGTTTATGAATTAGGGGCCAAAAAGGGGCCCAAATAAGCATTATTTTTTACCATAAAAGGAAGGTTGGGTTTGATTTGGGAGTTTTGGTCCTAACAGTTTAGGAATGAGGGGCCTTAAGGGTCCAAAATTGAACTTTGTGTGATTTCATCAAAAATTGAATAATTGGGGTTCTTTGATATGCAGAATCTAACTATGTATGTAGATTCTTAATTTTTGATCCCGTTTACAAATTGGTCTACATTAAGGTCCAAAGGGTCCAAAATTAAACTTAGTTTGATTTTAACAAAAATTGAATCCTTGGGGTTCTTTGATATGCTGAATTTAAAAATGTACTTAGATTTTTAATTATTGGCCTAGTTTTCAAGTTGGTCCAAATGGGGGTCCAAAATTAAACTTTGTTTGATTTCATCAAAAATTGAATAAATGGGTTCTTTGATATGCCAAATCTAACTGTGTATGTAGATTCTTAATTTTTGGTCCAGTTTTCAAATTGGTCTACATTAAGGTCCAAAGGGTCCAAAATTAAACTAAGTTTGATTTTAACAAAAATTAAATTCTTGGGCTTATTTGATATGCTTTATCTAAATATGTACTTTGATTTTTGATTATGGGCCCAGTTTTCAAGTTGGTCCAAATCAGGATTCCATATCAAGTATTGTGCAATAGCAAGAAATTTTCAATTGCACAGTATTGCACAATAGCAAGAAATATCTAATTGCACAATATTGTGCAATAGCAATTAATTTTCAATTGGAGTTATCTTTCTTTGTAAAGAATAGTAGTTGATAATATATGTTGGAAATTTGCCAGACATGACTATGATGTCATTTTCTATTTTTATTTGCCAATAACTTTATGTAAATAACTTCATTGGAAATTTGCCAATATAAAATGTTGCTGATGAAGCTTTTTTTCCTTATCTTATCTAAAATGTTTTTAGATAATGTATGTTGGACATTTGCCAGACATGACTATGATGTCATTTTCTATTTTTATTTGCCAATACCTTTATGTAAATAACTTCATTGGAAATTTGCCAATATAAAATGTTGCTGATGAAGTTTTTTTTATTGTTTTATACAATAAACAATGTATATTCACTTTTACTACCAACCAATCTTTACCATTCAGTGATAACAAGCACTTTATTTTACATTTTAATATTTTATGATGTATTTAAAAGAGTAGTTATTGTTGCAAACTCCAATTTGAATTGATATCAGTTTTGGAAAAAGGGAAACAGGGATGTGAAAAAAAGGGGGGGGGGGGTTAAATTTTTCTCATTTCAGATTTCATAAATAAAAAGAAAATTTCTTCAAACATTTTTTTGAGAGGATTAATATTCAACAGCATAGTGAATTGCTCAAAGGCAAAAAAAAACTTTTTAAGTTCATTAGACCACATTCATTCTGTGTCAGAAACCTATGCTGTGTCAACTATTTAATTTTAATTTTAAAAAGTTTGAAGAAGAAATCTTTAATTGATTTGTAAAATCTTGACATTGTTTTGTGTAAAAAAAACTCATGTAATGTCAAAAATTTGATCACAATCCAAATTCAGAGCTGTATCACGCTTGAATGTTTTGTCCATACTTGCCCCAACTGTTCAGGGTTCGACCTCTGCGGTCGTATAAAGCTGCGCCCTGCGGAGCACCTGGTTGTAAAAGTTTACAGACAAAGGACGCAAAGTGATGAAAAAAGCTCACTTGGCCCTTTGGGCCAGGTGAGCTTAAAAAGCGTACTATGATTTTAAGTTTTCACCATTGACATACTGTTGCCGTGTTGGCATGATTTTTTACATATGAATTGATGGAGCACTGTACTGATCTATATTGACAATTGTAAAATACATTTCTGTTTTAATAGGTTGGAGATTACATTTTGACACCAGATATTTGTGTGGAAAGAAAAAGTGTTAGTGATTTAATTGGTTCTCTGAACAATGGCCGATTATACAACCAGTGTGTGTCTATGTGTAGATACTACAAACGTCCAGTATTACTCATTGAGTTTGATACAAATAAATCTTTTGCTCTGCAAGTAAGTGTAAATTATAAATACTATTTTGATGCTAATTTGTACTAAAAAAAACCAACATATTAAACAGTTTGCCATTGTCAAATTGGGAACCAAATTTGAAATATCCTCAGTTATGTTTGATGTTTATAGTCAAATGCTGCCTTAATATAATCTTCTAGAGGATTGTTGTTTAACAGCAAAAGGCCTCATTGTATATAATGTGTGAAAATAATGTAATTGATGGATAGGCTTTTTATTGTGTTTGTTTTTTCATTATGATACCCCATCAATCAAAGGTAAGGGGGTATATTGTCATTCTTTTTCAGGGTAAATACCCAATAACAAGTGATATATCTATACAAGATGTGTCCTCTAGACTGACATTATTGACACTGCATTTTCCTAAGCTGAGAATCCTATGGTGTCAGAGTCCATATGAAACTGCAAAAACATTTGAAGAACTGAAGGTATATATTAGTACACCATGAACAGTAGAAGTGAAGTTCTTTATCAGTCCTCTGTTATACAGGCCATAATGACAGTACATGATCATCCATTTTGTATATGTGTCTTTGGTTCTTAGCACAATGAAAGCATTTGCTACTAAGATGAAGTAAAAGGACACCAAATAGTCTACCAATTGTGTTCTATGACAAAAGAGCCATGCCAAATATACCTGCTTTGATACGATAACTAAAGTTGAACTTTAATTTTTTTTTATATTAATTTGATTACTTTTAACATGTTTTGAAAATATTGAAAATATTACTTTATATCTACTGCTACATTTAAGTGTTTCATCATAAGTACAGATATGTATTTAAAATCTATTTCTTTATGCAGGAAGGCAGACAACAACCAGATGCTGAAGCAGCGATGAAAATTAACTCAGCTGAAGCAGATAGTGAATGGACAGAGAGATACAGTCATAATTCTCAGGTAATATCATTGATGGATTGAACTATGCTTGTTGCTACTGGGCCAAACATTTGTTCAGCAGCAATAATTTCATCTAAAATATGGCCAGAAAAAATTTACAATTATTACAATTACATTTATGGTACCAATTGTTATTGTGGCAGATGTGCTTTTCAACAATAAATGTCTCTTCAGTGATGCTCAAGGCCAAAATATTGAAATTCAACTGAATAAAAACTTTGGAAGAGACAGGTCCTGCATGATAAAGTAATGATCAAGATGAAGGGCCAAACATTTGTTCTTGAAAATTAGATTTGCTAGATAGCAGATATTCTGCCTACTGACCAATCAAAGAGTTATTGCAAGAGTTTTTTTAGCATACAGAAGCATGTCACTTACTTACACTACACATTTCAACTGAAATGTAAGAAAGTTAGACACACTTTTAGAAATCCAAGGAAATTCATATTAAGTCTGAACACATTATCATCTGAACATAGTTTGCCAAAATATTTAGTGACACTTACAAATCGGACTTTAAAAAAGTGCCTATTTAAATATATTTTAAACAAAACTGTGTAAATTGAAATGTTTTGCATCATATTCATATCATAGAATTAGTAATATGTTGATTATATTTTACAGGATTTCTTGTTAAGAATGCCTGGTGTTAATATAAAGAATTACAGAAAAATCATGAATAAAGTGGAAAATATTGCAGAACTGTGCAGTATGTCTGAAGACCAGATTAGTGAGCTGTTAGACAATAAATCAAGTGCTAAACTTCTGTATGACTTCATACATACTGATCATAAACAATCAGAGCATTCGGGGAAGGCGATTAAGGCTAAAGATTTAAAGAAAACATTAAAAAGAAAACGATGATGAAAACAGATGTGTAGAGAACTGAATTTGTCAAATTGTGTAATATGGATTCATTAACATTCGTTGGATACCAATTTTCGTACATTTCATGGTACAAGGGAACCATGAATTCAAATATTCAAGGAATATTCAAGGAATTGCAAATTTTCTAAATGAATGTATGCAGACTTTGCCAAAAAACCATGAAATTAAATGTCCACAAATATGCTTTCTTAAAGTTTTCTTAAACCACGAAAATTGGTACCCAGGAAAATAAATGAATCCACAGTCTTTATACACAATAGCATTTTATGTACATATTTAATTTCGTCAGCTCATGTTTCTATCATAAAAACAACTACATATATTTGTATGCAATGAATAATATTAATTTATTGAATTCAATATATTTATTGATAACTCATTCAAATTTGTAACAACTATAAGCATTTACATCTTATACTTCTCAATCTAGGTTGGCATTGTTTAGAATGAAATAAATTATCATACAGTTATTAGTAGATATGATTATGCATCAACTAAGTAAATGGGAAACTATAAAAGTGCTGTCAGTGTATCTGTCAATAGCCAGGTGTCTGAAACTGATCAATAAAATTTTGTATGGACCAATTAAAGATTAAAATATATATGAACAATTATAGTTTGAAACATACCTCACAATACATAATAAGGCTTAAAAAGTTATATAGAAGAAGACATAATGACTGTTTATATATATATAGGAATTTTAAAAAATACAAGGAAAATAAATGCTCCAAGTAAATTCAAAAACAAATTAACATATAAACTAGTCAATTTGTGGTTAAAATTTGTTCAAAACATTGTCATAAATGAAGGTTATTGAACTAACACATACCTGATTTATCACAAGCTCTTAGCAAACAACAGTATGGAAGTTAGTGGAACCATATTTATTTACAGCCTTGATCTCAAGAAAGCGTGCTCGTAAGTGTTGGAGGTGAAAGACCTTGAAAATGGGTATTTGCTGTTTCTCTGCTAAGTACACAGCATTTTGGAGTAGGAGCAAAGAATGGTCAGCTCTGAGTCAAATAATTTGGCCAGGTAGAGTTACATGTCTTTTCCTGAGAAGTGTTACATTCTGACTTACACATTAAAAATCTGACTTACGGTTTAGTTTAACGCAGGGTTCATGTCACATTTTGATCTTCTTGTCCTGAAAATGCATATAATTTACCATTGGACTTTATACAGTCATCCATCCAATCATGCATTGAACCATGTTTTTCGGCATTAAAAACCTCCTATTTTTATGACACATATTTTTAGGTAATAAGGCAATACTTGAAATCCAAATAGAGTATATCCATACTAATTCAACCATCAAAACAACCATGCACAGATACATTTAATACAAAACTGAATTATGAACTCTTGAAGTTTATGCTTTTAAAGTTTTGCAATTTGTTTTAAATTATTTCTTCTAAAGGTCCCTACTACTTGATTGATAGAGGCATTTTGGAGAGACTTTAAAAGATGAAGAAGGGCAGTTGACCCACTTTTCATGCTGAACTGACTTTTTATTATCATTGTTAAGTCTAAGTTTAGTTCTCAGTTACTCTGTCATCAGCAATCATATAATTAAATGTAACTATGCATCTAAAGAACACGAAGAAGAGCTTCCAAGAAAATGATAGTACCGGGTAGTTCACTTATGCCCGTGTTCACACTTCATTGTCATTTGAGATGATTTATGTCAAAGTTCAGTTCTTGGATAATTTGTGACTCAATCATACATTGTATAACTTGGTCAAAGGATGCAACTTTGTGAGTATAAAAGTCTCCTGTAAATCATTACTTATTCTGACATTCTTTTATAATACTTTATACTTAAGTAAACTCATTTAAAGTCAAAAAAGGTTAGGATTTACTTCAAATAGTCTTATTTGGCTCAATTTACCTATTGATAAGTTTATGATTATACTGTTGTTTAATCTCTGCATGTCTTATTTTTGAAATCAATATAAGAAAAAAAATGTGAGGGGGAGGCAATTTTTTTCCCTCAAGATTAAAGAAATATAAACAAAAATCTTTGATGATTTGTGTAAAATTTTGTCAACCAGCAGTCTGACTCAGGTTGAGCTTAGTGTATAACTCATCTATTGTTGAAGACCATGTGTTGATATTCTGGGTTTTGATGAGTGTGTGTCATTGTTTGCTATTTCATTAAAGCATTCCCTTTGTCTCTTTTTAATAAAACTCAATCTTTCTAATATTTGATAGGTGTTAAGAAATATTAAAACTCAATTTATAGATTTACCATGCTCATGACCAACAAAATGGACCAAACATTCTACATTGGCATACATTGTACCCTATTTGCTTTTTATATGCCCGTTTACGGGACGTATTATGGTATACCTTTGTCTGTCTGTAGTCCAAATGTCGTACAATAACTCAAAAATGCTTAATCCAGTTTGTATGAAATTTTGGTGGATTGAATATATCTATTGACGTTAACTCCCTTTCGATTTTTATAAATTTTAGATTCTAGGTTTCAGAATATGGGGTTTTATTAATTAAAAAATTGTGATTTTTCAGTTTTCGTACAATAATTCAAAAATGTTTGAGCTGTTCTCATGAAACTTTGTAGAATTGTTTATATTTATTGACTTAAGCTCCTCTCAATTTTTTATAAATTTTAGATTTTAAGTTTCCGAGTTATGAGATTTTATTCATAAAAAAGGGGGGATTTTCCAGTTTTCGGACAATAAGTCAAAAATGCTTTGAGTTGTTCTCATGAAACTTTGCAGAATTGTTTATATTTATTGAGCTAAGTTCATTTTTGATTTTTATAAATTTTAGATTTTACGTTTCCGAGTTATGAGATTTTATTCAAAAAGGGGGGATTTTTCAGTTTTCAGACAATAACTCAAAAGTGCTTTGAGCAGATTTCATGAAACTTTGGTGACTAGTTTTTATCTATATAAATAACCTCCCTTTAGTTTTTTTTTATAAATTTCTGATATAACATTGAGGAGTAGTGGAACTTTATTCGTTGAAAAAGCGTATCATGCGCTATCATCTTCTTGGGAAGGTGGTCTTTAACCAAACGCTGGCTTGCATCTCCCAGTCATTTGCTGTTGCTATGTGTTTTTTGATCACTCTGCGCCTCCTTTGATGAACTTTGGCACGTTCTCAATCTTAGTCTTCTTCCTTCTCTGTGTGTCCAAGACTGCTGCTATTTCTCTAAGTACTTGGTCATGACTCCATGTGTATCTACCATCTTTTAAAGCTGTCCTGCAAGATGACAAAACATGTTCTAGGTTTGCTGGCTTACCGCACAACTTACAACTAGGGTCTTCAATCAGTTTCCACATTGTAAGGTTTGTGGGTGTTGGTAGTACGTCGTAAACTGATCTTAGTAAGAAGCTTATCTTTTGGTCGTCCATTCTCCACATCTCATGCCAACTTATCTTTCTTGGTCGTGCCATTTCCCATTTCATATATTTCATACTGACGGCTCTAACTTGTCGATCTTCTTGTCCACGACGAACTTCCTGCTGAACAAGTTCCCTTCTATATCTTGCATCTGCTGACTGCCATAATGGTTGCTGAATGTTGCCAAAACCAAGTCGCCCTGATGTTACCACTCCAACTATGTCTATGTCTTAATCGGCTCTCTGCATCTTCAACAGCGGTCTTGGCCACCCTTTTCCTTCCTGTCCTGACATCAACATTTGCCTCTTTCGCCTTGTCATTTTTACTGTCTCTTAGCATCATAACTTGTCTGGTTTTGGTGACTTTAAACTCCTCTGTAATAGAAGACAGTGGTAGTTGAAGTTTTGAACTGGTGCTGTACAAGCCAATGCTGCTGAAACTCTTTGGAACCCCAAGCCATTTGCGTAAGTGTCTGTTGAACATCCTCTCTAAACTTTCAACCTTGGTTAGAGGTACTTCTTACATCAACAGAGACCATGTTATCCTTGGTAATATTCCATGCTGATAGCACCACGCCTTGTACTTTCCAGGTAAACCAGACTTGTCAATAATGTCCATCCACTTTCCTGCCTGTGAGACCATCTCATCTACACTTTCTCTGTCGTTCAAGGAGTCTCTTAAAACCACTTGCCCAAGCTTTGAACTTGTTGCCTTTTGTTGGTTGTTGTTCGGGTGATTCTTTGTCAATTGTGTTCTCCAATTTATTTATATTGAAGTCCTGTGTTGTCATTTTGATGTTATATTTCACATGGCCATAAAAGTGCGAGGTTTGGCATGCCACAAAACCAGGTTCAACCCACCATTTTTTCCCTTTAAAAATGCCCTGTACCAAGTCAGGAATATGTCCATTGTTATATTATAGTTCGTTTCTGTGTGTATTACATTATAACGTTGTGTCGTTTGTTTTTTTTTTCTTATTTTTGAGTGTAAATTCACATTGCGATAAGACGTGTCACGGTACTTGTCTATCCCAAATTCATGTATTTGGTTTTGATGTTATATATATATGTTATATTTGTTATTCTCGTGGGATTTTGTCTATGTGTGTTACATTTTAGTGTTATGTCGTTGTTCTCCTCTTATATTTCATGCGTTTCCCTCGGTTTTAGTTTGTTACCCCGATTTTGTTTTTTGTCCATGGATTTATGAGTTTTGAACAGCGGTATACTACTGTTGCCTTTATTTTTGACCGGTTTCTCCATGATTGTTGGAATGATGTCTCCTCCAATCCTGATCTTTCTGTCCTGCACCTTTCTTTTCTTTAATATAGGACTCCTTGACTTCGATGGCTTGAACTTCATACGTGCCCAGTCTATAAGCTCACCTAGATCTTGCAGCATCCACTTGCCTTCCAGAACTGACTTTTCTGTTATTGTCATGTCATCCATGGATGCTCTTGTTGGTGGCTGACTGACCCCAGATGACATTACAGGTCCTCTGCTCATCTTCTTTGCTAATTTTACTAGCATATTCATTGCTGCTGAGAATAAAACTACTGATATGGTACATCCTGTAACGATTCCCACTTCTAGCCTTTGCCGTGCTGTTGTGTAGCCTGCAACTGTAAACCTCATTATAAAGTTGTTAAAATAGTGCTGAATCATTTCTCTAATCTTGCCAGGTATGTGGTATTTCTCCAAGGTTAAGTCTACCAGCTTGTGTGGTATACTTCATACAATTATTGCACTGACAACTTTATTTATATAGTTGTCATTTTTGGTATGGTGAAGTTATCTGATTAAGTGATTATGTTGACTTTCCTGAAATCTATGCAAAATCTAAAAGTTTGGTAAGGCTAGATACTAAAACCAAGAACATGTATAGTAGGTCTTATTATACATTTCTTTGCCAAAACACAAAGTAAATTTTCTTCACCAAAGCTATGCTAAGTATGATTTTCTATATGTCCAATAGTTTGGCACAAATGTTCACTTTATGGTAAAAGCATGAAACTTTGCACATAGTTAGATATGATAATAAATATTTTGGAATATAGAGACATCTGAGATAAAAAAAAAATGGCCGCCATTTCTCAAGAGGCTATGTCCTATATTCTGGTTTGATTGATCCCTTTATAGTAAAAGTATAACACTTTGCACAGTGATAGTCATGATACTTAAAACATTTTTGGTTATGAAGCCAACTAAACAAAAAATCCAAAATGGCCGTCAATAGACTTATTGAATGTATTGGTACAATTAATCACTCTCTAGTAAAAGCATACACTTTTGAAAAGTGGTAGTTATGATGCTTATAAAAAGTAAAATCACAAAAATACTGAACTCCGAGGAAAATTCAAACCGGAAAGTCCCTAATCAAATGGCAAAATCAAATAATAAAACAAATCAAATGAATGGACAACAACTGTCATATTCCTGACTTGGTAAAGGCATTTTATAAACATATTGGGGAATGGACTAATCTTTAAAAAGAAAATTCAAAAATGGCTGCCAAATTCAAAATGGCCGTCAATAGTTCGACTAAGAATATGAACGATCCTGAATGTTGGGTCCAAACTAAATCAGTCTGACCATACATTTTTTTCCAAAGAAAGCATTTACTTGAGTACAGAAAGTCCTGTGGGATTTTCATAAATGTCCACATATACTACAATGTTTATTATCACCATAACATACACTGTAGAAGGTGTCATGCCTTTCCTTTAAAGAGGTCACTGATACCAATGTATTGGAATTAGACTCTTGACTGCTGGTCGGTTATTTTAAAATGCCGACCATAAAGGATTAATTGGCTTCAGATTCAAGAGTGTCCATTAGCATTATTGATAACAATGTGCACATTTCATATTTTACATCTAGGTGGTCGATATATTGAACTTAAAAAGTCTTATTAACAATAGTACAGGTTTGAATAATTCGTATTTCATAAACAGGAAATTTACAGAAAAGGAACATACTCATCAATAATAATTTATGTCAGCAAACATGTTCTGACTGCTTAAATTGAAATAACCTTATGAACCGAATTTCCCAAAAGTTGTGTCAAATATGAATAAGGTAATATACACCTTGTAAAATAAAATTTTATTATTTATTACTGTTATGAACGGCAAATACAATTTTCTCAACATAAAAATGCTGACTATAAGTCTGGTAATATAACTTTCGGAGACCAATCCAACCGTCACGTGGAAGATGATAAACATCAAATGTGTGCTTATATTGGAATCATGATCCACTGTTAGACTAGAAAAGCGTAATCATGCAGAGAATTTCAGGCCTTAACCATAAAGTGATGGTTATTCTTATATACGCTGGACTACATTGATAGTCTAGATGTTAAATACCATCTAGTACTAAAAACTATACAAGTTGGTGCTTTTTTGTAAATTGGTCAAAAATGAAAATATTAGGATGATACAAAAATTGGTTTCCCTTTAAACTGCTAAATGTAAGCTTTGTTGGAAATGAGAGTATAAATGTAAAAAAGAAGATGTGGTATGAATACCAATGAGACAACTCTCCACAAGAGACCAAATGGCACAGAAATTAACAACTGTTGGTCACCGTACCGATTTCAACAACGAGCAAAGCCCACACCGCATAGTCAGCTATAAAAGGTCCCGAAATGACAAATGTATACCCAGTCAATGTCGTTAAAAACTTCCATTTGTTGATGTAAAACAATTCAAACGAAAATACTAACGGCCAAAATAAGTTCTGTCTTCATGACGCAACTTGCTAGGGATGTCATTGAAATGACATCATAGTGTTGATTTACCCAATAAAACAACACAAAATGTAGGCTAATTTCATGAAGATTAGGGCTATAAGAAGTAGTATTGAACACAAATATGGCCCAAAACTTCCTCTGTAAATGTCTTTTTTTAAGCTTGTGCTTTATATTACTGTACATCAAATTGTTACAATTTTGGCAAATTGGCCATTTAATTAAATAATTTGACTTTGAATGGCTGTACTTCTTGCAATGCCTTGCAAAATTTGAATGGAAAAAAAACTCGAAATTTTATATTTTTAGTACATGGTTACAGCATTTAATTCTTGCTTATTCATGCAATTTGAATTCAGTCCATTTAGGGACAATTGGCATTAAATCATACTTTCACCTTTCGTTTTGTCTGCCCTGTAAAACTTTGCGCCTGTAGAACTTTCCGATCCTACATCTCATCGTCAGTGTTAGCAATCATTTATGTTTAGTCATGTTTAATTTAAAAACAGGAAGACGTGGTATGATTGCCAATGAGACAACTCTCCACAGGAGACAAAATGGCATAAAGTTAACATTATAGGTTACCGTACTGCCCTCACTGACAATGATCATAAACCATACCGCATAGGCAGCTATAAAAGGCCCCGAAATGACAAATGTAGACAAGAAAACTATTGGCCCGCCCTGATTGATGCACAATAATAAACAAAAAATAGATTTGATGTACAGCAACAAACGACAACCACTTAATTACAGGCTCCTGACATGGGACAGTCACATACAGAATGTGGCAGGTTAAACTAACACTCCACAGACCTTTAGTTAGTGTAATAGTACACCATAAGAACAAACTATAAAAATCAATAGAAAATGGCTTAACTAATCAGATCAATACAAGGCAGAAAGACATTTAACAAAAACACGACTAGATGTTGCAGGCTATTTTTACATCCTTACAAGGACGTTTATTATTTTAGTTTGATATCTGGCCTTGATTCCTACAACACAAAAAGACACTAAGATCCGAGAAGAATCACAGTTACTGACAGATAGTTCAAAGCCAACAACTAATAAAAAAAATCATGCATCTAAGACAAAAATATCAACCAGTACACATCCAACATCCAATGCATTTAATGTACATACGTCATCAATAGTCAAGAGAAAACATTACCTTGTGTAATGCCAAGATACAGGCATCAGCAGATTGTAGAGCCATGAATGTGCATATAAAATTGATAATGGAAATGGGGAATGTGTCAAACAGACAACAACCAAACCATAAAGCAGAATACAACCGAAGTCAGTCTTCAGCACAGGGAGGATAATGTTTACTAGTGCATATTTATATGAAAATAATATTTAGCTTGATTAAGTATTTTTATGTTAATAATTCTGACACAAACCTTTCTAGAATATGTGAAGCTTTGACAACATCTTTTTTTCTCTGAAGCAAAATTACGAAACAAAATATTCCCACGTTTACTGATTAATCGATTGGTAGTCGGAGGAATAGAATCTGGAGTAAAATTAGAAATTGTTATTGTACAGTCTTGGGTCTTCCTTTTTAGTCAGAAATTAATGAAAAACTTCATGGAGTGTTATGAAAATGTTGTAAAGCCATAAGTACTAGGGGAACGTGAGGACAATTTTATTTTGTCCTCCCCCTTTTTTCGAAAATCCATTATTTTTTTGTGCTTTTGATTAATTTCAATTATTGTCGCATATTTTCAGCTCTATAAAATAGTCCAGGATATACATTTTCAAAATCCTCCTGGAAACCTGGCCCTTATCTGACTTAAATTGTGAGGGTGGTAATGCCCTTTACTGTCAGGCGTCAAACGGTCATTTTCGGCTACCGTTAGCGTCAAATTGGTTAAAATTTTACCGTGATTCATCAAAATATCCTTATCGTGATTCGTCAGATGTCTCAAATAATTATCGTTACCGTCAAATTCAGCTGATTTATTTATCGTCTAAAAGAAAGTGTAGCATAAGCATAAAGCATAAAAGATTTATTTAAAGTCGGTTATACATATATAACAATACAGACCCCCCCCCTCAATACAACATAAGCTCTGTAGAGCTTTTATTCGACATACATATATGACAAGCACAATACATAAAACACATAAAACATAAAGCACATCATGCAAAATAAATAAATGTTATCAAGTACAGCAATTAATAAGCACAATTAAAGCATATAAAGCAAACATAACATGCAGGTAAACTAACATTCATGCAATAGCTATTATAAAGCACTAATAGTAATTCAAGCATTTTAGAACACAAATAAAAAATTATGCCTAAAAATTTAAAAGCCTCAGTATTTTTTTTTTTATTTATCTTGTATACAAGATAAATAAATAAATAAACTGACCTACAAGTCACTGAGATCTGCAGGAGGAACACTGACACGAGCTGCCCTCCCAAGTGTACATTTTATCGTCATGCACCAAAAGTTACCGTTAACGTCATTTGGCAAGAATTTTTACCGTTCATGATACGTCATGAAGGTATCCCCATTACTACCCTCAATTATCTTATCTTTTCTGGAAAATAAACTGAATTGTTTTCTAATATCTAGTGGGGACACAATTTCGCCGTTTCATAATTTTGAGGTGTAAAAACATCAAAGGATGGCTGAAATGGAAGAAATATGCCAGTAAATTATATTTTTATAACAAATATGATTATTTTTTAAGCTTGGACAAAATTTCGGCACTTACCGCAAAGGACCAAAAAACGGACTAGGATTTTCGGCCAATTTCCTGAATGAAAAGTACGATTTCAAAGAAATATTTCTTAGTAATGCCAGAGACATATAATCATGACAATTGTATTATATGTCTCTGGTAATGCTTTGACTGATTGCCCTATACATTTCAGTTCTTTACATCTTTGAAATGTCTGCTATCCATCTATTATGAAATTGATTTGATAAATATTGTTTAAAGCTGCAGTTATTTGGTTTTAAATAGATGTGTAAAAACGGCAAATCATGATGTGTCCCCCTTTGACAAAACATCTGGAAATTTCATATAGCCTTTAATCTAACTTTTCAGATGATTTCTTCTTTAAGAAACACGATTTGAAGCTAACAATATCTTGCCTTTGGTGTTATGTTCATATAGAAATATCAGTATACTTCAAAAACATAAAGACCTAACCATAAACTGCAGAAAACATAAAAACTTGTGGCGAAAATGAGCACCCCACTCTATATTTTGTATAATGAATGTAACAAACAAATCAGTTTGAAAGAATAACAATTATAAAGAGTAAGGTCAGTAAGGATTGGTATATCTTACTATAAAAATCCTTGAAAAGAGGGTTTTTCAGAGGCGGATTTAGGGGGGGGGGCCCAGGGGGCCCAGGCCCCCCCTTTTTGGAAAAAAAATTGGTTGCTTATATAGGGAATCACTGAAGCGTGACTGGAGCGGGCCCCCTCTTAGGTCAGTCAGTGGGCCCCCACTTATGAAAATTTCTGGATCCGCCACTGCTTTTTAAAAACAATTTGGACCAAGGAAAAATTAATAGATTAAAATGCGGCAAAACAGATTGATTCCACATTTTACATTTTGCCTTAAATTTCCCGCTAAACTATACGAAAATAAAGTCTTCACTTTTTATTTTTTTTTATCAGATACCATCATTATTAAAAGACTAATTGCATTTTAAATAAGAAATGAATATTCGTGTTCAATTTAATCATATAATGCAAACTTTGGGATAACAAAAAAATAGATGTCGTTAATGACGCTTTGGTTAGCTTTGTTTAATAAGAATAGGTGAAAAAAAGAAAACACCTGTGGAGCGCTTTCCTCAATAAAACACAGGTATTGTACAACATGTTCTGTTACTGTAAGATTCAATCTTAATTTTAATTTACCAAAATCGCAAAGAAACCTGGCCAGCCATATACACAGGTTAGGAGGTTTGTGATAAACCTTTGTAATGGGGTTAAAAATTCGAATTTCTTGTTTAAAATTTTACATTTAACTTTTAAGGAATGACTGTAATATGAGGCAGGCATTACCTGTGAAAGGGGATGAAGCCTGTATAGATTATTTAAAATCTGTAAACCCTCTTGCTGCTGACCATTTTTCAAGGTTGCATTTCCTGTGCCATAGTCATAGAATACAACAGATCACCAACTGTCAGTCTGTGACGTTATATGTAATACACCTTATCGCTATTTGTCCGCTATTACTGGATATCACACAGGTTCCCGTAAAATTATGACGTCATAAAACAAAATATCTGACGCCACAATGGAAAAATGATTGTTGTATGCGTCAAAAGTTCAAGCGGCCGGGTCAGCCGGGATTAGCCATAAGGTGTATATAATGACGTCTTTCGATATATGACGTCATGACATACTGACCGTTACATTTGGGACCTATTGGAGGAAAACATGACACTTTAATCTTCGGTCTTTTAATTGAAAAAGATACAGCAATGAGGAGGGTGGTAAAGGGTTATTTTCATGCAACATTTTCGGCCTTTTTATTTCACGTGTTTTCATATTTTACCTTTTATTTCTCGTTTTCTTGTGTTTGCCTCGACGTGCATGCTTTGCATACCTGTCAAGTGACCCGTTTTCTGCGGGTGTGACCCGAGATTTTCACAATTCTGGGGAATCACCCGGAACACCCGCCGGGTCATTGAAATAACCCGGGAATTCTGAAAATGACCCGATTTCACCCGTATTTCTTAGCCTTGAGATTGATTTCATAAGTAATATTTCTTTGAAATATCGGCAAATTCGTAATTCTTCCATGAACAGGAAGATCATCTAGCTATTTAAACTGTCAAATTAAGTGACCCATTAAGTGCATGGCTTCACTTGACAGCTTTGGTGTCAAACACACTGTTAATTAACAACAATTACCTTAGCTTTAGGTTGTAAATAAATTGCATTATTGGTGTGTAAACAAACATATTTCAACTAGACAGTTACTTCCCCTTATTTGTAACCATTCAAAATTATTCCTTATATTTACGTTTTATGGGTGAAAAAGATTAAATCATGAAAATATGAAATTCAAATACATATTGAAAAATAACTTTTCATTATTTTTAGACCTTTATACAATTTAAAAAAAAATTGTAAAATATATTTTACATTTATACTTCCTTTAACTGTATTACTATATTTTATTATAGTCTAATTTCCTCATAAAGTATTTGTTGATATTTTTTAAGGCTACATAGCCAGTGTCTCAAAAATTTAAATATCACCTCTTAAAAGTAAATTCTAAGTATACAAATCCTTGCTAATTATAACAATAAGTAAAGAATGTATGACTGTGATACACAAATTTATAAAATTCTTTGAAAGTGCAATGAAATAATAATTAATAGGATTTGAAATGAATTAACCAAGTGAACATGCATTGATGTTTTGGTATCTTTGATATACATTATAAGAAAATGTACCATAAATACTGAAATTTAGCTCGAAAAAGTTCGTACGCGTTATGACCTGAGATTTGATGCTTCAATGCAGGTCATGACCTGCATTTTCATCGTCACAGGTTGACAGGTATGGCTTTGTGTTCCCCCTTATTTATTTTCCGTGTTTTTGTCAGTACTCTAAACTTCTCGTGCTTGTCCCGCATTTGATTAAAAAGTAAACCGGGACTAAATACAAAGTCAGTATCTAGATTGTTTTCAATTATGTGTTCTCAGGATATTAAATTGCTATCAAATAAACTCATCAAATTACTATGAATTAGATTCTCTTCAAATCAGACACAACTAGCGGACAACGTCAGCCAATCAGAAGATGTGTTACATCCCAAATTGAATTATTGCAAAATATTATCATAGTTATATTTCCTGTGAAATTATTGAAAAATTCCTTTAGTTTTTAAATCAATTTAAAAAAAGTATGAATTGCTGACTTTTTTTGAGTGATTTTTCCCGAGCATTAGTAAAGTAGGAAATTCACACAGAAAACATTTAAGCGATTAATCTCACAAAAATTCCGACAAAAAACACTGTGCTAATTTTACATGACAGGGACTGTAGTTGAATTCAGACTTTTTTAAATCTACATTTGTATATACTTATCTGCTCTATGATTACTACTTTGAGGTCTGAAAGATCATCATTCAATCATTCTGAATACATATAATAAGCTGATTGGGTCTCATTCAATAGACGTATTTACACTTGTATGCAAATTTGTCCCCTGTTACGTAAAATCACACAGATTCCTGTAAACTTTGACATCACCATTCAAAACATTTGACTTCACTATTAAAAAGTGATTGTTGCTTGACGTCAGAAATTAAGGTCATTTGGAGGGGAATTACTGTTATTCAGAGGCATAATTAGCTAAATACCACAAGTGTAAATATGTTTATGTCAGCACCATCAAAATTCTGGATTCTTGACACTTGTTTTAGTTTTAACATGTTTAAGACAGCCTTCAACAATGAGCAAAGCCCATACCGCATAGTCAGCTATAAAAGGCCTAGATATGACAATGTAAAACAATTCAAACGATAAAACTAACGGCCTTATTTATATAAAAAAATGAACGAAAAACAAATATGTAACACATAATATGTATGTTTTTAAAAATTGTGTCTATGTTAATGTACAATGTATGCGTATATACTATCTATGCAAAATTTATCCCACCTACTAGTGGAAAACAGTTGATTCGTTGAAAATCAGTTATATTATATTTGACCTAAAGGCATACTATTTACTTTGGCATTAAGTTATACGCTATAATTCTACAAGTTTCATTTTGTAATTGTGCAACATGTCAACATCTTTAGTAATGGGATTTTTATTCATTTTTAAGACACTTCATTGTATCAATCAAATCATTTTTTTCAATATTTAACACTATAATTAGGTATAGGGAAAATCTGGAATCAGAATTATTTTTTGTCATCTGCGTGACCAGATTTTTTTTGTTGTTATCTGCTCAACCAGAATATTTTTTTTTTTCATCAATTTGGGGGTCAGAATATTGATTAAGGAAAAAAGGTCGTTCCCTAACTGCTATATAAGTTGTCAGAGAAACTTGAATTTGAATCCATGTAAAGGGCATTTAAATGACATGCATGTACATAGATTTAAGAAGATGTGGTATGAGTGCCAATGAGACAACTCTCAATCCAAGTCACAATTTATAAAAGTAAACCATCATAGGTCAAGGTATGGTCTTCAACATGGAGCCTAGGCTCACACAGAACAGCAAGCTACATGTACAAAGGGCTCAAAAAATTACAAGTGTAAAAACATTCAAACAGGAAAACCAACTGCCTAATCTATATAAGAAATGAAAAACACTTATGAACCACATAAACAAATGACAACCACTGAACATCAGATTCCTGACTTAGAACAGGTGCAAACAATTGCAGCAGGATGTATAGTTTACAAGTGTGAACAAATCTTATGTGCATGTAGTTAAACCAGGTAAAATGTATATATACTGAGCCAATAAAGTTTAGCAACATAAATATAAAATTTAATTTTATTAAAAAATCATAACAACATATAATTTTGATAATAAAAAAATGGAATTATGACATGTCAGAAGCAACATGAATGTTTAACACTCATATTCATTAGGATATTTTTTTGTATGGAGCGCGGGAGGGTCAAAAAGCTGAAATGAGTATAGTGTTATTCAAAATCAATTTCTCGGCCATGCTTTAAGGGCATCAATTAAGGATTGGCAGGCACACCAGCAGCTGCCCTTAGTCAATGCACTACTCTTGTGGCCACAAAAAACTTGTCCCGTGTTGACGTAAAGCGAAGGTAGCGCTCCTCTCTTGACGATGGTTGTTTTTGTTCTACGACATATCGACCTATCCTGTGCTGTTGCAATTTGTTGATATCTGTTTTTTAGTCCCTAAACTGTTGACTTATGCACATTAAATCGAGCCAAGACGTCAGCAACACTCATGCCGGCATCAACCATTCCAAGAACCATCTGACGGTCATTTTCGGAGAGGCCTGATTGACGCCCAATGCAATTTTTTCAAACGTTTATGTGTTTTTCTTACCAATGGTGTGTTTCTGAACGCTAGTGCAAAAAAAAAATTAATTTCGTTTTAAAAGTACAGGTACAGAAGGTAAAACATCAATTACACGCGCAAAGCTGAAATGGCGCGAAATCAATCACCTGGAAAAAAGTACGACTGCTTAAAAATCCAGGTAAAACTAAGGATTATATCAATGATGTTTGATAAAAAAAAAATCCAGAAACAACCAAAAAAAAATAAAAAAAAAAAAGTGTTGCTAAACTTTTTTGGCTCAGTATAGATGTGAACAAATTTAATGTGAAACCAGTGTACATAACATTAAACTAATTGTAAACATATTTACTGTACATGGCATTTGGTGTGAACACGGCCTTATTCAATTCAATGACTAACCTCTGTAATATGTTTTCATTTTACCAGTATTATGCATACACATGTTTAGGTAACTTTTAATAAAATGTGTTCATCATAAATGCTGTATACATATACAAGGTACAGTATAACCTGTGACATCTTCTTAATTACATCATGTATGTCCAACCCTGTGTATGGTCAACAATAACAAAAATATCATATTTCAATACTCTTCATAGTAAAAAAAATCCTAAAAATCTAAATATTTATATATAAAAATTATAATTCTAGTATCTAGAATGAAAATAATAAATTTCAATGTGCTTCAAAGAAACATTTTTTATCCATCTTTGCTATTACTGTGTTTCAGTTTTATTTGGGGATACACATTTTGTATAGACTGGTTAAGTAACTATGGTTAATTCACAAAATCAAATATCCATTAAATACAATTTTCCTTCTAACCATGAACATTCATCACACTGATCTCCACAAATATCCATTAAATACAATGTTCCTTCTAACCATGAACATTCACCATACTGATCTCCACAAATATCCATTTAATACAATTTTCCTTCTATCCATGAACATTCAACACACTGATCTCCACAAATATCCATTAAATACAATGTTCCTTCTAACCATGAACATTCACCACACTGATCTCAACAAATATCCATTTAATTCAATTTTCCTTCTAACCATGAACGTTCACCATACTGATCTCCACAAATATCCATTAAATACAATTTTCCTTCTAACCATGAACATTCACCACACTGATCTCCACAAATATCCATTTAATACAATTTTCCTTCTAACCATGAACATTCACCACACTGATCTCCACAAATATCCATTAAATACAATTTTCCTTCTAACCATGAACATTCACCACACTGATCTCCACAAATATCCATTAAATACAATTTTCCTTCTATCCATGAACATTCACCACACTGATCTCCACAAATATCCATTTAATACAATTTTCCTTCTAACCATGAACATTCACCACACTGATCTCCACAAATATCCATTTAATACAATTTTCCTTCTGACCATGAACATTCATCACACTGATCTCCACAAATATCCATTAAATACAATTTTCCTTCTAACCATGAACATTCACCACACTGATCTCCACAAAAATAAATGTATTCACTATTAATAAAATCCTTAACCTACATAAATAATGTTAAGTCAATTATTATTGGTATGCAGTTATATCAGTATTTTTCTGGGTATTAGCATCTCTCATATTCTTTATCTGGTCCCATCCCCTCTGTCATGGTCTATTCACTTTAAAACTTTTGCTTATTTAAAAAAACATTAATGCTAAAATATGGGAAAAGGCCAGTATAAGTTAAGGGGAACCAGATATTTCTTTTATTATTTCTTAAAAAAATGTACTTAAATATCAATTAAAACTGCGTTCTTGATAGAGAAGCAATAAATTCAATATTGAAAGTTTGACCTATGACATTCCATACTGAAGTCAGGCCACTACTATGAGGCCACATAGGTTATTTCTAATAATTGATTTATTCGTACATGTAAAGAATGCGAGTTGGTACGATAGGTGAAAAGAAAATTGTCTTTTATTGAAGTTTTAATCATTATTTCAAAAGCAAGATACCATATACATGTATAGATTGCTTAAAAAATTGATTTCTACATATCTTTGCTGGAGGGTTTTCTGTTGTGGAGATGCATTCAATGTATAATAAAATATTTGGGTCATTTAGTTTCTCATCAAAGTGAAATATGACTTTGTAAATGGTAAAACATAGTTGTTTTATATTTCTCTCTATGCACACAGTTGTAAATGGTTAATGTCAAATTTTGTTGCCCAATGATAATTTTTTAAACAAAAATCTGTGATTGTAAGCTAGTTTTAAGAATGTTTTGTATAGTTTTTATGTGTTTTCAATGTTATGGTTTATTATTATATGTAGAATGTCTTCATGGTTGCCTGGAGTGCAGGAGGTTGTGGGTTCCATCCCTAACTGGGTAAAACCAAAGACTTGAAAATTGATATTTGCTGCTTCATCACTAAATCATTCAGGATTAAGGATTTAGAGTGAAGAATGGTCGGCTCCGAATCAGAATAATGTGTCTGTATAAAGTGACATCACTTTGTGCACACTGTTATTTGTAGTACTTTTAGAATTGTCTAGTGAAAAAAAATTATATCAAATTGACTTGTCCTGAATATTCTTTTGACTTACAGCTGGATACTAAACAACCTATCTTTATATACTTATAATTAGTCAGCCCTTAAAAAAATCAATCAGCACCATTACAGAAATAAAAAAGGATGAATATGTGTACCAGTAGATCTATTATTTAAAATTTTCAGTTAAAGTTTAATTTCAAGAGGTTGCAAAAAATGTTGAAAAATCTAGACTGAGACAATTTTTAGGCCTACAATTAGATGGCCACTAGGAGATAATAACTTTATTTTTAGTATTTCTTTAAAAGTAAATGAAAATGAAAGATTAGGGTCATATAGACTGTTTGAAGAAATTTTTGACATAATAGTAAAATATATATATCCTTTGTTCTCTTTATGGTTGTAAGTCTTGAGGAGATTTGTTTGAACTGTTGATAATGGGACTTTAAATACACAAATATTTGTTTTGTGTATTGTATTTACCTGACTATTGTCTCAGTTTAATTATAAGGTAAAAGACACCACCTCCACAGGTGTAATAGGCTTCATTTCCTGTTTGTGACAACTAAAGTTCATATGATCAATAGTCTGATACAGAAGTTAATTACTGCGGTTATTGATTATAATGCATTGTTTTATATTGAGATTTAAAAATCAAAGGATTTTATTTAAAGACTTGACTGAGACTTTAAGCTTCTAACCACAATGTGGTCAGTTAAGCAGTTGTGACTCAGGACAAAACTTGTGCTGACTTCTACAGGAACATGTTCTTAATGGTATGTGTTTTTACTTTTGCTTAAAATATATTTTAAAAAATTTATTATTTTTTAACTAAGGAATTGTAATATATGTTCAATTTTAGAAGATTTACTTTTTTTACAATTTACAGTGTTTCCTGTTTTAAACTGAAATATAAAAAGAATGCACTTTTTATTTCTTTCTAGACATGTAGATTAAAATTGTTAAATTATACTTCTTTCAAAAAATGTTTTATTATTGAAACTGATTGTAAGTTATGTTCACATGTTTATGGGGTGCAATTGACTCCAATCTTTCTTGACTACAATTGTCAGTTTCCCTATCAAAGGTCTGTGGCTTTCTCCAGACACTCCAGTTTTCAATAAAAAAAAGGCTGCAAGAAATAGCCCTAAAGTGGCGCTAGAACACCAACAATCAATCAAGGAAAGGTGATGGGATCGTTAGATATTTAAAGATTGATAGTTTAATTTTTTTAAAGTTTGATTTACAGTATTTTTGTTTCATTTCAAAACAACAGAACATTTCTTTTTAATGCTTTTCAAATTTGAACTTTGCATTTTGTCCATTTATACAAGTTTTTATTGCTGCCATTAAATGTCCTTTTGTTGAAATCATTATAAACAAAATAGAAAACAGGATATTACATTTTGATCACTGGACTAACAGTAGAATATTGACTCCATTTAAAAAAAAATAGTTATTGGGTTGAGTAATAGTTTATTGATATTTTTTGTTGCTTGTTGAGTCCCTGGGTTCTTCTGAGGTTCTATTGTGTTTAATAGTCCAACTTTCTGTCTCCTTGATTGATTCTCTTGACTTATATGTAAACTATTACAGTTCCGATAGTTTGAGAGGTAATTTGCTTTAATGTTTTTGTTATCCAGGTTAACCGTTATGTCTTTTTCCTACTGACAGTTTGGTTTTTGAAATCTGATCACTTTCACTGCAAAATTTGACAGTTACTACAAACGTTACCTGAATCAATCAAAGAGTTATGTATAATAATACGCTAAACTTTTCAATTTGTCAAACCAATGATCAGTAAACAATTTAAGTAGTAATAACAGATAAAGGAATCAAGTATTTTCTCAAAATATTCTTTATCTATCATGTCTCTACAAAGCATGAGAAAAATATATATAATGTAAAAATATGCAGATTATCTAATTCTGTAATATTTTTATCATTTTGAAATTTAGGAGCATTATGATAAAATCAACTAGATAGTGAGGTACAATTGTAAATAAAAATTCTGCATCACTGGTATGTCTTTTTAATCACACCTGAATTAATTTATAAAAGTACTTATATGCTCCTGTTGTGATATATATAACTTTATATCAACATATTGCCTTAATGTTGAACAGAAGAAATTGAATTAGTAATATTTTTTGTGTTATTTATTGATATTTTCATTGAAAATTTCTTCATCTATTCTTTAATATGCAGATATAGCTAGTGTCAACTTGTAGTTGAACACATTATAAGTCTTCATTATACATATACATGTATTGATGTATTTTAAAGAGGTATCATCAATATTACTTGGATAAGAAAAAACTGACTGACTGAGATTATGCACTGTACTTATTGTCTAAATGATACAATTGGCCTATGGAAAGGAATTATGATTGCCATAGAGAAACATACTCTAATCTTTCATTAGGATATATAAGCTGATATAGCTTTTGGGTAGAAAAAAATTGTGATTGTGTGTATTGAGTAATTGACAATATTTTAGATATGAGCCAGTTAAGCTTCTATTTTGCAATAAGATCTTGTTTACAAAAGATGTTGCTGTTACTGAAAAACGTTATTCACTATGGATGTTTGTTCTATTTGATTTTTACCAAATTGAGATTTAAAATGACCATATTAATTAAAACACCAATATGTTAATTTTCACATATTTTAACACCACAGTGACACCACAAATGTTGTTGAGGAGGGCTTTTTATGTGGGTAGTAATGCCCTTAACAGTCAGTTGTCAAAAATTATTTTCAGCTACCGTTAGCGTCAAATTAGTTAAAATTTTACCATTATTCGTTACAATATCCTTGTCGTGTTTTGTCAGAGGTCTCAAATAATTATCGTTAGCATCATTTTTGGAAAAATTCAAGTGATGCATCAAAATCCATCTATTATTTTATCACCGAAAAGAATGTGTACACTTTATCGGCAAGCACCAAAAATTACTGTTAACGTCAATTGGCAAGAATTTTTACCGTTATTCGTCATGAAAGTACCCCCATTACTACCCTCTTTTATAGCTTACTATACTGTTTATATACAATATGTGCTTTGCTCATTGACGAGTCATTGTTGAAAACCATGCAATGTCATAAAGTTGTTTACATCCTAGAGTAGTCATATTCGCTTTGTCATCCTATTATTATCAATAAAATCTTTGTTCTGTGGAGACCAACAAATTTTTCTTGTAATCACATGATAATAGTCTTTTATCATGTTTTCTCTTTTCCCAAAAAAATATGGATGTATACAGATTACAAAAGACTTTACATGTGCAAAGGATTATAAAACCAAAGCCACTTACATGTTAATCCCCTAGATAATCGGTTATTATGTTATTAGATATACTTTAATCATCTGATATGTTACATATTTCTTCGTAATTTTAAAATGATTATGACTTCTAAACTTTAGTCAACTCTGCATCTATGGAGGCTGCCATTTTTTTTCTTTATTGATTCGTGTTTTTAAGGTTCAAAGAGTTTTATAATGATTAAGAATTTGAAATAAACAAGTTACACAATTCCAGTTTATTTTTGGGTTGCATATCCAGTTTATATATTCTAAGCATTCTGTGGCCCATATCTAAATATTAGTGACAAGAAAAGAACGAGGCTAGTTTGACAGATTTTTGCAGTTTTTCATGAAATGTAATTAATAGATTAAATTTTATTTAGATTTCAAATGGCCAAAAAATATGAACTAATCATATCTTCTTCATTCAGTTACAGTAGATTTCAATGAGTATGTAGCTAAAGGTAAAATATTTTGTTAGCTTGCTTGCTAGCTGAACCGTGAAGTCATTGTTAGGTAAGGTATACAACCCTCCTTACGAAGTAGCCTAGTCCTTCAGACAGATAGATTGGTTATCTGTCGGACTAGTCTACTCTTAAAGGAGGGTAGTTTACCTAACCTAACAATGACTTCATGGTTCAGATAGCAAGCAAGCTTACCAAAGATATTACCTTTAGCTACATACTCATTGAAATCTGCTGTAATGAAATGAATAATTATTTGGTGATTGCTTAATGTTCAATGGCAAATATTTCATGCACATGCAGGGCACAAACTCAATAAGTTTTGATATGTTATTATTACATGTGAACTAAGAATAACCTAATCAATCAAGGTATTAGTTGTGGCTGTTTATGTTATATTTCTTCCATTTTCACCTGGCAAGCTTAATAATTCTCTGGTCATGTTTCCATGAATTCACTAAATGATTCAAGGTAATTTCATGAAAAATGTTATCGATTTAGACAATAAAAATTCCATTATCTTAATCACATAATTAATCAGCATTTAGAAGACTTTTATTGTCTGGTTCATCTATGTAGGATTGGAAATGAATTGGGGGCATTAAGAAAATTTTCATTTTCCTAAGTGTAGATTAATCATTCCTAATTACTAATCTAGTTAAGAGTTCCTTAATTGTATATAAAATGTGAATGTTGTACTGGATTAAAAATGGATTAAGTACAGTTTTGTTTTTTTCATTTACAGTCGAAAGGGGAAAATTTTACAACATTTTGTACTAATCATAAAATTTCAAATGTAATCAATTTAATTTTCCATTACAAAAATAGGGTCCATAAAGAGTCCTTGAAGTCTTTCATAACTGTTCGTAGCCAGGGGGATTCTAGGGGTTTGTACAACCCCTCCCCCTTTAAAACTAATAAGCACTGTAA
Organism: Mytilus edulis; assembly: GCF_963676685.1. NCBI lineage: Eukaryota > Metazoa > Mollusca > Bivalvia > Mytilida > Mytilidae > Mytilus > Mytilus edulis. The sequence goes on along the minus strand of NC_092344.1, from coordinate 115,404,216 downwards.
AAGTCAATGTTCTGTTTGAATTGTAACTGTTAAAGTTGAGTTAGCGAGTCCATGTAACCCCTCCTTGGAAATTCCTGGCTACGGGCCTATGTTGTGAAATTGCATGAGAGAAATCTATAAGCCATCTGATTGTCAATGCATCTTCAAGGTTATATATAGATGGGACGAAAGGCAAAGTTATGTTTGTAGCAAACTGGGTTGCATCAAGTTAGTATCTATGATCGTTGTAAAATGGTCAATATTTTGATGGCAATATCTAAAATTGAAATGATGTTTATTTGGCAAAAAAATAATTCTGACAGTGACAATACAATTTTTCCTTAGACTTTAAAGTTAGGCAGTTTACTTGTCTGTCTTTCAAGTTGAGACGCTATGAGGTCTTATGATATCTTGTAATTTATTTTTAGGATACTGTAGATTCCAGGAGATGTTGATACACAGCATCTTCAGGGTCTTTGAAATTATGCACATACTATCTTGTCATGCTTGTCGTTAAAATTCTGCTTTGACAATGAGTAGGAAATTGAATTCTGAGATCTTAACTTTCCTTATGTCTGTCATTTTATTTCAGGATGGCAGATTGGAGTGTTCTGAGAGGTGGTGATAGAGATTTTCTCTCTTTTTTTGGATCATCACTTAATTCAACAAGGATGGGAGATCAGACAATAATAGAAACATTCTGTACAACAGATAATATTGACCAGAGTATAGCTTATATCAACCAGGTAAATTTTGGTATTTTGTGAATACAAAAGTTTCTCAACTGGAATACAAATGTAGTTATTGATTTGGATAACAGTTAAACCTTACATTTATAATGTAATTTGGTAGAACTATACATATAAAATATATATTTATAAGGAAAATTTTGTGTTTTCAAATGTTGTGTATGACTTTCACTTCAAAAATCATGATAAACATGTAATTTTTTTGTATTTGTTCATTATCCCACTATACTTTTTGTCTCACTTGATGGAATCAAAAAGCGATACATAGGTTTGCGGCGTAAAGCAACCAACAATCAATCAATCAATGTTTCCGGCGACGGCGGCGTCAACAATGTATTAGTTTGTGATTATGTCTAGTTTATGGTGAACCACTAGTGGTAAGTCAAAGATATTTGGTATGCAGTTGTATAAGTATTGGCACATCTCATTACCATGGAGATTATTTGACCCCACCCCCTCAGTCATGGTCTATTGACTTTGAAACTTTTTCTTAGTTTTCATGAATTAGTTTGTGATTAGGTCAGTTTATGGGGAACCAGCAGTGGTAGGTCAATGATACTTGGTATGCAGTTGTATTAACATTGGCACATCTCATTACCATTGAAATTTTTTTACCCTCTCTCTCAGTTATGGTTTATTGACTTTTGCTTAGTTTACATGTATTAGTTTGTGTTTAGATTTGTTTAACCCTTTCCTCCATTGACATTTTTTTTTTGCATTCTTGATTCGAATAGGATTTTTCAATAAAATGCTAAAAATATGCTTTAAGGTATAAACAAATTGCGAAAAACAAATATTTCATCAAATAAATTCAAGTCAGATATTCTTATGAATATCCTTTTCATATTGGATACAAATTTTATTAAGTCTGAAGCAGACACTTTGTAGTCAAAGCATTTCAACTGAGGTACTACACAGGCGTCAAATGGCGTCATGGAGTAAAGGGGGTGGCGTCAAAAGGCGTCACTATGGAGGAAAGGGTTAAAGAGTACTACTTATGATAAGTCAATGGTATTTGGTATGCAGTTGTATTAGCATTGGCACATCTCATTTCATTGCAGATTTTTTAGCCATGTACCTTCATTAATAGTTCATTGACTTAGAATATTTGCTAAACTTACATGTTAAAGTGTTGCTATTTTTGTCGAGCCTTCGACTTTAGTCGAAAAAGCGAGACTAAACGATCCTACAATCTGTTGTCGTTGGCGGCGGCGTCCACAAATATTCACTCTGTGGTTAAAGTTTTTGAAATTTTAATAACTTTCTTAAACTATACTGAATTTCTACCAAACTTGGACAGAAGCTTGTTTATGATCATAAGAAAGTATCCAGAAGTAAATTTTGTAAAAACAAAATTCCATTTTTTCCGTATTTTACTTATAAATGAACTTAGTTTTTCTGCGAGGAAACATTACATTCACTCTGTGGTTAAAGTTTTTAAAATTTTAATAACTTTCATAAACTATCCTTGATTTGTACCAAACTTGGACAGAAGCTTGTTTATGATCATAAGATATTATTCAGAAGAAAAAAATTCACTTTTTCCGTATTTTACTTATAAATGGACTTAGTTTTTCTTCCAGTTAACATTACATACAGTCTGCAATTAAAGTTTATAAAACTTTTATTAGATTTATAAACTATCCTGGATTTTTTACCAAACTTGGAATCTTCTTTCAATCAAAAGACAGTATCGATAGGGAAATTTTTATTGATGTTTTCCTCATTTTTGTTGAGTCTGCAATTAACAGCAAAAGTAGGCGAGACACTGGGTTACGTGGAACCCTTACAAATTTTTTATTTCAACATTTGAATTATCGAAATTACAAAAAAGCAAGACATATCTCTGTGATAACAGTTTATTTATTTATAATTTTGACTTGGTTTACATATATTTCTTTGGTAGGAACTAACAGTTCTAGGTTTCCAGACAATAAGTTATGATATTCAAGATAGAGTACCAAGTTTGGTTAACAGATTGTATGAGGTATTACGTCAGTTCCAAAGAATAGGAAGAATAAGAGAAGAACTTGAAAATAGGTAAGAAGAATAAAGAAACTGAACTATTTGTATTGAAATAATCAATTAATTTATTACCAATCGATTAGTTCTATATAGAATTGACTAAGAAAACATATCGTGAAAAGTAAACAACTAATATCAATATCCATACTCCTTCAAATATTTTAAATATTTTTCATAGTTGATTATTCTCAAATTGATTTTGTAAGCATAAAGATGTTGTGAATTAGTGTCTTAATGAAGTGTTTCAATTTAATTGGGTGTTATTTTCAAATTATTTGACTATTTTATATTATGTACATTGTATCGATAAAGGCACAATTTGAATGCTTGTACATTCTAATTAGACAACTTTAATGTACTGTGGCCTTTTATAGCTGTATATGCTTTATGGGTTTTTCTGAATGTTGAAATCTGTATCCTGACTTAGAGTTGTAAATTTAGGTATCATTTGGTCTCTTGTGAAGAGTCGTCTCATTGGCTATCATTCCACATATTCTTATTTTTATATGTGCTTAAAGGGACTTGCGGGTATAAATCAACTTTTTTAGCTCACCTGGCCTAAAAGGCCAAGTGAACTTTTCTCATCACTTGGCGTCTGGTGTCCGTCGTCGTCCGTCGTCGTCGTTAACTTTTACAAAAATCTTCTCCTCTGAAACTACTGGGCCAAATTAAACCAAACTTGGCCACAATCATCATTGAGGTATTTAGTTTAAAAAATGTGTCCGGTGACCCGGCCAACCATCCAAGATGGCCGCCATGGCTAAAAATAGAACATAGGGGTAAAATGCAGTTTTTGGCTTATAACTCAAAAACTAAAGCATTTAGAGCAAATCTGACATGGGGTAGAATTGTTAAACAGGTGAAGATCTATCTGCCCTGAAATTTTCAGATGAATCGGATAACCTGTTGTTGGGTTGCTGCCCCTGAATTAGTAATTTTTAGGAAATTTTGCTCTTTTTGGTTATTATCTTGAATATTATTATAGATAGAGATAAACAGTAAACAGCAATAATGACTGAAATGGTCAGTTGACCCCTTTAGGAGTTATTGCCCTTTATAGTCAATTTTTAACCATTTTTCGTAAATCTTAGTAATATTTTACAAAAATCTTCTCCTCTGAAACTACTGGGCCAAATTAATCCAAACTTGGCCACAATCATCTTTTGGGTTAGTAGTTTGAAAAATGTGTCTGGTGACCCGGCCATCAAACCAAGATGGTCGCCATGGCTAAAAATAGAACATCAGGTAAAATGCAGTTTTTGGCTTATAACTCAAAACCCAAAGCATTTAGAGCAAATCTGACTGGGGTAAAATTGTTTATCAGTTCAAGATCTATCTGCCCTGAAATTTTCAGATGAATCGGACAACCCGTTACTGGGTTGCTGGCCCTGAATTAGTAATTTTAAGGAAATTTTGCCCGTTTTGGTTATTATCTTGAATATTATTATAGATAGAGATAAACTATAAACAGCAATAATGTTCAGCAAAGTAAGATTTACAAATAAGTCAACATGACTGAAATGGTCAGTTGACCCCTTTAGGAGTTATTGCCTTTTATAGTCAATTTTTAACCATTTTTCGTAAATCTTAGTAATCTTTTACAAAAATCTTCTCCTCTGAAACTACTTGGCCAAATTAATCCAAACTTGGCCACAATCATCTTTTGGGTTAGTAGTTTGAAAAATGTGTCCGGTGACCTGGCCATTCAACCAAGATGGCCGCCATGGCTAAAAATAGAACATGGGGTAAAATGCAGTTTTTGGCTTATAACTCAAAACCCAAAGCATTTAGAGCAAATCTGACATGGGGAAAAATTATTTATCAGGTCAACATTTATCTGCTCTGAAAGTTTTAGATGAATCAGACAACCCGTTGTTGGGTTGCTGACCCTGAATTGTTAGTTTTAAGGAAATTTTGCTGTTTTTGGTCATTATCTTGAATATTATTATTGATAGAGATAAACTGTAAACAACAATAATGTTCAGCAAAGTAAGATTTACAAATAAGTCAACATGACTGAAATGGTCAATTGACCCCTTTAGGAGTTATTGCCCTTTATAGTCAATTTTTAACCATTTTTCGTAAATCTTAGTAATATTTTACAAAAATCTTCTCCTCTGAAACTACTGGGCCAAATTAATCCAAACTTGGCCACAATCATCTTTTGGGTTAGTAGTTTGAAAAATGTGTCTGGTGACCCGGCCATCAAACCAAGATGGTCGCCATGGCTAAAAATAGAACATCAGGTAAAATGCAGTTTTTGGCTTATAACTCAAAACCCAAAGCATTTAGAGCAAATCTGACTGGGGTAAAATTGTTTATCAGTTCAAGATCTATCTGCCCTGAAATTTTCAGATGAATCGGACAACCCGTTACTGGGTTGCTGGCCCTGAATTAGTAATTTTAAGGAAATTTTGCCCGTTTTGGTTATTATCTTGAATATTATTATAGATAGAGATAAACTATAAACAGCAATAATGTTCAGCAAAGTAAGATTTACAAATAAGTCAACATGACTGAAATGGTCAGTTGACCCCTTTAGGAGTTATTGCCTTTTATAGTCAATTTTTAACCATTTTTCGTAAATCTTAGTAATCTTTTACAAAAATCTTCTCCTCTGAAACTACTTGGCCAAATTAATCCAAACTTGGCCACAATCATCTTTTGGGTTAGTAGTTTGAAAAATGTGTCCGGTGACCTGGCCATTCAACCAAGATAGCCGTGGCTAAAAATAGAACAAGGGGTAAAATGCAGTTTTTGGCTTATAACTCAAAACCCAAAGCATTTAGAGCAAATCTGACATGGGGAAAAATTATTTATCAGGTCAACATTTATCTGCTCTGAAAGTTTTAGATGAATCAGACAACCCGTTGTTGGGTTGCTGACCCTGAATTGTTAGTTTTAAGGAAATTTTGCTGTTTTTGGTCATTATCTTGAATATTATTATTGATAGAGATAAACTGTAAACAACAATAATGTTCAGCAAAGTAAGATTTACAAATAAGTCAACATGACCGAAATGGTCAATTGACCCCCTTAGGAGTTATTGTTCTTTATAGTCAATTTTTAACAATTTTCATAAAATTTGTAAATTTTTACTAACATTTTCCACTGAAACTAATGGGCCAAGTTCATTATAGATAGAGATAATTTTAAGCAGCAAGAATGTTCAGTAAAGTAAGATGTACAAACACATCACCATCACCAAAACACAATTTTGTCATGAATCCATCTGCTTCCTTTAATATTCACATAGACCAAGGTGAGCGACACAGGCTCTTTAGAGCCTCTAGTTTTTTTTTTTTATAAAGGATTTTGCTATTTTTTTCTATAAATAAACTTTATCCTATGCTTAATAGAAAACTAGAAAATAAAAATATGGGGTCACCGTCCATTTTAGCTCACAATCTGCTTTTGAAAGAAGCATACATTTTTGTTAAGATACTTTTTTTCTGTTGAACTGAGTAATAGGAGAAAAAAAGGTAATATCGAAATAAAAAAAGAACTAAATTACAGAAATTGCTTATATTTTACAATAGTTTAGTTTATGTACAGCTTATTTGAAAACAATAATAAAAAATATAGGTCACCGATGAGTTAAAAAAGACATTTCAATTTTGATGCAAAAAAATAACAATTTTTCACCAAAGGGAGATAATTTGGAGCTTTTTCAATGATATCAACATTTTAAAAGTCATCTGGGGCCTAAACAAAGTGATTTCTGGAAAATCAGGCATTTTCGAAAATTTGCAATCATATGCAAATTATATGCAAATTAGCAGACTCTTGATGCTGTAACTGATGCTCATCTATTAAACTTTATATTGGGATTTGGGGGTGGGGTGGTAGTTGGAATATTTTCTCATGGGTTGGAATCCACCCCCCACGGATAATGGTAATTTTCCGTCTATTTTCAGATTTTAAAACGACCCTGAGAGGGGAACATTGACAACACTGTTTTTTTGTTATTCATGTATTACCCTATAGTTACAACATTCCATTCATGCCAACTGGGAGTATGTGGAACTTGAGTGTCTTTCTGGGGAATTATTATTGTCAGGTCAGGTCGGCCTATATGTCCGTTTTTACTGATTTTTGACAAAACTGTGACCTAGATTTTACAGACTAGATTCCTATTGGCCATATTATACCTCGTTGTGTTCCTGTACCACCTATGCATGCATTTATGATAATAGTTTATACCTACAGTCACTTCCAGTTACATAGTGGCCATCAAAAGATGCCCGTCCCACCGGATTTTGGATACTTTTCATGTTTTCCGATTTTGAACTCTTTTAAAACGGCTTTCAAAGTGCCATATTTTCATGAACAGACATCTGAGAAGAGTTTATGGACCATGAATTGCTTGGTTGAAGTCCCTGCTATCATGACAGTTCACCTGGGGCAGTTAAAAAAAAAAGTATGGAGGGTCATGGGGGCCATCAAAGAATGGTTATCGCCATCACGCCTACAGGTGGGATTGGGGGCTAAAGGATTAAGTCAAATTTAAAAAATAATTCATTCATGGTGGTTTGGTGTTAGCATGTTCGTCTCAGATAAAGACAGTTCTGGAATATTCTCAGACTGGGTCAATTCAAAGACTATAAATGTGGATTTGCTTCTTCTTTACCAGAAAGAAAGAATAAGATCAAACACTAGTTTGGCTGGTTTCATAATAATAGTAAAACCTATTTAAGGTTAATGATATATTTTTATGGTCAATTACACTTTTTAAATGGAAATGATGATATAAAATGTATATTTCTTTAGGATAAGAAAATTCTTTCAATAAATGTAAGCTTAGTATTTTCAATATTCTAAATGTAAGACACTAATGTTTCTTCAGAATCCATCGTGTTACTGGGGAGTTAGACCATTACCAAGCAATGAATATGAGATATAAAACAGATAATGACAAATTAGATAAAGAGAATGGGAGAGAACAGGAGAAATATAGACAGCTGGTTACCAAGCAGAAGACATTGTCATCTAAACTTAAAGCTGAAAGAGAAGAGGTCAGTTACATATAATTGAGCAATAAATCTGATTTTTTTGTGTTAATATATTTATAAAACAAGTACATTGTACTACATTATAGATCAATAACATGGTCGTTAGAGAAGCACTCGGAATATCAAGTAAGATTTTCACAACATTTGTGGATCTCTCGGAGCACTCTTGCTTCTTCCACCAATAAATACTGACTGCCACAAAATAGCCTAATAGTGTTGAAGGTGGTGCTAAACACCAATCAATCAATCCTGGCTCATGTGATCCAGTTCAGTTAAATGACAGAAATTAAATTAAATCTACTACAAGTGCATGTTTATTAAAATGTTGTTTGTGTTATTTTTAGGTTAAAAGGTTACAAAGTATAATTAAAGACAGAGATGGACAGTTCAAACATGAATTAAAGAAGAAGGAAAGAGAAATAAACAAACTTAAGGAGAAATTACATCAACTGATATCTGATAAAACTCCTAACAGAAGAGTTGGTTAGTATTGATTTTAAGATTTCTATTATAATCACAAAATCATGATACTAAATTTCTTAAATAAGGAGATGTGGTATGATGCTAATGACACAACTATCCTGAGTAGAAATGATGTGAATGTAAGTTTGAATGTAAGTTTGAAATGCTACTTTACAGGTAGCTATGTTATGCTGCCAGATAGAAAATCTGTAGCCACATATAGGGATTTTCTCCATTTCTGCTTATATTATTTTGAGTTAATTTTGAACTTCTGGAAAATGACCTGACAGAATTCTACTTAACTTGCACTGATTTCTTTAGGACAGGAAGTTGAGCACCTGCGATTTTAATTTTTGTTTAAAATCTTATTTTAGGATTCTCATACCTGATTATAAACTTTTGACCTATGATATTCTGAGATAGAAGGCATCACCTGTCTTTTTTGAAGACTTGCACACCTTAAGGTTATGTGAACATAAAATTCTGTATTTCTCACCTTTCTTAATCTTGCAGAAGAGAAGACCTTTTTAATTATAGTAGTAAAAAAAAGATGCAATAGCAAATATATATTGAAACAGTATAGTGAAAAAGTGTAACTTTATAAACCAGGGTTTTTAGAGATAGATAATGTTATAAACTGTCACTGGACACAAATTACACCTGTTTCTTTTTTATCTTTAACACATTTAATGAGAGAATTACCATTACAGGATTGGATCTTGCTAATTCTTTACAAAACAGAGATGGTAAACGTAGCACATGGAAGAGTGCAGGAAATAATAAGTATGTGTAAACATTACAATCTTCTTATGCCTTCTAGGTGTTTTTATTAATCCAGAAAAATATTTTTTTTGCTTACTTTTTATAATTTCAAAATAGATATTTAGTCTACTCTTGTTCTATTGAAACCTATCAGAATGTGTCAAATTTTAAGTCAACAGATGTTCAACTCAATGGAAGACTATCAGTGGCGGATCCCCCCTTTATTTTTGCCGATCAATGCATTTGTATCGGGACATATGTTTTGCACCCCCCCTTTGCCCTGGGTTAGCACCCCCCCTTTCGAAAATTCCTGCATCCGCCCCTGACTATTCACTTTAAAACTTACTGATCATTCAATTAAAAATCAATTTTGTCATGAGAGATAAACCTGTTGTTTACTACAGATTGTAATAGGTTAGATACTTCTATTACACAAGCTTTATATGTGTAATCTGAAAGATTTGTATGACCAGGTTTCTCTTACATAGTAATTGTAAATGTGTACTTCTGATTGAAATTTCATATACATGTAAAGGACATCTTTTTGATATTATTACAAATTGTAATTTACAGACAGGAAGAGATGTATCAGAATGTTATACATCATCATGAAGACAAACAGAGAGAACTGATGTTAGAGAATACAGATCTACGGGATTGTTTGGTTCAAATGCAGAAAGAACTTGTCACAGTCATCAATGGAGAAGACATAGCCAACTGTAGTATTAGTCCTAATGATGTTAGTTATTTAATATTCATAGTTTGGTTCACCAGATAGAAATAAAAATACTGCTGAAATTTAAAATAAAAACATTTTCATCGATGGCATTTTTTTTTTCAATATACTATTTTGAATACATCAAAATAATGGCAAAATAAAGATGGATCTGTGTACTTGTTTTTGATACAATTGAAAAATATGATTTGTTTTGGCTTGAAAAACATATTTGGTGTTATTTCACATAAAAATGAATTGAAAAGTTAATCTGTATGAAAAATATAGAAAAAATGCCAATAATTTAAAGGTAATATGATATTTAGAAATATAGAAATTCCTGAGCATACTTTTTTATGGATAGGCCAACAGGGATCTAGAATGGTTACATAGTATTAAGTAATATTAAAATTTGTAGTAGTGAGTGAGGAATATTTAGCTATGTATATGTTAGTGGCAATAAGAAGAATTAGGCATTAGGCATATAAAAATACTAGGCAATAAGCTAACACCTAGGTATGAAGTTCTTGCCCAGATTGTTTCTACATATTTGAATAGTTTAGCCATTTGAATCAAAAGTTCAGTGGAAACAGTCAAAGTTTGACATCATATAAATTTCAATATAAATGTTAGATGTGGGGTATACATCTATGATACAAAATTCAATGAATCCAAATCATGCCTGACATTAAATTCTTCAACTACATGTGCAGTGATTTCTTTGGTTTCACTGTATAAAATGTGCACTCTGCTGAATGTAATCATCAACACTGTAATTAAAAATATTAATATTTTTCAGAATAATTTAGATGAGACTCTGAGTGATGATGATGATAGTAGTTCTATTTATTCTGTCAAGAAGCCACCTGCTCTTAATGATATCTCAGATGGTAAGCTTCTATCTAGTTATTCAATCTCATGGATAATTTTATAGCAATTCAAAATAAACAGTTCCTCTTTAGCATGGAAATGACTATAATATAACTATACAAACTGATAAACTAATTTTGTCACAACATCTTTAAAGTGGAGTTAAAGTCTTATAGGTTTGTAAGTATATTTTATTTTATCACCTTGCACTTTCACATTTTGACTGAACAATTTGTTCAATATTCTGACCAGTTGAACAGTTTGGTTTAATAAAACAAATTGCAACTTGGTCAAAATTTTGAATGAGTTGCAATTGGTGGAGAGCAACACTAACAGTCAAGTCACTGTAACATAATACTGTGTGTGTTCTTTGAATAACAATTGGTCTGGTTTTCACTGGGGGAGTTCTAGACCATGGACCATGAGTGCAGTAGATCAGAGGTTCATTATCTGGCTTGTTCAAACTAAATCAGGAATTTCTTCTTCTCATGTAAGCTTGCAGCTATTAGAAGTAATAACAGTAAATACTTTCCACATTTAGACAACCTGTCCTGGAACAGTTGATAGCAACACAATTTTAATTAAAATTTAATAAGCAACTATTAAATTTGTTTAGTTCGTATATGACCATGACTTTACTCTTAAAAAAAATGTACCCTTTTATTTTCGAAGACTTGAATGCGTTTTGTAACATGGACAATCCGACTTGATAGTTAAGGGCAAAGCAGGGTATATTTATTTTTTGTAAGCATGTTATCATTTCAAATTTTTATTTTACAGTAATATCTCTCAATGGGCATTTAGCAGGCATGACTCAATCATTATATTAAATGAATTAAATTCAATTTACTTGCATGTAGTATTAACAAAAAGGATTCTAATAATCTTATTTCTATATTCCAGGATACTTCCAGATGCCGTATGGTTTTATGAAAGACAATCTACAAAAGTCATTCAGGGAAACTTGCAAAAAGATTAAACACAACATGAAGCCTAAAAGACGTTTGCCAAGTAGGTCTTAAAACAGATGAAATTTACTAAAATTTTATGCTACATGTATATAAAAGTACTCTTGTGTATATTGGTTTGTAGTAAAAGGAGATGTAATAATGATATAAAAAATAAGAAGTTCTGTTGGTAATAATGTTCTTGCATAAAACACTAGAGCAGAATTTTATGAAAATAACTCTTAATCTGTCTGTCTTGTCCGTCTGTCTGTCTTGGCGTTCAACAAATATTTCTGTCACATTTTTCTAAGACACTATTAAAAAGAATTACTTCATATATGGCCAGCAGCTTAATAGTGATATGTGGCACATCTAAGAGCTGTCAGGCACCAATTTCCTGTTTGCTGATACTTTGAGGTATGCTAAGCATCACATTGGGTGTAATTTTGCTATTTGTTAGTTTTTACATTAATTATATTTTTGTTTTTTAGGTCCTAATAAAGGTACAGTGAATATTACCCCTCAGCCAAGTGATTCCAAGTTTAAAGGAGAGTATGACAAATTACAGAAACAGATCAGTAAATACAAGGATATCATCAAACAACAGGAAGAACTCATTCAGGTTATTATTACTCATCTTATAAACTCAAGTCATTTTGGAATTTTAATTGTCCCCTGCGCGTCATGTTGTGGAGGACATAGAAATACTGTCTGTCTGTCTGTCTGTCAGTCCATCCATCCGTGCTCCTTTCCTTTTGTTCTTGTTAGTACTCTAATTTGTACAATTAAAGAGATATGCCCCTTGGAAATATTAACTATTATGTAAAATTGCATTGTTAGTGCTCTCATATGTTCAATTTATGCCAGATTTGTATAAAATTGATATCAAAGGTTCATACAAGTAAATGGTAAAACAGCACAATTTTCCTTAACCATATTTTTAAAAAGTTTACAGAAGTTTTTCAAATATTAGAACTTTTGAATCTCTATTAAAGTATATTCTGAAAAAACATTTTTTTGTAAACCGTTACAAATTTTTACTGAAAAAAAAGAACAAAAAAATAGTAATTTTAGTTTACAATTGAAAGTACAAATACTTCACTGTAAATACATTTTTTAATTTCAGCAATCTATAACTTCTCAGTCCAGGTCAATGGAGAATTCCTTCCTGCATGAATCACATCTCCTACAAGAGAAAGAAACATTGTCAGAACAGAAAAGATGTTTTTTCCAAGAAAAAGCTAATTTTGAAAAGGAGAGGAAACACTTCACAGAGGCAGCCATTAGACTGGGTAGAGAGGTACATATTGTGAACAAAAGTTCTGAAATTTCTTTCATGCGATTTTCAGTCACTATTCTAGGACTTAAATTCCAGTATCTTTATTTTGAACAATGAAATTTAAACTGAACTTCATAACAAAACTGAACCTCAATCCAAAGTTTTGCTGGATGACAGTTTGTACTTGTTTTGTAAAAGGCTTTCAGAATAATATGTGGAATGATACAGTATCAAACTTCAATGATTTTATTTTTAATGACTTAAAACAGAAATATCCTTAGGAATTGATCATGCTACTTACATTTTTGAGAAAGCAAAAGTTTTCTAGCTGATTATAAATTAGAATTTAATTTGTCTTAGCGCATTCACAACTCCCCATTCCAGATCTTTCCATTTTATGGGCCTTCTTGCCTTATAGACAGTTATTGATAACTTTATATGGCACTTCAATTAAGGTTACATTTTTTAATTAACCAAGTATTTATAGTGACATACTGGTACATCATACAAAAAAAATCCCGCTTCTCATTTTAAAGCATAAGTGTCAACAATTTACTGGTACGAATTGTACGATGCAGGAAGAAATATTGTCCTAATATTTTTATTGATTTCATTGTTTTTCAGAGACAAAGCTTTGAAGTGGAAAAGGCAAATGTATTAAAGAATGATTTTTTACAAATTTCTCCATTCACAAAATCTAGCTCAGCCACACCACAAAAAGGTAAGTAGAAATATCATTTTAGACAGGAATAAAAAAATTGATTAGTTGGACATTTTGAATACAGTGTAACCTACCTAATCCAACACTTGACAATTCCAACACCCTCCTTTAACCAAAATATTTTCATGGTCCCAAAACATGCCTATCCTTGAAGAAACAATCTGAGTATTCCAACACCCTGCTTAATCTGACATTTTTTTCTGATCCCCTAGTGTGTCAGATTACTCAGGTTGCACTGTACTAATCATGATATGTAAAAATTTTAAATTTTAATGTTTAAGGGCCCTGATATAATCATTAATTATGAGAGGATGAGAGTTTAAGTTTACCTTTTTCAATACTTTAATTTTCATTGTTAGCTTACTTAAGCAAAAAAATGCATTAGAGAAATTTGTTCACTACTGTTTAGAAGGATGAGTTAATGTAAAACTAAACATCATTTTATTTAGCTTCTATCCAGTGAAGTTCGGTCTCACTTAAGTTTATCTATCTTTAAAGGAATTCAAAATATACTAGAATTTACTGACTTTTTAAATCAACAAAGTTTGACTTGTCAGAGATGCAACAGGAATTTAACCAGGAGCAACAAAATAATCAGACTTATTTAAGTTTTTAGAAACACAATGAGGTTCATCTGTGTTTGTGCCTACTCTTTATCTCTCATTTATTTATAAATGAATATTCAATCTGTAATAAAATGTTGATAATCTTTTGTATATATTAAAGGTGAAGGAACTCGTTTGTTGCCATCTACTCCTGTCTTCTCACCTGCTCCATCTGGTAAACCAAAGACACCATCCACTGTAGAATTGTATAAAATATTAGGATTGACACCAAAAGACTTATCCAGGTTTGTACAAGTGTCCATAGAATTGTATAAGATATTAGGTTTGACACCAAAAGACTGATCCAGGTTTGTATAAGTGTCCATAGAATTGTATAAGATATTAGGTTTGACACCAAAAGACTGATCCAGGTTTGTACAAGTGTCAATAGAATTGTATAAGATATTAGGTTTGACACCAAAAGACTTATCCAGGTTTGTACAAGTGTCCATAGAATTGTATAAGATAGTAGGATTGACACCCGAAGACTTATCCAGGTTTGTACAAGTGTCAATACTTAAATCAATGTTGATATCCTGAGACCAGTCACTGACTGGAGTAAGTCTTGAAAATCTCATGTACAAAAAAAGAAATTTTTGTGATAACTTGACCTCAGACTTTTCCATGTAAATCATTAAAGTGTATTTGATCCATTTAGTATGAAATTGCTGGTAAAAAACAGACTGATATTGTGGTTATCAAATAGCATTATAGAAAAATTAACTAACAGTGGGCTCTATGTACTATATTTTGTGCCAATTATCTTGGTTTGCTATCCAATTAACATTTACTGTTTTAATCTTTGCTACGTCTATTATAAAACAACATTATCACAGTATATAATGTCTTTTGTTTCATCTTTAAAATTCATTAGACAAAATATATAAATTTTGTGGGGTAAACATCAAGAAAACAGACAAAACACAGGTCTATTTTAAGAGGTGTCATTAACAGTGTCCACACCATATGGCAATCTTTAAGTTACTATGTAGAAAATTTGTTAATGGATCAAACAACAGACAAACAATGATAACTATATTTAAAAAAATAAGTCCCTGGCAACCACTGACATTTATATATATTAAGATGGTATAATATAATAATTATAAAACTTCTTTGATAATACTATTTTTTTGGTCTAAATTAAAATTATTTATATATTTATATTTAGGCGAGAGAAGAGTACTCCATCAGACATACAAGATGACAGAGTATCAACATCAGAATCAGTACTGACACAGTCGTGTAACTCAGCTCCATGTGATCTTAGGTCTCTGTCAGACATTCATATCGCACCACGAAGAACTTTGTTCCGAAGCTCAAGTACTGGGGACGATTTAGATGTATGAGTTGTTCTCCTTCATGAAAGGGTACTTACAAAAGCATGAAATGAAATACATAGATCTCATAAATGAATTTATATCTGCCTCAGTGTGAATTGTATATTTTTATAATGTATGTATGTTCTGTTGTTCAAGTGAGAGTCAATAGCGCTATTTTCTAATGTTATTTGTTGGTTATGTTTTGTTGAGAAATTGGATTTAGAGTATTTTGTGCTAATATTAGCTTTTGCTATGATATAACTGTATGTAAATGCTATATTGACAAAACTATTTAGAATGGGGACAATGACTTAAGTTTCTCTTGTTTAGTACTGTACTCAGAGGTCCTAGTTATTTATATTGTTTAAAGAAATTTTGAAAGCAAGATCTTATAAATTTTGAAGAAATCTGAATTGAAATACTCATCTGTCTTAAATATTTCTCCTTAATATTAAATGTAAGTGTGGATATTATTATGATTTATTTGACTTAATATACATGTGAATGGATAACCATTAATTTTGAATGAATGTGTGTTTAAAAAGATTGGTCCTTTTTTTTGAAAAATAATTGAAAACTAAGTAAGGAGCATCTAGCAACTTAATATAAAAGCTTTAAACATTTGTTGCTTGGAACTGTTAATGTCATATGAACAGACCTAGTCCTTTAAATTTTAAATTTGATTTGACTTTTATATTCAAGTTCTTTTTAGGGAAGTTTGTTTTGAATGTAAGGACATTTAAACAGATATTATAAATGATATATAAACCATATATAAATGTATACAGCTTTAAATGTTTATGGTGCAATTAACAGTTTTATATACTGTATCAAGTGTACAAAGTCATCCGTCCTTTCATAAAAATTTCTACTCGATCAGGAATACCGTTTTTTTGGAAACACAATTTCTTTTTTTTTACCATCTTATTTCAAACATGCGATAACAAATATGAATAGATATATTTTTAAATTCTTACATAACATAAGTACATTTTATGCACTGTGGTCAGAACATCATATATATGTAAGTCATGTGATTATCATGTCATTCCATTAGTCATGTGATCATCATGTCATTCCATCAGTCGTGATCATCGTGTCTTTCCATCAGTCATGTGATTAGAACATCATTCCGTCAGTCATGTGATCATCATGTCATTCCATCAGTCATGTGATCATCACATCATTCCATCAGTCATGTGATCATTTCACCATTCATTCAGTCATGTGATCATCAAGTCATTTCATCAGGCATGTTATCAAAACATCATTCAATCAGTCATGTAATCAGAACATCATTCCATCAGTCATGTGATCAAAACATCATTACATGAGTCATGTGATCATCATGTCATTTTATCAGGCATGTGATCAAAACATTACATCAGTCATGTGATCAGAACATCATTCCATCAGTCATGTGATCAGAACATCATTACTGTATTTACATCAGTCATGTGATCAGTACATCATTACTGTATTTACATCAGTCATGTGATCATCATGTCAATCCATCAGTCATGTGATCAGAACATCATGCCATCAGTCATGTAATCAGAACATCATTACATCAGTCGTGTGATTATAATGTCAGTGTCATTCCAAGGTCATGTGATCATGTCATTCCATTAGTCATGTGATCATCATGTCATTCCAAGGTCATGTGATTATTATGTCATACTGTAGGTCATGTTATCTTAATACCATTCCATCAGTCAAGTGATCATCATATCATTCTTTCCAACACCCACCATTTCCTCAGTCATGTTATTATCATGTCATTCTGTGACGGTTATTCTGTCAGTCATTAGATCATCATATCATTTCATCAGTCATGTGATTATATTGTTATGTGATCATTACTTCATTCCATCAGAAATGTGATTATTTTTACATTCCATAACCAATGTATTCATAACAATGTTTCAACATTGATACATATATATTTCTGTAATTTATGAAAAAAATCATAATTCCATGATAATATACATCTGTCATTATTGCTGAAAAACATTCCATAAGCTAGAAAAAAACTTTGATAGAAAATTACTTTGGAAAATTTTTGTTTCTATGCATGTTTCCGCTCTTACCTGGCATTGCCTAATTCTGACATGTTTTCTATTTATTCCTCCTAAATTGCACTTTTTTTTTTTTTTTTTTAATCTTTGAACTGATTGGACAAAATGTTTGAAGACTTTAACCAGTTGACAATGTTTCATTTAACTTTTTATCTACATTGATGAGACAAATTTAATAACTACTGGACTCTATCTTTATTTGATGTAAATTCAAATTTCCAATGTACATTTATTAATAGTACTTCGTAATGGGAATAGCCGATTTATCAATTTATTTTCTTGATTTGAATGATTAATTTCATTAAAGCCATATTATATTTCCAATAGTTTTGATGGTTTCAACATTGGTATAAAGCTGCTATTATCACCCCTATTTTAAACAAGATTGGCTACTTTACCTCTCTTTGATATCTACGAGTATTTCCTCAATATCTCAAATATAATAGTAGTGGTAATCACTAGAGAGCAGTTATTATTAGGGAGTGTCCAATAACAAAGTTGTTAACAGGTATTTCTCTAATTTTTGTGCTATTTTCACATTTCCTGACCGGTGTGAGAAAAATATTTCTCCTCACTAGTGAAAAATCTGTTCTCGGCAAATAATAGGTCGAAATTTGATTATGACGTCTAAATGTTTTGTTTTCCTCTGAATTTTTCTATTGTGACGTCATGAAAAAAGGCGACCATGCCTGATGACGTCGCATATAAAGAACACAAATTTCTGAAAATCTTTGAAAAAGAAGGATAAAAATCATCAGAGAAACAGATTCCTACACTATAACTCGTGTATTACGATATTTCTCCACTCTCGACAGTTAAATTTTAGTTATTTAAAGAGCTCGGCAAGCCTCGCGCTTTAAATAATAAAATTTAACTGTCTCGAGTGGAGAAATATCGTAATACACTTGTTGCAGTGTAGGAATCTATATGTTTATGATCTGACTTTATTACTGTAAGAAATTTCTATAATGGGATGTTGTATAATTTACATAATATATAAACAAGGGTACTTACATGGTCACTGTATTCAGCATAATGTATACAATATATTGCTCAATGCACATTAATGTATAAAGATATTTTTATGTTTCTTTTCTTTTGATAGATTTATAATTTGCTGTATAATTGTTTTCTTGTATGTATAAATTGTTTAACATATAAATACATATCATTATTTTATTGACATACCTACACCTAGAGTCACACAAAGCATGCCACTTCTATGGTGATCATAGGAAATGTGTATTTAAAAAAAATCAAATGACAAATAAGTGGACAAAAATCTTACAAGATTTTTATCGCAAAGTCATAAACATGCATAATTTTCTTGTCTGTTATATGTATTAAATGGCAAACTTGAATGCAAGAAATGTGTTTTTGCTGATGAATTGATAAATGCTCTAGATGATGTGTATCAGAAAATAATAAGATTGTGGAAAGGTGGTTTTAAGGGCATACGATACAGTTTTGATCCCATATTTACATTTTGATAAAAAAAATTCCATATAGACTATATAGGTCGTATTTTTTCTTTCGAAAGAAAGACATAACTGTTTTGTTTTAAAAGATAAACACAAATTGTTTTTTGCTAAATAATTTGTAATTTCTGTATTTTATAAGTATCCTAAAAAATTATACATTTTTTATTTCGAAATGCTCATATTTATCAAATGTTCATGAATGTAGAAAAAAACATAATTTTTTGCTGTATATTTATCAAATTTTTAAAAAATGCACTATTTACGTTTTCATGAAAATTGGCACACATAATCTTCTTACGTAACCAAACCAAATGGCATTTTAAAATAGAAGGGTCCATAAACTTGTTTTCAAGTTAGATAAGTTTGAATGATAAAAATCAGTTGAAAACTGAATCTTTTCCCAATAGTTTGACGTCGCGAAAATAACAAATTACGTTAGCAACATCATTACCTCCCCTGTAACTGTATCATATACCCTTAAGTTATTTATCAGAGTTCAGAAGGAAAATATTTACTTTGTAGATCAAGGTTGCATCTCAATTTACCTTTCTGAAGTGTATTAATATGTGCTTTCTGCATTTATATCCTATATTTATAGATTATTGTTGATCATCTCAATGAGATTGATTTTCTCGCTTGAGCCGATATGGATCGAGTTGAGATGACCAATGATAATCTGTTTATCGCTATTTTACCTATGACAACGTTGTCAATTTTATTAGCAACGCCACATGCCTCCTTAGTTTCTAAAGATAATTATCCATCTCAAGCGAGTAGCATGATATGAAAAATTATCACAAAAAAAGATCAAAGGAAAAATGCACAAAATAGCAATAAAAGGATATATCTCAGAATATCAAACCAGATGGGTTTTGGTACGTTAAATCCATGCAGATTTTTTTTGTTTCAATTATAGAGATGAGCAGAATGATGACTAGATACATACTTAATTTTTAGTAAGCTTAATATAACTATTGAGAAAAAATAACCAAATATTTAGGTAAATATCATTTATTGTCAGCAAAATGATTAATACTTGAATTTATGGTCTGCTCTGTAATTCTAGTATCTGGGTTTCAAGATGTGAGCATGCATTAACAGGGACGTCACAATGTGTCAGAAGATATCAAGCTTGCTCTTGTCCATCCTTAATCTGCCTAAAGGAGAGAAAAAAGACCACTAATAGAACAATAAACAGATTATCAGGATTGGTACACAAGTATCTTTAAATATAAAAAATGTGAAGGTTTACTGCTAACTTGCTTAAAAGGATCACTGAGGATATTTTACAATATTATTAATTCGTATATATTAATTAATTTGAATCGTTCAGCGATAGACACATGTTAAACTATATTTTCGAAGGTAGATAAAAAAAAACGGTGGAAAGCAAAAGGCATATTGCCCAGCAAGAAGCATATTGCCCGGTTATTTTTAGAATATCTAAAAACCGACATACTTTGTGACGTCATGTAATTAATTTCACTGATGATGATGATATAAAAAGTTTTGAATAAAAAATAAATATGATCGATTATTTGAAGAAAAAAAATCTTCAAATACATAAAATGTAAAAAAAAAAAGAAAGAAAAAAAAGTAAATGAAATAACAACTTATATGTTGTTATAAATGTCTAGGAGACAATACGATATCTATAAAATTCCAACAAAATCAAATGACAATTTTGATACAAATATGGTAGGAAATTAATAATATAACAATTATAGCCTATTTATGAGGTCAATACAGGATATATCGACCCAAAGAAGTATATCGACCTCAGACTTTGTCCTCAGTCAATTTACTTCTTTCAGGTCAATATATCCTTGTATCGACCTCATACAAAGGCTATAACTGTATATTATCAATGTGTAGAAAACACAATAATCTATACATATTTTATTTGCAAATTATTCTAAATGGATTTTTTTTTGTGTAAATGCAAGTCCTACTGTTTAGAATGAAAATTATAAAGTATGGTCTTAAAATGCAAACATGATTAGGTAGTATTGAGGCTACTGAATATAGTTGGTGGGGGGGGGGGAGCACTTTTTACCTGGTTTAGACATTTTATTTAAGAGTGTTATCTTTCTATAAATTACAATGCATTTATAGCTTATAATTATGCCACTTGCTGTCATATTTGTAGTGCTTGTGCCTTGCCAAATCACCAAATATAGTGGTACTTCTCTATTATAACAAAATAACTGCCATGCCATCCATCATACAGATTTTTATTTTTGTTATATATTTTCTTTGTAATTTCACTATGTTTACAGGTTAATAAAGTTTATTTATTTCATTTTAAAGTTTTGTTTATTGATGACTGAACTATACCTTTTGTTTTATTTTACCTGCATCCATTCAGTAGGAGTTGAAGTGCATGACATTTTTACTTCATTACTGTCCTTTAAGTATTATCTAATGATTTTAACTGTAAATGTCCTTGCATACTATTCAATGCTTATGCATGCCCATAGATTAATTCATTATGTGTGTAGATGCAGTCATATTTGTAAAAACCATCTAAAAACAGGTTCTTTTATTGCTGTTACTTCCATTTCTTTGCCTTTGGAAAGAAAAGGCAGAAAATTAATTCTCTGACCTTCTTTCCAGTAACAGTATTCACACTGCCTATCTTTCATTGTTTTGTTTTCCCCTACTGAGTAAAGTGGACAGTAAATATTTGTTGTTTTGTCTGTTTGTATAGCTCTCCACACTTTAATTCCAAAATTTTCATTAACTAGAACATTGATTTCAATTAAACCATAAAAGAATCATATGTATCAGATGCCATTGTGTACCTTTTTTAAAACATTTTATTTTTATCTAATAGGAAATCATGAAAATGACCATACCTTTTAAAGGGTTAGCCATTTTAAAACTGTAGATTATGCCAACTATATACATGTTTATGTGCAGCTCCAATTTTTTTTTACCAAATGATTTTGGAGTTTACCATATCTTTAATAAACAGCTGCGCCATGGGTGCATGATATGCCCGACGTCTTGTGTGGAAGTTTTATGCAATAATCATAAATAGTTTCTGAGAAAGTTTTAAGCAATAACCATTTATTGTTTTTGAGACATGGCGGGACATGTGAAACCCTACCCTGTTTTTTTTTTACAAATATCACTTAAATAAAATTTTGAATCAAACCAAAAAGTATACAGATCTTTAGATTAATATAACAAAGAAGTGTGTACAGTTTCAAGCAATAATCATAAATTGTTTTTGAGATACGGCGCGACATGTAAAAAAAAAACCTCCCCTTTTTTACAAAATACTCAATAACTCAAAAATAAAATTTTGAGTCATCACCAAAAAGTATACAGATCTCTAGACTAATATAACAAAGAAGTGTGTAAAGTTTTAAGCAATAATCATAAATTGTTTTTGAGATACGGCACGACATGTAAAAACCCCCTCCCCCTTTTTTTACAAAATAGTCAATAACTTAATACGGTGCGACATGTGAAAAAAAAACACACCCCTGTTTTAGTTACAAAGTGCTGTAACTCAAAAAGTTTAAATCTTATTTTCACTAAAAAGTATACAGATCATTTGACCATCATAAAAAACAACTATATTAAGTTTCATGAAATTTAGATAAGTCGTTCTCAAGTTACAGTGCGACATGTTTAAGAAGGACAGACAGACGGACAGACGAAACGGACAGACTGATGGACAGACGAAACGGACAGACGAAACGGAACGACTGATGGACAGACGGACGGACACCGGACATTTGTATACAATAATACGTCCCGTCAAATTTTTGACGGGCGTATAAAAACTATTCTTGAATTTGAATTTGTTTCTAGCTTTTATGTCATTTGGTCAATGGTGGAAAGTTGTCTCATTGGCAATCATATCACATCTTATTTTGATATACTGTGGATTGATTTATACTACGATATTTGATTTCGTGTTTTTGACTTATTTTGCATACAAGCCAATGGAAACTTTGTACTACTTTGAACACTTAAATTTGAGGTTCAGGTATACCCATGAATAAATAGGAATCCACAGTAGTTGTTTTCAAAATTATCTAAATTGAATTTTGTGTAGTGATTTTTTTTCCTTCCTATTTTAAGAAACCCATTAAGGAATTGTGAAGAAAAAAATACATACATACAATAATCTTTGTTTATTATTACAGGCACTAAGAAATAACAAATACATTAACAAAGATATAACAATACTGTTGATGAGCAAAAGGTCAATACTGATTGGTTAAATACTGCAATATAATCTCATCTGCATATTTAAATTGGCAAGTATTATGTTTCTTCAAATTATCATAAATATACTGTGTTTACATCCTTAAAATACCATTTTCTGCCGAAATTTCAAGTAATGATATAGATCAAAGGTTTGATGACATCCATGTTATCCTGTCCCTCGACATTTTATAGGAATAAGCAAATTTTTACAGCATTTTCCTTTTGTTACACATCCCCTTCCAACACATGCCAATAAACCGTTGATCTGCCCTTGTTCATATAAGATCTTATTTGACATTTTCAGAAGTTACAATGAAAACAGATAATAATTACTTCTGAAATATGTAAAGATAAGGAAAATGTACTTTGTGATTGCTACATATCTATAGGATTTCCACTAACAGGGTCTATAAACTTGGCTTGGAAATGCAAACATAGCACATTGTTCATGTATTAATAAATAATCTGCACAAACATGTCCTTTATACATTGTGGCAGTAATGATTTTGAGCAAACATCTATAAAATGTTTGACTTCTAGCATAATTATCACTATTTAAAATTTTAGAAAAAATACAAGTCTCTGTTATACAGCCGAAAATTAATCAAATAGGAAAAATTAAATTTTAGTGACAATTCGTTGCAATATAAAATTAGAAAAATGTAAACATGAGCTGGTATCCATTATACAACCTGCCAATGATTATTTTCTATTCCTGGTCGGTTATTTACGTGGTAAGTTGTTAGACCTACAATTATAAAATGTAGAACATTGCAATAAAATATATGAAGTTATATTTAAATTATGATATATAAATATACTATAAATAAATGGAGTTCTTAAAGAGCTTCATAAAACAAATGGAGATGTTGAATAAAATGTTGTTACCCGAGATCTCTCTGATTTTCTGACTTTTTGATTTCGTTAAGTTATAAATTATAAAGTAGGATCTATAATAAGTATTTAAAAAAAAAAGAGTGTAATTTGTCTTTGTAGGTAAAACGCTCTGGCTGCTAAATTTTCTCACTGCATTGAGAACCCATTGGTGACCTCGTAATTAGTTCTAACTGAATTTTGCACATATGTTAGTAATTGCTATAATTATATTTTTTACATCTTTTTATCACCTTATGATATTTTTCAGAGGCAGATCCAGGCATTTTCAAAAGTTGGGGTTTCCAACCAAGGATAAAAGGAGGTGTTCCAACCATATGTCCCAATTCAAACTCATTGATCGGGCCAAAAAAACAAGATTACCTTGTTTCCATACTGTACAAGAGGTTATGGTTTATCTTTTATTATTTGTAATTGACCCTATGTTTTCGTACACTAAACTATACACTTAAGGTAACATTTTCGATGTGTAGTCATGAATTGCCATAAACTATTTCTTCACTTATAAGTTAAAAAAGAACAGATGATGTTTTATATGCAAAAAAATATTTTATCCATTTCTAGATATTAATTATGATGACAAATATTGGTCTGTGCATGAACACAAGGCAAATTTGAAGAAAAAATCTGTGATAATGCAGAGAAGTTAAAATGATTTTTTTGGAAGGATGCAGTGCAGAGGAATTGTGATTTAACTCTCTGTGTCCAAAAATGTTGAGAGGACTCACACAGGCAGAGTGCTCACACAACTTTTAACAATGGCTTATTGTGTAAACACTGACAAGATATACCTTAGTTAACAGTTAAGTCTATCTGGAACACCTGCTGGTTGTACTAAAAACAAGATTTGCACAACATTTATCTACCTTGATTAGATAACATTTTACAAGTGGTTTATAAAATGTAGTTTTTGTCCAGCCTGGAACATTTATGTCACGAAAGTGTGACATAGCAATTCTAGATTCCTTAGTTGACGACATCAACATAATTTTAGGTTCAATCTGTGTGAAATTTGGTCAGAATCTTGGTTATGACCAAAATACTGTATGCAGAGCAAAACTTATAAAAAAAACATTCATTTTATTTTTGTTTTTGAGCAATTTTTCATGTCCAGTGGCAACAACTTCCACAAATCACTCAAAGTTAATCTGTAACTTCTTATGACATGGCTACAATCACAATATCTGCTCACTATGCATTACAGAAAGAAGTTAGCATGCACTCAACAATATCAGGTGCAGAATGCAACTACAAGTCATCTTTGACTTTGGCTTAAGTGTACTAGCTGTAGAATACATCAGTAGGTGCAGTACATACCTTCAATTCTTCCTGGTGTATATGATTGTCTGCTCTTGACTCTAATAGCTCTAGCATCAGGTTGTATCAAATGACCACCAGGAGTTTCATCTATTTTAACATTATCTTCCCATCTAATATGACCTGCAGATAAGAAAAAAACCATATTAATTATTTTAGTATTGAAAAGTGTAACTCTTTCTTAGACTAATTTTTTAAATCAAATCTCAAAGATATACCAGAAAAATGAATACTTCTGAGTTTGGGTCCTTTTGAAGCTTTTTAAATGCCTTAAAATTATCGATAATATAGCTTTTCCTGTTAAATTACATTTTGATTTTATTTAAATAAAAGGCAGGGTGTAAATATATTTTTCCAAATTAAAGTTTGTGTAATTTATTATTTGCGATTAGTATGCTCTGTTATTCCCTTGAATTAGTAAATGAGCATAACATTATATTTGATAATATTTTTGTATACCAATACTCATAGTACTAACGAAGTTACGGTTTCTTCCACTTTGAAACAAATATGTGCCTTTTGCCCTGTTTAAGAGGGGGAAAAGGAACTAGTTTGCTTATGAAAAGAATTTGCCGTAGGACATACTGTACGTAATGTCTATATTCGAAACATGTCAGCAGCATCATTTTTGACAGATATAGTGTAATTTTTTGGTGCATTAGAGCTTGGCAAACATTGAGATAATTCCAAATATTTCGGGCTAGAGTGTGGTGGTCATTTTCGCCATAACTTTCCATGTTTTCTTCAGTTTATGTTTAGGTCTTTTTGTTTTTGAAGTATACAGATATTTCTATATGAAGATAACTTCAAATGCAAAATATTCTTAGCTTGAAAACGTATTTGTTTTGAGTAAAATCATCTGAAAAGTTGGATTAAAGGGTGTATGAAATTTCCTATTTTTTTGTCAACGGGGGACACATATTCGCCGTTTTTACATATCTATTTAAAACCAAATAACTGCAGCTTTAAACAATATTTATCAAATAAATTTCATTATAGACGAATAGCAGACATTTGAAAGGTGTAAAAAAATGAAATTTAGGGCAATCAGTCAAAGAATTACTAAGGAATGCTTCTTTGAATTTTTTTTTTTTCATTCAGGAAATTGGCTGAAAATCGTTGTCCATTTTTCGGTCCTTTGCCGTAAGTGCCGAAATTTAGTCTCATTTTCAAAAATAATCATATTTGTTATAAAAATATAATTTAACGGTATATTTCTTCCATTTCAACCATCCTTTGAAGTTTTTACACCTCAAAATCATAAAACGGCGAAATCAGTGTGTCCACGGCGAATATGAGCGCCCCACTCTATACAAGTTTCAATCATGTTTACAGAGAGAAAGCTTCGATTTTAAAAGCATCCAGAACGTTTTTACATTTAACCGTTTTTTAAACATTAATTGGATCTGAAGTAGAAAACCATCGTTAACATTAGTTTTGTGGTGACTGCACTGAGGATGACATCCAACGGAAAAGAACGCTGGAAATAGACAAACTAATACTCAGTCAATCTAATAACATACCATCTACAAAGACAATTCTATTGCCTCCAGCTTGAAGTACTTCTTTCACGTGTCTCCAGCTACCCCCTGCTCTACCTTGCCGCAATCTGTCAATAAAGCACTTACAGTATTACATACAGTGATCTATAGTTGTCAACTTTTATATCATTTGGTCTCTAGTGGAGATTTTTTACATTGGCAATAATAGTTACTCTTTGGCACATTCCCCATTTCCATTCTCAATTTTACTTCATCGTATTTTTATGTGTTGAAAAAATAGCCTCCTACAAATTCACAGACATTTAAATCTTTGTCATTTGTTCACAGACCCTGTTGGATAGTTGTCTCGCTGGCGTCTCCTTATTTTCAAATAAACATCCACTGAAGTTGACACACTTTTGTCTCAGTTGTTGATATCTTTTATTTCCAAGTATACACAATTATTGAGCACTTTAACCAGTTTTCTGTCATGGTTGTTAAGATACTGATCTATTGTGATTCCATTAATAAAATTGAGGATGGAAATGGGGAATGTGTCAAAGAGACAACAACCCGACCATAGAACAGACAACAGCAGAAGGTCACCAAGTTTGTAATACAGTTAAAAGGTATGAAGCCTTATAGTTGCTGAGAACAAATGACACGAACAAGACCAATATATTTTCCCTACCTTATTGTTTACTATTGTACTTAATGCACCAGTTTGTTTGTACATGAATCCTCTCCGGTGGCGTTTCTAGTTTAGGAATATTGTATATTTCAAATCTTCACAGATCGTGTTTTCATGTGTTTACGCAATAAGAAGACGTTTTTTTCTTCTGAATTTTGAATAAAATTTAAAGCCCGTATTTATCAATTCATAAATAATAACTTTAGGAATACTACAAATGGAATAATGAATTAAACAATCTAAATAGTATAATTATACCTTGGAGGTCCGAATGCTGGGTAACTGGTGGATGGCCATTGATTGCTGACAGTTCTAAATGCTTTGTGGTAATCATCATAACCGGCATTGTGTGAGTATCTGAGATGTGGTGGCACATCTTCGTCTATCTAATAATTAATGGGAATTAAATTAGTATAATATATGCCACTCATAGTTGTTTCCAGAGTGGTGCTACAGGAAAAAAATAATTCAACTGTTAGAATATGTAGCGTTTCTTATTCGAAACATAAATGCAATTTAAAACTTGCTTTTTTTAATCTGAAAGTCTAGGCGACATAAGTTTACTTTGATGTAAAATGTAAGTATACGCTTATCTGCTTGTAAGATGTTGTCCAAAATTCCGCACTGTTTAAAATTGTATGTTATATTAATCAGTGTTGTTTCTTTGAATTTCAATTTTTACATATTTAAAAGACAAGTTTTTTATTTTTTTTATTTTGAAAAATACAATTTTGACTATACTTAACCAACAAAAGACAACTATATCCTTACTCATCATAAATTTAAACCCAACAATGTGCTTATGCCAAAGTGCTTATACTTACCGAAGCCATAGCAGCACCAGGGAGTGGAGCACTACCGAACGCTACCATGTCATTGTTAGAGTTGATTGGTCGAGAATCTCTCATCACATTTGGTAAAGACATCTGCATGGCATTAGGAAGTCCTCTGTTTTGCTTCTGGGTTTTTGACATCCACTGGGACATCTGTGAATAGCTTGTTCTGAAATTGGAAGCTTACTATTATATTTTTACATGAGGGCATATGACATGAGTTAGTAAACGCAGAGATAGACATCTAAAACACAAGAAGAATAATGTCACTACACTGCCACAGAAAAGATGAAGAAACAAATGTATCATAAAACCAACACTACACAGTAAACAAGAGACCAATCAACATCAAATTTTCAAAAACATAAACAAAAAGACCTCGCACTCAACGAGGGCTCCGAAAAGGCTTGTAGTTCCTGTGCCATTTGTAGAAAGTAAAATATCAAA
The DNA here is from genome assembly GCF_963676685.1 of Mytilus edulis. Lineage (NCBI taxonomy): Eukaryota > Metazoa > Mollusca > Bivalvia > Mytilida > Mytilidae > Mytilus > Mytilus edulis. The sequence goes on along the minus strand of NC_092344.1, from coordinate 115,375,319 downwards.
AATACTGAACTCCGAGGAAAATTCAAAACGCTGATGTATCATGCAAAAGGATGAGCGATATTTTTGCTGAAAAAAAAACATCAACAAGATGACCATGCATAGCTTATGTTTCAATTGTTTGTGTACTCCTGAAAAAAATCATCAAAAACACCCTATATACAGAGATCTATAGAAATAGAAATACTTCGTAAATTTACCGAGAGAATTACGGTTAAAGAATAACAGTCGAATGACAATTCAATAATTTTCTAACCCCTGCTGAGACATCGTACTCACCGGAACCTCGTATCTTGTCTTTTTGGACGGTAGGTATATTTTCTGTAATCCAATGACATGCTGACGGCTGGTGTAGACTCTCAAAATCAATTCCTTATTTACTTTTAAATCATTGCAATGTCAATACACTTAATTCATTCAGAAATGGGTATATATTTTTTTTTAACTCATATTGATTGACGCATTCAAATGTTGTTAAGGGTGAATCTACAAGTACATATACTTTCTATGATTTAAAAGTTATGTTTTAAATCACCTACCAACGGAATAGACTCTACCCGAATTAAATTTAAATTTAAAACGATTATTTATTTCGGTATGCAATGTTATAAGGTAACGGTACCGAGTTAAATTGTCTGTATAATACGGATTAATGAACTACTACAATAGATCAAATATTTATATCCCCATATCTTAAACTGTAACAAACAGTATACCACACGTTACATTTAAAGTACACACGTTCATTAATCTGTCATTTATACAAACAATTCATTACCCGTATTTGAGACTAATATATAACACATTTAAGTGTTATATATTAGTAGTCTCAACCCGTATGATATATAGAGTGTAACAGTGAACGAAAATAAAGAACAAAATGTTCAGCTGATCGATACATGGGGGTTAACTTGTTTGATTATTCAATGCATGTGAAAATAAATTATTGGTTACAATATTAAGAAAAGTCCAAATCTATTGTTATATCCATCTAAGACTATACTATATATAACCAAGGAATTGAATAAACATATCCGTCGATCTGTATGCTAATACTTTCTTCTTTTTTTCACAAACAGGGGAAATGGGCGTGTTTAGATATAATATCGTTCAACTCAAGTTAAATTCAAATTCAAATATTTTATTGGACAAAGCACATATGATACAATGCGTATTCCAAGATACAAACACATTAAACATGACAATTTATGCAAATACAACATAAAGAAACATTTCAAGTACTAATTATATATATAATATCACAGTATTACTCAGTATTATACTTATGGTAGACCAACTGACATTAGATTTTTATTACGAAGTTCAAAAGCTTGACTTAAATAATTACATATTTGTCTGGTGTCAACCAGATTTACTGGGTTAAGTAAATAAATCGTTGATTTAATATCATCATCATTATTAAGGTTATTGAAAATATCAAACTTCTCTCGAAGGTCTTTATATAGAGGACAATATAAAAGAAAATGAACTTCATCTTCCACTTTATCTTTACAAAGTTTGCAGTATCTTTCACTTGCTAAAATTGCTATATCTCCCAGTTTCAATTGCAAGTGAATGTGCACTTATTCTAATTTTTGTAAGCAGTGATCTATCATATTTCTTAATATCAAACTTTAAGTAAGCTTTTAAGTCAAAAGATGAGCACATTTTACTATAAAATCTTAGTTTACCTGTGTTATTAGATTTGATATGCTGAAGTTGACCCAAAATCTTGCATTTATAAAAGTTTTTTAGTGAGTCCTCAAACACATTATGTGATATTTGAAGTGAATCAAAGTTGATTAACTTTTTTAGTTTATGTAATGATTGTACCCAGCAAAAGCTCTTTTGTGTATACAATTTTTTATCTTCAATGAATGCAGATTTTAATAAATCAAATTTTGGGTTGTTTCCAACTTCAATGTCAGTTAATCTAGCATAGTATTTAAACATTAGTTTATATGATATAAAACACACTGGATATAGCTCAAGTTCTGTACGTAAAGCTAAATTGGAAGCCTTACCATGAACACCAAGAATATTTTTCATAATCATATTCTGAACCTTTTCAAATGGCAGTTTATCAGCAGTGTCAAGATTTATATTAAAATCTGAGATCCAAATTTCAGATCCATAAGTCATAATTGGTGAAATTAATGAGTTGAAAAGTCTTACCCATTTTTCCACTGCAATACAATTAGAATATGGTAATTTTGATTTCAAGGCGAAATATGCCTTACGTGCTTTATCAGCAAGATTTTCAGCTGCTATATTAAGTTTACCTCTATTGTTGAAGACTATACCTAAGTATTTATATTCTTTAGCAGATTCTAATGGTTGGGGACCAAAATAAAAATAATGTTTATCTAATAAAGATCTATTTTTACTATTTGATAAAATCATAGTTTGGGTTTTCTTGGTGTTCACATTTAGGCCCCAATCAATACAAAAAGATTGTAAGGCATCCACACAGTGCTGCAAGCCATTAGGTGTTTCTGAAATTAAGATTAAATCATCTGCATAAAGAAGATGACTAAAGTTATTCTGATTTAAATTAACTGGATCAGACAAAACGGGGTTGAAATAGGAATCGATGTCATCAACAAAAATATTAAAAAGGGTGGGGCTAAGACTGTCCCCCTGTTTCACCCCTAAATTAGCATGGAATGATTCACTAATAAATCCATCTGTTTTACAACAATATAATGTATTACTATACATATGTTTTAACAAGTCATAAAATTTCCCACCTATTCCCTTTTTGAGCAATTTATGTAGTAATGCCTTTCTTACAACACTGTCGAATGCCTTTTTAAAGTCCACAAAACAAATGTAAAGATTTTTCTTACACTTATTTAAATATTTATTAATTAAAGTTTTCATTATGAATATATGGTCACTTGTTCTATATCCTTCACGAAAACCACCCTGCTTGGCACTCAACAAGTCTTTAGACTCTATGAACACAGTTAATCTGTTTTGCAGTAATGAAGTAAATAATTTACCTAAACAGCTAGAGACACATATACCTCTATAGTTATTGCAATCATTTGGATCACCTGATTTAAAAATTGAAGAAATATATGACAGATTCCATGATTTTGGAAATTTTCCACATTGTAGTATTTTATTAAAAAGTTTTACTATAACTAGTACCATGGATGAGGCACTACATTTAATAAACTCATTCAATATCAAATCAGGGCCACCAGACTTACCAGATTTAACTTCATTACAAGTAAATGGGTAATCCAGAGAGCAATGATTGTCCTTTGATGTTTCAAGATCATCATGAAAATTAAGTTCTGAATCAGAGTTTAATAAGGATTTGTAATGTTCTACCCATTCCTGCTTTGATAATGGACTGGGCGCCTGTTGGTGGTTATTTTTTAGATTGTTAATAGATTTCCAAAAGGACTTAGAGTCTTTGTGTTCTAGGCTATTCAATTTACTAATAAATGTCCTATAAAATTCTGCTTTTAAGCTCTTTTTTTGTTTATTATAATGTTTTACACAATTAGAATATGTTTGGCGCAGGTTAGCATTATTTTTATCCTTTTGGAGTCTTTTACCAAGAGACCTTACTTCTTTCCTCAGCAAAAGACAATCATTGGACATCCATGCTTTTTTTGGTTTAGCTCTTTTTCTCTTATTAGATGGACGAGAACTTTTCTTTTTTAATACTAAAGTTTTTGATGCTGCATTTACATAAATTTTATTAACTGATGAGACAAGAAAATCAATATCATCACAGTTTTCATCATCAATATTGTTCATTAGATCTAATATATCATTTACAGACTCTTTATGTAATAAAGCATCATGATAATTGTCTGACATGGAATGTTCCCATTGAAATTTACCAACATCAGAAAGAGACTCAAGAGTTGTCTCTCTTTGAGTACATGATTTAAAGCATACAGATAATAAACAGTGGTCAGACAATTCCACTGGAGATCTAACAATAAAATGCTGTACACAATAGAATAAATTAGGTGTTGCTAACATATAATCAACTGTGCTTTGGCCATTAGAATTATAAAAAGTAAAAAATCCTAAGGAATCGCCTAGAAATCTCCCATTAAGAAGTCTCAACTGCAAATCTTTACAAAGGGACATAAGAAGAGTCCCATGTATGTTTTTTTCTCTATCCATTTGACGTCTTACTAAGGGAATATCAGGGGAGTAATTAATAGGGACAGGACAATCAATGAAATTTTCATTTCCATCATCATTTTGAATGTAGTCCTGCAGTCCTCCTGTTCGGGCATTAAAGTCACCACAGATTAGAATTTCTCCCTGATGTTTAAACTGCATGATTTCATTTTGAAGCTGTGTAAATATCAATTCTGAATCATCTTTATTCATATATGGTTTTATATAACAAAAACACAAATAAACTGTATAAGGTAGTCCAAGTATTTGCTTATCCAGCTTTAACCAAAGTGAAATTGTTAAATGTTGTTCTTAAGTTAAAAATAAACTTGTGTATAATTTAGAGCTAAATAGCTCTTTTAACATTTTATTTACCACAAAGGAGACCAGGTTCGTTCTCAAAAGACCTTCAACAAAGCTGCTTATAATATCGGATCGTTATCAAAGACTGGGATTATAATCTGAGACTACCGTGCAATAGTAGTCGCACGAATAATACATGGTCTATTGCTCACAGATTAAGAGAAAATAGAAATTTATCAGCTTTACTGCGGTCATTTCTGAAGTTCATTAAGAACAACATTTAACAAAAGTGAATAATAATTGCATATTACGACTACCGTTATCCTAACTTATAGTGCTGTCAAACAAATGCGATATAGCTTTTTCGTATACAGTTTTTAATTCAAGATGTATGCCTTTTACATACAGTCGTCTTCAAAGACTCTAGCAGGTACAATTTTGCGCAAAACAAGGACTCGGGTCAATTTTTTATAGACTTTGAAAAGTTCCTTTTACATTTCTTTAATATGAAAATTATAAGTCTGTTCGAAAATATCAAGTTTGCAAAGTTTACTTCCACTCTTTTCCGTAGGAAAGTTTAAAATGAAAATCTACAAAAATTGATTATTAATATTAAATGAATAGATAACGAACATTGCTATACATAGTGAAGATGTTATGGAGCTCCATCCAATCCAATCAGTCGTTTATGATATGAAAACATATGGAACGCCAAAACTGTCTTGTTATGACAATTTTTCATTATATGAGGTGCATTTACCTCTATATGATGTGCACTTGTCAGTATATGATGTGCAAACACCTTTATATGACGTGCAAATATACCTATATGATGTGCATTCATACTTATATGATGTGCAAATGTTCTTATATGATGTGCAAACATACTTATATGATGTGCAAACATTCTTATATGATGTACAAATATCCTTATATTATGTGCACATATACTTATATTATGTGCAAATGTACTTGTATGATGTGCAAGTATATTTATATGATGTCCAAAGGTATCCGGTCGTTCCGGCCCCAAACCGATCCGGCCCCAAGTCAATCCGGCCCAAAGTCGATCCGGCCCAAGTCGATCCGGCCCACGTCGATCCGGCCCCAAGTCGATCCGGCCCCATAATAAAATATGAATAAACTATATTCACTATATGGAGGAATTTGTCACAAATTTGAACAGTATAAACGGAATTTGCAAAAAGTGTCGATGATGGACGACAACAGATAAGTGAAGTATTGGAGTACCAGTTAAAGAACAATTTTAAATCGATTCGATACGAAACTGAGTGTTATTGTGTCTGTTTGCATATAAATAAACTCATCATATATACCAGGACTGTATAGCAGCTCCAACATGTTTTAAAATGTGAAGATATTTTCCATGTTGACTTTGAATGTCATGGCGATTTTTATTTTATTTACTTCTCACACAGAGTAGCTAAATAGATATTTACAGTCCAATGGAACCGTTAAAATTTAACTCATCATAATGTCTTGTTTAACCAAATCATTAGTCTATAATTGGTTTGTTTATTCAACAATTGTCTGATGATTGTGAACTAAGGTAATGCCAATCGTAATCACTTAATTCAATCAAATCCTGATTAACTAAAGTTAAAGAAAACTTATGTGCATATACTTTTTTCTGAGGAAAATTCTTTAATTTGTCCACATTTAGAAGAAGTTTACTTATTTTTAATTGCTTGCTGCCAGGAAGCAATTCGTCGACATATTTTCCGTATGCATAGTGACCTAAGCGTGACCCGGCCTCCTCGTAAAAATCCGGTGATAGCAATACGCATGAATCTGTCATTAAAATAAACAATTACCTGATTGTATATGTTAAACACGTGCTAAGTACCCATGCTTTTTGTTGATTATTTACTATAAGGTGACAATCGGTAAACTTCGGCTTGAAAACACGGCATTTAATGAGTAGCCATATTTGTTAAATCATAACAGACAGATAGAAAAAAAAATGACGATTATACGATATATTTGCGTAAAAAATGATAAAATCGTGCACAGAGGACTTAGTTTATGATATATACATGCATTGGTTCAAGAATTGGATGAACATTATTTTTCACCAGTCACTCGTTTCTTATTACTTTAAAGAAATTAAAAGAAAAACAAAGTTTGACAGCACTTTTCTGCGATTTATTCATCTTGTTTACATAAACTATTTATGATCTTAAAGGAAAGACCACGTATACTGCTTTGGAATTGATTGGACGATGTTCACATATCCTCATCCTCACCCTACATTCAGACACAACATATGCAATTATATATATATATATTTATTTTTTAATTATTTTTTTTTCTCAAAATGATGTGGATGCTTGAGCATCTGAGCATACATGCAAGCTACGCCACTGATTTGTTATATACGTTTTAATATAATTATACAATAATCTTGAAAACTTGTAATAAAAATATAACCTAATTGTTTTATACCAGAGACTCTGTTTATACTCATCTAAAGAAAATATTTTTCAAAGGCCTTTTTTATTTTTTTTTAACGTACACCTTTTACATTATAATAAAAATCATAAACATTTATGAATTACAATTAATATATATCTTTATTTTTATTCCTTTTAAATATATTTTTTATTGGGGCCGGATCGACTTTACATATGGGCCGGATCGACGTGGGGCCGGATCGACGTGGGACAGATCGACTTGGGCCGGATCGACGTGGGGCCGGATCGACCCGAAAGCTGTCCAAACATCTTTATATGATGTGCAACTACACTTATATGATGTGCAAATATACTGATATGATGTGCAAATGTACTTATATGATGTGCAAATGTACTTATATGATGTACAAATATCCTTATATGATGTGCATTTTCCCTTATATTATGTGCAAACATCTTTATATGTTGTGGTTGTGTCATTATATTATGTGCTTGTAATCTTATATCATGTGGTTCGGTTAACTTCATTATATGATGTCGAAACGTCATTATTAGAATGATTACTGTCTACGTCATAACTAATTCCGATCTGCTTCTGCAGAATTGATATAAACCCGGATCAAATCTTATTTTATCTAAAAAGAGGAAAACCTTGACATGTTTGTTCCTCGATTTAAGATGAAAAAAATCTTGGAATTATTCAAGAAACATAGCTATAATCATTTTCTTGAAAATTATATGCAAGTCAACTAATTTGTTTTCCTCTAACAAAACTATATCAAATATTGTCATTTATTACCCTTTGTATATTTCAATGATTGAATTGTGTATATACTAGTAATATATATTGTAAATTAATGTATGAATGTATGAATGTTAACTGTATGCATGTATTTTGTTTGAGGGCCTCAATGAAAATTAGACTATTTCTAATTGAGTTACCCTCTTTAAATAAAGAATTTATTATTATTATTATTATTATTACACCAAATATTGATGGAAAATTGTCAAATTATGAATTTTAATCGATGGGTCTACAATAATGAATATACGGGATCTACAATAATGAGCATGCAGTTAACTTATTACGTTTTAAATCTTTTAAGCGAAAGTGCATTTTTAAGACAAAGTGAGACAGTGCATTTTAACAAAAATTAACGTTTCAAACATTTCGGCGGAAGATTAAGATCAATTAATGCAGGAACTAGTTGAAGAATTTCTCGGCAGCGGCGGAAATATGACAAAACAAATTGTGTGGCTCTTTTTATAGCTTGCTGTTCGGTTTGAGTAAACGCTCCTTGTTGAAGGCCGTAATTTAACATATAATTGTTTACTTTTTACACATCATGGCTTAGATGTAGAGTTGTCTCATTGGCACTCATATCATATCTTCCTATTTCTATTCATTGCAAAAGACACCAATGAACTCAAAGTCAATTTTAAAAATATTTTATAACGATAGCTACAAAATTATCCTCTCTTGCATATATAATTATACCGGTATGGATGATTGGTTGATTAATTTGTTGATTGATTGCTTTTTAACGCCACTTTCAACATTATCATGTGGCATTTCGTGGCAGTGAGTATACATTGATGGAGGAAGCTGAAGTCCCCGGAAAGAACCACCGACTTTCGGTAGGAAAACTAATTATTCTATTCAATGGAGATTAGAGTCGAGCTCACAACCTACATGTAAGTGTTGACAGGGTAGATACTTGGACCACTCGGCCACCGAGCCCCCCCCTCCCCCCCCCAAAAAAAAAGGAATTAAAGGAGATATGGGATGACCTTCAACTCGGTGCATGACATTTGCTTGCATCTTTTTATTATGTTTTCATGCATTTATTGAACACTTACATGATTATGAATGTGTGCTTGACGTCCAGCGGAAAATTGATATATATATATATATATATATATATATATATAGTTGTCTCTTTGACACATTCCCCATTTCCATTCTCAATTTCATATATATATAAAAGACTATGTGGTATAATTGCCAATGAGACAACTCTCCACAAGACACCAAATGACACAGAAATTAACAACTATAGGGCACCGTACGGCCTTTAACAATGAGCAAAGCGCATACCGCATAATCAGCTATAAAAGGCCCCGAAATGACAAATGTAAAAGAATTCAAAAGAGAAAACTAACGGCATTATTTATGTACAAAAAATGAACGAAGAACAAATACTGGTATGTAACACATCAACAGACGACAACCACTGAATTACAGGCTCCTGACTTGGGACAGGTGCATATTCGTATGGGAACATATTAATGTGAAATGAATATTAACCTGTTTTGTAATAGACCGACACCCTGAGTCGGATTTTTAACATGCTACTTCGTAGAAATCCATTTTACCTTACGGTGTTACCCGGACAGATTATTCTGATTCCGAGCCGAACAAGTCTTCGATTGTACTCCTTAATTTAGCAGGGAAGCAGCAAATACCAATTTTAAATTCTTTGATTTTGAACCGGCCAGAATTCGAACCTACGACCAGCAACACTAGAGGCTAACATGCTACCATGAAAGCACCGCCACTAGACAGTTACCCGTAATATAAAAGGAAAGCCGTTCAGATATACAACTCCGTGAACAGGGCTAACATACTGACCATTGATTTTTTTTGGGGGGTGATTGCGGGGGAAAAAGGGGGGGGACATGTTTTTCTGTAAATGTTTGATTCCAAGTTTCTTGAAAGATATTTTATCTTTTTCAGGAGGGAATCAAAATAATTGTTTCCATTGAAAATGAGAAAAAAAATAAAAAAATAATGAAATTAAAAAAATTAACCATATTATTTAAAAAAAAAAGAGTTTTTTCATTAAAGTCGAAAAATATGTTTGTCCTGGAACAAGGAAGTACACGTCCTCCTGTCCACACTTCATGTTTACATCACGATGACCGCGAGGGCATTCCGATGTATTGTCGCAACAGAGATTTGACTTTTGTGTTTTTTGTGTTAACGAATGCGGAAGAATATCTCAAGAACGTTTATGCGGGAAAAATGAATGCCTACATAAATCCAAACTATTAGAAAATCCGAATTATTACAGATGAGTTTTCACCATGCACTTGCACTGCACTATAATTAGAATAGTAGAATAGAATGCTTAGCATTTGAATCAAAATTATGTATACATGTAACTGTTATATACAAGTAATAATTCAATATATAACAACAAACCAGAGTATACTGATTTGTATCACTACAATATAATTGTGATTACAGTGAGGTTGAATTCCCTGTCATTTATTCATCATCCAAGCACGAACTTGTCTCAGAAAAAATATATTTCTGTAAGTTAACCTCACTTTCAGGTATTGAGATGTGATTTTCTTTTAGACAAGTGCGTGTGACCATCCGCGAGAACTTGCGGTCATCCGATCTTCAGTACTTCAGTCCTTTGATACTGTTTGTTCTAGTAAATATTACATCAGCCAATGAAATTCAGCCTTCACATTTTTGAAGGTGTATATAAATCCGACAAAACCAAGAATCCCAATGGTCTTTAAACAGAAAATAGAATGGAGCGTTTTCAGATCCGCATAAGCATAGCTTGGACACACAATATCTGTACTTTAATTAGATTTGTGTCTGAATGAACATAAAAACACTGTATTTATTTTTTGTTTACTGAGGCCTGGTGGTCTCTGAAAGATAGAGAGTTGTGTTTTCAATTTTTCTAAGTGAAGATTGACGGCGGTGACTTTTAATATTTGGCGTTTATCTTTAAAACTTCAATAGATTAAAATAATAATAGTGCAATGTGTCTGAATATATTCTATGGTAAGTTTTATGGTCCCATTTTGAGCAATTTTGGCCCTTATGAGTTTTGTTGTTTTATTGCCTATTATCTTGATACTTATTTATAGAGAAACCTTTTCTTAGCAAAATAGTTTTCTCGTTTGAATTGTTTTACATTGTCATCATGGGGCCTTTTATACTGACTATGCGGTATGGGCTTTGCTCATTGTTGAAGGCCTTACGGTTACCTATAGTTGTTAATTTCTGTGTCATTTTGGTCTCTTGTGGAGAGTTGTCTCATTGGCAATCATACCACATTTTCTTTTCTTTTTTTATATTGTAAGAACAGATTTAAAAATAAGTATATTATAATTATTGTCATTTTCATCATTGGTGGTGGGGACGGGGTAGGAAAGATGGAAATTCCTCTATTTTTTTCCAAGGAATTACCGTGAAATAGGGGGAAAAACACAATCATTCCAAAGACATAAACTTTACACCCCCCCTAAAAAAACCACCAGAGAACAATTACATACACCTTTCTCAATACATTTGTTCGTAATAAAAAAAACAAAAAAATATATTAAATTCCTTTTGCAGTATATAAGTTTAAAATAGCACGTCAATAGTGGATCTAGAACTTCTCTGTGGACAGAGTACGATGAGGGTCAAACTCTAAACAGTTAGGGCAAGTATGGACATAACCATTCCAGCTTTATACAGGTCTGAATTTGAATTAATTTATCATTCAATATCTGACACATCATAGGTTTGTGACACATAATAAATGTGGTCTAAGATTTCCAAAAGTTGAAATTTGGCAATTACCTATTATATTGTCCAATATCCGAAATCTAAATATATTGCTAGATTCAGCATATCAAAGAACCTTAAGAATTGCTTGTTTTAAGTGCCGTTTTGGCCCCTTATTTCTAAAAAGTTTTTGTCTGGCAACAAAGTATTTACGGACACCGAACACATCGCAAAAACATTATACTGCGTCAAATCTATAAATATAAACAATTAAATACCACCATTTTATTTTTAAAAAAATCAAAATTAAAGGCTCCCTTAATTTCTTCGTATCCCCTCTTTATGGGGATAGCAAATGACCGGTCCATCATATTAGTCATTACCCTATCAATGTCCGGTTTTTGTCCATTTTTGTGTCTTTCTTCAGAAAAGTGATATATAAAGACAAACTTCCACAGCTAAAATGATCAGCAAAGCAAACTTTACAAAACACTGAACATACTGGAAATTCATGTTTTTACTTCTTTAAAAGACAAAAGCCGCTAACGCAAGATATAAAGATATTGTCAAATATAAGCCTAGTACAATGAGCATAGAGCATGGCATAAAAGAATCATTTCTTTAATTTAATAACTTTAACTGTATGCCGATTATTGCAGACCTCGTATGTTCATTATTGTAGACCCATTGATTAAAACTAAACTTTTCCTAAGTCAGGAATCTGATGTACAGTAGTTGTCGTTTGTTTATGTAATATATACGTGTTTCTCGTTTCTCGTTTTGTTTATATAGATTAGACCGTTGGTTTTCCCGTTTGAATGGTTTTACACATGTAATTTTGGGGCCCTTTATAGCTTGTTGTTCGGTGTGAGCCAAGGCTCCGTGTTGAAGGCCGTACTTTAACCTATAATGGTTTACTTTTTAAATTGTTATTTGGATGGAGAGTTGTCTCATTGGCACTCACACCACATCTTCCTATATCTATTTGCAATTCACAATTTGAAAAATTTCCAATAATATCTGGTGTGATCTTTTTCATCTTAAATCTCGAAACAAACATGTTAAGGTTTTTTTCTTTTTACATCTCAATCATTTTCCAGACGACAGCTACATATTTGATCCGGGTTTATATTAATTCTGCAGAAGCAGATCGGAATCAGTTATGACGTAGACAGTAATCATTCTTATCGTAATCATGTTCATTGACCATAACGACGATGAAAGCACATCATATAATGACGTTTCGACATCATATAATGAAGTTAATCGAACCACATGATATAAGATTACAAGCACATAATATAATGACACAACCACATCATATAAAGATGTTTGCACATAATATAAAGGAAAATGCACATCATATAAGGATGTTTGCACATCATATAAGTATATTTGCACATCATACAAATACATTTGCACATAATATAAGTATATGTGCACATAATATAAGAATGTTTGTACATCATATAAGAATGTTTGCACATCATATAAGTATGTTTGCACATCATGTAAGAACATTTGCACATCATATGAGTATTTATGCACATCATATAAGTGTATTTGCACATCATATAGAGATGTTTGGACATCATATATAGATACTTGCACATAATATAAGCATATTTGCACGTCATATAAAGGTGTTTGCACATCATATAAAGGTGTTTGCACATCATACAATGACAAGTGCACATCATGTAAAGGTAAATGCACATCATATAATGACAAGTGCACATCATATAAAGGTAAATGCACATCATATAATGAAAATGGTCATAACAAGACAGTTTTGGCGTTCCATAAAAACACATAACATTCATTATATGGAATTAAAGTTTATGCTTTCCTACCCATTTTTTATAGGCGGAAAAAATACTATAGTAGTTACTTTTTATATTTTTCTGCGTCAACGTCTATCCTTTTTGTTTATACTTTATTGTCTACGTCCAATTTCTTAATATGCCCAGTGGTACTTTCTTGATTTAACTTTATTTTCTGCATCCAATTTCCCTGTATGCCCATTGGTGCTTTCTTGATTTAACTTTATTTTCTGCGTCCAAATGCCCAGTATGCTCTGTAGTACTTTTTTGTTTTAACTTTATTTTTCTGCGTCTAAATGTCCAGTATGCCCAGTATTACCTTTTACTTTATTTTCTGCGACCAAAATGCACAGTATGCCAAGTGATACTTTCTTGTTTTAACCGTTATTTTCTGAGTCCAATGCCACTATTCTCAGTGGTACTTTTTTTGTTTGTACTTTATTTTCTACGTCCAAATGACCAGTGTTCGCAGCGGTACGTTCTTGTTTTAAAATAGCATTATTTTCTGCTTCCAATGTGCAGTATGCCCAGTGATATTTTCTTGTTTGTACTTTGAGTTTCCTTTCTACGTTCAATGTCCACAGTGTTATTTTTTTTTTAACTTTATTTTCTGCGTCAAAATAAATCATGTACCCATCTTATCTTTACTTATTTTTTCTGCGTCAAGGTCGCTGTGGTTCTCTTTACCGATCTTTTGAGCCAACTAAAACTTGTTTTTACTGTTTGTTCTTATTTTGTGCTATTACACCACGCACTGTCCAAGGTTATAGGAGGGTTTAATGTTTACAAACATGATTAATCCTGCCACATTATGTATGTGCCTATCCTAGGTCAGGAGCCTCTAGTACAGTGGTTGTCTTTGGTTCATGTCTGTCAAAATTGTTCTTCAAAAAAAAATCTATTTCAGGTCTTTAGTTTTCTCGTTAATTATTGAACGGTGATTTTTACTTGCTTAGTACAACAACGGCCTTATTATATATATTTCCTGTCGTCACCTTTTTTCTGCTTCAAAGTTTCTGTGGTACCTTTGTGTCCACTTATTTTCTATGACATACTGACATAAAATCCGATTTATCAATTTCAGTATCCTTGTAATCGGCAATATTTTTATGAAGTGTTCTACGTCATTGTCTATTGTTTATCAAATTTTTCGAATCACCAAGTTGTTTTCTACCCTGAAATACATTACAATTTAGCTGTATTTGGCAAAACCATTCGAAACTACCTCCCTTTTTTAAACTGAGATCAGGCTGTACCTAACATTTCTTATACACAATTCCAAACAAGTTACAACTTAAATTTCAAACACAAACAAGTGCTGCAGGATCTCAATGTATTAACCTCCTGATTGCTTTAGTGCTAGTTCCTCATTTATGTATAATCCGACTATTCACGTTATTACTGGTGACATGAAAGTTGTCAATAACACGTCTCTGCGGAATGTGTCATCCTAAGGCTTGAAATATCGTCAGCCTTAACCCATCAATTGGAAGCACAAATTCAAAATACGGATGGATTTAGTCGATGATTATGCAGGCAATATGGGTAAATATGAGAATGAAGACGAAGATACTCTTTCCGAATGGATAAAGGCTGTGAAGTGGTTAAATCAAATCATTCTTGAAAAAAACCCCAGAATGTGTCTATGAATACACATGCTATATAAATATTTAAAGACCCACATATACACATGTCCTTTCTCCATAGAAATATGTTGTTGTCCCTGCAGATAAAGCCCCAAACAACATCACATTACTTTCAAGGACCACAAGGATACAAACAAAAAAATCTCTGCAACTGACATTATCAAGATGCTTGATTTCTTGATTGACAACATATTTGATACGTTCGGAGGACGTGGTTTTCAACAGACTGTTGGCATTCCAATGAGAACCAATTGTGCCCCTCTTCTTGCCGACTTGTTTCTTTTTTATTATGAGGCTTACTACATACAGGATCTTCTTACGAAGAAAGATAAGAAGTTAGCAATATCCTTTAACTTTACTTTCCGCTATATGCATGATATTCTCTCACTAAATAATTCAAAATTTGGTGACTATGTTGAACGCATCTATCCCATCGAACTAGAAATAAAGAATACAACAGATACAGTCAAGTCGGCCTCATATCTTGACTGACATCTAGAAATTGACAATGTCGGTCGTTTGAAAACAAAACTTTACAACAAAAGAGATGATATCATCTTTCCTATTACTTTTCATTTTTAAGTAGCAACATTCCAGCAGCATGGGTTATCTCTCAATGGATACGATATTCCCGTGCTTGTATTTCCTATCATTATTTGCTTGAAAGAGGACTGCTGCTCACAAGGAAGCTATTAAACCAAGAGTTTCAAATGGTGAAGTTGACATCATCCCTTCGTAAATTTTACGGACGCCATCACGAGTTGGTTGACCGTTATGGAATAACCGTTTCACAGATGATATCGGATATGTTCCTTACGTCGTATCTACAACCCCCTTCCCGTTCATGAATGTGACCTACCGGATTAGATTAACTACCGGATTTGTTATAACATGAGCAACACGACGGGTGCCACATGTGGAGAAGATTCTGCTTACCCTTCCGCAGCACCTGAGATCACCTCTAGTTTTTGGTGGGGTTCTTGTTGCTTATTCTTTAGTTTTCTATGTTGTGTCATGTGTACTATTGTTTGTCTGTTTGTCTTTTTTGCTTTTAGCCATAGCGTTGTACGTTTATTTTCTATTTATGACTTTGACTGTCCCTCTGGTATCTCAACCTATACCCCCATGAAACTTACACAGTAGGGAAAAAATCTGGATAATCAAAAGTCTGCTGTATGTTCTTTTTGGAATTTCCACAAAAGATGAAGAACTGGATTTCCTTCACTGTATTGAATACATAAATTATATATGTCTTTACAAACAACGTAATATTGCTGGGTAGACCAAGTGCCCCACAAAAACTCTTTCTAAATCTAAATTATTATAAATTTTATCAGCGACCAAAGCCTGACTTCAAGATTATTGTGTAACTAACTATTCTAGAGGCGACATGAATCAAATGTGGATACGATATTAAAAAAAATCAAAAGATCTGAAATAGTACATACAACTTCAAGCACTCTTTTATCTTATTGTGCAATAGCATTAAAACACCTGACTTTTCATCATTTTAAACAAATATTCCTCTTTCCAAACTAAAAGACAAATTGAAAGAGTTGGTTCTGTTTTGTTTCGTGTGATTAAAAAAATAATCTGTGAAACTGACATTATTAAAATGTTTGCTTTCTTGATTCTTGTGGCGATTGCCCCTCTTCTCGCCGATTGTTCTTGTATTTATATGAGGCTGACTTCATAAAGGGCTTTCTTAAGAATAATAAGCAGAAGTGCTCACACTGAATAATATAAAGTTTGATGACTAATGTTGAATGTATCTACCCCATTGATATTGATCCCAAGGATCCAAGAGATACAGTTAAGTCAGTCTCATATCTTGACTTACACTTATAATAATTGACAATGAGGGTCGGCTGAGCAAAAAACTTTACGATAAAAGAGATGATTTCACCTTTCCAATTGTGAACTTTCAATTGCAATGTAGCTCCAAGTTGATACGATTTAGGTCTTGTATTCCTACTATGATTTCCATGATAGAGGGTTGCTGCTCACAATAAAGCTATCAAACCAAGAGTTCCAAGTTGAGAATTTTAAATCATCTATTCTAAAAATTCATGTCCACATCAATAGTTGGTTGGCCGTTATGGAAGATTTGGTTCACACATTACGATGGATATGTTCTAATCGTCGTAACCACAACCACGTCCACCTCTTTTAGGGATGTCAACTTCCGAATTAGACTAAAGATTTCGTAGTACATGTGAAACATGACAGTTACTACATATTCAGCAGGATCTGCTCACTCTTCCGGAGCAATCGAAATTAACCCCGTTTTTTTCGGTGGGGTTCGTTTTACTCAGTATCAGTTTTCTATGTTGTGTTTTGTATTGTATACTGATGTTTGTCTTTTGGTCTTTTTCTTTATTTTTCCTTAGCGTTGTCAGTTTATTTTCGACTTTAGAGTTAATGTCCGTTTGGTATTGTTCGCCTTTCAAGTACAATGTACACGTACTGTTCTATTTCAAAATCTTTCTGTTATTCCCTTGAGGTCTTCACAATGTTTTCTATTTCATAGTTCGTGAAGATATCTATGTCATAACATTATTTTGTTTTCTGTCATACTTGTCTTGTTATCTTTACTATGAATTGTATAGCCCTACAATAAATGATAACCCTTCAAACCACAACAAGAAACTTTTGATAGGAGGAACAAATACACATTGACACAAGAAGTGGAATATATCCATTGTAATCTTAAACACCGATATGCCATAATGAACAGCTAGGCAAAGCAATGGCCTGCGCAAAATTTTCGGAATGATGATTTAAACTTTACGATTTGGCACCCTTTGCAATCCCTGGAATATCTGTTCGCCAAAAACAAGCGCTGCTAGAATGTGTTGCGTCTGGCGTAAATGTAAAATTTTGATCCTGGTATCTATGATGAGTTTATTTGCAACCACTGCTGGTGGAGATTTATTTCCCCGAGGGTATCACCAGCCCAGTAGTCAGCACTTCTGTGTTGACTTGAGTTATCATTGATATGTTCATAATCATAATTAAACTGTTAAAAAAACTTTGAATTTTTGAAAACTAAGGCTTTTCTACCTCAGGAATAGATTACTATTTTAGTACCATGGCTGTATTTGGCAAAACTTTTTAGGAATTTTTGGTCCTCAATGCTCTTTCTTCAACTTTGTACTCTTTTTGGCCTTTTAAACATTTTTGATTCGAGCGTCACTGATGAGTCTTTTTTTTAGACGAAACGCGCGTCTGGCGTAAATGTAAAATTTTGATCCTGGTATCTATTATGAGTTTATTTGCTACAAAGAAATGGAAAGTTCATAATTGGAAAATTAAACTTATCTACATTTCGAAGTTACCGAAGCACACCTGTCTGTATTTGTTTTATCCTTTATACATTAGAATAAATGGGATATATGCGATCAATAAAGTTCCCAAACTTTGAATTATTTGAAGACGGAACATCATGAATTATACACTGAGAAGCCTATTGTTTCATTTAAATGTAAAAATGTGGTTTGAATCATCAAATCACACAGCTTGAAGAATATAATTCGATTGTTCACGTATTACGAATTACATGATGTGTTCAACTCACTAACCGAAATCGCAACATTAAAATACTCATTGATTCAGTCAAGGATTTTTACTTACTAGAGATTGATCGGGTAATTCTATTTAGTAAGTGATGTATAATTAATTATCTTAGCAAGAAAATACTATAATTTTATTGACAAACAAAAACATCATGGGTCAGTATTATGTATACTTTGAATTTCAACAAAAGATATAGCTAGGTCTTCTTGCACTCTACTGGACATCCAAATCTTTTTTTTTTTCGTGAAGTTTTGTTTTCAACCGATCCTTATTGTCAATTTCTATATGCAAACAAAGACATGAGGCATACAACTGTATCTTGTGTATCATTCATTTCAAGTTCGATGAGATAGATGCGTTCAACATGCTATATACACATGTATATTTATAGTAGTCATTAAACTATTCAGTATTAAGTGAGAAGACACTGTCTCTTTAGCGGAAATGAAAGGATAATGTTACATTCCTTTTCATTCTTCCTTTGAAGCTCATGGATGCAATCCGTGTCATATAAATAAGAGAACGAATCAGTAATACGAGGAGCACCGTTTTTATTCCTGGAAATGCCGATTGTTTGTTGAGAAACACGCCCTCTAGCTGAACGTTACAAATATGTTGTTAATAAAACAAAAATCAAGCCTCTTGATAATGTCCGATCAAGAGATTTTTCGTTTAGTTAAAAAGTACGATGCATCCCTGCCTAAAACATATATTTTTATCTACGTTGACCATTTATTTTTATGAAACAAAACAGTACCAATGCATCCAATTAGTTTGGTATTGGGAATACATGTGTGAAGGATAGAAAAGTCAAATATGTTAATCCTATTGAGAGAAGATAAACTCGTAATAGATACCAACTTAAGTACGAGAAATTGAAGAACACTGAGGGTCCATCATGCCGACAGGTTTTGCCAAATACAGGTTATGTTATATTGTTTCATTTTCCAGACTGTGACTTTTTGACTAAAAGAACGGCGGAGGCAACCAACTAGTAGTCAAACTCATAAGTAAAAAATGATGCAATTGCCCCTCCCCCCCAAATAAAAAGCCACACAGAATAGACCTTTGATTTATCAAGTAGTTTTCGTGGGTTTATAAATTTATTTTCCACAGAAGTGAATTGTCTATTCTTTTAGTAGACAATCTTTCTGAATGTGTAAAGAAAGCCGATAGATCGTTGATACAAATTGAATTAAAATATCATAAAAGGTATACATATGCTACATCGATCATTTAAGATCTGAACATGCTAGGCACCAGTGGTATGTCAAATATGTTGTTGTCCCCGCAGACAAAGGCCAGCAACATCGTTGAGTGTAAATCGTATCAAACTAACAGCTTGATAAAGGAATATAATAAGGTATTGGCAATTGACTTAGAAACTTGATATATATACCCAAAAGCCATTTACTATGATGGAAATCCTGAATAGTAATTGGTCTGTTCTATGTTCCTTTGGAATGTCAATCGAAACAAAGAACTGGATCATCCTTACTGAATACTTAAACAACATACAAGTGTCCTTACAAACAGCGCTAACTATATTGCTTGGTCGTCCAAAGTGCTCAACGAAACTCTTTCTTAATAATAAATACAATTTTACCAACAATCAAAGCTTGGCTTTAAAGTACCTACTACTACTAGGGCGGTGTTAATAAGATGTGGACTTATATTAGAAGATCGGTACATACAATATAATAAATATTCTTTTTGCAATTGTTTTAAAAGTTTTGCACTTTTTCTCTTTACACAAGTACTCCCCATTCCATTTCTTCAAACTAAAAGACAAAATGAAAATTTCAATAGATCCTACTTTGTTTCATAAAAAGAATGGGCATTATAGTATATCGTCTTTAGCAGAGATAAATCGTACTTTGCAAACAATCACTCGGATTCAAACAAAAATATCTCTAAAGCTGACATTAGCTAAATGCTTGATTTTAAAAAAAAACATATTTTTTAGTTTTGGATGATTTTTTCAACAAATAATCGGCATTCACATGGAAACCAATGGCGCTCCTCTTCATAACGACTTGTTCATTTAATCATATGATGCCGACTTCTTCAAAATGCCTCTTATCAAGAATGAAAGAAGCTAACCTTACTTTCTGCTATATAGATGATGGTCTCAAACTGAATAATTCAAAATTTTAGTTATAAAAAATTGATTCTCGCAATAGTATTAAAACATTCGACTTGTCCACCCTTTACACGAGTATTCCTTATTCCGACCTAAAAGACAAGTTGAAATAATTGGTCCAGGTTTGTTTCATTACAATTAATGGCACTTTGTCATGCCCCACTTAGGGGCATTATATGTTCGGTCTGTACATACGTCCGACTGTCCCGCTTCAGGTTTAAGTTTTTGGTCAAGTCAGTTTTTGATGCAGTTGAAGTCAAATCAACTTGAAACTTAGTACACATGTTACCTACGATATGATCTTTTTCAATTTAATGCCAAATTAAAGGTTTGTCCCAAATTCACAGTGCACTGAACATAGAAAAATGATAGTGTGAGTGGGGTATCCGTGTACTATGGACACATTCTTGTTTGCATCAGTAAAGAATAAATCATACTATGTAAAAAAAACAATCTGTGCTATTCTTCTTGCTGATTAGATCGTTTATTCATGAGGCAAACATCTACTTTTTTCCTTTAAATTCATGTTCTGCATAATATATGATGTCCTCTAACTTAATAATTCAAAGTTTAATGACTGTTGAACATATCTATCCCTTCCAACTTGAAGTTAAGGATATAACAGATCAAGTGGTCTACCCCACAAATTGACTTTCATATAGAATTTGGAAATAATTGTCGGCTCAGATCTAGACTATACGACAAAAGATTATTTCAGCGTCTAAATTGTGAACTTTCCAATATTCAAGCAGCGCCTAGCTATGGCATATGGAACAGTATTCCAGAGCTTCAATTTACTATCATAATTTCGGTTATAGATAGTGGTTGCTTACAATGAAGCAATTAAACCAAGAGTTCCAATTTGCAAATTAGAAATCATCCCTCTAGAATTTAACAGACACCATCAAGTAGAAATCATGCCTCTAAAATTTAACAGGACACCATCAAGAAGAAATAATCCATCTAAAATTTAACAGACACCATCATGAGTTGGTTGACTATTTTAAAATACCTGGTTTACTGATGACTGATATATTCCACTTGTAACCACAATCCTTTTCTTCTTTTCTCCAATATTACCAAATTAAGACTAATCTTTGGTTTGTATTTACATGGGCAACATGGGGATGTCACATGAAGAGCAGGATCTGCTGGCCATTCCAGAGCACCTGAGATCACACTCAGTCTTACGTTTTCTGAGTTGCGTTTTGTTTACTGTTGTTCATCTTTTGGTAGCTTTTCATTTTTTGTCATGGTATTGTCAGTTAATTTTCGACTTAATATTAGTTTGAAATCCCTTTGGTTTCTTTTGTCTCACTTTCAAACTGAGAAAAAACACTGATGGACAAATATATGCTAACCAGATTCA
Source organism: Mytilus edulis (assembly GCF_963676685.1). Classification (NCBI taxonomy): domain Eukaryota; kingdom Metazoa; phylum Mollusca; class Bivalvia; order Mytilida; family Mytilidae; genus Mytilus; species Mytilus edulis. Next base: position 115,353,353 of record NC_092344.1, on the reverse strand, counting down.
CTATACAGTACCTTTTGTTTTCAGAGATAAATCCTTTCATTATTGCTGTCTTCATTTTATATCTCTTAAACCCATAGTGAAACAGTGTCATACTTTTGATAGCTGATTACTTTTTATGAAACAAGAATATCGATCTACTCTTTTATTTCACTTTTTTATTGCTTGTAAACAGAAATACTGAATCATGACACATAAAAGCAAAATTAAATATCACATCATGAAATTGAGCAAATTGTGAATAAATTATGATAGACACACATAAAATAAACTATTACAAATTGATAAGCTTTACAGAATAAACTATCTAAAATGAAAAAAAAAATGGATAAGCTTTACAGTATGGACTGTCTAAACAGAAACAAAGGTCAGCTTCAGACAGGTCAAATGTGTATTGAACCTTCCAAGTAAATAAAAATTGAATTAGACAGATTGTGGTGTCATAACAGAATTCATTTTTTATCACAAGTGACTTTCTATTCTACTATAAATATAGAACACATTGATACAACATAGAAATGGTCCACAACAAAGTGAGTCTTATTTACAACACTTTTTAAAGTAATTTCACCTTTATTTAATAGTGTCTCTTCCAATTTCTAGCAGAAATACTAGGACTGTTACAGAAAAAGTGCTTAGGAGGGCACTTTTTTTTCAGAAGCACCACCACCCATAAAATTTATTACAATAATGCATTATGCTAAAATATGTTCTAGATCCAATAATCAATGAACATAATATTCAAGCACTAGTATATATATATACCTATCTAACTTTTTTACACAACAGACCATAGAAAGATTAGGAATTCTATCCATAATGATAAACACTTTGTCAAATATATTTTACATTACAAATTTATGATACAATTTATTTCACTTATTACAGTTTATAAATTTCACTCCTTGATTGTATTACTAATACAAATAAAAAAGTTGAATATTAATATTGTCCAAGTTGAAAGGCCAGGTTTATTTCAAAACTCCAAATCCATCAACGTCAGGGATAAGTTAAATCTTTCTAGCACTGAAAAGAGGTTAAACAATGTTAAGATATGGGCTTATTATTTTCTAATGAATGCTTACTGAAAGTATGGATTCTAATGGTCTATAAATTGAAGGTTTTCATTGCTGTATTTATAATCAATATTACATTAAAAACTATCTGTGCACATACAGATACAGAAAGCTTTCTTCAAAGAGAATGCATACTCATCTTTGAAATCTTAATATATGACATGTGTTGCATACAACTAAGTCTAAGTATCAGGTCTAAAACAAAACATATATTAGCAAAATAAGCCACTTAATTAAAGGATTATAGATTTTGACAATATATTATTTTGATGTACATAATATGTGAATTTTTTTTTTGTAATGGCACTACAGTTAACAATACTGTCACAATACTTAGTATTAGCACCTCTTTACAATGGAATGATAACAAGTATATACACCTAAGAGGCAGACAAAACATACCATGGTTTGGTCTTAACAATACATGTTCCTCAATTCTGTAGTGGTACCTTAATGCCCAACTTTGATTTATTAGTATTTTCTAAATTAGCACGTTTAAAAAACCTTCAATTATCAAAGTTCTTTTTTAACTTATAGATTTCTTGCCATTATAATTTTGTTACTATAACAATAAATAATCTCTTTATATTGTTTTTATGATGAAAAGGGAAAGTGCACTGTCAGGTCTACAAAAATTTGTAAATAAAATCTGTGTTAATTGTAACACTGAGATAGATTTATGATACCAAAAATCAACAAATTCTGAACATTTTTCTGATAAATTAAGTACAAATAAAGCTACAGAACATCAAATTTACAATGAATAAGTCACAGAATGACTGACAAATAATCTGAAATTTAATCTTCCAACTAAAATAATACATACATGTAATTTATTGAACACAACTTATTTTTGAGACAGGTTATATAAGCTCATAATACTCAGGCCTGTTCAAATATTTTTTATTTCGTGAAGGGGGAGGATGGTTACTGAAAACCGTAATATGAACCCTTCAGCTTCAGGCGTAGTTCTTGACAAGATACTTAGCACTAATCTATATTTTGTTTTTCTCAAAAATAGCCAGTTTATTGATAACTGAAATCTTACATTATCTAACTAACAACATTTACTGAATATATGCATCTTTGCAAGTTACATAAGGAGGAAAGGATAGGGCTCTTACACATACTTTCATTAATTTATTTCAGATATGAACAAAAAGAGATACTGTTCATATGTCAATGAAACAGAAACCCACCAACACAAAATATTGAATAATAACTTCACAGAATCACAATACATTATTTCCACTTTAATTTAGTCTATTTAAACATATTTGAGATCATCTTAATCTATGATTCAAATTAGTATGTTTTTGATGATTTCAATTCTTTCTACAAGTAATTAAACTTGTTCCCTAAATGGCTCTCTGATTTATGAAAAAAAATTAAAGACCACAAAATTACCTGTTTATACAGATAAAATAAAATGCAATATTTCAACTTATTTTTCAAAATAATTGATGAAAAAAGATTTATGACAATAAAGAAACTGTGATATAAATAAATAATAAATTAATTAATATATTATAGTATAAATAATAAAAGTGTCGTTGTTCAACAATATAATTTACAAATTAAAATATGTATCTTCAAAAACAAATGGACAGATTTATTTGTGTAAAATACAACACTGTTCCCCAAAACAATAACTTTGTATACTGTCACTGTTGCTTCATTTGTGTATTGTACAGTTTTATTTCAAATGGAAACGTTTTGTATTAAAATGAAATGCATTGATAACAAAGATAAATTATTACAGCATGACTGCATGAGATCTACTGACTAGGATACTCAGGAACGTCAGTGTCCAAGGAGATGATCTGGTTTAATGTGATGTGTAGAATCAAGGTTACCAGTCAGTTCAAAAGTCATATTGACAGGTCTTCTTCGTACAGGGGCAGATGTGATCGTCGTACTGTTCTTGAAATCCGCAAAATCTTCGGCATTTCTGTAATAAATTGAGAATATTTGTATAGCCAATATTAAGACTGCACTTAATCTAAGGTTTTGTACAGCTGGTACATTTAATTTGAGGCCACTGTTCAATAATATTTAGTACTTACAGCGTTTTCAATAAAACATGCTATATATAAATACATATATTACTCATAGATGATAATGAAGATACATAAGGCCTTGTAGAATGATAAATTGTATCATATATGACAACTCAGGGGGAAGTTCAAATCTTTGTCTTTCAATTTGTGAAAAAAATACATGTAATATATAATAACTGAGACACCTAATGAAAAATTCATATCACAAAAATTTCAGGTCCATGCAACTGAAAAATAGCAGCAAAAGGTTAGGTCAATTGATCCTTGTCACTAAAAGGTATTTTCTTTCTCTTAAAACCATGCTTGCTATGTACATGCATATATTTGTAGGACTCTATTCAGCAAATAAAACAACTTTTCTATTAAAAAAAATAAGCAAACTCAAATCTTTTTAATCTAATATTTAAATGAAGTTTAAACTAATTGCCGGTATACTGAATCTCAAATATATTTTTTAACAAAAATGTTACAAATTTTGCAGTATGATTCAGTTCAAATCTATAAATTCTTTCTCATACAAATTTGTGAAGACTACAAAACTGTGCAGAGATTAATCTAACAATTTTGTAGACCTGATTCAACAGAACAATGTTTCTAAGGGGGACAATTCATGCATTATAACTATTTAATTTGAAAGGAACAAAATGTTATTTTACACATCAATTTATCAAAAAACCTCTGTTAAAAAATAAGGTAAATTACAGTATATTAAAAAAAGTAAAATTAAAATATTTCAATATGTTTAATGTCTGCATGCAGGATTGTCATTATAAGTTAGGAGGGAAGTAATGTTTGTTATTTCATCCCACTCAATTCTTACGAGGAGATACTGATGAACTCAGTTCAGGGGTCTGCACTGATAAAAATGGAGATTTGAAAATATCAGGTAGTCTGAAAACAAATGTATAACAAGTTTCTGGTTATGTGCTAAAATAATGTAGCTGTCTGAAAACAGATGCATACTTGTTTCATTGATATCATTCACTGGGGTAAAGCTGATGACCGTAACTGCATTCACGGTCATCCCAAGATGTCGGATGAAAAATTAGGTCAGTATCTGTATTGTCGGTTAAAGTGTTTCTATATCATTTTCTTTACAAATAATACATTTCAACGATGTAAATTTATAAAAGATTCACACGAAAATCACTAATTACTACCGAGAAATGTGCATGAAACAGGAATTTCGATTTGAAAAAATCGCTCAGATGACCGTAAATCACAATCGAGATGACTGTAACAGAATCAGCGATTCATAACAAGGGTGACCGTAATTGGTTTTAAGATGACCGTAATTTGTAAATGATGACCGTAACTTTTAAAAGGTTGACCGTCATTTCTAAGAAATATCCGTATTTATATAACTACCTTTTTGTATCCAATGAAGTTAATCGTGTTAGTATAAACGTATTAATATGAGAGTTTTATATAATAGAAGAAACTTAGATGTGCTTCAAATGCATAGTTCACCATATGTATCTTTTTTACAGTACAGGGTTGAATTTTTAAAATGAATTTGCAACAAGACATGCACATGAAGAAGTTGGGAAACCATGCCACAAACGCGCGATAAAATGACACCTTACAAGTATAATTGAAAAAAATGCGGTGCACAGCCTCCAACTACTAGACAAAAGATATTTTTTTTATTTCTGGGATTCCTTTTAATGACGTATAATAAATACACATTTTTAAAAATGCCAATGCATGTACACCCATTGATATTATATCGTCTTCTATTTTGTCGTGCAAATAAAATAACAGAAAATATTGTGATGTTGTCAATTTGTATATATACAGAAATGTTATTCATACAGTCTGGATTCTACTTCGTCAAAATTATCTCCCCATTATGTCAGGCAGTTCATTTTCACAATCGTAGAAATGGAAGCCATTGTAGGGATGACGCGCTGCCAATTTTGCTCTTGAAAACCGATAAATTTATCCACATAACACCATTACGATCCTTATATGTCAGTTGTATTTTAAAAGACAAAAGTATCTACTAGCTAATGAGTATCAGTTATTGATCTTGTTTGTATTGATTCAACTTAGGCAGCAACCATTTGATTTTCCGGGGGGCTATGGATATTTTTTTCGGACAAACTTTTTTTTTCTCCGCCATATTCGGCGAAAAACAACCTTTTTTTTCACAACAAGTCGATAACAATTGTTTTCTTTCAATTTTAGCATAAGTGGCAGCTGAGGGTGAAACACCCTGAGAAAAAAAATGTTTTAGCTGCCACTAAAAACAAATTTTTTTTTTCTCCAAAAACTGGAAGCAAACTTTTTTCCCCAAAAAAATCCATAGCCCCCCCCCCCCCCCCCCCCCAGAAAATCATATGGTTGCTGCCTTAAAACTATTGTATAATCGGGTCAGGTGGAATTTTCGAAAATTCTTAAACATTTAAAAAAAAAAAACTGATTAAATATGTCGTGGAAGGGGGGCAGACTAAAAATTTTCAGTGGTTGAAGATCATAAACCCTAGTAATCACACACAAAACAAAATATTTTTTCGAAGATATGCATTTTCATCATCCAAATTAAAAGACTGTCGTCAAGTACTTTTAGAAAAAAATAGCTATTCGAACACACCTACTCTGTTTTTGTGATTCATTAGATAGGTATTTCACTTGACCCATATATTTTATCTTTTCGTACTGTCATTTTTTTACGTTTTACGTTATAAAGTCAACCTGTAGCTTTGATATATTAAAATTATAGAATCTGAAGCGAGATGCTATATCAAATACTCTTGCTTTGTACGTTTTAAAGACAAAATGTACACCTCAAACACGCCCTAACATAAAAAGGTGCACTCGATTTTCTCTTTTCGATACAACCGTTACCTTTTTTTTCTTGATTCACATAATGGAAGGGCAGACACGAAAATTTCTGAACTAATAGATTGATATGTTGTCCCTACGTCGTAAAAAAAAATCGGAGGTTATGCATTTTCTTCATCCAACTTATAGTACCCATGTCGTCGACTTGATATCTTATTGTTCTGCATTACTATGTAATAGATACATTGTAAACTTATATGCAAATGGTGTTTTTAAATTAAACACTTCGTATTTGAGAAGAAAATTGTCGTTTTAATTGTTTTTAATAACTTTTAAAAATTTTGTTACTATAGTAAACATTACAGTAAATTTACATTTATCGCCTTCTCTAACAAACAGCTACGAAAATTTTAACGTCGTTATCAATGAATATTTCATTGTTTACGAGACATATATGCAATTTACTAGTACATGTATATTATCATTGTCATGAACCCAAAATACGGCCAATAGTTTAAAAAAAGAATTTTATGAACCATATTTATATCCGCTAACCGAGCCCTATTGAGATCGACAAACTCAACAAAAAGCTTTGAATACAAGTACGGATATTTCTTAGAATTGACGGTCGTCCTTTATAAATTACAGTAAGCCTTTACAAATTACGGTCATCCTTTACAAGTTACGGTCATCTTTTTACCAATCACGGTCATCCTTGTTATATGTTACGGTCATCTTGAAAATATTTTGATTATGATTTACGGTCATCTTAACGATTTTTTCAAATCGAATTTCCCATTTCATGCACATTTCTCGGTAGTAATTTGTGATTTCCGAGTGATTCTTTTATAAATTTACGTCGTTTCAATGTATGATTTGTAAAGAAAATGATATAGAAACACTTTAACAGACAATACAGAAACTGACCTAATTTTTCATCCGACATCTTGGGATGACCGTGAATGCAGTTACGGTCATCAGCTTTACCCCAGTGATCATTGGGTGGTTAGAATAAAGGATCTGTTAAAAATTGAAGTCATAAAAAATCAAATAAGGGCAATTCCAGTGAGATTAGCAGGCTTATTTTCTCCACAATAAAGTCTCTCTGTGTCTTGCTGGATATCTACTGGAATAACCATACATAATAAGCAAACGAAACATTTCAAGCAAATCAACTGTTGGAAAAACTAATGGAAATTATGCAGCAATGTACAGGACCATAAAATATTTAAACTTCATATCAATCTACAAAAATAAACATAATATTACTCATAACTTCCTCTAATCTCTACCTCAAATCAAAGGTACTCCTAACAAAATCATCACAAAGGACAACTATAAAGCATGACAGGTGATCAAATGATTTCTGTTAAAGGGAGGTAAATGGGAAATAGTGAAAAATGAAATTTTTAAACATGCCAATGGGAAATGAAAACTGATGTTAATGTATGAATTAAATGTATTATATCATATGGATTATTCATTAATTGTTAATAATGTGAAAGTTGTAAAACCAACATCAACTAACAATGAAAAACGTCTATTAGTATTTTATCAATGACATGTTACTTTTAAGATCAAACAATAAAATAAAGACATACAATTCATAATGAATACTGAAAATGGAAAATAAACTGATCGTGATCAATGTTGCAATTAAACTTATTCTAAAATATGGACCTGTTCATGCAAAATATTAATTTTAGTATGAGATTATCAATAGCTCTCAATTTGATGCAATCTTTCACTGCATTTAGTGGAACAGACAAAAATTTTATTTTAATATTTATAATAACTTTCAACATAAATAATTGAACTTGACTGCTATATGATTCAAAGTAACAAAAATAAAGAATTTTCAAATTAACAAATCTCTGGTCTTAGACTTGCTGAATATTACAAGTTATTAGAAGGATACTAACGTAATAATTTTGTTAAATTCCGTCAGGCCAATCATGTTACAGGAGATTGATATGATAAACATTATAAATGTATTTACACATTTTGTATTTGGCTGAATTTTGTTTCAGAATGACATTAGATCTGCTACGAATAACCTTCTGACATCTAGAAACAATCATTTTTAAATTGTGATGTCAAGGTTAATGGGAACATGTGTGATTGAACGTAACAGTTGACAAATTTGCTTACAAGTGTAAATACGTCTATTGTAAAAGGATGACATAATGACAGAAGCTGCACGCCAACAGAACCTCATACGTTCACAAGATGATGAAACAAAAACCCTAATCATTGATATGCAGTTAATCATGAGGCAACAAAATATGTGACAAAAAATTAAAATAAAATGACAATTCTCCATTAATTGGCTGTTAAAAATAATCAATGTGATTGTATTAATGGATGAACTATGACATGGTGGTGATTGTGGACACAATAACATGGTGCATGTGATAGGACGCACTAGCGGGACAACCACTCTACAGCAATACTATACCTCTTAATTAACTGATTATTAATGTTCTGTAAACAAAGTAGCAGTCAAAATAAACATAGGTATCTCATTTTGGGTAAATTTTCTTTAACACATGCAACTAAAAGTTTCATGCATATCATTTTGCTCTTTGTAATCTGCCCGTCTCAACAAAACCTTGTACTGGTTATCATATGGTTTTCAGTCATACTTTCCATTCACACATTTTATTGTCAGATTCTCTTGTAGTGGATTATTGTGCAGAATATTTTCATTTTTAGCTACAAATTGTATCCTTGATCCTTGATGCTGTATATATGTGAAACTTTTTTTTTTTTTATCTATTGCAGTATTGGGCAATAAGTGAACATTTTATGAAAAAAATTGCTTTTTGGATTCATTGTGTTAAATTTTATAATACCGGTAAGTCATTGTTGACTTACATTAAAACAAGAATGTTGTATACTTGTAAAGCCTTATTAAGCATTTAATCAACATTTTGTATAATTAAATCAAAACTGTTAATAAGCTATTTATACACTAAGTATAAGACAGAATCTATAAATAGATTACAAATGACACAAGCATTAGTTTAATGCTAATATAATGAAAATTCCATTGTCTTACCAAAATCCTCATTAGTTTTTAAAATTAAACCTGTACCCATTTCCATTCCTTAATAAAATATACCTTATGGACAAAACTTTGCTGTAAAAGTTAGGAAATAATTTAATGATAAATTTGCTATAAATTGTTATTTTGGGCAGTTTAACTGGACTAACATCAGCACATATGAGCTTATCATGAAGAGCTGAGAACAAATTGGGTCAAAGTAGCATTATTCAAAGTATGACAAAAGACCAATGAAACAGACAAAGTCATATAGAAAAGAAGTGTCTAAAAAGATAAAAATAAATTATCAAAAACTTCCATCTCTCGATCAGAGCATCAATGTGATTTATGTTTCTTTCCTCCATATATTTTGAATAGGTTTATTTTGCCAATAATAAAGACTACAATAGTACCTGTAATTCAATCTATATGATTATGCATAAATATATTATCCAGAAGTAAAAATGTGCAATGTTAATCTTGAATTTATGAATATGCTATTAGCAAAATATTTTAGCCTTCATACAATATAGTTTGTGCTCAGAATGACTAGATCAAAGTGAAAAATAAGCTAAATAACTATCTCAAAAAAATTTAAACAATCCATAATAACAAGGTTATACATACTTAGATCTGAGAATACCACTTCTAGCCTTTACTGGAGTTGTGCGGTCTGGCTCTGGCTTCTCAGACATGTTTGTGGTCGTTCGCGCAAGAAGTTCGTCAAACTGCTTTCTAGGTAATCCTATAATTATGTTAGAAAATGTCATACTAATGCACGAGACAAATTATCAATAATAAATGTATGATATGATAAATCACTGAAATATACTGCATTAGTTTTAGGTAATATACCATACTGGATTTAAAGTTTGTACTGGAATAATGAATTTGGTAATCTTTTTAATATGCTTTCAATTTAATGTATTCATGTTATTTAAATCCTTTAAAGGCAATTCTTTACATTCCTATTTTAGCTAAATCTGGATGATGTTATTTCCAGGAAAACTGTTGCTGTTCAATCATTGTCTGTTATTTTCTTTTTAAGTTAAAAGCAAGACACAATATTTCCTATGTTTTTCTGCATTGAAATTCTTTGCATACTTGTTCTTTGTATTACTATAAATTCTACTCTGAAGAACACCAATACATAAGAGTGCATGGTAAATAATTTAGGCTTGCTAACAGTAACTTACAAGCATTGTATAATGCAGAATTGTCTAGTACATGTATATTATTTGTTTGTACTGGTGTTTGTGTTATCTGTTATAATGTTATTATAAGGGTTTTAAGGTACTGTTTTTTTTATCTATTTTATGTTTTCTTATGAACTATAAAGTAGGCCAATGATTGAGATTACAAAGAGAAGGGGCTGGGAACCTAGTGATATCTAAAATAATAGTCACTCCTTTATGTTCTTTTTTTTGTTCCAAGTTGGTGGGTTCTTGTCTCATTGACATACATCTCACATCTACTTTCATTCATACACATTTTTAGTATTACCAATACTAATATTTCATACTCCTCAAAAGAAGGTCATGGATTAACAAACAAATATGCATTTTACATTTTTGTAAGTCACTCCTATTTATTCTTATTTTTTCTACTAAATTGCAGTAAGAACCTCTAGACAAGAGATTTATAAACAAATCCTGAATATCCAGTAATGCATGCTGTGTAATGGTCAAGTTGCATTGATTGTGAGTGTTCTCTTGTCATTTTGGTAGATATCATAGAAAACATCAAAATCTACCCAAAATTTGGGTTCCCGTGTTGAATTTTTTTTTATCCAAGAAGGACTGTTAATGTGGTTTTAACACCTTCATAAGGGATATCTCAAGAAATCTAATTAATTACAGGTACAGTTACAAAAGACATTTAAAAGAGAATATATATATAAAAGTCTTAAAGTTTAAAGGAAACTAATATGTTGTGGTTATATTTTTTAGTTTCAGATGACATAAATATATATTTGAATGTATTCTGACTTTTCTAATAATTCTGGTATGCTATGTTTCAAATCAAAAATGAGTAAATTTTCAATGCAGATGAAAACCATGATTGACAGAATATTACTATAAATTATCTGCAGGTAAAATCACCAATAGAAATTTATTTCTTAACAAAAATAAAACACCATGCAATAGTATATCATAATTTCATGACATTTCATTGAAGTTTTGTTAATCCAGTGATAACAGGGTTTCACTACGGTTTGTGTAAGTGCAAGTGTATGAATACCATGCAACAAGAGGAACAGGTCATTCAACATTTGGTGGTGGTCATCAGCAACATGTTTTAAGGTAGGATTTTGACAAAAAATATATAAAGTTTCAATTTTTGACAGCAATGATTTTCAAGACCAATTTTATGTATAAAAAAATATATATATATAAGCATTTATATATTCTTTATGATTAAAATCTAAGCATTATTTAAGTATAAGCTTTTTAATTAAGCAATTATAAATATAAAAAAAATATATATAAATCTTGCCATTTTAGTTAACAAAACAACATGAACAAACAAACAATTTGTGATGGTAACACACATCATCCAGATCAAACTTGACCTTTCACCTATTGTGTGGTCATAAGAAAGCCTTGTTAAATTTATATGTTGTTTTTGTGTATTTTCTTATAAAAGTGAATAATCCCATATGAAATATTGACTGTCTATGATACTGGTATGGTGTAATATGTAACTAGTAATTTTGATTGAACTAAATTTATCAATAAAATCTCATAAGACAAATACAAATGAATTTATTCAAAGAACATTGTCCTTATTTTTAATTCAGTATGTATTTATGTATCATTTCTTTCTGACTTAAATATTAATGATATATGGCAGCTGTTAATTTAGAACAAAATAAATTTGATGTTATATTATATATACATGTAGCTGTATTAAAGTTTTGTGAATACTTTTGCAGCATAAAAAAATACAACATTCATAGCAGCTTTATATGCAGTAAGATTGGCTTGGTCACTGTATTTTTTTCACTGTAGAGAAAACATCGGAACCTAGCTAGATACAAATGGCAATTTTAGTGTATAATGTAACTGTTCTTTACCAATTTCCTCACTCAATATAGACTACATGATCACAAAGACATTTCCCTAAAAATAACTACACACGTTTTACCCTATTTAAAATATTATCCCTTTCTCTATGGTAAGTAGGTGTATATATTTAGGATAGGAGATTCATTTATAAGAGATTTACAGAGAAACTAAACTCACTACACTAATATCTATCTATATGGGATTGTCTACTTTGTCCACAACAATGATACCACTGCATTTTTTTATGTACTTTCTGTTTTATCTAAACTCAAAAACCTAAGACTGGGTTACACAAACATTAAAGAAAGTTAAATGTTGTTAAAACTGTAAGCCTTTATTAAATCATTATAGTACAGAACTGGTAACACAAACATAACCATCATATGATAACATACATCAATTGCGTTAAAACCACGACAACTAATGTGCTCTGATATAAACCATCAAATGATCTGCATTTCACATAAAACTCATCAGGGGCCATTATCCAGCCATTTTAATAAAAGGGGGTTTCTTACCCAGGACAAAGGGGGGGGGTCCAACAACATGTTCCCATTTAAATGTATTGATCATCGAAAAAAGGGGGGTTCGATTGATAGAATGTACTCAATAAGACCCAATAAAACCCAGCAAATGTTACAAAAGCAACTTAGGTTGGCCCTTTTTTCACCATCTACAAATCAGAGAAACACCTACAGCATTTTTTTTTTATTTCTAAGCCCCCCTGGAAATCAAATATGTCAATAGAATGAAATACTGAGATTTTTTATCTGGGTTAATTTCACATCTAACAACTAAATCTAATTATGTTATCTAGCTTAATTATGACCACATCTGAAACACTGAAAACTCACCTTTCATCATGTAGCCTAAATAAACCAATAATATTCACTAAGCATTGTATCTAAGTGCTAATAGATTCCCAAGTTTAGCTGTTAATAGTATTCTATACAAAGCATTTTAGAATATGGATCTATTAAACAGCTAAAAACAGTGTAAGTGTTTCAAGGAATTATTTCTAAACATATCATATGGCCAGGTTGCAAAGAGAGTTTCTTTTACAACTGAAGATGAACAGTATTGTAGACATAAAAATATGAACATACAAAATAAATAAATATAAATTCATGTATAGCAATAATCCATGAAGTATGCAACAATTGATAAGTTAAACTGACCAAAATCAAATGTTGTACCTCATCACAGACATTGATGTGCTAAATGAAAAACATTTATATGTTAGCTAACAATGTCTCAGACATCACATATGAGAGTTGAAAAGAGATAGGATTGAAGAGCTGATTACACAAAATAGGTTCCCCCTGCTGAAAATTTGGCTGAAAAAGAAGTGAGTTCTAATTGGAAAAATTCTTAAACTATTTTTTTTAAGATGTAAATTCACTAAATGAAGTAATATATATATATAATTATGCAAAGTGGTTTTCCCCTTCTGCTGCTTGTCAGCCAAAGAGCAGATTCATCATGTTTTCAGCCTAAACATTGTTTTTAAAATCAGAAGCGAAAAAAAATATTTAAAAAAGTAACTACCATTCCTTTTCCTATTAAAAGATGAATCACCAATTAAATGCTTACTTTCCTCTGTTACAGGAAAGAAACATTCTCGCTAAATTTTACATTTCGTAAACTCTTACCAAGTTTATATAAAGAATAAACATTAGCCTAGATCTAAAAACAAACACATTCTGTATGAAACACCAATTTTACTATTTTGTCCAATTTCTTTTGCTATGGTCTTGTTAAAAGTATTATGATAATTTAATGAAAAATGGTTATAATCTTATCAATGAGGAAATAGTTTTTCTAACTCTAGATTTCTATCTTGGAATCAGAATAGTAAAATTGTGGATTCACTTGTACATAGATTTAAATAGCTTAGTAATCCACTTGGACTACAATTCTCTGGTGTGTACATTTAACATTCAGATGATAAGTTTCTTTTTTCTACTATTGTATAAAATGTGATATTTTGGAATTGACATTGGTTTTGTAAGCTATTTGTATCACTATATATCAGATTTATTTCATACCCAATATTGTTTATCAGTTTAAAACTTGATGAAAAGGAACGACTTGATTGAGGATATACACACCAAAGAATCTGACCTTTCATGCTTGAAAGAAGAATTATAATAAGTATATATATACTGTCATGCCTAAAGTGATACCTTTAAGAAAATTGGGTCTGAAAATATAGGTTCTGATTCAATAAGACAGTTAAATGTAAAACAGACATGGTAAACTCTTATAAATATGTGTATATGAATTCACATGTGTTACTTAAATGAAACTCGAGTTTCTTATATCTTTATCTTTTATGTTTTATATTCATAAAAATTTCATGATCTGATATTGTAGATTTTCACACGAAGAAATTGATAAAACTATTGGTCTACAATGAAATCTGTCTGTTCTTTTTTCAATCCATGCCAAATACTCATGATATTACAATATTGAATTCCTAGCATTTATTTACAATTAATGCTAGGTTCAATTCAAAAATATTAAAGTCTTTTTAAATATTGGTACTTCAAGTGCAAATAGTTATTGTATTTTAAAGGAGTACATTGAAGGACTTTTTGTCTTATTTTAAAATTATGTTTTAAATTGTAAAAATATTCGAATTAGCTCTCGCCGCGATATAGCCTTATTGTGCTAATGCGGCGTAAAGCAACCAACAATCAACCAACAATCAATCAATCAATATTTTAAAGGAGAACTACACTCCAAAGACTTCAATAAGGTATGAACTACATTCATTGGATAAAAAGTTAAAATTCAATTGCATTTTCTACATTTACTATTCAAATTCAAATTTGACAATAATTCTATTAATAATGTCAATTCATCAACCAAGTCACCAGTGTGTGATCCTTTTGTTGAAAGGATAATAAACAGATCAGAACACATTGCAATGTAAAGAAAACATCTTTGGCAAAGTTATCCTAAGAGATAATTCTGTCAAAACTAGTTAACCATTGATACATCTGTAAATACTACACTTACCTGGCATCATATAACCTGGAACTTTAGGGTTACGTGGGTCTTTAACTGGAGGTAATTCTTTGTTACCTATAAAATACCAGTATTATAGATATATATATAGATTGTAGTATACTTTAAAAATAAAAAAATAAATTATCTGATGTCAGCTGTTCAGACTGACTGCAAAAATCTCTTGTAAAAAAACCTTTTACTTAAGAGATGAAGAAGAGGAGGTGTCATTTTCAAAGAAACAAATATTTGTTTAACTATTCTCAGTAATGAATTAACTTCCATTTCTGGAATTAAATCTTGTCATAATCACTATGTTCTGAATTTCTAATTTTTCATAATTCTCAAACTTAAAGTTTTAATTGATTATATTTTATTACAGAATAACCTTTACCTTTGAAAGAAAGCTTTTCATTTATAATTTTTAGAAGTTTAAAGTGGAAAACTGTTTGTGTTACAATGAGTGTATGTAGGAATAGTTTTGTTTGTTTGTTGTGTATTCTATATTGTAAGTTATACCATCAAGAAAATCTCCTACATTTCCTTTGCGATAAATTTCTTCTCTTTTCTTCTTTTGTACTTCTTTTGATGCATGCCAATTCCTTAAAAACTGACGAGAAGTTTCTGATATTTCTTTACCATCTAGAATTTCTGGAAAAAGAAAAATAAGTACCACTTTTGAAAGAGAAGTTAGGTGAACATGTTTGTGACATCACAAAGGACATTATTGTATTTTAAGTGACCCCACTATACTATCCGTTTGATTTATCAATAAAATATACATAATTTCAAAATAGCTTTTTTCATTAATGTGATGTACCTAACATACTAATGCAACCTAAATTCAATTGAACATGTTTTAACCAAGAGGCTCTCAAGAGCCTGAATCGCTCACCTTAAGTTTTTTGCTTAAATCTTCCATGAATGATTATTTTGGGTTTTCAATTTATATAAATGGTTCTTCGATTCTGTCATATCTTCTTCAAAAGCAAAAACAAGAGAGGACACACTGAAATGTCTCGTTTGTCTCGTGTTCATAATATAATTTATGATGAAAGTATAAAAAAACATTGTATACCCCAAGCGTTACATTATTGCTGTTTACAGTTTATCTACATTTGTAATAATATTCAAGATAATAACCAAAAACAGCAAAATTTCCATAAAATTACCAATTCAGGGGCGGCAACCCAACAATGGGTTGTCCGATTCATCTGAAAATTTCAGGGCAGATAGATCTTGACCTGATAAACAATTTTACCTCGTGCCAGATTTGCTCTAAATGCTTTGGTTTTTGAGTTATAAGCTAAAAACTGCATTTTACCCCTATGTTCTATTTTTAGCCATGGCGGCCATCTTGGTTAGCCGGGTCCACGGACACAATTTTTAAACTAGTTACCCCAATGATGATTGTTGCCAAGTTTGGTTCAATTTGGCCCAGTAGTTTCAGAGGAGAAGATTTTTGTAAAAGATAACCAAGATTTACGGAAAATGGTTAAAAATTGACTATAAAGGGCCATAACTCCTACAGGGGTCAACTGACCATTTCGGTCATGTTTGACTTATTTGTAAATCTTACTTTGCTGAACATTTTTGCTGTTTACAGTTTATCTCTATCTATAATAATATTCATGATAATAACCAAAAACAGCAAAATTTCCTTAAAATAACCAATTCAGAGGCAGCAACCTAACAATCGGTTGTCTGATTCATCTGAAAATTTCAGGGCAGATAGATCTTCATCTGATAAACCATTTAACCTGATGTCCGATTTGCTCTAAATGCTTTGGTTTTTGAGTTATAAGCCAAAAACTGATTTTACCCCTATGTTCTATTTTTAGCCATGGTGGCCATCTTGGTTAGTTTGCCAGGTCACCAGACACAATTTTTAAACTAGTTACCCCAATGATGATTGTTGCCAAGTTTGGTTCAATTTGGCCCAGTAGTTTCAGAGGAGAAGATTTTTGTAAAAGATAACCAAGATTTACGGAAAATGGTTAAAAATTGACTATAAAGGGCCATAACTCCTAAAGGGGTCAACTGACCATTTCGGACATGATGACATATTTGTAAATCTTACTTTGCTGAACATTTTTGCTGTTAACAGTTTATCTTTATCTATAATAATATTCATGATAATAACCAAAAACAGCAAAATTTCCTTAAAATTACACATTCAGGGGCAGCAACCTCACAACGGGTTGTCCGATTCATCTGAAAATTTCAGTGCAGATAGATCCTGACCTGATAAACAATTTTACCCCCATGTCAGATTTGCTCTAAATGCTTTGGTTTTTGAGTTATAAGCTAAAAACTGCATTTTACCCCAATGTTCTATTTTTAGCCATGGCGGCCATGTTTTTTGATGAAATTGGAATTAAAACACAAACTTTATTCTAGATACCCTAGGAATCAATCAGATGAAGTTTGGTTTGAATTGGTTCAGTAGTTTCAGAGGAGAAGATCTTTGAAATAGTTTACGACGATGACGGACGACGACGACGGACGGACGCCAAGTGATGGCAAAAGCTCACATTTCCTTTTGGAAAGGTGAGCTAAAAATATAATTATAACACTTGGATAGAATGAGCTATCTATTTTATTATAGATTGCCATAGAGATGGTTCCTTTTGTACAAGAATCCACACCATGCAAGACGCTCATGGGTAGTCAAGGTCATAAAACCCCTACTAGTAGTAGAACAATAAGAAAGTTAATTGATTTTGAATGGAATCTTTAGACCATCTACAACAATTTTGCTTATATTTATGACAGTTCAATTATGTAAATTTGGAAAACACTGAAGAAAACCAGTAGATAAAATTAAATGTACATGTAATAGGTAAACTAGTAGATAATCTGTATAAAATGTGCTAAACATGTGATGTATTTTTCACCATTCTTAATGCATGAACTATTTGAATTTTACCCACCTAAATGACTTGCCATGACGATTACTCTATCTCTGTATTTAGCTTTATGACACAATGGATTTCCCATTAAATCTAGTCTCCACAATCTATGCCACTGTCCAAAGATATTAGCAAGTTCCTTCATGTCCATTAACTGATTGTCTGTTGCATGAAATTGTTGTATCATTATTAAACATTCTAAGTCACTAATACTGTTCAAATTGTTCCCTGACACATTAATCACTTGTAAAGATCTCTGCAAGGAAAGATAATCAGTGCAAATAGTATATAAATTGAAATACATAAAACTCTATAGTAATAATGCCAGATTATCTACAAAATAAGCCTTTAAATCTCTATTTCTCATAAAGGTGTAGTATACATTGAATCTGAAGGATACCATTTATTATCAACAGTTGTGGTTACAGTTGTGGTTGTATAGAAAATGTTTCAAGTTCCTCTTGCACTTGTGTTTGTGCTCGAGGAGCTTCATTTGCATTTTGATCTGGTGTATTGTTTTTGTATGGTTGTACCTCAAACTCTTTGCGATGAATATTAGATAAGCGCCTAAGATTTGTCTGAGAGATTTGTACGATTTTTTTTACAATTCAACAAAATAACCTTTACTAAAATTTGATCAAACACATAACTGGCTTTTGTAATTGATAACATCCAATAGTATCTTCAATACAATATTTATACACTTTCATGACATTTTTATCTGTCACAGAAATAATCCTTACCGACAAAGATCTAATTGTGCGAGGATCAAACAGAAGTTTTTCTCCAGGAGGTAACCTTTGATTTTCCAAGTGAAGTTCCTGTAAGTTGTCTAACTTATCAAGTCCCTCTAATACTGTAATACAGTTACCGCCTAAGTACCTGAAAAATAGTTAGAAAATGGGCTATGAGTTATTGTGTAAGACAGTTAATGATAATCATCATAATGTGACATTTTTTCTTCTGAAATGTTGAGTGACTTTACAAAACATAAAACTTATTGCAAGAGAAGTAAGAGAGTTTGTAGACAACACTGATAGACCTTAAAATATTTTTAATTACAAATTGACTAAAAAAAAGAAAAGTAGATAAGAAGTCACAAGTCAGAAAGTTCTCAGAGTTGAAAGACTATAGACAATCTGCTTATCGCTATTCTAAGCAAGGTTAATAAAATTTGGGTTATGTATCATGATGTTTTTACTCTATTTAAAAATGAGAATTCTGTGGCTTTAGATGAAACATTAACACACAGTAGATCATAAATTATGTTAACTTACAGAAAGTAATTCTACAGGAATTCTGCTGACTTACAGTTAGGATAGTTTAATGATTGAAACTGGTTCCATTGACTTTTGGTTAGTATGTTGTAGGTATGTTGTCTCATTGACACATACCCTTGTATCTTACAGCTTAATCACTCTGACAAGAGGTGAATCACTGTCTCACAGTCAAAACAGTTTGACAGGGATTGACTTACAATTTAGACAGTCTGACAGGGATTGACCTACAATATAGACAGTCTGACAGGGATTGACCTACAATTAAGACAGTCTGACAGGGATTGACCTACAATTAAGACAGTCTGACAGGGATTGACCTACAATATAGACAGTCTGACAGGGATTGACCCACAATTTAGACAGTCTGACAGGGATTGACCTACAATTTAAACAGTCTGACAGGGATTGACCTACAATTTAGACAGTCTGACAGGGATTGACCTACAATTTAGACAGTCTGACAGGGATTAACCTATAATTTAGACAGTCTGACAGGGATTAACCTATAATTTAGACAGTCTGACAGGGATTGACCTAATATTCAGACAGTTTGACAGGGATTGACTACAATTTAGACAGTCTGACAGGGATTGACCTACAATTTAGATAGTCTTACAGGGATTATCCTACAATTTAGACAGTCTGACAACAAGTGACTTACATTGAATTTAGACAGTCTAACAAGGAGTGATTTATAGTTTAGACAGACTCATAAATCTGGCAAGAAGTGACTTACAATTTAGACAGTCTGGATAGAGGTGTCAGGTTCTCTATTTTACAGATATCATTATTCTGTAAGTACAGCATATTAATGTTCTGGTTCTGGTGAAGCATAGGAATTCTATTCAGCTGATTGTCGTAAAGGTACAGCACAGACAAATTTTTACACATAGACAATTCATCACTCTGAAACAAAATAAAATAAAGTCTTAATAGAAATTGACACAAAAATATGCAATAAAACATTTTCATTGATGGAAAACTAATATATAGAGCAGAGGTCCATTATTGGTACATGTACCTGTCATTGACACAATAACTTAATATGCCTTCCAGTTCAAAAACAAATGCTCTGTTTTCCAACAATTTTCGCAAATTTGGTGAAAACTATCTCCCAGGATATTCAGATACAAGAAATATAAATAATTGTACTTCTAATAAAACATTTTATTTCAATAATATAGGTCCTGTTATTAATGAAATCAAAACCCTGAAAGTAATTTTATCAAAGGCAGAGATGGCCTTAATTATATTAGCATAACTTCCAACTTGGCATTTGATTTTGCCTTCCCTATGTATTGATTAGACCACCCGCACTGATAAGTCTTATTGTAGATGAAATATGCATCTGCCAAACAAAATTGTATACCAAGTATCTTTGATGATTTGTTCTTAATACCCGTAATATAAAACATGATAGCAATTAAAATGCCTATGACAATGAATAACAGTATATTAAAAGTACTGTGACCCAAAAACATTAAATTATTTATATTAGTTGTGTTTGGTAAGGATTATCAGTTATATCATTCTATAAATCAATTACTTGATAAGTTAAAAGATAAAACTACAATTCATAATAGGTGACATACCACTTCATCAATATTTCTGTCTTCCAAGTAAAGATGAGTTAATCTACGTAAATACTGTGACATAGATTCATCTCGTTTCTTCTTGGTGTAACCAGAGGTACCCCTTGCAATCAGGTCAATAGTTAACTTGACCATTTTAATAAAATATTCTAAAACATAAAATCATGTAGCTTCCATACTTTCCATCCCTGTAAAAAGACACGATTTCATGATCTCTAAATTACAATTTTACAGTATATTTTAAAAAGTAAATGTGTTATCATTGAGCAATGTTGAGTGTTTATTTATTACTATATATATATTAAAAAACAGAGATTCTTAATCATAAAAGAAAACAATGTTAGTACCTGATTTATTTTTGTTAGAAAGAAGGAAAATTTATAATGTAAAAAGTTTAAATTAGTGGCGAAAAATGTATTTTTTTGGCGAAAGAGGTGGCAAAAAAGAAAATGGACCCAGTGCAAAACATGGTTGTAACAATCAAAGGTTTCAAATATTTATAAAAGATCACAGCTGGTTATCAATACTGATCAACCATATCAATTGTTACAATAGACGTCCTATAACTTTTAATTGAGTTCAATCACTGCCAATATAAACAATCATACACCTAATCGCTATTTGTCCGCTATTACTGGACATCACCAAGGTTCCAATAAAATTTTAATGTCATTATAAAAAAGTGGTTGTTGAATGATGTCAAATATCAAGCCGAGCGGATGCTTGTGTCAACTTTCACAGATTTCCAAATAGCGATAAGATGTATTACAATAGAGTATGTGTAATTTTACATCGCTTTGAAAATTGATGTTCAATCTTATAGACTGATTCTATCTAAAGTCTAGTGTTATTGTATCAATCAAATTTCTAATGCAAGCTGGTATTGACAAAAAACTACATGTAGTACTGTGGCCACACTGGTTGTGAGCATAGGCAGATCAAGCCCCTCACCCCCCTCTCCCCCCTTTTTTAGAGTGATTAGATTATGTAGGGAATCACTGAAGCATCACTGTAGCAAGCCCCTCTTATGGCAGTCAGTGGGGTCTCCTTATAAAAAGATATGGATCAAACACCCGAGAGGATCAAAGATTGAAGATTGAAGGATCAAATGTTTATCAGGACTCTGGGATGGTGTGTTTTTAAGTTCAGGATTTCGGGACGTCATGAGTTAAATTTATTTAAATTCTGGACCAGAGCTGGATTTCATGTTATTAAGCCAGGGATTTCGGGATCAGGACCACTCTGAACCCCCCCCCCCCCCCCCCCCCTTTATGGTGTACATTGTATGTCACAGTATGATGTCCCCTGTTTGTAATGCCTATTCTTTTCAACCAAGTTAATTCTGATTATTCAGACCATTCATAACAAACCAAGGATTTGTATAGTAAGACTTACTATACACATCCTTGAACAAACCTGTAAAAAAGGGGGTGTTCAATGGCCAGTAACACTAACAAGTACCTGGGTGCGACTCCAATTAGTTTGTTTATCTTATTCACATTGTTGATTATATGTTATAAATTGTATATTCAACTCCACTCATTGGTCATAAAATGATCGTTCCGCACTAAAATAAAGCAAAATAAAGAATACTTTGAAAGCATAATCACGTGACCAGTCGTTAGGCTTTTGTTGCTATGAAGTTTACGAAGAAATTTGACCCTCGAAACTTTCCAATATATTATATTCAAATACCTGTGAAGTAAACAGTTTGTTGCCACTTTTTAATATGGCTCTGTATCTTTAAATGATATCAAACAGAAGAAATATTTCAAAACAAGGTCAAGTCTGATACAAGCGCCTTATTGACAGAAGAATTCAATAAAACGCAATTAAGATAATACTCGACTTGGTTTAATCAGCAGCGAATGTGCTCTATTCAGATTATTTTCAGACAGAATTTAGAAATAAATACTAAAGTCCAAAGTGTATTTAAGAAAAAAAACAACCAACTATCACCTTCTCAGGGCTCGTGAGCACCGACAATTTTATCTTTCAAATCTTTGTTCCTTTATACTTGTTTATAGCAAGGATGCAATACTTTTTTAATTTACAAGAAATGCAAATAGTTAAGGTAGATCATAAGTATTATGCTGATAATTTATCTGGTATGATATTGTGAGGCAGGCAGTCAAAAGCCTTGGCCGAAAGATCTATAAACGTATTTACACTTTTGGTATTTAGCTGTATCTTGCCTCCGAATGACCTTAGATCGACTCCGAATCAACTTTTGACGTCAAGCAACAATCACTTTTGAATTGTGACGTCAAATATTTTAAATTATGATGTCAAAGTTTACGGGAACCTGTGTGATTTTACGTAATGGCGGACAAATTTGCATACAAGTGTAAATACGTCTATTAATACCGCTGCAATGTACTGGTTTTTATCAAGAGCTTCACGCTAACACTCTGAGAATTTCTCAAGGCAAAGCTACAGAAAGAATCTAGGATTGATCATGGGAAATACATGGAAGACATCATAAGCACAGACCACAAGGAGCAACCGAAACGATTTTGGTCCTACATTAAGAGCAGGAAACAAGAATCCACAGTCATTGTTACACTCAAAGACAAAGATGGACTTCTCCACAGCGATACACCAACTAAAGCTTCAATCTTAAACCAGCAGTTTCAATCTGTCTACACCAAAGAAGACATACATAATATGCCACATATAGGACCAAGTCCATTCCCAACTATGGACAACATCAGAGTCAGCCAGGCCGGAGTTTACAAGCTACGCCGTGGACTAAGACCATTCAAAGCCACTGGACCTGATGAAATTCCAGCCTATATACTCAAAGAAGCAGCTGAACACATATCACCATATCTGACCATACTTTACCAGAAATCTTTGGACACTGGAATTATTCCTGACGACTGGCGAGCTGCCAACATTGTCCCAGTCTTCAAAAAAAAGGGAAAAACACAAAGCTTCCAACTATCGGCCAGTCTCATTGACTTCGATCTGCTGCAAACTATTGGAACATATTTTTCACAGCACCATCATGGATCACTTTGACCGCCACCAGATCCTTTGTGACCATCAACACGGTTTCAGATCTAAAAGATCTTGTGAAACACAACTCCTGATAACACTAGACGAAATTGGCAAGAATTTAGACCAAGGAGAACAGACAGACATCATCCTGCTTGATTTCTCCAAAGCTTTTGGCAAAGTGCCCTAAGAGACTCCTCCAAAAATGGACTATTACGGAATACGTGGAGTAACGCTCAAATGGATACAAGACTTCCTAAGCAAGGGAACACAATCCGTTTTGCTTGAAGGGCATAAATCTGGCCCCCTAGACGTCATCTCAGGGGTGCCTCAGGGAGCAGTCATCGGACCCCTATTATTTCTGGCTTACATTAATGACCTGCCACAACCAACATCTTCTGAGGCAAGGTTATTTGCAGACGATTGCCTAGTTTATAGAAAAATAAAGAATGTAAAGGATAGCGAGACACTCCAAGACGACCTTAACAAACTCCAAGAGTGGGAATCACGATGGCAGATGAATTTCCATCCTGAGAAGTGCATTGTGATACGGATTACCAACAAAAGAAACCCACTGATAAGGAACTACCAACTACATGGTCACACACTAGATGCAGTCGAGCATGGGAAATACCTGGGAGTCACCATAAACCATGACCTACAGTGGAAGACACATATCAACGAGACGGTAGGCAAAGCATCAAGGACACTAGGCTTTCTGAGAAGGAACCTAGGACGGTGTAAACCAGAAGTCAAAGCTAATGCCTACATCACCATGGTCAGACCAACCCTTTGAATACGCCTCCTCTGTACAGGACCCTTACCAACATAACCTTGAAAAAGACCTAGAACAAGTACAGAGAAAGACAGCTAGGTTCGTGTACAATGAATACCAAGATGTATCCCCAGGTTGTGTCAGCTCTTTAATGGAGAGACTAAAATGGGAGCCTCTTAAAGATCGCCGCTGCAAAGACCTACTCACCATGTCGTACAAGATCCGCAATAGATTGGTGGATATTGACCCCTCTAATTATTACAAACCCGGAGATTCAAGGAACAGAAGAGGCCACCGCATTCACCAACAGCGCACTCTGAAAGACCAATACAGGTACTCCTTCTTCCCAAGATCAACCAGGGAATGGAACACTGACTCTACCGGAAAAAGCCACAACAGCAGCTACACTAGAAGAGTTCAAGGCCAGCCTTACCATCCTGCCAGAGGCCTTGACAGGAGCTTCACATACCTAGAACTCCTTAGACCCCAGATGTACATAGTTTTATTTGTAAATAATTTTCCTGTAAATAGCTTTTATTAAGTGAGGAGGGAAGGCCTCGTGATTTCACGAGCAAGAGTCATTTATACACTCAAGAAAAGTCCGACTGTACTGAAAGAAGAGAAGAAGAAGAAGTGAGGACTGACATCCATGCCCACGTCTAAATACACATGTATTCAGTTAATGGAATTTCATATATATTTTGAAAGATTTTAGAAAATATGGGTCAGGGTAAGACACTTACTGGTCTATAATTTGTTTTTAATAATGGGTCACTCTTTTTATGATGAAGGGGGATCACTTCGGCTTCTTTAAGTTCATCAGGAATCAGTTATTTTCAATTGACAAATTTACAAGAGTTGTCAGCTGTGATGCAATATAAGATTTACATTTTTTTACTTTTTTTTGCTGGAATACCATCAGCTCCTGTAGCCTTTTTGATGTTTATTTTATTTTAAAAAAATCTACATTTTCGTTTGATACTTTCTTGAATTCAAAATCAGAATCATGCTTTCTGTTACTCATAATTTCTTTTATACTTTGGTGATTTGAGGGGTCATATATACTACATCTGCTCCAATTTTGTCTGCTACTGTGGAGAACAAATTATAAAAAACCTTTGAAACTTCATTTGAACTATTTACAATTTTGTCATTTTCATAATAAGATTTTTTGTTCTCCACAGCTCTCTTAGATTTGGATGTATAACATTTTATAATACTTATTTATAATTTATCCATATTCTAAAATGATATGCAGATAATGTGTAATTTACAAACGGTCGAATTTTACCTATGCGAGCGTTTGACTAGACTTGCTACACGTCCCTTCCTAATTATGTTTTTTCCCAATTTTGCCCCTTTAACAATTTTACTGCTAGCCTATAACTAGGAGAATACCATTAGACTGTCTATACTGACATCTGCAGGAGGAATGGACTTGTAAAGTTTGTCTGAGGCTTGATCAAACTATTAATCTGAGAGTAAGTAAGATTGACATTTCTCCAAGGGCAATCATTAGACTGGCACTTATCAGTAAAGATATAAATAAGTAAGGAAGAAATAAACGAAAGGGAATTGTAGCGTTTGACATGACAGTGATTTTTTTTAATGTTGACCGTCGTGGTATTCTTTTTTTTTAGGATAACTCTCCGTATTTTACATGATTCGAGTGGGAAATAATCTGCACATACCTTTACACGTATCTGTTATATTTAAATAAAATAACGATTATGATCACACATTTAAGCATTGAAATATATCATTAAATAGTTTTACCACAATACAAATTGTGAAATCAATATATTTCTACAAATATAAGGAAATAGTAGGCCCGGGGTAAATCATCCAATTTGTAAACATGGCTGCAAACGGGAAAGGTGGCTTGTTGGCACGTTCAGATTTTCCACTATACACGGTGAATGCGTTAGACGAAAGACATTTTATAGTTGCAGGCGGTGGAGGTGCTGCAAAAACTGGAGTTGTGAATGCAATCGTACGTTGATTTCCATGTTAAATTCGCTTACCTGTCTTGAATATGTGGTTTTCACAATTCTTTTCATATCTTATTTTTTAATACCACTATTCCCGAGAACTACCAAAACTGAACATTGACCCGAGAACTGATAGATGTTCCCCGAAAACTTCATTCTCTGTGGTGCTTTTCTAGAATTTAAAGATATATAACTTGAGACTTGTCATTTTCCATGAAAAAAGTATAATTTTGCATCAGGAATTCTATTTTTTTTCTTTATGGTTACATATGGTAAATGTTATTATTCAAAGCTAAGAACTCTGCTTTATGAGTTTAATCATGAAATAGGAAATCTAGTCTTCTCAAACAATTCAATGCTATTGAGAATGATCTTGTAAGAGTCTAGTCCACAAGTTCCAATATTATACAGACTTTCTTATAAATGGAGAAAATTGAGTTCATAACAAGAGGAATGGTATATATATATGCCTTAAGTTACATCATAAAAGATACTCTATACTGGACTTAGTTGGCAGCTAGGATCATGATGGCAATGTCATTTAAACTCATTTAATAACTTAAAATAAAATAAAGCAATTTATTAAGTTCATGAAGTTACTATTAATCAAAAGTTTAAGGTTTAAAGTGACAATTTAATGTTAAGTATAAGCCTTGTATCCTTATATTTTTTGCAATTCTTATATTTTCAGTCTGTAAGGATGAAACTTAAGGGTTGATATAAATGGTTAAGTTGTTCTATACATGTAGGTATGCCTGAATTTAATCCATTTTTTTAGGTACATTTTGTACATTTGTACATGTATAAGGAAAATTCTACACAGCTAATAGAAATATATGTCCCAATATTAAGTGATAAAGTAACTATTGTGATAAGCTACTGATTTTCTCCCTAACTTAATTTGTTGTGTTTCTTTATTGAAGTAGGACTAATAAGGCTACTGGTGCAGTGTAAGGTAACTTGAGAGAAGTACCAATAAAGATGTGCATATTGGTTTAATTTAGAATGAAAAATAGGAAGTTGAGCTATATGCTGAGTTACAAACTGATAACTTGGTGGCACATGAAGTGTTTTTAGATTTTAGTCCACAGTGCATGAACTTTTACAGTACTATGTACATAGATTAGTTTATTATTGACGTAATAACATGTGTGCCATAAATGGAGTACAAATGTATATAGTATGGTGATGGAACAGTTCCCTGCACGTTTATAAAAGTGAATTGACATTAAGTTACTTTAAAGCTACTAGTGCCTGAAGTTTTTCAATTAAGCACCCAGCTGGGATAGCATCCTTAGCTCATATTGGATAAGACCAACTACCGTTGCATTGTAAATTGGTGGTGGGTACATCAGGCAGTGTTGATATCCTTTATACTAGTATCTTGACTGATTTGTGAAACGATTATGTTCACTGTAAATTATTCCTGCACTTACACACAGTTGCTTACAGTAAGCTACACTACAAAAGTAGTAGTACTTCAGATAGTGAAGGAAAGAATAAAGAAGAAGAGGTACAAGTCAAACGGTACCTGGTCAAATCCTTATTTAATGGAAAAGTCAAATTGGCACCTGGTTAAATTGGCATCTGGTCAAACCAGCACATATGTAAAGTAAATTTGGCATATATAATTGGTTATAATTAATTTGGCATTTATTAATATTTGATATAATATATATTATATAGATAAATCAAGGGCCAATTTGACAAGAATTCATTCTAAGGCACTGGCAAGGATTATGTTGAAATGATACAATATTGAATAACAAAAAAGTAATTTTAAAACTCAAATTGCCAGAACTTTATGTTGGGTTAGGACCTGATGATATACATATGTAATAATGATATTGTTACATGTACGTCAAGCTGTTGTGACGTTATATTAATTAAACTTTTAACTTAAGTTTTGTTGCTGGATTCTCTGATATTATGATTTATATACAAATGTATGTGGCAGGTGCAGTGCGTTTGACTTTAATCTTATTTGATTGGAATTGTTAATTCCAACCAAAGTTCATAGGGATGCTCTGGACACTCATGCACCTCTATAAATGAAAACTGACCACAATGATATACCTGATAGTGCTGAAAGTTGTGTTCGTCGCTTATAATCAATTAAATCATTTAAATTTCAAATCAGTCATGGCTGGCAAAATAGGACCATTTCTTGACCCCTGATACATGAATGACTAATGTATTATTACATTTATTTGTTTTAGGAGGTATATGAAGTAAGACAGACAGACAATAAGTTGATAGCCAGCAGTATAGGTAGACATGACACAGGAACTAAAGCTGTTATGAATGGATGTTGTCACTATGATGGTAGAAAACACATATTAGCAGCAGGATTAGATGAAAAGTGTCATACATACTCATTAAAATATAAAGTTGTTTCTCCCAAGAAAAACTCAGGTGTGTAAGTCTTCATATGTCATCTTCTGTAATATTTATAGAAACAGGTGAAAACACATTGTATGATATTTTTATTAGTATCATTTTCAACAAATATGGCTAGTATGTTGTTTTAATATGTTGTTACAAACTGAAGGTAGATAAGACATGCTTAAAATCCAGGAACCTTATTCCAATTACATGAATTATGTTTACTGTAACATGGTACATCCAATAAGTACAGTAAACTGACATTTCTTCTCTTTTTCAGAAAAATGATAAAAATTTGAGATAATAACTATTAAAACTTTTTTGTTTTATTTAAATAAAAAATTGAAATTAGAAAAAATTGAATGGAAATGTGTGGTTAGGAGAACACTACGCTTCTCTCACATACATGAAGAGATATGCCTTGCTAAGAAGTTAGAAGAGTTTCTGAATAAGCAATAGTAACATGAGTAAGGGAAAAGGAATTAGGTATGAACTGAATGTTGACTTTTAGATGTATTTTTCTTATTTACACTGTTGGGTTGCTGTGTTATTATCGTACATATGCAAGTCTTGAATTTACCTTCAGCCTCATGAACTCGGTGTTCTTTTCCCATATCTGCGTCCCATCTCATATTGCGTAATAGGAGTCGCACATCTGTATCATTTTTAACAAGTCATTCCCTGTTGAATTTTTTGTCAAAGTAATCGCTACAACTTTACATGCAAAGATCTGGGAAAAGCACACAGATTTGAGGCTTGACATACCTAACTATTTGACTCTTACATAAATACCCCAGAATCATCTTTCGTTCATATCATAAACTGTTGAATTTTTTGTCAAAGTCATCGCTACAACTTTACATGCAAAGATCTTGGAAAAGGACACAGATCTGAGGCTTGACATATATAACTATTTGACTCTTACATAAATACCCCAGAATCATCTTTCGTTCATATCATAAACTTACATTAAATATTTCATCAGTTTCTTGTTTAAGAAATGAAAAAAAAACTGAGTTCTGTAATCTTTTCATTATGATAGGTAAAACAGATGACACAGTTCGGAAAAGAAAATCTAATGATGGCACTGAAGAAAATGGAACTAAACAAATTAACTTTGACATTGAAGAATTAGACAGTTTTGAAACCGACTTTAATAAAGATGGAAGTTTTCAGAAAACTGTACAATTTAGTATGGATCAGAAATTTTTAGCAACAGGTGGTGCTGATGGGTTTCTTCGTGTTTGGAAGGTATGGAATGTCTTGAAAATGTTGAAGATTGAAATAAAAGAAAATATGCTGCATAGTGTATACTGATATACCTTTAACATAACTGGGCATCAATCAGTTTAATTATTTCTTTTCATACACTGAATATATTAAAAGTTATTTGTTCGACTTTTTAAAGTTTGTTAATTTGTTGATGTTACCAAGCAGTGTGTTTTTTCAATGCACAGATAAGCAGGATTGACATATAACAAAGAATTCACTCAAATCAGTTGTGAGCCTTGGCTGTGATATTTCCTTTGGTTAAGTGGGTGAATATCCCCTACTGTTTTTGTTTAATTGAGAATAAGGTCGGATTTAAATATATAAATTTGTTTTTTTTTAAGATCTGAATTTTGTATCCATGTACCAATTTTACCATAGGATATTTAATAAACAATGATAAACACAGATAGATCAAAAGTTGTATATATTATTACAGTACCCTGAATTGAGTAAGATATTTGAAGTCCATGCACACAAAGGAGATATTGATGATGTAGCCATCAGTCCTGCAAATGATAAGGTAAGTGATTTGTATTTATTTAACTTATATCTCAATAAAGGGAGACATTATGTTTTTGTAATATTTTTTCTATGGTTTCTTATTCTCATAGAACCTTGTCAGAGGTATTTTTATAACATTTTTATGAAGTGTTACCCTTGTCCTTCCCATTATACACCGTGTATGCCTCCACAGTTCTCTTACTTAAAGTTTGCCTCAAACAAATGTTATGAAAATTATACACATTGCTTATTACCACAAAACTCAGATCAAATTAGAATTTGGGTAGTGTCACTTTTACCGTTCTTGAGTTATGTCCCTTTATAATGTTAAATACAAGTTGGGGCTTTTCCCAATTTATTTTCACTTCCAGCACTTTTCACTTGTGTGTACAATAAAAAAAATCTGTTTTTTGTTTTTCAGAAAAGGTAGGTTCATTTGATTATACATAATTATGTTGGCCTTAAGTTAGAATTTTATCTATTTATTGCATTTAAGAACCAATCAAATTTTTATGTTAAATATGTGGTCAATAGCTACTTTTATATGATAGATAGTAACAGTTTCTAGAGACCACTGTGCCTGTGTATGGAACGCTAAAGAGGGGAGTAAAGACTGTGAGCTCAAATGGCCGTTAAGTGATCAGTATCGGCATAGAGCATGCAAGTAAGTTATACCTGATCATTTAGGCTTTGTTTGTAAGTAAAGTACTTAGACTTGTAATGCATAAAAGCTGAAAACATGGGCTTGAAAGCATATTTAAACCAATTATTTTTCAAGGATATAGAAATATATTAATAAAGTACTTTCACAGAATTGTATGTTATTTAACATTTTCGCAAGATCTTCATCTTAAATGGTTTCAAGCAGAACATTAAATTTACCAAAAAATATTTCAGATATGGTTTAATAGAGGGAAGCAAAGAACATTATAACTTGTACACAATCAGTATACCTGTAAAAAGATCGCAGAATCCAGCACCTTGTTACCTTGCTATGTGGGATAGTAAAAAATTTACAGTTAAACGAATGGTCAGTACTGGAATAGAGGTGCTGTCAGCATTGGCTATCAGGTGAATTATTAACAATCTTGGAGATATGCTTTACAGCATTGACTCTCCGGTTAATTGTTTTACAGCATTGACTCCCTAGTTAATTGTTTTACAGCGTTGACTCTCCGGTTAATTGATTTAAATCGGCGAAGCCAATAAAACCATCAAATATTAATAGGGGAGGGGGGTTTACTGTTTTCTGATGATTTTGTTGTGAATATAAAACTGAATTTTCCCCCAAATTTTACAGCTTTTTTGCTAGATATCCTACCACAGACATGAAAAAATATAAACTGCAGAATCACAACGCAATAATATGAAACTAGTTTATTGATGATTTGATATTGTTTCAAGTAGACTAGAAATGAAATAACTTGATAATAAATGATTTGCACATTCAAAATAACCTGACATGTTGGTACTAGCTCAATACAAAATTTTTAAATGAAGATATTCTTATTTACAGTGTAAATACCGACTTTAGAGAAAAAAAAAGGATTAAACTAAGCTTCTACATAAAATATGTAATAAGTGAATAACCTTTATAACCCCCAAGGGTGACTGGGGAATAGAAATATGGTCAATTGGTCTCCTTCCGACCGTCAGTAAAACGCTTGCCAAAGTGGGGCGTCCGTTTGGCTGTGTGGGATGTATCAAGTTCGCAGTCACGTCCGATCAGATTGGGGACGTTTAATCCGATGCCTCGTGTAAGGAGAGTGCCACGCTCTTTGCACGTTAAGAAATCTTGCAACAACTCTTTGAGGGGTCCGTAGGTGACCTGTTGCAAGGCAAAATTTCTGTCCCTATCCAATATACCCTCATTTTCTAGTGGCAGTCCAAATTTCCCCGACCATCATCCCTAAAGGCCTCTATTATGACAATACCTACCTATAGTATTAATTGTGAACTTGTTCTCGTCCTGAATATGCATGAAATATTTGCCACTGGACGTTAAGCAATCAACAATCAATCAATCAATAACCTTTATATGGTTGTTTCTATTGTAGTGATGATGGGACTTATGCAGCTGTAGGTACAATCTCAGGAAGTGTGGCAGTCTTTATCTCTTTTAGTTTACAGGTAAACATAATTTCTCACTTGGTTTATAAGTATTAAACATTTTCTCATTTATATTAAAGGTAACCCATTTCTCATTTAGTTGACCACAATAATATTTTCGACTTTTAGATAAACCTATGATATCAAAAATGTTGACACAAAAAATGAATGTGATTTTTTACTTGCTTTATTTAGTGTTTAAGTTTTTTGGAATCTAGTAGCTTTCAAGAGTTTTTTTTTAAATCAAGGCCGTAACAAAAAAAATTACTTTGAGCCACACCACAGATCTCAAATTTCAAACATTTACGTGGGCTATGCAAAGATATTTTAAAGAAATCAACTAATTGGAATGCTGTCAAGCTTCCTTTTGTGAAATAAAATGATATGTATAAAGCACAACACAAACAGTTTTAAGATGTATATATGAATATCTCTGTATATTGTCTTGTAAGTGCAACGTCTTCTTCAGAGGATGTAAATATTGATTAAACTTTACATAGAACACTATAAAAAATATAATTCCAGTCCAACTTGTGAAAGGAGAGATAATCAATTTACTAACTTCAATATGGAAGTATTGTGTGGTAGGGGCATCATTATGTGAGTTAATTCAATGTTTTAGTTATATAAAAGATTTTGAAACAAATATTTTGCTTGTGTCTTTTTTGCTCTTCAGCTTAAGATTTATTATTAATAGTATCCTTTTTAATTTCAGAAATTATATAGTGTCAGTGAGGCCCACAATATATTTGTAACAGGTTTAGATTTTTTACCGAGTTCGAAAGCCACAGAGGCAGTGACGGGAGATAAAGATTTTACGCTACTCAGTATATCAGCTGACAATACCATTCGTGTTCATCAAGTTGCCAAACGCGGTTAGTATTATAGCATTAGAAACATTTAAAAAAATGCTTTAAAAATTATAACTCTTTTATTTATGTTCTTTCAACAACTGTTGACCATTTGATTTTGTATTTGTAAAGAATTCAAGCAGTCATGTTGTTGTACTGTACACATTCTTTGTGTAGGTTGATACTTGAGTTTCTGGCATTTAAAATTTAGGGCTTATATGCCATTTGCATTTCCCTGTGACAAAACAGTGTGATTTTTAAAAATTATCACTGATATTGATTAATTCAGACCACACGATCGGTTGTCCTAACAAAATAATGCATTTGTATCCATTGGTGTAAAAGTGTAATTTGAATACATTCAATTAGTGGTGTATTTCTATGTTATTGAATATTTGTTAAATGAGTAAATATCTCTGAATAAAAATGGATAAATGGAGATGTAGGATACATATATATCAATCAGACAGCAACGTACATGTAATTACCCAGAAACCAAGACATTTATACAAGCATCCCAACATTTCTTACTATCCTTTTGTTCAGAATTAAAAGCAGTCTAGGAAACAAAAGTTAAGATAATACATTGTATAGTGAATTGATAAAAGATAATACTTATACATTGTATAGTGAATTGCTAAAAAAAAAATATTCAAGGAATGTAAGTCTCACTGTATATTATGCAAGATTGATTCTCTTGCAAGGTACAGTACGTTTTTTTGTGTCCTAATTTTTATTTTTT
The DNA here is from genome assembly GCF_963676685.1 of Mytilus edulis. Lineage (NCBI taxonomy): Eukaryota > Metazoa > Mollusca > Bivalvia > Mytilida > Mytilidae > Mytilus > Mytilus edulis. Next base: position 115,318,897 of record NC_092344.1, on the reverse strand, counting down.
CAAATTTTCTATACTTTTAATTACAGGATCATACAGTATAGTGTTATTGCTTATTGGACTGGTAGTTATAGTTGTGTTATTATTCATCTTCATGGCAGAAATGGGATTATGACAAGAGTTATCCCCCATTCTCAGATGGCAGCCATTAACATTCCATCAAAACTAGTGGATCTGATTGGTAGATCATCATTTAATTAATTGAACTTCAAAGTGAATTAAAATTACAATGCTGTGATAAACAATTAACTTTTTATATTGATCTTATTAAAAGGGATGAGGTATACAATATTTTATATGCTTTACAATGTACTAAATATAACTTTCAATCATGATATCAGCTGGCTGGTTATTTATTATTATTCTCAGAACTCTGGTATTATAAAATAGATATGGTCGACCACTGAAAAAAAATGTTACATTTTCTGGTTGTTACAAAATTTTTACTGTATCTGGTTATGAAAAATATTATTATTGTAAATTCTTAGCTGAAAAAGGGAGCTAGCTTGTTGATAGTGGAAAATAACTATATCAGTTTGTTCCATTTTTCGAAAAATACAGGAAATTCACTTTTAGAAATGGATGATTTCATGAGCAGTGGCACTGATATTGCTTTTTGATATAAACAAACCAATTTACTTACTTCTCACTGTCAGATAGGCTATTTCGAAATTATTATGTCACCAATTTTACCGTAATAACAATTGGGGAAAATTGCAATATAAAACAGACGCATTTAAATTATTCATTAACTGTTGAAGTTTAATTTCTACTGGTTATATTTTATGTACTTTATTTAACTTCTAGAAAGACCTATTTCTGAAATAATTTGATATAAACAAGGACTGATTTCACTGGCTTAGAATCAAATGTCAACATTTAACTGTCAATTGTTATTGAAAAGAAAACTATAATTTTTACACAGATAGATAAAAGATTATCATGTCCTAAACAATTTATGTGAGGTGACATTCATGTTGGGTTTTTGTCTCCCTGTCACAAAAAAATCTGCATAAAGCTAATAATTTTACTCAGGAATTGAACACCAGTCCATAGTATTTCTTGTTAAGAAGTTTTACATCCCCTATGTTATTTGATGTTCCACAAAGCAATCTCGTGACTTTTCATTTTTACATATTACAAGAAAACGTAGTAATTGTCTTTGGAATAGGCAGAAATTCAGCATAATTCCTTCATATTGATATTAGTTGTTGTTATCCTTCCATTTGATCATTTTCATCAGGTACCTTTCTATTACATGTACTTTTCATTGTCAATGGAAACTCAATGGAAAGTTATGAAATAAATTTAAAGAATTGCATTAACATGTTTAACATGTAATTGTGTGTTTCAATTTTATATTTCATTTTTCAGTTATTCGTATAGAGTTACATCTTATAATATTGGACACTTATGTTTTAAAGCATAAAACCAACTTATTTTGTCATATTAGAACCAGCCTTTCTCTAGTCTTTGAATATGTTTTAGATACACTTGTTTAAAAATTGTAATTTTATTTAGTTCTTGTAGAGGTTATTTTATCTGTTAAAGGTTATATATTTATTTATTTTTATTTATTAAATGATTTATGAAATCACTATGTATGAAAAATATCAAGCAAATAAATAAAAATTGAAACTTTCTTCAGTTGTGTTTGTTTCAGAATTTAAAATCCTTCTAGGACTGGCTTAAGTTTCCAGATCATAAAACTACATATGAAGCAAATTAACAGATTGCATTGCACACAACATTCTATACATCCTATCCATGTCCTTTTCACAAAATTTGTCAATGAAATAAAAACTGATATTCAAGTTACAAATGAAGTGTATGTGAATAATCATTAACTATTAAGAAAATTACTTAATTTGTGCATAGTGCATGAATCTATTCATTCTAAAAATATCAATGATGTCATTGTAAAACATATATTTAAAATTGGGGTTCAGCTAAAATGATGAAAAAAAGGTCTAATTCATAATTTCATAATCCAATGCTTAATACAATGCAATGTTTAGTTTTTAATTCCAACAGCATAACCATGGCAATTTATTCCCATTTGCATGAAGGGAGGTAATCCTGTTCCTTCATGTTAAATGGGAGATAATTCATTTACCTCAACGTTGCCATATGGTTAAATGTCTTGTAAGAAAACTCCTAAAATACTAGATTGAAATTAATGAAAATTTACACAGCTGTAGAACACTACTAGATGATCCGCATAAAGAAATATAACCCAGGAATAACTTGTGAAACAGGAGATCATAAAATTTGGAGGGCAGAAGGTATCCTTCAAAAGTTTTATTTTCATTCATTAATTTGTTTTCACCACTCCACTCTTATTATCCCAATCTTGACCGTAACAAGATGATTTAATGAAACCTTCCAAGAATCTTCAGTATCCAATGCAATGTGCACTTGTCATTTTATTTATTTCAATACCACCATGGAATGAATGATCTTGAAACTGTCCCGTGTGAGCATGGTTCCCTTCAATGCAGGGTTTGAACATATAATTCCTTGCAGGGTCAAACTTTAAGCTATAAAACTGGTATTTCCTGCCTCTCTGCTGAGCACATGTCATTTAGGAGTAAGAGCAAAGGCATGTTGGTTTGCTGTCAGAACAATGTGTCCAGTATGGTGACATTTTTTCCTATGGACTGGTACCTTATGAACTATTTCTATGGATTAATTATTATTCCTCGGATACCAATTTTTGTGGATTTTTTTCTGAGACAAGTGCCTATAAATGATAGATGTTTACTTTTATTTTCATGCTTACTTTCACATATGTTGCACAAGAAAATGCTTTCCTCTCCTTTATTCTAACTTAAAATTTGAAGATCCCGTAACTTGATCAATTGTAATACTAAGTACCCCAAGTACCATGTAATTGATTTTGCAGGTACATGTTTGTAAACAAACCGAGATCGCAATATTCTCACACCAGTCAGGAAATGTGAAAATAGCACAAAAATTAGAGAAAGTGTGTTCTTGTATTGTGCTGTTGGACCACTGTCCCAGGTTAGGCTCAATCCAGCTTGGGTAACCCTGCCTGATTCTGTATGGGCATGTCAGGATCCTGTAATTTAGTGGTTGTTGATTGTTGCCGTGTAACATATTCTTTTCGTTCATCATTTTGTACGTAAATTAGGTCATAAGTTTTCTCGTTTAAATTGTTTTACATTTGTCATTTTGGGGCTTTTTAAAGCTGACTATGTCATATTGCAGAAAAAAGCTTTCAAAAATCAAATAGATTCCAATATTTTTATTTCTATAAAAATATGTCATTGCACTGTTAATTGTTAACAGTGACTTACAAATAACAAATATGGACGAATTATTACACCAGCCACAGTTCTGATAAACAATGTTAGAACATCACAAAATATTAATCAAACCAAAAATCTTCATAAGTATTGCTGTTATTTAATCACTTGACTGGGTATGGCAAACTAATTTTCTGATGTCAGTAATGTTGGTAAACATATTAAAAATCTATATTAACACGTTAAATAAGATAAAACAAATTAATTAAAATGTATAACACAAATAAGATTTATAAAGATTTTTTTGATAAATAAATAAAATGTCATTACTGATGTGTAAAACAAGATGAAGACAAAAACATGTGGCTAGGTTATCACAGATAATTTGACTAAACCTGAGATTTCAGATCTCATAACAATAATATACTACATGTATATAGATAACATATCTAATTCTTCAGTTCAGATATTTACAATTCTGACTGGCAGTGAATTATGTATGTCTATAAAACATACTCATAACTCTTCATTATTTCTACGGACGTTATACAAATTTTGCATCAATAATGATTTCCATTTCTATGTAATAAAGTTATGGTTGAAACTGCTCTACTTTTTTTATTTCTCGGCCTCTCATTGACAGACTACATATGTTTAAATTTTTGCTGATTTCTTTCACGTTATATTTTCTCTCTTTCTCTCTCTCTCTCTAAAATTCATTTCATGAAATTATGTAAAAATAAATTATTAAATAATTAGCACTAAAAATGAATTTGCCACCTGTATTACATTGTATATATACTCAATAGTACCTAGTTTATACAATAAGTACAATCATAGGAATGTAATGTTTTCATTGATATTATTGCCATAACAATCACTTTCATGATATTTTCATACAAATGCATGTGTTATTCTCACAATATCAAATTATCTACAAATAAATATGCATTCATTTACAAGGCTTAAATATATTGTGTAACATCATTTAATAATGTCATGTTAAGCATTCTTAGGATGCAGATCTTTGTCTCTAAAATGCTTTACTTCCTGGTCGTAACCATGAATCATCTTGGAGTGTCTGGCCGGACGGAGGTCTACAAAAGATATACAGTTTTGTATAAATAACTGAAAATGATATTTTATCTGACAAATCTATTCCCAGTATTTAAACTGGTTCCAAATGATATCATGTATAAAAAATAGTACTTTTATTGTTGTATTCAATGGAAAAACTGAAATAAAGATCCATTGTTTTTTCACAATAGTTCAACATATAAGACTTTTAAGCTGCATTTCAGTTTTAAAATGTGCAAAATTCAGCATCATTCTTTTCTGCAAAACATTAACTGTACATATAAGCAGGAAAAACTGACCACAGGTAGTTGTAATCTTAATCATTATATATATCACTTAAAATATACACTGATTACTTAAAAATTACCAGTACTTCTGACCTGACCTAACTTTTTAAAATATAATTGTCAAAATGCAAACATGAAACAAAATAAAATTATACACTCAAATGCACCCATCTAAGCTGTTCCAAATCACATATCATTTTTTTTTTAAATTGAGAGTTAGCAACCATAGCAAGATAATTTGATAATTTTTGTAGTTTGCACATGACATGGATGGCTATACACCAATACAATAACTTCATATGTTGATTGTATAACATCTGTTTGAAACAAAAAATGATTATCTTTGAAAAGGCTAAGCATAATTGTTTTTTCTATCTATACAAAAATTTGTAGCATTATAAGATCTTATAAGAAAATATTTTAAAATATAAATTTGAAACTAAAAAAATAAAGTAAAAGAAGGTAAATCACACAAGACACAAAGAATAAAGACATAAAAAAAATCTGTACCAAAAGAACCGTTAACAGGGCAATGCTAACTGATGTACAGTCTCTAATTATACTTATACACAAAAGTAGAAAATAAAACACAGAACATGAATTTAAACTTATAAACTAATACTAGTGAACAAATTTTACATTTCCTTGTGTTTTCTTATATCTTAGTTGAAGGTAAGTTTTGTAAAACTTCAACCTGATAATGCAATTGTTGAAATAAAATATTTAATTAATTCTTAGAAAGTTATTGAAATTATTGTTTTTCTCGAATTTGTATTATATTCCAGTTGCTGTTGAAAGTGACTAATTGAATTTAATAATAATAATGAATTTTTAATTCTTTATTTAAAGTTGGTAAACTTACAACACAGTTATTTTTTTGGAAAGGTCAATTATTTTTTTATGATTCACTGACATTATTTACTATTTAAAAAAAAAGAAATAAAAGGCTTTAAAAAAAACAATACACTGAATTAAAAAAACCAAGACAAGACAGTCTACATTTACTCACATTCCCGGCTTTTCCAGGAGCAGGACTTTTAAAAGACATTTACAATACAGGACAACATCAAATTACATTCATCAGCTGAGATTAACAGTTGTATTATGAGGATCAACCTTACAGATGATTTTTATGTTAAAATAAGATGAAAGAAATTGTAGAAATTTCCTTTAAAATTAAATTTGTGAAAGAGCTAGTAAATGATCATACATAAATATATTATGTGTAAGCTATAAAAATCTGTTTCTCAATTTTACTAATCTTTTTTGTGTGACATATCTTTTACATTATTGTGGTAAAATCAATGACCTTCACCCTTTATTATTTTGTTTTACCTGTTATATCTTTGTTTTGCCATAAATCTGTCTAAGATATCATCAGGATCAGCTATTGAAACATCATCAGCTGAAAAATATACATGTATTGGTAATCAGTTATCAGGTTTTCAGAAATATTTAAATTACAGGAAAAGATGAATAAAAGGATTTAATATAAATAAACCAATAATTCCTATGAATTTTCATATACATTTCCTATTGACATCCTCCAATTTAGTGTTGTACTGTTGTGTAATTTAGTAAAGTGCAGCAAGTCATCTAAATAATTTAAATCAGACCTACTGCCAACCACTTTGAAAAATCAGTTAAACCCAAGTAAAAAAAAAAGGGGAAAGAATTCCTCAAACAATTTTATTAAAACAGTTTTACAACTTCAATATGTGTTTGATCTTTCTGTGAAGTTCAAGGTAATGGGCTGAAAACTGTAGATGATAACACAAAATAGCTACATCCAATACATCACTATGAGCGGGTTTGAACTTTGTCCAAAAAGTTGTAAAGGCATTGAACAAACTATAAGAAACCTGCTACAATGTACCATCACCAAATTTCTTAAAGAACAAAACCATTAAATGTTTAAATGATTCAGTGTTCATCTTTAGTCATCTTCCATACAGCACTGAAAATTAACCTCTTTCCATCAGGCTACCTTACACCCATCGTACAACCATATTTTATAACTTACTGTTCATCTGATGTAATCTCCGTAACCTAGCATCATTTTTCTTCTGTATTCTGTCAACATCTAAACTTGTTGTAGATCCCATAGGGTTTAATGATATGCTTTCAGGCTAAAACAGAAATAGGGTTCAGTAAATAAAACTCTGAGAAAGAGCACATACTTGTGTGCAATTCTGTTCAAATGTGATTCTAAAAATTGAGAATGGAAATGAGGAATATGTCAAAGAGACAACAACCCGACCAAAAAGCTGATAACCTATGGGTCTTCAATGCAGCAAGAAAATCATGCACCAGGAGGTGGTCCTCAGCTGGCCCCTAAACATAAATGTGTCTTTTTGACTACATATACATGTACATCTGGATAACAACCATAACATTCCCTTTAACTGATCTCAAACCAATTCTAACAAAGAATAATTAATTTTAATAACTTATCCTATTAATCCAGAAATTTCCATTACACTTAATTTTAGCAGTTCTATTTAAAAACTTTTGTTACTGGGGATATTTGTACTAAATATTTACACTTATAAAATAACAGTTAAAATCTTTGTAAAAAGTTTTAAAAATTAAAACATTTTTTTGTTTAAAGCATTAAAACTTAGCTCCAAAATTATGCAATATTCAATTTCTAATTATTTAAAATATTGTGTACCCTTGGGCTAAGAGGAAGTCTTTCTCTCCTTCTCATTCTTGCTGAGTCATTACGTTTGGGTAAATCTTCAAAGTCTTCAGGGAAATGGTTGACTGTATCTACATCTGAAATAATGGTAGGATACAAACATGTTGAGAATTAAAGATGTATATGAAGTATATATAATAATAAAACTCATATAAACAAAGATATAGATAAGAAGAAATGCTAAAACATATAAACATATTTAAAAGTGTTTTCTTTCAGAAATTAAGTTTTTATCAAATGCTTAATCGAAATTTTTGCAGCTTTATAAAAATTTAAGCAAAATAATGTAACCAGTGTGTTTAATAAAAAAAAATCTCAATGTGCACAAACTAATTTCAACATAAAATGGACATGTACGTAAGTTCTCAAAAATGAAACTTTGAAAAGAATAATATATCATGCTGCATATGCATTTAGAACCCCATAGCCTTATTTACTTTCTATTGTGAATTTTAATTTAGCTATCACCCCATTTGATCCCAAGCTATGTTCTAAGCTAGTCCTATTTCACATGCACTTTTATCTAGAATAATCTGTTCACTCCACAAAACCTAGTTCTGTTAGATGCCACACCAGTGTATTATCTGACTTAGATCATCCACAGCATAAAGTTTAGGTATTAATTAGATGTCAGTAAAAAACAAAACTGAAATTATTTTGTAGCCAAATGATGGAAAACATAAGGTTGAGAATGAACACCAAAAAAACTTTCTGATGGTTAAAATTATAAAAGATCAACCTTAAAAATAACATAAACAGACATACATAGAAACAACACACAGTACATATACAAAAGCAATATACAAAGGACAAGCACAAATAATAAAATGATAAAGCAAGAAATTCTAGTACTGTCTCTCAAGTTTTGTATGTGAATAGTTTTAAATTTATAATATGATCATAAAATGTAATCCTTTTTGAACATGTTACCAGCTTAAGGAAATCAAAATAATTCTATAACCAACAGGTTTTTTAATAGTTACAAAGATTATGCTTTTTTCTATAATTTCTGGTTTGTATTAGAAAATTTAATCAACAATTCTATAGTGTTCAAATTAAAACATAAATTGGAAGCTAAAACACAATATATATATATGTAAGTGGCTTTACCAAAATCTAGGCTGTTTTATTATTACTAGAGAAACAGTACTATGTTAGTTCTGGTGAAATGGTGGATACTAAAACAAACCTATAAATGCACTGTTGGAATTCAGCATGGACTTTGGACTCATAGTCCCCTGTCGTCCAGTACCATAGTCTGTGGGAGAATCGTGCAGTGTTAGTCGCCAATGAGATCATGTGACAAACGTATACATTAAGTAGATCTTGCTTAAATTCAAGTTACTTATTGAAATTTACAGAAAAAATATTTATTTCTTGTTTAATCTGTATTAAAAAACAGCTTGTCACAAACACTTATTCTTAAGTTCAGCACCACATCTGACATCCACTAAAGGTAAATATATTCTGGGGTAACAACGGCAATAATTGACAATGAACTCTCATATTTTCAGACATTTTTGTTAGAATCATCAATATTTTCAAGTAAATAAAGAGTAAAACGTAATCACTGATAACTTAGAAATAAATTATTCATGCTTTGCATAAATAAAATTCTGGCTTTTAGGGTTTTTGTAAAAAATAATTTCAGATGCATTCTTAAAATTAGCAATACAAATATTTAAATTTGCAAAATTATTTTTGTTCTTCACTGTTTATTATATCAATTCATGATCACACTTCTTAACTAACTTTTATAAAGAATATGATCCAAGAAAGTTTATAAATTTAGTAAACAATAACAAGTAGTATACATTCTACAGATCCTTTCTTGGACCAAATAAAGCTGAAAGGAGATGCAGGGATAGTCATCACACACAATTCATTCACATAATTACATGTAATATTTTCATCACAGAAAACAAATAGTGATACTGCCATTTTAAAGCTTTCATCTGAACTAAAGTACTAAGTAAATAAAAACAGCTTCTATATACAATAAAAAGCCAGAGGTGAATATATGTAGTCTTACTTAATTGAAAAATTAAATAAATGGAAAATTGTACTCTTTGTAAAGGAAGGAAATGCAGAATTCAAATTCTAAAATATCTCTGTAGGAGTTAATGTTAATTGTAATTTAAAAGATTATATCATTGGACAATTGACTGGACAAATGACAAAATTCTAGATAAATACGGGAATCTATATTCATACACTTGTGACAGGAACAGTGACATCTCTTATCAAGAGAGTGAGTCCATTTGGTACAGTGTACACAACCTGGTCATAAAGAGCAATAAATACCATTATTTACTCAACAAAGTGCAACCAAAGTGTTCTTGGTGTATGTACACATTCTAATCATAAGTTTTGAGTTATATTTGTGTTTCAATAATATCGTTGTATATGTGTTTTGCATCCACCTACTTTTACCAAACACCAAAGCTCTTATCATTTGAAAGATACTTAATGCCATTGAAAGTGTCTCAAACTTATCCATGAAACAACCAAGATTAAACAAATTACCAACCTAGTTCTTCTTCTATACTTTGTCTCACAGCTGAAGCATATTCTATTACATACCAAGAATATTTGAATGAGTTCTTTTATCACATGCAGGTAAACAAGATGTCTCGTGAATAATATGTGTGTCTTTAACAGAGGGATTGGTGAAAGAAAGTAATATTACATGCCAGTTACCTCCCCTTAGACTAACAGTCAAAAGAAACTATCCAGAGAAATACTATTTTTACTCTTTTAAAACAACTAAGTTTATTAACGTTGTACATGTTAAGTACTTACTTCTGTCTTTGAGATTTTTGAGGGTATCTTCTTGATGACGTAACAATGCATCTTGTTGTGATTCTAACGCTGAATTAGAGGTAGGGGCATCAGGAAACATACTTCTAAATGCTCGCCGGGAATCTGTATCAGCTGCAAGAGTAATATATCAAGTTTTAGGTGAAAGCAACTATTGTGGTCAATTTGATAATTTATCTATATGAGATTTCTTTAAGACTTTACATTTGTAGCTCTTTATGTACAATATAAGAAACAAACAAAAGAATATGATAGGAGCCATGACAAGAGGCCTGGAGTGGGTTTCTCCAAAAAACTTAAGACTAAGATTGACTGTAAGTCATGAACAATTCAGTATGTACTTACGATCAATCTTAGTGGTAAGTTTTTTTTTGTGAAATCAACCCCTGTTGCATGTTCATAAGTCAATAGTGATCAAAATCCCATAACTCTGAGGTCACTGTAACATATAAAATGTACTTACTTTTATATTTTAATTCATTAAATTCTTGTAATGTTCTAGGATTTGCTGTATCTGACTGTCTCTGTGGTACAGCAGCATGGCCTTGTTTAGCTCTCTCAAACACATCTATTTCTCTCCTGTATAATATAATAAGTGACAGGTGAAAAAACTACTGTATTATGATTTTTAGTTAATTCCAGCCCACATAGAATTTAACCTCCTATTCACTCTTGTATCTGAATATCAAAATATGTAAACACAAAAAAATGTAGACAATGTTTGAAAAATAGTCATTGTCTTAGTCAACTTGAAAAAATTACAAGTGATTGAAACCCTTCACAATTATAAAAGTCTTTTATATTTTTTTTTCATGCAAAATAAATAAGCTTCAAGGATTTCAAATAATAAAGCAGTAAATATAGTACATGTACAAATAATGTTATTGTCTTGTCACTCAAATATATCTTAAGTAAATAAAAACATCATACAATGCATTAAGTTTCATCCCTCGTATCATAATGTGTTTATACTTACGGTGGAGGTCTTTGTACCATTCTGGGATCAAACACATCTGGTTCATTCTGAAAAATATAGCAGTATTTTGTAGGAATAGAAAAAAAGAAAAGAATGAACAATGTTTGAAAAAATAAGCTTCATTCCTTCTCAACTAGAAATGAATATAAGCTAAAAAAAATCATCCTTTTATGACAATATTAAGCATGGAGTTAACTAAAAAAAATCATTAAAAAGTCCGTTATTTCTGATTGGGGGTCTTTAAGGCTAACACAGATTAATTTTAGTGAACATTGTTTCAGAATTGTAAGGTTCTCTAAAAGAACAACTTCCACCAAAAAGCATTGTATACTATAAAATTTATAGCATTTAAATAGGGTGATAAATACAAGTGAATAAATGTTTATATAAAACTATTCTACATGAAGCGGCGTATCATGCATTTTATTTGACGCTTGAATTAACATATATATAACAAACACTTTATCCCAAAATCCAGTAGCAACATATTTCAATTTGAATGAAATGGTTTCCAAGAAGCTGTATGCATTATATTTTATATACAATACCTTTATTAGCTACAGTATGACTATTATTTTAAATTGGGAAAGGGAAGGGGGGAGAACCAAGAAGTCTGTTAAGGACCATTATCTATGTACATGTCCTATAAACATTAATTGAGTATATGGAAATATTTTCCTATACAAAAGGGCAAAAAATAAAGATTACCAGTTTGTATTCAAGATTCTGCTTTTATGCTTTTCAGACAGAGTCTTTCATAAATTCTCTGCCACAGAGGAAGCCATCATTGATTTCAAATTTGTATTAAGGAACCTCAGGTGCAGATGAGATAAAATTACAGGTATATTTAGAAAGTCATTTAAAAACCATAACCACTTCAAACAGGACAACATTTGTGTACAACCAAAGCACAACATGATATACTTATGATGAATTTTAACACTATATTTAATATAATTATAGCTCTAAATCAAGATATAAGACAATAGAACTATTTATATTTAGAGCATAATTTACTCAAAGCATGTTCTAATTTAATTTCAGTCAAAACTACAAAAGACTAATGCCATGCAAGAAAAGCATTACAACAAAAGTCAACCATAAAACATACGTAAAAAAGATCTAAAAGGCAAGCCTCATCAATTGCCCTTTCAACCTCATCGCAAAGAAAATTCATTTGCTACAAAGATACACATATGCATATTTACAGCATATATGTACACTTTCCAAAAAATATTTTAAATCATTTACTGATAAAGACTTTGTCTTGTAACTTTTTCAAGCTTGAAAATATGTGAATAGGTAGGGAAAACAATCAGAAATATGTGATAAGGTCAATAAAATTCCCATTACATGTTATATGCTAAGCCCTGTAATTTTGTCACAGTCAAAGTCTTGTGTAAGTAAACATTCCATAAGGAATCAGAGCCTCAGGTCTGAACTCTGAGCAAAAGTGATATTTTCTTGATTATGCCGGAATATGTAAAGGTTACATTTTAACCTACGCAATATATGAAAATCTAAATTATATGATAAGGGTGGGGTAACAGTACCCAAGCGATACCCTGATCAGTTAAGTATTGAAGTAAACCCCCCTCTCTGAAGCACAATTCTAACTGGTTTCTGTCAAATTACAGTTCATCTTTAAAGTCATTTGACCTAAGTGAGGGCTACATTCATCATATTCATAGATAGGATATGAAAAATTCAAGCTGCATTTTTATCTAAAATTAAGATAAAGTTCAGTAAAGTGATTGTATGTTGCTTGTTTAACCTTCTATGGTGAATATTTCACATATATCAAAGTCTTAAAGACATGACTGTTTCAATATGGATCATGTTGTTGAAAATAAACAGTGTGCCTATTTGTTGTTATTTACATTATTTTTGCTTGGATACAAATGATGACACAAACCTTTTGGTTCTCCAGAGCATTTTCTACTCTCTTTCTTTCACTCTGTAATTGTTTTCTCATTGTAGCTAATTCTTTAAGAACATCAGAACCTGTAATGACAAGTATATCTCATGTATATATATTCAAATGTTTGTACTATAGATTATATCTTAACAGGAATGTACTATATTTTTTTACATTGAATGATTGTGGTATGTTTGTTTGGCTCAGTACATCTGACATGGACCTCATTTTCAGGTTTTTTGGCCAATGTCTTGTTGTCATGGTTAGGTTAATTTCTCAGATACAATAATTAATACTTAAATACACAGATAATTAATAATGGTAAGTTAATGTGAAACTTGTATCAAAATCTTATCTTCAAGACTTTCAAAATTATTTCAATTACAAAAAGTAAAACAGGTGAGAAATTTCAGCATTTGCACTGTTTTTTCAAGAATACTTTTGTGCACTCAATTTTTATGTTGGTCATTAGTTCCACCAAAAACTGTCCATATAGTACTTATTTTTGTTAGTCATTGTATCTTTTATTTAATTTGTGCAAGAGTAACCTCCCCTTGTTTACCACAATACTACTTACTGTTAGCTCTGGATAGTTGTAAAGGTTGTGGAGCAACCTGGAAATTAATAAATCTATTATTAAATACAGCAAATTTTTACTATGAAATTTTCAGGATCTGAAGAAATCATCTGTTCAGGCTTTTTAAATCTTTTTTACTGATCATTCATTTGAAAGATTAATCATATGAAATGGAAATGGTTTGACTTTAAATCCAAAGGATATGTACTGATAGACATATTTGACATAAATTTTGGTTTTATTATTTAGATTAAACTTGACATAAATGTTGCTCAATCTGATAGCAATAAAAGAAGTCAACCCTTTTAAAACCATTCAATTGTCTAACAGCATCAAGGGAGATAACAACATCAGTCAAGCCAGAAAGATTACTTTTTTTGCTTGACTTCGGCAATGTAGACTACCATAAACATTAATTTCAGTAAACATACTTACACACAATTGTTATATCAGCTTACTATTATTCTTTTAAGAGCTACAGACTGTCATGCACTTTTTTGTCTGTAGCAATAAAAATAAATATACACAATTCTTACCTGGAAATCTGTATGGCTTCTGTAGGAATGAATTGGCACACACTGCAAACTATGCCCTATGTATGTTTATAGCAACATAAGGAACTATATGAAAGATACTAAAGGTTTTACCCTGCTTCTATTTGAGGGTGGACCAGGAGTCTTGTGCCAATAAAATGTATAATACTGACCTGAGGTTCTGGCTTGCTTCTGTGTGAGGGTACAGGTGGTGACCTGCCTCGCCCATCTGACGTCTGTACCAATAAAAAGGAGTTTATACAAGCCATGCTTATTAATGCAACTATATCATAAGTAAGAACCTGCTGTTACATTTAGTACAATTGGAACAAATCTGATTTAAAAATTCAAACATAATGTCAAACATATTTTTTGCTTCAAAGTTTTGTTTTTCTTTTCTCTACATTTTCTGTTCTCCTCATTGCAACTTTCATGTAACAGCAATAGATTAAAAGTAATGGTTCTATTCTATTTTTCAATAAAAAGTATAATTTCTCATGATTCTAAAATAATTTTATACTATATATCAAAATGTTTATCATGAAGACTGTAATCTATGTTATATGAATTTTCCTGCAAGTACTTTTTTTTTAATTGTTCATTGTTAAAACAATTTTGCTTAGATAAAACAGCTTGTTTTAAAGTATGTGACTTGAATTTAGTTTTTATCAAATTGTGCCTCAGCAAATTTAATGAAAAATCTTACAAATTGATTTTAACTTGTATTGTATAGTGAACAATTTTATTTTTGATCTACCCATTATTTCCAGTAATATACTAGAAATTTTATAACTTATTTCAGAAACATTTTTGCAGTTTATCAACATTTTAAAAAAACTGAAAACTTTTGTTGAAAAAGGTTTGATTGGATTAAAACATTGATATACCATAGAGTGGTTGGTCTTCACTTAACTAAAACGTAACAAATTAAAAAATAATATAATTATAACCAGTACTTTAACACAATAACAAAACATGCTGTTAGATTATTAACATTCTATAAACCATGCAAACTACCATCACCTCACTTTATAACAGTGCAATCATCAATCTATTTTTTATAACCTCCCTTTATAACAGTGCAATCAGCACTCTATTTTTTATAACCTCCCTTTATAAAAGTGGAATCATCAATCTATTTTTTATAACCTCCCTTTGTAGCAGTGGAATCATCAATCTATTTTTTTATAACCTCCCTTTATAACAGTGCAATCATCAATCTATTTTTTTATAACCTCCCCTTGTAACAATGCAATCATCAATTTCATTTCACAAAACCTGTCCTTGTAATAGTGCGATAAGCACATCCCTTTGTAAAAGTGCAATCATTCATTTATTTTAACTGATGTTTATTCAGGCAAGTGTTATACTTTATCTGCAAATCTTTAACCCGATAAAAATTCAAACAACAAAAGTTTAATATGAAAGTCTTAAGATACATGTACCTAGGATTTCATAAATTTAAATTAAAAATTTTCATCTAAAATCATGTCAACCGTTGAATTATATTAACATTATCTTAAATGTTCATTTGTATATTTGAGAAATTCAAAGTCATTTTTAAAATTACTTAAATCATTTCCATAATTCTCATCCCCTATCATTAAACATATCATAATTAGTAAATGAACAATTTTTAACACTTTATACATTTTAAACATAATTTGATGAATATGGTAATGATGTGTGGAGGAAAAATACAATTTCAAAGAACTTTCAACTTTGTGCTGTTCATTCAAAACATGTGACCCTTAGCCCATAGAATCTAGATTTCTACCGGAGTTTTGATTTCTGGGGTAATTCTTGTCTGTGTTGTTGGACGTTCCAGACTGACTGAACTTGTACGGAAATGATCATAACCATGTATGTTTGGTGCTGAATCTCTTTTTGTTATACTAAGTTTAAAATCATCCGGTTTATAATTGGTCTTTTTAGGAGGTAGAGGTTCTTTAGACTTGGGAGGAGGTTTAGAAACATGTCTTTTCTCTTCCTGTACAAAGGATGGTAAAACTTTATGTAAACAAATCATATATAATTTGTGTGTACATATCACATATAATTTGTGCAGGCATTATTTGTTTCTATATTAATATACATAATGTAACATGTACTAACAAGCTAAATTAAATAACAAACAAACAAAATGAGTAGAAAATAACAAATCTATTATATTGGGTGAAGTTCTACACTATTAAAATGTAGCTATATATGTAGCTAAAAATTCTCATGCAAAATGATTATTAGTATACCAGTACTCAGTGTACAAATGGTGATGTTTTGTATGGTAAAAAAGACTGTTCTAAAAATACTATCGCCTGACTTCTGCTTGATCCTATTATTGGCTTACTCAAGTTTTATCGCGAAATTTCTAAATAAAGACCTTACAACATGAAAATAATGATTACCGAAGGTTCTCCGTTTTCTGTTGCGAGTTTACTCCTGACAGCTGGTATAGGAGGTGAACCAGCTCTCTCATCCTGTAAATAAACATATCTTTTATTTTCCATTCCTTTTACCTTCAGATTACCCCTCAGTCCTTATCCTTTACACATATTTGACAACAATGTTCAAATGCAGAACCTTTATGATGAAGAACAGCTGTAAAATTACTGTTGTTTGGGAAAAGTTTACAAAACTGAGTTTTGTATCTTTGTGTATTTTCTTTGTTTCCTTTGTTAAGAAAAGTAACAAACTTAAAGAAGTCTTAGAAATGAAAAAAATCCTTGTGAAGTTATATATGTGTATATAGTGCAAACTGAAACTGGCCATTAAACATTTATATTTGTCTATGTGCAGACTATTACCTACAAATTGTCATTACTAAAGAAAAAATAGTTTTGTGATACTAATACTATTTAAATTTAATTGTATCTGAACATGAGCTGAGTGTGGTGTAACTTTCTTACCCTTTGTCTTTCTGTTCTCTCTCTATCTTGTTCTTCTTGTTTCTCTCTTGATTTAGCATCAGCATCCTCTCTCCTTTTTCTGCTTTCCTCATTCTTTCTATCTTCAGCTTGTTTTCTAAGTTCTTCATTTTTTTTCCGAGCCTAATGATTTAAATATGGCATATTAGAATTATACCACTTACTAAGCTATATTGAATACTTTATAAAATTATTTTAATAAAAAAATTAATGTTTATCAAATGAAATTAAAGTCATAAGAAACCTCAAATAAAAAAAAAATAATGCATACGTCTTTTTATAACTCAATTCATTATAAAACTTATGTACATATACTTTTTTCTGAAGAAAATTCTTTAATTTATTCATATTTAGAAGAAGTTTACTTTATTTTAATTGCTTCCTTCCAGGAAGCAATTCTCCCGACATATTTTCCGTATGCAAAGTGACCTCAGTGTGACCCATCTCGTAAAAATCTGGTGATACATTACACATGGATGTCCTTAAAATAAACTATTATCTGAATTTACATGTTAAACGGTGCTCAATAACCATGTTTTTGTGTAGATTTTTTGTCGATTGTTGACAAAAGGGTGACAATCGTCAAACTTCGTCTTCAAAACACGAACTTTAATTACCTGCCATATTTTCACAACACTGACCAATTGAAAAAAAAAATTAAGGATTATACGAAATTTACACAAAAAAAATGATAAATTCGTGCACAGAAGACTAAGTTTATGATGTTTGTATGCATTGGTTCAAGAATTGGAAGAACATTATTTTTCACCGGTCACTCGTTTCTTATGACTTTAAATTAAGCAAAACATTTAGGCTTCTTTTTTATTCACCAGAAAAGTCCTGTGCAATCATCCTTAAAAAAGTATTATAACCATCAACTTGGTAGTAAAAAGTGCCATTTTTTATAAACAAAATTATTACGTCTTCTTCTTTTTCTCTTTTCTTTCTGACTTCTTCTTCATATTCCTGCTGTATTCGTATCCTTTGTTCCTCCAGACGTCGGTTTTCTTTTTCTTCCTCAATTTTTTCCTTTTCTCTTTCAATTTGATCATATCTTTTTTTCTCTTCAATCTACCAAAGTTACAAAGCGTCAGTTGCATTACATATGATGGTGCTAAATTATCACAGTAACATATCCATTCTATAGACAGAAATACCAATTTAAGTCATAGAAACAGAAGAATCCACTTATCTAACAAAAATAGAAAATTATGATACAAGATTACTTGAAATTAACCACATTTCAGTTTTAACAATACCACTTTTTATCTCTATGGTAATTTCCAAGAACAGGTTTATTTCTATCATATTCCATCAACTGTTTTCCCAAAGGCAAAGTATGCTGTTACGCTGCATTTCAATTTTAGACTTTGTTTTTTTGGTAGCATCCTATACAGAAATGAGCTGCATTTTCCTACAAGAAAAAAGCCTGAAAAAGACTACATAGAGAACAAATATATATTAACAATCGATAAGTTTTAGTTTAAATTTAATTTAACATTTGATGTTAGTAAACAATGATGAATTTGATTTGTGCTCATCATATACATACAATGTGTACAATTATATGGTCTTAGGTACTAGGCATAGTGAAAAATATAAAATAAGTGGATTCGACTGTCCTAAAAAGCATATAGGCAAATGGATGACTAATCTACCTCACAAACCTTTATAACTTGTCCTCCTTCAGACCTGAGTAACTGTACTTACTATTATAAGATATGTCCTAAAATTTGACCCTAATTAATCTATATACCTGTCGACGTAAATCATCTTTATATTTATCTGCTGTGGTTTTCTCTGCATCAGTCTGAAATTTGAAATATGATTACAGCATAAAATGGTGATAAAGAAATATATTTTATGCTCATACATAATGTAAAATACATTGTTTGGTTTGATCTACACCCATGCAGCTGGAAAATTGATCGGTGAGAAAATTAAATAATTTTTTTATATTATCATACACAGATTTATAAATATATGTAAATGACATAGAAGTCTGGCAGATAAAACAGTTAAAATAACAAAATCTTGAATGCTTTGAGCAATGCTTTTACATGTTATCATTTTTCTTGAGTTGTAAAATACAATTGTACCATTTTGACAAGACCTAAAATCTAAATAAAACTATATTCAAAACCTTCTTCACATATCTGCACACAAACTTCTTGTGTGAACTTACCCTAGGCTGTCCAAATATACCATGACCACCTCTAGCATAAGTATTCTCCCCTTTAGCATTCTGTTGATTTGGTGGAGGTTTAATGAGATCATCTTTAGGAGAAGCAGGAGCTCGGAATCTTGGTGACTCCCTAGGGGGCGGAGACCTCGCTGATGTTCCTCCAACATTCTCATAATGCATAGACCTCAAGTCAGCTAGAAATAAACATGCAAAATTTTAAGCTTTTGAATTTGTTACAGTTATAGTTTTAAATCACAAGAGTGCACTCTCTAATGTGTACTGCCTGCTTAATAAATATTTTACAACATTTTAGAAGAAAACTTGATCACTCAACCATGCACTAAACCTTAAGGATTCTGTTGACCAAATATAGTTGGCTTTTAACTTGAAGTGACTAAAAATCTTTCCTTATATGAAAACTTCATGTATTTCATTGAATCATTAAAAGTGGCTAAGAACATGTGTCGCTGTCATACAGACTTGTACATCTTATAACCAGTATATCAACTACATTTGGTCTCTAATAGAATTTTATTTTTCTACTTGATATTGTGATATAAGATTTTTTCAGATAATGATACATATATCATCAACTGTCTTTCAGTGGAGCAAATTAACTGAAGTAACTAGAAACAGGAAGTAGATAGTACATAGCATTCAGACATTCATACTATTAAGGGGAGATAAGTATTTTACTTACTGACTGCATTGCCAGAATTATCTTTGATTGGAGCTCCACCGCCACCACGACCGAATGGATTATAGTTACGTATTTCTTCATCTAATTTTCTTTCATATCTGAAGTGATGAAAATATCATGAAATATACCATTAATAATCATCTTATATTTTTATATACATACATGAATAAAAGAGATGCAGGGGCCTATATCAGTGAGAAAGCAACCCAACAAAACTTGAATAATTTCATCACAAATAATTTCCCTTGCAGACCCAATCTTTATTAAGGGTAACTAAGGGTATAACTCTTGAATGTATATTCAAAATCACTAAAACAAGATTTGACCTCTATTTAATGGTCCAAAGTTTCAAGTTTCAAAAGATCTGAGAAAGTTGTATATTCAGTATAATCTTGGAAAAGCACAAAATGGACAACAACCTTTTAAACATTGGACCTACTAAGAATAAGTGTAGCATCACATGCAATTTCTACATTATCTAGAATAAAAAGGATTAGAGTTAAATTTTGTTGGAATACATACCTATCTTTTTCCTCTTTCTCTTTTTGTTCCCTGTATTTCTTTTCTTGTATCTAAATGCAAAAAAAACACTTCAACTCTCATTTGAAAGTAGACAGTAACTACAAGCATTTATAGTTCACAAAGGTGAAATAGTAACAATATGTTAAATTACTAAAGCAAAACATATTGCACAAATTTGAATAGAAGTTTCTATTAACTTTTGTAACTTAAGACAATCTGTAATGAACTACGACTTGTTAATAGTGTATTTGAAACCAACCTGTCGCTGAAGTTCTTCTTGGTAAGCTCTCTGATCTTGTCGTGATTTACTTCTAAAATCATCATCACTGGGGAACTGGTATGGTGAGATCCTCTCTTTACTTCTACTCCTGGCTCTAGTACTGTAAAACAGAGTAATCAGTCCTAGCTCAAGTACTGTTTATATAGAAAAAAAGACATTGAGCCATCACTCCCAGCTATAAGTATATAAACATTAACTTGGTTCATCCCTACATTTTTCTGTATATTCAGCCACCTGACGATGTCAAGAAGATGATTTGTAATATTATTATTCTTTTATGTTTATATGTACATTGTGTACATTGGTTGGATGGTTTTCTTGTTTGAATGGTTTTACTCTAGTCATTTTTGAGGCCCTTTATAGCTTGCTGTTTGATGTGAACCAAGGCTTGGTGTTGATTACCTTACTTTGACCTTTAATGGTTTACTTTTATAAATTGTGACTTGGATGGAGAGTTGTCTCATTGGCACTCATACTACATCTTCTTATATCTATATCTATATTCAGTATTCTCAAAAGAAAGAGTTACATAATAAGTTATTTAAAATTTTACCAAGATATATGCTTATGCATGTAATGAAAGATTTACTTAATGCTGAAGGTATTATCATCCCTTTCACTGGTACTTTTCAACTTGTTTATAGACTTATTTATCTTCGAATGTTACTCTAGGAGGAGTTTATAGACTAATTTATCTCCGAAAGTTACTCTAGGAAGTTACTCTAGGTGGAGTTTATAGACTTACAAATCTTTGAAAGTTACTCTGGGAGCAGTTTTTAGATTTACTTATCTTGGAAAGTTACTCTAGGAGGAGTTTATGGACTTACTTATCTTCGAAAGTAACTCTAGGAGGAGACATTCGACGACTATATGGCTGATCATCTAAACGATTTAATGGAATATCTGGACCACCACCTGAAATAGAAATATATGAATATTAATATCTTATCATTGAATTAAAAATTATATTCTGATCTTGTCATAAATAGTGCCTTTTTATATAGGTTGAGAAATGAGTGCTAATTCAAATTTATCTGAATATTGTCTCTCTTTTAGGATTTATAAATCGAACTCTTGAATTGATCTATTTCTATATTTTGTCAATGGAAATGCATAACACAAAATAATAGCGTACTTGAAAGTTAACAGAAACAACAACAACCCAAGTATGTAACTAACTAACTTATTTCATTCAATATAAAATCCAGTACTTATTGTAGGATTATTGCTGAAATACATATTTAATACAAATACTAACCTCCAGAAGGCTCTGGGTCTAATGGGTTCTTCATACCATAGAAATGATAGGCTTCATCTATAGAACTGAGAGCTGGGTTGTTTAGACCTCCTCCTCCTCCTCCTCCAGTTATATAAGTACTGTAAAAATAAAACATTCAAAATACCTCATTAATCCTTATACTAGGTGCACTGTATCAAAGCTAATAAGTACCAGCTAAAATGAAGAAAACCAGTATGCATTATAAAGCTGTATCATTGTTGCAAAAGATGATTTCATATTTGTATTAATGATGAATTAAAACGTAACCACTGATCCTGAAAAGAGCATGTTGCACCCTGATTCAAAGTCAACAAACACTTTACCACAACCTTGCATTATCTTTTTTCTTTTCCTTCCAAACAATTCATTTCATGATCAACCTTTTTTTTTGGTCAAAGATTAACATGATAACCAGAATGTATCTTTGGATTATGATTATGAATTGTAAATCAAATTAATTTATTTTCAAAGAAAACAATACCTCAATTTTAACTTGAAACAACTAAAGAACATGATGGCAATGAAATAACCAAACTTATTCATTGAGGTTTCTGTGTTACCTAGATAATCAATGTAATCAAGTGTCGTCTGCAATACCTATATATATATGCAGCAAAACATCACTTACACAATGGAAGGCTGTAACAGCCTTTAAATAAACATTTAATGATAATTAGACAAATTCTTCCAACAATGTTCATTCCTATTGTCTTACAGATAAACAAATGTTTTTTTCACTCATTTTAAACCAGGTGCTCCGCAGGGCACAGCTTTATACGACCGCAGAGGTCGAACCCTGAACAGTTGGGGCAAGTATGGACAAAACATTCAAGCGTGATACAGCTCTGAATTTGGATTGTGATCAAATTTTTGACATTACATGGTTTTTTTTTACACAAAACAAATGTCAAGATTTTACAAATCAATTAAAGATTTCTTCTTCAAACTTTTTAAATCTAAAATTAAATAGTTGACACAGCATAGGTTTCTGACACAGAATGAATGTGGTCTAATGAACTTAAAAGTTTTTTTTGCCTTTGAGCAATTCACTATGCTGTTGAATATTAATCCTCTCAAAAAAATGTTTGAAGAAATTTTCTTTTTATTTATGAAATCTGAAATGAGAAAAATTTAACCCCCCCCCCTTTTTTTTCACATCCCCGTTTCCCTTTCTCCAAAACTGATATCAATTCAAATTTCTAATGGAGTTTGCAACAATAACTACTCATTTAAATACATCATAAAATATTAAAATGTAAAATAAAGTGCTTGTTATCACTGAATGGTAAAGATTGGTTGGTAGTAAAAGTGAATATACATTGTTTATTGTATAAAACAATAAAAAAAACTTCATCAGCAACATTTTATATTGGCAAATTTCCAATGAAGTTATTTACATAAAGTTATTGGCAAATAAAAATAGAAAATGACATCATAGATATGTCTGGCAAATGTCCAACATACATTATCTAACAAGTATGGACACAACATTCAAGCTGGATTCAGCTCTAAATTTGGATTGTGATTAAATAGTTGACACAGCATAGGTTTCTGACACAGAATGAATGTGTTCTAATGAACTTAAAATTTGTGTTTCTCTTAGAGCAATTCACTATGCTGTTGAATATTAATCCTCTCAAAAAAATGTTTGAAGAAATTTTCTTTTTTATTTATGAAATTTCAAATGAGAAAAATTGAACCCAATTTTTTTAATCACATCCCCCTTTCCCTTATTCCAAAACTAATCTCAATTAAAATTTCTAATGGAGTTTGCAACAATAACTACTCATTTAAATACATCATAAAATATTAAGATGTAAAAAAACTGCTTGTTATCACTGAATGGTAAAGATTATTTTAATTTATCAGTTGGTAGTAAAAAGTGAATATACATTGTATATTGTATATAACAAAGATTTAAGTTGATTCTGGACAAAGAAAGATAACTCTAATTAAAAAAAAATTTGATATTTCACAAAATTGTGCAATTAGATATTTCTTGCCATTGCGCAATACTGTGCAATTGAAAAGACTTGCTATTGCACAATACTTAATATAATAATTTTAGATCCTGATTTGGACCAACTTGAAAACTGGGCCCATAATAAAAAATCTAAGTACATTTTTGGATTCAGCATATCAAAGAACTTCAAGATTTCAATTTTTGTTAAAATCAGACTAAGTTTAATTTTGGACCCTTTGGACTTTAGTGTAGACCAATTTGAAAACAGGACCAAAAATGAAGAATCTACATACACAGTTAGATTTGGTATATCAAAGAACCCCATTTATTCAATTTTTGATGAAATCAAACAAAGTTTAATTTTGGACCCCGATTTGGACCAACTTGAAAACTGGGCCAATAATCAAGAATCTAAGTACATTTTTAGATTCAGCATATCAAAGAACCTAACTGATTCATTTTTTGTCAAAATCAAACTAAGTTTAATTTTGGACCCTTTGGACCTTAATGTAGACCAATTTGAAAACGGGACCAAAAGTTAAGAATCTACATACACAGTCATGACAGTTAGATTCAGTATATCAAAGAACCCCAATTATTCAATTTTGATGAAATCAAACAAAAGTTTAATTTTGGACCCTTTGGGCCCCTTATTATGTTGGGACCAAAACTCCCAAAATCAAACCCAACCTTTCTTTTATGGTCATAAACCTTGTGTTTAAATTTCATAGATTTCTATTTACTTATACTAACGTTATGGTGCGAAAACCAAGAAAAATGCTTATTTGGGTCCCTTTTTGGCCCCTAATTCCTAAACTGTTGGGACCCAAACTCCCAAAATCAATACCAACCTTCCTTTTGTAGTCATTAACATTGTGTTTAAATTTCATTGATTTCTATTTACTTAAACTAATGTTATAGTGCGAAAACCAAGAAAATGCTTATTTGGGCCCTTTTTGGCCCCTAATTCCTAAAATGTTGGGACCAAAACTCCCAAAATCAATACCAACCTTCCTCTTGTGGTCATAAACCTTGTGTTAAAATTTCATAGATTTCCATTCACTTTTACTAAAGTTAGAGTGCGAAAACTAAAAGTATTCGGACGCCGGACGACGACGACGACGCAGACGCCAACGTGATAGCAATATACGACGAAAATTTTTTCAAAATTTGCGGTTGTATAAAAATCTCTTATTCGTGATATTAATGCAATTGTTTTTTTTGCAAACATAAAAAAATATGAGAGATTTAACACATAGGGTAAAACAACAACAAGACAAACAGACGTGATTGTAACAAGTTCATGCTTTAGTGAGGGGAAACAAAACTGTTAGAAATTAAACTTGTTTAATAGATTTTATACACCACCATACAAAACAGCATAAATCATTATGTTTTAGTATTTACACACCAAGAATAAACATTTTTGAATACAAATAATTTTCTATTTAAAATTTTTGAGAAAGATTGGCAAAGGCTGTAAAAGATAAGATATGTATGCCAGAAGTCTGCAGAGGCAATATTTCATCTGATACTTTGCTTGAATATCTTTGAAATTCTAATCTATATGGTTTTATAAAAAAATACCAAAGAAAAGATTTTTTAATCATAGAATAGTATAATTAGTATCGGCTGATGCAGGCATGAGATAGAATAGAGTATTTTCCTGTAAAGAATCTAAGAGAATGCATCCAGACCTATATAAGCCATGCTAGCACTGGCCAAGTCAGTCGAATTAGTGAAGTTACAGGGATGACAAGACATTAGGATGATATCAACATAAAGGCTTTTATAATAACTTTTATTGCAATTCATTTTTTTTCTGATAATCAATTAATGAAAGAATTTCAGTTAAAAGCATTCCATTCATTGATCATTATATTTAATAAATATTTGGGATTGCCATAAAAGTTTGAAAAGAAGCCTATTGCACTGTGTACCTTGGGATACCAATCCTTCCTGTGTCTGATGGGTCTGCAAAGCTATAATGAATATCATATAATAGGTACAGTGACATGTGTAAGTGTCACAAAGACAACACTTAAAAAAGTTTTGTTTCATGAGATAATTCATCTTTAATCTAATAGCTAAAATTTTATTATTTTGGATTTTAGACTTATCTACCTTTTTATTATCATTTATATTCTTTTTATACAAAATTTCTTAAAGAGTCCAATACTTTATAAATTAAAAACATATGTTTACTTATTTATGCAAAAGTGTAAAAACACAAGCTATCCATAAATGTGCCATAATGACCAGCAAATTTGCTTCAATTTGGTATAAATGTGTTTTCAAGTCAGCTTACAGTAGACACTTACGATGGTTGATACTGTATTCCTGGTGGAGCATATGCATTCCTGGGTCTTGACTCGAGAAGGCCTTCAAACCCTGAATCTAATAATCCCCCTCCAGAGCCACCACCTCCTCCTCCTCCCCTACCTCGTCTCTGTGGACGTCCTCGCTCTCTTGGTGTATAGCCTCCTATTCCACCAAGGTCTAGATTTAAATCCTGTCCATTCCTTCCACCGCGAGGACTAAATGAATAATACAATAGATTTTAACCCCCTTTAATTTTAAATCTGTATACGACAGATACAATCTATTAAATTATATTGCCATAATAAAAAGACCAAGCAGTTTTTCTTCCATTGTCTGGTCTTGAGGCTACAAAGTAAATCTTGGTATTTCAAGGCCTGTGTATTCTACTTTCTGTGTGTTAAGAATGGGTACCAGTATGCTAGCTTTTTAATTATCTCCATTGTATGATGCATAGTCAAAGATAGGCATAACCTTCACTCATGTTTAACTTAAATTGTTTTTTTTATAAATTAGGCAGTTAGTTTTCTCAATTGAATTGTTTCATATTTTTAAATGTGGGGCCTTTTATAGCTGACTATACAGTATAGGTTTTTTTTGCATTGTTGAAGTTTATATGGTTGTCTATAATTGCTTACATCCACTTTATTTGACCTTTGGTGGATAGTGGACTCATTGGCAATCATGCCACATATCCTTATTTTCATATATATTTAACACCATTTTTATATGAAAAGTTATTCATAGTATCAAATGTAAGATACATTTGTTTTCCCTTGATGTTTTCTTCCTGTATAGTGCAAATGACACCTTGCAAAAGGATAGGCCAGTGTACATGGTGTCTAACAGTTGAATAACAACTTTAAGTAGATACAATGACACTGAAAAACAAGGGCAAAGTGCTGTTAAATGGGCAGTATTTATTAGTAAATTTAAATCATTCTTAAAGGTTGAAAAAAATAAATTCTTAATCTAGACATTTTACATTTGTTCACAAATAATAATTTGAATGCAAAACAAGCTAACCTGAGATCAAATTTGGTATGATATGGTTGAACTTCTGGACTTCTAATTTGTCGTCTTGGGGTTATTTCAGGATTACCAAGGTTTCCAATTCTCCGTACTGTCTTCTCTGGGTCTAAGAATCCAGAAGCATCCACCCTTAAGTCTTCTACCTTCTCTCTATAACACAATGTACATATATCAACTATTTAATCTTTAATATTTTAAGCCTTCGAAATCATAACTAAGTTCTCTTATATGTGGATTAAAATGTATGTGTTTGGGGACACATTGTTGAACTGTGGGTTTTATATTCAAGAGATCAATCATAAATGAGGATTTGTAAAGTATAATGTGTGCTTTAAATGACCAGAAAATCCATGGCAGATGGTTCAATGTATTCCAGGAGATAGCACATATTTTCACAACTTCTGATGTGTTTCAGAAAATCTCTTTGGACTTATATTGTCTGTTCATATAAATTTATTACATTTGAGAAAACAGAGTAGTGTCATACTGTTTACCAATTTCTTTTTAGTCAAGTTATATTTTTAGACATAAGCTGAAAAAAACACCATTTCTAGTCCTAAGTGTCCCATCATCTCTGAAAAGTCCTTCTTTTTGGTAAATGTTTCTGTACTTTTTTTATACTATAACAAGCAAAAGCAGACTATCATACTATATCATTAATTTTCATATAATGATATTCTACTACTTTGTAGGAAAAAGACTTTTTGAATCCTTTTTAAAATCTCATCTGTTAATTTTTTCTTTTAAATCTTTCAAAGATAAACAAGTAACATGGTTATCATTTTAGTAGCTACATCAAAATAACAAGCAAAACTGGTAAAAATGTTAGAAGTTCATCAATTATAATAACTTTAACTCGTTAGAAAACTTTTCAATTATGTTAATTTATGGTAATATTCTTTTCAAATACAGAAAAAGTTGTCATGTGACGTAAAAAAACAACCTGTAATGACCAATTAATCTCTGGAGTAATAGGAAAAAATAGTTAGTAAAGGGTCTGGTATGGTTTGATATATTTCTAATCTAATTTTTACTTGTTACAGCTAACTAATCTATTCAAGTTTTTGAGATAACAAAAAATCACTTAAAGTCAATAAATTCTTTAACTAGTGTAACAATTTTGCCATAGATATGTAGATATTATTTTGCTTATATTTTTTGCTTTTTAATGTTTCTTTTCAATAGTTTTTGACAAACATGCAAAAAGTGGATACAAACATCAGTTAGGGGCAATAACTTTAGGGGCAATAACTTCAATTTAGTGAGACAATTTCTGCCATGATGACTGACATGCAATTTTTACCATGCTGAACATTCATGCAATTTTTATTGTGCTGAACATTCATGCTTTATTTTTCTGTTTCTCTATCTATTGTAATGTGTGCAAAAAGTGCAAAATATATATAAATAAGAACTTGGAAATTGGTCAAAAAATTTCAGGGGTTTGTGCGATTTTCCTGAAAAATTCTGTTGGAAAAAGATCTTTACCTTCTGATATTGTTTATTCATGCCAGATCTTATTTCACCACTTTAGTTTTGAAGGTACAAGCCAAAAACTGCATTTTATCCAAGTGTTCCTTTTTTTAGAAACAGTAGGCTTGAAAAAAATCCCTGGATACTAAAGTTAAACAGGATACCCTAAGTAACATTCAGGTGAAGTTTGGTAACAATTGTCCAAGGTTGTTTTAGAGAAAAAGATTTGTTTTACTGGAGTAAGTGCAGGAACCATGTTCAAATTTCTCATGAAGAAAGCCCTATATCTCTGGAATTATTGAAATAACAAAAAAGAGCTATTTGAAAGGACACAAACTAGAAATCATTAAAATGGAAAGAAGCTCCTAATGTTGTATCAAAAATCAGCTCAAGCATGAAATATGGAAGAATGTATGGATGGACAGACTTCAGTTTACTGTAATACATCTCGTCTAAGATGTGTGTATAAAAAGCAGCCAGACAATTACATATATTGAAGCATATATAGGCAAAACCTGACTACTAAATAAAAGACTTACAAGTTACTTTTCATCAGGACAATTTTCAATTACTTTCCTACTGAGTGACACTATTTTTGTTGTGAAGTTAATAATAATAAAAAAATAGAAAAAAATTCAGGAGCATGCTTTTATATTTTTGAAGACCACCAAGTAATTATGAGCAACGTCTGGTTAACCAAGCTTTAAAATATGAAGATTGATGTCAGTTGCAATAGAAGTATATACAATTATAAGTAATGTTCATTGTACTTACAAATTCTTGTTTCTAAAAATAATTTATTTATTTCAGAAATGAACAATTTTTAATAACCTTTGGCAAGAACCACTACACATGGAGTATACTTAACTAGATTTGAAGGAGTCAAACCATTCAATGAACTCCATAACAAATATTTTACAATATTTTAAGTGGAATTTGGAACAGTAGCTCTTGCCAATATGCCTCTTAAATTTTAATAAACATAAATATGTAAGTCACAATATATTGGTTATCAGTTTAAAATGTATTGCACTGGTTCTTTGGGTTTCTATTCTACATACATTTTGTACTATTATTGTTCTAATGATATCAATGTTATGCTTATAATTAAGGATAATTCTATTTAAGGGAGTTCTAAGTACTAACATAGGCTAACATTGCTTTTAACTAATCTATGTCTGAATTGTTGCTGTTCTCTTATTCTATGCAATCTGCGTTATATGTTCATCTGTATGAGCTTTGCATGATTCTATGTATTTCTACTGTCTAAACATTGTTTATAACTTTATATATAGCAGTAGGTTGGTTAAAATCCCCACAGAGCTTATGTTGTGATGTTGTAAATGCTCTTCACTTTAAATCAAACTTTTATGCTTTATACTTTTATGTTTTATGTTTAATGCATTAATTATTATGCTTAATGCATTATGTGTTATGCTTAAAGCATTATGTATTATGCTTTATGTTTGGTTTTAGGCTGTATGCAATATGAAATGATCCTTTACTGTAATACATATAACCTCCAAGATATCATTCCACTTGATGTTATAGAAGAAATTGCCTTGTAATTTAGGAAGAGCAGACATTTGAAAATTAACCATTCAGAATGGTCTCTGGTGGCCCTGTTTTGTGGTTGATTTAGAAAGAAACAAGAAAGTCTATATATCTATCCACTTTAGATGTTATCACTTACCTCCTTTTAGCAGCCAGAGTTTCTTTCATCTGTAGTTGTAATTCATCCCTGTATTTGTTCTGTTTCCTACGCTTGGCACTATCCCTCTCATTGCCACCTACAATTTAGATAAATATCTATAATTAAAACCTGTACTATCACATTGAAATAGACATGAATGTAAGATAATATGTACAAAAGTATGTGTTATTGTGAAAAATAAACAGAGGCATTTATTCTCAATATAAGGAAATGTCTATTTCTGTCAAAATATGATGTATCTTAAAGCACACATTATAAGCCTACCTTCATATATTATCTAAGATCCTTAACTCTGTAAATATATAATATTAAAAAAACCCATTTTCTTCCTTCAAATCATGTTTCCTTGCTGTTTTGGATTTACTTCAGGGAAGCTGTTAAAACTGTAGTATGATTTGTGTTTGCTAACTATCAGTAAACTTAAGTATGACAAAGCCTGTGTTTGATATAACTTTTTATGGAAATTAATTGTAGTTAATGTCTACTGTATATGATATAGATATTTATTACATTATTACATTGATATAAAGACTTTGTCAAATCAATCAGTCCCTATACCTGCAAATGCATTAAATGTAATTGTTTGAATTTTTTTTTATGTCATAAGAGCTAACCTTTATATTCCAAAAGGTGTTTTCTCACCATAATTAATCAATGTGCCTAGTGCAGAAAAAAACCAGCAACACAGAACTTAAAGTTAAATGAGTCTGCAAACTAATCCTGGGTCATTTTGTACCCATGATCTTTTTTCTTCTAACTTTGAAACGGACAAGGGCTGAAAGTTCCATCATTATTTAGTTTGTTATCCAGATTTAAGAATAATGTATGTAAAACTTAAGACATATTTGTGCTTTTCTTTTCTATTATGGAAATGTGAATACTGTATCATTTATGGTATCATTTTTTTTTTTAGGTTTTTCATAAGTTCCAAAAAACATAAGATTTAAATATTCTATGGAAAAAACAAACTCGAAAAGACTTATTTTTAAAACCATCAGATCTAATGAAAGTCACAAATTTAGGTACAGGTATCTAAATTTCAGTGAATGACTAAATAGATGCACAAACATGCTATCTGTAACCTGAACGTAGGTCAATTTTTATAGTTCTAATAATAAAGAAAGCACATCATTAAAGAGTTCAAACATTCAGGATGGTAAAACAGGAAGATTGTTGGGATGGAATGAGAATTAATCCACTCACTGTTATGATGGAAACAAACTTTTTAAAATCGTTACTATAAAGACCAAACAATTTATTGGAAATGAATGGAAAACTTATGAAAGCATTATGAAATAAAAGCCTAATGCACCAAGGTCATCATTAAAATGAATGAATGGTAAAATTCATGCATATTTGAACTTAAAAGATATAAATCTTAACTACAAAACATAATACACAAACATAAATGGTTATTCGATGAAACCAATTAAATCATGAATACACATTTTTGTTGGGCACAAATGAAAAATCTATTTGAATGTAAGTTCACATTAATAGGCAATGGATTTCTTACTTCATTAGATATATACATATGTAGTTTTGATATGGTTTTTTTCAGGGTTTTAATGAATCTATCATATAACCATAAAAGACACCCATTCAGAGGTGCTGAAATATTACATCACCAAACTAAGTGACACTAACGTTATATGCATTTTCATCACTTTTATTGTAGAAGCATCATTAGTTGCCAATGCCAAAAACAAGACTTTACTTGTTTACAATAGCATTTTATTCCCCTGTAGCCACTTAAGCCAGCTGACTGCATAAAACCTAAAACCTTAACCCAGTGTGTGTCATTATAAATGAATTTTTATCTAATCTAAATATCAATGAAAATATTTCTTATTTTTAGGGATTTTGATATAATAAAAAACATGTTTCATTTAAATGTATTTTCCTAGAGTGTGTTTGATTTGTCCTCTCACTTGTATTTATAAATCAACTAAAAACTGAGAGGAAGAATTAATCAAAGAATTTTAACATTGTTGTAAAGTTAAAGAAAGTTATAAATTGAAAAGACATGCTAATTAAGGGTATTCTCCTTTGCCATGCAGCCAAAACATCAAAAGAAAGGATATACCTGTAGAAAAGTATACATGATAAACAATAAATTAAAACTGAGATAAAATGGCACTGGTTCATTCTTGAAACCGTGTGACATATATATATATTTCTAGAGAAATCATGTGACAAGTCTATAAATAGTGACAACATACCTCTGTCAGTACCTGTGAAGAAAATTATTCAAACATATATGTGTTCAGGGGTTCAAAATTAGATCACACACTACTACTTCCATGTTCGTACAAACAAAAAGTAGCTTTCAAACTTGATTGTGTGAAAGAATTAATTTTGAGCCCCTAATATGACTTGTTTTAACTACGGTATGTTTACTGTATAATTAATTTTATAATTGTATCTTGTTTTAATCATGTTGTATGTGGTGAGACTTTAATAAACTATTGAATCTATGATAATTATCAAGCTTAAGAGGATTTCATTTTTCATGGGTACTAATTTTATTGATTTCCTGATTATATGTGAATCATTAATTTCAAGAGATTTAAACTAATTTTTTATATAATACATGATGCATACAAAACTTGTCAAAATCACAATGTCAAGTTTCCTCAAATTAACTTAATTGGTACCCACAAAAAACCTAAATCCACTGAGGCTCACTCTATCTGTAAATCTGAAAGGCAGACTTCAAAAAAGCATGCATCAATACATTTCTAAAAGTATGAAAAAGTAGTACAAAAAGGACACTTACAAATAAGCATGACAAATTCTACTTAAAAGATTAATCTCTGACTTTTTGTTTAAACTTCAATGTTTGCTTTGGAATGTTCAATTTTGATTAGGTTTTTTTAAGGCACTGAGTTGTCTGTGTATTCTTTTTGGTCACCAATTCTCAATTGTAATTGAGTTCCAGAAAAATACAGAAAAACAAAAGAGACTTCGTTTTTTTGTTGTATTTTTGTATCGATAACAGATCTAGAATTAAACTTATTGGCAACATTTTAACAAACCTTTCAGTGATTGAAAGATTGACAGTGAATTTGTCTTTTTATGAAGAATTTAAATTAATTCCTAGATGTCTAGTATTTTGTTGGGTTGCTGTCTTATCAATGAATACCTCATATCTCTTTCATTCATACCTATACCTACTACACAAAATGTCTCGAAAGCTTTTATTACTTATTCATTCAATATTTCTTTAAATAACTATTTTTATATGTACAGCAAAAAATTGTACTAATAATGAATGCATAAATTTTATTAGTCAATTAAAATCACAACTGTTACTATGCAACAAACTTAACTAAAAGTGACATAAACATCTCTCTATTGATGTTGTATATAAAAGTACTGTCAAAGTTATAAACCTAAATACAATTTGAAAAGTCTATTATGTGTATGCATTTAAATTGTGTTAGATATGAGAACACCTCTATCGCATGCAGTGTTTAAACACTATTTACCTTAAGTTTAAATTTCAATAGGAATAATGAAACATGAAAAGGAAGAATATGTTATATCTTCACTCAAAAATATGATGTTATTGATGAAACTGAGCAATCCCTAACTCTTTAGGGTGGTAATTCACTCAAAAATATGATGTTATTGATGAAACTGAGCAATCCCTAACTCTTTAGGGTGGTAATTCTATGTAACTTCTTATTATTTTGTCTCTGTTTACCTTATATTTCTTCGATTTAATATTTCTTAATTTATTTTTTGATCATATAAACATCCTTATGTTTCATTTTTTGGTTTATTGACAAAAAAAATTTGACATAAGTTTCTGTCAAGTTCAACAAAACAATTTTTTATCTTATTTTGGATGTTTTGTGTCAATTTATTGTATTGTGATATACTTTTTTATTGACATTTATTATTTAATTATTAGCATTGTAATTTTATATAACATATTTCTCTTTGGTTTGATTATTTTAATCTGACTTAAACAAGTAAGGCAATCTATAACAAGATTAATCCTGGGCACTGTGCCATTCTAATAAAATTCTTATCTGATCTTAATATCTTTAAATATGTTTGTCTTTTTGTTTACACAAAGACTCATTGAGGTCTTATACCTTTTCTTATTGGGATATTCATGACTTTAAGCTTTATTACCAAAACCCTTACAATTTAAAATGTTGAAATATCATGCAATACTGATCTTTATTTGGTCTGTGATATAATATATAGAACTTAAACCTCATGGTTTTAAGAAAAGTATAAAAATAGCTTTTAACAATGTCCAAGTCCCTAAAACCTTATCTTACTAATCTGTTCTGTTGAAATGATTAAACAAAATTTACAATCAAATCTTTTATATATCTTAACAAGAAGAGTGGCAATTATTTTCTTATTGAAGAACATTTAAAAAAAAACACAGAGAAACAACAACATATTTTTACTTTCTTCAGAACATGTAATAACTCCAAGCAAATATCACCACCATAATATAAGAAACTTACCGACTGGCAATGTGGCATAGTACGAAGTTGCCATTTCTGAAGACGGTGGTTCCTCCCTCGGTGGAGGACCTCTTGGTACGGCTTGCGGTTGTTGCTGTAATTATAACAATCACTATGTCACTTGTATTACATCCATTTTTAATATTCCAAATTAATTAAGTAACTCCTCAAGGTTTGAATTGAATAATTATAATATAAGAACACTAATTCCTCTATAACAAAAACTTTACTTTTTGTGTAAGTAATTTAGAACAAGATATATATCCAAATAAACCTCTTCAAAACAATCACTAATGGAGTTCTCCGTTCAACTATTTCCTTTAAGATATGCACACCACTATGTATGTTTCTTATAAATCAGATTTAAAGGTACACCTATATACCTTTATTTACCTATTCCTATTCCTATTATGGTAACCTAGAATTATACTATAACAGTAAATATACAAATATCTGACCCTATTTAAATCAAGATTGATTCTGTAAAGAAAACTTAATGAACTGTGACGATATATGATCTTTAAAAAGTATATATTTCAATAACACTGCATCTCATTCAGGACTGTGTATATTATTTCTTTATATAGTCACTTAGTTTAAATTCTAAGGCTTCAAAAAATGTGTGCGAGAAGTGAAAGCAAAAAGTGAAAGGGTAAATAACACTGAATATATTGCATGTTTAACAGTTAAATAAGTAATTTGAATATGACGTTATGAATTGGATGTACATTTCAGTGACGTGATTACTAAGTAACAAATCTGATAAATATTGACCCATGCGTGACATGTTAATTAAAAGTAATAATTCTTTGATGAGATAATGGTAGTGGTTTCTCTGGAGAATGTGAATTGTTATTAATTATTTAGAGAAAATCCATAGTTCTTACTGTTATCTCCTATATCCTATTTTGTTCACTGGTTTATACCTTAAGCTATTCTAAACATACTTAAGAACCTGCATGATCAGTGGTTCACCGTTGTCCTTTGTTGCTGTGGTTCATAAGTGTTTCTTGTTAATCTTTTTTTTTATGTAGACTAAACTGTTGGTTTTCCTGTGTGAATGGTTTTAAACTAGTAATCTTTAGCATGCTGTTTGGTGTGAGCCAAAGGCTCTGTGTTGAAGGCCATGCTTAGACCTTTAATGGTTTACTTTTACAAATTGTGACTTGGATGGCAAGTTGTCTTTATTGGCACTCATACCACATCTTTTTTATATCTATGCTGAAGGCAAAAAGATAAAATTCTAAAACCTAAAATGGTTATCACACCACATCTCCTTATCTTTATGTCAACATTATTTTCACTGTGTGTGTGTAAAAATATGTGTAAATTATATTTTAGGTAACTTTTACTCCCATCCAAGTTGTTTACCTGTATACAGTTCTGTGTCTAAAAAACTAAATTCTATTGAGTATATCTAATCTGATTTCTTGGTACATTTTTTAAGTTTTAACAGAGTTCACTATTTCAAGTTCCTATTTGTATTGATGCCTAGGGACATGTAAGTAATGATTGGAGTGGTATTGATAAATCATTAAACAGAAGATCAAACTGATACAACAATACTAACACATAAATAAATAATTCAAAGCACACAAGAGACTACGGCAGTGAAAAAGTGAGACAAACAACTTTCATTAAGTTTAACATATACTGTGAAGTCATTATTTCTATGGGCCCAACAATATAGTTTTGAAAGGGCTGTATTTCCTGGACTTTTTATTGTTGGACAATTTCAAAATACAATCCACTTAGGATTTTTTTCATTACGTTTTAACACTTAATTTGTGGTTAACAAAATATACTTGATATTTCATTATCCAACACCCCCCCACCATAAAAAAAATATATTAAATTAAAAATGAAAGCACAGTATATATTATTATATTTTGAGAGAACAAGGCAAGATAAAGGTGCAGGGAATATTTCTTAAATATTGGACAGAGACTGATCATAGTAAGCAATACAAATTTATTTGCCTTTTACATAATGTAGGCAGGCTGCTTTTGATTAAACCATGTAAATCTTGTAAATATTTCTTTCCCAATTATTTTATGACAAGGTGCAATGAGAGGAAAGTTGTCTTAAATACATCAGATCTACTACACATAAGCAAACAAACAAATACTTGGAAATGCAGGACCAAAATAGTTGCTCTTTGTTCAGGTCCCCATTTCCATTCTCAATTTTATCAATTCTTGTTAATCATAATAAATTTATATTTTACATGTTAACTTTTGATATATTGCTAAAAACATGTATCTGTGCTCATATTTCAAGATTCTCTTGATTAAAAAGAACCAATTATTGAAAGGAAAAGATATCGTGACCTCTAGCTTATGCTGTTTTTTGTTCAATGGTTTTTAATAAAAAAAAATTTTTTTTTTGTATGAAGTACTTTTATCATTAAATAAAAAAGGTGCAGGTCTTATTTTGAATAATTTCATGTCTGTTAACTTTTCAACCACTTATAATATCAGAAGGATAACTTCAGATATTGTTAGGTCTGATGCCATATTTTCACTGTTTAGTAGGATTTGTGTTGCTTCTTGCAATGCCATTTGCATTGAGGAGAAGAGAAACAAGAGTGCACACGCTGAAATGTCTCGCC
The DNA here is from genome assembly GCF_963676685.1 of Mytilus edulis. Taxonomy (NCBI): domain Eukaryota; kingdom Metazoa; phylum Mollusca; class Bivalvia; order Mytilida; family Mytilidae; genus Mytilus; species Mytilus edulis. The sequence goes on along the minus strand of NC_092344.1, from coordinate 115,281,247 downwards.
TTCTATACTAATCATTGATATTATGTTGATAGTCCTAAGTATAAAGCTAAGCTTTATTAGAACTGTCACATAAACTTAACATTTACCAAGATATCTAAACAAAGACCAATGAACCTTGAAATTGAGGTCAAGGTCAGATGAACCATGCCAGGCAGACATGTACAACTAACAATGCTTCTATACAACATATATAGTTGACCTATTACTTATAGTTTAAGAAAAATAGACCAAACACAAAAACTTAACACTGTGCAATGAACCGTGAAAATGAGGTCACGGTCAAATAAAACCTGTGAAACTGACATAAAGATCATAAAATATTTCTATACACCAAATATAGTTGACCTATGGCATATAGTATAAGAAAAAAAGACCAAAACTCAAAAACTTAACTTTGACCACTGAACCTAAAAATGAGGTCAAGGTCACATGACATCTGCCCGCTAGACATGTACACCTTACAATCATTCCATACAACAAATATAGTAGACCTATTGCATATAGTATGAGAAAAACAGACCAAAACACAAAAATTTAACTATAACCACTGAACCATGAAAATGAGGTCAAGGTCAGATGACACCTGCCAGTTGGACATGTACACCTTACAGTCCTTCCATACACTGAATATACTAGCCCTATTGCTTATAGTATCTGAGATATGGACTTGACCACCAAAACTTAACATTGTTCACTGATCCATGAAATGAGGTCGAGGTCAAGTGAAAACTGTCTGACAGACATGAGGACCTTACAAGGTACGCACATATCAAATATTGTTATCCTATTACTTATGATAAGAGAGAATTCAACATTAGAAAAAATATGAACTTTTTTTTCAAGTGGTCACTGAACCATGAAAATGAGGTCAAGGACATTGGACATGTGACTGACGGAAAATTTGCAACATGAAGCATCTATATACAAAGTATGAAGCATCCAGGTCTTCCACCTTCTAAAATATAAAAGCTTTTAAGAAGTGAGCTAACGCCGCCGCCGCCGGATCACTATCCCTATGTCGAGCTTTCTGCAACAGAAGTTGCTAGCTCAACAATGACTGATTCGCTCAAGGTCAAAATTTTATATCTGAGTGCAGTTTTTCATGCTGCTTTTAATCTTGTGAGCTAGCATATAATAAAACCTGACTATGCAGGTCATTCAATTTTATTGTACAAAGGATATTAATGTTTTTTAAAATGGTCTTAGTTTTCTCGTTTGAATTGTTTTACATTGTCTTATCGGGGCCTTTTATAGCTGACTATGCGGTATGGGCTTTGCTCATTGTTGAAGGCTGTACGGTGACCTATAGTTGTTAATGTCTGTGTCATTTTGGTTTTTTGTGGGTAGTTTTCTCATTGGCAATCATACCATATCTTCTTTTTTATATTGTCCTTAAAAAGTTTGCCCACCGATATTAAGGTTTGATTACTGTGGATTCATTTATTTTTGTGGGTACCAATTTTCGTTGATTGAGGAAAACTTGTATTTTCGTGGATATTTGATTTCGTGGTTTTCCAAAGTATACATTTAATCAAACAGCAAATTTGCAATTTCGTTGAACATTTAAATTCGTGAATTCCCTGTACTCACGAAATCGTCGAAAATTGGTATCCAACAAATAATAATGAATCCACAGTATGTTTAACATAATTTAATACTAAGACACTTTGGGTAATTCACATTTACTGGTATATTTGATTTCAATAACCCAGATTTTGTTTTTTAATTATCAGATTACTTTCTGATAGTTTTGAATGTCTTTACAGGATAGTACTGTAAAAAAATTAAGAAAATTGGTCGAGGACAAACATAAGAGAGAAATATGCTTAAAACAAAAACATATGGTAGTTAAAAGTAGATTTATGAACACATCTTACCAGCCACTGTGATGAATATTAAAGTAAAAAAGTGAGATATAAACTTCAAAGAAACTTAACAGTATATATCAACATATTCTACACTATGGTAGATAAAAAACTTTTTTCAGATTTGATGCCAGTTCTAACGTTAAAAAAATCATTCATTTCATAGCATACAATTCATTTGTGTGAAAAAAAAAAGATTTTCATCTGCCTTCAGAGTTAATAGCGAATATACATTTATAGAGATTCAAACCAGTTTATGATCTAGCCAATCTTACAAAAAAAGGAAACAAGATTTCACACAAACTTTAAAAAGAAGAACGTGTTTCAGCCTATGTATGTCTTATATCTCCTTGATATCTTAAACTTTGTCATATATTATCTTGAAAACATTATAATTGATGTCTTATAACAGTGGAGGATCCAAAACTTTTCCTAAGGGGGTCCCGCTCCAGTCATGCTTCAGTGATTCCCTATATAATCAACCAAATTCATAACTCGTCTTGATTTTTTTAACATTAGTTATGAACATACATGTTTACATAAATAGTATATATCAAATAACAATCCCCCCTAATTCTGTCTATTTTTTCAACAGCATCAGTTACTTGTATCAACCAATAAGTTTTAAAATATCTCTTGGTATTTTTTATTTAGGTTAAGTGTTTAATATTTCTGTCAATAAGGCCAATTAAAATTAATTGATAGATTTTCATCCCCGCCCGCCCCTGAATGACTTTGTGTCGGGAATTTTGGACTGTGAATGATATCCCAAGCTCAAGAATTGTGGAACACGTTGGCACAAAAATGACTGGATTAAAAACAATTGACACAAGCTCGAACTTGTAAGATTTTTGCGATATTTTGAGCAAACATACACTTAGATTTACCCATGGCTATTGGTTTTTTTGTTGAGAAACAGCAAACAACTTCTGTCCCAATACCCTCAATAGAGTCACTAAACACCTTCTTATTGTTAAATTCATGTTTTACCATGTTATTATATTTGCATCGTGCATAAGAATCTTAAAAGCACCAACACTGTTTGAGTTTTCGTTTTATTCTGTACTCATAATTCTTGTGTTGAATACCAATGCATATTTGCTTCATTCTAAGAAAGTAAAATTAACTTGGAGTGGTTAGTCCAACTGAAGAGAGCACTTTTCCATGTGTTTGCCTTTGACTAAAAAATAGGTTTCTAAAGCGGCAACATCATCATGTACATGTAGAACAGTGTTTGCCAATCAGAGATATTAATTTTAAGAATTTGAAAAATTATGTACGATTCCTTGTACATGTATAAACATGCTATAAGCTTATTATTACTCTTGCATATATGAAGGAAACGTCACAAGATGGTTTGATATGACATAAAAAATAAAAAATAAAATCCTCCCACCCGCCCAATTTTTTTTCAAAAATTTGGATGAAAATCTAGATTAAATTTAGTTGGCCTAATAGAAATCTCTTATATCAGTAAATGATGTCATTTGTTAGTACATGCATCAGTTGTCGTAGATTTAGAGATTATTATAATATTATATGAAAGGTGAAGAGTGAAAGTCTTATTTTGAGATGTGTAGATCATAGTGACATTAGGCTGAAACACCACAAGAAAGAATTACCTACCGACTGTTGTGGGGAACTCTGCACTTTACTTAACTGTTAGGCAAAATAACACATAAAAGTATTTATCAGAATATTATTTTTTGTACTTAAATATTTTGGAACAAAATCTTGCTAGTTTAAATGTGAACCCAAGATCTGGTATATAATTTAAAAAAAAATAATAAGTATAAATTTAAATGAAATAGGGATTTATTGCTTTATCATGAACCCAAAAGCAAAAAGCTTCTGTTATAACTGAGGATAACTAAGAAAGACAGAAAAAAACTTACCAAATCTTGGTATTCTTCATTTCGTCTGGCCTGATCAGAATCTAACCACTGGTCATTGTCTAAAATATTAGATCTCTGATCACGAAATCTGACTTTCCTAAATATAAAATATATGCATATAGTTTTTAGGCAATTTATATATATAGTTCCCCCGACTGTTTGAGAATTATTTTTAAGATCAACATGCGGTTCTTTACGACAGTTTTTTAATTGATAAAAATTCAAATTTGACATCAAGTTGTCTTAATTTCTCCTGAATTTGCTATTGTGACATTACAAAACAAGAATGTGTCCATAATATACGGATGCCCCATCCGCACTATCATTTTTTATGTACAGTGGACAGTGAAATTGGGATCAAATTTGGAATCAAAATTAGAAAGATCTTATCATAGAGAACATGTGTACTAAGTTTCAAATTGATAGGATCAAAAACTACCTTGACCAAAAATTTTAACCTGAAGCAGGACAGACGGACAGACAATCGGACAAACAAACGAAAGAACGAAAGACCGGACAGATGCACAGACCAGAAAACATAATGCCCATAAATGGTGCATAAAAATCTTATCTATATATAGTATATTATATGCCTAAACTAACAAGCTTGATCTGTGAAGTAAATGTTTGTCCTTATATTATAAGCATTTGATGTTTTCTAAAGATTATCTTTTGAAAATCACCATCAACAAGGATCTAGTGATACCAATTTTTTTATTAAGTGGAAAGCTGCTGGTTCAAAAATACTAAATACTACAGTTTCGTTATTTGTTCCTATACAAGGAATCCTAATTAAATTTAAAAAAATCTTAAGTGGTCAACCTTTGTAATATCTGATTCAAAATATGGACACAACTTTTCTGCATAAGTTTAAGTTTATCTTTAGTAACTATTAATATAGCTGCGGAACCGTAGCTCTTAGGTCCTTATGCTATTTTTTGACTATTTGCGGAAAGAATTATTATTTCCGTTAGTATCTAACTTTAATTAAACGTACTTTCATTCAAAAGGTCATGAAAATAAAATAAAAGACGATGTAAATAAACTAACATGTGCTTTCCTATTAGAGTTATCTTTTCTTGATTTTCGTGACGTCACCACGAGATTCAATATGGCCGAACAAAATAGGCGGAGAATGTATACAAATGGAAATAATTAGATAATAGTGAATATTCAAACATAAATAGATACGTCATATCCTAGAAAAAATATCTGACGAAACGAACTATATATATTGACAAGCTTTGCATTGATTATAAACAATAAATTTTTGGGAAATAAGTGCGACCTGAACCTGGGTCGCAATTCCGAACGTTTTGAAATAGGAAAAATCCGTAGCTCTATGGTTCACAAATAGTAAAAAAAATAGCATAAGGACCTAAGAGCTATGGTTCCGCAGCTACTATTAATATATATCTTTATAACTACTTCATAACATAGGGTAAAATTATTGATAATTCTTTAAATATTGGCGGTCTCTTATTAAGAGCAAAAATCATGAAAAAAAAATTCAAAACACTAGTAAAAGTTCTCTTTTTAAAATTAACTTAAAATTCTACATCATTTCAGTACAATTAGGTATAACTAACCTTGTTTCATATTCTCTGTCCAAATCTTTATATCTATCATTTCCCTGAAAAAATTAAAAGAATATGGAAATTCTCTTCAAACTTGGAAGAAACAACTATAGTTTAGAATATTTTCTAATAAAATGTTTATAGTAAAAACAATGCAGTTATAACATCTACCCTCGTAGCTGCATATATCCATTATCATATTTCACTTGTAACATGTCAGTGTATCAATAGCTCATTCACTGTTGTAGGCCCTCGTACGTGTATTTTAACAAACCAGTTTATCAATTGCTCCTTTGTTATTGTAGTCTCTTATGCCTTTATGCTTTTAGGAACATTTTTAAATATCAGTGTATCCATAGTTCCATTGCTTCTGTAGACCCTCATACCCTCATGCATCATGCTTTCATGAGGGTCTTGATGGGTCATTCTTTATTTCTGTACTTTTTATGTCATTTTGCTCTCTACTTTATATATAATTTTAGCCCATAATTCTCTATATTTCATATGTGAGCCCCTCATTGATCTCTATTCTTTATATTTTTTGGCCATAATTCTCTTTTCTGTAAACCCCAATCCACACCCTCTGTTATGATTTTAAGTACATTTTTACATACCAGTGTATCAATAGCTCCTTCACTGTTGTAGGCCCTCATGCCTGTAGGATCATCACGTCTATATCTAGCTTCTTCTTGCCTTTTCCTGTCTAGCACATCATCATAAGATGGGGACTGCCAACCAGCTCTTGGACCTGGAGGACCATTCTCATTAGACCTCTGAAATGACATACATAGTAAAATTGAGAATGGAAATGGGGAATGTGTCAGAACCAGAAACATGTTTCTATATATAAATTAAATCATCAGAATACTTGAGAAATGTATCTGTTTTATGTAATTTGAAAAGTAATATTGATTTTCCACCTTTAAAATCAGACTGTCTAATGATAAATGCTTGTCATCTCATATTTGGTTTACTACATTTGACAAAAGATTTGTAATTAAAAATCTTAGTATTGATGTTAAGGTATAGCTATATATAGTAACAGGACACTTTTGCCTAAAATTAGTACAAATATCAATTACAGACCTTACAACAATAGACCTTTTACAAATTCATATGAAACGTTTTATTCATTTGTATATATTTAATGTTTAAATTACAATTGACAAGGAAAGCTCTAAGCTAAGTGAAGATAAATGTATATATACTATACAGACAGCATTACTTGTCTATAAATGTTTCATTTAGTTTCACTATTTTCATTCTATATATATTCTATAATATACACTATTTTTGCTATATATACCTTATCAAAAATGTTAGTTTCAAACAGACTTTTAATTAGGTTGTAGAGAAAAAACAGCAAAACCAGGAAAATGTTTAAAAACATTATACACATATACTTTTGTGAATACAATTGTGCTATTACACTACTGCACCTCAAACCATAAAGATGACACACGAGTGAACAGTAGAGGTGTAATACAGTTAACTACACAATGTTTTAACAACAAAACAATAACTTTAAGTCAAACTAAATTAACAATCAATTTCAACAAAATCCAAACTTTTTAATATTTTTTGTCACCAGATCTTATTTCTGTGCATTCCTTGGAACTTATATTCTTTTCTATTAAATTTGGAATGATGAAGAATAAGGTATAGGCAAGAGCAGCAAGAAATGACTGCAGAATAAAAAGGAAATGTTGAATAAGAGTGTTTTAACAGCAAACTTAGACACACAGGATTGTGTTTGACACATTAATGTCAGTTATATATGCCAGAAACAGATCTTTAAATCTCAGAAATTGTGACAAAAGCTAAAGTTAAATATTTTAAGAATTATGATGCCATGATAAAAAGAAAACAGTGCTCCCTACCCTTTTTTTAGAAACATGTATATTGTCTTTTTGTGCTCAAATTTTGAAGGACTTTCAAGCTATCCTATGAAAACCAATTTTCTACAGATGATGGCAATAACAGAGGGTAAGAATGCCCTTTACCTTCAGGTGTCAAAGGGTAATTTTCGGCTACTGTTAGCATCAAATTAGTTAAAATTTTACTTTAATTTGTCAAAATATTTCTAACGTCGTTGGCAAGTATTTTTTAATGTTATTCATCATGAAGGTACCCCTATTAGGACCCTTATAACAACACTAACTTCTTGATATAACCCAAAACATTTGTGACAGGATAAAAAGCTCTGTGTGGTTCCAAAGCAGAAAAGTCAAAATATATAAATAAGAACAAAGCAAAGATTGTCTAGCTAACACATTTGAGTTAGTGTATGCTAACACAAGAGTTAGTTCAGCTAATACTTACACCTCGTCTCTTCCCATCCTTATTTTGTAGCATTTCATTATATTCTTTATTTCGCACTGCCATTTTCCTTTTCTATTTCATTATTAGAAATATTTAAATTGAATAATTTGAACTGACTTTATGAGTAATTGCAAATTTTATTTGGCAAAAATGCAAAAGTTTCTAATGCAAAACAAGATTAAAGATCAATGAAATTATGTGGAGGTAAATAATTTAGCTGGATACTAAGAAGCACATGTATTTAATAGTGATAATGTAACAGGTCAACTGATAATGAACTATCAAAATATAAGTTATGTTTACAAGTACTAGCATTGAACTTAAAAGCAGCATTTTACTTTAACACAAACTTACAAAATATATGCAATATCAAATAGGGAGAATATGGTATACTGGTTATGTACTTTTTCCTATGTTATTGTTTCAAAATATTATTTACATTTAGGGACCTTTGCAACATTTTTTAATAATACATTTGTACCTCCTATGACTACTAAGAAAACCTGTTATTTTTTTCCTGTCTATAATTTGGAATCTAAAGGAACAGAATTTTGGTAGGACATATATATTTGACTTATAATGAAAGGAAAGACTGCATACCTCAGCTGAATCACTGTAGTGTAACCCAGGTAACGTAGCAAATATGTCATCTTTCTTCCCAACATCTCTCTGAAATAACATTATGTTACTCAACAGTTAGGGATAATATTATATGTATTATGTTGACACTTAGTGAAAAGGGGAATAACTCCAGCATGAAAAAAATTCTCACAATTCAAGAAGTAATGTATTATGAAAATGAGATAATACAGATAAAGACAGCTATAGAAAATATCTTATCTGATAACAATGGAATCAAATTTAAGTAAAATACAATAAAATAACTATGGCATGCTGCTCTCATTAAAATTAAAAAATTTATTCCAGAATTTTTTTCACTATTTTGTAAGTCAACATGAAAAGATCTTGTCTTGCATGTTAAAAGTTAAAGTAACAAAATTTATATGAATTGGATTTTTTCAAGCAAAGCAAAAACAAAAAAAACTGCAACTTTTAACCTCAAGTGTCATCCTGTTATCTCAAATTACTGGAATAATGGGAATTTAAATTAATTCATTTGAAAAGAAAGTTTGTTTATTAAATGATTTAAAATTTTGTGATTAGAGCTACCGAAAAATCAGCAGCTACTTTTCATTTCTAATTATCAGGTGAATCAAGAGAAAGGCATATTAAAGTGAATATATACATAGTAAGATAATGCAAGCTTTGGCAAGTATTAAGGGTGATCAAGAGAACAGATAATATTGTAAGGTGTCCTTGACACAACATCAACAGAGGAAGATTCTATCAAGGCTGTAGAATAAAACAATCAAGTTTGTGGTAAATAACATGCTCAGTGATTTGTACCTCGTTTGTGGCGGAATTTACTCTTCTGTTATGGGGTTCTGTGTCATTATAACCATGTCGCTGTAGAACACACAAATGCATCAAATCAAACAAACAAAACAAACACTTTATAACAAGAATTCTTTTTTTTTTTTCTGGAATGGTCAATATTAAAAATAGATAAAAGATTAATAAAAAAAAGAAAGAATATTTTAAAAAAATCATTTTTTAAATTTCTTAAAGAAAATCTGCATTGATAAAGAATAAAAAAATAAGTATTTGTATGTAACTTTTCTTTAATAAAATAACTTTATTTTACAATTAAAAGATTATCATGCTAACACCAAAGCCAAATAATGGGTAGATGTATCAAGCGAAGCCACTATTCCTTTAACCACTTGTAAGTACTAGCTAGGACCATTCATTAGTAATATGAATATCAATGATTAGTCTGAGGAACAGGATTTAAAGCCCAATCTAATAGACTATCACATTTATTGAGACAATTCTATCTTATATCTTCAAAAAAAGAAGAATCTAAAACAAAAATATTCTCATTCAACATAAATATTTTGTGGAGGAGAAAAATATAATAGGATAAATGTATATACAAAATGTATCTCAAAAGTCCAGTCTATAGGTCCAAAATATCAATACATGTTGGTCATCTGATGGAGACTAAAATATTTGGTTGTGAAATGTATGATCACTGCAGTTGAATCATAAATTTCTGCAGATTTAACTTTTAAATGGTTAACACACACAGCTAATTCAGTTACAGTAATTCTGTCCAGAATTTTACATAACTTTTATTGGATTGCTTTCTATTTATTTATCTTGAGATTTTTCTTTCAAATCTATGAAATAAAAAAATCATGTTTCTTATCATGTTAAATGAGAGAGTTTATATAGAATAAAATTGAGAAAGGAAATGGTGAATATGTCAAAGCGACAACCACCCGACCATAGAGCAAACAACAGCCGAAGGCAACCAATGGGTCTTCAATGTAGCGAGAATTCCCGCACCCGTAGGTGTCCTTCAGCTGGCCCCTAAAATATGCATAATAGTACAGTGATAATGGACGTCATACTAAACTCCGAATTATACACAAGAAACTAAAATTTAAAATCATACAAGACTAACAAAGGCCAGAGGCTCCTGACTTGGGACAGGCGCAAAATTGCGGCGGGGTTAAACATGTTTATGAGATCTCAACCCTCCCCCTATACCTCTAGCCAATGTAGAAAAGTAAAAGAATAACAATACGCACATTAAAATTCAGTTCAAGAGAAGTCCGAGTCTGATGTCAAAAGATGTAACAAAAGAAAATAAATAAAATGACAATAATACATAAATAACAACAGACTACTAGCAGTTAACTGACATGCCAGCTCCAGACCTCAATTAAACTGATTGAAAGATTATGTCTTCATCATATGAATATCAGGTACAATCCCTCCCGTTAGGGGTTTAGTATCATACTATCATAAAATATATGAGAAGAACATAACCCGTGTCATGCCAACAACTGTTTTTTTAGAAATAAATGTGTTTAGTTCCGATGCAAAGACCCTATCAGTGAATCAATGTTAAAGCCAAAATATGCAATCTTTAATGACCTGACAACAGTATCGTAACTATATCCCCTTTTAATAAGTCTATTTAAAGGTTTTGTTAGTTTCTGAGGAGAATACTGACATTTTTGTGCTTTATAAAGAATATTTCCATAAAATTTTGGATGTGAAATACCTGAACGTATAAGATGTCTGCATGTTGAGTTATATTTACGAATTATTTCCTTATACCGGTGATAAAATTTAGTAAATGTTTTGACCAGTTTGTGATATCGAAAACCCTGGTGTAATAATTTTTCAGTAATACATAAATTTCTCTCGCTAAAATCTAATACATTGTTACATACACGAGCGAATCGTACAAGTTGAGATATATAAACACCATAAGATGGTGACAAGGGAACGTCACCATCTAAAAATGGATAATTAACAATAGGAAATGAAAAATCATCTCTTTTATCATAAATTTTTGTATTAAGCTTCCCGTTTATGATATAGATATCAAGATCGAGGAAAGGGCAGTGGTCATTGTTATCATTAGCTTTATTTAAAGTAAGTTCTACAGGATAAATTTCTTTAGTATACATACTGAAGTCGTCATTATTTAGAGCCAATATATTATATAGAAGTCTTTTTTATTCACAAACCAAGAAGAGTCACCCAACATTTCCATGAGCATTTTTTTAATAATTCTACATTAATGATTGGTTTTAAAAAATAACTACACCAAAGGCTGAAAATAAAAATACAATGATAATAAAAAAAAAAAAGTGCCATGAACTCTTGAAGTCATCTTTCATGAAAATAATAACAACAATTAAAAGATAGATAATCCAAATTAGGCTTTATTTCTTAACAAAAATTGTAACTATGTATCAAACCTTTAAGATTTAATTTTTAAACAGAAAGTTTCTATTCCAACCAGTCATATATATCAAGAAACAAATTACATTTAGTACAAGTTTTTAAAATTTTTTATGACAAATACTGTTTACTTTTTACAGAAAAAAAACTTAGCATTTTTATTAGGACACACAAAAGAATACCATCCATTTCAAAAACATTCCTTTAAGCAATAACATTTTAGTCTACAAACATCAAAATGGATCAACATCCCTCTATAAAACTCATTTTCCAGAGCTTGTCTATTAAACTTTTGCCTTGACAATCAATAAGGGTTACCAATGATTTGTAAGAATAGTCTGTACAGTTTGGTTTATACTGTCAAATCATTGTAAATAGCCTGTATCATGTTGACAATAATATGACCTTGACCTTTAACTTAAGGCTGTCACATTGAACTTTAACAGAGGTCATAGCTCCAACCTCCTTGAACTTGATATCAGATTTACTTACTGGATTTCTTGCTGAGGTAGGAAGAGGTGGTCTTCCCTCTGTCTGCCGACCTCGACCTTTACCACCTTTCTGTCGTAAAAATTCATTATATTCATCATTGCGTAGCTGCTTTTTGCGTTGCTGAAACAATTACCATGCTGCATTAGTAAACTATTATTAAAATATGCATTATACATACAAAAGTTCATTATACCAAATACTGCATGCATACATATATACATAATCAGTACGTTCACTTTCATGTCTGTTGTCTTCCAGTGAAAAGAAACATTAAGTTATGATAACATTAGTGTGACATTATTTTTTTTATTATCTCCCCTTGTTTTGTCCATAAAGTGACACTAATCTTAACAAAGAGTATTTCTATCACCAGAAAAAATTGACATGCATGATTTAAAGTACTTAAATGAAATCTAAGCCTGGGTCCAGCATGGTTATTCTGATTGGATGTAAATTCTGCTGGGTAAGGTAGCCCATGCAACATGCCTTGTATCAGACCAGTACCCATCATGCAACTTACAGAATATGGTTTGATATCAATAAATTGTTTACTTTCATACCAATGACGTGACCAGCTATGAACTGGATAATTCAGATTCTGGATAAATATACAGAAATCAGTAACTTTACATTCAACAAATTTGTGAAAGGATGCGGTTAACAAACAGTCCTTACTTGCCCAACAAATTGTAGTATCACAAAATCAGCTGTCTATATAAAGATGATTATAAAGTTTGGGCAAAGGTAAACTGTAAGAATGTTGGAATCATATGGATATTCTCTTGAGATTTTATTGTTAAAAGACAACCTAAATTTAATATTTCTATAAAAAATGACCTAAATAACTCTCTAAATGGAAAACATTGAGCCTATGAAATTACTGAAAGTTGTTGTATATAATGACAAACATCATGGTAAATTGTTTAGCTTGAGGGTCCGGAAACTATCCAAAATTTATAAATAAAACAATTCTTCATATAAAAAGAGCCGTGGTGTAGTGGTTAGTGCATCGGACTACTAACACAAAGGTTCCTGGTTCGATTCCCGTTTGGGATGAAAATTTCAGGAACTCAATTTTCGGCTCTCCCTTGACACCATCTTCGAGTATGGTCTTGAGGAAACGATGATAGTCCGTTGGAAGGGGACGATAAATGGCTGGCCCGTGTTAAGAGAGAGCCATATCTCTTGCACGTTAAAGACACCCTTGTAGAAAAAGAGTAGGCTAATGCCGCTACAAGGCAGCACTCGCACCCGCAAAGTGGAAAGGGATTTATATAAGTTGCAATACTTGTTTCCCAATCCACTATAAATAAATATGTTTAAACTAAAATGCACACACAATTAGTGAATACATTGACACTGAATTACATAGACATGGATGCTTAAGTTCAGATTCAGAAACAAGGACACATAGATTGTCAGACTTATCCCTATCAAGCAATTGCCATGGCAAGACCCTAGTACATTTAATATCATTTTGATTGGAAATTTAAAGAACAGGTTTTTCAGAAAATTTGATTTGAATAAAATAATTGAACATTGCTTTCAATTTCCATATGATAAAAATTTTCTTTTTCCCTTTTTCCTTTTTAAGTTTGACCTCTGGTAAGATAAAGTTTGACCCCTGGTAAGATAAAGTTTGACATCTGGTAAGAAAAAGTTGGACCTCTGGTAAGATAAAGTTTGACCTCTGGTAAGATAAAAGGTACATGTTTATTTTTGTTTTGTTCAGATGACTTTCAAAATGTTCAATACAAAGTTTATAAAATAATATAGTTCACACTTATGTACCTCTTGCATATACCGGTAATCAATTCTTTTTTGATGACATCAATCTAGTACAATATATTAGCCTTACCTCTGCTGAATCTCTTGGATTCAAACCCTTCAGGAAACCACCAGGGGCCTCATCTGTAGAAGGTCTTTGTCTGGGTTCTGGCTGTTGACGGGGTTCTGGTTGATAAGTCTGAAAATGATGTATTCTTATTCCTTACTTTTTTCCAAGTCATCAACATCAATATCATGATAGCATTTGAATTATATTGAAGTGGAAATGTTAGAATATAGCACAAAATTACTTAAGACACTAATATAAAATAAGAATGGTACAGACTTAATGACAAACACCTCCCAACTATAACAGGTAGGACATTACAATATCATGCATAACATGTCAAATTACATTTAACTCTTCAGAACTATTCATACTTTTGTTGTTTTTCTTTAAATATTATTCTATATACCAGAAAACAAGAATATGACCAGCTCACACTATCACTGTAAGTGAATGTGGATCAACACCCTAATTTAGCATATATTTTTAAATGGTCATATCCTAATGCACATTTACATTTAGTTCAAGTTGATGTGACCCTTAAATTTAAAGGATATGGGATATTCTTCCATGTCCATCAGTACATGGACAGCAACAAAGGAACAACACTTTTATTGCAGCTCTTCATCTCAGTCAGCGAGGCCTCCAACATGGAGCAAAAAACTCTCACCTCACTATAAAGTTAAGACTAACATAGCACCTGTTTGAGTGTAATTCTTTGCAGTTAGTCAATTTCTTGGAGAATTGGCTAACTTTTAACAGAGCTTCCCTCTTCAGGGTAGCTCTAATCTAAGCATACAATTATTTCATATTCTTAATTACCTCCCTTGGTTCACTTCTTTTACCTCTCCCCCTTTGGCCACCCTGAAATGCAATGATAAAGTATAAATATTATGCTGAAAATTCCATGGTCTCATGTGCACCTATGTCTATTTTAGGACAATTTTTCTGAATTTTCAGAAAGTCATTGCAGGGTTTTGAAACAATTTTTGAAATGATTTAACTATATGCTATTCTAAAATTAAGCGACAGCTTTTTGAGCAGCTGGAATTTTCTAAACTAGTGATTCTTTGGAAGATTTCATCCACTTGAAAAATAGTCTTACTGAAGAGCTTGGACGCCAATTGAGCTAAAATTATAAAATCTAGTGTATTTGTACAGCTATATTAACTCTAAAATGCAACAAAAAAATTTGATCTACAACATGTAATATACAAGCTTCAATACCAGTAGATAATACTAATGGTTAGCAATCATGTATAGCAAAATCAACTGACAATCAATTACTGGAAAATGCACACATCATAACAATATAAAGTCAATAACAAAGAAATGACGAAAAATGGTCCAATCTTTATATTTAGACTTTCTTAGATCTTCTAAGTTGCATTTTATAAAAACAATAATTAACCTATTGATTGACTGCAGCAAGAAAATTCAAATATAATATTTTTTTTAAATATTATATAAAATATCTCATTGAAAAACCTTGTTACATATTGAAATATATTTTTTGGAAAAAGTATGATAAAGTTTAATTCTACATGGTAAGAGGATAGGACAGCAAAGTATCACTACACAGGATGGGACTGCAAAGTACCACTACACAACACTGTTACCTCAGTTCTGGCCTCTACGTCAGAATTAACTCCCTTTATTAATCCAACTAATGCTTCATTATGCTGAAAAGTTAACATTCCAACAAACTATTTTTAATAAAAACTTCAGCCTAAAACCACCCTGGTTTTTAAATGATAAAGGGCTTTACCAGACACCGCATAATACAACTGCAGACACAAGTCAACAGAGACTTAAACAGGTCTATTGTTGTTTAAAACAATTTTTATCAAACACCAAGAAAGACCCACTTTTCTGCAATGGTAAAGACCTAATTACAAATAAATATAACCTTTATTGTGTCTCATATATGACTGTATCCAAATATTAAATATTTTCCTTTTTCTGATCCTTAGTTGAACCATACAATAAAATATAATTGTCAAATAAATATACCAAAGATGTCATTTTAAAAGATTCAAATTAAGACAGACCCGTACCAATTTATGCTCAAAATTTTTTTGCAGTAAAATATAAAGATCACAACTCTTATCATGGTATTATTTTTTCTATTCATCTGACAATTTAAACCAGGATGTGTAATCAAAACCGAACCAAAATGGTTGGGTATTATAAAAGGAGTCATTAAGACTGTGCAAAACTTCACACATTTTGAATGCCATTTCTTTGCAATACCTCAAAATCAATTTCATCAGCCATCATTGTATGGTATGTATTTGCTACCTCATAAAACCTTTCAGCTTGCTAAAAGTCATGGATACAAATATACTGTCAGTTCAAAAACAAGTTTGAAAATGTAGACTTATAGTAAGAAGAACAAGCTTGTAAAAATTATCAAGATTAAAATAGATATGATGTAATAACCTTCAGAGTTTAGTCTCTACATGAGGGAAAAGGGTTAAGAATATAAACTAAAACAACATATCTCAGGGTTTAAAATAGGAAAGAAATCATTTCATTCTGTGAATAGATAAATACAGACAGGTCATACCTCATTTATCAATCTGTTGTACTCCTCCTTTCTCTCTTCATTTAATTTGTCCCTCTGTCTATCATGGGCACCAAGTTTATTAAACATCCCCCCTGGAGTTGGGGGTTTTGGTGGTAACTGATCTCTGTGAGTTTCCCTTTCTTGTTCCTGTCGCTGTAATATCACAAGACATTTTTCATCAAAAGCGTTTATTAACAATCCATATGAGTTCACATCACTATAGAACCTAAGACCTAAAGCTGCATTTAAATAAAGAAAATCTTATTACAAATAATTGTAAAATGTTCAAAGGCATCTGGGATTAATTCAAAATGAAGATAAAAGATCAGAATAATTGTAAAATCAATTGCATTTAAAAAGAAAAAGGTATATTTCAAAGATTTTTCAACAGGTAGGTATACATTATATATCCTGTAATAACAAATTTACTACAATAGCTCATCATACAGAACATAATAGAATAAACATAATTTCATTTATAATTGAATAACATTTTGAACTTGAAATGGAACAATATTTACATTTGTTAATAAATAGAAATTGTATTACAGAAATTCATATTAAATGAATATAATGTAGGTTAGTAAAATCTGTAAGAAATGATACACAATCATTCTGTTATCCTACAAATAATAATCATGTCAAAAATGCTCAATCATCATGGCTACCTTTAAACTCAGTGCTTCATATAAACAAGACTCAGTGCTAGATATCAAATTATGACACAATGGTGAATTTTAAATATCAAAAAGTTACTAAAAAAATGTTTGCAATATTCAAATGGACACTTAAGCGTTTTTAGGTTACATTCAGCAATATCTGAAGGTGACCATTCATTATATATATTTAATTTTAAGTCATATATATCATAGAAGAGGAAGAGACTGAGAAAAGATGCTGTTATATGTTCTCTAATACAAACTATTGTTAAATTTAAAGCAAAAGGTTATAAGCTATTACAGGTCTTCAATACAGATGAAAATTTGGAAACATCTTAAAAATGTGACGACTGATGATTTTTAGACAGAACTTTGTTCTGTATTACTTCTATCAGTTGTTAACTTCAGCTTCATGCAATTAAATTTTATGTCATCACTCATAAGCTCATTTTAGGGATACCTCAGAGCTGAATTCACGGCTATACATTTTTTTCAGCTGGTGTTTGTAAATTTTTAATAACTTGAGATATCGTCTCTGTATTGGCATTGGAATGAGCCACGATGGAGATAATAATGTTTGCACATGCTCTAACTGGTCACCAATTTCACCCAACAGGGATTCAGCAGTACGATAACCAGTTTCATTCCTTTCTTTAAAAATTTTTTTCAATTTCTCAATTTTTTTCTCCACTTCATCCATGTGACTTTCTGAGAGGAGATACAGAGGTGGTGACCCATTTAGGAGTTTTCTATCTCCTTGCTCGGTATCAGTAATATCATCAAAATTACCAGGATGAGCAAGAGGTTTGTTTTGTTCCTCAGAGTCATTACCTTCTACTTGTAGCTACAAACCAACAATCTGACATGTATTTAACCGCAAGAAAATTTGATATTTATTAGAGCGACTTTAAATCAAACATTCTCAATAACAAACATCCAAATTAAAATGATTATTAAAACAAATAAACAAATACGCAATTATCCATTTCTTGAGTAGTCAAAGATTTAGAAAATAGAAGAGAAATCGAAAGATTGTTTTACTGAATCTGATACTATCATGACAAATTGATCAAAGGTCACACAAAATTGTTTTTTTCTTAGAATTTTCAAATACATACATGTCAAATTCTACAACTATCTACCTACACTACAAAGTCAAGGGGAGTTGTAAGGCAGAATTCAGATTCTGTGGAAACAGAAGACCTAAATCAAGTTGGCATCAAAATTATCATAGAAACAAGGCATATATGTATCTGTATATTCCTTAATGTTTTAAGTAAAAGTACTAGACTTGATAATTAAGGGTAAGTAACTGTCATGCTACCTCATTTAGAAGTTGTTGATATTCTCTTTCTTTCTCCTCTAACATTGTAAGTGCTGCTGTTTCACCTTCAGTATATGAAGTTTGTCTCCCCTTAATAAAGCAAAACAATGTCTTAACTTATAACATAAAAAGAACAAATAGTGCATGCATGATGGTTACAAGCTTTAACAAAGTATAAAAGTCTACAAAATATAAAACGAATATTGTACAAAATTTAACTGACTACATATTTCAATCTTAAAATAATGACATGTTACAGAATATTTCAACTTTTTAAAGGAACAAAACTGGTAAAACAAATCTTTCAACGTAACAAAACACTAGGGATAAAAATGAATTAAAATGATAATAATTCAAATATAATTTAACACTGCATTAAAAACATATCTATGAGATAAAAATAAATCTAACTCTACTATAGTTTTACACTAAGGGGAACAACTACCTGAGGTAATCTCTCCACAGAGTTATCTTCTCTTCCATGCTGAAGCTAAATATAGAACAATACTAGCATTTACTTCTAGCTTCCAACAGTGAAGTGTTTATTTTTCTAATATACTGAATAACTTATTATGAGGTAAAATATCTAAATGAGAAATATAATAATCCTTATAATAATTAACCATAAAAAATTGACTAACACTACTCTCTTTGATAAAATTAGGACTGTTTAATGCAAATTATTTCCTGAAACCTTTTAAATAAGTGCATAGACGGACAAAATGTGAAAAGTTAGTACTTAACACATAATGATTTTTAAGGTATCTAACTATGCTCTTTACATATTATAGCTTTATATATTTTAAGCATAAAAATATAACATAATCTGGTGCAGCTACAGAAAAACAGTGCCATTTAATTATACCTTGCTGACCAAATCATAATATTCATTCTCTTTATCTTCTTGAAGCTGTCTAGACCTATCATACTGTTCATATGATGATCTGGCAGTATCTCTGGGCTGTGGTTGTGCTATTGAATTTTGATCTGGATAATTTGGCTGGGGTCGTGCATATGACCTTTCTTCCCTTTGTGTCTGGGGCTGTGATCTTTCTTCCCTTAACTGTGCACCTTTGGACCTTTTACCCTTTTGCTGTTAATAGTGTAACAAGAAATAAATAAATAAACGCTCCACCACCAACAACTGTTAAAAGACATCAACATCAAATTTACAAACAAGACAACATATCTACATTGAGGTTTGCAAAACCAAATTTTACATTAACATGAACAAAACTTAATCTAAATCAAGAATGTGTTCCAAGTACACGGATGCCCCATCCGAACTATCATTTTTTTTATGTTCAGTGGACCGTGAAAATGGGATAAAATCTCTAATTTGGCATTAAAATTAGGAAGATCATATCAAAGGGAACATGTTTACTAAGTTTCAAATTGATTGAACTTCAACTTCATCAAAAACTACCTCAACCAAAACCTTTAACATGGACCAAAAACTTTAACCTGAAGCGGGACAAACGGACGGACAGACGGACGCACAGACCAGAAAACATAATGCCCATAAATGGGGCATAAAAATTCCCATTTCATATACTTTGCTTCACATAAAAACATTACAACTATAGAATACATTCATGCTGAAAATCATCATATTAAAGAAAACAAATTCAAAATATTTCATTATTTTACCTCTTAGAATTTGTATGTGGTATTTACAATGTAAAGTTATATTATTAATTATATTTTAGTTATGACACAAACTGTAAATATCTTTTCTTAGACTAATAACTTAAATATGGATGAGGATATCTGAGCTAGTAAGGCCTGTTTTAAATTAAGCTGAAAACGGCAATGAAGAGAACATTCCCATAAATCCCACTTTATTGTGTGTGTAAATATTCTCTAAAATTAGAATGACTTGACTGAAAATGACAGAAAGGGAATACACCAATTGTGTATCGTAATTTTTTTAGGACATTTGTCAATCAAGATTTTGACTTTCTAGTGTTATTTTTAATTTTTTTATTTAATTGTACATACTTGCTAAAACTCTAGTATCAAAACAACAAACAGAAATTAACAAATTAACATTTAACTACTTAAGATTATCTATGAATTCTACATCCATGCAAAAGGTAAAAAACAAATATTGTTAACTGGTATCAAAATCAAACATGTATAAAATGTATTTATTATAGACATAAATCATAGGAAAAAGTTCTGTGATTCTTAAAAAAAATTCTGGTGCCACTCAATACCTTGGCCAGCATTTCATTATATTCTCTTTTTCTTTCCTGTTCTAATTTCTTTCTTTTTTCTTCATATTTTCCCAGCTGAAGCCCTGGTGCTTCTTCTTTAGGGGGGTCATTTGTTCTGTTTGTTTGGGGGTCTGCCCGCTATGAAAAAGATGTTTTGTTAGAAACTAGCATTAAAAGCATGAACATTCACTAGCTGTATATTAGGCAAACTGAGGTAACCTGGAAATAGGGTAAAAATTCAAATTTTGCATGAAGGAAGGACATATCCATCTTTTTTAACTAAACTTTACAATAGTTTGATTAAAAGTGAAAGACTTTAAAGATGTCAATCTCAACCTCATAAATTTAAAGAAATACAAAAATCAATGTTCTAATCAAATACTAAAATTGTCAGTCTATTGAGGCTAAATGTATTTATTTACCATGATTCTGTAATCTGTATCAAATGGGCATAGTTTTCCCAATATAACATATCTAACACTTGTAAAAGGATTTCTTTACTTATTATATAGGTATAGAGGAAAACATTGGAACAGATGTTGTTGTATTGTGGTGTTCTAAAAAGTCAACAAGTGTGAAGCAGTGATGGCT
This sequence comes from Mytilus edulis, assembly GCF_963676685.1. Classification (NCBI taxonomy): domain Eukaryota; kingdom Metazoa; phylum Mollusca; class Bivalvia; order Mytilida; family Mytilidae; genus Mytilus; species Mytilus edulis. The sequence goes on along the minus strand of NC_092344.1, from coordinate 115,260,075 downwards.
TTTTAGTTATAAGCTTTTATTTCTAAGTATGGTAACATAAATACAACAAGCATATACATATATATAGGTATAAATAATAACAAAACACATGCAAAAGCAGATACAACATAAAATATATATTAATACTGGCATAATTAACAAAAATAACAATACTATAAATTTGCAACAAACTTAATAAATGAACTATTTGTTAACTAGCACATTAGTAAACCAATACAGGCATGCATTCTTTATATTTTCATTAATTACACACATTTTTTCAACTAGAATTGTTTTTTTAACATATTCATAAATTGGTGAATTCAACACATTTCTATGTAAAATAAACATGTGTGAAGTTTGTGTTACTGTTAGTGTTGCTCTCCACCAATTGCAATTCATTCAAAATTTTGACCAAATTGCAATTTGTTTTATAAAATCAAATTGTTCAACTGGTCAGAAATTTGAACCAACTGCTGTAGAAAACCACAGCCAAGTGCAAGGTGATAAAATAAAACATACTTAAAATCCTATAAGACTTTTACTCCACTTTAATGATGTTGTGACAAAATTAGTTTATCAGTTTGTATAGTTATATTATATTCATTTCCATGCTGAAGGGGAACTGTTTATTTTGAATTGCTATTAAATTGTCCAAACTAAGCTTTCATAAAGTTTTTCTTTCTAAAAGTATTCTATATTTATAAGAATCAGACATTATGTGAATTAAAACATTTCATATTCAGTAAAATATGTGTTAAACTGCAATATATGTTTGTAGGAAGTTTCCATGGGGGAGATAATAACTTTTCTTTCAAAAAGTCTTTATTCAAAAGAATAATATTTTAGGTTATCTCCCCTGAAAACTTATCAATAGCATATTGTTATTTCACACATATTTTACTGAATATATGATGTTTTATTTAAAATGATATCTGATTGTTATAAATATAGAATACTTTTAGAAAGAAAAACTATATGAAAGCTTAGTTTGGACAATTTTATAGCAATTCAAAATAAACAGTTCCTCTTCAGCATGGAAATGACTATAATATAACTATACAAACTGATAAACTAATTTTGTCACAACATCATTAAAGTGGAGTTAAAGTCTTATAGGATTGTAAGTATGTTTTATTTTATCACCTTGCACTTTCACATTTTGACTGAACAATTTGTTCAATATTCTGACCAGTTGAACAATTTGGTATAATAAAACAAATTGCAATTTGGTCAAAATTTTGAATGAGTTGCAATTGGTGGAGAGCAACACTAACAGTCAACTCACTGTAACACAGCCTGAAATTCACATGAATTCCTTGATATTATAATTGATAATAACAACTTATGTAAAATTAAGAAAAATTTTGACAAATATATCAGTGACGATGATCGGGTTTTTTTTTTAAATAATTTTTGGTATATCTCAAATTTCAGGGCCAAATTTAGACATTGATAAACAAACTCCAAAATCACATTATTTGTGTGTAAATGTTCACAATTATGGTTTCCATGTGTTTACAAATTGTTAATGGTGCAGCATATATTCACATTGTTTTAGTTTGTAAAACAGCACAAAACTAACTAATAGCTTATCTATATAAATACATATTGTTATATTTTTAAAAACAGCACAGCAGAAAAACATTAAAAACAATGTAATTAATTGATGTCTCTAGCACTATCCAGCAATACTAGCACTAGTCACTCATTCATCATCTACCTGTTCAAAGAATTGTCTCGTCTCTTTCTGCCTTTCATCCTTCAGTTGTTGCTGATGTTTCTGATAGTGAAATGTGTCATAATAGTTGTTAGGCTCTGAAGGCTTCTCTGGTGTCTATACAGAAATATTAGTCACAATATAGGTGATGTAAGGCAAAAAATAAATTATAAGCAAAAAAAAATCTAAATTGTGATAATGTGATATTTATTATGTGCAAAACAAGGTGATATTTTCAAATAAAATATAAAGTGCTTCAAACTTCTATCAATAAATTACAACTCTATTTCTTCAATAATTCATGAAAATTAAAAGACATATTTCTTTTACACTCATACAACATACTCTTTTTTTATTATTGCAACACAAGATTTTTTCTTTAAAATTACAAATATCTGAAAAAGCTATGTGGGAATGTTCAGCACTACTAAAGTTGTGTGGCCTGTGTTAGTCTATTCTACGTTTGACATCTGTATGGTATAGGTCTATAGGGCAGGATTTATAAGTACCTGCTCTTCTGGTACAACCTTATCTTGTGGTCTTGGCGGTGGACGTTCTGTCCTTCTTTTATCTACATGTACATGCTGGTCATGTGTCTTATTGAGCGCCATCATTTTATCAAATTCTTTAAACTTCTGGTTCATTATCCTGTCACTTATTTCGTGGTCTAGTTTTTCTTTGGAAGGATCAAAACGAGGAGAAGTTTGTACATAGGGAACTGTATTATAATCTCTTTGTGCTTTTAACATCATTTGCTCTGTCTGTTGCTAGAAGAATTACACAGACAACACTTATCAGTAATTCTTTTGGTCAACAGTTATATGTAAGTTAACTTTTTAATAAAATGTGCATGGCAAAAATTCCAACATCACAATTAGTCTAAACTTTAAAAAAAAATAGCAAGGTGGTCATAATTTTATCTAAATTTGTGAAATTTTCCTCTTTTTCCTTCATGTAAATTTAAATCTTAATCAAATTTATTATTAAATAATCATGCCAATACCTTAAAAAAGTGACCTTTCTACCATAAGTTTTGATGGTTATCAATTTTATAAAACAACTTAGTAGAAATTTTGTGTAGACCTTTATACGTTAAATGACAGCTTTTTGGGCTCTACCTTTTCTAGCTCTTCCTTGTAATCTTGTTTGCGTTGTCGGTCAATCTTTTTACGATATTCCTCAAACTCCCCAAACTTTAAACCTGACCCAGGAGGGGTAGGTTGTTTTCTTGTTCTACGTTTTCTCTAATGAAGTGGAAACAGATTAGTCATTTTTACAATAATTGTTTCAATTTCTATATATTTACAAAAAATATTATAGCTAATTCTTAACTTAAAAAATTTACTTAATGCATAAAAACAGTACTTTATTCAGGTAAAACAATTATACTGTTATACTTTGAAAACTATATCAACTGCTTTAGGAATTTTAATTTCTTATTAACTTTGATATCAAAACCATTTGTTTGTTGTATAACTTATATAAACAATGATAGTACCTGTTCTAAATATTGATTATAGTCTCTTTGTTTTTCTTTTTGGAAGGAGAGCTCCCACTCTTTGTAATCAACTTCAGGTTTACGTGGCGATTCATTTGTCTTCTGTATAGCAAAATAATGTGAGGTTTATTGTTAATTTAAAAATGACATGGGTAACAGAACTTGAGTCTACTTCCTACATTTAAAATTCCTGCAAATATATATTTTTCCTCAAAACTTAACTAAACTCAAATACTAACTTAACATATATATGGCCTCTAAATGTATATAGCAATTAAAAAAAATTTAACAACAAAACAATTCTGTACATAGGCATTTAAAACATTATCATAACAACAATATACATTACATGGTACAATATTAGTCGAGAATTAGTCAATTCATCTGGAATATAATACATGTACATCACATGCTGTTACTAAAACATTAATTAAAGACAGTCATGCTACATAGTTATTATAAATAGTCAGCATTATTTAATGGCCTTTTGAACCATAATTTCTACTTCAAATCTGTTTTGTTTTATTTACATTTTGCTGATTGTTATCTCATCTCCTTTGCAGATTGTTAATATCACTTCATGCTGTCAGTTTGTAAGCCTCCAAACAAGTCCTCTGGTTATGGAAACTTAAATCCTGTATATTGCATGCCATTATAAACAGGTTTAATGCAGGCAGATAAAGTTGTGCTGTCAATATTATTTCATGCTATCACAAGCCATTGGACACTGTTAAGATGGCTGTACTGTCATTTTGATCTCATGCTATCAGTTAATCCTTTGGACACTGTTATGATACATTCAACACATTACCTCTGAGCTCTTGTCCCTAAACTGATCAAATGAAAAGTGAGGTAGCATTGGGTAATGTAGAGATGGACTATGTCGCCTGTTGTAACGCCTGGTTTGTGGGGAGGAGTTCGCTGGTGTGGATAATAATGGTATGAGATCATGATGATAGGTCCTTAGATATTCCTCATAATCCTTCCTTCTTTCCTTCATCAGCTCCTTTCTAGCATCTTTATACTCAAACTCCCTCATTGACTTGGGATCTGGTAATGTATGACTCCTGACCATAATAGTCCTCTTAGGGAGTAACTGTAACATGTAATACCATACCAAAATAACATTTCAGTGCAATTCTAACATGTAATACGAAATAAAACTTCAGTGCATTACAAAATAAATATGCACAATAAATCATACAAACAGGTACCCAACAGAGATTATATTTATAGCAAAACATTCTCAAATTTTGTGCAAACCACTTCCGTACATTGCCAATATCCACACTACCCTAACACATGGTTGTGGTTGAACACACATACATTGTGTATTCACATCCTGTTTTGTGTACCTGGTTCTGGATAGCTTTATATTCTTCTGTTCTTTGTTCAATAAGTTGTTTTCTTTTCTCCTCATATTTTCCTAGTTTGTTAAGGCCTGCTTCTGGTGTTGTTTTACGTTGAGTAGTGTTGGACCTTGGTGCAGTCTTAGGAGGATTGGTACTCTGTTAGTTTAGACACAAATAATAATATTGAAAAGACCAGGACTGGCTATATATATTCTAATTTAAGATTGAGATGAAGAATCAACTAATTAATCAGTTGTCAAATTTTTAAGTACAAAATTGATTGAAACCAAAGAAACTTTAGTTTGCTAAAATTTACTTATTAAAAGGGGTCTTCTTCAACTAATATCCCTTTGTTTACTACAATAAACATTACAATAAGCGTTGTAACATTTTAATTTTCTTAATTCAATCTATATCCTGAAATCACCAAAGCTACATGTAGGAAATTAGCAGCCACTGCAAGTTTCTACAATGTACATGTACCATTCATAATAAAGTGCCTCGGAAACATTTACTATATGTAAAGGAAAAAAAAGCAATTTCCCAATAAACCTCATAAAAAAGCAGTTCAAACTTTAACATGCATGGTATCTTTTATATAGATATACACCAAGTTTGCAAACACATCATCCAAATACAATATATGTGACCCTAGTAAGTCCAAACAGATCTTGAGTTCACCTTATTGTCACTTGTTTGGTTGTGTTGTTCTGAACCAGCTGATTCGCTACTTAACGGGATTCTCAATTCTGGTGACTTCAATATATTTACTTTCTAATAACAAGATATAATTCATTGTCAGTCATACAAATTATGCAATCGTATTTACTTGTTTAAATATAAAGACACAATAAGAAAATATTTCATATTAAACGAGAGGCAAATATAACAAAAGGGTATTCAAATGTGCTTTACACAATTATATGTATACACTTAATTTTCATGCTGATACATGCACAAAATGAAGTTACTTAGTAAATTAGAATAAATAAATTCGCCGAGTGCAGCTGGATATGACCGCAGAGCTCCAACCCTGAACACTTGGGGCAAAAATGGACACAATATTCACACTTGATACAGGTCTGAATTTGGATTGTAATTAAATATTTGACACATAATAGGTTTCTGACACAGAATAACTGTAGACAAAGAACTTGAATTGGTTATGTGATTTGAATTTATATTCAATCATTTTGTTTTTGAGCAATACACTATGCTGTTGTGAATTGACATTCCCCCTACAAAAAAATATAATATTTGAAGAAATTTTCTTTTTAATTTATAAAATCTTGAGAACAAATTATCCCCCCTTTTTTCCAAAAAAAAAAAATTTTCCCTCAAGATATGGTCATAATTTCAATTCAAATTTCCAATGGAGTTTGCAACCATAATAACCCATTTAAATATATCATAAAAGTCTTAAAATAGAAAATGACATACCGGTACATAATCATGTCTAAAATTAAATGACCTTCTTCAGCATTTTTAAAATAGTAACGTCTAAAAATAAATTGACAGCTAATCACCTTAAAACAATACAACATTTCTTTACACATAATTTAGAAGCAGTGTAAGAAAGGTAATTCAAATGCAGTGTTTGAAATACCTCCCTTACTCTGCTTTAAATCTGTTTGAGAAGAAAACATCTTAATATCAGTGTATCCCAAACTCTGTCTGACTGACAAAATGTCAGACAAAAAATCATTCGGTCAGACAGAAGTTTAAAGATATTTATGTTGCATATATAGTAGAAAAGTCCAAATTTCTCTTTTGGTCAGACAAACCCTAAAACAGTCTGGCACAGACTGTAATATGTCCTCTTATTTGTAGGACATAGTAGAAAAGTCCAAATTTCTCTTTTGGTCAGACAAACCCTAAAACAGTCTGGCACAGACTGTAATATGTCCTCTTATTTGTAGGACATGAAAACCTGTATCATACAAATCAAAATTTTTCATCCATTTGTTACCATGAGCTCCAGATTAAAGAAATACCTTTTGTTAAGAATTGATAAGCTTGTTTTTATAGAACAGATTCTAAATCAACTCTTTGCCAACAACTTTATATTACTCTTAGTCATAAAGCCTCATTTTCTTTATAAACAGTTGAATATAAAATTGAGGTGCAGAGGGAAATGTTTGTTGGCTTATATCGTCCTAAATTTAATAAAAGAAAATAGAATACTTTTTGGTATCATTATTTCTCTTTAATTCTCACATTTCTTTATTCAAGTGATGAAACATTTCTTGAAATAGGATGTTTGCAGGAGCATTCTGATTAAACTAACATAGAGCATAACTTTCTCCTCACATTCCTAAAAAATGCCAGTAAGCAGTTAAACACAAAAGCATATCAGACTCGAATACCCTTTCGAAGTATTCCTCAATTAGCAATTGCAAAGTAAGCAAACAAAATTTGTAGAAATTTTGCAATTTCAATTATTTTACTGTCATTTCAGGGCAGCATTATTAACACATGAAAAGGATATAGTTTTAACCTAGTTTTAACCCCAAAGTACAGCGGTTTATTATTAGTATAAATGTTAATTAAACATAAATCCAACAGTTCCTGCAAAATTGTGAAATTTTGAACATGCAAATTCAGTTTTAAGATTTATTTGACCAATCAATCCAGAAGTCTTGCATTTCCTGTTAATATATACATTGTATAAATAGATGCATATATAATAAGAATCCTGACATTTTTTTATATTTTTTGTGTACAACTTTGTGTGTTAATGTATTAAAAATAAAAGTAACATTAAAAGGACCCTGAGTTGACACATCATCTATTTACTGAAACAACAACATACTAAGAAGTATCATACTAAGAAATATAAATATATAAATAAAAAAATATAGAGTACAATACAATCAGTTAACAACAACAGTGCAAACAGACAAAATAGTGACACAGCATCGTACCTGTTCAGCATATTGTGTCTCTTGTCCAGGATCATCCCACTGTCTACGCCCTACCCTTTCACCTCTTTCATCATCCTAACAACAACACAAGTAATTTGTCTAAACATTTTGTTAAGTATGAATTAAAAGAAGTCATGGATAGGGGATAAATGTAGCATTACATGTGATTATTATGAACCAAAATAAAACAAAGGCAAATCTTCTTTTTCATTTATGAGCAATCAATCACATCTACATGTATACTATAACATGGAATATCAAAGAAAAAGTACTTATAATAATGATTATGTTGACTTGTTTTGAGTATTAATTACAGTATCTCAGGGTTTGTACAGTCAATTATGTTTTTACTTACATTATACAAAGAGAAAATGAAACTTTCAGAAAGAAAAGTGAAAATACTTCTCCATTGTAGGTAAAAAAAATATGTGCTGATTAACTGATGGGGAATCCAGTTTAGTGCCTGTTTCTGATAATATAAGCCTTTATCTGCAAAAATTACTTATGAAAAAAACACACAATCCTGCCTTCATTTTTGATGATTCTATAATCTTACTTCAACACTTGGCAACTTGTTTCCTTAAACTTTTACAAAAAACTTCAATCCATTGTACAGTTTCTTATGTATAATTCGGAGTTTAGTATGACGTCCATTATCACTGTACTAGTATACATATTTTTTAAGGGGCCAGTTGAAGGACGCTTATGAGTACGGGAGTTTCTCTCTACATTGAAGACCCATTGGTGGACTTCGGCTGTTTTCTGCTCTATGGTCAGGTTGTTGTCGCTTTGACACATTCCCCATTTCATTTCTCAATTTTATTATGGGTTAATCTGAATTCATTGGAAATAAGTACAAAAGAAACTGAAAATGAGACTACATATGTTACATCTTGTTTACATGTTACACTGTATCTCTTCTGTTCTTGTAATATAACAAACACTGTGAGGATGTGGTACAACTGCCAATGAGACAGAGGTTAGCAGGGATATATCATATAACATACATAATTCTTTCAATTAAAGTACTACTGAAGGTAAATGGACCTACTACCTGTAAATACTAAAATTAACTAAAAGTTTTTAAACAAAATTACAATTTGATACAAACCACATGATGGTGTATCATGTACATATAGATATATATATTATTTTGTATTAGTCTTTCAATGATCATGATAAGTTAACAGTCATGCATTAGCTGTATAATAAGAAACATTATAAATGTGCAATAAGCATGCAGTTTTGTTCCATTTCAGTTCATTGTTTTCATATGTATATATCTTTAAATGTAGTCAATAAATTTTATGTAAGAAAGAGAGAAAAACTTACTGCTAACTGTTGTCTTTCCTGTTGAAGTTTTGCTTTCTGATTTTGAATAAATTGGTCAATGTCAGATTCCATCATTGAGGTCATGTTATTTCCTGCTGAGAGAAAGAAAGCAAGTTAACAAAAATACAGAAACATCATAAACGTGGAAAACTATCTGTTCATTTTTTCCATCATAGAGAAAAATTCTTCAATCTGACATTATAATATATGATACATTTTATTCCCCTAGTGAAAGTTATAACCTGTCCAATTTGAAACTGTTTATATATCAAAATGAAACAGTTCTACAGTATTAAAAGTATGAGACACAAATCAGACAAATGTTTACTACTACAGGGATCAAAGGTGAGGTCTGACTGACCTGCCCATAGTAAATGAAAATTACCCCCACCTTCACCCCAAGTCCATGATCAGTGATGATGTCTAAATTTGAAATAAAATGACAGGTAATTATAAAACAGTTGGTAAAACATTCTTGGGCTTGAAAGATATGTATACAGTTAAAATTGAGTTATTTTTTTCAAAATGAAGGAAAAATTGAGTTCTTCCATTTTCTCAAATACATGTATATTGTACATGTACAATGTACATATGTAGGCATGCTCATAATACAGTTAAGTTTTGCATATTTTGGATACATTCTTAAAAAGAACAACTTTAGAAATGGAGTTAAATAACAATATTCAATAATCATTGGCAGTATCAATTCATTATAGCTACTTCAATCTTATGATTGATTCAAGCAAAGCTAGGATTAGGGAATGTATCTAAAATATTAAATAAGTGTGATCAGAAAAAGTGGACGAACAAATGGGCATGAATGTATTTTGGGAGCAAACAGACTCATTTCCCCTTTGGCATACACCTTATAGCTATTACGACTTGATCTGAAAAGCTGTCCCACATGAACTTTCGACGTCATCTTTTCCATTTTGGCTTTAGATATTTTCTATTATGACGTCAAAATTTGACAGGAACATGTGTGATGTCTAGTAATGGTTGTCAAATAGCGATTAGGTGTATTGGTAAATGACAGATTCAGAGATTGACAGAAACAAGTGCCTGTGCTGTCTCAACTCACAGGAGTTTGAAATCCTATCAATAAGGGGGTAAAAATATACCAAAGTCGACTATCACAGTAGAGCTTCTTTCAAGATCCTATCAATAAGGGGGTAAAAATATACCAAAGTCGACTATACTTTGGTGAGGGTGGTAAAGGGTTATTTTCGTGCAACGTTTTCGGCCTTTTTATTTCACGTATTTTCGTGTTTTAACGTGTTATTTCTCATGTTCTCGTGTTTGGCTCGATTTGCGTGCTTCGTGTTTCCTCTTATTTATTTTCCATGCTTCGTGTCAGTGCTCTTAATTTCTCGTGCAGGTCCCGAAATTGATTAAAAAGTCAGTGTGTTATAATACCTTCTGAAACTTCACATCTTGTGTAAACTTATAGAAATTGATTAATATATTGTTACCATTCTACTTTTGCTTTTGCAATATGTATGGTATTAATGAAGTCCATCAAATTGCTAGTCTATAAATTCGTTTTTTTATCAAGTAAGATGCAAGTAGCGGATGCTAAAAGGTGACTGCAAGGTCTTCAATGTTCATTACTAATGGCTGCATGATCTACAAGAACGACTGGATATAACTTCTGGTACTTGTTTCCTTCATATTTACGATCTTATTTATCGTGCTTCGTTTTTCCTGATTTTTATTTTTTGTGCTACGTTTTTGCGATTTTTATTTCACGTGTTTCCGTGTTCAGTACCCCCCTTTACCACCCTCTTTGGTATATTTTTACCCCCTTATTGACGGTACCTCGAATGACCGAATAACACTGTTATTATCCGAATAACACATGTAATGACCGAATAACTCTTCAAATATCAATATTAACACATTTGAGTGACTTTTAAACATATATTATTGAATAAAATTATATTAGAAGTGTATTTTATAACCTAAAAATGATTTACAAGTTGCAGGTGAGTTAATATTGATCATAAATTTATGGATATCGGTGTGTATTTCCAAGATGGCGACCAAGGAAATCGTATAGAATGAATAAAAGAAAGATTGCATATGCCTTCAAAGGAAAACGCTATGAAAATATAGTATTAAATATTTTACTGTATATACAGAGAATTGTCTAATGATTGTTTTTCAGAAAGGATTTGAAAATTTAACCATTACATCAAAGCAATGCAATTACTCCAATCACTAATTACTTTTCATAACAATTTACTCAACATTAAATAAAATGTAATTAAGAATTTTCACATATTCAATTCAAATTTAATTAAAAAATTATTATACTTGATTGTTTTAATAAAAACAAAGCTTCTGAATGGATGATTCGTATGTTTGTTCTAATAAAATTTTCTCAAAACTTCATTGGCAAATATAAATGTTTTTACAAGTAACTATAATTTTGTATAAAAAACCATGAAGACATTTGTGCTGTCTTCCATTTTCAAAATGGCTTTATATCCGTGTGTTCAATGTGATGAAGAATGTGTTGATTGCACCATTCAATGCAGTTGTTGTGATCGTTGGGTTCACAGTGCTTGTGTCCCAATGGATGAAGCATTGTTATTGGCCTGGTCAGATGTGTCTCTAAAGTTCCTATGTAAGGACTGCTGCTTTACAGACAACAAGTATGACATGGCCAAGGCCCTAGAAAGGTAAGTATTTTTTAAAGTATATTTCAGACATACCGTTTATTATAAGGTATATAAATGTGAAATTGAGTTTTTATATTATTAATAGAGAACAAAACATGGAAAAAGAAGTTTAAAATAAAAATTTTAATTTTCAATTTCAAAGAAGACAATCTTTCACTAAGTTTATTATATTTCATTTATTTCTTATTTCATTTAAAATGTATTAAATTTGCTTAATTACTAAATAATTAGTATTTACGTTTTTTTATTGCTACTTTCCTTTATTTTCATACATTGAATAAGTTTTAATAGTGAAATGTTCAGTACCAAATATATAATTTAGTAGTGATAATGAGTTAATATGTTCCAATAAACAAAATAATCATTACTTCTGTTATATTGTTAATTCGGTTGTTGTTTACTGACACATGCCCATTACATAATTAATCATTAAGAGATAATGAAATTATATTACGGTATGGACACTCTGCATTAACAGGCTTGTGACTGTCTTGGTTTACCAAGGCTGCATTACTTAATAGTTATAAATATTTTACAATAAATTCTAAATAAAGTATTTTCGCGGACTATGACGGATAACCCCGTGCCTTGTGCAGGATATCTTAATAGTTATAATTTTTTTACAATAAATTCTAAATAAAGTATTTCCGCGGACTATGACAGATAAGCCTGTGCCTTGTGCAGGATATCTTAATAGTTATAAATATTTTTTAACAATTCTAAATAAATTATTTCCGCGGACTATGACATATAAACCTGTGCCTTGTGCAGGATATCTTAATAGTTATAATTTTTTTACAATAAATTCTAAATAAAGTATTTTCGCGGACTATGACAGATAAGCCCGTGCCTTGTGCAGGATATCTTAGTAGTTATAAAATGTTTACAATAAATTCTAATTAAAGTATATTCGCGGACTATGACAGATAAGCCCGTGCCTTGTGTAGGATATCTTAGTAGTTGTAATTTTAGAGTTTAAAAGGGGCTTGGTTAACATCCATTTCTAAATTAAAAATATAATAATATGATAAAGATAATAATTTTTTTAATAACTAACTAAAATTAAAACAAAAACTAATTTAAACAGTTTACTATTCCATATTTTATTTTAAAAAGGCACACCCTCACATTGTTCATTGCCTTGACGTGGCGTGAGGGCTCCACTTTGGTGGTCTAAGATGAACACATTGAGGGATTGTATGCAATCTTTCTTTTATTCATTCTATACGATTTCCTTGGTCGCCATCGCCATCTTGGAAATACACACAGATATCCATAAATTTATAATGATCAATATTAACTTACCTGCAACTTGTAAATCATTTTTAGGTTATAAAATACACTTCTATTATAATTTTATTCAATAATATATGTTTAAAAGTCACTCAAATGTGTTAATATTGATATTTGAAGAGTTATTCGGTCATTACATGTGTTATTCGGATAATAACAGTGTTATTCGGTCATTCGTGTTACCTCCTTATTGATAGGATTTCAAACTCCTGTGCTCAACTTATGTTTAGCAACAATCATTGACAATTGGTGTCAGCTTGGTGGGTCGTGTGCATCTATAATGATTTCAATCATTTTTTAGTAATTTGTTCACCTTAAAAAAATACTCTGAATATATATCTTTATATATTTGTAGTCTCAAATATCACTGCATGGAGATTTTCGGCGTTTATGGCAACCTCCAAAACATTCGTGTTTCAACGGTTTGTTTGTAATTCTATCATTTCTTGTGCGGTGTATTTCTACTTTATGTTAAAGTTACTCATTATAATATCCTAATGTTAGATGTAGAAGTCTAATTTAACGTAGAAAAGGCTTTTGTTGATATTTTTCAACGAGACAAGACTTGAACAGGAAACAAAACATTGGAATGCAGCGCATGCGTAAATGTGTTCATAACAAATACGGTTAGTTATTGCAATAGACCACTTTCGAGTTCATCCGTCACCGGAAAAAACTCGTCAATTATACGCGCCTTTATCACCGTCATTTTTGCGTTTAGGGGCGTCGTCACTTCCTCCCAATGTTGAGCGAGTGGTAGGAAAACTATAATTCTATATTGTACGATTTATTCGGCAAATTGAATTCTCAAAATTGACAATCAACACTGCTGTCATTAGGGAATTGTCAGTAAGTACCTACAGAGCAACCATTATTTCTAGTTTATCCTGCACAAAGACGATCACTAAGACGCTTGATGAACGTAAATAGTGCAGGGATACAGGCGAGCCCCTCTATCTGGTAAGTGACGTCATAAAGGCGTGCATAATTGACGAGTTTTTACCGGTGACGGATGAACTCGAAAGTGGTCTATTCCGGAAAACAAAATTTAATGTCCTTTAATATTTATCTCACAATTTTTCTTCTCTACAAAATATATATCTGCCAAAGACATTATATACATAAACTTCTCGCCTGATTTCCTGAAAACAAGTTTATAATTGTTGATAAAATAAAAATATGGACCAATTCAAGTACACCTTCTATGATCTTATAGGGTGCGCTCGACTTTGAGTGACTCAGCAAGAAGGTTTTTTTTTTTTATTAAAAGGTTATTTTAGGACTTTTCGTAAACAATAAACGCTAGCACGTAGGAAAAGAAGTGATCAATCTATGTTTAAAATATTGTAATAAAAATCTCTTTATTAAAGTCTGTTGTTTTTCTATAAAAAAATTGGTTTTATTAGCATATATTTAGATTATAACTGAAATTATTTTGTAAAACAAGTACTATTTCAAACTACAATGTAGCATTTATTTTGATATAAACTAGATTTAAATTTAAACAGATACTTAATAAAGTATTAATAGATTAAAGAATTGTCTAATATATGTCCCATTGTACAACATTATACTGTATAGATTTAAGTAATGTTTATGACAATCCAAAATTGAATGTACTAGTAGTATTTGTACAATTTAATACCAAATTGACGGATCTTTTGACAGCGTTTTGGAGGTACAGGAATAATTGAAATGTTCTTGTCCAAAACCTGTATATCATTTGAAATTTTCCATTGATTACCTCCTCTTCATGAGGCAAAACTTCGTGTCAACCTGGCTATGAAATATTGTCATATATGGTATATGGTAACTTCCCTTTGCCAGAACAAAATTTCTTTGTATTCATCTGTGAAACATTGTTTATATTCAGGCAAAATTTCACAGTGAAAATATTTCCTCAAGTTCTCCTGACAATATTTCATGATACATAAGTAGTCATGAACTATTGTCTTGGTGGACAACATTTCATTAGACAATAATTTGCTTTACACATACAGCAAGTATTGTTGACATATTGTTTATGGTAATTGAAAAACAGACCAAAGCGCACAAACACTTAACATTGACCAAATTGGGAATAAAACAGGTAGTGGAGGTCAAGGTCGGATGACACCTGTCAGATAGACAAACATATTCACATAACAATCTTTCCATGAAGAAATAGTTGACCTACTCAATATTGTACTTGAAAAACAGACCGAAACATAACTTGAAACTTAGCATTGACCAATGAATCATCATGAAAAAGAAGGTCAATATCAAATATTTTTTATAAATTTCTGTATTAATGCCATTTTTAAGCACCGCTTAAGACCATACTATATATTACTACTCAAAAATCAATATTTCTTTTAACCATTGATATACCTGCAACTGGTTGAAGCCAGTTACTATTTTGATAAAAATGAACATTAAAGCTATTTTTTTTTAATTCAAAACTTTACCTCGAAAGTTAAAAAATAAAACCCAACTCAAAACGTATCTAAATCAGTGTGAAAAAAATCAGCTCTGAGAATCAGACCAATTCAGGGCAAACAGCCACTATTTAGCCAATAAAATGGGTATGCGACGTTTAAACCAAAATGTTAACCATCAACCAAAAACTTATAGCAAAAACAGCATCTTTCATGAACAATTTGAGATTAAACGATAACCAACATTTTGTGTAACAGTACTTTCTTACGTTCTATGTATCTTTATATACAACGTAGTAGATGTGGATTGATTTCCAACGAGATAACTATATACTACTGACTAAAGAATACCAAAGCACAAATAATGAAATGTCTCGTCTGCCTTACTTATGATAGTATATTTGTTGAACGTCTGTAATATTAAGGGTTTTTACTAGGAGTGTCAAATACGCTTAAGATTGTCAATGGTTCATAAAAAGGTGACAAGGTTAGATGAACCATGCCATAAAAATCTCTACAAACATCCCGTACACCAAATATAGGTGTTCCGATCCTTACAGTACCTTTGAAACTGACAAATGTAAAAGTTGTGTTTGGCAAATTAATTCGGAACATAAGGTCGAAAGTATATGAACAATGACAGCCAAAAATAGACATCTTAATACTATCATTCAAAATATCAAATACAATTGACGTCATATATGAAACAGACATACAGACAGACACCATACACCAAATACCGTGGCGCTATAGCATACAGGCAGAGACATATAATACAATTGTATTATATGTCTCTGATACAGGTATACAAAAAAGGCCAAACAACATAAAACGAACATTGCCAAATGATGCATGATAATGAGGTCAATGTTATTTGAAACCTTGCAGAAGTCGAAAATTTACACCTTACAATTCTTATCATAACAACAGACAGTTATCCTAAAGCTTAAACGTATCCGCGATACGGACTTGATAACAAAACTAAATCTTCATCCATGAAATGAGGTAAAGTTAAGGTCAGATGAATCCTGTCTGACGGACATGTAGATTATAGGATCCAATATACAAAATATTTATAAAAAAAAACTAGTGATTAGTGAGTACTTCACATGACAATAAAACCCTAAACCTACGACCAGTCAACTATTATACAAATAACATGTTCACAGGCACAAATAATAGTTTGTTTGTACAAATAAAATCTCATGTTACCCCGCTTATATATCTTGAGCAAGCGATAATATGGATTGTCTTTATGCCTAGAGGTTCAAAACAAAAGTTTCAAGTGACGGGTGTTACTTGCAGGATAATAACAATATACATACATTGGTGGATAATAAAAAATTTACTCTTTTGAAAATATTAATACTTTGAAATGCTTATTTTTTTGAGGATATTGGCTAATCTAGTTTTTCTCAATCAAATAACAAATATTAATTATCATATAATTTGAAAAAATTATTTGAACGTCATTGTAGCATCACATCTTTCACGATCTTCAAAAAACGGTACATGATCTTTCACGATCCGAAAAATCTATTTTGTGTGAATGTATCTTTTTTTTACGAAGTTTTAGATTATGTTTATAGAAAATAACTATGAGAACCATTTGATTCATTCAAATAGAATGCCCTTATACAGATAGAAGTAGTTTATTTTATTCGCACTTGTGAGAAAAAAAATCATGTTTGTTTACATTTTTTTATTTCATTGAAATGTCGAGTAGCAATCTGCCTTTTGTTGTTTTGTAAAAACTATGTACTTTTTAAAACTGGATTTTCTCACATACCGATCATAATGTTGAACAGACAGTTTTATTTTGTTGTAAATTTGTCTGTGTAATTAATTAAATAAGATTATGTACTGACTTTTCATATGTCTTCTCGATTAAATTTCTTTTCACGATCCGTTACCAGAGCTTTCACGATCGTCTCGCAATACTTGACCCGATCTTTCACGATCATTTCTCTCGTTAAACCGACTGACACCCGTGTAGTTGACCTACTGACAAAAACCATTGATTATTATATCTGAGAAAAGCATCTCGTCCCTTATATTTTTACAGATAGTGTGTTTTGCCTGTTAGAAAGCTGTCTACATATTCGGTCACGTGTTATTTTGGTCTCTTGTGGAGAGTTGTCTCATTGGCAAACTTCCACATCTTCTATACTATTAAACGAGAAGACCTCTTTTTGTGTGTCGCTTCTCTTCCTTCCACAATAAATAAATCATCATGCTTCTGTGTTCTTTAGGTAACATGCATAGTCGCATTTGTCATCCATTCTTATGATTATTCAGATTGAGTTATTTTGGGAGAAAAACGACAAAATAGGTGTCCGGATATTGTTTCCGTTATTAGACTGACTTTAAGCCATAGATAAGACTTCGGGTTTTAAACATGCACAAGAAAAACTAATCGTATGATAGATTACAAAAATTGAAAAATAAATAAGCCAATCAGAGCGTTCTCCATATCATGGTTTTTAAATTGCAAGAACCACAACTATTATAGAGACAATTATTTTTCGCGTTTATCCACATGTAAACTACGATTATACTACTATATATAGTTATCAAAGATACCAGGATTATAATTTAGTATGCCAGACGCGCTTTTCGTCTACATAAGACTCATCAGTGACGCTCATATCAAAATATTTATAAAGCCAAAAAATTTCAAATTGAAGAGCATTGAGGGTCAAAAATTTCCAAAAAGTTGTTCGAAATACGGCTTATGTAATCTATGCCTGGGATAAGAAAATCCTTAGTTTTTCGAAAAATTCCAAATTTTGTAAACAGGATATTTGTAAAAATGACCACATTATTGATGTCAACAATATAATATACAGAGACTCTCTGTATTCTGTCTACTTTTTTTCTGAAATATTTACTATCTAAGGGTTATCATACCAGTTGCATATATATTGAAATAAGTAAAACATGTGGAAACAAGAATGTGTCCATATTATACGGATGCCACATCGGCACTATCATTTGCTATGTTTAGTGAACCGTGAAATGGGGTAAAATCTCTAATTTGGAATTAAAATTAGAAAGATCATACATGGATCATAGGTGACATATTTTCTAAGTTTCGAGTTGGTTGGACTTCAACTTCATCTGGCAAATACTACCTCGACAAAAACTTTAACCTGAAGCGGGACAGACGGACGGACGAACGGACGAACGGACGAACAGACTAGAAAACATAATTCCCATAAATGAAGCATAAAAATTTATTGTTGAAAGTGAAAACTTTAACCTGTAGCCGGACAGAAGGACGGACAAACGAACGGACGGACGGACAGACTAGAAAACATAATTCCCATAAATTGGGCATACAAATTTATAATAATTGTTGAAAGTGAAAGTAGTGATTTGGCCAAAATGAAAATAGGGTAGACATTAGTGGGAGGCAGGACTTATTCGGGACGTCGGGATCGGGTGTTTTTAAGCTCGGGACGTCGGGATTGATCTTTACGGGATGCTGGAATATTTTTTTTTTTAATTTCGGAATGTCGGGATATAAGTTAGGTTAAAATACGCACCTCGGGATTTCATGTTTTAAGCCCGGGATTTCGGAATCAGGGCCCCTCAGACCACCCCTCAAATGAGCTTTAGTCATTTATACGAGATTCAAATCCTACCATTGGCATGTTAATAGGGCTCTCAAAAGGAAAAGTACTGATGGATTGTCCTAGAAGCACATTTTATTAGAATGATAATGGTCTATATTAAAGCAGTTTCATTTATTTCAAGTTTGAATCGGTGCAAATTTTTAATTCAATTTGACTTTTACCAAAAAATGCATTGTAGCAAAGGAGAAGAATAATTGTGATATAAGGCCAGAAACACGAAAATGATTGAATTTAAGAGAAAGGACACACATAACGGACTTTGGAAAAAGGGAGAGGGCTTTTGATACCTTAAATTAAATTCTCCAGTCATAATATCTTTTACAAAAAATCATCCTACAACAGTTTACAAGCTGTATATACCCGCGATTTCGCGGTTGTGTTCTAGTCTTTTTTATACTAATTACGTAACTTAAGTCTTTAACCTTGATCACTGATAAATATAGTTAGTTCAAGGTCAGGTGACATGTAGATGTTGCTATAGAACTATATATATATACCCAACATATTATTCATAATAACTTAATAAGTGAAGAATTCACATGACAAATAACGTTTAAGCAGTCGCTGAACAAAGACGATGGCACGACATATGACAGACGCCAAAACTTGATAACATAACGAAATAGCACCTTTGATTATCTGATGACAATCTGTTCAATTTATTTTGACGATGAACGATATTTTCTGTCATTTTTTTTCAGAAATTTTATCTCTCGGTCCTGAAAGATGTTGAGGTCCCCTTGGTCATATGGATCACCTTTTATGTTTCAGTCTCGTGTTGAATGATAAACATTTTCTGTATACCAATGAACGATGTAACTGATTATACAGGTGGTTCCATGTTTTTCAAAGTGTTACGGCCAAGTTACGTGTTTGTCCTGGTTGTTTCTGTACGGTTTGAAGTGGTTGGAATTAATTAATTAATATTGTGTTTGGGGTTTTCTAAATGTTGGTAATAATATCTTTATTTTTGGCAGTTGAGTCGTTATACCATAATCTCCATTACTTTAGAAAAGATATGAAAATGTGTTCACCTTCTTGAAGTCTTTCAAGCTATGCCGTAGTAAATATTACTTTTCGTGGGTTTAATAGAACTTCAATCTCATTCTGACAAGTGAGATGCAGTTTTTATTCGACAACTTTATACTCATTTTACGTCAATTCATTCCTGAAATAGACATACACAAAATAAGAAATATGATAAAAACGCATGTCGTATGTACCATAAAGAGTACCGATATGAAAAAATGTAAAGCATTTCAGCCGAGAATTATCCCCTTATTTATGATAACACTACAAAAGAAAAACAATTATGACAGAAAGTATCCAACTACAACTGACTTAGAGGCTCCGGTCTTTGGACAGACGCATACAGAATGTATCACACTTGAGACAATAGTGAAATATCAGAAAATAAGATATTAAATTGCTTATTTAATTTTAAACCCATGAATGTAATCTTCAAATGGAAAAATTATTTGATCTAATTTAATACTTTTGTATGAACAATCACTACCTTGTACACAGAACAGGCCTTCCTTTTGTATCACATGCACTAGAGAACCTGATGGACTATTTCGACTTAATAATATGACCAACACCAATTCATTTAAAGACTACGTCACCACATAATTCGGCAACTCAGTATGGAATCGCTACTTTATCGAAGTATGACACAGCAGCATGAAGAGGATGGTCCAAGTACGACACCAAAACATCTACAGTCGACACAGCAGCATGTAGAGTATGGTCCAAGTACGACACTAAAACATCTACAGTCGACACTGCAGCATGAAGAGGATGGTCCAAGTACGACACCAAAACATCTACAGTCGACACAGCAGCATGAAGAGGATGGTCCAAGTACGACACCAAAACATCTACAGTCGACACAGCAGCATGAAGAGGATGGTCCAAGTACGACACCAAAACATCTACAGTCGACACAGCAGCATGAAGAGGATGGTCCAAGTACGACACCAAAACATCTACAGTCGACACAGCAGCATGAAGAGGATGGTCCAAGTACCACACCAAAACATCTACAGTCGACACAGCAGCATGAAGAGGATGGTCCAAGTACCACACCAAAACATCTACAGTCGACACAGCAGCATGAAGAGGATGGTCCAAGTACCACACCAAAACATCTACAGTCGACACAGCAGCATGAAGAGGATGGTCCAAGTACGACACCAAAACATCTACAGTCGACACAGCAGCATGAAGAGGATGGTCCAAGTACGACACCAAAACATCTACAGTCGACACAGCAGCATGAAGAGGATGGTCCAAGTACGACACCAAAACATCTACAGTCGACACAGCAGCATGAAGAGGATGGTCCAAGTACGACACCAAAACATCTACAGTCGACACAGCAGCATGAAGAGGATGGTCCAAGTACGACACCAAAACATCTACAGTCGACACAGCAGCATGAAGAGGATGGTCCAAGTACGACACCAAAACATCTACAGTCGACACAGCAGCATGAAGAGGATGGTCCAAGTACGACACCAAAACATCTACAGTCGACACAGCAGCATGAAGAGGATGGTCCAAGTACGACACCAAAACATCTACAGTCGACACAGCAGCATGAAGAGGATGGTCCAAGTACGACACCAAAACATCTACAGTCGACACAGCAGCATGAAGAGGATGGTCCAAGTACCACACCAAAACATCTACAGTCGACTCAACTACCTTAGGAAGAGCCGTGATATAGCAAACAGAGAATCCGGCATCTTCCAGTAGCAAGCCGTGGGAGTTCGAAAAACACTTCTTACCTAATTCAGTTTAGGTAAGACAATACAGAATTTCCAGTACCAAACAAAAATAATCCTCAATTCTGATTGAAAAATTTCAATAATCACAAAAAAGGTTCCTATGTTTGAACGACTGAATTGACAATGTTTACACTTGAAACAGATCATTTAATTCAATCTAATTCAGATTTATTGATAAACATTGATAATAATACAGTAAAAAAAACATTACATAAAAATAAGAAAATATTAAATGGCAGGAAACTGACATATACATTGTTTTAAAAGCACATGAAGCATAACTGTTCAACCAGAACAATATTTTCAGAATGGAAAAGTAGTTGATTACGGTTGTCAGTATACTGCTTTAATATTATTTTGTCTAGCCTATAAATATATGCATTCATATCTGGGGAGTGGTGTCTCGTGCATTCTTCTTCTATAAGTGTAGTATGACAATGAAATGAAAGTCTGGCAAGAATTCACACTCGAATTTCCTGAAAATCGGTTTTTGGTAAGAATTTAAATTTATGGCAAGATATAAAAAAAAAATTGGCAATAAATATCAGTGAACATTTCATAAAAACCACCGAGGCCTCCTGTGACTATGAAATCAGATGACGATTTCTAATGATATCAACTTATACAGATAACATTGAGTTAATCTTTCTCTGTCATAAAAAACTTCCAGATATACTCATGATACTATAATTCACTCAATAGTAATACTCGAGACGTTCTCTTTAAAACTGACGGTTTTCTCTTTCTCAATGCTATTCTCAACTAGTTTTGTCTCATCCTGTTTCTCACTGTCTAAAGTTTTTTCAGATGGTTTTGTTGCAGACAGGTTAGCCTTCTGCAACCACCCCCGAAAGCATATAATGCCCTTGTCTTGAATGTCCTTGCGTCCTTTCTCTGTTATTATCGTTCCATTGTCTCTAATTATAATCAGCTTTGGAATCGCCTTTATTTCGTATTTTGATTTTAGTACACTAGAATATAAAATAAATAGATATTCAGGTAAATAATACAAGAGTTGAAAATGGAAGCTGAACTGTTAATTTTTTGTGAGGCGTATAAGTTTTCACAGAATGTTGAAACAAGTATCTGCAGTGATTCGTACACGTAAACGTGTCTTGTTTTATTTTTTTTTGTGCACATCTCTACATCCATTCCAATATCCTATTTGTATTTTACCAATCTAATTAAAATCGCGACATATTAGAAACAGGAGCGATGAGAGATCGGTTTTTAATTAGATTGGTATTTTACCAACATGCTTGAAACTAAGATGAGATCTGAAAACGATCTGGTTCCAAAATTCTCTTTCCGACGTTCAGAGACAAGTTAGTAGGGACCATCGTGACCCAACTTATATTACATTATTTAGAAAGTGTTTGGACTTCTTTTGAACATTTGTCAAATGCAACAATAAACTAAAAGTTAATTAAAGCAAGACTCTTGCTAACCCTAAAACTTACGTGTGAAATCAAATATGCAGTGTGCGTTTGGCTTGCATTGATTTTGCAAAGTAAAAATATAGAATCATTTTCAAAACAGTGTGAACACCCGCAATACTTATGTTAGTAATAATACTGAATCATTTAACTTGTTTGCCATCGACTATCGATAACAGTGATTTTACGCTCACTCAGTCTGTCAGAGGGATTCCAGGGGGGGGGGGGGGGGGGGGTATATAGAATAAAAGAGCAAAGTGCATACAGGTACTCCAGAAGAAAAAAAAATAAGAAAGTTTAAGTATTCAACATTTAAATCAACACACAAGTTTTAATACTCTGCTAGTTATTCGTATTGATGAAAATGTGTTTAAGAAGTACATATGATAAAATGAGTATAATCAAACACCGGAGATAATCTGAGTGATGGGTTGTGGTTGCTTAAGTCTGAGATATTACAATATTATCTCCCAAGTTGTAGAATTGGTCTAAACTTACTCAACTAACGGATCCTTATATGGCACAGATAACCAATCACCATGCTTTTCTGAGAAGAAAGTCTTCATATCGTCTATTTTCTTATCAAAACTGACAAAGACAATTTCAAATGGTGATATACGCTCTTTCAGTTCTTCATAGGTTTGTTTTAATAAAAATGTGAACTCTTGGCACGGAATACACCAGTCTGCAGCAAAGTACAACCCTATGACTTTATTTTCTATCGACTTGAAAGCGTCCACTTCCTCTGGTTTTCCTTCGCTCAGTTTATCAGCCTCTTCATCTTCAAGTCCTGTCGTTTGACTGTCTGGAACACGAATTTCTTTGATGTTAATAGTCTGACCAAAATCACTGTCGCTTTTCTCGGGCTCAACTTCTTTTTCTCTGCATTTCTCTTGAGTCCAAAATATTTTGTCTTTCCAAAGCTCGTCCATTATCATGTAGTCATTGCTACAAAATAAATTATTTTCAAGGGTTTTAACATATAAAATATAGATATCTGATGAAACCTGCATGCTTTCCAACAAAATAACAGTAAAAAAATCTTTTTAAATGTATCCGTTTTCCCTTGTATACACCTATTTGTCTGTTGTGCGTATCACCACTACAGTGGACTGGTGGTTTTCTTACTTGTGGAGAAAAATAGTATCAACATCTATTAGATCTAATTTAAAATCAGATTCATACTTTAGGCGAACCCTGACTGAATTTTAACATTCTGCGTTTCCGGTAACCTTAAGAAACGCAGAACTGTGGTCTACTCATAGTTCTAAAACCTGCGAACGGCTTATGCATCACTATTTTATTTTGGCCTGGGGTTTTTTTTTTTTGCAATCAAAATTGTTCCTTCCATTTTCTCCTTTACGAAAATATAGATCTCAGGTTTCGATTTGGTCTTTGACGAGGATGCGAGGTTGTATATTCGTTCATCTTAACAGAAGTTTCTCTGGGAACTTTGTTATTAACAATGGTATGATATCTGTTCCTGTTGGAACAAATATTCCATATCCTTTATTTCGTTAGAAACCAATACTGCAATATTTGTTCCAGTGGAAATACTATTACAGAATATGTCTTCCATTTTGAATTTAAAAAGGAACTTCTATTTCGTGGCATATGTTGCACATGTTTACACTATTTTACATTATATACACATTCATTCTATTATTCATTCATTCATTCCAATCTTATTAAAAAAAAAAGATCCCTGTTTACGTTTTTCTACCGAAGCCGGGTCAGTGTCGTGGTCTCTACTTGCACAACGTATTCCTTTACCAATAAAAATTGACCGCCATAAAATAAATAGTTCGTAATCCTCGTACGTATCATCATCATCATATGATCTGAAGTTTAATCAGATTGTCATTAATGCATGTATATGTCTACTATCTGGTTCTGTCCTGGTCCTTTATAATTTTTAATAGTATTAAACACCGTTGTTTTCTTATATGTCTCTTATTTATGTCTAATCGTATGTACTTGTATGTAATGTCATGAAAGTTATTTATAGGGCCCTTTAATTGGAAATAAAATATTCTTATTCTTATTCTTATATACCATTCTGCCCGGATTAATAATGCAAGCAACTCAGCCACATTTTCTAGTACTATATTTACTGTAAATGAATGCTGAATGCGGGTTTCACATTTCAGACGGCGTACGAAAAACAGCTGTGGGATATACATCTGTTTCATTTTTTTTTTCAGTGTGAATACAAGTTTGATTGTAACATATTATCGTCACTTCATCTTTTATATATTATACACCCTATTTTAAAAAGCTTTTTCCTTTATTGCTGAAGAGAGTATGTTACCATGATGATCTCGGTTATTTCCACTATACGGTCGTTTACTGGAGACCAAGCACGTTTGAGTCAGGGAATTCAAAGGATGTTCACTGTCCCTCGAGGGACTCAAAGAAAGGCAAAAGGAACCTCAGTTAAGTATTGTCTTTGCTTAAAGTGGGAATTTATGAAAATATGCCATAGCCCTCGGTATAAGAGGGTGGTAAAAGGTTATTTTCGTGCAACGTGGTCGCCGTTTTTTATTTGACGTTCAACGTGTTTTTACTTTTTTTATTTGACGTACAGTCGTGCAAGACAGGTGCCTCGTTCAACGTGTTCTGCTAATTTAATTTTACGTGCATCGTGATTTTCAAATGCTTATTTTGCGTGCTCGGTATTTTTCATATAAAATTCAAACACTTTGCAGTGATCGTCAAGAAATACTTTTTTAAAAGTCGTCAACCAATTATATCATAAATGTGTATACTAAATCGGGAATATCAAGTAAAACAGAGAGTTAATATATACAAGAAGATAGTTTTGACGTATTTTCCGTGCAAGCATATATATATATATAAGCTCTGACCAAGCTGAGCATGGATTTTTGCCTCTTAAATACGGAATTCGTAGAAACCGTATATGTTTCTGTAATTACTTTTTTCGACAAATGTTCTTCGTCAAAAGCGAGTCAACAGATCTGAATTTTCATGAACTTTATAAATGAAAGAGTTATGGAAGGACGGGCGAACTCCGCGTATAATAACTCTCATTCCCAAAATGTATGTCGTGTGTACAACTAATCGATGTATGGAATGTTTGTATTTACACTTACTTTTTTAGAA
The DNA here is from genome assembly GCF_963676685.1 of Mytilus edulis. NCBI lineage: Eukaryota > Metazoa > Mollusca > Bivalvia > Mytilida > Mytilidae > Mytilus > Mytilus edulis. Next base: position 115,233,887 of record NC_092344.1, on the reverse strand, counting down.
GTGGTTGTCGCCCTTGTTGTCATAGTGCGAAATAAACACAATTTGCCGCCGTTTTATGAATAAACGTGATTATTTTTTTTCTTTTTTGAAAAAGTTTATTGTATAAAGTCTTCACTTATTGAGCTTAGGGGTTGACCAATTTAATTTTCTGTTGGAGGTTGGACCGGAGGGAGGGGGAACTTTAAAAATGACTTACTTGGTCGGCGGGCTGGAAAACTATGATAAATGACTGCCCAAGACTAGGAAATATGTTTAAGACAGGAAAAAACGGAAATTCTTTAACAAAAATTGCAGAACAGTTGAAGAAACCAATGTTTACAAAAATAAAAACTTGAAAAACTGACATACCATGATAGCTCAAATACTGAAAATCCCGAAATCCTCAGTCCTCCGGCCCCGAATATCAATGGGTCTTATTAATATTGGTCCGACTGAGAGTCGAGTCCTTTCAAATTGATTTTTAGATTGAACTGTTACACTACTATTGCATGTAAAGGAATACGGTTTAAAACGTTTAACACTCGGATCTCCGCACATATTTAATCCCGCATACTTTTTCATGCCGTTGCACCTTTCCAAACTCAGAAACCTTTAATACAATATGGTTGTTGTTAGTTGCCATCAGCTATAATGGCCATACTGGTTTTTTTGTTTTCGTTTATTGGGATTAGCATAACCCATGACGTTTGTTTCGCTTCGGTCATGCGGGAGATTTAGCGTTTTCATGTCGGGCCTTCTACCATACGATAAGTAAGTAAGTGAGTAAGTGAGTTTTCATAAAATGAACATATACATTTGTTTACACAATTGAACAAAATTATCAAACAACAATACATTGAACAGAACAATTAACAATGATTCCGATGCTGAGTTCAAGTTTTTATATCTTAGTTATTTCAAAGAATTTTCAGGTTTCTCTGATGCTTGGGTAGCAATTTGAATGGAGAGAACATAATATTTTTTAATAAAACATCTTCATTCTATACGTTTGTTGCCAAAGGGTAGCTTGTTTGAATCTAACCAACTTTACACAGTTCTCAAACGAGAGCTTACTTTGGACGTATATTTATATTCGGTTTTAGCTATATTAGCAGTATTTATTTTTTTTCTTCGGTATAACCTCAATTAACTCAATTTTCTTTGTAATGTATATACTAGTAGAAACATGGATATTGTTTTGGGGGGCCTTTATAGTTTACTGTTCGGTGTGAGCCAATGCTCCTAGTTAGAAACCGTATTTTGCATTGGCCTATGATGGTATATTTTAACGAATAGTGACTTAGATGGAGAGTTTTCTTATTGGCACTCGTACCACATCTTCTTATATTATTCTGCTCATTATTAGTCAATGATATGTTCTAATTATTCAAGCATTTTACTTTAAAGTGATAAATTTTAATACATACAGCCTCCTCCATTAATAACTGCTGTTTCCTTTTGCGTTTAACGCAAAATTTTGCGTAATTTCGCAAAGGTTTGCGTTATAATGCAAACATAGGAAGAAAAATTTTAAAAAAAAATGTGTGGCGCTAATACGCTTCCTTACATTACTGCTTCAACTATAAATTTAAATTTCTTAATTTCAGAAAAATCAGAAAGGAAGGTATAACAGAAATAATGTTTTTAAATAGTTCTTCCATTTGCTTTTTAAGTTTGGTACATGTAATAATAAAATGAAATTCATTTATCTTCAACTTTTAAATTACACAGTTTACAGATATCTCTACAGACTACAGGCAGTTTAAGATATCGATCTGTCGTTGGTCTCTAGTGAGGAGTTGTCTGACTGGCAATTGCAACAAATCGTGTTATTCTAACACAATTTCTTTTTATAATTTTCTGTCTTAAACAAAAAATCGGCACCAATAAGCCGGTGTCCGGGCGCTGTGGTTGAAAATATAAATCAAATAAAACATATACCAAAGAAGAACATGAGATGAGGAAAGAGGGAAGATGCTATCAGCATCACAACCGTCACCACTTTTAGACTATCAGCGCAAAAACTCAAAAATATAAATTTATGGATATCAGGAATATCTAAGATTAATTGATTGTACCACGTCAACCGCCAACACACTCTGGCCCTCACAAAAAATAAGCGTTTAAAAAAACAACGAACGACACACAGTTGGCTAAAAAGATATAAGATGTTTGGAATTTAATCCCTTAAAATCTGCTTCTTTTAATGGTTGAACAAGGTTTAACAGCATAGAAAAATAAATATTTTCCTTTAACTCTATAAGTTGGGACCAATAAACATATCTTTCACCACCCAATAAGAAACAGGATGGATATCTAGACTGGCTCATGATTAATTTCTATATAGGCTTGATTTTAAAAGGAGACCATAATTTTGACTTTATTTCTATGCATTCTCTAATTTATTCGATACACCGACAGAAATTAAACCGTGAGGCGTCTTACAGTTATTCTACATGTATGTTTATGTGATAATTTGTCCTTTGGTAAAAGCTGTATGCTATACATTTACCAATTAAGATTAGACCACATCTATTTTTCGTTTATACTATTTTTGTGAATATTGAAAACGTGTTGTTAAGTTGTAAAAAAAAAATGGACCTTAGCATATGATAATATCATAGATAACTAATCAATCCAATGAGTATGTTGCAAACTCTTCAGGGGTTTCTTTTATTTAAAAAAAGCGGTCGTCATCACTGTGCAGTTGAATTCTCATATATACGGTTTGTCAGTTTAGTTTTGGTAGACCGGATGGATAAAATATGATGGCGGTTAAAGGCATCAACTATTTTGAGGAACTTTCCTTTAGCAACGTTGACGTCACTCTTTTATCAATAAGATGAAAACAAGGTCCGGTCAAATATGGACAAGGACGACGAAGATTCCATCGATTCGTAAGTTATACAAAAACACAAAGCAAACACATGTCTTACTTAAATGTTAACCGCTCTTTTGTTAAACTTAAACGCATTTGAGAACTTACTTATTGGCCATAGTTGACTTTTATGAACCGAAGACCTTGGTCTTGAGGAATTTGTGAATGAATAGTTTGGCCTGGTAATAATTGAAAAATGATCTTGTTCTTGAGGAATTTGTGAATGAATAGTTTGGCCTGGTAATAATGGAAAAAATAACCTTGAACAAAATAGGATGTTGAGGATATTTGAGGAAATTACCTTTGCCTAACAAGATGCTGGAAATAATGTGTATCAAATTGAAAAAGTTTTAGTGCATTTTTGCAATCCGCACAGAAAATATGTAACGAGACTCAATAATGACAGTTGATCTTCCACTACTTCTTCTTCTATACGTATTAACAAATCTCGGAACACCTTTATTAGATTCACAGAAAAGAACATATAATAGAATAGAATTCTCTATAAAAAAAAACAGTCATTGGCCTTTTCTGGCATATATACCATATACAGCAGGTGAAAAAAAATCACTTGGAAATTCATGAAATATTCGTATATATTTTTAAATCGTCTTTCCGTAATTTTCATAACGACTTCAACATTCACTTAGATTTGTTTACTTCTTATTACATCAGATATCTTGTATCTGGCAATATTGTGTCCGAAAAAATAAATTTTGATAATACCCAACACGATTTTTCCAGTTTCGTCTAACTAACATGGATAAGATATATGGAAGAATCAACACCAGCGACGTATTACACGAAAATGATTTATTATTATTCCAAGAATAAAATTTTCAGAAGACATTTCGATAGAATATACTCTTCTTTTGTGTGTCTGAGTTGCAGAAAAGTGGCACACAGTATCCAAACTTAACTACCGTACAATAAAACAGGTTTAATCGTATGATCACAAACTAGACTGCATGGCATGATTATGAAAATGAACATTTTGATGAAAATATATAAGCAATATATTTTTATAATCTATAGATTAGAAAACTGATGATCCACCGAACAAATCTCCTTTATGCGTGCACATTTATTTTCGTATTTGCTCTACAGATATTATATTATTTAGGATTCTTACCGAAATTGAAACATCACTGCAATCGACCTACCCAGAAACCGGCGAAAATGAAAATCAGGTCAGTATAAGTAGTTACCTATTAGTTATGTGTGTCGTTTAGGCGAGTGATATGAGAGCCAAATTCACATTTTTAATGCACCTACCTAACACACGACTAAATTATATATCACTGGAAAGCTAAGAATGTGTACTTTCTAAATATCCCGGTCGTCAAAAGAAATTATGGTGCATTTTTTTTTAAATCGAGGTCAAAGGTCATGGGTGCAATTTCAATTCACGGATACTTCCAGTAGAAAAATCGAGTCAAAACAAATACAAAAATGAAACAATTTTATAAGAATGCTGTATTACTGTTGGGAAAATATATTTCTATCATAGTATTAATTAATTTTGGTTGATTTTAACGGTAACGCATGTTACGTAACGTTTTCTCTCGGAGTCTTTGAAAATCAACCATTAAGTCACACAAATGTATCTGTAGTCGCCCTTGCATTATCTAGATCTTATAATACCTCCATATCATTTGATTGCACGTAATTACAAACATATATCTGAAAATTTGAGATAAATAATTCGAAACAAAATATTTGAAGCAAGGGGAAAATATAACATATGACGTATTTTTAATTGTTTAGAAAGTCCCATGATGAGCTGTACATTAAAATTGCGGAAGCGTATGGTCTCCTGTTAGTTTGAAAGCCTACCAACCGCTTCAAGATCAGACAACCATAGGGCGGATTTTTTTTAATTATTATTGTAGTGCAATATGTTGAGTCTGGATCATACCGCAATTTCATTCACATCACTAAATCAGATATGACAAGAGTACTAACTAACATTACTGAAATGAGTAAAGTGCTACTAGTATATTTATATCAACAAATTGACAATTTTAATATAAAACATCACAAGGGAAATATGACCACTCATTGTACGTTAAACTGTGTTTGATTTTACTCTAGTCGGCCGCCGAGTATCTTGAGATATCTTATTAATCAAACAACACTTGACAAAGGAGTTTGTACTTATTTTAAATTACGCTAGTGATGACCTTCGGGCTACTTTGGCACTACGTTTTACTTTTTTATATCTTGTTTCACCGCTTCAAACGGAGGACAAGGTTATCCTAATATTGAACCTTTTATTTGGCTTTCTTATGTTAAAATCCCGTTAGCGCATAACCTAAATGATCGAAACGTCGGACCAATGGGATGTAGGACCATTTAGGTGTCGGAATATTGAGATATCGGAATATTATAGCTTCATTTTAACTTGTAATCTCATCATTCTTATCGGTCAAAATATCCATACGAAGACAACTTCCTTGGCATGGGCATATACCAGTACAGCAGAGGTTTTGCTGAAAGCGGACACAAGATCTACTATATACAGATTGAATTAAAAATTGGAAATGGACATGAGGGATTTGTCAAAGAGACGCCAACCCGTTCACCAATGGGTCATCAATGCAGCAAGAAACTCCCAAACCCGGAGGCGTTCTTCAGCTGGCCCCTAAATAAAAATATACTAGTTTGAAATGATTATGGGCGTCATACTAAGCTTTGAAATATACTCTAGAAATTAAAACAAAAAATCATACAAAAATAAAAAAGGCCAGGGGCTCCTGACTTGGGACAGGCGCAAAATTGCGGCGGGGTTAAACATGTTTTTGCAATCTCAACCCTCCCCTGCGTGAACAGATCAAATCTTGTAGAAAGTTGAATAACATCATACCGGACCGACATTGCCTTTTAACCAACCAAAGTCATGCAGAGAACTTTTATTGTTTCTGTAGTTAGATTGACATTGTCTTGGATAAAATTTTGACTCCAGAAGAAAAATAATGCCATGTAGAATGTATGACCCATTTTCAATTTTTCTTATCTGTTGATCAGTCAAACTTGTTAATAGTTATCAAAGGTGTGTCCACAAATACGGTGCATTTGTTATGATAAATCTAAATGAAAAGGAGTTAAAAAGAATAAGACAAAATTATAGAGCTACTGTATACAATATTGGATGTACCTTGGCCTTGTTGAGGCTGTATACATGTACATTGTAACTATAAATTGACCATATATTTTTAGTATTTGTTGAAGCTGATAATATGTTATTTAGTTTTCTCGGCGGCGATCCTCGGCATAAATTAAGTAATTAAAGTTGTTAACCAGAATACTTCCTTGTGTACAGGCACGTCATCTTTAATCGTCGAAATGTTAGTAAAAGCTGTTTTATGTTCAGAATAAAATAGCTCTTTACTTTCTCACTTCAAATTTTGTAGCTAATATTTAGCGATGCAAGCTCCGATGGTATACAGATTTAATAGTAAAATTATCATGAGTTATTTTGTAAATCAGATCATTACGTCCACTGATATTTTTGTCCATCTGATGAGTTAAGCCTTTTTCAACTGATTGTTATAGTTCGTTCTTATGTTGTACTGTTATACCACTGTCCCAGGTTAAGGGGAGGGTTTGGATCCCGTAAACATGTTAAACCCGCCACATTATTTATGTATGTGCCTGTCCCAAGTCAGGAGCCTGTAATTCAGTGGTTGTCGTTTGTTTATGTGTTACATATTTGTTTTTCGTTCATTTTTTTTACATAAATAAGGCCGTTAGTTTTCTCGTTTGAATTGTTTTACATTGTCTTATCGGGACCTTTTATAGCTGACTATGCGGTGTTGGCTTTTCTCATTGTTGAAGGCCGTACGGTGACCTATAGTTGTTAATGTTTGTGTCATTTTGGTCTTTTGTGGATAGTTGTCTCATTGGCAATCATACCACATCTTCTTTTTATATATATAGTAGGAGATATATGTATTAACACTCAATACAGCTTGAGTTTGCTACTCAGATGATACCTTATGAAGTTGTGTAACTTGCTTATAGGCTTTATACATTTGCAAAATATACAAACAGACAAATCAGAATGAGTTGTAGATCTACTGCCCTCGTTGACATATGAGAAGAGACTGGTCGGTAGAATTGGTACATGTAGTACAAAGTCGTTGTACAGAAAAAACAGAAGCTGATAGGTTGTACTTACTTTTGAAATATTCATAGCAACTCTTATGATATTTTGTATTTTCAAATGGGATGTTTTCATTTTTTTCATATTCATCGACCAGTCTGTAAACTTCATCTTTTCGTTTTCCCACTGCGGCAATACAACTGTATCTTCATTTAAGTATTTAACTACATAGTTTCTATGTAATAAATACATGACAGACTATGCATCTGTTGTCAATCAATGGATAGTTTTTGCTCTTTAGCATAGGAAGGGTTTCATTGTGAACTGGACTGTGAAAATTTGACACGACTCGGAAGATTTTCTACAATTTTCCGATACGATTCCTTATTTAGAAATGGGTGAATTCTACAGAACTCAAAAACTATGTTTTACTTTGATTTGATCTTATTTTCGGACGATTTTATATCTATTTAAGCTCCACTGAAATTCAAGATAGAAATATAACCGTTTAAATATGATTTATCGTACTCTAATAGCACTATTAAGTATACGGAAATCGACTAATATATTCAGTAAAAAAACGATAACGAAATAGATAAGGGATTCCGGAAATTATAGTGATGCTACCCAACATCATAAAATTACAGAAATTCGTGATTTTAAGAAATGTTGAGATAAAGTCTTGATCTTGAATGAAAAAACGATAACTGATGAGTGATTTGGTGTGTTTTAAAACGGATCGAGTGCAAAAGAATTTAATAAAAAATTTACTTGTAGATCCGAAAAGGTCAGGATTATGAAAATTTTCGTTCAAAATGTCAAATATTTAAAAGGAATGCAAAAGCATGCGGAGTTATAGTTGTAAATATTGTTTTTCATTATTTTAAGAATCTAATTCACTTAATTATTCTGTCTTAAAAGAAGAGATACGACTAATTTCTTTTGCTTGAAAAACATGTCGTATTTTTACAATTTTCAACTAATTTCTGAAATAAACGTCAATTTTACAAAAACTGCACCGTACGATTTTGTGACGACCGGGCAAAAATCAAAGTTAAATCATTATTCTTTCATTTAAAAAAGAAATTAGCCGTGTGTTAGGTGGGTGCATTAAAGTCCTTAACTAGACGTCTTTTTTCAAATATTACACTCGCCTAGTTGGGCTGACATATCATTGAAGTATTCACTACCATTCCTGATGAAATAGTAGTATGATTGCCAATAAGACAACTCCCCACAAGAGACTAATTACTACGAGGTTAAAAACTATATGTCATCGTACGGCCTTTAACAATGAGCAAAACCCAAACTGCATAATAAGCTATAAAAACTATACGAGTCTGGATATTCATGTCATTCATGGTGAGTAGGACGGTTAGACCTGCATATCAGTAGACGCTCAACCCGTCGATGACCCATTCCCACTCCGTTTGGATTTAATACTATTCTGTTTATTTGATCTGTAATTCAAAATGGATTTTTGAGATTTGAAAATTGTAAACTGTTGATGATTCTTTTAAGGTCCACAACAAATCGACCACAGCAGTCGATTGTTAAATGTTATGAATTAGAATTATATTAAAATTGTCTCGTCTACTTACAAACTTCACCCATAGACATGTTTAGTGTGTTTTAGAGATAGGATCTGCAGTTAAGTCAAAGAGTACATCATTGGACATTTACATCTGAAGTCTGTGGTCTGACGATTGCCAAATCATGAGACAACTCTGCATCAGAGACATAAAGTAAAAACTACAAAATAAGTTTCTAACCACCTAAATATGTGTGTAACTCTTGACGGTTTTTTGTTCAGTCATATTCATCAAATTCGCTCTTTGGACTTTCCAATGTCATAAAAAGCACCCTACGATCTGAGCATACAATATATAAGATCAAGATATAAATTTGAATATTTTCGTATTAACGCCTGATCTTATTTTTATATTTTAATTAAATTTCTAGTACCAAATAACTTAAATGTGTTTTTATCTGTCTAGGTATTTAGCGCTTACTATGAAGATCAACGTACAGTCGGCTGCGGAAGAAAGGACGATATGTTAACTTATAACAATCCGTTTGACCCACGGCTGTAAGTTAGCATTTCTGGAAATATTTTATACTTTCGAAGATAAAGAGAATTGAACATTAAAAAAATTGAAGTATAAATGTATACGATTGCAAATAAAAATGTTCTTTCGCTGTACAGCAGATTTAACGTATGCATACAAAAAAAAAACTAGTTCAGGGACTCCCTACAAAACAAAACAAAAACGGAAATTTCAGTAGCATCATTTTTTTTCAAAATTGGACATTTGTACAATAGGACTTCGAAAAATGTTAATTTGAAGTCAGATGGCTATACTTTTTAACGATATGGATGGGTAATTCATACATTTTAGAACTATTTTCCAGTTATTAAAATATCTATATCTGAGGAAGTCTAAAGTATGGCCGTAATAATCATATATACATGTATATAATCAGTTTCGGTATTCATGTGCAGTTTCTTATTCCTGCTCTGTGTGCATGCACAATTTTATAAAATTGCACGAGTTCACCTTTCATACGTATATCATTTCATTCATGTACCCAGGAACACATATATATATATATAGTTATACAACTCGTCTAAACATCAACCCAACAATGTTAGATCTGTAAATTTGCTTTTGCAAATTTTGGGTTCTTCCCTATATACATAATGTACACACATAATGTACACAGCCATGTATCACCATCATTGCTGTTGATCCGATGGATAAATCTGTTGTAGAGTTGTCACTGGCTCAGACGTACTTATATAAATATAGTTAGATTTTCTGTTCCCAGATGTACTTGTAACATTTACAACAACATTTCTTGAAACACCCTTTAAAACACCAAAAAATTTGAATGCAAAGAAAGTCTCAATTTTCTGTGTAAATGTATGCAAAATCAAGTTACTGCGACTCTTCACAAAACACTATAGAATATATTTAAAAAAAAAATGATCACAAACCTTCAATCGTCAATGCCCATTAAGACATTATGTTTTCAGGACCTTTCATGGACTCGGGGAGCATGTTCATCAACCAGATGTTAAAGATGAGAAATACAAAGCAGAATTGACAGAGAATGTCTTCCTTGCATTAGACCAACCTAGTCAGCTAATGGACAAATACTTGAACGGATATAGGGCTTATGTTCGTGGATTGAGTGATTCTCCCGGGTCCGGAGACTGGGCGGACAGAAGTATAGAATGCAAAAGGTTGTATGAAAGGATTTCCTCTAACGCTGTCAAGTCGATATGGTCTGAAAACACAGAGAAACCAAAGCCCCCTACCAATAGTAATGTTGTGAATAAATCTGACCTCGCTTCTACTGATGAGACTAACCAGCAATGTAGACCAAAGACTACAAAAACTAGACTTACAATGAGACAGAAGAAAGATTCCGACAGTTTTACAAGAAATGTAGCATATGCAGACACGGGAATGCCTGGGAAATTTGAAGGTTGTGTACCAACCGAAGATAAAAATAAAAGTCAAAGCAATGCAGAACATAATGGGGATAAAAAAAGAACAAATCTACCATCCAGATTTGGTATAAAAGACACTATTTATGAACATCCAAAAACAGACAAACCAATTGTTCAGGATCAGAGAGAGTAAGTTTTTTCAAGGTCGATACTTATTTTTATGTGTTCCTTTTTTTACATAAGCTTTAACTTTTTTAAAAATGCAATGTACATATTTGTACACTCGTACCATAAATCATGCTTCTTGTTCGATCAACTTATTTTACGTTACAAAGCCAACGTGATAAACAAATGTATGAAGAGAAGTGTGGTACTGGCAGATAGAATACCGAGATGGGCGTCTAAATTCAATATTTTCACGTCGGATTTCTTAAAATTTCCACATAGAAAGTGTGTTATACATTTTAAAAATGTGTTTGCCATACAATATATAGGAACGGTGTTAGTCGTACAATATACAAATGGTGTTTGTCTTTGAATGTATACATACATGTGTAAGTTGTGTCTTGTCGGCAAATAAAGCTGCTAGTTTAATGTTTACAGATTGACTAACAGTTGGGCTGGTTTGTTTAAGAAAGATAGCAACCAAACACCAAATGTCAGCATAGGATCAAATTTAGAGGATGCAGAAACACAAAGGTGTGTTTTATGGTAAAACAATATGTCCAATCTGTTTATTGGTCACTCACAGGTGTTTGGAAATTAATTCCGACATGGAAGACAAGTCTTATATTACATACCAGTCTTTCATGTTTGGAATGAGCCCTACCTTTGATATTAACTTCATTTAAGTTGCCAGTCAGTTTATAGTTGCAGAATTTGCGTATATTTTATCAAAGCATTTTTCTACTAACATTGATAACTGGTTTCGAGCACGATATCAGATGATTTTTAAATAATATACTAACTCTTTAAGAAATATAGCTGATTACAAGACAGTTTTCGCTAGAAATTATGTTGCCCTCGGTAACATGTATCATGTTCTTGTTGTAGTATGTTCATTGAGTATGACAAGAAATCAAAACAGGGGGGGGGGGGGGGGGGGGGTAAGTTAAGTATTTCGTTTAACTCTCGTACCGTATATGCTGGTTTGACAGAAGATTTGTCAGGCAGGCAGATGTTGAATGTAATTGTATCTTGGTGATTTCATCTTTTAAATATTACGTCTATGGAAGCTCTACTTTTAAAGAGCCCAAACAACATATTGCAGTGAGAACATTCTTTATATCCTAAAAAGCAACGTTTAATTCCAAGTAAACCTTGCAAAAAGAAAGTAATCTGTACCCTTCAGTTTTCACATACACTTTGATATTTGTAAATTTGATGTCTTATTGTATACTATCCCACATCTCAATAACAGACCATTTAATTAAAATCATTCTGACCATACAGTAATTTGATATTTCAGAATGAATGGCATGCTAGATGGCACTGAAAACAAGATTGAAACACTCAACCAAACAACAAAGGCGTCTTCTCTTGGTCCTACAATTATTGACAACTATAACAGTCAACAGAATATAAAGAACAACACAGTATGTATTGAAAAAAAAACACACCGTTTTTAACAGAATATTTTTCTTTTTAAGACTGAAAAGACCAAGTTCAGAGTGTTTGAAAAGGGGAAGTTAGAGGCATAGCTTTGCTGCTTTTTTAATCTTGTAAATTACAAGTTTGTATTACAATATCAGCTTCAGAAGTTGGACAACAATTCTAAGAAATACTATGAAATAAACATACATTGCTGTTCTTTCTCTTGAAATCATACAATTCAGTGATTGCAAGGAGAGCGTCAATTTAACTAGCATGTGTATGTGTTTAAAAAGAAAGTGTTAACATATTGTCAAAATAATAAATTATTATTTTCCTTTCAGAATTCAATCTATACACGTGTACAAAACCCTATCTTGCCAAATCCTTATCCCAGGAATAATGAATTCCAAGGAATTCAGCCTAAACCACTGGATCAGAGTTCCTGGTCACATCAAAGTTACAGACCAGATCATTACACCACAAATTATCCAACAAGCCAATTATGGACAGATCAGAACCAACCAAGGCAACAACAACTATGGCATGACCAAAACCTCTACCAACAATTATCTAACAACCATAACACATCAACAAAAATCCAACCTCCACCAGGATTTAATCAGCAACTGGTACGTCCACCAGGGCTGGTAAATCAAAGAACAAACTTTCAACCTGATCTTCAACCAACAGGAATGTACCAAAATATACAGGATGTCAGTGACCCACAATCGTTTCTGTACAACTTACAACAATTTGTCCAACAACCACCAACTCAAATACAGAACCCAATAAACAGGTACCAATTTTATCCAGGCCAGCAGAAAGCTCAGTGTACGTACAATGGCAACTGGAATGCCAACAATAACAACACAGATGATGAGGAAATCAGCAACACAGTGCACTACAGTAGTACAGAAACAATGGGTGAGGAAATATATAGAAAAGAACACAGGGACAGGCCAAGATGCAAGACCAGAAATATTCGAGCTAACTTGATAAGAATATATCCCTCTAAAAACAAGTAAATACAAAGGGAGAAGGAGGATAAGAGGCTGTGTTTTTAAAATATGCAAAATTCATATGAACACTAAATATAAATCTGCTTTTATTTTATTTTCAAATGTTTGTATAAGTTTAGATTTGTTTTGTTTGATTCATTAAAATCTTTAAAAAAGTATGGTATTATAACCTCTTGACTTGAGTATCCACCCATTCTGTCTTACAAATTACCAAATTAATCAACCAAAAATAGATATAGGAAGATGTGGTGTCAGTGCCAATGAGACAACTCTCCATCCAAATAAGAATTTATAAAAGTAAACCATTATAGCCTCATTTATAGGTCAATATACGGCCTTCAACACAGAGCCTTGGCTTACACCAAACAACAAGCTATAATGTTTGTTTGTGATCTTGTATGAAAATAATGGAAAAAAATTAAAAGAAAATGACAAATTAAAAATTAAAAAACAAAAATACTGAACTCCCAGGAATAACCGAAAGTTTGCAGTCAAATGGCAAAAGCAAAGGTCACACACATCTAACAAATGGATAACAACTGTCATATTCCTGACTTGGCACGCACATTTTCTTATGTAGAATATGGTGGATTAAACCTGGTTTTACAGCTAGCTAAACCTCTCAATGGCAGGTGATGAACAATGACTTCTCTCATGAGAACAACCAGCTCACTCAAAAAGCATGAAACGAAATCAACAAATTTGTTTCAAATTTTTATGTTGAGATTTTATAAACATTGTGTAAAATAATGCATTTTATTTTATTTTCATAGCATACAACATTTTTTAACATTTTGATAATGCTTTGGTTTACTCCAATTCAATTCAAACAAAAAATAACATTCTGCTTTTTTTTAAATTTACAATAAAGATGGGGCAGTGGGGTAAATGCAGTGGGACAGAACATATCAGGAAAATGAAGTTTGAAAATCTTAGCACCAACATGACCAAAACTGACAGTAAGATTCTAAAATCAACTATCTTTCATCATGAGGACTTGTAAAAAAATGTAAACATAAATTAAATTGGACAGCTTTGTACAGCTAAAGCAAATTTTAAATATTTTAAAAGTAATAATTACATCCATAAAAATAAATTTTCTGACCATGTGATTCACTTATACAAAAAAAAACAAAGATTCCTGGATATAAAAGTACATATGATTCACTTATACAAAAACAATGATTCATGGATAACAATTGATATAGTCTACACAACATAGGAAATACAACAAGTCATCGATGGTGGATGTAAACATGCCAATGAAGAAACACTCTCTATCTTGCAAGACAAGTTGCACGCCATTATAGCTCAGGTTGACATCCCCAGAACGGATTTGATATCAACCTTCATACGGTCTTCAAGACAGAGTCTGTCATCTATCTGGTACAGTCACATGCACTATGGTGACAAAGATATGTTTATTGTTTATACACAACTACCAATATTTCTCAAAATCTTTTTCAATGCTCTGAAAAATAAAAATATAAAAAAAGAATACAACTGTTTGCCTGATGAAAAACCCATTACTTAATTTATAACAGCTTTAATAAGATAACAATTGATTGAAGCTTTATATGTCAAGATCGTTTCCTGAATTAGGGAAATAATCCAAATGTTGATAGTAGTTTTACAAAGTTCAACATAGATATCAAATACAATGTAAGGAAATATTTGTTCTGTTTATTTGAGGGTCTGGATGGGGTTTATAAAAGTGCAGAATAAATGGCAAATAATATAAAGAATAGATATAAAGAGTGCTTTTAAAAAATATAAAGAATGAAGAATAATGGGGAAATCAATAAAGAAAAGAGAAAAATGGCATAAAAATTAAAGAATTAAGAAATGAAAGATCATCCAGACCTTTTTATATAGAGTGGGGGGCCCATATTCGCCATGGACACATTTTCGCCATTTTGCTATTTTTTCTGTAAAATTTGTGTGCCTTTACCAGTACTTGCCGAAAAAGATGGTAAAGGCTGTTTGAAATGTTCGAACGGTTGATATTCCTCTTGTTAATTTATAATTATATAATTATTTAACCCCATTTCAAAGGTTATTCCCACATATATAAAGAAATATGCAGGTATTTTCAAACAATTTTTGGCTATTATGTAAGCCTTGATTTATATGGCAATCATGCACAGTCTTAATGTAAATATTTGTGAGAAAAATCGTATAGGAATGATCTCTTAAGCTAATTCATGTAATAACAAACATCCGTTTTTTTATAAAATACCAGGATAATGAGGATGGTCATACCATACATTGGGCGAAAATGTGTCTCACATGGTGCACGAACAACTTGATTTCCTTTTGAGTTTGCGTTCATTTTTAGAACAATTAACAAATGTTTTGAAGATAATTCCTTTATCAAATATTTTTTTCATATAGTTAAATTTCTGAAACCTACATAAAAAGTTCCAAATATTCAAATGTATGTCGGAGGTAAGTGGAAATGAACTAATTATGCGGCGAATATGGGTCACTCACTCTACAAGATAAAGAAATTCTAGTAAATATCAATTTTTGATAACGGCTTCCTCTCCTGTCAATGCTGCTGTCAGTGTTAGAGTGTGATGTCATTGATTGCAAAATAAAAAAAAATTTATTACATTGGTTGCAATGAATTACATTGATTTCCCAGTTAAATAAAAACCGATAATTTCACTCTCTGACATCACACAACAATAGGCGTTGTCAAGAAGTTGATAACGGCGGATCAAAACAAATTGTGAATGCGTTGAAAAAAGATATAGTTCCTTACATGTTTTACATTAATTTCTTAAAAAAAAGCCATTTGCCAATGTAATAAAATAAATAACTAATTAAAGAATTCAAATATCGAAAAATATTCAACTCGTGACCGAAAAAACACGGATAATTAACTCATGCGCTACGTGAATTAATGTGTTGTGTGGTCACTTGTTGAATATTTTTCTCTATTTGAATTCTTCGATTAGTTATTCTATAAATATCGATAAAAACAAAAAGATCTATAGAAAAAAATGTAAATTTTGCTCAGGGTTGTCTCTTGCTTCTCTCCTTAGATTTGATTGGTTTTTGTAAACCTTTTAACCATTCCATACAGTCTCTATAGTTGACCATATGCTTACATGTATAGTATATGAGAATCAGACCAAACATCAAAAGCTATACAAATGAACTATGCAAATGAGGTAAAGGTCATATGAACCTGGCTACATAGATATGTACATTATTTCATACACCAAATATAGTTCACCTGCTGTTTAAAATATATAGAAAATAGATCTTATATCCATGTAATGAGGTTGGTATAAGGTGAACACAGTCTGAAGGACATGTACACCTTGTAAGGATCTTGTTAACAAATTGAATTACCCTATTACTCATACATGTAATATAATTGGAAAAAATCTTGGACAAAAAAATAAAGTTTTATAAGCAATTCTGAAACATGAAAAAATGAGGACAAGGACAAGGACAAGGGACAAATCATTTAATGACAGATGAAAACTTCTCAACATAGGGCACCTATATACAAGTTATGTAACATTCCTTTTCTTCTGCCTATAAAAACATATAGCTTTATACAAATAGTTTACACTGTAGCTGCTGCCATTGGATTAGCATCCACTATATCTCACATTTTGTAACTTTCTTTGCAGCCAAGATAAAAACTTACGTTTGGTTCTGTATTTGGTGCATATCTTTTAACTGGGATTCCTTCTTTGTTTACTAGAAACTTTGTAAAATTCCATTTGATAAAACTGAATAAAAAAGAAGAAAAAGATGAATGAAATAGATTATTTTTATGATATTTTTTTCTGTTTGAGATATTTACACAAAGGTTGGGCTTGATACTACATACTACCTCATAAAGTGTGTTTTTTTCTGTGTGATATTTTTACACAAAGGTTGGACTTGATACTTACTCCCAAAATTTAATTATTTACAAAAAGGTTGGGTATAATATCAACTCCCTAAGTGTGCCTTCTTGTTTGTTTTAAAGATATTTACACAAAGGTTGGGCTTAATGATTACTCCCATTGTGTGCCTTTAAGCATGTGTAAGAACTTTAAAAAAAGGGTGCGGTTGTTTTTTGCCAGTATGCCGTCTCCTTTGTTTGAGATATTTTAAATACTGACATTAAGTGTGCCTCCTTGTTTCTGTCTGAGATATTAAAGATACTTACATTAAGTGTGCCTCCTTGTTTCTGTCTGAGATATTAAAGATACTTACTATCCTAGTGTGCCTCCTCGTTTCTGTCTGAGATATTAAAGATACTTACTCCCCGAGTGTGCCTCCTTGTTTGTGTTTGAGATATTTAAATAAAGGATGGCCATCATTTCCATTCACATTTATCTTTGAGAACATATCAAACTGAACATTAAATTTATCTGTGACAAAAGTCTTTATTTCTGCTTCAGTTCCAGGCTCCTTCAAATAAATAAACATTTCCTGTTAAATATTAATGTATGTCCAAGGATCTATACACATTTATTTCTGAAATTTGTATACTTCCAACTTCTAGAAGCAAGGATATATATATGTAGTAATTGTTTCATTTGTCTATCAACATTTCTTACCCACATAACGTCTTAAACAAGTGACTAGATTTAATAATTTTTTGAGAATATTAGACTCTTAAGCTTATGATATTCAATTTCTTATAAATCAACTATGATTGATCTTGGTTACTGACAATCGCATTTGTTTAAAATTTATATTCCATGTTAATGCAAGAAGGTATTAAAGTATTGATTTACCTGACTTCCAAACTGATTACAGGGAAATCCAAGGATCCTAAGACCTTTTGATTCAGCATACTTGGCGTGCAAAGCTTGTAGCTGAGTGTAGTTCTTTTCTGTGAACCCTCATTTGGATGCACAATTTAAAATTAATACAACATGACCTCTGAAATATTGAAATGAGAAAATATCATGTTTAAAGTTATTATTTGTACTATTTATTTACCAAATAAAACACAAAAACATTAGTGGCGAAAATTCTTGTCAGCGGTTCATGAACAGGTGCTTGCTGATTGACAAAATGGACATCTTAAATCTATAGACTAGTATAATATAAATTTACTAATATAGCACACCTATATTACTCTTAGTAAACAAAACAGACCATGGCAGGAAAACATAACTTTGATCATGTAACTTGGAAAAATATCACAATCTGGTCAGACAAACATCCACACCTTATGACCACATACAATTAATGATTTTGCAGATTAAATGTAGTGAAGCTTACACACTATCACAGTTCAAATTTGATTTTTATTTCATTTTCCAACTATGACAATAAGGACATGGTCAACCACCATAATATGCCATAATATATCTGTAGTCCCCCATTTGGCTGTCAGACAAAATATAAAGTTTTTACCGGTAAACACACATGCATTGCATTCATCATGTTGACTCAAAATTTGCATTAGAAAGAATTTGATTAACATTTCACCATTTTTGCATACAATAATTAAAATACAACTAATTAAGTTCTTCCTGACAAACTGACATAAATAACCATTTTAGCACCATCTTTTTGATTTGTTTATCCCAAGGCCTGAACTTTATCAGTTGTTGAATGTCATAAATGTTCATGTATATTTAAGTACATGTATTTGGTTCTTTACAGAATCTGTTGAATGATAATGACTGATAAGTGACATCAGAGCCAGATTGGACATCATAACAATTAATGTCCTTACCAAGGTTCCTCCTAAATGATTACTTACTTATATTTTTCTAATGATACTTCATTGCCATCAATATCTTTGGCAGAAAATTCATAAATAGATGCTGCTTTTTTCCACCAATCTTTTTCTGCTGCCTGTATGAAGCATAAAGTTTTGTAAAGTTAATATTCTACAAGCACACTGCATGTGTTAACAAAGGTGAATTTTGAGGGGGCTGGGAGTCTACTCCCCCTTTTTGGGGAAAAACATGGTTAATTAAAGAGGGAATCACTCAAGCATGACCCTTCTTAAGCAATCAGTGGTAATGTGTTATAATGACAAAAAACTGACAAAAGAGTATAAAAACAACTGAAGGTCACCAATGGGTCTTCAAGACTGCAAGAAAATTCTGTACCCAGAGTTGGACTTCAGCTGGTCCCTGAACTATGATTCTGGCATACTGATACATGTGAGAGTGCAAAGAAGACTGGACTAACAGATGAACGAGTGGAAGACACTGTGATTTTTTTTGTTCACTGCCACGCAATTCAGGTAAATGTCTGAAGTGTTGGAATTGAATTTGCCGATGCAGATACTTTTCGAAAGTTCCTGGCTGATGTTTAGTCCAAATAATTATGACGTCTTGAATGGCTATTATATTCGTCCCCAATTACAGTAGAAAAATCAATAAAAAAAAAAATTAAAAAAAAATCGGGAAAATTTCCCGAATTTTTCATTCTACTAACATGACTAATGAACTCAAAATCGTTAACTTTTTTTTTCAGATCTAGTTCCTGTTCCCGTTTTCCCCGCATTTGCGCAGAAATCTGTCTTGTTTGCATGAGACTATGAAAAGAAAATTATATGTATCAGTCTAGTAAAATATAAGATTGGAACTCAATACAATTTCATTTTTAATAATTGTTTGATTTGAAAAAAAGTTACCTGATGGAAGCGTTTCTTTTGTTTACATTGAATATGACGTCATAATTTAAACAACGTCACAGCTAAATCCCTAACCACAGAACCGAAATCGGGAACGTTACGGTATTTCCGTGTCCTTTATTTACATGTTTGAGGTAAGAAAATAATACATACAGACTTCGTCCCCATTCACAGGTTATGCCTGCCTCATATTAATTTTTTTCTTTGACGCCTTACTTCGTCAAAGTAAGGCGTCAAAGAAAAAAAATATTAGAGCCTTTCAAGACGTCATTGACATTATTACATGTATTATTTGGACTAGCTGATGTTATAAAAAAAAATTCTCGCAATTACTGAAAATCTTATCTGGAGCTCTGAGTCTGATAATATATTATTCCAAGGGTTAGGGTATGGGAAAATTAGATGAAAAAAATAATTGTGTTTTTTATTGTATAATTTTATATTGATAATTATTGTATTTATGTATGCTGAAACAAACAAAAAATCCAAAAAAGAAACCCATGTCATCCCCCTTAAATAAGACGAATGGATGCTTCCAAAGAATTACCTCACTGGCTGAAACTGAGGATCCCATGCCAAGCTATAAACAGCTGATAGAGATTAAAGTGTATTGCCAATAGCTACTTGGTCTAAAAATAGAATATTGGTGCCGCATGTCGAAATTGGATCACTGTCACTCGTCAAATATTGCATTTGTGTTTCAATGTGCAGTTCAACGTTGTCAATTTTATGTTAAAAACGACTTACCATTTTACTAAACAACCTAGATACTCCGCCCTTTGGTCCAGGAAGCGAAAGAATTTTAGATATGTGAAAAGTCATCTGATCTAAATCAATCCACCGTTTTATAAACTGAATAATAATAGGACCAGTGATGGGAGAAACTCCGCAAAGTATTTCCTCACTAACAGATTTAGGCTTAGTATTGTTGTTCTTCTGTAAAGAAAATTTTAAGTTCTATTTTTCATGTCTCGTCATTGGAATCTATTAGGTACCCCTATGAATTGGTCGAATAAGGATGAAGTATAATAACCACTATAAACGTGCCGGGAGTGAGACCACAAAGTCATAAAACTTTGCTCAGTGCTTGGAGCACAAAAATCATGCTCGAAACATGAAATCCAACATTTTGATTGGTTGATTTTGGAAGTTGAGTACAAACAACTGACTTTGCACGGTTGGTTAGAATATGTTGACACTGACCCCCTCCTATTAGATATTTTTTTAACCAATCATGGACTTTTTGTGTCCAAAATTTAATCTATGAAATCAAATGAATTACAAATTAAAGCGCAGTAAACATGGACTTTCTAAGGGACGACATCAAAAGATCGATGTAGGATAAAAAAAAACTTAAATCAAATAGTTTGGGGGTGGGGGGGTCAACATTGCTGCAAGTTTTGTTAATCTAAAATCGATTTTACATATATCCCTATTGGTCAATCAATTTTTCCCAAATTAAGTTAAGAGAGGGGGTGTGGGGGTCAGTGAAAAAACTATGTGAATTAAGTTTTTTATCCTTCATTGAACTTTTGATGTCGTCCCTAAACTATTTTTTAGTATAGAAAGTCCCTGCACGAAATGATTAGATTGATGAAAGTTCATTTAAGGATTATGTACCCTTGTGTTGATTCAATGCTAAACATATGGAAATTTTATAGAAAATCCACAGCTTTTATCCTTGTACTCCAATATTTGGCAATTTGATGACTAATAGATATAAGATAATGGCATGCAGTGCTAGCACTGTTTTCATTAAAACACGTTTATTAATGTAGTTATTGGTTAAAACAAATAAAAATATCGACCAAATCAAGTACACCTTGTAAAGTGCGCTCCGACTTTAGTGACTCAGCACGAGGTATTTTGGAATTTTCAGGTTAGTTAGCATTTTTGGTAAAAAATAAACACTAGCACATCAAAGAAAAGTAAGTGAGTAATATATGTTTTAAATTTTATAACAAAAATCTCTGTTTTAAAGACTGTTGATTTTCTATAAAATTCTTGGTTTATTTGCAACAAAGTACTTTTCAAATGCAATGAAACGGTAAATAATAATGCTTTGCATCAAGTTACCCCTTGGAATATGTACAAAATGGCCAATCTCTATTATTCATTATATCTGTAGTTTTGAAACAATTGAAGTTTGAAAAGTTCGTACAGCAATGGCTACAGAAGGGGTCATAAACCTTACAAAAACAGGACTTCGCATTTACAGAAGGGTGGAGAGGAAGGGTCTTGGCAAGCAAAGATGCATAATTATAAATAAAGTTAATATAAAAACACGAAGTCATTTTGGAAGCCTATTGGGCATAAAGGAAACAAGTCCTGGTCGATTTTATTGGTTTCAATTTTTTCAAACTACTTTGATATTTTCTATAGAAGTCCATTTCGTTCTTAAAAAAGAACAATGCAATAAGTTAGATAATTTTGAAGTAACAAACAAATCTTCAGGTGTCTCAGATGGATAATCCAACAAATTTCATTTCATCTAATAAAACAGGGAAGAAAGATACCAAAGGGACAGTCAAACTCATAGATTGAAAATAAACTGACAACACCATGGCTAAAAATAAAAAGACAAATAATAGTACAGAAGACACAACATAGAAAACTAAAGACTAAGCAACACGAACCCCACCAAAAACTGGGGGTGATCTCAGGTGCTTCGGAAGGGTAAGCAGATCCTGCTCCGAATGTGGCACCCGTCGTGTTGCTTATGTTATGCAAATCCGGTAAATAGTCTAATTCGGCAGGTCCAATTCTTGAAAAGGGAAGGGTATTGTCGTCACGACATAAGGAACATATCCGATATATCTGTGAAACGGTTATTCCATAACGGTTAACCAACTCGTGATGGCGTCCGTAAAATTTACGAAGCCTTGGGATGATTTCAACTTCACCATTTGGAACTCTTGGTTTGATAGCTTCCTTGTGAGCAGCAATCCTCAGTCTATCAAGGAAATCATGATAGGAAACACAAGCCCGAGAACATCGTATCAATTGGGAGATATATATATGTATGCAGGCGCTGCTGGAATGTTGCTACACAGAAATGGAAAGTTCACAATTGGGAAGCTGGAAGCATCTCTTTTGTTGTAAAGTTTTGTTTTCAATCGACCCAGTCTAGTTAAAACCCGATCTCTCATCGCTCCCGTTTTCTGATATACCGTGACATATCAGAAAACAGGAGCGATGAGAGATTGGTTTTTAATTAGATTGCAACCGACCCTCATTGTCAATTTCTAGATGTAAATTAAGATATCAGGCAGACTTAACTGTATTTTTTGTATCCTTTATCTCAAGTTCGATAAGATGTACTCTCAAAGATCTTTGGATTTTTTTAGTATCCACATCTGATTCACGCCACCTCAGTCTAGAATAGGCAGTTTGACAATGACTTTGGAGCGTTGGCTTTGATTGCTGATAAAATAGATGAAAATTTAGAGAGGTTTTGTGGAGCACTTGGAAGACCCAGCAAAGTACCGTTGTTTGTAAAGACACTTATGTAGTGTAGGTAACCAATACAGTGATGGAAGATCCAGTTCATCATCTTTGGTTGAAATTCCAAAGGAACATAGAACAGACCTATGATTATTCAGGATTTCCTCTTTGGTCAGTGTCGCGAGGGTATATGTTGCGTTTCCAAGTGAAGTGTCTGGCATAATCCTCTACTGAATCCATCAATATTTTGAAGTTGTATTTCCATAATGACATACATGTATCTGAGTAGTATGAAATGGGGTCAGTCCGCCACCAACCCGCCACCGGAAGTCACGTCACAGCTAATCCTCTTAACTATGACGTTAAATCCGGTCTATAATCTCTTAATCCTCTTAACTGCTACTTAACATCCGGGTTATAATCCTCTTAACTGAAGTGGGTTAATCTCTTAATCCTCTTAACTGCTACTTAACATCCGGGTTATAATCCTCTTAACTGAAGTGGATTAATCTCCTAATCCTCTTAACTGCTACTTAACATCCTGGTTATAATCCTCTTAACTGAAGTGGATTAATTTCTTAATCTTCTTAACTTGTACTTAACATCCTGGTTAAAATCCGGTGGGGAAAAAAATTAACGGACATGTTTTTTAATCCCCCCTACCCTCCTACGTATTATCTTGTAAACGTGGCATACACGTTGAGACATGCACGTTAACATCCTAAAGTTTAATCTTGTAAACGTATAATCTAAATGTAAAAAGTTTATAAACTAAGAAAAACGTTTACTATATAGCATACATCATTAGTAATTTTATAAGAACAAACAGTATGAATCTCCAAAATTTTAATATGTATACACTTTTAAGAGAAAGAGAACTAACAGGGAAGATCAGACGATCACGAAGAGGTCCCAAAAAGACTGCAAATTTGATAAGGAACAGGGTTGATAAACTTCATCATGAAGAACTATCTCGGTGTCCAGTAGAAACATGGCTTCTGAAAAACGGTTACATTGTTTGTATTCTATACAACTTTGAACACCACCCAGAGTTTATTGAAGATCTATATTTTTGTGGATGTTACTTTGATGCAGTGTTAGCAGACTACAAGTTTATGGATCCTGTCAACTACCAATAAGAAAAAAATCCATGTATATCATTTACATGTGTACAACGGTCCTTTTAAGGACCAACAAATCATTCAAAAAGAGTCTATTATTGTTGTACATGATCAGTTCGTTTTTCTTCTCCAACGAATATGAAATATCTACAAAAGGTTCACAACTTGTTTATTTTCGAAGAAAAGAAAACTAGATTGTATATTTTATTACTTTCAATTGATAAACATACATTATTTCAACTAAAACAACAATATGATAACAAAAGTTTTCATATTGAACATTGGAAATTACATCTTCTTAATGAAATTCTACTATAAAATATAGACATATATATATATTTTGTGTATTTAAAAAAAATATATTTCGAGTTAAGATGTCAGAGAGGATGAGCACAGAAAACCTTCAAACAAAGTGGTGTTTTTCGGACAGAATGTACCAAAAGCAGAGATCGTGTATTTTTGTCAGATGATAATAGTTTTCATAATTGTTATTGCGGCAGTTGTTAATTTATCAACACAAAATGGGAGTATAGAACTATGGGTTAGTTTATTAAGTGGTTGTACTGGTTACATTTTACCAAACCCTTCTATAAATAAAATATAAATGAGATTCACATAAAAAGAAGGGAGGAAAAAAAGTATTCGAGTAACCCTCCTTTTAACCACGTGACCGAAACGTTCACCATACGTTTCTTTTATCTCTTAATGAATCATCATGAACAATTTAAGCCGCTACCACAACTATAAAAGCACACAGTTATATCAATGGCACAGGCACAGGTTGATTTATCCAAGGAGGTGTACGGTTGTGACTTTGATCACTTGCATACTGATTTATTCAAGAAACAGATCGAGTGTTTAATTGATGAAACAACAAAAGTGGTGGTGAAGAAAAGAGGAAAACATACTCGAATACAGCTTGTTGTTAAAGGGAAAAAGATTCTGATCACTAAAGAAAATTGGACGAAACTGTGTTATCTAAAGGACAGCATCTTATTTCTTCATTCATTTATAGACGAACACTGATAGTACAATGGTGGCAATTAAAGTTGGTATGGAAAAAAGACTGCTTTCAACTATATTACTGTTTTCTTTTGCTGAATTATTGGATGAAATGGTGCAACAATTATCAAAGAAGTTTTGTCAGGGATGCAAAGTGGAACATGGATCACAACATAGACACGAATGTTTGATGGATAGTGAACTAGATAAACTCGAAAAACATTTTGATCAGGCGTTCTGTGAGTTTAAATACAGTCACATACTAGGAAAATACAGAGAGAATGTGAGAACATTGACCTTGGAAAATAGTGTCGTTTTAAACTTTTTCATTCTTCATGTTTTGTTCATGGACACGCTTCGATCAGAAAAAATGAAAGTGAGTGTTTATAATTTAATGGAAAGGAAATTAAAACTTGAAGGACGTTTCACACAGTAATATTGTATTTTGTGTAAATATATGTATATTTCATTGAATAAATTTATATTTATGTGGAATTTTTCGTTGTGTTTTTATTTTCTGGTAAAGATACAAAATGTTATATCATTTCATTAGTTTTCGTATTCATTCGTATATTTCCGTATGTATATATATTTCCGGTAGTATTCGGAAACATTCGTTTATTTCCGAATGTAAAGTAATTTCCGATCATTTCCGGAATCGTTCGTTGATATCTGCTTTTTCATTCCGGAATTATTGTGTTGATTCCGTATTTTACTTCATTGGTTGCATTTTATTGTGTACTTCATTTCTTTTTTTAAGGTCTTTCCCCTACGTGGGGTAAGACCTTACTGTTTTTAAGGTCTTTCCTCTCCGCGAGGAAAGACCTTATTGTTTTTCTCCTGTTTTTTTTTTTTTTTTTTTTCATCCAGCATTTGTTTAACATGGCCTCCCCTTGTTTCTATTGGAGTTATCAAGACCAAATATGGACCATCGGTAGACCTCATCATAAAGTATTACCAGATGAGGCTGTGTAGGATTTCATCATCCCCTTTAGAAGTTATCTCCCTTTTATTGTTTTTTTTCGATATGGCCCCCCCCTCGTTGTTTTTGAAGATATCATGACCTTATTTGGACAATAGTTAGATCTCATCATGATGTGTTACCATATGAGGTTGCTAAGGTTGCTAATGATGTGATTTCACGACTATAAGTCCAGTAAATGCTTGAAAATTGTTTAGCCCTCCCACCGTTCATAGTAATGGAAAAGCAGAATTTTCCATTACAATAAACGGGAAATGTTTTCAACACATCTTATTGATAGCCGATATTGATACTCCGGCTATTTTGGGATATGATTTACTAAACCGACACAACTGTAAGATTGACCTTGGCAAGGGTACTATAACATTTGGAGGCACTGAGATTGCATGTCAGAAAGAGTCGCAAATGGCGACTATTTTTAAGGTTACCATTGATGAAAATGTTACATTACCACCTTTTTCGGAATCCATTATAAGAGCAACAATAGTAGGAGATTCGAGTCATATTTCTGACGCTATTGTTGAACCAGAAGAGCCAAGTACCGACACGAATTTTCATGTCGCACGATCGGTAGTTGACCCTAGCAATGGTACAATACCGATGCGTATTGTTAACATGATCGACACAGAATGTGTCATCTACCGACACACCAATCTTGCAACATGTGAGACACTACCATATGGTTCCTTTCAGTCGGAACCTCCTGAAAGGAGTGAAGTAGTAAGAACTAATATAATTACTACTAATACCGAGGACCCAGAAAAGACTTATTCAATCTTACCTCACCACCTTGAGGGTCTTTTCATGGCAAGTAGTCGTGAGTTGTCCGAAGAGCAGAGAGTGCAGTTGGAACATCTACTGATCCGACACAGCGATGCTTTTGCAAAATCAAAGAATGATTTGGGTTGTTGTGACCTCATTGAACACACAATTGACACGGGTGATGCCAGGCCTGTTAAACAGAATCCGAGACGTCTTCCTCTGGCCAAACGGGAGGCAGCAGATCAAGAAATAGACCGGATGCTGGAGGGAGGAATCATCGAGCCTAGTACTAGTCCATGGTCGTCCCCAATCGTACTAGTACCTAAGAAATCCGACGGCTCTTGGCGCTTCTGCGCGGACTTCAGAAAAATTAACCATTTGACAAAAAAGGACTCGTATCCACTCCCAAGAATAGCAGATTGTCTGGATGCTCTAAGAGGCGCAAGTTGGTATTCGACCATTGATCTGCAAAGTGGTTATTGGCAGGTAAAGATGGCCGAATCCGACAAAGAAAAGACGAGTATTGTCACAACTAAAGGCCTTTTCCAATTTAAAGTAATGCCATTTGGGTTATGCAACGCGGGCGCATGTTTCGAAAGACTCATGGAGTGCGTTCTGTCAGGGCTGAATTGGCAAATTTGCCTGCTGTATTTGGATGATGTCATAATTTTTGCAGATTCATTTGAAGAGCACCTGTCCCGTTTAGAACAAGTTATATCAAAAATCAAAAATGCCAATCTAAAAATCTCACCAAAGAAATGCTCGTTTTTCCAGGAAAAAGTTCATTTCCTTGGTCACGTGGTATCTGAAGAAGGAGTTGCTACCGACCCTGATAAGATAGCAGCTATAAAAGAGTGGCCTACCCCTAAAACAGTTCACGAGGTGCGAAGTTTCGTAGGTACCTGCTCTTACTATAGGAGGTACATTCGTGGATTCTCTGACATAGCTAGGCCACTTCATAAACTTACGGAAAAAGGGGATCGATTTAAATGGACTCAAGAATGCCAAAAAGCGCTCGATACACTGAAGGAATGCCTAATCTCAGCTCCGATACTTGGATATCCGGATATTAGCAAACCTTTCATCTTAGATACCGATGCTAGTGGGTACGGAATTGGGGCAGTGCTATCACAAGTAACATACGAAAAAGAGCAGGTTATAGCATATTTCAGCAAGAGTATGAATAAACCCGAAAGGAACTACTGTGTCACTCGACGGGAGTTGTTAGCAGTAGTTTTATCCATCAAACATTTCCATCACTATTTGTATGGAGTCCCGTTCCTGGTAAGAACAGATCACGGCGCACTCAATTGGATAATGAATTTCAAAAACCCTGAAGGTCAAACCGCGAGATGGTTGGAGATCCTTGCCTCCTATAATTTCACCATTCAACACAGACCTGGCAGGCAACACAATAATGCAGATGGACTCTCGCGGCGTCCATGTTCTCCGTGTACATACTGCACCCGTCAAGAAAGTAAGAACAGAGAAAATACTGAGAAAGATGACATTGAACATGTCAGAGTCGCGAAAGGAGCCACAAAGGAACCTGAAATATTCGATACCGAAGAAGTCGACATAGAAGATAACACGGACAGCTTTGAATGGGTACAGAGTAGAAGCCTCGTGGAAATCGCAACTGCTCAACAAAACGACACGATTTTGAAGCAATTACGGGAGATGAAAGTGAAAGGTACAGAAAGGCCCAATTGGGAAGATATTTCTTTTCAAAGCATAACTTTGAAAGTTTATTGGGCCCAATGGAACAAGATAAAATTGGAAAATGGTGTCCTGTATAGGTGTTGGCAATCCAAAGACAAGGGTGAAATAACCCAGTTAATCTTACCTGACTGTTGGCATGAGGAAGTCATGAAAATGCTGCATGACGATCCACCCGCTGGACATTTTGGCCAACATCGCACCTTAGCCAGAGTTTCGAGACGATTTTATTGGGCAGGTTACAAGGATTACGTTATACAATGGTGTCGACAATGTAAAACGTGCGAAGCTCGTAAGAAACCCCAGAAACATTATCAAGGACTTATGAAGCAGTACCTGGTGGGGGCACCATTAGAACGGGTGGCCATTGACATTCTTGGCCCTTTACCCAAAACTCATTCAGGTTACCGGTACATCTTAGTTCTCACGGACTATTTCACGCGATGGGCCGAAGCCTACCCTATGATTGGTCTGACCGCTGAAGAAGTTGCTGAAATTTTTGTCAGTCAATTTGTGTCACGTTTTGGAGTTCCAAAACAGTTGCACACAGATAGAGGAACTCAGTTTGAGTCCAAACTGTTTCAGGATCTATGTTCCAGATTAAAAATAGACAAGACACGAACAACAGCAATGCATCCACAAAGTGATGGAATGGTAGAGCGGCTAAACAGGACTTTGGAAGATATTTTGAGTAAATACGTAACTAAACATCAAAAAGACTGGGATGAACATCTACAGTTAGCTCTCATGGCTTACAGGTCATCCGACCATGAGAGTACAGGGTTTTCGCCCTCCATGTTGATGTTCGGAAGGGAAATTGAACTTCCCATTGACCTGATTTTTGGATCTTACCCAGATAGTATAGAGACGGACGAGAAATCCGAGAATGATTACCTAAAAGATTTACGAAAGGGGCTTTGGGACATACACGATGTCGCAAGAGAGAAGATGAAACACGCAAGTGATAGACAAAAACGTCAGTACGACACTAGGGTCCATTCGCGACAATACCGTGTCGGTGATGCTGTCTGGATATTCAACCCATTGCGAAGAAAAGGGTTAAGTCTAATGATGTAAGGGCCTATCCAGTGTGGTTGCAGCTTTGGACTTAACCCTTTTCTTCGCAATGGGTTGAATATCCAGACAGCATCACCGACACGGTATTCAATACATATCAACACTGCGACACGGTGCCGACACACATAAGTGTGTCGTGTTTCTAACAACGTATATAAAGCAGATTTTTATACATTCTTTATATAAATAAAGATACGAAATTCACTTTTGAAAGTTATAGTATAATACAAGGCGTATTAAAACTAATGGAAGAATAGAATATTGGAATTATTACTCTGAATAGGTTTTTCGTAGTATTTAGGCCTTATAGGACGACACACTTTTAAAGCAGAGAAATAGTAATAACTCGACACACATACTTATATCATACAAGAGAATATTGTTTTAGACTAAGTAAGGGAATAAATTGTATATTATCATATTATTTGTTTATTGTCATAGTATTGTTCATAAGAGATATATACTGATACCAGAGCCATTCATTTGCTACCATAGATGTAAATAAGATACCATAAATCTATTTAGGACGTATTAATAACTGTTTCTTGGTAATTAATCGACTTATTGTTAATTGTTATAAAAGATCATAATATATTTCACTTCTAGTTAATAAATCGTTAACTTATTAAATATCTCCTTATATATGCCATACGTGATTCACTTTATACTATCAACTGTACCTAGAGGCGTTTACGTTCAGGATCATTCCGCTAAGGTTTAATAATAGGAGTACGTTATTGCCCATCCTCCCTTATAAAACGCTCTAGATCCGTTGATAGGTACACAAAGTTTCTTGGATATAAAATTGTTGTCGTTGAGGAGATTGTCGCTGATTACATCTCACAGGCAGCAGGTCGGACCCGCTTCAATATGCTCACTTATTGACTATTGTTGTTAAATGCGTTCAGTTTGGGGACAAACTAAATTTGGTAGGGGGGTATTGTAACGGTTTCGTTATTTAAATTTATAGGTAGATTGATTTACAACCATCACAGTTCTTTTATGAACGGTGGGAGGGCTAAACAATTTTCAAGCATTTACTGGACTTATAGTCGTGAAATCACATCATTATAATGAACTGTGTCGGGAATGTCAGGATCATATTATTACTCCAACTGAACGTTTATTTTATGTGTAATGTATAAAGAGTTCT
Source organism: Mytilus edulis (assembly GCF_963676685.1). Classification (NCBI taxonomy): domain Eukaryota; kingdom Metazoa; phylum Mollusca; class Bivalvia; order Mytilida; family Mytilidae; genus Mytilus; species Mytilus edulis. The sequence goes on along the minus strand of NC_092344.1, from coordinate 115,202,980 downwards.
TACCTTTACGATTTATTGTTTGCATTCCGTGGTAGCATCTTAAATTATTCATGTCTATAATTTGGAGTCCCGTTATTTTTATGTACATTGATTTTCATGTACGACGCTCTGGTATCAGATATTGTCGTCGCCATTATTGTTGACAAATTACGTCACACATTGAACCTTGGGAAAGTGCAGGTGGCATGACGTCACACAAGTGAACGTCAATTCTACTATGTTCTTATACAAAATGTGTGTCACGGTGTGTCTTAGTGTGTCGTCCTTGTATATAAATTTGCGACATCTAAGCACTCGGGTTCAGTCTTGTTTCGTCTGGGCGCCATTCCTACGACTTTCAAATAACTAAAGCTGCTTACATATTTTTGTCTTAAGGTTAGCATATAGGATTATAAATATATAAAAAAAAGGGTTAAAATAATATTTCTGGATATTATCTACAATTTGTCGGTGACAATAACTTTCATTAATATCATACAAGAGAATATTGTTTTAGACTAAGTAAGGGAATAAATTGTATATTATCATATTATTTGTTTATTAGTATAAAGTGAATCACGTATGGCATATATAAGGAGATATTTAATAAGTTAACGATTTATTAACTAGAAGTGAAATATATTATGATCTTTTATAACAATTAACAATAAGTCGATTAATTACCAAGAAACAGTTATTAATACGTCCTAAATAGATTTATGGTATCTTATTTACATCTATGGTAGCAAATGAATGGCTCTGGTATCAGTATATATCTCTTATGAACAATACTATGACAATAAACAAATAATATGATAATATACAATTTATTCCCTTACTTAGTCTAAAACAATATTCTCTTGTATGATATTAATGAAAGTTATTGTCACCGACAAATTGTAGATAATATCCAGAAATATTATTTTAACCCTTTTTTTTATATATTTATAATCCTATATGCTAACCTTAAGACAAAAATATGTAAGCAGCTTTAGTTATTTGAAAGTCGTAGGAATGGCGCCCAGACGAAACAAGACTGAACCCGAGTGCTTAGATGTATTACATAGCTGCTATCTTATCAGGGTCGGTAGCAACTCCTTCTTCAGATACCACGTGACCAAGGAAATGAACTTTTTCCTGGAAAAACGAGCATTTCTTTGGTGAGATTTTTAGATTGGCAAATTTTATATCCAAGAAACTTTGTGTACCTATCAACGGATCTAGAGCGTTTTATAAGGGAGGATGGGCAATAACGTACTCCTATTATTAAACCTTAGCGGAATGATCCTGAACGTAAACGCCTCTAGGTACAGTTGATAGTATAAAGTGAATCACGTATGGCATATATAAGGAGATATTTAATAAGTTAACGATTTATTAACTAGAAGTGAAATATATTATGATCTTTTATAACAATTAACAATAAGTCGATTAATTACCAAGAAACAGTTATTAATACGTCCTAAATAGATTTATGGTATCTTATTTACATCTATGGTAGCAAATGAATGGCTCTGGTATCAGTATATATCTCTTATGAACAATACTATGACAATAAACAAATAATATGATAATATACAATTTATTCCCTTACTTAGTCTAAAACAATATTCTCTTGTATGATATAAGTATGTGTGTCGAGTTATTACTATTTCTCTGCTTTAAAAGTGTGTCGTCCTATAAGGCCTAAATACTACGAAAAACCTATTCAGAGTAATAATTCCAATATTCTATTCTTCCATTAGTTTTAATACGCCTTGTATTATACTATAACTTTCAAAAGTGAATTTCGTATCTTTATTTATATAAAGAATGTATAAAAATCTGCTTTATATACGTTGTTAGAAACACGACACACTTATGTGTGTCGGCACCGTGTCGCAGTGTTGATATGTATTGAATCAGTATAATTCTCTTAAATGAAATTAATGAAAGTTATTGTCACCGACAAATTGTAGATAATATCCAGAAATATTATTTTAACCCTTTTTTTTATATATTTATAATCCTATATGCTAACCTTAAGACAAAAATATGTAAGCAGCTTTAGTTATTTGAAAGTCGTAGGAATGGCGCCCAGACGAAACAAGACTGAACCCGAGTGCTTAGATGTCGCAAATTTATATACAAGGACGACACACTAAGACACACCGTGACACACATTTTGTATAAGAACATAGTAGAATTGACGTTCACTTGTGTGACGTCATGCCACCTGCACTTTCCCAAGGTTCAATGTGTGACGTAATTTGTCAACAATAATGGCGACGACAATATCTGATACCAGAGCGTCGTACATGAAAATCAATGTACATAAAAATAACGGGACTCCAAATTATAGACATGAATAATTTAAGATGCTACCACGGAATGCAAACAATAAATCGTAAAGGTAAGAACTCTTTATACATTACACATAAAATAAACGTTCAGTTGGAGTAATAATATGATCCTGACATTCCCGACACAGTTCATTATAATGATGTGATTTCACGACTATAAGTCCAGTAAATGCTTGAAAATTGTTTAGCCCTCCCACCGTTCATAAAAGAACTGTGATGGTTGTAAATCAATCTACCTATAAATTTAAATAACGAAACCGTTACAATACCCCCCTACCAAATTTAGTTTGTCCCCAAACTGAACGCATTTAACAACAATAGTCAATAAGTGAGCATATAAACAAAACAAAAGCTAAATGAACACATTATTGGTATAAAACTGAATTCGATGCACATATTGTTCGGTTCTAATGTCTTTAAACACGATTAGTAAAATCTACAAGCAATAATGTCACAACTGCTTTCTTTATCCTCGAATGTTTTCTTTACAATTGCTGCCATCTCCTCTGTTTGGGTTCCTGATAAGGTGGTTACTGGAGTAACCTGTATATTTTCATCACGAGTTTCGGGCGTAGTAGAAGCCTGAACTCCAGTTGTCTTGTACCTTCGGACCGGGATGTCTGGCACCCAGTGACTGGTCAGTGAATATACTGTTCCATCCGGGAGCTCACATCTCTCAGTTTTGATTAAACCAGAATAACCATCTGGCAAAATAGTAGTAGAAAGGTTGTTTCTCCTAGCCTGTTCCCTGAGTCTCTTCAATAGTACAGCCTCATTAGAAGAGTGATAAGACGAAGGAGGACAAAGAAGTACCTGCCTGGGATCCTCATTGTCCTTCTCCTCGGGCAGTCCAAAGTGTCTATAATCATATATTTTTCCAAATTTTAGATGAGTGGGAGTAATTCTGGAGGGGAGGTAGTTGGGCGTGGGCGTCATCCCATCTATTTCGACAACCCTTACATCTTCTTGGATGACCTCCATGCCGTCCTCGGTGACTTCGACTAATTGCTCCCTCACCTCTGTCACTGTGTCTTCTCCTGGTCGCTCACTAATTACAGTTTCATCTGGCTCTTGGGTGTCCTCACTGACGGGTACTGATTGGTCATCCATGACTACTGTTCCCTTCTCAATTTCGAAACCATCTGATTCTTTAATGTTATCAGTTGCTATCTTGGCTCGTTCTTGATCCTGCATGACTGATTTAACAAGCTCCGGAACACTCAAAAATAGCCGAAATATCTAAACGATTTTGTATAATTTAGTAAAAGGGTTAAAAATTAAAGAAAATGTTTCCACAAATAAATAAGGGTTTTATAGTCAAAATTTAGGGTTTTAAGGATTTTCAAATGGTTGTACAGGGTTGGGGTAGGACTTAAAATATAAAGCTGTCAAAGAAAATCAAATCTGTGGCTCTGGTATCTCCTGTTTGGGTTTTCTCGGACTCATGGTTAAATTTTATTTTCCCAGATGTTCACCTGTAATGAGTGTATGAGGAACTATCCCACTCTGGAGAGTCTCAAGAGGCATTTGCGCTATGCGCACACAGATAATAGAGTGAAATGTAGATGGTGTCCCTACGACGTATCATCCAATGCCACCTACAGGATGAGGCATCATGAGAAATCCAAACACTGGTACAAGTTCAAGGATGAAAGTAAGGAAAACCAAAAGACACCCACAAAGAAAATACCATCAGTGGTAAAGAAAGTGGAAAAGAAGAAGAAGAAGAAGCAGAGTTCAACTAACTCTGAGGCTACAAAATTGCCCTCAGCAGAATGCCCACCACTGAGGGAACCATCACCCATGACAGTGGAATTCGAGGAACTCATGGCCACCAAACATACAACCCCTACAGAAGACCTACTGTTTGCGTTACCAGTTATAGCAGTCGCAGAGGTAGAGAATTCAGTAGATAACACTCCCCTTTTGAGTGTTCCGAAGCTTGTTAAATCAGTCATGCAGGATCAAGAACGAGCCAAGATAGCAACTGATAACATTAAAGAATCAGATGGTTTCGAAATTGAGAAGGGAACAGTAGTCATGGATGACCAATCAGTACCCGTCAGTGAGGACATCCAAGAGCCAGATGAAACTGTAATTAGTGAGCGACCAGGAGAAGACACAGTGACAGAGGTGAGGGAGCAATTAGTCGAAGTCACCGAGGACGGCATGGAGGTCATCCAAGAAGATATAAGGGTTGTCGAAATAGATGGGATGACGCCCACGCCCAACTACCTCCCCTCCAGAATTACTCCCACTCATCTAAAATTTGGAAAAATATATGATTATAGACACTTTGGACTGCCCGAGGAGAAGGACAATGAGGATCCCAGGCAGGTACTTCTTTGTCCTCCTTCGTCTTATCACTCTTCTAATGAGGCTGTACTATTGAAGAGACTCAGGGAACAGGCTAGGAGAAACAACCTTTCTACTACTATTTTGCCAGATGGTTATTCTGGTTTAATCAAAACTGAGAGATGTGAGCTCCCGGATGGAACAGTATATTCACTGACCAGTCACTGGGTGCCAGACATCCCGGTCCGAAGGTACAAGACAACTGGAGTTCAGGCTTCTACTACGCCCGAAACTCGTGATGAAAATATACAGGTTACTCCAGTAACCACCTTATCAGGAACCCAAACAGAGGAGATGGCAGCAATTGTAAAGAAAACATTCGAGGATAAAGAAAGCAGTTGTGACATTATTGCTTGTAGATTTTACTAATCGTGTTTAAAGACATTAGAACCGAACAATATGTGCATCGAATTCAGTTAAATACCAATAATGTGTTCATTTAGCTTTTGTTTTGTTTATATGCTCACTTATTGACTATTGTTGTTAAATGCGTTCAGTTTGGGGACAAACTAAATTTGGTAGGGGGGTATTGTAACGGTTTCGTTATTTAAATTTATAGGTAGATTGATTTACAACCATCACAGTTCTTTTATGAACGGTGGGAGGGCTAAACAATTTTCAAGCATTTACTGGACTTATAGTCGTGAAATCACATCATTATAATGAACTGTGTCGGGAATGTCAGGATCATATTATTACTCCAACTGAACGTTTATTTTATGTGTAATGTATAAAGAGTTCTTACCTTTACGATTTATTGTTTGCATTCCGTGGTAGCATCTTAAATTATTCATGTCTATAATTTGGAGTCCCGTTATTTTTATGTACATTGATTTTCATGTACGACGCTCTGGTATCAGATATTGTCGTCGCCATTATTGTTGACAAATTCTGATACCAGAGCGTCGTACATGAAAATCAATGTACATAAAAATAACGGGACTCCAAATTATAGACATGAATAATTTAAGATGCTACCACGGAATGCAAACAATAAATCGTAAAGGTAAGAACTCTTTATACATTACACATAAAATAAACGTTCAGTTGGAGTAATAATATGATCCTGACATTCCCGACACAGTTCATTATAATGATGTGATTTCACGACTATAAGTCCAGTAAATGCTTGAAAATTGTTTAGCCCTCCCACCGTTCATAAAAGAACTGTGATGGTTGTAAATCAATCTACCTATAAATTCAAATAACGAAACCGTTACAATATCATGACCTTATTTGGACAATAGTTAGATCTCATCATGATGTGTTACCATATGAGGTTGCTAAGGATTTCATCATTCCCTATGAGAGTTATGTCCCCTTGAAGCAATTTCTTTCTTTTACATTTTCTCAAAAAGTATTCAAGATAGAATCGATTTGAAAACGGCAACATGTACAGGACCAGATGGCAATGTTAATTAACTACAATCATTTTGTTGTTAACCCTTATAAGGAGTTATTTCCCTTGAAAAAATATACCCAATTTTTGAAAAATTGTATCTTGAGAACCGGAAGTCGTAAAGACTTGGGACCTACACCAATAATCTTAAGTTCATGTGGCCTTTAATTTGCACCCAAGGTCAAAGGTCACCGAGTGCAAAAAAAAATTACGCTGCAATTTCAAGCTTTCATATTAGGAAAACGGTAAGAGTTTGCTGCATACTTACAGCGTATAAAATGTTCCTCTCGACGAGCTCTACATTTTATACACTGACCTCAAAAGAGTCCGACTGTCTGTTCAAAAGTTACGACGGGATGATTCTTAAAAGTATAGTATTGTGTGTATATCTTTTTTAAGGTAACAGATATCAACCTACTATAAACTGCAAAGATGATCAGTAGTTCAAGACCTTCAATTTGAGGTCAATGTCAGGTCATGATGAAATTTCACCTTGACCTTTACATTTTACTATGACCTTGACCTTGTAATATTTGAAAGGTCAAGTGGTCCTGAGTTGAATGGTGATAGTCCCATGTCTCTACGACTTCCGGTTCTCAAGTTTTGTATTGCATCATATATTTGATGATTAATTGTGACCTTGGTGAACTTTGAAATTGTCCCAATTCTTTTTCTATAATGTTGTCCTTCAACTGTAGATCATTTATCATTTAACAGATTTGAGATATCTATTGTCGTTTTAGAGATAATGCAGTTTGAAGTTTTGCGAGCGGAGGCATGTATTTCTGAATCATCAAGAGCTTAGCACTTAAAATGTTTTAGAAATTGAAGAGGTTAACATAGTTATATGTTTGACCAAATACCAAAAACATTCCATGGAAAAAAACACCAAAAAATCAATTTGAAATTTTCAAGTTTTGCATTGACTTTGTAAGTTTCATAACTTCTATTTATATAATTGATATTGCATCATTATTTGCACTTTGTCAAATGGGGTCATCTGATATATCAAATTGAAGGTCTTAATAAACTCTACTTAAAAATGAAAATTTTAAACCCCCTTTTCATCCCAGGGGGACGGGTGGGGTCATTTAGTGCAAACATTCAAATTTCTCTGATGGTAAGGTTGTCGCATATCAAATGAAAGAACATAAAGCGTACATTTCAAATTTCAAATTGACGTCTCCCAAAAATGGGTTGGATGGGGTCATTGAGTGCAAAAAATAAATATTCTTTTAAGGTAGGGTTGTTGTATATCAAATGAAAGGTCATGATGTGTACATTTGAAATATCAAATTCCCGACCTCCAAAAATTTGTTGAATAGGGTTATTAAGTGCAAAAATCAAACTTTCAAGAACATGGTGTTGTCGCATATCAAACGAAAGCTCATCTACTCTGTTCCATATATCATAATTCCGATCTCAAAAATGTAGACGGATGAGGTCATTAAGTGTAAAAAGCGAAAAGTTTCAGAAGGTGTGCTTGTCGTATATCAAACGAAAGGTCGTACAAAGTACAATACGAAAACATCACTTTTACAGGAAAGACCTTTCAATTGTTTTACAAACAATTGAGATACTAGTTCTAATGTTTTTTTTTCCAACATTTTTTCTAAATGCCCTCCCCCCGTTTCTATTGATGTCACCAAGACCAAATATGGACCATCGATAGATCTCATCATGAGGTATTACCAGATGAGGCTGTGTAGGATTTCATCATCCCCTTTAGAAGTTATCTCCCTTTTATTGATTTTTTTCAACATGGCCCCCCCCTCGTTGTTTTTAAAGATATCATGACCTTATTTGAACAAAAGTTAGATCTCATCATGATGTGTTACCATATGAGGCTGCTAAGGATTTCATCATTCCCTATGAGAGTTATGTCCTCTTGACGCAATTTCTTTCTTTTGCATTTTTCTCAAAAAGTATTCAAGATAGAATCCATTTGAAAACGGCAACATGTACAAGACCAGATGGCAATGTTAATTAACATATACAATCATTTTGTTGTTAACCCTTATAAGGAGTTTTTTCCCTTGAAAAAATATACACAATTTTTGAAAAATTGTATCTCGAGAACCGGAAGTCGTAAAGACTTGGGACCTACACCAATAATCTTACGTTCATGTGACCTTTAATTTGCACCCAAGGTCAAAGGTCACCGAGTGCAAAAAAAAATTACGCTGCAATTTCAAGCTTTCATATTAAGAAAACGATAAGAGTTTGCTGCATACTTACAGCGTATAAAATGTTCCACTCGACGAGTTCTACATTTTATACACGACCTCAAAAGAGTCCGACTGTCTGTTCAAAAGTTATGACGGGATGATTCTTAAAAGTATAGTATTGTGTGTATATCTTTTTAAAGATAACAAATATCAACCTACTATAAACTGCAAAGATGATCAGTAGTTCAAGACCTTCAATTTGAGGTCAATGTCAGGTCATGATGAAATTTCATCTTGACCTTCACATTATACTATGACCTTGACCTTGTGATATTTGAAAGGTCAAGTGGTCCTGAGTTGATTGGTGATAGTCCCATGTCTCTACGACTTCCGGTTCTCAAGTTTTGTATTGCATCATATATTTGATGATTAATTGTGACCTTGGTGAACTTTGAAATTGTCCCAATTCTTTTTCTATAATGTTGTCCTTTAACTGTAGATCATTTACCATTTAACAGATTTGAGATATCTATTGTCGTTTTAGAGATAATGCAGTTTAAAATTTTGCGAGCGGCGGCATGTATTTCTGAATCAACAACAGCTTACCACTTAAAATGTTTAAGAAATTGAAGAGGTTCACATAGTTATTTGTTTGACCAAATACCAAAAACATTCCATAGAAAAAAACACCAAAAAATCATTTTGAAATTTTCATGTTTTGCATTGACTTTCATAACTTCTATTTATATCATTGATATTGCATCATTTTTGGCACTTTGTCAAATGGGGTCATCTCATATATCAAATTGAAGGTCTCAATAAACTCTACTTAAAAATGAAAATTTTAAACCTCTTTTTCATCCCAGGTGGAAGGGTGGGGTTATTTAGTTCAAAAATTCAAACTTCTCAGATGGTAAGGTTGTCGCATATCAAATGCAAGAACATAAAGCGTACATTTCAAATTTCAAATTGACGTCCCCCAAAAATTGGTTGGATGGGGTCATTGAGTGCAAAAAATAAATTTTCTTTTACGATAGGGTTGTTGTATATCAAAGGAAAGGTCATGATGTGTACATTTGAAATATCAAATTCCCAAACGTCCAAAAATTGGTTGGATGGGGTTATTAAGTGCAAAAATCAAACTTTTTAGAACATGGCGTTGTCGCATATCAAATGAAAGCTCATCGACCATGTGTTACATATATCATACTTCCTATCTCAAAAATGTAGGCGGATGAGGTCATTAAGCGTAAAAAGCGAAAAGTTTGAGAAGGTATGCTTGTCGTATATCAAACGAAAGGTTGTACAAAGTACATAACGAAAACATGACTTTTAAAGGAAAGACCTTTCAATTGTTTTACAAACAATTGAGATACTAGTCTGGTTATGTATTTTGTTTCTTTTTTTTTCTTGATGGTGATGTATTTTGATTCTTGTTTCACTCTCTGGTGGTATATTTATTTGTCACATAAAATAAACCAAAATAATTAGAAACATCAGTGTATAAAACAAACACATATCTCGAAAAATAAACACAACGACATAAGACAATTAAGGTGTAGACAACAAACAAACAAACAAAAAAACAATGTGTGAAGACCAGGAGAAAGTGCTTTTACCATTTCAGTCACCGTGTTGTATACAAATAGTTGGACCTACTCAGTCAGGAAAAACCATGCTTACATATAAAATACTAGCTCAATCTGAATACCTATTTACAAAAACACCAAAGAAAACCATTTATTGCTACTCTGCATATCAGGATTTGTTTTCAGAGATGGAGAGGAAAATTGAAAACATAACTTTTCACGAAGGTTTACCAACTAGTGAGGAAATTGATAAATGGTCAGAAAATAAAGAACATATGATTCTTTGTCTTGATGATTTATTGTGTCAAGCTGCAAACTCTAGTGATGTTTTAAATCTTTTTACCGTTAAATCTCATCATTGTAACATATCAGTTTTGTTTTTGATGCAAAATCTTTTCCCTCCTGGAAAATGCATTCGTACTATTTCGTTACATGCGACATACATAATCTGTCTTAAAAACCAACGTGACAAACACCAGTTATCAGTATTAGGAAGGCAGATTCTCCCAGGTCAATTAGACTATTTCATGTCAGCTTATGAAAAAGCAGTTTCTTTAATATATGGATATATTATTATTGATTTGTCAACACACACAGATAAAAAATATTTATTGAGAACAAAAATTTTCAAAGGAGAAGATCCAGTAATTTTCGTTCCGAAATGAGTAAACAAGTTTAATGTTATATTTGTAATTCTCATCGGATTTTGTCAAATGTGTTGACGTCTTTTCTATTATATTTCTGTGTTATGGTAAAGAAAATTAATCACCGCCTTCATTTATCAGATTTGATTTCGTTCAAAGTAATCAGTACGATATTTTACGTTTGAAGTTAGATTCATAACAAACCTGACATAGTTTTATAATATAGTTAATTGCTACCTCAGTTTTATATTAATAAGAATTAAAATGTGCTTTGTTATTAAATGCAATATCAGTATTTAGTTCAAATATATAATCTTAAATTAATCCTAATTCTAATGACGTCATTTTTTCGTCATTTTTCATTTTTTGATGCTCTGTTTTACTAATTCTAATGACGTCATTTTTTCGTCATTTTTCAGTTTCAAATAGGACGTCACTTGGCGTAGAGGTTTAAACGTATTCGGATGTGTCTACTTTTGTGTTTCAAATGTCTGGTTATGTAAATGTATTTCAGTTGTTTCCTGTAATTAGTTAATACTTCAGCTTTATCATGTACATCTTTTGAATATTCATTTTATTAAATTTACTGTTTGCAAAAGTATAAATTACTCTAAATTATAGGGATTTTCTGGTAACTTAACGGAAAACCCTTGCCGTTTTTGGCACAACCTTTTTGATCTTTTGGTCCTCGATGCTGTTCAACTTTGTACTCGTTTCGGCTTTCAAACTTTTGTATCTGTACGTCACACATAGGTCTTGTGTGGACAAAATACACTTCTGGCGTATTAAAATTTTGAACTTGTTGCCTTTTGTTGGCTGTTGTTCGTGTGATTCTTTGTCAATTGTGTTCTCCAATTTATTTATATTGTAGTCCTGTGTTGTCATTTTGATGTTATATTTCACATGGCCATAAAAGTGCGAGGTTTGGCATGCCACAAAACCAGGTTCAACCCACCATTTTTTCCTTTAAAAATGCCCTGTACCAAGTCAGGAATATGGTCATTGTTATATTATAGTTCGTTTCTGTGTGTATTACATTATAACGTTGTGTCGTTTGTTTTCTCTTATTTTTGAGTGTAAATTCACATTGCGATAAGACGTGTCACGGTACTTGTCTATCCCAAATTCATGTATTTGGTTTTGATGTTATATATATATGTTATATTTGTTATTCTCGTGGGATTTTGTCTATATGTGTTACATTTTAGTGTTATGTCGTTGTTCTCCTCTTATATTTAATGCGTTTCCCTCGGTTTTGGTTTGTTATCCCGATTTTGTTTTTTGTCCATGGATTTGTGAGTTTTGAACAGCGGTATACTACTGTTGCCTTTATTTAGCCCATGTACATTTTTTATCACTTTTAATTTCATGTGAGGAAGAACAGAAAATTGCATTGTTGAAGACCATGAACGATAAACAATTTCAACTTTTAGTTGAATGTTTTTTAAATGTGTTATGTGGGGTATTTCCGCTTAGTCAATCAGATAAAAAGAAACTCATGAGATATAAAAACATTATTCGGAAAATAACAGATAGAGAGACAACACGTATTCAAAGAAAAAAATTGTTACTTAAATATCGTAACATTATTTCTATCATTGTTAAACCAATACTTGATACAATTTCAAAATGACGAAAGAAATGATTCTTCTGCCAAAACATAGATATGAAAGTATAATACGAACAGAAAACACTGAAAGCGATAAACAAACTAGTGCTAAGGAAGAAATTTCACCCCAGGAGGATATTAAAACAGAAAAAGATAGTTCAGATGATTTGAACACTTTGATCGAGTTAACCATACCAGTGAAATACAGAGAAAAGGCAAAAACACTATTGCAATTTCTTCAGAGTCAGTCTACAATAAGTTGGAACAAACATGGAAAAGTTAAGATCAACAACGAAACTGTACCAAACTCTCATATTGTTGACTTATTGCGGGATGTTGTCATTCCTTATGGATGCAAACAACTACCAAGTGGAAATGAAATATTTTATGATTTTCTTAAAAATATTCACATACCTATGGGACTAATTTCAAATAGAATGAGAAAACAACTGGTTCAATCTGATATACAAACAACAGAGGAAAATGAACAATTAGCTGAAAGTGAACCAGAGAAAAATAAGAAGAGGAAGATTAATAAACTTTTTGTTCTCGAGACTGTTTGAAGAAAAACCTAAACTAAAATGGAAAAGATTCAAACTATAGCATCATTACTAATGAACAATTGATAAAATATGTTATTTTCTATGTCAAAATAAAGATGGATAAAAAAGTGTTTTTTGGTTTTTCTTTTAATTTTATTTCCATGTTACAATCTAAAAACTAACTTGAGTTGTTCCATATACTTTAATGTAAAAAATAAATCATTAAAAAAAAACAGCAGAAAAAAACAATAAAAAAAAACAACAACAAAAATACTTTCAATGTACAAAAAAAAAACATAATATATATTTTTTTTTCATTTTCAGGTACAACCCCAATATTATACACTTTGATTTGATAAAAAAAACCCTATAAAAACTATTCTTATGATTACTTTTAATAAGACTCTTGTAGTTGTTAGAAGTAACATCTTATCAAAATAACCTGAGTATGAATGAGGAACTAGATTCTCTCCTGAGTAAATACTATTATGACGTTGGAGGACCAGCTTCATATGCTTCTGCCGAAAAACTATATCACATTGTAAATGCAGAGGGCAAAAAAGTTGGAAGATATAAAATAAGACGGTGGTTAAATTCACAAGATAATTACAGTTTACAAAAAACACCTCGTCGTTCTTTTAAAAGAATAAGAGTTTACACTACGGGGATGAATAATTTGTGGGATGCTGATTTAATGGACCTAAAACAATTTTCAAAAGAAAATGAAAATTTCAAATACGTATTAGTTGTTGTTGATTGTTTTTCACGCTATCTTTGGTTACAACCATTGAAAAATAAAACGGGAGAGGAAGTCACCTCTGCATTTAAAAAGATTTTCACTGAGGTAAAACCAGAAAAAATTCGAACAGATAAGGGACAAGAATTTCTAGCAAAAAAGACACAATCGTTATTTAAAAGTAACGGTGTCCGACATTTTTCGGCTCAAAATGAACTTCATGCAAATTATGCTGAAAGGGTCCTACAAACTATAAAGAATAAAATTTTTCGCTTTTTCACAAAGAATAGAACTCACAGATATATTAACAACTTGCAAAATTTTGCAAAAAGCTATAATGGTACTCCACATAGAAGTTTACAAAACATTGCACCTAAAGATGTTAATTCTGTCAACGAAAGTGATATCTGGGGGAAAATGTATTTAAGTAAAACAGAGAAGAAACCAAAAGAAATAAAAGTACAAACAAACAAAAAGAAACGGAGGAAAAAACAATTCAAATACAAAATCGGGTCTTTAGTTCGACTGTCAAATATTGCTCATATTTTTGATCGATCCTATAGCCAAAGATGGACGGAAGAGATATTCAAAGTGGTGCAAAGATTCAGACAACAAAATATTGATCTTTACAGGCTTTCAAATATAAAAGGAGATGAATTTATAAGGGGGACCTTTTATGATAGTGAGCTCCAAAGAGTAGAGAAAGATGAAAATAGTCTTTGGATAATTGAAAAAATTATAAAGAAAAGAAAAAGACGAGGAAAAACTGAGTACTTGGTTCGTTTTCAAGGGTGGCCTCCTTCGTATGACGAATACATACCAGCAGAACAAATTCAATCTTTATCATAATGGAACATATAATTTTCATTCGAAGTGATCAATCAGATGCATATTACCCTAATAATTCACCGTTCAAGTTCAAAGTGTGTTTAAATGAAGTTTTACACTTACAAGGTGAATGGAAACTGGGAATATTAGATTTTTACATTGATCAAAAAGTTACAAAAAAGAACAATCATCAATTATACTTGTTTTGTGATGTATGCAGTGGAGTAAATGTTTTCCCTAATATACAATATTCACTTTTGAGAAGAATATTTCCCACGGATATGAGTACATGGAATTATATTTTTTCTTTTCCAATATATTTACCAGTAAAGAAAAACGAAATTCAAGTCTTAGAATTTCTTATAAAAGACGAACACGGAGAAAACGCTTCATTTTTGAAGAATAATTTGTCGTTTACACTACAATTTATACCAAGCTTATTTTAGCGCAGATATGACAAATACTGATAAAATGTACATTCCTAATGTTAATCAATGGACAAGATATTATCAGAATGTAGTTAGTGGTCAATCAAATGCTTACGTAAATCATATGAAATCTGGATATAACAAAGGATCGCAATCGGGATCATTTATGATACCAATTTCGAATAAATCTTATCCAATTCGTGCAGAAAAAGAAAACAATTTTGTTGTGCGTTTAGTGTCACCTAGTGAACAAATTGTAAATCAAGCAAAAGAAGAGATAAAAATTGACGATGAGAGTATAAATAAAACGGACAGAAAGAGAAAATATCATCATTCGCCACAAAGCAGAGGAGGTGAAAAGAAGCCGAAGAAATCGAAAAAAGATAAAACTGTTAAAAAACATAAAGGGGATATATTTTCAACATAATGTCCTTGTTAACAAAAGAGAATTTTATTGAAGCACAACCGTCAGAGTTACAGATTTTTGAGATACCCCCATACCAAGTAGGTGTTGAAAGTATAACATACGAGGAATGCAGACCTGTTAGTCAAATAACCGCTTACAATCCTATAGAATTCGATCTATGTGCAAACAATGGTATGGACTATATTGATCTTAAAAGATCAAAACTATACGTGAAATTAAAAGTGAAAAAAGCAAATGGTGAGGATTTACAAGATGGCGATACGGTAGGACCTGTAAACTTATTTTTACAGTCGCTTTGGTCGCAATTGGATGTTTATATACAGGGACAAATGGTAACGTCTAGTAATACGTATTACCCGTATAAATGTATGATGAAAACGTTACTGCAGTATGGCCAGGACGCAAAGAGTACACAATTATCTTCTAGTTTATACTTAAAAGATAGATATGGTCACATGGATGAAATATCGACAAACACTGGACTGTATGAACGCAGAAAATTTATTTCTAATTCAAAAACATTAGAAATGGAGGGACCAATTTTTTCCGATATCTTTGAGATGGATAGATACCTGTTAAATATGTTATCCCTTAAACTAAAACTATACCGCAACGATCCAAGTTTTTGTTTGATGTCTGGAGAAATTGACACCAACTACCATATTTCTTTGGAAGATGTCGTGATCAAGCTTTGCAAGATCAGACCTAACCCAGCTATAATTGTCGCTCATTCAGAAGCTTTAAAGACAACAAATGCTAAGTATCCTTTCACAAAAACTATGATGAAAAATTTTACAATCATGCAAGGAAGCACCTCGTTAATCGTAGAAAATGTTTTCCAAGATGTGAAACCGAAAAGTATTGTGCTCGGAATGGTTTCTTCAACTGCTATGTCTGGAGCATATACAAAAAACCCATTCAACTTTATGAATTATGATTTAAAACAGGTGACTTTGTTTTGTGACGGAATACCAGTTGATGGCATACCACTCAAACTTGATTTCAACGAGAATAGTGGTGCAACGAACGTTTCTCCTTATGTAAAAATGTTCGAAACACGAGGAAAGTGGATGTTGGATACGGGGAATGAAATAACACGGGCTGAATTCAACAATGGATATACACTTCTATGCTTCAACTTAGAACCATTCTTTTCGGATACCAAATATCTTTCACTACTGAAGCAGGGAAAAATACGATTGGAATGTCAGTTCGGTACTCCATTACCAGAAACAGCTGCCTTACTGATTTTAGCTGAAAACTATGGATATTTTGAAATAACTGAGAATCGACAAATAAAGATTGAACACTAACATTTCCATGTAAATTGAACTTATCATGACTATAACTGTTTGTTTTTATTGTGTACATCTATCTTTTTTGTAATGTGTGTTTTACTAATAAATATATTCAAATAAACGAAAACAAACAACTGCGTTCATTGATACATTATGTTTTATTTCAATCAGACAGGATGCAAAAAAAAAAAAAAAAAAAAAAAACAGGAAGAAAGAAAATATATATGTAAAAATACAATACATGAAAAAAGTAACCCAATTACCCTCAAACATACTATTGAAAACTATATACACTAAGTTTTAATAAAAAATATGATGCATCTACAATCTCCCTCACTATATGTAAAAATCATATTTAAATCACCACAAATTTTGATATACAAAAAAAATCCCCCACTTCGTTCTCTTGTTATAAATACAAAAAGAAAAAACAAAACAAAACAAAACAAACAAACCCCCCCCCCCAAAAAAAAAATTAATGAATATTTAAATTTATAATTAAATACATATAAACAATAACCCTCAAATGAACAAATAATAACATCCCTCAATATATGTTAAATTAGTATTTAAATCACCACAAATCTTGATTTAGAAAAAAAAAAATCAACAAAATAATATCACAAATACGAAATAGTTATAACAAATAGAAAATAACAAATAAGATTTGAAATGTCTTTAAACGTTTTACATGATGAATGTTTATATGTTATCTTTATGTCCAAAGGCTCTCGTTGTCACACCATCATTTAAAATCCATCTTTTATCATCAAAAGGAACTAATGATTTTTTATTAATAGTTTTGGAATATAAAACATGGCTTTCGCTTCTTATAATATTCATTTCAGAACGTGTAACAGTTTTATCGAAAAGACAATTTTTATACATTTCATGTTTAAGTTTTCTGGATGCAGTTTTTGTTACTCCTTTTGCAGTATGCTTTTCTCCACCTTCAAAAGAAAATGAATACATCTTCGATCTCAGTCCAACAAATTCACTTATTGGGGTTCCACTTGTTTCATCCTTGAATTTACCTATTACTTTTTTATTTTCGATATCATGTAAAAAATGTTCTGGTGGATAATCACTCGTATCGTACATATCTTGATATTGATGCATATCTTCATACACATCTTCCGTTTCAACGTGATATAAAAAGCTATCAGTATCAGAAAAACACACACGAATTTTATCACCATACAGAGATTTCATATGGTTATAATGAAAATCGTACATCAAAAACTTGGATAAGTCTAAAATGCAAAAACCTACATATATTGGTTGTTTCATTAAAACATTCACACGTTTTTTCTCTACTGCCACCAAATTTTCGTTAAATATTTTCATTTGATTTTGCAAGATGCGTAGGATGGTTTCGCTGTTTCTTTGTTAAGTTTCTCTTCCGTGTAACAAAGTTTTACATCTTTATGCTTGCGTGTATTGAGGAGAGTTCGACCAAAAATTGAATTATTCATCAGCTTATATAAACATTTTTCAAATTCATTCTTTGCATTTTTCCTTTTTTCTGTGTTAAAGTCTATATACTTCTTCAACCAGGGACATTGTTTAAACTTGAGTACTCTATGTATCTTTTTGATCTTCAATCCTAACTCTACGTATAGTTGTAAGTTTCTATAATGCACTATGTACTTTTCCTTGTCGTATAGGTTAGGAACGAGTTTTTCAATCTTTGTTAAACATTGTTTTCCAGTTAAATTTTGCAATAATTCCTTTGAATACGGAGATAAATGTTCTACTTGAATATGCTTTCTTTCTGGAGCTAAGGGAAAATCCGAATGAGAAGAATGAAGTGACGTAGGATATTCAAGGTCAACTTCGAAAATGTATCCGTCTGAACCGTCAGCTTTTAATTTTGTGATATCTAATTTTATTTTCTCCTCCTCGGTAAGCCAGTTGAAGTGACCATACGGGAGACATTGAGACATGCTCCAACCGTATAAATTGTTTGCGTCTAAATAAGATAAATAGGAAGTAGGTTCAGTTGGTTCATACGTATCGAATAAGTATGGATTGTTTGCTTTAGCATATCGATGAAAAATACTAGATACACCGCCTCGTATTCCCTTCTCTACAAACAACATCATATCTATATCAGTGATTAAATCGAGTACAATTCCAGTTTTCTTCAACATGGCACTCCAACTAAATCCGGGGGTGGTGAAATAATGACACGGATCCAAATCATAGTCGTGTAAAGAAATGTCTCTAAATTTTTCAAAAACATCTGCCAATAGAGCTACATCCATTTTAAGATACACATCGGAGTATTCCCCTAATGTTTTTACTTTCAGTTTGTCCCACACTGTTTGCGCAAATTGATAATCTTCATCAGATATGTGAGTGTCTCCTAATTTGTTAAAAAAATCTTCTTTGGATGGTAAACAAGGTTTTTCCAATTTCTGCTCGGTATCGACATAATCATAGGGGAATACTCCTTTTCGTAGCAATAGAGAAAATACATCTGGATCCGGAAAAGTTTTAGATAAGTAATTGAAATGTTTTTGTCCTTCGTCAGCTAGATTTTTTGTTAAAGTTGCTAGTGAACTGTTTAAAAATTGCAAAGAATCGATAAAACGAAGATTTCCTATAGAAAATGACATATATTTTTCTTTGTTGTGTGGAATAACAGTGATGTCTTGTTCCTTAAACTTCCCTATTTTACTCATGATGAGATTTGCATCAAATCCTTTCAAATTTTGAATAACAACAGGTATAAATTTCGGTATTTTGATCTGTAAATTACAGTTATTACAAGAAATGCCCCGAATGGACCCAGTCACGTGATCGTGTTCTTTGACTTTGTAGGGGTAAATTCAGTAAATAAATATACGTCATCAGGGACCGCCCATTTAGGGGAGAGCTTTCTGTATAACACTGAAGTTATATGGTCTTCTGATTGGCAGATAATGTTTGTAATAAATATTTTTTGGTAGATGGATCAAAACTAGAGTTGAAAAAAATTAAAAAATAAATGCTGAATGTACTAATTTTTTTCCCTTCAGGGTTGAAAAGTAATGGGGGTCTGTATGGGAATTCAGTGCGAATCTACATTGTTTGTAAACAAGGCCATGTGAATGCCCAAAAATGCCGCATGACCCTATGTTTTTATTGTTGCAAAAGATAGGGCTACATTTGTACTTTCATGAATGATATATGAAAGATTTTAATTTTTAAAGGTAAATCAGGTATAAATTTATTTCCACACATAGATTAGCATTAAAGTCAATGGGACATTTTTTACTGAATTTACCCCTATAGGAAAATATGCACTTTTTCACTGTACTTGTCCAAGGCCACACAATAATCACAAAACTCATTTCCTGTAAATGTTCATGTAAAGGAAGGATTTTGGAACCATTTAAAGCTGTTTTTTACACAAATTTCTATCTTTAACTGCGGCTATCCAGGATGCACTCAGTGTACAGTGAGAGAAGCATGAAGTATATTTTAAAAATCAGTTTTGTGTCCAGATTGAAAGAAACAATAGAAATTACACTTGAGAGTTATGATATCAATGAAAGGCATGAATATTCTCCCCATTTACATCACATTTTACACATATTTCTTCTCATAATGTATAAAATCATATGAAAAAATGGATTACCTCCCTTTGACGGAGTGTTTTTTTTAGATGTGTTCCCCATGTTAAGTTGTAGAACAAGTGGTAAATAAGCACTTTTCTAGTATTTTAACACTCGAATAATCTGACCGCATGAAGGTATTCATTTATTTTTACATAACGCTTTGCGTTTCTTTATTTAAAGAATATACTAGACAAGTTTTCATGATAACAGGTCCGTCATCTATGAAACAAGTGTTAAAATGTTTGTAATTGGATTTTTAAGTTAAATTATTGCTTTTAAATACTTTAAATTGTTACTTCAATCTTCCAAATGTAAATTTTGGTCATACCTAATCTTATTTTTTCATATTTGGCACTTTTTTCTACTTCAGTTCTAGCTGTCTAGTTTTGGCGAAGAACCCATCCTGATGTCCGGGTTACAGGAATTTCTGCAGAGTGATTGTCAATGACATTTTGTGAAATTTACAAGTAATTAAAACACAGATTTAGTATAATGAAACATAATTGTTGTTTTATTTGGTATGAAACTGCTTAAAAAAACCTTTGAAAAGTCTTTTTGTGGTCTTTTCATGGTATTTAACCAAACACTTCCATATAAGGAAAAAAACTAACTAAGAGTACACCAAGACTTTAGTTTCTAGATGTACTTGCAATACTACTCAAAGCAAACACAGAAAACAATTCATATTTATTAAACATAGTATTTTACACCATTCTTTTAAAAACAGTCAATGCCCAACTGTATATACCAAATATACATTGGCCGCAGTATGGGCTGTAGTATAAATTTTGCTCTATCTTTACAAATTCAGCATTTTTGAAGGTTGTATTGAAACTGGAACTTGAAAATTGGATACATTACATGTTTATTACAAAAAAAGATGGAAAAGAAGTAAAGAAGTCTCTTATAGGGGTAAATTCAGTAAATAAATATACGTCATCAGGGACCGCCCATTTAGGGGAGAGCTTTCTGTATAACACTGAAGTTATATGGTCTTCTGATTGGCAGATAATGTTTGTAATAAATATTTTTTGGTAGATGGATCAAAACTAGAGTTGAAAAAAATTAAAAAATAAATGCTGAATGTACTAATTTTTTTCCCTTCAGGGTTGAAAAGTAATGGGGGTCTGTATGGGAATTCAGTGCGAATCTACATTGTTTGTAAACAAGGCCATGTGAATGCCCAAAAATGCCGCATGACCCTATGTTTTTATTGTTGCAAAAGATAGGGCTACATTTGTACTTTCATGAATGATATATGAAAGATTTTAATTTTTAAAGGTAAATCAGGTATAAATTTATTTCCACACATAGATTAGCATTAAAGTCAATGGGACATTTTTTACTGAATTTACCCCTATAGGAAAATATGCACTTTTTCACTGTACTTGTCCAAGGCCACACAATAATCACAAAACTCATTTCCTGTAAATGTTCATGTAAAGGAAGGATTTTGGAACCATTTAAAGCTGTTTTTTACACAAATTTCTATCTTTAACTGCGGCTATCCAGGATGCACTCAGTGTACAGTGAGAGAAGCATGAAGTATATTTTAAAAATCAGTTTTGTGTCCAGATTGAAAGAAACAATAGAAATTACACTTGAGAGTTATGATATCAATGAAAGGCATGAATATTCTCCCCATTTACATCACATTTTACACATATTTCTTCTCATAATGTATAAAATCATATGAAAAAATGGATTACCTCCCTTTGACGGAGTGTTTTTTTTAGATGTGTTCCCCATGTTAAGTTGTAGAACAAGTGGTAAATAAGCACTTTTCTAGTATTTTAACACTCGAATAATCTGACCGCATGAAGGTATTCATTTATTTTTACATAACGCTTTGCGTTTCTTTATTTAAAGAATATACTAGACAAGTTTTCATGATAACAGGTCCGTCATCTATGAAACAAGTGTTAAAATGTTTGTAATTGGATTTTTAAGTTAAATTATTGCTTTTAAATACTTTAAATTGTTACTTCAATCTTCCAAATGTAAATTTTGGTCATACCTAATCTTATTTTTTCATATTTGGCACTTTTTTCTACTTCAGTTCTAGCTGTCTAGTTTTGGCGAAGAACCCATCCTGATGTCCGGGTTACAGGAATTTCTGCAGAGTGATTGTCAATGACATTTTGTGAAATTTACAAGTAATTAAAACACAGATTTAGTATAATGAAACATAATTGTTGTTTTATTTGGTATGAAACTGCTTAAAAAAACCTTTGAAAAGTCTTTTTGTGGTCTTTTCATGGTATTTAACCAAACACTTCCATATAAGGAAAAAAACTAACTAAGAGTACACCAAGACTTTAGTTTCTAGATGTACTTGCAATACTACTCAAAGCAAACACAGAAAACAATTCATATTTATTAAACATAGTATTTTACACCATTCTTTAAAAACAGTCAATGCCCAACTGTATATACCAAATATACATTGGCCGCAGTATGGGCTGTAGTATAAATTTTGCTCTATCTTTACAAATTCAGCATTTTTGAAGGTTGTATTGAAACTGGAACTTGAAAATTGGATACATTACATGTTTATTACAAAAAAAGATGGAAAAGAAGTAAAGAAGTCTCTTATAGGGGTAAATTCAGTAAATAAATATACGTCATCAGGGACCGCCCATTTAGGGGAGAGCTTTCTGTATAACACTGAAGTTATATGGTCTTCTGATTGGCAGATAATGTTTGTAATAAATATTTTTTGGTAGATGGATCAAAACTAGAGTTGAAAAAAATTAAAAAATAAATGCTGAATGTACTAATTTTTTTCCCTTCAGGGTTGAAAAGTAATGGGGGTCTGTATGGGAATTCAGTGCGAATCTACATTGTTTGTAAACAAGGCCATGTGAATGCCCAAAAATGCCGCATGACCCTATGTTTTTATTGTTGCAAAAGATAGGGCTACATTTGTACTTTCATGAATGATATATGAAAGATTTTAATTTTTAAAGGTAAATCAGGTATAAATTTATTTCCACACATAGATTAGCATTAAAGTCAATGGGACATTTTTTACTGAATTTACCCCTATAGGAAAATATGCACTTTTTCACTGTACTTGTCCAAGGCCACACAATAATCACAAAACTCATTTCCTGTAAATGTTCATGTAAAGGAAGGATTTTGGAACCATTTAAAGCTGTTTTTTACACAAATTTCTATCTTTAACTGCGGCTATCCAGGATGCACTCAGTGTACAGTGAGAGAAGCATGAAGTATATTTTAAAAATCAGTTTTGTGTCCAGATTGAAAGAAACAATAGAAATTACACTTGAGAGTTATGATATCAATGAAAGGCATGAATATTCTCCCCATTTACATCACATTTTACACATATTTCTTCTCATAATGTATAAAATCATATGAAAAAATGGATTACCTCCCTTTGACGGAGTGTTTTTTTTAGATGTGTTCCCCATGTTAAGTTGTAGAACAAGTGGTAAATAAGCACTTTTCTAGTATTTTAACACTCGAATAATCTGACCGCATGAAGGTATTCATTTATTTTTACATAACGCTTTGCGTTTCTTTATTTAAAGAATATACTAGACAAGTTTTCATGATAACAGGTCCGTCATCTATGAAACAAGTGTTAAAATGTTTGTAATTGGATTTTTAAGTTAAATTATTGCTTTTAAATACTTTAAATTGTTACTTCAATCTTCCAAATGTAAATTTTGGTCATACCTAATCTTATTTTTTCATATTTGGCACTTTTTTCTACTTCAGTTCTAGCTGTCTAGTTTTGGCGAAGAACCCATCCTGATGTCCGGGTTACAGGAATTTCTGCAGAGTGATTGTCAATGACATTTTGTGAAATTTACAAGTAATTAAAACACAGATTTAGTATAATGAAACATAATTGTTGTTTTATTTGGTATGAAACTGCTTAAAAAAACCTTTGAAAAGTCTTTTTGTGGTCTTTTCATGGTATTTAACCAAACACTTCCATATAAGGAAAAAAACTAACTAAGAGTACACCAAGACTTTAGTTTCTAGATGTACTTGCAATACTACTCAAAGCAAACACAGAAAACAATTCATATTTATTAAACATAGTATTTTACACCATTCTTTTAAAAACAGTCAATGCCCAACTGTATATACCAAATATACATTGGCCGCAGTATGGGCTGTAGTATAAATTTTGCTCTATCTTTACAAATTCAGCATTTTTGAAGGTTGTATTGAAACTGGAACTTGAAAATTGGATACATTACATGTTTATTACAAAAAAAGATGGAAAAGAAGTAAAGAAGTCTCTTATAGGGGTAAATTCAGTAAATAAATATACGTCATCAGGGACCGCCCATTTAGGGGAGAGCTTTCTGTATAACACTGAAGTTATATGGTCTTCTGATTGGCAGATAATGTTTGTAATAAATATTTTTTTGGTAGATGGATCAAAA